>NW_027072116.1:0-2400000 GCF_023168085.1 Purpureocillium lilacinum
AACCCTAACCCTAACCCTAACCCTAACCCTAACCCTAACCCTAACCCTAACCCTAACCCTAACCCTAACCCTAACCCTAACCCTAAAACTGGCGCAATGTTAGGGGCCTCCCTTCTGACATGGGTAGCAAGCAGGGTCTGTGTCCTTACCCGTGGCATTTAGCTGCCTCCTTCAGCTTGTCCGCCAAGGTGTATATAACGTGCACATCGAGACCTTGGAAGTCCGGGCGGTACCTGATCCGATTCCATGCCTGAATGGGCGTTACCTCTCCATAGGTAGACAAATCCGGCGCAAGGCTCAGAAGGCGTTCCAAAAGTGCCACGGGGGCAACGTGATACGGCAAGGGCGCCAGAAGCGCAGCGCCCGGCGTGTAGGTAGGAGCGTGGGAACTCGCCAGCAGTTGCGCGGAGGTTGTAAGCGCATGGCCGTTCGGCTCATCGGACTTTGCGAGATTGCCGTGGATGTGGCCCAGACATGGCTCCTCGATCCTGTTCTCATATGTAAGTCATCTGGCGGACAAACGACAATGGGTGTTTCCTCCAGGCAAGCGTGCCATACTTCAACACAAACTCCATTCCTAAAGTCACAACGTCTAGATCGCCCAAACACGCTCGGTCATCGGGCGAGATGGACGCTTGAGACAGGTCTTGTGGTGTCGGCCATCTCTCGGCAGCCACAGGAGGGCCTTCCAGTGGTTGACCGGCAAGCGGGGTTGGCGGCTTCAGGGGCGTCGATGATAAGGTGCTGGCCGGGTATCTGTCCCCGCCGAACGGGGTACTTGCCTCGCTATTTGAATGGATTCCCGTCATCAAAGGAATAGGAAGCCGTTCCGGCGACCGAGGTGAGTCGTCGCCGCTTCCATGGACTGGTAGGGATTGGGTGGTGTTCGCGATCCTCGGGTCACTGGGAAGCTCCACACCGAGCTCATCGAGCACGCTCAACACATTGCGAACGGTGACCCGAAGGTGTTCGCACTCCTGCAGCAGTTTAGCTTCCCTGGCACGCGTTCGCTGAAGGTCCTTCTCCAGGCATCGCGTGTACCAGACGCGGCGGTCACGGTACGATCTGGCGGCACGGTCAGACTTCGTGGTCAGAGGTGGCAGACGCGTTTGATAACTTGCTTTTGAGCCCGGCGCAGCTGATCTCGCCGCTTGTCAACGGGGTCTTCCTTTGGCGCTGTTCAATGAGTTGCTTCCGCGTCAGAGTATAGTTACAGAAGTTCGCAGAAGCCAAGTTCACCAACCTGCGGGGTTGAAGATGCGAAAGATGCCCTTCGTCATTGTCAGGCGTCGAGGCGATTGGCGAGTGTCGATTCTTGACCTAATTCACTGAAATGAATGGGCATAAGAAAAGAGCGGGCAGGAAGGTGTCCGGGACGTCTGAGGTGTTGTTCGCCGCGTTGCTGGGCTGAGATCGCGCTGTCGCGACGTCAGCTCTTGAATTTGTCCAAGTCCTGTTTTAGATGGGGTTCATCAACTTGCTCCACCAGTCTTGCAATAGCACTGAAGCGGAACAGGCTCGAATGCCCCACCACGACAATCGCACCCGTGTCAGTGTCCCCAAGCGGCCTGGGAGAAAAGAGTAACTTTATCTTCCGCCAACTTGCCGACGACAAGAAGTACCTATAGCACACCGAGTCGCGTCAATATTGGCGGAGTGGCATCAAACCACTACGTACCCCCGTGTCGCAGCGCAAACTTGCGCGTTGGCTACATGGGCTGATGCGTAGCACAAGCTTGGCTGATCAAGCAGCTAGCACTGTGCGACTGCTCCCACAAGATGGGGCGTGAGACAGGGTGGGGATGAAACCACCCCCTGCGCTCACATCGGACCTCTGTCTCACGCCCCACTGGAGCCAACCGTGATGACCATATCAAAATTTCTCGATTCGGCCTAGGCCAAACAGCCCGCTGTTAATGCTGCATCTGAACCTACGACCCTCGGCCTGCCCCGAGTCCCTGAAGAGCTTTGAAGATCAAGCGAAACCAAGGTCTTCAATCAATATGCCACAATCGAGGTGCAAAAGCCGTCTCAGAAAGTGTGCCTCCTCACTTATTGGAGGCTCCGTCTGGGTACGCCATGCTACAGACATAGCTGCTTTCGTGCGCCTTGGGTGTCACCATGGCGAGACGACGGGCAGACGAGATGAACCCCCCGCCTGTGTCTGGCTCCATTATCCAAATAGGAAATTCTGATTATCATGCCGACTTCAATGTCGAGCAGGCGCGGGAAGCCCACCTGGCCGATCTAGTCAACCATGCAAAATGTGTATAAAGCTTGCTTCGTTTCTCGCCATTCACGCCTCCCATCACTCTCCTCATTCAATAACATCGACTCGTGTGCTCAATTACCGTTCATTTACAGCATTTCAACATAGTTTTGCGCCAACCGACACGATTCGCTACGAACAATGCGCCAACTCTCTCTTCATTTTGTGCTTCAGGCGCTTGTCGTGCTAGGCCATGGTGTCTCCAGCCAACCCAACGGCCAGGATGGGAGCTGCAGAGGCCGGGCAGCGGCAAAGGCCATCTACATGATCACCAACGATGAGACCAACGGGGTTGTGGCTCTCCCAGTTGGCAGCGACGGAAAACTCAGTAAGGGCACGGTGACCAGCACACAAGGCAATGGCTCTGTGGCCCTGCACAGTGACGGAAATCCAGGTACTCCAGATGCCCTTGTGAGCCAGTCCGCGTTGACAATAGCGGGAAAGGTAAGACAATGACCATGGACGCGTTACAAAGGTCTCGTACTGACGGCCCTGCCCTACAAAGCACATTTTCGCCGTCAATGCTGGGTCTAATACACTTTCTATGCTTGCCATCTCTTCTGCGGACCCAACAAAGCTTTCACTGGTAGGACAACCAGTAGCGATTCCCGGAGACTTCCCGAACACTGTCGCGGCTTCGGCCAAGAACGGCCTTGTCTGTGTGGGGACAACGGGATCCAAGAGCGGCATCTCCTGCACCTCGTTCTCGGACGCTGGATTGAGGCCGATGGATGATCTCCGGGTTTTCGACCTTGGCCAGACCACTCCGCCCGTCGGACCGACCAACACCGTATCGCAGGTTTTCTTCTCTGCCGACGAATCACAGTTGTTCTGTATTGTGAAGGGCGACCCAGCTACCAATAAGACTGGCTTCTTTTCCACATTCCCGGTCGAGCGAAAGGCCGCATGCCGCGGCGGCGTTGGATCCGCGACCCTCTCCAAAACAGACACTCGGAGCGTGCCCGAGGGAAGCGCCGTTCTCTTCGGCTCACAGACCATCCCTGGCACGTCCAACGTGTTTGCCACAGACGCCTCGTTCGGCGCCATGGTTCTGTCCATCAACCAGACCAGTCGCGCGGCCACCACTGTCGCCAAATCCCCGATCGAAGGGCAAGTTGCGACGTGCTGGGTGACTATTTCCTCCACCACGGGCACGGCCTTTGTAACAGACGTGGCCGTGAACCGCCTGGTTGAGATGAGTCTGAAAGATGCCAGTATCATGTCCGAGATAGACTTGTCCGCCACTGGTGACCCTGGCCTGATCGACCTGCGGGCGGCGGGCCAGTTTCTTTACGCATTATCACCAGGCAACGGCACGATCGAAGGTGCCGTGACCGTGATCGACTTGGCTGGGTCTACTAAGATGGTACAGCATTTCGGGCTGCGAGGCATGGCTGGACAGCGAGCACAGGGCATGGCTGTTCTGGTCTGAGGCCTGCACCTGGACTGAAGCGGTGGAGTTACGATAGGTGACTTCGTACAAAGACCCTATAAAGTTCTCGGCTGTTTTTCAAACATTGGGGTGGATGTGTAGCCGGCTGACTTACTTTCAATGGTGGGTGGTTCACTGCTCCTCATCTCAGCAGTAAATATTAGTACATAGTCAGATACAATGCCATTGATCCAGAGTCCATCGGAAGTTTTCGGGATTAACGGTGCTACTTGATCCTAAAGGCAAGCTCAGCGATAAGAATGGTATTCATAGTATGTACCGCTTAGGCTACCATATGGGGTATGTGTGTGTTGGTTAGGTCGCAATGTCAAGGCAGTCGTTAAGTCCGAGTCTCGATCAGAGCAGGCATGCAGCAGAACAATTGGGTCTCGGCGTGAATCAGTCCGACCAGCTTGCCAACAGGCAGTTCGCAGAGATAATACTAAAGTTAAGTCGTCGACGGGCCCGGCCCACCCGATAGAGCCGAGTCTTCTAGAACGAGCGGAGCCATGATGGCAAGTGTGCGAAGTGGCTGCTTCTCATCTCTTCAACACGCTCGGTGTAACAGTCCGGCGACGGCGTGCGACCCCAACCCTTCTCCCCAGCTCCGAGCCCGGCACCAGAACTCAAGTGGCCGCTAAAGGCAGATTTCGTGAGCCCAGTTGAAGGTGTCGCACTGCACGTGTGCATGACTAACTGACGGCCGGGCAGAAGGTCCCCAGGGATTTGGGCAACGACAGACTCTTGGTTCTTCTATCTAACGATTGAATTAGTCGGTATTCTATACCTGTGTTGATTGAGGCAGGCATCTGAGACATGGTAGGCAGAAGCAGGGTTGCCTGAAGGCTATAAGTGTTATTAACGTAGCCAGTTGATATTGACAGAAGACGCAAATCTGGTTCGCATATATACGTATTTTCGAACTCTACTAGTTATGTTAAACTACTTGTCCTCTGGGTTACGTAGACTTAATACCTTACTACTAGTCGAAGGTTAGTATAATTACGGTCAGTTTCTTAACGCATCAGTACGTAACGTCTATCGCCCCCGCACGCTTATATAGCAATAAAAGGAGCGACAGCTAGCTAATGAGAATTACATTAGGGCTTACGAGACCGGGAGGTGACTAGCATTAGTAAGAAAGCCGACAGGCCTAGTCATGATTATTTCCGCGTATAAGATACTTATAACGATCGTTAGAGCATCGAGCGCAAGTGACTTAACGGCCTTATAGCTACCTAAGATTTCGTTAAGGAGCTTAAGAGCGGTAGTATTAAAGTTAGAACCTTACGCGATAAAGAGGACTATATCTATACTGTCTTTTAGACTTACGATTAGTACTATATAATATACAAGAAATTTCCGGACGTTCTTAGCTTTAATAATATATATAAAACTAACTATTTTACGCTATAATATCCGATTTAAAGTTAAGAGATATATAATTTATAGTATTAATATTATAATTCTATAAATTATAGTCTATAAATAGCTATAGCGAAAATCGTAGTAAATTTCTTTTATATAAGTTATAATATATATAAATAAGCCGGAGAGTTATATAGCTAGGTATAGATATATATTAAGTAATTAAGGTTAAAATATAATATAATATAATTAAGTATAATTACTTTTAGTAATTTATAAATATAAATTCATCCTTATTATAGCGCTAGTATTATATTATATTAATATATCTTACTGTCTATTATAAAGTCACCCCCTTACTGCTTACCCTTCTTACCTATATTTATATAGTTATAATTTAGTTAGCGTCGCGCCCTGATTAGTACGGGATTAAAGTGTCTTTAGATAGTCTAGGCGTTAATAGACGCTAAGATAGTCACGCCTTTAGCTTCTTCTAGCGGACATGACCTATATAGTGAGATTTATTTAACTTATAGCGGAACAGGTGTCACACTAGCCTCACCGTCCCTAACAGGTCTAATGCCAAGCGCGTTAATGCCGGCCGGGAGCGTTTCGACTTGCCGCGACGTACGACAGCTTCTGGCTGGTGCGCCGAAGCCCCTGCATGCGGTCATCCGAGAGCTGATACGAACTGACACACACAGTGCTCTCCTACAGATTGGAAACGTAAGGTGGCGTGTCTCCGCCATGCGCAGACGGGGCTGCACTAACGCTCCGTTCCGAATTCGGCAAGTCCGTGTCGCATTGTCGTGAGATGGTGTCGGTCGGCTACTTTGGCGTTGACGGAGCATGGCGTGGCTAGTAGGCTAGTATGGTCTTGTAGACCGGATGCACGCTGCGCACTGCAAAGCCACGCTCCTAGGTTCGATACAGTACTGTACTCTACCACCCAGACGCTGAAAGTTGTGTATGTTCGGGTACCCCTGAGCGCATTCCGTGTCACAGCCTGGACGCGATTTGCTCCAGCGGCGGCGATGATTGGTGGGGACAGCGCGACAACTGTTACGCCTTACGCAGCGACAATGCATCACCAGTGGATTGTTGGTCAAATACCACATCTTGACCACATGCCCGAGGAGCACACTGATGTCATGCAGGCGGCCCGCAGGCACAACAGAGTGGAACCGCCGACGACATGTCTGCGCTCTCCACTGGCTTGGCACGCTGCGCGGATCGCGAGAGTGCTCGTTGCCGATTGGGACGTCTGCAACAGATCCTCTTCGGATCGGAAGACTTGACTGCGTCAGGAGTGGTAGACTAAACCCTTAGTCGACGATGTATTTATGCATTACGTGCCAATGCATAAAATTCTGGTCTATATATCCCAAAGCCCGTCTAAATCCCGTGCATTCCTAGAATGAATACCATCACGCCTAGATAAATGCAGTGGCGGCAGATATGGGTCAATCCGACTCCAGAGCTTGCCGCCTTCGTCTGTGCCAATGGAACCAATTGGGTTGAAGTGGTATCTGTGGTTCTCGTCGAAGAAGGCGCGGATTCAGTAGAAGAAGGCACAGTTTCAGTAGTGCTGGCCATTTCCGTAGACGTTGACGAGTCGGCTGTGGTGGAGCTTCCGATGCTCTTACAAGCGTGCTTTCCATTCGGTACAGATCGGTACCAGTTTGCCTTTGGGTCTCCGAGACATTCTCCCACCGTTACTAATTTATAGCTTCGATCCTTGGCTGTTCGTATCATGAAAGCCGTGAGATTGGTGGCAGTCTGACTGTGTGTGTCATGAGCCAAAACGATGTAGCTGTTTTTCGTGGATTGCGTAGATATGCCGGCGTCAAAGAGATCTTTCGATTTCTGGACTTGATAAGGACCGTCGTTTAGATAGTCCTTAGTATCGATGTTGCTAGTAATGACGTGATAGCCGAGGTTGCCCAGCAAATCCGGACAGCCCGACTTGGCGGTACACTCTAGATATGGCGGCCTCGTATACGTAGGAATCCACCCGAACAGGTTTTGCAAGGCGATTTCATTATTAACCATTTCAGCTTGCTGGACTGCGTGATTGACGTGATCGAGGTTTTGGTGCGTCCACGTATGGCTAGCGATTTGGTGCCCCGATTCGTACATGCGGTATAGTATGGATGGCCAGGGACGGCTGCAGTCGTCGATGCGGCCCTTGCCCATATTATCACCGGTGACAAAGAACGTGGCATGGACTCCAAGTTGATCCAAAAGATCCAGCAACTGGTTTGTGAATACCCATGGGCCATCGTCGAACGCAAGAGCGACAAGGCCAGGCGACTTGCACTGATTTATGATCGTGCCTGTTTCATTGGTTAGCACGAGGTTCCAATTATAGTCGGGATAGTTCTCACCATAAGGAACATTTCCAACATGGGGGCGGGCAACATGTTCTGTCGATTGCATGGGCTCGCGTTCGTCCAGGCCGTCATAATGTGCTGCCCCGGCGCTCAAGAACGAGACTGCGGAGATAACAACAGCCAGAAGCTTCATAACGGCACGATTTGCAGAAACCCTGCAAATTCGTACTGGCAGCATTCCACCGGCTGCAAGCTCCATAGATCTCAGGTCCGAGCGAGAATGAACTCGATTAGTTGGGTCAGGTGTTTATAGTTTGGCAGGTTCATGGCCAGATTCACCTAACGGCTTGCAGTCCATCAAGCCACTGCGTAGCATGGGTCAAATTGCGCCGCCCGGGATTATGACAAGGTCGACCAATAGTCAAGGAACGTGATGTGTGTCGCAATCGACGCAGGTCTAGAATGAGGTCCACCTTTTTTGCCTTGCGTCCCCGGCACGTTCCGCAGCAAGGTGATAATTGCAACCCTGTTTATTCAACGGCATCGTCAAGCCATTCGCCCTGACTACCAATAGCCCCCAATGGCACCGTGTTCGGGGACCATCCGTCACCGACATGGCCTCGTAGAACCAACCCTCGAGCATACTCGTACCACGGTACAGAGTACTGACAAGTATTTGTAAATCTTTAGCACCCACCAGTCGGCGGCCCACCTCAAAGCCACTCACCATGCCGACGGCGCTCACTGGCCAGGAGACACCCCGAATGTGGTTACTTCCTATATAAAAACAGGGCCGCGGCTCCTCAATCAACGTATTTAGGTCCCTTGCGGCTTGGGTAAGGCATGCTGTTGCGAATGCGTAGTGTACAACCTGCGCTCCGTGAAGACTCCCAGCAGACCCTCCACGCCAAGTCATGGTCGGAACCCGCACCACAGCCCCTCCACAGCCCTTTCCCTTTGCTGCGGACAACATGTCAATCCCAGTTCCTTGACGAATGCGCGCATACTCGACAATTCGAAGCTTGCTTGTAACGGATATCGGCGATCCCGATGGCAGTGCAGCGCAGCGCACACGTCATTTCGCTGTCGAATTGCGAGGCGAGAACGGGCGCAATATCATTCCGCGTCATGTTGGCCCGATGGACCCGTTCGGGCGCTGGCCGAAATGGGCGCGTGGCTTGCTGTGCCCCAACACGTGCTCGGTGAAGGCAGATTGCCTAGTGTGGCATCATGTTTGGCGTGTAAGTGGGCGGAACCTCCCACGTATCTAGCTGATGCGCGAAAACTTTTTCATTGAAACCGCGGCGCATTTAAACCATGCCCATTTTCACTCACGAAGTTCCCCACGTCTGTTTTGCGCCCGCCTGGCAGTGGCAGTACTCGCCGTCGCAACGACCTGCATAAATGTTGGCCAGCTGGTGGAGCAGTTGGAAGCGTCGCGGCAGCCAACGGTTGCAGGCGCAATTGAGGTAAGCAAAATTTGGTTGTGGCCTGGTGTACGCGCACGCCACGAAGAGGCCCGGCTTGGAAGGTCTTGCGAGCAACTAGGGCAAAGCCAAGTCGCGAAATATGCCTGGAACACAAGGCAGCATTGCAACCAAGCAGCCCTTCTTCGTGTGTGGGATGGTTGAGCTCGCCAGGCCATTCCTGCCTGCAGTGTTGTCGGGGCACCTATGGGCGGACAGTCGGAGCAACATGACGGTCCTGTTGAAGAGTGGATTGAGCTGTTATTATTGCTATAGAGAGATATAGGTAGAACGCCCCTACTTATCCTTATACTTGCAACCCGCATAGCACACTAAGGTATAGTTACCCGTAACAACCCTAACCCTAACCCTATATATCGCGCATTTACATAGCGAAAGCGTGCATTCGGTGCTTAAACGTATATAAATAGAGCTACCTTTTATGCAACCAGACTCCAGCAGTGATCCACCACGCCATACACTTGCCAACCATCCTGACGGTCCAAGTCATTAGAAAGGAACCATTCCTTAAACCCCCCAAACTGGAGTCCTGCATCTTCTCCCTCTGGGCTCAATGTGCCCGTGCCGACAGAGGTAATATTCTTCGTCGTGAACACCTTCGCTTCAAACGACGGCCTATCTTGTCCGAGAAAGGCTGCAACGTTGGCAGCGTAAACAGTCATGGAGTGCGCGCGAGAGTTCCCCGCCAGGCTTTTCTCGAGGATGGTTTGCGGGACACCGACCGCTCGAACCTGCGGCGGTAGGTACGTGCCGTCGACCTCAGTGTCGGCCGCAACCAGTCTCAGCCCTAGGATGCTGGCCCCGACATGAAGCGACATGGGGGGCAGCCTGCAAAGGTGAGACCGCTGCTGCACGAACCCATTGTCACGGTTGGCTTTTGCGTAGAGATGGAGCAGTGTTTCAACGTAGGCGATATCAGCGCGGGGAACAGGGTCGCCCTCGTTGATTATGCTGACCATCATGTCCTGCTCGTCTGTGGGACTGTGCCGTCGAAACGGCGCTAAGGGTTCGGAGGTGATGGGAGGCGCGCCAAAGGTAATGCAATGGATGGACGCAAAGCCTGATTCCAACATGAAATTAATAAACTGTTAGAAATCTGCGGTGTCTAGGCTTTGCAAGCGCTACAATGCGGGGGTTCGAAAACGCACGTGTTGGAAATACCGAGGTATTACCTGCTTGCTGCTGGAGCCTCTTATTACCGACGCAGCAGCTCCAAAGCAGCGCTGCCACGGCTCCCCCTGCGCACATGTAGCGCATGTCTGTTAGCAACCATGGATCAAGGGTACGACAGCAGACTGAAGGGTCCAAACCTGCTGAATGTCCTGTGAACACCAGTCTGGGCTTCTTTCCTTCGACCTGGCGATGTGGGAATCCGGTGTGGCTCTTCAAGGCGTCCAGAGTCTTCTGTCGCATTAGAGAGGCCACAGCATACAAACCTGCGTGTGCCTTGAGCCCCGATATGCCCTTTCGATTGTTAGCTGGCTAAAAGTCGAAACCTTTTCATTTGGCAAGTAGTTACTCGCGGTGAGGTCTTCAGCATTCACCATGCCATAGTTAAAGTTCACCATCCAGTCCATCCATGTACTGCTCCCTCTGATGGCCAGGACCACCGTACCGCCGGCATATGCACCAGGGACGTCGCTGATGGTGAAACTGACGTCGGTCGGCTTGAAGAGCCCAAGTCTGTCGCGCGGCAGGCGTATGGGCGCTCCACTGATGGACGTGGCTGCGTCAGATTCCTCCAAGTGGACAACGTGCGAGGCCGAACGTCGGACGCGGTCGCAAGCGTCAGCGGCAATTTTGAGAATCTCCGGGAAGTCGTCCTGTGCTTTCGTATGCTCCATGTGGCTCGGCAACGGCTCTTGGAATCCGGACATGGATTGGCTGTCGACCTCAGAGCTCGGCCACGATCTGATCCACGGAAGATTCGAGGGCCAGGCCGCGTTGGCAAAGTACTCAGAGGCTAATCTGAGGCCGTCGACGGAGACACTTTGCAGAAATTTGCCATCCCGATCTAGTGGTTTGTTGTACAGTTAGTCGATCCCAGCAGCGCCGCTGCATGTACATGTAGTCGGAAGAGCATTGGAATGCCTGGCCTTGCCTTGATCAGCTTCGTCCAGCCCGGTCTTGATCTTGTTGACTATGCGGATGCCTTCGGATATGGTAGTCAACCCATTGCCTCCGATGATCGAGGCCACAAAAGGAGCTGTCAGCCGTTGTGAGGATTCAAGATCTGTGGTGTGGAGCGAGTCTCCCACAGAGGTTGAAGTCTTAAGACCGCTGTTTCCGGACTCTCGCACGCTGACGCCGGCGGAAGAGGTGGTTTGCGCGGCAGCGGTCCTGGCCGTGCGGGACCTTCCAAAAAGCGAGCCCAGAGTTTTCCTCAGTCCTCTTTGGCCGTCTTCCATCTTTGCTGCCGATATCAATTGATGTTTGGGTAACCCTGATCCTGACTCTTCCGAATCTCGTCCATGGAGCCCATGTAGCGATTGAAGGCTGGAGGGGGCCGATCTAAAAGGCTTGTATACAAGTACCAACGCAGGCTGGCACTAGGCAGTGAGGAAACTGCGGCTGTCTTGGAGCAGAGCAATACGAGTATGCCTCATCAGAGCTCAGCCTTCAAAGTTGCTGAAATCGATTCCAATTTCCCATTGGGTCCTGCACAAGACTGGAGCCATAATCTATACTGCTAAGCTGGGGAGTCTGGAAGGCAGCACGCACAGCCGCACCTTCGCGTTGGTCGCTTTTCGTGTGGCTTCACGCTACTTCTGCACGAGTCAATAATAAAGCTGCTTCGCCCGTCAGCCAGCACACTTGATGCAGAATATCGACTCAGCCGTGTCCAGTCCGTCGGCCCTTTTGGGACTTTTGAGGGACTTTTGACCAGGTGTAATGGAGATCCATTTCAACCCTTGCATCTGTTTGTACGTGAGAGTCGGACACACCAACAGCTCTCTCTTTTAATCATAGCCTGCACAGAGCACCACTGCGCCGGACCGCTTTGCAAGTTTGCGCATCTAGTCCATACATGCATTGACATATTCGCCCACATCGAAGCAACATTGGACAAATGACCGGGTCTGAGGGTCCACGAAATGAAGGCGCCACCAGGGTTGGTCCGAAGACGGTCAGGTGGCGGGAGAACGGTGAAGGTGTCGAGACATTGATGCCACTCCTGCAAGATCTATACTGGAAGTCAGTCGAGAAGGAGATCCGGGGGCTCATCCCCGCGCTCACAGAGCTCATGTTATGCGCCCCGAACCCGACGCCCGTGGAAGTGATCCCAGCCTGGCCCGCTCCGGAAAGGCTGAATCAGTTCGCCAAGGCATGGTGTAGGCATCCCCTGTGATAGGAGATACAAGGTCCTGGCGCTGTTTACTAACCCTCACACTCGCAGCATATGTCCATCTCAGCGATGAAGACCGCAAATCTATCCTGGCAGAGTATGATAGTTGGTGCAAAGGTACAAGCTGCCAGTGCTGTCCCATCCAGTCGGGTACGAGTCAACCCGTTGAAATCTTCCAGAACAGCACATCAACACGAAGCCCCTTATCGAGGCGCGAGCGAGAAAAATGCTTCAAGCAATGGGTACGTATCCTAATATTCTGAATGCACGTCAATTCAATGGCACTCGCCACTGGCAGTTTGTGCGAGCTAACTGCAATTCCAAAGGCTGGCTAGATATCAACTTCGTCCACCAATACCGCCAACCCTTCTACCCATCAATGATAGGGCTTCCCAAAGGTAACCATAGCTATCTCTTCTCACACACCAAAGTCCAAGTCTGCAACTTACTTACTCCATTATCTCGCACGTAGTCGAGGAAATTGAACGTGGCACAGTGTTTCGCGCACTCCACTGCTCCCAATGCGGAGAATGTATCCGTACGCACTTTTTCGAGTGTGCTAAAGGGTGCCTTGACAGGTGAGAACCAATGCTGGCAATGCACCGACGTCATTGCTTCATGTTCAAACATGTAATACCAGTCTGAGCTTCTTAACGTAACTCATCATACAGCCAGGAACTCTCACAAAAACTATTATAAATGCCTAGCTCTTCCACAGGATGCTCAGCCGAGCGCCTCCCATCTACTTCCTCGACTTCCGATTGCGCCAGTCCGCCTTTGCTTCTCCTGTATAGATCGGGTTTCAGTGAGCAGCCGCGGTTCAGCTTGCGTCGTCGAGAGGGGCGACAGTGCAAAGAGCTCGTTTGGAGAGTATCACCTGATTCTGACCAACTCAACAAACGCGAGATCATATGAAGCCAAGCGTTTCTCGCATGAGGTTGCCACACTTGAGGATGACAAGGCTGCTAAAATTGCTGAAAAGATAGCCCACGAGATGCACGTAAAGGCGAGCAATGCCGAGAGAAGGGTGCAAGAAGCAGCGAAGGTAGGAAAGGTAACGGAGGGGGTAATACAAGATGCAAAGAAGGCCAGAGCTGCTGCCAAGGAGGCCAGTACGCAAGCAAAGGAATCACGCTATGCGCTGCCCGGGACGGTCTTATCCAGAGTAAGCAAGAGGAAGACGAGAGAGTTGATTCCTGCAGGAGTCGTTCACCTGGCCTTTCAGTTTGGGACGATAACCGTGGAGAATGGTGTCAAAGGGTCTGTTGATGCCCAACATTGAGATACCCCCACACCCAGCTCGAAACATGAACATGAACAGCAGACATGACACAGCATCTGCACTCAGCTGACATCACTCCCTCAGGACTCAACGTGGTGCCTTGATCACCCCTCGTGAGCAGCCCAATATCTCTTATGACGGACCTCACGTCATGATTCGAGACTGGCCCGACGACGATCCCGATGTTATCCGCAAGGTTGCCGTGGGTCCAGATCCACTGGAACCCTGGCAACATCGACGAAAGATATGGATGGCGTTCGAGAGGCGGCATACGACACGGACTCTGGCCGTTGCCAAACAAGTCTGCGGAGGCTTGTTCGCGAAAGCCATGCCGTCATGGGCCCCCGTCGAGGACCGAGCGGTTTACCTGCTTGTGCAAGCTGCCACGGACTACGACGCTTGTCTCAACATGATGTCAACCGCTTCACTGCGCACGAGGTTACACAATGCCGCGGCAAAAATTACATCGGCCCTGCGCAACGACCTGAGCGATACGGTTGACCGGCAACTATGTCTCATATCGACGCTTCTGTGTGACGAGTCCACGAGACTTGAGTGGAGTCCCTTTCTCAACAATTGCCAGAAGTTCTGCAACAAACTCCTGGGCCCAGAGTTCTTCCGCTCAGTACATTACCACCCATCGGGACGCGAAGCACCCGGATCTCCTGCGCACAACCCTACTCTTCGACCCTACTTGCATTCATTCGCCGCCCCGTCAACGTTTCCGCTGCTGCACGACGATGCAGGCGATGGGTTGCGCCTACGCCGCTCAGATTTGGGGGCCTACATGTCGTCGCTTCACCACGCTGAAGACTTTGTCTCGTTCGCGTTAGCCCGAAAGCTTACGCTCCCAACGGCTCGCACCGGCAAGGATGGATTCGGGACCCGCGTGGACTTGATCCTCGCTACGAAATGCGGCCTGACCTGTGGGCACAACGAATCCAGATTCTGGCACCTCCAGCAGATGACAACGGCGGTGATTCGCATGTCGGACCACGTCTTCGAGGATCCCTTCAGCGCCATGACGCTGCTCAGCTCGCATCTGTACCGGCCGCGCAGTCTGTACATAGATGAGAGGGGGTCCCCCTGGGGATCGGGCGGTCACTCGACCGGTGATCTTCAGCGCCAATGGGCCGAAAACCGCATTTACGGTCTCGTCGCCATGGACGTCTTTCTTTCATTCACGCGCTGCGTCCATCTCGCTACCCGGTCAATCGTTCGCGGCAGGTTGGCCGCCGGCAGCACCAGCCTCGGTTTCCGGGAAAGTCTCAGCCCTACGGACGGTCGGGCGGCCTTTGTAAGGAAGAGTGAGGACTCTGAAGTTAGGTCACTGAATGACGTCTTTGTCGGAGACTGGGACATGGAGCCCCTTGTGCCTCCACGGCATAGCGTAAGGCGAAGGATGGCGGGCCTGCTACGGCTTGCGGGCTCCGATAGGGAGGTTGCGTGGCGACAGTGTACGTGTACCCATTGCTCCAAAACGGATGAGGAATTGGAGCAGGCATTGACGGCAGAGTCACCACTCAATGTACGGACTACCTCTTCGTAGCAACTAGCCTTCTATTGAGTCACAAGTTATCCTGTTGTTGGGTGCATGTATTTATCCTGGCCTATGCAAACACTTTAAGTTAGTCGCTCGTAGTAGTCAAGGTGTTACTTGACAAATTACACTTGAAGTTAGGGTTAGGGTTAGATGGCTTGACTGTCCTTCACCGCAAGAGCAGATACAGACTGAACGCAGAGTACAACTTCCCAGACTACGTGAGGGGAAGATCCCTCAATAACCACAGCTCTCTTGCGAGCCATGGCTCACCTGTCTCGTCCTTCGACTGTGCGCGCATTCTGTTCCAAGGACTCGGCCGGCGCCAGGCAGCGGAGCACCACATCTTGACACGGTCGCGGCTTGCTAGATGTAAAATTGAGGTATGTACTTGTATCATGCATCACCAGTGAGACGGGGCGTGCGCAGTCGTCAAGGCCGTCGTGGACTGCACTTCTTCCATTACGGCACGGCGATTGCGGCACTCTCGACACAGATGCAACGCTCGCCAGGGGCGCGGCAGCAAAGCCCCTACCAGACGCGAGCGCTGTCCAGCCGTTGACTCGGGAGTTCAAGGCCGAACGATGGGAATGAAATACTTACGTTGCCCGTCAAATTGAGACAGCGTTTTGACCAAATCGGAGTGAGGCGACGGTATGACGCTTGTGGCAATATGCCAGGTCCAGCCCGCCACCTCTGCATGCTTCGTCCCCGCTCATTCTGGATGCGACGTGGTGCGCGACTGGAAAGGCCGATTCCGCTGTGGCATGCCGTACGGAATATCCATGTTTTCGGAATCGCTGCCGCTTATTTATGGGATAGTTAAAGGCGCGGTGATGGTCTTACACCGCGTCGCACCAGACTGCTGAATCTCGACGCGGACAATGAGGTACCTGTGGCGCCACGAGCTACTATTCGGAGCACCGTGGGGCTGTTCCTTGCATTGCTGCAGATGCGCTAACAAGGATGATGCTTGTGCATTCACCCGTCCCCTTTTTTCGTGCCGCACCCAAGGTTGGCCAGACCCGTCCTTGCTTCCGACAACTTTGGCAGCGCGGCCAAGATGGTGCGCCGGATGAAAACAGGGACTGTTGAGGAGAACCACGTGCATGCGATTGAACAGCAGCGGCAGGCCGATTTTGGTGAGCTGCAGAAATGCACCCTTCTTGATTGGACAGCCCCGTCACCTTGCCGACCTCGGCCCTGCCCGTCTTCCTGATGCTCCTCTTCCACTCTTACTCTTGTCGCCCATTCATCAGCGCGCAGCACAGACAGCTCCGTTCGACTGCTCCACGACAAACGACAGGCATTCCAGCCCGTCAAGGTCATGTTTGATGCCGTTGCGTCCGGCAGCGGCGCCGCAATCATCGGTCTCGTTCTCGCGGCGACATGGATTGCCTACCAGCTGCTCCGCGGCGTGTACAACATCTCGCCACTCCATCCACTGTACCGAATACCCGGCCCGAAGCTCGCCGCTGCCACATACTGGCCCGAGTTCTATCACGACGTAATCCTCTTTGGCCGTTATAGTGGCCAGATTCGGTCCATGCACGAGAAATATGGTAAGCAAATTCGATGACGATCGGTCCTCGGCAGCTACATGTCCAGGCAATCCAGGCATATGAAGCGAAAGCGATTTAATCAGTCCTGCGTTTAGGCCCCATCGTTCGCGTCAGTCCACACGAAGTTCACTGCGATGACCCTAAATTCGCCGACGAGATTTACGCCACCAGCGGCAGAAAGCGTGACAAGCCGCAGCACCAGATCAACGGATCAGCGTAGGTTTTCCTGCTTGCCAATGCCCGCGCCAAACGAGGCCAATCGCGAATACTGACGACTGGCCAGTCTGGGGCACTCTGGATTTGGTACCATGGATCATGATTTGCACCGCATCCGCCGCATACCGCTGGCGAAGTTCTTCTCGAGGAGCATGATCTCGCGGCTTGAATCGGACGTTCGAGCTCTCGCCCAGAAACTCTGCGACAAATTGCTGGCGCATGCCGACAAACCTGCCTTCGACGTGACCATGGCGTACAGCTGCTTTACCTCGGATGCCATATCGGGTTACTGCTTCGGCGAGCCCTTCGGGTTCCTCGAACAGGAGGGATGGTACCCTAACTTCCGCGAGCCGACCGCCGCGATCCTCAAGCCTGTCTTCATCTTCCGCTTCTTTCCATTTCTCAAGGCCTTGACGGTACTGGGCGAGTAGTGAGTCCCAAACGCCCTTTGATCTTAGACGGCTAGTTCTGGCAATTTGCTAAGCAGCGTCCATCAATACGGCAGCCTGGTCGACTACCTTCCCGAGGACACAGCACTGTTGATCCGGACTCTGAAGATCGAGATCCCCAATATGATCAAGAAGACAAAGGCCGATATGGACGCCGGTATCCAGTACGACCGGCCGACGATTTTCGGCTCGCTCCTTGAGTCCGACCTCGAGACGCACGAGAAACAGCCACAGCGCCTGGCTGATGAGGCTACCGCCGTTGTCGGTGCTGGCACCGAAACTACGAGCTGGGCCTTGGGCGTCATCACCTACCACCTATTGACAAAGCCGGAGCTACTGCAGAAGCTCCGCGCCGAACTGTCGGGCGTTGTCGATGACCCATTGAAGCTCCCGTCGTGGACGGTGCTCGAGAAGCTTCCTTTTATGGGCGCGGTGATCCAAGAAGGGTTGCGCCTCTCTTTTGGTGTAGCAGCCCGCACCGCCCGCGTGCCTACTCGCGAGAACCTTGTGTACCAGGGCGAGTTCAACAAGAAGCCCGTCCAGCACGTAATTCCTAGGGGGTACGCCATTGGCATGTCTGCGGCCATCACGCACCTGGACGATCGGCTCTTCAAAAACCCGCAAGAATTCGCACCGGAGCGCTGGCTGGGGGACGAAAACCGGACCGAGCTTGAGCGCGGGATGTTGCCCTTTTCCAAGGGCAGTCGAGCCTGTCTGGGTATGAAGTGAGTGGACCCCATCTCTATCCCTGTGATGAACCCTGTGTCCTGTCTCGACCTTTAGGCTAATAGGTATAAAATTTTAGTCTAGCGTTGTGTGAGCTCAACTTGGCTCTCGCAGCGGTGGCTTTGCGTGTCATGCCTCACATGAACCTCTTTGAGACGACAGACCGAGACGTTCGCTACGATCACGATATGTTTGTGCCGATGGCTGAGGCGGGCTCGACGGGCGTTAGGGTCAAGATCAGCCCTTCCAACTAACTATCAACTTGATGTTCACGTCAAAGGTCGGAAAGTTGGTGGGACGTACGGTCGCAAAGCGAATCACCGCGTCCACCCAAAGTCGAGTCCAAGGGCACGGACGATGCTGACGAGGTTGTATCAGCAGAATACAATACGTAGTCAAATGGTCGAAGGCAAGTCTCCTTAGCTGACTCCTAGCGAAATATTCGAGTCCAAGGTTGAATTGAAACCTGCAAATACCTCGTGTATACGGCAGCCACCCGGAGTGTAAACTCCGTTACTGGGAGCGCTGCTTGATTGGCGTTTTGACCCACTCGGACGCACATTGTCCGCTAATGAGTGGGCATGTCTTGACCTGCAGAAATGCCAAATTGGCGACCTTTCCCTTTGCCAAAATGTGTTCTGAACGGCCCGGGGCGTCGTGTGCGAACCGGCAATGGTTGCGGAGTACGGACTGACCCCATGTCCTCGCTTGAGGGCTTGCAATGCAGTAAATGAATCCGCTGCACCTGCCCTCTTGTGGTTTACACGCTGGCCACGGTTTCGGTCAGGCGGCCACGAAGGTAGCTCAGGGTGGAAACATCATCGGCCGCGCAGGGCAATCCGGTCATTGTCGCCGAGCCCGTCGTTGATTGCCCCTGCAAGTCAAGGTCCTGCCTGGCCCTGGACGTCCCGCAAGGACAAGGGTCAGTCAGGGTCAAAACTTGCTTTCACTGCCCTTGTGGGTACGTGGGGCGATGGGAGGCTGCGGGCAACACCGAACATGGCGACACTGGCTGGTTGCAGCCGTGGCCAAATTGCCACGGCGAAATGGAGTCAACAGCGCACAAGGGCTCATGTTCCAAAACCGCTTGCATGAACAATTTTGCAATCCTATCGGCGGCGGGCAAGCAAGGCAGGCGTCCTCGTGCTGTCAAGAGGTTCTCACAATGGAGCGAGACCCACCACATAGATCCATCATGCGGCGCCATGCGGGTGGCGCGGGGCGCTTGTCATCTCGCTTCCGCTGTCAGTGGGGTATCCCGGGAAGCTGGTTTCAACAAGTCCAGCCCGATTGGCACAGAAATATGAAAGAAAGAACACAACGGGCACCGGGGCACGCCGCGCGGCATCCGAGGCCGGGATCTGGGCAACCTGGACTGCTGGCCCCATTCCAGATCGACAACCTCTCGCAGGTCAGTCCCAAGACACTGCAAACAAATTTTGCTGCAGGCTGCACCTCGGCTATAGATCTCGCACATGCCCCACGATACAAGTTGGGCGGGCCTCTAACATGCAAGCACGAGTCCTTACTGGTGTACAGTGAGCTACGGGGGCCCGGGGTGTGCTTCCTTGTCCTTGGACCGCCCGCAGCCAAGCCGGCTTGAACTAGACACACAAAGCGTCTTGCCCATCGCTCCATGAGGCTAATGGATCCCATCATTAGTTTCAAACCGGAGGCTGGCAAGTTATATCCGTACAAGTCAAACTTTCTGTACCCTGTGAATTGGATTCGGACAAGATAAACAACTGCGCCATTCTCCGGGCAGCCTCATTTTCCTTCCGTCGCTTCTCAAGCCCCAGGCCGGACGGGGATACAACTTGGAATCAAGCAAGCATTATGGACTCGACAGTTGACCCCAATGCTCGGTTCATCACCCCGACCGGCCTACCCCTCGCCATAGTTTGCGTCTCCCTCGTGCTCGTTTTCTTCTCCATTCTGACGACCGGCCTGCGAACCTGCTCTCGACTCCGCGATGCTGTGCTCGGTCTGGACGACGGACTCGCTATAGCCGGAACAGTGCGTTTCCCTCAACACCTACTCTGGAGCAACTCGATCCCACCAACGGCGAAATTAATTTGCGTCCCTTGACAGGTATTGTACACGGCCGATGTCGGACTGGCTTGCTACGCCTGCTGGGCAGGCCTGGGATATCGCGATGCGCAGCTCAATGCCTGGCAGTCAGAGCGCGCCATGGAGTTCTACATCATCTGGATTCTCGTGTACGTTGGCGCGCTTGCCCTGGTCAAGTCCTCCGCTTGCGTCAGCATCTACCGCATCTCCGTTGCCACCACAGGCTTCCGCATTGCCGTCTGGTGCCTCCTTTTCGTCTTGTGGGCCTCGTTCTTCGTCACGTTCGTCGGCACACTGCTCTACTGTCGACCCGTGCAGGCTATCTGGAATATTGATCTCATTCTTAACGGCGAAGGCCACTGCGCACCGGCGTCCACGTTCATCGCCCTCGGCCAAGTTGCCACGGGAACCACCATTGCGACCGACTTGGGTTTAGTCGTGGTGCCAGCAATTCTGCTACGCCGCACACAGATGAAGACGCAGGCGAAGGTGCAGGCGTTCTTTCTCCTGTCTTTTGCGTCTATGTAAGTTACCTTCTTGTCTAGGATTGATGCACATGCAGGCGATGTAAGCCCTACTCACGACCGTCCAGCGCGTCTATCATTACCATAGTTCGGATTCCATACGTTAACCGCTTTAGCTCGCCTACCGATCTCAAGTGTGAGTATAAAAGTCCCGGTAAATGGCTTCGGTACTGCGTCGACTGACAATATTTGCAGTCTGGGTTGCTCACATCATGCTCTGTTCCGACATCGAGACCGGCGTCGGCTGCATCGCCACTTCCATCCCTTCCCTCCGCCGTCTCTTCCGTCGCAACATCAGTGCCGCCAGCACGCAGAAATCCAATACCGCCCGCAACTCTTTGTGGACATTTGGCAGCCGATCCGCGAATAAAGCGCCTGGTGATCGGTTCCATAATCCAACTGATCAAGGATTCAGCCTCGCCACAGTGCATGCCCGACCAGCCGATGATAGCTGGCAGAGGCTGCAAGACGGAGACTCGGACTCGGGCAACCTCCTCCCCGGTGATAATTCTAAGAGTATCAGGGCCGATTATGCGTATGCAGTAGAGATTGAGCGGGAGACGACGAGCACGGGAGATAGCTCATAAGTAGCCTCATTGAATAGCACGTCTCATTAAGAAAAGCAAAAGAAGTGGGCCGAAGAACGAAATGCCAGCTTCTCCACGAGCGACGATGGACTAGGGATGGAAGACCTAACGCACTGCATAAAGAGGTGACGCCCACTGTCGTGAACACATACGTCCATCCTCATGTTGTCAGTCTACGGAAGTCGATAAAGCGACCAACCCACACAATAGCAGAAATTGCGATCTTGAAATGCAAAAACCGTTACCACCTGCTCATGGAATCAAGGAATCAGGGCTCCTCTCTCCAGCCTCCGGACGATCTTGGCCGTCTTCTGCGACAAGGTTGTGTCTGGATGAAGGTGCGAGACCTTGTCCAAAGAATCATGTGGTCGCCTGTCGCGAGAACTCCTCCGCAAGTGCGGAGCGTGTGTTGTCCGGAGCTGTCGAAGGACCTTGGGCCTAGTGCCCAACGTAATTCGGATTAGTACAACCAACAATTAAATCACCATTTCCATTGGCGGCTTGAAACCCTTAGGCGCAAAATTAGCTGAGATCTTTATATTTCAGCTGTCACGAGCTTACCGGCAACCGACTTGTCTGGACGGGTGCAATGGTCGATCGTATATAAAACTGCGATGGCCACGTCCGAACTACGTCGTCGAATTAGTATAGGGCATCACGGCGTACTCCCCGAAGTTGAAAAGCTCCTACCAATACGAGGAACTTCCCGAAGGATTCAAAGATTGCGCGCTAACAGCTGCGTTGCCCGACGTGCAGAATCGCGCGGGCTCTACGCCAGGTGGTGCCCCGCACATCTTGCGGCCGAGCCCCCGCAGGTAGTCGTAACAGGCGATGCAACTCTGAACATTCGTATATGCGTAATCGCTTGGGCCGCATCGTGGATCGAACCTGGCAACGAGTCCGGCGGATGGTAAAGACTCTAGGGAGTAATATAAGAACTCTGCGCGTCCCGTGGTCTCCGGGGGGGATGTGGTACTAGTATTGGGCATGGTCATGTTGTACAACTCCGCGGATGTGATGCCAACTCCCTTCAGACTCGGTAGGTCCGCACCGGGAACAACTTCAGGGTGGACTGTCGTCATTGCGAAAGCCTGGTTGAGAGTCACAGCGAAGAGAAATATAATCTGAAGCGCAGCCATTGACAGCATTTTGATGTTCTCTGGGTCACCGTTATGTGTGTAAAGTTCCGAGACGTTTGTGTCCGATACTCAGAGAAATAGTTCAAAACTGACTGTGTGTGGATTTGAGGTTGTCTGTGGGAGGCGCAGAGTCTGTGTTTTTATAGTCATACGTTCTATACACTGGATGAGTACACCCGCGGCTTGTCTCCGAAAGGAAGAAATTTCTTCGCGAGATGGCAAGGTACTCATGGACTCATGTGCTTTAGGCTTGGAGGTATGCCACGTAACCGCACCGGACGTATTGACTTTCAGTGGTTTTATGACAAGAACAATTAGAGATGCCACGAGGAGAAGCTTGTTGGAGGTGGGTAGGGTAGGGTTGCACACACTGGCTTGCCTCGTTGCGGGCAAAGGTCTGGCCGTACATTTCAATGTTCTTTTTCCGACAATCGATTTCGGTCGTGTGCAGACATGTTGGGCTTTGGGCAACGTACAGAACCTAGAGCACGAATAAGGCTGCAGGTCTTGCACGTTATTAGTCGCTCTAAACCCCCAGTCACAGAAGAATCGGGTGGCACTTCGAAAGGAAATCCGAATGCTGGCTCTCGAAGTAGCATTTCCCGAGGCAATGATAGACCTATAACGGTATCCGATAAAGCGGGCGCAGGAATCCTGACATTGGTCGTTGTTGCTTCTGTGTGTGGTGTTTTGGGGTGGATATGCTTGGGTCTGTAAGAGGTTGATGTATGGTCGTGTTAAGACATTTAGGCTTTTCTCTTCTTTTCCGCATATTCCCGTACTCAAATGCTTTACGACGTAGTGGTGTCAAAATGAGCCAGTAGTTGTGCCTCGGGCCTCTTTCGAGCAAAACGGCCGCCCTTGTCAGGCCTGTCGAGGTACGCCACCTGGGCGGCGCGGGCAGAGAAAGACATGGCGACCGTGGCAGTCGCGCGACGCGGTGAGGCGAAAAAGAATTCAAGCGAGAGAGGCGTTGCGGATTAGTCCGTCCCGGAGAGAGGAGATCTGGAAAGGGAAGGGAGATAGAAATGTGCTACCCAGACGGACGCAATGCCACGTACGCATGCGAGTTGCAAACCGAGCGACAGGAGAGAGACGACAACGCCGCCGGCTTACCAAGTTCCGTGGCTGGCGTGGCATGAAAAATGCCACCAATGCGCCAGGCGAAGTGCGCTCACCTCGAGGGGACGCGGTCCAGGTTGCCGGCGGCTTGTTCTCTCGTTCACCATGAGTCCTTGACTCTTTGGCCACCAGATGAAGTGATGGCTGCCGCTCGGCGCGCGCTCGCTGCCGTTTCGAGAGGCTCGCTATGCGGTGTGAATTTGTACTTCGCAGGCGCAGGGCCCAGTCCGCGCCGACCAAGTTCCGTCATTCCCAAGGTTGCTCAGATTTGAAACTTCAGACACCAGATGCGATGGAGGCGGCGTTGAGGGCGGTTGGGTCATCTGTAGCATAAACCGACGTCGCCAAAGGCCCGCACGTACTGGACCCAGCCAGCACGGGAGATTCAGCGGCATCTTCTGCGGCTCGTGAAGCGCGAGGCTGAGAGCAGCGGGCGCGAAACGTGAGGGCCGCGGCGAGCTCGCTTCGCAGCCAGCTATAACCTACATCGACAGAAACAGGTCAGACCAACGCGACCCAGAGCAGGGCAATCAGCAGCAGCCCAGACAGTGATCACCGATTGCCAATCAGTGCCAGTGATCAATGCGACCACGGGAACTGTGGAGGGCAGAGCTCCCCGACCAGCCAGTCGTTCTGCCAACATGCAATGGAGCCTGGGAATGCCGGGGGCGGTAGCCGGGCAGCCAACAGCAGGCCCAGCCATCGGGTGGTTCAATAAGACGTCTGGGAGACCGACTTCAACATGTACGGCTGAGTTGGGCAATCGACTACCTTACATCTATCAAGCCCACACAGGGCGAGCCCAGCATCCCTTTGACTAGCAGCACAGCCAGCTTGCACAGGCGCCAGCGACGCGCCATTCTCATGCCTTGCTTCCATAGAGGCCGCAGCCGTAGCACGCCTTCATAGTGGCAGCCCGCACCTACAGGTGACCCTAGGACCATGAGTGGCGGGGGTCTCCAGAGCACTGCGTTCGGCGATGTGCTTCCACCCAACCGAACAAGCAAGGCAACACAATCGGATACCGATTTATACGTCGCCTGCGTCCGGTGGCGCCGTCCTGTGGGAAACGGCAGTCGCTGTCGGCAGGGGCGTATAAGGTACCCGTCTCTCATTTCCAGCGCGGTCCCCTTTGGTTGCGCTGCCGCACTCGCGGGTCCTCTAGCACTACTACTGCAGTACCTGCCTAGCAAGTTAGTAGGCACAGAGTAACCCGTACGCCACTAAGCCTGCAGCGCAAGAGTCAAGTCTTTGCACACGAGGTTTTCGCACTTCGCGCCTTTCCGCCCGGAGTTTCGAAAGGCGGCGTGTTCCTGAGCCCTTGGGAGAGGCATTTTGTGCCACCGTGGCGAAAAATGTCTCAGACGACGCGAGCGCAGTGGTAGCAACTCTGGTATACCCGTGACGTGTAACCTGGAACCACGAAGTGAGGTGGCCGACTGCAGGCTCTCCATTGCAGCCGATGGAGGAGGAGCGCTGTGGGCAGTGAAGGCGGGGCGCGCGAACATCCATGCTTAGGGGCCAATTTGTTCCGTTGCCAGGCACCATTACTGCACCGGGGCTTGTGAGGGGACTGCTGGCAGAGGGACGTGTCCAAACTATGTCGCGTACTCTAAAACCTCTGGTTCTTACAGCTAGCAATATCCAATGAACCTCCAGTGACAGGAATATGCTTGCAGCCCTGAATCCTGAAGCTCTTCATTTTCTGCCCTGCCTTGCTGCTGTTTTTGGCCCACTTTGTCGGCCACAAGAAGCCCTTGTCGGCGGCTGTGGCGGACCCCAGCTTCTTGCCCCGACAACCGATGTCGCTGTGGATTGAGACGGAGCAACGGGTCCAGACAAAGCTGCAGAATTCGAATGACCCAACGCCCTTTGAAGTAATGGAATCGTCGAAGTTGTAGCAGTCATTATCTCCGAGACTGCTGTGGTAGTGGCGCTGTTTCCCCTTCTGGTCCTTCTCCGTCCAGACCGTGAAGCTCCAAGCCTCTGTGCCGGCGATGGCAACTGTGGCATATGCAAAGAGAGTGGAGAGCTTCATGCTGACTGGATTCGCCTTGCTGAGATGGATTGAGTGAGTTTGTCTTGTTGGGGCTGACTGCAAATTATTGGCATGCACGACGCTGCCTTTATATACCCATGACCAGTGTTCTCTGTCCCTAGTCGGCCAAAGGTACGAGGTTGAGCCGATGCTGGTTGCCGAGCTTGAGCCATCAGTGTCCAGTCGACTGCCTTCATCACGGCGAGACTCAATGGCGGAAGCTTGGCTTGACAGCTCCGCGCGCCCGCAGCACGCTTTGTGGGCCGGTCGCCAAACAGAGTGGTAGATCTCCTGCATAAGCGGCCGAACTTGCCACGCAGCCGAGTGTAAGCTTGCATCATCGGACGATGATCATCTATTTCCGGCAATGGGCATCGGCGCTAGTTACAACTGAAACCAGTCTACACCTTACGCCGCTGCAACAGCGTAACTTACTATTTTGCCATCGTTCGCGGATGGGCTGGGGCGACGAAGGGAACCAGTCAACCAGTCCCCTCGTCCATCGGCATGATGACCTCAGTCGCGGGCCCTTCCGCGTCGCGTACAGAAGCAGTAGCCATCCTTCCGCAAGCGTTCAAGAGCTTCTCGGGAGAGACATGCGCGCCTTATCGGAATTAAGCATGGATTCTGACCCGGCAGTGATTGTCGCTATTTGGCCGGATCTACGCTCCAGCCTTGGCAGAACGTTGTGTCTATTATTAGCATCGCGTCAAATATCGTCGCGAGGGTCACCGTAAAAGTCGTGGGCCAGATTTCGGGGACATTTACACAATTGCTGTAATTTCTCGTGGCGCAAGGTCCAGGTGCTTGAAAGGTCTTCTGCTTGGTCCTTGGCGTCTGGTGGCTGTCCAATTGATGCCTGATGCGGCTATCCCCGCCATTTACTGCGGTCACCAAATGCCCGGGGCGAAACGAAGAGAACTGCTTCTAGAGGACAGAACCGATCTCAACCGGGGCAACGCCACGGTCTTCGGGAAACATTTTCGTTTCATAAGGGGAGCGCTGTGACAAATGCCCTCATCTTCATGTGCAGGTATTTGCTCGCCCCTGTTAAATCTCCTTGCCTTCGACCCTCCATCACTCCTTGATGACCCTGCTAGTGTGTCTATGCTCACAAGCCATGCTGGATTATTTGCTATGCTGTTGCTTGCAGAGTTTGCGACACAGACGGGTCTGGATGGCAGCGGACATTGCCGACTTCGACTCGGTCAACAAGTCCGCAAGCCAGCTCAGCTCTTGCTGACAGCTTTCATCTCTCTCATAACAAAATCTTGCGCAGGCGAGGGGTAAAGCGGGGGTGCCGCCTACCCGAATGGAAACATTGCCATCTCCCCTGAGCGCGGCTAAGGCAGCGGCGGAAGCCCAAGGGCGGCGTAGTCGGACGTTTGGTGCCACCGCAGAGAAGGCTCAGGCGCCTTCTGAACCACCAGCCGATGTCGCAAGACCGCGTTTGTGGTTCGTCAATCAGCTCTAGTCCATCTCTTCACCTGGACGACCAAATATACGAGATGATAGACAAGGCCCATCGCGGCATCGACATTCGGCGACGTCGCCACTGTGACCAGGCCCTCTTCAGTCCCACTCGTAGCTCGAAGGCTCGCGCTGTGTCCGGACCCATTGCTGCCCCACCGCGGACAAAAGCCATGTCAGATCATAACCGCGGTTGGCCATGCGGGATTACTCCTCTAGGGAACCAACACTGGTGCCGTTGGTCGAAACAACTAAACACTGTGGCGACTGGTCGCTTGTTGTACAGTACTTTGCAGCGCGGCACAGTGCAGCATCGTGGCAGGGTGTTGGCACTCAAACAGTTCGGTCTCGCCAATCCGCCAGTCTTTGTGCTAGACAGCTTATACATCACAACTGGACACTGTACGTACAGTAACGAAGTTGTGATCAACATGACACAGATCCCGGGCTTATTATCCCGCACCGTTGCATCCAGTAGCTGCGGGGAGGTGGGTCCCCCAGGATCGGGTTGGACACCGTGATGTGGGGACTCGGACCGTGACATGCGGCTCCACAATCGACCACAACCGGACCCAACATCTGGTGCAAGAAGACATGCAGAAGTTCCGTGCTTTCAAATTCGAGATACGAGCAACCGAGGATGTGTGACGTCTGCGACAGTTAATTGACTCGATTGAAATACCGGACTATCTCGTGAAGCGAGCAGCCTCCCTCCAGGTTTCACAGTCGCCGCGACAACTTCCTGCAATCGCTTCGACATCACCTTCCATTTTACGCAGTAAAATGGCTTGAACGCGTCGAACATGGCTAATTCGGCAGTTCCGTTATGCACTCGTCATTAGGGAACCTTACGGCGTTGTGCCGGGCATCGCCACTTGTCGAGTGAAGCCCCGTGTATCCTTTGCTGTGGGCCAGCTTATTGAAGCTGATGAGTTGCTTCCTATCGCATGGTACAGGGATGAGCCACGGCCGCTGGGCCGCCGTGCCGTTACACACGCTTTTGCCGCGGGTAACAGAGGCGTTCTAAAGGGGCCCGAGCTTTCCCTCCGGTCTTATCACGTTATCGTGAGTATTTTTAGGGGCGCTGACCTTCCAGGTGGCGTCTTGAACTTCACTTTCCGTCGACGGCAAGATGTAGCTCCCATAATCGAGACGCTCATGTCCCATCCAGCCGCCAAAAAGGCCGATTCTACCGCGATAGGCAGAATCGTCGTAGTCGTGACAGGGAAGTACCTCAAACACGTCATAATTGAATTGGACGGGAAAGCTAGCGCTGTCATTCTTTCTGATGCAAACTCAAAGAGGGTTACAGAAGCCTGCACGATGGGGTCATTCCAGCATGATGGCTAGCGCTTTACTTGCAACGCAGTCGGTAGTTCCGCGAGCGCACAGAACCTCACGATGTTCCAGAGGCCGGAACTTCGATCGCTCGTTAATTCGCCATACTGGCAAGTTGTAGTGGCGGCTAGCTTGTGGAGAGCTAAGGGCGGAATGTGATGCACTTGCTGCCGGAAAAGCCGACATGACGTTCAACGGAAGTCTCCGTACGCTGTCCTTGCTCCAAAGTCCGATGATTTCCCGTTGTTGCGTGATGGAACATCCCGGCAACCCGGGGCCAGGTTCGGAGCAGGCAATGATTGCCCCCGCCTAGGAACGGGCACCGGCCCTTGTCGCCAGGTGGGGTTTATCCAGGCCCCACAGTCCAAGACTCGGAACCAGCTCAATCTCTTCGCCTCCGTGCAACGCACGACAGTACCCCATTGCGCCCGATGGCTCCGGCCCCGGCACAGTACGACCAGCTCGAGCTCGATGATCTGCTGCTCTTCTTCGGCGCTCTTGGTTTCAGCAGCGGCAATACTGAGAATATCCCAACCGGGAAGTCAATGTTCCTACTTCACGTCAAAGCTATTGGGTTTTGGCTGACAGCACGTGTTCAGGTCAGCCAGAATGGACTCAGCGTTCCCCTCTGACGCCACTACATGTAGGCACTGCCACAGACTCGTTAAGATCGCGTAATTCATTTCTCCATGGAGCTATATTCTTGTACCAAGTCGAAAATTAAAAAGCCTATACCACCCAGCAGCAGCTCATGCGCCTAACAATTTGAAGCGCTCAGCCACGCGCTCATTGCAGCTCTCTGAACGGTGGTTTTCTGGCAGATGCTGTTTGATGCTGAAACCTTTCTGGGAAAGGACCAAAGAGGTGCTCCTATAACTATTTTTGAGCACCTGGGGCAGAGATATCGCCGGACAGGCTGACGGTATTACCTCCATTGTGTGGTCACGCTCGTAGATGGCCTCAAGAGTCAGTAGTTTCCAGTTACCCTTTACGCACTCCAACCGAGAAACAAATCGGGTGAATGAGACGCAATCGAACTCAGCGTCGACTTGCTTAAACCGAGTGGAGATCGACCCTGTGGATTCTGACACGGCCTCGCTATCGTTGCGGTGAATTTCCACAGGTGATATTGTGTGGATGGCGGCGGTCCCGTCTGAAGCCATTTGCCTGGGTGCGACCACGAAGCCATCAATATCCCCATGAAATCTGGTATACCGCTTGTTAGCGACGCTTGGTCGACTGATTGCATACATGATTTAGCAGGTCTCACCAGGTAATCTGGATGTGTGTCTTTCCAGCTCCCGGATGATATTGATCCCGGAGCTTGTCCTACCGACAACTTTCCCGATGATAGCGCTCCCACACAAGGAGGGGCTTGATGCGGGACTCGTCATCCAAAGGCTGTGCACTGTTACTCATGTTTTTCGATGTCTTCATGAACGCGGACGCTCGAGTGCTGACAGACAATGAAGACGTAATTCGCGGAGCAATTGAGAACCAAAAAATTGAACAAAGTGTGCACCTCCATGCACCGCCGGTCATCGAACATGCTATATGGCGAGTTTATCAATACATGGCCCGCCCAGTGTCGTGAGCCGTCGACTTGCTTCCCGGCCACGTGCCTTCGCCTAAACCGTCCGGCCTCCGGATGTTCCGCTTCCTTCCGGTTGTCGAGGCAGTCCTCCACCGTGACATTTCTGTTCAAATCTTGACCCTGATTCACCTCTGCCATTTAATCTTCTGTATGTAGTCGTTTACGATTAAGAGACAGATCGCGCATATAGTCCTAAAACGGAGACTGGGATAGCATCTGGTACAACTTTTTGCAGTGCGCACATGGCACAACAATTTTACTGGAAATCAGCAACAAGAATTGACTTCAATGTACAGGGAGAGCGACTACGCAAAAGACAGTGGTTCACATGGACGCGATATGCGACACTATTGACCTGAAGCCCCCTCTTCTCCAGCCATCCACGTTAACTTACCCTGGGCGATCGAGACACCTTCGCAAAAGTGCGACTGCGGGAGATACTTTATGAGAGTGACGTCTGAAGCAGAGTGCCGGTAAGAGAAAATCACAACTGCATTGATGGACCGGAACATGGGACATCACTTAGAGTTCATCCTGAGTCTTCATGCACTGGCGCCTTCAGACTACGAAGAAGGCGTACAAGCAGGTCTCAGCTTCACTAGCAAACATGGTTTGTATGTCTCACTCCACGCCTTTTGGGCTCTCTTAATGGCTGCAGAGCTCCAGCCTTTCTGATTCTCGATGGTCTGAGACGCTCAGCGCAGGCCAGCATTTCAAAAGGGTTACATCCTCAGCCCCGAGTTTAGTGTTGGAATTGGCGATCATGGCCGGATACGTACAATCGGATTGGCAACTAATTTTCCATCGTCGTTATTCAAGAGTGAAGCTGCCGCGGAGATCCCCAATTTGTGTCGCATACGCGGTTTGACTGTGGCCGCACAATCCACAACCCCGCCGTCGCAAATCGCATCTCGCAGGGGTCTTGTCATGGAGACGTGAGTCGCATCGGTACTTACTGCCGTCATGATGCGATAAGATCAAATTGAGTGCTGTGGATCATGTCGCGATGTGGGCTCGGCGTCGCCGCCTTGGCCTGGAATGGAAGCTAGGGCTTGCTGTGGGTAGCACATCGGGAAGTACGGCGGCGGTGGAGCTTTTTGAGGCGTTCGCCAACGGCCGTCGCTACCCCTGTACATGCACGACCACCACCGCGGCGCTAAGCTCGGCCACACCCCGCAGCGCAATCCGGGGAAGGATACTGCCACGCTGGAACCAGCTGAAGGAGCTTGGGCGACGTTGCGCCACGCACCGACTTCCGACCCCTTTTCGAACACTGCCTAAGAGCTGCGTAACTCTCGGCCTCGCGCGAGCGGGCCCATATTGGGAGGGCCGCTATGCTCTTTCAAGTGCGGTAGCTGTTCCAGACCTCCCGATGCAGCTGATGCAGGCTTCACCCCGGCATCTGGGAGACGGCTCGGCTCCCGCATAAGATGTGGTACGTTCATGGTCTCGATTTCTCCAAGTGGCATAGACGTTATGAGAGGGCGTGTAACCTTCCACGCCACAAGTAGCTTCCTCCAAGCAGAACTTGCTCTCGCGGATCTCTACCTCCGGGCACTACGGCCTCAAAACCACACATATCATAGCATGGGGCATGAACTTATGGCGTCTGGGTCAGACTCGGTCCCAGAATCGCGCAAATCACATCGTTTGTTGAAAAGATGGGCATCCCAACAAACCAGGCCGCTCGAGAGAGTCATGCCCAATCCTGGTACGAGACTCGCGCTACGTGCTGGCTGCCTGATTTATGGTTCTGAAAAGGTGCCGGAATGTATTGCAAAAGATATGACTGGAGAACAGGGTTATACGATGAACTTGAGACGAGTTTTGTCAGGTTCCCGCATTGTTGCTCGTGGTATCATCGTGGACAAGTCGACATCTGTATCGGCCGACGAGCTGGTATATGAACGACCAGGTCTCCAGAGTCTTTCTAGTGAAAGCTCTCTGCCAGTATGATCTATTCTTCTCGAAGCGGTGAGAACGCTACTTGTTCCGACTTACATGTCAGAAGAGGCGTCTTGACATAACTTTATTTAAAGCTGAGCGGGCAAGCCCATGCAGATGCGCCTAACAATTGAATACACCTCTGCGACTGCGAGTCAAAGTCGGTGGATTAAGGTTCAGACTGTTAGTTGCCAGGAAACCGGCCTGCAGAACGCTGAGATCGTGCGGCTTCTTCGTGACATCTGGCCATCGCGTTTGTTACGTCTTCAGCTAGCACCCCCCCGCTACATGCAAATATCTCATTGCATAGTGCTGCCAGACACCTATTTAAGCAGCTCAAGCTCCATATGAGTCCGGGAGCATTTTAAGATTCTTGAAGACACATAACGTACATTTAGTACTTCACATCACACCTTGAAACCACGAAATTCGGTCACAATGAAGGCCACACTCATCTTCTTCGCCGCGCTGACGGGTTTGGGACTGTCAGCCCCATTAACCGACGCGGACATTGACGCTGCGCTCGAGACGCGAGACCTTCGCTCCTGCATCCAAAAGTGCAGCACGGGTGCTGTCGCGGGAAGCTTTGCGTGTGCTCTCGGCGTAAGTAATAAATCGCGATAAACGACGCCTCATACCGACGGCATGCTAACATCACTGCTTCTCTAGCCATGCCGACAGCCATCCAGTACTCCCTGCAAGGACTGCAAGAGCAAGGTCCAAAGCACGCTCAATTCATGCGTAAGCATCAGAATAGTGATCAAAAGATGTCCTCCAAATGCTGGTCGCGTTCTGACATAAGCTGAATGCCCTAGATCGAAGGGTGTTATGCAGCTTAAGCTTCCTTTGGATAGCCCTCTTGTGGAGAGCTGGCGGGGCCATATCCACCAGGGGCGAACACTCCAGTCGTCATATGCATTATGCGGTCGAGCTCCAGCCCGGCAGGCTGCCTCGTGTTTCAGTCCTTACCATCTCAAAAGATGACATCACTCGTTGGCATGGACGTCTATTGGAGTAATACGAACAGTATACTTATACACCAATTGCTATCGCTGTGAGTCGCATGATGTGGCCACTTGACCTGCAATTACTCCGAACCCAGGGGGCTCAAGGTCCAGCAGTACGTGATTTATCATGACAATCATTACCGTAGGTCCGCGAGGCGCTCGACAGCGTACATATACAGCAACGACCGCTCACATGTTGTGACATCTCAGTTGGCTAAAGTCATGACGACTGTCGATAGAAGCATGTAGAGATTCCACAGCGTTTATTTCGTGGCAGCAACGAGAGAATTCTCCATGTAAGATCAAACAATCTGTTTGGTCGTGCCCAACTCAGGTGGTGTTTCGGAGTGGTTTTCAGTGTTAGCGGTGAGCGCAGGAGATTCGTAGGCGAAATACACCCATCCGGAATGTGGGAGCCTGCGGCTACTACCGTACAGGAACAGGTGAATTGACAGAACAAGTGAATTGGCCAAAGCAAATCACCAAGTCAAGACTGGGTCTCTTCTCGAGCTTTTGTTCTCTTCCAGTAACTTCCAATGCCAGGCGGACGAGTGGTCCTGATGCTCGGACATGAGCCTTGCATTGAATTGTTGGGCTACCTTCAAGTCGTCGTGTAAGTGGGGACCCATGACCAATGCAACAGAACCGGACTTTTAAGCATGCGGGGTGCAGTGCCTGTGTGGGTCGCCATGGCCTGAGGCGTAGCTGAGTTCTGATTGCTGGGCTCCAACTGCCGGGCTGCTGGCACAGTTCGCCCGATGAGCGTCTCAGCACATGAAGTGAGATTGTTGTCGAATAGCGGCAACATCAGGCTTGTCTCATTGTGCGGCCCGTTGCAACGGCCTCATGGCGACATGAACCGATGCCGATTTCGGAATCCAGCGATCTTGGCGTACGCCGTCGAAAAACGGCCCCGGGAAGTGGGGGACGCTTCGCCGGCCGAGTGGACCCTGTAAATCTTCACGGGCTGACGTGTCTCCCGAACGACTTTGGGTCCTCGGCAGGTAATTGACCAATAGCTATCAGCTGATTCAAATCACAGATCGCCTCATTTGCGTGGAGAAATCTTTGTAGTCGGGGAGATTCCGCGGTGGATCTCATTGGCCGTTACTGTTTACAAGTGCCGGAGCGTTTACCCAGGATGGGCTCGGCGCGTCATCAGCTGCGGTCTGAAAACAACTTGAAACTCCCCCCTTTTTATCTCGGAAAGTCGACCGCATGGGTATCTAGCACCTCGGAAACGCGTCATCACTTGTCGTCTTTGCAGTGGCTGAGGTGGCAACTCCGGCTGCAAACCGTGATGTGGGTTGGTGCCAGTCAGAGTTCGGGTAGGCCCAATGCAACACTAGACCCTTGGTGTTATTTGAGCTCCAGAAGGACAGCTCACTTGAGGAAAACGTCTCAATATAACGTACTAGATGAACTGGGACTTGTTCCCGTTGGTATATATTAGTGACCAAGACACCATCGATGCTTCAAACCCGCCACTCGCAATTCAAGCCAAGGCCCCTTGAACTTTCCTCCTCTACATCAACATGCGTCTGTCTTCAAAGCTTTTTGGTGTCGTCCTGCTTCTTGCTGATGCCATTGCGGCTCACCCAGGACATGACATTGCTCATGAAGCTGCAGAGCGTCGCCAGTTCCTCAACTCGGTTCAACGCTCCTCGATCTCGCATTGCGCAGACAAGCTGAAGGCTCGTGGAGTCCAGGCTCGAAACATAGCAAGGCGATCGGCACAGATATCTCAGGTTCGACAGCAACATGGCTTGAGAAAGCGGTCTCTGGACTCAGTTCTGAGTGCCTCTCACAACCAGACGGATGCGGGGTATACCTTGAACACCGACGCGAGCACTCTCTTTGCCGGGAACAACTCTTGCGTGTTGACCCCAGAGGTCACCCAAGGGCCTTACTGTACTCTTCACCTTCAATTATTCATACTCCTGGATTTCTTTCTCACGAGTTTGACAGATGTTGCCGGAGAGTACGTCCGCGAAAATATCATCGAAAGTCAGGAAGGTGTGCACATGGTTCTTGACTATCAGGTGGTCGACGTCAACACCTGCGATCCAGTTCCTGATGTCTACCTCGAGATGTGGCATTGCAACTCCACTGGGGTGTACTCCGGCATTGTTGCCTCCGGCAACGGCGACAGCTCCGACGGCAGCAACATCAACAACACGTGGCTTCGGGGGATCCAAAAGACCGACTGTGATGGTGTGGCCCAGTTCCAATCCGTCTTTCCCGGCCATTACACCAGCCGAGCTACGCATATCCACATTATGGTTCACGCAAATGCTACGCTTCTTCCCAATATGACGCTTGGTAGGGAGAACTACGCAAGCCATGTTGGACAAGCCTTCTTCGACCAAGACCTGATAGCCCAGGTCGAGAAACTCGAACCTTATGCCTCCAACACCCAAGAACTCACCAAAAACGCCGCCGACGGCATATTGAGTGAAGAGACCGCTACAGATGGTGTAGACCCGTTCATGGAGTACACCCTTCTGACGGATGACATCCAAGATGGCATTTTTGCTTGGCTGGCCTTCGGTATCAATACTACCGGGTCTGACAGCATTGTTCCAGCTGCGTACTACTATAAGGGGGGAGGTGTTAGCAATGGTAACGCTGGCATGGGCAATCATACAGGTGGGGGCAATGACTCGGCTCCTGGCGGAGGGAGTCCCCCCTCGGGACTCAGCCGGGCTCCAGCTTCCATCACGGCAACTGGTGTTTAAGTCACAGTTCAGCGTCGACTGAAAAGCCTCATGCTACGCGTACACGTTACCTGGTCACTGGCTCGTCATGATACAGTTCAAACAGTGAGGATGTATTGGGAACAATTCCACCTGAGTATCGATAGGATGGACAGAGTCTCAGAATTGTGGCCAACTTTTGCTCTTACCATTATTATGTGTATTACAGTTTTTTCATTGTTCTTGAAGGGATGTGCGCACACGTCGTCGTCTAACCCAATGTCTCAACACCATCGGACATGTTGGTTGTCGGTCAGAGCACGAGCATGCCCGGTTCTGCGCCCCAAGTCTTCAATGGGTCGCCTGCCATGGCAAACTTTAGAGAACCACAGGACCAAGGGACCAGTGAAGGTAACAGGTTTTATATTTGCCTCCAAGAACGTAGTTTCTCGCGTTCCATATCTTAAAGCTATGGTACATGAGCTCGTGGTCATGGTATATGCAGCTGGACAGACAAGGCAGCCTGTCAAGGCCTCCAAGGCAACGTGAACGTGTTGCATATGCATGCCGAGGGCGCCCGAAATGTGTGTACTGGCCAACGGTCGAAATTTCTGGAGAGACACAGCATGCTGGTAGTTTGACTCTCGGATCGTCCTCCAAACCGCCCAAAGCGACCCACAATCCAACGCAGGGCGATCATTTCACATACCAAATTTTACATGGGCAATAAAAGGTAAATGACACGTATCTGGTTCTGTGACTTGACAATGTGCCCGATCGGGCATAAATGTCCTGTCTCGGATGACCGTAAGGGTTAGGCGTGGCACTGAGTCTGCTCAAGGGACTCATTCGAGGTCATATTGCTCTACATGATCATGCACAAAGCGCGTGTCACGAAATTCTAAGTTACGGTCCAGGCAATCGATAAGTGAGAAAGATTAGTAACATCAACAGAGGTGTTCTCATAAGGGCATGTTGCAGGAATGTTCACGTCAATTTCACATGGTGACATCGGACTCTACGCCGTCCCTGCCATAGTGGCCTATTGGATCTTTGACCTTGGCGATCGCCGCGCACGTGAATCAAACTTGCGAGACTCTCCCTTTTAGACCAGTCACACTGCCGGATGTTGGCAGTCTTGTCGGAAGGATTACTAACCTGGTAAGAGGGTATATTATGGGAGGCACGTTCCTCGGTCGAAGGTGCGTTCCTCATGGCTTCCATGTACCAAGAAAGCTTAGTTCGAAACACACTAGGTAGGAAGCGTCTTCCGGGCTTCGATCTTCGACAGGGGTTGGCATGCAAATGTCTTGGTTGAAGCCATGCACTACTGTCCTGCTGCTATCGGCGACGAAGCCCGGAACTTTGCCGAAAAATTACGCTAGTCACCCGTCCCGACCAAGATCGGGAAGATTCGACTGCGAAGCAGATGTGTCGGGATGTTTACTTGACTTAGACTATGTACTCCTTTGCAAATGGACGTTACAGAGCCTGATCTGTTTGTAACGGCAATCTGTTAGCTAATGATCAGGTGTGTACACTTCAAAAGACCTCAATTGAGCTGTGTTTACCAAAGGCCATTTTCGGCTCAATTGATGTTCATTGTGGGAATGAAACACGGAAGGTTCGATCGCTGGTTAGCTACGGTGGCAGGGAGACCCCAGATTCCTATCTTTGCGGACAAGGTTAGAACATGAGATGCCACTGTGTGTCACGCCAACGGTGAATTGTGATCCGTACATCCCGGATCATCTGAACCCCCTACCCCATATAGGCAAAATCCACATGAGTAAACTGGGGATGCACGTGGCGAGGTGGTGGCTTGAGAGTCTATCATCAAAGTAGCTCAATATGGCGCTCAGGGTACTATTCGGGTTTTGTCTTCCGTGTTTACATGTATCCTAGATATATGTCGGAAGGTCTGGCGTTTTGGACGTCATGGTTCTCACGGATGTTTGCCCACGTACAATGCACCAGACGGCCCATGTATATTCACTGACACCCCCGTCATTTGAGTCATTACTTGCTTTCTACCAAACTTTCTCAGGCAAGCGATGATAGCACTTTACCTACGATGAATTCTCGGAGCACGCCACTATTCAAAGCAGCCCGGGCAAAGCCATCGCTAGACCGCGGCTTGCTACTGCGATATTGTTGCAGCCGCCGCGGGCTTAGCTTCATCGTTATCAGTCTGGCTGTCACCAATCTTGTTCTGCTGAGTACTTTATGTATAGTATCGGTCAATAACCTGCGACTGGGCTCGGAAGGCGATGCGTACAGGCTGAGAGCTGCCGACACGATTACGGTGAGCAAGCATGTTGCACGCCTTCACGACACTGAGGATCAGGTGTTCCAGCTTCAAGAATCCGCGGACGAACTTCTTTCAGAAGAAATTGATATATACCCTCGCGATGAGATTGACGACAGACCCAGTAACTTGACGGCAAGTCTGGTAGGGCGTAGTCTCGATGGCGACGGGGACGATGACGCCGTAGACTTCGACGACGAAAACGTGCCGGAGGCCAATCTGGAAGGGGAAATTCTCATGCCCTTGCCATGGATGCGGTTTTCCCTGTGAGTGCTGTCCTCTCCGAATTCTTTGGCACACCATACACCTTCGTCAGTCATGAGCTACAGCTGACAGATTGATAGTCTTGACGGATACTTCAAGGGGATAAAGGCCATAGTCAAGGCAAGCGAGCTTGTGCCGGAACACCCCAGAAATTCACGTAAGCGTCCTCCACGACAATCAGTGCCGAAGCACGAGGATCAGAAGCCCGAGATTTATAGTCCATACGATGCCGCGACCAACAACATTACGCAATGCTACCTGGACATCTCCAACTCGACTCCAGTTCCCAACATATATGCCTACCGCGGTATCCCGCAGCAAATGCCGAGTCCAGCTATTGGCTCGTACGACTTACTCGGAATTCGTTCAGATGTCTGCTTTGATCGATTCGGCCGGTACGGTCCGTACGGTTTCGGGTATCGGAAAGCACACGGCGGGTCAGGCGTGGGACTCGACACAGAGAACTCGGGCAGTGATGCCGTATGGGCCCAGACAGGGCAGATCGACTATGGCAACATAAACTGGAGCGATGCCAGGAGCGTTGTTTTGCCTCCAACAGACACCGATTTGATTCGGCGCCACTTGGCAGAACCGCAGAATCGATCAATAGGGACAACAAGCTCAAGCGGATGAGGGCATCTAATGATGATGAGCAGCGCAAAGAGAAAGTCAATCCACGTTCTGAGCTTCGACATCGTTCTGCCGTAGTGGTCCGCCTCTACACGGGCTTCCAATGGACGGAACTGGCCATACTGAACCTACGAGCTATGATCTCCGAGCTCTCTCTCAATACCGGTGGCGAGTACGCCGTGCATCTTCTCCTGCAGGTTCACAATACAGACCTACCGATATGGTCTGACGATGAGACTCTCGGACGGCTGCTGCAAGCCCACGTACCAGTTGAGTTTCATGGCCTCGTCTCGGTTTGGAGCGAGTCAGAGATGACGCTCTATTACCCGGGTGCGTTCGATGCACCCTTGGCGAACCCAAGTGAAAGAAGCGCCCACGGGTTTTACCGAAGCGGCCATCTCCCATTACAAGTATTCGCCATGGACCATCCACAGTACTCGAATTACTGGAATTGGGAGGTAGACATTCGAGTTGTTGGCAGCTATTACGAGTTCTTCGACCGGATGGGACGATGGGCGGACGAGCAGCCGCGACGGCTCTTGTGGGAGCGTAATGCTCGTTATTACATCCCGTCATATCACGGATCTTGGGACAATTTCTCTCGGACAGCTCATTTCGACACGAAGCAATACGGGCGTCCTGACGTGTTTGGGCCGGTGGCTTTCCCGGGGCAGAAGCGCCTACGGCACGAGAAACGGCAGGCCTCGGCACTCCCTGCGAATTGCATTGAGCAACCAGAAGATTGTGGCGTGGGAGAAGCGGCGGATCTCATTACTCTCAATCCAATCTTCGACACGGTAGATTCCGGGTGGATCTTTTCCGACGACATCACCGGATACCCTGGGGCGTCGCCATCAGAACCACCAAGACGATGCGCTATTGTCACGGCGTCGCGCCTGAGTGGCCGTCTGCTGAAGGCAATGCACGAAGAGGTGTGGCGCCACCACCACACCATGTTCAGCGAAATGTTTCCTCCGACCATAGCCCTGCATCATGGGTTCAAGGCAGTGTATGCGCCGCATCCAGTATACTTGGATAGGGCGTGGTATCCAGTGAACGAGATCGACGCCGTCTTCAACAGCGGTGCAGCTCACTCTACATCTGGCATTGGAAGCCCCTTCGACCAAAAGAATGAGCACAACTTCAAAGGCTCAACGTGGTACTACAACAGTGAGTTTGCGGGACTTCTGTGGCGAAGGTGGCTGGGGTATGCGCAAACACAGCCGGGACGGAGGAGCAGTTCCATCAGAGGGGCGATGACGAGTTCCGCGAGAGGGGGATTCGAGGAGGAGAGCGACGAAGGAAGCAGCGGAAGGATGTGTTTGAGAAGCATGATTGTACACCCCATCAAACACGAGGGGCCGGGTGACGTATAATGGCCTGCGACGTAACATTGGCCTTCTATCTTGCCATCTCTACAAAGTATGCGTTGGGCCCAGGATATATGTTACGGGTTACAATAACTCACGTCAGATTCCGAGTAAACTCGTCTTTCGTGTGTCGGGAAACGGGACTAGATCATGCGATGGCCTATGGATGAGTGTGTGCCAGAAGCTCGGGGGGATGCAAGACGATATTATGGTTTGATCTTCGCAGTCACATCTTTTGTTCGGGAGAGGTCAAATGAGGCACATTATTTAATATTATAGGCCTTCAGATGCCTTTATGTGTCGTGCAGCCCATGCTAGTAATTACGTGGATGCCACCCGTCCCTGTCTAGTGATTTCTGTTCTTCCACAGGTATGTCAATCCGTATCCGACAACTTCTCCGTGGGGAGCCCTTGTAGAACTATTACAGAGCCAGACCGACCGCTGCAAGGACCAGCATTCCTGCGCCCTTGACGTGAGCTGCACCAGCAGTGACGACAGGAACGCCAGTGCGGGTCGGGGTAACTGGCTGGGCACTGGGACTGCTCTTGGTGGGCTGAGCGGTCGGGTTGTTGTTGATAGGGTTGCCATTGCTGTCGCAGAGGAAGTAGCAACCACCAATTGCCTTGCAAGTCTGGCCGTTGGGATATTGATGAGCAGGGTTGCACGAGTACCGTCCCTGGCTATCCGTGGATCCTGGGGCCGGGCACGTGGGGGTCTGCGTGGGCTGTGCAGAAGAGACGGTGTTGGAGATAGGCTTGCCGTTTGAGCAGAGATAATAGCAGCCGTCGATGACGTTGCAAGTCTGGCCGTTGGGGTACTGGTGGGCCGGGTTGCAGGAGTAGCGACCCTGGTTGTCGGTCGAGCCCGGTGCCGGGCACGTTGGGGTCTGGGTGGGGGCGGCCGAGCTCACGGAGTTGGAGACGGGCTTGCCATTGCTATCGCAGAGGTAGTAGCAGCCATCGATGACGTTGCAGGTCTGGCCGTTGGGGTACTGGTGTGCTGGGTTGCATGAATATCGGCCCTTGTTATCCGTCGAGCCGGGTGCCGGGCAGGCTGGAGATTGAGTCGGCTGGGTGGAGGTGGCCGTAGTCGAGACACCATTGAAGATGGGCTTGCCGTTGCTATCGCAGAGGTAGTAGCAGCCGTCGATGACGTTGCAGGTCTGGCCATTGGGATACTGGTGTGCTGGGTTGCACGAGTAGCGACCTTGGCCGTCGGTCGAGCCGGGCGCCGGGCAGGTGGCAGACTGCGTGGGCTTTGTGGAGGTGGCAGAAGTCACGGAGGAGGGAGCGTTGTTGACGGGCTTTCCGTTGGCGAAGAGGTAGTAGCAGCCGTCGACGACCTCGCACGTCTGCCCGTTGGGGTATTGATGGGCGGGATTGCAGGAGTAGCGGCCCTGGCTATCGGTCGAGCCGGCCGGGGGGCAGGCAGGGGCGGCCAGAGCGACGCTGGTGAGCGTCGCGAAGAGGATCTGAGTCTTCATGGCGGGAAGCTTGGCGACTGGAGTCTTGTCGTAGGTGGTTGTTGTCTGCGCTTAACTGAGAAGCTGCTTGAAAACTTGCAAGTCACGACTGGATCACGATTCCCAAACACTTGAACAAGCCGAGAACATTGCGGGCTATATACTGACGCCGACCGGTTGTGCTCGGACGTGTTTCGCCCTAGACTAACTAAAGAAGGCCGCTATACAATACGAGGGGATCTTCATCCCATGGCCCTCCAGGCGATTGGGAAACAGGCTTGACAGGGCATGGGAGGGGGCTCGTACGTAGTAGCGGGCAGTGAACCGTTTTGCCTCGTATACCGAATAAAGTGGAAACTCGAATGATTCCTCATGTTACATGGTGTAATACACCACTTCGGGACCTCGCGCCAGTCCAGGCCGAAGCCGTCCTTAGTGTAGTTGGGCTTGCCGCCGCGCCGTCCCCACGTGGGCACGTGAGGTCATACGGACGGGTGTTTGCTCGTAAACGTCTAATGAAGGGCAGCGGCCCAGGCAAGCCACCGCGGTGCGCTTCGTATTGGCGGGTCTCCGCTGGCATTCTGTCGAGGGGGCCTGGATGACATCACGACGGACCCTCGCCCAGCCCTACGAGTACAACGACCGGAGACGGACGCCCACGGTCGGGGCCGCTGCGCCGGATTGCCCGATTTAGAAGCATCCTCGGCCATGACTCGTTTTCCCGTGTCCTCGCAGTGTGCATCAGGTGGCAGAAAGGGCAGTTTGGGTTTGGGTTTGACTCCAGGCGCGTGCGTGACTGGAATGCTCCGGGCTGTGATGTTTTTTTTTTCCTCGTACGAAGTACCTGCAGTTCGCATCGGGGTGTTTCGGCGCGACAGCCGTACGAGGGTGGCGGGGGTGGAAAGACTGTCGCGCGCGGGCGCGGGCGCGTGCTAAGAATATCGCTCAGTCTAGCTCATTTTTGCCGTGACTGGAATACTCTGCGATTATTCGTGGTTTTGCCTTTGCGCAGCATGTCCCAGATCACCAGAGCAACCCGTTGTCGTGGCTCGTAACGGCTCTGCCCACCCTGGACCCCTAGTCCACCAGGTTTGCGACTCTGACTGTGATGGACGAGACGGCTCAACAAGAAATGGGGTCTCTCTATTACTTTGCATGTTCGACGCGGCTCCAGCAGATGGGTCGTCAAGACTCAAGAGCAAGCATTGTGGCCTTGACAGCCTGGATTGAGACGTCGTACGACACAACACAACACAACACAGACTCCAGTCCTGGGCCTGAATCATGAACATGGTGTGGTGGTGAAGGCGGCGACTTCCTGTCAGCTGTTGGCTGGCATGCTAGGCCGCGCGCCTGACACGAGCCAGCCAGCTCGGTATTAGCCTGGAAACAAAACAACGGTGGCGGCATGCAGCTGCGCGCAACAGCGACGAGGTTTTGCCATCCCGCCGTCCCGTTGTCTATATGTGTCCTGATCGTATCCTCACGCGCACGACGATGCCCCAGCCCGTGCGGCTTTCCCAGATGCCCATTTCGTTTTCGCGCCGAAACGTTACCTCGTCCGCATCCACCGTCATTACCACGTCCTCGCCGGCCCTCGAAGCTGCGGCGGCCGCTGCTGCTGATGGCGACGCGCCATGCTGGGATGCTGGAGGTGGCGGCGGCGGCGGCTCGTCCCGCCTGAAGAGGCCCCAGCGGCTCGCCCTCTTGGCCTCCTTGACGTGCGCCCTCACGGCCAGCCGCTCCAGGTTGGTCGGCACCGGGCCCTCGGGGTTGAGGCACTTGGCGAGCCGCCGCGCCGTGTCCTCGTCGCCCCACCACAAGCCGTGCCCGTCGCGCCCGTCGCGCCCGTCGCGGGCGGCCGTCTTGGTGTCTCCGCCCTTGACGTCAGAATCCACCCTCATTACCGTGCGCAGTTCCCCGTCTCGACGCTCGTCCTGGTCGCTAAAGTGCCAGTCGGGGCCTACAGCCGAGGCGGGCACGAGGGCGGCCTCTACCAGCCGCGGGGGCGGGTGCACGGTGGCGATGGACGAGAGCAGCTCCTCGACGCAGGGGACCAGCAGGGCGAGGAGGCGCGCGTCGGACATGTCGCGGTCCGAGGCTCGGGCGGCCTGCTCGGCCAGGATCTGCGACCGCAGGTTTGACAGGTGGTGGGTGAAGAGCGACGAGGACGAGGACGAGGACGGGGACGACGTGTGCGGCAGCGGTGCGAAGGGCCGCACTGGCGCCGTGGTGGTCGACGGACCAGCCGAGTACGGCGGAGGGAGATCGTCGCCCTGGTCCATGGCTTGCTTGGACGTGACGACGGCGAGTATTGCGTGGAGCAAGAGTAGATGCGCGGCTTCTGTTGGTGATTGTGGTCTGCGCGGGGTGAACGAGACCAAGTTGCCGCCTGCAGCCTGCCTCGACGTCGAGACCCGCGAGTGTCGGACGCGATCCCCAAGGCTCAGGCTGCGGATGCTTCGAGGTTCAAAGTTCAGCGTTCAGAGTTCAGAGTTCAGACGGGCAATCAGCCTCGTTCAGGCGCGTCACATGAGCACGACAGGATGCAGGCACTGAGCCGGACAAAGTCATATGGGGCGACGGGGAGTGAGGCAGTGAAGGGATGAGCCTTGTCGCGGGGGCGAGGCCAAGGACGGGCGGCGCAGTGGCGAGAGTTGATGGTGGCCGAGACTGGGCGCGCCCGCCGGGCGAGCCACGGTACAGGCTGGGAGCGCCCGCCCTGCCCAAGAGTGAGTGCTGCCAGGTGGTGAGCTACAGGGGGAAGGGAGGCAAGCACGGACGGCTTGGCGGGAGATCTCCCCGGGGAGGCACCAGCTTGCAGCCACTGAGAGAGCATCGTCCGCTCTCTGAGGTGACGGGTGAAATGGGGAGGTGCTGAGTGTCTCGGACGGGAGTTGGTGCTTCTCACAGTGGATGGGGGCGCAGCACTTGGAGCACTGGAGCCCTGATCCCCACCTCCCCCAGCTGCCCGGGCTCATCGGGCTGCACCTTTCGGGTAGCGGGCCCCGTCACCGTCGGCTGCAGGCGACGGGGCCGGCTTTGAGCCACCAAGACAAACACACCGACTGACAAGGTGAGGTAGGTACCACAAGGGCGCAAACAGCTCGAGTAGAGGTGCGGCAATTTTCGCTCGCGTATCATCGGTGCCTTCAGCTCAGGCATTCCGAGCCTGACAAGGCTCCGTTGTCGGTGCCGCGTTGGACACCGATGCTGATGGTGGCCGTCTCCCACGTCTCATGTTGGGCTGGGCTTCGGCTTCAGCTCAGGCACAAGCGCCCAAAGACGAGCTGCCAAAGCCACAGCGGTGGGCCGCATACCTACAATGCAGGGCCCGGGAGCGCTACCGAGCCCCCTTCTGTCCGGGCTGGGTTGTGGACGATTTCTGGGGGCTGCGGAGGGCGGCTGGCTTCTGTGCCTGAGGTTCGGTGGGTCGGCCGGCACCACGGCTTGGCGGCGCAGTGCCAAAAACCTGGAAGTGCACTGCCTCGCCCGAGGCTCTCCCTGCAGGCAAGCACCCCGCCTGTCATTGCTGCTGTCCTCACTGAGTTGCCCGCTGATTGCCCCAGGGGCGCCCATCCGTCTCCACTGGATGCGCCCGACGACAGTGCAGGTAGTGCCACGCGCTAGCCGACTTCATCCCTTGGCAGCTTCACCAAGCGCATCCTCCTCCTCCACCATTATTCCCATCCGTCATTCCCATCCATGCATCCGTCCACCGTCCATTGCGCATTGTGAAGCAGCCGTCCCATCTCGGAATGCGGCTCAACAGCTCCTCCTCCTCCTTCGCCCAGCAGCTGATCCTTGGTGCCCCGCTCTTGCCGACAAGCTCGCAGCTCCTCGTCCAGCCCAAGCCCGGCCGGGCGGCCTTTCGAGAATCCAATTCGCGACACTGCCACCGCCCAGCCGAGCGCTGGTAGGCTGCCTTCCCCCATGCGCTTGTGTGCGCCATGCAGGCAGCCTTGCTCTCGCATGTCCCTTTGGTGTCTCGGCATAGACGTGGACGCGAAATGATGCCTGTGATGCGGTGGCATGCCAGAATCGGCGCCGCGGCCGGCACGCCAGCAAACAGGTGATGTGACGGCGTGGTGCAGGTGCAATGCCTCTTTCGTGCAACCATATATTAAGCTGCGCGCACTCCTCCAGCTCGTCCAGTCGCCCTCTACCAAGATTCGAGACAATCTCTCGACACGGCAAACACCGTGTCCCCAGCATTTTTCCAAATCCCACCGTCGCGACCCAGGTGCTGGTGATCAGAACCAGAAGCACCTCAACGCCACCACGCCATATCATCACCAAGCCCAACACCGACTTCACCACCCACCAGCCCGTATCGACACACCACCGCCACCATGTCGTACCGCATCTCCGCTCCCGACGAGTACCTCGCCGTCACCGGCATGGGCGTGCGTACCGTCAAAATCACAAAGGCAGCATGGGTCTGGCCCTTCCAGCGGTGCACCCGCTTCTCCGTGCAGCCTCACGACTATGCCATGGACCTCCAGGCCATGACCAAGGAGAAGCTGCAGTTTTCCCTGCCTGTCGTCTTCACTGTCGGCCCGGACGTCAACGCCCGCGGCGCCAACGCCGGTCTCTCCGTCGCCGAGGCGGGGCCGGATGACGACCCCCGTGGCGGCCACCGCGAGGACCGCGGCGACGCCCTCATGAAGTACGCCATGCTGCTGGCCCAGTCCGACTCTTCCTCCAACGTCAAGACGGACCAGCGGACCCACGTCGCCAACATCGTCAAGGGCATCATCGAGGGCGAGACCCGCGTCCTCGTCTCCAGCATGACCATGGAGGAGATCTTCACCGAGCGCGAGGTCTTCAAGCGCCGCATCTTCCGCAACATCCAGTCCGAGCTCGACCAGTTCGGCCTCAAGATCTACAACGCCAACGTCAAGGAGCTCAAGGACGCCCCCAACTCGGTCTACTTCGAGTCGCTGTCCCGCAAGGCTCACGAGGGTGCCACCAACCAGGCCCGTATTGACGTCGCTGAGGCCCAGCTGAAGGGTAATGTCGGTGAGGCTCAGCGCAAGGGTGAGCAGGACCGCGAGATTGCCAAGATCAATGCCGAAACGGCCGTCCAGAAGACGGAGCGCGACATTGAGCGCTCTCAGGCTGAGGCCCGCCTCAACACCAAGCAGACGCACCTGACGCGAGATGTCGATATTGCCCGGGTTGAGGCCCAGCGCGCCCTCGAGTCCAAGGACGAGGACCTCAAGAAGGAAGTTGAGATCCGCCGCGCCGCTGCCGAGATGGAGCGTCTCCGTGCTCGCGATGTCGTCAAGGCCACCATTGCGAGGGAGAGCAAGCAGCAGGCTGCCGACGCCTCGGCCTATGAGGTGGCCGCCGACGCCCGTGCCCGCCAGGAGGCGACGCAGCGCCACGCTGACGGTAGTGCCTACACGGTGCGCGTCGACGCCGAGGCGACCAACTATGCCACGCAGCAGGCAGCCGAGGCCGCCGTCATCCGCCAGCTCAAGGAGGCCGAGGGTATCAGCGCCATGGCCGAGGCCTACGGGAAGATGTCGACGGCGTTTGGCGGACCTGCCGGCCTTCTCCAGTACATGATGATTGAGAAGGGCACGTACGTCGAGCTGGCCAAGGCCAACGCCGAGGCTGTCCGCGGCATGGCCCCCAAGATTTCCGTCTGGAACACGGGCAGCGGCAACGGCGGCGCCTCCAACGACCCCGCCGAGGCGATGCGCAACGTCTACCAGATGCTGCCGCCTCTGATGACCACAATCAACGAGCAGACGGGCATCACACTGCCCGAGTGGCAGTTTGGCCGGCTCAACGCCCAGATGGAGGCCATGAACAAGGGCAAGGTCAACGGCGACCAGTAAATTGGCGGCATCGCTCTGGTGCTTGTACGATATGGGCGGCGCGCTTGTTGCTTTGGTCGCAGGCGGAGGTGAGATTGTATTTATCACGAAACACTCGGTGGCGATACCCTGTTCTGCTTCAGCGCGCAACATTTTCCTTTGTCTCTAGCCTTATAGACTAAATTCAACGTTGATACCCGCATACAACCTCGCTCGACGTGCGAGCGAACAAGCTCCTCCGCTCCCTTCTACTTGACCACCTCAAACCCCTCCATCGAATCGAGCGCGCCTCGGATGATGCCACGGTAGGTCGGCAACCCTTCCATGAAGCACATGGGCTCCTTCACCTTGCCTGGGACGCAACCCCCCATGAACGTGGACCTCGTCGTCGGGACCAGGCTCGTGTTGGCGAAGCTGACGATGCGGTCCTTCCACGCGCGTGCGGCCTCGGGCCTGGCGTCGACGTATCGCCAGCCCTCGCGCCGGATCTTGTCGAGGCAGTCGGCGATCCAACGCCCTTGTACCTCGACGGCCGATGGCCCGTTGGCGAGCAGCGTCGGCCCGTGCGCGCCGTAGAGGTGGAACATGTTGGGGTAGCCGGGGACCGTGAGGCCGAGGTACGTGAGCGCGCCGGGGCGCCACTCGTCGCGGAGGGTCGTGCCGTGGATACTCTCGAGGCCGAGCTGTGTCATGACTATTGATCTCGCCACGTCAGCGACTGTCGTCCCCTTTGCTAGTGCTCGGAGCTTGTACAGAGAGAGAGAGCGGTGTGTAGTGTAAGGAGAGAATTAACACGAAAGGACACTTGCCTCCCGTCGCAATGTCGAAACCCGTCGCCAGCGCAATCACATCAAACTCGTGATGCGACCCGTCCTCGAGGCGGATACCCGTCTCGGTAAACTCCTTGATCTCATTCTTACTTATATCCACGACATCGACGTTGTCGCGATTGAAGTGCTCATTGTAGCAATGCTCTAGACAAGGCCTCTTGATGCCAAAGAAGTGCGGCGGCTCCTTCGGCACCAGCAGGTCCCTCTTCCGGGGATCGCGAATGCGCCCGCGCGTCTTCTCGGCCCAAAAGTCGTACACCTCGCGGTTCGCCGCCGGGTCGAACAGCACGTCCTTGTGCAGGTTGAGCCAGAAGCGGAACCCGCCGCGCCGCCACGCCTCCTCGCGCAGGGCCTGCCTCACGGCGGGCGGGTCGTCGAAGGTGTTGCGCTCGACCCAGTCGTAGACGAAGCCCGCAAAGGTGCGCTCACGCAGCGCGAACATCTCGCGGTACCAGTGCTTGTCGCGCGGCTCCTGCTCATGCGGTGTCAGGGGACGGAGGCGCATCGGGATGGCGATGTTGGGCGTGCGCTGCAGCACGGTCAGCGTGCCGGCCTGGGAGCCCCAGGCTTGCGCGATCTGCACGCCCGAGGCGCCGGTGCCGATGATGGCGCAGCGCTTCCCTTCTACGGGGATGCTGGAGTCGGGCCAGAACGACGAGTGGTGCATTTCGCCTTTGAAGGTATCCATGCCCGGCCAGTCGGGGATGTATCGGCGCGAGGCCTGCAGCAGGTTCAAGACATTAGCTCAAAGTCACGAGTGAAGAGAGGCAAACCCAGGGAACAGAGCATCAAGCGTACAAAGCCGGTCCCGAGGATCAAAAACTTGGTCTTGGTCCGCCGTCCGCCCTCGGTGTCCACCGTCCACTTGCCCTCAGCCGTGTCGAACTTGGCGCCCACAACAACCGTATTGAACGCGCAGTCCTTCTTGATGCTGAGGACGCGGTCGACGTGGTCAAAGTAGGCGCGAAGGTCCTCGTAGTTAGGGTAGTTGCTCGGCCAGGTCCACGTCTCCCAGACCTCGGGCCACGAGAACTGGTACTCGGGCATCTCCGAGTCCACCATGGCGCCCGGGTAGCAGTTCCACCGCCACGTCCCGCCCAGGTCATTGCCGGCCTCAAAGATGACGGCGCGGTAGCCCCGGTCGCGGAGCGTCTTGAGCATGAAGATGCCGGCTGCGTTCGGGGCACGTCCGTTAGCTCTCGTTAGACCATGAACAGGAGTCAGGAACGAGGGCAAGTGGTGAACGGACCAAAGCCGGCGCCCACAATGACCGCATCGTACTCTGCGTCTCGCGCGTGCGGGCCGGGTGCGTCATCGTGAGCCACGGCGTAGTCCGTGAGCTCAGTCTTAAACCTCCTGGCAGGAGGAATGTCGTCACCCATGGTCACTCTCCAGTCGGGAATCGGCAAATATGCAGACTCGAACCTTCCGGGCGTGTAGTTCTGCGGTCAGCTACAAAGTACGACACTGTTGGCCGCAAGAGAGATGGGACGGCAAGGAACCAGATCACAGGGCACCCAGCTGCGTCGTCGGCGATTTAATAGGCAATGGGTGCGGTTGCATTTGCACATGCACCGCCCAACCCTCATTTATGCTGCGCGCAATCAACGGCCCGTCACGGCCCAGCGAGCCAGGGGCGTGCCGTCGCATATGCGGGTGCGTTTGTCCAGGCGGCCGACGTGCAGACCGTCGTGGGGGCAAGGGGTCCCTGCGATGCCTGCAGTGCACGAAGCTGAAAGGGATCCGGTGGAGATTATGTAGCACCGAGCGATCTGCGCATCGTCAGAAACCTGTTTCCACCGCCATGAGATGCAGCACTGGCCGGGCGGTAGTTGCACGAATGCGGACGTGAGGGTGAAGCGATGGCAGTGGCGGCAGATCAGACGGGGAGCTCCCTGCCATCCATGGCCCCCAGCCTCAGATTCTGCACTCATGCACATCGGTGTTCATCAGCCAACCCAGGTTCTTTGCTTGACTGGGCCAGGCACCGCTGAACGTGGTTTCATCATGGTAGCGACATGGGGAACGACTGGGCCTCTCGGCGTCTCTTGGACTGAAACCTCACATGGCACCTAGAACATTGAGTCACGTCATCTCAGAACAGTAGTGTTTATATAAGTGACAGTACCGCACCCAGTGCCCGCAAACCGCCCCCGGTTCTAACGAGTGGATATCGCCAGGCGTCGCCTCGGCCTCCCATGTACATTCGCCTTTGGTCCATCATCATCCACAAGCCCACGCCTACTGAGGCGTCACAAAACAAATCTTGGGGCCATTGTTCTGGACCGTCTCCCTCGCTGCTTCTTCCCGCTTCGAGTTCGTGCCGGAGTTCGCATTCGTGTTGGGCCTGGCTGTGGCGGAGGCGTTGACATGCTGGCCAGCAAGCACCGCGAGGTCTATCGGGCCAGCGAGGCTGCCCTCGAGCAAGAACGTGCCGCCATTGCGCTGCTCTCCCGGGCCTTCCTTGGTAGCCTGTCGGTGCTGCGTCGAGTCCCTCAGATGAGGCAGAATTGTGGCGGCACCCTGGACTTGGGCACCGTTCCGCTGGTCGACATTCGGCCCGGCGTAGCTGCGGAAGAAGTTGGAAGTTGTAGCTCCCTGCCGAGATACCGCCAGCCCCTGCGGCGAACTGCTCGTGTCCATATGCTGCAGAGAAAGCCTGCGGCCCTCTCCATGTGCGTCAGACGAAGTCGAATACGGCATCACCGCGGTGTTCTCACCTGCTTCCAGCGGTGCCGACTGTTCAAGGAGGCGGTCGCGTCCAGTCTCGCTCTGAATGATCTCAGTTCGGGTGCTGGACATGGCGGTGTCGTCTTCGGTCTCGGGGTTACCGTTGAGCCTGCTAACGTTCAAGTGTATTTGATGCACGGTCCGCAACGTTATGTCGTCGATGGTGAGCGACAGGTTCGCCTTCTGGCGCTCGAGGGCTGTAAAGGTGTTATCGAGTTCCTGCTGCTTGTGGAGAAGGAAGAAGGCGCGCATCAGCCGCTGTTTGCTGAGTATGGCTGCCAGGCCCGTCCGTTGTATCAGCGCCAGGAGCGAGGCAGTGTACCTTTCGATCTCGGGCGTCTGCAACAGGGGATTCTCGGATATCCGCCTTGACAGCTCTCCCACTTCTTCCAGTTCCTTGTTGTAATTTTGCAGTGTTTGCGTGGATTTTCTGATGCTTTGTATGCCGCCCGCGATCGAAAGGCAAAGTGCGCCTAATTGCACTGCCGTACCCACGACGCCTACCACTTCAGCCATGATGCCTTCTTTCAGCGAATGGGGCCCCGCTGGGCAATAAAGCGGTCAAACTCGACTGCCCGAGGCTCAAGGACTGCCACTTGATTCGACCACAGCGCCTTGCGCCTCGGCGACAAGGGTCTCGCGGTCAGATACGGCTGCCGGGGAGGCTTTGGCAAGGCGGCGGGCGATGGCGGGCAACTTCGATGACAGGCAGCTTTCAGGCGTTCCAGAGCTGAAGAAATGGCAAGCCCTCGGCGGATGATGTCGATGCGGGATTCGTGGGTTTTCGAGATGGCTTGAGGCTCTGCCGCACCGGGGTCTCAATCTGTGACCGGGACTTGACGCACAGGGTCGGAGGTAGGGAAAGGTATGGCTACCCCAGTTCAGGCTTCCTCGTTCTAGACCCTGAACAGGGCCCAACAGTTTTTATCTTTCTCTGGCTGTATGTCCGGCGATGTTCTGCTGCTGATGGGTTACCTGAATGGAATGTCGAACGGGTCTACCCAGTGTCGAGCCAAGCTGCTGGGCGTGGCATCATTTCCGACAAACTCGAGGATGCTGTCAGTCGTCGAGCATTTTGAAGATTTTAAGCCAGGGGAAGAAGCCTAATGTACCAGTATAAGAATGGCGAGGACATTGAACATGTCTCTTCGGACTGCAGAACGTGGCAGCGAGGCTCTGGCGCAATGTGTGGTTACACAGGCGCTCGCTTTATATGCCTCCGTACACAGCACCAGCGTGGGGCGAGAGGGGGCGGGACGCTTGGGTGACCCCGGATGAGGCTTGTGCGAGTAAAGGGTGGCTGGCAAATGGCTCGAAAGATGCGGAAACTCTGCAGCTTGAAGCTTCCCTAGGCACTTGTGGCGTTGGCGGCTTCACATTGCGTGTCGGTCGAAGCCCGAGGGTCTTGATGGGCATTGCCACACGCAAATCAGCTGTAAGGCGAAGCTACGCGCTCCAATTCTATGCGGTACTGGGATCAAAGCTGCATCACGACTATATGCAGAGTATGAGTTGCTGCGCCTTCTCTTCGTGGCTTGATCTGGGATTCCGTGTGAAGGAGAGTCGCCTTGTTCAGGTGCAGATACTGTACTGCACCACTCGGGCGCTGGGCTTTTGAGCGAGGTGCAATGCAGGCTCTACAAGGCACATCCTGTGGAGCATGGCCCTGGCCCGTTGTGCCATGCTCAGCGGCGGTGGTCGCACAGCCGGTCGTCTGACCAGGGGGGAGCGGGCCGCGGGTTGCACTTCCGGCGGACCAATACGTGAGCCATGATACACCGAGAGCTGTGCTTCGTACTGCACGGCCAAGAAAAAGATCATGCAGAAGAGAAGGTCGCGATCGAGAAATCCCTCGGTGGAGACGTCAAACGCAGAGCGACGGAAAGAAGACGATGAATTGTCGTGACCGACAGAGCGACCACGCGTGGGCGCGACGTCTCCCAGCCTCACCCGGTCTGTCGATACAGTCATACTGCTAATGCGGCTTAAGGCGACCAAGTTTCGCCCGCCGAGAGCCTTGTCTCCAGACTTGTCCGGCTGCGCAGCCGGGTGACAACGAGGGACTTCTTGTACGACCCCCGAGAGGCAGCCGAGCTGGGTCGACTCTTTGACGCTCTCGACCCACGGCAACGCCGTCTCTCACTTCTCTCGTCTCTCAGCGGCACAGAGAGGGTTGCACCGCTTCACACTGTCGCATCCTGTGTCGTGGTGACGCGACGCTGGATCATCCTTGGCACGACTCGTCGCCTCGAACCAAGATATCGCCACGCCGCGCCGCTGTCTCACGACCATGCCGGCAACGACGGAGCCAATGCCCGACGAGGGTGAACCGATGGGACACGCGTCAGCAGCTGATGCGCTTTCAGCCTTCATGCATGCGCTTGGTGCCGCGCTCCGAGAGTCGAGCCGTGCTGCAGCTGGGCCTAGCGAATACGTCGGGGCGGACAACGGGACGTTCGGGGGCCATCAGCAGAATGGCCATACGTTTGGAAGACAGACGAATGCACAATCGACCGCTACGTACAACAACATAGCTGTGAGTTCATGCGAAAGTGTGGATCTTGTCGGGAAACTGACCTGCGGCAGGTGGAAACTGTCAATTTTCACGTCTGCGCTCCCGAGCCATTTGTGCATGTTTTGTTCCGCACGATCAGGCACTCGGCCAGAGGCATACTCACATTCCTCGGCGAATTCCCTTTCGCAATCACCGGCCTGAGCGGCTTGTCCCTGGAGTCGGCAATCAAGTACCTCCTCTACCCCATGAGGCGGCTCTTCATGTATCCCTTCAGGCTGGCCTCCAACGGCGAGTCTGCAGCCACGGCTGGTGCCACATCCGCTAACCAACCGCGGCCCGTCCCGGGCATGTGCAGCTCAGGTAAGAGCACAGCCCGCCGCCTCAATTATCCCGGGTGTTTCATTACTCCCTGACGCTGATGCGGTGGTGACCCAATTGCAGTTGACCTGCCGGTTGGGGTGTGTACGTGCTTCCGTCCGAGGGTCTGCGCGATCCATGGACGCAAGGGCACTGGGAGCCGCGATGGCGTCAATCTCGGCGTCAGCCGCCCAAGGTTCGTACTTGCACCGGCGCGGCAGTGGCGGTGGCATGCGAGTGGTGTGCTGACTTTACTGGGCAAAGGACTTTCTGAAGCAAAGTCTCCGATGACGACGAAGCCATGGTTCGCCTGCAACGCAGTGGCTGGTCGACGACGGGCGGGCGAAGGTGGCGATGCAGGGGCGGTTCATCGTGCGAAGACGTTGGCGATCGGGACACCGCCGAAAGAGGAGGACGTCACTGAAGCGGCTCTGTTTGGGGTGCATGGGTCACTTGTCGTTTCTGTACATCCTCGCGCCTGGTACATATTGTCTTACGATAGAGGATGTCCGAGCCCGCGTCCCTTGCTTGACATGCGATTGATGCGTGGCCAGTTGTGGTCGCACCTGGACTTCCGGAGAGACCGTGCTGTTCACGGCAGTTTGTGAGCGCAATGTCGATGACTCGGCAGTGCGCAGATCCCTCCAACTTAAAATGCGCATCTGACGGCCATGCCCAGCCCAGTTGCTCCTTGACCCCGGCGGGCTGACGGCGACAACATGAAGCCCATGGCTCCACGGCGCATCATGCCAGCCGGTGCGCTACTCCTCCACTCAACCACAGTCCAGATCGAGCGCACCAGCAGTGTCCAAGAAAGAAAATTGGCTTGCACCGAGACAAGGCTCATTCTGATTGCGTGCAGGGCTGACTTGAGCCGAAAATGCGAGGCGGGTAAAGTCGTTCTCGTTGCAGATTGAGCCCCGGGGTGAAGTTGCGCCGCTCTTACACGGACCCTTCTTGGCGTCGCCCTGGCGCCTCAGCCGCAATCAGATCTCATCTCTGCACTTTGTTTGAACGTCCATGCAATGCCGCGAGGCTGGGCAATTCCACGATGCGGGCAACGTGCATTTGGGACCATGGAGGTTGACGTGCCTTCGCCACACATCGCATGGACGACTCGTCGTGCACCCCCAACGCCTTCGAGGCCGTCATCACGACCCTCTCCTTCTTTTCCCTCTGCGTCTCCTGGTGGCTCGTCGACGTGCCCCTGCTCTTCGTGAAGCCGCCCCGGCGCAGCAGCGACGGCGACGCCTCGTCTTCGCCCGGTCGCGTGCGACTCTTCTTTCGCGCCGTGGCGTGGAACTGCATCCGCGCCGTCCAGCCGACCTACATTGGCCTCATCGCCCTCGCGCGCGCCATCTCGGACGGGCGCAACAGCACCTCGGCGTGGCCGCTGCTGTACTACTTTGGCGACGCGCTGCCGAACCACCCCCAGGTGCTCCGCCCGACCGCCCTGCAGTGGGTGAAGGTCGCCCTCCTCGACGGCGTCATCCTCGTGACGGAGATCCTCCTCGTCGTGTACGGATACACGGCGGGCCGCTACCATGACACGCGCGTCTTCGCCGCCGGCATGTGGATTCTCTCCGCGACGCCCGCCTGCGTCCTCGGCGCGTACCTCCTCCTGTTCGTCTCGCGGCGCGTGAGCCGCCTCCACCGCAGCTGGCGGCTCGCCACAGCGGGCTCCCTCCTCGTCCTCGTGGGGCTGGCGCTCATCCTCTCGCTTTACTTTTCCGCGCCGAGGGATAGAGTCCCCGCGATAGCGAGCATCATGACGATGCAGTGGGTGCTGCCGCTGCTGCCGATGGTGGCGTGTCAATGCACTTGCTGCGGCCTCAGCAGAGGCATGCCGTGGCGCATCGTGTACTTGATCTTTGCGGTCGCTGTCCGCACCATCACGCTGACGCTGGACGTGGGCAGCTCGACGTTCTCCAACGAGTTTTGGTTCTGCCGCGTGCCGCCTCAGGCCGGCGGCTGGGTGACGGGCGTGTTTGGCGGCGCGCTGCTCTTCGGCTTCGCCATCAAGGGCGTGGTGGACGCGGAGCGGTGGAGGCCGGAGCTCGTCAAGGTGTGGAAGGGCCAGCAGCAGGGCGCGTTGTCTACGGAGACGTACGTGCCGCTCCAGGACGACGAGGAGCGGCAAAACGAACCGCCTCGGCCGCCGCAATCGCCTCCGCCTCCGTTTACGCCGCAGCCACAGCAACAGCAGCAAGGCGAGGACCACGGCGAGTCCGACATGCTCCAAGCCGAGGGCATTGAGCGCCGGTCGACAGACTTGCCGTCGTACCAGGATGCGACGCGGCGGACCGACACAATGCCGCCGTCGTACGGCGAGGCTGCTCCGGATGGTCAATTGGTGTTTGACTGAGCTGGCGTCTGGATAGCGGTGCCGAATAAGAAGCCCTGTCTGCAGGACAGCTTGAGGACCTGGCCGTCCGTATTGACATGTCCCGTCTTTTGACTGACTTGAACTCCCCATTTGGTGTGGCCACTTCCCATCACCAACCAGTGTCTATGAAGCTTACGTGTAGTTCAGCGCCCCATGATGCTTCACGTTGCCGGACTTGTCCAACCCACACGATGTCACTTTGCGCTTGAGCAAATCTGTACTTCGTGCATGTTGCGCTCAGTGAGTAATGATTCGACACGCACGACATGTGTACTACCCAAAGCCTCCTCTTCCATGTAGGCTTGGCCGCTCCATAGACAAGCAAAGCAACGCTGCATATCCCGTCAGGTCATATATATCCGATCACGCTCGCGCTCAACACGCAGCTTCCGACTCCGCAACAGTGTGTTTCCACCCGCAACGTCGATGCTGCGACCGCCTACAGGTTCTCGTCCCTCCCCCAGTGGCCCGTCTTCTCGATCCGCGCCACCGCACGCTCCAGATCCGCCATGTACTCGTTGTGCATGCGGTGCCGCACGCTGTCCGGCAGACGCGGGTACACGGTCGCCATGGCCGCCACGGCAGCGTGATACTGCGCCCAGCTCAGCGCAGACGGTTCGAGCAGGCTTTCTATCCATACGCGGATGGAATAAGTGATGGAGTATGGAATATTCCATACTCCATACTCCATATTCCATACGGGCTGTTCGTATTCCATACGTATGGAATAAGACCGGAAAAATGTTAACCCTACCGAACCAGTTCAGGGGTATTGAAATTACCGGGAGCTTCCATCATGTTTCCAGTTCGAGAACAGCATGAACACGACACATCGTGATGCGGTCGGCGCGGCATGTCCCAGCAGTCCTCCCGCCTTTCGGGTGGCTTTACTAGCCATGTGGGGTCGCCATCGTCCACTATTGAGCCTCGCTCATCTCCAACTTCTGTTCCACTGAACCCCTCTGACGCCAGCGTCCGTAAGACTCGAAAACGGAAGGCAACAGCCAACACTTGGGCGCACGCCCGCGAGCCACAGGACGCAGAGCCAGCGCGCTGCCCCCGGAAGAACGAGAAGATCTATTACTGTATGCATTGCCGGGATCCCACCTATTCCACGACCGTCTCGACTACGTTTCGCCGCCACTTGCTCAAGGTCCACGGAATTGAGCTCCTTGCCCCCGATCATCCGATCAAGAAACAGCGCGACAACCTCATACAGGATGCTTTCGCCAAGGCAGGCGAAGTAAATGCTGCGAAGCAATCAGCGAGACAAGAGGAGACTCTTCGAGCTGCAGTCAATCGCAAGGCAGCGCTCGAAGCCCTGATGCAGCTCGTCACAGTCCGCAATCTCTCCTACAATTGTAGCTCTTGGCCAGAACTACACGCGCTTATTTGTGCGGTCAACTACACTGCGGAGGATCTTGTAAGCCTCTCACACGGCTCCATTCAAAAGCTGGTCTCCAATTCCTACTGTGTGCACAAGGATATCCTGCGGAGAAAGCTCCAATCCTCGCCCTCGAAGCTCCATCTCTCCGCCGATGTCTGGTCAGCTCCAAACCACAAAGCATTCCTTGGTATTTGCGTCAAATTTGTGGACACGGATGCCAGAGAGACACTGCAGGCGCTACTTGCCCTGTCAGAGCTACCGGGCATCGATGGGCCCGGCAGCCACGGCGCAGCTGAGCAGTGGAAGTTGATTCAGCATGTGCTCGATGACTACAACATCTGGAATAAGATCGGCTTCTACACCGGCGATAATCATGGTTCCAACGACAAGCTCTGTCGTCTGCTCAGCGAGCATCTGCGGAGGAAAGGTATCAATTGGGAGGCAAAGAAGCAGAGGATTCGATGCCATGGTCACGTCATCAATCTCGCTGTGCAAGCATTCCTGTTCATGGACTCCAAAGAGGCCGCACAGGCAGCTTTGGAACAGATCGAGAGCGACGACGAAGTTGCGTTTGGCAGTGACTTTGCGGAGAGGGTCAGGGCGCAAAAAGCGCTTGGCTGGCGTCGACTAGGGCCGCTTGGCAAAGTCCACAACATCGCCGTGCATATGCGCGAGAATGACTATCGATGGAACCTATTTAGGAAGCGCGCAGGAAGGTCCTTGGGGCTTGACAATGATACGCGCTGGAATTCATGGTTCATTCTTCTCGACGTTACTCTGGATCTCCAGGAGCACGTGGAGTGGTACCTGAGAAAATATTACGAGGACGTGCAGGACGACTATCTCACCCCGAATGAGTGGAGAGTCCTTCAGGAAACACGCGCCTTTCTTCAGCCCTTCTGGAAGATTACTCTGCTCACGGAGGGCCGCTATGCCACTCTAGACCGGACGCTCTTCACCATGGACGTTCTTCACAAGCATTACACACAAACGTTCCAAAGACTGTCCGACAATCACTGTCTCCGAAGTTGCATTGCAGCCTCGTGGGCTGTATTTGACAAGTATTACCAGCTTACAGACGAGAGCCCTGCTTACGGGGCAGCCATGATACTCCACCCGTCGAGGCGGATGGCCCACATCAGGAAGAACTGGCCGAAAGCGTGGCACAAACCAGTCCTTGACGGCGTGAAGAAGTACTGGGAGGATCATTATCAGGGACTGCCGATTACAACCACAACGCCCGAGTTACGAGATAGCCTACAGGCGCTCGACGAGTATGACCTGCTTGCTCGAGAGCTGGATGTCGTTAGCCCAGCCATGTGCAACCTCGACGAGTACAAAGCTTTCACTGCAGAAAGTCCGGTCGCCATCGATTGCTCCCCGCTCGCTTGGTGGCTGAGAGAGGAGCAGCAGCAACGATATCCCCGCCTATCTAGAATGGCCATCGACATCCTCTCAATACCCGCCATGTCAGCTGAGCCAGAGCGCGTCTTTTCCGGCGCACGGCGCACGATATCGTGGGACCGATGCCGGCTGGGAAGTCGTACAATCGAGAGGGGAGAGTGTATAAAGAGCTGGATCAAGAGCGGCATCACGCAGGGGATTCCGGTTGACTTGGCTGAGGAGGGGGACGACGAGGAAGCGGGTGGTATGGAACAGTGGCGACAGTCAACACCTTGCTCCTCCTAGGACTAAGGTCATTACATGTTAAGATTATTAATTAGATGACGTCACTTTGCGTATTCCATACGTATGGAATAAGCTTCCATACGAGGTCCATTCCATATTCCATATTCCATACAGGCCTGTATGGAGTATGGAGTATGGATAGAAAGCCTGGGTTCGAGCCCGTACTCTCGCGCCAGTCGCGCCGGCAGCAGATGCGCCGTCATGAGCCGAGCAAACGGCGTAACGGCTCGCAGGTTCCATGGCAGGCCGGCAGGCCAGAGCAAGGCGCGGGCCAGCTCACGCGCCTCGTCCGTCACCTCGAGAGTCTCCACCTGCTCGTCCCAGTATGCCCAGAACTCGTCAAGCGTCGCGGGCCACAGCTCGGGCGGCATGCGAAGGCTCGTGCCGAAGACGGCGGCCTGGCGGTACATAGCCTCGAGGCGCGGGCGCTCGATCTTGCCGAAGAGGGCCTCGTGCACGACCACGAGCGAAACGAAGAGCGTTGCGGCCGTCCAGCGGTGTAGCTCCGGGTCGTTGGCGTCATAGCCGTCGCCGCGGACGCGCGCGTGATAGCGGTGGATGACGGAGAAGATGGCCGCCTTCTCGCGCGGCGTGCCGAAGACGGCGGCGTTGAGGAAGCGTGCGGTGTTGCGCAGCCGCGTGGGGATCCGCGACGCAAACGTGCTGTGCTTGGAGGCGCCGCGCGCGAGAGACGGGTGGGCGAACTGGCACAGGATGGCAAACTGCCCGCCGAGGAGGTACACGTCCTCGACGATCATCTCGCGCAGGATCGTCGGCTCTTCGATGGTGTCGTAGATGTGGACGTCGGGAGGCACGCGGGTCGGTTGTTTGCGGTCCTCCGCCGTGGCGTCGGGGCTTTCCGTGTTAGATGCCATCATGTTGTTTCTGGTGGCTATAGCTTGTGACTTCGACCACGCTGGTACGATCAGTAGAGCCTTCAAGCAAGTGTAGAGAAGCAGGCGTCAAAGTCCATCAACAACGGCGCGATGCAGAGTGTTTGATGACTGCATAGACGCAGCCCGTTGTGATGTGGCAGGCAACTCCACAAACCACCACGTTACCCCAGACAAAGTCGAATCGTCACGGACCCTGCATGGGGTAAAATAGCGAACTAGGCCAAGTGCCAGGCTCTCTTCACATGCCCTGGGATGGGGGAAACGGCGCTGCGGGGCGACTTGTGGACCAGCCTCCGTCCCGCGCTCCCGGGTCCTCGCAGGCCCCGGCGACCCGAACGCCGGCCGGAGCTTGCCGCCCGTCAATGTCTGCGACGTCTCAATCGTCATCCATCCATCCATCGCTTCGCGAGTTGTCAAGCGGTAGGCGAGTGCCTTGACACGCAACAATGCTATTGTTGCCACGTCGTCCATCCCCGCAATTGACAACCGGGGGAAAGCATGTGAAAAAGGCTGGCGTCACACGACCCAGCCCTACATGTATGACCCCACGAAACGGCGAAGGGCTATTCCCGGCCGGTGCGGGACACGCTTTAAACTTTGGGTCGGTGCTGTCTTATTACGTGGTTTGGGTCAGCAGGTGTGTCCAGCTTGCCAATGCCAACGCTGTTGGAGACTAGGGATCCTTGAGCACGCTTTCGGTACGTGGTTCAGTGTAGACATCGTGTACGAAGCCCGTCAATTGCAGCCTGCCATGGAGCCGTTAGTTGTGTGCCTGTAGAAACGTGTACCCAGCATGTATCAGATCCAACAGTGGAGCAAACTGCAGATGGGATGCATGGTGCGGGCTCCTCTTCTGCCAACCCAGCTCTCAGCCAACATGGGGAACAACTGCCCCCTTGCTTTGAGTCCGGGTCACACCTACATACGTACGCCTTGTTACACTGGAACTTCGTTCACGGCTGTGTGTCTAGAGAGAACAGTGATTTCTACTGCAGAGTGCTTCACGCTCCGTATTCTCATTGACAATCTCGCCCGTGCCCGTCTAGTTTTACGGTGAGGATATATATCCCTGTGATACATCGTAAATTGAACGGCCTCGGTAGTGGACGTCATCCTGAACACCCGAGGTCAGCGTCATCCATATACTGTTTTGTTAAACACTTGACCTCACCGTCAGAGCCTCCCCGACCGGGCGCCATCCATGCGCCAAACCTGGCCTTGTACCAACCGCATATCCCCGCCTCGAGCGGAAACGATGGCGAACTCAGTCCAACGCAACGCGCCGAGCTCAACGCCGTGAGCGTGCAATAGGTGTAAAGAAATATCTACCAAGCGAGTTAGTGCCCGACGTTGTTGTGCTGGTAACAACGCAAAGTCATTAGTGCAGTAGTACCTACCGTGTATGTCCGATGGTCAACATCTCTGTCTCGATATCGTAGAAGACGGAAACCGACGAAGCCATGCATCACCGCCACAACCCACGGCGCGTTTTGGCCCGGGCCATATCTGCAGATGACGAGGAGAGCAGCTGGCAAGCAGACAAATACGAGGATGCAGCGAGCAGCAATGTCGCCAAATGCAAGCGGCAGTGTCGACCGACCGACTCTCCTGTCGCCCGCTTGGTCGCGAAAGTCCTGGACGTGGGTGCACAACCCGGCCCACACGGAGAGAGAGATAATATCTTCCCACGTTCCTGCCGCCAGCGTACCGTCACCCATGATCTTGCGCGACGTGGAGAGCATCGCGCCGCCCATCACCGACATCCCCACGACGTTCTTGCCAATCCAATGTCCTCCCGGCCTTGTACACGACAGAAAGGCACTGAACACCGCGTGTATGAGGTTCTCGCACCAGATCGTCCTTTCGAGGAGTGAGGTCGACAGAAAGAGCACCCAGACAACGACGCAGCGGGTCTGCGCGCCGCGCATCGAGACCCTGCCGGAGGGGATAGGTCGGTCGGGCTTGTTGACACGATCTTCTTCGAGGCCCAGCACTTGGTTCAGCAGGGTGAAGGCGTAGATGTAGAGGATCGACCACGAGAGCATGAGCAGACATCTGCGGATTGCCACGTCGGGAGGTAAGGTCAAGATCGGGCCCGCAGCGAACAGAAAGGAGGGCACGATGGCGGCGAACCAGTCACGCCAGGAGAAGAGGACGAACAACTCGACTTCATCGAAGGCGCGCTGGATCAGGGCCATGCCGTTGGCTTCTGTCATTCAAGACTATTGATGGCTCTAGAAGGTGAAGAAAGGCGTGCGCAGTGCAGATACCGCGCAAGGCTCGAAAATGTCGAAAGGAGACGCTCCATATAAGCGAGTTGCATCGACCTTGCCCTGAAGGCGACAACTCGGGGCCGACGCGGGCTCTAGACAACAGCAGCAACCGTCTTGGAAGCTGAGGATTGTCGCACCAGTATCACCACGCATCGTGGAAGCGGCGCAGACGAAGGTCGACTCGGTTCGGCAACCTTCTACGCATGCTTCGTGGGACCGACGCAGTCGGGGATCCCAGTGACAGGCGGGCTCCGTCGCATCTTCCGAACTGTCGGCGCCGCTGGTACGACTTCGGCGATGTCGTGCTCCCAGTCCACGAGTAGTGGAAGTCACCCGCCTGGCGGATTCGACGCGATGATTCGTTCATGTAGGGCAGACGACGTCGTGGCACTCAGACTCGACACATGCGCACACATGCTGGACGACCAGTTTACATGATTGAGGCTGTCTGGGTACGGTCGCCGGCCGACATCAGCAGGCCGTAACATGAATCAGGTCGTATATACTCGACGGCGATATGAGCGAGCCCTGTTTCAATTATAGATGATTCGCTGATGCATTCGTACAGAACGCAACTAAGACTCGAGTCAGCCAGCCTGCCTGCGCCGCGCCCAGATTCATCCCTCTACGTGCTCCCTCCACAACTCAATCAGAGACCTCCCAACACGCACCATGCCAACGCGCAGCATGCCCTCACCCAAACTTGATCCCGCCGTTTGGATTCCACGTCCCCTGCCCCCTCGACGGCGGCTGCCCCCGCCCTTGTGTCTGCCCTTGACCGTCGCCGCCGCCTCCCCCGGTCCCAAACCTGATGCCCATGGCCGGGCTCCAAACCCCACCGCCGCCTGCTGCCGCTCCCGCCACTGCTGGGTTCATCGGTTGTGGTTGTTGCACCGCGTCTCCTGCCCCCGCTCCCGCCGCCCACGACTGGATCGACGCGGCCGGGTTCGCCGCTCCCGTGAGGGGCATAGGCTGCTGCTGCTGCCGCTGCTGAGCCTGTGCCTGCATATGGAATTGGCCTTGGGCAGCGACCGGCTCGGGATTGAAATATGAATGCGTGTTGGTGGTGTACCCTGTCGAAGGGGTCGGCTCGGGCGACAGGTTGAGGTTGGATAGCGGCGGCATGCTCAGCTCCCTGATGTGGTGAAAGTCAGCGATCGTCATATACATGAGCTCGGGAACCATCGCGGAGTCACGCGCAGCCCGCGATTGTGACACAAGGACTTACTCTTCCAGCGCACGCGCCTCCATGCGCCGTTGTGCGACCCATCCCTTGACCACGTCTCGGAAGCCGGCCCCCACGATGCGGTTCAGGTCGTTGTAGAACTTCCTCCCCACCTCGAGATTGTTGACGACCTCCTTGTATTTAAAGTACGCGCTGTCCAGCTTCTGCAGCGCCTGCTCGCGGTCTCGGAGCCCGCGGTCGCCCACCTTGCGCCTCTGTGCCTCGAACTCGCGGTTCGCCCGCTCCACCACTGCGAGGAGCTTTTCCTGCTCCTGCGCCGCCTCACTATCCACCGCCTCCAGCTCCGCCTCGTACAACCTGTCGAGCCGCTTCTCAAAAAAGTCTTCAAAGTGCGCCGGCACGATGGCGGTGTTGGGGTATGTCCGCTCCAGTCGTGCCGCCTCCTTGAGGATATCAGGCTTGATGTCGTCGCGCCGCGCGCTCTCCCGAAGGCTTTCCACCTTCCTTCGCCGCCGGCTCTCTAGCCGTTGCACATCGTTGTATGCGCTTCGAAGACGATTCACCGAGGCCTTGAGCTCGTCGCTCGTCTCCCTCTGCGTACTTGATGGCACGAACTCCATCAGACCCCGGTCCGGCCCGCAAAGCACGCGGAGGAGGTCCTCCGTGGACGCAAACTTGTCCTTGACGATGCCGTCGCTGCTGATGCTGCTCTGGAAGTAGCCCTCAATCTCGTTGGCGTGGCCCCATAACTTCGCCCCTTGAGGATCGTTTTGGCCGGGCGGTCGCGTCCATCGCTCGGTACCGTACTTCCTTCGCAACCTCTCGTCCTCCTCTTGTTCGGTGGCAAGCGCCGACTTACCCTCCTCGAAGATGGCGAGGTCGGCCGCGCGCAACTTATCGATGTCGGCCAAACTCCGGTGCACCCTTCCGATCGCATCGCCTTGTCGGAGCTCCTCTGCGTGCTGCACCAAGCTGGGAGGCAAGCCCAGTGGCTTCTCCAAGGCCTGCAACGAGCCCGGCAAGCCAAATGAGGAGATGGTCATGTGCATCTGTTCCGTTAGCGTCTCCAGCTGCTGTATGATGTTCTGGTTGACCATCCGGTCTCTCCGCTCCTCGTATATCGAAGTGGCCACATGCACCGAGAACGGGACGAGGCGCGAGAACAGCGCCGGCCCAAACTCGGCATTCTCGCCCAAAAAGTCGTACGGGTTCGCGACTTGCGGCGGCACCTTGATCTCGGCCATGTTGAATCGGTCAAGGATCTTGAGGTCCGATTTGGGTGGCACCGGGTCTGATTCCGTCAGCGCAAGACTCGCAAACCAAGCACAGCAGCAGTGGAGAATGGCATACTCAGAAAGATCATGTCGTTGTCCTTCTCCGCGCGCTTCAGGTCGTCCTCGGCCTTTCTTTTGAGCGCGTTCAGATCATCCACAATCATCTTATTGATGTACCCTCCTCTCGTTTCCTTGAGGCCCTCCGTGAGGCAAGCGACCGAGTCTTTAAGGCGCGCAACCTCCTCGCCGTATTTGCGCTTCTCGAGGCAGTCCCTAGCGGCGCGGTACTGGGCGGCGGCGGCAAAGTGGTGGTGCTTTGCCGTCATGTGGTGTATCCAGGCGCTGCTTATGGCCTCGCTGCGCATGGCAGCCTCAGCCGCCGAGTTGTAGAGGTCGGATACGCGCGCAGCCAGCTTGGCGATGCTCAGATCTTTGAGGTCGCGCAGGACGCTGCTCTGCCACATGCACTCCTGGCTCTGAGCGAGGAAGAGCTGCACGAGGGCCTCGAGCGTGCTGTCATCCATGTCGTCGGGCGGATCGGGCATGCGCAGCTCGGGGAGGATGGTCTTCTGTATGTGCGACAGGACGCCCGCGGCGAGGTTGAAGTTGTGTGCGGCGATCTTGAGGTTCTCGGGCGTAGACCTGGGGGTGTTGACGGCGAGTTGGGAGTAGAGGGCGGCGAGATTGTAGAGGACGTTCATGAGCTCGTACTTGAGGTTGTTGCGCACCATGGGACGTTCGGTGTTGTATCCCAGCGCTGGATACCAGGTGAACTCGGCGCCTATCTATCGTCGCCATATCAGCATCTCGCGTGGCCGGGGAGCCAGCTGCGACTCGGACCCAAGCCCTACACGCAGCGCTGGGTTCGTCCATGTCTTGGCCAGGGATCAGTCACTCACATCAATGGGAAACTTGCCCCCCATCCAAGCCAGTTGGCCCGCCCACGCCTGCAGCTTCCGCACGCCGCTGGGGTGCGCCTCGCGCACATTGACCGCGTCCCGGCGCAGCGCATCCACGGTCTCGAGATCGGCGCGGAACATGTCCGGATGCTGGTCGTACTTGTCGTTGATGTACCCGCGAATCGTCCCGGCGAGCGACATCTGGGCCGACCGCCGGAAGGGCAGCGAGAGGACGCTGCCCGTTCTGCTCAGCACAGCCGAAGAGAGGTCGCGTCAGCTTTTGGGTTCCCCGCAACACGACGGATCGACGAGAGGTCAGGGACGGAGAGGCACTCACGTGGACGACATGTCTGCTGTTGGTGTGCGCGCAATGCGTCGTCGACGGGGGCGGGCACGCAACAGGTTCTCGGCGGGCGCGTCGCTCGACGAGTTGGACTGTTGGACCACGGGTGGAGGAAGCTTGGACCACGGGTGGAGGAAGCTTGCAAGAGTTGGCGTTAGAGCTTGACCACGATGTCATACTCTGTGGCTGTCGACAGGCAGCCAGCCACAATGGCGGGGTAGAAAATGACTAAGCGCGGCGCCTCCCGCTCGGAATCGACCCATTCCGTCTGGAACGACGGGCGATGAGCCACGGGAGGTCACTGCCCGAGTGCAGGTGCCACGTTTTGGTGGCTGCACCACCTGTAACTTGCCAGTGTCGGCCAGGCACTGTATCATGTAGTTGGGTCTGACAATCGTGGATCAATTCAATCTACGATATCGAGGCAGTACATCAACGGGTCAAGCTTCTTTCAGCTCAAGGGCAGCACGTTGCTCAATGTGCTCTATATTTCTATGCGTCTCGCTGGTATATCCTCGCTCAGTCCTCCGTCGTCAGAAAGGTCCAAGCCCCAGGCTTGCAAACCGTCCATCGCTTCCAAAGTATCCCGTCGAAGCATGCCGCCCGGTCCTTGCGAGGTCGATGCCTCTATTCATGCCGAGGACCTCGAGCCGACAGCCGACTCATGTATATACTGGATAGTTCCGTTCGTATACCCGTGCCTGTTCGCGACACACAGGGCCAGAGACCCCAAAGAAAAAAGGGAAGATGGGCGACGTCCATGGTAGGGCAAACGCAAATGACAGTGGTTGTTTAACACTTAAAGCTCCAAAGCCGTGGAAATGCAAAAGTGTCGGTCGCGATGAATGAAAACTCCGCCTAATCCTGCCCGGTGGTTGTGCAAATGATGTAGTGATCGGCTCGTACAGAATGAAACGTAGGACAAGGAGCCGTGACGCCGAAACGCCTGCTTTCCATAGGCTTGGTGCGCCCAGGCCAGCTGCTTCGCGAGCCTGGAGCCGCACATGATGCTCGGACAAATGGGTCTCAACGGGTTGCCTGGACTTGTTACCAGGTCGTTGGCCCTGAATGCTCCGCTCGTAGTGGCGGGGCCGACGCGCTCGACAGTGAAGTGCACAACCGCGAAGTGGTGGACGTCCGATGCGTTCTGGTCGCTCGGCTGCTCTGCCAGGGTGCGGTTGGCCATCTCGGCGACATGTCGACGGCGACGGTAATGTGTGATATGCAGGAGAGTGATGTACGCGTCATCGCTATGACGGGATCCAGACCAGCTCGATGATTCCGTCAATGTTGCTCATCGGCGTGCCGTCCTTGTGCACCCACCGCGCGTCGTCCTTCTTGCGTGTAAACGTCTGCAGCACCGAGCCGTCCGTCTGTATCTCCGACTCCTGCATGTCCCACGTAATCTTGCGCCCCGTCTTCTCGAGCGATGGCCGCTGCGGGCCAAACATGAAGTCGAGGTTCCAGCCCTTGTTTTCGGGTGCGGCGTGCAGCGTCGCCTCGATCTGGTCAAAGTTCATTTTCGTGCCTTCGGGGTAGTGGGCAATCGAGTAACCCGAGAGAACGAAGTCGTCGGCTGTCTGGAAGCGCTGCAGCGTGCAGTCCTCGCCGCAATTGTGCGCGATCTTCGTGTATTGCCCGGGCTTGGCCGTGTGCCAGCCGCCGCCGCGGTAATGGTGCAGAGACAGCGGCTTGATGCCCCATTCGTAGAAGCCGGCCGGGTGCCCAAAGAAGTCGAGCTGCCACAGGTCCCACACAGTCGTGAGCCGGGTCTCGGTGTTCTCGTAGATGCATTTCCGCAGCAGGATGTCGCCCTGCGGTCCCCAGCCCGAGTTGGACTCCAGCACCTTTTGCTCTGACGTGCAGCTGCTGAAGAGCTCGGTGATCTTCTCGGCCATGGAGAGCGACAAGAAGACGCCGGCGCCGCCAAAGGCCTGCGAGCCGTGACGCTCGATGGCGCCGACGTCCTCGGACAGGGTGCCGACGTACATCTCCTGCGTGTGGTCAAATGTGCTCATCTTGTCGATGAGGCCATGCATGCTGGGGAAGAAGGTGTCGTCGTCGCACGTTACGAGCCACTTCTTCTTCTTGGCGTCTTCGTGTGTGTAAAGCGTCGGCACCAGCGTCAGGTAGCGGACAGCCATCTCGACGGACGAGTCCGAGTGGTAGACGTCGACGTCGATGCCCACATCGCCGAGGAGGTTGGCAACCTCTTGAAGCTCACCGTCGCTGGCATCGAGGAGCATGAGCAGCAGCTTGCCACCATTCGAGTTGCCGCGACTGTCGGTCAACCAGAAGATCCACTCGTTGATGGGCGTCGTGGCACCGTCCATGAAGCGGTGGTAGGTGGTTGAGACGCCAAACATGAAGTCGGAAGCGTCCACGGTCGAGGGAAAGCCCGACGCGGGTACTTCGACTTCGAGAGGCTTGTCGCACGCGTCCTTGCCGTATGACTTGTTGATGTCGACGGTCTTGAAGGCGCCGTTGAGCAGTTTCTGGTCCAGCTTGGTCATGCTCTTTCGAGCGAGACCTTCCTTGCGGGTGAAGCGCACGTATCTCCGCAGGTACTGAAATTTGTCCTCGAGGTTATAGCGCTGCTTGAGTCCGGCCAGATGGGGCATGTCGACGCTGCAGTTCATGTCGACTTCGCCTGAAGATGTGCGGTCGCCGCCGACGACGGGGGTGCGCGACTTGGAATCCTGGTCCAGCGGACGCTGGTCGTGCACCGACGACGACTTGAAGCCATTCTTGCCGAAGAACTGGCTGTTGACGGGCACCGTCTCGGAGCGAAAGAGGAAGACGAGGATGAGGAGCACGGAGAGCGCGGCCACGAGGGCTCTAGCGAAGGGACTCCGCATGATCAAGGCTCGTTTGGGCCCGAACAGTTTGACGCTCATGTTATGTAGAAATGAATTGCGAGATGCCAGGCCCTGCAGCACCTGCGCTGAGAGGAACTGGACGCCACCGCTCGCTCACGGATGACGTCGGGAGAATGCTTCGGCGTCGCCGTCTGCTTTGGAGGCCACGGCGGCCAGGCGGTTAGGTAGATGGGCGACGAACTTGAGGCGGTTCCCTTTCGCGGCAACCGCTGGCTGAGCGTTTGGGATGAAACGATTCGCGTAGACCCTCGTTTGGTCTTAAGATGCCGCTGCCGTGCAACGAGAGCCGCAATTGAGTAATACCTCGGGGATCTGGCTTGGCAGAGGAAAGGCACGGCGATAAGCGAGTGACACTGTGCTCCCAAGAGATGGATTTGAGAAAGATGGAGTATCAGACGGAGCGAAGAAGTGCTGCAAAGGTGGGAGGTAACGACTGGGCAGTCACGATGACGAGGGGCCTTCGTGGTTGGTGGTTGGAGGTTGGTGACCGTTTGCGGGAGGACGAGGTTGAGGGCGTACTCGTATGAGACTCAACCACGACGACGGCAGCAGCGTGTCTTGGAACCGACCGGCGAGTTCCCCAACGGACGGAAGAGAGACGGGAACGGGGGAGGAGGGAACTGCGTGAGGCAGGATGGAAGTGAAAGGGGGGAGGCCAGAAGGAGGAGGAGGAAGAGGAGATGCAGAGAGGGACCTGGGAGACTGGACGGGGAGGAGGAGGCCTGGCCTGTCAGTCAACCTCGCATGCAAGTCAGGGCCATCTTACAGCAGAACACAGGCTGGATGGAGAATAGGAGCGGCGGCGGCCAGGGACCAGCCAGCCAGCCAGCCAGCCAGACAATGGGCGGCGCCATGTCGGACGGCACTGGAGCTCGTGCTATCTGGCCGGGGACCGCCCGCCGGGAGAGAGAGAGCGCGCGCCGTCCATCCGTCCATCCATTGCGCGAAGCCTACACGTTTCCCAGGCGAGACACACCAGAGGCGCACGGTGCCATCTGCAGCGAAGCGCTGCGCTCGGCACAGTGTGTCTCCCGTCAGTGGACGAAGGCGGTCGTCCTTTGGCGGACAAGCCCCGTCTCCGTCTGCATGGGTGGAACCGCAGACAGGCGAGATGATATGCGCCACTGGAGCCCGCGCTGGAGCCCGCTGGAGCCCACTGGAGACGGCTGGTGGGGTTGCAGCGCGCGCAGCAGCATGCAGTCGCGGTGTCATTGGCCCCTGCCTGCCAGGGGATGCTCAGGGAGGCACAGGGAGGCACAGAGAAGCCGTCATGGGCCCCACCCGCGGGGCCCACCAAGGGTGCATCCCAGGTTCCAGGTTGCCAGGGCAAGACAGGCAGTTTCTGGGATGGATGGATGCGTCAGGTACTTTCAGGTTTGCGGCCACAGTGCCTGCAATGTGCAAATGACGGGGTGCTAGTGCTGCCCTGTGCGCGCTGGATGGCTGAGAGCGCACAGCGCACCGCCCGCCGCCCGCCCAGGCCGGTCCACAGCACGAGCGACCACTGGAGACGCGCTGGGTTCCCCTGAGCGCCCGTCGATACGGCGTGCAGATCTGCAGCGGCTGGGCGCTCGAGGTCGCAGACGGACGGCCGGGACGCATGCACCTGCGACACCGCGACATGCGCGGGCGCGCTCACTCTGGGCGACATGCGGGGCCGCAGGCGTCGCATTCCGCTGCCAATATCTGCGTTCGTCAGATTGGGTTTATTGACTCTGGGGTGATTGACTTTGAGGGCGATCCTCGGAGGACCATGGTTTGGCGACATGTTGCATGCCCGGACTGACAGACGGGAAACACGGAACGTTTCCAGAGCAGTGATGCTCCGCAGTTCCTCTGGACCTGGATGGATGGTTGATGGGTGCAGACGGCTGTCACCGCCTCAGCCCAGGCTTTCATGGTGGGACGCCCCTGGCAAGCGAAGCCCTCCAGCTCCCTGCATCCTCCAAGGTTCCCAGCGGGCACCTTCCAGGCAAGCCAGGTTACCTGACACCGCTGGACGGTAGGTGGCCGAAGAGGCGCTCGACAGCAGGCCCAGGACCCCCTGCCAGGGCGGCCGTGGCGCGCCAAGGGGCCTAAATCGCGGCACTCATCCACTGCGCCGCCTCTCCAGGACGTTGGTGAACTTGCCCACGTTTTCGTGCCACGCCGCATGCGACCTAGTGGCCGACCGCCGACAGCAGGCTATCAGTTGATAAAGCAGAGTCTCGACTCCTGCCGCCCATGGCACCATCACCACTTGTTGGCAACGAACGGCATGGTCCGTAATCCTTCCTCTGGACCAGGCTCTCGACTCAGGTTGTCAGTGAGCGTCGCCAGCTTTTGCCGTCCTTCCGACGCAACGGGGTCAGCGGCGCAACCGCGGTGGCGACGGACGGACGGCCGGCCGGCCGACGCAAAAATAGAACAAGCCACCTTCAGGAACTGTCTCCTGTTACAGTGCCAACGCCGGATTCCACGGCGCGTTTCTCTGGCTGGTTCTACGGTGTCCGGGACGAAGGCGAGGCACTTTATTCGACACAGTGACGGACGGACGGGACAGACACATGACAGGCTCCCGGCTGCGGGTTGCAGCGCGTGCTCCTTGTCCTCGCCCGTTGATCGACACCCCCTTCGTGCCGTCCTGCCCGTTGCGTCAGGCAGATTGGCAGATTGACGCGCTCACAACCCCCTTTGAGTCGAGCCGTCCAGGGGGTCTCGGGGCGGCGCCGTTGTGCGAGTCCAGAAATTCACTCGCGTTGAACTCGATGCGATCGTCGCGGGCAGCAAATTGTCGCTTGTGGGCTCGTCGGTCGCCGCTGAGGATACGCTCATTTCCTTTTATCTTCGACCGACCACGGGCCAACCTGCGTTCTGGGGTCCTGGGTCCTGGGTCCTGGGTCTTGGGTCTTGGGTCCGCCACAAGCGCGCGTGTTGGCCGCCGGCTCGTCTGCCCTGTGTGTGTTTCTGCGAACGACGCCGACGACGCACCCGGCAGCGGCGCGACCTCGGTGTGCGGGCGCGGCGCGGGCACGGCACTGCACTGCACTGCACCATCGGTGCTCGACGATCCATTCCTCAGGCCCCCGATCGCAACGCCGCGCCCGTTCCCGAGACAAGACAATGGGCGACGTCGAGGACCGTTTTCCCCGTGCGGCGCTGTCCCACCACCCGCACGCAGCGTCGCCATGTCTCTCTCCCTCCTTGCTTGTTGTGCGCCCTGACGCGCGTTGCCGCCTCCACCGCAACGTCGAGGATGCGCCGCCGTGATTGGCGTGACTGGATGCTGGAGCCCAAGGGCACCAGATGGAAGACGGCGCCAGCAGGTACCCCGGAAGAAGCCAAGTTTTTCTGGTGCGCGGCATGGACCACCTAAGCTTTTTGGCGCACGCGCCAGGGGGAACCAGGGGCTGCCATGCGACAGGGGTGCCATGCCTGGGGGCATCTGCGGCGGCGCTGCCCACTGTTGATGGGGCTCCGCTGCCCCCCTCCCAATGAATGTCGAAGCGGCGGGGGCGAATGGTTCCTTCCAATCTGTGCTGAGCTGAGCCGTGCGGTGCTTGCCGTGCCTCCCAAAGCCTCCATGCCTCCTTCCACAGGTTTGTTGCTGTGCCTCCCGTCTGCGGTGCCGAGCGCAGGTGGGTGGGCAGGTGGGGCTCCTTGCGCCGAATCGCCGTGCGCCGCTGCTCCTGCCTCTGTTGGTGCCTCGTCAGCCCCGACGTCACAGAGGTTTCGAGTCTGGCAACCGCGACCCGCTGCCAGCGATCCGACTTGGGGGTTTGCGTGTACATTTTGGCACGAGGGTGTCGTCCGTACAGTCCGGGATACTGTATACAGTCGCGTCGCCGCAAGCCAGCCATCCAGCCAGCACTGCAGCGCCGCGCTGTCGTTGCACCCTCGGGCCTGTTATGGCACTTTGTTTTGGTCGCCCGTCACCCATCACTCGTCACCAATCGCCCATCGCCATCGCCATCGCCGTCGCCATCGCACGGCCGTGGTTGCGCCGCCAACGTGAAGCTCGACGTCGACATGCGCACTGCAGGTGCGTGCGTGCGCGCCTGCGTGCGTTCATGCACGCATGTATCTGTACCGATGCTCGATGTGTGCGCGACATCTGCCCGCATCCCTCTCTTGGGACGAGACCATGCCCGGCACGCTGTGTCTACGACGGGAGCACTTCAGTTCAGCAAGGGTTAGATATTCACCAGGCATGCAGCAGGCCAGGCCCAGGCCAGGCGTCTCCGCTGCTGCTAGCTTGCGGCTGTGCAGTCTCCCGTCCTCGACCCAGCCGAGAGCACACATGTTTCCCCCCTATCGCGGCGTCTCAAGCCAGCACGAGTATCAAGATGCGACGACGCAATGAGCGCTAGCGCAGGGGTCCAAGGGGGAGCAGCCGACCCACGAAGCACGCCATGTCCAATCCCAAACGTCAACTCAACGCCGCCTTTGAGAGCGATCGTCTCCGGCGCCGGTGTGGCGGCCGGGATGGAATATTTCATCTCTTGACGGCCCCGCCGCGGCCGACCGTGCCGACATGTGCGTTTTTGGGACTTGGACCTGTCCTGACCGGACTGATGTAGCACAGTTCGACGCGAACGAAACGCTCACCGAGCCTGCATCGCCTCACTTTGATGCTTGAGATTGCCGCGTCTCGGACGCCTGCGCCCCGGACGCGCACGCCTGCCATGATCATCGAACACGACAACGGCACGACGGCTGCGGCCGCGACATCTTCCGCAACCGCCGCCGCTTACAATTCGATTGCTCGGGCCGCCGTCGTCCCGTCCTCGCCTCCGTAGGATCCGTACAACGCACGCTGACCACCAGGCAAGGGTCGATTCGGCGTCCTGTTGTATCCGAAACGTCCGGACCATTTCGCCTACTCAAGTGCGAGGCACAGTCGTGACGAAGCTCCGAGGCCGAACGTCATACGCTCGTATTTCGACGTCACACGGCACGAAAAGAACGACAGAAGGCTGTCCAGAAATTGCTGTTGACGCGCTATCTCGATGAGACTGTGCTCGTACCGGGAACGACTGACTCAGGCGACTCGCCTTGATATCAGTCAGATATCCCGTCGCGTCACCACCCGCATGCATATGCACTGCTACTTCCTGTCTCCCCGAATCACCACGGCAGCACCTGGCCGTCGAAGCTGAGGAACTTGCCGTGCGTTGTGTTCAACGACAAACTGTCAATCTGCGGCCGGTCAATGCTGCGCCCAGCGAATACGAAATACACGTTTCATCATGCGAACGCACCTGCGCGAGGACATGTCTGGCGCTGTCCTCGACGGCCATGGGCGGCTCCTTGACGCCCACGGCATCTGCAAGGCTCTGGCCCATGTTTGTCTTGACCCATCTGTCGCATAGCATCAGGGTCAGTGCTCGTAGCTTGAACCGTCCGGGCTTGCTCGCTTACCCCGGATGAATGATGCCGACTTTGAGCTCGTCCTTTTGAAACTCGATGCTAATCTTCTTGGCAAGCCAATTGGCCGCCGCCTTGCTCATTCCATACGCTGCAGATGGGAAGCTCTCCATCTCGAGCGCCGCGATGCTGCCCACCGAGCTCGTGACCAGCACGAACTTCTTGCCGCCCTCGCGTGTGCTCTTGCTGAGGAGCGGCCAGCACGCCTGAAATAGCTTCAGGGGTCCGATGGCGTTGACCTCGAAGCAGAACCTCGCCGCGTCGGGGCTCGTGTCGAGCACGCTGTGGTATCCGGCTGACGCGCCCGCATTGGCGACCAAGACGTCGATGTGCGAAATTGAAATGGGTTTCTGCCCCTGTGCGGAGGCGGCGGCGGTGAGTCGAGTCACCAGCGACGTACTGTCGATGGACGGGTCGGCGTCGTCCAGGGGAAGCACGATGAGCGCGCTCGAGTCGGCCGTCGGGAGGGAGAGGAGTGATTGCGAAGTTTCGTCGGCGGGGTTGCGGACGGTCGCAACGACGGTCGTCGCGGGGCGGAGAAGAAGATCGGCTGTGAGCTGTTTCCCGATGCCTACATGCCGTCAGCGCGAGTGTTCCTTGAATCGCAAGTGTGAAGCTTTGTGCCGCTCATATCGCTACCTCCTAGCGTATTGTCGTGAAGTGATTTTTGGTTGGTGTGAGATCTACAGCGACCACTCGCGACAGCCACGGGCATGTGCTCGGCCCGCGTCGCCGTAAACACTCTAGAGAAGTTGCAATTTTAACACCGAGCATACCTTTGTTTGCGCCCGTAATGAGATACGTCATGTTGTCCGCCATTTTGAGACTGTTCGGCGGTCGTTGATTGAACCTGGCTCGCGGTGTAAGTCAAGCGTGTGCAGGTGTTGTAGGGTAGTGTGCGGGGGCGGGGTCAAGCGAGGCCCTCGCGCCCCAGCGCAACGCGCAGAAGCAACCTTGGGGGAGACCTAACTAGAAGTACGGGCGATGGGAGTAAGTTGCCTCCAAGCTTGCGGCTTGTTCCGTGTTGCTTTACGCGGTGGATGGGCGGGCGACTGCTGCTGGAAAGGGAGAATAAAATGGTGTAAGTCGTGGGTGCATGTGGTGTTGTGGCCCCGCAGAAATCGGCTGACGCTTTTATAGCCCGCTCTGTTCGACTTTGTCAGCGCTACGAGGCAGGTTGCAGCGTGCTTTGCTTGGCGGAACGGAGGGAAGGGAGGCGGACATGGAGACGCTGCTGCCTGCTGCTCGAGGGCCTTGATGCGGCATTCTGAAGGATTGGCTACTCACGAGAGGGAGCACCCCGGTGTGGAGTGTGTAGTCGTCGCGGCGACACCGTGCCGGAAGTTGAAGGCTTCGCCCCCCTTTTTGACAATTGAGTCGTTGGGCAGATGGACTGAGTGTATAAAGGTGATCGCAGGATATGGGGCGCCTTTTCCATGAGCAAACCCCCGGTGCGTTCTGCTCACGAGTGTGAGATCGACATGGAGTATCCCTTGGCAAGTCACAAGACCTTACCTTCACGGGATGTTGAGCCTGCGCAGCATCCGGCGCTGTGGGTTGGCCTTCTGGAAGCTATGCCGGCGGCATCATGAGTTTGCACTCGTGGGCAGCGACGATGCGCCCTTTGCTCAAAAGCGTCCTGACCTGGTATGTCAAGGGGCCGCGGGCGCAAGGCGGGACGCGGCCTGGCGAACTGCGATCCTCGCAGGTGTTGGAGTGCAACATGATTGAGCTCGCACCCTACGCCAAGCCATCGCGTGTTCCAACTGCAGCGCCGTTTGCCTCGACGACATGGGACGTCGCGGTCGATGCTCATGTCAACTGGCCACCACGGCGCCCGAACGGGGCAGACGGGCCGCCCTCAACGGAACCAGCGGACCCACCCGGCCGCCGCGCTCGGAACCCGCGCCGACCAGGCAGTGGGAATGCCGGGGTGGCTGTCGGATGCGCGCGCCAAGGCCGCCGCGACGTGATGCTGTCCGTCAATCAATCTTCAGGCTAATAAGGAGCATGCAGCCTCTCGGACGCACCGAGAGTAAGCTTGCGCCCTTTGCCTGTGTCTCATGGGTGCATTGATAATCCGTCGCGCAGGGCGCCTCGGTATCCCGCGCGCCCGTCCACAAGGGGTGGCGGCTCGGTGGGTCAATTGAGTTTTGGCCGATGAGAGAAAGCGTCGCTGGTTCCGTCGACACGAAGCTCTTCAAAGTTCAGCTGCCCATACGATAATACATAAACCTCGTGATCTGCAGCTGGAGTGCCAACAGTATTCTCAAGGAAACTGGAACACTCTTATCCCACGACCATGTCCGCACGTCCAACCGTCGCAATCGCCGGCGCGACTGGCAACCTGGGCGCCAAAATCGCCGAGGGCTTCCTCGAGCGGCCATTTCGCGATAGGTTCCTTGACGTCATCGTCCTGGCGCGCGCCCGCTCAGCCAAAGCCGAGGACCTCGTGGCCCACGGCGCGACATTGCGCGTGTACGCCGAGGATAACCTGAAGGAGGCGCTGGCGGGCGTCGACGTCCTGATCAACGCGTGCGTCTGAACCAGTCTGGTGTTGAGTGCAGTGCAGTGTGTGCATAACTCGGAGCGTGCCACAGAGCTGGCTAACACACGCGTTTGTTTCCCTCTCCAGCGTCGGCCCCAGCGGCCACCACTTCAAAGAGGCGCTCCTGCGCAGCATCCCTGGCTCCTCCGTGAGGCTCTATTTCCCGTCCGAGTTCGGCGTTGACCACTACGTGCACGACTTCCCGCACGACGAGTGGGACGCCAAGAAGGCGCACTTCCGGCTCGCGAAGCAGCTCATCCCCGACGTGAGTGTGTGTCGCGTCTACGCGGGCCTGTTCCTCGAGGACTCGATCGGGCCGTGGTTCGGCTTCGACACCAAGAACGGCAGGTACGAGGCCGTGGGGGACACGGCGCAGCGGACGTCGTACACGAGCATGCACGACGTCGGCAAGGCGCTCGCCGTGCTGGCATCGCGACCGGCGGACACGGTGCCGCCGGAGGTGCATCTCAGCGGCGACAGCAAGTCCATGGCTGAGATTGCCGAGAGCATGGGGGCGAACGGAGCCGGGCAAGTGCAGGTGACGAGCGTGCCGCTGGAGAGCTACAAGGCGGGCGTGCTAGCGAGGCCGTCACCGACGCCGGAGCGGTACCTGCGCTTCCTAATGGGCGAGGGCAAGATCGACCATTCGGCCGAGCGGATGGGCAATCAGAATCACCTGGTGCAGGTGGCCGGGGGCGGGTGGACGTGGAGGTCCATGGCACAGCTGGCAAAGGAGACGAAGGGGCGGCCGTGGGCTGACGCCGAGTGGCAGCTGCTCAGCTAACACGGCCGGCAAGGTCATCACTGATTATGAGCGTAACAACAACCGTGAGAGCAATCCAATGACTTGATTTGCCATTACTAGTTATTCGCTACATACTACATTAAGATGCTCATGGGTATTTCCTGCGTTGGGGGTTGTAGTCAAACTTTCGCCGAATCGTCAAGTGCAATGCGCGGTGGTCGTTAGTTTCTGCAGCAAGAGCCGAAGCACATGTCTGCTTCTAAAGACAGGGGTCAGCAAGGTCAACCATCTTCGGGGAGAAAGAACACTCACTCGCTTGGACTGCACTGTTTTCTTCAACTCGGAGGACGAACACCGCTTCTGGGCCGGAGCCCCTGATGCTGTTGTTAGTCCGTGTTGCCTGCATCAGTTGTGGGTTTGTCGGGTTGAAGTCAGGCAGCAACTCACTTAGGCGGTGTCTTGTCCTCGTCGAATGCCGTTGCGTCAGCAATCTTCTGGAGGCAGCGGGTCAAGAAACTGGGTGGCCGTGGTCGGTTAACCTCCGTGGCTTCATGTAGCCCTCCCCCCTGTGATGGAGTCGATTTTGTTGCGGACTGAGGCTGTGTTGCTTGGGTATATGATGGAGGTAGAGGCTGGTTTCCTTGTCTGCTAAGCCACTGTTGGTTGTACGCGGGAGGAGGAGGGCAGGCCTCACAGGTGCAGTGTTGGGGTCGCGGGCGCTGCTGCCGCAGGGCGGTGGGCGGGCTCAGCAAGTACCTGTCCATAATGTGATGTCTCGATAAGCTTCTTGTTCTTTGGCACCGGTAGAGAAAGCAAGTTCAAAGGCCTTTATTTGAGAATATAACCATTTAAATTGGCTGAATCACTCCATGTCTATATACACGTGCCGCGGACATCAGACAACGTGACGGACATGCTCGGCGAAAACTCGGTGACCCTTTCGCCGGGGCGCCACGGCCGGAGGTGGGTCTCCGTCCGGACCCACGCAGCTCCGGTTGGCCGTGCCCGCCCGCCTTCGGCGAAGACTCGACATCAGATAAGGGGGAGCTCCATCGATGCTATTGACCGAAGCTCGGCGGCAAACCACACCATGCAAAACGGCATGTCGTCAGCGGCGACGGCTGCTGCTTCACTGCAGCACCTCTTGCACGTGCTGCGGCAGGCAAAACGTCTCCGACAGGCCGGCCCAGTAGAAGCCGTTGAGGCGCGTCATGGCGAGCAGCAGCAGCGGGAACGCCTTGCTCTGGTCGCGCAGCACGCGGCGCCAGTTCTCCAGCATCTGTTTCGCCTTGAGGGCGTTTTCGGAGCTCGGCGCCTGGACGAGCAGCACCATGAGGAAGTTGGACACTACGGCGAAGCTGATGCGAGACCCTGCGCGGAAACGAGTTAGCCAAGCCATCGCACAGACATGGGAGCGGCATATAGTTAGTGGCGAGGGTGCAAGATGTAAACGTACAAGAATACCAAAACTCTCCAAAGTCGCTCGACGACATGTGCCACGTAAAATTGACGAGGTTGACGGCCCACGTCTGCGCCGCCTGGTGCAGCTCCTTGACCGTGGCGCTCGTGTCCGTAACGTCGTCCTCGAGGTGCAGCTCAATCTCCGGCAGGTCGGAAAAGTCCCAGCTAAAGTCCTCGAAGAGGAACCCCGTGTCTTGCAGCGGGCCCTGGTGCTCCTGCAGCGGCTGGTCGACATCTATGATCTGCGGCGGCGGGAGGGACCGCACCGTCGGGCGGAGCAGCGCGCGCCACACGTACACGACGAGCGTCAGGTAGGCAAAGTAGACGGATGCCGGGTACGAGTCGGCGTCGTTGAGGTTGGCGAGCCTCTCTGAGCGGAAGGGCTCGGGGACAGGGACGGTGGCGCGCCATGCGTTGAGGGCGTCGAAGAGGGGCTTTGCGGCCTGGATCGAGGCGGGCAAGTCCTCGGCGAGCTTTTGGCATGATCTCAAGGAACTGCGCTGGTCAGCAGGGCGAAACATAAGGCACACTGGAAAGCCACGGTACTCACTATAAAGACACCTGCACAGAGTCGGCCACGAGAGCCAGGCGCGCCATGTCCCGAAATGCCGCCACCGACTTGGCCGGCAACGCGCTCGCATACGTCAACGGATGGTGAATGTCAAAATCCGCGTCATCCAAGGCACTAACATCCCACTCATCCTGCCGTATATACGGGGGCCGCCCCATCAGCAGTGACAGCCACTTGTCCTCGATGTAGACCGCCCACCACAGCCGCCTCCGCAGCCTCTTCTCCCATGCCGGGATGCCAAACATGCGACACTCGAGGTGTAAGCCCAGACTGTGCGCAAGCCCGACGACCGTGCCCATGAAGGACCACACAAAGGCCGTGTCAGAAGCCGCGTACCGCCGACGGTCGGGGCCCGTCTTGTGCAGATACAGCAGTGCGGCTTGCAGCACCGAGAGACGTGGACGGTGCAGCTTGTCTTGCAGGCTGCGGTAGACAATGCGCCAGACGCGATCGAGGGGGAGCTGGTCGTAGATGTGTAGTACGGCAAGCTGGTCGTCGTTGACGGCAAAGGGAAGCGCTGAACCATACATGGCGGCGAGGAGGTGGACGGGGAGCGATTCCACCGTCGCCCGATCCGGTACCGAGTCGATGTGTGTCAGGCATAGCTGCGTGCGCGAGACGATGGGCATTATGGGAAAGACGTGTCTGTGGAAGCTGCATGTCATTAGCCAAGGAAGCTGAAGCAAGGTGAAGGAGTGTCCAGTGGCAACAGGACTTACAGCCGTATAAGCCTCACGCCGTACGCGGGCGGGACCAGCATGTCCAGCTCGGCCCGCAGCTCTTTGTCTCCAGCAACACGCGTCTCTCCCGCTGCGCTCTCGCACAGCTCATCCGAGCTGATCAAAAAGTGCACTGGAATCTTGTCGCTGGTCGGAACACCGCCCGCGTGGCGGAAGTGAAGCTTGTGGAACGTCCGCAGCCCCAGCTCATCGAAGCGACAGTGTCTCAGGAGCCAGGGATCCGACTCGGAAGATCCGCCGAGGAGCACGGCCGCGTGCCCTTCTATCTGATCTAGGCTTTGCGACAGTTGTGTCGATGGCCGGTGCGGGTGCAGCGCCGTCAGCACCGGCGTGCCGAGGGCATGAGTGAGGGTCCCGCGGTTGGGAAGGTGCGTCGTCGCATGCTGGCCGTGGACAGTATTATTGCCATCTCGCGACTCAGGAGCGGCAACTGCCTCATCCGCCGAAGAAGAAATAACCGAGGCGTGATGACTGTGGTGATGGTGCTGTGGGTGGTGCAGCCGCGCCGGGACATGAAAGTCTTGGTGGTGCTCTGGCCGGCCGACCAAGGGCGAACCGTTGCTGCTGCTGCTGCTACGGAGCTGCTGGCCTTCACACATCGACGACGGGGACCTGATGCCGTGCGAAGAAGAGAGAGCCCTCTGAGCCGCCTGGCCCGGCACCCTCTTGCGCGGCCTGCCCACGAAGGTGCATGCAAGGCTGCTCTGTCGGCACCGCTGGCATGGAGGTTGCCCGTCCTCGGTCTGGCACCGCAGCTTGCGCTCGCGGCACCGGTCGCATGGCCGCTGCCGCTTCTGCGAGCGGTAGGGACGGGTCGATCCGCCATGCATCGGACCGGGTTCCGGAACAGGCGAGGACATGCCTGCCTGCGTTCTTGGCTGATGGCTGGTCTTGGAAGCCGTCTCTTTCGCCGAATCAGTGCGCGGCGTGCGGTGGACGGGAGGGTATCTCTCTTTGTTCGCCACTACGCAGGCCTGCCACGATGATGCTGTCTGGTGTAAACGGAGCACCGACGGTCTCAATTCTCTTTCTGTCCCCTCTCTTGTGATCCTTTCGCAATGATGGGAAAATTTTCAGGCCACAGGTCCGGCCTGTGACCTGTTTGCTCGTTTGGCCGAGGCGGTAGTGTGTCATAGCCGGTGGAGTTGACAGCCAGACTATCGATGGCGGCGAATTGGATGCCGTGCGATGCAGAGGCGGCTCGGCGAAAGCGATCCACAGTTACGTCGACGGCTGGGCTGGCGGGCACTAACTTGATCGCACTGGAAAACAGGGCCCTCCCATTTGAGTCAGCTTCGGCCAAAGTGTTGATGCCCTCGAGCTTTGCGCCGCGATCGATCCGTGTACATTGATTGGCTCGGCCGATCTGCAACTCAATCACGTCAAAAGGCTTAGCTGGCATCGGGCCGGCAGTTGAGCGGCTCGGAGATTTTGGAGGTAGATTGCGTTGGTAATGGGATCAGGTGTCGGTTGGAGGACTCTGCCGCGGGCGACTATAAGAACCGTGGCCCTGAAGCTGCCAGCGTGTGCGGGATCTTCTCAGTCCATCAGGCGACGAGCAACAAGAAAAGAGAACTGCATCTGATAAGAACTGCAAGCGCTGTATCGTTAAACATACGCCCGAATCTCGATACGCCGAAAGCACACACAAAACATGTTCAAAAACATTGTCTCTTGGCTGAGACAGGACAACGATGTAAGAGTCCCTCCCAACTTCCCAGGCCTCGTTCAACGCGCCGCGCTTGCATGTACACTGACACCCACCCACCAGGACCAGCCACGCGAAAAGCACAACGGGTCAACGGCTCCCAACTCGGCAAACAATGACTTGTATGACTCCACATCCGACCCTGAGCAAGCGTCTGACCCGGCCGAGGTGCGGCAACAAAAGTCACAGTACCCCGAGGGCGGGCGGGCCGCCAACCTCGTCGTCTTTGGCAGCTTCTGCGCCATCATGGGCGGCCTCGGCCTCATGAACAGCATCGGCATCTACCAGTCCTGGATCTCCTCGCACCAGCTGCGCCACGTCTCCGAGGGCCAGCGCGGCTGGATATTCGGCATCTACAACTTCATGGTCTTCTTCTGCGGCATCCAGATCGGCCCCGTGTTTGATGCCCACGGCCCACGGTGGCTGATGCTCACGGGCCTGCTGCTGTACATCGCCACGTTTGTGTCGCTGGGGTTTTGCTACGCGTACTGGCACTTTATTGTCGTTGTAGGCATTGTCGCTGGGGCTGCGACGTCCATCGTCTTTGTCGTGCCGGTCGCGACCATAGGACAGTACTTCAACGTGAGGCGCGGAGCCGCGACTGGTCTCGCCATGTCTGGCGGGAGCCTCGGCGGTGTCATGTTCCCGCTCGTGTTTGACGCCCTGAGCGACCGACTGGGGTTCGCATGGACGACCCGCGTCATCGGCCTCATCACCATCGTGCTGCTTCTCGTCGGATGCGTCATGGTCCGCCCGCGCAGCAAGTTCCGAAAGCAGGCCCGGCGCGCCAACCAGAGCATCCTCCCAGACTTTAGGATCCTGTGCAGCCCGGCCATCTGCCTCGTGACCGCCGGTGTCTTCTTCATCGAGTGGGGCTTCTTCGTCGGGCTCGAGTACGTGTCGTCGTACGCGCTGGCCCACGGCATCAGCCGGCGCCTGTCCTACCTGATGGTCGTGTTCCTCAATGCCGGGTCATTCCCGGGCCGTTGGCTGCCGGGCATCGTGGCCGACAAGTTTGGCCGCATGAACACGCTGCTGCTGACCAACGTGCTCTGCATGATCTCCATGCTGGCAATCTGGCTGCCGGCGGGGAGCAACGTCGGCGCCATCATCACGTTTGCCGTGGTGTTTGGCTTTGCGAGCGGGAGCAACATCAGCCTTGTTCCAGTGTGCGTTGGGGAGTACTGCACAACTCAAAACTACGGCAGGTACTATACCACGGTGTACACCGTTGTCAGCGTCGGGTAAGTTCATGGCGTCTGTTCTTCAAACAAAAGCGTGCATGTGGGTTCACGAAACATGAAGCTAACCGAGTGTCTCAGTGCGCTCACAGGCGTTCCGATTGCGGGTGAGATAGTAAGCAGCAGCGGAGGGTCCTATCAGGGCCTCATCATCTTTGCCGGCGCATCTTACGTGGCAGGAGTCGTGTGTTTCGTCGCCGTCATGTGGCTGAACCGACGGCGCGAGAAGTCTTAGTGACGTGACAGGGCATAGACAAAAGTATTGATACCAGATAGAGGCATAAGGTTACGAGTAGCGGTCAACTCGGCCGAATTGACTTATGAAGTTAGTAAGAGCAAGCGCCGATGCTACACAGTGACTGGTGAGATGCGCTCCGAGGTGAGCCGGGCTCACAGCTGCGATGGGTTTGCATTGTTGGTCCTTTGCCGGGAATCCAGGATGACGTCAAATCCCGGCTCTCTCCCAGGTCTAATAGCGTACTTCATGGCTCAGCGGATACATCTTGTGCAAGCCCGGCCTGCATGCTCCAGTTCCCCAGGCAAGATAATGCAGCGGGCGCCGAGATAGGTTGCTCCGCATCTCAATGCTCAACTATCCGAGTCTGGCATGGTGGCCGGTAAGCCGCCCGAGACGATGCCAGATGGATGGACATGGAGGGCGGAGGTGGCGGCGGGGTTCGGTCTCCTCCCCCAGAGAGGCCCCGAAAAGCGAGGGGAAGTGGCGCACGCCTCATCAACGTCTCGGCCGTACTTCATACACCTTTCGGGCCCTACTCATCGTGCCTCATTCTGCTTCTGTCTTACTCCGTGTAACGTTACTGCTGTATTCTGTATAAGAGCCGCGGCGAACCCCCAGCTGCTTCACGGTCGGTATTACACCATCTATCAGTGCGGTTGTGCTTGAGCGCAAGATGGCAGTGAACATGGAGCAATCGGCAATCTACCCCAGCCTGCGGGGCAAGACCGTTCTTATCACGGGTGGCGCCGAAGGCATTGGCGCCGCGGCGGTCGAGCTCTTTTGCAGGCAAGGCTCCAATGTCGTCTTCCTGGACATTGCCGAGTCTTCTGCCCAGACTGTCTGCGACAACATCAAGGCCATTGAAGGCGCCACGCAGCCCGTCTTCATGCGCTGCAACGCCGCCAACCTCGACGAGCTCCGAGCCTGCGCCACCAAGACTCTCGAGAAGTTCGCACGGGTACACGTCCTCATAAACAACGTCGGCGCCGCCGGCCCCAAGACACGCGTGCCCACGGCAGAGGTGACACCCGAGTCGTTCGAGACCGACGTCAACGTGAACCTGCGCCACCAGTTCTTCCTCACGCAGGCCATCGTGCCGTCGATGCGGGAGCACGGCAGCGGAAGCATCATCAACATGGGCTCCATCTCGTGGAGACTGCCGGCGACGGGCTTGCCCATCTACACGACCATGAAGGCGGCCGTCATGGGCATGACGAGGACGCACGCGCGCGAGTTTGGCGAGTGGGGGATCCGCGTCAATAGCATCATGCCGGGCGCGATTGCGACGCAGCGCCAGATTGACACTGTCTTGACGCCCGAGTACGAGGCGGAGACGATGGCGGGGCAGAGTTTGAAGAGGAGGCTGCTTCCGGTGGAGGTAGCGAGACTGATGCTCTTCCTGGCCTCGGACGATTCGAGCGCAATAACGGGTGGTAGCCATGTCGTCGACGGGGGTTGGTGTGGCGATACTTAGCGAGCCCCAATGCGTTTGTTGTGGTTGGTCTGAGCCGAGGGCGAGGCTGATGAACGAGTCTCAAGTGCTTTCTTCTAATATTACCGCGAGGCTGCATGTGTGTATGGAATCACCATGTGAAACAGTGTTCTATGGGGGGAGGGCGCTTCACGCCACGATCCGTGTACGTCCACCTTCTGAACAGTTGCTCTCTTCGTTTACATAGGTTCTTCAATGTCGTAGCCAATTGCACAAGTGTTATTGCCAGCATATCCGATGCTCGAGGTAGCTTGCGCTTAGCATAATTCACCCAGCGTCAGGGGCATCGGGGCACGCGACTGATAGTGGCTGCGGACGAGCATCTGGCGTGGTGATGCGGCCACGGGATGAGGAATGGAGCAAAAGATATTCCACTTATAATTTTATACGAATTATTGAACTACAACTTAATCATTCTGACATTTGGAAATGGCAATCAGATCCACCAACTCATCCTGATACAACTCGGGAAAAATTTCCTCTGCATATTCCTTCCAACCTCTTTCAGCAGGACGCAGGACGAACTTGACAAATTCCCAGTATGCTGGATACCAACCGCTATCCTCCCAATCAATAATCCCTTTGACCTTTCCGTCCTGAACTAGAATGTTCCTAGGCGTGAGGTCACAATGTGATAGTACAATGCGATGGTCGGTTCGCAATCGCCGTGCGAAGGCTTCCCGCAAGACGGGAGGTGTCTGCTCATGCAAGCTAGAGAGCAGATATTCGTTGAAGCCTTTCTCATTCGTACAAAAGGGAGCATGGTATGTGAAGTGAAGTCTTGTGTCTCTTATCTGGGTGCCATCACAAGCACCAACGAAATTCGGGGGTGGAGGTACGGATCTGATTTCTTCGAGGATTACTCGAAGCTGCCGAGCAATGCCCGACTTCTTTTCGGCGGGCAAATCGGGCCATAACTTGTCGAGAGTTTCTCCCTCGATATAGCTCATGCGGATGTGCTTGACGCCATCAGAGTCCGTATGAGCGTCATGGACGGCCGGTGCCGGAATCCCGGCGGCCTCGGCGACCTTCAGCGCGTCCGCCTCCCCGATGGCGATGCGCTTCCCAGACTTGACGACGGTATTATCCGGATATAGTACGACCTTACGATTGAAGAGCTGGTGCAAGACGATCGCGCCTATTCGGTCAGTTGAAAAGCTGGCTGCCTGGATATGTTTTAGGTGAGACCAACCTTGCTCAAGCTCTTCGTCCGACTCCGATTCATCGGAGCATCTCGCCATTCCCTTGTCCTTCCTTCTTGCCCTCAGCTTGGAAATATACAGTGACTCGCCTGGTTGCTTGCCACGAGATCGCGACACCTTATATCTGGTTGAAGCGGAAGGAAAGTGCGCCGTGTCCATTGCCTGGGAACGCAGGTTGATGTGAGAGCCTGACGACAGCCCATGTCAGACGCTGGCGCCATTTCGGCCCTTCGCGGTTCCCCGCCTTGGCGGCGCGCAAGGTGGTGCAGATGGATAATCGCATATCATTGCAACCACTTGTCTCGTTCTTTGCGACACTCACGAGCGCTTTGCTGTGCTTAATTGATTGAAAAGGATGACTTTCCCCCGGCCGCAATGGATTTGGGTCCCGTGCACTAAATGAATGTTCTGCTCATGCGCTTATCGCAAAGCTGACGATTGGGAGTCCCGCTTCTTAGGCACCCCTTCTTCACACGATCCCCAGGCTTACAGCGAACGCAGCAGCACGACTGGCGGGCTTTAGCTGGAGCCTGGTGCCGCCGCCTGCCGCCTGATGCGAAATGACGAATGCTCTGCGCTTGGCGAAACAGCTCGACCATCGTGATTCGTGATTCGTGACCAGAACCCGCTCAACGCCCAACGCTGTGCTGTTTGCTGACTGGAGTCCTTCTCAACTCTTCTTGCACAGAAACCCAGAATTTATCGGCGGCGTCAACATGCACATCCTGGTTGAGATATTCGTTTTCCTTCTTAACCTTCTACCAACTGCACCATTCCTGCCCTCTGGTCGTCCCACAAACCGCACGAAAGGCCGACACACCCCGTTGTCACGAATGCTTGGGACAACAGCCTCCGCTCAGCCTGGTGCGTCACACCCGCCCGAAAACCATGGAGCGCAGGCATAACAGATGCTGAACGGTAGCGCCGGTCAATTCAAGGTGCACAAGCAAGAGTCGTCTGCGAAAGAGCCCTTCTGAGGCGGGCCGGTGGAGGCGGGGACGGCCAGTGAGCGGGCTGCCCATGCCTTAAGGAACGAAGTTCCGAAAGGATTTTTATAGGCCGCATTTTCACTCCTCAGGGTCGGCCAGATTTGAGAAGTTTAAACCGGCCTTCTGATTCGCTAGTTCAGTCGCTAAGTATTCCTGATTGCTTGCTGCCGTGCTCTGGAGTCAGTGCATATGCCTTAAAGCTGGCTGGCCGAGGCCGGAGCCACTGCCGGTATCTCCAAGCTGGCTGTCGAAGCCGGAGCTACTGCCGGTATCTCAAAGCTGGCTCTCGAGGTCGGAGCCGATGTATTTCTCAAGGTGCAGAGTCAAGACCACCGCGGACTTCGTTCCTCAAGGCTTGGTGTGCAAGGCAGAACTGCCTTGCATTCCCCTGTGCGAAATACCAGATGCACGTAATGGCAATGGGTCGACACGATCTCTACTGTGTTCTCGCTGTAACAACTTTCACCGTGATTGGTTGGGGATTCTCTGCTTTCTCACTCCTGAAGAGGTTGGAATGTGTACGGTCGAGCTTGTTATTTAGCCTCTGTCCTGCAAGGAGCGCTCTCGGGAGAGTGTAGCGAGTGGCCTTGACCCGCTGTGAACTCTGCACTCAAACCGACCGACTGTCTCGAAGAGATCCTTGTCCCTAAAAGACATTGCGGGCACATCTTGTTGTCGCCATCACACTCTTTATCGAACAATGCATTGTTCACTAATTGAAGCAAATCAGATAATGTATGGCTGCGAAATCTGATAGCGGCCAAGTGATCTGAAAATTGGATAAGACCCTTAGCCTATGTTGAATCAGGCTCTCCCTCTCCCTCTCGCGCGCGCGTGCGTGCTTGCTCGCGCTCTCTCGTTCCCCTCCCTCAGCAATTGTTTCTCTCAACGATGACATTCCAATTCTCGGCATGGAATGCCTGACCCGCGACTTCCATACCACCGTACGACCCAACGCTCTGCCAGCAGCGTTCGATGATAAACTCCGCTCCGTCGGCAATCATTCCGAAGTTGTCGAGCGACTTGGTGTGGAGATTCTACAAACGCGGTCAGCTAAGCTCAAGCTGTCCAGTGACATGCTTGCGAGATGCTTGAGCTCACATCATTGCACCAATAGATTGCGGCGTTATATGAGCAGCTGACCCGGCTACATTTACCTGGGCCTGGACCCTCAGTCGGGCGCCCATTTGTACGTCTCAAGTAACGAATGCCATCGACAATGGGGCCTCGATTAGTACCAGGCCAACGACCAAAGCAGTTGTAGAGATTGAACTGTGTGTCACGCCTGGCTTCTATAGTAGCGTCACGCCTCGAAATGTTGCGTTCTGGATAGTCAATATCCCAGCTGGGGTTTAATTTGATGAGCGCATTGCGGACTTCCTGAATCGTGCCATTGAGGGCTATCACAGGGCCACCCGGATACGCCTCTACCTCCCATTTCGGGATCACGAGTGGATATCCATCATGTGGAGAGACAAGGCCCAGAGCCTAATGGTAGTGTAAGTAGACTTCCTTCGAATCAATTTGGGCAGCACCAAGCAACGAACCTGTGAGAAGAGACAAGACAAAAGGTAGAGTACGAGGACCGATCTCATATTGAAACGGACAGTACAGTTCCAAGTTGGGTAGTGGGTAGTTCCTGATGAGTAAGAGGTTGTTGGCGACGACATTGACGAGAATGGCTTGCTCTTCTTTTAATAGAAAACAGAGAGCTGCAAATTGTTGAACATGTGCCCGCGGCCATGAACATCCCTTCACCGCGGTCGCACGGGGTCTGGTATCCGAAACTCAAACTCTGACGCACCAGTAGCTAACATTGAATGCACGGGGATACCGCGCGCGAAAGGCATGACCGACAAATGATCTGATGCCACGCTGATCCTGATCTGTCATGTCAGAACCAGTTTCTGCACGTACGCTGTACAAATTGTCGCTCAAGAGAGAGGGGCAAATAAAGTCGTGGCAAGCGATTATTTGTACTTGGCTCCTTGGCACCTGATGCTTAAAAAAGAGAGTTTAAATTATGGTCTCATATGACCGTGTTGTATACATCCTCAAAGACAAATTGAGCGTACAGAGGGTCCAATTGCCTTGACTGTGTGCATCACTTCATGTACAACTGTAACTCTGTGCGTGGAAATTCTTTATGGCTGCGATGCCGCTGCCCAGAAGGAGTCCACGACATTTTCCCTGTATAACTCTAGTCCTGTCGTGCCCTCTGTATGGAATCAAAAAGTACACATGACTGAGGGCATGAATATGCGCAGACACCACTTCGTGGTGCTGTGAGTTGGCTATGTTCTTGTCATGCAAACCCACCTCTGAAATCCAGTTTGGTTGAGTGTATAGCACTTGACAGGAGTAAGCTTGACCCTAACACGCTCCTCGCTTAGTTGTACCTTGGTCAGTGGATGACATAGCGTCACCTCGCCAATCCAGCGGATCGCTTAAGGCGGTCCGCAGACTCATCCGACTTGCCCTCCCCATGGTTCACCGTGCACTGAACTGAACATGAGGCAACACAGTCAACCAAATGACCCGTAACTAATGCCCTGCATCGTACTGTACTCACGGCTCACCAAAGGCCAGTACACCAACCAAAGCATCGCACATCGTCTTGCGAGGCAGGAATCTCCCCATCACCGGTAGTCTAAACTCGGCGAAGCTTGTGTAGAATCTAACGACACTATCTGCCTCGCGTCGATGGTATCATAGAGAATGACAATGACTGGATGGCCTCCAAGAAGAGCTGTATGTTCCGCGGAGCACTGACCTCCAGGTCGTCGACAAAGGTGCAGAACTTTTACCTACAGCAAAGGAGACACAAGGGCTTCAGCCGCCAGAAGAGACGTATGAATTATAAGAGAGAACTACTATTCACCCACACGCATATCTCTATTCACCCACGCCGCGCACAGTATACAAGCAGCCCGCCGCCGCAGCCCGCAGCCTATAGCCCGCGATGTCTTCAATTGCCTGCTACAGCCCGTACAGCCCGGCAGCCCGGCAGCCCGCGATACCTTTAAATTAGTGCCGTAACCCAGCAGCCCGCGATGCCTTCAGTTGTCTGCTATAGCCCTGCAACCCGCGATGGCTTCAGTTGCCCGCTGCAACCTAGTAGCCCGCGATGGCTTCAATTGCTGCAGGCTCGCTGGGTTGCTGGCCCGCTGGGTTGCCGCCCGTTGCTGCGACCGCGGATGTAAGCCGTGTGACTATGACTGTATGGAGCTCCGGTTTGTATGGGCGGGTGCGTGTAGGTGAATAGTAGTTCTCTAAGTTAATATATTTATAATATTAATAAACCCCTTATAGAGCGAAGTATAATATATAATAAGCCCCTTTATATAAAGAGTATAAGTAATTACTATTCGCTTAATATTGAATAATTAATATAAATATTATAAAAAGTATTATATATAATAAATAAGGCTTATATTAATTAAGAGAGCTATAGCTATTAATTACTTAAAAGGATAATTATATTATGAGTTAATAATAAGTCTAATTAAATAATTATATTAACTAGCTTTTTTATAATTTACTTTAACTTACTCTCCTCTATCCTTTAAATATTAAAACTTATCTTTTTATAAGGAAAAAGGTTAATAATATTATATAAGTTAGGATCGCTATTTTATATAGCCTCTATTAATTATATTATAAGCCTTATTAATATATTAATATAAATATAAAGTTAGGGCTCTTTATATTAAATTATTAACTTTCTTAATTTAGTTTTAAACTAATTATAAGTTATATAATATTATTAATTACTTAAAATAAGGTTTAATAAGTAATATAATAAGTAGCCTTATATAAATATAATATAAGTAACTTATATAATAATATATATTAAGTAAGATTAATAATATTACTTAAAATTAAAGTAGTTCTTTTTTCTTTTATAATTTCCTTAAGATATTTTAAATAAATAAATTTAAGTATTATTAATATAAAAATTATAATTATTTTTTTAATTAACTATATAAAATAAAAATATTAAGTTATTAATATATAATAATATAAAGGATTAATTATATAAAATAATAATTAACTTATAATACTACTTTTTAAATCTTTTTATATATATTATATTTTTAAATTTATTATATCTCCTTTAAAAGTATATTATAATAAGACTAGCATTAATAAACTAAAGGTAGCTAAGCTATTAATCTTAAATATAATTATAAGAAGGTTAGTTATAATAAGTAAAACCTCTTAATGCACTTACTAAAGAGGGCATCTATAGCGTCTTAATGAGGTTCGGCGGCTAAAGCTCTTATAGCCTTGCCTGTTCCCTATTAATCGCCTCGCTCATACTATTACGTACCTTTATCGCCTTGGTAAGTGCCTTTATTAGCCGTATTATAGCCGGGACACGACTTTTAAGACGCTCCTCCGTATATATACCGCAATCCCCGCCTATACCATACTTCTGCTTGAGACAACTAAAATACTGCTGGACATCTATACTAGTACGCGCTACTCTAATTTAGTGCAGAAACGCGTTTTTACTAGTGTATCGCAAGATGGCGCCCTCTACTTCGAATGCTACCTTCCCCCCCTTCGAATTTCCTGGCATTCTAAAGGTGACCCTTTTTGAGCATCGCGGCTCAGTAGCCACGGGTCGATACAGGGCATTGCTTGACCGAACAAAATGCATGAGATGGCGGGACGCCCCAAGCTATCACCACAAGCTTCACCTTCCCTATGCCGTGCTGGACCATGACAAATCCCAGGTAGCCGTCGCTTCAATCGGTGTACGTGACGACGCCATTTATTGGGGCCTGCAGGAGGGTATCAGCCATTCTTTCGATGTTCTGCACATCGCGGATCTCATTGTATCCTTGCATTTGAAGGACACAGACGATTGTGTTGGCGGTATGGATCCAGTCTTTGGGGTGGCAAGACTCAGCTACTTTCCCGGGGCCACTACTCGGTGGGTGGAGTTCAGCAATGGTGCGGGCAAGCTACGTGTCAGGTTGGAGTACATGCACGTCCAGCAAACTACACCTGTTATGAGCGGAAATCATTCGGCTCCGACACCCCTCAAGTCTTGCAATGGCAAGATAGGCTACAAGCGAAATACCGGCCAGGCCTATGCCTATCGAAGGATTCCGACTGCTGACCTTACATTTGTACCGGCTCCTATGCCACAGCATATCGAACATCCCTTTATCGCGCCACTGATTTCTGCGGACTTCACGCCAGAAGATGCCTGGTTATTATCACCCTTTATCTCTGGCGGACATCTTTTGAACCACCTTCAAAGACGCCGACGATTCGATATCCAAAGCGCGACTCTCTATGCTGCAGAGATTATTTGTGCGATAGAGCATCTACATAATGTCGTTGGCATTTTCTCCTGGCTGAAGCCAACAAATATCCTTCTGGATTTGACGGGACATGTCACCATATGTGGCTTTGGCTTATTTCAAAATCATTTCACTGCAAAGAAAGAATCGGCCTACCGAATGCCCGAATACCCCGCGCCAGAAGTATTGATCGGAAGTCGATCTAAGGCGGCCGATTGGTGGACAGTAGGAGTTCTCCTCTATGAGATGCTGACTGGTCTGCCCCCTTTTTATGACGAAAATCCTCAGACTGTCCGCGACAAGATTCTCTCTGCCCCCCTTAAGATCTCAGAGTCGATTCCCTCGTCTGCCGTGGATATTTTGTCTCGACTCCTGATTAGGAAACCCGATGAACGCTTAGGAGCCAATGGGACAGCGGAAGTCAAGGCTCACGCTTTTTTCCGAACTATCGACTGGCAAAAACTGCTGCGGCGAGAATACGACCCTGCGATGCAGCCTACAAGGACCAGGGATTCTCTTGTGCAGGTTGGAGTTAGGGAGGCTCGGAAGAGTAACCCATCGGCTCGTGACGGATCGCAGATGTTTGAACCGTTTACCTATCGTTGCCCAACCCCAGACGAAGAAGCTGAAACAACGTTCCATCCGAAATCGCACGCAGATGAATGGTATTTGGTACTCGGAGAAAGCACGCCAGCACACTACTTCTACAATCCTGTGAGCAAAGAAAAATGGACAATTGCTTCTGGAGAAGAGCAGACGTATCAGGTTCGGTGGGCGATAGAACGCGGACACGTTAACCTTCTACGAAAGTTCCTCGACTTGGGCCCACAGATCGTGGATAGGGTCGCCGCTACTACCTCGCTCGGTTTTGCCGTGCTAAGACAGGATACTGCGGCCACCCAAATCCTGCTAGCGAACAATATTCAGTGCGATTTCAGAGAGCTGGACCGACCGTCGCCGGGCGTTCCTGGGCTTTGCTATTTTGAGGATCCGTCAAGGCCAGAAGACTTCATTCCCCCACTTGTTCGTGCAGTGCAGCGCGATAATTTGGAGCTGGCTCGGTTGTTGCTTGCACACGGTGCCGATGTAAACGTCAGTTATCATGACCTGCGGGTGGATTTAAACGGTCCGGACGTATGGCTAGATACTCGCCAGAGACCGTTCCATTTCTCCTGCGGAAGACCTGTATTGCTGGCAATGGAACTGGGTCACAGTGAGGTGGTTCGGCTCCTGCTCGACAGCGGTGCTGATCTTACTCTAGCACCGCCAGTATGGCTGGCTGGATCCCACGAGTGCAAATTCGTTTCGAGGGCTACGTATCAGAAAGTGGTAGCTAGACTGGAAAGAGAGCTTTAAGCAGGTGCATCTAGCTCAAGCCCGGAATGCTGACGGTTCTTTCTGATAGAAGAGCACTCGTATGTCAACTTTACAAGCTTTCTCGTCTCGTGTCGCAATCACAGTTATAACAGTATCCTATTTGCGAGTCTAACTACTTCGAGCTATTGAAGTCAACGCCTACTGCTACACCCAGCAAGCCGTGACTAGCTGAGGTAGTCGTCGTTGTGCTTAGTGGGGTGGTCGTTAAAGTTTTGACAGTCTTACTGCGAGGAGAGCGGTTTAGCTCCGATGAGAGTGCAGATGCCATAGATTGTGCTTCATCAGGCCCTTGAAATGTTGTCGGGAAATCATCGACCACAGCCGCATCGAATATTAGCGTATAGCGATGATTAACAGGTGTGGACGTTATTGACGATAGCGAAGAGTCACTCGGATCACTGGAACTACGACCACCATTTTTGTTCCGGGGAAATAGGTTAGGACAGAACGGACAATCTGGGTTATAGAATGACTCGCCTGTAAGGTGATATCAAAAATCAGAGGCTGGGTTATAGGATATTAGACGTTAAGCTTCTGTGACTTATAAGGCAGGCTATATCTAGTATATCCTAGGACTAAGTAGGTCTGGGTAGACCTTTAGATATCTATATTAGCGTTTTTAGGTTAACCTCGGGGTCTTTTATATGAGGTATTATAGTAAGGTAAGGATTTAGAGTTATTATTATAATGTCTATAGGATATAATATCTAGCCTCTAATAATTATTATAAAAAACTATTATATACTTATATATATATCTTTATTTACTTATACTTATCTTTATAAACTAGAGCTCTATATTTTTAAAGATATAAATTAGTTAATTATAGTAAAATCTCTTAAATAAGCTATTATAAGCTATAAGAAATATTCAAGCTATAAAAATCTCATTAAATATTAAGTTTCTTTTTTTTTCTTTTTTTTCTTTATTTTATTTAATAAATACTATTATATTATATAATTATATTATATTATATTATATAATTAGACCTTACTTTATTATTTAATACCCTTCTTCTTTTAATAAAATATCTATTTATAATAAAATCTTATACTTTTTAAATAATTACTTAATTAAGGTTAATAAGTAAGGTATTAAGTTATTAAATAATAAAGTATAATAGCTAGCTATTATATATATCTTTTTAAAAGACCTATTAATATTAATATTTAATAAAGTAATTAGTGCTTTTAATATAAAGATTAAAGCTAAGATTTAAATAATACTATTATATATTAATTAAAGATATATAACCTTTATAGTTATATATTAACTATAAACTATAATATAAGCTAATTAAATCCTTATATTATATAATGGCTCTATTATAGAAAGGGGCAGGGATTAAGAGCTATTAAATAAGGGGGGTAAGTATGCCCTTTTATAATATAAGTAGCTTAGCGGCACTAATAAAGATATCCCGGTTAATCTATAGACTTTATTAATTTAATTTTTCGTAGCATAAAAATTACTATAGTAACCGTCGCTACTAGTTAATCGAAGAAAAACCATCCTTAAATACACTATTATTAGACTCACTAAGGCGTAACATTCTTCCACTCGAGGTCAGCAGTGAAAATCTGGGCAGAATACTTAGTTGATGTCGGCCCCTCTCTAACTAAACCACGACCGTAAAGTGTTTTCGTATTTCAGAAACCACGAAGTCTGTTTTATGCGGTCGCTGGACATAGCTCAGGTGAGTCGAGTCGAGCCCTAGCCAGACAGCGTCCTGCATGGTGCTGGGTCCAGTCTTGGAGCAGCGGGTCCGTCGCCCAATAGTGAGTTGCACGCTCGGATCGGGAAGACAAAGCCAGTTGCTCCTCAATGCTTCCATGGAGTCTATCTGCCCGGGGAACCAAGCTTGCACCCACGGCGTGACGCGATCCTCGATGTCACATTGCCGGGATTTGGAGTGGAGCATTCGATGCTCCATCAACTCCATGGCAGCTTCGCCGCTCCTTTGTTTCCCACTATACATGTAAGCCTTGAAATTAAGTCGAGACGGCAGAGCTTGGATAGCATGTTTCGGTTCATTTTCTCCGCAGGCCACTCGCTACGTATACATGCCTCAGCCGTACATACAGCAAAGCGCTGAACACCGACAAGCAAAGAAGGAACCCCGGCCTTCATCAAATAGCTCGACCATCAAGCACCTTCCAGGTGTACATCACCATGCCGTATGCCCGCCGTCTATGACCAAATTTCCTCCCGTCATGAAGCTACTCGCGTTGCTCAGCAGGAATAGCGCAGCGCCCTTGTACTCACTAGTCTCGGCGAGACGACCCATCATGTTCTCGCTGCACCACTTGTCCCGCAGCCCCGGATCCTCTTCAAAATTCTTGAGCACCATGGGCGTCAGCGTGTGGCCTGGGCTGAGGCAGTTGACGCGGATGTTGGGGCTCCACTCCATGGCCAGGTTGCGGGCCAGCTGGATCAGCGCCGCTTTGGAGGAGTTGTAGACGGGGCATATGAGGCCCTTGTTGGCGACGAGCCCGGACATGCTCGCTATGAGGCACATGCTGCCGCGGCTCTTGTGCTTGAACATGGCGCGGGCGGTCGCCGTTGCCGTCATGAACACGCCCGTGAAGTTAACGTCCATCATCTTGCGGGCATCTTCTATCGTGTACTCCACCGCTGGAGTCACCTGCTGGATCCCCGCAGCCGCGATGAGACCGTGGAGACCGTTGTTCTCGTCTGCTATGGACTCGATGACATTGTTGAGGTTCTCCGTGCAGCGGACATCTATCTGGCGATACTCCAAGGAGCCGCCCCATTCGGGGACTACCCGACTCTGCGCCTGATGCCAATCGGCGTCTGGACGCTCCAGTCTGTCGAGGCAGTACACTATACACCCGTTAGTAAATGTGGGTGCCGAAGAGCATCGTCGACAAGTTACCTTTCCCTCCTGCTTCCACAAGTGACTCTGCCAGCGCAAGGCCAAGACCTCTCGCGCCGCCGGTCACGACAAATGTTCTACCGGCCAGGTCAAAGTCGGCGAACCGCTTGTTGCCCACTTCAGCGTGCTTAGGAAGCCCATTGAGAAAGCGCCGCTGAGTGTCCGCGACGCGAAGACTACCGATGGCGGTCGCGGGAAGCGACGGTCGGATGGTGTTTGAACGAGCGGGGTTGCAGAGTGTCTGACCGCAGAGTCTCACGCCAGCTCCCAGGTTAACGCTTCTAGGCTGGACGCGTGCCAGTCCAGCTCGAATGGACATGTTGAAAGCCGCATTCACGATGGATCGTTGCCGAGACGGAGAAGAAAAAAATAGCACAACGAGATGTTGAATGAGGGTGTTGAAAGTCGAAAGGACGCGTCGCTACATCTTGACGACGAGCAGCACGAGTTTAACCACAGCTCCTCAACCGCCAAGCTGCCGCACTTGCGTCATGCGCACTCACCATCGTGAGGGGAGCGACGGAGCGCCAGCTTCATGGCTGAGCTTGTTCGTGCTCCGAGCTTCCGGTTCGTCGTCAGCTGTTCCGGCGCCCTCCCCACAGTTCAAGCTCCGGCTGATCTCCACCTTGCCGGCCACCCGCGCATTCCAGTCTCCCCATGATTCGCAGGCGAGCTCTGCCAGCCGGCGGCAATTCAGCCAGAACATGCCCCGATTTGGCTTCAGCGGCCTCGTGCTGTCAGCCCGATGGCCGGCGGGCGGAGAGGGCTGATTGTTCGACGCCTCTGCCTGTGACCCCGATCAGACGTTATGGAGTCAGACTAAAACTCCAAGATTTGATCGTGGAGGGCAGGGAAGTCTGAGTGCTCCCTACCCCCGGCCTCCTAGAGACGTAGAGAGCAGCACTGGCATTTCCGTGCCATATTGGCTTTATGGATAACTCTATCGCACCTCTTGGCAAACGCAGGCCCTTTTGGGAACAATTCGACCAAGGCTGACGTGAGCGACGATGTGCTGGATCCCAGGACCTAAGCGTCGCTGGCCAGGGCCCGTGAACGGTCGCATCCTCAATCGCCGCGCGCGGAGTGGTTCTCTTTCCGCGTGTACCATCATTCACGATCTATTCACCTACTCGCTCATGGTCCAACTGCTTTCCCTCAGGCTCATCAACCGACTCGCAGTCTTCAACGGTAGCCGCGAAAGGATTCACCTCGCCAGTGACCGGTTCGTCGTCGGCCCAGTCGCTTGTTGTAGCAGTATCAGGGTCCGTGTCTATGTCATTTTCGGAGCTGATCGTGCTGCGACGCCTCGTGCTGCTCTTCTTCTTTCCGTCTGGCCAGCGCGCTCCCATGGGTCTTGCAGGGACCTCTATCGCCGCCGGCACGCCCGCCCGGCTCCGCTCTTTCTTACTGCGGTCTGCTCTCGAACCGCCAGAGAACCATGCGGGAAGAGATGGCGGTTTTAGCCCGGCCTTCGGGGGCCTCTTCTGCTCAATGGGCCACATCGTCATGACAACGTCCGAGTCCGGCTCCATCACCTTCTCCCAAAGCGTTGGCAGGATGATTGTTCCATCTACCATCAGGTCATAATGACCTTGATGGACATGAGGCCCTAAAACATCGACGTGCATGAAGGCTTGCTTGATTAGGTCCTCCATACCCTACGGTGTCGCAGCAACGTTGGGTCAGTCAATGGGTTCTGCGTCGTGGTGAAATGTAGCGGCAAGTGAAGATACTCACAGCCCAGGTTCTGCAATATTCCCACGGGAACGTGAACTTTCTCCCAACTGCGTCCTTGAAGTGGATAAAGTGGCGATCGTTGTTCGTGTTCAAGTTCTTTCTCTTTGGATCCTGGGACGCAGGGCCGACTTCTGTCTTTATTGACTGGTCACGGTGACGGTTGTTCCCTTCGGCCCCTGTCACGGATGCGCGCTCGCCATCGACGCTCTCCGCTTCGACACTGGGTATCGCAGTCGATGTAGTCGTAGAAGAAGGGCCAGCGCCTTGATCCTCTACCCGATATTGGGCGAGCGATGACGGCAGGGGCGTGCAGCTGCGTGCGTGTCAATGCAACTGTCCATCGGGCAAATACAACGCAAGCAAGAGTGGCATACTAAGGCGAGGCGGACAGGAGCATCTGGATTGAAGCCAGTCTCGTGTGCAGCGCATCGCGCAGCTGGCGAAGCTCGTGAGACTTGTAGAGCGTCCATCCCACCTTGTACCAAGAACTTTGGAAAGCTGAGTCTTTGGGATTGTCGAGACGGCGCTGGTACCCCTTGCTCTTTTCGAGAAAGCTGGCGATGAGGTCTATTGAGGATGCGACGATGAAGGAGAATGCATTGACCGTTGCTGGCGGCAGTACTTTGTGCGCGCGGATCTGATCAACTTGCAGGAAGGCTTGTTGCATTGCTGACAGCTCGGACAGTGCCTCGAGGTACTCGTCCGACGCGCCCTTTGTGCCGGCCATGATCCGTATGAGCTTGTACGTGAGGTTGGCGCCGGTAATGACATCGCCGACGGAGTAGCCAAAAGACATGTCGACAGCCAAGGCCCAGCGCGGCCCAAGCGTTGGAGACTGTCAAGATGTCAAGATTCGGGGACCGTTTGCTGGCGTGATGAAGGAAGCGGCGAGCAGAGGCGATGAGCAACACCGGCCTTGCGGGGCAGCAAGGTGGCATTGAGGACGAGTGCCAGAGGCTGTGTGTGCGCCGTGCATGCATGTACGCCTCATTCTATGCAGCCATTCTTTCATGTTGGTGCTGAACTGCAGCGAAAGGTTGGGGGCGATCCATGGGCTTGTTAGCTTCACTTCAATGGCCGCAAGGCAGAGCTGTAGGCAGTCAGTCACACGAAAAGACGTCCCAATCGTGCAGAAGTCGCGGCGATATGAACGTCGCCGTAGATCCAACATGTAATCGTCTGCGTATCCCTAGTTTCATTGATCTAGGCTCTCGACTTGACGCCAGCGTCAAACTTTCCATGCTCGCACGTCGCGACAATCGCATTGTCCCCCATCCGCCTCATCACGCCCCTCAGGGCAGCAAGCTTCTTGCCAATCTGTAGGATCTCGCACTCAATGAGGACCTCGTCGCCAACAAAGACGGGGAGCATGTAGCTGACGTTAAGCGTGCGCGTGACGCCGAGCATCTCCCACGAGCCCGGGGCCATAGCAAACGCGACGGGCAGCGTGGTGCACACGTCGAAGATGCTGGCGGTGCAGCCGCCGTGCATGCTACCCATGTTGTTGCAGTGCTCGTGCTGGACGGTAAAGGCAAAGGTGACGCCGGGGCGCGGGTCGTTTGGCCGGACGGAACGGACTCGAAGGAGAGGAACCCAGTCGCTCATCCAGTTCTGTAACGAGGTCGTCAATACAGCACAATTCACGGTACGGGGAAGCTGGGCGACGCTGCTCACCTTGCCCTGCGAGTCCTGAGCAATGGTGTGCAGCCAGGCGTCGATCTTTTGCTCTGCTGTGCCATTGTATAGGATACCGTTGTCGCGGCTCTTGTTGCTACTTGCGGCTACCTTTCTATCGGTCATCCTGTCTTTTGAGTCGCTCATTGTTGTTCTCGCGATCCGTCCGGAGTTCACGGATGGGAGTTTTGGGGTGAATGGGTTCGGCGGGATAATGCCGGCGGGCTTACAGGTCAGCTTCCCTCCCGCGACAAGGGCGCGACGCGGCTGACAAAGTGAATGTTTAATGAGCTGCTGATCGACGCCAATTTGCCTTTTATTTCCATCTTGGGGCTCTTCTCTAGACTCTTGCTTGGGAAGAGCTGCGTTTCTCTGTTGCTCGTGTATGTTTCCACAGAGGTCGTGTAAGACTTGCCGGGTGAACGGCTCCCGATTAATGCATGACCGTGCAATTCGCAGAAGCAATCAACGTAATTACTTGACTATTCATTCGCTCAAAACTCGTAGCTATAGACCAAACTTGCCGGACGCTCAATCGCTCTTGTCCAAACATTTCGCAAAGCACACGTGAAGCCTCTCAACATGGACACCCTTCCCGCAAGCAACCTGTATCACTGGCGACCCCTCGCTCAAGCATACTTGACATCCCCGACACCCGGATGCTGCTTCCCATCATCTTGATACACCGGCGGTGCTCCTCCCAGCCCAACAGAGCCTGCAGCGGGCGGCACACCAGCGTGGGCGCTTTCGCCAGCCACCGGAGGTGTCGTCGTGCCAGCCAGAGCACCCGCCTCCGCGCCCTTGAGGGTCTCCAGAAGGGTCTTCGCACCGGCCGGCCAGGTGGTCAGGCTGGCAGCCGAGCCCTGTGGGTTCAGCTGCGGGACCTGGCCCTTGAGGATCTGGTCGACGGAGGCGTGCGCGCCGTAAAATGCGGCGTTGGCGTCCTTGCGCTCGACGACGACGGTGCCGTCCACCTGGATGCCCGCGTAGAAGCCACGCGACTTGACGTACGAGAAGACGGGCTTGAAGGCGCTGGCGCTCAGGCTCCGGCGATGGCTCTTCTTGGGATCCTCGCCCGGCTGAAGCGTCGTCTGTGTCTGAGCAGCGGGCGTCTGCTGCTGACCCGGCGCAGTCGAGGCATCTGTCGGCGTACCAGCAGCATCCTTCTTACTCTTGTCATCCACAGACGCTCCAAAGTCAACCGCGCCGCCCGCTCCGTACGGCCCAGCCACGACAGTCAGATCGCTCCCCAGGCTCACCCTCGTGTTGGTGAAAGCCGCGAGCGCCTCCTTGCTGTTTATGACACAGACGCAGTCGTAGATGTCGAGGCCGATCTGGAACCCGCCGCCAACAGAGTGGACCTGGATGCCCGAGGGCGGCCCCCACGAGCCGTCCGGCAGCCGCGCGATCAAGATGCCGGAGCCAGTCGCACCAGAGAACTGGAACCCGGCGCGCAGGGTGGTGAAGATGGCGAGGCCCACGGCGCGTGAGATGACCTTGGGCGGAATTGTCACGAGCACGCGGTTCTTGGGCTTCTCTTTTGTCGGGTCGATGACGCCGCCCGTCGACTCGGTCGCATTGGCGTTGGTTGAGGTGGGAGGCTGTCCGGCGCCGGGGTCTGCGTACACGCCCTTTTCTGCAAGATGGTCAGCATCTATACATGCAAGCAGCTGAGTTACAGCTTCAATGTGCTTACTGCAGAATGCCCTGAGAATGGCCGCTGCCTTGTCGCACTCCTTGTCCAGGGGCTCAGGGAGGAAGCTCTGGCTGCCCAACTTGTGCGCCAGGCTGTTTATGGGCGCGGCCGCCTTTGCGCCGAGGTGCGAGAAGCGCTCGCTCCAGCCCGACTTTTTGACGTGTCCATGCTGCTGCGCCTGCTGTTGCTCGTGCTCGTACGTGGGCGCGGGTTGGTGTTGCGACGACACGGGGGCGGTGGCACTGGCGACCGGCTCAGATGGAAGTGCGCCGGATGCCTCCGTGGGAGGAGGGGCAAAGGTGGGCGCTGCGGGGTTGTACGCCGGGATCGCGTACTGTTGTTGCTGTTGTTGCTGCTGCTGCTGGTCGTGCGGCTGCTGGGGAGGGGGCGGGAACTGTTGCTCTGCCTGCCCGGGTGGCGGGGGATAATGAGGCGGCTGCTCTTGGTGTTGATGCTGCTGCTGCTGCTGCTGCTGCTGGTCGTACTGCGGCGGTTGCGCGTACTGATGCTGCTCAGGATACTGCGATTGAGCGGGCGGAGGGCCAGGCGGGGGAGGCGGAAAGTCGCCCTGCTGGTAGTGGCCCAGCTGCTGGTATCCCTCCTGGGACTTCTCGGGATTCGACATGCTGTGAGATGTACGAGAGTTGGGTCGTCGCTTGAAACGGAACTGAAGGGACGGGGGAAAGGCGAGATAAAGCGTTGACGGTGTAGAAGTAATTTAGTTGACTGGAGCAACAACGCAAGCTCCAAGGATCAACGGGATGTAAATATCAAGTTTCGCATTGCGACAGTGATATCATCCGAGGCCACCAACAACAAGCTCCAGGAGCTCTCAGTGGGCCGCGTGGAGCTTGATGTCATCCCCCCTGTGGCTGACGCTGATGCGCTCCTTGAGCCCGGCCATGATGCCACCGCACAGCCTCCATGTCCCCGCTCCGCTCTACCTGTCCGGGCCTGGCTCCAGCGGGGTGTTGGGAGTTGCAGCGCGGAAGTAGCAGTGCCTCGACGGGCAGCGAGGCTCAATGGTCGTGGCTCAGGCTCCCGCATCTCTCTGTTGCGCAATTGCACCGCCCGAGCTCACCCAACACGCAGCAGCCGTCGTCACTGTGGCGGACTCGTCTTTCACAGAGCTGGGCGTTGGCACACAGTGGAGCTTCGCTGTTTCGGCGCAGCCGCAGACCCGACGCACCGAGTCCCGAAGAGCGAATTCCCGCCACTCCCCCGTGATCCAGCAACCACGGTATCGCGCATCGTACTCGACATTTTCGTGGCTCCCCCGGAGCGAATCGGCAGCATGAAGACCATTGGCATCATCGGTGGAAGCACCGACATAGCCACCGTCGAGTACTACAAGCTCATCAACGAGCATGTTCGACAGGCGCTCGGCGGCCTACACACGGGCGAAATCATCATCAACTCCATGGACCTTGCGTGGAGCGCTCACTACGTCAACAACCAGCTCTGGGACGAGGGAGCAGCGTACCTCCGTGGCAAGGCTCTGAGCCTGGAGCGCGCCGGCGCAGACTTCATCATCTGCGTCTCCAACACCTGGCACCGAGTGGCGGACAAGTTCATGGCGGGGATTAACATACCCCTGCTGCACATTGCCGAGCCCACCGGCAAGGCCATACAGGAGAAAGGCCTGAAAAATGTCGCGCTCCTGGGAACAAAGGCAACCATGTCGTCCCCATACCTGCCTGAACTGTTCTCGGCTCGATACGGGCTCGTCATTACCGTGCCGACTGAAAAGCAGCAGGACCTGATTGATGGTGTAATTTTTGGCGAGATCTCGTATGGGCAGTTCACGGAAGCTTCTCGCAAGGCGTATCTGGAAATCATTGACGACTTGGTGGCTCGCGGGGCCCAGGGCGTCATACTAGGGTGCACCGAGATCCCGTTGTTGGTGTCGCAGGCCGATCGACCGGAGATTCCCATGTTTGACACGCTACGGCTTCATGCTAAGGCTGCTGCAATGATGGCCGCCCATAAATAGCTATGGGCACTCTGTAAGAATACAATTGAACCTTGATGATGCATGGCGGGGAATGGGAGGCTTTGATGTCGCCCACCGAAACGGATGACGCGCGACCTCCATGACAGCGGCCACGGCCACTCGGTTCGACATCTTGTGAAACTCCGAGCCGGCAACGCGCGCAACCACCACCTTCCAGCCTGTTTTTGGACGCGCATGGAAGAATTGGCCAGGCTTATTAGGGTCACGTAACTGTAAACTACCTCATATCTTACTCTCTTCGTTGCATATCCTGCTAGGAAGAACCCGTCTCCGACTCTGCCTCCCAGTTGGGCTTTCCTGCCAGCGGCCCGTAGATAGCCTCCGACGCATATCTCATGCAATTGACACAGACTCTTGCACTACCTGCGACCGCTTCATCCTCGCACTGCGCTAGCTCCTCGAGCCTCTGAATCCAGAAGCGCCACCGATCCGGATTGAATCCCGGGGAGGAGAGACGTGACTGTATCGCCAACTCGCCCAGGCCCGAAGAGTCCGGCGGTACGTTGCCATCTGCAACGCCAACGGAATCATTGCTCAAGACAATAATGCTTCCTTCCCCATATATCAGCATCTGCCGAAGTGCATGGATCAGATTCTCAATTGACAAGCCTGTGCCTGCCTCGGCGTCGTTGGCGCCTTTCACTACATCTGCGGCGGGCGCCGACACCAAGGGTCGAGGCCTCTCGAGTGTCTCGGAAAATAGTGAGAGAACGCAAGCTGCAGGCCCATTGTAGATGCCAACCGAGACAAGGCGCCCGACAAACGCGGCCAGGTTAGAGCGCAGATCGTCATCATAGTCGCTCTGATAGTACCGATTTGTCCACTCGGCTACCAAATCCTGGCCGAATAGTGGCAAGTCAGACCAGAATTTGCCGCCGTCAGAGCAGGGTACGACCTCTAGCCTGCCATGTTGATGGTCGAGATTGTCGTCGCCGTCCTCTTTAATAGTTTCTCGAGGCCGCGTGAGGGTTCCTTTTGACTTGGCATGCAATAGATACCGCACGAGAGTGTCTTGTTTCGCCTTTGCCGCTTTCCAGTATTTGGCCCTCTGGATGACAGTGTACCAGAGGTAATGGATTTCGGCTTCGATGACGACCAGAGGAATTGTGGTGTTGATGTAACGAAAGGTAAGGACAGGGATATGAGTATGCACAGTCACATCGAGGGTATGCTCGTCGCCAGTCTTGGCTTCTTGGTCGATCTGTGCATTGCGAGCCTCCGTGGAAGCCTGAAAGTTCTGAAGTGCTTCCACTTCTTCTTCTGGTGTCATTGCAGTGACAGGCGTTTCCATGGCGTCAATTCGGCAGGCGAGTGACATGGAGGTAGTGGAAAGCAATGTTGCTGCATGTGACGGCGTAGACGGTCGTAGTGCCAGCAGGCAGGCTCAGAAGTAAGCTTGCATATATGATGAATGCTCTCGACTTCCTTGGCATTTATAGGTACAGGTTCAAATCGGAAGCGGAGTAACAAAGTCCAGTATTCATGTCAGCCGTTGGCTGCCTGTTGTTCGGTCAGAGCAAGGTTGCATCCTGGGTTCAATATCACACCACTGCCCAATGCACCTTCGCCGCTGCACTTCCTGCCTCCAGCCACTCAGCTTCACCAGCACGACGTGGTATGGCTGCGAAATCTCATGTTGGGCTGCCATTTTGACCCTCTCGTCCAACAGAGCACTCGCTCGCAGGGACTTGCCAGAGACCGTCCGACCACATGCAGTCCGTCCGCGTGGACTTGGCCCCGGGTCAACACACGATACACAGACCGAGTTGGCTGAGAAACAGCTCCTATTTTGATGTTCCACTGTACGCGGTGCTCTTGGCTTTCTCGAAACCTGGCAAGTTCTTGGGTGTCCGTACATGTCACCCTGGGCTGCTACATACATCAGTCAGACGATTCACACCGCGACGAAGGTCGCTACGCGTTGCAACGACATCCACCCTGAGTGAAACGCGACGAGAGACAAATCCTATAGACGGGCAAACGGATGGACAAAACGGACGAACGGGTTGGCGCCTTTGCCACGGTTCAGGCTCTCAAGTCTTGATCGCATGCAAACTGGAGAGAAGACCACGACCCCCACCCAACGTTGAAGCAATTCCCGAGCCCACAATAGCACACCTGCCACTATATGGTATCAGCCGAGACGTCTGATGTCGGCATGTCGTTCCAGTTTGCTTTCATTGGGAGCTTGGAAGGTATCAGCCCCGTATGCCTGCTGTATACATTTATCATTGCTGTGTACTGAAGTCCGGGGCGGGTGAGAGACTGCTCCAACCAGATACACTAGCCTACCTAGCACTTGAAGTCTAATTTGGCAGTGTTCCAGATACACTGCCATGGCAATCGAAGTACGACGGTTTCCCTCCTGTTCATTCCCTTCTGGGAAAGCAGATGCACTTCGACATCCTATGTCGACCACATGCATCAAGATGTGAGCCACTATGGGAGGAACTCGGGACGTTTGATGCGGGCTGTGAGGATAGCGATGCTGGCCTTGAGTTATAAAGGCCGTACACCGCTGTTGACGGTACTGATCCTCATTCACAATTCTGATCGCAGTCGAGTCCACGTCTGGTTTCGCGCAGCCTGCCAGAAAGGAAGTCTATAGATTTCGCCATTATGAAGACTTCGTTTCTTCTCACGGGCCTCGCCGCAGCCACTGTCGCCTTTGCTCGTGTTTACGAAGGCGTAAGTGAAGAAGTTGCCGTTCGTTCACTTCAGACGATTGTCCATGGTCTTTTTACATGTGACATTGACCTACGGTCGCTGTGGCTTTATAAACTAAATACTAAATGCCTACTGTCGCAGAAATGTAATCAATATAGCGCTCGCTGCCACTTCAGTCACAATGGGGTCATGAAAAACACCAAGTGCCACTCCCTTCACAAGGTGAGAAGCCGATCTTTCCCCCATACGCCTTATAAGTGTCCGGTCCTTCGACCCTGAGTAAAGCCTTCACGTATTTGGAGCATGTTAATCTTGAGACACATGCGTGCAGTGCACTAAAACTCACAACTATTGCAACTGGAGCGACGCTTCTTCGGTAACAGTTTGTCAATGAGCCGCCTGCCCGTTCTGCGGGCCTGGCGACAGAGAATGATTCTCGGGCAGAGAGAGCGACTTGAATGGCCACTGTAGTGGAAGGGCTCAGCCTGGGGCCGCGTCGGAGTAAGCGAGCTGCAATGTTACATGCACAAAGCTGCGTAGGAATCCGAGAGCCACCTCAGCCCCCGCGCCGCTGTGGCACGGAGCTGCATGCCGTCTTATCTCTCATCCCGCACCTGTGACAAAGTTACAACTGACAACCGCCGTCGCGTACTTGACCCAACTCCCCAGTCCATGATTGATGTGCCTACTTCCCATCCGCCATCCGCAACACAGGCACGCCAAACCCCAACCATGACGCGCGGCACACCGTCCGACCCGTCCCTCCCGCGGATCCTCTGCCTCCACGGCGGCGGCACCAACGGCCTCGTCTTCCGGCTACAGTGTCGCGCCATAATTGCCGCCCTCAAGCCGCACTTCCGCCTTGTCTTTGCGGACGGACCCTTCGCCTCGGACCCGCACCCGGCCATCATCAGCGTCTACGGCGAATGCAGGCCCTTCAAGAGCTGGCAGCGCTGCAGGAGCGACGACCCCGAGGTCACGGCGGACGAATCTGCGGCCAAGATCGCTGCCGCGTGTCGGGTAGCGATGGACGCCGACAAGGGCGGTACCGGACCGTGGGTGGCCGTGTTGGGCTTCTCGCAGGGGGCCAAGATGGCAGCGAGCCTGCTCTGGTCACAGGAGAGGCTGCGCGACGAGGATAGCAAGACGACGGCGGAAACAACGCGGCCCCCGCTGCTCGGCGCAGACTTCAAGTTCGGGGTCCTCGTAGCGGGCAGCCCGCCGACGGTGTCGCTAGATCCGCGCGTGCGGGCGCCCATCCCGCGCTTCGCCGTCGACGCGGAGCGGCCGCAACTCAACCTCGAGGAATGGCCCGAGTCGAGCGATGGGGAGCACGCGCTGCACACGATTCCGACGGTGCATGTCCACGGTGTGCTGGACCCGGGCCTGGAACGGCACCGCAGGCTGCTCGAGACGTACTGCGCCGAGGGCACGACGCGGCTGGTCGAGTGGCAGGGTGACCATCGGCTGCCCATCAAGTCGCATGACGTGAAGGCCGTGGTTGATGTTCTGATGGAGGTTGCGCGAGAGACGGGCGCCATCTGAGGGGAGAGTTCACGGTTGCATGGGCAGATTTAGAGTGTAAGACTGGCCTCCTACGTTACGAAGTATACTACAACATTAGATAGACGCCATAAAGAACAGGTACTCAAGCATCGGCCATCGCTGCCGGTGAGCTGCTACAGAGGCTCGTGCCGGCCTGGGGCTTGGATAGATTGAACACGATTGCTGCATGTGCCCCTTCGCGTCACCGTGAAGAGTCAAGCCTCGAGGCGGCAGTCTACCGAAACTGCCTTCACCTTGTGCTACCATCCACGAGTCAACTTGGGCACCAAGGAGACGCAACTCAAGGCGAATGCGATCCGGATGTCCCCTTTCGACTACTCCGTGTATGGTGTAGACGCGCCTGCTCGAGTCCTTCCCGACACACGGCTGCATGGATAAATGCGTATTGACATACGACGCGACTCGCGGCCCAAACATTTGGTCGCCAGCCTGAAGAGCCATGCATCCAAAGCACTGCTCTTTTGGACGTCTCAGCCGCAGCTCATCCCGGCGACGGGCTTCATGGCTGCATCATGAGCCAGTAGCTGCGCTGGTCACCGTAGGACAAAGCCACAACTACCAGACCACCCTGCGCAGGCGACTGGTCGTGAGTCGAGCCCAGAGTCCTCCCGTCGCCAGGCTGTGTTACCAAGTTTGCCCCTACCGATAAACAGCCACCATCCCCGCGAAATGGGACTGGAGTTTGAAGGATGGCATTGTCCTCGCCCGATCATCTGCCATGGCGTGGGCAAGCCTTGAGAACCTCTGCTACCTCGCCGTACTTTATGTCGCATGCACTCTCGTCTACCAAGTCGTGCACTACCACTTCTTCCACCCACTCGCCAAGTTCCCGGGCCCGTTCTGGGCGGGCGTGACCAGGCTATGGCTCGCCTACCACAACCTCATCGGGGACGAGCTGGAGACGTTTGGCAAGCTCCATGAAGAATACGGCACGTCTCATTCCCTCTCCACATAGCCAGTTACAATGGCGGCGATGGCGGCGAGCAGGAAACGCTAACAAGAAAGCCGTCGGCGACGACGTATAGGCCCCGTAGTTCGCATCACCCCGACAATGCTCTTCGTCCATGACGCAAAGTCCATCCCCACCATCTACAGCCGCCGCGCCAGCAAGTCGAGCTTCTACATCACCGGCAGCTGGGGCAAGGTGGAGTCACTCTTCAACATGCGCGAGGCAAGCGTCCACGCGCGCGCCCGCAAGATCATCGCCGTGCCATACAGCTTGTCCAACGTGCAGCGCATGGAGCCGCTCGTCGACGAGCAGGTCCAGAGCTGGATCGACAAGATCGACGCGACCTTTGCTGCGGCGCACAAGGAGTTCAACTTTGTGCCTTGGGCGTTCTACTTGGCGTACGACGTCGTGTCTTCGGTGGGCTTTGGCGCGCCGATTGGCTTCATCGAGCAGGGCAGGGACGTCTACGGTCTGGTGCGGTGCGTGGGCGACGGGATGCCCATCTTTGGGCTCATGTCCATCCTGTGGCCGTTTACTGAATGGATCAAGACGACGTTCCTGGGCAGGTATCTGGTGTCCAGCCCGCAGGACAACGCTGGGTTTGGGGTTGCGCTGCGCTTTCGGGACGAAGTCGTGGAGCAGCGCCTCAAGGACATTGCGGCGGGCAAGGTTGATGACAGAAAGGACTTTTTGTACCAGTATGCCGACATAATACCCCTTTGCAGAGTTCAGTTTGGCTGACAGCCGCGCCAGCTTTTTGGCAGCCCGCGACGCGGACGACAGACCCCTCGACATCGAGTACGTCAAGGCCGAAGCTTTCCTGACGCTCATCGCCGGCGGCAACACCGTCGGAAGCTCGCTCAACTCGTTTCTGGAAAACATCCTCACGAGGCCCGACGTGTATGAGAAATTAATGGCAGAGGTCGACGGCGCGACCAAGGCCGGGAAGCTCTCGCCCATGCCGCAGCACGCAGAAGTCATGGAACACTGCCCCTACTACGTCGCCTGCCTGCGGGAGTGCATGCGCATCGACCCCGAAGCGCAAACCACAATGCCGCGCATCGTCCCCGAAGGCGGGCTGGAACTCTACGGCCACTTCGTCCCCGCGGGCACAGAGGTGACGTGCAGCCCGTGGTTCGCGCACCGCGACACGAGCATCTTTGGCGACGACGTCGAGTCCTTCCGGCCGGAGCGCTGGCTGGACCCGGGGAAGACGGTCGAGTACCTCAAGTACAACATGAACTTTGGCTCGGGCGTGCGGTCGTGCCTGGGCAAGGATCTGGCCATGATGGAGCTCTTCAAGGCGGGGATCGTGTTCCTGCGCTTGTTTCGCGTTGCGTTTGCGGATGAGCGGCGGTCGGTGAGGCGGCAGATGAAGGGGGGGCTGCGTATCTTCGAGGAGATGAGGGTCAGAATCGAACGACGCGCGCAGGTGCTGTAAGCAATGCGAAGTCGGTTTGGTGTTGCTGCGTCTGCTTGTTGCATGAAGCAGGGCTGGTCACATTCAGGTGAGAGATCTTGCATCGCGAGAGGCAAAATGGAGATCCATCGCGCGTGTCACTCGTCAATCGCGATTCACGACCTGAAGAGTAAAGATAGTTTCCTGTCCACCTGTCATGGGCATGGCCGAAATTGAAACGCTACTTTTGTCAATGCAACCCCCTACCACTCCATACTCAGGCTCGCGATGCGGCTCAACCCGGATCCTGCTGGATCCTCTTGTAGCGCCATCCAATCAAGCGCGCAACCACCGTCGGCCCCAAGCAGATTTACGGCAAGGTCATCATTGTCCAGCCTTCATTGTGGATCCCCTGTCCATCGCGCCGTCAGCCGCCTGGCCTCGACCGACTTCCAGAAAGAGGCTCTGCCGAGAAGCGCGGCTCCTCCTTCGAGGGCTTTTGCTCATTTCCGTCCTCCCACGTTCGTTCGCTCACGCTCGTTTCCTTCACTCGCTCTTGTTGTTGCGAAATCGGAAACCCGCGACGTCTCTCGTTTGCCGCGACATTCGTTTTGTTACATTTAGTTTTGTCGAGACTTTTTCCGGTCAGATGAAGGGCACGGTTGCGGTCAGCGCCCTCGCGGCGGTGATCCTGTCTACGGTGGGACAGGCCGCGGCAAAGGGGTCGTTTTCGCTCGACTCTGATGGTGAGGACGCGCCCACTCGAACGAGACTGCCGCTCAGGGACGGATTCTGAACAGCCGCGACCCGTCGGTGTGAGACCTGTTCTTTTGGCTGACAAACGTCATTCACCTTCAGACTCCACGAAACAAGCCGCCAGCACGCTGGCCCGAGGCGTCATCCAGTACTACAAGGGCAACCAGACGGGCGAGATCCCCGGCATCCTGCCCGGCCCTCCCCCGGCGGGCGACTACTACTGGTACCAGGGCTCCATCATGTGGGCGAGCCTCATCGACTACTGGCACGCGACGGGCGACACGGCGTACAACAAGCTGATCGTCGACGGGATGCTGTGGCAGCAGGGCGAGCTCTCCAACTTTATGCCGATGAACTGGACGGCGCAGATGGGCAACGACGACCAGGGGTTCTGGGCTCTGGCGTCCATGCTGGCTGCGGAGCGCGGGCTCCCCAACCCGGTGTCAGGCGAGGCGCAGTGGCTCAACCTGTCGCGCAACGTCTTTGACAACCTGGTCGACCGATACGACGACAAGACGTGCGGCGGCGGCCTGCGGTGGCAGGTTGTGTCCTTTAACAACGGTTACAACTACAAGAACAGTCAGTCCCCCCGCGGTGACTTACCTTGTCGCTCTACATATTGATCCTAACTCGTCGTGTCACGTCCCGCAGGTCTCTCCAACGGCGTCCTCTTCAGCCTCGGCGCGCGGCTGGCGCGCTTCACGGGCAACAAGACGTACGCCGACTGGGCCGACAAGACGTGGGACTGGATGACCAAGGTCTCCCTCATCGACTCCAAGTCGTACGCTGTCTACGACGGCGCCCATGTTGAGGATGACTGCAAGAAGATCAGCAAGTATGAGTTCTCGGGCGTCCACGCCGTCTTCGCCATGGGCGCGGCGTACATGTACAACTACGTAAGTCGCTCGGCCCCTCTTCACCTCGAGCGGATGAAACACTGGGTCATTGTTGGGCAAGGGCAGACAAGGGAGAAAAGCTGACGAGTCTTGCCGCGCAGACGGACGGCGACTCCAAGTGGCAGAAGCGCCTCGAGGGCCTCGTCGACCACGGCGTCAAGACCTTCTTCCCGGGCGGCATCGCGACCGAGCCCGCGTGCGAGACGGTGGGCAAGTGCACGACCGACATGAAGATGTACAAGGGCCTGCTGCACCAGTGGTACGCGGCGGCGGCGCAGGTGGCGCCCTTCACGGCGGCCAAGGTCGCGCCCGTGCTCAAGACGTCGGCGCGGGCCGCGGCCAAGACGTGCACGGGCGGCAAGAGCGGGACCGAGTGCGGCTTCGCGTGGGCCAACGGCACGTACGACGACGACACGGGCGCGGGGCAGGAGATGAATGCGCTGTCGGCCGTGGTGTCGCTGCTGATGCCCGAGTCGGCGGCGCCGCTGACGGCCAAGACGGCCAAGGCGGGAGGCGGCGGTGATAATGGTGGCAAGGATGGCAATGCCGGTGGAAACAGCAACAACAATGGAACGTCTGGCGGAGATGGCGCGAAGAAGGACGGCTCGTCGGCGGGCGTCAAGATGGGCGTGGAGGGCTCCGTGATGGCGATGCTGGCGGCGGCATGCGTCGGGGCCGTCGTGCTGGGCGTGGCCTTGTAGGCATGTCTACTACAGCACGTGTTGTAAGCACTCGCCTGTAATTGTAATGATAGAATCAAGAGTATAATCAAGCGTCGTTTGTCGAGTCGTCGAGTTGCACTCGCGAGGGGGTGAATGATCGGTGGACGGTGTGTAGTTGAAGGGATGAATGTTGGGTTGACAGCCCGGACAAGACAGGGCGCAGCCTAGCAGTTTACAGCGCCCTGCCAACAGCGTGAACCTCGCGCCCACTGGCTACACCTCCCTCTTCACAGCAGCTGCCCCTCAACACCAACGCCAACATCGCACTCACCATCGCCACCTCACACTCCACGGCCACAATGGCATAGACGCACCCCACCAGCGATCTATTTCTCACATTCAAATACACACAGGCGAGGCATCATCACCATCCTCCTCCTTCTCGCCTACCCATCAGCCATGCCCCGCTCCGACGAGGCCCAGGCCTTCTTCTTCGCCGTCTACTCGGCCGTCCAAGAGATCCCCCACGGCAAGGTCACATCGTACGGCCACATTGCCAAGCTCGTCGGCACGCGTGCGTCTTCCCTTTAACTTCCTCAATCTGTTCGGCTCGGAGTCTCTGCTAACACTCGCATCGTCGCCGACCGACAGCCCAGCGCCCCCGCCAGGTCGGCGTCTGCATGAAGCATCTCCCCGCCGACCCGTCCGCGCGCTTCAACAACGCCAACGTCCCCTGGCAGCGCGTCATCAACGCCAAAGGCATCATCTCCCCACGGTGAGCACTCGCTTTCCTCTCCCCTCTTATCCCAACCTTGTATTCCCACCACGTACAGCTTTCACCCCCTTCCCTCCTCGTCCCATCTGCTCTGCTCGGCTTGGCTCTGCCGTCCAGCCGTCCGACCACAATCACTCACTCGCTCACACCGCCGTCTCCCTCTCCCCCAGCTCCCAGCCCGAAGGCGCTCGCAACCAGGCCGAGGCCCTCCGCGCCGAGGGCGTCGCCGTCACCCGCGGCGCCCTCGGTGAGCTCATGGTCGACTTTGACGAGTACGGCTGGTTCCCGCGCGCGCTGCCCTCGGGCGATGGCGGCGATGACGACGACGACGATCTCAGCACCGACGGGGACGAGGATGACGATGAGGGAGAGGAAGCGGGGTCAGAGGGCGGCCAGGGAGGCGCTCGTCGTGGAAGATGACGTGCCGTGCTGTGCCGTCTTGTCCGTCATCTTGATGGAGCGGCTACCGCGGTAGAATGAAGGCCATTCTCCAGAGTCGCTTACAAGTATCACGGGCTGGGAGCAGCATGATGTGACTGAAGACACGCATGAGAATAATAGACCATATTCGTCACACTCGTAGACAATCTATACACACGGCACTACAACTGCTCTCTACGCATATTCAAGCTCAACAACGTCTTCTTTCCCAGCGCTTTTCAGCAACAAACAAGTTCGCAAAGCCGCCTTCCGCCCCACGTCCTCCGTCTCTCCATCTTCCTCCCTCCTCCGCGCGCCCCCGGCAGGGTATGATGATTGTATGTACGTGGTATTTGTGCCCGTCCACGCGACAGAAATATACGGCAAAGCAGTCATTCTCGCCCCAACTCCTAGCCGGTGCTCAGAAAAAAAAACGGACAAGTACCAGAGAAAAAAAAAAGAAGTCGTTCGTCAAACATGGCGGTCACCGGCGCGAGCCTACCGACCGTCCAGAACTGAAACACCAGAGACCGCACTGGCCGTGCAAACATGAGCGTGTGTATGTGATGTGGGCGGAGCCCACGGCGTCAACGGCAGGGGAGGAGCGGAAAACAGACAAAGGAAACGTTGCCCGGATCGCACTCCCTCATTCCGCGGCGTTCTCCTTGCGCGACGTCTTCTAGATGCCGCTCAAGCCCTCCTAGAAGCAGTTGAGACTGCCCTTCTTCTTCTTGCCCTTGTTAATGGCGTTCATCCTCTCCTCGAGCTGTCTCCTAGCAGCCTCGGCGGCTTGTCGCTTCTTTCGCTCCTCCTCGACCGCTTGCATGCTCCATCGGTGTTCCTGCTGCGACTCGGGCGTCGGGCGCTCCCTCAGCTCCTTGACCTCGCCCTCGAGCTCCGAGGCGCGCTTCTTCCACGCGTCGCAGTCGGCCTTGACCTTCTTAGACTGCTTCTCGAGGTCCGTCAACGCCTCCTCCAGCGTCTGCGTGAGCTGCCGCTCGGCGAACAGGTGCTTCTCGATGGTTCGGATTCTAGCCTCGTGGTCCTCGGTCAGCTGCGAAATGTTGACGTTCTCCTTGCTGGCCGGGCGGGTAGATGTCGGCGAGGTCGGCACCCCGTTGGTTGGCGAAGTGCTCCTGGCTGCTGCGTTGGGCAGCGGCGGCAGGGGGATGGCCGGCGGCGGGGACGGCAGCGACGCGTGTGACGCGCTCTTCCGGATCGTCGAGTTGGAGTTGGACCGCTTCACGTCGCCTGGGATGGTGGCTTCCTGGTACTTGGCCTGTTGTTGCTTGGTTAGCGGACATCCGCCGAGGCCGCCTCGCAAAGGATAACTTACCTGAAGCGAGTTGTACTCCTCGCGGATCGCCTCCAGTTCCGCCTGCAGCTTGGACCGAGCCGACGACAGCTCCTCAAGCTGAGCATTGCGCTCTGTCTGGAGCGTGCTCAGGCGGTTGTTGGTCAGCTGCGCCTCGTCAAAGTTGTTCTGCAGCTGCTCCTCCAGCTCCTCCACCAGGCGGCTGTGTTTCTTGTTCTTGATCTCGAGGTCCGACATGCGGTGCTTCACGAACGAAATCTGTTCCACCACGGTTGTCGGCGCCTTGTCCTTCTCCTCCGCAAGCATGTCCGTTAGGGCTGTCTTGGCCGTTTCGAGATCGCGCATGATCGTCTCGTTGATCGTCGTGAGCTCGGCGACGTGGGCCTTCATCTCGCTGGCCTTGGCTTGCTCCTCGACTAGCGCCTTTTGCGCGGCTGCCAGTGTCTCAATCTGGCTCGCGAGCTTCTCGACGCTCACGTCCACTCCGAGAGCAGCAGCCGCTTGGGTCGCCGCTTTCATGAGCTCGTCCCGGGCCTCGGCGAGCTCAGACTCCAGCTTATGCACAGAGTCGGCATGCTCTGACAGAAGAACCTCGACTTGTTCCTCGTAGCTCTTCTGCTCAAGCGTCTTCAGATCCGCGAGCTCCTTTGCGTGGTCTGCCTTGAGCTTTTCAAGGGCTTCTTGATGTCCCTTGGTCGCTTCGCCATGGGCCGCAATCTGCTCCTCGAACTTGGCAACGACCGCCTGATGGCGCGTCGCCTCTTCGGTGGCTTCGTCGTGGGCCTTGGACACTTCCGCCAGCTCAGACTTGGCAGCGGCGTGGGCACTCTCAAGCTCGGCCACCTTGGACGCGTTGCTGTGGATGATGGCCTTGTACTCGTCGATCTCGCTGCGGAGGAATTTGACCAGATTCTGATGCTTCTGCTCGACTTCCTTTGCCGCCTCGTCGTTCTCGGTACTCGTCTTGCTCTGCAACGTGGCGATATCCGTGTTCAACGAAACGACCTGTGCCTCGAGCTGCTTCACCGTCCCTCGCAGCTCACCTTCTGTCGCCTGCATCGACTCAAGTACGGTCTTGTGTTTGTCTTCCAAGCCGGCAAGTTCCGTCTGCAGCTTGGCAAGTTTCTCGCCATGCTCCCTTTGAAGCTCCTCGGCCAGAGGCGGCACCGCGTCGCCTGATTGTCTAGCGGCCGCCGTCTGCTCCATGGACTTCCGTAAGCCTTCCAGCTCCGTTGTCAGCTCCTGTTCCCGGGCGGAGTGCGCCTCGCGCATCTCCCGCAGCTGCTTCTCGTTTTGCTCGAGCTGGTCGCGGAGCGTGGCGACCATGGACATGTCCATCGGGCCGGCCTTCAGACTGGATCGCTCGCGGGTCAAGCCTGAAATGATGGTCATCTTAGTCTCCATCTCCTTCTTGGCCGCCGCGACGTCCGCCTCGAGCTCCAGGATGCGCTCGCTCCGGGAATGAAGCTCGTGCATGGCCGCGTTGATGTTGAGCTCAAAGTTCTGCATCACCTCGGGTTGCCCCTCGAAGTTCTCGCTGGCAATGTTGCGCAGGGATGCAAACGAGCGGTGGGCGCGGTCAATCACCATGAGCGTCTGGCTTGACTTGCGGCGGATGATGGGCGTCGACTGTCGAGGAGGTATTGCCTCCCTCTCCACAGCTCTGGCCTTGGAGACCTCCGTCTTGAGCTCCTCCACCATGTCGAGAGTCTCGCTGTGCTTGGTTTGGAGAGCAGCATACTTACCCAGCAGCTCCTTCTCTGCAGCCGCCTTTTTGTCAGCCAGAGTGCGCAGTCGCTCGACCTCTTGCGTCAGCATCTCGTCGTGGCCCTCAGTGAGGTCTTCAGTCGACACAGCCGGCTTGGTGGTGGCGGTTTCGTCTTCCGACGTGACATCGGCGTTGGATGTGTTTGCGGTTGCAGGCGACTCCAGGGCTGATGACAGCTCCGAGGAGAGCGACCGTGATGTCGACGATCTCGGCCCGTTCTTGGTGTCCACAGACTTGGCGTCGGATGCGTACGAGTCCGGTCGGGTGTTGGCCTCGGAGGCCACCGAAACCATGGAGTCTCGGACTCGAGCAGGGTGACGGGCTTCGTCGGCTGCGTCCTGGAGTGCCGCGAGCGCGCGCTGGGCCTCTTCGTATTTGGCGTGGAGGCTTGAAAAGTCGTTGAGGGTCGTCTCGTGCTCAACGCGCAGATCGATGAGCTCTTGCGTCACGCTCTCCAGCTTGTCGGCGACGAACATGGTCTGCGCAGGGGTCTGAGGCACATCCTCGTCCGCAACTTGGCCGTCCGCGTCTGGACGCTCTGTCATCTGGCTTGCAGCGTCGCCGATTTCCTCGTCGATGGCCTCCCCCTGGCGGTCGAGGTCGTCGGGGAGCTCGTCGTCCTCGGGGATGGGCTCCTCCAGCTGACTCGCACTTCTGGCGTGTGACTGGCTTCGCGAGCGATTAGCGAGGGCGCGTGCGCGAGTAGCTCCATTGGTGCCCTCGTGGTCTTGCTTCTTGGCATCGTCGACGTGGTCCAGCTCGTAGAGCAGCGCGTCTAGTTTGCCCAGACTTCGTTGGCGCTCAACGACTTGCTCCAGCCGATCAATCTCCCGCTGCATAAGCTCGGCATCCTGATCCGCTTCCGCCAAGCGCTCCTCAAGTGTCGAGATGTAGTCCTCGCACGATGCCTCGTTTTCGCGAACCCGGGCGATCTCCTTGCGCAATTCCATGATGATTGTAGCGTTCTTCTCCTCGCCGCTTGTGTGGCCGTCCAGCTTCGCCTCGAGATCGTAAAGGTAGTTTTCGGTGCTTGCTTCGCGGTCCATGAGCTTCTGCAGCCGCGACTGCAGCTGCGTGTTGATCGTCTCGACGTAGGCACACTTAGTCTCCTTCTCGAGAAGATTCGTCTCCGTGTTGGACAGCGTGGCGCGCGTATTCGACAGCGATTGCTCGAGTGATTGGATCGTTTTCTCGTACTCAAGGACCACCTGCTCAACGGCCTGGGCAAACGAGTTGGAGCGGTTGAGGCGGTCGGTGGCACTGTCGCTTTCGGTGACCCCGTTGGCCTCGGACTCATTCTCCCTAGCCCTGGCCATTTCCGCAATCAGCTTCGCATGTCTGTTGCTCAATGTGCTGTAGTTCTCCTGCACATCGAGCAGCTGGTTTTGCAGCTCGGCCTCGCGCTCGCTCTGCCGGTCGGTCCTATCATTAGCAGCGGGAGGCCCGCGACGAGGGCTTCCCCCGCCGGTGGCGGCGCTCCTGATCTGATCTCGAAGGAAGTCGACTTCGGCGCGAAGTCGCTCGATGATTGCCTGCTTGTCGCCCTCTTCAATCTGCTGGATTCGTGGTTTTGACTGGATGGCTCGTGCGCGCTGGGCGTATTGGACCGTGTTCAACGTCTCGCTAAGGTGGAACTCGGCAGGTGTTACGCAAGCGATCATGTAAGTGATGGCGTTGCCGCCAAGCGAATCTTGCAGGAGTCGGGTGAGCTTGGAGTCCCGGTACGAAACGTGGGACCCAGATTGTCGGGACGAGAGCTGGCTGATCACTTTGCCCAGGGAGGCCAGGCCGGCGTTGATGGAGATGCCTTCCTTGGCGCGCTCGCCCTGGGCACCCGTGTTCTTGAGCCTTTCGCTGCCGGCGAGATCCACAAAGTGAAGCTTGCTGTCGGTCGTCACGGTGATGTCTTGGCCCGTCATGGCCTCGATGGGCATCGAGAAGCGCTTGTTCTCGTGGGCAGCTGGAGACTGAAACTTGCTTCGGCGCTGAACCAGATTCAACGAGAAGACGGCGTGCGAGCGCGAGGACTTGGCGTTGATGGCGGTGGCATCGGTCTGTCGAATCGTTGAGCCAAAGTTGAGAGCATTCATCAGGTCGTCGACGGACTCGATATCGACTTGGTGGAGGCCGGTGAGGATGATGTTGCCCTTGGTGTCCTCACGAATGGCGACGTTACTGCGCTCGTGAGCAGGCGTGGCATCGGGGACGAGGAGATCGCGGAGCTGCTCATTGTATATCTCGACGTAGGTAGCCTTGAGGGACCAGGATCGGTCCCCAAGGACGTTCTGTTGGCCGTAGCCACGCGGGGCACGAAGCTGAGACATGGAGTTGGACATCCTGTTCGGGTTGGAACCAGCCTTCCCGATGCGGGGCGTCTCCAGCTTCTCGAAGAGGGCCATGGCGGCGCGAGGAATGACGCCTGCAATTCGGGTGTCAGCGGGCACGAGGCACCAGGAATGCGGGAGGTGGGGACGCGGGGAGCCTACCCATCATGTCTTCGTCGTGCTGCTCGCTAGGGCCTGAAGTGCCCATTGTATATGACTTGCCGGCGCCGGACTGGCCGTACGCGAGCAGGGAGACATTGTAGCCTTGGGTAAAGGCGTGAACAGAGTCGGAGAGATAGTCCCAGATGCCATCCTGCATCACCTCGGGGCTGAAGACGCGGTCGAAGACGAAGAGCTTGCGCCCCTGAGGAGAGTCGATGGCGAGGCTCGTTTCGGACGTGGTCTGGACCATGGATCGCTGGAAGCGCTGGGGGATGAGATCGTAGCCCGGGTCGGCGGGCTTGAGGGGCGGCCGCACACGGACAGCTGCGAAGAAGAGGAGGGGGTTAGCCACGAGTCGCGGAGGCGCAGGATGGCGTCTCGACGGGCTGGATTGTCGAGTCGCGTCGCGGGAGGGACGACTCACCAACTTTGACGGCCGTCCGACTGTCGTCGTCGGAGGCGCGGCTGCCATTGCCGGGCTTGCTGCTGATGCTCATCCTGCTGGCACTCCTAGGCGGCGCAGGTCTTGCGATCGCACTCAGGGGCCGCTGAGGCGGATGTATTGGAGAGGCCGGCGGCGAGGATGCCATGGCGGCGGGAGAAGGCGGGCCCAACGGCGACAAAACGGCTGGGCAAAATTGGGCGATGGGACGCACAGGGAAACGACGGGGTTCGCGAGATGGCGTGTGCGCTGCCGCAGTGCAGCGCCGTCGGCTTCAGGACGGCTCGGTCAAGCTGCGCTCCTTGCGAGGCTGGCGGACGGGGTCGGCCGGTAGGCGAGATTTTGCAGGACCCGCCGCCCAGGGTTCCTATCGCTCGCCGATGCCGTGACGGCGGCCAAGAACCGGTGACGGGCAGTCGGGACGGAGGGCCAAGGCAGCCGTGATGCTGTCGGGGGGGCAGCGCTCGGTCAGCGCTGCGTTGGACGGGCGGGCGTTGCTCGTCGGTCGTCGGTCGTCGCGGGCGGGCTCGTCCGATTGCTGGGGCAGAGAGAGGGTGGAGGAGGAGGAGCGGATTGTCGTCAGGAGCGACAGTGTCTCGCCGTGACGGAGGACATGCGAGTCGCCGCGGCGTGGGCTTGGCTTAAGCTTGGGACACAAGGCAAAGAAACGGGGGAGCCAGAGGGGGGGGAGGGCCAGAAAGGGACCAGAGGGATGGAGAGTGGTCCGGGGTTGCCGTTGCGTTGCGCAGCGCTTTGCAGTGGAATACAACAGGTGCGTAAGAAAAAATAATAACACGCCTCTCGAGGCAAGCAAGGGTACGCCGGCGGACGGTGCGCGCTCGCGAGAGGGACGGAGACCTTGGCGATATTTAATTAAACAAGCGCCCACGAAGTATCCAGGGTCCTGGAAGCGGCGGGCGACGTCTCCAAAACGGCGCCTCTAGCCAACTGGGGGGGGAGGATGGACCAGGGGGGGTGAGGGCCAAGTGGAAACTGGCTGGCGCCGTGGCCGGGGATGAACCTGGCACCCGTGGTGGCGGACCAAGATGGATGGATGGCTGCACGTGTTTTCTCGTGGGAGGACCGGGGAGGGAGGACCGACGGATGCGCGATCGTGTTTGGCGCGTGTGTGTATGGTGTGTGCGTGTCCGTGTGCGTTGGTGGCCAAACGGCGGCGGGCTCGCGGGGAGGAGACGCGGTGTTGAAGATGCAGCCTGGCGGCGGGTGATGATGGTGGTGATGGCGGCGGCCGGCCGGCAGGGGCAGCGGCGGTGGTGGTGGTTGTGGTGGTGGTTGTGGTGGTGGTGGTGACGAGGTCAAGGAGCAAAGGGCACAGCAATAGGGGAGCCCGATAGGCAAGCCCGCCCTGGATGGCGGATAATAAGGGGAGCGCACCACCTCAGCTACCTATGGACACGGGGGAGAAGGGGGGGGGGGGGCGGAATAGGGGCAACGCAAGCTGGAAGCACTGTAAGGCTACGGTGCCCTGCGGTTCCTGGACGGGGCGGCGACAGAGTTCAGCCATTCCAGGTACCGCCAGGGCGACCTCGGAATTTCCATACAATGGCAAGTGCTACTGCAGCGCGGGTGGCAGACCCATACGTGCAGCGCAGGACGCGGTGGACACCCGCGACCTCAGCGCATCCCGACGCGAGCCCTGACACTGTGGACTGTTGTGGGCAAGCAGGCAGCCCGGGGCACCACACCTCAGGTAAAAGTATCGGCCTGCCAAAAGGTATCTGCACAGGCCCCGGCCGGGCACCTATGCGCCTGCGATCTTCACTGGGCTGCCCACCTGCAGGTCCGGGCAGCTCTCAATTGATTCTCGGCGCTGGGAGCGGGTTAGTGCATCGGGTAGGTGAGCTTGGTGAGGTCTGCTGGGGCCGCACAAAGCACCCGACGGTGCAGTGCAAAGTCGAAGCCGGACAGGGGCTTGGACCGTCGTCCAGTGGATCCATGCTCGCGGGTGCACGGGCTGTCAGCAATGCACCACCACCTGCAGCAGAGACAGAGACACCCGACCCGACAGAACGACCACCCGACGACATCCATGGAATTCCTGGGCAGCTGGGTCCCAAGCCCTCGGATCGTCAGCCCTCTTCCTCTCGACTTTTTTTTTTCATTCACCCCCAGGCGCGCCCGCTAGCGCCGCATACCCCAAAGGCAGTCTTGGTTGCACGACCTCCGGGCATCATCAGCTGGGGCGGGCACACTGTCGAATTCAGGTTGCTTTTCCCACTCGCACAGTGCTGTAGCTGTACGGCACTCGTACTTAGGTACTTTGCGAGCCTGACTCTCATCAACTGAGAGTCGCCTGGGGCGTCCATGACGGCGACGGGAGACCCTGGCTGCCTGCCTGGCCCGCCGCCGACCCCACTTCTGCCTCTTCCGCCTCCTTCTCTGCGTCGCTGAGCCCCTGCGGCGTTCGCCTCCTGCTCCGCCGCCTCCACCTGTCTGCCGCCAAAGCAAACTGATGCGGCCTGTCCGGTGGCCCTGCCGGCCTTGCCTGCAGAGTGCAGACCCTGCCGCTTTCCACCTCGTCCACGTCCCAATTGGCACCAGGGGCCAGCCTCCCGCCTGCGCGGCCGCCTGTGGAAGGGATCCATGGATCCATGGACGGGATGCAGGCAATCCAGCCCCCGCCAGCCTCTCCCACCTCTCCCCGTCGACGCCCGCCTGCATGCCCCTGAAGGCCCCTGCCGCCGCGTCCGAGTAAGTCACCTTATTACCTTGCCTGGCTTTGCATGCTCGAGTTTGGCTTGACATGTCCCTTGTCCCAGCGTGGCTTCGTGCCTTGCACGTGCGATGCTCGACTGCGATGCCGCCCGCGATGCCCGGGCCGACTCGACACGCCACCATCCTCGTAGCTTCTGCACCAACGTATGCGAGAAGTCGTCGTCGCTTCGAGCCAGCGCATCGCAGTACAGTAATAGCAGGTCGATGCTATTGCTGATCCACCCCGCCCGGTGGGAGCTAACCAACTTCCTAGTACTAACGTAGCGGCCGATGGCATGATGGGACGAACGCGCTCGCTCGCTTGCTCCCGCCGCCCCATACAACAGCAACACATGGCTCCCCAACACTCAGACAAGGCAGGCAAGGCAGGCGAAGCAGACAAGACAGACTGGCTCGCCTGTCTGTCAGTCGGCCGGCCAAAGGACGGGACCATGGATGCAGCCAATCGACGTGGCACTGTCACGGCCGGCCCCTGACAGGTGGGCTGGCCGGCACAACTCGTCCGCCAGTCCGCCATCACGCCCGTCACTCCATCCCATTCATTCATCCAGCCATACCATCCCATCCCATCCATCCTGGCTCATCCCTCGACTGCTGAAAAAAGCAGGGCCGCATCCCGTGATGGGCTAGCGCGACGAGGTCCAGGCGCTTCGATGCAACGCTCCCCACCAAGAGGCGCCGTCGCGCTACTGCTGGTAGTTCGATACGGATACATGGCCTTGATGGGATCACGCAAACGCGCTCCAACCGGGGTCTGGCTGGCACTGGCGAAAATCGCCCTGCCTTGGATCTTGCCCTGTTGCTCTGCTCCTGTGGCACCACTGGCATATCATAACCACCATGAATCAACGCCAACCAACCATGACCGGCGTGATTCTCCAGTGGCAAGGCAACTCTCGGGTGACTGACACGGGTGCAGCACTCCTCCTGCAGATGACTCGGTGTGTCTGCGCCTGTCTGCGACATTGATCCTCCCTCAGCTCTGGAACAAACGGCTTCGCGTGGCAGCCACCTAACTACGGAGTAATAAATTGGCAGCTCGAGATCATCATCCCAGAGGCAGCCCGAGCTTCCGCATGCGCTCGTCGTTGCTTGTCGTTGACCGTGCCCGAAGCCCATCGCCAGGATCCCGCATTGCATGAGCCTGGCAATATCACCAACGGAGCCGACAACCAACACCGCACTCGGCAGCAGGGAGCCGCCCGCCAGCGATGCGAGGGTCTGGGGGATCTGCCGCCAGCGCCCGCCGCCTCGCCCCTGCGCCATCTCCTTGGCCTCTTTCCGCGCCGGCGTGAGACGAGGCAACCACCCAGCAAAGTGCCGTGCAGGCTGATTGCTGGACGTCTTGGTCGCGCGTGAACGCGTCTCGGCAGCTGAAGGACGGGCTCACTCGTGTCTTGTTTTGTTTCCCTCTGGCCCTGTTTCGCATCATGCGCATCCTGCGGCCGCCGTGGACTCCCCGCTTGTCTGTCGGTTGGGCAAGGAGTGTCCTTGTTGCGTGCGTGCTCGTAGTCCAGGCTTCCCGGCCGGCCAACAACACCGCCTCGGTTGGCACAAGAAGCGTCCATTTCGCACTCATACTAATAAGCTCGGCGAACACTCCGCCTACCCTATGCGCGGCGCAACTACCAACGTCGGCAACTGGTGCGACCGGAAGCGATTTCATCTGACAGATGATGACCGGACGAGGCGCCTGGTGCAACGCCCGGCAATCGGCAATTGTGTCAAGATCTCCCCCCGGCTGGGTAGAGACATGCACCAGACAATCTTGAATCTGGGTCCCGTCTCCCTTTGTCGCATTCCAGGCTCCGCGGGAGAAGCAACTTCTGAAACACACGACGAGGACAAGCCGCGGCGTCCTTGGCCCGACGGGAAGCAGGAGTTGGGTACTGTTACAGCAGCCTGCTGCGTGCGCAAGACGACGCACAGCACTCCCATGTGATACAGTGTCGGCGGTTGCCATTGTCGGTGGGCTGCCTTGCCTTGTAATACCTGGGCAGTATGCTGCTTGAAGCTTCACGCGTAGACCATGGTGAGGATAGGCTCCATCACCCCCTCGATTTTGTGTCGCGGCCCCCGGTCGAAACAGGCCGTGCTCATGCACCTACAAGTTACAGCGCCGGCCAAACAGTCGCTCGCTGCTTTTTGGTTCCGCCTCCGTCGTCGACGGACAGCACCGTCTTCGCGCTTCAAGTATACGGGCAAGGCCTCGAGACCATACACCGTCATTTGTACGGTACTCGCACTGCAAGGTAATTTGCAGGAGGGGAATCAGGCCGGTGATGAACCACACGTGTCAGAGGGGACCATGGTGAGGCCGCCACCACCATCCTGCCGAACATGACAGGTCTGGCTGCGGCCGGCCGATGATCCTCAACTTTTGACCTGCCCTGTTTGCGAACGCGCGGGGGGGATGACAGGCGAGGCGGCATGGGGATTATTATTAGGGGTGAGCGAGCGCGGGCGCGCTTTGGCCTCGCAGCGGCCGGAGGAGGGAGACATCCATCATGATGCATGCGTGGCGACGCAGGCGGCCGTGCGCACGCGCGCCCGCGGGTCTCTGGCGGCGGCGGCAGAGGCGGGCGGGCGGCGTTCGGCGTCGAGGCCGAGCCCGCAGGAGACGGGCAGCGGACGCACGCACGCATGCACGCACGCACTTTGCCATTGCTGATCCCGCGACGTACGTACGTACGTCCTGACTGCATGGAGCGATCAGTGCCGCCACAGCGTGGGTTGGGGTGGTCCCGGCGTGGCTGCGCCTTTTCTTTCTCTTTTCGCGACGCGTCGTGAGCGTCCGCCGTCATCCTGCCTGATGCTCTAATTCACGCCCTGGCTACAAGGGGAGCAGGTCGCTTTCTATCTCCATCGCAGGCTGCGCAGCATGCAGCAATTGTACACACCTTGTCTGCATGTAATATCATTGATGCGCTTTATATGTCCGCGTACTGGGTGATGAATCTCGAGCTCGAGAATGAAGGCGCTGCTTCGCAGCCAGGCGCGCAGCCAAGAGTGCGCACGTGACCTTCGCGTTAGGGGCGCGACAGGCTGCCCCTCGCCGTCGCGCCTACCGTGACAAGGCACGTCTAGGCGGCCCGAATCACCAGTCTTGCTCTTCGGCCGCCTCCGCGCCACGACACCCTCATCTTCCCGTGCTACAGGCCCTCCATCTGCACGCGGATGACTCGATGCGGCTCCAATTCGGACCATGGCGCCGGACGTAATCGACCTCATCTCCTCGAGTCCCCCGCCGACCTCGAAGCCAACGCAGGCTCGCCATCGAGGCGATGACAACAACCACCTGCAGCGACATGCGGGCCATAAGCGCTCCTCAACAGAGGCTCGACCATCTGTGGCTTCAACTGCTTTGTCAAGCAACATCCCAGTGGCCGACCTGACGGGCCTCTCCGATTTCGACTTCAGCGACGACGACATCGACCTCCTCATAGCAGCGCGCCCGCGGCCGAAGCGGCAACGGACGGCGTCCCCCTCACGCCCTACACCCGCCACGGTGGCGACACAAGCCTCCTCCTCTCGGCCGCCGCTGATTGTGGGACGCAATGCCGCCCAGCCTGGGCGCAGGGAACTGGAGCTCATTGAGGTGTCGAGCTCCATGGAACAGCCGACGCCAAGGCCGAGGCAGCACGGCCGCGAGGCGTCGTCGAGGTTCGCCGCGCCGGTCGTGAGCTCGGATCCGTTCGCAAGCTCCCCGGAGCCAGTTGCCGTGCCGCCTGTTTCTCGAGGCGAACGACAGAAACAACACGCCGTGGACCTACCATCACCCGATGTTGCCCGTTCCATGTCCGTCGATCCCTTCGAGAGCTCCCCGATGCGGAATCGGCGCTCACCGAAGCAGCCCATAAGGGCGCACAAAAACTCGCCGTCGGCTCGGGGAGCCGTTTCGCCGGTTCCTGGGGAGGATATCGACCCTTTTGCAAGCTCACCCGAACCGGGCGATGGCCTTGCGGCGGCAGACAAGTCGCAGCGAACTGCCGCACCACCGTCGCCGACGTCCTTATCTCCCGCCAGGACAACCACAGAGTCACGCTTCTCACGTTCCGGCGTGTCCATGCCTAATCCTGCGCCCCGCTCTTTCACGAGAGTTCTCTCAGAGACAAATGTCATTAACATTGACGACTCGGACTCGGACTCGGACGACTCGGACGGCAGCGACCTGGCCGACATTGCAAGCATCGACATCACCAAACGACCGCTCAAGCCCCGGTCACCCCTTCGTCGGTCTCGCAGCGACAACATCATCGGCAAGTCTCGCCTGAACAACTCGTCGGGCAGGTCCGGCGCCAGAACGTCCGTCGACAAGGCAGCTCGCGGGGCCGCCAAGGCCGCCGAAAAGGAGCGAAAGAAGCGGGAGCGGGAGCGGAACAAGGAGGCAAAGGCACGGGAGAAGGAGCGCGCCGCGGCGCTGGCAGAGGTCAACAAGCTGCGGACGGACAAGAAGGTATCCACGCCAGAAATGATTGTCGATCTGCCGTCGTGTTTGGCCTCAGACCATAGGGTGCAGGTGGAGACGCTCCTCGAGGGGCTTGATGTCCAGTTTGCGACCTGGGATAGCGGTGAGCATCCCGTCATCAAGTGGCGGCGCAAAGTCAAGAGCCGCTTCGACGAGGATCTGGGGCGCTGGGAGCCGATTCCTGCGCATGTACGCGACGAGAAGCATGTGCTCACGATTCTTAATGCCGACGATTTTGTCAGCTTGGCGACGCGAGACGGGCTTGACGGCCACGTCGGCAGCATCAGGGAGAAGTTCCCTCACCACCATATCATGTACCTGCTACAGGGAATGACGCCCTGGCTGCGCAAGAACCGCAACCTGCGTAACAGGCAGTTTGCTTCGGGCGTCCGCGCAGCCCAGGCGCAGCAGGCTTCCGCGGCCTCCAGCCGTGGCCGGTCGACCGCCAACGCCGCCGAGTACATCTCCGAAGACGTCGTCGAGGATGCCCTCCTGCGTCTGCAGGTCGAGCACGACGTCTTCATCCACCACACCACGGTGTCGGCCGAGACGGCCCGGTGGGTAACCACGTTCACGCAGCACATCTCCACGATACCCTACCGCAAGCAGAGGGACCACGCCACGTCGGCGGCGGGCTTCTGCATGGAGAGCGGCCAGGTGCGGACGGGCGAGGACGCCAGGGACACGTACGTGCGTATGCTGCAGGAGATTGTGCGCATCACGGCGCCCATCGCGTACGGCGTGGCGGCTGAGTTCGACAGCGTGAGCAAGCTCGTCCGGGGGCTCGAGGCCGGCGGGCCCGAGAGGCTCGACAAGGTGCAGAAGAGCGCCAACAAGGACGGGCAGTTGTCGGACCGTACCATTGGACAGGCCGTCAGCAGGAGGATCTGCAAGGTCTTTACGGGCCGTGACGAGACGAGCACGGATGTGTAGTTTGTATTATACGATACGAGCAACGGGAATCTTTAGAAGGCAATACCCCCCGTCTACGGACATGATGAAATCACACGAGTACTATGCTAGTAAAAGGGAGAACACGATAAATCGCTTGCTGTTAGAGATGCGTCATGCCGATAAACCTGATTGCGACACGAGTTAGCATCGCCAGCCATGAACAAAGGTAGCAAGCAAAAATGTTTGAAGTGTAATGCTTTATCAGACAGCGGTTGGACAAAAATTGTTTCCACATTGTAGTTCAGTACAGGTCTGTGAATATTTTCTTTCTCATCACAAAAGCAGAGGTCGGCGAGACCTCGAGATGCCAAAGGCGGCAGGGAAGCAACGTAAAAGAAACAACGTACCCTTTGAATGTGGTCTGGCCTTCAAGGCGGTGGCGGCGGCTGAGGCCGGGTGAAGAAGCTGTCTACGGTGCGTTGCCGCTCGTCAAAGGCGGCGCTGCCGATGCCGCCGCGGGTCTTGCGCAGGCCGCGGAGGTGGTCGGTGCAGTTGACGCGCCGGATGCTGAGCAACAGCGGAAGCGACGGGGTCAAGCCCAGAGACGGAGCGGGTGCATCAACCACGCTCCGCACGACGAAGTCGAGGTACCCTGTGTTGCTCCACGAGGGGAGGACGAACGGAGCACCGTCGCCGACGACTAGGCCGTTGCGTTCCTGCTCCGCGGGAAGGCCCACAGTCCCGTGCGGCATGCGGTCCACAAGCGCGCGGAAGAGAACAGCGAGAATGATGCCGTGCGCGACGACCGCGCAGGACACGTGCTCATCCACGTCGCAGGACAGCAACGGCACAATATAATCGTCGAGGAACGAGTCCGCACGACGCTTCATCGCGGCCGTCGTCTCAGCGCCGTCATGGCCTGCACGCACATCCGGTGCCGCGGGAGCAGCAGCACCGCCCGAGCGGAAGCTGACGCCCTCGCGGGCCCCGAAATGACGCTCCTGCAGGTCGGCAACCTGCACGACGGACAAGCGATGTCCGTCGCGGTGCTCGTTGTGCGTGTCGCAGATGGCCTGGGCAGTCTTGACCGCGCGGCGCAGCGTCGACGAGAAGACGTGCGCAAGAGGCGGGCTCTCGGCATTGACGCCCTCCGCCAGGTGAGACGCCAGGCGACGGGCCTGCAAGACCCCATGCATGGTCAGCGGCGAGTCGCGCGAACCTGCGTAGACGCCGGCGACGTTGTCGACGCTCTCGCCGTGGCGGATGAACAGGAACCGCATGCTCGCACGCTCGACAACGCGACAACAAAGACGAGAACGCAATGTGTGAAAGAAAAGGGAGAGAAGCAAGACAAAGCTCGTGACTTCACGGAGGCTGCGGCAATGGCAAGGATGCCATTGTGCGTTGTGCGAGTGCGCGCCAGCGGTGAAGCTTGAGTTTGGAAGGAGGAAAGCAATTTTTTCTGCTGTCCGGAGTTGGTGGGTTTTGTAGGCGGGCGCTTGGATTACCTAATATGGCAAGCTCGGTGGGCCGAATGCCAGTCGGCGAAATGAGGCAGTGACTTTGGATTACCCTGCAACATCGTTCAAGCTTCAATTCACTTCTTCACGTCTTATTCCGCTACCTATGAGCATCGATATAGTATCTTTATTAGGCTGTGAAGTCTAGTTCACATTCTCATAGAATTAATTAATCTTGACTCTACTCCTTTGGCTTTTGGATCTTGCGCAGCAGCGGCTTGAGCGGGTTCTTGGCTCGGAACCGCAGCCACGTTGCTACATAAATGATGGCATAGTTGAAAGCGATGAAGCCGCAAAAGATGCCAAAGTCGCGCCAAATGTGGCTGTAGTATACGCTGAACCCCGCACCGAACTGGTCGCCGGTCGCGTACTGACAATACTCGCATTGGCCGTCGGTGGCGGTGCGAAGGTAGCCGCCCGCCTGCGCGACGTACGAGCCCGCATATTCCTCGCAGGTGCGGCCAGGCGGCGCGCTGAAGCGAGCGTACTCGTCGTCCGAACAAATCACAGGCTGGTCGTGGATGGCGGCGCCGAGAAAGGCCTCGAGCAGGTAGTGGAAGGGCGACAGCCAGTACATCCAGCTCCTCCAAAAGGTCGGCAGCTGCATCGGCGGCACGACGACGCCGCAGAAGCTGACGACGAAAAGGAAGAAGATGGGCACAAGCAGCGAGGCGAGCAGCTCGTTGGGCGCAAACGCGGCAATGGCCTGGCCGAAGCTGACGTAGTACAGCTCGAACAGCAGCACCAGCAGGAACGAGAAGCCCGACGTGAAGCCCGAGACCCTCGTGCCGAAGATGCCCCACCACCAGCAGTTGAAGTAGATGCCGCCCGCGACGATGGCGTAGGGGATCTCGACGACGACGGCGGCCGTGACCCAGGCGAACCACGAGTAGATCTTGGCGCTGTTCTCGCGCGACTGGAAGATGTTGCGCGAGTTGAGGAAGACGGGCTGCAGCTGCTGGATCAGCGGCGGCGAGATGGTCAGCGTCATGAAGATGGAGAAGAGCCGGTTCTGGTAGTCGATGGTCGAGTACCCGAGCCGCCAGAAGGTGAAGCAGTTGAAGAGGCCCGTCAGGATGTGCAGCATGAACTTGCCCACGATGTAGCTGGGCGAGCGCCAGTACGCCACGAACGCGCGCTTCATCACCGCAGACACCTGCGTCGACAGCGGCGCCGCGTACTCGCGGTCGTCGCGGAGGCTCTGCGACGGCTCGACGTGCGACCGCTGCGACACCATGTCGTCAATCTCGCGCCCGCGCGTCTCGTGCTCCTTGGACGCCGCCCACTCGTCGGCCCAGTCCTTGCCGTGGTAGTTGGGGTCGCCTGCCCCGATGGCCTCAAGCATGTACTCGGCTGGGTTCGCGTCGGGCGGGCAGCGGTGCGCGCCGTGCGACTCAAAGTACCGCAGCAGTGTCTGGCTGTCCTTGCCCAGCTCGCCGTGGTAGACGACGCGACCACCCGACTTGAGCAGCAGCAGCTCGTCGAAGTGCTCGAACAGGACGGCCGACGGCTGATGGATCGTGCAGAGCACCGCCTGCCCGGCGTCGGCCAGCTTGCGCAGGAAGCGCACGATGTTAAAGGCAGCGCCGGAGTCGAGCCCGGACGTCGGCTCGTCGAGAAACATGAGAAGCTCCGGCTTGGATGCCAGCTCGACGCCAATGGTCAGCCGCTTGCGCTGCTCCTGGTTGAGGCCCTCGCCGATCGTGCCAATGGTCGCTCCCGCAATGTCGCGCATCTCCAGCAGATCGATGATGGTTTCGCAATAGGCCCGCTTCTCCTCGCGCGCCACCTCGCGCGGCTGCCGCAGCAGCGCAGAGAATTGCAGTGCCTCGCGCACAGTGGCCGTCGGCTCGTGCACGTCCATCTGCTCGGCGAAGCCCGTCGCGCGCTGGAACGATTTGGGCAGCGGGCGCCCGTCGACGAGGAAATCGCCCGTGATGGTGCCAAAGTTGATGCGCTGAGCCAGCGCGTTGAGCAGCGTTGTCTTGCCCGCGCCTACGAGCCGAGTCAGTCAGCATGATGCGCTGCCAATATGAACGGCAGGACTACGCCACCGCGATGGGAAAAGAACATACCGGATGCGCCCATCAGCGCCGTCAGTTTACCGGGTCGCACGTAGCCCTGGACGTCCTGCAGCAGCTGGCGCTCTCCCTTCTCATACGGGATGATGTAGTTGATGTTGCGAAAGGTAAAGACGGTCTCGTTCTTGGCGATGCGCTTCATAGCATGACCGTCGTCATTACTGCTCTCCTCCTTATTGGCTTCCCTTTCCGCCATGGCAGGTGTGACGTGAGCAATCGGCCCATGCTCCTCGTCGTTCTTCTGGTCGCGGCCTCCGGTGTCGATGGCTGACTCGACCTTCTTGGGAACCTGGCCCCTCTTGAACATGGTGATGGCGCCGCCGCCGGCGTTGGGCTTCATGAGCTCCATGCCGAGCGCCGTAAGAAAGACGAAAAAGATGAAGAAGGCCCACAGGAAGCCAAAGTTGCGCCAGAGATGCGAGCGACTGTACGAAAAGGCGTCCTGTATGTATCGCGATCCATCGACGGTTGTCTGCCCGGGCTCGCTTCCCTGAAGCGCGCAGGACTGGTAGCGCGGCTCGGCGCCGGGCACCTGCGGCACCAGATAGGGAGGAACACATTCGAGACTCAGGCCGGCAAACTCGTTGGACATGAGACACTCGAAGCCGTACTGGATCCAGTTAATCCAGCGCAGCCAGCTGAACCAGGGGTGCATCGACTTGGGCGGGATCAGATAGCCAGTGTACACGATGAGGATCTGGACGGATATGCCTGTGAAGCGCGTCGCCACGTCGATGGTCCGGCAAAAGGCTGAGATGGCGCGGAAGAAAGCATACGTCGTCATGGTGACGAGCCACAGGATCAAGACGGTAATGAAGAATTGCGACGCCGTCCGGGCCAGGTTCGCCATAAAGTAGATGATGAGGGTGAAGATGACGACTTGAGTGAAGACGAGCGGCACGTCGACAACGGTTTGGGCCACCGCGAATGCAGAAGGCCGGTAGAAGGAAAACGACTTGTGCTTGAGCAGGATGGGCTTGGACGAGAAGGCGGCCGTCATCTCGGCCAGAGCAAGCAGCGCGTTAAAGAGCAGCAGGAAGAAGAGCGTACCGCCTCGGGGGAATGCTCCCGCGACCGTCTGCGGCTGGTCGAAGAACAGACTACCAACGATGAGGCCCTGGAAGACGAGACCGCCCCATTTGCCAAAGAGCGAGGCGCGGTCGCCCAGCATGACGAGGAACTGGCGTTTGGTGCAGGCAATGACCTGCTGGTGGAAGGGCAGCGTATAGTTCTTCTCCTCTGTCCTCTTGGACTGCCGCTCCTCGCGCACGCGCGCCTGCTCCGCGGCCTCCTTCTCAAACTCCTCCACGTCGGCAATGTTCTTGCTGTAGATGTCGCTCTTGCGGTAGGCATCGAAGAAGGCGGCCGGAGTGCGGGGGATGCGGTCCTCCCAGCCTTCACGGATGCTCCGCTCGTGCTCGTCGCTCACCGATGTCAGGAAGTCGGCCGTCGTCCACCGCTCCGGGCACTCGAACCCGAGGTCCATGAAGTACCGCTTCGCGTCGTCGGCGGGGCCAAAGTACAGACACTTGCCGCCTTCGATGAGCAGCACCTTGTCGACGAGGTCGTACAGCGACTCGCCGGCCTGGTACAGCGACACGGCGGTCGACACGTCGGCCATGTTGGTCATGGTGCGGATGGAGCGGACGTACTCGAGGGCGGTGCTGGCGTCGAGCCCCTTGCTCGAGTTGTCCCAGCCCTGGACCGAGGCGCGCGTGATCATGGCCTCGGCGATGCTCACACGCTTGCGCTCGCCGCCCGACACGCCGCGGATGAACTCGTTGCCCACCTTGGTGCCCAGCGTGTGCTCGATCCAGAAGAGCTTGGTGACGGTGCGCAGGAACTCGCGCACGTAGTCCTTGCGCGTCTCGCCCTCGAGCCGCGACTCCTTGCCGGGCGTCCGCGTCTGCAGCGCAAACTTGAGCGTCCGCCGCACCGTGAGCGTCGCGTAGTGCAGGTCATCCTCGGGGTTGTAGATGACCTCGCCGCGGAAGTGCTTCCCCATGACGGCGGCATCGGTGCCTCCGTACTTGACGTCGCCCTCCACGGCCTCGAAGCCCGCCCGCTGGTTGCAAAACGCCTTGAGGAACGTCGTGCACCCGGAGCCGGGACGACCCAGCACCAGCAGCAGCTCGCCGGGGCGCACGCAGCCGTCGAAGTGGCTGATGAGCTCCCGCACGGGGGGCTTCGCCGCGGCAGCCTTGGCCCCCTTGGTGAAGAGGTTACGCAGCATGCGCGGCAGGCCGAGGAAGATGTCGCCGACGGTGGGCTGCAGGCTGGCGCCCAGGCCAACGCCCTTGACCGTCAGGTCGCGGAAGACGACGCCGCTGTGGCGCGTCTTCTCCTCTTCGCTGTGCTCCTGGCGGGCGCGCCCAAAGAGCCGCGACATGAGCCGCTCAATCTCCTGCGACTCCTCCTCCTGCTCGGCGGTCGAGAGGCCCGTGTTGGTGCGGCTCGCGCGCCGCTGCGAGAGCACCCTGAAGAGGTCATCTTCCGACTGAATGGTCTTGCGCCGCTCGAGCTTTGGCTTTCCCGTCTGCGTGTTTGTCTTTATGGGTGCGTATTCGGCGGACTCGTCCGAGGGCGTGTGGCCAGGAGATTCCTCTTCTACTTCCCCTGCGCGGTCCTCCTTCTCCGCGTCGCGCCTCCGGGTGCCATCGTGGGCAGTATAGTTGGCGGGCAGCGTCGAGTTGGACGATGCCAACGTCCCGGGAGACTCGGGCTTTGCGTCGGGCGCCATGATTCAACGTTGTTCGCCTGAGACAGCGGGCGGCGGCGATGAATCTGTCCCGCGCGGCGACTGTCGATGGTACGAAGCGGTGCAGCACAATGGGCACACGCACTTTCATCAATTGGCCCTTTCACATTCCTGTAACCATAGCGTAGGCCTGGCCACGACGCGAGTCTTATTCACTAGGAGAACCCTCGCCCATCATCATCAGGGTACCATAACAAACGGGCCACCTTCGCTCTTCGGGCTTCTCCAGCTCCCCGACGCGGAGAGTCGCGGCGGCGGGAGTGGCGGATGAGTTTCGAGCCATGAAAGTCTATGACGAGTTCTGTGGTGGTGTTGCGTCCCCCTTTCCCCAGAAAAAAAAGTCTCCGCCCGCAACGGGCAGTGATCGGATCGCCGGATTGCTCCAAGCCATTGATGCTTGACGTGCAGAGACGGGCCCACCAACGGGAAGCTTGCCAATGAGCTTGACCCTTGGCAGAGGAAATGCGTGATTACAATTCACATGTGTATCGAATGGAGTCGCTCGGACTCGGTTCTTGGGGAGGGAAGCTTGGTAGTTTGGCAATAGCGCAGGGCGGCCGGTCTCAGTTGGCTTGCGGAACACGAACACCAGAGTGCTCGAGAGTCGAGGACGGAGCCAGCCGCAGCAATTGACTCGGGGGCGGCGGGCCACTGGGACCGCCGACGCAACGGTGGCAGCGGTACTGGTTCATGGCGACAACCAGTGGCACTCCACGCCGGGAACAAACAAACTTTGGTGTCGGTTCAGGCCGCGTGTCAAGTGCCTCGACCAACCTGCCTGTACTGGGACGTCGGTGTGAGCCAGCTCAAGCGAAGCGACAGCTACATGGCGTCGACATCACGGAATGCCCCAGACCAGATGGGCTCGCAAGGTTCCGTCCAGCGTCTGGCAGGAGACACCATCATATTGGCACGGGCCGTGGAAGAATCGCCTCGAAGGCATCATCACTATAATGTACAAAGCTCTGCCCTCAGACACTCCAGCGACTACCTTCTCCAGGACCCCGTGCTCGTCAGCCCAAACCTGCTCCAGAAGCCGCGCTCCTTGCCCTGCCCCTTTGTCGCCTCGTCCATCTCGGCCCTCAGCACGGGATTGATGCCCTTCTTGCGCATCTTTTCCTGCGTCTCGGGCGGGATCTTGTGCACCGGGTGGTCCACCGGCAGCCGGGCCGGATCCGTCTCGGCTGGGCCGCCCGAGCTCGATGGCGTCTTGCCCCATCGGTAGGCGGCTTCTGCCTGCAGGCGCCTCTCCTCCTGGTCTTGCATGGTAGCTGACTCTGTGGGTGTTGGCTTTTCAAAATACTCAGGGTTGGAAGTGAGAGTCGATGCTTCAGACTCTGATTTAGACATTGCGGTTTGTTTAAAGTTGTCATCAGCTCTTGTCTTGTTTACAGCGACACTCCTCCCTTAAATGCTCCCCCCTCGCGCCGCACACTGCAACCGCTGCTACTCCGACAGTGGAGGATCGTCACCGGCCCCAGTATGCCCCAGCATCCTTTGCCGTTTCAATTGGGTTCTGATGTTCGACGTCAGACTTTAGTCGGGGCTGCGGTGGACAGACAGCCAACGGTTTTCGTGGGCCGTGGCAGTGCCTGATCCCACGGCCCACATTGACGCCCGGCGGGATGACATCACTGCTAGCAGGCAATGACGGGTGATGGGGGTGGAAGAAGCTCCCAGCTGCAGCGAGCACGGACGGGCGACACGAAGCTGAGTCGTGATCGCGTGTCGCGTGTGAGTGAGCTCTGCAGGCAAAATTCATGGGTAACCCACTGAGGCGCTGCTTCGGGTCTCAGGCCAGAGCAATCCTCTATCTCATCGTGCCAGCGGGGCCGGAATCGCATTATTCAGTGCTCCAGAGCGTGTCGTCAGAGCCCCTGTAGTCCAAGATGTCGTGCTGGAGTCTGGTGTCCACGGTCTTGCGCAAGTCAATTCGCGCATCGCCCCTCGTAGTCGAGTATCATTCTGTGTCAACTCACGCCACTTCCGGGCTGCGCAAAAACGCCGAACCAAGTGGCAGCGCCGTGTCAGGAATTCAGGCCATTCGGGAGGCCGGCAACTCGTCTGCACCGGAGCGCAGTGAGGCCCGCCTGCTGCAAAGATCCAAGGTCTTGCACAACTACGTCACTTGTTCCGACGTTTTATTTGACGCTTATCAGGGAGCGTCCCCATGATCTGTTCATCCCGCTGTGCGCGCAGCGGCTAGGGTCCGCCCTCGCCTGAGTCGCTGCATTGCACGGGAAGTCACCACCAACAGCGGTGCTAGGAGAGCTTCGGGAATGACTCGTAGTCGTAGCTAATAGCTGATCCGTGCGGCAAGAGCACAGGCCAGTTAATAAGGTAGTGTCCAGCAGGCTTTCAGCGGGCTGCATAAACTTTTGGTGCGATGGCGCCCACGCGAGATGCCAGTCAGCTGTAGTTTCTGGGTCTCGGAGCCCTGAGAGTTGTGAGGGTGGCTCTCGGCCGGCATATTAGCAGGGTGGCCAACACCTAAATTTAGCTCCCGTCTCCCCCCGGCAGTCAAGGTTCAAAATATCTGCGGGAAGTTGAGGATGATGCATGTGGGCTTCTGATTCAGTGACGTAGCATGCCGCGATACTTCATGCTGCAGCGAGATGCACATGTTTTCATGTCACTACCATGGGGCACGCGTTAAAGTCTGGCCCGGCTGCAGTGCATAGGTCGAGCTTGAAAAGACAACAACTAAAGTGACTACGCTTGGAACGCATCTTGCCTGCCACAACCGAAGGCGCGGACTTTTAGTCGCACGGAACACCTCACCGCTGGCCATCGGGACTCGGCAATCCTCACGTCTGGTATAGCCCATTCAGTATGTTCCGTTTGGCTGTATAGTGCCAGCCTCTGGACATGCAGTTCTCCTACAGGGGCAAAGAGTGGTACTTTTATAAGTGTGGTGGCTTGGAGTTAGGGCCAACAACTCTTGAATCCTACATAATGCCCTCGTACTTACACGGTTCACAGTGCGCACCTGTGCAGTACACCTAGAAGCGGATAGAATATGGCCCATACGCCCTCGGCAACTCCACTGGTTGACGGGCAGGCGCCGCTCTCTGGACAATAGGCACCACCCACAGACAATTAGGTAGAGCAGACTCGCAACAACAGCGATGGCACGCCAACGACCGCCATTTCTGTGGCTAAACGGCAGAGGCTGGGACTCTGAGCTTGGACCTGCTCCAAATTTTGGACCTCTGCCCCGGTATGGCGTGTTTCAGAACACCAACCCATGCATAGCACTTCCACAATCTATCGATTGTGTGGTCATGAAGGTGCCTGTGCAGACCAGATTCAGTGGACGCGTTGTGACCACGGACCACTACTTGGCGTGTACTTGCAATGCTGTAATACCGGAGCCTTGACTGCGGGCTGAAGAGCTTTAAGCCAACTTATCTCTGAGCTTGCGGCAAAGATGCTCAACACGCTCAACGCCCGCGACATATAAGGCTTCGAAGACCAGACTCAGGCGGCCCAAGCACTCCCGAAACTATAGGTCGTCTCCATACCACAATACGCGGTGTCTCCGACAACATGAAGGCCACAGCTTACATTTTTTCGCTTTGCTGCGCCTTGCCTGCGGTGAGTGTAACCAAGCGCATGACATCCCTATGGCAATTTGCTGATGGATAACTTAGGCAATGGGCCTCGTGGCTCCACGTAACGGCTTCGCAGTACATGTCCCGTCCTGGCAGTTCCAAGTGACGCCCGGAGGAGAGACTGTTGTACTCAATGGCACCATTGAGGAGGCCCGCGCCCAGCTGCTGAAGCTCAACCCAAACTGGGACTCGGACTTCCCCAGAAAAAACACTACGGAGCTGAAAAAGCGGGAAGCGGACTTTCCCCCGAACGCGAAGTTCAACTGCGACTCGAAGCGTGGGTTTGGAGGCGCCGGAGTCCTGCAGGGCATCGTCAACGACCTGGACTATAGCCGAGACATCCCGCTTCTTCCATGGGGTCCGGGTACATGCGCACAGGTTGCCTGCCGATGGGATACTGCTGTCTGGTGGTGTAACGATGTAGGTCTTTCCTTCCCGTGTTATTGCTCAGACTATTTCAGGATCAGTGAAACTGAAAGACAATTGAACCTCGCGCGCCTGCATGTACCATGATACTAACTGGCTATAGAACTTCAGATTGTTTGCCCTGGATTCATATAGCCGGATAGCGAACGGCGTTTCGTTCATCTACAGCCATTGCTACGTCCCCTCAAAGGATGCCACCGTGGCTGGCCAGGTGTTTCACAGGGAGAACTGGAACGTTATTGTCAGCGCTGGCGATTGCTAGAACGCTCATGGGAGAGGCGCAACGCACCCCGTATCTTACTTTAATACAACAATGATAAAAGCTCGACATTCCACCGCAGGATTCGCGTACCGGTCCTTCCTTGCAACGCCCACAAGTAACACGAACTCATGTTATCGTCTGGTGCGGGGTTCTTAGGCTCCCGGATCTATCTCGTCTCCGTGGTGGCGGCAAGGCGTCAAAGGTGGCATCGGAAGCCACCAATCGACTCTCCGGGCGACAGTCGACCCGGCGTTCAGCGAAAGAAGCTGAGAGACCGTTGTGACGCCCGCCTCCGACATGAGGCGGGGTAGATGCTACCCGACAGAAGCGATCATGAGACATATGCCGCCAGGTATAAATTCACACATGCAGTGCAGAGAGCTAGATACCTTACCAAGCAGAGTAATGCCGCCACAGCACGAAGATTGCTGACGATTGCGACATCCCGGCATTGAACTATCAACCGCGAGCGTCGCGATCGTTCATCATGACCACGGAAACCCCAGTTCCGTTCTTTGTGCCAGGCAAAAGCGCCATCATTACCGGCGCCGGATCTGGTACGGTCCATGTCCGATAGATCTCTATTGATACCGGCACCTAACGCCGCGCTCAAGGTATTAACCTCGCGTTCGCTGCTCTCCTACTCAATCGAGGATGCAACGTCGTCTTTGCCGACCTGAGCCTCCGCCCTGAAGCAGAGGTCTTGATCTCACAGTACGGCGGCCGAGAAAGAAGCCCCCGGGCCGTGTTCGTCAGAGCAGATGTGACGCTCTGGGCCGACCTTCGTCGCATGTTTGAGGTGGCCGTCAGCGAGTTTGGTAGCTTCGACATTGTCTGTCCCGGAGCGGGGGTCTTCGAGCCGTCTTGGTCGAACTTCTGGCACCCTCCAGGGTCACCGGAGAGCAAGGATAGTATTGAGGGCAATAGCTACGCGTTGCTTGACATCAACGTGACGCATCCAATTCGGACGACTCAGCTCGCGTTACAGCTCTGGCTTCACCCGCCTCAGTCTGGAAGCATGGCCTACCCGTCGCCAGAGAGAGTGTCGGTTCAGAACCCCAAGCGAGTGATTCTCATCTCATCAATTGCAGCGCAGTTACCTGCCTTTCTAGCGCCGCTTTATGGAGCATCAAAGTATGCGATCAGCGGCTTTACCCGCTGCCTGGCCCCTCTGGAGCCGAAGCTGGGAGTGCGTGTCAACGCCGTGGCGCCGGGTCTGGTCCGTACGCCTCTGTGGACCGACAATCCAGAGAAGCTGGCCTACATTGACGAGGAAAAGGACGGCTGGGTCACCCCCGAAGAGGTCGCGCGTGCGATGCTGGATTGCGTCGAAAAGGACTCTCTCGTGGGAGGAACAGTTCTCGAGGTCGGCAAGAACACCACCCGGCCTGTCCTTGTGTTCAACGACCCCGGACCAAACATGACCCCAGGCGCAGGAATCATAGCTAGCAACGTAGCGCAAGCCGTGGACGTGGTGTGGGACCGGCTGGCCGATGACAGCATTTGGGCAGCTCTCTGATAGCTCGACGATATCCGAGCCATAAGGATTTGGTACAAGAGTTGAAAAGTCATAGCCAGGAAGCTCAGTGTTTAGGCAATCTGAATGATCCCGTAACCAGGTTCTGAAACACTCCATCGGGGTCATACCTTTGGGCGACCTGCCACATATACTCGACGTTCTCCACTCCATAGCTGCTGAGGGCGTCCTGGCTCGGATCTGCGTAATTGACGTAGATCCAAGGAACGATCGCCGAGATCGACTCAGCGTACTGCTTGAGGTCCGCCGTCATAGCGCGACACTTTCTGTACACTATTGCCTCCTCCTCAGGCGTGCGACAGGATGCGGCGCAAAGCCAAAGTAGCGAATTACCCTCCGCCTTGTCGAGCCCGAGAACGTTGCCGCCATTCGCGACGCCAATGTCAGCGAACAGTTTGGGAATTGGTTGAAACAGGCTTTGAGTGACAAGATCGCCTGCTGGAATACTCTCGAGCAAATCTTTGACTAGGGCATTGTGCAGCTCGGCCGCGACCTTCACGACACGCTTGTCATTCTTGAAGGTGAGGGTGAACCAGACATTTCTGCCGTCAACGTTTAGCGGTAGAGCAGAGCTGCAGGGGGATAGGAGGAAGCCTACCTCAATCCGGAAGGGAGAATGTAATCGTTAGCGACGCCGCTCATAGGACGTGTCTTGATGTCGCTGAAGAATGCCGGGATACGCTGAACCTCGTCGAACACTGGAGCATTCTGCACCCCATCGGCGTCTATTATGACATGAGCCACGATTATGCCCGGGGATAGACCTGGCTGGTACGTGAAATTGATTATGAAAGCTGCCTCTGGGTGTTTGTGGTTGTCGTCGGTAAAGTTGACCAGAGCATCGATCAAGGCGTCTGCGTGGGATGCAGAAGAGGCTCTAAGACCACCCCAGAGCTGGGGGGCGGCAAATGCGTGAACGTCAAACCTCGTGACTATGCCAAAGTTGCTCAAGCCGCCTTTCAAAGCCTTCCATAGGTCTTTGTTAACATTTGCATTGGCCTCGACAATGGTGCCATCGGCAAGAACAACTTCGGCGTTAACGACATTGTCGCAAGCGAAGCCCTTTCGACCCGCGTAGTATGAGTTGCCGCCACCCGTTAGGAGGCCGCCGACACCGACATCGCCATCCCGGCCACCTGCAACCATGACACCCTCCGGTTCGAGGGCCTTGTAGACATCCCCCCAACGCTGCGCTGGCCCGAGAGATGCCATCTTGAGAGCTGGATCGTAGGAAATCGTCTTGAAGTGAATGAGATCAATGGTGACGCCGTTGTTGATGTTGCTCCCGCCCGCCCAGTGGCTGTGGCCGCCGCTTCTGACTGCGAACTCGCCGCGGCCGCAGGCAGCCAGTGTTCGGACCGTCACAGCAAGATCGTGTTTGGTTCGGGGTTGAACAATGCAAAACGATCGCAGCTGAGAGCTTGCCGACCAGCACGATTCGATCCGCGACTCGTATCCTGCGTCACCAGGCAGGAGCATTTGATCTCGGAGCCCAGCGGCTACGAGGGCATCGCGCTCCCCGGGAAAACTTATGTTAGCCTGGGAAGACTTAAGTTGAAGGACCACAGTAGCCAATGCCACCCACCAACCATCCTTGCATTGCATCTCATTGAGTGAAGCCACGCGAGGGGAACTGCCGTACCTGTGGATTGCCTGCCATCATCCCTCTTCGGCAGCGGAGAAAAGGCGAACCTTCTGCGAGAAGTAAAGCTGTGTACACGTACTGCCAGATGAAAGGGCATTATCAATGTGAACAGCTCTCATCACAGGAATATGAAGAATTGTCTAGCCGCCCGAGACTGTTTTTATTGTCTCACCGCTGCTGTCAGAAGGATCCCAGGCTGTGCGCTAATATGCCCTTCTGCATGCAACCTCGCTTTGCCACGACGGTTTAGTAAACATTTGCCATGCTAGAAATGATCCCGCTGTGCTCCATCAGTGCAGTACGCTGTAGATCAATGGCCTGTAGGAGACCTGTAAGGGCGGCAATTGCGGAATCGGTACACGCCCGAGACTCAATGCGTGAGCTTGCAGTCCAGTCCACTTTCACTCGAATCAATACGAACCCAAGGCCAGGGGCGGCTCGGAGTGTAAGTCGGCCCCTGAAAGCCCTGAACGACAGTGTCACGACACCGTCGGTACGGACCGGTGGTGAAACATTGCTCCGAAGCATTCAGCACAAGCCTATACGGCAGCTCCGCTCAAGAAGTCACCCTCTGTGTAAGTCGAGGGGTGGACGGACACAGCCCGCGCAGTCTCCACAGCGTCCTTGCCATTTCAACATGATCGGGCGAGTTGGCCATGGCGCGCCGTCGAGCTCACATCAAGATGCGCAGGCAACCGGGAAGCATGCTACGGCGATGAGTGGCCTTGGTTTGGTAGAGATGCCCTAAGACCCCCAGGTGATTTACACTTTGAGAGCTGTAACGCCAAAGAAGTCTTGTGACGTCTCGACAACTGCGCATCTGCTGAGGCGTGGGCGAATTGACGAGGTCGGCGAGGAGAGCTGACATTCAAGCCACCAGGCCGCCGACCACTCCGGTGAGCTCGGCGACCTCCACAACACCAGCTTGGCGATTGCCTCGGGGACTGGACCATGGCAACACCCAGGTTATTTCGCATTTAAGAACAATGAGGTTTCGTGTTATGGCGCAAATGGCATATATGCGCTCCAACGCGACCGTGTCAAAGATTGTCTGAACTTGAGGCACATGCGGCCCGTTATTGCAACAGTCCCTGTCCATCTCCCACCAGCACATCTCCACCAAGCTCAGCACAGCACCCGCCGTCGGGAAAGCCAGGGCAACATGGCAGACCAGCCACGAATCCACGACATCCACGACCCCAAGACCGGAACATGGCAGTATATCGTGGCTGACCCCGCGACCAAGACTGCTGCCATTATCGACTCGGTGCTCGATTTCGACCCCGCGACCGCCAAAACCAGCACGACAAATGCCGACTCGCTGCTCGCCCTTGTCAAGGAAAACGGGTACAAGGTTGATCTGATTCTCGAGACGCATGCCCACGCAGACCACCTTACCGCCGCCGGATACCTTCAGAGCGAGCTGGGCAAGACCCAAGGCAAAAAGCCGGCGACAGGCATTGGCAAGCGCATCAAAGAGGTACAAGAACGATTCGGCCAAAGGTACCAAATTGATGCCGGGGAGTGCAGCAACGCCTTTGACTTTCTGTGGGATGATGGAGACCAACTTGCCATCGGGAACCTGGTCGGAACTGTCCTCTATCTTCCTGGCCACACTCCCGACCACGTTGGATATCGCATTGGAGGTCAGCGCCCCTTTCGATACAGGCTTTTGAACGGTGACTAACACCAGTGATCAGACAACATATTCTGCGGAGACTCCCTCTTCAACGCCGACGTGGGCTCCGCCCGATGCGACTTTCCAGGAGGCGATGCCAAAAAGCTCTTTGCTTCGGTCCGCAAGCTTCTAGGCCATCCCGAGCAGTTCAAGATCTGGACTGGGCACGACTATCCACCCGAAAGCCGTGACGGCCCTGTTGCAGCAATGACGGTCGCCGAGCAGCGCGCCCGGAACAAGCATTTAAAGGATGGCGTTGCCGAGGACGAATTCGTCAAATGGAGGACCGAACGCGATGCCACGCTGTCGGAGCCACGCCTGATCCATCAAGCCCTGCAGGTCAACATTCGCGCGGGCAAACTTCCTGCAGAGACTGCGGCAGGTGATCGCCTGTTGCATGTGCCTATAAAGACAGAAAAGTCGTGGTAGTGGCGGCGGGGACTTGTCAGTTGTCTGATGCCGTTGCAAGTACTGGGCAAATGCTAATCTTACATCAAATGTGAATCTTGTGGGTGTAACCCTGCACGAGGCTGGAATGATGTCACATGGAGCAACCAGAAGACAATGAGGGGGCGAAAGTACATGTAAGAATGAGTTGGAACTATCCATAGCAGGTCGTCGTAGCCAAATTCTAGCGACTGGAAGTTGAGGAAAATGTGTGGCAATCTCGCCGTTCGTATGAACATGAACGGTTCCACCAGCTTTACCGCCGGTCATCCTGATCATACATGTGTTGAATTGAACACCTCAGCTTTCCTCCTCGATTGCAAAGAATAGTGTCTTGACCGCGTGAATTAGCATCCAAAAATGTGTTACCAAGCAGTTCTGAAGTAGGATTTACCGAGGTCAAAGAAAGTTGCCGGCCATTTCTCAAATCCACTGCCATCGTCGCAGTTGGCATGAAGCACTGAGCCGGTCACCACAAAGTCGCGACAAGTCTTGTGGAAACTGCAAAGATCTGATTAGCACCGCCATGTAAACGAACAAGCGAGAATACATCCGGACTCACTCGTGACCGCCGACCAACCTCCCTCCGGTATTGCCGAGGCAGCGGCTCAGGTTGATGGTGGGGTTAGTGTGACGACCCCGGCCATCGGCGCAATGCATGGCTGTGAAGTCTGCCTGGCCTTTGTTGGTACGAAGGCGGGCGCCGGGACTGCAACTCAATCTGTATCCTCTACACGCCCGGGGTTGCAGTGCAGAAGGGGCGGTGATGAGAGTGGCCCGTCGCTCTTGGTCAACGGCGCCCGCTGTAGCGGTTGAAGCTGCCAGAAGAACTGCAAAGGCCTGAATGAGCATTTTAACTGCAAGTTGTAAGACAATTCGGGTCAACGAATGCTACAAATGCATTGAACTTCCCACCATCGGCTTAGAATGCCCTGGGCTGCGAGCTTTATATTCGCAGCCGTCTAGTGAGCCCGCGGCGAGCGATGACCGAGGCGCAGATGCAAGGCGCTTTCCCATTACCAGGCAAGGCTTGAGGAAGCGCAGCCTCTGACGTGTCACGGTCTTGGCCTCTTGGACGGGAGTAGACAGACTTTCTCATGCCGGCACATGACTGCATTTATGAGACGTTGTCGTTTCGCGCAGACCGGGACGAGACGGTTCGACATCAATATATAGTTGGCCGCTATAATCCAGTCCCTTTAATAACTAATATGAATCCAGTCGCTATACCCCGGCAAAGTCTTGTTCGGGAGACACTGGGAGTGCTCGCCGTGCCAAGACTAGCCCGTTGGGTTCCCATTGAATGCCAACAAATTCAGTGTACCTTTCGGAATATTTTGGATGACATCTTTCGTGGCCAACTCCTGTATGCGCTTGCAAAGCGGCTCCGCTCCAGGGTTTCCTTCAAAGCCCGCGAGGTAGCAGCCCAGTCCCGTAATGTACGCAGCGGACGTCGACGTGCCCGATATGGTATTCTGCAAGATCATGTGTGAGCGCAGTGTGCCCAGAGGAGAGGCGTCTCTACTGACCGTCCCTCCGTTAGTCCACGTGGACGTGATGGCTTCTCCTGGAGCAAATATGTCAACGATCGGGCCGTAGTTGGACGAGCTCAGCCGGGTGTCCGAGCGGGTCGTCCCTCCGACCGTGCACACCGTCGGCTCCGAAGCCGGCGAGTTTCTCGACGCATCCGAGTTGTCGCCACCTGCAGCCACGGAAGTGAAGACCCCTGCCTTTACGAGGGACGCAGCGGCGTTGTTGACGGCGGCGGAGAAACTGCCGCCTAAGCTCAAGTTGGCCATGGCACCTTTGGGGCAGTTTCTCGTCTTCCAGTCCTTGGCTACAAAGTCCATGCCGGCAATAATGTTAGAGTAGGTCCCGCTGCCACTGTTATCAAGGACCTTGACCCCGTAGATTCTTGTTTTCTTCGCGACGCCATAGGTCTTGCTGCCAATTATGCCGGCGAGGTGCGTGCCGTGACCGTTGCCATCCGTGGTGTCGTTGACAAACGACTTGAGAACCTGAGCACGGTTCCCAAATTCCTATAACATGTCAGCCCTCGACACATTGGGCTCACTCAGCGGTCACGGATACCGGATGAGTGACGTCAACGCCCGTGTCGATGATGTATGCGCACGTTCCTAGACCGGCGCTGTCATCGTACACGTAGCTCGTGCCGACCCGCTGTCGGTGCGAGATGCGAACAAGACCCCATGGCGCATTGGGCTGCTCAATGTAGCCGTTGACGCTTGCAATGCCATCGTGCTCGATGTACTCAACCTAGGCTATCTGTTAGGGATGTGGTCACTTTTAGAGCGATTGTTCAGCCTCACATCTGACCGGCGACGCAGCGCCACGAGGCTTTCGTCGTCTAGCTTGGTCGCGAAGCCGTGGAAGGCGTGCGTGTAAACGTGATCCGCGCGCTCCGTGAAGGAGCTCAACTGCACATCGGTCTGTGTGGTCAACACGCCGTCTTTGAGCTTCACAATGTAGCTGCCAGGAACAGTTTGACCGCCAGATTTGAGTAGAGGTGCCAGAGTATTGCGGCCAGCCACTGCAGATGCCGCCTGGGCCGAGAAGACGAAGAACAATGCTAGAACTTGCATAGTAGCGGTGTTCAGCTACAAATCTTGGACCATGTTCGAACGTTCATACGAAGTGATTGATGGCATCGCTGCTGATCTTATCTACAACACGGGTCACATTGTCGCTTAGGCCTCCCTAGAAAAGGCGTGCTTGCGTCGCAATAAATGACACCAGGTTCAGCTAGCAAGTCCAAAGATCAAACGGGCGGGAGGATCAAGAAGGTGCGTTCTAAAGTTGGCGGCCTTCCCGATTGAAGATGGGGAGTGCGGGGAGCGTAGCAGTGAGGCTGCACACTCGCCTAAAATTCCCGGACCTGCCTGTCAAAGCGCTACTACGGACGGATCTTGGTCGCGTCAGTGCATCGCTGAAGAAGATAAGGGTTGACAGCGGAATGGGTTCCACACTCAACACACCTATCGGATTCGAAAAGCTGTTGCTATTGCTTGTTTCACGTGTGTATTGTAAATTTACTTCAACTCTCTTCAACTCCATGTTATACGAGTGCCCAACTGGCTGCAGCTTCAATCCGAAGGCTCAGTGTCATGTTTCTCGCCCGTAAGGTGATCCGTGACGCCAGGAATCTCGTTCCGGCACCACAAGTTGCCCCCCTCCTTGGTCAACAGCGGGCCGTACTTCCGCAGGTCGTCGTCGTCGAAGCATCCCACCGCAAGGTTGATGAGCTTGCTCTTCTCCCTGCGGAAGAACATGTAGCTGCCGCAGTTGCAGCAGAACCCGCGGTGGTTGTCTGGCTCCGCCTGATAGGTGCGCAGCGTCGAATCGGCGTCCCATGCAACGTCGACCTTCTTGAATTGATGGAAGCGGAACATGAGAGAGCCAGTTACCTTGCGGCACCATGAGCATTGGCAGGTACCGATCTATATGCATGAGAGGCAGTTGCGAACTGTCAGCGAAAAGCGGCGAGATTGTTTTCGGGAAGGTGGTCGCCATGGCTGCAGGCTTGAGCCATGGAAGCGGACGTTGGGTGAGACGTACCGCATCGTCAAAATCGTGGTCCGGAGGGACGGTGATTGTATACCGGACCGACCCGCAGAGGCAACCGCCGGAGATGGTTTTGGGTTTGTCGCTTGAGGCCATTGGATCTTCTTGGTCGCTCTATCGCTTGCCTATTAATAGAAAGCGAGACTGACAGAGTGCATGCTCGAGACGGTGAGTTCGGGGCTCTGACAATATTACATGTATGTATTTGTACCCGAAGGCGATCGTCGACTTTCAGCCTCTTGCCCCGAATATGGAAGGAGGCTAATCACAGCGGCAAGTTCCCAGACGTTCACAAGACTGGAAGCGTTTGCTGCAAGTCTGGACACAGATACTTTGTGTCTTGACTACCCTGCGCCCTCAAACCTCGGCTCACGAGAAGTACAACACTTCAAAATGCAGCTAAACACGCCGCTGAGCGCTTCATCGTTTCACCGCGATGACTTGAGTCGCTCCAAGGAGCCATACTCAAAGAAAAATGCACGCGAGAAGACTCATGGGGTCATTGTCAGACACGGACAAAAGTCACCGGGTGCCAAATCTTCAGGGAGCTCAGGGAGATGGTGTGCCGTCGAGGGTGGGGGTTTGGCGGCACGGGGCGGGGTATCGCCAGCCCGTCGCTGTTAGTGTTGTCCGTCTGGTGTTCGCCTCCAAAACAATACGAAATACGGTCTTGGGTCGCCTGTTGTCGTGGTTCGAGTCGGGGTAAGCCCAATATCGCATCACCCTGTGGCCATGCAACGATATGAGTATTTCTATTTGTCTATTGTTTCAAGCTCCTCGCAAAATCCTCCACAGTATCGCGGAAAGCCTGGTCCGGCACAAAGCCAATAGCCAGAGCCCTCGAGATGTCAAACTCATACGGCCAGCTATCGAGCATCGCCTTGATTTCAGGCGTCGCATCTTCCCTCCTAACCAACCGCACGGCCTCCTCCCCGCCGACATCCCGCAACGCCTGCAACATGCTGCCCACCGTCTCCGTGATGCCGGGTAGAAGCACCTGCCGCACGTGCGGCGACATACAATCCGGCGGCAGCGTGAGGCACAGTACGAGGTTGCGAACGAGCGTCCTCGGCGAACACAGCCAGCACTTGAAGTCGTCCGGGCAGGGCAGCACGCTCTCCTGGCCCTGCAGCGGCTCGCGGATGATACCGCTCATCCAGCTGCTCGCAGCCTGCGTGGGCTTGCCCGGGCGGACGGTGATGCTGGGGAACCGCAGCGTGAAGCCGACAATGTGTCCGCGGCGGTTGTAGTCGTTTACGGCAGCCTCGATCATGATCTTCTGTGTGCCGTAGCTGCTTTGGGGGGTGCACACCGTGGCCTCGGAAGGCATCGACGGAAGGGGCTGTCCGTACGCGGCGCAGGACGAGGCGTAGACGAACCGCACACCCGGGCAGGTCTTGCGGATCTCCTCCAGGAGACGTAGCGTGCTGTGTAGGTTGACCCGGTAGCCCAGGTCAAAGTTGTCCTCGCTGCCCGCCGACATGATGCCGTGGAAAGCGTACACGGCGTCGAGGTCCTTGGAGAGGACGACGCCGGGCTGCTCATAGAGGTCGGCCTTGCTGCATGTTGCATTTTGGCGGTTTGTCGCAGCTGGTGGAACTGTCGGCTCGACAATGTCCGTCAAGTGGACTTGATGCCCGTCGTTGAGGAGCTGCTCGGCGAGGGCCTGGCCGACGAAGCCCCCGGCCCCCGTGATGAGAATCTTCATGATGGCCTTGCGCTGCTCGACGCGTTGAACGCACTGCCCAGCAGGATGAAGTCACGCGACTTTACTGTTTGCTACTTGGTGTGAACGGCAACTCATCATTACCCCTCAGCGTTTTATGCCACTCGGTTGTTGAGTTCAACTGCCTGCATGGCTGCCCCCGCTCGGTTGCCGCTGCTCGGACTTGTGTCCGGCGCGCGGAGAACGCCCCGTCATTCATGCGCCTCATCCGCCCGCCAGGCATCGACACTCCAATGCTTCAAACTCCTCCCCCCGTCGCAGACACGAGCAGACAACAGGCAATGATGAACGGGGGAGCCTGTGCTAGTTCGGCATGAACCATGTCAAGCCACGAGGGCAAGATGACCATTTGGAGAAATGGCCGCGACTTGGCGAGGGGGCCTGGCAGCTGTAAGACGTGACGAGTCTCCCCGCGAGAACGACGGCCAGCTCGGCCTCGGATCGTCCGACTCGGGGGTGGTGGTGGTCCGGTGGTGTCACGGACGCATCACAACAGCATGGGTGGAGGGCGCCGCACTTGACCCAGCAATGAAGGGCCATGATCACAAACACTCGTCGCGCGTTCCGCAGGCTTGATACTGATAGCCGCGGAAAGCAGAACAAGCTTCAGGAACGCCACGCGGGCTAGCGGGAACCCGCCCAAGCAAGTGAGCAGCCCCCAGGTCCCGCTGGAATTCTGGGGAATATTGCGGGGGAGTCGGCAGTTGGGCACGGTGTTGAGTCCGCTCACCTGTCTGGGCTGTCTCGCTCGTGGGTGTCATGCCAAGATGCTGTGCCCGCTGTCATTCCCACCATGGCGTATTAAAGCTGGTGCCGCGCATTGTCGTCGTTCCCGTTTATGCTTATGGGCCCTCCGAGAACCCACACCTCTCCACAGCTGATTGCAATTGCCGGATGACGACAGCCGCCATGACATCTGCAAAGGAGCACGAGCAGGAAGAGGTCGACCAAGTCGAGCGTTGCTCGGCCATTGCCAAGGAGCACGATGGCATCGTCCCCGGTGCCAACGAGGCTCAGCGCCAATTCTTCCTCGAATTCGCTTCAAAGGACGAGGAATGGCGATTGATCCACGAGAAGAAGCTGCTTCGGCGCATCGACTTGCACCTGATGCCGTTCCTCGTCATCATGTATCTGCTCAACTTCCTCGACCGATCGAACCTGGCACAGGCACGACAGGGAACGCTGGAAAAGGACCTGGGCATGAAGGGCACAGACTTTAATCTGGCGACGAGCATCTTTTTCGTCGGCTATCTGCTCATGCAGCTGCCGTCAAACCTGCTCATCACAAGGGTGCGGCCGTCGCTGTACCTGGCGACGTCTGTGCTGCTCTGGGGCGTCGTGTCGACTTGTAATGCGGCGACACACAACTTTACGCAGCTGGTAGTGACGAGATTCTTCTTGGGTGAGCTCCTCTCCCAACCCTGAGGCCCCATGTACATCTGCGTGATTTAGCTCACCATGTTGCCCAGGCTTCGTCGAGGCGCCGTTCTTCCCGGGCGCCGTGTTCCTCATGTCCTCCTGGTATACCCGCGCCGAGCTCACGCGGCGCGTGGCGTGGTTCTACTGCGGCAACGCCCTCGCCAACATGTTTGGTGGCTTGATTGCGTATGGAGTCTTGAAGGACTTGTCAGGCAACGCCGGCATTGCCGGATGGGTAAGTGCCTCGAAGCGGGATGTGGGCGCGGTGGAACTGCAGGCGCTGACATGGATCCGATGACGTTTAGCGGTGGCTCTTTATCGTGGAAGGAGTCGTGACGATTGGCGTGTCGTTTGTAGCCGCGTTTGTGCTGCCCGACTATCCTGCGACGACGCGCTGGCTGAGCGACGAGGAGAAGGCGTTTGCGGCGTGGCGGCTCCTGGTCGACGTCAACGAGGCCGACGAGCTCAAGGCGACGACGATCTGGCAGGGCGTCAAGCTCGCGCTGCTGGACTACCGACTTTACATCTTCGTCTTGTTTACACATCTCAGCATCCTTTCCATGACGTTCCAGTACTTCTTCCCCAGCATCGTGCAGACTCTCGGCTACGATAAGCTCATAACGCTGCTCCTGACAGTGCCCGGTACGTCCCGGACCCATTGTTCATCGTTGACTGCGAAAAAAAGAGGATCGATAGTTACTGACGCGGTACTGCCAGCTTGGTTTGCGACATTCATCGTCGCCGTATTTGTCAACTGGACAGCGGCGCACTACAACGACCGCTCCATCCACATCTTCTGCCTCATGATCCTCGCCACGGCAGGCAACGTCATCGCCACAGCGTCAACCTCGACAGGCGCGCGCTTCTTCGCCATGTTCCTCATGCCGGTCGGGGCCGTGTCGACGTACACATTGGTCGTCGGGTGGGTGGCCAACTCGTTCCCGCGGCCGCTCGTCAAGCGGTCCGCCGTCATCGCCATCGCCAACATGATTGGCAACACGGCGTCCATCTACGGCAGCTACATGTACGACGAGAAGACGGGCCCGCAGTACGTGCCGGGCGGGAGCGCAAACGCCGTTATCAGCTTCCTCGTCGCGGTGCTGGCGATTGTGCTGCGGTACATCCACAAGTGGGAGAACAAGAAGCTGGAGCGGGCGGACAGGGAGGTGGTCGAGGAGGATGGCGAGGTGGCGCGGGACGGACCCGTCGGCTTCCGCTACATCTATTAATAAAGGGAAATGGAGGAAGAGCAAGCACGAAGCAGGGTTGAATAGAGTGATCACGGCATGTCCTTGCCGAAGCTCTTGGATAACAGTCTCCGCACAGGGTGCAACCGTGTTCAAATACAGCAAATACAGGAATTAAAGATGGAGCGTCCTTATCATGATGGACCCAGCAACTGGTGATTTTGCGAAGGACGACCCTGTCGAGCACAAAAAACAGCGACCAGTAACTTCCGCTGTGATTATCGTGCTGCCAGGCAGTCCGTCAGTCAGCCCTGTGATTGCTGCTGGTCTGGCCCCGTCTTGGTAAACTTTTGCTACAGTGGGGTCTCTTGCTCGCTAGCTGGCTAGCTCGTTGCCTCTTTTGCGGCGCCGGCCCCCCCATGTCGCCGATGGTTTCGGGTTGTTGCGTCACATTCCATCCCTGGGGTACGAAAACTGCCGCCGGCCGGCCGGACGCAAATCTCACAGAGACCTTCCATTCACCTTCAAGATGTCGCGCTGAGACGTCGCCGGCGAGGAACATTCACTCTCAAGGACCGTCGTCCATACGGGTTGCAATCCGGCATCCGACAACCCCCTCATCAGCTCCTCCGTGAGCTCCCTCGTGGCAGCCCCCTCTCCCCTTCGGCGCTGCGGCAATGTCGAAGCGCGGACTGGACACGACCAGCTCCGCTGGGTTCGGGGACGAATTGCGCAACGGGGATCAATCGACTGCCGGCTCCGGATCTGAGGCACAGCTGCCGCGACACAAGATGCACAAATTAAATCCGCAGCTGGCGGCGCGCCGGCGGACGACGTCGTGCGCCGCGTGTCGCAAGCAAAAGGTGCGACGGCGTGCTCGTCGGGCTCGGGATTCGCGACATGTGAACGAGGCGCAAGTTACTGACGATGCTCGTCTTTTTACAGATCAAATGCGAGCTCCTCGCCGACGGGCCGCCGTGCGAGCGGTGCAAGCGCAAGAACATCGAGTGCATCATCAACACGGGGCTGCGCAACTCGATCCTCGATCAAAGGTATGAGCTGCCTCTCTCGTCCTCTCCCACCGTCATGTCTCCCTGCGAAGGTACCACGAGGCACCGGAGGGACCAAGGAAAGCAGCATGCCCGCTGACCAGACACTGGCCAGGCAAATCGCAGCCCTGAGGAGAGACCTCGGCAACATGCACGCCAACCTCGAGCGCGTCTGCCAGCATCTCCAGATCTCGGGCCCGCTGCCGCTCGAGACGCCCGCCGTGAGCGCCGACCTGGCTGCCTCGCACCGCGGGCCCGACGCCGACTTCGACCTGCTCGACGACGACGGCCTGGCCGAGCTCTCTCCGCCGGGGTCCCCCAGCGCGGTGCAGGCGCCCATGGACGCATACCTCGCGCCCAGCAAGGACGCCACGCCGGGCGGCGGACCGGGCGGCGGCGGACCGACGAGCGCCGGCGCGTCCGGACGCCCGCGGCCGCACAAGCGCCCGGACATCATCAGCAAGGGCCTCGTGTCGCCCGAGGACGCCGAGGCGCTGGTGCGCTTCTACATGACGGAGCTGGACTCGGTCATCTACGGCCTCGCGGGCCTGCACTCGACCGTCAATGCCGTGCGCGAGGCGTCCCCGACGCTGCTCGCCGTGATTTGTACCGTCGCCGCGCTGCATGACGTCGACCACGCCCATCTCTACGATGTCTGCTACCGCGAGTTCCGACACCTGGTGTCGACAGCGCTGTTCGAGAAGCGCGACATCGAACACGTGCGGGCGCTCGACGTTGCCGCCTTCTGGCTGCCCGATACGTCCCGCGTCGTCTTGTACGAAGCCGTCCGTCGACTCGGCGACCTGCGTGTGCATCGCCACATCAGCAAGGCGTGCACACCCCCCGACGATGCCTTTGCTGTGGCGACGCAGCATCCGACGCGCGACGGGGCGCGAGACCGAGTTCGCCTCTGGTACACGCTGTACATGTGCGACCAGCACCTCTCGGTGCTCTACAACAGAGACAGCCTGATACGGCGCGACAGGGACATTCTCGACAAACGCGCCCTGTTCCTCTCGGCCCCAGACGCGACCATGCATGATCTGCGGATCGTGGCGCAGGTGACGCTGCTGCTGTGCATGAGCCGCATGAAGGAGACGTTTGGGTCCGAGTATCCCACGCGCGTGCCAGAAGCCCTGGCGCCGCAGATTCCCGTGTTTGTGGACGAGCTGGAACAGTGGCTTGCCCATTTCCCTCCTCAGTTCCGTGAGTGGATGCATCTCTCCATCGCTTCTCAACTAAGAGTCAGTGTCGAGGATACTAACTGCCCCTCCAGGACAAGAACCCGGCACGGGCGAGTTCCCCGTCTACGCCTTCAAGCTACATTACCTCTTCGCCAGGCTGTACCTCGGCCACCACGTCTTCCGCGGGCTACACTCGGGCCTCATTCCTGAAATCTTCCTCCCCGCGGCGGCCATGGCGCAGGAGGCCTCACTCGCCATCTTCACCATGATCCTCACCGAGGACGTCCTGCGGCGCACCCTCGTCAAGGTGCCGAGCTACGTGCACATCATGATCTCCTTTGCGGGCCACTTCCTGCTGGAGCTGTGCCTCAAGCACCGCGAGCAGCTGGGCATCAACGTCGAGGAGTGCTACCGCTGCATCAGCCGCACCGTGTCGCTGCTGCGCGACACGCCCATGACGAGGCACCACCCGCTGTCGCGCGTCACCGACGGGCTGGCCAAGCGGCTCGTCGACTTTGCGGCCGCGTACGGCAAGGAGGTGCTCACCGAGTCGCCCGAGTCGCGGCTGGTTTCTAGGCAGAGCTCGAATGAGTTGCCGTTTAGCGCGCCGCCGTTTGTGGGCGCGCCGGGCCCGACGGGCCCCGTGTTTGACCTCGAGTCGGCCGTGATGCCGGACGAGTTTACGTATGCCGACTACGGCGATGTTGGGTTTCCGGGACCAATGCCGGATTTCACCATGAAGTATGACTAGTTGCTAATATAATACTCGGCATGGACTGTGCGTGACTTGGGTTGTTGCGGGCAGATCTGGAGCAGCAACTGCGGCGCTGACTCGACGTCGAGCAGCACAAGTCGGTCTTTCTCGGCGTGTTCAGCGTGACAAGAGAACGTGAAGTTGTATTAGCGCAGATACGTCTGCAGATCCATGAACAAGCGGCCCCGGTACGATGCCTGCAGATCCCAAAATTAATTGCGAACACACAGCCGGCCTGGCCCGGTTGTGAACTTGTGATGAACCCGGAACCAGACCCCACTCTCGGCTCCTAAGTCGGAGCTGGCAGTCGGAGGCGGCGCGCCCTTGTTGCAGAGGGCGTTTGACTCAAGGGTCCTGTTCCAGCTGCTGCTTAAAGTGCCAATTGACATTCACGGGAGGAGGTTGGCAACCCCTTTCTTCAACATCCTTGGTATACTTTCCCATATACATACGAGATGGCGGCGACGACGAGCATCCGCGCCGGCGCATCCTACCTCGAGTCCCTCTTCGGCCTCGGCGGCCGCGTCGCCGTCGTCACGGGCGGCAGCTCGGGCATCGGTCGCGAAATGGCCCACGCTCTGGGCATGGCCGGCGCGACCGTCGTCATCGTCGCCCGCCGCCCGGATCCCGTCCGCGAGACGGTCGCACACCTGCAGCTCGCCGGCGTGCGCGCTTTCGGCCTGCCCCTCGACGTGCGCGACGCCGACGCCATCACCACCGCCGTCCTGCGCGACCACGGCGTGCCCGACATCCTCGTCAACGCGGCGGGCATCAACCCGCGGCCGCACATGGACACCATCACTCTCAAGGACTGGGAGGAGACCATTGCCGTCAACCTCACGGCGCCCTTTGCGCTGGGACAAAAGTTCGGCCCCGCCATGGCGCAGCGCGGCAGCGGGCGCATCGTCAACGTCGTCAGCCAGCAGGCGTTCCGGGCCTTTGGCAACAGCGGCGCGTACGGCGCCTCCAAGGGCGGCCTGGTGTCCCTGACGCGCTCGCAGGCCGAGGCCTGGTCGCCGCGGGGGGTCCTGTGCAATGCCGTGGCGCCGGGTTTGGTCGACACGGCCATGACGACGGCCGTCATCGCGGATGAGGCCAAGGCGAAGGCTCACGCGTCGAGGACCATGATTGGAAGGAACGGCGTGCCGGAAGACTTTGCGGGCATCGCCGTGTATCTCGCGAGCGAGGCGAGCAGAGCCGTGACGGGGCAGGTGTTTTTTGTCGATGGAGGCTACTCGGCGACGTGATCTCGCCTGAAGGAGCGCCTACCTAGGTATGACCTCACAATTGAGCTACCATGCATTGCTGTACAAGATTCCCGCCGGAAGCGGTTTCCCCCCTTTCCGCTGTACCAGATCCTGAACCACGATGAGACGGAATTACCGGCCAACGTGGTGGTTCAGCAAGCGGTGAATCGCCATTTCAGCTGCAGCAAGCACACGCTTCGAGGAGCAGTCCCTCCTGCCGCGTACAGATGGTTGCCCCGAGCAGCCGGATAGAACCATCTTGCAGCGCGCATGGCCAGCAGCCGAGGAAGTTTCGACTGCCGACGCAAGTCCCAGGACAATCGAAGCTCGAGCCGCGCGGAGCTTGTGGCAGAACGCCTGGTCCCCCGAGCAGCGATGGATTGGTGGCCCAGGAATCATCACCGTCGTCACACTTTATTAGGCTCCTTGCGAAGCTGGACTGATCCAGGCGACAGTGTAGCTCGCTGGCTCTACCTCGAACGTGTCTCCTGCACATTTCACGAGCACGAGGTCTCAACTCGGACCCGGTACAGCGCCAAGTGACATGTCGGCAACGGGCGGTGCCTACCGTGGCTCGCTTGGGCAGGCGGGTGGTTGGCTGCTGCCCGGCCGCCGTCGACTGGCTTTTCTACGAGAGGAGGATGCCCGCACCAGGGAGTTCCCCAGAAGCATCCACAGACACTCGCCCCCACGGCCTCGAAGAAGCATTCTTCGACGCAGCATTACACCCGAGGCCGTGCAACTGACAGGCACTTCTGCATCGTAACACCTACAATCCTACAATGTCGACTGCACCACCAGAGAGCGAGCCCGCCCCCAACCACACAACAGCTCAATCAGCGCCGGTGCTGCGCCAGATTGGCATCTTCGACCAGTTCGTCTCCCAAAACATGGAGACAGTGCTCCTCAAGGAACAGGTGGCCAGTCCTCGCTTCAACATCACCTTGGCCAACGGCCAGCCGATCCTCAAGCTGGAAAACTGGAACAAGAAGTGCTGCACCTGGCGCAGAGCGGTGACGGACATGCAAAACAACCATCTCTTGGACATTGTCCGCGAAGGGAGCTTCGACATTAAATACGTGTTCTATGATCCGCAGGGGAGGAAGATTGGGCAGGTCGCGGAAGTGTTCGGGTGTATGCCCGCCCACACCCTCTAAACTGTTCAAGACCGCGTCTACTAACACAACGGTGGAACAGTGTGTCGCTCGCATGTCGAAGCTAAGTTACAGTCGCGAAACGGGCACGAGGATTCCTTTGCAATAACCGGCCGAAGATGGGGTGCCGAGATTATTTGCCACAGGACGGGCGCCGTGGTTGCCCACAGAATCGACGGGCCAGGAGGCCCGTGCGGTCGAATGAGGTTCAAGATCATAATCCCGCCCGGGTTCGACATGGCGCTGATGGTTGCCCTGGGTATCGCCACGACTCTGCTCGGCACTAGCTAGTGTAACGATCTCGTGTTGACGACCCAGCACACGGACGGCGCTGCTACGAGACACCTCCGCGTGACACCTAGTCAAATCCGACCCCGACTTTCCAGCCATCAGCAATCTCCTCCACGGCGAAACCCTCCTTGCCTATACAGTCGCCAAACTCAAAGGGTTCGGCAATAAAGCCATCGGTGGCCCCCTTGGTTTTCGAAGACGGACTGAAGAAGCTTACCTCCGTCCTGGGCAGCACGTCGCACGAGGGCGAAGGACGGTCGTGCCATGGATAATACTCGATAAAGCCGTAGTTTTCCAAATTGGTTATGTGTCCAGTCCCAGGTGGCAAAGTCCATTCCCCAATAACAACGTTCAATCCAGTGACGGGCTCCTGGATTGACCCTTTCCACGTTTCGGAGCCAGGTTGAGAGTTCTCCACGACCAAGTAGTACGTGCGTCCATAGTCGTGGTCGACATCAACAGCGCACCAGACACCGGTATCGCCATCCGCGGCATAGTGGCAGTTGGAATGTTCCGTAGTCGTTTGGTCTTGGAACGAGGCAAAAACCGCGTGGATGGTGGACTCGCCATCGTCGTTGTCGGGACGGGGCTGCAGGCCTACGATGCTGCGATTCTCGCTGTTGGAGAACTCGATTTGCTGGGCAAAGAAATACCCTTCCTCATGAGGAGCATGATCCAAGCGGATGGGGAAGTTAATGTCGGTAAGCCCATCGTCGGGAAATTCGTCGAAGCTCCAAAAGACGTGGCTAACCAGCCCGCTCGCTAATGCGATTGATGGGGCTGAAGCGCACAAAGCAGCAACGGTGGCAATGAGCTTCATCGCGATGTCTTTAGGCCCATACGAGGCTGTGAGTTAAGAGGATGAAGAAGAGCTGCTGGCAGGCTGTGCTTCCACTTACTCGCTTCCAAAGGGATGTAGAGGCGGTATTTATTGTTATGGCATCGTGAACTTGAGGTTGCGGACGCGCGGTAGAATCAACAAGAAGTGGCTTCATCACTGAGCAGCCGACCTATAGCACGACTGACTTCAAGCAGTACAGCGAGCCAATTGGTGTCCCCCCCGGCCTGCAAGGAGGGCGGTGACCCTTGCATCGAACACGATACCTCGTACTGAGTGGTCACGGTGTTGTACAGCGTCTGTCCCCGAGAATTCCGAAACTGTGACCAAGAGTAGCTCGAGGTCATCTGCTGTGATCGTCGTCAACGAGACTTGTGCCATGCGCATGGAAGTCAGGGAAGCATCCGTCATGGCCGGGTGCCTCGGTCCACCGTGGATCCGGGTCGCCTCCTCCGTCGTATTCAGAGGAAATAAGTTTTGTTCTTGCAGAATGACACGGAGGAAGAGCAGAGACACAGGGACGATTGCCCTTGCGTGAGCACTACCCTGCGATCAGGTCATCACGATCATAGACGGAGCAGGGAGCAGCGGTAATTGGAATGTCAGGTTTGCTACCTTGTTTCTTTACTACACATTCTGCTCTGTGCATGATGGGAGATAAAACAGCTGTCAACGATGGCTTGGGGCGGCATGGCACATCATATGATGAAGGTTGGCTTTAGCTCCCGTTAAAGAATCCTGACGGCTCAGCACACGGATGGCGTCACTGGTGAAAAGAGCCTCCAGCGTAGCACCTAAGCATTTCCCACGGTTACTTTCCATCCCTCATCGACCTGCTCTGCAGTAAAGTTGACCTTGCTCACACAATCCCCGAATTCCTGGGGCTGGGACATGTATCCACCACTGGCGTCACTCGTGTTAGACGATGGGTTGAAGAGCGTGACCTCCGTCCTCGGCAGAGCCTCGCACGACTGAGGATGGACGGGCCAGAGATAGTACTCGATATCGCCAAGTCCCCCGTTCTTGATGTTTCCGGATCCAGGGGGCAACTTCCATTGCCCAATATGGGCCGACGCTCCAGTAGTCAGGTCCACCATCGATCCTCTCCATATATCGTCCCCCAAGTTGACAACATCGATGGAATACCTATCACCGTAGTCGTGCTGCCACTCAATAGAGCAGCTGACGCCGGGGCCAACCTTTGCGCCCTCACGACAGTTGCCAGACTGTGGGATCGCGCCCTCCACGAACGTGGAGAAGATGGCTCTAATGAAGGGCTTCTTGTCAAAGTCTTCAACGGGCTGCAGCCCTAGGAAACCGCCTCGCTTGTCCACATTGGTGAAGTGAAAGTCCTGAGCAAAGAAGAACCCTGGCTCGTGCGGGGCATTGGCCACTCTGAATGGGAAGCGGACAGAGTCGAGTCCGTCAGAGGGGGCGTTGGTAAAACCCCATGTGTGGTCGGCAAGAATCGCTGCCAGCGCAACCGAAGGGGCTGAGATGCATGCAGCTGCAATGGCAGTGACGGACTTCATTGTGACCTTTGGTGCAGTCACAAAAGACTTTAATGAAGGTAAAAGATCAAGGACTGGAGTAGGGAAGTCCGCGTCTAAGTTGACTGCGCTGCGGGAGAATCCAGCCCATTCTTATACATGTGGCCATGATGCAGGCGCGAGATACATGTAGACTCAACAACGGCGGCGTCGTTGTGAGCATACAAGCTAGTTTGAGCGCTTTCCACTTTAATGGTTTCGGCCTGCAAGGGATTGATGGTCAAGCTGGCAAGAAGTATTAGACCTGACCCCGCGTTGGTGGGGCTACAGGTAAATGATGATTGAGTAATACTATATTTACTCACGGCAAGCCGAAGGTGAGCAAGCAGGCCGGGTTCAAGAGCCATATGATCTCGTCTAACGACAAGGAATCGGGACACAGCACAGCCGTCGCGCTCCAATCTACGACTGTAGGCCGGGGCTTGTTCGACTTCGTAATTGATGAAGGCCCCGGACAGGCGGCGGGCGGGAGCTAAATCTTCTAATCGGGAGGCGGGGCCGCGTGAGGTTCGTCTCGGAAGCTACGGCCACGGTGGGCGGCCCGTGGTAGACCCGGATCCTTTGGTACGTTTAGAGGCAAGGAGCCGACAAACTTCAGCATCGCATCGTGTCAACGAGCCAAACTAGGGAGAGGGACCATCGTCCCTCGCGTAAATACCACCCCGAGGTCAGACCACTGTATCATCGGCCAACCCAGGCGTGATAGTCGGCGATCGTGAAATACTTCTCGCTGGCTGACATACCGAGCTCATGCCGCGACTTGGATAAGTGAGAATTCATTAGACACAATAAAGGAATTGGAAGAACTATATTTGTACATATAAATCCCATGGCCCGATGTCGTGTGCTGTCGGCTCATGTTGTCTTCAGCTCATGGCGCTACTCCTGTCCGACAAGGTACCTATCATGTCCTCGACAGAAGGAAGTTATCGCCGGGTAGCAGGGACCTTCTGCAACATGGCGTCCACTTCGTCGGTGATGTCTCGAAGCGGGAACTCGGTCCTGTTACCGGCATTGGTCCCAGGGACCTTGTTGCTCGCGTCCAAGAAGTATTCGGTGACGACATAGATGCGCTCAGCGATTTGGACGGTGGCGACCGAGAATCCATCTTGGGACTGGAGCGCGTTCGCGACGGTGCCGACTATCTTAGCGGACTTCCAGTCATCATCCGACCGAACGACGACAGTGCCGTCGCTAGTGTCCGAGACCAGGATGGTGTTGCCTCCGTACTTGGCGGGCATGTAGACCTGGTCCAGGTCCTTGCCGAGGGTCCTGTTTCCAGCCAGTGGGATGGCGATCGGCTCGCCCTGGGCCTTGGTCGCGTCGAACCGGTAAAGACCACCGTCCTTGCCGTTGCTGGCGATGAGAGTGTTACCTCGTGAAACGATGCCAGTGTAGCCCGCAGTGGTACGGTTCGAGATACGATCGACGATCCAGGGAACGGCCTTGGAGCCATCCGCGCTGACCTTGATGATGCTCCCCGGGTAGGTACCCACGACGAAGGTGTTGCCGCAGGTGTCGAAAGTAAGGTCTTGGAAGCCGCCGTACACGCCGTTGGATACAGCGGTGAGGTTGACCTGAGAGGTGACTTTCTTGCTGTCGTGGTCGTAAGTTACGAGGAAGTTGTCGCCCGAGATATCCTGTCCAGACGTGTCGAAGGCGGCGCCAGCGTTGACTACGGTAGCCAATTGCCCGTCAGGGCGTACACGCATTCCGCTGGAGTGAAACTCTGGCTTTCCACTGAGACCGGGAAATTCGATGATTTCCGATACCTCATTCTTTGTCGCATCGTAGACCGCAACGGAGGCATTGTAGAGAACACTGCAAGCCGTTTGTTAGCGAGTCGTCGCGATTCGTTCATTGCTACGGGCTTATCTATACCTAAAGTATGTAACGCATCGTTTCGCGTCGAACTCGGCATTTTCGGGGTACAGCTGGAATGCAGACACGGTCAGGTTCCCCGAAGGCGAGGCGCACGTTGACGTCTCTTTGGGGCAGGCGACCGGGCTGGCCAGGCTGCCAGCTGCCGACAGCAGCGTGACTGTAATAGCGGCGGAGAACATTGTGATAAGAATGAGCGACTCTTAGTTTGACTGCTGAGCTTACCATCTAAGAAAAGTCGTAGAGATAAGGCTGGGCTGCAGGCCTTTATACCAGAAGTTAATGGTCTACAATCGCATCTAGCGTCCGACAAGAGTCATTGCCGACCCAGGATGCAAGCTCATCGCTGTCTGTCCGTGTCGCCATGCAATCGTTGCACCTTGCCATGTCGTCAAACTAAGGATCAATTATCCACCTGCATAAACCATCATGGCGTGTTCTTGGGGCTGAGCTTGAACGACAGCCGTGAAGGTGCGGGTGTGGGATCGCCGACCCCGATGCCCGAGTCATGGTTTTTCACCACCCACACGTAGGGCTTGAGCTGTGCAGTCGCCGTGCTCTCTGGGGAGCTGAGTAATAATGAGACGAACCGTTGCAATGGAGCACGCGTCCTTCCTCATCCATACGCCCCGTATCGCATCCCGCAGCGCTGCGACGATTGAGCTCAGCGGTGCGCACCGCCGCGCAATACCGCCGAGCGATCCACTGCACGTCGGAACTCAGAAGCACGCTAATGTTGCGAGATCTCGGCATTCGTTGGGGTGTCCCCGGCAGTGAGCCGTGAGCTACTGAAGCAGCGCGAGTTTGATGACAATTAATCCGAGCAGAGCCCCAACACGTAATTAATTGGCCTCTTGGCATGCGTTACGTAGTCGTGAATAGATTGCTCGATCTTTTGGGATGCCCTCCACACGTCAATCCGGCTGCCCACACCGCCCTGTCGGTCTCAGCGGCACAGGCCGGTAAGTTATGAGCCCCATCCGGTTTCTCCGTGTGGGATTGAGATCGCAAGGCGGACGACCCCTTTGCTGCTGTCGCATCTCCGGGCTGGAACTCGGGTGGACGATAGGTTCTACGAGAAGGAGGATCTATTCGGCCCCTGGATCTGTTCTCTTTGGTCACTGCTGCCTGGAAGTAGGCGTGTAAGGTAATGGCTATACCGCCGCAGTACGCCGGCGGCACGTGCGAATGAATTGTCCCCTGTGCCCGGGCCAGATGTAACACCTTCATGTGGCACCTTGGCCCCGACACCGTTCCTTCTCAGTAAGTATGCTCCATCGCTGCGACTCACCAGTTGTCATCGTCGCCCGCCGTTCCTCTCCGGGGCTGCATCGACCAGCTCTTTGGAGCACCCTTTGTTGACAGGGCGTTCGGGCAAGCTGATCCGAGAAACCCAATACTTCCATGAAATTAGGAACGAAGAATGAAGAAGTCACTGTGACAAACGCGGCGGGCGTACTTGTCCACTTGCGCCGGCCGTGCATTCGCTCACGCGTGTGTTACTCAACACAATGTCAACCCATTCTCCCTGTTTTACGTTCGCGAAACCTGCGCCGGGACACAATTTTGCGATAGGAACGCGGTCTCAATTGCCTCGTACTATTCATTTTTAAGCGCTCGGTCGAGGATGACGGCTTTAGCACAGCTTGTTGCGGCGCTGCTCGTTTGCTGTCAGAGGGTGCCGTACATAAAAGGACTGTCTTCGTCCCTGTCTTGTCCCTTCTCGCCGCTCCCTTGTCTTTGTTGGCTCTCTCTCGCGCTTCGTCAGGCGTCCGAAAAGCGTCCTCTTCTCCGATCCACTCTTTCGCCGTCTCGCCGTGTGCCCGCTAAGAGACGAGCCTCGGAGGTCATGAGACGATCGCTCAACACTTATTTATGCCTCCTCTCGACTACCGCTTCTGCCACCTGGCCACCCGCGATGGACCCGACGGATTTGAGGTTCAATGGCTTGCTCGAGGCGCAGTATAAAGCTATGGAGCTGAACGAAGCAGGGCCGCAACAAGGCGTACGTTAAACTTCACCCGCCGTCGAATTTTGCCAAAGAGGTCCCTGACGACAGAGGGCAGTGGTGTTCCGTGAAATCCCAGAAATGCAACGTCATCCTATATTCCCCAGCGCGCGTCCCCGGCCCCAATGTCGTGTATAAATTGATGCAACAAACTCAAGGCTACAGTTGTTCGCCTGGTTCCCTGGTGAGTGGTCTCAGGCAACATTCAATGCCACGATCCGTCGCCCCTCTGTGTGTTGACAAAAACGCGCCTCGGCTGTCCAGTGTAACGAGCTCGGTACAGCGTGCGTCAAAAGGTGGAAGCCGGGAAAGACGCTTTGCGATTATGTCGATGTCATCGCTGAGATGGACACTCCTGGGTGCATTCCGTGAGACGCGCTATCAAGGCATGGCCGCCGCAGCCCGCCGACTTTGATGGCTTCCACTGATGCTGTCGCTATGGCTACTGCTGCTGTCGACTGCAATGGCAATAACTGTTGCTTTAAGGCAACCTTGTTCGCGGTGGCCAGGTAGAACAGGGTTAGTGTCTATTGTATAGCAATGTTGCCGACAGAGCGATCTACCTGATTTCTAGTTGAGTACACGTCCCGAATCCGGAACATCAACGCTCCAAACATGAGGCGCAATGTGCGACTGGCCGGATGCCCATCATCTTACAGCGTTCCTTTCTGTCGCCTCGGAGAACATTCCTGCTTTCTTGCCACCTGTCTCTGCTATGTTGGTCTCCACGCTGGAGAGCTCGATCTGATTGTGACCAAACACTTTGCTGTTTCGCCCATATCTCTCTGCAAAACCCGCGATGGACTTGTTGCGTGAGGCGTTGGTGCTAAACACACGAGGATACACCCGCACCAGTATCAGGCGCACGGTCGGCAAACATGTGCAAATCATCCCCACGTTGACTTCGATCGTCGACCACCAACCAACGATCCATTGGTCCCACGTGGGGTTCTTCGAGTTTGCAAAGTAAATGAGCGACTGGAGACGTAGTACCGAGACAATGGTTACGCTGCGGCAAAGCGCTTGTCAGTCACTGAACTACATGTAGCAGCGGCTGGACATTTGACTTACAAAGTCCCGATCAAGAACATTATGGCAACCCCAATCTTCTTCTTCCAGTGGAGCTCCAGCTTCTTGATCTGACTGAGCGGTATCGCAATCATCCACACGTCGACCGCAATAGCGAGGGCCGCGTTAATCCAGGCGAAGAGGTTGATGTTTATGCACCGGCCGCGGGACGTGGCATCCACGTATTGGGTCCAATAGTGATGAACGGGGCTGCATTGGAAGATGGCCGTCGTGACAAAGGTGAACCCGAAGATGACATTGAAGATTGACGTCCCGATGAGGAGGCGGCGAGTCCGGGTGCCGGGGAAGATGTAGAGGTAGAAGAGGGAAAGGCTCAATTTAATGAGCGACATCTCTGCCAAATAGAGGATTTCCATGACGTAGAAGTATAGAACGAAGTCCGTAAGCGTATCAGGCGATAATGTCCAGACATCTTTGCCCATGCCATGTGCCGTTAGGCCGACCTTGTTGATGATTGTGCAAGGGATGCCAATCACCAGTGTCGCCAGTATTGCCCAGTCGTCGGCGCCAAGTGTATTTCGCTGGCTAAAGAAACGCTTGAAGATGAGGCGAATAACGACTAGCAGCGCGGTGATGACACCCATCGAAATGTTCATGGCATCGTATCTGGGGGCCTTGTCGCGCCTCGGTCGGTTACACGTCGTCTCGGTCAGATTCTTTGTGACTGGGGGGCCAACATGTAAGTCGCCGTCTTGGCTTGGTCAAGTCCAGGTGGTCTGTACTTACACAATGCTTCCACCAGGGAGCATGACTCGAGGATGCATGGTGACCCAGCCTCTTCGATGGCTGCGTATTTGTCTACGCAGATGCATGTGGGATCATCGAGTGAGCAATTCGATTGAACGGTCGCATTGGCAAGGCACTCTTGCTGCGGACAGTAGATTCGTGTCAGCGGGAATGTTTTGCATCGCAAGTGCTCATTGTAATAAATGGCGAGAGCGTACCGCGCAATGTGGTGCCTTTTGCAGAGACTGTATCAAGTCGCTGGCCGAAGGCAGGGACCCTGCCCGTGTGAAAGGCAATGTCGCCGCGACCACGGCCGCAGCCAGGCGCATGCTGGGCACAGAGCACCCTTCCGGGGTGTTCGCTCTCGGGTTTGTCGCTGATGATCGGGAGCGTGATGTCGAAATCTGCGGCAGCCGATGCTGAAGTCAGGTATCTCGGTCCCGCCTCGTCAGTCGGGTCGCATGTGCTCGGAGGTTTGAGCCAACGAGGTTTCAGTGGCCGAGCATGGCAGATCGCCGCAGGAACCAGTCCCTGGTGTTGCCTCTTGGACACCCGGTGAAATATTTACCGGCATCAGGACCCTGCCCATAAAAGCCTGCGTCAAAATCGACATCCGGAGTCCCTAAATACCACAGGAGGGCGGCGTGTCAAGCCGGCACGCAAGCGCGGGCCAAAGATCATTCCGAGTCATGCGGGTGCTGATGATCGGCAAACCCCTTGAACTTGGGGCTTGGTGTCAGAGCGCCACTACAGATTTGGCTACCCCAACGGCTCTGGAAGCAGCGAACCCCGGACCCACGACTCCGGTTCGACAGAGCGATGGGCGCTGTGGCGTTGGCATCTTTCCGTGAGTGGCTGTCCATCGTGTTCCAGTTACGTTGTCGACACAAGGATGGTAGCAGCGGACTGGCGGCTGTCGCAAGTTCGCAACGTGAAAGGCGTACTAAATTGGTGTTTGGTGGAGCGGGCTTCGCTTCTGTTCGAGAGCGCGACAGCAGTGCCACTGCCCAGATCCCCAAGCGCAAGAACGAGTGCTGGTTTGGCGTTAGCGGCAGAAGTCAAAGCACTCGCTGGTCCGCACGGGCAAGATACTGACCATTCGCATCCTCCGTTCCAGTGCGTCCAGTTACCTCGCTCGCCGCCGATGGTGAACTCTTTGGCCGCTGGACCCGGCAATTGGCACGGAATGGACCGCCAAGCACGGAGAAGAGGCCCATGGCCTCAGCTGGTGCTTGCGCCATGGCATCTAGAAGCCCCCTTTGACACTTCTGACATGCGCTTATTGCCACCAGAAGGGGAGGCATCGATCGGCCGCCTCCGTTGCCCAGCGCTGAGTGAGCAGCGTACATTAGGCATTTCGATACGCGGTCGGCCAGCTTGCAAACCTCACTTGCTCAGGTCCACCTCCACCAGGAGGCACTTGTCCTGCGCCGAGCCGCTGGACTCAGGTGGCCTCCAACCATTGCGGCGGCTGTCTCCGTGTGGGTTCTTGATCCTCCCGAAAAGTGGGTTTGAGGTCTCATGCTGGGGAGAAAGCCAGCAAGGAAGGCAAGGATGAAATCTCTTGCAGTCTGCACGCACTTAGCCACTGAACCAGGGCAGCGCGAGCCCGAGGCGCCTCATAGACGTTCGGACTTCTATCGATCTCAAGTATGGTTTCATCAACTCAGTCTACACTCAATATGGCTGCATGGATTTCGGTGCCAATGTCGCGGAGTCACGGGCCTGCTCTGGATCGCAACGACGTGCCGGATGATGGGCACGGGCACTGGGCGTGTGGGGAGCCGCGGGGCGCTCCGGTGCTCGCGCTTTCAGGTACAACACAGACATGGCCCTGTCTGAACCAGACATCGGCATCGTCATGGTAGTGCATAATAACAGTAGCAACACGCTTAGGCGAGGATCCGCATCGTTCGGTTATAAGCTGGACACGTTAATGGCCTGGAGATTGACCCACGGATGCCGAGGAGCCCGGGTAATGGAATCTGGTTCCCCCGCAAACAAAGTGCGGGGATGTCGCGGTAGTCAAGTCCAAATGACTGCGAGTGCAATTGAGATGGTCTCTCTATTCTCCTGTGTCGCGTTCTTGAAGGATATTTTGTACTTGAGGGAGGCCTGATCGTCACTCGTGAGGTTCATATCACAATGAGGTTCAAAGAAATCCATTGTTCCGGCACGCCCTACGAGGCAAGTCGCCGCGTCGTCTCATAGCTCCCGAGTCCATCATAGCTAATCGCGAGTAGATTGGGTTCGCGCACGGCAAAGGTGCCAAGGTGGAGATTGGTCGCGGGCTCATATTCTACGCCGGGCTCTTCTGGCAGGCAAGCAAGCTTCCATGGCCCGAAGTCCAAGAGCTGGCGCGGGACTTCGACGGCATCATAGCGACCCGCTGGCCACGGTACTACGAAGAGATCCGAGGTTAGCAAGCCGTATTGCGAAACAGCACGCGCTCAGCGTTGACCAGATCGCTCGCAGGCATCGCGGATGGAGCAGGTCGCGACATTCTCGATATTCTTGCGCTGAATGTGCGATCCGAAATAGTGTTTGGGCAGTTCAGCGACGGCTGTACCAGCGCGTACTGCCGGAGCGACGCCTACTCGTACCTGGGGCAGAACTGGGATGTATGCCATGAGTACTTGTCTGCACGCGTCAGTGGGAAGAACAACAAAGCTGACAAGTCCGCAGTGGAAGGAGGAACAAGGGGAGAATCTGATTCAGTTGACCATCACCCAACCTGATCTTCCGGCGATCAAGATGATCACAGAGGCGGGAATAATTGGCAAGATTGGACTCAACTCTGCAGGTGTTGGTGTCTGCTTCAACGCCATTCGCGCCAGAGGACTCGACAAGACGCGACTCCCTGTCCACCTCGGCCTGCGACTAGCGCTGGAAAGCACCTCGGTCGAGCAGGCGTTGCGGCAGCTCCAGGATATCGGCATGGCAAGCTCGGCGCACTTCCTGATCGGGGACGCAACCACGGCGGTCGGCCTCGAGTTCACGTCCAGCACATTCGCCCAGGTCCCCGTCAACAACGCTGGCTTCGTTGTGCACGCAAATCACATGCTGCTCACTCACACGGGAATCTACGAGCCACATTGGCTGGACGACTCGGCGCCGCGCGTCGAGACAATGGAACGGAACATCATCGCGGCGGGTGAGGTATCTTGGGACGGCTTTCGCACTCTGTTCGAGGACGAGACTGGGTATCCTTGTGCGATTAATAGGGCGGCAGAAGGAAAGGGCGAGTTTCCGACGCTTTTCAACATCTGCATCGACCTGAGGAGGCGGGCGGCGGTGGTGAGAGTTGGCCGACCGACTGCAGGCGACAGCGGCCAAGTGCTGTCCTTCGAAGAGTAGCACCGTGGCCTGGGTCACTGGGGCGTCTGACTTCAGTTTGTCTTACTGTTCTGTCAGCCCTGGGCAGCCATGGGACGACCCTGACACTCTTCATTGTCGGACTTAGTCAATGCCATCGGCAGTGCCCGAGAAGAACTACCGGGACGGCCAGTGGATTCGTCCCTTTACCAGATGGATAAACTGTTCATCCTAAATGGAAGTTCGTCTCAAGTCCTCTGTTTCCCCGCCGATTGGCATGCATTTGCATCTTCAGCGTCCGAGCGCTCACCAAGCGAAACACATGGCAATGCAAGCAATCACATGCCATTGGCTCTCAAAGCCAGCCACCGTCTTTCAGCCTGTCGACACGGGCTGTCCAAGACTCCTGAAACATTCGGTGCATTCGTCGGGCAGCTCGTAGCCGGCGCTGTTTTCCCATTTAGGGACCTGGCTAGCACCATCCAATCCCGCTAATGCACACGCAGGGACATCGACGGGGGGACCCCGCCGCGGCTTTGTCTTGCGCTTAAGCTCTCGAGGAAGTCGAAGGCCGCCGCCGCAAGCCACATTATAAGAGCTGCAAACTTAGCACGCGCTCATCGCGGGTGGTGCCTTGAATTTAGCCATTCTCGGGCTTCTACCCCGAGTAGCGCAGCTCATCCCACGTGGAGACGCAGCGATGCCCCTGGCAGGGCCCCAGGCCGATCCGTTTCCCTTGCTCCTTTCCTCCTGGAACACATTTGATCAAAAGCCATGTATTTCTGCTCTGCCGCGCCGACCATCTCGGGACACGATTTGCCTCCCGACACAATCTGGGGCTAGGTGATCCTTCGATCGCGGACCCTCGCCAAGTCGCCGCCATGGCCGTGGAAGATGCACCAAACCGCGGCCCGGAGCTTCTCGCGGTCAACATCTTCTTCTGCGTGCTTGCGGGCGTCATCGTCTTGTTGCGATGCTACTCTCGAGCGGCCCTTGTCAAGGCTTTTGGCCTTGACGACTGGCTCATGATTCTGGCTACCGTGCGCCGACCCGATGTGCTTATGTCGATTGGGAGGCAATCACTAACTGCAAGACAGGTCTTCTTTATTATTTACTGCGTCATGTCTAATCTAGGCGTGAAGCATGGCACCGGCCAGCACCAGGACAGCCTCGACAAGGAGGATATCAAGCTTGCGACGATGGTAAGGAAGCCGGCAACACGTCATGATCCCGTCGATATCGCTAATACCCCTCAAGTACTGGTGGTTCTGTTACATCTTCTTCAGCTTGACAATGATCACCTCGAAGGTGTCTTTCGCCTGGTTCCTTCTCCGCATCACGACAACCAGAGCACACTCGTGGATCATCTACGGCGCGTCGCTCTGCACCATCGTCGCAGGAGGAGTGTTCTTCTTTGTGACGCTCTTTCAGTGCAATCCCGTATCTTCGTACTGGGACAAGGACCAAGGCGGGCACTGCCTTAGCATGGACATCATCATGGCCCTCGCATATCTCTACAGCGTCTTCAGCGTCATCACGGACTTTACCTTTGCAATACTGCCGGGCTTCATCATTTGGCACCTGAAGCTGAAGACCAGAGCCCGAGTCGCCCTCATAGGACTGGTGGTAATGGGCTGCGCGTATGTATCCCTCCCGTTCCTGGTTCTGAAACACCGGGCTGACCCCTTCTAAGCGCAAGCTCAGCTGTCGTGGTGCGCTGCGGGTATCTCATCAGGTTCAAAGACCCGGACTTCTTATGTGAGAACCTCCTTCAATTTCGCGCTACTGGCATGTGTTAGTGCTGACAACTGGAAAGGGGCAACGACTGATATCGCGATTTGGTCAACCGTCGAAATGGGCCTGGCCATCAGCGCCGCGAGCCTGGCGACCCTACGGCCCCTCTTCAAAATGGCTGCGTGGAAGCTGGGCTTCTCCTCCCGGCAGACAACTTCCGCCCGCACGCCTTACGGCGCGAGCGTTCCTCACGGCCTGGGTCCGAACAGCACACACGGTGTCGGCACATTCGACAACCATGTCTACGTCCTCTCCGAGTTTACACAAGGCACAACCAAGGTGGAGAAGTATGGGGACTGGAAAGTTGGGACACATACCACGGCGTACGCCGATCATCAGAAGGAGAACATGTCGGAGCATGATGTCCACATGACCACTGGCAGCATTGATAGCCAGGAGAACTTGAACAAGCAGCAGTCTAGGGGCATGGAGGAGACCAGAGGGGGCCAGCGAGACTTTAGCGGTAGGATGAACCGCTACTAATATTAACGTAATGAAACTCGTTCCGCTAGGCTTCCAATACCATTCAATTGATCTGCTCCATCCGTAACTCCAAGCTACCCGCATTTAATGGCAATTGTGGTATTTTCCCAGCCGTCTCGTTTCTTCAGTCGAGCGCCGAGACCCGCGCCATTGTTGATCGGCTTGCACGATGGTGCTGTAAGCCTTGCCCCCTCCATCTTTATGTCCTCGAACCTCATCCCCATCGGCTCCAAGTCCATGCGCAATAAAATCAGCGCCATGAATCCCATAATCTCCTCAAAAGCCAGGTTTCTGCCCGGGCAGAGGTGTTTACCACCGCCAAAGGGGAAGAAAGCAGCTTTGCGACTGCGCTCCGCTCGCGATGCCCTTGGTGGAGTCTGTGCCCCAGAGACGCGTGCTTCGGGGAGGAATCGCTCTGCCCTGAACTCCCCAGCGTCCGGCCCCCATATGGTCGTGTCTCCGTGAGTGACACCTGCCGGCATTTGGACATCAACGCCCTCCTTTAGCACGTACGTCTTCCCGTCCGCTGCTGTGAGGGAGATGTCAGACGTGACACGGCGCATGCTGACAGAGTGATTGATCAACCGTAGTGTCTCCCGATAGCAGCTAGTCATCAGGGGTAGTTGATGTTCGAATCGAGAAACATCGAGTGTCGCGACCCTGTGGTTGTCTGGTGAATCACCCTGCGCAGCTACTGGCTCGAAGTTGAGCGCGCCTTCAATTTCGGTGCGCATTTGTGTTAACAGTTCGGGCCGACTCAGCACGAAAATGAGCAGCCAGAAAAACGTCGGTATGGCATTGGTCGTCGCAATGACCGCCTGTATGGTCTCCATCTTGGCGATTTCTTCTCCGTTGAAGCCGTGTCGACGAAGGGTGTCTGCCCTTTGTGCTATGAGCAGGGAAGTTGTGGGATCAACAACATCTCGTTTCTCGCTGTAATACTTGGTCATGACTTGATGCAACAGCCGCCTCGCACGAAAACCCCTCGGCATAGTAATTGACGGATAGGACGATACGAGAAACGACGGGATTGCATTCTCGAATTCCCTGTCCAGGTTTCCGGGGTCAGTGACGTTTCAGTGATGGAAATGTCTTGTCTGGCACCGCTGTGACTCACCAGAGGACAGAAATTAGTCTCAAATCTTTTGAGAAGGGATCGCTGTTTCCATAGAGGGCTTTCGTTGTTGAAACCGTCATCAAATCTCTACACCACAAGTACAGGTTCTCCACCTCAAGTCCGCCTTGAAGTGCTCTTTCTCGTCCCGCATTGAAGACATGCGTTGTTTGCGAATCGCTGCCAATCGTGTTCAACTTGCTGGATATGGTGGCCAAGAAGCGCCGCGTCATCTTGCGTAGAGGCTTGACCTGAAATCCCAAGTGAAAGGCGTCTGTCAAGTCCGGCAGAAGCTTCTCGTCCTCAATGACTTTCGTGAAGGCCTCGTCCGAAAGGTCAAATGTCGTCTGAACAAGGCTGAAGATATAGGGCTCGAAGGTCGCCGACTTGGACCGTAGCACGACGTGGATCAGATTTGGATCGAAGATGGCATACGCTTTGCCGCTTAGCATCGGTAACGTCGCCAGCGACATCGATGGGTTGGCCTTGCTGCAAGATCGGTCTGTCTTAGCACTCAGGGACGACTGTATGTAGACTCCGGGCAATCAGAGAAACAGCTGATATGAGAACACATACCGAAGGATAGAGTGAAATTCGCCCTGGAACCTGACAATGTTGATGATATGCCCCAGGAAAGGGAGTTTCGGTCGCAGGAGTGGAGGCTCTCGCGGGTCGTATGAACCCGGGGACGGAAGGGCGTGAAGCCATGCAGCGACACTCAAAATGAATAATACTGACACGACGAATATGTAGAAAGGAGTTTTGCATATTGGCAAGTGCCATGCAGTTCCATCGAGGCGCCTGGTCGGCGAGCCTGCAACCAGTGTCACGGCAGCATCGAATGGCTGCCACAGTATCGACGTGCCATTCATCTTGATGCCTTGCGACGGTGGTGGAGGACAAGTCGGCGTCGTCTCCCATCTGGCCGGTCCTGGACATATGCGGCTTAGAAGGCGGCGATGTTATCACTTATCGACTTCGGCGGCAGCACCCGGCGGCCCTACCACAATGTAGGCAGACAATGTGAAGCGGCGGCCGCTGGCCACGCTTGCTGTGGACAGTCCGTGACAGTGGACCGTTCCGTCATTGGGTGTCGAGGGCGTGTGGCTGGCACGGCCCAGCGGCATGGCGTTCCGTCGCCCACGCCCGGTCACCTCGATGGCGCTGGCGGAGCTGATGGTGTGCGGTCATCGAGGCGAAGAGAATGCAACGCCGTTGTGGCAGTAGTCACTCCAGTTCCATTGGTGTCTTGAGGTCTCGACAACAAAGCGAAGCACAGCGTGAGGTTCTTCTCAATATAGCTGGCGTAGGCTGCAACGGCCCGTCAGGGTCAGAGCGGCCTCATCTGCTGCAGCCATATCTCAGAGTCAATGTACTCCGTATGCAGGCACAACAAGGAGTGTTTCCAATAATAACATGACTCGTCGTATTTTCACACACCTGTGCCTCTGTCTTCACGCGTCCATTTCTCCATGTCCATGTACGTCGCACCGGCAATACCGGCCTATAGTGCCGCACCGTCAGGCTTGCAGCGCGCAGGCAACGCTGCCTTCAATGGCTAGTTCTGCAGGACGCATTGCCTTCAGTTGCTGCTACAGGTAGCCCGCGATGTCTCAATTGCCTGAAAGGCCCGGCAGCCCGCGACGCCTCAATTGCCCGTGTAGTCTGGCAGCCCGCGATGCCTCAATTGCCCGCGTAGCCCGGCAGCCCGCAATACCTCAATTGCCCGTATGGCCCGGCAGCCCTCTATGTCCTCAATTGCAGCCGTAGTCCGTCGCGCAGAAGCAGCCGACGCCCGTCAGCGGGCGCCGGCCGCTGGGATGGCACTCTGGCCCGCGGAAGACCTATTTTTAGTGACGGTGACAGGGGCTTCCAGTGGCGATACAGGGCTGGAAACTGAGTTGTGTGGAAATCGAGAAATGCGACTGTGAAGATGGGACTTCTCCAACAACATTTGAAGGACTGCCCACGGACCAGCACCAAAAAAAGTCGTTTCAAAATTTGCACCTCCCAGTGGCGGTGAGCCGAGATGAAGAAACAGCTGCGTGAATGTAGCCCAGTGGATCGTGCTGTCTTCTCACCGGCATTTACCGGGAGCATGAAGCGCCCGGCGCCACCAACACTAGATGCACAATGGAACTCGACTCGTTGCCCAATCGTTGATGGCGGTCTTTTACTTTTGGCCCGAGCGCCAACGATGCAGAATGCGCACGTGAGCCAGGCCGTCTGCAGCGTCCTGTCGGGGTCTTCTATGAACCAATCTCGAGTAGAGTAGCGTCACTGTTGGTTCCTGTCATTTGGAGCTGGCGAACTTTGCATGTCGTGCATGACGATGTGGACATGCACGCCAGCAATGTCGAACAAGGGCAGCGCATTTCAAATGTTGTTGTTACACGCGCTGACGAACGATTGCAACATGAACTGCCTGGACACTGTACAGTATGCGGCATGGTCCAGACCGCGCGAAAGCACTCCCAATGCACCGTTGACGGCGGCGACCTCGGAGTTGTGTTAACTGGCCGGCCAGCCCCTGTACACGGGACTGACAGCAACCCATGCGAGGAGCGCACGGCACATCAGCACCTCACTATCAGTGCCAGCGAGACCCACCCACCACAGGCTTCTTCAACCTTCAAATGCTGGTCTAAATGCAGCGTTTGCAGTCAGCCCCGAGGGTGTCGCCGGCTCGGGCCGTATTGATGTTGCTGATGACTGAGAAGGGAACTTCTGAGCATCAAGAACTGCACGCTTCCCGTGCTTGTAATGATTCTGTCTAAGTGTCCATTTTACTGTAAGTACGAATTACTGTACACAGATAACCATGAGCGCGTGCATCGGCCCCGCTGCCGCGCTCAGTTCAGGCCGAAACGTAACACCGTCTAACTAACGCCTCAATTCGCAGTCTCCTCGCCACCGAACTGTGCATTGACGGGCAACAAGTCTGCCTTCAGAAGAGATCGCGCCAACAAATGCCCGAGGACTCCCCTAAATTCTGTAAACACATGCTGCAACATGAACGTATCCATGTTCGTTATCCCCGCACCCACGGAATCAGAAACCCGAGCGTCAGCCCGCCATTTCGGAAGTAGATTTTGAGCCATGGCGGACCCCCGTCTCGTGTGAGCCCAAGAGCTAACGCATCCGTCCACGAAGGCTTTCTCATCAGCCCCGTCACGAAGCTCAAATGGGTACGAGCCATGTATCGCAAAGTACGACAGGATTAGCTGGTCGTGGTTCGCAGCCATGAACTGCGATATATGGTGCTCGTTGGACGAGCAGCCTGTCGCGCAATCGATCGCATGCGGGAAGACTTTTTTACCTGCGTCCCGGCTCGCTGATAAGATCAGAGAGGTGTAGGCTGACGTCGGACCATCCAAACTGTTTCCCATGATAACGACATGCGGTCTTCGATCTTTGGACTCCATGAGGCTCATGATGGATGATTGTCGGAGGCTCCAGCGAACGCCATTTCCACAACCTTTCTGGGTGCCCTGGTTCAAGTCAGATCGCTGTATGCTTCAACTTCGCTCTTGCAAAGTACCTCTTTATTGCCTCTCGACAATGACATGAAGCCTGTGAATACATTTATATGGTATCCTTTCGCCATCGTTAGTGTTGTATTTTTCCCGTGCCAATTGGGATTCTTACCATCCCCGCAGAAGTGCCGATCGACGATGATCACGGGAGATCTAATACTGGCCAGGAACCCGCGTACAACGAGATACCCTAGATAGCATGGTACAACTTCTATTGCCCTTGGCGATAGCTGAATACTTCTTTCAAGGAGGCTGGCCAGAGTGAGCGCTGCGAATCTCAACATGCATGGAGGCATAGCTTACCAAGTCATCTGTCTCAATTGTGGTAGCTTGGTACACGTGGCCAGCAGCCAGTCTGTGCTTAGTCCCGACAGCCACACTTTAAGTTCTTTGAACTCTTTTTCCAGTCGATTCGATCCCGGTCGCTTATACTGTTTGTTTTGCGCAGCTGAGGTCGCGAGTGCATCTGTTAAGCCTCTAACTTGGCGCGGGTCAACCATGCCCGTTATCTTCCATCCGTTGAACAAGAAACGCTTGTACTTCGAGAGTGTATATGCATAGACGATGAATCGGATCATTACTGGAGCATCAAATACATTCCAGCTTGGTCTCTGGAGCACACCGTCGACGATATCTCTCGATGGTTCATGTTCGGCGCTGACAGCCAGCGGCTCTCGCGGATAGTGTACCTCGGCTGGGTCGCCTTTCGTCCGGCGCTTCCATGTCGGTTCCGTGTACACTTCATCTGCCCAACCCAAGCGTCGGAGGATTTGTCGTGGTGTGGCTTCCTTGGGCGGAAGCCCGACATCTTCTGAGCTCAAACAATCTTGAACTAGGTTGTAATACAGTTCCACGCCGTTCGCTTTAACATGGCGTAGACCCTCGATGGTTTTGCTAAGGCAGGCGTCGAAGTGCGCCAACACCATGGGGTCTCGGAAAGCGATGTCATCGTACTTGGTGTAGGCATCAAGTAACATGGCAGCTCGCAGGTGACAGCCGGCATCACCACCATGGGCATCGAACGCAGTTAGACCTGACGACCTCGTCACGGCCTTGTGCTGCGTGAGAAGTTGCCGAAAAAGACTCAGGGCATCAATCGCATCGGAGGCACTTCGCACGACATCGCTAAGGATTGTATGATAATTGTTCTGCTTTTTGACGTGGTCAACGCTTGTCGTGCAGGGAAAGAGAAAGTTTGCCATGTTGGCAGACCTGTTCAGAACTCTGTCGATGTGCTCATCTGTTCGCGAACTAGGCAGTGTTACTTTACCGGGCCAGCTTTATAGGTCTGGTCCGTGACCAAATCATCAAGATGCCCTCCAAACTTGTTTCTCGGCGGCATTGTTACGACGACTACAATAGTTACCACGTAATAGCTACAACATTCGATACCTGGTAGCGGTCATGAAGGGCTCGAGATTGAGATATGTCTGTTTTGGGAAGATTGATGCCAACATTGGTCAGAGCCTGTACACCTTGGGCCCGTGTAGTGAAAATATTTACAACTGAATAGGGAGTGTAATTCATGTACTGTATTGTCGAAGCATTCAGAACTACAATATTGCGACAATCCCTTCATTGTGTGTACTCTCTCCCGACTGAGAAAGCGAAGATCGTCACGCCGGGGCAGCATGCAGAGACCCAACGCATACCCGAACCGCCGGGTCGGTCCGACGATACACCGCATTTCCGTCAAGCTCTCGTCCCAGTCGCGGCCGGTTGAGGTTGAGGCTGTTGCAAATTTAGGCAATACCAGCGGAATATTCCGAGTCTCGACCAACGTCAATCAGCACGGGAGGTCGTTTTGAGATTTAGATCTAGAAGCAAGGATGCGCCACATGGCTCCGGGCCCCATACTCAGTTCTCGGAGTATTGGGCACGCTGCGTGTTCTCAACTTTCTGCATGTGGCATTCTGCTACAGTAGTCAAGAGGCATGGTCCAACAGCGGTCCCACTCAACTACATCCATGGAAGTACATCGCAGTCAGGCTTCAAATCCCTGGACAGGCTAGTTACTGTAGCAAGTGAGGGCACTGTAATAGCGGTAGCTGAGCTGGTCCACACTGTTGATGTTCTGGCAACTTAAAATCGGCACGGCCCAGGTGCCCCGTGCTGTACCATCGCTCTCCTGCAACTGCCGGACCCCCCCAAAACGTCGTCCGTGATACATTCGTCTTTGTCGGGTTTCCACATTGAGCAATTGCGCCTCCTCTCAATTCTCAGAGCTCACGACGTGTCGAAAGTACAGTGCAGCCTGTTACCTGATACTGCATAGGTGAATAAGGGTCCGGGTCCGCTGACGGCGAACACCGAGCGCGCTTGCTCCAGTCCTCGGTTCTCCCGAAATTATTCGGTGTCGCAGGGTGGCGCAATTGACGCGGGTTTACAGCGACGTCTTCTCGCGCCAAAATGTGCTGTAGCTCATAGCAACGGCGGCCGCATGATTTGCGGGATTACAACTGAGCCGGCTGCCAGCTCGCAGTGATTCGCCTTCAAGTACATATTTAAACTCCGTGCAAAGGAATCAGAGCGAATGCAATCTATGATGACGCAACGATGGGACGGGTCACAGCATAGTTCCGGTGCCTTGCACAGAGCTGCAGAATCAGCACGCAACTATTTGTCAATGGCGGGGGCCTGTAAGCAGTTGACAAGGCTCCTGTAGACCATGCTGGCACCCTTGCGGCTCAGGGACATCGTCAACGTGGTGGCGGTGCCCTGTAGCGCCCGTTTAACCGCGTGGCGCTCAACGGACTTAAACTGCACGGCGACTCCGGATTTAGGGAACACAGAGGCTGTGATTCCAAAGGCCACCGCGAACATGCCCTTGCTGATGGGATTTTGCATACGCCTTGAAGAACAAACTATATAAATGAAGAGATCGTGCGTTGCAAAGATGAGTTTCTCGGAGCCCAATACTGCGCTCGTTTAGCACACCAAGAGGCCACTGCCAGCGGCGCTAATCTCAACCAAAAAGCTGGCACTTGACAAAACACTGCCGCAATGAGACAGGACGTGAACTTCGACAGCCAAGGGCTAAGGATAGCTGGCCATCTTTACATTCCGGATCAAGCATCGACTGATGGGCGCCTCCCCGCTATAGTGGTCAGCCACCCAGGAGCCGGTGTCAAGGAACAGACTGCCGCAATCTACGCCAATCGCCTCCATAATGAGGGGTTCGTCACTCTCACCTTTGACTGTGCCTACCACGGAGAAAGTGAAGGCACGCCGCGAGGGCTCGAGGATCCTGCACATCGCGTGGAGGATATCAAGAACGCGGTCTCATTCCTCGCCTGCCACGAAAGAGTCGACCCGGACCGCATTGCACTACTCGGGATATGCGCGTCCGGAGGATACGCCGTAACTGCGGCGGCAACCGACATTCGCATCAAAGCCGTGGCGACCGTCAGCGGTGTGGACCTCGGAAGCTTCATTCGGAAGGGCTTTAACGGGAAACAAGACCCTTCTGTTTTGCGAACACAACTGGAGCAAGCCGCGCGCGCGAGAACTGCCGCCGCAGCTGGCGCCGACGCAGAAGGGTTCCCATTGTTCCCGCCCGATGAGGAGACCGCTAAAGGATGGGGCAAGTATGCCTATGAGGCTTGGAGCTACTACACCACACCGCGCGGTTGCCACCCTCGGTCGGCGAAGGTCATGCCCTGGATCAGCATCGACAAGCTGGCGAGCTTCTCTGGCTTCGGCGTGATTGATCAGATCAGCCCACGGCCAATTCTGATGGTTGTAGGGATGGACGCGGATACTAAGTGGATGGCAGATGAGGCAATTGTAAACGCCAGGGAACCCAAGGATCTGTACCTGATCGACGGGGCAAGTCACGTCGACTTGTATGATATCGACGAGCATGTGACGAAGGCTACCTCACGGCTAGTAGACTACTATAGGGAATGGCTCAAGGTCTAGGAACATCTGAAGATGGCCAAGTTAGAGTGTCGGATAAGTCTTGTATGAATCATGGTCCACTGCGTCTAGCTCCACTGCCCCCCTTCATTCCGCAGATGCCGGTGTAAGTGATCCCGTCCACTCTCGATATGCTCGTCAATATCAAGGTTCCATAACCATTGGAAACGCTCATTCCACGCCTGCCTGAGCTTGTTCCCATCATCCCTGATGCCTTCGTGGCAAAGACACAGCAAATCGGCGTTTTCCTTGCTGCTCGTGACTACCTTTTGGCTGCGCGGTCTGCGGACACTGTCGTATGCCCTGAAAGCCGCTACAACATCCTCCGGATTGGCCACCGCATTGTCAGCCAGGAGTTCAGCGAGCACGAGGGCGTCCTCTATGGCCTGGCCGGCGCCGGCGCCTTGGTGAGGGGTCGAGGCGTGAGCTGCATCCCCCAGTATCGCGACTCGAGATCGGCAGTAGCTCGAAACTGGGGGGTGCTCGAAAATTGCCCACTGTGATGTATCCGACACGTACTAGTTGAAGTAAGCATGCTTACGTTTTGGACTCGTACGCTCGGCGGCGCGGTGGCCAACCTACCTTCATCAGCGCGTTGACGTACGAACCCATGTGGCCCATGTCGCTGTCGAGATCTTCCTTGGTCCCAGGGCGAACCCAACCGTCACTGTCCCATGCCTCCTCATCCAACTTGTACATACCAAAGTTCAACTTCTTTCCGTTCATAATGGGGTAGGTTATCGCGTAGCATCCACTCCCTATGTACCATGTGGCGACTCTAGCCCTGTGGTTGCCCACTGCGGTCACTGCATCTTGCATCTCCAAAACTGCGCGATAACAGTACATGCCACTGTACCGAGGTCTCGTCTGCTCCACCTCTTCGGGAAGCATAAACTCCTTTACCCTGGATTTGATCCCGTCGCATCCGACAACCACATCAGCAGCAACAGTTGTCCCATCTTCAAAGGACAGTTGCACCGAATCGGCTCTCTCTGTGAGGCTGACCAATCTCTTGTCGAAGTGTGCCGTGTTGTCGGGGATCATAGCCACCAACGCCGCCAGGAAGTCCGCCCGACGCAACGTAGTCTGTCCAGAGGGCAACGCTTTCAGATCCATCATGAGCTCACCCTCATCCTCCCCCGACGCCCAAACAACCTCGAACCATGTGTCTCGAAACCGCTCGAATCCAGGGCTGTCCGCGTTTGTCGTAACAAGCCAGTCGTATGTTACTCGAAGTTTGGGGTCGATCCGAGGCAAAGCGCGATGCGCCGCAGGTCCGATTGACAGGCCCAGCCCGGTCTCGCGAAAGGCCGGGGCAGCTTCATAGATTTGCACCGGGACGTTGCGACGCAGCAATCCGATCGCCAGCGCAAGCCCTCCAATGCCGCCACCAACAATGGCAACGGTGAATTGCTTTTTGGGAGATACTTCGCTCCCCATGGCGTGATTTTCGCCAAGGCGATGCGATGTGCTGAGGAGGTCAATCCTGTTGTAGGAACCAAGGTCCATCAGCGTGACTTCCCGCAGGAGAAGGATCTAGCCCTACCACGTACGTACGTTTCAGAGATCTACACCGGAACCCCGCACCAGACGTCAGATCGATCGCCTCAGCCGCTCGGCCATGTCCATGAAGGAGTCGCAGCATTACTAATCGGTTGTCGATATACGACATCGTGTAGCGCTTACTGTTCGTTAGCACCGTCCGGCTCGAACTTGATAAGTTTAGGGTGTTTCAGAAGTGCGTTAAGAGCATACAGGATAGGTGACTGGCCTAGTTGACTAGATGAAGAGCATTATCCTGGCTCACTTCATTATATACTTGAAAGAGTCATTGGGAAACGCCGTCTGTCTGTGGCTTTGTCGTCGTGAGGGTAGACTGGAGGGCCAAATGGCCTGGACATGTCCTGTGAATGGCCACGCTACCTTGCGAGGAGCCAATCCGAGAATGTCTCCCGCAAAGTACTGACCAAGGGGGAAGATACGCGACTGTATGAAACAGTCAAGGCTTCCCTTTCGTCGTCAATTCCTTGTGAATCCATGCATGTCAAACACTTCTACTACTACTCAGTGACCACGACCTTGCCAACTAAGAACGCTAAGCAGGTGAGACTTGCGAGCACGGGACGTGACTTGGTGCCTTGAATTGCTACCTATGACTTTGTGGAGAGGCGGATGTCTTATCACATCCCTCTGCCGACGTGTGTGTTTCAGTAGTTGCCCGCCGCCTTGATGACGATCGAGTCCTTTGCCAAGTCCTTCGCCTCGTCGCGCTTGTAGTTGGCGGCTGCTTTGATAACAATAGAGTCCTTGGTAAGATCCTGAGCCTCGTTGCGCTTATAATTGGCCGCTGCTTTGATGACGATGGAGTTTTTGGCGAGATCATGGGCCTCGCTGCGCTTGTAGTTTGTCGCGGCCTTGATGACGATCGAGTCCTTTGTCAGGTCCTGCACGGGAGCAGAGAAAACTGCGACGGCCTGCAAGACCACGAGAGACAGGATGCTGGTTCTCATGTTTGTTGTTGCGGTTGTTTGTACTTGGGCAAAAGAAAAGGGCAAGGTCGAGGATGTCTGCTTTGAGACTCAGAATCTCTCACGCTGGACTCCTTCACAGGCGCGGCTTTTATACAGCGACAGTGATAAACCATGGGGAACTCATCTCTTGCCTGTTGTGGCAGGTGCTTTCTCCGGGTTATGTTTCGTGCACTTGTGACACTTTGCCGGATCCTCTCAGACCAGAGGCTCATCGCGCGTGGCCAAGAACCGCTGAAGGAGTAGTCGCGCATACTCAGCCGCAGAGGCTTTCATAATATTACTGTCACTCGCTGACTGAGACGCCTGAATGCTGTACTTCATCATCCGCCAACTTTGGGCCTCGCTGCAGGCTGCCTGTGCCCTAACAAAGGTTCCGTTCCTCCTTGCGAGACACCCAATCATGACACCCGGCAACGTAACAGTGGCTAATGTCTCGTCATCGGAAGAACGCCAATTTGGAATCAAATCGCGAGGGCTGCATCCTGAATTCTAGAACATCTAGAGATATGTGAACAGACCCGATGATCTGGTTCTGCTGATTGGTCTCGGTTTGCATCGCATATGATAGCTACACCGGATTAGGCTGGTGTGACGATGTTTGTGCAGCGATTGCACAATCCTCCTGTAATTAGCCGCAACCTTTAACATCTGAGAGTCGGCCTGTCCGACTGGTACTTCGTCAAGAACATTAAGAAGTCGAACACACTTAGTGGAAGAGGCACCACCAGAGCTCGCCTGTCTCTAATCCTCCGTTCACAACAACTATGTGGCCTTCATCTGCCTCGGAATATGAAAGGCTTGACCAAGCTGAGCTGGATCAAGAAACCTCTCCAGCACCGCACTATCTCAGACGACGGTCGCGGAGCACAATTGTGTTGCTAATCACGAATCTTCTTTCGCTTGTGGCTCTCGCAGCCGTTGCCATCCGGCGGGATCATAGTGAGCTGGAGTCAAGCAATTCACGCAAATGTATGCGACATAACTCCCAGAACATCCGAGAAACACTGACTGATGACAATGGCAGCACCGGCATGGGAGGCAGTGAGGTTTGAACCAAGAAAGTACGCTGCCGAGTTTCGTCAAACGAACAAATGGCGAGGGGGCCCCGGCGAACAGTCAGATGCTATTGACCTGGCCTGGCATGAGATTGAACTGGGGGCGGGAGGAGTACGGCTCACTGAGGAGGACGTGCTGGCCTTAAACTTCAGCGGCTCGTCCAGTAACCCACTGCACAAGATACCCGACAGCCACGGCGGAGGCTATGTAGCAATGTTGGAGGTGTTCCATCTTTTGCACTGCTTGGTAAGTCCTCCGATATAATTGGCGGGCTAAGATACTGAACGGTCTAAGAACACGTTACGCATGGGACTGTTCTACAACTACGACAGATACAAAATTCTCGACGAAGGGGTGCCCACCGAGAATTTATACTCACATTTCGGTACGGATTGCCAACAGAACACGAGAGGCAACTATTGTCTAACCTATGACAGATCACTGCGTGGACATGCTAAGGGAGAGCTTGATGTGCACTGCTGACATCACACCGTACATTTTCTACGACCCATTAGACAAGCCCCGACGACGGGATCCGCTGCCTGACTGGTCAGCGACACACACATGTCGGAATTTCGATGCCATACTGAGATGGAACAAAGATGGCCCTCAATCTATAAGGTGGAGAGACGTCGGTACGAACCCTGCGTGGAATGAGTCGCTAGAGGGGTCCGATCCTCCGTTCCCACCGGAAGGTGACCATAGTCACCATCACGGTTAGCCCTTTGCTACATGTATCACACTTTCTTGTAAATTGGCTAGATCTCCCTCAATTATACACAAGGAAAGCGTCCATTCTATGACAGCGGTCATGTATGGCTAGTGCGTCTGGGTTTGGTAAAGAGGCCACGATGAGTGGTTCGGATCAAGGCCCATTTAGGCAACATGAACTAAGCTGCTTCGACATAAGCATGCGATATTTGAATTGCCAGTGGCGGCCATTCTCGACAGTACCACCCATGTAACCGAAAGCCCCCGGCACAGCAGCTCGTACTGCAACGAACATGTAAACCGGGCTCATGATGGCCTGCCACAAAGCTGTAGCCAAAACTGGCGCCGTGCCCTGCTACCGCCATGAAGAGCTCTTGTTGTCGCGCTATCTGTGAGGAATTGGACGGACAGGGCAACGGCTACTAGAGGTGAGCCGTCATAGCAGACTTCGGAAAGCTGGCCAATGATATCAGTACCCCAGTCAAGGTACCCGACGTTGGTCCTCTCCGGTTGGGCTTCGGAACTTGTCACGAATCACCATCAAGATTCCTAACATTGGGACAACCTCGGCATTTGTATCTCTAGATCCTCGATTGGGGGCGGGGTTTCTTTATCGCACAATGCTAGGATAAAGATCAACCAAGCCTGGGCCCTGACCTTGCGAGTTGACGTGACACCGCATTCGGGCCTGGGGTCTAGTTGGGCCAGTTACCTCATTTCTTGCCTAACGGGCTAAGCCGCCCATTCGTCGCATCTTCGAGTAGCCATTTTCTCAGCCCTGTCACATCGCAGCTGGAGGGGGTTCAAGGTCGAGCGGCCGTGTAGTAGCTGCCAAGTCTGACCCAAGGGAGGCGCCGCCATGGAACGGATCGACACCGTCATAGTTGGAGCAGGTGAGCCTACTGAACCGAGCCTGGAGACTACGTTACTGACCATTCCAGGGTGGCATGGGCTGGCAATGGCGAAAACACACTTCGAGGCTCGACCAGACGCCACCTTGGTTGTATTCGACACGGCATCAACGGTAGGCGGAGTCTGGGCCGAAGAAAGACTTTATCCTGGGTTAAAGACGAACAATCTTGTCGGCACGTACGAGTTTTCTGATTTCCCCATGACCTATGGGCGTTTTGGTGTCAAACCTGGGCAGCATATACCCGGACGAGCCGTTCACAATTACTTGACCGCATTCGCCGATCACTTCGGCCTCATGCCTCGAATTCGGCTGAACCGAAAGGTTTTATCAGCAGAACTGCTCAGCGATGGCTCATGGCTCCTGAAAGTTGTCGTTGCGAGGAGTGACTCTCTGAGTCCAGACGCAGAAACCCTCGTCGCTTGCAAGTTAGTCGTTGCCACTGGCCTTACATCGGAGCCTCATCAGCCGGTGTTTGCAGGCCAGGGACAGTTCAATCGAGACCTTTTTCACGCAAAAGAGCTGAAACACCGTGCCGACAGCATAGAACGAGCCAAGAGCGTCGTAGTACTGGGCGGAAACAAATCTGCCTGGGACACGTGCTTCTTCGCCGCAAAGTGTGGAGCGCATGTCCATATGGTCATGAGACCAGGAGGAGGCGGTCCGAGTTGGGTTTGGCCACTTTTCTTCTCGCCGCTCAAGATCTCGGTCCAACGCTTGGCCTCCACGCGATTCTTTACCTGGTTCGACCCGTGCATCTGGAGCGAGAAGGCCGGGTTGATAAGTTGGATTCGCTATGCCCTTCATAACACTCTTCTGGGACGATGGATTGTGTCCAAATTCTGGAGTACCATCGGGAGCTTCGCGCACAAAGCCCATCGCTATGGTGAGCATCCCGAGACTCGAAAGCTCAAGCCTTGGGTCAGCCCGTTCTGGATGGGCAACTCTCTCAGCATCCATAACTACACATCATCCTGGTTTGAGCTCGTTCGTCAAGGTCGAATTACCGTTCATATAGCAGACGTCACCCGCCTGTCTGAGGGAATGGTGCATCTCTCAGATGGCCAAGATATAGGTGTCGACGCACTCGTCTGCTGCACAGGGTGGACGACTCGGCCTCCCATACGTTTCCTGCCTGACAAGACTATGGGCATGTTGTTTCCAAGGCAAGGTGAAAGAGGAGACCAGGATTTGTTTGACGAAGTACGAAACGATATCTTTGCCAACATCCCAGCCCTGAAACACGGCCCAAGAAGAACGCCACCAGAGGGAACAGGACGACCGACCATTGACGATTCCAGCGCAAAGGTCTCCAGTAATGCTGCGGCCCCCTACCGACTGTATCGCTTTCTCGTTCCACCTCATGAGACATTTCTGCACTACCGGAACATTGCATTTATCGGCTCTCACCTTGCGCTCACTGCCACTATGATTGCACAGATCCAGGCACTCTGGATAACGGCATTCTTCATGGGCGAAACTGATCACTTGAAGCCCGAACTCCTTGATCAGGATAGGGTGAGGTATTCTGCGATTCTGCATAGCGAATATTCCCGTATCAGACACCCGCACATCGCAGGTGGTGCAGGTGATAGATGTCCAGACTTGGCCTTCGACTGTTTGCCATATATGGATCTCCTTCTAGATGATCTAGGTTTACAAAGATACAGGAAAGCGATGAAGGCGGGAATCTGGGCGGAGATATTCCATCGATATGGGCCTAGTGACTACGTCGGCATGGTGCAAGAGTGGCTGTCTCAACGACAATTGAACTTGCCTACTGAAGTCATGATGTAACCCAGCTCGTGGCGCTTAGTGTGCACCGCCATCTAGACATGTTAGCAAATAGCAACAGCGGAATCACGTTTCGATTGCATCAATGCCTATGTACATACTTCCCCGCAGGCGTGGACTCATGGGTGCTTCGTGACCCATTCATGGCCACAGGCTATTATCAACCTGCCCAAGCACTGGGTTTGCCAACAGACGTATTACGCGTCCCTCAGTTGCTTCAAATACTTCTTTTGAACGAGACGTTTTGCGGCTTCTTCACTCAAGGGCTGCAGAGGAAGCCTGGGAGCGGCGGGGTATCCGAATTGCTTGTTCAACAAGTACTTCACGCCGGCCACCTAAACAAGAGGTTAGCATATCGTACGAGCATGTCACTTTCCCGGTAATAGAATAGGTGCCTGTACTGACCCCGCCAGACAGCAAGTCCTCTTCTGCCAAAGATGCCTGTTCCTGAAGCCGTCGGGCCTTGGCCCAATCTTGAGAAGTGTTGAGATTTTGTGTGCTGCGCCACACGTCCATGGCAAAGCTCTACATCGAGTGGTAAGCACGCGTTCTTGAAACAGAGTGAGACGTCACTAACGGGAAGAACGTTTGGCAATGGGCTAATTGCGCCGGCAGAACCAACCGAGACAGATGGCAGAAGGAAGTCGATAAAGCCGGCGAACGTCCTAAATGAGTCGTCTAGAAGACTTGCGATCCTTGAGACCTTCCCGACGTTACCGCAGCTGCAAACTAACGTCAGCAACCCTCGGTGCTCGGAGGCCGTGGACTCCCACAGCGGGTACCTACGATAACATAGCGCCGCGCACATTTGGGGCAGCCCTTGCAATGTCCACGATGTCGTCACTCGTTAGATCAACGCCACCAGCAACTGGTGGATAGTTGTATATCACGCTGCATCATAGTGATCCGAGTTAGTAAAGCGACGTCTGCATGTGTGAGGTGTGTCTTGGCGAGACGGAAACACTTTAATGGATGATGGACGTACACTGGCACCGGCGATTTGGAGGCCACATCAATGAAGAAGGTCTTGATGGTGGCCGGATTTGCCTTCAGCGCAGCGGCAAAATAGCTCGGTGCGATGACAAGCACAAAGTCGGCACCAGCGGCTGCCGCATCTTGAGAGAAAAGGATTGTCTCTCGAGTACTTGTCGCGCCTACACCGGCTACAATTGGTATCTCGCGCAGGTTGTTCTCGTCGAGAGCAGAACGTACAGCTCGGATCAGCTGAATACGCTCTTGGCGATCCTACGGTAGTGTTACTGGCCAGCTCTGACACATCGCTGCAGTAAGGATCGGAGCATACCAGGTGCGCAGCCTCTCCGATTGTGGCGGAGACGACGGGAATGACCCCTGGCTTGGCAACGTCTTCCATTGCTTCAATTAGCGAATGTGATCTGCATTTGCACATACACGAGAGGCGAGGTCATTACAGATGGCGTGCTTCACGTAGGACTCGATATCTACGGGGGTATTAGCGAAAATGCGGCGGTTGTTACGAAGGACACTGCTTGCCTAGCTCATCTGCATCATTAAAGAAAGCTGGCAAGGGAGCATATAGCCCCGACGGAAGAGTCTTGGCCATCTCGGACGGTTTGACTAAAGCTTCAAAGGCTTGTTTGGTCGGGCAGAGTGCTTGGGGAGCGGGGGTTTCATACGCAATCATACGAGGGAAGTCGTCACCCGGGTGTTTATAAAGTTACAATTTATCCGCCTATTGATGATATCTTCGTAGTGAAAGCAGCCAAATTGACAGACTAATCTGCCAACAGCACGCAAGGTTCAGGGGTGGTTCAGCAATGCCATGCACTCATGCATCTGCAGGCTGTCACTAACTTACAAGCTGGCCCTACAGGTGGCAGTAAGATTCTCCGCATGTGCCGCGAGGATGAATTACAGCGCCACGTCCGGGCGTTCCGACGCCCTGAAGAACCCCGCCTTCGGCCCAGGCCTTCTAGAGATGCTGTCCCCGAGCTCAGCCGCTGACAAAGTTGGTGAGACTAGGAGGCAGAAGGAGACAGCGGGAATGGCGGGGAAGACGGCAGGGACGGCAAAAGCGGGCGCTGCGCCTTTGTTTGACACGGTTCTGGGAGGCATCGTGTAATTCCATGAATTGTCGCGCACGATTATTAAACTTCGGTCGCCTATCGTCATTGCGGCATCTTACTGCAAGGTTTCAGGCAATTATTATCAATCCAGAAAGTGACAAAGCAAGCCATGACGTCCATGGTGATGAGCGACGATGAGCGAAGTACAGTTCCTCTTACAATTCAGCGCTAACTGCGAGCTGTCGGATCGTGATAAATAGTGCCGTGACAGCCCCCGGCAAGGGGAGGTAGTTCATCAACCACACCCGATCAATCACACAGCATCAATCTCACCACACCGTCTTAAAGCAAACTCAAAAGCCGCCAATTGGCTATTTAGAACACTTCAGCTTCTGCGTGCAAGAGGCATTATAAGGTGAGCTCACCCCTCCTCGGCGAGATCAGTCCGACCGACGCTGACTTCATTCGCAGCTTTCATCACTACTTTCCACTACATTCCGGAGTAAATACACAGCAAATTATCTACCAACGCGCAATGGCTCCCGCAATCCAAGGCCGAAAGATCGCAATCACTGGCGCCAGCGGCCAGGTCGGCAAGCCCACCATTGACGCTCTCCTGAAGCACGGCGTCCATACTATCACCGCCATTCAGCGAGAGGGAGCCACCAGCACCTTCCCGGCCGGTGTTATTGTCAAGAAGGGCAACCTTGAGGATGAAGCCTTTCTCGCCGATGTGCTGAAAGGCCAAGATGCTCTGGTCCTGATGCCGCCTCTGCCTCAGCTCGTCAGCCTCCAAGAGCCTGCCATTCGCGCCGCCGCCAAGGTTGGCGTTCCCTACATCTTCCCGTCCGAGTTTGGCCCCGACCCCTTCGCTGGCCAGCTCACGGAGGAAAACGGCCTCTTGATTGCGAAGAAGAGCATCCGCGACTTGATTGAAAGCCTCGGCGTCAGCAGCTGGGTATCCATCGCCGTTGGCCCGTGGCTTGATGGCGGTCTCGGCGCTGGCCTCTGGGGCATTGACCCCAAGGCCCGGAAGGCAACCATCTGGCGTGGCGCCAACGCCAAGGCCAACACGGCAAGCATCGCCCATACTGGTCAAGCCGTTGCTGCTACACTGGGCCTGCCCGAGGCCGATCTCGCCAAGTACAAGAACAAGGGCGTGTACACGCCGTCTTTCCACGTCACTCAGCGAGAAATTCTCGACGCTGTTCAGCGCGCCACAGGCACGACTGACAAAGACTGGGACATCACCACGCGGGATGTGAACGAGGTGGCCAAGGAGTACGAGGAGAAGATCAGCCAGGGAGACGGCGTGGCCCCGTTCACAAAGTTCTTTGTTACGCACTTCCTGGAGGGTCACGGCGGTGACTTCCAGCACAAGGTGGATGCGGCAGAATTGGCCAAGCTGGAAAGGTTAGGCCTCCAGAGGGAAACCATTGAACAGGTCATCAAGGATGCGCTGCAGTGAAATTAGCTTCAAAAGTTAGCTTCTGGTTTAAATAGATCTCGTCATTCATTAAGTTTGCTGCATAAGTGAGATTTCGATTTCTCTCTTGCATGACCTTCAATGCCGAATATCCAAGTATAGGTCTCGCCTGCTCTATTCCGCACGCCGTATTCGCGCTCCGTCTAATGTCTAGTACCCTTCTTGCCACCAATATGAATGCGAAGTTAGACATATAGCACGTATTTCCATTGACCATGCTTATGCCTTGACTCGCATAACTAAACCGGTTTGCGCAACGCGCGCCGCTAATGCCATGAATGCTCCGAGCAGAATGGACGACGCCGCAAACATTTGCGCGCCGAAATAGTTCCCGTCCTCCTTGCGAATCAACACTCCACAGATTGCTGGGCCCGTCAGGTTGGCGAAACTGACAAAACCCAGGATCATCCCCACTCTCGTTCCAGTCCTGTTCGGGTCCGGGGTCATTGTTGTGGCTACTCCTGGAAAGAGAGCCTGTAGCGCAGCGGCGATGAACCCGTAGATTCCAGCAAAGACAAAAACTCCAGCCTTGGAGACCACAGCGGCCCAACAATACATGAGCAGACTTGCCAGAAGGCTAAGTGGGATCAGGATGTTGAACCGCCCAGTCCACTTATCCGCGACAATTGTCGGTAGCACACGTCCGAATATGCCCACGCCGTTGAGTATCATCAACAGATAGACAGGCTCCGCAACGCCGATCCGGTCACGAGCAAATGTTCCCAAGTAGAAGAATGCCAGGTACAGGCCCCAGAAGTTGAGAAACATGCTGAGCGAGAAGAAGATAAATGGCAGTTCGAGAAAAGCCGAGGTGTCGATCCACGGCCCGCTTGTCCTGGGTGCGAGCCGTGGTTTGAACCACAACAGGCAAGGGATGTAGGTCGAGAGCATAATAAAGGCCGATATTCGCACAGCCCATGGGAAACCAACCGCATGGTTGATGCTTAGCCAATTGATGAGGACTGGATAAACAAGCCCGCCCACGGCCGCGCCGGCAGCAGCTAGGCCAACGGCGAATGACCGTCGTTTGTCGAAGTACTGTGATAGGACGGCCAGGCCTGGGCAAAATGTCGCCCCGTTGCCGAGGCCTAGGCAAACAGACTGTGCCAGAAAGATTTGCCAGTACGTCTTGCAGAAAGAGGTCATCAAGAGGCCAAGAACCTGGAGAAATACCCCACAAGAAAAGACCAGTCGAAAATATCCTGCGTCTGTCAAGCGTCCCGCAGGCACACCGATGAAGAACAAGAGGAAAACTTGGACGCTGCCGATCCATGATATCGATGACTCAGACTGATCCAAGGTCTCGGTGTAGTATTGCTGGAAAATCCCGTAGCCGTTTGCGACGCCCCAGGTGTTAAAGAAGACGATGTGGACGAGGAGGACATGAAGCCAAGCGTTGAGGCCACCGTCCGGGACGGGGTCAGCTTGGGTATTCGAGTGAGGCCGAAGCTGTCCTAAATTCTCCTCCGGTTCATGCTCAAACGCACGGCGCTTGTGGTTTTCGACGCGCATGGTTGGAACAGTGAGGGGCCACTAGGATAGCTGACTTCAGTCAAACTTCGCAATGAGGAACAAGGGTATCTTCCACTGAACAGCAGACAATCGGACTCGTAAAGCTGGTCGTTGGATCTGAAAGCACATTTCATCTGACTCCTGGTGATTGTGAGTTCAAATCGTGGTTGTGATATCTCTGAGCTTTGGTTTAGTAGTCATGTGGGACCGCGTTCGACAGCTGCCGTTATACCCGCTATACCCGCTCTCTCCGTTCTACCTCTTTCTTGCAGATCGCATCAGATGGAATAAATTTGATCCTCGCTGACTTCTATCGGCAAGAAACTTTTGGATTCCCGGCACTTGTGAAGTACCCCTTCGTTGGAGCCACTGATCTGAACTAAGATGTATAACTACGGCGACGGCATACTCCTCGAGGCTTTGTCGCGGCACAGGCGTTGAACCAAGACGTTGCAGAACCGCCATTTTACCCCGATCACCGAAGCGTCACAACTCTCGTTGCCCGTTGTGAGGACATAAGTCGAGACTCAATGCCGCCCCAGTGTTGGCACGACCAGCCGAAGGCATCGCAGTCGGCAGGCTGACATCAACAAGTAGCACAGCATCCGGTGGCACTCACCCTCGGGGGCGGCAATTGGCATTGACAAGAGGCCCGAGTAAAGCTTTGACTAAGTAGAAATAATTTTTCTAGATTGTATTGAAGCCAGCCGCATTGTCGGAAGTCTTCCAAGGTCTCCACACGCGCGCAACCTCACTGTGTGGGAGAGGGACCTCTCGGACAGCACTCAAGGCTACTGATGAGCTCAACAGTTAACTACAGTCCAAAGTCACATACGATGCACTCTGTGACGCCACCGAGTATGCACAAGCATGTGAAGGCACCAGAAGCGAGTGGACTATGGCCCAATGCGAGGGCGGACTGAAGGGAGTCTGTGAGTGCAGGTCTTGAACATGCTAATAGCAGATATCTTTGCAAGCGTTCTTGACGTAGTCAAGCTTGAGGGACGGCATATCCCAGTCGAATCTCCAGCCTCTTCCACACTGCCCACAACAATCCACCTGAGTTTGGACATATTGGATCGCTTCCAGTGCACGTATAACGTTGTCGATAGGATAGCTAACTGACACGTAGGGCAGAAGGACGAAGAGGAGGCAGAACCCTTCAGGCCCAGAACCGGGGCGGTAGCAGGCGATTTTCTCATCGTTGCGCCATTTCTTATTCTCCAGTTGAAACTCCGCCTCCTTGAGTTTTTTGAGCAGATACTTGGCCGCGGTGTTATTCCCCAAACGCTCATACTGTTTTGAAACGCATTCTGGTCGGAGGTACCGGCAATCGGCGTACCATTCGTTATTGCGAGAAACTGCGCGATCCTCCCTAAGGAATGACTCTGCAAGGGGCAGGAGAGCGATGATTATGGAGTGGAGGAGCCGCATTTGCAAGGAAGTGGTCTCGAGAAGAGATGAGAAGGTAAAGTGGCTTGACGGTTGCTTCGGTGAGTACTGAGTATTGATGACAGTGGGGTTCAGCGTACGTGCGACAACGCAGTGGAATTACAAGTGTGAAGGGGATTTCTAATGGGTATTGAGGCCGAAGCCAGGAGATATACACCATGAGTCCATGTCCCCTTGCTACTGGGACTATTCTCACATCTACTTCCACCAGAGGGCGTCTTTGCAACATGAAGCCGAAACCCCTTGCGCCGCTGACCCAGCATCAGGAGTAGTGCGCAACAGGCGTACTGTCTGCCAAAGGCTTGAGTGGAAACTCCGCGACAGGCGCGAGGCAATTGTTTCTGAAGCGGGACGCCGCCCGACGAGGCACTGCACATCCAAGCCACAGCCAGGTAGAGGCCTTTGCTGAAGCCTCAGGATTTAGTAGCCGGCTCAGTCCAAAGGATCCCGTGCCACGACTTCACGAACCTCCGGGCTAGGGTGTAAAATTGGGTGCCCATGGGCACCCGCGGGTACCCACGATATTTTTAGGTGCCTATTTAGACCTAGCTACTTAAGGCATTTTTTCGTAGGTATCTCTAGGTACCTATAAAATAAGACGGGTATCTTTAGGTACCTAAGCAAGAACTATTTCTTATTATTCCTTAGCCGTAATATCTACTACGTTATATTACGTTATAACCCGAGTCGTATCTTACGATTATTTAGCTACGTAAATATAATAAGTAATTATATTAATTATTACTGTAATTAAGCCCCTTATTAACTAAGAAGGCGCTTCTTACCCCTACCTTTACTACGCCTCGTAGCTAAACCTCGATAGCCTATTCTAATGCTACGCGCTATCTTACGCCTCTATATAGCTTCGCGCTTACATTTAATAGCCGCTACTTTCTCCTCCTCGGTTAGGGCTATATATCCTAGCTATTAAGCCTCTTAAGCACCTAAGCCGAGAACTAAAAAGTAATTAATATAATTAATTAATATAAATATAGAAGGAAGTAATATACTAAAAGCGCCCTTTAAAATAAACTTAATGCCTTAGTCCTAAAAAATATTTAAGATACTATATAAGCATTAAATATCTTTCTATATAAGCGTAACGCGCTTTATATAGAGAGAGAGTATATTTAACGCTAAAAAATAATTAATATAAACGATTATTATAATAAGTTTAAGATATACCGGTAAATATCTAAGTAATAATATACTTAGCTACCTCTTAGACACATAATAGAGCATCCTATCTAAAACGCACCTTAAATATATAGTTATAGGCGATTTCTTTAATAAGGTAGGTAAAGGGCATATAAAGGATAATATAGTTTATCGACTTTTAGTAAAAGCAGATCTTTTATAATGCGATAGCTTTACCTATTAATAATATAGTAATTACTTATAATAATTAATACTTATTGCTAGGCTTTTAGTAACGTTTTTTTTACTTCGGGATAGCTAAGACTTACTTACCTAGAGTTTTACGGGGCGCTTTTATAATAGTCTTTCTTACTTACTTAATAAGTATCGCTTAAAAAAGCTATTAGGCATTAATATAATTTATTAATATAAATAAATAGGAAATAGCTTACTTATAGAAGGTAGGCGCGAAATATAATAATAGTAATATTAAGTAGGTATATAAAAGTTAGTAAGAGAGGGAGAAAAAATAATATAGTATAAAATATAGTTAGAGATTTATTATAGGCTAATTCTAGCTTAGCTAATTAATATATACTATTTTAGTAGCTAGGTAAGGTAGGTCCTTATACCTACCTTATTATATACTAACCTCGTTTCTCTTAACTTCCTCTTTTTACTAACCCTACCCTTATAGCGATATATTATATATTATAACGCTACGCTCTAAAGGTATATATTCTATATATTTAAAGTAATTATTTATATTAATTAGCTTAATTTTAGCCCCTTTTGTCTTTCTCGGTATCTCTCTTATAGCCTTATTTAGCTCTAAGTTACGTATAGTATAGAGGGCGACTAACTTAAGCGTAGACGAGGTATATAAATATTTTATATACTTCTAGGTAAATATATTAATTATTTATAATAATTAGGCCGCTTACTTAATATAGGCGGAGAAAAGCGTAAGGTAAAATCTAAGCTCTCTTAGAATCTATATACTAAACGTATTAAAGACCGCTATAGTAATCTACCCTTTACTAAGCGAGAGTAAGAGAATAGGTAAAATACTATAAAGGTAAAGAAGTATCGTAAGCTAAAGAAGCTAGAAGAATAAGATACGTATAAGAATGCCTCTCTAATTACGTAAACAGCCTTAAGGGAGTAATGCGCTAGAGAGATTAAGGTATAATAATAAGTTCCCTTTTTAAATATATTAATTATTTATATTAATTACTTATTAATATTAAGATATAGCGCTACCTTAAGTAAAGCTAGAGTATAGTTATTACTAAGGTAGAGCTTATAGAGGATAATAGTAACCTAGACTTCGAGGATATAGATAATACTAATATTAAGTATAGTACCGCTATTTTAAACGATAAGCTTAATTAAGATAATAAGGCTTCTATTAATATTATTATAAAGGACGATATAGCGTCTTTAATAGCTTAGAAGATCGAGGTATATTTAACTTTAAGTAAACGTCGATTTTTACTAACTTTTCTATAGTAAGATAAGTAGCTTATATTCTATAACGTTTATTGCATTCTTTTAATATAAATCGAGACGATATTTATAAAAATTTATTATTTTTAAGTCTAGCTATCTACCTATCGAAAGGTAGCCTTTAAATTAGCGTAAGTATTAACCTTTCCTATACTTTATATATTATTAAATAGACTTTAATGCTAAGATACTATTTACGCTAGACGCGTTAATAATTTTCTCGCTAGCTAAGCTTTTAGTTTAGCGTATATTAATAAAGTTAACGCACTATTTTACTTATTATTATTTTTCGCCTTTTTCGAGGCGTAGCTAATAGTAAGTTCCCCTTAATTATAGTAATTATTTATATTAATTATTATTAGTATTTATAGAGGTATCTTATATAAGATGAAATATACCTACCTTCTTTTTATCTAGAGCTAGTAAAGGGCCTTCTAGAAGCCGTTTAGAATAGCTATAGTCTGTAATCTATATAGCTAGGGTTATTTTTATATAAATAACCTAGAATAAGATTATATATAAGAGAATCTCCTAGGCCTTACTTATTTATAGGATAGTATCTCTAATAAGCGGATCGATAAGGTTATTAAATACCTTAATAAGCTTACTTTTAGTATAGAGGATATAAAATATTAAGTCCTTAGTAACTAGCTTTACTTACGGCCTATAAAGGGTAGGATTTTAATAGACATTAATTATATTCTAAACTTTAAGTAGTAAATAATTAGAATATAGCTACTATTAATTATAGTAGTTATTTCTAGTAATTAATTACTATCTCTAAAAAATATTATATAAAAAAACCTATTTATGATTTTTTTAGAAAAAAAAAGGTAACTATAATAAAGATATTTATATTTTATATATATATATTAAAAGTTATATAGTTTAATAGTTTTATAATTATATATTAGTTTTTTTTTAAAAAAAAACTATAGAATAGGAGAATTTTTTTAATAACTATTTATACTAATTAGCGCTAGATATATATATATATATATTTATATAATTATATTTTAATAGAAACTAATATATTTAGGGTAGTGTTTTTAAAGTACTATTTTACGATAAATTTTCCTAAGGTATTATTATATAAAGCTAGCTCTAGTAAAAATCTAACGATATTTTCTTAGCTTTATATTACTATACTTTCTTCTATAGTTATATAATAAACTAACGTAATATAATATAACTTTATTTTTAAGCTTATATATAATTATTACTAGTAAATTAGCTTAAAAGGGGTCTAATTAGATTTATACTAACTAATTTTACTTATTTTAATACTCTCTTATTTACTTACTATAAGATAGACTTTAATACGTTTAGTATTAGCTAGTCGCCGTCCCTACCGCTATAGCTACTTAAGTAGACTAAATAAGGGCTTAAAACTATCCCTAGAATTACTTACTTACTATTTAATATTAAGAGTATAGCCTAATAAGCGAAGTTCCTTACTTAATAGAAGTCAATACCTTAATTTCGAAGCGAGCTTAATCGACTTACTCCATTAGCTATACTAAAGATATCCTCTCTTACGGTAGGCCTTCTTAGAATTTTTATTATAACCCGCTAAGCCTAAATATAAAAAGCCTTTTATTAAGGCGTTAAGGAAGATAGTACGCTAAGGGTTATTTACTTACGCTATTAAGTTAAGCTTATATACCTTAGTAAATTTAATAAGACTTCTATAATAATAAAGTATTAGAAAAGTATCTTTTATTAAGGCCTTGCCCTAAAGTAATAAAGGTTATACTCTTAAGTCTCTTATTAAGTAAGCTAGTAACTTATTATATTAATTATTTATACTAATTACCTTATAGGTAGGCATTACGGATTAATATAATAAGGTCCGTAACTTACTTATAGCTTTTTTTGCGAAAACTTATTTAGCTATAAATATAGTTTCTAACCTAGCTTTTATCGACTTTTTTAAGTTTATCTACTTAACTATCTCGATCCTAACCGCCTTAATTATAGCTAAGTATCTTTATATTAGCGCTTTATATATACGCTAAAGTGTCTTTAAACGAATAGTATTAAGCTCGTAGATTTCTTTAATAATCGATAACTAGATAAGAAGTATATAGTCCTAAACGATCCTTAATATATTAGGCTACTTCTTCGATAAAAACTAAAGGCTATATATTATCGCCTTAAGTATAGTTAATATCTCGAAAGATACCTCAGCTAAAAAGTAAAACTAAAAGATTATCTACTACCTTAACGCTAAAGAATACTAACCGTATAAGCTAATAGAAGCCTTTAGCTCTATTACCGCAGATAATAGTTCTTATATTAATTCGGAGCGCTTAGAGAGGTATATAGAATAGCAAGACTTAAAACGGCCTTATAAGTAGAAGATTCCCTTTATTTAATATATTATATATATTCTTAATCTTATTGCTAGCGAGATTTTAAATATAGGTAAGCTTATTACTATTAAGAAGTCTTAATAGTATTAAGACGAGATAATTAGCGATAATATCGAGGGTATTACTATAAATAACGATATAATTAAGGCTAAGCTAGAGCGTCTTATTAAAGGGATACTTAAGACGATAGAAAATCGCCTCCTATTAATTATAATTCTTAAGGTATATATTTATAGTAACTATTTTTAGTAATTACTTATATACCTATAGATCTAGAACCTAGCTATATATATATCTCGGAATAATAAGTCGAGCGTAATATTTATAGATATATAGCGAGAGTTATACCTAATGCGTCCTTTATTACGTTTAATGCGTAACGTTATTACCCGCTAGAACTTAATAATATTAATGCTTTTACGAGCGTATAAGCTATACGAGGTAATTAACGAATTTATTATAGTAACCTCATTTAAAAGTAGAGAACTTATTATAGAAGACTAGACTTAAGTAAGCTTCTTTATTAATATTAAGGCAATCTTTCTCTAGTTAATTAATTATATTAATTACTATAAGGGTCTAACTTTACTTAATTCTTAGCGCGCCTTATAATTTATTTTTATTTACTTAAGGATCCTAGAAAATAGCCTATAGGGCTATATTTAAGTACTTAACGTTAGCGGGAAGAGAACCTAATATAGCGTCCTCTAGATTATAATTAATAAAGCTCGATAGAAGGCTAATAAATATAGCGAGTACCTTTATAGGGATAGAGCTATATATACTATTATATCTTTACTAACGCTAATATTATCGGAATTTACTAACGATCGCTATTAGTTAAATATAGAGCCTTTATTCTATAGGCATAGGTTTAGAGAGGTTAGAAAAGAGTATAAGGAGCTCTTTTTTGCTAAATATATAAAGACTTATTATAGTCTCGTCTAGCTACTAAGATAAGCTCGAGACTTAGCCCTTAATGACTATCTTATAGTAGTTTATATAAGCCTATCGAAAGTCTATTAAGCCCCTTTTATAATAAGTATTTTTACTAATTAAATATAGAGTATATAAGAAGTAGAGGAGCCTTAAGTAGTTTACTAGGCCTTTTTCTTAGAGTAACGCTACCTAGATAAAGACCTTTATAGATTCTAGCGCTAGCTTTCTAAAAAGCCGCTTTATAATAGCGTTATAATAATAGCTCGCAATTATCTCTATATTTAGCTAAGTATAGTCTCGATTAAGAGAGCATAGAGTATTTACTATAATATTAATAGTTACGAGCGCTATTATCTTTTTATTACTATACTTATAGACCGATTTAGTCTATACGTCTATAGGTATATATTAAGCTAGAAAGACGGTCTCCTTAAAGACCGCTCGTTTCTCTTTAAGGAGAAAGAAGATAAAGTTTAGTAGCGCTAGCTCTACGAGCTATAAAAGGCCCTTTAATACTTATATATTATTAGCGATAAGAATAACCTCAATAAGTTCTATCTAGCTTATTTTAATATAAATTAAGGTAACCCTACCTTTATAGCCCCCCTTTCTATTTATAATAATAATTTATATTAATTATACTTAAAGTAAGAGTCTTAAGCTATATAAGAATTATTAATATAAGAGTAGCCGCTTAATAATACTCTAAGAGTAAGGTAGGACGCACCGAGTTAAGTAGAGAGCTCTTAGCTTTCTAAACTGCCCTAGCTATCCGCGATAATATAACTATCGACTACTTAGATAAGCTATTATATACTTATATCTAAATCTAGAGCGTTTTCCTTATCGGTTCGATATATAATTAAACCCTCTAGTCCGATAATTAGAGTAGGCTATTTTAACTAGCTTACTTCTCGTAGGAGGGCATTTAAATAATAGGCTACTCGGCTAGTATTAAATATAGCTACCTATCTTTAGGAGGCTATAATAGCTCGTAGTTCTATTAATAAGGATTATTAGGTTTAGGATTATTATACTTATAGCTAAAAACGCTAGCGTATAAGGGAGTAGCCTCTAAACCTAGTTTAAATACGTACTAGGAGGAATATTAAGCTTATAGATAAAGAGCTACTATATTATAAGTCTTAGTTAAATTAAGTTATTTATTGCTATTATTCTAAATATATTATATAATTATTAAAATTAATTGCTATATATATATATATATATATATATATTTAAAATCTATATATCTATAGATTTAGTATAATATATATATATCTATATTAAATCTATAGATTACTACTAAAAATAATTAATATATTATAATAAATAGCTAGGTAATATATAAATATATTATTACCTAAAAAAAAGGTTAAATATAATTTTTTAATATAGGTCTATTTTAGGTACCCTAAAAGAACCGTCTAATTTCTATAGGTACTTTAGGTATCTAATATATATATCTAGGTACCCGCGGGTAGGGCCTATACCCTATTTTTACCTATTAGAGTACTTTAGGTAACCTAAATCCGGGTACCCAATCTAACTTTACACCCTACTCCGGGCTCCCTTTCCTACCCTGCGGCGCAGGTGGCAGCGCTGCTGACGGCCTCTTGGCTTCCTTGGGTAAAGCTTGGCCCCACATGTCTTTGATGCCCCGGATCCGCCGGTGATGAGGCGGGTGGCAAGCCACAGCGGGCGTACCCCCGTGCCTGGGGCGAAACGTCCAGCAGGTCATCGCAAGGCGCGTCTAGAGTGATTCGTAATATTGCAAAACACTTCAACAACCTGGCGAGGTCGTCCAACAGGCTGCGCGCCCCGAGTCGTGCTATTCGCACTCCTACTTTTAAAGATACTGACTCGGCCTCCTTCTCGTGTGATCTAAAAGCGTCTTTCACGGATCACCACTTTGCCAACGCCCGGCATGTCCACCGCGACGGACCACGGTGCACCTCGCATGCAGGGCCGGAAGCGCTCAAAGCTCGCTTGTGAGCCCTGCAGAGAGCTGAAACGTAAATGCGACGGCGCTCAGCCTTGCGGGGCCTGTCTGAGATTCGAGTACGACTGCACGTACCAGAAGGCGGCCGGCAAGCGGAAGAGAGGCGCTTCGCAACCGTGCGAACCCGCCCACTCATCGGTCTCGTCGCAGCAAGATTCCTGGAGCCCGCTCAATGGCCGGGTCACATCGGCCGCGAATCCGTCCAACAATCTTCGTTCTGTGGAAGCAAACTCGGGATCGGCTTTCCTGAGGAGACTGGCCCTGAGACTGGACCCCAAAAATGCGCCTCGTATGCATACATTTGCCTGGAATGCCTTTCTCGGTGCCAGGCAGATGACGAGTGCGCCAGTCGTGCAGCCAGTCACCGACATACTGTCGCAAGGCGAAATGGGACGACTTGCGTCTGTTTACTTTAGCAAGGTCGATCCTGTCTATGGGTTCGTTGACCGCCAGCAGGTGGAAGAGCTCATTGTGCGAAGGTGGACCACATCAACGGTCAACAATATCGAAGAAGCTGTTCTTTGCGGCATAGCCAGTCTGGGTTACCTGTTCTCTCAGGTTGAACCAACAAGGGCGGAGCTCAACCTGGTGGAATCGGCAAGAGCGACACTTGAGCGAGCCATGTCTGACAACCCCTCGGCAACTAGCATCACCGCCTGGTTGTTCCGGGCCATATACCTAAGAGTTGCGGGGACCCATCACGCCGCCTGGATGGCGAGCTGCATCGTTGTTCACATGCTAGAAGCCGCTGGCCTCCATTGCGAACCAACAAGCGAGTCCGTGCTCGCAATACCGGCGGAGCAAGTCGATCCGGAAACACGTCGGAGACTCATGGCCGTTGCGCAGCACCTGAACATCTGGATGTCGTTCGACATGGGCCGATCCAGGGTTTCACTATACAACGAGAGCATGATGGTGCCGGCTGCGCGAGAAGGAGATAAGACCGGCGAGCTCATGGAGCTGCTTCCGTATTCTGCAGAGCTCGACCCGCAGAAGACACCCGAGGCCGCGGATTTGATAGCTGCTCTGTCGGCCGTCATGGAGCGCACCCACACAAGTCCACCGTCTATTCTTGCCCAGTGTAACTTGGCCCTGTGCCTCTGCCGCCGGTTGCAGTCGACAAATGTCTCTTTCACTGGAGCCATGATGGACAAGATACTCAACCTCACTGCAAAGGGAATAAGCGCCGCTCAAGATATCCTGGACGCCCGATCTCCGTGGCATCACATGGCCAACGTGCCCTTCCAGATTGTCTGCGTGCTTCTTGCCTTTGACAGCCTGTCGTCAATAGCCCAGCTCAAGGACGCCATGCAGTGCCTGAGCAACGTCGCGGCCATCTACAAAACTGACGCCACAAGGGAAGCGCTCACTACCGCCTCCTTGCTCATATTGCTGCATCAAAGATGGAAGGAGAAGGGGGCCTCAGAGCTGGACAAGTTGACCAAGTTGTTTCCAGTGTTCGCTTCCGACGCGATCACCGATGAGCCTCTCTCGTGGAGGCCCGAGGATACTTCTTGGCTGGACAGCATCGCCGGGGAGTTTTATAATCTCGACTACTCCGACATCGACCAGCTACTCTTCCCTACACACTCATAGAGCTGGCTTTGCTGGATAGGCTTAATTTTGTCTACTTCTATGGCGATTGACTACCTTTCGGTATCCTAGCTGTTCGACCGTTGCAAGTTGTATCCAGCCGAAATGATGTGGTGCATTCTTACGTTGCCAAAATGAGAGCCTGTCTGGCGTATGTGTTCACGCCTTCTTTCGCCAAGTCTTCGTCGTCAGCTTTCTCTAAAGTCCACTTGTCCGGGAATATCCTCCTCATCACGTAGGCGGAGCCCTCCACGACCGCCTCTCCCCAGTCCGTGATCTCATCATACCAGTACCACGTAGCGTACATCCCGAGCCCAGATAGCGGCAGGCTGAGGAAACACGGCACCAGTACCGCTGGTTCTGGCCATCGGGTGATTATGAAGTAAAGAGCTGTCGCAATGGTTCCCAACCACAATCCGCCAAATAAGAGGATGAACAAGATGCTGAGCACCACCACGAGGGTGGTCAGGATGCCGACAACGCAAATGAAGAAGAATAGGAACTTGGCGATGGCACGATTGCCGACGGTGTTGAGACGGCGCGACGCGGATGAGGCCTGTGACGAGGAGAATCGGTTGATGATGGTCGCGCGGCAGTGCAATACAGCCACGCGAACAGACGGGGAACGAAGGGACGAGCGAATGAAGTAAGTACTCAGGACGACGGTGGAGAGTGCCACACCCCATGTCCAGATTCGAGGAGGCGTGGATGTCAGTTCAGATACCTGCATCGAGAAGACTGAGGTAATGAACGAGATCGGAACGAAAAAGAAGGCTAGCTCGGTGAGCTTATTGATGCCAGAGGTTTGGTCGATGACCATGGAAGACTGAGCCAGACCCATAGAGGACAGGAGCAGGTTCAGTGTTTGCTCGGCGCGGGCTTGGAGTGCCTTTACGTCCAGGCTGAGTTCTGCGAGCTCCGCGGTAATGTCCGGGTGCGCATGAATGAGCACAGTAGACGACAAATGGTCGCTCCAGTCGCGCAGCTCTTGCAGCGTGGCCCGCATCCAACTGAGGTTCTGTCTTGTCGAATTGCCGATTGACTCGACTAGCTGACCGTAGAGCTCTGCGCTAATGTCGTTGTCCAAGTGGTCGAGTTGCAGACGGATTTCAGCTAGAAGCTGGAGGAAATCGTCGAGGATGAGGCGAGCCAGGATTGAAGTGACGAGGGATTGATCGTCACTCATTGCCTCCGTGGAAAGGGTGCTCATTTGACGACGCAACAGACTGTCGGTTGGCAGAGAATACTTCCTGGCGTAGTCGCGATCGCGAGAGTGCGGCTTCGGGTCGGCATAATCCTCTCGCAGTTCCTTCTCATAGTCTTCGTCGTACTCCTCGTCACTGGTGTAGGCAGATACCGACTCGTCGTCGAATGCAGATTCCCTCGGGGCGGAAGCAGCGAATGCATCCTTTTCCTGCTCGGGGTCGGTCCGCAGCTTCTTGCTCTTTAGCCGTTGCTTGATTGCCTCCTTCTTTTGTCGCTTTAGGTCTGCCTTGGAGAAGGGGGGCGGTGGCGGGTCGAGATAAGTCTCCTCGGGAGAAGGGCCACGCCACAGCTCCTCGTCCGAGTACGACTCGATCTCCGCCGCTCTGGGCATAAAAGTAAGTGCGGGGGTAAGCTCGCCCGTCTTCGTATGCTTCATGCGCCGGACGGGGTCAAGCAGCAGTACAACTAGCAAATATGTGAGTCCCGAAGCTGCAAAGTCGACGAGGCGGAGAGAGGCTCACCTGTTCTCTTCCCGTGATGATCCATTCCCGACCAGTAACTCACGCCCTCGGGCGCGACGACTCTCAGATCCCGATTCCTCCACGCCGAAACATTTTTGGGAAGGCCTTCGAACGTGCTATACGAACGGTAGACATTCGTCGACTTGGCTCTTCCTGGCATCTCCGGCGCTGTTGTCGTCGCTGGCTGCTTCTTATTTCGCTTCTCGCTTGCTCTCTTCGCCTTGGCAAGTCTCCTCTCCGTCATCAGCAAGCCATTCTTGTCCAGGGTGATATCCCGTTCAACAATCCACCGGCCGTCTCCAAGCCTTCTCTCAATCTCATCCTCGTGGAAGCCCTTCTTGCCCAGGTAATGCATCAAGCCTAGACGGCCCCAACGCAGATGCGCCCAGGTGCGGCCCTTCGCGCGGCGCCGAGAATTCCACTCTGTGCGCTGGCCAACGCCAGGGAGGGCTTGATGGCGGAATCGCGTCTCTCGTTCAGCCCAGTTCATCCACACGGCATTGGCCACCTTGAGCTGGCTATCGCTCGCCGCATAGCCCGAGTTTGCGAGATGCTCGAACCAGAATTCCGGGTCAATGTCAAACAGTTGACCTAATGCGCCCATGACGAACCGGCTCAGATCGGTGACCATGACCACCCTGACCTCGGAATTATCTGGTCGTGATTGCAGCGCAGCAGCCAGGTGCCTCTTCCCCGCAATGGGCGCCGTTCGTGGGCCAGTGTCGCCGGCGACATAGTCGAGGATCGTAATCGAGGCGGATCGGAGGCCGTCGTACCGCTCGCGACGAGTGACGTTTAGCCAGCGCGGGTCCCATCGAGCGCGATTGTCGAGATTGTTCATGTATATCTCCCCCAGCGTCTCGAGCCAGTGCGACAAATCTGCCAGACCCTCCTCTTCGGCTTCGAGCTCAGCATGCTGTCGCTTCTCGGTCCCTTCAACGCCATCCTCGGCGTTTATCGGCAGCTCCCTCGCAGTGGCCGACGGCTGTTTTCTGGAGCCTGTGTCGAAGCATTCTGGTGGTGTGGCTGTCGTCTCCCGCCGAGCGGGCGTGTTTGAGTTTGGGTTTTCGAGCGAGTTGCGCGGGACGTCGTAGTGCGGATTCCAGCGGTCGCTCGTGGGCCATTCCAGTGGATAGCCCCTGTATCGGTCGTCGTCGGCTTTGCTGGGTCTGCTTTTCCCAAACATGGCTGTCCCTCGGGCGTTGTTGAGCCGGCGGCGTGCCCAGCCGGAACGGTCCGTGAAGTATTCTTACGGGCGACCTCTTCCACCAGACCAAGAGGAGGTTTGTTACGCTGCATCGGAATATTGAAGACGACATTGCACGTGGTTCGACGCGCCCCTGGACGCGCCCATCAGCCGCCAGACACCCTGGCAACCTGCACTTCAGCTGACCTGCCGCAAACTGTCCTAGTGCGCCCGCAATCGCCTTGCAGGGCTGCAGGAAAAACCGGCTGTCGATAAATGAGGTGTCTGCTCCAGTGCAGCGCTGCTCTATTATCGCAATGTCATTTGATCGAGGAAAGGTATGAAACCACTTAGTAGTGTATTGAAGCCTGGGAAGATATGTTTAAGGCAGCCACTCCGCAAACCATTCTGACTTTGTGCCGCAGCCACTTCATTATGGTCCTCAGTTGTCCCTGCCCCTAGCGAATACGTTTCGGATGCTTCTGGTCCATCCAGGCTCGTCTGTCTCCGTCTTCTCAAACGCCCTGCGACCAGTGACCAAGTCCACTTCGCTCGACTTGATCCTCTTGGTGCGCTTGAAGTATTTCCAGATCAGGACATTGAGCACAAACAATACATTTCCCAGGTACTTCAGCACGAATTGATCCGGCTTGAATTTCGGGTAAAACGCATCATAGCCTGTTTGCGTGGCGTCAGTAATTAATCACATCCGCGGCACCGACTCCCCGCAGTTGTGATGGGGGACTGAGATACATACCGCTGAACAGACAGACAGCGAGAGTTATCAAGAGAGCGTAATACGCCCCCCATGGCTGCCCCATTGCCCGATAGGGCAGATCATCGAAGTTGAAGTTTTGAGCCTTAAGCGCCCGACGGAACGCGATATATGACAAGAGTACGCACATCCAGTTGAGGACGGCGAAGATCGTAGTCAAACTCACGAAATACTGGAACACGACGGCCGAGGATGTTCTGGCGTTCATGTAGCCCATAAGAACTGGAAGACACGACACCATGACTGCCCAGATCGGGTTGCCATTCTTGAGCGTCTTGCCAAATATTCTGGGGGCTTGTCCGTCCCGAGCCAGACCATAGAGCGTTCGTGACGCGCAATACACATCTGCGAGAGCTTCTCGTTAACCCTCGCCGACTCGCGAGTGCAGTCAAAGGAGCATACGGCCACTTACCTGTACAGGCAGCGCTGCAGGTGAAGAAGAGCAGGCACGCGTTGATGAAATCAGGGAAAATCTTTATGCCGGCCATAGTCATGGCCAAAACGAATGGAGAAGCACCTGGTTGTGTGAGCTGACAGGGTGCTGGATGATTAGGGACAAGGTTCGAGACGTACTAGCACTCGTCGTTTTCGTGGTGGCCTCCTTGAGGTCTTTGCTATCAGGCTTCACTGCCATGCCAAGCACCAGGACGCCAATGACGTAAAAGAGCGTGATTCTCCAGAAAGTATGCTTGACGGCCCGAGGAATATTCTTCCTTGGGTTCGGCGTTTCGCCAAACGTCATGCCGACCACTTCAGTTCCGAGGTACGAAAAGCATGACTGGCACAGGCATGCCCAGAAGCCGAGAAATCGACCCAGGTTTCCCTTGGCCAAGTATTCAGCAAAGGCACCAGGATCGGACCAATACCGGAAGCCTGACCGGTCGTGGTTTGGGCCGCCGCCGAGGGAAATGACGAAGCAGGACAGGATCATGATGGTCATGATGGTGATCTTGGCACACCCGAGCACGAACTCTGTCTCGCCCAGGCGTGATACATGCAGACTCTGCCAGCGTACCCTGATTAGCATGCCATTTCGCAATCGGGACCCCCTCGGTTCAAAATCCACTTACGTTGATGATGGCAATAGCAACGCCAAACACTGTGATCCAAATGGCAACGTTGAGGTCCGGTCTCCAGTAACGGATGATGAGTCCTGCGCCGGTCAAATTGGTAGGTGTCGCGAGGACATATTTGAAGAAGTAATTCCATCCGCATGCAAATCTGGGCGGGACAAACGATCAGCATTCCAACCTTGACCTGGTGTACTGCGACATCCGGACTCTGTTTCAAGATCCTGAGTTGTAGCCACATCCATGTGAGCCCGAGACTTACCCAAAGGCAGGATCTACCATCCTACTAGCGTAGCCTGCAAAGCCCTTGTTCATGGGAAGCAAGGCAGCCATCTCGCCGAGCGACGTCATCACGAAGAAGACGGCGAACCCGACCATCACATAAGCAACGAATAGGCTCCCGGGACCGCCGCGCACCAGGGCAGTTCCGCTGCCAATGATCAGTCCCGTGCCAATGGCGCAGGCGATGGAGAACATCTGCACATGTCTTGGCTTCATTTCTCGCTTGAGCTCATGGCGCCCTTCCTCCTCCCCGTCCGTCTCTTGTCCCGTAACAAAAGTAGCCGGGCCCATGACTACACGGTGCTCCTTCTCCTCTGAGTCCGCCATATTGACTTGGTTCTCACTACGTATGGATCGACGGAACGGACGGCGGGACAACACTGGCCAAGAGACACACCCTCAGAGCACCAGATCCGGTGGTGAGGCAGATACAAGAAGAAAGCAGAGGAAAGCCGGAAGGTCTCCCTCTTTTATCTCCCCCACGCTTCGTTGTTGGCAAACATGAGTTGTGCACAACCAACTTAACTCTAAAGCTGTGACCACTTCGTTGGCTGGGCGCCTGTGTGTCCATTGACCAACGACTGTTATTCCCGTGTGTAGACTTGCTGAGTGGTGAAATGTTGACAGCCCTGATTGGGCATCTCGTGCGGTTACTAAGAGGTTGTATAGAGAAGACGGGTTCTAGAACTGAGATCTCGCGTCGAGAGCAACGTGAAGCTGCCGCCGCGCGTTCCAGTGACGCGCCTCCCATGCATCATTTTCGACCAACGCACACGAGATAGTGATGAGGAGGACTTCCTCGGTAGATTAGGCTTCTCTGATTCATATGTTTGACCACTCCATCCCCGTGGCAAACACCAAAAGCTCGGGCCATGCCAATCTGCCTCTGAAGCGCAAGTTTCACCGCTGATACCCGAGCAAGTGCGGGGAAGGCTTTGCGAGTCTTGAAGCCCCGGGTTGGGCACGAGAGCTAACATCTCGTGGCGAGCTGACAGGGAGCGCCGCTTGCATCAGGCTTCGGCAACTTCGGGCCAGCCGTCGGGAAAGTACAAGTGGACACAATACTTGATCACGTATCTACGGCACGGAGAACGGGGCTCCGGATTGAATGCACTTCTGCCTCCCAAAGGGGAGATGTGATGTCACAGGCGATTTGGTGTCTACATGCCTATGCCCTGCCAAGGGGGTAAGCCCTTGCAGACCACATATCTCACATAGTCAACGTGACATTAACTCTATCGAGGTTGCAAGAATGAGAAGAAGAAACGTCGTATACGCGCCATGTCCACAGAAGTCACTCGATTGGCATTTTGGGGGCTTGTCGACTGCTTGTTATGGTCAAAGATGCTTTCCCAGTGGCATGCTGAACAGGTCGCGAGCGCGGCCGTGATTCCGGCCATACCTGGCCCTCTGCCTGTTCCGTACATGCAGCGGTTGGGCGCGGCCATGACAAAAGCCAAGAATAGCATGATGTAATGAAGGCGTTACCTTCGGCCATCATTTCACCGACGAGGCGCTCTCGAGTATCGCCAATGGCGACGACCCGATGCCCAATAGGGCAAATAATCTCGGTGCCTTGAGGGCCCCTGAGTCAAAAATAGCCTCTTCGCCCGGGTCTGCCTTGGCCCAAACCAGGCACAAGAAGCCTCGAAACCACAGCGCGAGCGACACCTGTTCAGACGGCCGGTGATCCTCGGGCAGACTTCTGGGCGACTGGTATGAGACATCGCGGTGATTCCGGCCGATTGACGTTGCATGCTGACAATGTCGGCTTTTCAGCTGGTGGGGCGCGGGCGATGTGCCGTTGGCCTGCATGGAAGCCATTGCCAAAGTGATTGGCGGCCGGGCGACTGCCGATCATCTTGGCCCTACGGCAGATGGACGAGTTTAGGTATACGAAAACACGATGCGGCTGTTGTAAGGCTGTCCGCTTACAGGAGGAGAGATGATCGACGTCCCAAAGCAGAGGAATGCCTAATGAAGCATCAGTGACTAGGCGGCGATGCTTCAAGCACAGTTGAAAGAGAGCATAGAGAAAGCGAGGAGAAGACTAGAACTGGAGGAATATAAATATGCGTCTTTGCCTCCATCAAGTCGGCTCGTCTTCTTATCTCACAGCAGCAGCACATCTTCTATACAAGCCAACGAATTCCACTTAACAAGACACTCTTCAACATCAAACAACATGAAGGTCCAGACCGCCCTCCCCATCATCGTGGCTCTCGTCTCGGGCGCCCAGGCCGCCAGCACCATCGTGCGATGGCACGGCTGCGGTGGCGAGAACCAGCAGACGCAGACCAACGGCGACGACTGCACCAACGTGAGTGGCTTCAAGACGGATAACCTGTGCAAGGTGGAGGTCCCGCCGCCCGGCACCGACCGCTGCGAGTTCTACACCACCATGTGCGGCAACCCGTTCGGCACGACCTACTACTGCAACGCCGGACAAACGTGCGATGCGTCGTCCTGGGAGGCGATTGACTCGTACCGATGCTACCAGTGATTTTTGCTTAGATGGATGAGATGGTAAGAGCTCACGGAGAGTACGTTGGATGAGTTGAGACTAACTCGTACCAGGCAGGGCGCAGTGAGGGATGTGGGCTGTAACTTGCTGTTATAAACTCCTCTGAACGCAATTAGAACTCTTCAAACAGCAGATGTTATGGGGATGTCCCTGGTTGTGGGCAGGATGAGAGGCGCTCGTGTAGATTTCTCGTTACAGCTAGTGTTATGCATACAGTTTATCCCCACGCTGGATGTCGCCCGCTGTGATCGCCTGCTAGCAGTAAGCGCTACGCAGATCATTGGCAATCCCGCCTTGACTAGATGGCAGATGCCGGTGTAAATGAGTAACATGAACCACCTGGTCCGGCATCGGGAACAATTTCACCACCGCGGCATGCTATTCCCGCATCTGGCTGCTAGAAAGCGGGATGTGGAATCAACATGGGAATAATCGGTGATGCCGCCTGCAGGTCCAGCTTCCTTGTTAGCCGTTGTGCCTGGCTCTGTAACGACTTTTACAAGGCAAGCCCCCGGCAAATTGCACTTGAGCCACGATTATTAAATGCCTCTTCTTCAACCAGAGAAAGAGACTGCCGCTGACGAATTACAGCCAGCAGACACGGCGGGCGGTCCACCACCCAGCTGTCAAACCGGCCGCTTGACGAAGGGCGTGCCACAGCGGCCCCGGCGCCTCGATGGCACTTGGTGGGGGTCTCCCGGGGCCCGCCGGCACCTGGAGGCATTCGAGAACAGCCTGCTGAATAAAGTTCGGCAGGGTTCGCGGCGCGGCGCTGAAGCCGACGGATCCGATACTGCCGGGCGCCGGGATGGCTGCTGCCAGCCTCCGATAACAGGGCTGAGACAGGGTGCGTCACCGGGGCTCAACGGTATTAAATATTGATACGGCTGCATTGAAGCTCATCAACGCCCTGCTGGCCCGTAGCTCACGGCCTTGCGACTCGCAGCTTCATCATCATGGCGCCCCAGGCCATTCGCAACATATGGCCCCGGGCGTGGCACACGCGGCTGCCCCTGTCGCACCCCGAGGTCAGGACCTACCGGATCAAGTTCCTCAAGGCGGCGGGACTCAACTTTGTGCTCATCGTGGTGCTCTTCTTCAGCCTGTTCTGCTACCTCTTCGGGTCGCTGTACCAGCAGGAGACCCGCGTCCACAGCCTTACCGTGCTGTGGGTGGACTACGATGGTGGCATCATTGGTGACGCCGTGCGACAGGCCTATGCGTCTTTGAAGTCGAGCGGCTTCCCGACTCTGATAGAAAAGGCCGTCGCCGACTATCCCACGACGGGAGCGCTGAGAGAAGCCGTCTGCAACACCGACTACTGGGCCGCTCTGTATACGACACAGGGAGCGTCGACGGCGCTGGCCGATGCCATCTCGGGCGCCAGCTCTTCGCCTTACAATGCGTCCAACGTGCTCTCGTTCATCTGGAACGAGGTGCGGTATCCGACCGTCATGGACGGCCTCATCGCCGGCAACCTCCAGACGCTCTCCGAGGCCGCCCGCGTCGCGTACTATTCACTCAACGGCACGGCTGCGCTCGCGAGCATCCCGCCCAACGACGGCGCAGCGATGGCCGCCTTTACGACCCCGTGGACGCTCACCTCGTACAACATCAAGCGCACGACGCAGGGCCCGCGCGCCGTGTACAACACCATCGTCATCGTGCTGGTGCTGATCCAGGACTTCTTCTACCTGGCCATCATCAACGGGCTGTACGTGCAGTTCAAGATCTACACGCGCATCTCGCCGGGGCGCATCGTGCTGGTGCGCGACGCCATCTCGACCGTCTTCACCATGACGGGGTCGCTGCTGCTGACGTGCGCCATCTGGGCGTTCCGCACCAGCTGGGACGTGTCCGGGACGCAGTTTGCGCTCACCTGGCTCGTCATGTGGCTGTTCGCGCACGTCAACTTCCTGACGCTCGACGTCTTCACCATCTGGATCCCGCCGCAGTACATCTCCATGGCGCTCATCAGCTGGGTCGTCCTCAACGTCACGTCCATCATCCTGCCGTTCGACCTGTCGTCGCCGTTTTACCGCTGGGCGTACGCGCTGCCCGCGCACGAGGCCTACGAGGCGCTCACGGACGTGTGGTCGGGCGGCTGCAACCCGCACCTGCACTACGCGCTGCCGATCCTGTTCGCCTACGAGGTGAGCGGGCTGTTCTGGACGACGCTCGGCGTGTTTCGGCGGTGCCACTATGCGGCTCTGACGGAGGAGTCGGCGCAGGAGGCGATGCGTCTGCGCGTCGAGGCGGCGCTGGCGCTGGAGCGCGAGCACGACCGACGCGTCGCCTGCGAAAAGCCCTTGCACGGGGAAGGTGCCGAGGCGGGAGAGCCGTCGGAGGCGGGACACGGAGCGGCTGGCGGCGATGTCGGCAAGGTCGGCACGCGCGAGACGGACGAGGCGGACAGGGCAGAGGCCGAGCACGAGATGGAGGAGCTCGGCGAGGAGATTGAGCGCATGGAGACGCGGGCGACGAGGCTGGCCAACTTTGGGCCGCGATTCCGCCTCGTCGGCACGCACGAGGATTGATGCAAAAAAGTCATGGAGTTTTGAGGAGTGAATTGAAAGGACAATTGGTACAGAATAGGGCCCTCGGAGGCTGCCGACCAAGAGGCGGGCACTGAGTCACGCCGACCATTACGGGGTCGAGAAACACCACGACGCACGCCGGAGCCAGTCGCCCCACAGCGGCGGCTCCGGTTCTTTCAGGGCACTCCGCTTTCTCGACTTTTGCGTCTCTCGCCAGCCGTGTTTAGTGTTCGCGGCTCTCCAGTTCGGTCCGTGACTCTACAGCTATCCGGTCGGAACACCAGATCTGTGTGGCGATCGGCGAGTTACTACAAACCACGACAACGACCTCGGCTACTCAGCAATTGCGGCGTCGGCTCACCACCTACTGCAGCCCCCCTTGCGGTGAGAGAATCATCGTATTGCCTGAGCTTGAACGCCGTTGTGATACTTGACGACACGCAAGGCAGAAGACTACTAGTCGCGTCGTCGAATGTCCGCTTAGCCGCGACAACTTCCTCAACTCACGATCATTCATCACTGAGCGTCTATATAGCCTCATATCCACGCCCACTCATCGCCGGCCAACAACAACAACAACAACCACCACACTCACAGCGCACACACACATCCATCTGCTTCTCATCATCATGGCCCCCTACGACGTCCTCGTCACCGGCTCATCGGGCCACCTCGGCACCGCCCTCATGCTGAGCCTCCCCTCCCAGGGCTTCACCCCCCTCGGCATCGACATCCTCCCCTCCCCGACAACCACCCACGTCGGCTCCATCTCCGACCGGCCCTTCATCGCCTCCCTCCTCGCCGCCCACCCCTCCATCACGCGCGTCCTCCACGCCGCGACCCTGCACAAGCCCCACGTCGGCAGCCACCCCAAGCAGTCCTTCGTCGACACCAACATCACCGGCACCCTCGTCCTCCTCGAGGAGTCCGCCGCCAGGCTCCCCCGCGTCGACGCCTTCATCTTCTTCAGCACTACCAGCACGTTTGGCATGGCGCTCAGCCCCAAGCCTGGATCCCCTGCGGCGTGGATCGATGAGACCGTCGTGCCCGTGCCTAAGAACATCTACGGCGTCACGAAGGTCGCTGCTGAGGACATGTGCGCGCTGGTTCAGCGCCAGACGGGCATGCCGACGCTGGTGCTGCGCACGTCGCGCTTCTTTCCTGAGGAGGATGACGATGAGGATCGTCGTGCGGCCATGACGGATGAGAACCTTAAGGTCTTGGAACTGGCGTATCGGCGGTGCGATATCGCGGACATTGTGTCCGCGGCGGTTTGTGCCATGGGCCGCGCGCGCGACATTGGCTGGGGAAAGTACATCATCAGCGCGCCGCCGCCGTTCCGAAACGACGCGGAGACGCTGGCTACGCTGGACCGCGACCCATCAGGTGTGTTCCGTGCGGTGCCCGTCGGTGATGATGCGGCTGGTGAGACCATCAACAAGGTGTTTGCGGAGAAGGGGTGGAAGCACCTCGCGCGGGTGGACCGCGTATACGACTCGACGAAGGCGGTGCGCGAGCTGGGCTGGCAGCCTGAGTATACGTTCGAGAAGACGATTGAGAGGCTGGCACGAGGAGAGGCGTGGAGGAGCGAGCTGACGGGCAAGGTCGGCAAGAAGGGGTATCACGCAGAGAGCACGGGCGTCTACACCAAGCGATGAGCCCGGCCGCCAAAGACATCCATGCGCCGGGGGGTAAAAGTTGTTGGGTATTTCGATAGTATTTAAATGTGAAACGTATATATATGGCTAATATGCAACATCATCCCCGCGACGCCGAGGTCATGAAAAGCTGGAAGCTCCGCTCGCCGACCTTGCACTCTTTGCGTCACCGTCTCGCATGCGAACCAGCTGTACATCGTCGTTGTACTTGTCTGCGTTCTTGTCGCCAAATTCGACAGTGTACGTAGTCTGGTAGGTGATTTGGTTCTCGTTGACATCGGGACGGTGCTTCGACCGCTCCGCATGCGACCTTGTGCCAGTTCCGAGCGGGAGGCCGGCCACGCCCGCGGTCCCCGATCGATGTTGTCCGTTTGTGGACCTGCCGTAGTATCGCGCCGACATTCCACGTAGACCGGGAAATAATCTCACGAGGAGCAGTCGCAGGGAGGGCATGCAAATGCAAATGATGCCGACATTGATCTCCACGGTAGACCAAACGCCGGCCTCGAAAAAGTCCCATGTTGGGTTGACTGTGCTGGCGCCGGCCTGGACCAGCGATCGAAGCCGAAGCATGCTGACGATGGTAACACTAGATCGAGTAAGATTAGCGATTTGTGCTTATTTCGGACAGATAGCAGAGACTCACAAAGTGCCCACGCAGAACATCATCGCCACGCCAACCTTCTTCCTCATGTCCAGGTTCAGACTTCTCAACTGCCAGAGCGGAATGCCAAGCATCCACGCATCCAGCGCAATGCTTATGGCGGCATTGCTCCAGCCAATGCCCATGATGTCGATGCACGTGCCGTGATGCACGCCATCCGCAGCCCACTGCCACCAATAATACTCGATGGGGATGCATTGGAACGTTGCCAGAAACACAAACGTGACGCCAAATAGCGACACGACGGCGATGGTTCCCCAGAGCAGCCGGCGAACCGTAGTAGTCGGAAAGATTCGGATATAGAAGAAGAGGAGAGCGAGTTTGAGGATAGAGACTTCGGCAAAGTAAATAACCTCCATGATGTAAAAGTACTTGACGAAGCCAATGACTTGATCGAGGGACAACGTCCAGCTGTCGCGGCCAACGCCATTCCAGACCAGGGTGTAGGCATTGAAGTAAGTGACGGGGAAGCTGACGATGAGGGTGATGAGGGTGAATAAATCGTCTAATCCGAAATCTAACTTGGCCCAGAACTTGTACGCGAAGCGCTGTATGACGAAGATGGAAGCGATGATGGAAAATGCGTCTGAAATGGCAATGTATCGACTCGATCTATCGCGGATAGGCTCGTTGCAAGCTGTGGTTGTGAGGTTCTTGGAAACTGCCGAAGTTAGCCTACGTCTGTGAAGACCGGAGAAAACTCATTGCTCACACATGGACTCTTTTATAGAGCAGCTGCCCATGACACACAACATGACGGTGTCCTGGACAGTCTGATTGGTGCATAGTGAAGTCTCGTTGGCGGCGACATTGTTGGCCTTGTCCACGATCAGTGGCAAGCATGGGGCCTGGAGCCAATGTCAGTACTTGGCTCCCGACGACTATCGTGGTGGCCGGTGACCGAGGAGGCTGTTCCATACCGCGCACTTCGGAAAGAGGGCAAGCGTGTTGTTCAGGGACACGTCTTCGGCCAAGGCTGGCAGAGCCAGGAGGGCGGCCGACAATAACAATTTGCAATACTTCATCGCTGCGATAGGTAGACTCTCTGATCCGGATATGAGGCCTGGGGTAGCTTGATAATAATTAGAGCTGCGTTAGGGGCCGGCGAGGCGCGAGAGGTGGCCCAGTGCCGGCCGTTGAGCGCCCTCAAGTCTGAGGCCGTCCGGTAGGCGGTCGGAGCTTTTTCGGATGGGTCGATATGGCGACTGAATGGCTACCGTAACGCGTGCGCGGTGCCGTCAAGATGGATGAGCCAGCACCCACGTTGTGCCAAGAGACGAAAAGGCACGGGCAGTAGGCTTCGGACAGGGGCGGAGGCGAGCCAGAGTGTCGGGACGCCGGGAATATATGTCAGGCATGCACGATCTGCCCGGTGGGCACCGGCGTTCTGGCAGGCAAGGATGGTGGCATGGCCTTCCCTGCTCAAAGTGGTCGCGAGTCACGATGGGCGGTCCATCTCGCAGCGGCTAATCAAGAGCCTCAAACCCGTCTGAGCTGTCGCCCCTGGCATCCCCACAAGCCAAAACGCCATGCCCGTCGCGAAGTTGACCATATCGGTCTATCGACATTGGAGCCACACTAGTACTCTGCGGTAACGAAGAGTCCCAAGAAGCGCGGCAAGTGTGGGGGCAACCACTTATCGACCCGAGCAGCAATAAGGTCAAGTAGGCGGACGGTGGACGGCAACGACCAAATAGTTCCCGTTCAACTTGCCGGGCCATGTCATGTCAGTTGCCCAGTCGGCAAAGGTGCGCTCCAGAGTGCTTGGTGGCCAGCCGGCGAGCTTGTGAAAGTTGCAAGAGACTTCCAAGCAGGCCCATCGGGGCATAAACGCCGTTGGATGGAGTATCAGGTGGTGGTCGTGTGTGTGTCCCCTGGTGCAGGGGATGCATCACCATCAAGACCAGCAGTGGGCCGCCACACGAGGGCCCACAGCGGGAACAAATGGTCGACTTCTTGCCTGCCAGGCGCTCGGCTCCGACACGGGCCTGCACATCATCCACATCATCAGAAGGGACGAGCCTCGGCAGGGCTGCAGGGGTATTGAGTCAAGCCGTCCAGCTGGCTTCCCAAAGTTTTGCGTGTGGACATGCCCTGCAGAGTCGGTCGGTGGCCAGAATCTCACTTTGCAAATTGACTGCGCCCATTTGAGCGCGATCCTGTGGCTCACGGCGTCCCTTGCGATGTCGCGAAATGTCAGCGGCGCATCCGCACGGCGAGTTCGCAGAGGCGATACGGGGCTTTCACACGTGGTCGCCTAGTTCTAGAAGGGAAGTTCGCCGCGCAAAGTCGAGACCAAGCCCTGTCGCTAGTGAATGGAGAAACGGTGACCCGCCGCAGACATGTGGCTTGCCGGAGCTGAATCCATTTTAGGGCGATTGATCTGCGGTATGTGCGGTCCCTGGAGACAACTGACACGGGCCGGCAACCACATCCGTGGGAGGGCTTTGGTGCGTCGCGAGGGGTAATGGTCGTGCTGAATGGCAATCTCAATGGGCTCTGTGTATAGGATAGAGGGTGTGAGTCGGATTGCCTGCGTGTCAAGTTAGATGATTCGGTTCCTGAAGCTGGTTCCTGGATGTGTCCGGTGCAAAGCACGGCGCCGCCAGACTTTGCAACTGACAAGCTTTCGCCCCGCGACGGAGTCTGCCAAAAGTTTGGCGGAATCCTGCCGCTGTCGTTCCCACCGTGTGGCTGTTTCGATGTTTGTGGCTTGACCGGTGTGCCGCCGAGGACGACCCAAGGGAGATGCTTCCACTTCCAAATTTCCGTCCTCGACAGTCTCCCCTCGTGTTCACAGCGGCTCTGTTTCCGTCTACCATTCCGCGCGGCCCTCCGCCAGAATGAGGGGCTACCACGAGATGAAAAATCTGGGGTAATAACCCATGGTTCCGTGGCCTGAGCCTGTACGACATGGGACCAGGAGACGTGCCGCGACAGTCCCGCATCGAAAACGGAATTGCTGTGACGGTTGATGCCGTCCTTGCGGAGGCCACAGGCCGGTTGGTCGTGTCAGCGGTTAGGCCGGTCCTGTTCATATCTGCCAACGCGCAGCTGGTACTCGAAGGTAGACAATTGTACCCTCAGCTCTGGACCAGTCGATACCCGAAGCTTCTGACAGTCCCGCGCAGCGAAAGAGAGCACACCATGCTCAACATAGCGACACGGGTTCACGCCGAAAACAAAGCCCAGGGTGAGAGTTTGGGTCGTCCAAAAAGTGATTGGTCTATGTTCTATCATCAGTTCGTCAAGCTTGTGGCCTCACCTCAGCAACTCTTCGTGTCCGGCCTCTCGCAACACGTCCTGCACCGCAGCCAGCACTCTCGGGTGCAAGCTCTCCGGCGCCGCCACGAAGCCAAAGTTGGCGCTCATCTTTCTGCCGGCCGCCAAGTCGATATCCTTTCCGTGAACGTCTGTGATTTTGCCGCCTGTCTCCTCAAACAACAGCATCGCACCACCGTGGTCCCAAGCTTTGGCATATCGATCCCGCCGTTTGTACACCCACACCGTCGTGTTGCCGAGGCCCATGGCCAACGCCGCCCAGCGCAAGACCCAGGGCAACAAGTCACAGCCCGGATATGCGGCATTGAGACGTTGGGCGACGGCCTCGTGCACGCCGTCGAGGGCTGAATCTGCCATGGCGACAGATGTGATGAAGCGCAGGCCATCCTCGGGGGCTGTGACGGAAGACACATGTGGGAGCTGTCGATGTTGGACGTTGCCCGCATTGCCCGAGAGAGAACGAACCCAGGCACCATGGCCTTTGACCGCGTAGACAATGCAGCCCTCGCCGGACGGGTCGACGTCGGGATTGTTCAGCGGAGCCGTAGCGTTCATCGACATGTTTGGACACGCCACGGCACTCACGGCCTGCTTACCGTCCACGAGCAGCGCTACATTGATGGCGTAAAGCTCTCCGCGGATAAACGTCTTGGTTCCGTCGATTGGGTCAAACACCCACGTTCTGCCGCCGCCAGGCTTGCCGCTGCCCGCCTGGTCGACAAGGTTGCATAGCTGATCTTTCGTTTCCGGCACGGCAAACTGGGCCTCCTCCTGGAACGTCTTGACGCCCTGCAGCAGATGCCACACACGTTCCAGAAGCGCGGGATTGGCTCGCAGGTCGGAGGCGTCTTCTTCGCCGACAAAGGTGTCGTCGGGGAACGCTGCCTTGCAGGTGGCAATGAGCAGGCTTTGGACGGCAAAGTCGGCGATTGTGACGGGGCTGAGGTCCGACTTGGAGATGGCGCCCTTGTCGGCCGACGAGACAATGGATTGGCTGAGTCGTGCGGCGCCCTGCAGGGCCGCGAAAGCGAGGGCGAGCTCCCGCTGGTACGGGCTGTCCATGGTGTTGGGGCTGAGGAACGCCAGGAGATGATTTTCGCGCAGTGAACTTTTAGCGATGCTGTCGCGCTGTGGTGTTGACACTGTGGCTGTGGGGCGGACTCACGCCGCAAGTACAGTGCGCTCATCTTCGCACGGCCCTCGTCATCTACAGCTCAGCATTCACGCATCACTAGCGCTTCGTTCGTTCATCAACCAACTCCCTCGCTTTCTGTTCTGCCGTGTCGCCGGGACCGAAGACCATGAGCTCGCACGCGCACTCGCCATGGCTCTGGACGTCGATCCCCATGCCGTGACGCTCGCCCAGGGCGTCGAGCCCTTCAGCCTGACCCCCGTCATCGCCGACCTGCTCCGCACGCGGTACCCAATCCCAGGGTCGATATTCCTCGTTGAGGGTGTCGATGCGCATCGCGTCGGCCGCTCGGGCTCGTGGGAGGCGGCGCGTCTGCTGCTCGGCGACGGGGAGCTATGCGTGCAAGCCCTGCTAGATGACAAAATGCACCGCTTCATCCGGACCGGGGCCGTTGACGTGGGCAGCTACGTCCGCGTGCAGAGCTTCGAGCTACGCTGGGTAACGCTTAAGGGAAAGGGCGAAGGCGGCGGCGATGCCAAGGGCAAGGCCAAGGAAAAGGAGGCGAAAGGCAACGACAGAATGGTATATCTTCTCGTCAGGGACTTGGTGACGATTGGTTGGAACAACTCCGTCAGAGCGCTGCACCTAGCCGAGACGGCGGATGCATTAGACTCTGCAGAGGGGGGCTCGGAGACGGAAGAGAAGGCTGCCTCTCAAGACGACGAGACAGTTCTCGCCAAAGAGCCCCAGTTGCCGTATCAAATCCTTGAGCCGCGGGTCGTCAACCGGCCTGCACCAACAACCCACAGGATCGCCAACCCTGCTGCGCAAACTCCGAGTAGCCGCAAGCGAGACGCCTTTGAAGACGGTTCTGACGCCGACCTCGAAGATGCCTTTGACTCCATCGAGGCGCATACTTTTCCCCAGCGAAAGCCCACTCCCTCTCGGTCCCGGCCGTCCACGCCTAGTCACCAAGCGTCCAGAGCCTTATCGACCGGTCCGCCTATACCCCTGCCGCGAGATTGGCACGATCCCCAAGTACCGCTCAAACTCACCACTCTTCGCTCCGTCCCACACCTCCCATACCCGCAGAACTGGTCCGTCAATATATTAGCTATAGTCGCCGAGCTCTCCCCCGTCGAGCCCTCTAACCTACCGCCATATCGCCAGCGTACAGCACGCCTCGCCGACCCATCCACGGCCAAGCAGGTCCACCTGACCGTCTTCCTTGACCCGGAGGCGTTCTCTCCTAAGGTCGGCAATGCGGTACTGCTCACAGGTGTTAAGAACCATCGCTTCGACGGCGGTAGCCTGAAAAAGTACGCGAGCGATGGCAAGGAAGGCAAGCGTTGGTGGTTCGAGGAGCCGTGGGAGCTCGGTTGGTGCGACGTGAGGGGCATCAAGGAATGGTGGGCACAGATGGAGGCCGCCATGGCCGAAGACCTGGACGACTTTGAGGGATGACTTGGATACGTTTGTCCGCCACTGCTTACTGCATATGCCCTTTGCGTTGGCACATTCACAAGAGCGCGAGTTTCCGACGGCGAGAAAGGCTGCCGCATAATCAGCACCATGGATTCAGAGTGGCTAATTGAGCACCGTCGGTCGCTTCTCGAGGCATCAAATTACGAATGACAATCCACGACTCAGTCCGTCGAGTATATATATACATCGTGATGACGCGAGCTCCCTGACCATGTCCGCGCGCTGCCCACGGACCGCCTCTCGCCGCCCGATGGAGTTTGTCCCTCCACCACGCGTCCTCACGGCAAGAAAGCAGATGGGGCCTCCGCGTCTACAAGAACCCTCGGATTGTTTCGAAGCTTGTCGTGTGCAGCGTCGACTCAAGTTTCATCTCATGTTCCAATGCACAGCTATGTTGGCAACGCACGGGCGACGGATGACGTACGTCGATTGCTTTGCCTACACCTCTGAGCTGTTTTTTTTTTTTGCAACCGAGACAGTCGCAACTTATAACGACCGGACTCCCACGAGAGCCAAGTACAATAGCCTAGCACCGTACCCGCGGCCGCCCCATTCCCGACAACGGAGATCATCCCTCAAGCCTACCAGAATGCGTTGGGCGGCAGTCTTTGCCGCCCCGGCACTTTGCCAACTCGCTGCGGCACAGGTGCAGCCAGCTTACGGCTGGGATCATGCCGGAAAGACGAACAGACCGTGGGACAAGAACAACCCCCGACCGAAGTGGTGGGATGACAGACTGCCCGACAGCGGCGTCATCCGCGGTGTAAGATTTGCAAGCCCGTTGAAGTTCGATTACAAAGGCTCAAGCTATCGAAAACCAGACTTGCGACTTTAGGGAAAATACCTGCAATTGGGCCATTCGGCGTGGTTGCGAGATCCTCATTACACCTTGCCACCCCTCTACCAAGGTAATGCCAGCGCCGAGCCACCTGCACCCCATGTACCAGACGGACTAATTCGAATCCACTAAAGTGCATTACGCCGCCAAGGAATAGGCTGCCGCTCGATTGTCTCATCACAATCAATGAATCGCTTCCGTTGACGGAACAAGTTGCACACTGTGGGTAGCGGAGAAAGCTAGCCTCCAGTCAGTCGAGCCTCGATTACCATGTTTCGATTAAAGGAGTGCGAAGTGGTCTTGTGACATACTGTCCTGTGTGCCTCTGCGTAAGCCCTTCCAGGGTTCCTATATTCATCTGGTGCATTCGCTGCTCCTTCTCTCCAAATCGCATGAACTCACTGCAGTCGAATGCCTTTGCCTCCCATAGCAAATGCTTCACTGTGCCAATATGTTGATTTAACAATGTTATATACATCATGCCCTCTTATTGAGTAAATATGAGAACCTCTTCTCGATATTGTCCCTTGCCAAGTGCATGGAATGCAACACTTCTTCGTCGCTCGCGTGCGTAAGCTCGCAAACATCCACCGGTCTTGACTCCAACATTTTCGCACTGATGTATTCGCCCGTAGTTTCAACCTCGTCTGGCTTCGCAACGACACCGTTGACAAACTTGGCCCAGCCCGCAAACGACTTGGCCGCTGCGGGCGTCCAGTCCAGGAACAGCGCAAAGCAATGTGGCATCGCCTCGTACTGTTCCCACGCCACGGGCACGCCTTGTCTCGCCGCCTTTTGCGCAAACACCTTGCACTCCCTCGCTAGTACCTCCTCACCGCACACGAGGAACACGGGTGGCGAGCCAGCCCACGATGGCGCAGCCAGAGGCGACACGAGCGGGTGCGCGAGGGCACTGCCCTCGCAGAAGAGGTCGACGCGCGGGGGGTCCGTCGGCCACACCTTGCAGGGCGGCGACTGCGCGGGGGAAAAAGTCGGCGGCGGGAGGTAATCGTAGGTGCGGCTCGCTTCGTCCGGGTCCCAGTGCATGGAGCGCGTGAGATCCATGGAAGGGGAGTTGAGAGCCACGCCGGCCGGCAGCGGCACAGCCACCTCGACCCCATGAAACAGAACTGTAGCGTTTCGATTGCCAGCCGAGGCAGCGCGGTGGAACTGGAGAAGTGTCTGAAGGAATGAGGTGGCTAGATTGCCGCCCGCAGAGTCGCCGCACACGACGATGGATGTTGGGGGTATCGCATCGTGGAATGACCCCGGAGGCGGATGCAGGAGGGACAGATATGCAACGAGAGCATCGAGCAGGGCCGCTGGAAATGGACCCTGGGGTGCCACGCGATACCGCACCGAAAGAACGCGACCTCTTGTAAGGGCAGCGTATTTGGCTGCCACCGGCCGAGTCGAGACCGGATCCATCAAGTAGTTGGAACCGCCATGAAAGTACAAAATCGTCATGTCTTTCCTCGCTTCGCGTACCAGGTTGTCGTACTTGTCCTCCTCGGACATGGTCACAGGCTCAGGTTCCTTGTCAGACACGCCGTCCCGATGCCCGACCCATTCCGCTCCCACAGGCTCCAATTGCGGCGTCGCGTACTCCTCCCCGCCTTCGCCGACTGCCGCGATGGCCTCACGCAGCTGCTGTCGAAGGTCGTCTTCAGGCGGCGGTGGGAAGGCGACCTTGCTTACCCACATCTTGCCCTTGACGCCCGGGTCTTTGAGAAACATGGCCTGCTGCTCGGAGATGGTTGTGGGTGGTCCATCGTTGAGCAAAGTGCGGATGAAGGCAATTGTGAGGGCGGTACGGAGGTCCCATTTCTTCGCGGTAGGGCTGAGGGAAAATACATGGTTGAAGACGGTCTTGACGAGCAGGGGGATCTTGGTGAAGATGAAGGCGAGTGGGGCCAAGAGCGAAGTCATTGTAAGTGGACGTAGAAGAATTTCCACTGCGCATACGGAGCCACTTCGGTAGATGGACTACACTGACCGAAAACAAGATGTGATCCCAATTGATCTTTAAAGGCTCACATCAGCGGCTCAAGTCTGGTACAGAGTTCAGCTCGTCAGGTGTTTACGAGGGAACGAGAGGCCAGCCACCCCGCCAAGGCCCCGTGGAGACCCTGACGCCGCAGATCTGGACAATTCGCGGTGTCCTGTTGCTCCCCGAAACACCGGCAGAGGCCGTCCAGCGCCTGACAGACATGGGGGCGGCCACGGTGAAGCACGGATAAACCATCCCTCCGCCAGCATTGAACCAAGCCCGTTTAGCCTCAAAGGAACTTGAAACGACAAGATAAGCACTCGATTGTAAAAGCTCTTGGGGGATGAGATCTTTGCGCTCCTGTTCGGTTGCTTGAGGCCTGGTTGTGGCGAGGATTGACTATGAGTGTGAGGCCCGGATGTAAGCCAGCACAGAGCTGTTGTCGCGAGATGGGTCGGTGGTACGTAGCCTCAACGGGGTCTTGCAACAGAAGTTTGTGTGCCTCAAACACGGGAAGGTCTTTGATATAAGAATTTCATGCTTTTAATTTCGCTGCTTGGGGTTATAGCAAGGATTCAGCTCAAGTGAGTCTTGCACTACGACATGGACATTGTAGGTTCACCGTTTGGGCAGATACACAGCCGTCTTATTCCTCGGACAGTTGAGTGAGAATCACCAGTGCACATCTCTGGACATTCAGTTTGCATCGGACGGTTCAGTCATCTTTCAATCCCGCCCACTACACCCCAGGACCATCTCCCCAGCTGGAGACGCCTCTGCCCATCGAGGGGCGCTTCCAGTCCGCATGAGCTTGCAGTCTTTCCAGGACTTGGCAACATGAAGCAACCAAAGCGATTCTTTTGTTGGCGTCAAAGCTCACGAGGTCTGGTGTCAGACAGCCAGTTGCAGCTCTCGCCTCCTATGTAGGTGCTCCAGCCATCAACCTCAATGTTCCTTCCGGAGACACCCCTCACAGGACCACGACACATATTCACCAGGTGCTGCGCACTGTCTGCGATTCGCCAGTCTTCCACGCTCTCCGACTCGCTGGTCTGCACGCCACATCAGCAGCTGTTAGCGGGCGGTCACCCGTTACCGAATGCCCGGGGCGTCAATTCCCACTTACATCGTTGCACCACGTGATGCTTGCGTTTTCCTCACACGCAATCCGGGCGCATTTCCCGGCGTTGAGGCTATAGCGAGGGGGAGCCGAGGGCCGGCGAAGCACAGAGATAAGGTGCTCGATGCGGTGCATGTCGCCCGAGCGCCACCCGCCGCACCGTACGGTCGAGGATATCTTCTTGGGCTGCCTCTTGCGGTCCAGCTTGTATGCGTACCGCCAGTCGGGCTTCACGTTGAGCATCTTGTCCAAGACATCCTCGATGAGGCCGCCGGACTTTGCCTTTTTCTCGGCCTTGAAGGCGGGCTCTGTCCACTGAAGTATCTCGACGTCCTCCGGAGGGACGGTCCATTTCACATCAGGACCCGACGGCGCGTCTGGGTCCCTCGGCTGGAGCGAGTCGGGTGATCCTTGGGACAGGGCACCCAGCACCATCGTGGCGATGACTATGAAAGAATGCGCTACGTGCATGGTGACGAGATGGAGTGTGCTAGATGAGGGAGGAAAAGGAGAGGTGGTGTGGTATATGGCCTCGTTCACTGAGATTATGAGGTTGTGTCCCAGCAGCAATGGAATGTTGCGCATGTTGGCCACATCACGGAGAATATGGCTTCCTTTTATAGCCTTCGTTCAATGCCTGTCGCCTGCTGCGCGTATTCGGCCAATGTTTGGCTACACGAGTACATGTATTGCGCTGGAGTCATCCTGGGCAGAGTCCATGTCATGACCCAGCCAGAATGGCTCGTTTCAACAGAGAGACGAAGTTCTGCTCGCGACTTGACATGGTGGCCCTCGTATAGTCTAACTAAACGGAATAAGAAACAGTAGCAATGCGTTCGCCCGAGGTTGCAATAGAGCTGGTGTGCTGGGCGAACAAGCCTACGCGACTGTGGCCTGGAAGCTCAATGCAGATGGCTCAGTGTTGGCGGCAGAGCACTAAGGCCCCAAGCGGAAATTCGTACCTTCTTCTCAGTCTCATAAACCAAAGCTACACTCAATATGTCCTAGGATTCCATCATGCTATATGCCTTGGTATTGACAACAGGTAAGCCAGCAAGCGGGGACATGGATTACGCAGAGTCGCAGATGATACTGCAGTCTTCGATCCACAACACCGCGAGATGTGACACTCATTCGCGCATGACATTGGCAACGAGAACGCTGGAGCTTTAGCTATGCCTTGCAGGATCCAGGCCTGTAGTAATGGCATCATTTTAGGTTGCTGTGGAGGGATCCTCTGCATGTATATTACATGGCGGCGTCGCATACGAATCACACAGGCTTGCCCAGACTGCCAGTGTTGTTGCAGCGCTGCCTGCCTTGGACGGCCAGCATCGACTAGCTGAACACTTCACGCGCCGAACATGGCCAAGCCCATTCACGGCCCAATCTCGACGCTGATCGAGGACTAAAAAGATTGGGCTTATGGTTCAACCCAATGCCTCGCGTTCTCGTCGGGGCGGGTGGTACAGACAGTTGCGCCTATCTGCTATAGTAGTGACCAGTCGTGTAAGTGTAACAGCAGGTCGTGCAGCGTCGACATGCCGCGGTTGCATGCGAGCTTCTTGCTTCTGGGTTACGCCAAATATTGACGCGATAAGATCAATAAGGCATCGTGTCGGAACGCCATTTGCCCTAAGAAAGAGTTGTCTGCAAGGACGCTAAAGTACGGTGCTGAGTAGATTCACAGCAGGGGATGCGTGCAGGTTGCTGGTGAGCTTTCGCAATGGAATAGTAGAGGTGACTTGGTCGCACGAGCTGCTAAGTCCCGGGATCCGATCACTCGCAGGTGACGAAATGCGCCACATGAGACGGGAAGAAATGGACGGGGGCCCTGCAACATGACGACGGAAGCAAGGTGGCCATGGTGCACTGTGCAGTCTGCATACCTAGCCGCCCAAAGACCCCTCAGCGATGCCTTATCAAAGGCACCACGCGGACGGAGAGGGATACGCACCAGGTACCTTACCTTATCACTCAAGCACAAATGCCTTGTCTGGCGTGAGAGAAAGTTAGCGGACCAAGTGTAGCTTGCCCCGAGAAGGAAACTTGGGGAGCAATTAACTACCATACCAAGGTGCTCAGGGTACGCAACCCGAAAAGCCGGGGGACTTTCGTGATGGCGCCGTGGACGATGACGGGACACCTGCCACTCCAGGCCGCCCTGGAGGCCAGCGGGATGGGCCAGTGACGGGGAGGTTCTCCACTGTCGCGGCCTCGCTACAGGGGAGTTTCGGCCCCCGCAGCCGCAGCCGCTGGCGCTGGCGCTGGCGCCTCTCCAAACAAGCCAGATGCCAGGGCAGGGCTGGCTTGGCGGCCCCGTGGACTTTCCGAGTGACTCCCGGCTCCCGAGACACTTCCCGACTTGGAAGGTCCAGTGGAGGGGAGTCCCCGCCTCGGTCTGAACGGAACCGGTCACGCTACTGACGCAACTGTCGTGTCCACAAGCAGGAGCCGATGAGGTGCTGCCGCTCCTGCATCGCGATTGAGTTACCCACCTTCTTCCCGTCGTCGACTCATCCATCCCATTCCCGCCTCCCTCCCCCTCCCGACCTCTTGCGCTCCCTCCTCTTCTTTCCTCTCGTCATGCTTTCTTGACTTGCGTAATAATCGTCTGCTGCACGCTCGCATTTGCATCGACCGCAAACGAAGCGCTCCGCCCGACCCCGACCGCTGCCGCGCGGCGAGTGACGATGCCCGGCGCGCCCGCCGCCGACGACCGGACCCTCGTCGCGATCCCGCCCACGCCCGAGAACGACAGCGATAATGAGCCCGCGGCCAGCGACTTCGCCAGCGACGATGACGAGGGCAGCGTAGACAGCGCCGCTCGCAGGCGGCAGGTTCGCAGGAAGCAGGTCGTGCGCCTCGTCGCCCTCGTCTACGCCACCATCGCCGCCCTCTGCGCCGGCTCCATCGTCGTCTTCTCTCTCTACGCGCCCAAGTTCCAGTCGCGTCTGCGCTACACCCAGTTCCAGGTCAACGGCGTGGCCATTGCGGGCTCCGTCTCCCTGTACCTGCCCGTCCCGGTCATGGGCTACGTCTGCGACCGGGTCGGCGTCGCGCCCCTGTCGTTGCTGTCATCGCTGCTCTTCGGCGTCGGCTACAGCCTGGCTGCGTACATCTACCGGAAGCTCGACATCGACTACAACGTCCTCGGCAAGTTGCACCAACCCGGCAACGAGTGGTCCTACCCGCTCATGATCTTCGCCTTTTGCTGCATCGGCTCCGGCACCTGCGCCATGTACATCGCATCCGTCTCGACTGGCGCCAAGAACTTTGGCAAGGGCAAATACCGCGGCCTGGCGCTGGCAATGCCCATCACCGGCTTTGGCTTGAGCGGCATGTGGCTGAGCCAGATCGGCAGCCAATTCCTGTACGAGACGAACCCCGACGGCTCCAAGGGCGAGGTCGACGTGTTTCGTTTCTTCGTCTTTCTGGCGATCCTGCTCGTCATCGTTGGCATACTCGGCGTCTTCCTGCTGCGTATTGTCGACGAGCAGGACTTGATCGAAGAGGCCATCGAAGAACTCGAGAACAGCGGCTTCTTGGACGGCAGCTCTCTCCTCGGCCGGTCCGAGCGAGGCTACGGCACCGCGGGCCCGACGACGCCAGCAACCGACCTCGAAAGCGACCCCTTGCTAGACCCGTCCAAGGATGACGATGTCAAGTGGAAGAAGAACTGGGTCCTCAACGCCGAGACTCGCCAGTTCCTCACAGACCACACCATGTATCCGTTTGCCCTCGCCTTCTTCCTCATGATCGGCCCCGGCGAGGCCTTCATCAACAATCTGGGCACCGTTATTGGCACCTTGACGCCTCCCACAGTTGGGTCCGGGGAGCAGACGTCGGCGGCGACTCACGTGTCAATCTTTGGCATCACCAGCACGATTGCGCGCCTGCTCATCGGCAGCCTGACGGATCTCCTTGCGCCTGCACCCGAAACGCAGCACGTGCAGGTCGAGCGTCACCGGGGCCATCGGCGGTCGCCGCTGCAGGGCTTCTCCATTTCCCGCGTCGTCTTCATGCTCTTCTTTGGCATCCTCATGTCCATTGGGTTCCTTTTCCTCGCGTCGGGCGCTGCGCAGAACCACGCCGATCGCTTCTGGGTCGTCTCGGGTCTTGTCGGCGCGGGCTACGGCGCCGTCTTCAGCCTGACGCCGCTCATCGTTACCATTATCTGGGGCGTGGAGAATTTCGCGACCAACTTTGGCATCATCGCCATGCTGCCGGCGCTTGGCTCGACGTTCTGGGGCCTCGTGTACTCGGGTGTGTATCAAGCTGGCGCCAAGGCGTCCAAGTCGGTGGGTAACGAGGGCGAGGACGACATTTTTTGCTACGGCAAGCAGTGCTACTCGGCCACGTTTTGGGCCGAGGGTATCTGCGTGTGGGTGGCATGCGGTCTTCTACTGTGGGCTTGGAAGGGCAAAGGAGGCTGGCAGCAGCGCGGCATCGTTATCTAGAGTCTGTTGGTGGATGTGGCAAGTTAGATGGCATGGGCATACACAAAGGCATAGGGATGGCGCAGGCATTGGGTCTCGTTTGTAACCACATTAACTTTTTGACGGACCACTGGGAGTTAGCCGGTGTTTCATTCTCGCTCGAAATCTATTTATCAAGGGCATTTAGCCATTTTGACTCAATGCTCAATACTGTGTGACATTATGGTGCAGATGGCCTCGACCAAGCTGGGCGGGATGAGGACAAAGTGGCCACGTGATCTCGCGTTGGCCCTTGGATTCGGCTGCGCGTCCCACCGCGACATGGCCGGTCATTCACGCTCCCCACTTCCTCGACGGCGCCATCGACTCGAGCGCCTTGGGGCAAACCTGCTTGTCTTGCGTGCCGCTATATCATCGACGGGCATCGTGCAGGTTCCGTAGCCATGACGGAACTCACAGGTATTTACGACGACGGTTCAAGGGAGGCTTGAGCTGATCAGCGTTATCCAGAGGCGGACACGATCCGCATCCTCGTGGCTACCGACAACCACGTCGGGTACGAGGAGCGCGATGCCATCCGGAAAGACGACAGCTGGCGTACCTTTGACGAGGTCATGAATGTCGCCCGGAAAGAAGACGTACGCTCTGCCTTCAATGCCCTAAGGTTCACTTCCCTGACAGCCCTTGCGCACACAGGTCGACATGGTGCTCCTCGCCGGCGACCTCTTCCACGACAACAAGCCCTCGCGCAAGTCGCTCTACCAAGTCATGCGCACGCTGCGCCAAAACTGCCTTGGCATGAAGCCCTGTGCCCTAGAGTTCCTATCCGACGCCGCCGAGGTCTTCGAGGGTGCCTTTACGCACGTCAACTACGAAGACCCCGACATAAACATCTCCATCCCCGTCTTCTCCATTCACGGCAACCACGACGACCCCTCGGGCGACGGCAACTTTTGCTCTCTTGACCTGCTGCAGGCTAGTGGACTGCTCAACTACTTTGGCCGCGTGGCCGAGGCCGACAACATCGAGGCGAAGCCCATCCTGCTGCAGAAGGGGGAGACGCGGCTCGCCCTCTTTGGCCTGAGCAATGTGCGCGACGAGCGCATGTTTCGCACATTCAGAGACCACAAGGTCAAGTGGTTTCGGCCCAATGTGCAGACGAGCGACTGGTTCAACCTGCTGGCGGTACATCAGAACCACCACGCTCACACGGCAACGTCGTATCTCCCAGAGAATGTCCTGCCGGACTGGCTCGACCTGGTTGTCTGGGGCCACGAGCACGAGTGCCTGATAGACCCTACCAAGAACCCTGAGACGGGCTTTCACGTCATGCAGCCGGGATCTTCGGTGGCAACGTCACTTGTTCCTGGCGAGGCGGTGCAGAAACACGTCGCCATCCTCAGCGTCACGGGCAAGGACTTTAAGGTGGACAAGATCCCGCTGAAGACAGTGCGACCATTTGTCACCAGAGAGCTGGTGCTCGCTCAGGACAAGCGCTTCAAGGGGCTGGACAAAAAGAAGGACAACAGGCAGGAGGTCACGAGGCGGCTGATGGAGGTGGTGGACGAGATGATTGAAGAGGCCAACGCCGACTGGGAGGCGATCCAGACGGACGAGGAGGCGCTGGAGGAGCGGCCGCTTCCCTTGATCCGCCTCAAGGTGGAGTATACGGCGCCCGAAGGCGGGCTGTTTGAGTGCGAGAACCCTCAGCGCTTCTCTAACCGCTTCGTCGGCAAGGTGGCCAACACAAACGACGTTGTCTACTTTTACCGCAAGAAGTCGTCGCAGCGTAAGTACCGCGGAGATGCCTCGTTGAGAGATGCTCACTAACAACACGCAGGCAAGGCAACAGCAGCGACGCCGGCAGACGCTCTCGAGGCCATCACGGACGAGGGCGACATGGTCAAAGTCGAGTCTTTGGTGCAGGAGTTTCTGTCGGCGCAGTCCCTCAAGGTGCTCCCGCAAGGCCCTTTCGGCGACGCCGTCAACCAGTTTGTGTCCAAGGATGACAAGCACGCCATGGAGCTGTTTGTGTCGGAGCACTTGACTGGGCAGGTCAAGCAGCTTCTCGGGTTGGAATCGGACGAGGAGGACCTCAACAGCGCCATGGAAATTTACCGGACGCGCATCGAACACCAAATGGCGAGCAGCGGTACGAGGCAGTCGCTCGGTGAGAGAAGACGCGTGCTCCGGCCCAAGCCGGACACGTGGGACAGCGACTTTGACGGCAGCTGGGAGGAGGAGCCAGACGCGTGGACGTACGAGGGCGTGTCCATGGACATGACACCAGCGACGACTCAGGGACGGCCGGGGCGGAGCGCGCAGCAGGACGAGGAGATGCTAGATGACGACGACGAGCCGCCTGCCAAGACAACGAGACGGACAGCCGGACGAGCAACAAAGGCTACTACGGCCAAGGCGCCAGCAAAGAAAGCGCCAGCAATGAAGCCGGCCGCACGGGGCCGCGGTCGGAAGGCGGTGCAGAGCGAGGACGAGGAAGAGGACGTGGTCATGGAGTCGGACGAGGAAGAGCCGGCGCCGCCGCCCAAGCCCGCTGGCCGAACTACAAGGCGCGGGCAGACGCAAGCGCAGGCGGCGACGAAGGCGGCGCCCAAGCGGCCAGCAAGGGGCGCGGCAGCCAAGACGAAGCAGACGAAGCTCGACTTTGCATCCCAGCGTGGGGCGACGCAGGACAGGGCATTGGAGATTAGCGACGATGAGGTATCGGACGGCGAGGACGCGTTTGAGCCGGCGCCGATTGCGACGAGGACGCGACGACGGTAGGCGTGCTGGTGGAGGGGCGGTAATATACCCAGAGCTTTGCTGAGGCGGTCGCTACGTCGCTGCCTGTATCGCACGTTGAGAGTAGAGGATCGGCCGCTGAGCGGTGGTTACGGCCCGAGCGAATATCATGGGAATGACAATGAACAAAAAAGTAAAGCACCATTCACTGGACGCACAGAATCGGTTATGTCCAACTCTCGCGAACCTCGAGGATGTCTGCAACTCGGAGGCGGAAATGGCAAAAAATGAAAGACGAGCTCTCCCGCCGGGAATTGAACCCGGGTCTCAAGCGTGACAAGCTTGCATACTGACCACTATACTACGGAAGATGGAACTGGAGCAGGCGTGTGGCGCCTGTCGTAGGTGGATCAGCTCGTTGGAAAGGCGCTACGTTATTTTTTCTTATACACGCCGTTGCGCCGTGGACCCGCTGGCTGGCGCTGGCTCCTAAGGCGGGAATGGATGGAGTCCAGTGAGTCGGCAAGGTTGGATGCGTGCGTGGGGGCAGCGGGCCGTGGGCCGTGGGCGACGGGTCCGCCGCCAAGTTCGATAGCATGCCCCGGGGAGCTTTGCAGCCGAATCATACGAGTATTTTGCACGGGTGTTTAAAAGGGTACAGAGCACGGGGTTTTACCAATCGAGCGGAGGGGCATCTCCTCCCAAAATCAAGAGGATCGGCTTTGCATGCACATTGTAGCCATACGCACGGTGATAGCGCATGTGAAACCAACCCCATGCATTTTGGGCTGCTTGCCCGCCTGGAGGGGGGGAACACCTCCCTGCTGAAAGTGCCGGGCGGCGGAGGCGGCGGCGGCGGCGCCGGGGAACCTCCAGCTCGCGCTTCACCACGAAGTGCAGTGGGCTTCTAGGCTTCCAGCTGCAGTGGTCAGAAGCTAACAATTGCCGCTTCGGGAATCGCACTGAAGGAGCCCCCAGCAGGGTTCCCCCCGCCGCCGCCGCCCGCCCGCCCGCCTTGAACCCGTCGCTGCCGTTGTTGCCGTTGCTGCCGCTGCGGGGGTATTACACGAGTCCCTCCTTGGGCGGACGAGCATGCCGACCAAGGTGCTACATCAGGTACAGTACCGTGCATAAGTACGAAGCAAATTATACCACTGGAAGCGGATGTACGTGTGATCATAGGGTGCGTGTTGCTGAGTGAGACGGGCATTGAACTGGGGTTGGGGCAAGTTTGACTTCTTCAACAGTAGGTGCCCAAGATGGGGGAGCCCCGGATGGGCCGAGCAGAGCTGTAGACGGGAGCCGCGATGGGCCATGTAGAGCACAGTCCTAAGAGTCCTGTATATTGTAGAGGCTCCGAGTCCGTGGGGGAGGCCAAGCAACAGCTCATACAGACAAGTCCACTCTTACACCGAGGCATGCCTTGTCAAGGGCGTGACGAACAGACGACAGGCGATAGATGGGGGGAGTAGAAGCGCCCTCTGTCCCGGTGCTCTCCATCCCGTCCATTAGGTTCATCTTCCAACTCTCAACCCCTCCTCCACCACCACCACCACCAAGTCCGTCTCCCCTCATCCGCTTCTTCCTCCTCCCCCACATCCCCCTCTCTTTTCCCCTTTCCCCTCATCCTCAGCTCAGCTTACTGCCTGCCTGCTTGCCGCTTGTTGCTGCTGCGCTTGGTCTTCCTGCAACTCCGTCGCCCTCTGTTGCTCCCGCATCGTCTCAATCCTCGTATAAGCGAGGGTCCCGAGTCTGCCAGCACAGCACGGGCGCCCAGAACAACCGGTCAGCTTCTCGACGACAGCTAGCTACCTACCTACCTCGAGCTCGACAGCAGCTACCAAAGCTCTCCATTTGAGAAGAGCTCGCCCCCCGACCGCGCTTCAACAGCGGTACACACATCCATCCATCCATCCATCCATCCTCTCTCTCTTCCCGCTCCTCCAAGCAAGCACAATGGGCCCAACAACCACCATCCGCGTCGCGACCGCCTCGCCCGGCACGGGCCCCTCCCGCGCCGCCACCCTCTCCCGCCTCGAGGCCCTCGCCCGCCGCGCCGCCTCCCCTCCCACCGCCGCCGACCTGCTCCTCCTGCCCGAGGCCTTCATCGGCGGCTACCCGCGCGGCAGCGCCTTTGGCTGCGTCATCGGCGACCGCAGCGCCGCCGGCCGCGACGAGTACGCCCGCTACTACGACGACGCCGTCGACCTGGGCGACACGGTCGGCGAGGGCGGCGCGGGCGCCGGCGACCGCTGGATCCGCCGCGAGCTGCCCGCCGTGGCTGTCGTCGGCGCGGGTGACCACGCGGATGGTGCGGCGCATCGTCATCATGGAGGGGGACCGCCGCCGGCGAGGGGAGACGGCACGAGGGAGGAGCTGGAGCGCATTGCGCGCGAGACGGGCGTGTTTGTCGTCACGGGAGTAATCGAAAAGGCGGGCGGCAGCCTGTACTGCTCCGTCGTGTACGTGTGCCCGCGCGAGGGCATCATCGGCAAGCGGCGCAAGGTCCTGCCTGTAAGTCAGGCGTTCGAGCTACAACCTACCTACCTACCTCTCTCTCCCCAATTGTCCCCCATCATCCTCCATCCAGCCTCACGCAACAAGCACTCTCCATCACCCACTCCCCCCCAATGCTGCACAACACAACGAGATGAGAAACAAAAGAAAGCTGACTGGAGACATCTACCTGGCAGACCGGCACCGAGCGCCTCGTCTGGGCGCAGGGCTCCCCCTCCACCCTCCGCGCCGTCAGCACCACCATCCGCGGCGCCCGCGTCAATCTCGCCGCCGCCATCTGCTGGGAGAACTACATGCCCCTGCTGCGCCAGAGCCTCTACGCGCAAAACGTCAACCTGTACCTCGCGCCCACGGCCGACGGCCGCGACGCCTGGCTCGGGCTCATGCGCACCATCGGCGTCGAGGGGCGCTGCTTCGTCGTCAGCAGCAACATGTGCGTGCGCGACGGCGACCACTTCCCCCAGCTGCAGCAGTCGCAGTCGCAGGCTAGCCCCGCGCAGACGCAGACGCAATATCATCCTACTAGCAGTCAGGGCACGGGTCTGGGACGCGCCGGCGCCGCCGCCGCGGCGAGGAGAAGCTCCACCATCACGGAGGAGGGCTTCGAGATCGCCCTGCCGCCCAGCCCGCAGCGACACAAGCGCCGCAAGTCCGTCTTCGACGAGGACGGCAACGAGATCGTGCTGTGCTGCGACGCCGACGACGAGAACGGCACTTCTCCTTCTGCTGCGGCTCCCGCCGCCGTCGATGGCGCCAGACAGGTCAACGGCACCGGCACCGCTCTGCCCAAGCTGACCACCGGCACGACCGCTGGGGCAGCAGCACCGGCCTTCGCCTCGCGCGGCGGCTCGTGCATCGTCTCGCCGTTTGGCGACGTGCTCGCCGGCCCGCAGTGGGAGGACGACGAGGGCATCATCTACGCGGACATTGACCTGCGCGACTGCATCCGCGGGCGGCTCGACCTCGATGCCGCGGGCAGCTACTCGCGCAACGACGCGTTTAAGCTGACGGTGCAGGGGCTGGACATGGACCCCCTGCCGTATTGAGCGAGCTACAGGAGCGTCTCTCTCCTCCGATGAAGATTGTGTCACGAACGGGGTTCACAGAGTGGGACGTGTGTGCAATGTGTTGTAACTGTAGTGCCATGGTGCAGTACGAAAGTAGTGTGTGTGTGTGTTTGTGTAGGTAGTCAGTCAGTCAGAGCCGACATGAAATCAAGTTCAAGTATTTTCATGAGCTGCGCTATTATCCAAATCAACGTTTTGAGCCGTGCTATCCAAAGTCACAGTCACTCATTCGCTATGCTTCCATTGTGCCCATTATGTCCAATCCCAAATAAAACTCCACGCGATGCTGGAAAACACAAGACGACGTCATCGTAGACCCCGCGCCTCATGGCTCATTTCGTCTCATCAGGGTCTGGCCGCTGGCACGGCCGCCAGCCCTTGGCGAGGGCGTCGCAGGCCTTGCGCTCGGCGCCCGTCTCCTTGCGCTGGCGCTCGAGGGCCGCCTGCGCGAGCACCTCTCTCCTGCTCATGCCGGGCTCCGCGGCGGCGGCGCTGCTCACCCCGCCGAGGACAAACTCGCCGCCGGTCCAGCCGCCCTCGTCCTCGTGCACGTCGTCTTCGTCGTCCTCGTACGCGTGCCGGGCCTGGCCCGAGATGGTGTACCGAGACGTGTCTCCGCTAATGGTGCGGCCGCCCGTCTTCCAGTCGGCGGCGTCGACCTCGCGCTCGATCTGGTGGCACAAGTCCCAGAAATTGCGGTCGTGGGGGCCGTGGACGTTGTGGGCGAGCTCGTGACACAGCGTCTTACGGATCGTCTTGTAGTCGCGGTAGCCATCGTGGGCGTCGGTGCGGAGGCGCAGCTCAATGACCTCGCCGCGGTTGCGGTTGAGGCCGAGGGTGCGCGAGGTGCCCTCGTGCGTCGTCTGCGTGTGGGCGAGGGGCTCCATCTCGGTGAGCAGGGAGACGACGAAGCGGTGTTTGCGCATGGCGGCGCGGATGCCCGGGTCCTCCTTGAGGCGGTGCAGCAGGGCGAGGCTGCGCTCAGGCCGCGGCAGGCCGTCGAGCGGGCGGACCTGCAGGAATGTGTAGCGGGCGTCGTCGGCGGCGGTGACGGAGCGCGGCTTGTGGTTGTGGTTGTGGCTGCCGTGGTGTGCCTTTGCTCGCTGGGCAGCGCGGGCGGCGTTACGACGGGCGACGCGGTCGGCCATGGTGTTGACAGCCTGGACCTCGGCGGCCGGGGTGCCCATGAGGGTGAGCGTCTTGCCCTGCAGCGAATGCAGCGTCATGGCGGGGTCCTTGAAGGGCATCTTGAGGAGGGGCCCGCGGGGGACGAGCATCTTTTGGTTGCAGGTGGGGATGTCGAGGGTGGCGGCGACGTCGTCGAAGAGGTCGGCGACGGTGGCGTCGTCGGGCAGCTCGAACGAGTAGTTGTGCTTGCGGTGCGAGACGACGATGGTGAGGAAGCCGGCGTCTGCGTCTGTGGCTACGTCCGAGGCGGCGGACGGGGTGGCTGGCGCCGCCGCCGCCGCTGCCGCTGGCGATACTGGTGTTGTTGCGCGGCCGTCGTCTGCCATGATGGTGGACTTGATGGTGATGATGATGTTGCTGCTGTTAGGCGGTGGTGTGGTGATGGTGGTGGTGTTGGTGACGCTGACGCTGACGCAGTGGCGTGAGCAGCGCCGCGGGCGCGAGTCGTGCGGGTGGTGGTATAAGTGAGGTTCTGGCGATTACAAATGCAGCGCAGCGGGGGGGGTCTGTGTCTCCGGGGCACGCTGCGTTGGTTGTCGTCGACGTCAAGTTCAGTGATGATCAGACTAGATGTCCGTTTTCGTTTGAACAATCGAGGCCCAGGAGATTGCGCCACCAAAGGCCTTAATATATACCGAGCGTGCGAGTGTCGGTTGGTGGAAACGCGCGGAAGCACCGACCATGGCGGAGGTCTAATTCAGCTTGGCGGAGAGACGGAGGGCGACGGAGGGGGAGCAGCAGAAAAGCACCTGACGAGAACAGCACGTATCGAATACCCGTCCATTGCCTGCTTGGTAATACGTCACCGGCAATCTGCCTGTCGCGCAGCTGCTGACTGTGGCGGTCGGTGGCTTGGCGGTGGCTGGTGGTTGGTGCGTTTAGGCGGTCGAACGCGGTTTTCAGTGGGAAGATGGTTCTCGAGGCTGCACTGCTGCGCCACACGCGACAAAGCTTGGAAGCGAAAAGTCTCTCCACGTGGGGCGCAGCAGCGAGCAGTCGGGTTCCGCCGGGGACAGGAGACCCTTCTTACCTTATTCCCGCCCTGGCCGTCGGGGCATTCAAGTGCCGAGCCCGGTCCGGGGTGCAGAGTTGCATTCCCTCGGGTGCAGGTGTCGATCCCAGGACGGTAGTACTACGCTGCCTCCTTTCATGCAGATATGCATTAGACGAGCTTCACCGCATGGGCATGTCAGCAAGTTCGTCATCCTGCTCGGCGCGTCGCATGACATCCGTCGCGTTCTCCGCCTGGTGCTCCCACGCCGTCGAGCCGAACAGAATTACCTACCCTGGACATTGTCGACACAACAAGTGAAGCTCCAAATGCTACTCCGACTGACTACCGAGACGTGCCGCTGTGTAGTTGGCAGAGACGAATGTTCCACAAACGATAGGCTTTCAGTCTCGTTGTTTACGGGGTTGAGCATGACAAAAGTTGGCTCATAATTGCTGTCTTGAGGATACCATGATTGTACAAGCCGAGCGTTTGTGGAACAAGGCGAATGATGCCCACCGCCGTTCAGTCTTGCCATACCTCGACGGCGTAACGGCTCATCGCCAACGAAGCAAACCACGCCAGTCCGTCGCTTCTATCCGCAGTAGTACCGAGAGCGCATTCCCGCAACCCTGCCCCGGCAATGTTGCTCCGGGTGCGGTGTGCAAACTCCTGAAACGCTACCCATCACCCATCGGCTGATCGACCCGTGGCGTCAGCCCAGCGCGAGCTTCGTCCAGCTGCTGCTCGCCCTCTTGCCCTTCCCGGCCTAATAGCAACCCGGGGTCTGGTTTGCTCAACGATGGTAACAGCTCCGCAGCTTGCCCTGGCGACCTGCATCAGCAAACACGCCCTCCCTTCGCAACTACTGCGCACTTCATACGTGCCTTAACCAGAAGTTGCAGGTATCGAGAAAAGGGCGTCAGTGTGAAATATTCCACCACGTGTGCAGGCGGACAAGGTCACGTTATACCCTTGTTCCTGGGAATCCGCTGATGGCACAGGGCGACAGCTGACTGCTCACCGAGGGCCGCGACGGGGACCTGCCTTTCACGGACTAGCAAGGTCCACCGCCACCGCGTCTTGAACTTGAACCTTAAAACTTCCAGCACTGCCCTGGACTGCCCCTTTCAGCGAGCTCCCGAAGCCCAATAGGCTGGTCGAAAGAAATGCGGCTCTGTTCGTGCCTTGGCTGCGTCTCCGTGATGCTCGTGGCTCAACTCAAGACATGACGACAGACCATGAGGCTGGACGCGTCTTTTGTTGGTAATCCCAGTCAAGCAGGTCCTCCAGGCCATGTGTGGGTGTACGAGTACGAAGTACGAAGTCCAAGGGGCCGGATCTGTCCAGGGGCACAGGCGGAACCCTATGTTCCCCATCGTGGTTCAGCCCGTCAGAGGTATCTTGGCGAGACCGCAGAGTCACACACACTAATTTGTACAGGGCTCAAGCCAAGCCCGGCGCGGGCGTCGCAGACAGTGGTGGTAGCCGCCCCCAATGGCACCGGCGGCGGTAACACAAGTTGCAAGCGGCGTAACTAGGGGTCGGTCTACGAGAGGCACCCCTGTTGCTGTGGGCGCGGCGAACACTTGCAAACAAGTGCATCAGGCTGTGTTAATATGTGTCAAACGATCAAACCCCACGTTCCAACACTGCCAATTCGACTACCCCAGCGCCAGCCAAAACATGAGACGAACCACAACGTCCCATACCGTATTTGCGCGTAGGCCTTGGATGCCAACGGGCCCGCGACTGCCGACCACTTCGGAAGGTCCTACGCAGAGCCGCGCTCGGCAGGCTCCGCCGTTTCAAGATCGACACGGCCAATGTCCAGCCTCGGTTTCGTCCGTCGTTCCTCCAATGCCTCCTTAATTGACGACGCCGCTAGAATAGGCAGGAGTCTCTTCCATCTTCGGCATCGCTCCGAGCGCCGCATGGTTGAGGCCATGGACCTGGATGGCTGTTCTCGACGCTCACCAGGCAGCTCCCACAAGCTGGCGCCACAACAGCCAGCCTCTCGTCGGGTGACTCGGGTCAATTAAGCATACCAGGCGTACTTGCCTATCCAGGGCAGCGTCTCCGTAGCGGCCTCGGAGTCGCAGCCCGTTGATGATCGCCCAAGTACCGAAGGTGTGGTAGCGAGTCAGCTGGCTCAGGCCCTTCTGCCAAACCTCGAGTCGACAACGATTTGACGACAATGTATAAATACCAAGGTCGTCCACGAGGAGGCCGACGGGTGTCTTGACTCTCAACCACAACTCACATTCTCTTCAGACGTTCTCTACTTCTACTTCTTCTTCTTTTCTCGACAACATGTTCTTCAAGTCCATCGTCGCCGCGGCGGCGTCTCTCGCGACCCTGTCTGCGGCAGCGCCCACCGCCCACCGTGCCTCTGGAGAGGTCATCCCGGGCAGCTACATCATCAGGCTCAAGGACAACGTCAAGACCGACACCCACCTGTCGTGGGCGAACGGCATCCATGCCCGCAGCGCGGGCAAGGACGACTTTTCGGGCATCCTGCGCGAGTTCAAGGGCCATTCTTTCCACGGCTACTCTGGCCACTTTGACAAGGACACCATTGCCAAGATCGATGCCAGCGACGAGGTGCGTATTCATCACACGTGTTGCTAGAAACTCTGACTGGGGCAGTACTGACACGAAGGCTGCCTAGGTCGCTTACGTCGAACCGGACAGGGTGTGGTACCTTGACGACTTCATCGTCTCCAAGCCCAAGGCGAAGCGGGAGCCCACCACTCAGAGCCCTGCGCCTTGGGGCCTCGCCGCCATCACTCACCGTGAGCCAGGCGCTACCGAGTACCCGCACGACAGTGCGGCCGGCGAGGGTGCCTTCGCCTACGTCGTTGACAGCGGTATTCGAGTCTCCCACCGCGAGTTTGAAGGCCGCGCCTCCAACGGCTGGACCGCGTATGAAGGCAAGGTGGAGGACACGTCCGGTCACGGCACTCACGTTGCCGGCACCATCGGCGGCGTGACCTTTGGCGTCGCCAAGAAGGCAAACCTCATCAGCGTCAAGGTTTTCGAGGGACGCGAGACCGCTACTTCCATCATCATTGCCGGCTTCGACTGGGCCGTCAGCGACATCATCTCAAACGGCCGCCAGAACAACGCTGTCATCAACATGTCGCTTGGCGGCCCCAAGACGCAGGCCTGGAACGATGCCATCGACAAGGCCTTCTCCGAAGGCGTCCTGTGCGTCGTCGCCGCCGGCAACTACAAGGTTGACGCGAAGGACACGTCGCCTGCCTCCGCGCCCAGCTCCTTCACCGTCGGCGCCGTCAACGAGAACTGGGAGATTGTCACCAACTGGGACAACGGCCAGGGTTCCAACTTCGGCGCCGTCCTGGACATCTTCGCGCCCGGCGACAACATTGAGTCGGCCAGCTTTAAGAACGACGAGGGCAGCCTGATCATGGGCGGCACCTCGATGGCCTGCCCCCACGTCGCCGGCATGGCCCTGTATGCCATGACTGTCAACGGCGTCCAGGGCGCCCAGGCTGTCACCGACCATCTTCTTAAGAACGCTGGCCAGGACGTCGTCCGGGGACCCATCTACGACTCCCCGAACCGCATGGCCAACCTGGGCAACTAAGTGCTGTACAGGCAAGGACAGGCAGAGTCTCGCCAGGACTTGAGTCCAACGGCACTACCTACGTGTAAGCTTCTAATGTATAGTCGGATGAGGTCTGATGTCGCAAGCCCAGTGCTATAAAGTATTCTTACCCAGGTAGCCTCTTGTAAAGGAATAGAATCATTCCGTCCTTTTCGAGTGACGTTGCCGGCGCTATTGATGATCGTGATCTTGGCATGATATGCCACGCGTCGGGAGGGTCCAGCATGCCCACTTATACGCGGTCGGACGTCAGAGTAAAGCTATCAAATTGCCGATAACTGCTCCCGTAGCTTGATTCTCGCAGGATTGGGGTCGAAGAAATATGGACTGCGGCGTTATAGTTCCGCAGCGCTCTACATGCGACGCGAGGGGTTGCGAGGGGCTGCAAACTCCACAGTCCATCCATCATACGTTCCATGGGAAACAATTACGGCACGTATCATTCACATTACATACGAATATTCTCCTTCCCGAACCATATAGGTTCCCTTCCCAAGGCCGGACCCCGCGGCGGTGGGAACGCGGTCATGCGACGGTTCGGACGAACAGCCCGTTGAGAACGTGGGACGCAAGGGGGAGGGCTCCAACTTCCGGGGCGCGCCCCGCATCGCCCCCGTTCCCCGGCCCGATCACCGAGACTGGCCTGACTGCCGGGGGCGCGGCGGACCGCCGCGTGTTGCTCTCCACCCAGGACGATACAAATTGGCCAGGGAAAATGATCGTCGGCGCGGGGGGTTCGGCGAATCGCGATGGCCCGAGCAGTGCCATGACTGGTTTAGTCTGCCCACGTTGAGTGCATCTGCCGACAGGTTTGCTACCGGACTAAGTCAAAGCTTGGTACACAGGACGAGGGGGGGTTTCGACAAGATGGCGAGCGTAAACCCGCAATCATGAGCTTCATAGCGTCACTAGTAGTAGCGTCATGCTACGAGTGCTTTTGCTATAAATTAGCTATTCCTCCCAGGAATCGTCGTCCGTGAAGAGCCGCTCTATTCTGTAGCCTCATAGCCCATCCTAAATAAGTCCCCTCAGCGCAATTCGTTGGCCATCATGAAGCTCCTCACAACCCTACCGGCCCTTGCGGCCATGATGCACCTGGCAGTGGTCCACGGCGCACCACAGCGGGAGAACGCCCCAACAAGGACTGTTGAAGGCGATACTGCCAAGCGCGCAGTCTTCAAACACCCCGGCATTTTTGTCGATTCAGATCGCCTCAAGCTCATGGCGTCCAAGGTGGCCGCCGCGGAGCAGCCGTGGGCCGATGCCTACAGCGCGCTCAAGACTCACAAGTACGCCACGCGGACCAAGCCGACGCCGTACCCGACGGTCGAGTGCGGCCCGTACTCGACCCCTAACGTCGGATGCGAGGACGAGAGGGCCGACGCCATGGCCGCGTACGCCAACGCCCTCATGTGGGCCGTCACCAAGGACCAGGCCAAGGCGGACCGGGCCATCGAATTCATGAACGCCTGGGCCAAGACGGTCAAGTCGCACACCAACTCTAATGCGCCTCTGCAGGGCGCCTGGGCAGCCGCAGACTGGGCGCGCGCGGGCGAGATCATCCGCTATACGAACGCCGGATGGAGCAGTGCCGACATCACCACCTTTGAGAACATGTTGCGGAATGTCTATCTCCCTCTGGTCAAGCCAGGGTCCCAGAATCCCAACAACTGGGAGCTGAGTATGTATCCATGTTGCTGTGACATTGACACGGGAGCCGAACGATGTCGTGTTCTGACCTAGCCGCGCAGTGTTCAACGAGGCAGCTATTAGCATATCCGTCTTCCTCAATGACAAAGCAACGTACGACTCCACCATGACGCGCTTCCTCAGGAGCGCAGCGCAGTATTTTTATCTCAAGAGGTATGTGCTGCTATCTACTCACGGGGTGTCGTCGGCTCTGCTGACCACGGTAATTCTCATCGCAACAGCGACGGCCCGCGACCTGTCAAGCCCGCAGGCATGACGGACGAGAAGCAGGACTGGTGGTGGAATGGCCAAATCGCACGGGGGCTCGAGGACGGCATCGCCATGGAGATCTGCCGAGACCTCACCCACACGGGCTACGGCATCGCGTCTGTCTCGCACGTCATTGAGACGTCCAAGATCCAGGGCCGGGACCTGTACAACGAGGAGGTCGGCACTCGGCTGCGGTACGCGCTCGAGTTCCAGTCCAAGTACGATCCCAAGGGCGGAGCCGTTGCAGCGCCGTCGTGGCTCTGCGACGGGACGCTGAAGCTGCACCTTGAGGACGTCACGGAGCCGGGCTGGAATGCCATGCACCACAAGTACAGCATGCCGTGGTCTGGCAACTTCACCTTGAAGCACAGGCCTGCCGGCGCCAACACCTTGTTTGTTGGTTGGGAGACGCTGACCCATGCTGAGTGAGCTGACCAGGGTCGTTCTATTGGCAAACTTTCTGGACTGTGGCTGCTGGCTGGCCCGAGGGGAGCAAGTACCGTAGCAGGCTAGGTATTAGGAGGCAGGTTGAAAGTGGTTTTGCAAGTCAGTCGCCTTGGAGCAGGTCGGCGAACAACGATGCAGCAAGACAGATCCCGACATGCACTTGGCTCACAGAGAGGGAAAACCTGGCACACGCAGACATTCTCGCAAGCGCAATCGTCGACCCTTCTCTCTATTCATGTCACGCGAGTACACAACATGATGGTGCAAGCAAACCCGCAGCAGTAATTGTTTACGCGGAGAACGAACTAGTTCAAACAAGCACAAACAGTGACAAATTCGGCGATGTATCAGGTGTCCTTCGCAAAGTGTGGTTGATGACTAGAACTAGGCACCACGCAACAACACATTTCGAGATTCCAGTTTCCCTAGACCACAGTGCCCTAATAGACCGACCAAATGGAGCTTCTTCTGACGGAGGTGTGTCACCCTTTGATTCGTGTTATGCCCAGCAGCGCGGCGCTCCATGTTCGCACCCAGAACGCTCCCGTCTCGCTCTGGCTCCTCCCTCAGTTGCAGCACTGGCCTTTGCAGCACTGGAAGCCAATATCGCAAAAGCCGCCCCCGGCAATAAAATAGTGGCCTTCCTTGCACTGCTGGCAGTTGTGGATTCGAGATCCGAAATTGTCGATCTGGTAACAGCCCGAAGTCTCACCCACGACCAGGGGGGCGAGGGCAGCCGCGAGGGCGATGACGATGGCGTTGAAATGCATTGCTGGGTTGTGTGCTCTGGAGCAGGCAACTGTGAAGAGGGGTTCTGTTGGTGTTTTGCTGACTGTGTGAACTTTGCGTCAGGAAAGATGTCTGAAGGATGTCTGGTGAGGTACAGAGCCGGAGACTGGGCGGACACTGAAGTTAATATACTTCTTGATCGCGCGCTTTGTCGGTTGCCTACACCCGGTCTGCAACAATCGGGAAATCGCAATGCTGGAGCGCCCGCATATACGAGCCGTGTACTACGGAGTCCACCACGGCAGAGCGCGGCTTGACCTAGAACTCGCGGTCTTGGCGACAATAGTGCGCCCCAGTGTTCATGCGAGCATATGCCCGAAGTTGAATTGTCGTCAGCTCAGCCATCGTTCGTACTACTGTGATGGTTGCTGTGCAGGATGCAGCGTTGCACTAGCATATGTGTATCGGGTTGAATTACCGAGCTGTCCCGCCCTCCCCACAGGGAGCTTATTCGTAAGGGCATCATTGCTTCAGTAGAGATGTCTCGGAGGCGAGGCGATTGAGTGCCGACGACCCGAGTCTGCCAATGATGACGGACGAGTAGGCGTGATATTGGTTCAATGACATCGGGAGCGACCATCCGAGGCCATCGCAGGGTCACAAGTCTTGCAGGTCATTCCGCGTAGACACCGGCACACCGCATTGCCCGATCCTCGCTGGAGTGGGGTATGCTACGAGATGAGTTTACTCTTCGTATCGTGTAGACTTCATGAGCTGTGTCGCGGGTTTTCGGACCCCGGCCCCATGGTCTGGAGAATGACAGCGATCGGGTCTGGGTAGGCAAGATTGCAAGCCTGGGCATCAGGGCTTGCAGCAAGAGCGTGTTTGCCTGAAATGGACAACACATGCAGTCAGATCGGTATCTATTGACAACAGGATGAGCAGTCGACCACACAGGTGAAATATTTTAGACGCGTCCCTTCACTGGGATACATGAAGCGTACATAGTAGTGGCAATGAAGGCCCTCTACTTTGGATATTATGCGATGCTAAACAAGATGTCTGTCGTTTGGTGCAATTTCCCCTCTGAATGCCCTTTCCTTTCACCCATTCCATGGTCTGCTAGCTCTTGAAGGCGATGCTCCCTAACGCCAATGCCATGCCGTTCATCTCCCTCAGATTGGCCAAATTAAATGTTATGATGCTTCTGAGCTCCATACCTCCGGTCTTATACTCCATCTTCCTTCCTCTCTGTGTGCGGCACCTCGCTCCCAGGCAACTCCGGAACATCGCTGCCAGGCATCTCGTGTATCTCAACACCCAGGAGCTCTGGAGGTGGGGTAAAGAGCTCTGCGGGCTGCGGACTGTAAGGCGTCGGTAGCTCACTCATTGTCCCAGCGCCCAGCTCGCTCATTGTTCCCTTTGGTGTTGGCTCGCTTCCTTCAACCTCAGGTGTTGGTGTACTGCCCTCGACCTCGGGTGTCGGCTTGCTTCCTTCGACTTCAGGCGTCGGCGTGTCGCCTTCAACCTCGGGTCTCGGTGTATCGCCCTCGACTTCGGGCTTCGGTGTGTCACCCTCGATCTCTGCGGTCCTCTCATCTTCCGGAGTTTCTCCTGAGCTTGCCGCGGCCGCGGCACCCTCGGCGCCGTCAGTCGAGCTCGCAGCCGCCTGCTCAGATTTCGCGCTCTTCATCTCAGCTGCGCGACGCCGCCGTGGCACGATCAAGAAGAACCACAAGGGAAGGATTATGAGGAGCACAAACGCCACAATGGCGCCCACCGAGGCGCCGGCTATTGCACCCGAACTCAGACCACTATTACCCATGTCGGCCGATGGCGCTGTTGGCGCCGAGGTCTCATCGCTCGGGGGCAAGATGGCGACGACGTGCGACACAGCGCTGGCGTTCCACACGCGAGGGTGAACAGCAAAGCTGCTGCGCTCGTAGTCGACAACCAGGTACGCCTCTTGAAGGAAGGTGCGTCCAAGAGTGTACTGTGTATCGTTGTCGGCTCTCTTGAGAGGAAAGTACCGCGTTTCGTTCTTCACGCGCGGCGGCTTGGCTTGTAGATCGAAGCTCGCGTACGGGAGGGTCACGTTGAAGCTGTCTCCGCCCTCGACGGCTGTCGTGATCGAGAGCGTTACGGATGGGTTGTCCTTTGTCAGCTTGCTGTGTAGCTTGTCGTCGACAAAGTACATGCCGGCCGTCTCGTTGTAGTCGAGACCAAAGGCCTTCTCAAACGCCTGGCAAGCGTCGAGTGGAAGGTATAACTCGGCAATCGAGGAGTCGATGTAAGAGTTGATGAGGCCCGAGGGGAGGAGGCTGGACTCATCGCCTGTGGCATTAGTTGTGATGGACTGTATCCCGACTGTGAGGTCGCGGGACTGGTCGCTGAAGAAGTGGTGTGTCTTGTTGGTGTCTTCAAACTTTGAGGTGTCGTATCCGCCCAAGACGAGACTGCCGAGGGCTTTGTTGAGCCGGTACGGTGCTCCTGCCGTGTAGCTGTACGACAGGCTGGGTATCTTTCCCTGCTTCTTCAGCAGCTCCATGAAGCTTGGTTGCGGGTCATTTTGTGTCGTGAAGTTTGTTGGCTCCGGTTTCAGACCGAGAACAGACAGGTAAAACTCGGATCCCGCGACACCTGCGACAATGGAATTGTTGACCACAGGGCCGCCGCTACCAAGATATCCAAGCCCGACTGGATGCAGCCTGTCAGAAGGTTGCGCATACTTCGTGGAGGGTCTGTAGATGGCGGAGGCGCCACGTACCTGTGTCGTGGCCAAAGTCGCCATTGTCGTTGTATCCCAAGCCCTTTTCGAAGCCAAGGTTGAACAGGCCGATCTCGCTCCACGTTGTCGACGCCGTCTTGTTGAACACTCCGCCTCGGTTCTCGGCGCAGTCTTTCGACTGCCCTTGACATCCCTCTGGCAGAACAACCGTCGTCAACGTCGACGAGGTACCGGGCAGGAAGCGGATGTTTTGCGCCGGAGTGCCAACGCGCAGCTCAAACGTCGACCATGGTCCGTCAATGCCCTCACTGCGTTCTGTGTAAGCCGTCTCCTGGTCCGCCAACCTGAATGCGCTGAAGGAGAGCTCAAGACGAGAACTACTTACAAGAATTGACTCGCCGACACCGCAACCGGCGCGGGGTCCGACGCCCGAGCGCGCAACGAAGGGATGCGCATTTGGAGTTCGGTTCAGCCTGACGCGAGACTACCTCTGCATTGCCGTGAAGCTCAAACTCGAGCGTCCAAGGCCAGCATCAGCAGAGGGCTCCCACAGCGATCGTGTCTAAGAGCGACCTTGCGCTGTCACAGTTCCAAAGGGTGGACTGCTCACTTATCGCCGAGGTGACGGGCAACGGCGGGGTCATGTTTCCCTTCCATCGCGCGCCAGGGTTCAAAGCTCATTGTCATATGCATTCATGTTGGGGCCCCGTTATGAGACTCGTCGCCATGGACTCTGCATTTGGAGGCCGCGGTGAACACATGAAAGACCGTGGGCTCGCAGTCCCCCCATTCACGGAATGGAATTAACCGGTGAGATTTTAGAGGACCGTTGAGAAGTCTTAAGACCCCTGCTGCTCATTTGACGCTATCGCAAAAGAGCCCCAAGCGCTCGGGATCCACTCAAGGGGAAGTTTAGCGATGGTTTACCACGCCCGACCGGACCCGCGCGCGTGGAATCAAGATTCAAGACCCTTGCCAAAAGAATCGTCGCAAGCGTTCCCCAGGTGGCGTCCGTAACAAGCTGCTCTGACAGCAAGTCCCGCTGCCGCGGCCTGCCGCGCGGGAGTCAGCAACGGGCACGGACGGGAAGGGCAACTCTGACGCCGCCCGGTGTTGTTTGTTCTCGACGCTGATGGATGGTTATCGACCACCTAAAGGGAGAACCAGCACGAAGTCTCAGAATGCAAGATATTCGCTTCTGGCACACTGCGCAGCTTACACTCGCTTGACCATATGTAGGGAGCATTTCGGTCATAACGCCACCACATGCCCCATCTTGCATGTGGTCAGCGCACACTGCCGGGCTCGCCCACATCAGCTAGCTTGCGATGGACCACTGGTCCGCAACGGAGTCGCCGTTCATGGGGGCCAGACGCAATCATGGTCCAGGCCGTGCCAACCAGATCAGGAACGCCTCTCCGTTCGGATACAAGCTGCAATGTCAGGCCGGCCTCACGGCCCTAAGCCTCATTGCTTGCTGACTTCGAACCCGACCCTGGAGCACGCGATGTGGCCCTGAATAGGGCCCCGGTACACCACTAGTTGCGTGGGCCCAGGGCCTAACCCGGATAATACCCAAGTCGCATCTCAGCCACGTCCGGTTCGCATAGCCCTACGAGGCCTTGATATTAAAGCGAGACAGCGAAGTCGGCTCCCAGAAGTTGGTGTGAAATGCCCTCGGTTCCTCGCGTTGACCTCACTGTCGGTGCGCTTTCTGCCAAAACACCAGCGCCGCAGGTCGTGGAACGTACTGAGACATCACGATGGGTGCCCGAGCCCCGAAGTTGCTTGTCGCCCTTGCGCTGGGCAAGACCGCGTACTCTGCCGCAATAAGTGAGCTTTCCGAGCGGATCCCTCCAGGTTCGGTTCAGTCTTGGTACAGGTGCTGACCGCCGTGCCACGAAAGACAGCAGCGCAACCATCACAGCCGCGCCGACTCTTTCTACAACGGTAGCTCCCGGCGATGTGCAGTATTACTGCGATGGCACGAGCATCCCAATAATCGTGGGTGGCCTGTATCAGGGCCTGTATACCTCGCCCGACTTGCAATGCCAGTGCATGAAGTCTCTGAACGACTGGGTTTCCGACACGGGCACACATACAATCACGAGAACCGATGCTACCGGAGCGACTACAATCACGGAAACCATCAGTGGAACGCCGACCACCAGAACAACCGCTGCCCTGAGTACTTTCACCATAACAGTCACAGGGAATGGTATCGGTGCTGGAATACACGCCGACCAGTGGTACGGCTCGGCAGAACCTCCATGCGTGCGGTCCATAGCTTTCCTCCCGTCTCAAGGATACTGACAGTTTTCAGTGCTATTCGTGCACCGTTCAAGCGTCGACAGTTCATCTGGTCCACTGGGCAAGCAGTAAGTATACACAAATCACTGCCCTTTCAGTCATCACTAACCTGTTTCCAGTTACAGCGCCTCATGCTTCAACCCTTGTATCAGATGGATATACTTTGTACGTAGATTGGCGACATGGAGGTATTTTTTCATGGGAGAAATAACTGACTGAGATGTGTTCACCGCAGTACATCTCCCAGCGTTTACATTGGCTTTTCTGCACTGTCTGCGTACGACTACTGCGGAAAGGTCGGTCGAGCCTATTACAACACTACGGTCGCATTTGATCCCACTGAGTTGTCGACCGTGGTGTTTTCGCCAACAGGCACCAGCACTTACACGAGAGATGTTGGTACGGGTGGCGCCCCCGTTATCAGTGTCATCACGAGCACCTGGTATACGGTCGTTGGCTCGGCGCCTCTCAACTTTGCCGATGTGGCCCAAAATTGCTCGACCAATTCGGGTTATACTTACGTCCCAGGCGCCCCGTCCGCGGCTTTTGACTCAACTCGTATGTGTTCCATTTGATCCCTTGCAAGAGAAAGTGTCTGGTCCTTGGCGTGATGTACTGACCAGTTCCATTGCAGCCGATGCTTGTCACCCTACAATCATCTTGCCGTCCAAGATTCGGAGTCTGGACCCGGCGTGGGTGTCATGTGTCCCGGACAGAATCGGAGGGTAAGTGGTCGCGCAAATAATATCCTTGCATTCATTTCAACTCGGTGCTCACTCAACATCAGGTTCTACGACCCGCCCTCGGCTCTCACGCCAGTGAGCGTTCTGGTGCCCACGTCCACCAGCGCGCCGCCACCAGCGACAACACAGGTCCCACCGTCCGAGACTACCCCAACGCTTACACCTCCATCTGTCCCGACCACCACGCAGCCTCCTCCCACTCAGCCTCCGACTCAGCCTCCTCCAAGCTCAACCGACACACCGTCAAGTCCAGACCCGCCAAGCTCTTCGCAGGCACCGCCAACACCAGACCCGCCAAGCTCTTCGCCGGACGTTCCGACGCAAGATCCTCCAAGCTCTTCTCAGGGTATTCCTACCCAGGACCCAGCAGGCTCCTCGCAGAACCCTCAGCCTAGCCCGAGTGGCGGCAACGGCAACACAGGAGGAGATGGTAACAGTGGCAATGGTAACACTGGCGGTAACGGTAACACCGGAGGCAACGGCAATAATGGAGGCAACGGCAACACTGGTGGCAATGGCAACACCGGTGGGGATGGCAATAGCGGCGGCAATGGCAACACTGGAGGCAACGGTAGCCCGGGAGACAACAATAACGGGAGCGGCAATGGCAACGGCAATGACGGCGGCAGCAACAACAACGGACAGACTGGGAGTGACCCCAACGGCAACAACGGCAATCATGGCGCATCTTCGCCCGCCGGCGGTGATGGGAGCGCACCTCTCACCCCCGTTCACGTCATCCCAGTGGGCTCAACCACTCTCACCGCAAACTCGCAGTCTCAATTCGTTGTTGGTTCGACAACTCTCCTTCCTGGCGGTCCGGCGGTGACGCTGGGAGACTCGACGATTTCCTTGCCAATTTCTGGCTCCAGCGTTGTCATCAACGGCGCTACAACGGAGATGGGAACCGTCACACTTACGCCAGAGGGGTCAGGCTCCAATGTCCCAGGAGTGACTGGCAGTGTTCCCGGCGCATCGGCCTCTGTATCGCCCCCTGTTGTCACCGCGGCGGCTTCGCATCTCAGCCAGCAAAGGGGCCTTGCCCTTGCAGTAGTGGCAGCAGTCTTTGCGGCTGCATTGTAATATCGATTGGAAACGCCGCCTTTCGGCGTCCATTTGGCGTTTGTTGTAATGTCAGGATCATTTTTGTGAAATAGAAGATTCGGGGTGTAATGTAGAATGAGCGTTGTGTTCGATCTCGGCGGATGATTACGGTTCACGGACACCTACGTTGACTCCAAGTCTCTCGAATTGCGACCAAGTGTAGTGACTTTGCAAGTGACACCGCCTTCTTGCTTTGACATGCTTGCGAAGTGTGCTGGACCGCCACCACAGCGTTGACCGATTACGAACATTACTCGCATCCTGTTCACCGGTACTTATCTGTTATTACAAACGGCCCTTATTTTACTGATGATTCCTATTTTTCAACGACCCTAGTGGCCGACCTGATGTCTTGCAAGAAGGGCTGATATGCCTGGGTAAATGCATGCTCATGCATCAGCACTCCACCGGGGCGGGCCGCTTACAGGACCCTTCAAGGAAAGCTAACCGGCATGGACGTCACCTTGCAGCGCTACCAGCGACCAAGCTTCCCTGTGCGTTGAGAGCCTGTACTGGTCACTGGAGCCATGTCTGGTGCGGCCAATCCGTGGTGCGGGTGACGAGCCGTCCGAGCTTGCCACTCCCACTCACCATCGAGATCCCATTGACGGCAATTTCGCAAACAGAGGCACAGGCGGCGGTGTGTAGGGATGCCAGCAGAGACGCGTCTTGCGCTCAGGCGCCCTGTCTCGAGAGCCGTGCTGTCTCATGACCGCGGTGTGTAGTATGCACACATACTGCATGCATGCGATCGATGAGCCTTATTTCTCGTAGCAAAGCAGAGCGGCACAGGTAGTCATGCGAGCCTGGAACCTGCGCCCACCGTGATAACCCTGTGCCCACCGTAATGTGGTGGGCGCATCACCGTGTCTGGCCCCGCAAGGACGGGCTCCCCGAATCCTGCCGCCTACATCGTAGATTTAGGCCTATGTGTTCCTATTCCTGGACAGTGTGTCGATCCGTACCCTGATCAAGTCCCATTGCTCGGCGTTGTCCGCGCTTATGCCCAGCGTTTGAATTATGTCCTCGGTCCAGAATGAGTCAAGCAGGCATGAACGAATGTTATCTCGACTGGATGGGTCTTTATGGGTGTGACTCTAGTATCTTGCGACGATGCTTTAGCACCCTACTATATAACAGACAGTCGAAACCGGCTTATGGATTCTTTTACAGTCTCGTGCATCCTGCATATTCCCATTCATCAGTCTCATCCGGCCTGCACTAAACGCAACTATCAAAAACACACCATGAAGGCCACGATTGTTATTGTCGCTCTCATCCAAGGGCTGGCCCTCGCCACTCCCGTGATAATGGGACAGACCAGCTCTGCGATGACGAAAACCGGACAGGCCATCACCGCGCCAGCAAAAATCGCTGTTGCCATGTATAACTCCAAATTGTCAAGCGAAGTTGACAACTCTAAGGGCGGCATCTCCGACGACAAAGACCTTGACGCCAAAAGTCGAGGAAGACTAAGGACACACCAAAGGCACAATCTACCGGACCAATGTTGGAAAGATAACCGAATGACAATACTGTGCCGAGAAATATATCGGGAGTGCCAGAAGAAATACTTGCCGTCATCATATTTAAAACAGACGCCTTCAAAGGAACAGGCATGGAAGTTCGAGAAGTGCATAAAGGAACTGACGAAACCGGCAGGCCTGTGAAAATATATAGTGGAAATGTGACGGGAGGAAAAACATGTCGCGCTCCGGTCATTGCATTAGAAATAGCAATGCGTTTTAAGAGCCTAATACACCTTTGAAAAACTTCTAGACGCACCTTTCAGCTAGTAAAGCTCAAGATAGAATTTTAACATCGATTCTTATACATTCATGGGGAATTATTATTTCATTACAGCAGACGTGAGCCGGGCCCAGGTGAGGCCATGGCACCCACCATGCGGGGGCTGTGACATTCGGCGACCTGACAAGGGTGTCAAAGCCCGGACCCCGGCACCGGAATGGAATCATGTCTTGCGACCCCACTCCGCCATGGAATCATCGTGAGGGTGAAAGTCGCCGGTCTCACCCTCAGCTTCGCCGCCGCCGACGATGCGAGCCACCCAATGGGAGGACTGGCGGCTGTCTGGGGAGAAACCTCAGCAGACTATCACGAGGAAGACAGTCGTTGATGACTCTGGAAGGGAAAGAAAGAAGGGCCGGTCGGCTATTATAAGTCTTTCTTACGACTTCCGAGAAGTAGCGGGTCCTTTGACCCGGCGTGGCCTACAACTGACCCTCGGAGGCTTGGACCTTCACTCGACGCTACGGAAAAGCCTTCTCCACCAATCGCTACACGCAGAATTCCGACGTCCGATTGAAGGGCATGCCAAACTGAGGTTCAGCACTGCCTCTCAAGACCTACAGAGGTCTCGTCTCTCGAGCGCGACCACAGCACCGAGCAGAACCCATGTCGCGTGGCAGAGGAGCCGCCCTATCTCCTCGATACCTCTTCCATCGCGGTAATATATTCCGCCAAGTCGTCGTAGCTTCCAACCTGAGCAACATGTCCGCTGTCAAGAAATACAACGACGTCCTTGCCGGGTCTCACTCTGCCCGAAAGTGCACTCATCCGGTGTGCAACAATAATGACAGTGTGCCCAGCCTCCACAAACTCGCTTTCGATCAGGTCGTAGATGGCCGCCTCCGTGGCAGGATCCAACGAAGACGTCGCTTCGTCGAGGAGGACAATCGGCTTGGCTCCATGCATGCCCTCGATGTCGACGAAAAAGCCACCCGCGCGAGGGCCTTCCTTCTGGACGATTGCGCGGGCCATTGCCAGGAGCTGCAATTGACCGACTGACAGAGCCGGAAGCGCGGACAGCTTATTGTCCAGAGGATCGATTTCGCTGTCACCGCTGTCTGCTGACAAGTGCTGCCACAAACACACTTTGACCAGAGCCCTGCGCAAGACTTCTTCGTTGGCCAAGGAAGACGGGTCAAGATTGAACGCCAGCGACGCTTCCGGAATCATGAAAGGGTCCTGAGGAATTGTGATGAAGCATCGCTGACGAAGGACAGACCGCGGTATGAGCGAAATGTCGAGGCCGTCGACAGCAATGGAGCCGGTGTACCCCGTCAGGCGCAGCAATGCCATCAAAAGTGTGCTCTTGCCACTTTGGCAAAACGAAATCGGTCAGTCACAAGATCGGCCTGGAACTGTAAATTGAGGCAGATCTTACCTTCCTGTTCGACCGCATATCACGACCTTCTGGCCGCTATGAATGTGAAGGTTCACGCCTCGCACAACGGCGTGGTCCGAGCTATGGAGGGACTGTCAGCAGTGAGCAAGAATGTTATTGATGTCTCCTCATCATACCCGTGGTAGGCTGTGACATTATTCAGAGAAATATCGCCCTTCCTTGGCCATGCCGCATCTGGCACCATGTCCTCGCCGGGCATGTCCTCTCGAGGAGCATGAAGGTCGGTCTCTCGAATACGTGCCACCGCGCCAAGAGACATCTCTAGCCCGGCCCACGAGTGTACCAGTGAGATGAGTGTACTGTTCGCAACAAGGATCAAATTGAGGGCGACGCCTGCATCCGCGCTAGACATCGCACCGGATCGTCGAGCAGCAAGACCAATAATGCTAACGGCAATGGTGCTCATGATCAGATCTAGGACAAGCCTGAGCCATCTTTGCAAGCAGAACAAAAGATAGAGAGGCCGAAGTGATTCGTCCAAGCTCTGCGAGTTCCTGGCTTGGAACAACGACTGCCATCCGAAGGCCCGAATAGATACCAATCCGGAGACCTCAAAGTAGTGATCAGCATTTGGAAGGCCAGAGAGATGTACTACAAAACTCACCGTCTCCAGAAATGACGAGAAGAGTGCAGCCTGCGATTCAAGTTCCATGACCCGAAGCTGGCGTGATGTCCGAAGATAGTACCTCTGTACAGCGAATACCACGACTGCGCAGAGTGGAACACATGCAATCAAGAGACCTTGTACCTTGAGTAGAACCAGTATTTGCGTCGCCAGTTTGAAGACCTCTGTCTTTGTTGTTAGAGTAGCATTACCGAGATCCCTAGGGCTGGACGTACGGTTGCATAGAGTCATAAACGAGTATGGCAGATGCCTGTCTACCAGAGTGATGTCCTGGCTGAACCTATGGCGCCATAATTAGCCACATTACCGCCATCAGAATGACTAACGAAGGAGCTCGCTCTTACCGGTTAATCGTAACTCCAATCTCGGTGGAGGAAAAGTATGACAACGGAGCTCTTCAACAACATCAGTACTTGAACGGCTGATCTGTTGTAAGGGAAACGCACCCAAGTACTGCCGTGAGTAGTGACTGATGCATGATTCGTCCCGAAAGTATCGCTAGTTGCATGGACATGGCCCTAGTTTAGAGTTGAGCCACCGCCTCCGGCACAAGTAAGCGGCCACAACTCACCACATGGTCCCGCTTGTAGCGGCCCATGCCACGACGGCGAGGAGAACATAGCTGCTTGCATAGTATGGAAGCTGACCCCGCTCACTCCCCGTCCACCATTTGAGCCAGTATGTAGGGGCTGTGATGAAGAATGAATAAGTAGAAGTGCAGCCAATTACAAGCAAGGCACTCCAAATACCAGCAGATTTGACGTAATATCCTTGGCCAGATGAGCGTTATATCCAAGACATAAGCCTTTGGAACATACCGTATAGTGAAAAATCGCCCGTCTTTCGATGCAAGTCTTGCTGCGCATCGCGGTTTCTGAGGGCCTTTGCTTGTTCTTGAGGAGATTCGCCGTGAACAACATGGGCCTTCTCCGTATCGTTACCATCAAACGTGAATTTGCGAATTTCTGTTAGCTGGCCTTGAAAGTCTTGCCAGGAGCCAATAGACTTGATCTGGCCTTCGTCAAGGAGAGCTATCTGATCCGCAAGGTGGTAGTGCTGGGCTAATGGCAGCATTAAAGTCAGCAGCTTAGTCGATTCTCTGAGTTTGGTGTAGCGTAAAGGCGGACCTGAGTTCGTGACTAGCAACACAGTGGTCCCTTGCTTCCTGAACCATCCATTCGTCGCAAGCAGGGTCTCCACGATATGAGTTTCTGTGGTGCCATCCAGGGCAGTAAATGGGTCGTCTAAGATAGCAAGTTCAGGGCGAGAGTACAGCAGTCGTGCCAGAGCCTTATCCCGTCAGCGAACCACCTGTCGGAAGAACTTAGGCTCTTGACTTACCAAGCGCTGTCGCTGTCCGCCGGACAGGTTGATGCCTTGATTGCCAAAACTTGTCTCGCCTCGTTGCGGCAGGCTGGCAAGATCTTGTGCTAAGCAGCATGCACTGACGACCTCCTGGTATCTTCGATCGTCAACGTCCTCGGCGAAGGAACAAATTATCTGTTTGATGGTTCCGGGCGGCAGCCAGGGGTTCTGGTCGCAGTAGCCGATGCGTTCAGAACAAAGCGTGATTTCCCCTGAAGCCGGCCTCAATTCGCCCAGGATAGCTCTTGCTAGCGCAGTTTTACCACTTCCGACGGGCCCCGAGCAAATCGTAAGCGTGCCCTTCTTCATGGCCAACGATACATCATCCAGTATCGGGATAGCCGAGCCGGGCTTGTGTATAGTGACGTTGGTTAACCCGACACCTTGTTCCTCGTCTGTTGCTCGATCATCAACTGCTGGTGACTTGATTACTCGTCGCTGATCGGCAAAGGGTTCCTCAAGCAGGTACTCTTGGATTCTCTCAAAGCTGGCCATGGAAGCGACGGCTTGTGGAATGATCGTCATAATCATGTTTGCGGGATGCGTGACGATGGACAATGTCGCCATGGTTGTGAACGCCGTCTCCTCATCGAGTCTGCCGCCTTGGGCTTCTGCGATGATTGCATAGAGCACAATAGTAAGAACAGGGGCAAATATGCCGAGTGCATTAGCTTGAGTTGGTCAGATTATGTCGTGCGTCGCCAGCCTTTTGGACGGGGGCCTGTCTACTGACCGCTCGAGTTGTAGACGACTCTCATCCACCTCACCTGCTTGGAGGCCTGAATCTCACGCTCTCGAAGACTTCGAACATGTTCAATCATCCTGTCAGTCAGACCTAGGCTTTTGAGTCCCTTCATGGAACTCAACACCGAGCTCAGGGCGGACATGCGATCCTGTGTTGCCATGTTCCATGCCTTTTGTCTGGGACGAATATTCTGGGCAAGATATCGGCTGACCCTCGAGCAAGCTTGTCGCCCCATCAGCATGTCACTATTTGTATTGCGTTTGGAACCCATGCTTACCGAACATGATGGCAAATGGCAAAGGTGACAGCCATTTCACTTGACTTGCAAGAATGATGACGCCCACAGTCAGTTCGACGAGCTGCATCCACGTTTCGTGGAACATTTCTCCGGCGTCGACGATACCGTCGACATCAGTGCTCATCAAGGTGACAGCACGACCGGCGTTAGAGGCTTTTGAGTCCAGTTCGGTAGCCTTGTTGTATATGAGAGCGGCAAGCGAGGCGCGTACCATTACCTCTAGCCTGTTGAGGCGGTGCCTGTGAATCGCAGAAGAGATCTCAAGTAGAAGGTCAGTACCTAGATTCACCACATGTACCTCTCGATGCTCGGAAACGTACCGCCAATCCCACGTAAACTAGGACGGCGGCTAAGACAAGCCAATATTTGGCGCAATTGGCGCCCGACTCAACCTGGGTTTGCGAGATGAAACGAATCGTCTCGCAAATGAGCAGCGGTTGACTACACCGAAAGGCTGTCGCGAAAAGCCTGGGTGCAATGACCGAGAGAAACGGTTTGAGGAGTGAGCGCACCAGGACCTTTGGCAAGGTCATTTTGTTCTCCGGCTTGTCTGTATATTAGTGAGCGCTTGAGCGCACAAAAGCCACATACAGTTACGACATGCGTACCTCGACGATCCCAGGCGCGTAGCACAGCAGCCCTGAGCGTCTCTGGCTTCAGCGCGGCATCTAAAGGTGGGATATCATCCAAGCGCAGCATGCGATGGCTTCCTTTCAATATAATACGGTTTATCCACCAGAAGAAGGTAGCATTGAGCAGGCCCACGGTCTCCTCTGGGGCCATGCCACTGACACCGTCGTGGCCCATGGAGCCAGTTTTCTGGAGGCTTTCCAACACGAGCAGAGCCAATCTCGCTGCAAGCTCCGAGACAGGCAGCCATGTGATACCACTGAAGCTCCAGCTGACCGCAGTCGAGGCGGCAAAGAGCACATCCAAAGAATTGTAGCAAGAGCTAGCAAGAAGATAGAGTGTGGCCATGTCAGATGGTCTGATTGACAGCTTGTGCTCGGACACAGAAAGCCAGGTCAACCCCATGGCGCCAAGGAATGAACTGGTCGAGGTCGCTAATTGCCATGTTGTGGCCTGAGCGCGTGATGCAACACTGGTCAACTTGACGAGACAGAGGCTCGACAATGCAACTCCCACACACTGATTGCGTTTCGTTAGCTAACACAACAGAGCCAAACGACCAGTCTCGGCCGCCGCAGAGAATGAGGCGCTGCCCTACCAACTTCATGCGGCCTTGCCACACGGGTGACCCTTTCGCCGTAGCATTGTGCAGTGAGAAAAGTCGCAGAGGGAGCAAGGCAAGGAAGAGCGCAGATGCGCCCAGCTCGACAAAGAGCAGGTACCTTGCCGGCTCACAGGTTTGAGGCTCCATTGTCGTAGCCCACCTACAGTCCGGAATCCCGCACCTGGTCCCAACATTAAAGGAAGTAAGAAAACGCTGTTCGGCATTCCTGCAGAAGTAGTTCATGCCATTTACACGGTTAACCGCATATTCAGGGGATGCATGCGGCTAAGTATGGCGTGCGCACGTCAATACGAAGCGGGAAGGCGCCGACCGGATCGTGGGCCGGCGATGATCACCGCGCGGTTGGTTCTGCTTGACCAGCATTGAGGCGTTGGTGGGCTTGCCGTTGTCAGGCGACCAACCGGTCGCTCGGTCAGCAAACCCAATGAACACGAGAAAACTTGCAGACCAGCGACGATAGCGGCTCGAAGATTGAACCCTGCTATGACGACTGCGAGACGCACGACACCGTCTTGAGTTGCTTCGGCATAGACCACCGAGACCATGGCCGCGGCAACCGGAGCATTTGGCAAGCAAGTGTCTCTACGGAGCGCAATCTATAACTTTCGTGATATTGCCTGTCGCCTTGCACGCTCAATGGCTGTGAGTGTTGCTACCTAATCTTCACTGTTGATGATCTCAGTGCGGTCGAATCGATGGAAACTGTGTGCAGACAGCGGCCGGCCCATAGGCAGCGCGGATTGCCAAGCCTCATCTCTCGTATGTTGGACGCACGATGCTTGCTTTGTTCGCGAAGTGTGTTGGGACCATTGCACAGAAGACAGTGTCCGGCATCAAGACACGAACACGCTTGAACGCAGCGCGATGCCCTTCCCCGATGCTGGCTACCATGGCGCTCGCCCAACAATACTGCAATGTGCCTCTGTGGATGCACCGGGAGTTCGGGACCATCCTCTTACACCCGCCAACAAACAGTCTGTATGTCGTCGACAACAGCCGATATGGCTTTCCCGACTTTGGCATAGGGACTCTGCAGCCCTTCAAATGCCAAAAGAGGTTGAAGTGCATACTTGACCGTTTTGCCATAGCATCGTCGTGTTGTTACTGCAACTTGAGCGCGCTAGAATGTAGAGTCAATCCTCATACCAAGCGTCATCCTCATCGCAGTCCATCTCTGTGTCGAACCATCCTTGACAGTCCCAGCCAGAGCCCCGCTCGACGTCCCATTCAGGACACTTTTCAATCAAGTCCCAGTGGAATTCATCGTTCAAAAGAGTGGTCGCGGTCGGCTTTGGTGGCTTGTAAATGGGCGGGGGTCGCGTCACTGTTGCGGTTGGAGCTCGCTGCGATGATGTTTGCATTGGAGTTGGCAGAGAAACTGGCCGCGTTCTGGGCTGGCTGCCTTTGCACCGTCGTGTATGGTATTTCTACCCGGCTTGTTAGTGCATGTCCGCGGGGGTACAATGGCAAACTTACAATCTGGACAGCCCTCTGAACTGGGACGCAGCGGCAGTCCTTGCGGCATTGACGGAACAGGGCTCGTCGGCGATCTTTGTTGTCGTCTTTCATTCTTACAGCCCGTTTCGCCCTCAACGCCCGCCGGTGGCAGAAAAAGTTTGGTGGCATGCAATCGCCATGCTGCGCGATGTCTCCAGTGCATTGCACCTCGTACCTTATACACCTCCTCGGGAAAGTTGGCGCCGCGGTTTTGACATCGACACGTCCAGAAGTGTCTTCCGCATTTACGATGCAATTGAGGCCCGCCACGACGAATGCGAGGTGACCGAAGCGCATGATTGCGACCCACGAGCCTCTGATGGGTAAATGGCAGATTGGAGAGACTCGACAAAACCACTGCTGCGGCTCAGTTTGAGATGTTTGCTGGAGACATCGCCAGACTGTAGCTCCAGCTGCATATTTATGACGCGTCACGAGTCTTTTGTGCGTGGCTCTACCCGCAGACGGATCCCGGCAGAATGTTCAGAAATAGCTGCACACTCGTCTGCCCCAAACGTCTTCATTGATGTCGCGCGGTAAGCACGTCGGTCAACGCTTTCTGTCGCAAGCTCAACATGATGCTGATTTTCATACAATTACATAAGAGTGCACTGACGACGCTTGAACGAATCAACCGGGCGTCAGCTGCACATGCCTGGACAGGATGAAACAGCACGGCACGTGTGGCCACTGCTCGACAGCGCCGCCTCAGGGCTACTGTGGCCTTACTATGACAATCCTTGGGGTGGGCTGGGGAATTCCTGCTCGCCATTGAGCAGTTCAAGAGGCCAGATGCATCCCGATTACTTCCCTTGACAAATTATGCGACTGCCTGGTTCATGAATATTATGATTCTCGATCCATCGATCCAGATGTCGCATAAAGGCCGCGATCCCCGCTACACGACGGTCGGTATGAAAGGAGGACTGGCTGTCGCGCTGCTTGCTGGCTCATTAGACGACTCGAAGGCCCGAAAGCTCAGAATCGTTTGGCAATTGCCGTCGCGTCCATCGCTGTTTCGTTGCTCGATCCTTCGAGCACCTCAGGCACAATGAGATTTGCACCCATCCTAGCCTTCATCGCTGCTGCGTCAGCCGCGGGGATTCCAGGCATAGTCGCCGGAGTGCGTGGATTGAGAACATTCCTGGGTTGACCATAATAGACACATTTCATCAGAAATGCGAGGCGGGAGACAACATTTGCAGATGGGAGGTACGTGACTCAGGCTCATGTTGCCGGGACCATGTCATCTGGGAGCTGCTCGAGAAAGCCTGCCCTCCCAATGAGCCGGTACGTGCCTCTCCGCTGCTGCTATCCTTCCTACAGGGAATTAGGCTTGCCGTCGGCGGTGGAAGTACTAACCATGGCTGGCTTCATAGTGCCGTAAGGGTACTTGTTCGTATCACTACCAGGGCAATCGAGTTCGTTGTGATCAGTGAACTCAAGGGACACTCGGCCCCGGTACCGCGCGGGAACCATGTTAGTTAATTTATACACGCGTAGGCAGGTAGATGTCCTTGGTGCGGAATTGCTTGAGCAGGCTGTGGCTGGCGATTCAGACTCAGTGCATACATTCAGCGGCAACTAGGTCAGGATGAGTCTGTACCATGCCTTGTCTACTGCAGAAGCCCGGCTTGCGGCACTCGTCTATATGCACACATGGAAACGACATGTTCCTCTGATCTCAAATGACATGGAGACAAGGCGCGAGACTTCAGCCTGTTCACCGACGAGCAGCACCTAATAAGCCGAGTTCTGCCGGCACAGCATCACGAACGTGACAATCACGGCTCTGAATGACACGAACGGAATGGGCCCGGTGCCGACAGACGAGAGAATGTCGCATTCACGAGACTGGAGACTCCCAACAAGGCGAGGGAAACGTGTTAGCTGGGATGTCGCAGTAGACGTTGTTTCCGCTATGCGAAATACGTTCCGCAGCTAATACGCAATGGCGCCCAGACCAATGTTCGCCTGAGTGACAAGCACAGCCAATCGATCTTCCAGCGATGCCCGTATTGAATCCGAACATGCCAATGCGTATTCGCGTATGTTGGAACGCCAGCAGCAAGTGACATCGGATTTCGTCTACTGATACGAGTTTCCGCCCAGCGGAACAATCGTGTTTGTTCGTCTACCGGTCCAATCCTGTGAGACTTGCAGCTGCTCAGCCCTTCTGTTTGAGGAAGCTCGTTTATACTCAACATTCAATAACATGACTTATCGAAAGACCCATGGCGCTGCACCCCGCATTCTCCAGTGCTTTCAGGCTATCTCTGGTCCTCAGGTGGTCTAGAAGCTGCGACCGGGGAGCCTTTACGCACCCCAGGCATGAGGCTGTGATGTACTCAATCACCTCAGGTTGGCCACTCGCCAACGAGGCAGCTAAGTATCGTGTCTTTCCAAGGCAGACTTCGACGCCGACCACCCTCTTGCCCGTCGAGCGGTGCATTGTGCAACCGATCTTACAGCTATATGGAGGAAGGTCACTTGGCACTCGTGTTCACGTACTACGCTGGAGTTTGTAATATAAATATATATAGGCCACCGGGTGTATCTAGGTCTTTCGTTCCGATCGTTCGAAACGCAGCACGATTTGTATTGCCCACATCTTCAATCATTGAACCTGATCATCCGCACACGGCACCCATTGACAACATGAAGCATCTCATTCTGGCCTCTTTTGTTCTTTACCTGCCTGCCACCGTCTTGGGCGCAGTCGGCGGCCATTGCGCCGCGGGGTATGATCAGACGCTGTGCATCTGCCTCGACCAGGGCGTCTGCACCAGCTATGGCGGAAAGCCCATCAGGGGTAGTCCGGGAAACTGGCCCTGCCCCTATGACGGCAACAACGTTATGGGATGCGAGATCTCGGATCATTGCCCAGGAAAAGACAAGACCACGGGTTGTGCCTGGAAGGACAAGTGCCCCTATCGGGTTCTGAGGGGTAAGTTGCCGTCCTTGTGTCCAGATGTGCTCAGTTTCGGTGCGCTGACGATCTGATGAAGATCCCGTCTGTCCTGGGGGCAGTAATTTTGTTTGTTGCAAGTTCTACCGTGATCAGCAAATGCAGTAACATGACCGCTGTCTCAATCTCAGACAGATTTACCGAGTCAAATCAACAAATTGGTTCAAGTCGTGACGTTCGCATCGCATGTGGTTTCATGTTTCTGCTGCACAATATTGCCCCTTCTGCCATCGACTTGAGTCACTTGGCCACTTCAGACGTCGCTGGGGTGAGATTCTGTTGCTCAGTCGATCGTATAGCAGTTCTTACAAAATACAACAATGTATCATTTTGAGCTTCACGTGCATGAGATGTCGAGGTGCTCCGGTTGCGACAGCGCAAGCAAAATTTACCGCGTCCTTGGGCCGATTGGGCAGTCTCCAGGGCAAAGTGGCCATGAAAGCCACCCAGATGACCGTGATTTGGTGCTCGGGATACAAGAGCTTGGGCGTTGGAGAAGTACGTGTACCGTTCCACGTGGACGCCGCTGCGCGGGACATGAAACAGATTGCTCAGAGAAACTGCAGATAGAGCCCGTCGTCGGTATCAAGTGTACCCACAGCTTCTTGTCATTGAGTCTAAGCTTCCCGTGTCTCCTTTGCACGGGCAGACCATTCAAAGCATGCAAGTCCAATGGACTTCATCCATCGGATACGATTGGGTAAGTCTCGGTGGTGAAATTCGCTCGTCGTGTCTCGCCGTTGGCACGTGGTAGCCTTCTTGGGGAACTATTAGGCAATCGTCATCACCTTCCGTGGCCTGCCTATAAAGCGAACTGATGAGCGCTCCCTGCCGGCGTTCGGGATCCTGCCGTGATTTTGGCTAGGCTCCTACACCCCGAACAGGACTGCAATGACGCTCTCTAAGGCAACAAGCCCTCGGCCCACGCACCCTCCAAAAGTGATCCTACCCGCGTGGGCGGAATCGGTGGCGGATGCGCCGACTGAATTCGTCTTCACAGGAGTAAGTGATGCGTTGCATTGCAAGAGGCTGATGCTGATGGTCTGTTCCGACTGTACAGCTCTGCAGCATCAAGTCACAGGGCTGCGAAATAAATGACGTCCGGAGAAGGCTAAACGACCATTCGCTCGATCTCACTCTACAGCGGTTGGGCGTGCCTCTCCTTTTCGTGATCCCCTGCAACGCACGACTCAGTGTGAGTACTGCCAGCCCGAACCATGCGCTTCTTGATCCGTGGGGCGCAAACCGGAATGCTCATCATCGATACGAACCCGCTAGTGTCGACGTGACTTCGCGCCTTGCGAATGGACTTCCAAGCCTGCGCAGTTGGCAGATTGCCTGTCCGGCGATCTTGTGCTCCCCAAGCTTCAAGGATTTGGTCGAGACGGCCAGTCATGAGGCGCGGGTTTCCATGTACTTGGCCAAAGTCTTGGACATGCACTTGTTGGTAGGCTTCAGAGTCCGCGTTCTGCCGGGGCCTGCGCGGGCACACCCGGCAAATGGCTATACTTGACGCACAACGGCGGTATGTTGGTCAAAGTTGGCGTTGCTTTCGCGCGTGTAGTTTGGCAAGTGCGAATTAAATCTTTCCAGGCTGTTTGTCACTCGGGCTCCGTCTGGCCCCTCCGGTGTCTGTGATGCACTGTGTGATTATGTAACATTTCAGGGAGAGGAAGTGACCTGGAGCCCAGCCTCTGGAGCCGCTGGCGTCCAATGCCCTTGCACGCGGCCGCTAAGCCGGATCAGGCCAGTTCCTGGCGCTACAGCGCCCGCGACGGCGGCAGCCAAAGCCCTGCAAGCTCGCGCTACGGGCGGCGCGCCCGCCCAATGAGCTCACTGTCGCGATCGTGTCCTTTCCATTTCTCCAGCTCCAACCTCGCCCGTCACACCGCATGCGGCCGCCCCAAACTCTGCTCCGACACGAACGACAAGAACCAGGTCGCGCCCAGCCGCCCGCTCCCTCGAGCCCACCGACTTGCCATCGAATCGAAACCTCCCGCCGGCTGCTCCCGCAGCGCCCCTCGACCAGGACCACAACACCCCCGTTGCTATAGCGAAAGCGAGCTGCCGAGCAGCTAATTGAACACGATGCCGCTCAACGTCTTCCGCGTCGCCGGTGCGTCTCCTGCCGCTGCTGCGCGACCTGAGGGCGAATGCTGACGATTCGCAGCGGATCTTTCCCATCTGGGAAGCATCTTTATCCTCCTCCACAAGATGGTGCAGATGAACGTACGTCGCCGCCTCCAGCTGCCACCCCTCGTTATCCAGAGCGTGTCCGGCTAACTGGCGCAGAGCTGCTCCGGCATTTCCTTCAAGTCACAAGCGCTCTATCTCTTTGTCTACGTCACGCGATATCTCGGTACGCCGCCACCCCTGATGGCTCGCTGCGTCAATCCAGGCTGACACCTCGCGCAGACCTCTTCTCGACACATAGCTTCTACAATCTCGTCTTCAAAGTCATGTTTATCGGTTCGCAGGGCTACATCATCTACCTCATGACCAACGCCTACAAGCCCACCAACGACCCCAACGTCGACACGTTCCGCGTCCAATACCTCCTCGGTGGCGCGGCCGTCCTCGCCATCCTCTTCCCGTACAAGTACACCATCTCGGAGATCCTCTGGGCCTTCTCCATCTGGCTCGAGTCGGTCGCCATCCTGCCGCAGCTCTTCATGCTGCAGCGCACCGGCGAGGCCGAGACCATCACCACCCACTACCTGTTCGCCCTCGGCAGCTACCGTGCGCTCTACATCCCCAACTGGATCTACCGCTACTTTGCCGAGCCCGACCACAAGCCCGACTGGATCGCCATCATCGCCGGCCTCGTCCAGACCGTCCTGTACAGCGACTTCTTCTACATTTACTACAACAAGGTGCTCAAGGGCAAGAAGTTCAAGCTTCCTGTATAAAGACCGGCAATGGGCCGACCAACCGCTCGCACCGCGACGCGACGCGACGAATGGATATCAAGGTGACCACAGGCGAATGCAGCCTGCTGGACGTGGCACGGCACCGCGGGTGTCTTCTTGAGCGGCTAAAAAAATAACCCCAGCATACGGGGCGGCACGGACGGCGTTGGCGGCAAACTAAGAGAGGCGAAAATGACCATGGTGTCTCTGGTTTGACTTGGAATGTGCCGCGATATAGATGGCGATGAACCCATGAGCCTCCCGCAGGCGGTGTGGTGGTGTACTTGTACAAGTACAGGCCCAACGGCCATGAGGAGGCGCGTCTTCAAGGATCGATGTGTAATAACGACAGAAAAATATCTTGTGCAATTTATTGGTTTTATCGAAGACGCTGTCCTGTACAAAGGCTTGCTGTGTTGATTAAGCCCCCTGTCTGACAATCATGTGTTGCCCTCACTTCGTGAAGTGAGCTGCAATGCCGCGTCAGAGCCGCACGGATCCAGTCACGTGATGCTTACTTGCACTCGCCCGACCCACCTCTTGATGTCAGTTGCAGCGCGACCACTGCCGCCCTCCAACTCCATGCAACAAACACATCGGAGCATCACCATGGCGAGCGAAACGCCCACAAACGCCGACTCCCAGGCAGCACCTACGGTGAACGGCCAGCCGCAGCCGTCTCAACAGCCATCACAGCCGCCGCAGCAGCAACCGCCCGCCGAGCCTGCACCCATCGTCGACGGCCCCAACCCGCCCGCCCCGACCGCGCCCACCCCGACCGCGCCCACTGGCGCCGAGCCCCGGCTGGCGACGCGCAAGGACATTTCGCTGCGCGAGTTCCTGCACAAGATTGATGACTATGCCCCGATTGTACGTGCCCACCCCGCCGTGTGCAGCTTCCTTTGATGAAGATGCGCCGAGGGAATAGCGAGCGCGACGGGACATCACGCTAACCACCATCTCACCCCGCGTATAGATCCCCGACGCAGTCACGCACTACTACATGACCAAGGCCGGCCTGCCGCCGCCCCCGCAGACCGACCCCCGGCTCGCGCGGCTCCTCGCCCTCGCGACGCAAAAGTTTGTCGCCGACGTCGCCGCCGACGCGTACCAGTACAGCCGCATCCGCGGCGCGAGCAACACCAACAACCCGATGGGCTCGCTCGGCGCCGCGGCCGGCTTCCCGATCCCCGGGCAGCAGGCCGGCGGCCAGGCTGGCGGTAAGGACCAGAGCAAGGGCGGCGCGGGTGGCGCACCCCTGGGCATCCAGCGGCCTGGTTATGGTGGCGGCGGCCAGGGCGGCAGCCAGAACCGGACGGTGCTCACCATGGAGGACCTGGGCATGGCGGTTGGGGAGTACGGCGTCAACGTCAAGAGGGGAGAGTTTTACCGATAAAGACGCCTCGCGCAACGCACTATGGGCCCTGGATACGGCTTGGTGGATGGATGGATGGACGGACGATTCTGGTCATGCATGGCGTTAGGGATGGTTTTCCGGAATGGCGTTTCGGCGGTGCGCCTCGCAAATACAGGCAGCACCCTAGATTTGATAAATTGATGATATCCCGCGTGAGCACGCATGCATGCGCTTGTATAGTCATTATGCTTCGTGTTGGTACAAAATGCTGCTGTTGTACAGGGTATCCGGAGCCCGCATCGCGCACGCAGCTCCCTGTTGCTCCTCCGCTTTGCCTTCCTTCGCCGCCGATCCATTTTATTTCCTGTCCCAAATGTTTGGTTTCCGCGTTCTGCATCACCGCAATGTGTCAGCGCGCGCTCTCCACTCCATGGCTTGGAACCCGCGTCCTCTGGCCTGGCCGGGCCACCACCTCGTCCTCGGCCGCACACGGCGAGCCAGTTGTAGCGGGGAGGGGAAGAGAAACGTACGGTGAAAACTCGCCGAGCTTGTGGCCGACCATGTCCTCGGTAATCACCACCTGGTGGTAGTCCTTGCCGTTGTGGATCTCGAACTTGAGCCCGACGAAGCTGGGCAGGATGGTCGCGGAGCGGGCCTGCGTGCGGACGGGGGGCACCTTGTCGCCCTGCTTCTTGGGGAACACGATCGGAAGGCTGCGCGCCGGTTCGAAAAGTTTTCATGTTAGGTCTGCGAGTACGGTTCGGGCGGGAGGGGTGGTGGGTGCTTCTCTTACGGCACGAGGTGCGGCCCTGCGAGAAAGTGTTAGCCCTTTTGCGACGCATTGAGGCTCGTGAGGGAGTGGGAGGATTGGGGGAAAACGGGGGAGGAGGGGGGGACGGAAATGGAAACTGACCCTTCCATACGGAGCGCTTGAGCAGCAGGCGGGTGGGCTGCATTGTCGGTCGCGAGATGTCTGCGTTCTGGGGTTGGAAGCTTGCGAGAGTGACGCTGCGAAGGTTGAAGAAAGACTGCCCGGATTGGAGGTCACGTGACTGGGTTGATGGGCCGGGTGAGTGACAAGTTGGGAGTTGAGGAAGCTGCGGTCTGCTAGAGCAGAGGCTTGTGTATGTCTAATCTAGGTAATGATTGGATAGTTTATAGGTGGCACTCGCGCCCTCAACAGAGAATTGGGAAGGACTTGCAATACAATTCGTCTGGTCTTTGGCAGTGCATCAACGCTTGAGCTGACTTGGATCGTTGTCCGTTGTCATCAGCGCTACAGAGTGACATCAGCAATGACAATGACAACTTGTAGCGATGAGGCCCAAGAGCGCATTTAACACTTGTTTGTTATACCTGGACACGCGTATATACACTTTCCGTCAAGAGATCCTGCCGGCAGAAGCACCCGTGACGGTTCTACACGCAAAAATATGAGCGATACAGGGTAAGCCACTGCTAGTCGGGCGATCTTGGAGCGGCCTGGCTCGCGTCTGTTCCAGACCCCTGGAAAAGTGTTCCGTGGCGGCGGCGGCGCCCTTTGTCCACTGACTAGCGGCGCGGACCCCGAACCAACCCGCTGCCGACGAGAGCGATCCATCCATCCCATCCCCCGTCCATCCAATCCGTTCCAATCGATTTACTGGCCACTTTGCAGCACCGAGTTCGTCCACTTTGTCCCATCGCCTGCCATCATCATCATTCCACATACCGACCTACATCGCCGCGCTTTCCTTTCGCTTTCGAGGAACACCTTTTGCTCCGACAGCAGGATCCCCGACAGCAGCCCGGTCCCAGCATATCAGCGTGCGTGCTGCCATCGAAGGGGGCCCTTGACGACGCGCTGCTGCTGCTGCTGCTGCTGCTGCTGCCACGTGCGGGAGCCAAAACTCCGCAGCACCTCTCAAGTCACCTCACTTGACGGCCACCACCAACGACCACGCCGCCTCGCTCGCTCGAAGATCCCGCTCGACGGCTCCCGCCATCACGACACGCCGCCGCGGCGTCGATCAGCCCACGACACACCCGACATAAAAAACCGTTGCATGCCCATCTCGCCGCTAAGCACCAGTCCTCGTTCGTTTCTCGATGCCGAGCGCCACAGCGTCCGGCGCCAGCACCGGCGGCGGCGACTCGTCGTCGGCGCCGCGCTCCCGCGACCACAAGCAGGGCAACCAGAACCGCACCTTCACCGTCGAGCAAAAGGAGGCGGTGCTGCGCATCCGGAAATGCGGCGCCACGGCCTTCTACGACATCCTGGGCCTCGAGTCGGTCAAGACGTCGTGCACCGACTCGGACATCAAAAAGGCCTACCGCAAGCAGTCGCTGCTCACGCACCCGGACAAGAACGGCCACGAGCACGCCGATGAGGCCTTCAAGATGGTCAGCCGCGCCTTTGGCATCCTCGGCGACAAGGAGAAGCGCGACAGGTACGACCGCTTCGGCGGCGACCCGGACAGCCGCTTCCAGAGCGCCCAGGCCCAGAACCCCTTTTCTGGCTTCGCCAGGAGGGCGCCCTCGGGCGGCATGGGCGGCGGCGGCGGCGGCGGCATGTGGGAGGAGGAGGTCAGCCCGGAGGAGATGTTTGCGCGCTTCTTTGGCGGCGGTGGCGGCTTCGGCGGAGGGCCGTTTGGAGGTGAGACATGATTCCTATCCTTTTCACTGACACGGTTGTTGTTTTTTTCTTGTTGGGCGGCACGTTTTGCTAACGAGACAGCCTTTGACACAGGACCGCAGTTTGTGTTCAACTTTGGCGGCGGCCCCGGCATCCGAGTGCACCAGTTTGGCGGCGCGCGGCCACGGCGGCGACCACGCGACGCGCAGCCCGGCCAGCCCGGCCAACAGCAGCAGCAAAACGGCGGGCTGCAGAACCTCATCGGCCTGCTGCCCATCCTCTTCTTCTTCATCCTGCCGCTCCTGTCGTCGCTCTTCTCGGGCTCGTCGTCGGCGTCGGCCACGCCGCGCATGGTGTACGACAACCCGCAGCCGCCGTACACGCAGGGCCGGGTGACGCCCGAGCTCAAGGTGCACTACTTTGTCAACCCGGGGGACGTGGCGTCGTACAGCAAGGCCAAGCTCGGCGCGCTGGACCGCACCGCCGAGAACAACCTGGTGCGGCACCTGGGCAACGAGTGCGGCAACGAGAGGATGTACCAGCGGAGGCTGCGCGAGGACGCCATGGGCTGGTTCTACCAGGACCCGGACAAGATGGCCAAGGCCAACGCGTACAAGATGCCGTCGTGCGAGAGGCTCGAGAAGATGGGCATCCCCACGCGGTGACGCGACGGTTTTGGTCACTTCTTGACGGTGATTGGGAACGTCGGATGGAACGGCTGCAGAGGATGCCTGTGTGCGCGTCGACAGGTTGTTGTAAGAAGGGACGATGATGGGGCCTGGAGTCGGCGTTTTATTTTCCCTCCCCTGTTGGTCGAGCCTTGGTCCTCGCATGGCAAGCAGCACTGCATAGCAATGACATGGCATAATGATGTTGAGGCTCACCGAGACGGTCGACTGCGACGGTGATGGCGATGGTGACGACGTGGGATGGGTCGTATGTGTGCCCTGTGGTAGTAGACGGGGCCGCTTGACCGACAAGTTTGTGGGTTACTATGCCAAGACATTGCCAATGGCTTCCTATGCATGCTCTACGCTTTCGTATACAAAGTACATGATATCATAAAGGGCTCTCTCTATCACTGCCAAATCTAGCGTCGTATATACTCCGGTTCCCTCTCGTCTTTCTCTTTCTTCCGCAACGTCGCCCATCATCATTCTTGCGGTAGCTGCTGCTGCTGGCCCTTTCTGGCCTCGCGGGCGGCCGTCTCCTGAGCCAGGATCTGGGGGCACAGGTATGTGACGATGCGGAGCTGGTCCTTTTGCAGCGCGCAGCTCACGTAAAAGTGGCTTCCGACGTGGGACTCGAGGAGTTCGGTGCCACTGTGCGAAGTAAAGGTTGATACCTGTTAGCATGTGGTCATTCTTCAACAGGAAGCGGAGGGGGGAACCAGTCCGCGCTGGAGTGAGAGTGTTCTCGGGGGTAACTCAGGTATACATGAGAAGGGAGGCGAGGAGAGTAGAGGGGAGAGGAAGAGAGCAGAAGGGAGAGAGAGAGGCACGCACTAGATATTCTTAAGTGCCCGCTCGTAATTGTCCATCTGGGGGAGCATATCCTCTGCGTCCCTTCTCGTGGAAAAGTACTGCCTCAGCCGCTGCAGGACCTCGGCGTCGCTGCGACAAAACGACATGGGGGAAATGTACACCTTTGCCGACGCGGGCTTGCCTCCACCGACGGTAAAGTAAAAGCCCGGTCCGTCGCGCTCCTTGCCGCCCGAGGGCATCACGTCGGGCGCGTCCTCGCCGATAAAGATGCGCCAAAAGTCCTTTACGTCGGCGAGCGCCTCGGGGGAGTACGCAGCGGTGAGGTCGTAGCGCCCGCCGAGCGACAGCGCGTCGAGCAGGTACTCGACGGTGGTGGCGGGGGCGCGCGTGTAGATCTTGATGCGCGAGGCGCGCGGGTCGACGAGGTCGAAGGAGAAGATGCCCGTCTCCATGCCCCAGCGCGTGGCCGCCTCGTGGAGGTAGTCGAGCAGCGGGCCGGCGTTCAGGTGCTCGAGCTGGTCAGGGGGCAGGGTCTGTACGGCGCGCGTCACGACGTCGAGGTTGGAGACGCCGGCGCCGAGCGCCTGCGCGCGCAGGCCGGGGAACATGTACAGCTTGACCATGGGGTCGCCGCGACGGCTGATGTCGCGCGTCACAAAGGTACCGGCCTGGGGCGCGAGCTCAAAGTTGAGCTTATCGTCGAGGCGCACGCGGCCCACGTCGGAGGGCAGGACGGCGGCGGAGAAGTGGCGGTACCACTGGAGGTCGAGCCCCGAGACGAGGCCCTGGGCGTCGAGGTGACGGATCCAGGCGTCCGTCTCGCGGGCGTTGGCCGGATCGGCGGGCGTGCCGGCGAGGGGCCCGATGGGCTCGAAGGAGGTGCGGACGACGCCGCGGCCGCCGGGCCCCCATTCCCAGCTGAAGTCGATAGGGGTGCCGTCGGGGGTCTGGGGGCTGCGCCAGCGCATGTCGCCCGTCTCCGGGTCGGGCGAGGGGCCTAGCTCGGGGACGACGTGCAGCGCGTAGAAGAGCAGCTCGCTGTACTGGTCGGCCTTGGGATAGCGAGCCTGGGCGAGGAGCTCGGCGAGGTGAGGCCCAGACTTGTCCCACCAGAACTGGTGGTCGCGGTTGTGGAAGCGGATGACGGAGTTGACGACATCGAGGGGCTGCTGAAGTTTGCTGGCCTTTGAGTCCAGTGAGCCGTTGGCTGCCGCGCCCTGGGCATGTGTCTGCGACACCACGTCTGTGGTGGCAGCGGCGGTGGTCGTGGCTCCGGGCATGGCTGCGTCGCTGTGCTTCGCTGTAAGGAATCTGGAAGGGTGTCTCTTCAGGGGTAGCGGCCGAGTTGCGTTCCCGAGAAAGCGCCTTGAGAGTCTGGTGATATATACCCTCCTCCAGACTTACACGGCCAAACTGCACATGTGCTTCCTCCTGACTTATCAGACGCTGACCATGCTCCTGCTCGACCTGCCAGGCAAACACCAAGGGTCCTGGGGTCGAGTATATCGCTCAGCGCGTCGTAGTGCTTACAGGAGTTGCGAGATGCGAGGGCTCCTTCCTATCTGACGCTCCCCTATGCCGGCCCTTGGTCGCATCCATGGCTGGCGGCAGCGTTAGCCAAAAGTCCCTGGTGTCTTGTCTGGCAACACCACCTCTGGGGTCGAACGAGCCATTGGCTTGTGGCCTGGAGCGTCTACCGCCGCCAGGGACTGGCGTTGCAGGCGGGCCTAGTCTAAGCTCCCCAAGGAATGAGTTGCTGACTGTCTTGGTGAGACGGCAAGTCGCCGCCTGCATCTCGAACCGACGAGTCACTCGCGCGATGCTCATCTTGCCCTATGCAAGCTCCGGGGGCGTGCCAATCAGGAAGAGAGACGCGGGTGATATGTGCTCGGAGACATATTGTCTACAGACGCAGCAGCTCGGGCCGCTCGATGCTCGGGTCCGCGATGGCAGCGGGAGGCCGAAGAGCCGCTGCTGTGCGACGTCGCAGATTCTGCTGTATTGGTCCTAGAGCCAGATGAGGCTAAGGCGGCGGAAGCAAGGCGCGTCGCTTGCCGTGCCGCGGATGCCAGGTTCTAGAGCAGCCCTAGGGCGGCCGGGCAGTGGCGACAAAGACTGGATAGGATGGCCAACCCTGCCAAGGAGGATGGCGCTGCTGCATGCTAAATGCCACGATCGACGCACGACTATGCTTCTAGAAGGCAGGCGGTTTGGTCGAGGGGATGGTATGGTGAGACGCGGAGACGCGAGAATGTGATCACCTGCGAGGATAGAAAAGGGCCCCCAGGAACTTCCTTGACTGAGGAAAATATGATTAGATTTTTGGTAGCAGAATCCGGCCTCCTGCAGCCAGGAGATTCAATGTCAGGGGATCTTGTTGGACGGCTCGCCAGCGTCTGCACGTGGTGAGCCGCCCCATTTCAGCGACAACCGACGCTTACCCAAATGCATTGCAGTGAATGATGAATAAGCGGAGTAAGAGAAATAGTACCCCGGCATCGCTTATCATCTGATGAGGGATTGTTGCTGCGTTGCGGTGTACCCTCGCTGGGCTGGCGGCTGCTCGCCCGGATCGATCGATGCTCGGCGGGTGGAAGTCGGGTCAAGTTTGAGGCTCAGTGTGGGCACCCAGTGAGCGGCCGGAGGGGCAGCGAAATGAGGCAGCGTCAGTGTGGCGAGTGGCACCAGCCGCCTGGCGCAAACGTGGCTGGAGTTGCGTGGCCTGTGGCGGGAGCTGATGGGCAGTCCATGGCTGGGTAGATGACCCGACCGCTGCCGCTGCGGACAGTCGGCGCGGACTGCTTTCGTGTCGAGGACGCGCAATCAAGAGGGCGCTAGAGCTGTTTGGAGTCTTCTGGTGCGCAGCGTTGACGAAAGCGCGTCGTATGCGTCCCTTGCGGCGTACAAATTGGTGACATTTGCAGTTGCAATGTCTTTGGGGACTGCTATCCAGTTGTCTGAATCAAGTGTCTTCTTTGGCAGCCAGTGTCCGCGTGTGTGAAGTACAGCGTCCATCACTGCACTGGCACAGCCACTGTCTCAGTGAGGTGCTGCGTTGTGCTGCCAAGGCCCCGCTGAACGTAGGTCGTCGCCCAGCGCCCGCCCGCCCGCTGTGGGGAGTGACGTGGAGGCGGGTGCAGCTGGTGTGGCCGCCGCGGGAGCTCGACTGGCTGGTGCCTGGATCCGCTGCGGCTCGGGGCACGTCCACTTGCACCGTCGTCACCGCCCGCCTCTTGGCCCATGCCGGCCCCATCTCGACACTGTCAAATCACCTCCGTTGCTTTCCAGCTTCCGCCACACTCTGCTCTGTACACGACGATCGGAGCATTCGCCAACGGTCCGACGAGAAAAAGCCCGGCCCTGTGACGCTGCGCGTCGCATCAAGTCGGCGGCTCTCTTCCTCAACCACTTCCTCATCATCATCATCATCGTCGCCGTCGTACCCCAGGCTTCCCCACGCCCGCCCACGCCACTAAACGCACCGCTTACATCATCGCTCTGGCCATCCGCCGCCAGCTGCCTCGAGCTTCAACTCAATCCCCCGCCGCCGCTCGCTCGCTCGACTGATTGACGTCGACCAAGCGTCGAGAGCCATTTACCAGTGGACCTGAAACATCGGTGGCCTCCCGAGGCCGACTGACGCATCATGGTCACCAAACCGCTGCCCGGCGACCCCCCGACCGCTGCGGCTCCCGCACCGCGACCGAACGATGCCCCGCGAGATGGCTGGGACGACCCGCTCAACGACAACACCTGGGAAGACGTCGGCCCCCGAGCCGACGCTGTAGATGCACATGTCAGCAGGCGACATGACGTTCCGGCGGCCCTGCGTCCCGGCCGGGGCCCGCTGAGCGCCGCCGCCGATGACGACGACGGCAATGTCTGGGACGAGGCGCGCAGCCAGCAACCAAGCGACGCAGACAGGTTGGCACAGGTCCCCGACGCTCTCAAGCCCGGCGGCGGCGCCAACCGTCTCGAGACGAATCCGTTCCTCAAGAGGAAACCTGTCCCGCAAACCCAAGACGAGCCCTCTGGATCCTCACCAACGCCACCAACCGACTCCTTCGCCCGGCTGGACCTCGACTCGGGAGATCAGACCAGCAATCCCTGGCACGCCACCGCCGAGTCCCATTCGCAAAAGGCGTCGAGCGGGCGGCAGACGCCCCAGAGGCAGCCAGTGCTTCTCGATGACGACAACGACCCCTGGACTGCGAGCGAACCTCCGCCGCCCCAGCCACCGGCGAAGCAATCGCCGGCACTGCTGTCGCTGCCTTCGGACGAAGGGTCTGCCTGGAACGACGATGTCCGCCCCGAAAAGGCCAAGATTGTGATTGAGCCCCCGACTCCGGCGCCTGCAGCTGCCATGTCCAATGACCTCCTGGAAGAACCGAATGTTTGGGACGACCTTGGCTCCCTGGACAAGGGCAAGTCCAAGGCCGCAGCCGCGTCGCCAAACCAGCAGGCCCAGCTGGATGACTGGAACCTGATCGATGTCGACTCGTCATCCGACCAGCCGAAACAACCTGAACAAATAGAGGACACCGCGGACACGGGTGAGAAGCCCCCATTGCCACCGAGGGACAGCGAGCGGCCGCGCTGGGTTCCCTCCAGAGAGCCCGTGGACGGCAAATCAGAGACATACCAAGTCAAGAACATCCGGTGGCACGACGATACCTCGGCCAAGAACCCACGGACGTCGCCCATCTTGATACAGAACAAGAATGGGCCGTGTCCGCTGGTCGCCCTGGTCAACGCCCTGACCCTGACCACGCCCGCTGACATCCCGGATACGGCCCTGGTGCAGGTGCTGCGGTCGAGGGAGCAGATCAGCCTGAACCTGTTGCTGGACGCCGTCTTCGACGAGCTCATGTCGCCGCGGCGGACCAGCTCCGAGGATGCGCTGCCCGATGTGGGCGACCTGTACGGCTTCTTGCAGAGCCTGCACACGGGCATGAACGTCAACCCGCGCTTCATCCCAACGCCCGAGATGGTGACTGCGTATAAGCGCACGTCGCTCACGCACTTGCATCCGACGGAGCGTGGCGAGCTGATTCCGGGCACCTTTGAGAACACGGCCGAGATGAGCCTGTATGCGACCTTCTCCATCCCTCTCATTCACGGGTGGCTCGCCGCACGCTCGGAGCCCGTGTACGAGGCGCTGGAGCGGCAGGCGGCGTCGTACGAGGAGGTGCAGAACCTCTTGTTCCGCGAAGAGGAGCTCGAGGACAAGCTGTCCAACTCCGAGGCCGGACTGACCGAGGCGGAGCAGCAGCTATACCAGGACATTGTCACCATCAAGATCTTCCTGCACGAGTCGGCGACGCAGCTCACGCCGTGGGGGATCGAGGTGATTGGCAAGGCCATGCGACCAGGCACGTTTGCCATACTGTTCCGGAATGACCACTTTAGCACGCTCTACTGCCACCCGCACACGATGCAGCTGCTGAGTCTGGTGACGGACGCGGGCTACGGCAGCCACGACGAGGTAGTCTGGGAGAGCCTGGTGGACGTGAACGGCGAGCAGACGGAGTACCTGTCTGGGGACTTCAGGGTGGTTGGGGGCGGCGGCACCGTTGCCGGCAGCTCCAGCGGCGCCACGGCAGACCATGGAGGCGAATGGACGACGGTGCAGGGGAGGCGAGGCAAGGCGCCGCAACACGAGGACGAGGCGCCGATGAGCCCCCAGCACGAGCAGGAAGACCGCGACCTCGCGCTGGCGTTGCAGCTGCAGGAAGAGGAGGACCAGCGCCACCGCGAGGAGCAGGCGCGTCGGCGGAGGGAGAGCATACTCTCTGAACAGTACATCGAACAGCAGGGCCAGCGGCCGGGGCCCGTCAGCCGAGGCCACCGGCGCACCCAGTCGGGCGCCGGGACGGGCATCGCACCGGAGCGACGGAGCTCTAACAGCGTCAACGTTCCGGTGCTGTCGGCGTCGCACTCTCAGCCGCGACTCTCGGTCAACACGACGCCGGCGGTGGCGCAGCAGGTGCGGCCGCTGGTGCCCCCGCGGCGGCAGGCCGTGTCGCGGGCGGCAGACGCCGAGGGCGATGACGCGCCACCGTCGTACGAGCAGGCGGCGCACGACAGAGCGTTTGTGCCGCCGGCAGGGCACCCGAGCCACGCGGGGAGCAGCCCGGTGGCGTCGCGGCAGACGTCGAGGACGAGCTCCACCGGCCAGGCGTCACAGCAGCAGCAGCAGCAGCAGCAGCGCCCGATGGGCATGGGGTCTCCGGCAACGGGGAGGCGGGTGCCTGTGAGCTCGGGGCCGCCGCCGGCGGTGCACCAGGGCCGTGACCGGGACTGCGTGGTGATGTGATGTGATGAAGGAGCAACGAGTGTGATGCCGATATGTCGTTGCACTTATGCGCATCATGGGCGTTTTATGACAATGTGAGCGGGGCATGGCGTTTTGGGGAGCATCACCTACTTCTGCCGAGTGCATGGATTATCTACTCTGTACATTCTGTGGCGAGTGCGCAGGACCATTGCGACGAGCATGGGATATGGCATGTACGACGTAATTATCTCGGGACTGGAAGTGTGATGTGTGTATATGTACATTGCCAAGTCAAGTCAATCAGTCTTGAAGCTATTCAGCGCTGCTATGAGCAGTGCCGCGGGGGAACTGCTGGTGGTTTAGCAGTTGGCAATTTAGTTGGCGCGTCTCCACATTAAATCGGCCCAGGGGCTGGGCTCGACACATCGCGGCATGCATGTCATCGACTCTCTCTCTCTTTCTCTTTCTCACTTTCACGAATGTACGACCTCGCGTGTTCTTTCCAAACCTTGATCCTTCCCCAACTTGTGTGGCTTTTTCTCTCGCGTCGCAACGCGCTCCCACCGACACGCGCCGCTCTGGCAGCTATACTTTTTCTGCGGGCTGTGAATCCTGGAGACGACGCGCCGTCCTCGAGATCGGGCAAGGAGGAACGCACCGGCGGTCGCAGCTCGGGATAGGACAGGAAGCGAAGCGCACCGAGGCGGTCGTGAAGCAGCGGCGGCGACAGTAACAGAAGCAGCAGCAGCAGCAGCAGCAGCAGCAAGCCCGCCATGGCCATCATCGACGGCTGGCTCCCGCCCACGCGGGCACACTACGACCTCATCCTGCGGGTGTGGCAGTTTGCCTTTCCGCCGGTACGCAACGCTCTCCTTTCCTGCAGTTCCTTTCTTCCTCATTTCTCATACGCCTTGTTCTCGTTCTCCGTCCTCTCGTGCCCCTCTCACGCGCCTGCCCCCCCCTCCCTCTGTGTGACGACGATGATGAACCCCAAAGGCTGACGGCAGCGCAGCTCGCGTCCATCCAGTGGCTCGTGCGCTGGTACCCCATGGGCAAGACGAGCGTCGCCAGCAGGCTCAACCTGCCGGGGCGCGTCGCCTGGATGACGATGGAGGCGCCGGGCTTCCTGACGCTGTTGTACCTGATGAGCACGATGCCGGAGCGGCACGGCATCGACGACCTGCCATGGCAGAATCGCGTGCTGGGCGGCCTGTTTGTAAGTCTTTTCCCTCCCTCCTCACTTCCTCACACCTTTCACCTTTCTCCCCTCTCTGTCAACCCTTCTCCCCTTCTCTTCCCCAGACCTCGCCTCGTCCCGCCTCCGCCTGTGCCTCAGATGCCGCGATGTAACACCCCGCCGAACCCCCCGACTCCCCTCGTCTGACGCGCGCCTCGCAGGTCATCCACTACTCGTACCGCGCCATCGCTTTCCCCCTCCTGCAGCCCTCCATGGCGCCCATCCACGCCCTCGTCTGGGCCGCCGCCCTGTGCTTCCAGCTGCTCAACGCCACCTGCCTCGGCTCCTGGCTGTCCGCCTACGGGCCCGTCACCGCCGACGCCTGGGCCGCGCAGTCGCCCCTCCCGCAGTTCGCCCTCGGCATGCTGCTCTTCTACGTCGGGCTGGCGGGCAACTTTTTCCACGACGAGGAGCTGCGCGAGATTCGCCGCCGCGCCGCCGCCAAGCAGCGCAAGCAGCAGTCCACCAACGGCCAAGGTAAAGTCGCCAACGGTGGCGGCACGGTGGCGGCGAAGCACCACTACGAGATCCCCCAGGCCGGCCTCTTCCGGTACATGCTGTACCCGCATTACTTTTGCGAGTGGGTCGAGTGGCTGGGCTTCGTCATGGCCGCTGGGTGGACGTGCGCCCCTGCGTGGGCGTTTCTCGTAAACGAGGTGGTGTCGATGCTGCCGCGGGCCGTCAACGGGAAGCGCTGGTACGTGGAGAGGTTTGGCGCGGACAAGGTTGGCAAGAAGTGGGCGATTATCCCGGGCGTGCTGTAGTTGACGCTGCGTCATGACGCCGGCGGCGTGAGATGCAGGCGGGGAGGCAAGACGGGGACGTGTCTCTGCGGGAGGCTCTCAGGCAAGGATTATATCCCGTGATGGTTCCTCCATCTCAGTCGGGCATGCATATCACGTCTTGAACGGCCCAGGTTCCAGCATGCTCACTCAGACACATAGATGGTCCAGTCGCAGCATACACTCTTCACCTCGGCAGGCAAGCACTTCGCTGTACATGTAAAACACACAATGGCTTTATACGTCTATCGTGTAACGCTATTCATACGGAAAAGGGGCAGTCATTCCATTGCGACCAGCCCAAGTCCTATCCCCGTCCATCCATCCATCCATCCATCCGTCTCGTCTAAGCCTCAAACGCACGCCCCGTCTTCTTGGGCTTCCCGCCCTTCTCCTTGTAAAACTCGTCGACCCAGCGCTTGACATATGCCACCTCCTGCTGCATCATCTTGCCGACCTCTGGGTTCGCCTCGCCGTTCTTGACGATGGCGTCGTTGCAGTGCGCCGCCTTGGGGAGGAGGAAGACGGGGGCCTCGTCGGTGCTGGCGAGGGGCCCGCCGGGGCGCAGCTCGGCCGACACGGTGGCGGGCCGCCAGGGGTCGAGCTCGCCGTTCACCCACATGAGGCGCGTCGTGTTGACGTGGTCCCAGCCGCCCGTCTTGGCGTTGACCTGCTCGACGGTGCGGCCGCGCGCGAGGCCGTACGTGTGGTCGCCCACCGGGGGGAAGTAGAGGGCGCACTGGCGGCGCGAGTACTCGCGGTCGTAGAGCTTGGGGATGAGGCCGGTGGTGGCCTCGGGGGCCCAGGTCTGCCACCACTCGAAGCTGTGGGTGCCAAAGGTGTTAGTTGTTTTCCCCACGATAAGATTGTGTGATTGTCAGGGGTGAGTGAAACGGGGGGTGTCAACGTTTGTTGAAGATGGTGATGGTGGTGTTGAGAGGGAGAATGTGTATATCATCAGAGACGGGGAGAGGAGGGTCATCAACGTACGGCTCGTTGCACAGATACCACATCCACTGCCTGTTGACCGTGTTGTTGACCGAAGTGTCCGTGTACGACGCCAGCTCGGTATTGTACGAGTCGTAGCAAGCGACCGTGTTGTTGTCCTTCCAGTAGCCAAACGAGGCACACGCTGTTTCAGCACATCCATTAGCCTCTTCTCTCTTCATCCGGTAGTCCCGTCGCGACGATGTATATGGCTATATACCACACATGGTCAGACTTACATCCCGGGATCAAAATCTCGCGCGACCACTTGGCAAAGCCCTTGATGGCCTTGCACTGGCCCACACCATCAGCGCCAGGGGCCGTCGCGTTGCTGCCGGGCCACACGTTCTATCATCAGACACACAGTCAGTAACCTGCTAACATGCACACCACCTCATACACGCAGCTTTTGGGGGAAAAGAGCGGAGACCGGTCACTCACCTCGATGTAGTCGCACATGCGCTGGATCGGGCCATAGCCCGAGTAAAACTGCTGGCTCTGCCAGGCGCCGAGCCCGCCGACAATGGCACTGGCAAAGTCGGCGTCGTGCTTGAGGTCGCCAAAGCCAAACAGGTCCTTGAGACGCTGGCGCTTCTCGGGGGTGCCCTCGGCGAGGACCTTGTCGACGTGGGCGATGACGCGGCGGTAGTCGGCGCTGCAGTTGCGCGGCAGGGCCTGCTCGACGGGCACGTAGTACTGCCACAGCGTCGAGATGTCCTCGACGACGGCGCTCGAGGCGTGGTACGCCCAAAAGGTGCCCGGGGCGAGCACGTTGGTCCACGCGGCGAGCGCGCCCGGGTACGAGCACCCGGACAGCACCCAGGGGGCCTTGTCCGGGCGCGAGCCGCCGTCCTTGTCGAAGGGCAACTGGACGTTCTTGGCAAAGTAGATGAGGTCGGCGACGGACTGGTCGAGCGTCAGGTACTGCAGCGTCTCGGCGGTGAGGTTCTCGTAGGGCGAGCTGCCGCCCCAGTAGCGGTGCTCGAGCAGGATGACGGCGCCGCCGGTGGCCTGGCCGAAGAGGCCCGGGATGGTGCGGTTGGTCGTGTAGCCCTGGTACCCGTCGGCGTTGTTCTCGCCGGGGGCGTTGAGGATGATGGGCGACCCGGGGCCGGCGTAGTGGTCCGCGTTCCACCAGTACCGCTGCGTGAAGGTGCCGAGCGACGGGTTGGCGTGGTCGATGAGCTGCTCGAAGAAGCCCGCCTCCGTCTTGATCTGCGGGCCGGCGGCGCGCTTCACCACGGCGCCCGAGGATGTGAGCTCGTAGCTGAACTCGTCGTCGTCGGGGACGGGCGGGCGGTTCGGCACGGGGCCCAGTAGGGGGTTCGCCAGCTGCATGCCGTGGGCCATGTGGCGCGACGGGATGGGGATGTCCTCGCCGTCGGTGTTGTAGGCGGCCGTGGAGGCCGAGGCGCCGAGCGCCGCCGCGAGGACGGTCGCCGCCGCGAGGGAAAAGCTCCGCATGGCTGAGGTCTGTCACGATACGAAACGGGTACTTGGAGGTGTGTGTGCTTTCTTTCTCCGCAACTGGCTTCTAGAGCGTCGACGGCAACAAGGACGACGACGACGAACGACGACAGAAGCAGTACCACCAGCAGCAGCAACGACAACGAGCGTGTCCTGCCTTGTCCTGTGCCTGATGCCACGAGCAAGTGCCACGCCAGGGGAGGGGGCCAGGGACACCCGACGGCCGCGCCGGCCGGGCACGATATATATACATACATACATATGGAGATGCTACACTGCAGAACCTACGTAGATACTATTATCAAAAGTGGTATGCCTCCTCCGTGGCGTGTGCCCTGCCTGCCTTGCCTGGCTCTCTGCCCGTCCCCGTCCGTGCATTTTGGCGGCTCTCGTGCTGAAGATCGTCGGCTCAGCTACCGTGGCGTATGGCAGTGCAGCCCACGCCCCCCTGTCAGCTGTGGAGAGCGTGACGACTCAAACGACGGCTGGGAGCATGGGGGACATGGACGCCCCCGTCTTACACGGGGCTTATACGGGTGGGCGCTGCGCAGCCGCATCATCAAAGGTGCCCAAAGAGCCTTGCCTTGCCTTGCCTTGTCTTGCGCCCCGGCCCCCCCCCCCCCCAAGGACTGACTGGCAAGGAGCCTCGAGTCCTTCTGGTAGGGTTTTCCCCAACGGCGATCCCATCTTCTCCACCCCTTCTCCAACTCGTCCCCAAGGCACACACACAGAGACCAAAGACAAGAGTGTTAGAAAAAAAAGGCCCGCTGGAAGAGGATGGTGGTACCGCGCGCTGGCCCGCCTGTTCGACGACCTTCCGGAACGGGAAGAGCCGGGCTCGGGCCCCCGGCCGGCGCTTGCTGTCGCCGCGCCCGATTTTCTGCTTTTCCTTCCTCACGCCCGTCCCGCCGCCGACGCCGGAGCCAAGCATTACCCCCGGATGTGGCGCCGAGAAGGAAGGCAAAGAGAGAGAAGGCGGGAGAACACTCTCGTGTCTGGACTTGCGCCCACCCACGGTTCCTCGGCCGCCCTGCATGGGAGGAGGTACATATGCATGCGATGCAGGTGCCCGCAGATACACCCAATACACCAGACCCCCTGCCGGTCGGCCGGGCTGTCGGCGGCGGTCACGTCTTGCCCGTAGCTCCGAAGACGCACGCTTGCCTACCTGCTTGCTTCCCAGTCCATCTGTCTAGCAAACGGACATGGACCAGGGCGGGTTCCCGGCCTGCAGCAATGTCGCCGCGCGTGCCCCAAAGTTCCCCGCAAACCCCCCGGCGGCCCAAATATGCCGATGAGCAAAAGGCACAATCAGTCCAGCCCTGGCCACATCACATACATGATACAGTAGAGTACTTCGTACATTCAGGGACACTATCGATTCCCCGACCCTGGATCTGCCCCCCATGGCCATCCCCATCCCCATCTCCATCTGGATGAGCCGCGTCAAGGCGAGCCACCTGCCTGTTCCTTTCTGGCGACACCCAGCACGCCATCCGTCCTGCATCGTTCTCGTTCAGTTAGATGAGCACGGCACGGGTTTGCGTCGGCAGAGCAGAATTGCAGATACAGATTCGTTGGCACATCAATTGACTAGTCGTCGGCCAGCTCGACGACATGGCCGTGTTGGAACCCCATGGGGTCCGCGTCGTCGGCCAAGTACGTACATGCACAAGCCGGAGCCGTGACGCCAAGCTACAACCCAGGCGGGTAGCTACGACGCTTGCTCCAATCCGTCAGGAGACGGGTACGAATGCCGGCCGGCTGGTCGGTCCCCTGTTGATCCCCGCCGGGAGGATAGCTGCGTGCTATCTCGCTGCAGATGAGAGGGCGTCGATCAGACGTTTCGTTTGTATTGTAGTTGACTACTTCTTCTTTGGGGTAGCTCCGCATCGGCTTGCAAGCAGGACTTGCAAACAGTCCTTGACTGTGCACGGCTAGGCTCCATGATTGCAGCTGCGACAGACACATCGACACCCATGGTTCATCCTCTTGTTGCCAGATGTCGGCCAAGCCCAGCTCAATGGTCTCGGGCATGAGCTTTCCCCCTCGCATTGCGGTTTGCGGCCTTCGCTCCATCCATCAGCTGCCTCCCGTCCCGAACCTCCCGAGGGGGGCAGATATCAGCATAATGCCAACCGCGCGTTTGCGCCGCCGATGCAGTAAACCCGCGAGCCTGTTGCCTCGACGGCGCTGCATTCCCCTTTCGCTGGTCTTGGGGCCACGAACTATGCCCACGCCCCAGGATTTCGGGTAGTACTGGATAACAGACCGGTTGACTCGAGTCTCCTTGCAGATTCCGGCATCGGCCTCGTGCGAGCGTTTGTCACAGCCGTCCCAACAGCTGCCATCTTTCTCCGCGTGGGGTGGTACGAGGCTCAATATGTTTACTGCGAGACGGCCGTCTGCGTAGCCAACCCTCTCCAACGAGTCAGTCTGAGCCGCGAAGGATCGATGGCTCAGCCGCCATTTCGACGTCGTCCGTATTTCGGATGGACTGGATCGGTTTGCTGCCCTAGCCGCGTTCCGCACTGGATCCTCTCCGCCACGCTTTGACAAGCAAACGAGAGATTCGCGTCTACGTCGCCGCTCGCATGTGGGTGTGTTGACCAAGTGGTTATGTATTTCGACGGTCAGTGTGATAGGCAGGCTCGGTCTTTGGCGAGGCTTTGGTATCGCGGCAGGACATCCGTATCGTCCAACTTGCCCTGGTCGCCGTACCTGTAATGAGCAGCCAGGGCGTCCCCCACGATCATGACAGCTGCACCGTTCCCCCCGTCCGTTAGCAAAGAAGGGGCTTCCTCCCGCAGCACAGCATTATCCGGTAAAGTACTCACGGCGGCGCAGCTTCGCGGGCAGGTCAATGACAAGCATGTCCTCGTCGCCCCTGCCCTTGGTCCAGTTCGCGGGGTCCGTGTCGAGGACGTCGTCGGCGTAGACGCATATAAAGTTGATGCGGATGCGCTCGCCGCCCATGTCCCACGGCGGGCGGAACTTGTACGCGTGCAGGCCGTCCTCCTCGACGTTCTCCAGCAGCGAGTAGTGCATCTGCGTGGCGATGGCCCAGCTGTCGTAGCTGGGGCCCCAGAGCTCGTACTTGAGCTGCGCGGCGGGCGTCTGCTCCATCATGGTGTCGTTGCGCACGCGCAGCCACCGGTGGTTCTTGTGCGGCGGGTCGCGGTCCAGCGGCCAGGTGTAGTTGGACGGGCCGCTCCAGGGCCGCTGCTGGGACGGCTTCCATGAGACGAGGCTGGTGTCGCTGTTGCTGTCCGCCGGCGCCTCGACGTCGGGGAAGTATGGGTGGAGCGCCCCGAGGTGGTAGTGCATGAAGCCCAGCGGGGGGTTGTTGATGACATTGGCCGAGACGACGAAGTCGTGGGGGTGTTGCATCTTGCGAGTGACCACACGGGGAATCGCGTCGTCCGCCATCCACACCTAGAGTCTCATCAGCCCTATGCCTTGCCGTGCCCACACGACACTGGTCCCCTTGTCCGTGGACTACAACATAGAAAGGAAAGCCAGCACGTACGATATCGTCATCAATCTTGACGTAGTACCTTCCACGCTCCAGGAGCTCCCATGCTTTGTACAGCGTATAGATCGACAGCGTCTCGCCGGGGACACTCAGCTTCTTGTATCGCTTCGGGTTGCTGGCGATGATTTCTTCCAGGTACTCGAGGTCGTCTTTGTCGTCCGTGTTGGTCAGCCAGACAACTTCGTCCAGCCACCCGCCGTTGTCCACCAAATTCCGCTACACATGAGATAATAAGCAAAGATTCCCTTCGCAAAAGACTCGACCAAAGCCGCCGTGACCTTTTGCGCCATGCTAGGTAGGCGACCACCACAAGTAATGTACTCACATCCAAGTAGCATCGCAGACACGACGCCCTGTCCCGGCGGCCGTAAAACACCAACCCGCTTACAACAGTCCCAGAGGGCTTCCGCAGGTTCCGCATCCGGTTCCTGTCGCCGTACCACCCCGCCACCCGCGCGCCCGTCCGGAAAGAAAATGTCGACAGGCCGGAGACGTACACGCAGTACGTGACGAGAAAGAGCGATATGACCAGAGGAACCGCCAAGGCAACCCTCGGGCCGTTTGCGAATTTCCTCAGAAGCGACATTTTTTTTATATTTTTTGGAAACAGAGGCTTCCCATCGGCCGGGGAAGGACGAGACACGGCGACCACACACGGACGTGGTTTGTCTCGGCTGCAGCCGCTCGCCTTTTACTTTCTTAAGGCGACGACGCCTTGCACGACATAACTCTGGTATGTGATGAGGCGCCGACGTACAGAAACTAGATTCCAGGCTCCCTTTCAGTTGGCGGGTAGCCCCGGTGGTCTGACCTTCAGCCGCAGTGGTCCGACCTACGGCGGCGGCGACCTCAAGGGCGATGTCCACAAGCGTCTGGCAGATATAACGTAGTGGACCCCAGCGTGGACCGCGGAGCATGCCAGCAGTGAACTCAGCCCCTATCTTACGAGAGCTGATTTCGCTTCAACGTTCCGCCGGCGAGCTTGCTGGCACTCGTCCTCGTGCGTTGTCGCGCGTGCGAGCGCAGGTGCTGTTGCCTCCGGCGGAGAGCCGCCTCGCTTCGCGGCTCGGCGCCGTATCGAGGTCGCCGGGTTTGTTTCGGAGTCGCCGCGGGATGGACCGTCGTGGGGTCCGAAGGGAGAAACAACAAGTGAAATGAGGAAATTGGCCGCCACGTTTTCGCCCTGCCTATCGGGCTTGCATTTTGGGAGGATTCTCGCGCCTTGATGTACCGCCCCTTTGCCAATCGCAGGAGGACAATCCCGGCGTTGGCCCTTCAATATCGTCCATGCCTCGATACGACGGCCCCTTCGCCATGACAAGGGACCCGTCACGACAAGGTCAATGCCAATACGGAGCCGGAGTCGTGCCCCGTCCCAACGATCCCGTCAAACTGTCGGATCCGAGCCCGTCGCATAAAGTACTGCATATATGCCGCGCCATTTCACGAGTTAAACTTTCCAAGGTTCATGGGATGGGGAGTTCGCTCAACCACCAACGGCAGAAGGGACGTCATGCAGATATCGGACTAACACCAACAATACTAGGTTAAGCTTTTCCTTTTCCTGTCCTTCGACTCAGGACGCGACGGCGCATGGTTCCGCGTCTCTGTCAGTCCCTGGTCCAGCTCCTGGCGAAGGGGACTGGCTACTGGTCTCCACCCAGCATTCCATCACCCTCAACGATGCCCACTCTGTCATTGAGGTCATTGGGCATACTCGGCGCTTCTCCATCCTTCCTGCATGCTTCCAGGGTTGTGGTGGTCGGTACTTGCTCATACAGACGTGGTCGCCCTAGCCGTTGTCTTCAGTCAACCAACCACGTCCGGATCAGGAACATCAAAGTCTTCACACCCGCCCTCGGAGCACGCTCCTCCCCAGAATCCCCCTTTTACACGCATGCACCTGTCCCCATCTCGCCCCAGCTATCCATCAATGCGCACGCGCCCTGGGCGCCATGATTCGTCCGATATTTATGGCCGCCACTACACTTGGCATGCGAGTTGGAGCAACGTCAAGTGGCGCTTAATCCAGAGCCGAGCTCGCAGTGTCCGTCTCCGTCGGCTTTTACTTCGGCGCATGCAGTGACTCCATGTTCCGCTGCCTCCCTTGCTGCCAAGTCTGCGCACGCCCTGGGCTGGCTACCGCTACATGCACGAAGTGCTTGGCTAACGAGCAAACCGCGCCGGCCGTGCTGCGCAGGTATATGTTGTTGCACAGCATCGACGAGGCTTGGCCTGCAAGCGAAAGCGTCGTTCAAAATAGGTTGCTGGCCCGGCGGCCTGTCTCACCGCCATGCGCCGCCGCGTGAGACACCACCACAAGCTCCCCCGTCCCATCATCCCGTTTCACAACGACAACTGACATACGTATCTTGAAATAGACATTCGCAAACAGCCGGCCAGCCACGCAGAGCGGCTCGGCAACGCGCCAATGGTATCGATTATCGAATCGTCTCGGCCGAGGAGGGTAAGCCAGCGTCTTGGACTTGGTGCTAGGCACGGATGATTTGCATGCCTGCGTGGTTCATCCGCCAGATTGGCCGCTCTCGTCGATGGATCAAGATCCTTCACCTGTCTGTTGCACGACACACCCCAGTGCCTCGGAACCGGTGTCCGTCCCTCACCACGTACGTCTTGGACACGGCTCCCACCACGATCCGCCTCCCCGCGGTATCTCGTTCTCCGGAATGCGCAAGGCCGGCGCGGCCCGCTCGACCCGCTCGCTGTCCTTCCGTGCAGTTAGCCGCTATGGTTGGGATCGTCGGCGACTTGCATGGTGATGAGATGACTCGATGGCCGTGTACGTCATGGCCGACCAGCACCCTGAAAACCTCGCCCATCCGCGATACTTTCAGGCTCACTTGGCCGAGGGGCTCCTGTTCCACGCTGGTTAGCGTCGGACCACGGTGACGTCCTTCCCATGTAAGTCTACTCACGTCTCTTCTGCCGACAAAATCTTCTGCCTAATGGTCGGGCTGTGGGACGGAAACAGTTCACAACTCGAGGGAGATTCAAATGTCAAATGAACCAAACCTATTATTTTTTTTCGCACCCACTCAAAACATCTGCTATACACGGCGAGGCGGTGCCCTGCGCCTACATATGCGCCCTCGCTGCCCGTGGTCGTCATGCCACGCAATGCCATCCCTCTCTCCTGCCTCCTTCCTCTCACCACAGCCTCCCCTCGACCTCAGCTCGCTCCGCGACATGCAACTGGGTGCCAGCAACCAACCGCGGCCGGTATCCAAATCAATGCTGCCATCCAACGCCGCAGATATAGTCGGCTGCCGTCAAGAGCATCGCTCACCCTCTCGTCCAAAGTTTGCCGCACTTGTGGCCTTCTGCAACCCTTGGTACGAGACGCGCGAGAGCGGGTCCGGCACAAACACAGAGAACAAAACGCAGCAACAAAATCAGCCTTTTCGTTCTTTTTTTCCTTTTCGGTCGTCGCAGGCGTCCCGCCAACAGTAAGGTATGCTCTCGGCTCCTTCATCATTCCAAGGCGCTGGCCGCAGTGGCATCGCGAGCCCCGTCTCCCGCAGATCAACGGGGGCTCTCGGGTCGTCATCGTCAACGTCATGTCTGGGCCTCCTGACAGAGGGTGGTATTATGGGGTATTATGCTTGAGCTCGTCACCGAAGCAGCAACTCCCTCCACTGCTGACGCGCCGAGCAGCATGACGAGAGAAGTCAGTGCGGCTGTCTAGACGTGAGGTCGTAAAAACGTCGTAATCGTCAAGCAAGTGATCATGCATCTCGGCCCCGAGCGGTACGCTCCGGGCTTCGTCTTATGCCGTGGCGGAGGGTTGCGGATTGGTGTGGAAGCGAGTCGTCATCTTTCATAAAATGGTCGCCCATGTGTGTTGAATAAAATGCTGTATCCAGATCCGTATCCCGTACTCTCATAGGGTAGGCGTCATCATCAAGACTGCCGACGGCTTCGACGCGGCCCGCCAGCTCGGCCGGCCGCGTCCCCTCCCCATCGGCAGCCATCGTCAAAGTCCAATGACTATGTGCGCAAGTATCCAGGCAGGCGACACGCGTCTGGTGTGTCCCCTGCCATGGAGCACTTCTTATTACAAGTCGTTAAAAAAAAAAGCAACGCGTAAGCGACAGCAGTTCATCTGCTCTCCTTCACGGGCCACGGCGATCCAGTGACGCCGCCAGTGATGTCCGTTGGTGTGGCGCATGGTTCGGTGCGCCACTGCTCGACAATGGCGTCCACTAAGGTCAACGCCTAGTGATACCTCGAGCCGCCAGTCGAGCTCAAGCCGACGCGGGCCCCATTGTCGGAGGAGTCTATAGCACGTAGTCAGTCGACGTACGTCCCGTTACTCGGTAGTGGTATCCAGAGGCGTACCACTGCCGCGCTGCATATGTCCGTTCGCCCGGCTTCGGCCGCCGAACCCGGCACCGTGATCCCACTCCGGGCCGCGGGGCTGTCGCTCGGGAGCGCCCTTGACGCCGCTGCTGCCGGCGCCTGGACGCTGGCTGCCAATGGCGCCGGGAGTCGTCCGCGCCTGCGTCTGCAGCGTGTTGGAGTCGTAGGGACTAAGGCTCAGTCCGCCAAGGCCGGCGACGAGGCCGTTGTCCGCCTTGGGGCCGGGAGTGCCCGAGCCGCCCTGGTGGCCTTGCTGTGGCCCCATGTAGTCGCCGAATCGTGCGGTCGACCCTGCTCCCATGCCGCTCATGCCGGCGCCGGGCGCCGCCAGGTAGCTCGAGGACGCCTGCGAAGGGCTTGGTGTGAAGGACCGCAAGTCAGCGAAGCTTTTGGCTGCTCGCAGATTGTTGGGGATGCCACTGCCGTCGGGGCTGCCAGGGAGCTCGAGGGTCGGGCCTTGGCGTCCCATCATGTGGGCATAGTTGCTGCTGGCCGCTCGAGACTCGCGATCAGCGGCAAAGTCAAACGTGGCTGCGCGGCTCAGGCCACGCTTGTGCACGTCGAGTGTAGCCGCAGCATTCTGCGCGTTGGCGGTGGGCGAGGGCTGAGAACGCTTCAGCACTGTCAGCTGTCGGGAGTCGGCCTCGCCAATGGACTGATGCTCCAGCCCCATGTGATGTGCAAGGATGTGAATGGAGCGTCGGTGCTCGGGGGCGATGGTGGGCGGGAACACGAGAATCTCCCTCGTCTCGTCGCGCTTGAACATAGCAAGCTCGGTGTAGAAATCGAGGGTTTGAGGATCATTGAGGTCGACATCACCTGGGCCTAGATTAGCATGAAGCATAGCGTCAAGACAGGGGCTGAAACATACCAAGATGACCGGCCGGGGTGCCCCTTTGCTGAGCAGACTGGGACATGCCCCCCAGAGACTGCATAGAGCTCTGTTGGTGCAGCATGGGGGCGCGGTGCTGCTCCTCGAGCTGTCCACGTCGCTCGCGCTTCTCCCGCTCGATGCGCTCTCGCTCTGCCTCGGGCAGCATCTTCTTGTACTCGACCCTGAGCTTTCGGCCGTGCACATCCATGCCGTTCATGGCCTCGATGACAACCCTCGTGTCCTCTGCAGATTGGAAGTTGGCAAAGGCAAGGCCGCGGAAGACGCCATTGTCAAAGTGATAATTGAACGCATAGGGTTGGGGAAGATTCATCTCAAGCATGATGGTGGCCAACGTCTCCTTGCGGACGGCAAAGGGAATGTTCTTGATGACAATGGCCGTCGGTATCAGCTGGTCGCCATCGGAGGCGGTGGATCGCAAGTCCGGTGAGGTGTGCGCCGGACCTTGGTCCACGCGCAGGCCACCGTTGGCAAGGTGTCCGCCGTTGAGGCCCCCGGCAAACTGTTGGAGGTTGGGCATGCCCATGCTGCCGTGCTCGGTCCAGTTCTAAGTCCAAGCGTCAGCACAACGTGACTCGGGAGACAATTCGCCTCGACTAGGGCACACGTACCTGGGGAAGGGCGGCGCGGCGGTTAACGCTGCGCTGGCGATTCGATCCGTGCACGGCGCCGTTGACGGTCGCAACCCCGGACGCGCCGTAGTTCCACGTCTGGCCGTTGTCCAGCATGTAGCCGCCGGGCATGCCGCCGGGCGCGGGCATGCCGTCCATGGCCCGTGGGTTGAAGGCGCCGCTTATCCGATCGGTCGGGTAGAGGGCCGAGGAACCCAGCGGGGCGTCGAAGGGCCGCTGCGTCTGGCGAGGCAGGGACATGCCGGCGCCGAAGGCGGGCGGGGCCCCGTACGCCTGCCTGGACGAGTTGGGGGACCGGTTCGGCGGAGCGGAATAGTCGAGATAGCCCATGTCGTGGTGTTGCTGGCTCATTTTGCAAATGGCGCACAACGGCGGTGAGCAGCAGCTGTTTTCACACAGCAGACCACTCTGTCGCTTCTATTCGGTCGAGGCCGGTGGCTGGAGCGGAAGGGGGGGTTGCAACTCGGACAGGGCAGGAAACGCGTCGGGAAGCCAACGGGTTTCTGCACGGGTCAGGGAGAGCACGCAGGCTGCCGTGAGAGGGTGGGATGGCGTCGGAGATTATCCCTGCGGTCAAGCAGACGGCATCAACACGAGTCGCCCGACGTCAAAAAATCTGCCGTGTGATGGCGAGACGGGCGGACAGTCGATGGCCGCGAAGGTGGGAGGGGGCAGAGGTCGCGACAGGCTCGCTTTAATACTGCAGGGCGACGCTCGCGCGGACAAGAAGGCACGCGGGAGGCGGAGCAGTGGATGGTGTTTCGCCCCTGGCGAACGGCGACGAGAAAAGCTGGACTGCACAGGGAGGTGTGCAGAGGCGGGTGAGTGGAGGGAGCGCGGAAGGCGGGCGATTTGACGCGCTGCCTATCGTCAGGTCGACTGAGGGGCCAGTCGACGATTGCCTTCAGCCAACAGCAACGATGAGGACGAGTCGATGCGAGGTGAAGAGCCGTGGCAAAGCTCTCAGTGGCAGCGGTCGGGGGGTCGCAGCGGCGCGGTGGCGTCGTAGCGTGGTGCTTGGGGCGGCGGCTGCCAATGGGGACTGGACGTGCGGGAGGGAGACTCAGGCGAGACGGGACGATCTGGCCTGGGCGACGGGGAGATGCGAGTCGCGTAGCTGCAGCGAGGTTGGGTGGCGGTCGTGCGGGCAAGCGGGCGGGCGGGCTCGGAGCCGCAGTCGTCGTCGTGGAAGTCGTCGTCGTCGTCAACGTCAAACGCTCTCGAGGGCCAGAGGGGGCGGAAGACGAGGGGGAAGGGGAAGGGGAGGGACGAGAGGCAGAGAGAAAGGGCTGCGGTCGTGGCTGAGGGGAGAGGGAGAGGGAGAGAGAATCGTCGTGGTAAATAAAAAAAAAACGACAGGATGGGCCTCTTGTCGCTCGCTACTCGGGGGGGAACTCCACCATCGGATGGGGTGGGCAGAGGGCAGGTTTTTCCCCCTCAACTGCTGGCGCTGCCGTGCTTGTGCTTGTTTGTGGACGTTTTGCCCGTACAGTGCGGGCCGCGCGGAAACCCTACGTCCAGGGACTGTGGGGGCATGGATATTGGGGGAGATCCTGGGCTGGAAGGGGGGGGTCCTTCAGCTGGTAGCAGCCGGCGAGGGAGGTGCCTCACCGCGGCGACTTCAGTCACCTCACTGTCAACAGCGTCGAGCGAGGGGCCTGGGCTGTTGTAGCTGCAAAGTACCCGTCCATGTTGTTTGGCTGGGGACTGGCACGCACGTTGCCTTTCCAGGTACATTGCATCGCAGCAGCTTCAGGCCCGTCTGCTGCAGCCCAGCCGCTGGGTTCAGGTTTCCCCCCCTTCCGGCGGCGGTGTCGTTGCTGCTACAACCGCCGCCACCGTCGGCGCCGCTGCTACCGTTGCCGCAACTATACCGGTGCGGGCCACGAGGCGCTGCGCTCCTCGTCAGTCAACCTACCATAAAGCCTCAGCCCAACTTTGGAAGACTGACCTTGGGCGGCGGCGGGCGGGGCCGCGCTTGGTTCGCTGCTAAGGCCCGGCAGGCGAACGATGGCACGTCGGGTTGGAAAGTCAGGCGGGCTGTGGCGCTCCAGGCTCACCAGGCAAAGTCAAAGCCCAGTGCCTTTAGCTCCTGGCCCGCAGCCGTGGGACCGCTACTGGCAGCTGAGGCCCTCCGTCACCCGCCGACCTCAGAGACTCAGACCCTGGAGGCCGCCATTCGGCGCACAGGACTGGCACAGTGCGCATGGCTGCTCCCGCGCCCAGACAGACAAGCACAGGAGGCAAGCAAGCAACCTAGCAAGCTGGAGCACTCCAGTGCTCGACCTGCCCGTCCGGCCGCCTCGCCGGGCCTCGCAAATCTCCTTCCGCTTCCCCAGCCGTCCAAAGCGTCTCCCATCCCTCGTCCACGGGCACTCATTCGTTCATTCATTTGCACCGACGTCCGGGAGCCCCCGTCCGCGACCCTCTCCTCGTGACGCCGGCCGATGAATGAAGATGAGGCAACGAACGCATGGCGGTCATTTGTCGACCTGGAGACCAGGGGGCCGGGCGGGCCAGGGCCAGGGCCCAAGGGTCAACCAGCAAGCACACGACGCCGCAGTCCCTCGCACGCACACGCACACACACACACACGCACGCACCACACACGCACTCGCAGCCCGCCCCGAGACAGAGCTGCGCGCTCCACACCCATGGCGGCTGGATGCCCAGGCCGTGGCAGCTGGGAGTGAACAAACACACGGGAACCGTGGCCTCGTCCGGATCGTCCGTACGCAGTACGGTGGGCCAGCCGCGGCATGGCGCGCCCTGCGAGGCACAGAGCAAGAGTCTAATGGCAATAAGCGAAAGCAGGTGCCCCCCCAAAAGTGATGTGTGGTGCCAGAGATGACGGTTGGCCCCTCACATAATCCAGGCGTGTCCAGGTGTCTCGGCGGATCACGTCCCACGCTCGCTTCGCACAATATCGCACTTGAAACGCCGTCTCAGACTCCCGCGGGGACAAGATAGCACTGGCCCGTCTCGAGCCGGCCGGAGCGTTCGTCGACGGCGGGACGCGAGCACGGCAGAGCGAGCAATGCAATGCTATGGCGTCAACGAGCGGCAGTAGCAGCGTCCGTCGCCGTTGTTGGCCGGGTCCGGGTGAAGCGTCGACGGAGAGGCGCCAACGACGAACGACGGCAACGGACGGTCCAGTTCTCGGGGCACGTTGCGGCTCGCCGGGCGGCGGCAAGCCCTTACACCGCCCTGGCTGGCGGGCTCCCTGCGTGCGACAGATTAGCACTTTAACTTTGATTAACGCCGGCTTCACCCACGGGGACAGCCGCCGCCGCCTCACGATCCCGGCCGGCGTTGGAAACGTCACGCCCCTCTCAGAATAATTTCCATGACGGCCTCCGCGCGGGCCATGATGTAAGGGCCCTTCATTTGGTCGCCGCTAGTAACGGGCGGGCGGGCGAGCGAGCGTCAACGGCGGGCCCCAAGACACGCAGTCCGCCCCTGTGGATGATGATGCCCTCGACAGGCTCCCTTGTCCGCCAACGGCCAGCGCCCACCACCTCAGCGCCCATGCTGATGGTGCCGCGCGATGCTGCACAGCTCGAACGAGGACGATGCAAGCAAGAACGCAAGCGAGACACGACGACACAACGAGGGTCGCGCGCTCACTCAGTCTCTGCGTTACGAATAGATGTAATGAGCCACCGGCGTCTGGACCCGGCGCGGCGAATCGGAACCCTTGCTCGGCAACGGCGTCGTCTCCCGGACAGGGGGGCCAGCGTTGGCCTGGGACCCAACGCCCGGGCACCGTCGGGGGGGGGCCCTTGTCTGGCGGCGGCGGCCTGCTGGACCCCTTTTTGGGGCTCGAGTGCCGCCATCATCTCATCGTCATCGCCCGCGGCGGCGGACCGTCCGTCTGGCCCTGGCAACCGCCATGTTGCCGTGCCTCAAGCGCGCGAGTGTGCGGGTGCTCCGCAGTCCGTACATACGTACGAAGCAGATGCAGGTATCATTGTTATTGAATGCCTCCGGATGCACCATGCACGATCCGATACGATCGTCGGTCCGCACTGTGCCGTGCCCAGTTGCACAATCTCGTGTCGCCAAAGCATGAAGAGCACGAGAAGGGGGGCCACCAGACCATCCCTCTCACCACCACCAGACCCCTCATCACCAGACCCTCTCGCTCGCCGCCCCCGCGTCGCCTGTCACCAGACACGTCCATCAGACGCGTCTCTTCTCACTTGGGTGAAGCGTGTCCTGGTCGGGTCTTCCTTCAACCCCTCGTCTGCAGGGCACGGCCGTGATGATTTTGTCGGCCGCGATACTGCAATGGGGCTGCTGCTGACGAGCTATTGTGCCACCAGAACACGAAAAAAAGACTGACGACATTCAATATGCAAACCGATCGGTCTAGCCTCGGGTTGGACACGGCACGTACTACTGGAAAGGTAAACATTTTGAACGGTCCAGGACCCGGCGCGTCAACGCCTGAATTGTCTGAGCCGGATATGCGGGCCACTCAGATAAGACTCGACAGCATCGCCGCGTTTGCAGCTGTTGAGTACTTCGTATCGAGCATACTCGTACGTACTCGGGGCAAACTCGAACAAACGCCACATCGCGCGGGGAACCGGATCACGCAAGATACGCGGTAGCTCGTGCTCAGCTCGTCTCCGGGCGGCCACCCCCGGCTACCATGGCCGGGCCACCGCCTGCCTGCACCCGCCTGCATGCACACTACTCCTGCATGCTGCACGTCGAGATGCTGTGCGTTCGTCGCTTGATGCCATCTGAGGTGCTACCTAAGTGCTCGAGTCGACGGCGGCACCGCCGACTGGGCAACTACAGGGGCTTAAGTCAAGGTCGAACCAGACAGCATCAGCCATGGCCACGGCCCTGCCTCTGTGCTCATGCAGCACCCTGGATGCGCGAGCCGCACAGTGCATTACCTTGCCAACCCAGCTCCGTGCACTTGCACTTGCACCTGTACATGCCGTGGCTTAACGCCGTCTGGTGCCAGTTGAAGAAGTCTTCATCGCGTCTAGTGGTCATATATCTGAGGCTCCCACTTTCGTTGTGCCCCCATGGCCTTGCCCCCTTTGGGCCAGGGGACGGACGGGACGGGCAGACGGCCGGCCGGCCGGCCGGGTCCCTCTAGGTCCGCCAAGCGTGACAGTTTGTTATCGCTTCATTTCCGAGGGAGCCGCCGCGGCTGCCTGCCTACCCGCAGTCGGAAATGTTCCAGAATCCCCGGATCGAAGGCGTGCGGTGCGCGCGTCCCCTCAATGGACCAGGGTGTTGGACGGGACGAAAGAGGTGAATCTGCGAGACGTCAGGGACCTGGCATCCCCGTCGACGGCGGAGACCCTGGTGATGGGGGACACCGGTCCGATACTGATGAGCAAGAAGGCAAACGAGATGACGGGGACCACCATTTCGCCTGTTTTTGTGATTTTTGTGTTACAGTGCAACGCTTGGCGCGCCGGTTTGCGTGGGGCGCGCAGAAATAGCAACAGACGAGGCCGTTCTGGAAGATTGCAGCGGCTACGGTGGAAGTCTAGAAGTTGCGCTTCTAATAATTGTTGTTGCTCGAATGGTGATGAGGATGCGGGTGGTTGGGCAACTTGGCTGGCGCCTCGGTGAGGCAAAGCGGCCACGACCTACCCGGGATCGAGGACGCCGAATGCGACGACGCAAGGCAAGCATGTCATGGCTTTCGAGGAAGGGGAAGGAGGGCTAATCATTACAAATACTCTGGAAGATAACTTGGCTCATTTGAGAAGGATTACTGAGTAGAACGCGGGAGCGCACGAAGCACCTTTGCGTTCAATACTAGCAGCCACGATCTCGTCTAGCCAGAGAATGGTGCTCTCGGTTGGTGTACGAAGTACTTGTTGACCACAATGACACAGCCGGGGGAACACTGCTGTATCCAGACCGGCACAAGTGAGCGATTTCCTGGAGTGCACGCTCCGTGCCGGTGCCTCGTACAAAGCCCTTATTTTCGTCATGGGCCCTATGCGATGCTGTCAAGGCGTGAACTGCGTAGCCTGCGAACTTGCCTGAAGTGCCCAGAACACTCAGTGGCAGTATGAGCCAGAAAGGCGGGGCCTCAGCCACGTCAAGCCACACCAAGACCCCCCACCATCCCGCATCAACCACCAGTGCAAGCCACGGGCGGCGAGCCACCAACACGGCCACACCAACAAAGCCCAGCTGCTGCGACTTCTGGCACGGCGCGGTGGAGCTCGAGGCTCTGTCCCCACGCCTGGACTCGACTCTGTGCCTGTGCTCCTCTGTCTCGCCGCCGGGCACACAGAGATGGACGAACGACATCTGCAGACCGTTCGCTGACGATGCCCGCCCCGGTGCCCCCCCGTCTCTCGGAGGGGAAGCTGCCCACCGCTGGGCGCGCTCCTGTAGCCGGACATGTCTCGAGGTAAGTTTTGTTCATTCCCCTTGCATTGCTTGCCGGCCGTGGCACGGCGCCATATCAGACCGACAGGGAGGCTGACCGTGGGACGGCAGCAGCCTGCCTTGACTCGACAATGACATCGGCCTCCCCCCGGCCACGTCGCCGTTTGCCGGACCGCAGACGTGGCTCACGGACGGTCTACGGATAGATGCATCATCACTCGAAGCGGCCCATGCAAGCAAGCGGACTCGACACCAGCCATCAGCGGACCCGGGGCCTCGACACCGACCCTGCACGACGTCGCCAGCGATGCCGCTGTTTGACGATGCCCGCCCGCCATGGCTGCGCACGTGGTCTGCGCCGCCCGCCGGAGCGAAGCCTCGTTCAGGTGACTGGGCGGGCTGACCGGAATGGGCATTTTTCCGGGGGCGCGATCCTCGCCTGGCATTGCTGATGTCAACAAAAGCCTAATCGCCCCGGCTAGGTGGCCACTGAGGCGCCGCAAACAGCCCGTTCCAGCGGCAGGCCCGCTAGCGCCCTAGCGCGCCGGGCGCCTGTTGGACCGCCCAGCCTAGCTCGCCAGCTCACCACCTCAGCAACTGCCTGGGGCTGGGTGCTGATTCACAGCTGGACGGGAGGCGGCAGCCTGCGCCAGGTGCCCACGGCCACAGCACCCTTTCTGGAGTGGCGAGGTGTTGCGCGCTCAGCTCCCAGAGCTTCCCTTGGAGCCCCTCCTCGCCCACCAGCTGGCAGAGCAGGCACTGAGGTGCTGAGGTCCCCAAGGCTCCCCCCCTCCAGCGCCCTCGCGCAGCTCCTCAGCGCCGTCCACTGGCCCGCGAACCAACCCCCCCCCTTTAGGCGTCATCAATCAGCGTTCCTGCGGCCGCGCGCCCGCTGCTGCTGCACGCCTTTGCTCCCGCTCCATGCGACCCGGCCGCCTGGCGAACTGCAGCACGGCAAACAACAACAACATTGGATCCATCCTCCCCAGCTAAATTTCTGCCACACCACCTCCTCACCACCCCCCCAAAGCTCAACGACCGTTCGCACACAGCCCACCTGCATCACCATCGCACGCATCTTCGAACTCGAATCCACGCGACGACGCTTGAACCGCCGATTCTTCGACGACGCTTCATCCGACCCCAAACTCCTAACACTCGCATCCAAAATGCCCGGCGGCAAGGGAAAGTCTTCTGGTGGCAAGAGCTCGGGCGGCAAGACGAGCGTCGAGGGCCACAAGAAGCAGCAGAGCCACTCTGCTCGCGCCGGTCTGCAGGTAAGATGGCGCCCTTCCCCCGGCGATGCACGACGAGAGACGACGACGACTCCGGCGGCGTGCGCGCGTTTGGTCTTCGCGATCCCCTCCGCCCAGCCTCCCCGCGATGCGGCGCCGCGCGACTCGGACACATTCGACGCGTCAGCGACCTTTCCACGCCCCCTAGCAGACTCCGATGGCACGAGCACCGAGAATCGCGACGACTCGCATCGACTACGCGTCTGCGCCGTCCGGCGACCTGGCCTTGCGAGCGACGTTCGACGCTGGTCGCGTGTCCCGCTGGCGGGGAAGCGGAACTCGATGCGCGCAAGCCCCGGAATCCCGACTCTCGCCTCGACTCGTCTCGCCCGTCTTTTCGCGCAACGTGTCGCCATGCTGACCAGCTTCTTCTCGCCAGTTTCCCTGCGGCCGTGTCAAGCGTTTCCTCAAGCAAAACACCCAGAACAAGATGCGCGTCGGTGCCAAGGCTGCCGTGTACGTAACCGCGGTTCTCGAGTACCTGACTGCCGAAGTCCTCGAGCTGGCAGGCGTACGTTCTCCCCGTCTCTTCTCCCATGACTCACGTTTCCCCGCCGCTGCCTGCTTACTGACGGCTGCCTGCAGAACGCCGCCAAGGACCTCAAGGTCAAGCGCATCACGCCGCGCCACCTCCAGCTCGCGATTCGCGGTGACGAGGAGCTCGACACGTTGATCCGCGCCACCATCGCCTTTGGTGGTGTCCTGCCGCACATCAACCGCGCACTGCTGCTCAAGGTCGAGCAGAAGAAGAAGGCCAAGGCCCTCGAGGCGTAAGCCGTCGACTCGCGCGCTTGATCATTCGTTGCCTTTTCTGCTTGCTCCGGTCGCTGTTCGTATTTCTTTATTATTTTTTGGGTCGTGGGATGCGCGTTTTACGTACGGAAAGGGATACGCGGGCTCGTTGTTCGGCTTGGTTCGCCGCCCGCGGGGTAGGAGGCGCCGAGCGCAGAAGCTGGGGCCTTCCAGGCTGGAGAGAGAGCCTTGGATAGCTGCGATGGAAGGGATATGGGTGTCGTCGGGCTGGTTCGGTTTGGGTGAGGGAGCTGGGACAGGCGGCAGCTTGGCCGGGCTTGGGCTCCTTTCTTGAGCCTGATGCGGCCAGACACGTGTACAAGTAATTGTTTGGGGACACACAATGGGCCACGATGGAAAGGGGGGTCTGACTGGTAGAGGACAAGATACGGGTGCTTTGCCTGCTCTGCGCTCCTGGAAGCCGCCCGCGTGTGTATGTGACCTCATGCTCGTGCTGGGGGCTTGCCACGGCGAGGCCCTGCAACGGCTCGTCCCCTCATGTCAAGAGAACGGGTGCAACAAATGTCCAATACCAGGCAACCGTATGGCCTGCTTCTTACATGGCTGTCCGCTTTACTTCGATGCCGCTCAGGTACCATGGTGCTCTCTTGAAAATCGAGTGCTGGCGCTCCCATCCTACGTAGCGACCCACGGCTGTTGAATCACTAGAACTTCGCGGAAGCACATTTGATGCTTGACTTGGTGTAATGTGGAATTTATATCTCATGGCTTGCCTGTGCACACTCCAATTTTACCCTAATCCGATCGACGTGAGCCTCGCGGCGGCGGCACTGCCCCAGCACCACCAGCCATATACGCAGAGCTCCCCCCTTCCCGCCGCCCCTTATTCCATGCCTGCCCCCGGTCTGGAACTCTCCTCACTGGGCCATCAGCACAGCCCGATACGTGACCTGGCCCTTGTCGAGGCGGTCCAGCGCGGCGGCGATGCCGTCCTCGGTCATGGGGAACTTCTCGATGATGGGCTTGATGGCGTGCAGGGCGGCAAAGTCGAGCATCTCGCGGTGGACGGCGCGCGTGGCGACGATGACGCCCTGGATGCGGATGCCCTGGCCGAGGATGGGCATGTAGGGGAACTCGAAGTTGCCCTCGTCGACGGACAGCGGGTAGATTTGCGAGCGCGGCGCCAGCAGCGGCAGGAGGACGTCCCACTGCGGCTGGGCCGACGTCGTGACCAGGAGGCGGTTGATGGGCGACTTGGTCTCGATCTTGCTGTTGGCGCCGTTCTCGCCATTGCTCTTGCCCTCGGCGCGGCCGCCCGTGGCGATGAACTCATGCGCGCCCAGCTCCAGCGCCTGCTGCTTCTTGCGCTCCGACCCGGAAATCACCACGACGCGACAGCCCATCTTGGCCGCAAACTGAATCGCCAGGTGGCCCAGCCCGCCGACGCCCATGACGCCGACCGTCTCGCCGGGGCGGATGCCCTTGAGGGCCGTGAAGACGGTCGCGCCGCCGCACTGCAGCGGGGCGGCGTCCTCGTCGCTCAGCGAGTCGGGCAGCGGGTGCAGGAAGGCCTCGCGCCAGACGGCCTCGGTGGCGAAGCTGCCCTGGTCGGCGCTCGCGGGCATGCCGTACATGACGCGCTGCGGGCAGAAGGTCTCCTCGCCCTGCAGGCACTCCATGCAGTGCCCGCAGCTGTCCGTCTCGTAGCCCCAGCCCACTCGCTGGCCCTTTTGCAGGAACTTGACCTCGGGGCCGGTGGCTTGCACGATGCCGACGCCCTCGTGGCCGAGGACCATGTCTTGCTTGAGCTGTTTTGTTCCCCTTGGTTAGCTGAGTGTGCTCTGGGTAGAGAGAGAGTTGCGCGTAGGAAGCTCATCATGGGCTCTTGTGCGGGTTGAGTGGAAAGGTGGTACTAACAAAGTGCAAGTCTGTAAGAGAACGAGGTCAGTCAGAGTCAACCACGAGACACGTTGATGCCATTGAGTCGTCAACATACCTGTGCCGCACACGCCCGACGCGGTAACCTTGACGAGGACATTGTCGCCGACGAGCTCATCCGGCTTGGTCGTGGTGCTCTTCTTGGGCTTGCCGGCGTCGTTGCCCTTGAACACTGTGAAAGTCGGCATTTTTATGGTGTTTCACCCCCAATTCGGTACGCGTATCGTATTCGGCGGCGAGTCTGAGCGGGTCAGGTCGAGTTGGGTTACTCCCGCCGGTATTGTTCGTTTCGACCGTTGAGAAGAGGGACGCAGAAGGAGAAACGGAGAGAGTTGGTGAGTGTGTGAGTGTGAGAGTGTCGCTGTCAGATCTCAACGCTCGGCATCTACCATGGATCGCCGCTCTGCCCTTCCCACCCCTCCCCAGCGCGCGTTTTATATATACTACTACAGTAATGTACTGTATCGACGACCCAACAACAAAAGCTTATCAATCCGGGAAGAACCTAGCAGAGCCCACGGAGTATTCTTGACGTCATGCGCTGGGTGCCGGGCGCTGTGGGTGTCCATCTCGGCGGCCTCGGTGTTCAGCTCCATTGCGACAGCAGGTAGAGTGGACAGGGACAGAAAAAGTATGGAGCTCCCGTTGACTGTGCTACGACTATGGATACCGTCGTACGTAGTAGGTACTGCGGAACAGTTGTGCCGGGAGGCGGCTGTAAAGTCCGCGGTGCAGCAAGGCACACGGCGCCAGGATGGAGATGCGTACGGAGTAGTGGCGGAGGGGATAGATTAGTGACGACGGGAGTGTTTTCCAGCCTCGGCCTGGTCCCTCCGGGGTCCTCCCTCTTCACCTTGTTTTGTGTCGTTAGTGGCTCCAATGCCCGGAAGAGGGAGGCGATTTTCAAGGTTCAGAGCCGCAACGGCCGGTACTGGGGGGGGGGGGGGGGGGGGGGGGGGGGGCAGGGGCGGCGCCATGACGGCCACGCCGGCAGTTGGCGGGCCCCCCGGGCAGCAGCGCAGGCGGGCCAGCAGGCGAAACGTGGTCTCCGACCCCACCGCGGCGCTGGGATGTAACGCCGAAATCGACCATTGCTAATGTGCTATCGCCGAATTTTGCGAAGGGGACGGCGGGTGCCTGAGTCGGGGCCTATTAGTGATGGGGCGGCATGCGCAAAGGTAAGTGCGTGCGTGCGGGCGTGCGTGCGGGCGTGCTTGGAGAGGAATTAATAATGCCGCCATGGCGCAAGGAAGGCCCGTTCTTTTTTTTCCCTTTCCCTCCCATGTCCTTGTCTTTGGTATTTTCTGTTTTGTCGTTGTCTGCGCGCTCTGCTCGACCCTGACTATATGGCTGACGAACAACGACGACGACGGCGGCGGCGACCCAAAAAGGTGTCCAAACGGTGCTGGACCCCCTCCCTCGGGGGGATGGTGCCGCCCGGGATGCCGCCCGGGACTGGGGATGCGGTGTGTGTGTCCGGCTCGGTGTGGCCCGTGTCACCGTTGGGTCCCCCGTCCTTGTCGACTCGGCAAGGGCTGTCAGTCAACTTGCCGTCCTTTGGCGCCGAATCCGATAGGGACGGTAGTATTTAGGGAGGGTGACGGAACACGCGTTCAATGGCGTCCGCATCCGCACTTGCCGACTGCTGCTATGCCTCCCGACACGTAGCGGCACGTACGAAGCTGCGAGATGCTGGCCGTCGATGAATGGCTTCGGACCTGCTGGCGGAGTAGTAGTGAGGCCTGCTTCTGCTCTTTACTTGGTGTGACGCCCTCCTCTCAGCTCGTCTCATCGTGACGCGTCAAAGGCCTAGATGACTTCTCAGGGATGGGACATGTCCCCAGAGACAGTCGCCCAGAAGATGGCTTCAAAGCGCGTGTGCGGCAAAGCATATAGGCGTCGCCATTGGAAGTCTCCGAGGCCATGACGGTACACCTTCATCCTTGCCCGCGGTGACATTGCATCGTGCCCGGAGGAGACCATCTTCTGCAAGTGTACTTGCCTGGTTACCACTCCAGCCGAAGTCGACCTCGGATGCGAACCCGCCGCGTGGTAACACAGCATATTCGACGTGCCGAACATCCCTCGGCCATCACCGGGCGGCACAGTCCTCCACCAACTCTTCATGTCTCGCCGTCGTCGCCGAGGATGCTCCTCCTGTACGAGCTCAGATCCAGAACGGACCGCACACGCACAATCTTGCCGTCCTCGAGTCGATAATACGCATGCTCGCCGAACCGGACTTCCGTCCCCGTGGGCGCAATGCCGCGGAACGCCTTGCCAGGCACGCCGGTGAAGCTGATGCGGGCCGCAATCTGCTGCGTCTCGTCGTCGACGATGATGTCCTCGATGGAAAAGTGCAGGCCGCGGATCTCGTCGAAGCTGGACTCAATCATGAGGCGGTACTCGTCTATGCTTAGGCGGCGCGCGTTGTGCGTCACGACTGGCTGGCAGAATTCTTCCAGGCCTTCTTTCATCGTCAGGCTGTTGATGGTGTGGATGTAGTCGCGGTAGAATTGCGTGAGATCACCACCGTGATGTGCCTGGCGCTGTGGAGAAGTTGGTGACGAGGCGACGTCCCGATCCGAGTCCTCGTGTGTCATGTCGTCCACAATGGCCACGATATTCGTAATTTTGCCGCTCTGGTTGACCCAGACGAAGGCGTGCTCTGCCTGTTTCTGCGAGGCTCCATCTTGGTGTTCGCCACGATGAATGAAACGCACTGCCAGGCGGTTGGGGTCGTTTCCATCGATGATGACGAGATCGACGGCAACGCGCACTGGCGACTGGCTGAGCGCAACCTTGAGGTCGTTCACGTACTTGTCTCTGTCGAGTGAGAGACCATTGAGCAAGACGTTGCATGCGGGAGCCAGCATCTCGCGTGCGGCGTCATAATCGCGCCGTGACAGGGCATCCGCCCACGACTCAACAATGCTTCTTGCTGGAGGGTGGCTCATGGTGACACTGTCGTGATGGTCTGCGAGGCGGAGAACTCATGAAGTTTGGAGAGAGGCGCGAAAACAGCAGCATTGGCATGTTTTTGACAGCACGCAGCACATGCAGCAATTCAATTAATAATGCTGACGCTTACGTCAAGGCAAGTCCATCGTGAACGGCGTCTGCCTTGTATGCGCCATGATCTGCACGAGACGAAATACTAGCCAGGTTTGCTAGCCCGTCTTGTCAAGTTCGTGTTTGTGGAACCGTGCAGCGTGAAAGGCGTGAGTGAGGCTGGGGCTCAACTGCAGCCAACGCGGGGCCAGGCCGGACTCCGGAGCTGGCTACCGGCAGCTGTCTAGGCTCCGGGCCTTTTTGCCTTGTTGCTTCCGAGCATCTTGTCGAGGTCGTATCCGGCTGAGACCATGATGTCAGGAACCTCTGCATTTTGGACTTTCTCGCAGCGTTTCGTATGTTTGCGTGCATTCGTAGCATGAAACTGTATCGAGGTCATGTTGCAACTTACAACAAACTCCTCGGGTCACGGGTGTCAGCGCATCCACTTGGCGCTGAGACGCTGGAACCGTGACAGCTGCGCGCTCGACTCAATCGCCTTGCTCAGAGAGTCAAAGCTGTTCCAGCTTGAAGCTCAACCCTCTCGAGCACGCGCGCACATATCACACTCTCAGAACTCTTCCAGAGCAACAACAGCTCGACGCCTCGGCCCCGCGGCCGCGCCGCAAACCGCTCCGTGACATCCATGTGATGTCCGGCCCGGGCCTGCGCCACCCTGGGGTCCGGCGCCCCGGCAGTCAGTCCAGAGTCCAGACACTCATAGCACGTACCTGGAGCATGTTGCAGGACCGCCTCAACCCACTAAAATAGCACGAGGAAAAAAACGACCTGTGTGCGTCCGAGAGGGGAGGGGGCCGTTCGTCTCAGGACGCACCTCCGGCGCCTTTTGCGACGAATCAGCTGGCCGCCGGGGTGGCGGTTTCGCACTGGCCAGATGGGTGGTCGTGCCGGTTTCATGGGGGCTGTTGGTGAAACTGGTGGCCGGCCTCCTGCGTACCGGGAGCAGCACGAGTGCCAGTGACCACCACCTGCGGGACGGGGGGCTGGGGGAATAGATGTCATGACTGCATGTGTCTGATGCGTTCGGAGATGGGCCATGCATGCATGAGAGATCTTGGTCGGTTGCCTGCTACTATTTTGCCTTGGCTGGAGATGCATCGAAATTGGCAAGGGTACTTGGTCTGTATTGCTAGATGAGGCTACCTGCGATACGCTACGATGGCAATTGCGTCACGAAAGGACACTTTCATTTTCACTGCCAAGTCGAATCTTGGTACGCGGCTCCCTCCAATTGCAAATCCGTTTCGACGTCGCCCCTCCAAAGACTGTATCACTTTCCGGTAGCGCTGTCGTTCACCGGTAGATCGCCAATCCACCACTTGACACCAGGAACCGTTCCGTCGGAGGCCCGCCGGCCGGGCCTCACATGCTCGCGCAAGGCCCATTCTGCTACGGTCTCTCCGTCTTTGCCGAGGACACACCCGTAGGACCAAAGCAAGACGCGATGCCCCAACTTGAAAATACGCAACTGCTCCAATATGGCTTGAGCACCGCAGCAGGGCGGAACTGGAAACGCTGCGGGTGCACAGTCCCTCGCTTGGTCGGAGCACACACAAGCGCGCGCGCATAGCCTCACTTATACGTGCCCGCCTCCCACTTTCACGTCTGGTCTGGTTCCGAACACATCAATTCACGCGCGCGTGTAAACTAACATCCGACCCTTTCGCTGCCGTCTTATGGAAAGCCGCAATGTGGTTTCCGCGGGATGAGCTGCCAAAGTTCCCGAAGCCCAAGGACCTCGCCGAGGGCTTGCTCGACATCCCGGAGGAGTTGGGCAAGGCTGGGAAGGACTTCATAGGCGGTCTGATCAAAGGGCCCAAGGATAAGGGCCCCCCAGGTCCGGATGGGAAGAGCAAGGGACCGCCAGATACGGTGCCGACAGAGGTGCTACCGGTTTCCCCTTTGCCAAGCGAGCCGGCGACAACAGAATCCGAAGAGACGACGCTGCCGACTTCGACAATCCCAACGCCGATAGCCAGCAGCAGTGAAGCTCCAACCACTTCAACAACGACATCTTCTTCTACATCTGCGACTACGACTACGACAATAGAAGACGCGCCCTCCTCAATAGCATCACAGCCGTCTGGCTCTAGTGAAACCACGCCTATCAGGCAACAACCAGCAGGACCTGCTGCCTCCGAGACTGCTATCTTACCCACGTCGTCAATAACGAAAGCTCGGAGTCCCGTAGGGGGATCCCCAAAAACAACAACCACCAGTGTCGAAACAACGCGTCCGGCGTCGACGTCCCAGCCGCAATCCCAGCCGCAATCGACATCACCCACGAGCACTCTGGTGCCGACCACGCCTCGACCCATACAGACTGTTTCCTCAGATACCACCACACAATCTGCTGCGGCTCCGCAAGGCATTCCGACGAGCTCGTTCTTCACCACAACGAGGCCTGCGACTGCAGCTACGAGGACACCTCTGTATCCGACGCCAATTGCAAACGTTGACGGCGGTCGGTCGGATCTCAAGGGCGGCCACAAGGCCGCCATTGCTCTTGGGACCATTTGTAAGTTGACCTATCTTCTATTTTTGCTGGTTAAGCTAATGACGACGGCAGTGACAGTTGGTCTCCTTGCTCTGGCCATTCTACTGTTCTTTCGGCGGCGTCGGCGACGCCAAGAACGACACCGCCTGCCCGATAGCTTCGCCCCGACGAAGGAATGGCCATCAGGCGTCCAGCGACTCGCCGATAAGCTGCATATCCCCATTCCCTCTCGGTCAGCGAGAACGCGAGAGCCGCTAGACGACATGGGAGAGCCGCTCGTGCGCGACACGATGGAGGCCCGATCCTACCCCTTTGGCTTCCACTTTGGTCCCGCCAAGGTCACGCCTGTCGGGACGAAAGCAGTCGGAATACAGGGCGAGCCGGGCCGCAGGAGATCGTGGTGGAACCCGCTGGCCTTGAACCCTTGGATCAGCGAGCCTCCAAGGCGAGAACCACTGGCCCGCGGCCCGCGCTTGCAAGTGACCCCTCCAGATGATGCTGGCCATCAAGGAACTGGAAACATAACACATGTAATACAATGCCAGCGCATACAGTCACATGGACGACCATTTTAAGATACCACTAATTGTAAGAGAGAGAGCCTCAAAGATTATGTACATTGTGTCCGTGATTTGTTTCGGTGAGAGGCATTGAGACGAGCTTGGTTCGTGCCCAACGGGTTGTCGACTGGACACGGGCTTCCGCGCTTGGTCCGACGTCGACTCCACGATCGAGGCAGTGGAAGAAAGCATTAGGCACATGTAATTATTTACTACTCTGCTTTAAGTGAAGGGCAGAGTTTGACGAGCTCGGACAAAAAGACCCTAACACACCACGCGCAGATGGCACAAGCCGTAAAGTGTGACTTATTGCAGGTAAGAGCCCACAATTGAGACTCCCACACAAAACATCAGCCAGCCGGAAGCGCCTGCCGTAGGCCGACTTGCTGAGGCTGCTTTGGGAGTTTTAGAGCCCTCGGCAACGTGTGCTTCGTGCAAGAGTAAGCTACACTTCTCCCTTGACGGGACCGAGATACTGACCCCTCCCAACTCCGCCCACACTTGATCCCAGAAATCACATTCTTCGTAGTCCAATGCTGCTACGGCCATGCTTTGATCCTGGACCAGCATCCCGTGAGGGTCGCACTCGTCGAACCGCGGCCACTTGCGTCCGTGTGTCGAAGGGTCACCGTCCGCCGCCATGGCCGTCCACGCAGCGACCAGCCCGCGGCTAATGTCGCGCTCCGCAGCCGTGGAGTGACACGACCCGTTCCCCACGGGCATGTTGTCGAGATTTCCAAACACAAAGGGCAGCTCGGCCGTGTGCGTGGCCCCAAACTCGTCGACAAAGCGCCGCGGCGGGAACTTCTTGCCCCTGATCCAGACCCAGGGGCACGACGGGACGTGGTTGAACTGGTAGGCATAGGCGGGCACGCCCGCAGCGGACGTGGCACGCAGAGTCTTGTATGCTGGGCACTTGAAACCAGCAAGAGTATTGATGCGCGTAACTATTGCGTTGATGGAGTTGTTGAATGCGCTGAGGGGGTACTTGTTCCCGATCGAGGGCCCCACGCGGCCCCAAGCGTCGAGGAACCTGGCGTAGGCGTCTTCAGCGCTGGAGTTGTCGGCTTTGTAGGCCTTGTGAGTGAATAGAGACGAGTCTTGGCCGTCTGACAGCGCATTAGCAGGGGCAGTGTTTAAACTCAAGTTCAATGAGGCGAAACGTACTGGAACCGACAATGACTGGCACTCGGGAGCCGACTTTGAGGGGCTCTTCCTTGATGACGACGCCATCCAGCACCGCCGCATTAAGATTCGTCTGATTAGGGAAGTTGAGGCCAAAAGTTCCGCCGAGGGACCTATGCCCCTTGAATATGACCTTTTCTTTCAGAGCTGCAGTCTTTTGGTACGCAGCTCGCAGTCTGCTGACCGGCTTGGACTGAAGACACTTCAGCTGCGACAAGTCAGCGACACCGTGCCACCCACTACGGTTGTATACCTGTTTGCTTTGGTCACTTACATCGTGGTCCGCGCATCCGAGTGCAGCAGCGTAACTCTTTCCTGTATACTGAGCCGTCTCGTTTGGCGTCAAGTCAATGCCACTGCCGGACTGCAACACCACGGCCGCGACCAAATCCTTCACTTCTGGGAGTGACGCCACGGCAAAGGCATTGACAGCGCCTGCGCTCTGTCCAAATAACATGGTCTTCTTGGGGTCGCCGCCAAACGCGCCAATGTTGTCCTTGGTCCAGCGCAACGCCGCGAGGTAGTCCTGGATGGCCATGTTCCCACCGATTCCGGCCGATGCGAGTGTCAGAAACCCCAGCATGCCGACTCGATAGTTGAACGAGACGACCACTGCATCGTCATGTGCAAGGTTGCAGCTGTCGAACAGGGGATAGTTGATGGCACCGGCATGATTTCCCCCACCGTAAGCAAAGATCTTGACAGGGAGAGCAGAACGGGCGGTCGCATCTGGTGGCGCAACCACATTGAGGTACAAGCTTCCATGACTCAGTAAACGACTCTACTCGAGACAAAACGTAATATTTGATGTCCTACCAATCTTCCGACGGCTCTGGATCATCAACCTCAAATGCCGAGTGAAGCTGAATGCACGGATGCGGTGTCCGTGTCGCGTCCCAGCGTCCATTGTGATACCGTTCCCTGACGGGCCTCGGTGGCATGAAACGAAGCTCATGGACAGGTGGCTGCGCAAAAGGGATTCCTTGGAAGAGCTGCGCCTGGTTGCTGCAGCGCGAGCCGTGGACGGACCCTGCAGAGACGTGTGCGACCGGCGCGCCGTCTAACGTCGCCGCGGCTGTCGCGACTAGGCAGATGAACGAAGCGATTGCGTTCATCATTGCTTCTCCAGAGAGTGTCAGCAGTGGCTTCTGACCGAAAGAGGCTTGTATGGTGGCCGCGACGCAGGCTGTCACATGTTCGAGTGTCCGTTCACTGGTCTGCTTGACATGGAAGCTCGACAGCCATGGTGTGTGGCGGGATCATGACTTACGCGCTTATCCATTCAATGGTGAAACGCGACTGAGTACGTAGCAACAGAGCACGGGGAACATTGCATGGCTGGGATGTCTCGCCCGCCCTTTGTCGAGCAGCACCAATTGATGCCACGCGAAAGGCCGGGTGAGACACTGTCAACAGAATGGCTCCAGCCATTATGCGATCTCCAGACAGTACACTGCACTACACCGGGGAGCGGAAAAGAACCTTTCGCAGAGTGAGGATTCTGCTACTTCCGGAAGTTGGAGCAATAGATAATTGAGAGTTTCTCTTCGAAGCTTGGATCTTGCATCAGACGACGAGCGGGTCCACGTCATGTCGCTGCAAAAAGGCAGTCGCTATCACCCGAACGACGCGATTCCTCTTCAATTGTCTCACCTTCTACACTTCGCAAGTCTCTGCCACCAGCCGGTCCAACATCGTTTCTTCCATCTCGTTATTGGCGGCCGGAACTGGCGCATCCAGGAGCTCGCTCACTGCCCGGTATCTCCTGTCTGGCTGTACCAACACGCTCACTTATCCCATGTTATGAGATGTGAAAGCCCTCCGCACGTCACTATGAGCTCCCCACCATCTTCTACAGGCTGAACCCTTCACTCGCAGTCAACGTCAACCGTACCCTTATACCAATAACAGTCTTGGCCCGGTTCGGTGCACTAGGTGCCGCGAACATTAGAGCATGAATCCGTTGTGACCGCATATGTATTCCTCCAAACACGGAGACACTCCAACTTGGTCACTTACCGGTTTATATAGATCACAAGGCAAAGAAATATACTCTCCATTAGGCCACGGCCCGTAGATCTTGCAGGTCCCGCTTCCATGTAAAATGTCAGGAGGCTGGCATACCTGCAAACAAATAGAATGTTAATCGCCGTATCATTCCTTTGATCTGCAATTCGGCGGGACTCACGCCTTTCAGCTTTGTACCCTCCGCGCAGTCCATCGCCATACTTCCTACGTTCGTATACCACGAGACGATTGAGTAGACGATGAGTCGTTGGAACAGCATGATTGTAGGAACGAGTGAGGCTGATTGGGAAAGAGCGAATAAGTGAGTGCAATACTAGAGCGAACATGCACACTTTATGTATTGGTGAGAACATGCCATCATCTTGTATTGCCAAGATCGCTGCTCTTGAGCATTAAATGCCGCAGGGGGACTCATGTCATATACATGTAATGATTATTTGGCAAAATTGGTTTACACGTTATGACCTATGACCGCTTGTCAATACGGAGCGCTGGATAGTTACATGTATGAGGTGCTCGGGCGACGCAAGTCGATCAAGAATCTTGGTTCGGGCGCAAGTCAGGCCTCTTGGACGCAGGACGGCCAGAGAACCATAGCTGCTGCGTGGCACAGGGGAGATGTCAGATCTGCTCCTCCATACATTGGCGAGGCAATTTTGGCTGAGTACTCCCGACAGGCAAGGCAAATTACTTCGACACTCTGGACGCAGCGGCTCCATTGAGTGAGTGCAGCTTCAACTGGGAAGCTCAATGCTGAGTCTGGCAGAATGACGGTTGGTGTTTCTGGCGTCGATAGCTGTAACGATGTTTGCCGTGGGCTCGGCCCAAGATTGCCGCTTGATCTCGCGCACTGCCGCATCGGGCGAGCAGCATGCTCTTCGTAACTACCTCACTGGGGCAGAGAAAATTGCGATGCAGGTATCACGCGTAGACTGATTACAGACACAAGCGCGCGGACCATGTCGTGCGCAGAAGCCAAGGTTTCAACGCTTCTTCTCTTGCGCTTGTCCGCGATTGTTCCGCAGTGACTCCGCGGGATACGCCCAGAGACATGCAGTCTTGCGCGGGCGGCGCATTATTCCGCGTTGCCCAAGTACCCCTAGCACCATTATCGCGACAGCAGGCAGCATAGCTTATGTTTATACTGCGGTCATTTTCACTGACATGTCCCGCCTATTATCGGCGCCCCGCGCCCCTTTACTGTAGAACAAGGAAACGGTCATCGGCTCAAGTCGCCCCAATTTTGCATTTGTAAACGAGCAAGGGTAATTGACCAAGGTGCAGGATTTCGTTGGCGACAATTATTCAGCCCGGTGTGTGGCTGATAAGCTAGCTCGGCACTCGCACATCGTGTCCGTCCGAGATCCCAACCCCGCAGGGGTTGTTTGACCACGCACACTAGAATGACAAAGATCGAGTTCGCCGGACAGAGCGGTCGCAAACTCCGTGTAAATCGAAGCCATCGGGAAATCGGAGGTCGGCGACTGCAACCGCCGACATCATTGTTAGCCTAGGAGAACTACATGTCCAGAATGTCCCGTAGATGGCTCTAGTGAATGTGAGCTGGAGGCTCCGTGGGAAGTATAAGAAGCGGCACAAGTCCCCGAACTGATGGAGCTTCTCATCAACCCATCATCGCACGCATCATATAGCAAGCCTTCAGCAAAGTCAGTTACAAAACGCAACAATCATGGTTACCGTCGCAGTCGCAGGTGGCAGTGGGAGCATTGGCTCCGCCGTTGTCGCGGCCATAGCCGCCACAAAAAAGCACACGGTCTTTGTCCTCTCCAGGAAGGTGAGTGCGGCCAGAAATTTTTGAAGCAATGTGACGCTCACAGAGTATCCAGGAAACTGGAAAGTTCGCTGAAGCCGAAGGCGTGTCAGTCTTGGTGGTCGACTATGAGTCAACGGACGCGACAGCGGACATTCTCAGCACAAACAACGTGGACACCATCATAAGCTGTCTCAACCTCAACAGTGAGGAAGGAAACGCCGCGCAGGTGAATCTCATTGTCGCTGCTGAGAAGTCTTCCACGGTCCGGCGATTTGCTCCCAGCGAGTACGGCATCGACTACCTCAAGGCTCCTCCTCAGTGAGTATCTACAGAAGTGTGCCTGGGGAGTCCGATATACTTATTGACGGCCTTCATTAAGATTCCCTGCTGCTGAATTTAAAGTTTCTGCCGTGGAGCGGCTCCGAAAATCCCGCCTGGCTTACACCCGCTTCCTCACCGGCGCGTTCATGGACTACTTTGGACCCCAAGGGGCGCCGACGACGCTCCAGATGATATATCTTGTTGTTGATCATGCGAACAAGAAAGCTGTGATACCTGGCGATGGAAACACGCCTGTCGTATTGACCCACAGCACGGACGTGGGAAGATTTGTGGCGGCGTCTCTGGATCTTGCCGAATGGGATGACGCAAGCGTCATTGTCGGCGATAGGCTGACCCTGAACGAGCTCACCAAGCATGCAGAGGACGTTGCTGGAGGCAAGCATATCGCTCCACAGCGAATTAAACTTGGCTGACAGCAAATAAACAGAGAAATTTGAGGTCGTGTACCAATCCGTCGAGCGTCTCCAGGCTGGGGAACAGATTGATGAGCTTCCCGGAAACAAAGCAGCGTACAATTTCATGCCCAAGGAGGCAGTGGACACGATCAGGAAAGGTGCAGGCCTTGGTATGGCTCAAGGCTTGGTGGACTTGGCCCTGGACGACAAATCTCTCAACCGCAGGTTTCCCGAAATCACTCCCCTGAACATCAGGGAGTTTTTCAGCAAGTATAGAAAATGAGCAGAGCGCGATCGCAGTATCGAAAGCAGTTGCAGAAAAAACATAGAAGCTCTTTCCTAGATCTATACATTGACAAAATCTACGCATGTGCGCTTCAATACTTGCAGACGCCCTTGCAAGACTTCCTGACGTAGTCAAGCTTGAGATATCCGTGCTCCCATTTGGTATTCCAGCCTCTCCCGCACCTATGACTACAGTGGCCATTTTTTCCTGCCCTTTCGAGCGCCATAAGCGCGTTGAAGGCTTCGCCGACGGTATGGTTTGTGCCGCGAGGCAGGTTTTCGAAGAAGAGGCAAAATCCGTGAGGCCCGTGCGAATACAGGTAGCAGGCTATGTGTTTTCCACTTGGGTAGACCCTGTCAGGGGGAAGCGAATAGAGCTTCTCCTTCAAATACCTCATCAATTTGCCTTCTTTGTGGTAATCGTTATCCTCTTCGATAACGGCTGTTCCGCAGTTCATGCTGAGGCTCTCGCAATCGTTGCCCCAAGCTTCGGGGCCACCCTCAAACTCAAATTTCTCGAGAGAATATGTACGATTGGACTGGGCTAACACGGCAAGTGGCAGGATTGCAGCGACAATACCGTAGATAGGCCGCATCTGATGGAAAACGGATTAGCCAAAGCGTTTACACCGTGAGCGATTTATTCAACAAAAATACCTTGCTGATAGTCTGCAGTGTATAGCCACACTGTTTGATACGAGGAGCGATGAGATTCGTCTACGACCAGAACTTGGATTGAGTTTGTCGGCCACCCGAATTTATAGACGCCTGCCTGCCGACTGCCTTCAATTCGTCGTTTCAAGGGGACGCGAAAAGGACCAGGAGCATATTTGCAGCGCACGTAGCATTACACCGAAACAGATGCTTTTCGTAGTATTAATCGGGCGTATAGTCGGGACTAGTGGCCCGGCCTGAGCATCCCTACGTAGGCTTCCAGACGTTGCAGGGGCGAGAGCATTGACCCCTGAGTGGCCATGTATCCAACATCAACTTGTTTTACAGCAACGCGCGCCCTTACCCCATCTTGTCTTATATGGCCATGTGCTCGAATGTCTGCAAGAGCTACTAGGTATCACTACTATAGTAGTGTACTAAGACGACTGCCAACACCATCTCCGCTGCAGGTACTGTCACCATCCAGGGCTTTACCCTGGTTCTTGACCAAGCCGCGACCTTGGTCCCGAACGAGAAGTTGCGGTCGCATTCCGGCGAACAAGTGTAGCCAATAAGCGCTATCTAAATAGATGAAGCAATTGACGCGAACTCTTGGTCCTGTGACCTTGACGAATGGGCGGCGCTGGTTGACATATGTGAGGCCGTGGCACTATCGCGGCCCGAGAGCACGTGTCGAATATTGTGGCAGCGGGCCGACCACCGTCAAAGATAATCCCCATGCGGAGAGTCCGTAGAGGGCGGTTTGGACAGCGAAAGTGGCTGCCGCCGCCTCGCGTGGGTGTACGAGTCCTTCAAGTTGTTGGCGCACCTGGCCCATTCGACACCACGATCGAGACGACCTGGCGCCTGGGTGGCCTGCAGTAAACCATGAAGCGATGCAAGAGTCAGGCGAGGCGCAGGGTTAATAAGATTTGCACTGTATGGGGAATCGCCTTGCAATCCTGGATGGGGCCTTTGGTGTCACGCTTGCGCCGACCACCGCCCGCCGGATGCGATAGCCCATCTGGGCCTGCGGCAGTGAAATTGGTTGTTCAATATCCCATATGTTCATTGCATGTATACCTAAGTGTAGGATGTTGTAACAATCGCTTCGTGGCACTTGTCAAGTCTAGGTACAAGGTTTTCTACACAACTTGCCATGACACCTCAATCACAACAAGACGCCCCTGGATGCCAGCACGCAAAGGCAAAGTAAAAGCACTGAAGCGCAATCACGCCTTGCTCCTCTTTTCGCGCTCATTCGGCAGCGTCCTCCGGTAAAGCCACTGCGCAAATTGCACGCTCGGCGTGTCAAACGCCCTGGTGCCAAGGTCCGCTAGGCACATCGTCACTGGGAGCAACAGGATCTGCGCCATAAGCAGCGACGCTTCGAGCCCAAGGGGGCCCGCTCGCGGAAGCGCCATCTTCTTTGCCCAGGGCAGAGCGGAGTCCTGATCTTGTGCGGTCAGGCCGATTGACTGATAGAGCCTGTCTCCAACGGTCCACAGCACTGGGCCGTGGACCAAGTAGAGTGCATAGGAAACCCGGCCGAGGTATTGGCAGAAGCGCGTCTCGAAGAAGCGCTTCAGCCATCTGATGTGTGCCACGGATGACACGAGGAAGATGGCCGCCCAAAAGAGGTAGAACCACTTGTAGTCAAAGACCGCCTGCGGTTTGAGGTACGAGAGATAGTACCAGCCGCGGTTGCGGGCGAGCTGCTCGACCTCGCGGTTCTCGCACGGGATGCCGCCGAGATATAGGCTGACGGCGAAGAGGTGATAGAAGATGAAGGTTTTGAAGGGCCGAAGCTGGGATAAAAGCCGAGGCAGCCGGTCCGATTTGGCAAGGCGATCCAGGTCGCCAAGCAGCATTCCCGCCACAAACATGGCGCAGTACCATCCGTCCGTGATGTACAGGAAGTACCCAATTAGCGCAAGCTGACACCAGAGACGCGCAGTCACCGTGCTGCGCGAAAAGGCCAGCGCGGAGGCGTATATGACCATGGAACCCTTCATCTCAACCGGAATGGACCAGAGGTGCATGCTGTAGGAGAGCCAGGGGATGCCGCCATCCCGGTATAAGAAGCTGAAATTCTTGAACTCGGCATATAGTGTCCACATCTCCGATCGCCAGCTGCCTTGCGGGGTGGCGCCGTCGGTCGGGGGCCCGAAAATGTGCCAGGATGTTGCGTATAGAAACATGACTATCATGAGCGGCAGGAATAGCCGCAGCCAGCGTCGGAAGAAGGCAGAGGCGAGGTGGTCCCCCAGCGCGACCATATCGTCGGCGTCGATCAACTGCAACGGCTTGATGGACAGAACGTAGCCCGACAGCACGAAGAATGTCGACACCGCATAGTGGCCCCCGGTAAAGAAGATTCGAATGCCCGGAAAGGACGCGAGGTAGTAATTGCCTTCGTATCCCCATGCGTTCTCGAAAATGGCGTTTTGCTTGAGCCTCTCGTGAACCCATAGTTCGTGGTGATGGAAGTAGACGATGAGGGCGGCGAACCCTCGCAGGCCGTCCAGGTACGCGGTCGGGCGGACAGAGGTGGCTCTCCGCCGCGCCGGCGGCCAAACCCACGACTTGGCGAGGCGGATCATGCGGTTCTGGGGTCGGCTCGTGCCGGCCGGTCTCCAGGGCTGCCCGAGCTCCTGGTCCAGTTCGACCGGATCAAAGGCGGTCTTGGCCTCTTGGCGGATGGTGTCGTCCATGATGCCGGAGGACGAGTTCACGGCTCACGACGGAGAAAGGGTTAAAAAAGATGCAACTCCTGCTGCGCGGCAGTTGGCTGGCGCCATGGGAGGTTTTGTGATGATGATGCGTGTATGTGGACACTGGACGGTCCTCATTTCAGCTGCCGGCGACATGGACTGCTGCGCCCGGTGCGCGCCTACGGCATGTACCGTATGGCCAAGCCGCCATTGCACAGTACTCATCATCAATTTGGGTTGCAGTTTGTCTTTCACATGTGGAGGTGGCTTTCAAGGGCCAGCGGGTCCCGTCGAAGTGCTCGTGCGGTCGAACGTTCACAGTTCAGTTGCCCTGGGCTGGGGGAGTCTTAGCGCAAGCCACCGCGGATGTGAGGTTGCCGGAAGATCGGCAGTGCAACGCACATGAGCCGGCATTGGGGACCGAATCGAGAAGCTGTCCGAGCGAGTGTGGGATTCCCTGTGTCCGGCACCGGGCGTTGGATGGTAATGGGCAGAGTGTGTCTGCCTCTGACGCGGGACCCCCCTTGCCCTCCCAGCCGACGCTGCATGCTCGCTGTTCCATCAAATGGCAGGGCATGGGGAGAGAAGGATGGGCATTGCATGGAAGTGGAGAGCCACAACCCACCACCCCTCCTCTCCGACTCAATTGCCTGCGGGCCAAAGGCAAATGGCTCGCAGACGGTGCGTCCGTGGTGACATCCCCGCCGGAAAGACGCCGACGAGATGCAAAATGCAAAGGGTTTGGGCAGCCATCACGGCTCCCGAGCGCTCGGTTCGCCCGCCCGCTGCCGACGCCGCATCGACAGACAGATTTTCCGCCCCTCGAGTCAGTTGTCACGCGTCCGTCCTCCCGCCAGGTGGCTGCCATGTGCTTGGACTTCACGGACCCTTGACGCTTGACGCCACGGGGGCCTGTCTTGGAGAGGGGGGCTTCGGTCCTTAGCCGCTCGTACGGGTTAGTGCGAAGGAACTGGAGTCAGGGCCACACGCAAGTGACAACACCCAACCCTCTCCTCCCCTTGCCCAAGCCTCGGCAGTACCCAGCGCGGGCTGGCCCCATATCGTGATCGCGTGCGTGCAGCACTGGGGCGGCGGCTCCAAGGCGGAGGAGGGGAGGACCCAGGATCTTTGTCGACGTCTGACTGCTGCTGCTGCTTGCTGGTGCTACTGCTGGCGGCGTATGATTGCAGGGCCGGTGGGTGGCTGTCGCTTGGAGACCGGATCTGCCTGCCCCTGCTGCCAAACCTGGAAGTGACTGGAGCCTCCAACGATCCCGTCCTGCATATCTTTGCGCTGGTTCGCAGCTCTCCCGTGTAAACATTCTGCTGTAAGCCCCGGTCTGGTCGGTGCGCGACAAACGCCAGTCTCCTTCACATGCGCATCGTGAAGCGACCCAAAACGCAAGACCAGGATTCCTTCCCCCCAGTGGATTTTATCCTCCCGGTTGGCATCAATTGCGCAAAAGTCAATTAAAGCCCGCGGCACAGCAGCTTTATTTCTGGTCCATGATGGATACGCCGCCGCTGACGCCGACCTTGAGAGCAAAAACGTTTACCAAGCTCGGCGACAGGTTCTCCTCAAAAGTCGGCGACCTGGCGCTCCCACGACGCGTCAAGAGGGTGCTGCCGCTCTATGTCGGCTGCGCCCTCACCCTTCTCATTCTCCTCAATCTCGACTTTCTCGCATTGGTCCCGAGCCCAGTCGCTGTGCTGCAGCGGCAGGAGACAGCTCCTCCTCCTGCGTCTCCGCCTCCGCCTCTGCCTCCTACGTCGGGTCTTCTGGGAAGCTCGTTCCCGCAAAAGATATGGCAGACCTGGAAGATTGACCCGCTCCTCTTCGGGATCAAGGAGACTGTGAGGGCGACAACTTGGTTGGAAAAGAACCCGCACATGAGATACGAGGTCATTACAGATGCGAGTGAAATGACCTACATCAACGAGCATTATGGACCAAACGGCTTCAATCGCCCGGACATTGTCGACTTTTATCATAGCATCAATCTTCCGATTATAAAGGCCGACCTTCTGCGATACATGATCCTATACGCCGAAGGTGGCGTTTATACCGACATCGACGTCGAGGCGCTCAAGCCGTTCCACCGCTTCTTCCCTGAGCGACATAACGAACTAGAGTACGACCTCGTCGTCGGAGTCGAGGTGGACGAGCCCCAATTCCGCGATCACCCTATCCTAGGCCAGAAATCCGAATCCTTCTGCCAATGGACTATTATTTCGCGCCCCCAGCATCCAGTCATGATGCGACTCATTGAGAACATCATGGCCTGGCTGAACGGCGTCGCGAAGGAACAGCGCGTTCCAATCAACAAGGTCGAGCTCACATTTGACCAAGTTCTTACAGGCACCGGTCCCTCCGCGTTCACCAAGGCCGTCATGGCGGAAATGAACAACAACTCGCCAGAGCGCAAGGTCACATGGGACGACTTTCACAGCATGACGGAATCCAAGGTCGTCGGTCGCGTTCTCGTCCTAACAGTGGAGGCCTTCTGCGCCGGATCAGGCCATTCAGACTCAGGCAATCATGGATCTCGAAATGCCCTCGTCAAACACCACTATCACGCATCCAACTGGCCGAGTCGACACCGGCGATACAGCCACCCTGCCTTTGGCCAGGTTGAAGAATGCAATTGGAACGCCGACTGCGTCAGGCAATGGGATAAGGATGTGGCCGACTTCGAGAAGCTCTCGGAGCAGGGCAAGAAGGACAAGATCAGGGAGAGGCTGCTCTTGTTGCAACCACCGCCGCCTCCGCCTGCTCCGCCGCAGCAGCAGCCGCTAGAACAACCACTGAAGCTGCCAGAGTCTCTGCCACAACTACCGAAACAGCCCGAGCAGCCGCTGGAACAGAAGCTGGAGCCAGTACCGGAGCAGAAGCCGGAACAGAAGCCGGAACAGAAGCCGGAACAGAAGCCGGAACAGAAGCCGGAACAGAAGCCGGAACAGAAGCCAGAGCAGAAGCCAGAGCAGAAGCCGGAGCAACAGTCGGACAAGCTGGAGGAAAAAAAGGCCCCCGAGCAAGGCGGAGAGCAGAAACCGATGGAACAACCCGGTCAATCAGACAATCACGGGCAACATGAGCAAGTGGAGGAACCGAAGCAGCCAGAGCAGGCACTCTAGGAAGGTCGACCATTTGCTCGGACGGTGCATCACAATGTGGTTTGGCGTTGGATCATGGTATGGAACATTTTCGGGGCGTTATCTTGCTTGGGTTGGGAATTCTAGACCTCTGTGTCTCTTACGGCCGCGGTACTACGCATAGACGTGTTCATCACGAGGTATACCACACATGAAGAAGATGTTGAATTGCACAATGAACCACCTCAAGAAGCCCTGTGAAGCTACAGGGGACTGAAACAGCCGGATGAGCATGGGCTGCCCATGGGCGCCGGGGGAGATCACGATGATGCCGCTGCCCAGCTTTCACATGCTCGCACCCCACGTTCGGGTTGCGTCAGCGCGCCTTGCGTACAACCAAAACAGCAAGGCATGGAATTTACCGCGCAAGAACCAACTTCCAGCTGGGCACTAGTGATGGGCTTTCCACTGCAAAGTAAGCGGCGTTCACAGAGATGGATCCGACGACGAGGCTCTGCGGTACCCCAAAACAAGGTGCCATAGGCTGCCGGCTCGGTCTTTGGTTCAATCCCACGGCGGAAGCCAGAGAGTGTGAGTGGGACAAACCTGTCAACACAGCGCAAGGCCCCGCCAGATCGGCACCTGGGACCAGGGTCAAGATTGCAGGGGTTCCACCACTTCTGCGCCGTCAGCTCTGGTGCGCGGGAATGGGGGGTTCGACGTCGACGAGTCGACCGTGTGGCTGGCTTGCAGCCCGCTTCGGGGACGACGTCCGCTACCCACCAGGCCCGCGTCAACCACACCGCGTCCCCGGGAACAACCTGTGGAACACTCCTCGGGCCAGCATGTGATTCCGTACGTTGGGCAAAGGATCCCAGGTCTTGTCGAATCCGGGGGTGGAGACGGTGACCCGAGCTGACCGGAGCAGGATGAGGGGAGATGGGCGGATGATGACGCAGCCTCGTACGGGCACCCGTGTTTCCTGGGCATCCGGGGAAGCTGGGGAAAGGGTTTGGGGAGTTTGTCCTCCCGCTGTTTGTGACCCGCGGTCATGGTGGTGCCGTCTCCAAGTAAAAGATGTGGGTAAGTCGCAGTAGCGTCGAGTCTTGTTCTCCAAGTCTCGTCGACGGCGCATCCAACAGCAAACAAGACTTTGGGAAATTGCGATCTTCAACTACCGATTGAATCGATGTTTTTACCGGCGCTTACGTTCTAGTTTTGAGGAAACAGGTTTAGAAGAAGAAAAAGATATTTACAGTGGCCGGCAATAGCGGCCTGCAGAATCGCATCTGCGGCATTTTGCCGTAAAAAAAACTTGCCGCGCCTGTCAAAGGCTCGCCACTCCTGTCCAAAGAATCCTGTATCCCCAAGGTCTATAGCGACCTGCTGCCGTTGCACACTCAAGCAGCTGTCTAGTTTATCGCGCCAATGCCTTCAGAAGCGGTGCCAGGGCGCACCACTGGAGCTCCAATTGAAGGCGTATCCACTAGCAACGCCCTTGGGCGCTGAGATGAATCCCCGGTCAAGGAATTTACAGAGCAAAGACACCGAGGGCCAGGACGGCGAGGCCCATGGCAGGGCCAACGGCAGCCGCGCCGGCGGTGACCGAGGGAGGGTTCGCTGCAGTGGTGGTGGACGGAGGCTCCGTGGGCTGCGCAGCGCTGGTTGTAGGCGCGACGGTGGCAGTCGGCGCAACCGTGTTGCTGGACTCCTCAGACGTCGCGGGCGCGTCCGTCTGGGCGGCGGACGAGCCGGCGGACGAACCGCTGCCGCCAGCAAGGGCCTTCTTGCAGAGCTCCTGGGTAGCGGGGAGCACCTTGTCTGCGCATTCTGGTCAGTACAGGATAACTAGATCACAGCAGGGAGGAAGCGACGTACTTAGGGCGACGTCCTGGCCACAGTCCTTCAGGATGCAGCCGGTGGCAGCACCCTGAATCTTGTCGAAGTTCTTGCAGATGCAAGCAAAGTCGTCCGTCTTGCAGCTCGAGCTCTCCTTGACGGCATCGTCGAGGCAGGGCAGAGCGCAGCTGGGCAGGTCGCTGCGGCTCTGGGCGGCGGCGAGAGTGGCCAGGGCCAGGCTGAGGACGGCAGTGTACTTCATGTTGACTCTTGAGCTGAGACTGATTTGACGGTTTGGCGTTGTGATGAGCTCGAAAGGGTCGCGATGTACTCGTACAAGAAGACGGCGAGGGTGACAGAGGCGAGCATCAACCAACAGGCAGAATGGATTTTCTGCTCGCTGGATGTCTTATACAGTCATGACTATCCACAGCTGAATCCAGCGGCCGCTCGGCCGCGTGCACTGTTGATCAGCACCACTTTTCACAAGGTCGTGCGTCCCAAAACAAGACGCTGTCCTGCCGCTAAGACCGAGGCATGGCTGCAGACTTTCGGGCCTCGAGGGCCTGTGTGGCAAACTGTGTACCTCGTTCTCCTCCCAGATCCTCCCATCTCCTCAGGTACCCCGTCCGTGGGTACTGTCCCGTCAGATGCGCATCGCCATCAACCTGCATGCCTGCCTGCCCGACCAGGCTGCCTTGCCGCCAGATCAACTTGCAAGCGGATCCTGGAAAAGCCCACAATCAAACCGGGGCCACGGCGGCGCTCCCAGAACAGGGGGTTCCACAGCGTTGTGCCGAAATAGGAAATTCTCCTCCGGCGCCATGGAAGAAACGGTCGGGGTAGTCCGGGGCCGTGGAGCTCCACCCGCTACCGAACTCTGGCGCCGGGTCGCGGGATGGCAATCGGGAAGCGCAGACACTGGACCAAAGTACGATGCCCGGTCCGCTATCGGCAGACAACAAAGACCGCCTGTAGTTCTCAAGTAGGCATCCCGAGTCATGACTTGGAGTCTCTCATGTCCGAGTACCTGCAACACCAGCGACCGTTCGCTGGTACCGTAAACAAAGCGAGGTCCCGGCATCGTCTTTTTCCGTGGCTCTTCCAGGTTTCTGGCGTTACATGTGTCTCATGCTATTAATTGCAGGAGCATCAATAAGTCAAGGATGAGCTGGGCAGGTGCGCTTCCAGCTGAATGGCGCACACTGACGTCAACCCCTGCAGCGACGCTACTCTAGCTCCGGTACTCATGCCCGGGGTTTCGATAAGATCAATTGCCTGTGCTTTCGGATGCTACCTTGGCAAGCTTGGAAACTTGGCTTCCCGTGTTTAGGTCGTTCGGTCGACGCTTTGATCGTAGATTCGGCGTGGCCCGCAGATGCAGGCCAAGTGGCGAAATGCCAGATAGTCATGTAAATCTTTGGGCTCAGCTTGCTGCAGTGATTCTCAGCTCCGCCGCAACCAGAGGAGGTCCGGCCTCTTATGCGGCGGCAAGGTCCGCATAGCACAGGGTTCGACAACCCGCAGTACTAGCTTCATGTTGGGATCCCCCTCACCTCCATGGAGCAACATTGAAGTCAATCGACTGGAACTGATGGACAAACGACATGGAGGCAATGGAATGGAGCTTCAACGGCCCTCGTGCACACTGCGCCCATGCGCGTTGGCTCGCATGCTTGTATGCAACAGCGGTGTTTTAGTGACGTAAAAGCACCTTCGCCTAACAACATTCGAATGGCGAATGGTGTGTGCAGCAATTCACCGGGGTATGGCGTGTCGACCGGCGAGACATAACTTTGAGAGCATGATTGCACAACAGCCGGATTGTGCCTCACTTCGCATGGCCGCAGTGTAAACCCTGGCTGGTTGAAAATTGAGTTATAACATGCTGAGCAGCACGTTGTTAGGCCCACGAACAGAGGAGTCTCGCATATATACGGCATTAACTTGTAGGCCATGCCACTCTTGGAAGATAGAAACAGACTGGATCGCGACATGGTTCGCGTTCATGGTGCAGGGCTTCGCGAAGCGTTGGTTACTCCCACCCCATTGATGTGCTGCCCGGACCCAGGCTTGGAAGAGATTCGATGGTCATTGGGCAACTACCCCAGCCCCTCTCCTCTGGGCTTTCATAAGGCACCGTGAATATGCCACCCCCCGTGCCCACCGGTTACCCATGTCTGGGCTAGCACCCAACATATACGATGACAGGAGACTCAGCAACCTTCTCATGTGCCCAATCTCATGCAAAGCAAGGATGCTTTGCGGGGAAGCCGGTACTGTACATTTTCGTGAGCGAAGATGCACACCCCTCTGTCCACGCCCAAGGGGGCCAGCTATTTGCCGAACTAACCGATGGAAATAGTTCCTTTCCATAACTAGAAGTTGCAAAAGAGAAACCACCAATGGCTTTCACCGAGAGATGCCGGAGTAACTTACCCCATGATAGGTACGGCTTGGTGAGCCGTTATCCTGCACCAACGCTGGTGATGAGGCAAGGCATGATCCGTGCTCTATTGCCGGCCTTGAGGTCTGGGCGGATGTAGCCGGGGCATACCACACCTCGTGTTGTATACTGATAGATCCGACCAACGGACTTGGAAATGGCCTTACAGGTTGTGTCCTAAAGTCTACCCCGTAAAGCGTTTTGACGGTGCATAATGCCTCCACTTACTCCGTAGATCTCCCGCAGACTCCAATATGCAATAGACTGAGTTTCCCTTCACGCCCAGCTCGTGCAGGTCGTGTGCTGCCACACCATGGGCTGCCTCGCGCGGCTTCAAGCCCACATAGACAGGGATTTCGGAACAGACCTTCCGTGACACCGCCAGGACCAGCTGGCAAGGGTATTTTGCGTTGTTGGTTGAGCACCGAGGTGTGTCCAACGGTGTCTGTCCGGCAAATACATTGGCTCACTGGACGCTAAATGAGCGGCATCGGAGTCTGAGAATGGCTGAATGCTTGCTCCACATTGTCTGATCGCAAGTGTACAAAACGGCATCTGGCGGGCGTAGATTCTTGGTATCGGTGGATTGTTTACGCACATGTTACAGACTATTGTTACATCTTTACAAAAAATGAGATAGCTAGCCCATTTGTACGGTCCGTCCAATGCGAAATGAAGGCTGGTAGAACCTTCCTCAGTGAAGCGATAGCCTGGAGGAGCCGGATGAACTGTCATTGGCACCAAAGACCAACTGCTTCAGGCCCAACCGCCTCCTTGCCCTCAGTCAGCGAGCGAGGGCATACGATGAGAACGTCAAACATGAGTTGGTGCGGAGTCGCTGCCGTCGATATGATAGCCCACTTGAGACTCGGTATGCACGATATAAACGCCGATCTCCTCATGAAAAGAACAGTAGGGATGCTCAGTATTGTTCCCATGCCCATGCACCAATTCACCAGGTCCCTTTCTGGGAGACCCGCATATCTTTGAAGCACACTCAAAATGGTGCGCGCGTCGATCTTAACGTCGTTCCTGGCGGCGGTGTCAGCCGCCCTAGCTGACCGCCGTTTTATCCCGGGCGGTTATATCTTTGAAGCAGAGGACGGCCATGTAAGTCTCACTGATCTCGAGGGTCGAATACCACAATTATTGACCTGGTCAGGACGCGGCATCCGTGGTTCAAGCAGTGGGCGGCCATGGCACCACACGAATGCATTTCAACTATAAGCTTTTCAAGGGCGTGTCTGTGCAGCTGCATGATATCGAAGGCCATAGAGAGATAGCCGCTAAACTTGCTTCCGCACCAAGCATTAAGAATGTTTGGCCTATTGAGATCCACCGCCGTCCTAACATCACGGGCAACGGCAAGCCTTTAAATCTCAAGGACATGGATTTTGGGGGAGAGGCTGATGGAGATCGTCTTAGGCGCGATGTCATGAATGAGACGGATACTTGGCCGCCGCATGTGATGACGCAAGTTGATAAGCTTCGCGCTAAGGGTATCACTGGAAAGGGGATCAAGTTAGCCGTCATCGACTCCGGTGTAAGTGGCCTTATTTTGGCCTGTGCCACGCGAGCGAACTCCGTATCCTCGGGACGTCATAGCTAATCTCATCTCCGCAGGTCGACTGGAAGCATCCGGCTCTAGGCGGTTGTTTCGGCGAGGGCTGCCGCATATCGTTCGGTTATGATCTGGTAGGCGATAACTACGACGGGTATAACATGCCGGAGCCCGATCCTGATCCCAGATCCACATGTAACGGCCACGGCACGCACATCACTGGAATCGTTGCGGCCAAGGACGAGGCGCTACACTTCACTGGCGCTGCGCCAGATGTCACGCTCGGCGTATATCGTACTGAAGGGTGCAAAAACGGGGACACGGCGAATGACGTGCTTATCGCTGCCTTTAACATGGCCTTTGAGGCCGGCGCCGATATTATCACATGCTCGCTTGCCGACAACCATGGTTGGTCCGAGACTCCCTGGAGCGTTGTGGTGTCTCGCATCGTAGAGCACGGCGTGATGTGCACCCTCGCGGCAGCTAATTACGGCAGCCAAGGCGCCCTCTACGCTACCTCCGCCGCCGATGGCAAGGGGGTAACGGCCGTCTCATCCTTTGAAAGTGATAAATACGTCCATTTGGGTTACGCCTCCAAGGTATACGTTGATGGCGGGCAGGAAAAGGTATTTGTCAGTTGGCCGGCAAGCAAGCATAACTGGACACCCATTTCTAAAGCACCAATGCCTGTATACCCGCTTAGCTTGGAGATCAATCTGGAAGACGCCTGCACTCCCCTTCCGGACAGTACGCCAGATTTGAGCAATCACGTTATTCTCGTAAGCAGCGAAGATAACGCCCAATGTGGCTTCGAGGATAAGGCCAGGAATCTGGCTGCGAAGGGGGCGCGGTATATTCTCTTTTATTTTACGTGGGCGGACTTTCCACTCTATACCTACGAAATTGGGGATGCAAACGTTACGGCAGCTGCTCAGATACCTTTCCGTACAGGCAAGAGGTGGATAGACGCCATCAAGGCGGGCCATAACGTGGCCGTTCTGATGCAATATCCCAGAAAGAAGACCCGCTATCTAGGCTACGAGGAACGAACCGAACAGGGCGGCTACTTAAGCACATTCACTTCCTGGGGTCCGACCTGGGAAATGGATGCAAAGCCAGTGGTCGGTGCACCAGGAGGCGCCATCTTTTCGACTTGGACCGACGGGGAGTACTACAACACCCAGGGCACGTCCATGTCAACCCCGCTGACAGGGGCAATCATGGCTCTCATTCTTCAAGTCCGCGGACCGACGACACCAAGGTCACTAAATAACCTCGTTTCTTCTACTGCGAAGCCCCAAATCTGGTTCGATGGCACGAATGCTTATCCCGGCGTCCTAGCCCCGGTCCCCCAGCAAGGCGCCGGACTGATCCAGGCCTACGACGCTGCGTATGCTACTACATTATTAGACCCCTCGAGCCTTTCCTTTAACGATACGGATCACTTTGCAGATCATCTTAACTTTATCATTACGAATAAGGGACACTCAGCGGTCACATATAGCATCACCCATGCCCCGGCACTAACAGCCTACGCCCTCGATAAGAATAGTATCTGGGCTACCCCGTTCCCTCCCGAGGTCTCCCAAGACTACGCTACGTTAGTCTTTTCGGATATTCAAGTCAATCTCAAGCCCGGAAGTCGCAAAGTCATTAGCGTATCAGCTCGACCCCCATCGGGTATAGACGATAAGCGCCTTCCCATTTGGTCTGGTTACATTGTCATCAACGGCACTGATGGAACGGCTCTGTCTTTGCCCTATCAAGGCTTGTCCGGATCTCTGCAGACATCAACCACTTTGGGACCGGAATATGGCTGGATGTCATGGTCCAATGAGACCATGGAAAGCTATTCGGACCCGGACCCTACCCGCGCCCCAGCCAACTACACCTACAAGCTGCCGCGCCCGGGTACGACCACGCGTGACCTCCTGCCTATGCTCACATTCAGGCTCGCTCTTGGTTCACAGCTGGTGAGAGCCGACCTCGTGCCCCTGACGACCTGCGCGCCCAAGAACGCGACTAGGGACCCGCTCGGCGGCAACTATAAGACACTGGGTCAGCATCCACTCTTCCCTATGCGTTTTGCTCCCCGTGGCTTGCAGACAATAGTGTGGGATGGCTCTCTTGACAGCGGAGAATACGCGCCTCCCGGGAGATATAAGTTCGTCTTTCGTGCTTTGCGTGTGTATGGCGATGCTTCGAAGTTGCAGGACTATTGTGCGGCCGAGTCTCAGCCCTTCAATATCGCATACAAACATTAAACCTTTGAGATTCTGGTTGAGAGACACGCTTCAAAAATGATCTGGAACTTCATAAATACATGTACTACGGTGGCTTAGCAAGGCGACGGGGCTATGCACCAGCCTGGCGCTTTCAATTTACTTCCAACGAGGCGTGTTACAGTAATGAAGGTCACGATAATTTTGGAATTTTGCGTTCAACGTATTTCGGCCCAGTGACAAGCAATGAACCCTGTGGTGCGTGACCCTAAAAGTCTATGTTGAAGGTAGGATACGCGATGTATCAGTACCCAGCGAGTCAGGGGCAAACGGGAGGCCTAGTATAGGTAAGCAAGAGGCCTCCATTCATATATACATCATACAACAACAAAACAGCACTATCACACCCACCTCCCAGCAATAATCGGACGCAGCAGGTTTTACAGGGTCATCTTGAGGCCATATTTGGCCGTGTATCTGGCCACTCGGATGTGGTAATCACCAAGGTCCATCTCGCATCCGCCTTCACGGACCGATGCAGGCAGGCGAATAACTACCGCAAGGGCCGGGTGCCGGTGGTGGGTGTCGCAGCGCACATCCACGCGCCACTCGGTGGCCAAGGCCTGAACCTAGGCCTGGGCGAAGCCATGAATCTCGGATGGAGGCTTGGAATGACGGTGCGAGAAGAAGCTCAGAATGGGGAGACGGACCTTGCATTGCTTGACACGTAGGAGGACAAGATGCACTCAGGCAAGGGAGTGCTTTTCAACCTCGACCGCGGCGCCGCGCTGGAGCAGCTGACAGTCGATGGGGGCTATGAGGATCGGGTCGACTACATTGAGCTGGAAGCTCAAGATACACGGGGGTTGTGTGCCTTGCGTCCGACCTGATGGAATCGTCACGTGGATGGCTGATGATTCGCAGCAGGTTGATGTGGAAGCGGCAAAGACTGTTCTTGGCCGCTGGTTCAGCGTCTAGAGGACAGGCCACTGTATCGATCGTACACGATATAACTTCATTTCCACTTCAGAACCCATTCATGAGCTGGTGTCTTGACTTACATAATTGTGCATGTTCGCTTTCCACCTGATTTGCCGATTGAGCCAGCCTCATCAGCCTTACCCTACCAACTCTGCCGGACGCAGCATGGACTCCTCACAGACAGACGCGGCCATTGCGAGCAAGTTTCGGATAGCAATCATCGGTTCCGGTCCGATAGGAAAGCTGCTCGCCTGCTCAGCAGCAACACACCCCCGCATCGAGATTGTTCAGTACGAGGCCGACGTGCTACCTCTCCGCCCATCGTTTGGGTATGGCGTCGGTCCGCAGACGTTGCTCGCAGCCAAAGTGCTCAACCCGGAGCTCGGCCGCCGGCTCGAGGAGACATGCTACACATCGCGCACGTGGATGCGTGCGTGGCACGGAGGCGTCGAGGACCGATTCATCGCCAACGTGGAGGTGCCAGAGGGCAAGGTATACCGGCGCGTGGGCAGAGGCGAGCTCATGGGCCTGCTGGATGACGCGCTGCCGGAGGGGAGAAGCACTTCCGACATTCGATACGGCAAGCGCCTGGTAGATGTGCGACGCATCAGTCCGCAGCAACTCGAGCTTGTCTTCGACGATGGCACCAGGGAGCCTGCCAACGCGGTGTGGGCTGCCGACGGTGTCAACTCGATGTGCCGAAAGCTTGTTCAGGGGGACAGCTACCGCCCGCCGAGCTACACGGGTTTCCTTGCGTTCCGAGGCAAGGTAGACGCGGCCAAGGTAGCGGAGACGGTGGGCGAGCGGTTTTCCCGCGAGTCGTACTGCTTCGTCGGGGCAAAGGGCTGGCATCTGCTCATCTTCCCCATCGAAAACAACACGCTGACCAACGTGGCGGCGTTTTGCACCGAGACAGAGCAGAGGAAGCTAGGGCGCGCCAGCAAGGTGACCATGGACGAGCTGCTTGGCTACTTTCCAGGACGCAACGCCAAGGTAGAGGCCTTGTTGAGGGTGAGTATCAAGTCGCGTTACCGCCGTGAGGGCGTATGACAGGCGCTGACGAGGGTCCATTACTCGCAGCTCATGCAAACGGACACGCCAGGAGGGTGCCAGCGCCTGGAACTGTCACACCTGGGCAAGCTGGGAGCGCTAGTTAACGCCCGTCTCTGCATGACGACGTTTGGCGACGCGGCGAACGCCATGACGCCGCACATTGCCGGGTCCATGTCATGCGGGTTCATAGGCTGCACGACGTTTCTGCATGAGGAATGGAATCCGCGAGTACTCTCGGGAGAGCTGCCGGCAGACGCTTCCAACGCGACCATCGCCGAGGCTCTGATGGACGCATCCCGACGGTACCAGGAGAAGCACCTGCCTCTGGCGCAGCGCTTGGTCGACGCCTCTCTAGAACAGGCTTCGCTGTGGACCGGTGGGATAGCGGACGTGGAAGTTCTCCGAGAGCGACCTCTATTTCTCTGGGGCTGCGTCGATGACAAGTGGTGACTGTGGTGAATTGATGCGTTATGCCGTGGTAGTGGAGGGTGTCGCTGTGTGATTGTGGACGGACATGACAGCAGGCGAGTACGTACACGCGTTAGATGCCAGCTAATACAATAAGTCAAGTAGTACCAATTCCCGGGAAACCTGGGCTCGGAAACAAGCCACGTAAAATCGCAGGTGGCCTGTCGGAGAATGACGGACTGCACTTCCCGTAGTCAAATATCCGCTGAATCGGCATGTTGTTGGTGTACGAAGTGCATGGGGAACATGCACGGGCGTAAGTTCCAGCGCTCCACAGCTTCTTTCTAGAGCATCGGGGCGAACTGATGGCGGGGCGAGGGCGAGGGCGCTGTTGTCCCGTGGAGAGGGGGGGGGATTCCAACAAACAGGTGGAAACTCCCAGGCCACCTCAGCACCACCCGTGGACAGGTCGGGTCCGGGTGACTCCGCTCATTGCCTCGCAGGGCCTGACACGCGGGCTGTATTTTGGCAGCTGTAGGCCTAGGAAGCTCTGCAACATTACCCCTGGTCCAAGGTTACTTCGTAGTTGCACCGCAGTAGGGACGGCCAAAACAGCGCTGCACAGCATTTCCAGTACCCGACCCTCGTCAACCCCAGCAGGGACGATATCATTCCTCACCTATCGCGTTGACTGCTAGTGGACGTGAATTGGATCACTCACAAGATGTGGGTTCTCCAGGTAGCCCAGGCAGGTACTAATATTCATACCTAGCTGCACGACGTAGCTCAATGGCTGATTGTATGTATTCCCGCTCGGTGTCATTTTCCCAGATGCCGTGTCTCACGCAAAGTTGCACGGCGGGACAACCAACAACATGGCACTCCAAAAGTGCTCCGGCCCCCCACCAGCGGTGCCGGCTTGCCGTCGCCGCCGATGCTATTCACAGGCTACAGAACAGCGGCCAGCCCGAAAGGGAAGGCCCCGGACAAATCGACCAACCAACTGCTGACGGTCAGACGAAGATCGAATCTCCCGTCGCGCCAGCACGGAATTATTGGAGGGAAGTTTGCTGCAAGTTCTTCCCAGCTGGAGCGTTCGTCGCGATCGCGGTCCGCTCTCAACCTTGCGACATCATCAGTAGAATCGCGTCGCTCTCGCCCGGTATGGACGGCTGCGAGAGTGCCTTTGGGCCTGCGGCCGGGCCTTGCAGTGGGCGCTTTGACTTGACGCTGTTGTTTGAACAGTATTTCCTCTCCATGATACCTTCGGCCCTGCTTCTTGTAGCAATTCCCCCGCGGCTGGTAGCGTTGTCAAGGCAGGGCACAAAAGTGCATCATCAATCGTCTCTCGCAGTGCTGAAGCTCGTGAGAAGACCAAAGTCTGACTTGAACTTGAACCTCCTCAATGCTGACAAGGCCAGGCATGTTGCGTCCTGCTTGGGGCTCTCCAGCTGTCGCTTGCAGTGCTTTGGACGAGACACTCTGATGAGTGGTCCCCCGTGCAACGTGCCGCAACGGCGGCGTCGAGCCTCGGTGTCGTTGCGGCTTTGGCACTCGCGATACTGAGCTCTAGAGACCACCGCCGCTCTGTTCGACCGTCTTCGCTCATCTCCCTTTACCTCGTCGCCTCAATTGCCTTGGACATCGTGCAATGCCGCACTCTTTGGCTACTAGGCGATGGAGTGCGCAACACGGCGCAAGTCTTTACCGCTATAACAGCCTGCAAGGTCGCCATGCTCGTCCTGGAGACACGCACCAAGCGCGGGGCTCTCCTGCTAAAGTGGCAGCATGCCGGGCCGGAGGCTACAAGCGGCATCATCAATCGCCTCTTCTTCTGGTGGCTCAATCGCCTCATGACCAGCGGCTACCGGGGGAACCTCTCCATTTCGTCGCTCTACGACCTAGATGATGAGCTGGTCTCGGAGCCGCTGCTGGACCGGCTGCGCTTGTATTGGCGCATCAACAAGAACAAGGGCGATAGCAAGTATCCTTTAGTGTGGGCGTTGCTGCATGCCGTCCGAGGGGCGATCCTGGTCTGCGTCGTCCCTCGTCTGTGCTTTTCGGCATTGAAGCTCGCAGAGCCTTTCCTTTTGCTTCGCGTGGTGCAGTACATGGACGACACGCGAGAGGAGAAGCCAGAGATGGGCTACTTCCTCATTGTAGCCACGGGACTGGTGTACATGGGCCGCGCTGTATGCGTTCAATCTCGTCGTCCGTTGTTCAACGACATGCTGACCGCGCCCGACAGTTCGCCAAGACCTTTTACGAGCACAAGCAGCACAGATACATGACCATGATCCGCGGTGCTCTGTCTGCACTCATCATGTACGAAACGACGGACTTGGACAACGCCGCCAAAGGATCGTCGACTGTAACACTCATGACGTCCGACGCGAGTCGCGTTGCCGACAGCTTCGATGCTCTGCACGAGATCTGGGCTAGCATTCTCGAGCTCTTCTTTGGCATTTGGCTGCTCCAGATACAGCTTGGCTTCGGAAGCATCGGCCCTCTCATTGTCGTCGCGGGTGCGTATCTCTCTGGCCCAGGCTGAATGCGCCTATTCTAACCCGAGGAACTCCAACAGTGTCCTATTTCCTGATGAAGATGCTGTCCGCCCGCATGCCCCCGGCGCAAAAGCTGTTCAGTGGAGCCATCGAGAAGCGAGTTTCGACGACTTCGTCCATCTTGGGATCCATGAAAGAAGTCAAGATGCTCGGGCTCGTTGGATCGTGGCTGGACAAAATCCAGGGCCTCATGGTCCGCGAACTTGCGTGCGCGTCCAGGATGCGCACCCTCGTCACATACATGAATGTATTTGGTAAGAAGCTCTCTTCTCCATTCTAGGAATAATGTATCTGACATGTTGGCTCAGCAAACATCCCTTCCTTCCTCGCGCCAATGTCGGCGTTTGGCATCGCCATCGTCGCGTCTGGTCTTGGAGCGTCGGAACTGTCAGTGGGCAAAATCTTTACCTCGCTTGCCATCATCAGTCTCATCTCAGGCCCACTGGCCAAGCTTCTTTACACTGTGCCCAGTGTTGTCCGCTCGCTTGCGAGTTTTGACAGATTACAGGAGTTTCTGGACAAAGTCGACAAGGCGAGGGCGCTCCGAGACGAACCAAGCGACGGTGAAGCGGCGCCATACAAAGACGATGTCGTTGTCCCCGTGGAAAACTCCATTGTGGTTGAGCATGCAAGTTTCCGATTCAACGTGGCAGAAGATCCAGTGCTTCGAGACATCAACCTACGCATACCGCATGCTTCATTCGCGATCGTCGCTGGCAAGGTCGGCTCGGGCAAATCGACTCTGCTGAATGCTCTGCTAGGCGAGCTGAACACCAGCGGGACTGTCTACATCGAAAGTCTCGACCAAGGCATTGCGTATTGCGCGCAGACGCCGTGGCTCGTCAATGCGACGATCCAGCAGAACATCATCGCGCAGTCGAGCATGGATCAAGAGTGGTACGACACTGTAGTCAGCGCGTGCGCTCTCGATGTGGATTTCGCGGATCTTCCACGGGGAGACCGATCCCTGGTCGGGACCAAGGGCATCTCGCTGAGCGGAGGCCAAAAACACAGGGTGGTGCGTTCATAACCCTGTGCCCGCAGTTGCTGTTGCTAGACACTGACGGATGTGAGAATAGGCCCTGGCGCGTGCAATATACGCCAAGAGAATGGTCCTCTTTGTCGACGATGTACTCAGTGGCCTCGATTGGGCGACCCAAGCTCATGTCTGGACCCGGGTGTTTGGTCCTCAAGGGCTCCTGCGGCGGAGTCAGTCGACTGTCATTCTGGCTACGCATTATGGTAGGCCTGGTTGTGCAGCCCATATCATTCGACGTTGCTGACTGCTGTCCAGTCAAGAAAATCCAAGACGCCGATACCGTAATCCTCCTCGAAAATGGCACAATCGCCCTGCAGGAATCGCCCGAATCAATTGGTCAAATGGGGCAATTCACAAGGCTCGTATCCGACAAGAATACCCAGACTTCATCTGATTCCACACCTAGCGACAGCAATGGAGACGTTGATGCGACTACCAAGGCAGCTGGGGATACAAAGACCGCCAAGTCGAAGAAGGCTCGATCAGGAGACGAAGATTCCGAGCTTGCGATACGCAAGAACGGCGATTCGGCCTTGTACGCATACTACTTCAGACACATCGGCTGGGCGTATGGCCTGTCATGTTTCTTGTCTGGATTTATTTCGCCGTGCAGCAACCTAGCTGCAAGTACGTCTACTACATTGAGGCAGTGTACGATGAGCTGTGAAGACTGACAGGTACCGTACAGACATATGGATGAAGACTTGGGCCGAGGCAAACGAGAGCCGATCTCATGTCAACACCGGTTTTTACTACGGAATTTACTCCGGGCTTGAGATATTCAACACTGTGATGATTGGCTTCGATATTTGGTAGGCATTGTGCTGCCCCTTTGCTGTTTGTTGCTCCGTCGATACTGACCATGAGGTCCAGGTATATCCTCGCCAAAGTAACTCTCAGAGCGACACGGGGAGTCCATCTGGATCTTCTGCAAACGGTCATGGGGTGTGTGATTACCCTATCGATAATGAGATGGCTGTATTGACTGACGATTCACGATAGAGCACCTCTTTCGTTCTTCACGGGCACCGATACTGGCGATATCCTGAATCGGTACGCGACTACCATCGTGAGAGCTCCTGAGCGAAGCTGACCGGCCATAGATTCAGCAAGGACATGCAATTCGTTGATATGAGCATGCCTGTGGCGCTGCTCACAACTTGGTTCGGTACGTTGGCCACATGCAAAGACCGCCGCACCATACAGTGCAGAAGCTCATATATCATTCAGGCTTCCGCTCTGTCATCATGAACGCTGTCCTCGTCCTTCCGGGCTCTAGTTACCTCTCCATCGCGATTCCGTTCACTCTCGTATTCGTATTATTTATACAAAAGTTTTATCTCCGCACGTCGCGCCAGCTCCGCCACCATGAGCTCCAGGCCTCGGCGCCGCTCAACACGCATCTCCTCGAGACGATTGACGGGCTGGCTACCATCCGCGCCTTTGGCTGGCGCGCAACGTACCGCAAGTCGCCGCTCGGACTACTCGACGACTCGCAGAAGCCACACTACTTGCTTTTCTGCATTCAGAGGTGGCTCACTCTTGTCCTGGACTTGTATGTGGCGGTCCTGGCAGTGTTTCTCGTGGCGTTGGGGGTGCTGTTGCCAGATTCCAGCACCAAAGGGGCCATGGCGCTGGCGCTCCTCAATATCTTGGGCCTGGGAAGCTCTTTGGCAAACTTGGTCAGTTCGTGGACGTCTTTGGAGACATCTCTGGGTGCTCTCGCGCGCATCAGGGACTTTGAGACCGAGACACCGCAGGAGATTGCGCCATCGCAGCCAGAGAAGGCTGACCCGGAGTGGCCGTCCCGTGGTGAGATTGAGTTCTGCGACGCGACCGCGTCATACGACAGTGGTTCCGATTCTCTGCTCGCGATAGACCATGTATCGCTCAAGATCAGGGCTGGCGAGAAAGTGGCCATCTGCGGCAGGACGGGCAGCGGTAAATCGTCCATGCTGCTGACTTTGTTTCGGCTGCTTGAGCTCGACTCGGGATCCATCATTATTGATGGACTGGACGTGGCGCACATTCCACAGAACAAGGTCCGGCAGAGCCTCATTTCCGTCCCTCAGGAGCCGACGCTCTTCCCCGGCACAGTCCGCTCCAACCTCTGGCTCGCAGACGACGACGACAGCAGCACGCCCTCAGACGACGAGCTTCGCAACGCACTGGAAACGGTCGAGCTCTGGGACGCAATCGCCTCACAGAGCGAGGGCCTCAACACGGACATTTCTACGGTGTCGCTCTCGCAGGGGCAGAAGCAGCTCCTGTGCCTGTGCCGCGCGGTGCTCCGCCGGAAGACGAGCGCGGTGCTGGTCCTCGACGAGGCGATGAGCGCGGTGGACGGACATACGGAGCAGGTCATGGTGCGGGTACTGGAGAGTGAGTTTGCGGAGCACACGGTCGTGTCGGTCGCGCATCGGCTCAACACGGTGCGCAAGTTTGACAGGGTGGTTGTGCTGGAGGGAGGGCGGGTGGTGGAGGTTGGGGAGCCGGAGGGGTTGCTCGAGAAGCCGGACGGGAAGCTACGGGCTCTGTGGAATAGCCAGGGGTGAAGAGCTGCACCACATGCAGTCCGTGGGGCAGGACGAACCCTACGTTGAAGCTCAGCTTTTGAGCAGTTATTATAGCTGCTACAAGATTTCCGTATTCCGTTGGTCAGACATTGAGCGCCTGCAGGCCGTGACGCTTCATGGTCAATGACGGCAGCAGCGCCGCCAAAGGAATCCCAAGCACCCACACTTTCTTAACTTCTTATACCGACGCAGTGGCCTTGACAGGTGCCAAACAAACGCGGGTGAGACAACGCCAAATAAGCGATGGGGGACCGAACCGACGCGTCGGATCTAGTGCCTGGGCCAATTCCACCCCAGGCAGCCCATGAACTAGGGCAGACGCATACTTGAAGAAGTCACGGTGCAGTGTGCCCCTCGTATTCGCAACGCTTGTTACGCTTCTCACTCAGTGTCGAGGAGAGATGTTATCGACGTGTTGTTTGATGCCGATCGTCAATGGAGCCGTTCGGTGCCACGCTGCCAATGCAGAATACTCGCCGAGCCTAACTGCAAAGAGCTACGCCATCCCGCGCGGCCCGAGAGTTTGAATTCCTCAGACATGGCGTCAGCGACGGCTAAAAGCTCCGCAATCCCACCTCGACGCTTCCCCACGCGTGCCGGGTGCCAGCATTGCTTCAGCGTACACAGTACCATGTAGTAAGTCAGATGCCGCCCCGGGACAGCTTCTGACGCGCGAGCAACATGTCCAGGTGAGGCTGTCATGACTGAAAGACATGGACCTTGACAAGCGCTCACGAGTCGTGTGCGTCCGAGTCCGTGTCAAAGCCTAAACGCCCGCGAATGGATATTCTGCCTCGATAAGACTGTCGCAGATTGCTCGTTTCGTTTCGGCCGAGTGAAGCATCCACTCACAGCCGGGGATTTTTCTTCCCCGCGCATTCCACAGCACCGCCCGAGAGCCGCCAGCGCATCGCTAGTCGCCTCGCACGTAAGGTTCGGGATTCCAGCGAGCCGCTTCGTGTGGCTCCGACAAATGTCAGAAGCAGACTACCTCGAGGTCACTCGTACTTGCGACGAATCAAGACTTGAGGCTTCAACATCTCGCGAGACAACGTATCGCTCGTCAGGCCTTGAGGTGCCGTGTCTAGCGCATGCGCTACTGTTTGAAGCACACGAGAAGACGCGTTTGCACGGTATTCTGCATTCACCGTGTGTTGAGCAACGCTGGGTAGCCATAGCGTCTATACAGCAGGGCTTGCGAGGTTGAACGCGCTTTCCGGTGATTGTTATGATGAGCTAGATGACGAAATATTAGCAATAAAGGGCGTCCCTACGTGCACTCTGACCGGATGCAACGTCAGTTCGTGTTGATCCGTATCCTTTCCTGTCCTGGCAGTGTTTCCCGTTCGCTTTTGAAGGACGTTCAGTATGAGGGCATCTGGCTTGCATTCTGTTGTGGCCGTGACCGGCCTGCTTGGCTCTGTCAGCGGTCACCATAACCATGGCTCAAGTTGCGAAGAGGTTCCCATCGTTGAGTATCAGCCAGTTGCTGTCGTTTGCTCCGGCTCCACGACCGCGAGCACGATTACTCGGTACGTGCAGCCTGTGGACGATGATACGCATCACCACATATGAATTTCCCCGCTCGTCTCACTATGGAAAGGCTAATGAGTATGTAGGACATACAATGGCTGCGCACCAACATCCTGCGTCGTCACCGTGTCAGAGTTTCCCGTGACGGCTGCCAACATCACGACAAAGACCGTGATCGGAACATGCGAGGGCACCCGCACCCTGCCGGTTGGCCCCGGAGGCGACACGACTGTCATCGTGACGGAGACTCCAGGCTGCGTCATTACCAAGACCACCAAGGGACCCAAGCCGGGAACAACCACGCTCAAGCCGAGTACTCCTGGAGGCACGACGACAGTTATTGTCACCAAGACCACCTGCTCCGAGCCGTCGCCGGAGTCGGCAACTGGGACTAAGACTCGGCGCCCGAGTCGCTCCAGCGAGGAGTCTACGGTATCGCCCACGGGCTCGTCCGCTACATCGCGATCAAGCACGACGGCTTCACGCACCACGACTTCCCGCACTGGTACCCAGTCCACTTCCTCGAGTGCATCAAATACATCTACAAACACGTCAAACACGGGCACGGGCAGCACCACGTCCACAGGTTCCTCCACGTCCGCCACGACTTGGTCCACGTCAACGTCCGGGTCGGCAACCACGAGCAACACCCAGACCACGTCGTCTACGACCACAAACAACATCATACCGCCCACAGCGTCATCTAGCACGTCTACTTCGACAACCACGTCGGCGACTTCATCAAGCACATCCACGCAAACCACGCCGACAACATCGTCATCCTCCACCTCAACCACAACTACTACACAGACGACCCCAACAACGTCGTCGGCTTCATCATCATCCACTTCGACCACTACCACGGAGACTACGCCGACGACATCATCCTCGTCTACCTCCACCACAACCACAACAGAGACGACTCCCACCACAACCTCGTCAACTACCTCGACGACTACCACGTCAACAACCACAACCACGACCGATACAGCCACCACTACGCCCACGACCAGCCCCACGGATACGCCCACAACAACATCATCATCGACATCAACCTCCACGACCACAACGACCTCCACCTCACCCACGCAAACATGCCCTGACCTCGAAAACGGCGACTTTGGCGACACGACCGGGACTCTCGCCCCGTGGTACATCTCGGACCAAGTGACAGCCGACTCCTCCGGCGTCGTCGCCGAAGGCCCTGACGGCCGCAGCGGCAGCTCCTTCGCCCTGATCCCCTCGCAGACGGACCGCGCGCAGGTATACCTGAACCAGCAGATCCCGCGCTGTGGCGACCCCCCGCCCGAGGTCACCCTCACCATCCGCTTCGACTACCAGTTCACGGGCGACTCGGAGGGCTGCAGCATCGGCGCCGCCGTCAACCGCGAGACGACCAACCTCGTCACCATCACGGACGAGGGCGTCACGCCTGGCGAGTGGCAGCATTACGAGGGCCAGCCGATCACGGTTCAGTTGACATACGACTCGCTCTTCACGCTGAAGCTTATGTGCGACTCGGATACACCAAACACGCCGGGTATTCTCATCACCGACATCACCATCTACTAATACCGTTTCGTGTCCATGATCTATGATACCACCTTACTAGAGGTCGATATGTAGTTTATTCCTCAGTACATAGTTGAAGATGATAATTGGAGACCACGCTTTCACTTCCGATGAATGAGTCTTATTACACGGACAGAGTTGAAGTGTCGTATGTTGAGGTGCACTAAAACAAAACGTGGTCGAAGCCACGCCAACCGCTGAACGCTACATGTTGATCGCAAGCACGATGAAGCCATACCTCCAGCATGAAATGACGTCTCACCAGGGGCTCTGGCTTCCAATCGCCATGTCCACTCGCTGCACTCCGGGTCCTGCTGACCGGCGTGCCTGGTCCAGCTCCGCATCCACATCCCAGACCTGCAACAGGTCGTCCATCTCGCACAACAGGTCCTCCACAACATCCATGGGTTCTTGACACTCCTGCTCCCCCTGATTCCTGCCCGTTCCGGCCTTGCTATCTTCGAGTGTGTGGGTGGGTTCACACGTGGGCTCCGCGGCGGCCGCATCGTCCGCCGCCAGAAACTGCACGGCCATGCCTTGCATGCCTGGGCTCTGTGCAACCTGCTGCGATGTCGTCGGAATAAGCTTCTGACGTAGCCCATCGGTGCGACTTGCCACGGCGGCGAAATGTTTTCTGAACTTGTCGCTCTGTGATGTTGGAAGGTCACCGATTGGCGTGGCCGGCGGAGGCGACGCTGCGCGACCCCTTTGTTGAGGGTCAGGTTTACTATGCGGGTCTTGCAAGTCCTCGATCTGCTCTCTCTCAGCGCCCTGGTCTGGTAGTCGCCATGACACGCGTCTGCTGGTACGTGGTGCGCTCCACTGGGTTTTCAGGGCTGAAGCAATTCGTCGCCCCTCTGTACTCTGTTCAACGTGGCCGATGCGTGAACGAGTTCGCTCCGGCGATGGCGTCATAAAAGAGGCAAAAGATTTGACTGTGAATTGCGGCTCCGGCGTCGACAGTCGTACTCCAGGCCGTATTGGCGTTGCCTCAACGTGATCTTGAGACTCAAGGCGTTTGCCCGAGACGTTGCCACAAAACACCGGAATCTCTCCAATACCACCCCACGGGCTTTGTGCCTCCGGAGGTATGACAGCTTGGGTTCCCTCCGTGTTCGCGGGATTGTCACCGGAGGATAGGAAGGTGCATTCGTCACAATCTCCAACCGAAGGTCTTTTCGGCCGGGTAAGAAGCTGCGTCTTGTCCCAAGGAGTCTGTTGAGATTCCGTGATAATAGTGTCTGGGACTTTCTGTGGCGTGTTTGTTGCTTCTTCTTGTTCATTGTTGGACCTGACAAGTCCAATCATTGGGCTATCCGTCTCGGCACCTTCTGGCTGCAGCGCATCGGCTTGTTCCTTGTGGAAAGAAGCTTCGTCCACGTCCATGGCCTCTGTGTCGGCCGCATCACTCTCTGACTCCGTTGTTGCATCGTCTGCTTTCGCCTCCGAGCATGATGTCAGCTGCGATAGCCTGGCCCAAGGGCTCGACGGAACAAGGCGATTTAGGATGTTCTTAAACGAAAACTCGCTCGACTGCACGGTGGGGGCCGGCCGTGACGGTTCCGTTGACGCAGCACAGTTGTTCTCTGGCACCATGCTAGCTTCGAGACTCGGCACTGAATCCTCCATAGCATTGGAGGGGTTTGTGATCTCAACGGATCGGAACACAGTCAGACTCGGCGTCTCGGGGCTTGGCGAGCTCATCTTCCAACCCTCCTGCCTTTCGCACTCCACCTTCAAGGGCTCGCCTGACACTGCTGACCCCATGGCATTGACATCAGGTTCCTCGAGGATGGGTTGAGCCATTCGGGGTTCTTTGGTCGGTGTCGTAGACGGACGGACAGTTTCGATGTCGGGTTCCCGAGTCAAACCTTGCTCAGCTTGACCACTGGTCGTTGAAGCAGCGCCCGTGTCAGCACAGTCTTCTTGCGCCAAAGCATCATTGACAAAGTGCTTCATGGCGCTGTTCCCGGGCTCGTCGGTTTGCATTTCAAGCGATACCACTGCTCTGGAGCTAGATCGTTCTTGAGCATCTGTACCGTCTCCGAAGCGTGAGGTTGCGTCTTTGGCACCATCCATCGAGTACGCACTGCCCTCGGCTCCTGCTGAATGCTCCTGAGCAGGGGCACAGTCGCTGATCTGTTCTTGTGGGGCGCACTCTGCATCTTCCGTGGTTTGGTTGCAGATTGTTCTGGTGCCTTGAGCATCTCCGTGACTCGGGATCTCTTTGCGGTCCTTTGATACTGATCCCGCGGTCGTTGGGGGCTCGGTGACCTCACCGTCCGCGGAACCGTCAGAGTGTTCGTCTTCTACACACTTGACCAACGTTTCCGTGTGGTCTGTGGCACCTAGATCCGGCTGATCCACAGCCACTGTCGAAAGCCGCTCCTTGTCAGACTGGCCCGGTCGTTGTCGGATCTTGAAGCAGAAGCTGGAATCCATTTGAGTCTCCAGCTGTGTGGCTGGATGTGGCGCGATGGGAGCATTGATGTCTGATCCGAGTGCGTCACCTTCGTCCAGTTTATCCATGTTCTGGTCCCGGGACTCGCCATTTCCTGTAACTGCCTCATGCTTCCGAATCGGCGAGGATTCCACGGCGACAGAGGACACCGTTGTTCTCCTATCCGGCTTTGCTGCCCTTCGACCTGAGGCCACGAGTCCACCGCGTTGAGATACAGGGGACGAGAGAGTCGCCGCAGCCGCCTCATTTTGGCTCAATTCGTCGTCCACTAGGCCGGTGGACTGCAGGACGCACTTCCACATATCTCGTCGCGGGGAGACCCGCTTCGGCGTATTGGGAACACGCTTTCTGTGACTATCAAACGATCCGCCGGGCGTTGATGTTGTGAGCTCGTCCTCAGCTGCGTCCACTGCCTCAAGGCCTCCAATCGGTGGTATGGATTTAAGACGTCGGGCGGTAGGGCTCGAATCGGCAAGGCACCCGTCCGGATTGCCCAAAGCGAGAGATTCTGTGACACGCAACACACGTGAATTGGAGTTCCGACGAGCGAGGGGAGACTTGGAAAAGCTGGGTTCGCTGGATTCGAGCTTTCGCTTTTTGCTGGCCACCCTTTTTAGCCACTCGGATTCTCTTGCCCGTCTCTTTTTGGCCGAAGCAGTAATTTGAGCCTTAGACGCAGCCCAGAAAGAATCGCGCGATGGCGACTGTAGATGGATACTTGTTCTCCAGTCCTGGATCATGGACAGCGCTTCGTCTTCGAGGTGGGGATGCTTCTCGGTGACCGGTGCCTGCTTAAGGCTCTCGGGACTGGGAAGGTGGCATTCGAGGTCGGATTCGCTGAGCTCGGCCTCCTCGGCCGCGTGCCCGGTCAGCGGTAAGCTGTCTTTCGTTACCGCGAACAGTGCTGCTCCTGAGTGAACCCGCTGTTTGCTTCGCCACGGGTTGGTCCAGCCGGATTCCTTGTCAAAGGGACCTTGTAGGGAGGCAGACAGCAGGAACGGCACACTCCCGTCCAAAAACCTTTGGCCCGCGGCCTCGTATCTCTGTCTTCTGGTGGTGGGACTGTCGTAATCTTCGTCCTCGGAGCCGTGGTAGTAAATGTCGTCGACGTCGCAAACTGCTTCGGCGTATATGTCGTCCTCCTCCCAGTCGGGGAGAGGCTGAGCTGGGAAGACAGCCATGGTGGTCGTCTGTTGATTGGGCACGAGAGTTTGTTATCGACAGGAGGCCCTCGAAATTGGCGTCAGTCCTAGGGCTGCAGCGCCCATTGACACGCACCGATGGCTGTGTGGATCTCGCAAGTGACGGATGGCGAGACGCCTGTTCGACTCGTTGGTGGAGCATGCATTTGCTGGGAATTCGTGAGGCTGAGATTCACATTCGGAGGGGGAGACAGGCAGGCGCGTCGCGTGTCGCGGCAGCACGTGACGACGCGTAAATGGCAGGTGCAGGGGTTCAAGTACCTGCCGATCGTACAAAACGTCGAACATCACGTGGTCTACGGGGTGTGCGAGTGCAGGACCAAAGGACCCGGCGAATTGCTGGATTTGCTGCACAATTGCAAATTTTCGTTGCCGTATCTGCGCGTCGACATATGTCCTGCCGGCGTGGCGCTGGGTGGGCATGTCTGTCCTAGCTGTCAACTTGTAGCCGTTGTCTGTCTATGTATCTCAGGCACTGGTTCCTTTGGGTAACGTATGGCGGACGAAAGACAATGATGTACGGGCTCTTTTCTTCTTAAATGACAGGAGAACCATATTGCTCGCTGGAGTTGTTCCGAATGTGTTTCTCTTGGGTTGACATAGAACTCCATCTTGTTGCCTGCTGTCCAAGTCATTGTCACACCCGCGGCTCCGTGCGCGTCTCGCCTGCCGAAGGGTTTTTGTAGTATTCCTCTCCACAACCCCTTGCAAATATTGCAAAGGACTTGAGGTCAATGAAACGGATCTGGAAATAATTCACGTACTATTCTCAAGTGATAACGGCTTCCCAGGACGCCTTGCCAGCTGCAGGGTAGGTTGCTGCCAAGCCCAAATCTGAAACACGGCAGTGGATGGGGCGATGGTTGGCGCAGCAACAGCCTAGCGTCCAATGGCCTTGAGCTATTGTTGTGATTGTTCCCAACTAGGCTAGCGCCAAGCAACGGTCACTCCAACGCGATCCGCCATCGCGCGTCCCGATAGCCATCACCAGTCTTATCACGCCGCACCAGACAGCTGCCATTGTTTGCGCCTTGCCGCTTCGCTGCCTGGATTCTTTATTGTTTTTGCATGTCTTCAGAAATTCACGTCCTCGCAGGTCCCGACACGTAGACCACGACTGGCGCATCGGCTTCATCGCGCCGACATCCGAAATTAAGCACTCCAACATCAACTGATCAAAACACCCCGCCATCAACGTCGACGCCGCCATCGAAGCACTGCATTTCATGGCGTCATCGCCACCCCGATAGCGCCTCCCCTTTTGCCCCCCAACATCGCCCGCCATGGCGCATGCATGGCTGGACTCGCTGTCTGAGGACTGGGTCTCCCAGCCGGGCGACAACTCGTCCGACAAGCTGCCGCCTCTGAAGAACAACAGCAACAGCAACACTCCAGACTCGAAGCCGCGCCAGCGACCGAGCCGAATACCGCGCAGGACTCCCAACAGCAGACTGTCGATATCCTCTATCGGCGAAACGAGCCCCGCGATCCTGAGCGAACGCAGCGCCAGCGAGATCAACGTTTCCAACCGGCGCCTAAACTGGCGCCTGTGTCAGCAAGTGAAGCAACGAGAGGCCTCGAACTCTACCGAGGGCTCCGTAGTCCACAATAGCGTCCTGCGGAAGTCTACTGGGAGCCGAAGAAAGACCGAGACGCCAGAGTGGAAGCGGCGCCTCGTGCATGGCAAGGTTGCCTATGGCGAACAGCGCGACCTGTTTTGCTCCGCCGCCGAGGGCTTGCAGGGCATGTTTCGTCCACCTTCTGCCGGCGGCGATGCTGGCGAGACAACGCTGCCATCAAGTCCACCTCAAGTCTCTGCACCGCCGACGATAGACAAGGACCTAGAGCGCTACATTGACGCCGCCGACGAGTCCGACGGACCGGCCGATATTTCCCCAAGCCCGAGCCCGCGGCGGCGCGAGCGCGGCATCCAGTACCGACTCAACGACCAAGACACGGAAAGCCCGTCAATAGCCTCGCGACGAGCGCCGAGCGCGATGCCCGCGCCGCAAAGCGACGACATCTACCGCGACGAGAGCTGTCTGACCGCTCCCGACGACGCGGCCAACATGACGAGAAAAACCAGCGGCCAGACCGACACTCGAAACGAAGATTTCAGCCCCATATTGATTGGCAAGCACAGCAACGACGACGGCAAGGTCGGCTTTGCACCCATCGACGTGCCGGTCGAGCAGCTCTGGCAGAAGCTGGAACGGCTGCGTGTCAATCAGTTGCTTGTCGACTCGCAGCTCGATTCGCGAGTGGACCTGGAGCCCAAACAGGATCGCGGCCGAGACGATCCTGGCCTTAGCGATACCACGCAGGAGTTGGGACGCAAGGGCGCCTTCGTTAATGTTCAGCGGGGTGGACGATCTGGAGACGGTTCTTTCTACCATCGCGGGCTCAGCTCGGAGATCGGAGTCGACACATCTGAGATGCTCCCGGAGGAGTCCATGCAAGCCAGCACGCCTAAACAGTTCCCATCGGTTAGGGTCCAGGGGACAAACCCAGTGCCGACTCTCCATCTGTCGCCGAGTCCGACCTTGCCTCGCGCACCGTTCCCCAGCCCCGAGAAGCGCCAAGCCCGAGACGCAGCGGCCACCAGCCCGCTGAAGCTGTTCGGCCCGTACGACACCTTTACGAATCAGACCTTGCTCCGACGCATAAGCCAGTTCGAAGAGGCATCTGGAAGCCCGTCGCGCCAGTCAAGCATCTCGCATGCAGACAACCCCATTCAGCAGCCATCACCGACCACCGACCAGGATGCATCGCCCCACGAGTTGAGGGCAATCAGCCGCTTTGGAGGCGGAGACTTGGACGGATATTCGTTCCCCGGCGATCTGTCCTACGAGTCGAGTGGGGATTGGGAGGTTGCAGACAAGGAGAACGTCGCGCCTGCCCCTGGACCTTCTGCTCTGCCTCCATTCTACGCGCCGCGCGAATCCTCGCCTGATCACCAAGCCGACTTGCAGGTGCGCAGACGCCGAAATACAGGCTCTACACAAACCAGCCGCCAGGCACTCTCGTCGTCTACGGCCAGCAACCAGCCCTTCCCTGCCTTGCCCAGCGGAGCGCCCCTGTCGGCCTTCACGCCGAAGCGTGACGGCGACTCGGAAGGCAAACGGCCACGCACCTCACCGTCCAAGGACCCAACGCCCAAACGTCGACGAACACTGCATCGATCCGATGTTGCTTTTGGCCGCGAGGAGCAACTGGCCGCGATCGAGGGTGCCCACCAGCAAATGCAAGAAGTCATGGGGAAGAAGCGCAAGGATGCCCGCGCCGGCGAGTTCCAAACGGCAGACCCCAGCGTTCTGGCCATGCGCTCGATTCTCTGGCCGCGGAGCCATACTTCGAGCCCGCAGGCGTTGCCGCCCGTGAACCCACAGCTTCGTGCGCTGCAGGCGGCTGCCGTATCGCCCGGGAGTGAGCCTTCCGAGACCGAGCGAAAGCCCTCGATCCGAACACAGGACTTTGTCGACCAAGCAGCACAAATCATGGCCATGATTCGTAGCCAAGTCCGGCCGGACCTGGCGAGCCTTGAGGAGTCGGTCGCTGAGGGAGCGGCCGACAGCCCAAGAGCCCCGATGACGGACCTAACTGACGAGTCTGCCGAGCCGTTTTCACGCCCCCCAAGCCGAGATGTTCAGCCCAGGCCTGCGCTGAACCAGTTTCAAGAGGATCCAGACCTTGTGAGCCGCCTCAAGAAGTACCGGGAACGAAGTGATGCGGGTGATTTCATCTCCTCCTCCTTCCGGTCGATGGGGTTGGCAAACACTGGTGGCCAGAATGAGACGGAGCGAAGCCGGCCCATTGCGCCTGCGCATTTGCGGTCGAACGGACCTCTCCCCGTCAATGGAGACTTCGTCAGCGACTTGCCCAATGTTCGAATCACATCCGCCGGGGGCCAGTCCCATGGGCTCCTTAGCCCAAGCAAGGAGTTCCCTTCCAACTCTTCCAGTCGAGACTTTAGTAGAAACTTTCCTACCACATCTTCACGTGGCTCCGAGTCACGACGCACCATCATGCCGGAGAGTGTCTCTCACCTGATCCCGGACCGAGTCGGAAGCATGTTCCTCGACAAGCAGAACAAGACATGGATCAAGCGCAAGGGTTCGACGTCTACTGCTGCGTCCGTGGACGCGGCGCGATTCGAGGAAAGCGAAGAGGATCCGTTCGCTAGCATCCCGGATCTCTCTGTCGACATGACCAAGGAAATGCAGAACCTGCGTCTCGGCGCCGCGCTCCGGGGGTCTGGGGCCGAGAATGCCGACCACCAAGAATCACCCGGAAGTCCGTTTGGCCAGCGATCGCGTCAATCAAGCAGAGGCTATGGTACCTTGTCGCCTAAGGATCGTATTGGACCGCACATGTCTCCACTGGCAAGAGGAGAGCTGGAGAGGCTGGAAGACCGTGCTGCCTCGGGCTCTGTTGCATCTCAGGATGTCGAAGATCAAGACTCCGTCATCTACGGCAGCCGTGACAACGCGGCGACGTCGAAAAAGAGAACTCTCACCATTTCCTTCTCATCACCGGTCGCTTCAATCATACACGACGTTGTTGCCGAGGATCTGGATAGCCTCGACGATGATCCCCAAGCGGCGTACGACAGGCCGCCTGTCAAGCAGTCACTCCGGAACACCATGTCGAACATGACGCGAGGCGCCTCCCAAGGTACATCTCGGCCGATGTCCAGTCGTGGAGCTGGCTTCGTGCCACGCCCAGTGTCCCGCATTGACGAGCAGGACGAGGAGAGCACAGTCGAGATACACCCAGATGAAGACCGACAAGTCAGCATCGTTGGTGATCATAGCGTCGTCAGCCACCGAACACCTCGCAGTCGGCACGCTAGTCTGAGTTTCATAATCAACCACACGCCAGGCCATGGAGCGATGCAATACCAGCCAGATGAGAGCGCCATGATCGGTCGCAACGTTGGCAAGCTTTCGCTGAGCCCTCTATCGGAGTTTACTCTCAACAATCCGGAGCAGTCGTTCGGTTTCGAGGTTAGCTACGTGATGGGCCCGCGGCACATGGCAACGGGCGACGGCTCTAGGAGAGTCTTGTCAATGACGATAAGAGAGCTTGTGGACAAACTTAGCGAGGTTGAGCCGTATGAGCCATTCTGGGAAGACCTGACGGATCTCGATCTGCATGACAAGCAGCTCACGAGCCTGCACATGCTGGACGAGTTTTGCGGCAGGGTCGTCAAGCTGGACGCCTCTCAGAACAAGCTGAATCACCTCGATGGCGTCCCGTCTAGTGTGCGACAGCTCAAAGTATCGTGCAACATGCTGACCGAGCTCACGTCGTGGGACCACCTCATGCATCTACAATACGTCGACATTTCTGGCAACGAGATAAAGAGCCTCTCCGCACTCAAAAACCTGGTGCATTTGCGCAGCATACGGGCCGACGACAATCAGCTTACAAGCCTGGATGGCCTGGATTGCCACGATGGCTTGCTCTCGCTGAGGGCGCGCAACAATTTGATTGAGGAACTCGATTGTTCCTTGACGTTGTTTGAGCGGCTGACAGAGCTGGACTTGGAGGGCAACATGATCCGCTCCATTCACGACCTCGAGCTATTGCCGGTATTGTCGAAGCTGGTGCTGCGGAAGAATTCCCTGTCCGAGTTCACGCTGAAGCGAAGCATGAAGACGCTGCGCCAGCTGGATCTGAGCGATAATGATCTCACCAGCCTGGACCTGAGCAACACACCAAACATTCAGTCCGTTCACGCCGACCGAAATCGAATCCGCGAGCTTACAGGCTTCGACCGGGCTAGACGGCTGGACAGCCTTTCTCTGCGGGAGCAGCATGGCAACTCGTCTTTGGACATGAGCTTCCTGGCCAGCGCTTACGAGGTCCGGAAACTCTTCCTTTCAGGGAACTACCTTGGTTGCTTCGAGCCAACAGTTGATTTCCTCAACCTGCAGCTCTTGGATCTGGCAAATTGCGGACTGCAGGCGCTACCGGACAAGATGGGGCAGCTCATGCCGAATCTGCGGACGCTCAACGTCAACTTCAACGCCATTGCCGACCTATCGCCGCTCCGATACGTCCCAAGATTGAAGAAGTTGCTCGCTGCAGGCAACAGGCTTGCAGACTCGACAGCCGTGACACAGCTCTTGGTCGACTTCCCACACCTCACGCAATTGGACGTTCGGGACAATCCGGTCACTCTAGGGTTCTACGCCCCGGTGCAGGTGCTGGTACCGACGGAGCGACAGGGCTCCTGCGACCCATTCACGCTGCCAGACGCTGACGTGGAGCGGGACGAGCTGTTTGCGAGCCGACTGGATGAAGCGACAAGGCTGCGGCGGAGGCTACATCACGTTGTGCTGGTCTCGAACTGTAGGCGACTTAGAAGATTGGATGGCCTGCCTGTGAGACGGCGAGATGTACTTGCAGAAGACGACTTGTTGCGCACACTTGTAGCTGAAGGCTTGGTGCCAAAGATGAAGGAGGGTCCAGTGGCGCACTCGGAAGTAGCCACGGATGCTGCCGCAGCTGTTGTACCCGACGAGCCAGAGATGGGAAAGGATGACGCTGCCGCCGTGGCAGCACAGCTGGAAGAAGAGATGGAAGCCTCCCGGCAGAGAAACGAGAGCAGCCGCTGGAGCATGGAGAACAGCTTCGCCTGAGCTCTCCAACACGTCTCACGAGACCACGATGCATTATGATGGGCCTGGAGTTTGAGCCACTCACCGCATTGGGTTCCTGGCCTTGGGGAAACAGGACAACATGGACAGAGCGAGCCCCTAGAAAGGGAGGACACGGGTCGCGGAGTTTTGGGGGGTCATTTCTCTGGTTAAACGCTGGAGTTTTTGGGTGGTGTGAAAGCTTCAAGCTTGACCATACTTTTGTGGTGACTGGACAGAGCGAATGTTTTTGGCAGGCTGTGTTGGAATATTGCATTGCTGGGTGTATGATAGAGAGTACATTGCGATTTTCAGGCATCAATTCGAACGAATCATAACGGCATAACACCTGGCCGTTATACAACAGACCAGCATCATCGCCTACGCTGCCGATGTCAAACCGCGTGACGCAGTTCGAGGCGGCGGTCGCCGCATTCCCCAACCAAAGTCCCGATAGAGGTCGATTGATCGAGCGTCCGAACGCTGGACCCGCAGTCTTCAGCATTTGCAAGGTAGACTTTGTAGTCCTGCCAGTCAAACACGGCGTAAACGCGCTTCAGGAAGTTGGCGCCCAGGATGGCCTGGTTTCCCAAGTCTGTAGGTAGTCAGCATTTGACGTTCAGGCGTGCGTGTTGAAGCGAGGATGCAACAACCGCCGGTGTCAACAGTTTCCTTTGGTTGGAGCAGTAGAACGTACCGGTCGGTTGAGACGCCACACCCAATAAGCAGCTCTCGCTGTTGACTTTGGATCCGACCAGGTCTTCGAACGGCAGCTTGATGGTGGTGTCTCCGAGGACAAAGTCCAGGGATCCCTTCAACTGCGCGGCGTCGCAGTCTACGGTATAGTAGACTGAACCGTCCCTCGCCGCAGACTCGTGTCGCTGGGCGGAAGGAAATCTTTCGGTGATGCGCTCGGCCACGGGCGCTGGTAGGTAGGATATGGTATAGCTGCTGTCGAGACTGGCTAATAGCGGCTTTCCTTCCGTCGCTGGGAGAATGGTCCCGTCTGCTGCTGTTATAACAAGCTTGTCAAAGCTAACGACGACGGTGGACGGCTCAGCGCCAGATGTCCTCCTGTCATCGAGGGCTTCACCCGGTGACTTCAGACTAGCCTGCATGATCGGATGCAAGGCCATCTGGCGCTCCACAAGAGGGCCCGAGAACTTCTGGGTGTCAATGCCGCCAAAGAGAACTGAGCCTGGTGCGACAGAGTTAGTGACAGGACAACCGGGGCCGCTGACGGTACGGGGCGTGTGTACCTCCATCGTTGTCGGTGCCTCTGATGTCTAGGCTGAAAGCGCTTCTTTTGGTAACGCCTTGCCTGCGAAGAGTCTCCACGATCGACACATTGTCCTCGCCCGCAGACGAGGGCCCCATCGCGGTACCAAGCACCCCAAGTGCGACATGAGTGGTGTTGCTTCCCACGCCGATCAATTGTCGCTCGACTACCGATGCTGTGGTCGTTCAAGTATCGTCTAGCCGTCAGTATCACTCAACATGCCCGCCGCCTTGCTTCCAGTTGAAGGTGTAGCTTACAGCCCAAAGTAACGCTGTCAAGCGCCATCTGCAACTCGCCAGGGCCCATTCCGAAGTCGTGCCTCGTCTTATCCGTGCCGTAGAAAGTCTTGCTCATCTGCTGATAGAAGTAGCCGCTCGTCCGGCATAGCTTCCGGTGTTCGAGTTGGTCGACGTTGCTGCAGTTGGGATTGATCCATGTGGAGGGTGAGGTGAGGCTGAATGCGAGTCTGAGGTGCGTGCCCGGCGTACCGACGGCCACGGAGACAGTGTAGAGCACGTCGTTGACCGTCGGCACGGAGAAGCGAAATCGTTTCTTGAATCGGCCCGTTGAGTGGAGGGGAGTGGCTGTGAGTGGGAGGTGCACGACGCCCGTCTGCGCAGGACCTGGACCATCCACCGGCACGGCAAGAGTCTGCAGTGACAGTGCCACAATCGAGATCAGGACAGCATGCATTATTACACGCAACTATCGATACGCGATGGCAGGGTGTCGCTTCGCAGAAGTGCCAGAGGCAGACGTATGGGAAATGCCGGTGCGTTGAGCCATCTCCGGGACTGGAGTCTGGAAACATCCCCCCCGGCAAATGCGAGCGCACAAGTACTTATCGAAAGGACACATCATGCGCGCCACCCACCGGTTGTTGCTTAATGGTCCGGCATTGCTATATAGACGAGGCGCTTGAACGCCAAGCATTTCAACACATATGCGTGCAGGAACGTGAGATGACTGAGTCGGTGCTGCCAAAGTCTAAATGGCCCTACTTACTGTCGTCTCAGGCATCCCTTTTCGACACCCGCATTCGATGAAACGCCCAGAATGGACCGGCATCAATGCACTTCGCCTCATGTTTATACACGCCCACCGGCGGCAACCCGCGACGTGGAAAAGTTGTCCGATGCTTCTTACTTACATACGACGGTGACTCAGCGTCGGCCAGCATCTTAAATGACACTTGAAAGTTGCCATCTCAATGCCGAGATTGCTCGATGACAAGGATACTGACAACGGGAGACGGAGTGTTCCCTAGAGACATCATTGATGCGGATGCCGAGACAAGCACTGGCGCCCGGACATCAATCTTGCGTAAGCATTTCTGACGTGTGGGCGCCAAATGGTCTGAAGTAAAAACCTCATACGGATTATGCAGAAGCGCAGGCTGGAACAATGCAAATTTATGGCTTTCTTTCTGAAGGGGTATGCTATGCTGCTCTTGCCAAGCATAGGGAAACTTGACTCAGGGAACCGATCTCAGTAGACGTCGACCCGTTCAAGAGTCGCCTCTGATTAATGCTTCTGAACCCCCTCGAACATTTCGTATCGGTTCTGTCTCCCATGTTCCTTGGCCCTCTTATGCAAGCAGGCCGGAATGAGCCGTCGCACCAGACGATATGAGCATAATGGAGGGCAAAGACATGATGTGATAATAGAATACCTATGTTAGCCATCGAAGATGGGCCAGAACGCCGCCGCTGTCTACTGCAATCGGCTCGCTTGCCGATTCCCCTACAAACATATTGCTGCTGCTACATTATATTCGTGCAGAAACCCTAACCCGCGATTGAATGAGACCGGAGACGACTCAGCGGGGTCATATATAGTGATATCTGGATATGCCATGACCGCGCCTGATATTGCTGCTATATGACGTACGCCGGCCGCAATTGGTGGACTAATCTTCTGTTGAGTGCAACGCATGGCATTGATGGTCGAGCAGCGTTGACGGTGGGCCAGAAACACCACCGAGGGGCCCGAGACGGGTTGCAAGCTGATGGCACAGCCTTGTAAGGTATCCAGAACTTCATTATCGGGATCCAGCTACATGGTAACGTAACTGGACTATCGGCGATGGGCTCCGACATCCATTATCTACGGAGGCCGCATGCTCAGAAGTCCCATGGTCGCTTGAGATATCGAAGTTGAACGTTGGGGGGCCGAACCACCATACTGGAGCAAGAATTGGGCATTGACTGGGAATCACTCTGTTCCAACCTTCCCTTGTTATCAACTCATTGCTACAGTACAGTACAGTACTGTACAGAACAGTATTCGCCATCAACGGCCGTACATGCTTATGGCAAAGGATCGCCCTTGCGAAATGCCGGACACTCCGCGAGAAGGCCCGTCGAAGTCTAGAACCACCGCCGAAACTCCCCCACGTTGGCAGCCTGCCATTCACGGCACTGTTCCATGCGCGTCTCGCGCCGAGTCTCCTCGCCACACCCGGCCAGGGCAGCCGCATGGCGGGGAGTGCCACTGCATGCCCACACACTCTGGACACTGAACGAGGGCGGTTCATGTTCCTGTTCCTGGAATCCTGATCGAGGCCCCGGGAGCTCGGCATGCCCCACGTCTACCGCGGCGCCACATTCTCACTTGGGAAGGTTGATCAAAAAGTGACAGGAGGTTGTCTCCGATTCGGTGCCGCCAATCATTGCCCTGTCGGTAACGTTACGTCTTTGTTCCTGCACGGCAGCAGTGGGCTCGGCACATTTGCTGCATGCAAGATGCACGACGCCCAGCAGTCAGTCGCCCATGGGACCCTTAATTGATGCACCCCTCGTCGAGCCAAGCAGGGGAAGACTGCAGTTTAGAACGCCCTCGGCATAGGTCACACGGGATATCTTTCTCAGCATGTACTATACGCGTGCCCACGCGACGCGTTTGTCCAGACTAATGAGGCCGTGGCCTAGGAAGCAGAAGCAGCCCTGCTAGATTAGGCAGGTGGAAGAGCTCGGGTCTCCCTCTGCGTGCTGGTTCAGGTGATGTTACACGCTCTGGCCTGCTGACCCGTGCAGATGGCAGCCGTCCATTTTCTGGGCTGAGAGCATTACTGCAAGCTGCTGCTATCCAGATTGCGCCGGAAAAGGGAAGGCTGAGTGATAGGTCTTTTCTTTTCGAAAGATGTGTCTTGTTCCCACGTTACAGCGAGTGGGAATTGCTCCGCGATGCTCAATGTCGTGGTTCATGTTGACACTGCAGAGACAATAGTCTACGCTATGTTGGAGCAGCACTCTACCTGACACCATGTTCAATCCTTGACACTCCTGGAACGGACTGTGGTGGAAATGACGGTTCGCATATCATATGCCCGCCACGTGGGTGACGTGCCTGTTCACACGCTCCGGGTGTCTTGGCCAATGCCTCACTTGTCTATTGAGAGACTTTGTACAGTAAGTACCGTATGTACTGTAACTAAAAAAAAGCCAATCTACAGTGGTTCTACCCAACGTCTTTTGGCATTCGGCCGGTTCGGAAGTATACAGTACCCTGCCAAGATGCAAAAAAGCAAGTCAACTGGCCCGTGTACATCGTGCCGAATTCGAATCTGGCCTCAATGTGGCACGTGGCAGCCGCCGGTCCGCAGTCCTACCGAGCTTCGCGGCCCGACCCAGGAGCGGCCCTGCTAGACGCCTCCCGGCCGTTGAGCTCCAGCACCGCCATCTCATCACATGCGACAGCATGGTAGTATTTTGCCGTAGACTATCGATATCTGGCGCGCACCCTAGGCGCACCGACTCTTCAGCCGAGCAGCTGTCCCATCAGGAGCACGGTCCAACGTCACATAGTGACGTTCTCGATAACATGCCTCGGAGCAGGGGCACGAAATTGCCTCTGCTTCTCATGGACGGGCGCAACTGTCTGGACTGCTTCTCAACCGTTAACCCTGACTGTTATTTAAGGGGTTCGTGTCCAGCTTCATGATAAAGCTTGGAGTTTTCAGCCAGCCAATCTCACTTACATTCCCTCTCATCTGCCTGGTGCTGTGTGAACTTGCAGGACATCCTTCAGCAGCGTAGTTGTCTTTTCATTCGGCCATGGCGCCTCTGAGTCTTTCGATGGCGTCTGTCGCCAGCATGCTGGCCATGCTGCCAGCGGCGCTCGCTGGCTTCAACCCCGCGTCGAATAAGGGTGTTGCTCTCTACTGGGGTGAGATGATCACCACGTCACTCCGATTTGATGGTATCTGACTTGGGGTATAGGCCAAAACTCACATGGACAGGGCAGCGGCGAGTTCGCCCAGCAGCGCCTGAGCTACTACTGCGCAAGTAAGATATATGCCGGTTTCTCGAATTGGGATGCTGTCAACTAACATGAGCCCAACAGACTCTGATATTGACGTAAGGTGACCCGTGACCAGTCTTATACTGTCGAAGACTCTGACGTGCAAAGATTATCCCGATTGCCTTTATGAACGGCATCTCGCCTCCCGTGACCAACTTTGCAAACGCCGGAGACAACTGCACAAAGTTCTCTGACAATGCGAACGTCTTGAACTGCCCTCAGATTGAGTAAGTTCCATGCTCCGAGCCGCTGTCTGTACGTTTTGACGCTCACATTTACTCCCTAGGGCCGACATCAAGTCTTGCCAGGCTGGCGGCAAGACCATCATCCTGTCGCTCGGCGGTGCGACTTATACGCAGGGTGGCTGGGGCAGCGCAGGCGACGCGGAGAACGCCGCGCAGATGGTCTGGGACATGTTCGGCCCCGTGGGCAAGAACGTCGACCGCCCCTTTGGCTCGGCCGTGGTGGACGGCTTCGACTTCGACTTCGAGTCCCCCACCAACAACTTGCCCGCTTTCGGCAAGAAGCTCCGCAGCCTCATGGACGGCGCCGGCGGCAAGAAGTTCTACCTGGCGGCCGCTCCCCAGTGCGTCTTCCCCGATGCCGCCAACCAGGCGACCATGGACAGCGTCCCCTTCGACTTCCTCATGATCCAGTTCTACAACAACTGGTGCGGAGTGTCCAACTTCGTCGAGGGCTCCACGTCCCAGAATGCCTTCAACTTCAACGTCTGGGACAACTGGGCCAAGACGACGAGCCCAAACAAGAACATCAAGCTGATGCTCGGCATCCCCGGTGCCCCTGGTGGCGGCGGCGGCTATACCAACGGTTCCAAGCTCAAGGCCGCCATCGAGTGGTCCAAGGCGTACAGCAGCTTCGGCGGTGTCATGGCGTGGGATATTTCTCAGGTCTACTCCAACGCCGGGTTCCTCAAGGAGATCGTGAGCGACCTCGCTGGCGGCCCCACGGGCACGAACCCTCCTGGCGGCGGCACCCCGACCAGCACCAGCAGCGGGAGCACTCCTCCTCCCACTGGCAACCTTGTCCCTCACTGGGGGCAGTGCGGCGGCCAGGGATGGACGGGCCCTACCCAGTGCCAGGCTCCTTACAAGTGCGTGAGCGGCGGGCAGTGGTGGGCTTCGTGCCAGTAGAGCAACGTGACGAGGAGAGCACCCTTTCCGGTAGAGGGTGATGCAGGTGGCGGACCGACTTGGTCGTCGTATGGCGGAGAACAAAAAAACGTCTCGAAATTTTTATGTATATATTCTTTTCGGTTGCCATATTTTGCTTTTCAGTACATAGCTGCACAGATCGTACATATCACATTTATGTCCCACGAGCGCGTCCAGCATGGCAAGTGAACAAACGTGAAGTCTTGATACGCTATGCACTGTCGAGGTGCGCCTGGAAGAGGCCTGGGCCTGAAGGTGCTGCTGAGACAAGGTGACGTTGAGATACGGGGGCGTTGATCGCGCAAACGGCACGAGAGGGCGTCGTCATGCAGACTTTCGCGACTGGCATGAGTGGTTATTTTACGAACATGAGCGGGAACTGTCAGCGTGTTGCGTCTACGCGGAGATGCCGCTGAGAGGCTTCAGACAACGAGGCTGGCCTTGTCTACCCATGCAGCAGCATCTCAACAGGAACTATGGCATGGCTGCGCCGTGCTATTGTACATCTGTGAACAAGGAATCTGAGAATTTAGCACAGCACAGAAGGCAGCATTGGATGACGTACATACGAACGAGACTGGAACGCAGTGCCTGGGAAAAGGAGAGAAGAGGAAACGACGCGAGGGCGGGAGGACGGGGCTAAGCGACCAGAAGGTTCTTCGGACGTTGGCCCCAAGGGATGGCCAGTGCTGGATCTAAGTCAATCACCTGTGCGTGTCTTGGGTTATGAGCTGAGATTTGACGAGATTGGGCGTCTGCCGACGACGGAAGCCAAAGAGGACGTGGAAATGAGAGGTGTCGGTCCAGTGGACCCCCAGTGCCCTGGAGATACGAAGTCCAGGGGGGGAAGGCTTGCAGAGAGGCACGTGCCTGTCGGGTAACTATGCTACGGTGCAGTTGATCGCCCGCTGTATCACCGTTGAACTCTGCGAATTCGAGGAAGCGCAAAGGATAGGTATGAAACGCCCGCTACGTTTTGCCTGCCATGAAAGTGTACGAATAAATTAGCGGGCGCTTCATGTAAGCTTCCGTCATGCCCGTGAAGGGTTCCAAGGTTCCAACCTTTTCAATCAAGCTTGTGACAAGACGCCCTGCCCCACTCTTCAGGCAGCTGGCGCACCACACCCCGCTGCGAGATCCGGCGGGAAGCGCTGGGGTTTAGTGGACGTGCAGCGCGCCGACGGGAGCCGGTCAGCGGCCGCCCAGCAGGGGTTGCAGGGGCCCCAGCCGGTGAAGAAAATCACCGGAGACGAAGCTCCCCTAGTGGGTGGGTGGGTGGCAGCGAGTACCTAGCAGCAGCAGCCGCAGCAGTGGCACATCAGCAGCGGAGCGCCATCGTTGGGCCGCCCCGGCATCTTGGAATCTGCCCGGCGCTTCTGCCCTACAGACCCAGACCTGCCAGGCCAGGGCAGATCGGAAAATGGAACCTCCACCGTCTGGTCCATCAAAGCTCCCTTTCTTGGCTCGTGATTCATCCATCCCTCCGACCTGGCCAACTTGACACGCCAGCACACCCAGCGCGCATCCCCCGACGACCACTCACAACTCTTTGCCGTCGCCTTTGACTTCGCCTTTGACCACCTGTTCATCCAGATCCCCCTCTCGATCGTCGCCGCGGCAGTCGCTCGTTTCGCCGCCCCAAACGCCGGCACCCACGCCCAGCCAGCCAACCGTCACCATCGCGTGCGCGACAAAAAAAGCAAAAAAAGATTCAGCACCCAGACGCAGGTCGCAGCAAGGATCCCTGTCGTGTCCCTCCGCCCGCCTGACTGCCGGAGACAGACATCATCGACGGACATGCCCCTCAACCGCCTGTAACGCCCTCCCGTCACCCTCGCTTCGTTCACCGCCACGACCACGACCGCGACCACGATCGAGACGGAGGCAGAGGGCATCCGTCGTCGCGAGACAGGACACCATGGACGCGTCGTCGGACGCCGGCTGCTCTTCGTCCCTCGCATCCCAGCCCCTCGAGCGCTCCGTCTCCCAAACCAGCGCTGCCTCGGCGCGCTCCCACCGCAGCGTCGTCCGCCGAAACCGCCGTCTGCTAAGCCATCCCAGCAGCTCCGCCAGCAGCATTGCCGCGAGCGACAAGTCCCTCACTAGCTTTCCCAACTTCTCCCCCGAGGAGCCCGGCAACGGCCGCTTCGACCTCGCCGCCTTTCAACGGCCCGACTACCGCGACCCGGACCGCGATGCCGCCGAGCAGGAGCGCCTCAAGACGGCTACCCAAGAGTCGGAGAATGGGCGCGCACGGAACCTGAGCGGCGGCCGACCGGGCGTCTCCATCGTCGACACCCTCACGGGCGGCAGCTCCGCGCGGGACGCCCTGTTTGAGGACGCGCCGCTTCGGCAGTCCATCCCGGGCGCCCTGCACCGAGCCGACGACGAACACATCGGCCGCCTCGTCGCCCGGCACGGCGCCGTCGCCCTCGTCAGGCAGATCGCCGAGGACCTTGCACAGCGCGACAGCCAAATATCTGCCCTGCGGCGCAAAGCCGACGAGCGCGAACGCGCGTTACGGCGCATCATCCGCGAATGCGGCCTCTCGAACCTCGACCTCGAGACGCGACTGCGCAGCGTGGAGAGCGAGCTGCGCGCCAACGACAAGGTCCAGCGCACCGAGAGCAGCGGGCTGACGGACTTGATGAGCGACGCGATGCAGGACACCATGGCAGCCAACGCATACGGCGAGACAGATGGGGGCGCCTCGACCATTCGCGCCGGTGCTGCTACCCTCTCTGTTCCTGGAGCGACCGACAGCGCAAGCAACAACAAGGGGACCATGCGAGGATGGAAAGATTATATACTAGGCACTGGCACGACAAAGCGAGCCAGTCGCACCAACAGCGTCAACGGCAATGGTGTCAGCCAGACGGCGGTCGTCAGATCACACTCGAGCATGGACCGCCGCCCGACGATCCAGGAGGACCTGTTCAACCCGCCCACCGAATCCGGCTCCAAGTCAGTAAGAAGCGCCAGCCGCGCCTCCAGCGTGTATTCAGGCAATGCGCCTGAGCGCAAGTCGTCAGTGTCCCTGGCCAGCCTCGCGCTCCGGCTCGTGGCAGGTGGTTCGGCGACGCCTCGCGAGGCGGACCCCAGGGGTAGAGCGGCTACGACCTCGGTTCCCGCCGAGTCTGTCCGGGCTGTGTCTTCCGCCAGCGGAAGGACAGCGCCGTCGTCACGCGCTGTGTCGGTCGCCGGCGGGCCCAAGGCTCTGATGGCAATGCGACGTACCACGCCGGCACCCCAGGCCCCGACCAGCACCAAGGGACAGGCTCAGGAGCTGTGGGGGAACATGGTAGGGAGCCCGCCCGACCTGGCGGCAGCCAGGCAGGAGAGCTACGGACCGGTGGAGATGGACGCTATCCGGTCGCCCGAGTCGCAGCCCCCGACCCTCACGCACATCTACAACAACTTCGCCAGCGGAGAATTTTTGACTGACCGGTTTGGCTTCATTTACGATCAGCGACGGAAGAAGAGGCAACGCGAAGCGGCGCAGATGGCGCAGAACATTCGCAAGGGGAGCCGCGCCGAGATGCTTATGAACGGTCGTTCCGGCATCTCGCCGAACCTGCTCGACGACCCAGTCCCGAGCCCCAAGTGGAGCGTGTCTAGCGATGGCCGCCCCGAGAGCCCGGTCAGCCTGGAAGAGCGCGTGGCGGACGAGAACAAGCCGAAGCGCTGGCAAGACTACCTTCGAATCGCAACGTTTCCGACCGAGCTGCTCAGCCACACGCCCAGCATGAGCTTGCCGTCGCTCGAAGTGACGGAGGGGACTGACCTCCCAAGCGCGTCCCAGAGCCAGGCCAGCGAACCCGCCAAGACGTCGGGCATCACGCCCACGAGCTCTGGCCTTGTGCCTCTGGCGAGCACGACGACGGCCATCGACAACGAGACGACGCAGGCAACCGAGCCCGAGGCAAACGCCGGCACCTTGGTCAAGGAGGATGCAGAGCCGGTTCGGCTCTTGCTCCAACAGCTGAGCGACGTGCACGACTCTCTGCAGCGTGACAAGACCGTCAAGTGGAACGACTTTCTACGCAAAGTCCGGGCAGAGCGACGGCGCGAGGGCGAGGCGGCCATCGCCGCGGCGGCTGCAGTGGCAGAAGCACGGTACGAGACGCCGGCCATGATTCTGCCCGAGACGAGAGTGGCCGACGGCGAGATCATCGGCATAGCGGGCCTGGGCATCAAGGGCAAAGTGGGCAGAGCCAAGTGGAACGAGTTCAAGACGCTCGTGTTGGGCGGCATTCCGGTCTCGTACCGGGCCAAGGTATGGTCTGAGTGCTCCGGCGCCAACGCGCTTCGTGTCCCGGGATACTACGAGGACCTGGTCGCCCAGAGCGGCGAGGACGACGATGCCGTCGTGGTGGGCCAGATCCAGATGGACATCCACAGGACGCTCACGGACAACATCTTCTTCCGCAAGGGGCCGGGCGTGCAGAAGCTCAACGAGGTCCTGGTGGCGTACTCGCGGCGAAACAAGGAGGTGGGGTACTGCCAGGGCATGAATCTCATCACGGCCAACCTGCTGCTCATCACGCCGTCGGCCGAGGACGCCTTCTGGATCCTGGCATCCATCATCGAGACCATTCTGCCGCAGGGCTACTACGACCACTCGCTCATCTCGTCGAGGGCGGACCAGCAGGTGCTGCGGCAGTACGTCTCGACGGTCCTGCCCAAGCTGTCGGCGCACCTGGACTCGCTCTCGATTGAGCTGGAGGCCCTGACGTTCCAGTGGTTCCTGTCCGTCTTCACCGACTGCCTCTGCGCCGAGGCGCTGTTCCGGGTGTGGGACGTGGTGCTCTGCACAAACGACGGCAGCACGTTCCTGTTCCAGGTGGCGCTGGCGCTGCTCAAGCTCAACGAGCGCAACCTGCTGCAGTGCGATACGCCGGCGGGGGTGTACACGTACATCAACCACCACATGACGGAGCATGCCATCAGCATTGACGGCCTCATCCAGGCCAGCGAGGGCCTACGCAAGGTGGTGCGCAGAGAGGACGTGGAGCAGCGGCGGGACAAGGCGATCCAGGCCGAAAGAGACCTCGTGGCGGAGAGGCAAGGCACGCGGGCGACGACGAGATCGGCCATGAGCCACGACGACGACGACGCGGGGTCGCTGGCGGAGACGGAACCCCGACCCATGGACAGCTGAAGTGCGGGGCGAGGATGGTGTGTCTGGGGACGGGCTCGAGCAACGAGGCGGGAGGATGTTGGACATGCGGAGCGACTTGATACCCTTTCTCATTTGTGTTTTCTTCTCGTGAGTAGGCGCGTGCTTGGAGAATGCATCGTCGGGTCACGGCCGCCGGCGATTAGCGCTGGGGAGAGGGCGGCGGGTCGGCCACCCATCCGTTGGGATACATCCCTGTCTATGGTAGAGCTGTCTAGATATATCATGGCAATACATGAGAATAGGATAGGACAGGATAAGATACATGATGCTTGGTACATGCGGGCAGGTTCACACGCCACACAGGACCGGCAAAACGGAAGACTGGGAGGGAAGCGGGCCCGGGCTCTCGATACATCGTCCCGCCGGCGGGGGGGCGCGGCCGGCCGGCCTCCTTACAGCTTGGCCTTGTTGTCCTTGGCCCACTGCTCGTACCACACCTTGCCAAACTCCCTCCGGTCGGCCTCGCGCCGCTGGTCCTCGTCGAAGCGCTTCTCCTCGGCCGCGAGCCCCGCGCCGTTGATCTCCGCGACGAGCACCTTGTACATCTCCGCCTTGATGGTGCCGTAGACGCCGGCCTTGGGCTTCTCGAGGAGGTCGCGCTCCTTGACGAAGGCGAGCGCGTCGGCGACGCCGTTGGGGGCCAGCGCGTCGGCGATGCCGGCGTCGACGGCCTGCGGGCCGGAGAAGCGGCGGCCCTCGAGGGCGACGGTGCGGTAGGCCTGCGGGGTGAGCTTGTGCCGGAAGATGGCCGCCATGGCGGGCTTGAGGGGCGCGCCGAAGAGGACCTCGTTGAGGCACAGGAAGCCCTTGGGGGCGGGGGCCAGGCGGTAGTCGTGCGCCATGGAGAGCATGAGGCCGCCGGCGTAGGTGTGCCCGTTGAGCAGGGCGATGGTGGGCATGGGGAAGCTGCAGGAGGGGCGTGGGCGCGCCCGCGCGTGTCAGTTGAGTCGGTTCCGCCGCTTAAGCTTTTCATCCCGCTGCCTGACCCTCCCCCTCCTCCTCCCCGCTCCCTTATCACGAGAGGGCTGTCTCCATCTGTCGGGCTCATAGAAACAAACACACACGGAAACATACTCCCCCCCTCCCCTCGAGATTCTGGCCTTCTCCCCCGCTGTGGGATCCTCGCCCATCTCCACGCACGGGCACGGGAAACCCCACGCCTTTACACCCCCACGGGAGTCCACGGCACCGTCGCGGCGAGGGGAGAAAGCCAGAGTATCAGAGGGAAGTCGGGAGCTGAGAGAGACAGAGAAGGGAGAGGATGGCGCAAAAGCGAAAGAAGTGAAGGAAAGGCAAACTCACGTCAGGAAGCGTCGCCAGACATCGTAGAACAGCGCCCAGAAGCCCTCGGTGGTGATGGCATGCTCGAGGTCGAGCCCGTTGGAGTAGAACTTGGGGATGCCGCTGGTGGTGACGACGACGCCGGGCGCGTAGCCGCCAAACTCGATGACGTCGAGGGCTGCGAGCAGGGCGCGGCAAAAGGGCGTCGTGAGGCGGTTGTCGGGCGGCGAGACCCAGGTGAGGAGGTAGACGCCGGCCGACGGCTGGGTCGCCGTGATGGCGCCGCCGGGGTGCGCGCCCAGCGCGGGAATGGGGATGCTGAAGAGGGGCTTGTCGGCGGCCATGGCTGTGGTGTGTTCTCTTTTCTCTCTCTCTTCGTGAGGCCCTCCTTTTTTGGGTTCGTCGATATCGGCTGGTTGCTCGGAATATATGTGAGGGTGAGGATGAGATGAAGTTGAGGTGAGAGCGCGTGGCGCGCGCCTGTGCCGAGGTACTAGCCGCTACTGGTAGCGGCCGGCAACCTCCAACTAATCAATCCATCAGCGGCAGCCGACAGCCTCGTGCCGCCGCCGCCCGCGCCCGCGCCCCTTCGGCCGACCGCCGATTATGGTTAAAATCGGTCCGAAGTCCGGTTCCCGATCTGCTTCTTCGTCAGCCCCTCCAGTTCAGCCAGCCCATGCGGTTCAACGCATGCATCTCCCCCGGGGCCGCGCGGAAAAGAGACGTGTTTCGGGGGCAGAACGCCAGCCCGGCTGTTCCGCTCCGGCCGGTTTCACATGTCTCCGCCGAAAGTGGGGCCCGCTCCGCCACGGGCGGGCTACCCGATACCGGGGGCGGGCTCCAACCCGGCCGCCGGGCGCGCGCGCGCGCGCACCGGGCCCCCGGCAGTAGTGTCGCGGTGGGATCTCTCAATGTCACCAGCCCACGTTGTGAGAATGCTGTGGGAGGGCAGCGATCCGGGGCTCCGCAGCGCGTGCGCCCTGACAGGGCGGAGGGGGCGGGCGGGTATGGCGCATCAAGTGCCCAGGGACTTGCTGGCCCCTCAACTCGCTGCGAAGACTGGGCATAAGGCTTGACTTGTATGGGCCGCGCCCGCCCCATACACGGACGGACGGGGTCTTGTCGCCCGCTCCAAGCTGAGCTTAACCTTTGGACACGCACGGCTGCGCTGCATAAAGCCAACGTTACATGTACCTGTACGCATTACCACGCAAAAGCTTGATAAAGCCTCGACTTCATGTTCCCAGAACCCCACTGCGCCTTTTTGGATCCCGTCGACTCGCCAGCCCCGAGTACCTAATGCCAACGCGAAACCGTTTGCTCCGGGCCAAACTCCCCTTCCGCTCACGACCCTCCAGCTCGTCCCGTACGCCAAAGCCCTTGCTAGTCCAGCACTGAAGTTTCCTCGTTGAAAGCCTTTGTTCATCAGCCTCTCGCTCCTGGTCGATCCAACAGCACGGCCTCAGCTATCAGCAACGCCCCCCCGCGGTCCGGTCCGTTTGTCGGTGACACCGCCGGTCTGCCCCGCCGGATCTCGTATCCGGCAGGCAACATTCGCACGCGCAGCATGGGCTGTAGTGGTAGCACACCCCGCGGCAAGCGATTGTTGGCTTCGTTGGGTACGGGTATGTCCAGTGCACGAGGCTGGCCCGCGTGTAGCTTTGCCGCGCACCTCCGCGGCTGTTGCTTGCGGTTCGACCATACTGCTTGTTGTTGGCAGCAGCGGCGGCAAAGAACGGGAGGCGGAAGATTGCAAAGGCACCCTTCATTGTGAGAAGCGCTAATCTGGCAGTTGGAGAAGAGATGTGGAAAGTTGTTCTTGCTCTGAGACTGGTCTAGTGTAGTTGGAGTTGATACTGTAGCTCGACTGGTACTGAAGAATGGGAACCAAGACGCGACGGCCTCGTGCTTTAATACTCCCGCTCAGAATGTCTATGGCGTCGTTGGCTCTGCCAGCTCACGGCACGCGGCAAACCGACTTCCTCACCCCTTTCCCTGTGCCGGACGCTGTGTCACGATGATGAATGCGACGCTGACGACGATTCCACATGGAAACGCTGAAGCTGGAAGTCGAGAACCGTTGCTATTGTCGGCGCTCTATACGTACGGCATCCGGCACGACAACTCCGTCCCCCAGCCCAACCGCGACCATTATTAGGCCCGAATCTTCGGTCAGGTATCGATGAGTCTGGCCCTGCTACCCCCGTGGGATGCCAACCAATGGCCTCCCAGGGAATAAGGCAACGGCTTACGAAGCGGGCAATGCATGCCTCGAGATGTTCGTCATGCGCATCCCTCAACCCCGACCAACCCATTGTTTAAGATTTGCCGCAGTCGACTCCTGTATCGGCGTACCTTTTGTCTCGGCATGGAAGGGCGTTCGAGGCTCGCGCCACGCCTGCTTGGCATCGCATCACCCTCCGATCAGGCCTCCGATCAGGGTCCGGGGTCATCAGACTGCATCGTATCGTTGACATTTGGACGATTGGAGACAGCTCTGCGACATCCTTCAAAGGAGGCGCTTCGAAGCTGTGGCGATTATAATTTCTGACGGGTACAGGCCCCGCGAGGCGGCCCGAGCCGTAGTTTGGACCGGCGTGGGTTATGAGGAGTCGAATAGATCGCATGAAGTGCGGACTACTTCGTATACTGCGCTGTATGCAAAGGGCCCTACATAATAGTTGCCAGGCAAACAACCGTGACTGTACACTGCACACTACGAAGTATAGTGGTGTCTTTGTAAAACCCTCGGCGCATATGCCAGAGTTGCGTGCGACAGGAATGACGCTGAGCGTCCCTTGCTCGTCGGCGCCCTTGTCAACACGTCCAGGCACCAGGTGTCCTCGTCAAAGCCGAATCGGCTTGCCCGAGATGCCTCCGGCAAGTAAAGGCCAGGAATACGCCGTGAATCAGGCAATCTCTGATGTCATTTGAGCAAGTTTGAGGCAGCTGGTGCTACACTCCAGACATCACGCAGCTCATGAAACGAGGCGAAGCAGTCACGCCTGCCCATGCCTTCTCAAAGATGACATGGTGCCGCGCTGAAGACTTGCTGAAGTATAGCTATCGCTGCTAATAGTCCGCCGAAGGCCATCGGACGGATGAAGCGGCCGTTCTTGTTCCCAACATGGCTGCCAGTGGCAGCGGGTACCCGCCCCGTACGCCAATACCAAGATCACCAAGGGATGTGATGGGTCGGTCCCCAAGGTTTCTGTCTCCATGAGCCAGCGATGCCTGCCGCCGAAACGGCCACCAGGGGCTACTCGCCCCAGCCTGAAGTGCCGATGGCCCGATTGCTGGTCGGGGCCGTGGCAAGCAAGGGTGTGCTCACCCACCGGAAGAAGGCCGTGTTGATAACGTGCCGAGCCATCGCCCCGCCTCGGCAGACACTTTCATGCGGGAAAACGGTTAACCGGCCTTGGAAGCATGCCAATACGATGGCCGTGGCCGCAGAGGACGAGTGACCACCGTGCTGCTGGTCAGGAGAAAGCCGCACGCGGTGCACCGAGAGCCTCTGCGGAACGTCGTCATCGCAGACGTGTATCGGGACGTGAGTGGCGTCGAACCTCTATTGAGTTGTTCCTATCCCTGACAATGACTTCATCTGCTGCTGCTTAAGCTTCGAACCAGAAACCGCCCTGGCAACCGGACGAGACATCGGAGCAGGTTGTGGGGGGCCGGAACTCCTTCTCCGGCCTACCCCCTCGCGACTTTTTAGAATTGAACCCCTCGTGGCCAGGTGGATGACCCATCGCCCCTCAGCTGGTTTAGGTGTCTTTGCCCTTGTTTCCTGAAGGAGCACAGCGTTCGCCGAAGGCGGCACCCCACGTCAGCTCACCGAAGTCCCATACCGCCAGAGTGGTTCACAGCGCTCTCTCGCCAAGACCAGTGCAGAATAACGAGTCTCACTTGATGAAGACGATTGCTAATTGTAAGTGTAGGAAACCATAGTCGGACAGATAATCCACAGATGACGTTTTCCCAGCCAACCGAGAGATGCCTAGACCTTTACCTGAACCTTAAGTGCGACGACTCGCGTTAATGCCGGCGACCCAGGCCGGCCGATACTACCTCTGAGATATGCATTTAGAGGTAATTGTCTCTGCAAATAGTAAAATCTGCCTTCAAGTCAGTCTTTTCAGCGGCATCATCAAGGAGGACCAAGACTTCGGTTGGCCGCACAGTCAAAGTGAGTGAAGCGAATTATTGCTAACCCTGTTGTGGTCTATATGCTTTTGACTCTTGAATGGACAGCCGCCTGAGATGGAAATGGATGCCCCGGACCAAGTCTGTGAGCCATAGGGCAATTGTGTACGTTGAAACAACATGAAAGGCTAGAGGGACGGCATCAATGTTCTACTCCCCCGAGCGACAATTCTGAACTTTATGGTTGGGCCCCCTCTACATGACTCTCGCCCTGCGCAATCTCCATCTTCGCTATCGCGCTCATCACCAAAGGACACGTCTCTGGGCGGCAAGACTGCTTCGCCTTCCTGAGGCCTTCAGCCCAGATGTTCCACATCTCCATGGTCAGAACTAGCTCGTTGTGGTTGGGATTGAAGACACGCTTGTGCTGGATGTTGGCCCAGAGCCGCGTTGGTGCGTAAATGAGCCACATACAAGCGGTTCGAATGATTGGGTCCGTAGGGCTCGACTCTTCGAATGCCTGATGGAAGGCATGCGTCGCCAAGGGTGAAAAGTCCACGTCGGTGACTTCTGAGCTGGTGTAGTTTGCCCTGCTTGCGGCGCTGAGCTGCGCGAGGAGAGCGATCATGTTTTCCCAACGGTCATGCTGGTAATGCGTGGCTTTGGGATCTTTCGGGTCTGGGACGTCTCAAATTAGCAATGAGTTGATAGCGACAGTCAGGTAGTGAAGACCGAGGGCTCGCGTGGGTACTACTCTGAGACTTACCGAACTCTTGCCAGGCGTCAGCGACAGTGTACCCAAGGGCTGGTAGCCCTGTCCAGAGCAGCTCGCCCTCGTGCCTCATCTGCTCTCCCGTCTCGGCGTCATCCATCCTCTTCTTTTCTAGTTGGATGACGAATTCAACCATCTTGGTCTGCTTCTCCGGGACGGTGCGCTTCGCGATCTCGATCAGAGATTGCCATGTATTCCAGGGGAAAACCCCGAGCGGAGCCTTCACGTCTGAAGTTTTGGCGGCGGCCGCGAGGGCTGTAAACTCCTCGAGAGCGTCGTCAACGGAAGCGTTGTGCTTTTTGGCCAGGTTGTCGAGGAGCTTGTATTGGGGTAGAGCCTCAAGTTCAATGATCCAACGGGGCGGCGCGTCGGAGCCTCCGTGGCCAGGGGGCCTAAAAGGCCGGAACATTCTGGATCGGCCGTCATGCAGGTGCAAGGGAGACGCGGACGCTGTCACGACCAGCACGAAGAAGAGCTGTAGCTGCATGATTAGACACAGAGATGCGATTCGCTCCGGGAAACTCAGTAATGGTAGCTTACTCCGAAGATTGTAGCAGGTTTGCGCCGAGCGAAGGGCGGGATTATATGGTATGAGAAGCAAGGCGTTGCTAGCGGCCTCTTCGTTCATTTGAGAGTCTATGCGCGGAACAGAATGCTTCAGCTTCTGATCGATGACGAATTGTCAAGTCCTCAGTGGTGAAGCTGATTCGTGCCTCTCCACGGGCCACAACTATAGTGGGGTTGGGGAGGCTGTTCTCGCGAAAATGGGCGCGGCGAACTTGCGGCTGTAACGTGAAGACGTAAGCACAGGTTGGTGCTCGGACGCTTCCCGTTCTATGCCCTAATGCTGCACAAGTCTTTGCCCGGCAGTCTCACGTCTGCCACGTACCACGGCAATTCTCAATCCGATTTCTATGTACCCCAAGCGGCGTCGCCGGTTCTTACGCGGGCCCCCGAACCAGATCGACCCAGACAGCTGACACAGAGTGATGACTTGACGTCAGGCGTTTCAGGGCCAACTTGGTCTCAGCAAACCGGGCGACATTGCTGTCGCGTTGCCCCATTGCTTGGCCATGACAAGAGTCACTGACCGAGCACCTGCGTCTCGCCTCGCGCCAGCCAGAAGAAGATTGCCAGATCCAACGTTGTGCCTTTCCTGGTGACAATCGGTGGCGACACAGCTTGCGGCAGCGAGAGGAACGACCGGCAATGCATCAGACTGCAAACAAAGGACTGGTCAAGTGCCGGTGCGACGGCGACGGATCTTGTGCACGTTGTCGCCGCCACCGGACCTCTACGCAAACATGACTTTGTCGCCGTGAGTTACAGCAACAGTGAGAGCATGGTTGGCGTGGGCAGTTACTATCATATTCCCGCTCGCGAAACGGGATACAGAAGGATCTCTTTGATGTTGCCCTGCTCTAGGCAATGGCATCCGACGCGGTCCAGCAGCAAGCCATGACCCAGGTACCACGAAGCGGGAAAGAGCCTCTCAATTTGCTGCGTACAATGACAATCTTCCTATAACAAGCTGCCTCATACATGCTCAAAACGCTCATTAAAATCCGACGACGGTCAAAAGCAGTGCAACACAAGCGCAAGATGTGGAATGCTCTACTTCCAGTCGACTATAGAGGCAAGCGCCTCCATCGGCCTCGCCGTTTCCCCCGTGCGACTGAAGCAAAGTGCACCTTAAACAAACTGCAATTGAGTCTTGGGGTGAAGTAAAAGATCCTCGTGCCATTTGATGACTTATTATCCCATATAAAAAGGCATCGCAACCCTCAGAGCTGTGCTCACCGAGACCCGCACAGCGTTGCCTCCCAAAGCACCAAGAACGCAACTTGACAATGAGATTGAGTATCGGGAACATCCTGCTAATCGCCATCGTTGCCAGCTCGAGTGCCCAAGCGAGCACCAAACTCCGGGACGTCCACTGCGGTGGCAGCAGCTGGTCCAGAGACCAAATTACCCGTGCTATAGAGCAGGCCAAGGCGCTCCGCGACTCCGATTATGTTTACCCTCGCCCGTTCTTTAACAGAGACATGAAGGAGAAAGTCCTTTTCAATGTCGAGGGTCAACTCTGGGAGTTCCCTCTCACTGACCCTCCGTGGACCAGTATGTGTCTCCTTTAGGAGCTTTCTCAGCAAGGAGTGCTGGATTCGTCGACGCAGGCTTGTAGCTAACTGTCCTAGATGGTGTGAGTCCAGGTACTTTTCGAGTGATCATGAAGGAAGACTTCAGACATGTTGGGGTTACCAACAAGAAGCCTGGTCTGCCTGGGGATATTTACAGATGCTAGAACTTATGAACTTTGAGAAACGGCTGTAATGACGCACTCTACCAGCCTAACTTGGAGGATGCATTGGTGAAGCTAAGTCGGTCACATGTAAGGCCAGTGGCATACGCTTTGGCAGGCACTGCGTGCAGCCTCAAATTAATTGAACCGAGGCTCACTGTGTTGTTTTATATCGAGCCGTGGCTGTCATCCTGTGAGCTCGCTCGCATATGCCATGCAGCAAAACGGCGCGCACGTCATGTTCTCTCGGTGAACGGAAGTTTAGACTGCTGTCTGGCGAGTAATGGCGCACTGACGTGGTAGGACGTGTCGAGACATGGAGCTGGCGGTCGGAGCGACACTTATTTGCAGAGACCGCGTCATCGCCACTGTCACCAAGAGTTGGCCTGTTTGAGAACTGGATCGAAGGAATGAAGAGCGTATCGGTACACAGGATGGTACCCGTAGCAATAAGATCTGCGACTACGACATAGTAGTAGCTGAAGGAAGCAGCGACGGCAATGAGAGAGGCAGCACTCGCAGCGACTCTACAGCAGTGCATGTTGGGTCCAACAGCAATCAGGGACAGCGGGAATTGAGGCACAACCCCGTTAGGCTACAACAGCAATGCGCTTAGGTCGGCATGCAACACTTGCCTTTGTAGGCGGCTACATTATACATGTTCCGTCTTGGTACATGTGACAGGGGGCTGGCATTCAAACGGTCGTTTCATGAGACATCAGCCACGTCCAGGGCCGCATTTGCAAAAACGCCGAGGCGCATCCTCTCACAAAGCGAAGTTAGAAGACATATACTTCCCAATGCTGTGACGGCTAACTTACATAACTAGTTCTAGGACTTATCTAATATCCCTTCTCCTCGAAATACTCGGACTATATAACATCGACAGCGCCCTGGTGAAAACGTAAACAATGAGGCACTTTCCTGCTCACCAATAGACACGGTTCCCTCTTCTGCCTCAGAACACTGCCTCAAAATGAGACTTCCACTTGCTCTGATACTCCTCTCGTCCACTGCATATGCCGCAGTGCCTTCAGTACAGGGAGCCACAACAGAAGATGACGCCGAAAAATACGTAGCCGACTTCAATCGACAGGTAGACAGTGGAAAGGTATGCTTTTGCCTTGACTTTGGCTAGACCCCAGGCTGATAAGACAAAGTGTGATCCGAAATCACAGGGGTGCACTTTTCTATGGGCTTATACCAGCCTTTATGAGGCTGCACAAGGGCCGAAGTGGACACGTCAGATCCGGAGCAGGACGATCAAGTGTACCCACGGAACGGTAAACATCCCCTTTGCATTTGACAAGGAACCAATTGCCAACTCATGTTTGTTTCGCTTCTAGTGTACTGCGTCGAACGGAGTCTGTAAGCTTCAGAAGAACCAGCTTGATGACAGCGTCACGTCATTGTGCCACTAGCAATTTTCGCGGTACGAAGACTATGCGGCATGGGAAGTAGTTTAGACTTGTCGGAGACACAATGAATATTTCGATTAGGAACAATTGATCCTGATCGGCGGCCATGTGAAGCTGGAAGAGTCGAGATCAATGCTCCGTCATCGTTCCTCGCGAAGACTCCGTCTGGTGTCCTTGTGGACTGCGAGTGCAAAGGCAATTTTGCTGGTGCACTTCAAAGTGGTCAGCATAGATTGGACCAAAGGCAGATTCCCCTCGCTGATCCTGTTTCCGCCATCGCATCGAGGTCCGCCGCGACTTCACAACGCCACATGACCAATGCAAATTACAGGAACGATCGGGAATGTAAACCTTCTTCAGCCATCTCGTCCTCCACGCCGAGAGCACAGCGTCTTACGGGCACTGCTTACAATTCATGTGACGGGAAACTCAAGTACGCCGAGCCTATCGGTTCCGCATCCAGTTCTTCGGCAACCAGCGTCAATCTGATTCGATCCACAGCCCCGATCTTCACGGCTTGTGTACGGCATCTCGCTCCCCGCACGATCACGACAGAGTGCTTCCCTACTCTTGCTTACATGTATCAGCTCGCCCAGGATCCCAGGACATCATTCGTGGCTGAGTTCGAGGTCCACGCAGTTGCCGTTCTACCCAGTATTCCTCGACCGTTGTAACATGAATGCATACCAAGGCATACTTCGGTGTGCGTAGCTTTGGGTGTCTTCCCCGCCATCCACTCACCAGTCGACGCCAAGTGCTTGTCTGCCTCACAAGGACTTTCCTGCATGAATGTATCAAGGCACGAGCGCGTATTACTCACGGCGGACACGGTATCCACTACAGTGCAGCTGGACAACCGACAGGATGTAACTCCCTCGAGCGCAACGGTGAGAGCAAAGTGGGCGCCGTTCGTTTGTTTCGTTGATGTTGGCTGGCGTGGTCGTTCTGCCTCACGATTCGTAGCATCGGCAATTTATTGCCGGCGTTGCCTCGGCTTCAAACCCGCGATCTGTTTCACGAGTCCCGAAGGTAGCCATCGTGGGGTGTGGTCGGTGTGTTACCTTCCTGAGGCGGCGCGTATGCATGTTGCCTGCGGGCATGCATTGGAGCCCGAAACGGGTCCGTACATGGCCTTGGCGTGGCTGTGTCAACTGTGCTGTCAAGGCATCGCGTAGTCGATGCTTCCCGACACGTGTTGACACAAATCCCTCACGGACCATCTTGAAGCAACGCAGTCATGCCATGGCGGGGTTTGGAAGCCCCTCTCGGCCATCATGTATAAAGGTCTACTCCTCAACTTCCGTGATGGGAGGACCGAGGAGTTCATCGTTCGCGCGTGTCACTCCTGTCTAGTTCCCACTATTACACGAAAGCTTTCTCAAGTTCGAACAGCCCAACATGTCTTTCCGCCAGTCTGCCTCCAACATCCGCGTCGACGACGGCCATATCCTTCGCGCCTCTATCCAGAACGGCAACGGCGACTGGGTCGACGCTGAGATCGACCTTGACGGGTTCATCGGCAACAGCAACGGAAGGTTCGAGTGGGGTGGTGAGAGTATGTCCCTGTCATTCAGAAACCTTGCGTCACCGCTACTTCTAAGCACATGTTCTCGACTTCCCTTTTTCACAAAATACCCTTGCCCATCTCCACCCAACGACGTCTTCAGCCGCAATCATCCACAAGCGTGGTATGATCTAGGACACAGCGCAATCTAAACGAAGCAAACTGCGTACTGACATTTTGTCTCTCCGCCCTTAAAGACTTCAGCCACTCTGCCGAGGATATCAGGTTCAGCATGGAAGGCGCCAATGGGGACATCCCTGTTCTGCGCGCCCGCCTGTCCGACGTGGATGGCAACCTTCACGATGCCGACATTAACCTGGATGAGCGCATCGGCAATGAGGATGGCAACCTCTCCTTCGGTAAGCATTATCGGCCACCTTCCAATCACAGCATCCTGCATTTTTTGTGGCTTCCCATTGACACTTGAATACAGCGTAATTGGTGCATTGTTCAAGTCGAGGGCGAAGCAAATGGGCCAGTTCTGCCATCACGGAAGCCATTCCGCCTATTGTGTAGCTTGTATAAGTGAACTAGCCGTAAAAATGCACTCAATTCTGAAGTCAAACTATCGCGAACTACATGTGTGGTTCATTTGATGTTTCTGGCCGCGGGTTCATGCAAGCCACATGCGCGAACGCTAGCGCTGGGCCCTATAGAAGCGTCGAAAGTAACACCACATCAGCCCTATCACAGCCTGCTTGACACCAGATAGGGAATGTTCTGCGCCTCGTAAAGATCCTTGTGGTCGCTCTTGATGAGGTCGGCGCCCTGAAAATCGCGTCAGTAATGTAGAGCCAGCGGTCACCAGCATTCTCTCGCACTCACCTTCTCGCCAATCATGTACACAGAGTTTTGGATGCGACAGTCCGGGATGACGGGAATGACAGACGCATCTGCCACGCGGAGGTTCTTCACGCCATGCACGCGCAGGTTGGAGTCAACGACGCCTTGGTGGATGGACTTGGAGAGACGTGCCGTTCCGCAGGGGTCTGGAGCAGAGGTTAGCTGACTGCAGACTCAGAGGTTGAGGATGAAAACTCACGGAAGCCAGTCTGACTTCTATCCAGGACAGCCCTCTTCATTTCCGCGTCGGACTCGAGGGGCATCTTCCACGGATACTCGGACACGACGATATCCTTGAAGCCCGCGCCGGTCATCAGCAGGTCATAGGTCCATCGCACTCCCTCGCGCATAGCCAGGATATCGAGATCGTTGCCAAAGAAGTTCAAGTTGATGTTGGGTTGCACCAGAGGGCTGGACGAGTTCAGAGTAACCTCGCCTTCGGACAGAGGCCGAAGAAGATCAACAATTACGGTCATGTAGCTGCCTTCTTCAGGGACCGGGTAATGCCACTGAAACGCGGTGCTGAACATGCCGACAAAGTCAAGCTCGAAGTGAGGCTGGCCGGCGGGACCAAAGGGGTCCAAGCCACCGTTTGCGGCCTTGGCGGCGCGGTACTCCTCATGCTTCTCAAGTCGCTCATCAATGCGAGGGAAGCCAACGAGCTCCAAGAGCCCAGAGCCGATGGGACCAGTCCTGTCGCGGTTGTAGGCGGCAACTGCGTTCTGCTTGAGGGGACCGTCCCGAAGAATGTAGTCATCCAGGCCGTAGCCATCCTTGATGCGAAGCACAAAAGGCACAATTGGATGATCGAGGAGATGCTGGCCAACATGAGGCGAGTCAACCTGGACGTCAATGCCGTGTCGGGCCAATTCTGCTGCAGGACCAATGCCGCTCAGCATGAGCAGCTTTGGTGTTTCGAACACGCCCTGCGACAGGATGACCTCGCGACTCGCGTAGACGCTAATCTCGGTGTTCGACGCCTCGCTGACGACAGTCACGCCCGTGCAAGTCTTTGTGGTCGGGTCGATGATGAGCTGCTTCGAGCGGACGCCGTAGATGATGGTGACGTTGGGCTTGTTCTTGAGGTAGAGGAAGCTACCCTGACGCTGGCCGTCGTAGATGGTGTCCACGCAGTGCGTGAGGCCACGCATTTCGCCCTCGTATATGTCCTCGGTCAGCCGCTCGCCCTTTGAGACCCACGCCTCGGTGAGCGCATCACGGAACGGCTGCATCTCCGGGACAAGATCGGCGTGGGCAATATTCACGGGACCGCCTGTGCCGATCTTGCTCAGCTCGGCCGGGTACAGCTTCTCGTCGTCGTGGTAGGTGGCGCACTTGCGGAGGTAGTCCACGCAGCCATCCCAGTTCCAGCTGGGGCCGCCAAACTCCTCCCAGACGTCAAAGGTGGGCTTGGATCCCGGGATCCAGGTGAAGTAGTTGGCGCACGAGCTCCCGCCGAGGACCTTGCCGCGTGTGTTGGGCTTCTCAATGCGCTCGTAGTCATCGCGCTTGATCATGGTCGACTTGTAGGCCCAGTCGTGCTTGCTGCCGCGAAGCCCAAATGCCTGTGACGGGGTCGTGATCTCGGGGACTTGGTCGGGGTTGGGCACGCCGGCTTCGACGATGAGGACTCGAACATGGGGATTCTCAGCCAGGCGGCCAGCGACTGCATTGCCAGCTGTGCCGCCACCAACGACGATGAAGTCGTACTCGTTGCCATTGGAAACCATCGCCATGACTGGTGGTGTTTAGAGGTCTCGGGAAGTGATAATGGCTCGGCTGAAGTTCAGAATTGTCTATGCAAGTAGAGAGAAGTTGTCGATATCGATCAAACACCACATTCCATGGACAGTCGGCCAGGCCATACTTATACGACCTCGAGCCGGCATCTCTCCGCCGCATCAAGCCGTTGCCGTACGGACTCGGGCCCGATAGCACCGTCATACCGGCCATGCCGAAAGTATGGAGTTGCCTGGCTGAGAACCTGGAATAATGTCTCAATGCATTCAGTTCCCATGCTCTGAGGCAGAGGCGACGTCTGAACTCGGGCGGTAGATGCTCGGCAAGATCCGAGAACCGCCAGCGAAATGTTCCGGAAGCCCGCGGCGGAATTCGCTCGGCATCTCACGCTGGTGGGCCATGGTTCAGCCACGGCCATCAGCCCGCCGCCCGGGATTCCCTCGGAGTCTTTGCGCCAGGGCAAGCACATTGCATAGCGACGCAACGGGGCATCTAAGTTCTCGGAATTGTATGCCGCGAAGGCTCTGAAGTCCTCTTCTCTTTTTTGCTCCGACGCGCATTACAATGCCGGTCTTGCGGTAGATCAACTTGCCGCTTGACGCAAAGTCTCACCGGAACGGCTCACTCGGAAGGCCAAGGTCCACAATTACGTAGAGCGTGCGAATGTTTCGAACTCGCAGCATTTTGGGCATTGATTGCTAGCGAGAAAAAAGAGTTCCTATTTGCAAAGTGCTACGGCGGTTTGGGCCATGGTTCTTCTATTACTTTACCGTACTGTAGGCTCGACTTCAAGTATTCGCGCGATGCAGAACGAACAAGACACGGAGACTCGGAGTAAAGAGAGACAATGGAGATGTTGACACGAGACGCACGGGTCAACAGAGGCAGATAGGTAGCTTCATGAGAGCGTCGACGGGTAACATGGCTACATTGCAAACAAGTGTTTTCATGGACTATCCACTCGGTCGCTTCTGGCGGGCCGCAAGCCGCTACGACCCCCGGTCGGGGCTGTCTCGGCGTTCAAGTTCTCGTTTCATTGGTCATATAGCTCTAGGCGCCTTGCATGCGCGTTTAAGACGGGCATTCAGTTTAACTTCACTGCACGTATCATAGCGCTCGGTGTTGCTATGGCCTCAATTCACAGGTCCCCAGTGCTTCATGGACGGTTCAGCCAGGTGCCGTGGTCTCTCCCCATCGCCTTCCAACAGACTTGGCAGCAGACGACAACAGCATGTTTACAGGGTAACGCGCAAGCAGTACCTTCTCTCCGTATCCGCTGGCGCTGATGCAGTTGTGGTCTGGTGACAGCCCCAACTTCTGCAAGTCGACGTTATTGGAACTGACGGCAGGGGTCACCACGGCCTCATGACCTTCGCAGGCGCCTTACGAGTCCTAGGCGGAAGAGAAGAGTTGCATTGATAGGACGTCAGGCTGAGCCTCAACAAACCACCCATGCCACCGGTCTCAGAGGCCCTGGCCCTGGGTAATCTGACATGATCCGGCTGCCGCCTTCCCGCACCACCGGCGATATGAAGTAGAAAAACGCATCGACTATTTGGGCATGTTGCAGAAGCACGGTTGACTCATTGCTGCTGTGCGACGTGGACGCAGAGCCACGGACTCCCCCGCTCAGGTTCTCATCAAGTATAAAGCAATAGGTTGCCTGCGCTTGCTCAAGGGGTCCTTCGTCTTTTTTGCTTGACCTCTTCGCTCAACTGTTGCGCCATTTCGCAAATCCCAGCACAAGCTCAAACAACGCTCACGGCAAACGCCACCGCACTACGGCACGATCACGGGAGAGGCACCAGACGTTCGTGTGACAATGAAGAGCGACTGGAGCAAGCCAGATCTTCTGTATCGCGTCAACTGCAGCTGCTGTTCGCAGGCGCCCACCGTCGAGGGCCAGGACATTGTGGCCCGCTCCAGCGCCAACGTCAACCTCTTTGCGCAGCACGACGAGAGAAAGCTCGAGGAACTGAAGAAGTGCTTCGAGCAACACATGGACTGGTCATGCAGAGAGCCGTCTCCGTTCATGTCGGCATACGGCGACGAAGAGAAAGCAAGGGAACGAGCCGAGCAGCGCGTCGACGACGAGCACCTCGACGTGACTGTGACGACAATTGACGCGAGTCTTCTCGGCAAGGGAGCTGTCCGGCATGTGCTTTCCGTGAGGGCCCAGTTCAACATTCAGCTCGAGGAGAAGGTGTATTATGCTGCTCAGCACGAGTTTCTCATTTTGCACCGCGTTCCCAAGGAGGCTATTCTGGATGTCGAGCTGGTCGACTCGTGATGGCGCGGCCGCTTCGGCGTGCCTGTCGTCCTGGATGCGGCTAGGATGCAGTGGCATGGCTCTGACGAACGCTGTCTGGCGGATCGAGGCTGGCAGGGTTTGAGAGATTCGAGAGCGTTATCATGTAGACTGTCGTGGATAAGTAGGTAATTGATGGCCTGTGTATATGACGTTCTAGTCAAGATTATATTGTGAGTGGTTAGGGAAGGGATTGTTGCTGTTTAAGCCAACCAAACGTCCACGGGACCGCGAGATTCAGGGCCGTGGTTTTAGCCCGAGCGCATCTTCACTCGCTGCCCCACCATAGCTCCAGCGGGTGCGCTAGCCACCTAAGTTAGCGCGTACCTACCTGAACTCCCCCACCACCGAATCCCATCTCCAACGTCCGGCGCACCTTCCAGCTGGCAACTTCATACCTCCAGCTCCCATCAACACCATCTCTCTACCCACACCCGAGGCAGCAATGGCGACGCAGAGCCCGCCTGCCACCGGCGGCGGCAGCGGCAGCGGCAGCAGCGCCGGCACCGTCGTCTTCTTCCACCCGGACCTGGGCATCGGCGGCGCCGAACGGCTCGTCGTCGACGCCGCCGTCGGCCTGAAGCAGCGCGGCCACCGCGTCGTCATCTTCACCAACCACTGCGACCCCTCGCACTGCTTCGACGAGTGCCGCGACGGTAGGCTCGCCTCCCTCATCCATCCAGTGCCCCCAAAGAGAGGGAGCAACGGAAAAGGGAGAACAAGCTGGCTGACACTTCTCTCGTCCTCACCCCGCAGGCACCCTCGACGTCCGCGTCCGCGGCGCCTGGCTCGTCCCCCCGACCATCCTCTCCCGCCTGTCCATCCTGTGCGCCATCCTGCGCCACCTCCACCTCCTGCTGCACATCACGCTCCTCACCACGGAGCTCGCCTCGCTGCGGCCCCGCGCCGTCGTCGTCGACCAGCTCTCCGCCGGCCTGCCCCTCCTGCGCTACGTCCTCGACCGCGGCGTCCCCGTCCTCTTCTACTGCCACTTCCCCGACCTGCTGCTCGCCCGCGGCCGCGACGCCTCCCTCCTCAAGCGCCTCTACCGCGTGCCCTTTGACGCCATCGAGCAGTGGACCATGGCCTTTGCGCACGCCGTCGCGGTCAACTCCGAGTTCACCCGCTCCGTCGTGAACAAGACGTGGCCGCGCCTGGGGAGCCAGGTCCCCATCAAGGTCGTCTATCCTTGCGTTGATGTTGATGCTGCCGCTCGCGAGGACGCCGAGGTCAAGGCGTCGGCAGGCAAGGGCAAGGAGCTGCTGGGCGGCGACAGAATCATACTCAGCATCAACCGCTTCGAGCGCAAAAAGGACATTGGCCTCGCCATCAAGGCCTTTGCCGCCATTCCCGTCGCCGACCGCAAAAACGTCTGGCTGGTCCTCGCCGGTATGTGTCCCTCTCGCGCCCCGTCACGGGCCTTGCTATGCCGGCTTCCTTGCCCAACTGCCTTCTCATGACTGACCTCATCCAGGCGGTTACGACCCCCGCGTCTCCGAAAACGTCGAGTACCACACCGAGCTCGAAGCCCTCGCCTCATCCCTCTCCCTCGCCCACCACACCATCACCCCGCCCTCCAAGTCCTCGCCCGCGTCCTCCCCCGCGTCCACCCTCTCCGCCGTCCCCCCCTCCGCCTCCGTCATCTTCCTCCTCTCCGTCCCCTCAGCCCTCAAGGCCGCCCTCCTCCGCTCCGCCTCCCTCCTCGTCTACACCCCCTCCAACGAGCACTTCGGCATCGTCCCCCTCGAGGCCATGCTCGCCCGCGTCCCCGTCCTCGCCGCCAACACGGGCGGTCCCGTCGAGACCGTCAGCGACCCCGCCACCGGCTGGCTCCGCGACCCGGACAACTCTGCTGCATGGTCCGCCGTCATGCGCGACGCCCTCGCCATGCCTGCGTCCCGCCTCACAGCCATGGGCGAGGAAGGCGCCCGCCGCGTGCGGGAGCGCTTCGGCAGGGACAAGATGGCGCAGTCGCTCGACGACATCCTCGGCGAGATTCGCGCCGCGAACCCCCGGCCACCTTTTATCAACTACATCATCAACTTGGTGTTGCTCGTCGTATTCTTCTACCTGGGCCTCCTGCTGGCTTCAACGTATAGGCGCTTCAAAAGCGGCTGACCTGCAAGCCAGGGCATCGCTTCATGTACATATCTCTCTTAATCAAGCAATCACATGAAATTACCCGACAGGGTTCATAGACAAGCACGCTTTAAGCCTCGAAGAATTGCACAGGTTGAAACAGCCAGATGGCGTTTCACTCACTCCATTGGGATATCATCGCTGCCTATCAAACACCAACACTCGCTGTCCGTCCGTGTCCCTAATCAACCATATTCCACGCACGCCTCCATGTCCCGCCAGTGTATTCGTCTCATAGCCTCAAAATCATCCTCGGCCAGCCCCAGCACCATCGAAATGCTGTCTAGCCCGCGCCGTACTATGCATACTGGTGTAGAAAAGAGAAATAAAAAGAACATGTGGCAAATGCTGCAACCATCCTTCGAAAAGAGGTTCGTGCCTTGCCCAAATGCTCAGGCGCCGTTGAGAGCCCGAATCCCTTCTCAAATCCTCACGGCCTCGAGTATGTAACGCACCGGCACCGCCCCATGCATGCAGTGATGATTGTGTGCGCTGGCCCGTTCCCGTTGCCCTCCGCATGTCCATGCCAATGCTGAGACGAAGGCTATCAATGATCATGTGGCCGTCCATATTCCAGCGTATACAGAGTACACGTTCACCCAGCTAGTGGCGCTGCCGCCACCATGGGTATGAAGCAATAAGAAAGGGAGCGTTGGCTTCCCAGTGGTATCATAAGGTGAACTCAGAGTGTGAGTGGGTAGATCCGGTGTCTAATGTATATAACGACGCGCCGTGGGGCTTCAACATGTGCGGAGCAGGTGTGCAGTCTAGTGGCCTCGTCATTTCCAGAATGATTCGTCCCATGCACTTTGAGAGTTGGGTGGTATATGAAGTGCTGATCGTCACGGCTCTGGCTGGAACGAGCTGTCGTCGTGGACGGGCACCTTCTTTGCAGTCTCGTTGCTGGCTGTGCTGGCACCCGTGTCGCGTCTCTTCGCCTCAAAGGGCCGGCTGGTAGGCGCTCTGGGAAGCAATGAAGTTCGTTTGCGTGATTTGGCCATGACGAGGATGTCATCGTCGCTTCCGTCCTCGTCAGCATCGTCCGGGTGCGAATCTGCCGCGATAGTCGAGGGGCTCTTAGGCTCTGCTGCAGGAATGTGCAAGGGCCCGCTTTCCATGGCAGTGCCATTCTCAAAAACCCGGTCCTGGTCCATCGCCAAAGCGTCCTTGGCCAACGCCGGAGGTGTCTGGTCAGACGAGTCAAGTCGAGGCGACCGGCTGTTGACGACGCCGGGCTTGCAGAGAAGCTCGCCCTCAATGTCGGCCGAGATGGAGCTGGCGCCGCTGAGCAGTGCTGGCAGAGATGGGTCCGATTGGTAGATGAGCATGTGGTGCGGAGCGTTCTTGGGAGGGATATCCGTCGCGACAGGACTGGTGGTCTCGCTAGGACTCGTCAAAGGTGTGCCCATGCATTCCATGGACTCCATGCTGGACGATTTGCATGAGGTCATGGTGTTGCCCCGCGGCGGCGCTCCGGAGTGCCCAGCCCAATCTTGGGGCTGAGGCGACGGTGGGCAGGGGATGTTGACAGGATCGGCTGCCACAGGCTGAGCAAGCTTGTCCGGGCTCGACGACACACGATACTCAGTCTGCCTGGAGCTGGCGGCGTTCTCCGGACGATGAGCTGTCTGGGGTCTCTCATCGAGCCGAAGGTGCTGCCGCGTGCCGAAGTTCGGGTCCGAGTTGGGCTGGCCGTGCTGATATGCAGCCGTGGTCTTTGGAGAGCTGGACAAGGGCGACGGGGTCGTGGTGTGTGGATACTTGCCTCTGCCAAGGTCCACGGATCGCATCGACCGTGAGTGTCTGGGTCCCTGGATGTTACCCGGCACGTTTGCGTTTGTCAAGCCGACCTGAGCATGGGCTCGCTTGTCTGCGGAGCCGAAGAGCGTCCGGTCGACCGAGATTGATCGACCGTTGTCCTCGAGGTGCTGCTCCAACTTGCGCGAGGTCCGTCTTGCAAACTCCCCGTCATGGAAAGCGTCGCGCTGGTGTCGCTCGGAGTGCGGCGTGGCCGGCGTAGATTGGGTTTGGGGCAGGGGCGGCACCAGACTCAAAAAGTTGTGGCTCATCTTGTGCTGCACGTTGTGCCGTTGGAATCGCGTGCTGCATCCAGTCTGACCAGCGGCCGCATGGCTTGACTCGGTAGACGCGAGGCCCTGCGGCTTTTCCAAAGGAGGAAGGACGGTTGCCAACGGGTCGTATTCGACGCTTTCTGTTTGGAGGTCGACCGTCGGCGCTGATGGCGCGGCGTGGTGCACGACAGAAGGGTCCTTGGCAGTTTGGGAGAAGTAGTCGTCTCCGCGAATGCTCGCACGCCTCTCATTGGAGTAGTGCGTGGGGGGCGCCGTGTGCTTCAGCATACTGTCGCCGGCGGAGCTGGCTGCGCTGCTTGTGGCCCTGCGCCGAGACTTGCTCTCACTTCGCTCTACCAAAGGGTGTATGACCTTGCCGACAGCCTTCTTCATGGCGGAGCGCGCCCGCTCGAGGAAGTTCAGAGGAACAACGGCAAAGGACATGTCCTTCTCGTCAACCTGAATCTTCCTGCCGCACGAAGGTCTCGCAGGGTCCGTGTCGTCGAGCCAGCCAACGACATTGGAGATGCCCTGGACAACCCACGGGTGGCGCTTAATGTCCCGTAGCCGAATGCGCTTTTCGGGGTTCTTGACAAGCATTTGACGCAGCAGATCGTACAGGAGGTTGTCGACGTCTTCGTACTCGAGGTCATTGTCGTCACGATACGGGTGCGCGTTTTGGCGCTTGTACAGTGACGTTGCCGACGGCGAGGTAGAGGGATCGACGGGCTTGAGGCGCTTCCGAGAGATGTGAACGTCCTCGGTCGCAATTTTCCTGAACATTTGAAACTCGTCCTCGGCGAGGAAGGGGATGCGAGCATATATCAGACAATAGAGTGTGACGCCGAGAGACCAGACATCGATCTGCTCGGACACCTTGGGTTGCTCTTGCTTATCGATGTCGGTATAGCAAAGCTCAGGGGCAAAGAAGGCCGGTGTGCCGACAGTCTTGGCGAGCTCGAGGTCGTCGTCGAAGTCCTTAGCTTCCGATTCAGACACGGTCTCGTCCAACTCGCCATCGCGGATGGGGCGGCCGAAGTAGGACACACCAAAGTCGGAGATCTTGACGCGGTGATCCCTGCTCCAGAGCAGATTGGCGGGCTTGATGTCGCGGTGCACGACTCCTTGGTAGTGCAGATACTCCAAACCCAAGACTGTGTCCCGGAATGTAGAGCGCGCCTGGTCCAACGTGAAGCAGGGCACGAAGGAGAAGTCCTCGGCAAAGGGATCATGCGCGCGGGGGTTCCAGTCCACCGAGGACATGTGGGAGATGATGGAGTCTGCCATACTGGGAGATCGCCCTCGGAAGGTTCCCTCTTCAGCGTAGGCGCCGTACATGGTGCCTTCGAGAGCGGTCGTGGCCGTAGATTGCGGGACAGGAGTCTCGATTTCTTCGGGCCAATCGACGTTCTCGTCGAGTTCTGTGGGCGCCAAGGCTATCGACGTGATGGACAGCGAGCGAGAGGGTGCCAAAGACGATCGACGTGATCCCGGCGGCGACGAGTGCCCGTCAGTGACGGCAAAGTCTTCGCGCGAGGGGATGCGTGACCAGTGACCGGCGCTGCTGCCGCTCTCGTCTGCCGCACCGTGCTCGACGCTCCAGTAGTCGGAGGGGCCGGGAAAGTGCTGCGCCATCTTGGCCCTCTTGAGCTCTTTGAGGGCCTGCCGGCGCTCCATCATCTTGTTGTACTGTTCCTCCTCGGCCGTGGGAGCCTCGCCCCGGATCTCGCGCTCGATGCGCCGGCGCTCGTACTGGCAGATGTGGGGGAGACCCTTCTTGCGCCATACGACCTCGCCCAGCTCCACGTGCTCGAGGACCATGTAGATCTTCTTGAGCTCGGGATCATCGATGACTTCGAGAAGGGCGACGACGTTGGGGTGGCGGATCTTTTTCAGGATGGCAATCTCCTTCTTGGTCTTGTCTTGAGGGGACATGGCGGTGACCCTGCCAAGCCTTCGCTTCTTGGAGAAGCGCGGGATGATCTTGATGGCGACGTTCTCGCCGGTGGCGGTGTTGCGGGCAAGCTTGACCTTGCCGTGCATACCGCGGCCGATCTCTTCGATGACTTCATACTGGTTGATGGACTTGCGGCCGGTGGTGATGTCGGAATCGATGAGGGCTTTGTGCGTCCTAAAGGCACATTGTCAGCACGCGGGGGACGGAGATTCGAATGGCAGTGGCAGCCGAGGCGCCAGAGGCTTGGTGCGGTCTACACCAGTCATGACATGGCGACACACGACCGCGATGTTCAGGCAACAGGACTGGAGGGGCAGCCACGTACTCTCGGACTCGGTGCGTCTGCAGCGGGTGCAGATACGGGCTCCCCGCAGCGAGGGCCGGCGTATTGCTTTCGCTGATGGACGTGGTCGGGAGTTGGCGAGGGTTAAAGAGCCCCGGGGAGGAAACGGGCGTGGTGGGAGCGGTCCTCAACGGCAGAGAGGCGGAGGGAGGGATGTGAGCGTGCAGCGGCGGCAGCGCGGTCGAGGGGCGGGTAGGCTGCGGCTGCTGCGGCTGCTGCTCCGACTCCGGGTGCTGCGAGGAGGAGTCCATGATGTTGGTTCTATCTCAACGTCGTGGGCGCTCGGGTCGACATTCTCGAAGGAAGATCGTCTGCGAGCGACGGGACGAGGAAGGGTGACAGCGGCCGGGCGTCAACCGGCAAGTCTATCGCAGCATTATCGGAGAGAAGGAATCCGGCGGGGTCGGCGGGTCGAGCGTGTCGTGTTGTTTGAGGAACGGGCGCCCGATGATGGCAAAACAAAGTGGGAGGAAGAAGAGGCCGAAGAGTGTGATCTGGCGGGAAGACGTTGGAGAGAGGAGTCGATTGCCTTTGGGGACAAATGGATCAGCAGCAGGCTGGTTGAAGTGGGAGTGGTAGCGGCGCTGGTGGAGGACGAGGTGGTGGTGGTGGTGGTGGTGGTGGTGGTGGGAAAAGATGGAGGGATTGAGAGGGGGCCCACTCGATATGCAGCAGCGTGGACTCGACGAGCGAGAGGGCGGAACACTGGCTGGTGGTGGTGGTGGAGGTGGTGGTGGAGGTCACTCTCTCGCCCGGGGCCTGGTCGTCGCAGCGGGTGCAGAGTGATGGTGATGTGACGTGCGGTGCAGAGCCCAGCAGGAGCCAGATGCAGAGCCGGGCTGGCCGGTACGTACCTGCGCAAGTACCCGATGTACCTCAGACGGCGGTGGACAGTGCGCAGATAACGGGCGCCGGTCGGAGGGTGCAAGAAAAGACGCGCAGGGGGGGCGGGATGGAGGGGCACGGCGCCGCGGGCTCTGCGCCTGCGACGGCTGGGTTGGGGATTCCGGCACGGTGAGGCTTGGGCGAGGTTGGGAGTCGCCCTGCGTTGTCGCGGCGGCGGGCGGGTGGTGTGACGCTGGATCAGGCCGTGCGGTTGGATTTCGGGACACTGTACGTACCCGGCCCAGGACATTGAGTCTTCAAGAGTTGCTGCCGGGCGGCCAGGATCGCTGGGGCGGGCGGCGCGCGACCTCAGCCTGACGTGCGTCCATGGGCTGGCGGTACAGGTGCAGGTGCAGCAGGCGCAGGCAGGTTCTCAGAGGTGTCGTGTGTGTGCGTGTGTGTGAGTGCGAGCGAGTGGTGTGTGTGGGTGCGCGTACGATGGGTGGGGCCAGTGGGGCCGTTCGCCGCTCGGACCAGTGCAGGGGACGGGAGGCCTGGAAGGTGCAGCCCAGGTGCGCTGCGGGAGGAACGACGGACGACGATGGAGGCATGGAGGGCTCGCCGGGCTGGCTGAGAGTGCCGAGTGCGGTGCTTTACATTGCAGCGCTGTGAAATACGGACGGCAGCATCACTGCTCTGGAACGCTGCGCCGGGTGAGGCTTCGTCGGGCAGCCCAGACCCAGTAATTCTCAGGCGGCAGCGGCGGCGGCGGCGGCGGCGGTGGACGACGACGGGCTGCGGCTCGGACGGTAATAAGGTACCAAATTTCCCTTCCGGCACTGTACGCTGGTGCCTCACCGGACGGTACGGTGCGGTGCGGTGCGGTGCGGTACGGTGCGGTACGGTACCTACGGTTTGGACGCTGCTCGCCCATCCGTGGATGCCCGCCCGCTCGCTCGCTATCAGAGCCCGGCAAGCCTGGAAGGGGCGGCGCGATTGGGGCGCTGCGTCTGCCAAGACCAGCTTATCGCCCGCGGCGGCGTCATTGGCCCGCCGGGATTGGCAGTGGCTGCCCCTAAGGCACGGCCAAGGTTGGCGTGCCCCAACCCCTACTGCAGGCCAGCTGCAGGCGGGCGGCGGCGGGTGCAGCTCTAGCGCTCGACTGGGCGTCGGCGCCCCCTGGTCGCTGGGCTCATCAGTCGGCGACCATCAAGCACCCACGAGCGAGCCAGCCGGCACGACGATGGTGGTGCAGACGGCACGGCTATCGGGTTGGGGAGCTCGCGCGCGACGGGCGCCCAGGTCCAGGTCCAGGGCGCCAGGGCACCACCCGGGCAGGGGGTGGAAGCAGGTTGATGATCGGCGCTCGTTCTGTCGTGTGCTGCTCGGCATCCAAAACACCCCGAGTTCTGAACGTCGACTCCCGTCTGACTGGCTCGCTGGATGATAAGGCAGCAGGACGCGCATCGCGAATCTCGCAAGCAGGCGGCCGCTTCATATTCGAGGTACCTTGGTGATATGAGGCTCCCAGCGCAGAGCACTGCGTGGTATGTAGGCAAGACAAGATTGCAGTGGGAAAGGGTTCCGCCGCCTCGCCGTCGCCGCCGCCACCGTCGACGCACGCGCGCAACCAAGGTTTCCGGGACGATCGGCGGCCGTGGCACGTCGGCTGCTTGGGGCTTGCCTGCTTGCTTGACTGGCGCTTTGCTCCCATCTGCTTGCTTCCTCAATCCTGCCCGGCATCGCGACGACGCGCATGGCGGGTATCCGGTGGTTCGTCCCCAGCAGTTGGGCCGCCCATGGAGCTCAAAGAACTTCCACCGTGCAGCACTTCACCAAACCATGCCATGCCATGCCCCCCTGCCAATATGCACCCGGGCATGGTTTTTTTTTTCTGCTGGGAGCCAGTCACAGCACGGGCCGAGGACGGGCGCTGGCGTTTTTTTGGCTTTCTTATCGCAGTGCAGATCCAACGAAACACGCCACTCAATCCAACGGCTTTTTCCTTTCTTCTTACTCTCTCCAATCGGTTGACTGACAGGCTCGCGAGATAGGTATGGATATGGATATGGGATATGGATTGCAGGACACATTCATCAATCGCCCGGAGATGTCCTTGTCCCGTTTGATGTGTGTGCGTATGTGTGTGTATCTGCGGCTGTGCCGTAATTAGCAGCAGCAGAAGCTGCAGCAGTAGCATCATCCAAAGCCGAAGCGCCGCCGCGGGGTGACGGGAGGGGAGGAGGGTGGCTGGCGGCCGAATTCCAATTCCCGCCGGTGAAATTCCATCGTGGGGCGGCTGGCTGTCGACCTCACCAGTGAACGACTCAGCGAGTGAGCGACTGTCAAAACGACAAGACACACGCACGCGCGCATAGGGGGACAAAGGAAGCTCGCCTGCCCGCCTGCTGCTCCTCGTTGTCTCATGCCCGATTCGATCAAAGCCGAGATGCAGCTACACAACTCCCGCATTCGTGCCGGATCTGGGCCCGCCAGGACCCCCCGACGACCTGCGACGACGCCGCCGACGACGACTCGAAGCCCATGGCGGGCGCAATCGCCTCGAACCACGTATGTCCAGTGCGAGCCGAGCATCGTGGCATGCCTCCCCCCTCTCCCTCCTGTCGTCTCTCCTCTCTCTCGTCTCGTCCGGCGCTACGCCTCCCGCCCGCCCGCCCGCCCTTCTTGGGGGCAAGCGAACGAGGCAAGGCCGCGCTCGTGCTACGTGGTACTTGGTCGTAGGAGCAGAGCACCGGGGCTGGTAGCTGCTCCGAAGGCGAGACGCTAGATGCCCCCCCGCGGTCCGCAGCGAGCTGCCATCGCGTTCCGTCGCAGAGCGGCTACGACACTGCGCAGGCGGGTGCCCGCGAGACAGACAACCTCACGATGGCTTCGTCGCCACGGCGATAACGGCCTGGCTGGCTTGGGCTTGGCTGCCGGTGCTGGTCCTGCGCGGCCGTTGCTGGCCAGGGCAGGGCCCCCCCGGGACTCTGTGCCCTCGATGCTGTGGATGCATCAAGCGTCCAATGCGGCCCATCACCAATGGCGCAACGAAACAGGGCCCCCCCTGAGGCCAAGGTAGCACGGAGCGCCAGTTGGGCCGCCCGTCGCCGAGCTCGCTTGCCGGCCGTGGATGGGATGGCATCACGGACCTGCGATCTCTGGCTGGGCGCCCAGTCCGCTGTCGGGCCGCGGTGCAGGACCAGGCGATTATGGACTAATGGATTTACACAACTGCAGGCGGAACGGGGCCCAATAGGTGCGAGGTCGGTACTATTACCCGCTTGGCATTGGCAACGGCTCCAACCCCCAAGATGCCGACATGCCATGCCATGCCATGCCACGGATTGCATCCCATGCAGGCAATTGCTGCTGCTGCTGCTTTGATCCCTGAAGTTGGTGCCCCTAACATGCCCGTCCATGTCTCTGAGGTCTGCTTGGCACAGCGCTGTGCCGGGCCGCCGGTCAGGGTGCCGTCGTGCCGCGCCTTCATGCCCCCGAATCGATGGACCACCCCTCCTCCATCCTTGGGTGGTTCACGATGCTCGCCCGCCTCGTCCCTTGGTGTTGACTCCTGGGCCGGCCACGGGCAAGTCAGCTGGTCCGTGCGCCGACCACCCTTTGTGCGATCGACGGACATGGGCTGGGGCACAGAATCGACCCAGGATCCATCCATGCAACAGCGCCCACGATGGTCGCGAATAACGGGCTGCGGCGTAGGTACCTTAGCTGCCCGCCCCCCGAGCCGAGAGCCCACAGCGGGCCGTCCAGCGGGCGGGTCCGCTGCTTATTAGAATGTCGTGTCGATAGTCGACAGTCTGTGTGTCCATGACTCGGAGGGCGTTCCCGTGTCCCTCAGAGCACGCAGAGAGCGGCATATCAGTCTACTGCATCCTGCTGAGATGTCGTGCTCCGTTGCCTTCACGTAAACTGTAATGTTTAATACTGTGTCGTGCGAGGCCCTGCCCGTCCGCCACCCGGCGCGAGCCCGCATCCGCCGCCGGGCCATCGCCCTTCGTTTCAACCACCGGCGATGATGCGCTGGCGCGACGTGCACGCCGCGACAGGACGGCGCTGGTCGTGAGGCGTCCATGCCGTGCCTCCCACGTCCCCCAGCGGCCTGGACCGTGGCTGCATCCCTCTTGTTTCGCATGAGTATCCTCGTCCCGCCCTCTCTCGCGTGGGGGACCAAGGGGCCGGCTTGACGCGGCGCAAGAGGGACGAGGGACGGACGTGCGGACGGGCTTCGATGCGGCTCAGTCTGCGACTGTCCGACCGTCCGTCCATTCATTGATCTGGGGGGGAAAGTGGTTTTGCCCGCAGGCACGGTCGCACAGAGTCGCACACGCAGACACCACGCGCGGGCGCCCACGCGCACACACACATGAGGATCGTCGAGGCGATGCGAGTGCTCACCTTCGGCTTCAATCTGCCAAGCCTGGGCCGGGGGTGGCACGGGCTGCAAGCAAGGCAGGCAGGGAACCCCGACGCCAGGGACCCCTCACTCACTGCACTGAATTGTCATCGTCGTCTTGGTCGTCTTCACCACCTCCACCACCATTGCCATTACCACCGCTGCCACGGCGGACCACTGCCCTCCGTCCATCGTCGTCCGCCGCCGCCATCGCCGCCGCCGTGGCAACCACTACGCACCCGTCCTTGGACGGATGACGATGGGCGTCGCGACGGTTGGCGCGGGAAGCGAGCGACCCGACCCCCCACAAGCGCGGGCGCCGCCATGCCCCATGTTCATCTCTGGCTCTTGCTTCATACGTTGATACAATGCCTAGGTACTGTCGCCCTCGCCCGTGTGGTTCCCGACGCCATGCGACGCCATCGTCATCATCGCCGTCTTGCAGCTGGGCCAGCCATCATCCTTCGGGCGTCGTACAGACTGCGGAGTACGTACATAATACAAAGTACAGAGACCCGTGGGGTTTGGGGGGATGGACCCTGCCTCGGGTCGCTCAGGGCCCACGCAGGTCAGAGAGCGTCCCGTGCGACGCGACCAAGTGCCGACGACTTGTCACTTGTTTGCGCGACCAACGTGGGCCTGGATACCGGGGACGGACCAGTCTTCACGTCGATGTGATTTGGAGAGAGGGAGGACCCCAGTTGGGCAGCCAGATGAAGCAATGTACCTGGACGCCTGCGAAGACAGACTGTCGGACTCGGATATGCTTGATGAGGCAGGCGCCACGTCAAGCGTGCCAGCTGTGCCTCTGCGCACTCGTAGATCAGACAAAGGATCAGAAGCGTGGAATCGCGCTGCTGAGAGGCTGCGCTCGCTGACATCTGCAGCGGCCCTGCATCATCAGCTCTCGTGCCTCTCCGGGGCAGGCAACGCAGCACCGTCCCTCAGTGGGAAACCTTTTGGGCCTGCTGCATCCCGCCCAGGGGACGGAAAAAGTGATGTATCACCTTGCGGGCACCGGGCACCTCCAACAGCAGCCCCCCAGCTCACTTCGTTCCCCTTGGCTGCTCGCGACGAAGCCAGCCAGCCATTCAAGCCCACGCGAAAGGGCCGCTCGACTTTCGATTTTCTCGGCGGCTTGCCTGCATCCGGACGGGCGCGCAGCTCGCGCCCCTGACGCACAAGGCGTTTCGTTCGACAGGGTGCTCGCTCCGAGATGTGCGCGCATCTGGCGTGGGTGCTGCAGCACGGATCACGGCCAGCCCGGCAGGTGAAGCTGACGATGGAGGCGGGAGGAAGTTGCTTCGTTGGATGACGCTGATGCAGGCGCACGCCGCAATGGGCTGACGATAGTATTGCCTGCAAGGACGAATGGTCGTCTCGATGGTCTGAGCCTCGGAGGGACGGCGTCGGTTTCGCGGCAACGTGGACGCCGGCGTCGAGAGCAAACGCGACGGGCCCCGCGTTGCCGTGCATGTCGTTCCTCGGTACCGGTACCTTGGGTGCGGGTTGGAGGAAGCGCTTTCTGCAGCTGCCAAGTGGTTCTGTCGCCGGGCCGCAACACGATGGAAGCCCCCATCCAACAACTCCATCCCAGAGGCAACAGCGCGGAGCGTGGCCGCACAGACGCCGTTTGTCCGATGCCGCTACCAGCGGGATACATGATTAGGTACCTACCTCACACTTCATGGTCTTGCAACAGCGTGGCGCCTGGAGCGACGAGTCCCGCCCAGTCCCAGCAGCTGCAGCTCGTGCAGCGCCAGCGCGTCGCGCATCTGGAGCTGACGTTGACGCGGCGCTATTGCCTGTCGTTTCCATCTCGTTCAGCTGTTGGCCCTCTGACGACGCTCCGCAGACATTATTGCCTTGGTATTTCCTTTTCCGGTCGCCGTTGTGGTCCTGCACCGAAGCCAAGTAAACCAAGCTCGTCTACTTCCTACGTATCGGCGCTCTGCTGCAGCGGCATCTCCAAGCGTAGATGATAAACGAACCCGGCAACGCATGATGTAGTTGCTCTCGCGCCGCAACTCTAATGCTCGCGCTTCAACAGGCACAAGTCCGCTTTTCTTCAGCAACTCTGGCGCCGCCCTGGGGCCTGTGCTCCGTTGATTTGCCTTCGGTCCTGCTTGCACCTGCACCTGCACCCGCCCGCTCGGGACGGCGAGCGACGGGCGGGAGGGGAGCTTTGGCGCGTGTCGATCATCGACGCCATGGCGTACATCGCCCACGCCGGAGCAACCACTCCCCCGCATGCCTCAGCAAGCTTTCGGGTTTGTTCGAGCCTGGCGCCCTCCCTCCTCCCCTCATCACCATCGTCCCTCACTCCACATTGGTCTGGATGGTCTCGGGCCCGTGACGACACCACCACCCGTTCGTCGCCTTGCTTAGCGCGGCCTTGGTGGCGCTGCCCTTCGCCGCTGCGCTGGGTTGCCTGCTTGTCGGTTGCTTTCTCTGGCCTGTCATGTTGTCGTCGCCGAAGCTGGTTGGACGCAGGTGAACCATCCAAGTTGGCCTTTGTATCCCGGCCGGCGCCGTACAGTGTGTGCGTTTTGAGGTGACGAGGCGACGAGTGACTGCGAAGCACCTTGGTGGCTACAAGCTCGCGGGTTGCGTGAACGCGGAATGGGCACGCGGCGGCGAGGCTGAGGCCTGGAGCTGGCCTTGCGCCCTGTTGCTGCGGCTCGACGCACCACATGTCTGTTGGTGAACGCATATGTGATACCATGATACGAGTGCCTACATACGTACAACCGCCTTGATAGTTCGATGCATATGGCGCTCGTGTTCAACGACGATGGAGCGGCGATGTTGTCACTCGTTTCGTGGCGGCATGCCTGCTCGTTAACGGCGAGAGGGCATGACTCTCCCGCCGCAGCCGACCGTCTTTGTCTCGCCGGGGAGGACACAATGTCTGGATCGTCATCGCTGTTGAACCCGCGCCGCTCGCAACTCTGGGGATTTCGGCACGCACCCCGTTTGGCCCACCTGGAGCGCAACCCACATCTTGCCCGTCCGTCTTCATCGCCCCTGCCTCCCCTCCCTCCATGATGGGCGAACGCGCACCACAGGCCTCATCAGCGAGTAAGACGTCGTGTCGACGGCATGGGGGAGGGTCTTCGATCGTGCAGGCAGGATAAAGAGGCAGCCCAGTCTTGATGGAGGTTGCGGCTCGAGGGAGGAGGGTCACTGCGGATGCGAGGCTGCTACCCTGCACCACGGCCGGCCCGCGGGGAAGGATCAGGAGACCCTGAGGATGGGTGCGGTTCGGCGCGCCCATTGGTCCGGCGGGGGAGTCAAGACGGCTAGATGGGAGGCCCGTTGCGACGACGCGTTGCCACCGTGTGTGTCTGGGTGACTGCGCGTGGGAGGTGGCCCAGGGCATGGCCGGGCTGGCATGTGCCTTGACGCCAGAGCACGGGATGCCCGTCCGTCTCGCCCGCCGATGGACAGGTACAGTACCTTGCTTTGTAAGTTGCGGTCCCTGGATGCGTTGTTTATGCGGACTTGGCATGGCATTATGTCAAGTGTTCACCGGCGTGAGCACCATCAACCTGAGGCAGTCTGGTGTTCGTACGGAGCTCCCTCGTCCAGCCGACCAGGTCGTCGACAGCAGGCTTCAAGGCGACATCAGACACGCAAGCGCTGATGCAACAGACACCCTCACGAGCCTAACAATGGCCCCACCGCATCGCGCATGCGGGCATGACGCACGTCTACACATACATCAAGTACTTGACGTCTTCCCGTCATGCAGGGAACGCGCAGCGGCAGGGATATCCCCCAAGGCCATCCATCCATCATCCACCACCCATCCATCCCCAACCGGCTTTAAACCGAGCGCGAGCTCGGGGTCCGGTCGGCAGTAGCAAGCGCACATCGGGTCTGCGCGAACCAAGGGCCATGGGAGGGGGTTGCCATGACGGCCATGTGTGCACGAGTCGATACTGCTGCTGTCGATCCTGGGGTCGCGGGTGTACCGGAGACTCTACATACGAACGGCATGTGGTGTGCTCGGCTCAACTGGGTGTAGGGAGTCGCAGGCAAATGAGATATATGACGCGTTTGATGGGGGCGCAATGGTGGCGATGGACGAGGATTCCTCGTGTCGACGATGCGAAGGGGGCCGGTCCACCGACCGCGGGATACCCGGCTTTGCCCCAGGTCACGGTCCGGAACGCATGCATCGCCAAGCACCTCCATCGTCTTGCATCATCGTCGTCGCCGTCCTGTGCGGTGTGGGCCACATGACTGTATTGTCCGTTGCTCCTTCGTACATGTGTGGATGCCTTATTATATCTTCGCCGTGGATGGTACTAAGCTGTACATCGTCCCTGCATATCAGGGCCTTTCCTTTACGAAGGAGGCAGGCCAGACTTGAGCTGGCAATGCACATCAGAATGTGAAGGATCACGTCCTGTGAGTCATGGGTGGAAGGAAGCCTTCGGCATGCCCCGACCGACGTACTTGAGTCGCCCAACCGCATGTTGCTATTCTCAGTCCCCACTCAAGCCGCTACGACTAGATGATTGATGGAACTTGAACATTGTAGCGGTGTCGCCATGAGATTCTGAAAATAAATACCACGTGAACATGTCCAGCACGTCGACAGTTGCTAATTCTATCCCCTGGCCAACCACCCGTTCGGGCCTCATAATATATATATTGGTTTAACAATTCATACACTCACTAAGGGATTGTGGCGCAATGGTAGCGCATTCTCTCCTGTCTTGACGTGCGGCCCCCTCCCAATCATTAGGCATCTGCTCGGATTGATAGGACCTAGAGAGAGGTTGCTGTTTTGAGCCTGGCTCCGTCTATTCTTTTTGCCCTGTGACGGTACAGGCGGTGGCAGGGAGTGTGCATCGAACGTTTCGTCGTGCGGCGGGACTCCCTTTTTCCGTCATCTCGAAGGAAGTCCCCTGAATATAAGAACCAGCCGAAGCCGTGATATATCCGCGATGCATGAAGAAGTACGCCGCCTCTTGGGGGCAAGGAGGGTCCGCGGATTGCTGCCCTGTGGTAGGTTCTGATAGCGTAGAACGTCTACGGATGGTTGGGGGGCGGGCAGATGTGGGCAGCTGCCTAGCACCGATTGATGGATCGACTGATGGCGGGATGGGGGCAACCGTAACTTGTAATAGCGTCGGTCCCACTAGCTCCTGAACTGAAGCCTGCATCATCTGTAGCTTCTTCCTTGACGATGTTCCACAGGAAATGTGCCGTTTCGCTACTACGAGTCCTTGCCCAACTCGCCCGCGGCTACTTCCACCAGGCCTACCGGGAGCAGGCATTTCTGAGTGTATGCCCCTGGCCCTTGCTACTACGACGAGGCTTACCTAGCCGGCCCGGGAGCACTTGCACCAAGCTCGTGGGCGGACAATTCTTCATTTCTACGCCCTTCACCCTTCGCTACTACGAGGCGGTCCTCGTGGTGTCCCCATCACAGAGAAGCGCCGCGGCAGACTCACGAGCCGAAGCTCTGCATGCGATCCTCATCCGACGGGCTGCTCCATGGCTGCGCCCTCTGCAACAGCGCGGGCGAGAATGGAGACGTTCTATCGAGGAGTCTCTTCCTTTCTACAATCCTGTCTCTCTCCCCGATTTCCCACACACTCTAAGCTACTAGTAGACGATCCAACACCAACGCATCCAAGGCAGAACCTTGCCGCCGCCCTCAGAGGACCCAGCGTTCAGACAATAGCTCACCTAACGATAACGCGAACTAACGACGCAGCAGACTCCTCATGACCTCCCTAGGGGCTCGTCCGAGAGGCCACTATCGGGCAATTTGTCTTTCGATCACCTCGGGGTAAGCATCAATGATGCTTCAGAAAACAGAACTCGTCAATATGCTGACTTGACAAACTGTAAGAGGAGATGATTCTGCCTCCATGGCTTTCTCCCGCGAAGCCGGACATCGTCGCCGTTGCGACCAGCGAGCTTCACATCGATATCTAGAATATCCTTGTCTAGAATATTCTTATGAGACATCTTATCGGAAAATTCGTCTTCCGGTATCGTTCTTGAGGTAGGCATACTCCGGGGAGTATTGTGCGTCGATACGCTGACCTTGCCCAAAGTGCGAGAGGAGATGATTTTGCCTCCTCAACGATCGCCATCTCCAATGGCGCTGAATATCACTGCTTTTATGATCAACGAGCTTCGCGCCATAATTTACGATATCATTGTAAAACATTTTATCGGACAGTTTATCTTTCGATATCGTTCTCGAGGTAAGCACACTCCAAAATTTGTACGTCAATGCGCTGACCTTGCAAAGGCTACGCGAGGAGATGGAATCCGTTGCATTGCTGGACCATCATCGAGGAGTATGAGGCCCATGGCCGACGCAAGGCGGACTGGCAAGTAGCACTTCTCAGAGGGCGGTGGCCGGCTGGTCACCCCTCCCGTGTCGAAGTGCTCGAGGATGGAATCCACCCCAACCAACACCCCTATTCCACCCGTTGAGAACCGATTCCGAGGAAACGTCTGCCCACGGTGAGCTTGGTGGGGGTGCTCAGGGGCCAGGTGCATCGCAAGAGAACCGATCCCGTCCCTTGAGGAGGCCGAGGACATTGCCGTCGACTCGCAGTCTACGCGTGTTCTACGACCAAACCGCGAGCTAGCCGCGCTGATCCAGAAGGCCCGCCAGGAGGCAGCAAACCGGGCATACGACGTCGTCATCCCAATCGACTCGGACTCAGAAAAAAAATACAAAACATAGCAAATCTAAAAAGAAAATAGAAAAAAATCGACCCGTAACCCTCCATTGGTTCGTCCTGGGGGGCGTCGTCGGTCTGAGGGGTGCCGTCGGCCTTGGGGGTGCTGCCGGTCTGAGGGGTGCTAGGGGGGTGGCCGTCCGCCGCCGCCGATTGATGCTTTCCACTCCGGGACAGCCTCAGCAGGAAGCACCTGAGAAGGCCCTCCAAAGTAATCCGAAAAGCAGCGTTGGTGGTGCTCCCATGCTGGCCAGGGAAATCCGTTTCTATGAAATCATGTAAAGGGTGTCTACAGGCGTACAAAGCCTTTCGGTCGCGCCATGATCAGGTACGCAAGGACTTGCAGGATATTGGATTCCTATTAGTAACCGTCTCGGTCGCCGAGGCACTGTCTTCTTCTGCGGTCTCTTCAGTATCTTTCTAGTCCTCGGCCAGGCATTTACGCAGAACTGGTTGGAACTCTTCCTTTCTCGGCTTCCCTTCGAGGTTGGGTACCAAGTCCGCCGCTTATGTTAACCTATATACCTATTGCAATGGCGGACCTGTTCTCTGAACACGGCCACAAGAGTCGGGACGTATTTGCCTGCCCACGCCCTTGCACACAGCGCCAATGTTCAGGGGCGCAGCCTCTCGTCAGTGCAGCGACGAGAGTCCCTGGGACTGCCACAGCAGCAAAGAACCGATATCGTGATGTTGTAGCAGTGACTGAAGCCGCCGCAAGCGCGGCTTGTCTTGCGTAGAGGCGTTACAGCAATCCGATGCATTGAGGCCCGCAGGTTGCAGCAGCATACACAGCCAACATGGCCTGCGCGCGCGGTGATCCAAGACACGCATGCATGCAGGCTGCCCCATGATTGAAAACCACTGCGACCTGCGGGTGCCGGCTCTGGCAACCACCGGGCACGCGTCCGTGTGGTCTGCGGCAGCCACGCCATGCGCCTGGGCCAGCGCCCGCAGCAGCCCTTCGACGCAGCCAGCCATCGCGGTGTTTTATCACAAAGCGCCAGCATGGCAATCCATTCTGCCTGTTGTCGTCCCCGTCAGAGGTGTCGTCGAGAGTGGACCTGTAAGGCTGAGACCCAACGATCAGCTTGCATGGTGGCGTCCGCCGTGTGGGCTGCGGATGGTGGCAGCTCACCACCCACCCTGTGCCCCAAGTGTCCACTCCAAGCCGCCTCTCCCCAGGGGTGCAACCTGTGAAGCCCTGACGACGTCGGCCGTTGAATCACACGTCCTGTTACGTGGACAGGCGGCTGAAGGACATTTCTCAATCAGCGCAGTTGTGCTTGCGTGGCCCAAGTGCAGTCGTGCTGCTCCTTCCTCAAGGTCGTGAACGCGCGACCTGATCATGTCAGCAGAATCTTCTTCAAGTACCGAACCCAAGTCTGGCTTCTTCTTTTCTTCCTTTTCCCTCTCCCAAGCCCACCGCGTTCTCGATACGCCCCCTTTCCGACGAGATGCTGACGCAGCTTCTGCTTGCAGCGTTGTTGTTTTCCGTGAGTCCATCTCTGCTCCCTGTTTGATCAATTGCTGACACTGTCGTCGCAGGAAACCAATCCGTAGTACGTCTGCCTGCAATGTGTCGTCTGCCTGACAGCACAGCAGTCCAATGCTGCGGCTGATTGCTGAGATTCTGCATTGCAGAAGTTCGAGACTCCCAAGTACTATGTACGTCCTCTCGCATTGCTCAATTCCTTCGCCTTCATCACTAATGCTCTTCAGTCTGCGCGGATCCCTCCCAATCGAGTACGTCCGAATCCTGCCACCTGCTGGCTCAAGCTCTACACGACCGGATAAATTTGCTGGCCTGGTCCTCAGTCGGCCGGCCCCCCTCCCAATCTCGGTATGGTCCATTCGCCTCGTCCCGTGCTTCCATTCCTTCCAATCTATGGCTTGGTGCTGACCTGTCTTTAGTCTGCGGCCCCCCGCCCACGGCACCTTGTCGGTAAGTAGCAGATGTGTCCTTTCAGAGTTCGTTTTCGTGTATATGCCTCCCTTACCCTCCTTCTCTCTGCCCCTACGGATGCAGATTGGGTCATAGTTTGTTGCTCTACTATATTCCCCTCCGTGCCGTAACGTGATGTAAGTTCTGAAGCTTACGTACCTGTCTATAGATGTCGAATTATTATTACTTCTGGGTCAACTGCTCCGCCGTTGGCGGCGGCCACCCTCCCGGCGGCGGCCGCGGACGAAAGCGCAGGCCTGGCCCCAAGCGGGCCTGCTATATTGTATGTTGTCTCTCATCCCTTCTCACGACTGGCAATATCTCATTCCTTCTCGTGCTAACTAATGATATACTTAGTGCGGTAAACGTTGCCATTTAATGGCCGACTGCCCCCTTCGTGTGGCAGTCAATGCTTTGGCGGCGGCGGACCGGCCCCCCTTAGCACCCCCGAGACCGGCAGCACGACCGCCTCTGGCGGCAACCCCCAGACTGACGGCACCCCTCAGACCGACGACGCCCCCCAGGACGAACCGATGGAGGGTTAGAGGTCGTTTGTTTAGCTTTGCTATATTTTGTATCGTTTTTTGAGGAGTACTATTCGTAGAGCCAACTTTTGCTAGTTGTAGAGCCTCCCTACATTTAATGTTTTGTTTCTCGGCCTCGCCCCCCCCCCCCCCCCATGCCGGCCCAATGGATTTTACTGCGTATAGGCGTAGACATGGGACGGTAGCGGCGCGCCGCCTATTACTTTCGTTGCTTTCGTTGCTTTCGTTGCTTTCGTTGCTTTCGTTGCTTTCGTTGCTTTCGTTGCTTTCGTTGCTTTCGTTGCTGTCGTTGCTGTCGTTGCTGTCGTTGCTGTCGTTGCTGTCGTTGCTGTCGTTGCTGTCGTTGCTGTCGTTGCTGTCGTTGCTATTGCTCCTATGGGCTCTACAACCAGCAAAAGTTGGCTCTACAAATAGCACTGCTCTTTTTTTTTTCGTTTTTTAAGTAAAAAAAGGTCACGTTTTGCTGAGCTTGTCTCCCTTGTGATCGTCACGCCTAGGCCATCATTCCAAATCCAATCTATCTGTAGAGACTCAAGACTGGTCTAATGGCGTAGTGAACGCCTGCTTCGTCAGACTCCTTGCATCTGTTTGGTTGACTTAGCGTGAAAGGCAGTCGAGGCATCATCGCTAGAGTGCATTACAGGGCCTCTCAAAGACCTTCCACGCTGGCCCGGTGAGCACCTCTCCTAGCCCTGTAGGGCATGGTTCTCGCGCTGGCGCAACGCACCGGCCGCAATTCATTTCCTGAGACGTACGATCCCGTTGCTTGTCAGCCGCCGGCCGAAAAGCAATGGCGAGTTTTGAAGGGGCGGGGTCAGAGGCGGTTGGTCAGGCCTGCAAGGCTCCAATATCACCAGGGCTTGCTCGGGTCTGCTCAAACTGGCGAGACAAAACACAGCGGTGAGGCAACTGGGCATGGGGACGATGACCATTGTCCCGGGTGGCGAAGCATGTGGCCTGCCAAGTTCCTGCGCAGCATGGGCGTCTCGCATCCATTATTGACCTCGCTTTTGATTCATATACATCCTTTATTTGCGCACCAGACCATTTTGCCCCAAGCCGCCACGGCCCACGGCATCTCGATGCTCGAGGCTGCAGTAATTGCAGCTGCTGGGGGCCACTGCAGTGGGCGGCGCGCCACAGTGACTCTGCACGCGTAATTGTGGTCCTTGCCCTCTGCCGGGCTGCACGAGGGAAGGGTGCAATCATGGCAATCCGCTAACACGAGACACCTGTCTCCAAGGGCAATCTGAGCAGCCGTGTGAAGGCCAAGCAGGAGAAGATACTTGCTTCTCGGGGCAAAGGTTATGGATGTTGGACAAGTTGGATAAATACAATGACTCTTCTCATATAGCAGGCTGGAGCATATGCTACCAGATAAGTCTACCTTTCGAGTCGTCGTCAACGTGCCTGAGATCACTTCAGCCCACCGCATGTGCCTTGCATAGAGGCTATACAAATACGACGTCCGCCTTTACCTGGACAATACGTTTACTGTTGCCTCTAAGCAATCTACTAAAGTCACCCGATTAGAGGAAGCTCTCACTTAGTGTGTATAGGCCAGACCATTTACAGAGAAGCTATTATCTGGCTTGTATCTACGGCGATTTGCATGGTAAACACATATGACCTGTCAAAGCAGGCATCCCAGCAGTCTTCGCCAGACGCCCAGAACCTTTCAAGAATATTTTTTGCCGTAAGAGGCGAACAGGTGCCTATCCTGGAGCTCAAACTTGTCAGCTCGCGAGACACATATCCACGCATCGTTGCGTCACTCTTAGCCTGTACGCCGAGCGTGACCAGTGGCCAGAGCATGAACCTATTAATCTCACGGCGGGAAAGAGCTCCCGTCAATACTCGCCGAAGATCACGGCCGGTTGAGGTGGAGAGATCGCGTAACAATGTTGTCCTGGGGAATACCGACGAGCTCTGCATCGACAGCATGCAGTACAGCCCCGCGGCGAGTCGATAGGCGTTGCCCACAAGAGCCCACACATCTTTAGTACTGTGCTTGGTCTCCGCCCATTGTTCAGGTGAGAAGTTTTGTATACGCTGAAGAATATCATTGGCTTGTTGTGAAAGGCCTGCGATTCCTTCATGGTTCATGGAAAGATGACGAAGGTGATTGACCCTCATGATCTCCGCAAACAGGAGCGGAGGGCACAAATGAAACGGTGATGTGGCCGCGCTGTACTGTTCAAGCACCATGGGCACAGATTCGAGGTGGAACTCAGTCATGGCGAGATCAGAAGCCGGACATGTTGTGTTGCCGAACACTGCAACGCTGAATAGGTCAGCACGGGCTGAGATCTCAACATGATGGGGATACCTACAACCACACGCTTATAAGCAGAGGCTGGAGGGCCTTTGACCGGACCATAGTCGGAAATCCACCACGAAGGTTGATGATTTTGTGAATCCCGTCTAGGTGCCATCGCCAGCCAAGCGATGCACCGTGCTGGACCTACTCAGCAGTCAGTGATGACCGTGCCTCTTCAGCTGCGCGTGCGTGATGTGGTGCGCGTGAGGGGCACTTGCATCTACCAGCAAGAGTGTCAGAACACCGGCAAGAACAACGTCCTCGGTGTTGTGCCTCTCCACGCCAATGCTCTCACTCAGCGATTGTATGGCCATGCCTCGATAATGATAGAACCTTTCCGATAGAGCTTTCGACTGGCTGTGCCGCATTTGGTTCATCCGGTGATTTAGCGTCATGCACACCATGCCAAATTGCAAGTAGCTGGGTGACTTGACTGCTTGCTGGAGGAGAGCGGGAGTGATTGAGTACACATGTGGATTTTTTCCCAGCTGGGTGATGGGCACTAAATCTTTGTAGATGCAGTCATTAACTGTGTTGGCAGGTGGTCAGCTTCCAGTCAGCCTTGGTGTTCGTAGTACATTACTTGCAGTAATGTGCCGCCTGAGCTAGATGCTCAGCTCCGGTCTTCAATTCGGGTCCAAGTGTCATCGCATGGCTTGTTTGAATGAGCTCTCCTGCAGCCGCCTCCGTCTTCGAGCGCTCCGTGTGGTGCCCCGACGCCGCCTTGGCGCCTCGGCGGCCTCGAGAACTGACCTTACCGGGCTCTACCCATCTGATCCTGGCTGGTTTGACGGGGCCGTATCCCGGACACAGTGTGCCAGAAGCACTGCACCTGTTGCATGCTGGTTGCGTGGAGTCGCACACGAGGCAGCGACGACGACACTCCCAGCAATGCTGTTTGCGACCGTCCATCGCCGCTGAGCAGGGACTCAGAGAGTCGCCGCACTCTTCGCACTACGTATGCATTACCGTCGAGTGAACATACAAGGAAGTCGCTCACAGGGCCGCAAGCAGAGAATTGGCGGGGTGACACATCGGGTGCATATGCGATGGCGTGAGCAAGATCACGGAAGGACGAAGTGTGGCCGTCAGGGATTCAGGGAATCAGGGGACTCACAGCCCTCACGGACATGGCCTGGGGGTGGCGCGGCATGCGGCCCGCCGCGCGGCCGTTCACTTGCCCCACTGTAAGTCGGTGGTCACTGTCACGATTTCGGAACACCGACGGCCTCCATTCTGTCACGTCCTTCTCGCGTGCATGTGAATATATGCGGGTGTTTTGGTGACAGCAACCCCTACGCCATTGCTCGCAACAACGGCCGCGCGTACCAAGACACAATTGCAAACGCACTCAGCAACATGCTCCCACCAGTAAACGACACGATCCCGGCGTACTTGAGCATACCATACATCTCGTCGGATCGCGCGCTGCTCATCAACCCTCCACTAATCGGTCCCGCGAGGACATTGCCAATGCCCTTACCAAAATTGAACAAGCCAAAGATCATGGGCATCGCCGTCGGATTGTTACTCACTGCCGTGCTCATCCGAGCCCAGAGCGCCGTGTATCCACCGCCGAAGAAGCCATATACAATAGCAAAGATAGCCAGCGGCGGGAGCGATCGACCAAGCCCCCAGAGCGTCAGCGCCGCTGTTGCCGCCGCGGCAGTCGTGAGCGCCGCCAAAGCATTGATCGGAATTTTGCGGTCGGACAGGAACCCGAACAGGAGCTGGCCCGCTGTCTGAGCAACACTCATCAACGCCAGCAGCAAGGCGCCTTGTCGGCTGCTCAGTCCAACTGATGAGGCGTATGAAGGTAGGTAAAGCGACGGGAAGAAATAACCGAGGCCCTGAAGGACATTGGAAACGGAAAAGACCCAGAACAGCTGGCTCCGCAAGAAGCTCCAGTCCGTCTTTGCTGTGGTGCTCTGCTCCGACACCGGCAGCCGGCCCTTGAGGAAGGGAATGAGTGGCCCAGTAAGCACGATGAGAGCGATGCCAATCACTCGCAGGGCGACTTTGTATCCATACTTATTGAGCAGCGTTTCAGCGATGACGGGCAGCACAGCGCCAGAGACCCCCGAAGCGCTGCATAGTAGCCCGTATGCCATGCCTCGGCGAAGTACCCAATATTCGTTTACCATGCTGAGGATGGGGTAGTAGAAGATCAAAAAGCCGACTCCGTATGCTACGCCCTGAGTCAGAATGAGCACCTCGAGGGTAGACGCAAAGGATCCGATCAAGACGCCAGAGATACAAAGGGGCCCTATCAAAGGTCAGTCCCTACTATGCGTAGGAATCTGGTATGGTTGACACGAACACCCGATCCAGATCATATGCCTCTGGTATTTGTGGTAGCGCTTGATCAGCGGCATGATGAACGGTGCCCCCAGGTACGAGAGACCCGACGCAACAGTACCGACGACGGAAATGTACCGGTTGTCCGCAAACTGTGGAAGCTTGGAGTAGTAATTCTGAAAGACACCGAACGAGAGGGGAAAGCCTGAAACGCCGCTTGTTAACAGTGTGCAATTGATGGGGACGATGAACCCAGTCCAGTCTGGAGGGACATGGAACGAGGCAGCGGTGCAGGGCGGCCTACCCCAGAGCAGGGCCTCGAACACAAACGCGGTGCCGAGAAGCTTCCAGGCGGCAGGGCCTCGATCTGTCGGATCTAACTGTTGCTCATTCAGGCCAGGCCGGTCGGCGGCCGCGTGCTGGGCATTGACACCATCGTCATTGCTAACTGGAGTGGCGGGCCATTGAGAAGTAGCCATGGGCCTGTGTATGGTGTCGTCTAGCTCAATTGTGTCCATCGCTGCGTGTTTTGAACGCCCAATAAGAGCGTTAGTTGACCTCAAGTGGCTGGGGCGCATCACACGTGCAGCGCAGCATGTAATGACTTGAGGAGAATGAAGGCTCTTGAAGTCGCCTTAGCATTGCTATTTTATAATCTCACCACTGCCTTGGACCGACTGCCGAGGTTAGGCTAGTGCCCTCGTCTGACGTCGCCGTTGGGGGTCCGATTGGCGGTGATTAGTTGGATCCAACGCTTCGCCAGGAACATGAAGAGAATGTGGGTTTGCCCGATCGGCTGCGACTGCGTTCGACCGGGCGTCAGGAGTAGTCGTAACTACAAAGCTACTGTACTGGGTCGCGGAACATGAAAGGGAAAACGCTAGACAGGCCGTGCAGCTGGGGGCACATGGCGAAATGCGGGCGCCAGCCTGTTGGTGTGCTGGGCGCTGGCGAGGCCGCTGCCGGCGCTGAGTAACTTTGCCTCAATCAGCCTCATTACTCTTAGCCCTGCAGACAAGTGGCTGGGACTTGTCGTCTCTTCTCTCTTTCTAGGATTGAGTACGTAAGAGCGCCGCAATTGGGAAGAGGCAGGGGAACAAAAAGGCTTGAGAGTGGTGTTGGATGTGGCGAGGCATCGCCGGTCGCGGATTGACATGACGGGACTTGGGCCTCACCGCTCTGACTCAAGTCAGATCCTCCTCGCTGTCTCATCAAAAGATGGATAGCGAGATTCGTTATAGAGTTACCATTACTGTAAAAGGCCAACAGAGTCTGCACGCCCATCGTCATCGGCCTTCAAGTCGCGCCGACATAGGCATCATCTCATGATGCATGTGGCCTCATGAGACGCCTTCCGCACGGCTCACGTACGCAACTCCCGAACGCAACTCCCGAAAGCTGTGGCGCAACTGCGTGAGTAGATGCGAGAGAATGCGGCCCTCGAAGATGTTTAGACTGCTGCGATTGAAGGGTGAAGCTGGTCTGGAGGTCAAGCGGCAGGCGAATGGTAACAATCCGGCACAGGCTTTGGGAGAAATCGCCACTACCTCCCGGCCACGCAATGCTCATGATGGCAAGCCTCTTGCCCGGCTCTCTCTTTTGTGCCCCGAGTTTAATCAGGGCTTGTGTGCTCCCGTCGCTCCCTGGAATTTTCCGTTATAGACTCCACGTTGACATTTTGGTGAACTGGCTTATGGACTTTCCATGCAATTGGGCCTTGCGCAACACATGTCCCATGTGAAGATATGCGACTTGATGGCGCCGAACGATATCTATTCGCCAACGAAACAGACTGATGAAATATTTTGTTTCCTCCAATCGACGTGCAGACTCTTTCGTGCTGTTGGGCGGGAAGCTCATGCCAGAACTGCGGCGTATGCAACTCGACCAATTGTTGTTGGGTCGAAAGCTCTTGAGGGCGTGAGTACGCCAGCAACACTATCGGGGCCGGCGGTTGCTGCCAGCCCTGCGGGAAGGCTTGGTTCTCGGGGTCATAGTTATGGCCTCAGGGCGTCGGCTGAGCAGGCATCTCGTGAGCCGAGGGGTAAACTGGCTCATAAGTAGTCCAGACGCCATCTTGCTTCCTGGTGCTCAAGACGAAGAGGATTATAAGGGTGGTGAAGGTGGGCCAGAAGTTGAAAATGACGTCAAGTATAGCGAAGGTTCCATGACCCTGGAATTGGGGCACTCGCTGACTCTTGTTCTCCTTCTAACGGCCGAGCCTGGCTGCTAGGATAACAACTTCTCTACAGCCTCAAACCAGAGGATATGACCCGTCGACCTCGTTGAAGAAATTTAAAACCTGGATTACAGAGTTCGTCAGTCCAGTGGCGTCAATGTACGCAGTCCGGGGCATGTCTGGGTCATACGCACCGAAGAGTCAAGGTCAAGCCAATCGGTCGGCTGCCACTGACTTAGAAGGTTTGAGGTCGATTGAAACTCGTCTGGGTCGCTTGCACGAATAGTAGGCTCGGGCATGTTGGTGGTGGCCATGTTGGCGTCCAGACACCGTCTCGATGCGGACTGTTGTCCAGTCGCTGCTTCTGGCGCTTGAGCTGCTGCGTCGCAGTGTCGACTTTGCTTGGCCTCCAGTCTTAGTTCCTCAAGGATGATGCCATACCTTCTGCTCAAAGATTCATCTGGTAACGATTGGGTAAGATATCCTTGGCAGCGCTCTGCCAAAGCGAGTAACGCAGAGTTGCGCTGTTTATCAGGGAAAGATGTTGACCTGTGCTGGATTTCCCAGACGTATACCACGGCCAAGGCACAAAATGCTACGTATGGCGTCCACCAGAGAGAGTGAAATAGAGACCCGTCCGAGACCATGTGTTCAACTGTCTCTAGGGCCATCTTTGCTCCGCCCATGCAATCTTCCACACGCCTTTCGGTCTCGAGAGAATCGGTTGGTATCGCGTTCTCAAGAAGAAAAGGTCGATTTGCATGCATCACCGCGTGACTGTAGGCCAGCTTCAGAGCCATACACTGTCTGCGGAAACCCGGGACTAGGCTCGAGGGACGAACAGAGCCAAGATGCGGTGGTAGCTCATGAAGCCACTCGCGAAGCATCCCCGTGTAACTCTCCGCGAGGGGAAGGCGTTCTGCGTCCGATGTAATCTGCAATGAGTATACATCTCGGGATATACCTCCAATAATTCGGGCGATGCTATCACCAACAAGTTGTTAACGCGGTCAGTCACGATGCAATACCAACAAAGCTGGGAAGTTCCTCATGTGCTGCACCTACCGAGCATGGAAGATGAGAGAGTCGACATTGCAGTCTGTCCTAGGTTCTGTGTCCGCTGGCCCTTCCGATGTCATATCCTCGTCGTTTACGAGGTCAGGGAAGTCTTGGTTGATCTCGTCGTCGTGAAGGAACCGAGGGCGGCCAAACACGACTGCTAGGTACTTGTCAATCGTGTATACGACCCAGAATGTTCTCCTGGAGCATTGTGTTGCAATATAATCGCCGCAGCCGGTCATCCCTGGCCCGCTGCCCTGCTTTGTCGCCTTCCTGTGCAGACCAAGAGCAGACAGTATAGTTATGACGGTGCCGAAGATGTACCAGGCCTCGTTCATCCGTGATGTTTGGAGAAGATAGAGAACTTGTAAGACCCGAGATTGGACAGATTCTAGTTTCGGATATCCGGTTTCCATTTGTGAGAGTCTTCTGGCATTCTCGAAGTACAGCTCACTCAGCTGTATAGCGGACGCCACACCATTTCGATCGCCAACGCCAGCGCTCGAGTCGTGATTCAACAACTTGCTTTTCCTAAGAATCGCAATAGCAAAGATGCATGAAATAAGCGATACTTTCGCATGTCCGACTTCATTTTCGGGCCGCCGTCCGGCCTGCGCGCTGCTCAAGACGCTGTCGCGTATCGCTCGACAAGTCTGACGATGCAGCAATCGATAGGTCACCACGCAGTTATCAAAGTAGTAATCCAAGTACGCAGTAGCTTCTTCGGTATCGCGAAAGTCGATGCAAGCTTTATTAGCGGTTTTGAACGGTCGATCCCCGGCGCAGGTTAAGGATTGCTGCTGCTCCGGAGTCGTGAGAAGGGATGGCAACGTGCTGCGAGTCTGCAAGGCAAGTCGTCGCCACGCGCGGTGCATGAAGTTGAGATTTGAGGTGGAGTCCACGATCTGTCCTTCAATTTCAGTAGACTCGAGCTGGGAATGCTCGCTGACTGCTGTTACACCGATCGGCGTCCCGATGCCGCCAGTCTGTCCGCACTCTGCTCGCGGTCCGGGAGCCGTGGTATGATGTGCGCCACTTGGGCTTGGGTTCCTGGAAAACTTCTCAGAATACACACTCCAATCGTGATAAATGCCCTTACCCAGAACTTGGCGCGTAGTTAGTGGAGAGCTGATTAGGTCGCAGATCTGGGGCCCTCGGCGGTGTCGGGGGCCGGCCACGGCGGTAAAGGGAATGATACTGGCAAGCCAGTTCTCTCTTGGAGCATATGGTACAGGGAACAGTACCGGAGCATTTGAGCTTCTTCGACTTGCAATAATCACAGGCTCTGCTGACCTTTCCAGACTTCCGGGAACCGGATATGGAGTCGGGTCCAGTTCGAGAGCTCTCCGACCGCCGCTTACGACCCGTGTCAAGGATCGATAGCGATACGGCTGAGTTACCTCCAGTTGTTGACTTGGGCGATTTTCCGGCCATTTCCAGTGGGGATGGCATACTGGACGGCGGCCTCTTGTTCTGGGGCTGTTCGATGCTCAGCGTTGATCGTAGTCATTTCGGAAATGTAGATGCCGGAGGTGAATGAGCCAGTCCGGAAATGCAAGCGGGGTTTCGCCATTCAGCCGGCAGTAACAGGCTACAGCTCGGAGAGCTTCCCCGCCAAACCCCTTCAATACCCTCAGCATTGTTCGTACAACACGCAGATATGATGGACGGTCTCAAAGACAATACGAAAATTTGGCAGAATTCTAGTCAGAACTAGCATGTTACGAGGGGTTTTCCCAATTACGCAATTTTGCTCAAGGCAGCTTCCGAGACCGCGCCATGAATTTCCTCCTCCGCTCCATCAGGCAACGGCATTAGCGGGGATCGCACTGTAGCGTGAGACAGCACACCACGAGCGACCAGCGCATGCTTCAGCGCCACCGTACCCTCCATGTGCGAGCCGCGATGATAGATCGACTTGGTAATGGGTAGTAACTGGTCATGGATCTCCCGTGCCCTTTTGTAATCCTTGGCCTTCCCCGCGGCAATGAGGTCAATCAGCAGCTCTGGTGCAACATTTCCGTATCCAACGAGCATCCCGTCCACGTCGAAGGCCGTATGCAGAAGGTATTCGTCGTGGCAGGTAAGAACGGGGACGTGGGGCCGCTCTCGTCTGAACACCGGAATCTCAGTATCCCAGCGGCGCATATTCCGGACCCCATTCTTCATGGCAATGACTCCTGGCTGCGCCGCGATGTCGAGGAGGGTTTGGAGGTTGTAATTGGCTTTCGTGTTGTCCGGATATTGGAACAGGATCAACGGTAGCTGAGAAACTTCGAAAACCCTCTTGTACCTGTCCTGAGGTGCGCCAGGTTGATAGCCAAATCGGAGCCACCCATGCGACGGGTACAAGAGCCCAGCCTGTGCTCCCGCATCCTTGGCGCGCTTCGCTTCGAGGGCTGCGACCTCAGTTCCCTCTCCGGTGATCCCAGCAATGATGGGAAGGCGATTGTTCACTGCTCGAACAAAAGCCTTGATCACATCGACCTGCTCCTGCTGCGTAAGAAAGGTGCCCTCTCCCGCATGGCCAAGGACCACGAGACCCTTAACACCTTTGATGCTGCCGAGCCAGGAGCCTAGTCGCCGGATTGCCTCATAATCGACCTGGCCGTCCCGAGTGAAGGGAGTCACCGGTGCTGGAACCAAACCTTTCAAGTCGATGGACATTGTGTGTGGGAGAAGTGGCGAGTGGTAGGAGATTGATAGCGCTGTGAGTGCATATGGTTATAAGCCTCTAACCATGTGAGATTTGCTTGACATCCAATCTTTTATAGGCATTTACGTCGTCCTGGCTGATGATAATCCGGATCGAAATCCGAGGTTTGTGGCCGAGGCTGCGACCGGAGCTCCCAAACCAGTTGACCGTATCATCAGACGGAGAATTGGAGTCAATGTCCCGAATCGAGGTTACACGGAATGACTATAGTTATTCCGTCCCCGCGGGCATAGCGCTCTAGGCTGTCTGATGGTAAAGCCTAGAATCTGGATATCCGAGAACGCGATCCGGATTCCTGTACATTTCCGGGTTTCCGGGACGCTTCCGTGGTTGGCTTCGGCACAGTTGTGCCTGTGGCGTCCAATAGCACAGCGCTCCCTAGCGTTTTGTGTGCGATTTCGGCATCTGAGGCAATGCTCCGCTATTACGCAGTACCCCGTAATCCCCAGATTATCCCCAGAATCCCCGGAGTTCTCACCCGTTCATTGACCTTTGCCCACGTCTAGAATCCTGGCTCTCCGTCTTGCCGGTCGTACTGCTGGCCAGGCCCGTCTGCTATATATTCTACGGGCGTGGCACTCGATACGTCGACATGAGCAACTGATCCCTCCATAGCCACCTCGCACGAGGTGACTGCTTGCCCAATACTTTCTACAATATGCCAACAAAAGAGTCACCACGCGACATGGAGCAGTCTTCAGTCGAGAAAGGCATGGGTATGTATGAGGAACATGAGGCGGATGTTCGTGGCTTGCCTCGAGATGACCTCGACTTCCTCGAGGGCTTCTCCGAAAAGAGGAAGAAGAAGGTCATTCGCAAAGTGGACGTAAGTCAGACCCTTGATGATCTGTGCCCAGATTCTGACCAAGCACTAGTGGAGGCTGGTTCCCATGCTCGTGCTTCTATACTTGATGGCCTATCTCGACAAGACCAATATCGGTATGACCGCGGTTGCCTTCTTCCAACCATGTAAGGTTCACCGGTTCGACTAACGCATGCTTAGGCAACGCAAAGATTGAAGGTCTTACGACAGATCTTGGTCTAAAGGGAATTGAGTATAATGTCGTCGTTGCTATCTTCTTCATTCCCTTCGTACTTTGTGGTAGGCTGTCGCGCTCTGAACTTGGATCCTCGCCAGTCCCGTTGCTCGGCTTCTAATTCGTCTTGCAGAAATTCCATCAAACATGATTCTTCACAAGTTTAAGCGACCCTCCTGGTACATCGGCGGTATTGTTTTCGTCTGGGGCTCCATCATGACTTTGACGGGCATAGTACAAAACTATGCTGGCCTTCTAGCGGTCAGATTCCTGCTTGGGATTTTCGAGTCAGTCTCAAGTTTCGCTGGTACGAGGGCCACTCATCACTCGCTGACACTTCGTTAGAGCTGGCTTCCTCCCTGGAGCGATACTGATCATCTCGAACTGGTACCTACCGAATGAGACGCAGGTTCGTGTGGCCATACTCTATACTTCTGCCGCAACCGGTGGCGCATTCTCCGGTCTACTTGCCTTCGCAATTGCCAAGATGGACGGCCTCGCAGGTCTCGAAGGCTGGCGCTGGATCTTCATCCTTGAGGGAATATTCACCGCCGTTGTCGGCGTGATGTGCTTCTTTCTTTTGTGCGACTCCCCCGCCTTGTCGACTAGCTGGCTCGATGCAGAAGAAATCCGCTACCTGGAACTGAGGCAATTGAACCGTCGAGTCGTTAGGCCAGGGGAATACCGCGATTCCGACACTCACTTCAACCTAGCCTTGTTCAAGGACATCTTGACGGACTACAAGATGTACTTGCTCATCTTTGCGAACTGGTCGAATGCCGTCCCCAACTACGCCATGAAGTTCACTATGCCCAGCATTCTCAAAGGCATGCACTATACGTCTTCCGATGCTCAACTTCTGACAATACCTCCATATGCTGTGGGAGCCATTTCGGCATACGCATTTGCCATTTTTGCCGACAAGTACTCTTGGAGATTCCCGTTCATTGCCGGGCCCCAATGTTGTCTCATAACAGCCTTTGCGATTTTGTTCGCGAAGTCATCAGACGTGGAGAATAACATCGCTGTCTGCTACTTCGCAGTCTGTCTTGCCACCTTTGGGTGCGTATGATCCATGTCTGCGTCAAGATTGCGAAGGCACACAGAGCTGACGGGTCGCAGGATGTATCCGATTCTGCCAGGCGTGAACGCCTGGAACGTGGCGAACACACCGGACCCCACGAAAAGATCCATCAGTATTGGCTTCTTGCTGTGCGTCGGCAACATTGGCGGTCTCATCGGGTCGTATATTTACTTGGACAAAGAAGCACCGAAGTATCCTACTGGCTACGGAACGTCACTAGCCTTTGCAACGGCCGGACTTGTAGCAGCGACGGTCCTGGAACTGCTCCTGAAGAGGGCCAACGCTAGAAAGGCCATGGTAACTGAGGAAGAGTTAAGAACGAGGTTCACAGACGAGGAACTCGAGCGCATGGGCGAGAAAAGCCCCTTGTTTAAGTATGCCTTGTAGGGAGGAACTGGGAATGAGGCATCTGCATATAGTGTGGGGCAGGTATTGTTTCGAAGAAAGGGTCTAAACGCCTGTTCGCAATGGGGCAAGGTAGCTCCCGCTGGCATAGAAAGCCTCCTCGCTACCTCTCGAGTTTCGTTGGCGCCGCAATCCTTTCGTGGCCCCCGTGCCTTCATCCTCTTAGTTTGGCTGTGACGTCGCCCAAGTCTAGGTCGCGCACCTTGCATCGGTGTATCAGGTAGCAACCCTGTAAACACAGAGCTCGAGGCTAAGTAATGCCCACTCTCCTAGTACGGGAGGGTAAGGATTATCGGTCCGCGTAGAGGTGCAGACTCGCAGCTTACCTACGGCAAATGTCCCGCAGGTGAAACAGAACATGGCTGTCCTTCCGTGGTGCCCAAGGGGCAATTACAAGCTGCACGTGGATTGCATGCCGCCTGTTTTTGAACCAGTGGACAAAATGGCATGATGCGGCTGACCACTAAGTGCTGGACAAGCTTTATCGCCCCCGTATGACCTTCAGCCTTGGTGGTTTCCCTCGAATGTCAAGCTTGAAAATAAACTTTCGATGACCCGTTGGGCGGGCCGAGACCATGCCACTCTGCGCCACCGAGCCCGCCCAAAATGTCGCCCGTTCATTAACGAGGGAATTGACAGGGCTATAAACCACGTCATCATCGTGCCATGACCTCCATCGTCTGCATTGACTCTATGTTCCTAGATTCGAAGTGGACCAAACCATGGCAGCCAGAGAACTCGTCGTTGTGGTGCTCAACCAGACCAATGAAGAACTCATCATGGACCGCGAGTCCCTGCATCTCGAGCAGGGGGAGTGGATGACGGGCACTCCCGAGTCGCAGCCTCCAGAGGAGATTCGTGCCGGGGAGAGTGGCATGTGGCGCTGCAAGTCACCCCACCTCGGATCCGGCACGACCGGCTCAGTTAAATACCGAATCGCCGGGTACGGACCTCGAGACAAGCTCATGTTTTCCTGGGACGTTCGCTACGTGGGACCTAGCAAATTCGGCCACGGGAGCGAGTCGGATGAGTTTACCATCAGAGTCATGGGTGGAAGCGGGAGACAGGCCGTTGCGGTATTCGTTGTCGGTACGCAAGGCGAATCCTTCCTCTCGTGCTTCCCTTCAAGAAACAGACATCTAATGGGACTTTTTCCAGAGCCGGTGAAATTGTGAGGTTGTGAATTTAGGCGCGTTCGGACTTTAGGCGGAATTGTCACAAGTCAACATAAAGGCTTGCAGCTGGTTGCGAGACATCAACTTCAATTGATCTTCAGCAGGCACTCAACTAGTATGTCACTATACCAACATGTTTACAAGCCGGCCCTTTGCAATTGCATGGTAGCCTATGCATTGAGGTTGAGAGGCGAGACGCAAGAGAACGAGTTCAGTTGTGGCTCCTTGAATGCCTCGATCATCCCTGAACCCAAAGTTGTCAGTGGGGTCAGGTTGCTCTCGCGCCCCCTATAAGCAGGGCCTTCGGGGCACTCACCTTGCACTGCCGCGTACATTCCCAAGCCACACATCGACAAGGATGCAAAGAAGTAAATGACGTGCCAGACATTGAGGGCGACTTGAAGCGGACCGCCGCTGCGGAAACCTCGCATCCACCGTTGCAGCGTTGACCCTCCGCGTGTGACCTGTCCGGTGCTTGGGTCAAATCCCTCGCCAATTTCGCTGCGAACAGCGTGGCGCTGAATGTCGAATCCAAGCGCGAAGAGCGGGGGCAACGTATAGGTGAGGTTGAGTAGCGTAGAAGCCGACATGACGCTGATGAAGCCGAAATAGTCCGGGATCGCGGCCGCAATGATGAACGCAGTCGACCACCAGAGCGGTACAATGGATGCGTAAATGAGCTTTCCTTTCCTCGTCACCAGTGGCGGCGCATTGAAGATGTCCAAGAGAATGTTGTTGTACACAACCTTGATGCCAATGTTGCCGTACAAACCAGCGGCAATGAGACCAGCCACGAGGGAAATGCAGTTGCCGACGGTCTGCCAGGCGTAGGTACTCACACCCTGGAAGCTTGGGTTGAAGCTATACTGGCCTTGGAAGTGGTAGACGAAGCATCCGTAGACGAGATACGCCGTGTAAATGAACAACTGGGCACCCCACATCGCCTTGAGGAAGTCCCTGGGTCGCTTCATCTCGGCCAGAAACTCCACAAATAGCTGAGCGCCTGCATAGGCCAGCACCCCAGATAGCAAGCCGTTGATTGAGCCGACCAGGCCGCCCGGCGGTAGACCAGTGTAGTGCATGATGGGCGGGTAGTTGCCGTCTTTGTCGGGGGTGATTGTGCTTTTGTCAACAGCACTGCCCGCGGAGCCCAGCGTCGCGATCGCGAAATTGGGTTCAGAATTCGCAATTACGCCCATGGATATGAAGATGGTCAAAAGGTTCATCCAAATGGCGAGCGTAGCCACCCAGCCGTACGCTTTTAGCGTCCGAATTTGTGTCAGGAAGAATCCTGCCACGACGAACAGAATCGGGCAGACAACATAGCAAAGTCGAAACTTCGAGATCTCCGATATGTTTTGGCCGAAGAGAATTGTAACTTGTCCCAGAAGGAGAAGGAGCGCGATTGCTTGAAGGAAGTTGGTTATGTGCCGAACGGCTGTGCCCCAGGTGCGGAACCCCAGATCACCGTAGTTTCGAGCCGGGAACTCGTAGCTGTCGATGCCGATGAACACTCTCCAGATCAGGTAACCCGAGTAACCTGCGAAGAAACCGAATATGGTATAGAAAGCGATACCTGTTTCACATGAGCTAGTGCTTAGAAGTCGGAATTGTGGTCGCCTACCTGGACCCCATCCCAACGTGCCCAGCGAGAACGCGACCGGAAACGGGCCTAGGATGTCGGTAGTGATCAAGTAGAAGCCTCATGCCAAATCATGTTAGCGACTGAAAGAGTATTGGTAACGTGACAAGACTACTCACAGGCACCACCCGACGCCGTTCTGAAGGCGCGACTTGCATTGGTCCATTCCTCGTCGGTGATTTCAAGGCGATTGGCACGGTTTGCCAGTTCTTCTTCTGTGGGCATGCGAGCTGCTGCTTGCGTGCTTGCGTCACCTTCTCCACTGGGAGTCTTCTTCTTCATCACGAGGGCCTTCCAGTTGGTCTTGGGAGCCTCGAGCGTCAACTCCTCCTCGCGCGTCTTCTTCGCGTAGTAGTGATATTCCTCGAAGGTGACATCGGGATCGTGGACCTTGCGCAACTGCGGCCTGACGTAGTTGAAGAGCGCCGTTTCCGCCTTGCCAGGCACTCGGTCGCCCTTTTCCGACGGGCCGACCGCTTCTTGCTTCGTAGCGCCATCCATTCTTGCAGTGACTTACAAGTATCGTGCAGGTCAAGACCGAAGGCGTTGGAGTGTTGCCAAGCCAGGATCTGAAACGAGAGCGAGAAGAGGGCGATTAATTATAGGACTTCAAATCGCGGCGGATGACCAGAAAGGAAGGCGATCGCCATCGACATCATCATTCCTGAACCTTGTGTCACTTGAGACCTGCAGGCGCCAAAGGGTCCTGCTATTTTTCCGAACATGGTTGTTTCGGCTGTAACGGCACACAAGTGCCAGTTATCGCCATGGAAGGGTAGCATCCCATTGTCACGCCGAAGCGCCCACGTTCAATCATAAGCTTATCTACACCAAGTGAGGATGCACGCGGCGGGTACCTGTTCCAGAATACTGCATGCTTGTACATGTCTATAGTGATCACCCCTTCGGCGGTTTCGGCAACGATTGAGCTCGACATCGCCAGCATGAGACTTGAAGCAGTTTTCAACATGAAGTTCTATACGCGGAACGGGATCAGACGGCAGGCGGCGCCACCTCGCGGAGGCCCGTGGGGACTCCGCACCCGGAAGTAATACTTCCTGAACCAGGCTTCTAGAATTCGGCACACTATGCCGACCTGCACACAACCAGGTGCTTCGCGAAACCGGTTGACGGAAGCCACGGCATCAGTGGTGACAGTCCCCGGCATTTCTATGGAGGCACCGTGGACAGCATCCGGCAGCGACGGTGGGAGACATCGGGATATCCGACAAGCTGGGCTGTCTTCGCAAGGCGCCCTCCTACCCCGCTCGTCAGCAGTGAGCACCGGGCTCGGAAGTCGGATGTCGGGAGGGCAGGACTTGAGGCGACCAGTGGCTGGCATCAACCTGTTGCTGACCTTGGAGGCAACCGCGCCGATCGCGGCATTCTCCATTCAATTCGGGCCGCATTTGGAGATTCGCCATTGCAACTCTTGCAAAGCCGTCACTTCTATGTGTCTCAGCCCTGATTATTTGACGCTCAACGCCACAGTCGTCCACTTTTCGTCAATACTGCAGGCTTCAGTTGCACCATGGCGCCAGCCTTTGGAACAGGCGCCGAGTGAGTTTGTCAATCACCAAACTTTCGCCGAGACCTGGCTAACATGTTTGCGACATAGGTTGCCCCTGTCCCTGGACAAGTTTCGGGACATGGTGGCCGGTCGCGGGTTTTCTATGGAGCCCCAAGACGAGCTTGACTACCTCGCAATCATTCGTGATTTGGAGAAGGATGTGAAGCAAGTCCTTTCGCTTCCAGAGTACTTTGACCCCCGCCTGACTCCCGTATCAGGGTCAGAGGAGTTTCGGGCCTTCGCCAGGCCGGAGCCGAGTGAGAATCCGCTCAATGCATGGAGTCACAAGGTACCGTGCCCTGCGCCGATTCGTAGCGCCACGTAGTTCTATTAACAGAGCATAGTTCCATCTTCATAGTCCCATCGCTGGCGATGACGGGCTGCTAGCTCATCGGTCGATCTCTGTCAAGGACACAATAAGCGTCGCTGGAATCCCAATGACATGCGGTACGCAATCGTTCCATCTCTCCAGCGACAAGCCGTACCCCGTGCCCGACATCGACGCACCTGTCGTCGCCCGGGTTTTGGAGGCAGGTGGTGTGATCAAAGGAACAGCGACATGCGAAAACTACTGCGTGTCTCTGGCTTCCTTCACGAGCGCCACTGGTCCTGTCGATAATCCGTGGCTGAAGGGCCACTCGGCCGGTGGAAGCAGCAGCGGGTGCGCAGCCCTCGTCGCCGTGCAAGTGGTCCGACGATGGAGGGAGAGGAAGGGCTTGCCCACCGATGACCTCGGCGAGGGCGTTGATCTCGCCGTCGGGACTGATCAGGCGGGTAGCATACGGACGGTATGTATGGACCTGATCCAGCGATCATGGGGCGCTTCCATCTGCTAGTAACGGGTCGAAGCTGAGTGTACTAACGTGTCGTACCATGAAGCCGGCGGGTTACTGCGGAATTTACGGCCTCAAGCCGACACATGGCCTCGTGCCGTATACTGGGATAGCAGGACTCCACCCTATGATCGATTTTGCCGGCCCCATGGCCGCCTCGATACAGGATACCGCGATTCTCCTTGGCGCCCTAGCGGGATACGATGGGATAGACCACCGCATGACACCCGAGACACCGTTGCGCGCCAATGTTCCTAAATACCATGACATCCTCGACGCGGCGATATCCTCAAGGTCCAAGGCTGGAGAATGGACCGCGAGCACTGCAGCCAAAGGGCTGCGCGTAGGTGTGCTGAAGGAGGCCTTTGAGGTGTTCAAGATGGACGCAGAGGTTGAAAAGGTCATACGAGACGCGGCCGCAAGATTCGCCCAGCTCGGCGCCGTCGTGGACGAGGTCTCCATCCCACTCCATGCTGTGGGTAGGGCGATTTGGGTCACGACAAACAGAGGCCACATGGCCGACACGTTACTCGGCAACAAACCCAGCGAATTGCTCTCGCATCCGATGCCGAATCTGAGCGCGCCCAAGCCCGACCAGAAGTGGTTCGACACCATGACCAAGTCCAATCCCGCAGTCGTCAACACGCTGCTCTTTGGCTCCTACTTCTCAGAGCTCCCGCATAGCGTCAGGGCAAAATCGATGATGCACGTGCACCAGCTTCGTGCCGCGTACGACGACGCCTTGGACAAGTACGACGTTCTACTCACGCCTGTGACGGCCACCGTGGCACCACCTCACGCGCCCGCAGACGACAGCGCGTTCGTCAGATACTATGCCGCAGTCGGGCACGGCGCCAACACGTCGCCATTCAACATCACTGGACACCCCGCGCTCTCCATGCCGGTGGGTTGGGGTACCGCAAAGGATGGGGAGAGCAAGCTCCCCGTTGCCATGCAGCTTGTGGGCAGGAGGTGGGACGAGTCTGGCATCTTGCTCGCGGCGGCTGCGTGGGAGGTTGGGGGGCATGGGCTGGACGAATGAGCCTCACTGACGGGGTCTAAAGGAAACGCCATTTATTAGAAGCTCAATGTAGATGAGACATAGATAGAATCGCGGTGATCAAAGCTATAGAAGGATGTTGGTAGACATTTCCGGCGAATTGGGTCGAGCCAGCGACACTCCGCCAGAGTGCATCATGACGTGCAACGGAGCGCCTCAATGGCATTCAGTAATTTGGCCGCGCTGCTTTGCGCCTCTTCAAAATCTTGTGAATCCAGAGCGAAATGAGGCCCACGGCGACTGCGATACAGCGCTGTTAGCGTCGCGTCTCACCGAGACACCGCGGGGCTTGGGGGCCTGTCTCACCGATGAAGACAATGCAGAACACCACAATTACGCCAGCTTCTTGGGAGGCCCAGTTCCGTTTTGCGAGGAGATTGAGGGTCTGCGGCCCGGCGAGAGAGGTGTCAATGGCAGCCATTGTTGCTGCGAGCGATGTGCGAGCTGGAGTCTGGTTCGCGATGGCGGATTGCTCGGAGGCGTCGGGCTTCAATTAAGGATCGGTGACGATGCGGTCGGTCCCGTTCCTGGCCCTGGACAATCTCCCGCAATCGAGATTCAGTCGCTGAGGATTCGCTGCAGACAAAAGGACCGCGTCGTATTTGCAGCGGTGCCGAGCCCAGATCGCGCCCTGCTTGTATGTCGAGTGGAGGTCTGGTGAGATTGACAATGGCAGGGGAAGGGGATCAACGGCGATGAGGGATTTCGCAAGGTCTTATGGTGACGCCCGAGGGATACCACCCGAAGCCGGCAATGGCGGCTTCGAAAGCTCGGGGGAGTGGGTGTCAAGCTCTGGCATCTTGCCGTGTTCCCTGCTGCATATGGATTGGCATCAACAAGCGTTGGCGACTCGACGCTGACTGACAGCCGTGGACGGAGCTGGCGGGGTACCCACACGCCGAGCATGATTGGAAACCTTGGCCAGCCAGGTCGACTCCCATGCACGTTTTGCGCGAGGGGAGCGGGCTGGGAGCTGTGACGGGCGGGCTGGCGAAGGTTGCTGTTAGTCGTCGCCGCGAGAGCTAACCACCACATGCCTCGCGAGCCGGGGCACCACCTCGCGCCTCACTGGCGTCGGGCGTCTGGTCGCTGGCGTCCTGGCCCCACTCCTCCTTCTCCCGGCTCCCATCGTCCCATTGCTGGGGGCTTTGCCGTTCTCGGCGGCGGGTGGTTTGGACGTCACGTCACCCATTCCGGCACGCACCCTGCGAGTCACGGTCGGGGCCAAACTCGCCACGGGCAATCAGGAAACGGACGTGCCCGTGCTCTGCGTTTCTTCACCGCGGCGGGGTCTGCAGTAGTCTGGCGAGCCCCCGTCCGTCGCTGATCAGCTTGCCTTTCGGCGCCCGGGGCCGTGGCCATGCCCACGCCCGGTTTGTCTGCCCCCCCTTCGGCGTTTATGGCGTCGAGCGCATACGTTCTTTTGACGATGGAATTCCGTTGCGACCCCCAGCGCGCCCAGCGCATCAGGGTCGCCCGGCTAAGCTGGCGCCAGTGGGCGCGCCCCCCATTCTTTTGATGGTGCGGTTATCTCGGCATAAGAGCCCACCCGCGATGGTGTGGTCTGCCAGCACCCGTCAATGGTCTGAGTCTCATGATGGGCAGCTCGCGCCTCGACGCTTACAGCTGTAAACTCTCCGGGACTCGGGACGGAGAATAAAGAGCGAGCAGCGCCTCCCCGTCCGCAAAGACGCTGTGATTGTCACAGCAACTGGTCGCACATGTCCCGAGCCGCCAGACGCTGCCCTCTGCGTCTCCCACAGTCTCCTACAGTCTCAAGCTCCGTGTAAGCCATGCCTGCCTTATTCCACCGCCGCAAGACCGGTTCCGCGGGCGCCGGCGACATCGAGGCCCCGCCGCCGGGCGACCCGTCCAGCAGCTCCGCTGTAAACAATGCCGATAACCTAGGCGAGTTTGAGGCATTGGACCGCTACATTAGCACGTACCGCGAGGATGGCGCCAAAGAAGATGACGATGCGGCAAGTAAGCGCCGCGTTCGACGGTGGTGGCAGTTTTGGAAGACCGGCGCCGTTGAGCCTGTCGAAGTCGCTCCCAAGCCCGACAACACTGTGCCAGAGGCTTGGCTCACCACCGACATTCACACGGGCATCAGCACCTCCGATATAGAAGAGCGCAGGAAGATGTATGGGTGGAACGAATTGACGGCCGAAAAGGAAAACCTCTTCGTCAAGTTCCTGAGTTACTTCACCGGCCCTATCCTATATGGTGAGTCCGTCCGTCCCGCACTGCTTGGTTGCTCGCCTAACATGCCGGATTACAGTCATGGAAATTGCTGCATTGCTCGCTCTCGGCTTAAGTGACTGGATCGACTTTGGAGTCATCGTGGCCATCCTGCTCCTCAACGCCTTCGTCGGCTTCTACCAAGAGAAGCAAGCCGCGGATGTCGTTGCTAGCCTGAAGGGAGACATCGCGATGCGATGCACTGCCGTTCGAGATGGGCGAGAGCAGATCATCCTGGCCCGAGAGCTGGTTCCTGGAGACATTGTAAGCCTATCCTGCGAGCTTGACACTATACACATCACATCTGCTAACGACGAGGTCTCAATAGATCTTGGTCCAAGAAGGCGACACTGTAGCCGCTGATGCGCGGCTCGTTTGCGATTACAACCGCCCGGACGACTTTGAGATATATCTGCGCCTCAGGGCCGAAGACCGCCTGGGACATGTCAGCGACGAAGCAGGCGACGCCGACGACGACAAGGATGAGCGAGAACGCCGCGCCTCGGTAATCTCGCAGGCGAACAAGGACTTCCGCAGCACCCCCCTCGTGGCCGTCGACCAGTCGGCCATCACCGGTGAGTCCCTGGCCGTCGATAAGTACCTCAGCGACCTCGTCTACTACACCACGGGCTGCAAGCGCGGAAAGTCGTACGCCATCGTCGTCAACACGGCCAAGCACTCCTTCGTCGGCCGCACAGCGGAGCTCGTCCAGGGGGCAGAGGACCAGGGCCACTTCAAGGCCGTCATGAACAATATCGGCACGACGCTGCTCATTCTGGTCATGTTCTGGATCCTCGCGGCATGGATTGGCGGCTTCTTTCACAATCTTGGGGTTGCGGAGCCCGACTCGCAGAATCTGCTTCACTATGCACTTATCCTGCTCATCATTGGAGTGCCCGTTGGTCTTCCTGTCGTCACAACGACCACGTTGGCTGTCGGCGCGGCGTATCTTGCCAAACAAAAGGCTATTGTTCAGAAGCTTACGGCCATTGAGTCGCTTGCTGTAAGTAAAACTCCCCAGTATAGCGATCTTGAGTGTTGTGTGGGTTAGTCAGGCTGCCCCAAGGCTCTTAGGCCCACGTCTCCGCGGGTTGTGCCAACAGCTTGTTCTCCCCGCCACCAAACCCTGCTGCTCATTGAGCTTCAGTCCCCGTACTGATTCGCAGACTATTGACACTATAAATACAGGGTGTCGATATTCTTTGCTCCGACAAAACCGGTACACTCACGGCCAACAAGCTCAGCATCCGCGACCCCTATGTCGCGGAAGGTCAGGATGAGAACTGGATGATGGCGGTCGCAGTGCTCGCCTCCTCGCACAACCTGAAGTCCCTCGATCCTATTGACAAAGTCACTATTTTGACTCTCAAACGGTACCCTGGAGCTCGCGAGATTCTTCAGCAAGGTTGGGTCAGCGAGAAGTTCACGCCCTTTGACCCCGTCTCGAAGCGCATTACCAGCGTCTGTCGCCTGGGCAAGGACCGTTTTACTTGCGCTAAGGGGGCCCCACGGGCCATTCTTAAGCTGACTAATTGCTCCGAGGAAACAGCGAACCTCTACAAGGAGAAAGCCCAAGAGTTCGCCCGTCGCGGGTTTCGCTCCCTAGGCGTCGCATACAAGAAGAACGACGACGACTGGACCCTATGCGGTCTTCTGAGCTTTTTTGACCCCCCGCGCGAGGACACTTCACAGACTATCATTGAGGCTGCGCATCTGGGAGTTCCCGTCAAGATGCTTACCGGAGATGCCATTGCAATCGCCAAAGAGACTTGCAAGATGCTTTCCCTCGGAACAAAGGTATACAACTCGGAAAGGCTTATCCACGGAGGCCTCTCTGGAAGCGTACAACACGACTTTGTCGAGCGCGCCGACGGATTCGCAGAGGTTTTCCCAGAACACAAGCACGAGGTCGTGTCTATTTTGCAGAGAAGAGGGCACTTAGTTGCAATGACGGGGGATGGAGTCAATGATGCACCCTCTCTGAAGAAGGCAGACACTGGTATAGCCGTCGAGGGCTCCTCTGAGGCCGCCCAGGCCGCCGCCGACATTGTGTTCCTGGCCCCGGGTCTCAGCACCATCGTTACGGCCATCAAAACTTCGCGACAGATTTTCCAACGCATGAAAGCTTACGTTCAATATCGAATAGCTCTTTGTTTGCATCTGGAGATATACCTGACACTGTCTATGATCATTATCAACGAGACGGTTCAGGTCGATCTGATTGTCTTTCTTGCCCTGTTTGCCGACTTGGCTACGGTGGCAGTGGCATATGACAACGCGCACTGGGAGCCACGACCGGTAGAGTGGCAGCTGCCCAAAATTTGGGTCGTCAGTGTCGTTCTGGGCATCCTCCTGGCTGCGGGAACCTGGATCATGCGCGGAACGATGTATTTGTCCAACGGTGGCATAGTCCAGAACTTCGGAGCGGTCCAGGGCATCCTTTTTCTACAGATCGCACTTACCGAAAACTGGCTCATATTTGTCACGCGTGGAGGCTCAACATGGCCATCCTGGCAGCTCGTGGGAGCCATCCTTGGCGTCGACATAATCGCTACCTTCTTCTGCCTCTTTGGGTGGCTCTCAGGCAGCCCCGAAGTCGACGTCCCATTCGACAGCTTCCCGCAGCGCGCGGATGGTTGGACCGACATCGTCACCGTCGTTGTGATTTGGCTCTACTCCTTTGGCGTCACCGTCTTCATTGCCATTATCTACTTCATCCTTAACAAGATTTCGTGGCTGAACGACCTAGGCCGCAAGGACCGCAAGAGGAAGGACACCGCCATCGAGAACATCATTGGTCATTTGCAGAAGCTTGCCATTGAGCACGAGCGCGATGAGCGGACTGGAAAGAGCCGGTTCCTGCTTTGCGAGAAGGCTGTCGACGACGACGAGGAGCTGTAGCTGGAACGTGTGTTTCTTTTCTCTTTCTTTGGACATATGCACAGTCATGTTGTCTTGTATATTGGAGAGCGACGTCGGACGCGCGAGAGCCGGACGTGCGAGCGACAGACATGCGAGGCGACAGACATGCGAGGGACAGACATGCGAGGGACAGACATGCGAGGAGGTCGTCGGAGGGGCCGAAGATGTCGGCCGCCCCACACGCCCCACCCGGCCCGGCCGCCGCCCGCAATGCCTAAATTTAGTCGGGGTAGCCACGACTTGGTGAAGTCACGGACGTCGCAGCGCGCCATCTCAATCTCAATTGCCTCAAGCAGTTATCATGTCACGCGCTTTAGTCGCGGCTTTATTGATGCCATTAGTTTATAATGCTTCGGCTTTTGCTCTGTCTCTACTGGCGCACACAGCGCTGACAGCGGCACAATTGCGCTGCCAATTGGGCTTGTGTCTCCGTGGCCGGCATGGCCTCCATCCCGAAGCGGCGGCGAAGGCATACAAGGACGATCATTGCCGACAGCTTTGGCGCTGGATTTGAGGGTGGCAATTGAAACGATGCAGTGCACGTAGCATGTCTCTCTTAATCGTCATTCATCGTTGCCTCCACTCCCATTTGAGCCAATATGGGCATGTGTATTTTCGTTGAGGATTAATGTGTAGTGCTATTCGTGGAGCCAACTTTGGCTAGAGCCCACAGTAGCAACGACAGCAACGACAGCAATAAGAGGAATAACAGTAATAACAGTAATAGTAATAGCAGGCAGCGCGCCACTGCAGTCCCATGCCTGCGCAGTAATAAGGCCCATGTCCAATTCATGTCAGTGTGGCGGGCGCGCACCAGAGAGGTCCGCTATATGTACAGTGGATTGGGAGCTGGACCATCTGCTCGACCAAGAGGGGATTGAGTGCTGGATTGACGGCTGGATCGACCGCACAATTGGCCGCACTGTTGCCAGCGGGATTGACTGCTATCTTGGCAGTCAATTCAACAACCGGGCAAAGCGATGAGCAGAAAATATTATGTCCAGCGGGCAGTTTAGTGACGGACGTGCTATTCGTACAGCTTCCCCCGTACAGTGCCAGTTGCCGGCAGGGCCAACCTCCACTGGGACACATCCACAGAGGGGGGGACCAGGCGAAGCTCCGCCTCAAGTTCTCAACGCAACCTCGTGAACCTTCTTCTAGACATTGATTTTGTCGGCCTTGCGAGCGCAGTCGGTGACAGCCAGCTTTGTCGCAAGCTTGGCGCAGTTGGAGATGTTGCTGTACGAGATCTTGGAGGTCTCCGACAGACCCTCGTAGGCCTCGTCACAGGACTTTAGTCCTCAATGTTGGCGACGTCGTCCTCAAGCTTACACAGCAGATCCGCTGCCGACTCGCGCAGCGTCTTGCGGGCCATGCGTAGCTCCTTGGCTAGCTCCTCGTTTCCCCGGCGAACGTGGCAATCCCGATCATCACGGTGTGGTTATTTGGGGGTCAGCTGCCTGGAGCGTGCCCATGCGAGCAAGCTCACGGAGCTGACCAACACGCTCTCCACTGACCGTGCTTACTTGTGCTCATTGCTCAGTGACCCAACCACCGGTCTTGCGGTCGTGCGCGACTCCTGACGATGGACCGCTGCGCCTGTTCCATGTCCGTGCATCTACCTGTGGTGCAAAGCGCATTAAATCTCGAGCACGGCGGCGCCAGTTCGCCGGTATCCTGCTGCACGCTGTGGTTGCAACTGCCATGGGACATGCGCCTTGCATCGTGCCGGGGCCGCTCTAATTCGTCATCTTATCGGTGTCGGGACGACTTATTCCTGAGGTCGGCAACGGCGGCAGGAGTACTGCTGGTCATGGGCCTCATGGCGCGGCAATGTCCTCTTGCGAACTTTACAAATTACCAGCAGGGTTCATTCATGCGTTCGTCTTGTGAAATCAGTGACATTTCTCTGTCATCCAAAGCTGTCCCCATTCCTCCCGAGCGTCGGCCATCAGGCCGACCCATCGAGACGTCGATTGCGATGACAGAAATGTCAGGCTTGAACAGTGGATGCTGGTGACGACGTGCCTGTCGCCGCGGTTGCATCTCAAGGCTCACTGGCATCTTCTTGCCAACCTGCCCGGTGACTAATGATGAAGTGCTAAACGTACCGCAAAGTGTTGGTCCAGAGTTGATCGTGCCTACAGGCCATCCGTTATCTTTAATGCCGAGCTCTTCGGGGAAGGAAAGATTCGCACCATTGGCGCCCATGTTATCTCAGCCCTGAATGGCAGAACCAAGAGAACAGAGTGTGATAGTATAGTATATCCCTCTAGGGAGGTCCCAGCGCTGCGTTTCTTCACGCTCTAGCCAATACCGGTCCTCCTCGGTGAGCTTTGATATGGCCGACCAGGATTCCTTGGTTGGGTTTTGAGCGGCAAGTGCCCTCTGAAGAAGACATCTTTCTTGTCCACGAAGCCACTCTCTTCGCAGACAGCATTTACCTGCGATCTGAGGTTGTCTTTGAAGATGCCCATGAGGGGATTCAGGATTCTTCATGTCCCCAGTCAGTACGATTCGTACATCGAATTCGGCATCTCCCTTCCCCGTCTTTTCCCCCCTCCCCGTAAGTAACGAATACTCACGTTGCGTTGGCGTCTCTAGTATAGTCTCCGCCCCTGTCCTCGATGTGTTCGTTGGGGTCACCCTAGGCATCGACATCATCGCCGTATTTGTTATTGGCAAGCGTTGAAGCCATAGCAAACAAGTATTTTGTATGGATGTGTAAATAGTATTTTCGTCAAGCTGGTCTTGATCCTGATGTCATGGACTCTACTTCGTAAGTGACGACTGTTTCACTGGTCAGGGTTGGAAACAGCCACGGCACTTTATAAACAATGTTCATCAGACAATGTGAACTCACCTCGCTCGCAAAAAGATGCAGTCATATGAGTAGCATGAAGCAGTCAATATTCGCGAGGCCATTAAGCGCTGCTGCTCGTGTCTTTCCTACGGCGCGCTGAAAGTGGTTGGCACTTTGGCGGGTGGTTCCATTCGCGTTACCCCATTCGCGCTTGTGTTGATTCCGATTTTTGACTTTGCCCACCCCCAGGTTCACAACACCAGACATGTGGGGTCTTCCCGGCCGGGAACGTCTGACGGTTGCCGTGCGAGCTGCGTACTTGAGAGGCCAGCCCCTCGTCGCGTCACCTTATCGTTGATGGAGTCTCGTGAGGGCCTGTGCAGGCACAGGGGACGCCCTGCGCAGTCCCCTATCACGCGGCAGTGTTACGTGGTGCGCGAAGAATTTGATAATGCAGATTTTAGTTCGTACTGTAGATTCGTCGACCAATACTTGCTCGCGGCTGATGTCTCTCGTGGCTGTCTTCCAATGTTCCTCTCGATTCTTTCGTGGATCTCATGGCTCTGATGGCCCTCACAGGCTTTGTCCCTCCGGTAACCCTAAATATGGTTTATTACCCACGATGTGGCTACGATGGAGTGGCCTGATCACAGAAAGCTGTCCTGGAACATAGCATACCGCTTGGAAAATAAAGCATTGTGAGAGTTCCATCAATTTTGCTTCAGCGCTGAGGCAATTGAAGCAAGCTAGAGCTCCGAAGAATAACATTTTAACGATCACCGGAGCTCGGAAGACGGATCTAGGGCGCCGGTGGCAGTTATATGTGCCGTATCGGGACGTTCACGGAGTTCGTGTGCCACCTGACTCGTCCGCTGTCTTGGGAACAATAGTCCGAAAGTCAGAAGATGCGCAATTTTGGCCCATACAGGGCGGTTATCCACATCCTTTTCGCCAACAAGTTCCGTTCCGTCCCGCCCCAAGTAGATATGGTAGTCCTGGGGCAACAGCCGCCCCGGATTCCAAATGTTCCAGAGAGCCGAGTTGATGAGCATAAATGTTGCTTCAAAGACGTAGAAGTAGACCTCATATCGAAAAAGAGGACTAAGCTTTCGAAGTGCGTCGATGTTGGTCAGGTCTTTGTTGGTCGGGCCGACGTGTTCCACGAGGCGATATATACAGCGCAATAATATAAGCAGCATGCTTGCGTACAACACCAAGAGGATGGTCCTGATGGTTGCAGAACTCATTTTCGCCTGAACACAGCGCCAATGAAAGAGCCCTGCAAGACAGACAAATATTAAGATGACGGCAAGCTGGATGCTGAGCGCGGCAATTGTCAGGTTGCTGCCGAGGGATTGCTGAGCGGAGTCGGCCGACGGATTCGAAGCCAGTGAGACCCCTAGAGCATTGAGAAGCTCTACCGCTGCCATGAGGCCGCCGAAGATGCCTAGTACCCTTCCCGCTGGAATAGGGGCCTGATGCGGGACATAGTAGAGTAATCTGCCGAGAACGTGGTAGTTGGCGAGCTCGAGGAGAGGCCTGTCAAATCAGCACAACGTCATCCGACTGATGGTGAGTGCTACTGACGGGCACACGTATATGAAGACTTGGCTGAGGACGAATAGGATCAGCGGCGAGCTGCTGTCCTCCCTATATAGATAGTTGTACGCGCCATACTCGCGCAGTGCGTAGCCAAGGCTGAATAGACACGCCGAGACCAATTGCAACCATGTCAACTTCAATGATCCATAGTGACTGGAGGCGCAAGTCAGCATCATCCATGTTTCATGACCCCCGGTGACGATGTGCTCTTACATGGCTTGCCAGATGAAGAGGCTTGCAGATACGGCGTAGAGTACGGCAAAAATGACAGGTGCCACTTTGTTGGGCGCATAGATGTATAAGCTGTACAAAACTGCGCTTGCGTGTTAGGATAGACCATGCCAGCCATCAGGAATGGTTGCGTACTGGGCTCGCCGTGTGCCATGTTGCTCCTTAGACGCTGGTGCGAAGGCAGACGGACGAAGGTTGTGGTGCCAGAAAAATGAGAGGCGATCGCGGACGAAGTTTTCGAGCTGCGCAATTTTATTCCTTCGCCTTACTTGTAGTCGTTCAGGATCGCCCAAGTCACGTTCAGTTCATGTTTTATTCTTGACCATACGTGTGGACGTAATGTCAACGGTCGTACACGGACGCTTCCCAAATAGGAAAATACGGATGCCAAGACTGGGAGACTCCACAATCCACAAACTGGGACAGCTTAACTTTTAACTGGGCCCCCTGAGAAATCATGGCAAAAACCACAAACTGGTCCAGTCCGTCTACCCGAGAGCGACGAGCTTGCCGCTCGTTACCCTTGCCACGGCCGCCAGTCTGAACGCGGTCATTGTTCTTCAACAAGCTCGAATTGGCTCAAGCCACCGAGGTTGGAGAAAGCAGGAAGGGCATCGTGTTTTGCGAAAGCTGACCGATGGAGTGAGAGGATGACGTCTCAAAAGGAGGGGTGTGTTGGGGAAGGGCGGGCGTTAATCTCACCAGCCAAAGGAGAGCACGCTCAGTCTGCGTGTGCGGCTGTTCTTGTGCCCCATTTACACCGATGCGGCTTCTCATTCATGACGACGTGTTACGCAGACTTCGCATCCCGAACGTTTCTGACTGAAAAGGGTCACGCAAGAAGAATGCGCAAATCACATGCGTGAAGTCACAGCCAGATATCCTACCGGCAAGATTCCAAAGGGTCTCAGGCCGACGGTCGTTACAGCGAAGCACATCCGGCAATTCGGTGGGCTGATCTGGCATTCAGCCCCCATTGTTGACCATGCAAGGGACCTCATGCAGATGCATCGCCCGGCATATATATTGGGCCGGAGTAGTAATCGTATGTAGTAGTTGACTCGAATGGCCCATGAGAGAATGATCACGCAAGTAATGCGTACGAGTCCCGGTTGGAGGTCGGTGGTCAATTTGACGACAGTGATCTCAAACTTGTAGGGAGCAAGCTCCTTATCTGTGGGGAAGCAGGTGAGGGGGAACTGGAGAGGCGCTTCGTCTCCAAAGTGGAACTGGGGTCGATCCGCTATCAATTTCGACTCTCCCGTGAGCCAGGATGTCCCAAGCAAGTGCTGATCCGACGGCACAGCCCAATCACGAAACTGGTTCACCTGCCCAAGTGATCACCAGGGGTCAAGGTCCAGACTCCGACGCTAGAGCATGAATCGCGACCGTGGGTGCAGGATGACGGCCTGACCCTTTATTATGCGCGATGGCGCCCTGGAATCCCGTCATGGGTGCATTCGCCCCTCCTCTCTCCTCTTGGCCCGGGTGAACGCCATCACCATGTCCGACGAAAAGACGGCCACCGATGACGCCGCTGGCGCAGAACGCGATGCGCCACAGGTTTCCGAGAACGAAACCGCGCGATTGAACGCGTCGGGCCACGTCCAGGAACTCCGCCAGTCCTTCAGCCTGCTCTCCCTCGCCGGCATTGGCCTCGTTGTCGGCAATGTGTGGCCAGCTATCGGTGGCTCGATCCTTGTGGCCATCTTCAATGGCGGACCGCCGGGCGTCTTGTACGAGTTTATCGCCGTTTCGATCTGCTACTGGAACGTCGCCGCCTCCATCGCCGAGCTCGCCAGCGCGATCCCCTCATCCGCAGGTGTCTACCACTGGGCGTCCGTAACCTCGGGCAGCCGGCGATGGGGCCGACCATTGGGCTTCTTCGCCGGCTGGTGGAATTACTTTGCGTGGATCCTCGGCGCGGCAAGCATGACGAGCATCTTCGGGAACACCATTGTGCAGATGTACGCGGTCATGCACCTCGAGTTCGTCGCCGAGGCGTGGCATGTCTTTGTCGTCTACGTCATCTTCACGTGGGTGTCTTGCGCGGCCGTTTGCTTGGGCAACAAGGCCATGCCAGCGCTCAACAATTTTGGAGTCTTCGCCATCCTCGCTTTCTTCATTGTCACCATCATCGTCGTCACGGTCATGCCCTCGAGTCATGCCACGTCGTCGTTCGTCTGGTCGGACTGGTCCGCCGCGATTGGCTATCCAGACGGCTTCGTCTTCGTTGCCGGGATGTTGAATGGCGCCTATAGTGTCGGTGCAGTCGACGCGGTTACGCATCTGGCGGAGGAGATTCCGCGCCCCGAGCGCAACGTCCCTATTGCACTATTCCTACAGATATCCATTGGATTCGTCACTGGTCTCTCATACCTCATTGCTGTCCTCTACGCCATCAGCGACTACGATCTTCTTTTCACGTCAGCATATCCGATTGCCGAAATTTACAGGCAGGCTACAGGTTCCGGCTCAGGTGCGTGCGGCTTGCTGTCGCTCGTCATGATCTGCATTGGCCTCACTGTCGTGGGCCTTCACATAACGTGCGGTCGCACGCTGTGGACACTCGCCCGAGACGGCGCAACCCCGTTCCCGTCAAAGCTCGCACGCGTCAATCAAAAGCTCGAAGTGCCTGTGGTGACGACCTTTCTATCCGCCTGCCTGATCACACTTCTGGGCGTGCTCTACGTAGGCAGCACGACCGCGTTCAATGCGTTTGTCGGCAGCTTTATTCTCCTTTCGAGCAGCTCATACTTGGCAGCTATTCTGCCAAATCTGCTCACCGGCCGAAGGAATATCACTTACGGCCCGTTCAGAATGACGGGAATCGTCGGATTCGTTGTCAACGGCATCTCGTGCCTGTACATGCTCGGCTGGGCCGTCGTGTACTGCTTCCCCGCCGCACTTCCAACGAATGCGCAGAGCATGAACTACGCGAGTCTAATCTGGGGCGGATTGACCATATTCGTCACTGCATTTTGGCTTCTCAAGGCAAGGAAGGGATATCAAGGCCCTTCCACAACTGGGCAACGTGGCAGTGTAATACCTGTAGATGCCTAGAGTACGCGGTTCATACTACGGCACAATTGCCTGTGTGCCAAGCCCAACTCTGCAAATAACAACTTCATGATTCCAGCTTCTTGAACAGAACCCGTCCTTCGCTGACTTGGCCTGACCGACTCTCAAAATCGGCCACGAACGCTGCAACTTTGCCGTCGACCCCCAGCTTGAACTCGCCCGCGAAGAACTCCAACGGGATGTTCATGCCACAGAAAAGGAGCTTGTTTTGAACCGCCCAATAGTCACCAGTAGCGTGCTGCATTCGCCATTGCTGGGCCCAGAGGATCTCAGTCCTGTTGGCTACAAGCATAGTCTCCCCTTGCTTGTCCGGATGCGGCTCTGTGAAGAAGTGAACCGTGCCATATCCTTCATTGTAGTATGAGCCAACCAGTTGGGTAGATGGCAGTGTGGGTGGCAGCCGCTGCTCGGGGCGATTGGGAAACAGAATTTGTTCCATGTTTTCGAGATCATGCTGCGCTTTTGCGGATTTCTCCTTGAGACTACTGGTTGTCAGCGTGTCAATCAGTGATGGCGTGCTCCCATTCTTACCTCTTGTTCAAGTCAGCTCGTCGACTCGCCGGGACGTTCAGCTTGTCCTCGATGAGCCTGTGCACCAAGACCTGCTCTGCGGGATTGGAGCCCAGCGCTCCGTTCGCAAAGGCGACTATGCCGTATTTGAGGTTCGGAAACCAGTACACCTCGGCACCAAACGTGAGCGTGGATCCGTCGTGCCAATAAGCGACCTCGCCGTGGACCGTCGTGCGCGTCCAGGCCAGGCCGTAGAGCTGCACGTCGCTAGTCAAGCTGGGCTCCGGATCGCTTATCATCCTCGGGGTGCGAATGTCCCTGTGAACCGTTTTGGAAAATGGCTCCGATTCGTTGATGAGGCACTTGATCCATTTGGCGTAGTCGAGGACGTTGGAGATGATGCCACCTGCGCCACCTAGAAACCTGGCAGATACATACTGAAGCTTTTCGTATACTTGTTGGTCCTCTCTCCAGATGTAGGCCGAGGCGAGATGAGCAGGGCCTCTTCGCGCCTCTTGCAGACTCAGGTACGTTGAATGCATCGCCAGTGGCTTCCAAATTGTGTCCCGCAAAACATCTCCTAGCCATCTGCCTGTCAATGTCTCGACGACATGCGACAGCGTTACATACATCAAGTTGCAGTAGTGCCACTCGACCCTCGGCTCGACAGCGGGAGGGAGGTTCCGCAGATTGCGCACAATGTCTTTGATGCTCGTCTCATTGCCGTCCCGTTCTTGATGCCAGGAGTTATCATGGCGCGGCATGCCCGTGCGGTGGCTGACGGCGTCATCGAGCGTGATGTGGCCGGTAGCCCACTCGTCCTGCAGGACAAAGTCGTCGCGGATGATGGAGGATATCGGCGTCGCCCAGCCGCGGGAGAGCTCTGGGTAGGCTTTGGAGTCGATGAGATGCGCGAGGGTCGCAGCGGTATGCGCCTTGGATGTTGACCCAACATAGTAGAGCGTCTCTGGAGTCGCCGGCGTGTCTGGCAATGTTGCCAAACCGAAGCCCTGGTCTTGCATCAGAAGGTGACCATGGGTTTGTCGTTTCCTGACTTTACCTTGGCAAACACCTGGTCACCATCGACCACAGCGATCGACATTCCGAGAACCTTCCACTGTTCCATAATGTCCTCTGCGAATGCCAGGAAGTCGTCCGTGAATGGATCCCGAGCTTGGAACGCCGCGTCCACCTCACCCATCGGTTTCTGGCCGTTTGGCGCCGCATCGTTTACCGTCAGAGCAGCGGCAGCGCCCGCGGCGCGCAGCAATTGAATGGTTCTCATCATGTGTCGACGACACAGCGACCCGACCCTCCAATGCGGGGCCTGAGACGGTGCACTTTAGCAGGAGTTGAGTGTCCTCGACTCCTGCGGACCAGAGGGGCTTGTCGGCTTTTGTATCGATCCATTTAACAAGGGCGATGCTGGCACTGGACTTGCGTCAGTACGTCAGCGCTGCACCCCTCGCCGTGCCGAGCTTCCTAGATCGGCAGTGCCCGAATCTTGTCTCTGACGCAGCTGCTCTCGGGTACCTGATCTGTGGACAAACGAACGCGATTGAACTACTCACCACGCGCACCTTGACACTTGTGCCACAGCGTTCCCACATGCCGAGAGTTGGACCAGAAGGCTAAAACCAGCGCATTCATAAGTCACCACGCAGGGAAATCCCCAGCAGGCACAACGCCGAAAGAATTCACGGTACTAGTTAGTGCCAGACCGGTAATCTCAATTCTGCCCGTTTGGAACCCAATCCGACACGTCATGGGCGGCTGACTGCCGTCAATCCCATCGCGTTTGTGCGGTAGTTGCTACGTTGATTCACAATCACGCCTCAGCTAGTCCCGTGCTCCCTCTGGCAGCCCAACCTTTGACGAACACCATCGCAAACCATCTCGGGGCCGTTTCTCTCTGCCCACTCAAGCGGTGTAAGTCCGCATTGCTCGTCCTTCAGTGTCGGGTCAGCGCCATGCACGAGAAAGAAGTTCACGATCGGAAGTCAGCTGCGATTGAAAGGTCTGTGCAACCGCTGGTGCACTTCGCGTCTACCTCGGCGCGCCATTCCAACAGTAGTTCGGCGACGGCCTTGTAGTTGCCGCGCGGGACCAGTCCCCAGATGGCCGGCTTGATTGTCGTGTTGGGGTCGGCACCCCTTTCCAAGAGCAGACGAATAGTTTCGAGAGATAACTCTGCGAGAGTCGGCAATATACCCACGATTTTCCTGATGAGGGTGCAGTGCAGTGCCGTATAACCCTTCCAGCATTTGGCGTGGACCGACGCTCCATGATCGAGAAGGGGTTTCATTGACTGGAGGTCGCAGATGCACGATGCCCTCAGCAAAGCGGTCATGCCAAAGCTGCCGGTTTCATCCACGTTCAGCTCGTCGCAGATTTCTAGGAGACACCTTACGGCAACCGCATTCCCAAGGCTCGCCGCCAGCCTGAGGATTCCTCCATCCGAGATTGCTGGGTCCTTGACATACTCCCGAAGCAGCTTTACTGTGTTGGCTGCGTTCGGGGCGCCGATTGACCGCAGTGCAGCATCCCAGACCATGAGCTTTAGCCTGGTGCACTCGCGCTGCGCCGTGGTGTAATGCCATCTCGCGAAGGTGCTATCGAAGGCACCATTTTCGACAAATGAAGCCATCATCTCGCCGCTGCGACGAACAGAAGCCCGTGTGAGAGCTCGGTCGCCTGATTTGTTCAAGTGGATGCCCTTTTCGAGGAGCAGCCGCAGCATCGCGTCATCCCCGATCGATGCAGCCCTGCAAGTCACCTCTTCAAGGTACGGGTCACCCTCTCGCCAGCGAGCGCCATGTTTTGCTAGAAATTTGGCGAGCCCGCAATGCCCACCTTGCGTCACGGCCTGCAAAGCAGAACAGAGCCCTGGCGACGAGTTCAAATCAACGCCTTGCTCTACTAGCAACTCCGCGATCCTTTGGTGCCCCCTCTCAGCCGCGACGAGAAGTACTAGGCGTGCGTCGACATCACGGATGGCGCCTTCCATCATGAGGCACCCTACGGGGGTTACCCTCGAATAGTCGCGAAGTCTTGCCCACCACCGTCTGGAAAATCTGACGGGGTGTTGAGCTGCAGCTGCCATCGCCTTTCAGGCTGTCTCGGCCCGGTCTCTACCTCGCTCCAGTACCCAGGCAAGTGTTGTCGGCACACCGCTTCGAGCGTCTTCATTGTAGAGATACTCGTTCAATATGCGGTAGAGTGCTCTGCAGCTCCTGGCTAGATCGTTCACGTCTCCCTTTGATACCACATGTGTGGCCACGACGAGAATCAGCTCGGGTGGAAGGTCGACAATGAGCGTCATGGTGCCTTTCCAGCCTGACCCAGATTCCAAGCTCCCGTCTCACGCGCGACTGCGCACTCGTCCGCTGCGACCTCAAATGGCGAGTGGATGCTTGTGGGGTCGTTCTTCGCCTTCGTACTGTGGTGAATCAGTGACATTGTCCACGTCGCTTTCGATGTAGCATTCTGTCCAGGCGACGGGGAAAAGCTCCAGCGTATATGTAGTAATGTACACAGTACGGCAACCCCCATTCCGTTTGACCCCGCCAATTGACGATGTTTGTTGGCTTGTGCTCGGCGGGATTGCGCCACAGATCAGTATAGCGGGTTGCATGAAGTTGTTGGTATAGCGCGGCTGCGTAACCAACCGAGTGACTCTCGGATGTGGCGTTTGTGTCGGTCTTACTTCCACCCAGGTATTTGACCACCGGATCTTTTCAGTGTTCTCTACGATGCACACATGCACCACCGACCGTTCAAGGCTCCTTTTTTTTTTTTTTTTTTTTTTTTTTTAGCTTTTGGTTACTATTCTGCAGCACGATGTGGCCGCGATGGACACAAATGCTGCACGGAACAGACACGGACAGGTTCCTTGACGGCGTGCAGACTGTCGAAAGCGTCACCGATTCGCAGCAATTCAATGTGGCTAGCGAAACCCCGGCCTGGAATAATGCCTACAAAGTGTATCCCACAGGAGATATTACAAATTGACCCTGAAAGTCAGCATAAACGACACAACCCACCGACGCCCCGAATCCGCCCCATTTCATACGTACTCTGAATTCAGCAGCCACGTTTGCATGTCGTCGTCGTAAGAATCGTCAGGATCCCATTCAGACTCTTTAACAACCCTGCTGGTTTTCCCTGGCTGCTCGATTCCATTTCCTCACCCCGCATATCAAAAGTTCTTGGATTTCATGGTAGTGGTCTGAACACCAATCCAACGGCGCCCATCCCTGGTGACAGACAATGGTCGGATTAGCGCCGTGGTCAAGCAGGAATTTCACCACTCGCTTGTTGCCTCGTCCCGCGGCGAGCGAGAGTGCCGTCCGCCCCTCGCCGTTTCGGATGTCAATATCTGCCCCTCGATCGAGAAGTAATTCCGCTATCTTCAGACGCTTGGCGTATGCGACTTGGGATAGAAGCGTTTCCCCTCGCTCTGACACAACGTTTGGATCGGCTCCAGCATCTAGCAAGATCGTGACGGTCTGGAACACATGGTCCATCTCAGCCATGCTCTTCACGGCCAGGAAAAGTGCCGTACGGCCATCCATATCCGTGGACTCGGTTTCCGCTTCCAGGCTCAGAAGTATCTGGGTGGCTTCAAAGTAGCCAGCCTTCGCGAGAATCATGAGCAGCGTCGGTTCCCCAATCTCCCGGGCACCAAGTCTAGCCCCCAACTCAATCAACGCCCTGATGTAGTCCGGCATGTCCCACTGTATGGCGAGTACAAGGACGTCTTCGGCCTTGGTACCTATAGTGTCGGCGACGATCCCGTACTTGAGAAGCCACTCAAAGACTTCATACTTCCGGCCTTCCAAAGCAACTTTTGCGCAATCCCACTGTGCAAAGTCAGATGGACGCTTGTGGTTCACCAAGCACTCAACCACCTCCACATTCCCCCTTTCTACCGCATCGCATATCATAGAGTCCCACGAGCCGCTTGGCTCAGAGCTGGCTCCGTGGGTCAGAAGAAGCTTCAGCAGTTCCGGAGACTCCAGCTGAACAGCAACCTTCACCAGGCTGAGATCAAGCCAGCCCGAATCGTTTGGACTGGCTCCTTTCTCCAGCAGTCGAGTGGCAAGGCCCATGCTTCGCATCTGGAGAGCGATGTGAAGCATGCTGTCGCCACGCAACGTATACCGCTGAGGGCTTGCACCGGCGTCCAGAAGTATCATGGCAATCTCTTCCTGTTCTCGCTCCATTGCTCGACCGAGAGGTCCTCGGCGGCGGGCTCCGGGCCCAAAACGTGGATCGGTAGCGGATGGCTCCACGTTGGCGCCAGCATCTACCAGAAGCTTGATCATCCTCACGTCGCCGCGATCCATGGCGATATGAAGCGCTGATTGATGGAATCCTTTCATGCTCCAATGAAGATCGGGCTCAACGGAGGCGCCCTCTCCAAGTAGCAACTGGGCCACTTCCAAGTTGCCTCCAGCTGCGGCCATCATCAGTGGCGTCATCATTTTATAGTACCCTAAGTACTCTGCATCGTCGTTGTTGCTGTCGCGGAGGCGGAAATCGTCAAGATATCGTGATGCACCGTACTTGAGAGACGCCTTTACTCCTGCCAAGCTGCCACGCTTTGCGGCCCTGTACAATTCCGAGCCACCGTAGGCTTCGGCGTCCAGGCGGTAAAGGCAGCGAGTGAGAAGGGTGCTAAGTGCCGGGTGAGCTCTGGAAAGCGCCAGGAGATCTTGTTCGGAATCAACGCTCTCGCCGATTTGCACGATGATTTCGGGACAAAGCTCAAGGACACGCATGGCGCTTGTCCTGACTTGATCTTGGAGATGCGTTAGTCCCATGCTTCATGTTTAAGCGATCAAAGGAAGGCTTCATGTTTAGCCACCCCCGAACATGCATAGTAACATAGACAAGGACGTGGCAAATACCATCAACTTACCCCTTGTGTACAAATATCGCAACCCTCACTCCCTGGTGTCGCTCCTACTCTCGTGTTGCTCAGTCTTGGTGGTATTCTTGGTAACAGGGGTAGCAGTGGAGATGTGTTCAAAAAGATGCCCTGACGTACAGACTGTGTGCCCCGGGAACGCTGTATTTTATAGAGGCTCCAGAGCCAGTCACCGAGTTGCCAAAGGACGATGCAGTCACGTCCTGTGCGTCCCGATTGCCCGGTAAATGAGAGCCTCTACTCTTAACGGGCAACATACACGTGCAGTCGTGAATCAGGGCTTGAGTTCTGTCTGTAGACCTATGAAACCCGACATAGAGAGTCCTCAATACGTGCAGGTCACTTTCGCTCGGCGCAAAGTGGACGAACTCGCAGCGTGGAGTCCCTGCTGTTCAGACCCAGTTCGCAGGTATGTGCATCTACTTGTTGTTTGAGAAAAGCGCCGTCAAAGCTCCCACACTCGTAATGTTCAAATTGACATATACTATTCACTTCACAGGCAAATTTACCGCTCCTGTTATGGTAGCCATGCTGTGAAACTGGAACTGAACATTAATCGTTTATAACCTGTGAAACAGCCGATGACCTGCACAGTCTATCCATGAGTCGTCGTGAGCTTGAAGAACTGAATCTCTGTTGCCCCTTCACCCTGGTTGTAGTTGCCTGCCTTGAAGTAGCTCTTCGGGTTATTAAGGTCGTACGTCGAGAGAGTTTTGAACCCCTTTCCGTTTATATTTACGGAAAGCTTGCCGCCTTCGTAGCGGATTTCATAGGTGAGACGCTGGCCACTGGGTACGTTGTCGATATACGTCCTCTTTTGGGTGCAAGTGCGGCACTGCTGGACGCCCATGTTCAAGTCGCCCTTCGAGTTATAATAGAGCTCCGCAACCGGCTTGGTCGAGATGGAGTCGTCAATGTGGATCTGGCCGATGCAGATCTCACCGCCGTGTTTGGTCACTTTGACATCGGCGGCGAGGCGGTTGACGGAGCTCGTGGGGTCGAAGCTGCGCGGGTTCGACTCGCGCAACTCGGTCCGGCAGTGCTTGCTGTTTGGGGTAGTAACGCAGCCAGTCGATGACGGTGACCCGGAAACTTTCATGACCATGGCGCCGGTGCTCTTGTCCGTGAGGAACACATCGCTGGTGTAGCCGTTGCAACCTTGCAGCTTCGAGCCCGAGATGCTATCTGGCTTGCCCGGAGAGCCGGTGGGCAGCTGAAGGGTCCATTTGGAGAGGTCGAAGTTGCCGCCTGGTGCGCAATTGGGGTCAAGAGCAGCTCCTCGATTGAAGAAGAGAGAAAGCGCGGCGATTCCGCTGTATGCGAAGGACTGAGTGATCTTCATGGTTCTTGGAAAGGCTCAAAGATCCGTGGAATGGTACAGAGCTTGGCTGTCGTGAAGTAATCACCCAAACCCGACGAGATTTCCCTTTCCTTAAATATTCCACCGCGTTGAGTTTGTCCCTGGACACTCGATGTAACGCTGCTGCCACCACGGAGTTCGATACGACGTTGGGTTTACGGCCTCGCCGGTTTACGTACCACAGTCAGCCGGACTGAATTTCCACCTATCACGCCAGTAACCTAGTTCTCCTTCTGAGACCGGCACGCCCGATTCTGTACTCACAAACATGTCTTTGCGAGCAGGATAGACGACTGGTTGGCAAGCTGCATCGCGCATCGTGACCGAAGTCTCCCCACTCGACCCCAGGTTTTAGTGCCAGGAGTGCAGTGCGGCCCAACAGATGCCGCAGCCAAGCTCTCTTGGCTCTGTGGGGAAGGCGGGAATGATCGTCAGTAGCGCAAGCCCCTTCAGGCACGACGCCCCGAGGCCTTTTCTTGTTGGTGGAAAAAGAATCGCCGCGGGATCTCGCCCCCAAGCAGCTAGTTTGACGTTGACCCCTTCATGTTCAACCTCCCAGCTTCGGGATGGTGAGTATCCGATATACTTCAGCATTTTGACGTGGAAGGTTCCCATGTCCAATCCCTGTCATCGCAAACGAGACGTACAGTCCTAGGGATGTTTGCCCGAGATCAACACCGAGCTGAACCGTTTGCATCGAGTAAATGACGAGAGACTCTTGCACCTTGCAACGTGGGGGTGCGCGTAGCTGAATGGATGGCAGCTTGGCTTGGTCTGCAGTAGATAGAACTTTGCCCTAGACACGGCTGGCTCAATTGCAGCGCTCTACAATTCTTGATTGTATCTGGCATCGTTCACAACACTGAGAAATAGCAACGTTGCCTTCATGCGGCACACGAGTCTCTTTCACACACGCTCCTGAGGGGTTTTGCAGATAGAGGCTTCATGTCTCGATGGAAGCATCATCACCAAACGGCATTCATGGGTGCGTCTCACCGCATTCTCTTCGGAAGCCTCATGCTTCGCCACGACCGCTCCCGGCGCGTTCAACGTTTGTTTCGTTTACGACATGTGCATGTGCCGTTCCTATAGTTCTGCAACGAGCCTCATGCACAGAGGGCAAACGGATTGTCGACATACACTAGCCCTTCTTAAAATACATGTCCAGTGTATTGGACTGTTTGTTACCGCCGTCACTCCCTTTGGTCTTCGCGACACTTGGCTGCGAAGTCTTTCTGTCCATCTCAAGCACAGCCATCAGCTCCTCGAACTCTTCTTTCGGCACGATGCCTCCACTTGCTTCTTTGTGGCCTCTCGCGAACGACGCCCCCAGGCGTTCCCGTAACGTCTGATCAGGCGCTTTATCCGCCAGGCTTTGAAGCGTCTCGATGATGTTTACCGGCGGGTCCCTTGCCCTTGCGGATCGCGGTATCCGGCACGAGAAATTGACCATTCCCGGAAGATAACCCTCATTGGCGACAAGAACCACCTCTAATTTGGAGCTTTGCAGGTGCCCGGCCCATCGCGTTGCAATGACGGGATGAACTTGTGCTTGCGAGCTAATTCGGAAGACCGCGATGCGCGCGTCTGCAGAGAACTTGGGCGCGGTGTGCGTGCAGCGTTCCACCTCTGCATTCACCTCGGCCCGAGCGGACAGCAGCTCGCGATTCTTCAAAAGATCGCTTGGCGAGCCGGCCGCAAGCAACGCCTCCCATGCCATGGGGACGTTGTACGACGCAGTTCGACGGGGCGCGTTGATGAGAGACACGGCGTCGTTGAGCGCCTTCTTGGTGTATTTCTTGAAGGTGGGCTTCATGTCGGGAAACGGGGGCTCCCATTTGAGGGTGTTTCCGAGGTCGCCATGCGTGCCCATGACGCAGAGCCAGTCGCACTGCTGCTCAACGTCGTCGTGGAGTCCAGAGCAGATATGGTAAGTGAGCAATGAGCTCGTCGCGACGGGTGGCGAGTTGCAGGCCGTGACGGGCTGAGCCCCCTCAGGGAAGTCATCGTCAAGTGCCCAGTGGTGGTCAATGATCAGGGCTTTATGAGGTATGTCGACGACGGGAGGGGATTTGCGCGAGCCTTGGTCGAGGACGAAGATGTAGGCCGGCTCTCTCGCGGCCAGAGTTCGCCTCTCTTCCTCGTCGTGAACCGTGTGGCCTTTCTCAAGGATGTGGCCTTCGATGAGCTCCGCCTCTAAGCCAAGTAGGATGAGCGTCCTTCGCAAAATTGCGCCTGAGGTGAGGCCGTCTGCGTCCTTGTCCGGCACGATGACGGTCTTCTTGTGCGCAGCGACGCTATCAACGTCGGTAAGCAAAAGTCGAACGGAACGGATCAAGGCTGTGGGACGTGCATACCATTCCAGAATAAATTCTCGCGCTCGCTCTATCTGTTCCCCAGGCGCCGGCCAGATGGCGCTTCCGTCGTCGTTCCTTCGCGACGGAGTTAGGTGGTAGTCTGGGACCTGCGGCCGGGGCTTTTTGCTCCGAGACGGGGCCGCTGGGGCCGATGAAGCCTGGCGCTTCATGCTCTGTTGTCGGGCGCTACACGAGCTCACTATTGGTGTTGTGGCTCGGGTTCGGGCGTCATGCCGACAGAGCCATAATGATGCGGTAGAGGTCAATTGCACCTTTCCTTTGCTGAGAAGCCCAAAGCCCCGGCCTGCTGGAGAGATGTGAGTCCGTATCATCAATTCATACCTCTGGTCGCTCACATGTGCAACGTTCAAGCTGCGCGTGGAAGGGCGTCGGATTGTCGCGGTGGTCTGGTCTTAAGTGACGTCATGGACATCTCGCGCGTCCCCAGAAAGACTCCTGTTTTCAAGGTCTCTAGAACAAAGAACCTGTTTGAGCTCCAGTCCAGGCATCTTCTACTTGGCCACCGACGTTGCTGTCGTTGCTATCATTGCTGAGCCATTGAAGTGCATTGGAGGCGACCAGTGTCGTCTCTGTTTGTTCACCTGATTGAATTGTCGTCACAGCCACAGGACGCGGAGGCCAGCTTACGAACCGCCCAGTGGATCGGCAGTCTTTTGCCGGATGTCTGGGGGAGCCTGGGGAAGGGCCGAATCGGCTTGGCTAGTGCCGGCGCCACCAGGAGACAGCGCCAGGAACCAGGACTGGCAGCCTGGGCCGATGGAAACGAGTGCACTGAATACAGCTTCACAAAGACCGTTGCAAGAAACTTGTTAACCAGTATCTTTAGTACCTCTGGTCTCAGTATGTACTTCACGAAGGCCTACGTTTGCAACGACCTCAACTGATGCGACCAGGCCGCATCCCCAAGACGCCTCTTACTGTGCCATCTGAATCTCACCAGCACAACATTGAATGCTGCGGGAGACCACGCCCGTTGCACTACATCTCACTGCTCCAACCTCCAAGTGCTTACATGGATCTCGGGCAAACGCATGGAAACAAGCCGATAGCTGGAAAAAATCGTCTCCTTCTGCCGGCAAAACGAGGACCCCACAAGAAGTGTAACAAACAGAACAGTGTAGCCCAGCCAAGTATGAAGTATTTATGTTGGAGACAGCCGCTGTAGGACGCCACTCCGTGACGGCGACGGCATCCTCCCACTTTGACGTGCTGGTTAAGACGACCGTGCAATGGCCAAATACACCGCAACAGCACTGCTGATGCTCCCGACTGCGTTGGCCGCAAGCCAGGCGTCGGGATTGTTCTCGTCATATGTGTCCCTATCAATTGAATTAATCGGCTTCCCGCAATGGGCTGGTAGGACCGATGCCCCGCAGAAGCTCTCAGAGCATAAATTGACACGTTGACACAGGCACAAGAGACAGCAGAAACGAATTTTCCAATAACCTCATCGACAATCTAGTCAAAGCGCAAGGCAGTCCGCTTGTGGTTCGTGTCGGTGGAAACTCTGCGTGCGTCAATCACTGCGGTGAACACGGAATGGTGCCCGGCGAGCGTGGCCGTTGGCCTGCACGCTCCCCGTTCATGTCATCATCGTTCACAATTGAGATGGTGCAGCCCTGACTGACTTCAATTATTATTACAGGGATCGCGCCATCTTCGATGCCTCCCTAACCACGCCTACGGCAAGCAGCTGCAAGAATGCCGACCCCGGCGCCTGGCAGTGCATCGGCACCAGCTTCTTCGACTCGTACGGCGCATTCCCCGAGGGCACACGCTACTCTCACAACTTCAACCTCGCGACGTGGAACTCGTCTGGCTTCAACACGCTGGAGGCTACGGTGCCTCTGGCTTGCAAGGCGCTGCGGGGACAGCTCGAGTACTTCGAGGTCGGCAACGAGCCAGACCTGTACATTGGCAGCAGGCGGGCCCAGGACTACTCCGTTGCGCAGTACGTCTCTGAATGGAGCAACACCACGTCGCGGTTCGAGGAGTACCTGCATGAGGCATGCCCCGATATGACGGGCAACATCAAGTACATGTTCCCTTCGGTCAGCTCCCCTGGCTCGCGACTCCGTGTACCAGGCATCTTCAATGCCGCCGGCGATGCGGCCAAGCGCGTCACCCAGGTCTCCGTCCACAACTACATGGGCGGCGCGACGCAGCCCGGGGTGACACTCCAGGCCACACTGATGAACCACACCGCCGTCGTCTCGTCCATCGGCAAGCACGTCGCGTACGCCCAGTCCATCGCCGAGTACACCCCGGCCGACTATGTCATCGGCGAGCACAACAGCCTGTACGGCGGCGGCGCGGCAGGCCTGTCGGACGTGTTCGGCGCCGCGCTCTGGGGCATGGAGTTTTCGCTGTACGCGGCCTCCACGGGCGTCATCAAGCGGCTTCACTTCCACCAGAGCGTGGGGTCCCCCTACGCGGCGTGGTCGCCCGTCGCGCCGGTGCAGACGAAGCCTCCGTACTACGGCAAGCTCGCGGCGGGGACGTTCCTGGCTGGCTCCGACAAGATCCAGGTGAAGACGCTGTCGCTTGGGAGTGACACAGACAAGGACGTCGACTCTGGGTATGGTGCCTACATCAACGGAGAGTTGAGGCGTGTGGCGGCTCTGAACCTGCGCGAGTTTGACTCTGGCTCGCAAAGCCGCGGCACGAAAAAGTATACTGTGAAGGTCTCGCCGCGATCGTCCTGGGTGGTGAAGCGCCTGACTGCCCCCGGGGCGCGAGACCAAACCAACATTACATTCAATGGCTTTGCATACGAGGCTGCTTCTATCGGCAAGCCGGTCAAGGTCGCTGGGAGGACGACGGATGAGCGAGTGAAGGCGGATGGAAAGGGAAATGTTTCGGTGACGGTGGCAGACTCTGAGGCTGTCGTGATGATCAGGGCGTGACACATATGAGTCCTAGAAATACCGATTTCGCCGCGCTTGTGCAAGCAAGATGCTCAATGGATCCATGGATGCAACTGCCCCGCGACGAGCTTGCCAAGCTCCGCCTCCAACGTGAAACCGCATGGCCTTGCATGGCTCCGTGGATTCTCGCGTCAAAACTTCAAAAGCGACAAAGCCGGTGCCGGGTTATCTCAGAGGAAACATGGGCGCGGTATCATCAAGGTTTGTCAACGACCGGTCCCAAACGGCTATATGGCGCTGTGCCACAGCCGTTGCCGATTTGCAACCGTTAACCGTCCGATAGCCTCACGACTGGCGCATCAGCCCGTGTGGCTTCCAGAAGCCCACTCCCGTTCAAGCCATCACCATGACGGAATGACGAAATACGGTGGATCACTAGATCCGAAACGGCCGCGTCAGGCCCGATCCGCGCTAATACGCCTCACGCTTGGCAGACACAGCCAACCGCTCCCAACTCCATGCGATTGTTCGAACCTCGCCCGCATTAGCAAGCAGCATCTACTGCCTACTTACAAATCCCCCATACCCCTCCCCAGTGTTTTGCAAAGTCAAGTTTGGTCCAGAGACTTTAAGTAGGCATGGCGTCCTCGCTGTGGCAGACCGTCACCAACTTCGGCCGCCCGCAAGCGCAAAAGCAGCCAGAGCAGCTCGCCAGCATCAACAGCGTCAAGATGGATCCCCCACCAAAGAAGATGAAGGCGTGGATGACGGCGCTCAATGGGCTCGACAAGCTCCAGCAGAGCGAGGTGGACGTGCCGGAGCCGCGGGACGGCGAGGTGCTGGTGCGCATCGAGGCAGTGAGCCTCAACTACCGGGATACCGGAGGTATGGATGGCGCCCCCCGACGGTGGTCGTGCTCATGTCGTCCCGCATCAAGATCGATCTCGTCCATCGATGAGCCACCCGACTAACATTAGATAGTCGTCAAGGGCGAGTACAACCACATGCCCTCGCTCCTCTCCCCAGGCGAAGCCATCGTCCCCTGCTCCGACATGGCCGGCACCGTCGTCACCTCGCGCGGGGACGCCGCCTCGCACCTCCCGCCCGGCACGCGCGTCATCTCCATCTTCCTGCAAGACGACCTCAGCGCGCCGCTCCGCGAGGAGGCCCTCGCCACGGGCCTCGGCTACCCGCTCCCCGGCGTGCTCTGCCACTACCGCGTCTTCCCCGCGCGCACCCTCGTTCGGTGCCCGGCCTACCTCTCCGCCGCCGAGGCCGCCACCCTGCCCATTGCCGCCGTGACGGCCTGGACGAGTCTGAATTGGATGCGTCCGCTCGGCTCGCACGTCGGCACCGACCCTCCAGACGTGATTGCGAAGCGCACCGCCCTCATGCAAGGCACGGGGGGCGTCGCCATCGCGGGCTTGCAGATCGCGCACGCGGCCGGGCTCAAGACCATCATCACGTCGTCGTCAGACGATAAGCTGAAGCGAGCGCGCGATGAGCTCGGCGCCGACACGGGCATCAACTACCGCACGTACTGGCAGTGGCAGGAGCCCGTCATGAAGGCCACGGGGGGACGAGGCGTAGACGTCATCTTCGAGACGGGCGGCACGCGCACCATCCGCAAGTCATTCGAGAGCATTGCCTTTGGCGGCGTCATCAACTGCATCGGCTACCTCTCGGGGAAGCACGAAGACGGCGACGATGAAGGGGACGGCGACAAGACGCCGCAGCTGCACCGACTCAACGTCAACGTCATGGCGTTGCGCCGCAATGTCACGCTTCGCGGCATCATCAACGGGCCCAAGGACCGGTTCGAGGAGATGCTCGGCTTCTACGAGGAAAAGAAGATCAAGCCCGTCGTGGACAAGGTCTTTGACTTTGACGACGTCAAGGACGCGTTCGACTACCTCGTCAAAGGGAAGCACTTTGGCAAGGTCGTCATCAAGGTCTCGGAGTGAGGAAGGTACACCGTCATGGCGTGACAAGTACAGCACACCATCGTATGATATCATGACAATACACGAACATAGACACGGCAATTGCACAACCGCGGACGCACATGACCTATGATCTGCGTGGCCTCGATGTTGGGGGCCTACGCATGTCGCGGCTTGACGTCGTCGCCGTTGACGCATCCCGTCTCGATTGCTCCTCCCGTTCCGCGAGCCCGCGCTCACAGCTGCCGCGGCCACGGGAGGGGTCGACGACTTCAGGTTGCCACAGCCGGGTCACTCCCGTCGCTGGACCGCGCCCCTGCCGCACTCTCGCAGGCGCCGGGCTCCCGAGGCAGGACCTACCTGAGAGAGCCTCGCCTTGTTCCTCAGTGCTCGAGACCCGAGGGAAGGAGCTGCCAATCCAACTTCATGGCCTTGGCCAACGTAGCGAGCGACGAAGCGAGCCGTGTCCACCACAGCGAAGCTTCCAGAAGGTGTCGCGTGTTAGTCAGGCTCTCTCGTTCGCCATCATCTTTCGTCCCGACGAGTCGTGCCCCCAACTCATTCTCTCTTCTTCTTCTTCATCACTTGTTGCTCTTGTTCAGTACATGGTGTCCAGCCATCGGCGAGGACTGTGTGTCCAAGCAGACTCGACGCGGACTGATGTGTCCAGTCACACCCAGCGCGGACAGGAGTGTCCAGCAGCACCCGACGCGGACAAAGGTGTCCAGCAGTCACAATCCCGACGCGGACAAAGGTGTCCAGCAGTCACAAGCCCGACGCGGACAAAGGTGTCCAGCAGTCACAAGCCCGACGCGGACAATGGTGTCCAGCAGTCACAAGCCCGACGCGGACATGAGTGTCCAGCTGTCATACCCAGCGCGGCCAGGAGTGTCCAGCAGCATCCGGCGAGGACAGATGTGTCCCGCTCCAGCTCTGGGGAGCCGGGCCTCGGTGGTCACACCGCCAGGTCGCGGTCGGGGCGTTCGGGGATTACTTTCCGTCGCCAGCTCTCTGAGCCAGCCTCGTGGGTTCCAGCCGAGCCTGCGACTGCGGTGTCTGGGATTACTCCCGGCGCCTGCTCCGTGAGCCAACCACTGGACTGATCGCGTCCACTGAGCGAGCCTCACGACTGCCCGTGTCCGAGGCTGCGCCGTCGTTCAGACTGCCCGTATCCGAGTTTCGTCTGCGACATCGTGCTGACTGCTGACCAGATGTTCGGCAGAGGCGGGTGGCGGCGACGGCGGCCTCGAAAGCAGAACACGCGATGGCCCAACTGCGATTGTGACGCCTCCGCGACAACTTTCCGGGCGACGCTGCACAACAGCTCGGGCAGCTTTCTCATGTAAGTGCCTCGGTGGCGGGGCCAGGGACTGGACTGGACTGACACTTCTCAGCCAAACACCACCGCTTTGCGAAACAGGCCTGTTCCTTGAGAATATTACACCGCGCGAGTGTTGAGAGAGTCCCATTCTCGGGTTCTTGGGGACCCTCGAGGTCCGCACAAGTGTAGGATTGTATCCTGTAGTATAGATGTTTCGCGCCAGAAGAATCACATAATGACCCGCAATTCTGCAACTCCCGAGTCCTGTGCGTCCGTGCTTGCCGTGGAGGTGATCGACTGCCAGGGAGGCCCTCCAACCAGCCAGATACCCTCGCGCCGCCTCATCGATGTGGCCCGCCGTGCTCTCTCGCACTTCATCCCAGCGAGCCAGCCTCCCAGGACTTGCCGTGGCCAACGCTCGCAAGAAACGCCGCGGACACCGGAACGGACCTCCTTCGACGGAGCACTTGGCCACGTCGGACCGCTGCTCCATGCTGGACAGGCGACAGCGTCTAGCCTGAAGTCTACCGGGACTCGTCCAATCATCCGACCAACTAACTGAGAAGCGTCATTCCTTCGTTCGGTCTCCACACCCACGCGACCCTCCCGAACGATACACCGGCGAGCTGATGGCCGTTCAACGTCAGCCTCAAGGCGGCGAAAGGCACGGCCACGGGAGCCCCCGCGGCCTTCAGGAAGGGGCGTGTCCAGCATCGCTACGGGCGAGAAAGAGGCAACTCTGGGCATCAAGTCGCCCGCCTGGTTCCCGCTGCCATCAGGAGTAGGAGTGCTACCAAGGTGATCAAGGCGTATAACTTGGTATGCCGTGAGCAAGTAGTTATAGGGTGCGCTATGTCTGGCCTACCAGTACAAAGCGTGGATGTCGACAAGAAGCTGCGGTTGCTTTCGCGCAGGACATGTGGAGCCAAAAGTGAGCCGGCATACAGCGAGCCATGTTTGTACACTATGTAATAAATCGACATACAACATCCATCAATGACACATCAACCCCGATAGTTCTCCGCCCCCGTTGTCGAAAAGAAACGCAGCGCCAGGTCGTCCGTCGTCAGCGCCGCGTAGCTTTCCGCTTGGAACCAATGATCCCCCGCTCATGTATCGCCAAACGTTGCACAAATGACAAAAGGCGGCCGTGGTCCTCCCCCTGATCTTACATCGTTCAATCGTAAAAAGACCGATGCGCACACAAGTGCGGCGGGTATCGTCACCTGCAAGACGAGATTCGGCGCAAACAAGTAAACAACCAGAGCCAACATCCAGCACCAGCAAACAAGACTGCCCGTTGGGTTGCAACGAGCCGGTTCGCAAGACAACAAACGTCCCAGTAATCGCCCAACTCCAAGCTCATGTGCGCCAAGGACTGACCGGGCATAGGCCCTCTAGTCGTAGCGGTGGTGCGAGTTGACCGACTGAATGTGATCCGACGCGCCCACGATCCACTCAATCTTGCCCTTGTCCACACCGGCCAGGAAGGGATCAAGCGGGTAACCGCTGTTGTAGGCATCTAGGAACGGCTGAAGCCTGGCGACGAGAAGCTGCATCGTCTGCGACGCGCTCTTCATCACTTCGCCAAAGTTCTGTCCCTGTCCCTCCCAGTCCTATGCATTGTTAGCTCTCATCTTAAAGACACGCGAACAGTTCGGGGTAAACTCACATAGTTGGGCAGGCTGTCGCTAAATGCGCGCACCGCCATCTCGATCCAGTCAACCTCCTGCTTGAGGCGCGGGCCCGGCTTGAGGTCCTTCGAGATGGTAGCAATCACGACCAACAAGAGCAGCGGCGCCAGGCTCTCGAAGCGGTTGGGCGCGTAGCCACTCAAGCAGCGCCTGAAAATCTCCTTTTCGTGGCCACTCTGGATCCACTGAATCATCGCATCCTGGAGGCGGCCGTCTTGGATGGCCATCTCGATCTTGTGGATGCGCTGAGTGAGCTCGTACTCTGCTTCGGCCTCGCTGCGGCTCATTTGGTTGGCGAAAGCGCCAGCGAGGGCGCTGACACCGGTCGGGCCGACGTTCTCAGACGGAGCGACACCAGTCCCCTGGGGGCTCGTCACCGGTTGCGATCCACGCTGATACTGCTGGCTGTTCGAGTATTGCTGGCTCATAACCTGGCTGGGAGGATAGCTTCCGTGGTGGCTCGGCGCGTTACTGCCGGCCATGCCGCCAGGGTATCCATGAGGAATGTTCTGGTGGCCCTGTTGGCCCTGAGCCCCGGAACCACCAGGAAGCTCGTGAACAGGCTGCTGCTTGAGCTTCAGGAACTCCTGCTGCAAGGCGGTCTGCGAGGCGGCCATGGTGGACACCATGTCGGTCAGTCGGTTGACGTAGTTGAGCAGCTGGTCGATCTTGTTGGCATCGGCCGCATGTTGCGCCTTCATGTGCTCAAACTGCTCCTGGTACTGCTGATGGAGCTCCCCGGCAACACGCTGGGCGCTCTGGCTCGCAATGTTGGAGAATGCGGGAGTCAGGCGTTGGGTGAGTGTGTTCAGGACCTCCTGCTGAACGCCAGACGTCACAGCCGCGCCGACACGGTCCGAGATGGCGTTGACAAAGTCTGCCGACCGCAGGGAGCGGTTGAGGGCGTGGGGCAGGGAGCCTTGGATCTCCTTCTGCACAGATGACGCGACTTGGGGCTGCAGCTTGGTCTGGAGCAAGTCCGTCACGGCTTTGCCAGCATGGTCGCCAATGGCAGGGATGACCAGCTCAGTGAACTGATGGTGGATTAGGGACTCGAGCACCTTCTGAGTGTTCTCGTTGAGTACCTCGGATACCATGTCAAGCAGCTTGATCTGGTGCTGGTTGAAGCTCTCGTCGCGGACGCGAGCGCCTTCGTCAATCTTGCCGTGCAAATTCTTGAGCGACGACTTGAGCGTGTCCGACACGGCCGCCGTCAGGCGTGTCTCCATGCCGACAATAGCAGAGTCGAGGGCCTCTGCGGAGACGCCATTAGCGACCACATTGTTGGCACCCTTGGGCGCCTCGGGCTTCGAGCCGACGCGCGGAGAGTTGGTGGTGCCATTAGCTGCCAATTCGGGCTCCTTGCCCTTCTTCTTGCGCGACTTCTTCTCGGGCTTCTCGGGCTGGCTCTCCTTGGAAGACTGGGCCGGCGTCTCCGTCTCCTTTGGTTCGTTCTTGAGTTTGACTGGCGTAACTGACTCCGCGCCCGCGCCGCGCTGGGCAACGTCGCTCGGTGCTGGCGTCGCCTGAAGCGACTCCTTGCTGCGGTTGGCGATGCGGACCTGGGCGTCTCCGTTGGTGCCAAGCTCAGGCTGCTGAGGCGTCTTGAGCTTAGAGACGGTCACCACGCCCTCCTTGACCGCATCGACGGCGTCGAGAACCTTGTTATCCTTGGACCATCCAAGCTCATTTTGCCTGATCAGAAGGCAAGCAACTCCCTTGGAGTGCATCGCGTATAGCTCAAACAACGTCGGCTCGTCGGCGTCCTGGACCATGGCAGGCGTGCAAAGGATGTCGAGGCTTCGGATGACGCCCCTGTTGGCAAACGAGTACTCGCGGACACCGCTTATCACAGCGGTGCTATCCGGCTGCGGGATAGACGAGTCTTGAGCCACGAGCCGCTGAATGTACTCTGCCTGCGATACGCTCTTCAGGTTATACTTAGGAGCCGAGAGATGCGCAAAATAGACCGAGTTGCGTGTGGGGTGGCCAATGACAATCATGCCGCTGGCTGGGTGGTACATGACGCTGCAGACGGCATCAGACTCCTTGCTGTGAGGCAGGTTGAACTCCTGGACGGGCTTGCCGAGGGCAAGGTCCCACAGCTGGAGGGTGTGGTTCTGCTTCATGCCCACAATCATGTAGCGCAGGGCGCAGCGCTTCTGGTAGGGGCGCTGCTTGTCGAGAAGCAGGACCGAGGTGGGCCAAGCCTTTTCGCCCTCCGGAGTGCTCGCCAGCGTCATCAGAGGCTCCTTAACCTCAAGCGACGTCTGGGCGGGCACGGGAGCGCGCGGGTCAGAGCCCTCCTTGACAGCGGTCAGGTCACGAACATCCCAGAACTTGACCCGGCCAGACTTGTCGAGGGAGACAACAACCGTATCGTCCTGGCTAAAGGTGAAGTCCTTGCCGGCCTTGCCGGTATTGATCTTGAGAGAGCACTGCTTGAGCAGGGTCTCCGTGTCGACGACGCGGTCGTGGCCCGTCTTGAAAAGACTGTTCTGCAAGATGTACGACGGCCAGATGAAGTTGATGGACTTGCCTCGGCCGACGGCGAAATACTCGGGGTGGATGGTCGACGCGCGAGCTCTAGTCTTGAGGACGCCACCAGGGGTGTCACCGTCATGAGAGGCCATGGGCGGGAGAGCAAAGCCGTACTGCTCGAGGTGCGCGTCCTCGATGTGGTCCTTTTCGCCGTCCTTGATCTGCACCCAGTACACGGTGCCGCTGATGCCGGTGCCAATGATGGCCTCGCGCTGGACGCCCTCGTTGTCAGTGGGCGTCACGGACATAGCCACGTTAAAAATGCGGTCCTTGGTGTCGGTAAAGACCTTGGCATCCTTGCCGTCGTCCTGTCGAATGACGCGCAGGCCGCCCTGCTTGGACATGCCGTAGGTCATGTACGTCTGGGATGCCGTGTAGAGGTTGCGGTCGATCTGGTCGAACTCCTTCTTGAGGCGCGCGATATCCATGATGGACTCGTCACGGAACTCGGGCCGAGGCTCGGTCGCGTCCTCCTGAAGGGAGATGGAGATCCAGGGCTTCATGGGGAAGTTGTACACGCGCACAGGCGGGGCTTCCTTCTCCTCAATGACAACAATTTCCTCCTGGTCGGCGCTCTCCCAGCTATCGGCAACAGCCTGGGCCTCGGCGCCGGACTCGTTGTATGCGGGCTCCGGAGACTCATATCTCGGGGGCTCAACCTTGTTTTGTCCCTTCTTAATGTCGTCGATGATTCGCTTCTCGACATTGCGGACGGTCTCGCTAGTCCACTCCTGGTCATCGCGAGTCTCCGTCTTCTCGACGCCCTCGGCAAGATCCGGTTGGTCGAGACTCTGCTCAGCTCTGGCCAGCGCCTCGCGAGCATCGCGATCTGCCTTTTCGGCGAGGTCGTGCACGGCCTCCGCAACAGTTTCCTTGTTCTTGTCGGGGAGTCCAAAGGTGTCAAACTCGGCCGGGGGCGTCTGCTTGACGGACTGGTGCAGCGACTGATGCGAATGGAGCGATGAGCTGCGGTCGAGGGGCCCACGAGCGTGGCCTGGGGGGCTCGTGATGGGGCTCCGCTCGCTGCCCAAGTGGGACTGCTCATACTGCTGGGAGCCGGCGGGCGACGCGTGCTCCTTCTTGAGGGCCTGATGATAGGAAGCGCCGCCGCCAGACTGGTGAGTCTGCTGGCTCTGAGGAGAGGACTGGTTCAGGCTATCCATGAGCTGGTGGTAGATGGCGGACATGTCAGTCGAAGACTCCTGCGTCTGGGCGAAGGAGAAGGAACTGACATTCGACGCCGGGTGCTGGACGTGAGCAAAAGACTCCGAGTCGTGGTGACGAGCCTGATACTGCTGAGCAGCCTGGTAGGCGCTGCTCGCATGCGACTGCGGCTGCGATTGCTGCTGCGGCTGCTGGTACTGGCCGAAGTATCTTCCAACGTCGGCGGCAGCGTCCGGAGACTGGGGCGTCGGGCCGTTGGACCGCGCCGACTCGGTGAGCAACGGCTGGTCTGTCTGGCTTGGCTTGGGCCGATTCAGCAGGTTGAGCAGGTAGGATCTGGTATCGGCCGAGGGCGAGCCCGCGCCAAAGGTGGTCGAGGGCTGATGGGTCTGCGCAGGGGCGTGGGAGACGGGAGCCTGTCGGGGCTCGTCGGGCTCCTGGGCACCTCTCATGAGGGCAGCCAGCAGGCCCGTCGGGTCGGCGCTCGTGGGCGCAGGCTGATGCAGGCGAGTCGACTGATACTGAGCGGACTGGCCATAGCTTGGCTGCCGGGGCTGGTGGCCATGCTGAGGCTGTGCTTGATGCTGCTGCTGCGGCGACTGCTGCTGCTGCTGTTGGGCGGCGGCGGACGGCTGAGACTGCTGGGAGCCAGAGCCAGCCGCGGCGGCAGCGGCAGCGGCATTGTTGCCGCTGAACTTAAGCAGGTTCAAGAGGCTTGACGTCCTGTCCGCATTGGAGGGCATTCCACCGCTGTTGACGGGCGGCGTCGGAGCCGGCGGCAAGTCCATGGTGGCGGTCGCCGAAGCTGAGAGGCGGTCGGAGCCAAAACCCACGACCGGCAAAGGCTTGGAGCGAGAACGGGCGAAGCGGCTCTTGAGCAAGTGTCGATTCGGCGGGAGGAGGTAAAGGGAGGTGACGGGATATCCGCAGCGAGACTGCAGTCGCGGCGCGAAGCTCACCCTCTCTCGCAATCGATGGGCGGGTGGTGCTCCGTGGGCGAGGGATGCGGTTCTCGGTGGGTGAAGGTGAAGGAGCAGGCAGGCGAGAGGAAAAAAAAGCGACGAGCAGGCTGGAGCTCCGGGTTGCTTTGCCAAGTCAGGCGGTGGGCGGGAAAAAATTGGGGGTTAAGTAAGCGGAGCCGGGGGGGTCTGTCTCCAGGCGCCCAAAACGGTGCGCGTAGAAGCCCAACGCTCGCTCACAGCAGTGACGAGCTGCAGACTGCCTGAGCACCTGAAGGCCGCTCTCCAGGCCAATGGATGCCGAGCAGCCAGCCACCTGTTGGGCAATCGGTGATTCGCAGACGCGGAGTTGCGGAGAGACGATGCTCGAGTCGAGGTTGGGGGGAAAAGACAGATGGCGACAACGTGCTCTTTCGATGCAATGCTTCGCACGGCGGCAACCCCGTGGGATGAATGGCGGCAGAGTTGGCAACGGGCGTGTGGACGGGATGGGCGGCGGCACCTCCAGGGTCGTGAGTGACGTGGACGATTGGGAGCCGTGGGTTCAATTGCGGTGGCAGCCCTGCACCAGTACTGTGGCCGTGGCACAGCAACCTGACCTGCGGCGCTGTCGAGGTTCCCTGTCGAACGGTGGAGCAGCTTGATTGATTGTGGGTGCACCAGAGAGAGCCGTGCACATCGCAACACAGTGGCCCAAACTCTCAGTGCTTGCTGCAGGTGCTCACAGCACGGGGAGCGACGGTGTGCAGGTGTACCAATCTGTGGCTGCAGCGCCTGCGCACAGTGGGTGAACGAACCCGAGGTTCTGGCGGACGGCCTGGAGGAGACCTGCTCCCCGTTCCATCATAAGGTATCCATGGATACTTGTAGGTGATGGGGCCCTAGAACATTGGAGCTTGCAGCGATCGCCTGTGCTGCCAGGGCAGGTGCGTCCAGCAACTTCGATCGCCCACCAACCAGCATCAGCCGGGCCGGCCCCCACCACTGCCGAGAACGACCATCGGAGCCCTTCAGGGCTGCCCAGGTGGTTTCACCACCTCCAGGCTGTGAGAGGCGACGACCGCCAGGCACACCTTGGCTCGGGCTTGATGAGCGCCACGCCACCGGATGTCCACCCGTCCCGTCGGTTGAACCTCGCCGACCCTCGACACTCCAAATCGTCGCTATCACCCAGCATCATCACTCCACCACCACCCGCCACCGCACCAACCCTCGGGCGACAACGACAATTACCCACGCGCCTGTCCCCCAGTTACACCTACACAAGCACACATTATATACGCCCGACGAGATCGCATACCTATATCTGCGCGCGCACTGCGCTCCCCCCACGGACGCGCGCCCAGCCGACCGATCCGCCCCTCGAGGGCCCATCCCGCCATCGCCAGCTGCATCACCCTCTCCAAGTCAGCCCGCCAGAGACGGCCGCCGCCATGTTCTGCCTACGGAGGTACGACGCCTTGCCACTCCGCCCTCCCAAGCGATCGGGTCATTGAAGTATTGTTGCATGTATACTGACGCGCGACCGCGCCTCGCTCGCACGCAGCTGGCTCCCGCTCCTCTTCATCCCCACCAACGCCTCGCCGGCCTTCATCTTCCTCTTCTTCGTCTGCACCTACTTCCTCAACCGGCCCTGCGTCTACTGCTCCATCCTGCTGCTCATCCTCTTCCTGACCTCGTGCAACTGGTCCGACCGCTGCTTCTTCGACTTTCGCAGCGACTGGTTCCTCCCGCGCTCCGCCTCTTCCTCTTCCGCCGCCTCAACCTCAGCCTCAACCTCACCTGCTACGCCGACGTCCACGATATATACCGGCGCCGGCGGCGCAAATGCTACTATATATACCCAAAACCACCATGATGTGGCGGCCGATGCCTTCAACGCGACTGTCGCGGAGATGCTCAACTCGACGGCCCGCGCGCTCGCCGGCGCGGCGGCAGACCAGGTGGCTGCCAAGAGGGCCGAGTGGACGGGTTTGGGCATGGAGTGGCTGAGGAGCCTGCTCGGTCGGCGCGAGTGGAGGATCGAGTGCATGGACATATATATACGGTTGTGATGCTGCTGAGAAAGGGGCTGCATGTAATTATACTGAGCGTGGAGTGATGCAGAATCGCATCGTCACGAGAGTCTTAGCGATGAATTGGAATCCTCGACTTCAATCGTCCTTTGGCACGTTGTCTCCCGATTACGCTCCGCCTGAGGGAGATGTTTGACTCCCGGATGACATCGCCGTAGAAAGACGCCTCTGGCTCTGTCTTGCCCGACGAGAGGCACCTTTTCCCGGTCATCGCATGCTTCAGCGCACTGTTGCCACCCTTTACGCTGCCGCTTTCAACACCAGCAGAACATTTTGAACCCAGATCTCACAGGCCGCAGCAGGAATCTCGTCGCCTTGGAGATTTTCTTGGAGAATTTAACATGGTTTCAATTGCTTATTACTTGTGTCGGTTGATATGTACAGTTGCCACCCTAGACCCAACCACCATCCAACGCAGCACCACAATCCATCCCCTCCGCGAAGACAACTCAAATTATGCAGGCCGTAAAATTCGTCTCTGATTATTGTATGTGTAGTTGTGTACGTATATATATATATAGCGATCGTGGCGGCAATGTACTCAGTCTGGCTGATACACACACATGTCGGGCGTTGCGTTGCCTCATTCATCAAAGCCCTGTCCATGCCTCCCCGCCCGCGGCTGTGTTTCCTAAGTTCTTTCTTCCTTCCTTCACTCACTCACTCACTCACTCATCATGGTATTCCTCTGTTTCTTTCTTCCCCGTGGTTGCACACCTCGCATTCGCATTCGCTCTCGCTCCTCAAACGGCAATTCGACCGGCACGAAGAAGTCCCAAGAATTCCAAATCAATTTCAGTCTTTGCTCCGCGCTTTGCCATGCATGCATCAGAATTCGACTCTCGGCGTGCTGCGTTTTACGCGGCGGCGGCATCCTCGTCGTCGCTCAGCAGCGCCACAGCCTCCTGGGACTTTTCCTCAGGCGTGACTTCGGTGGTATCGTTGGACCTAGGCAGCTCCATCTTCTGCTGGAGGAGAAGCTCGGCTTCCTGTGTCGCTACCGGGTCGGCCGAGGCGACAGTCTCCTGCGTGGCGACAGGGGCTGGCGAAGCGACCGTGGCCGTCTCCAGCACCGTCTCGCGGATAGTCTCGGTAACCGTCTCGACAACACGAACAATGCTCGTGGAAGCATCACCAACGGACAAGGAGCACGGGTCAGAAGCCTGGCTCGCTTGCTCCGCCGTGGTCGTGTAGGCCGCAGCAGACTCGCCCTCCGTCATGGCCGAGGCAGTCACACTCGCCGCCGCCACGATGTCCTCCTCCGATAGCGTCAGCCCGCTCACCGACTCCACCGCCATCTGGCCCTCGACGTTGGCCAACGGCGCATCAGGGGCCGTCACCACCGTCTGAAACGTCGCCGCCGGGGGAGGAGCTCTCTCCCCTGTCCTCGCGGCGAGCAGGAGGATCAGCACGCTCAGGAGGCCAATTACCACGTTCTTGCGGTCGCGCATCGCTACACGAACAGCTTCGAGGAGCAGCTCGGGCAGAGTCGCCGCACCGCCCTGGTATGCCTCCCTCTGCCGTGCGTGCTCGCGCCGTGCGTGTGCTCCCACCGACGGCGACGGGGGCGTCTCGCGCGTTGTGTACGCGGACTCGCCCTTGGCGCGGCGTGACGAGGGGGCTTCGGCGTGTGCTGGGGGCGTGCTGCCGTAGATTTCGCGGAGGCGCTCCTCGTCTACGGTGCGGCGCCGCTCCTCGTGCTGGTACAGGGGGGCTGGAGGCATGCGTGGCTCAGGGGCAGGGGTGCATGGTCGTTGTTGCTCTTCGTTCCCATGGCCGTCATCATCCTCTTCGTTGACATGGTGGTGCTCCTCCTCGTCGGGATGCGTGGGCTCAGGGTCGCCCACAAGCTCCTCTGCCTGGTTCTCAACAAAGGTGTCCTCGTACTCGGGCTGGTGCTCCTGATGCTGATCGTCCTCCACCGCCACAGCAACTCTCATCTCCATGGCGCGCTCCTGTTCGGCCGCCAGCTCGGCCAGCTCATCGCTAAGCGCAGCGTCAACAATAGGCTCCAGCTCGACATCGACGCGCTCCATCTCCTTCCAGCACGCCTCCCACGCGCCGGCGCGCATGAGGCCGTTGCTGGCATACACCTTGACGCGGAAGACCCTGCCCTGGCCGAGCGAGTCGTAGCGAATCTCCGACTTGCACGTCCGGCACCAGTGCGTCTTGTCCGCGCCCTCGCGGGTGGAGCGCCTGCTATTTGTGCCAAATGACTGCCGGTACTCGTCGTACTCGTCGCCGCAGTCACTGTCCATCTCCTCTGGCAGCGTCATCTCGTTGGCCGGGCCGAGGTAGTGGCCGCATTCGAGGATGCGTGCGCGCCGGCGGAGGGGCAGTTCCAGTGCCTCAAGCAGGCGCTCCTCGAGGACTTCGTAGTCGTTCTGGGGATGCGGCAGGAGGATGCCGCGGTCCGAAACGGTATCGCCGGTGCGTTCCTGCAGCTGTCGCCACGAGTCGCGCAGGGTCTTGGCTTCGGGGCTCAGGTCACCCGCGTCGGCGGCCTCGAGCACGTCTGCCCAAGCCCAGCGTAGGGGGAGGAGCGTGACGTGCAGCAGGACGAGGGGCGGGGTGGCGCGTTTGAAGCGAGGGGGCGTCTTTTTGGGCGAGTACTGCGCCGAGACGGAGGGCGAACCGAGGCGTGAAACGGTTGGCAGGGGAGTCCGGCGGTTGGATCGTGGTGTTTGCCCAAGGACCGAGGCGGGGGGCGACGACATCTGCATGGCCCTGACCGACGATGGCGAGCGGAAGGGCGGACGGGGCGTGCCGCGGACAGTGGCGACAAAGTCCTGGTCATCCATGTCGGAGGGCGGAATGTCCGAGATGCGAGGCGAGTGGCTTCGCTGCGTGATGTTTCGTAGGGAGAGTGTCTGCTCGATCTTGGTCTGCTCGGCCTCGGACATGGAGCCCATGGAGCTGCGAGGACTGTCGTCGCTGAAGACGTCGTCCTCGTGCTCGTGGTGGGAGCTGCTGTCGCCGGCCTCAGGTGCTTCCTCCGCTTCTTCCACCTCTTCCTCGTTGTGGTCGTCGTCCTTGTCGCGATGCTCGACTGTGGACTCGCCGCCGTACGACTGACGAGCGCTCGTGGGCTCAGAGCCGGCCACGTAGCTGCTATCTGCCGTGTCCGCGGCCGGTGCACTCTCGCGGCGGCCGAGCTGCTGGACGATGTCGCGGGCAGCAGCGTGTATCAGGGCCTCGGTGCGGTACGAGGCGCGGCGGTCGCTGTCATGGGAAGCCGATGACATGGCGGACTCGCGTCTCGAGACCGAGTCCCTGGTGTCTGCCTCGCTGCCGAGAATAGATTGGTCGTGGTCCGTGACTGAGGCGGCGTCATGTTCGGCATGATTCACTGTCACTGTGTCGTCGGTCTGGTCGTCGGCGGTGGAAACGGGTGCCTCGCTGTGGACGTCGGAGACGTCGTGTGCTCTCTCCGAGACCTCGCTGGCCACGATTGAAACGTCGTGGGCATCGGAATGTGCGTCATCCTCGTCGGGTGCTTGAGTAGACTCCTCCGTAGCCTCCTGGACAGGTTGTTGAGCAACGCCATCGACAAGCTCTTCGAGAGCTGCCTCGAGCTCCTCGGCAGCCTTGTCGGCGAGGGTCTCTTCATGTCGCTCGTCCTCCGTGGCAAACGCCTCCTGCTCCTCCGGCTGCTCTTCCGTAACAGCCTTCTCCTCGTCGGCCCGCTCCATGTCGGGCTCCTGGTCGGCATCGAGAACATTCCTTGTCTCCAGCGCCTCCTCGCCGTGCCGAAGAGCGTCCTCTCCCGCACCAACCTCGAGATCCTCCACCTTCGGCACCTCCTGCTCCATGATATCGTCGTATGCCGTCGGCTCGCTCATGCAAGACGGGTCCACGTGAATGTCAAAGTCAAAGTCGTGATGCTGTCGTCGATTCCGTCGCGGCATGCCCAGCAGCCGTCTGGTGCTGATGATGGTGCGGTATGCAAGGGGACTGGAGGTTCCCGGTGGTCCGGCGGCCCGGCAGTCGTGTATCGAACAAGCTTCGCCCTGGGAGAGGGGGTACCTTATCTATCTTGCTTTTCGTGAGAGGTCCTCTCCAGGTAGGAAAGGCGTCCGTCGGGCTCGATGTCAGAAAGCAAGCGCCAAACTCAAAACGACACAGCGATATACTACTGTACAAGGAGGAGGGAACATCAACAATCGCGGCAAGCAACAAAAGCCAAAAACGCGCGTGCAGGGGAGGGGCCCGGTCCTGTGTGCAGAGTGTGTGAGGGCGCTGGTTGGTCGCCGCGGTTGCTTTTGCTCGAGGTGGTGTGGTGGTGGTTGGGCGGCAATTGGGGGGCGGCGTCGTTGACGTGGTCGGCGGGCGCTTTGTTTACCGCCGTTGCCAGGTCGACGCTGCACCAGCCGGTGGGGCCTCTGGCGGCCACAGCCGTCGGCCCGCGGACAGAGACGTCAATAGCAGCGCCCGTCCCGCTTGGCCCCCGAAGAAGAAGAAAAAGGGGTCCTTGGGGGTTGAAAAATTGGATGATTATGCTGTCGTCAGGCGGTTCCTTAATTTCAGAATTTTTAATCGGGGGTTTTGGTGGTGTGGAGGGGCCGCCGATTCAGGGTCTCTGGGGAAACATTCCAGTGTTGGTCTTTTGGGCCGATGCAGAACAATGGGGTATCCCGTCGAGTCTTGTGCCCCGAATTGGGTTCTATTGTAATCTGTGTGCCTGTCTGCCGCCTCGGCGGAGTTGGAATGCGAGCTCTTCTGTTTCGGTGCAATTTATACAATGCAGGTAGCCGAGAGTTGGTCCATGCTGTCTCAAGGCTCGATACTGTTTGAGCGACCGCACAACTCAGAAATAGAGTCGAGGAGAAGCCATCAAGATCAGCGCTGAACTGACCTGTGATTCAGATTCAGTAGACGAGATTCACGGGAGCAACATGATGTGCCAAATCACCTCGAAGCAAAGATGGTCTTGTTTCATCAGGCGGTGAGTAATCCATACGTATATTTACATGCGCGTACTTCGGACGAATACTTCGTATTGATCCAAGTGCCACATTACAGAATGGGGAGCTTCCAGAGCTTCACTGTGGACAGAGCCATAAATCATGATCCCAACGCCCTTCTCGACCGTTCTGTACGCCATTACCATTTGTTCCAAAACAGCCTCACTCACGCTGCCCTCCAGCTCCAGCCCTGCAGCGCATACGTCTCCTGCAGAAACGCGACGCCCCTCCCAAACGCCTGGTCCTTGACCTCCCTCTTGACAACCGCATCAGGCACTGCACACAGTTAGCTTCGGCTTTCCACAAGGACACCACCACCACCGTTTGTTCGTGTCGTCAGACTCACCCTCCAGGTAGCCGTGAAACATGCCGTCCACCACCATCGTCTCGACGCGCCCGCTCCTCCCCTCGCGCTCGTCCTCGTGATTCACCCGCTCCGCAAACGCCATCTGCTCCGCGTACAGAATGTCCACCGCCGGCACCACCAGCAGGATCCTCTCCGGCAGCGTCTCCCGCCTCGCCAGTACAGGGCTCAGCCTCGCGTCGTCGATGTGCGCCCGCCTCGCGCCCGCCATGTACGCGTCGAACAGCGGCACCAGCACGCTCAGCGGGTCCGACGTGGGAAACCCCGGCGGGCGCGGCTTCTCGTCTGGACTGAGGCGCAGATCTAGCGCTGCGTAGAAGGTGACGATGCCGCGTACGCGCGTTGGAGAGGGAGGCTGGCGGTCGCACTGCTGCGTCGACGCGACGGCGAGGTTCCCGCCCGCGGAGAAACCACCCACTGTCATGAGCTCCGGGTCGGCGCCCCAGCGGCGCGCAGCGTGCGCGGCGATCCACGCGATGGCGGCGTCGACGTCGTCGATGGCTGCGGGGAAGACGTGCTCAGGCGCGTACCGGTACGAGAGGCTCACGACGACGGCGCCCGTCTCGGCGGCGACGCGTGCGTCGAACGCGGCGTTGCTCTCGGGCAGCCCGCCGATAAAGCTGCCGCCGTGGATCTCGATGTGCAGCGGCCGCAGGGGTTGTTGCTGCTCTGGCACAGCGGTGTCGCTGTCAGCGTTCACCTTGCGCGCCCCATGGCCGGGCGCTTTGAAGACGAGGACGCGCAGGGAGCGGCCCGGCGCGATGGGTAGGTGCTCGACGACAAACGGCCGCGAGAAGAGATACGGGATCGTGTTGATGGAGTATGTGATGAGCGAGATGGGCTGGAGGAGGAGGGTGCGCCAGCGCAGCGACCACGAGAGGCGCGGGTTGAAGAGGGCGACGAGCAGTGGCCGAAACCAGCGATGCAGCGCGTCGAGGACCATCTTGACGTCGTTGCCATGCGCGAGCGAAGCTGTCAAGGCGGCTCGTAGCTCAGCTATGGTGATGACATCCGTCAGTGAGTCTTTTGCGGGTGTGACGCAGGTTTAGCGGCCATGGCGGCCATGAGTTGACCTGAGGCATGAAGTGCTCAATTGCTCCGGGGCCTCCCGAGAGCAGGGCGAGGTGTTGAGCAGACCGAGCGATACGAGACTGGCTGCACACAGTCGGTCAATTGACCCTCCTACACCAGCCGCTTGTGGCTCGCTCACAGTGAGTGATGCCAGCCTTCATCGCTTCGCTCACATCCGTAGCAGAAAATGCAGTGCCCCGAGCCTTCACCCAATGGATAATGGACAGCTACCGTGCTCGGGCATTGAGCCGGCGGCTGATATCCTGTATCCTGGACTGCCGCGTTCGGATCAGCAGGCGAGGAGCCGCCGGGGCCTCGCTCCCTGGTCTGTCTCATCTCGCGAGCGAGGGTTGTTTCAACCACAAACGACACCTCATGTAAGTCATCATGAATTTTACCGGTGGCACGTTCAATTGTCACTTGCGAGTAAGAAATTGGGGATGCAGGACATGAAAATGGTGTCATTTCTGTATTACACAACGGCCAGACCAGCCGAGGCCGCTTTCGCATAGCCCCAGCCGTCGGCTATATGCGCTTGTTGTTTGTCTTTCATTTCCCTTCATATCCCGTGAAAACATTTCGCCAGGCACAGAGAGGCCACGGCGCGGCGGCGCGCCGCCCGGGGAGGAGCTCCCTCGTCTCCTCACCCGGGGGAGGGGAGTGCGCCCGCCGCAAAGAACCGAATCATTTGCCGTTTATATGTACTGAGTCTCTCTCTCCACAGACGCTGCTGCTGCCAACCACGTAGAACCCCGGCTCCGCATCCGCATCCGCATCCGCTTACAGGTCCTCGCAGTAGTCGCCGGTGACGGTGACGGTCGTCGTCTTGGTGGGCGTGGGGGCCGTGGTGACGACGGCGGTGATGCCCCAGCAGGAGCAGGCGGACGAGTACTTGGAGCCGTCGGCGCAAGCAGTGGCGTAGGCGGGCACGGCGGGGGCGTCGGTGGCGTCACGGTACTCGAGGATGTCGCGGCGGAGCTTGTGAGGAGCCTCGCCATCGACGGTGACGGTGACGGTGGTGGTGCTGGGTGGCTTGTCAGTCTACGGCATGTTCATCTGATATCGAGGCCGTCTCAGGGTCCTACGACTTCCATTGGGGCTGGGTGGAAGCCATAGGACCCATCAGACCGGGTGGCGTCCACTTACACAGGCTCAGGGACGACAGTCGTCTGCATGAACTTGGTGCAGTCGGCCTTGCGGGACTCGACGGGCTTCAGGCCATCGCGGGTACCGGTGACGGCGCGGGCGCAGTTGTCACCACCGCAGTGGCCGGCACGGGGCTGGACGGCGCCGGCGAGCGCGGCAGCGACGAAAGAGAGGATAACGGCGGCCTTCATCTTGACGGTTTGTGTGTGTGTGAGAGAGAGATGTTGGTTCAGACACGGGGTGAGATCGTCGACTGTGGGAGTTGAATGGGGAATTGCAAGTCGGTGACGGGGGGAAGAAAGGAAGAAGGGGGGGAAGGAGAGAGAACGAGGACAGAAGCAGACGAGGACTTATATGAGAAGTCCGGAGGAGGAGAGGTGAGAGCGAGCACGCAGCGCAGTACCGCACAGCACAGCGCAGGACGGAAGTGCGCAGGTTAGATAGGTAGTTAGCGGGCGGACTGGACGGGCAGGATGGGGATCGAATGGGGACGGTTCCTATGGTCGCTTCTTGGCGACATGGACTGGCTGGAGCGTGGACGTATGCGGCAAGGGCGGTTGGTCGGCGGAAGAGCGAGGGGGGGCGTGCGAGTTGTGGTCTTTTCGTTTGCGACCTGCCTACCTACGTACCGCCTACAATATTACTGTACTCTTCCGCGTTGCGGTATGCCTGGCACGGGCACAGTTGGGAGGGACAACCACGAGCCGACGGCGCTGGTTGAACCAACGATGGGTGCATGTGGTCGACGACAGGCAACGCCGGCTGGCTGGGCAGGGGGGCCGGGGGGCGTGGGCAACGGAGAGTCCAACTCGACGAAGACGACGACAAGGCACAGGGGACCTGCCAGACCCTCATCTTGGTCTGAGGGGCCAGACCACAGAAAGCGAGCACACAGGCCCGGCCAGGTCCTTCGTGCGCCACGGCGGTGCCTAACATACAGGATACGAATATCGGGACGAGGGGACGAGCAGCTCCCTCATCGGGCAAACACCTTGACCAGGGCACACGTTAGCTGCAAGCCGCGCTCTCATCTGCGCGCTGTCGAGTGTGGACTGGGGCGCTTGTTCGTGCCTGGGGGGCGGAGGGGGATGGCATGGCATGGCATGGCATGTCTCTCGGCGCGGGCAGCCGTGCTGCCCAGACTGTTCTCGATCCCACCTATCAGAGCGGCAACCTCCCGCATGAGGCAGGTCAACGTGCCTGTTTTCACGCGTCCCTGTGAGTGAGGGTGCGTGCTGCACCGGCGGCGGACCGGGCAGGGGGGTGGGCATTTTACGCAGGCGGGGACCGGGGGGGTGCATACGGTGGCGGCGGCCGAGCCGGGCAGTTTGTTAGTTGACCCAGAACAGACAGCCAGAGACAGAGACAAAGTGAGTGGGCGAGTGAGTGAGTGGGCACAGAGAGGTGAGCGAGAGAGGCAGGCCGGCATGGCCACGGGCGGGCGGACAGGCCCCAGGGCCCAAGAGGGGAACTGCCAGCAAGAGCAAGAGCAAGAGAAAAAAAGAGGCCACCGACGGGCGAAAAAGTTCCCCGTTGTGCGACCCATGCAACCAGGCTATTGAGGGCATGGCGCGGCGCGAACCCTGGTCCGGTCCGGCTTACAAGGACTGGGGCTAGCAGCGGGTTGGGAGACCGAGCGATGGAGCCGCCCTCCGTCTGCTCTGTCTCTCTGCCTCTCTCTCTCTGTCACTCTGTCTCTCTCTTGCTCTCTCATAATACAGATACTGTACGTAGACCGCTGGCACACAACCAGACACAACAAATCGGCCCGCCCGCCGTTGCGGCTGCCGTCTTTCCAGCTGCTGCTTCTGCTGCTGCGGACGGATGAGTAACGGAGGGACTCTTTGTAACCCACGCCCCCCCTCCCCTCCCTGTGGGTTACCATACTGCGGGACGGCGGGACAGAGAGACATAGTATTACAGCGCGCCACGTTTGAGGGTCCCTGTTCCTGACGGGAAGGTCGAATGCGCGGGAGTTGGGCTTAGATGAGGAGGAGGTTATTCGATCAAATGTTGTGCTGCTGTGATGGGATGGAGCTGGGATGGGATGGGATGCGGACCAGACGGTAGGGACGCGGCAGCACAGCACGGCAGCGGCGCGCGCTCCTCTGCGTGGCGACCCGAGCCAGCCAAGCCAGGAACAGCCGAGCCGGCGGGATGACAGGCTGATTGATTGAGCGAGCGAGCGATCGAGAAGACGGTGCAGTACGCGAGTGAGAGCGCGGGAGGAGGCAAGGCGAGCAGACTCATTCAACAGAACATGGTTACACTGGCACGACAGGAACAGCCGCCACCGCCGGCCGGCCGACCGGCGCCTCGGCTCGCTTCTCGATGTGAGCTATCTGTCTGCTCATTGTCCCTCGTAGTACCTTCTCCTCTCTGTCCCCCGCGTAAGAAGACGAGGCAAAGACAAGATCAGCCCAAGAAAAGGATCTATTCTTCGGCTAAAATCTTTCAGCGTCGAGGTCCGGCTCCCGCAGATCGAGCTCCAGTTTCTCCAGCTCTTCGCCCCCTCAGCAGCGCCAGCGCCCAGAAGCCAGACCGCGCGCTCCCGCAGCCACCCCATCATCATTGTCGAGTACCGCCGCGACGCGCCGCCGGCGCTCCGCCCTTGGGGTAGCTACTCTGCATGGGGGGCGGGGGGGCTGTGCTTTTTACTTGGGGGCGTGCGCGCGGTCTCTCTCTCCGTTTGGGGCGCAAGTGACGATGAAGAGGACAACAGCATCAAGACGGATCACGCGTCAACATCTCTCTGTTGGGGGGGAAGATCGATGGCTTTATCCTCTTCTGTTTGGGGCGCAAGTGCGTAACGAGGACAAACACTGTTGCATCGATCGCGCTCTGCTCTTCTTCTGTTTGGGGCGCAAGTGACGATGAGGGGGCAAGCCGGACGGCGGGATGCATCAGCCTCTCGTGCTCTCATCGGCGAGGCGCCGGCCAACGGGCCGACACCGTACTTCGTACCGCCGCCGCACATATGTACTTGTACGGACGTATCAGCCCGTCAGTAAGCACCCGTCTGGGCGTGACCAGTCTGGCTCGTCAGTCACTCAGAGAGTCAGTCAGCCCCATGGCCCAAGGCGGGAGGAGGCGTTACTTGGCGGGCAGGGCTGTTTATGTTTGCGTGTTACAGCATCAGCGCCGAGCGAGTCCAAACTAGCTTGGTATCTGCGACGGAGCCTGGACAATCCGCGCCTGCTTCTTCAATGGTTCTCTACGGACAAAGTCGTCCTCGGACCGACAACAAGCAGTAGACCTACATCGCTTCAATGCAAGCACAGCAGCTGTAGATCCGTACTTACTTTGTACAGTACATACATACAGTACTACACCTAGCTCCATCAATCAATCAATCGATCAAACGGACGGCTACCGCTCGCGTGGCCGGTGTCGCAGTCCCTTCAAACCAAAGTCAGTAGTTACCCGTCGATCAGCGGCGGCCCTCCTCTTGCTTCCCCTCAATTGCGTTTGCCCGTGGTTACATCGACATCTCCGCCTCGCCTGTCTGTGCCGATGGCTGGCTGTCGCCTCGCCTCCTCCTCCCCCCAGGCTCCCTCCCACACACACACACACGGGGCCCCGATGAGCTTCCCATGGCGGCGGGGCCTTCGGAAATGCTGGCGACCGCCCGGATCGGCGTGTCCCATCATGGCGCGGGTGTGCCCCTCCAGTATCCATGTCTTTCGTCAATCCGCTCCACTTGCCATCGGCGCCGCGCTGCGCAACAGGCCCTGTGAAGATGAACCGGGTCACTCTGTCGCTCATCAATGGGAACTCTGTAGTTGTTCGAACGTGCTTGCTGCAGGTGGAAGCAGTCGTCAACACCGTGTTCAACACCATGTCGTCCTCCTGGCGACGCATCAACGCTCGCCATGCCATGCTCTCGTCTTCCCCACAAGGCGATGCAGCCTGAGGCAAATAAGGCACCACACTTCTCCGCCCAGCCAGGCACAAGGCACCGCCCGCCCGCCCGCCAAGTTCCAACCCTCTGGTTCAATTCATCAATCCCCAGCGTCAAAACGCCTCACCGAACGAACACCACACACACTCAGACCAAGAGGGTCCTGCCGCCGCCACCTCCGCGCCGCGCTAGAACCCGAGTAATTTGTCCGTCGAGTCAAAGCCCGTCAAGTCAAGCCCGGTCAAGTCAATCGATCAATCATCAATCAAAGCCTTTGCGCGGGGCGTTTGGCCTTGTGCCGCCTGCCGATGGGTGATATCCATCGCCCCAGGCCGCTCGCTCTCTCTGTAACCTTACTTCGTGCGTACCTACCGCGTAGTGTATCTCGGTATCCCATCCTCCATGCTTACACCCGCTTGTTGAGCATCCCGGCAGAACCACGCAGGGGACGGGAGGGGAGGGGAGAGACAGAGCCGCCGGCACAGAACCCCCCTCCTCCCGTCGGCTCTCTCTTCCTTTTCCCCTCTCGCCAACCTGATTGATCCCTCTGCTCCGAGTCCGGGGCGGCGGCAGCGTGCTCGTCGCAGGCGTTAAAATCGCTAGTTACATAGTCCGCTCTTGAACGGGTGAACCGCCCCCGGACTTCATACCACGTCGCAGCGCCCGCCATCCGCGCACGTGGGGAGGCACCGCCCTGGCTCTGCCTTTCTTCGTACTTCGTAACCCACGTCCGGCGAAATGACCGGTTTGCCTACCTGCCTGCCTGCGTTGCCTGCCTAGGCCCCTGGCTCGCTCCAGTACCTACCGGTCCGGGGTTTTGCGCCGGACCTTCTTGGCCGTCTTTTTGCTAGGCTGCTTTCGCACCCCAACCAGCCCAGTCCCAGGAGCAGATACAGACACGCTCATGGAGCGGATTTTACTAGGGAGAGGGAGACATCGCGGGAATGTCGTGCGCTCACCCACGTGGGCGGACACATGTCGTTCTCGTCCCTGGCAGGCCCTTTACCGAGTCCCAAAATGGCTACCAGAGAAAATGTAGATGCACTCCCTCCCCAATCTTCTTTATCTCTCGTCGCGATGCACACGTGCTCGTGTCAAATAATTCTCTCTCTCTCTCTCTTGAGGGGCAATAAAGAAAAGCGTGAACCCGAATCCATCGCGACGGCCGCGCACGAGGGCCCCCATGATTCCAATGGGTGCCCGCTCCGGATGAAGCCGTCCAGTGCCATCTGGCGACTGGCTTCCTCCACCGGCTCCGTCCGTCAGCAGCCTCTCAGCGCTCTATCGATTCGTGACCCCCCGTATCGTGCGTGTCCGCCATTCATCCGCGTGGTGCCTGGCCCCATCATGGAATAGAGGGACACGGTAACGTTTGACGGATGCCAAGGCGCTGGTTTTCCGATCCCGACGTTTACACCGCACCGCAGCCCGTCGGGTGTAGATATGGGCGTGTACGGTGACGTACAGTACACTAAGTTTAGATCCTGGAATCACCACGACTAGAGCCAGAGACCCCCCTCTCACGATGACGAATTGTCTATACGTAGTCCGAGTTAAGGGCAAACAAAGCATTGTCCTCATCCATCGGATAGATACACGTGTTTGCGTCCGCGTCTGCGTTTGTACTTGCACTTGCATTCGCACCTCCAAATTGCCCACAACCTACTTTGTCAAATCGACCCTTTCCATGTACTCAGGAGGGTGACCAGCATCCTGCTACGCAAATTCATCAGCCTTGGCCACCCAGTGTCGTCCGGCTACTTGTACGATGCCGGATCGAGCATGCCTTGTCCAAAACACCACATCATGCGCCAAAACATGAAACATCCAGAGCACCACCGTGGCACAAATCAGTTTCCCTCGCCTGCCCGAGCGCCTCATGACAACTTCCCTTCGTTTCCTTCTCATGATCACATCCAGTTCGTCTCTTCTCATGGCCACATTCGATTCGTCTCCGCCTCAGATCCAATCCACGTCATGTTCTTCTCATGACCACATCACTTCGTGCTCTTCTCATCAATCTCCGTCAGGGGGCTCTCCGCAGCCGTCTGTCCCTCCAAAAACTCCCTCGGCCCGTGGTACCCGTGAATCATCTCCTCGTCCACGACACCGAGTCGCCCTGTGCCCGCTCGGCCGTCACTCCTCTTGCGCTGGTGCACAAGCGGCGGGCGTCCTCCCGGCCCCGGGGTCGTCGTCGCCACCGACCCGACACTCGTCGTGCTCCCACCGCTGCTGGATCGCTGCCGTTGCCGATGGTGCTCCCCGTTGTGGTACTGCATGTATGCGCCCGCAGTGCTTGGGTCGATTGGCGAGGGGCCGCCGGCCGAGGACGACAGCACCGAGACAGACGCGGGCGAGTTGGGGGGCAGCTCGGCAACGTATGGCTGGGCCTCGAGCTCGGCTACCAGCGTCGGCGTGGCGCCTCCGATGCTCGGGCGGCCCTCCGTTTCCGTGAAGGCGATGCTCGACGAGGCGTCAGACGCGTCGCTCACGTCCCGCCCGTGGCCGTAGTACCCGGGCCGAGAGTCGTGCGTCATGCGGCTCACCGTCCGTGCGACACCGCCCGTCTCGCTCGACACAAGGCGTTGGTGTCGCTGCTTCCGCTGCACGTACTGCGCATCAAAGTAGCCCGAGGTGATGGTGTCATTGTTCGTCGCGCTGTCCCAGCTTGGGTGGCGAGTGCTGCCCGGATGCCCGGCGCCTCCGCCTCGGCCCACGGGCTGGAAACCGCCGGCGAAGCTCGAGGGCGTCTCGTCTGGCGACGTCGCGCCGTACAAGTCCGGGGTGTCTCCGCTGATGCGTGAATCCAACCCCGGGCTAGGTCGGTGCATGTGCGGCGGAGATGGCGATGCTGACGACGGTAGCATCATGAGGGGGTCCACGCTCATCGTGTCGTTGTCCGAGTCGACCGACTGGAACGGCTTCGCCTTCTCGCCTCCTGCGTGCCGACCGCCGCCTCCGGTAATGGCGCCTCTCTTCTTTGCTTCCTTGTTCTTTCTCCGTTGACGGCGGAAGAGCAAGAAGCCCACAACGAGAACGATGATGACAAAGGCCACGGCGCCGGCCACGATGCCGCCCAGCTGCGCCGGAGATATGCCACCGCCACCATCCTCAGACGCGGCCCCTGTGGGCGACGTCTTGGCCACCACTGAGGGAAAGTACTTGAGCACCTTTTGTGAATCTCCGTCCTGACCGGCAACAACTGTCGGCAGAGCAGTGGGCACGTCTGGTGTTCCAACGATCGTCTTTGTCGTTGTGTAGATGCTCGTCTTGCCGCCACTCGCCTTTGTCGTAATCACCATGATATCGGTCTTGGTCGTCGGAGCCGTTGCGTAGCACTGGTTCACCGCGCAGCCCATGCCGTTCGGACAACAGCCATAGCTTGCAGATGCCGGACACAAGAAGTGGCCCGTCGGACAGGCATATGTGTAGGCCGAGCCAGACGGCGGTACGCAGTTGGCACCGCGCTGGCATTGGTAGCCGTCTGGACAGCAGCCTCCTGAAGAGAAATCAGCAACGGCTAGTTGACGAGCTCGAGGCCTGGCGTCGAGCCATCATAAACAGACGGCACTCACCTCCGTAGACGGCCGCGCAAGGATACCATCCCACCATCGTGCCGCACGTTGACGGCCCCTTGGTCGTTGCGACGCAGCTCCCTATCGCACAGTCGTAGTCTTCTGGGCAGCACCCTCCGTCCAGGCTGCTTGGACACAGCTTCATACTCACGCCGCAGACGCCGCTGCCGTCTCTCTTGTCGGCAAGGACCGCACGACGGGTGACCTGCAGCGCCCGCTTGTCCACGCGGTGAACTCCGCCGTCGCCATACCGCTTCTGCATGTTCGCGTCGGCTGTGATCACTAGTGATGCTGCAACGGCAAGAAGTTGGAACTTCGAGTTCCGTGTCATGGCTGCGGCTGCTTATGTGTCTGTGTAGTCGCCGTCCTATACGCCTGCCGCGATCGTAGATTGGGACCGGGCGCTGCACGAATGAGTTGCAGAAGTCTGCCCAACGAGGGCCAAGCCAGGGCCAGCCACGTCTGAAATCTTAGATCTGACTTCTTGAAAAGACGATGGTGGCTTCAAGCTGGCACCGATGAGGCTGCTCTTGAGCTAAGTCAGTACTGTACAGTGTCGTACTGTTGCACATGGCGACCAGCAAGACCAGGTGTGACGGCGCATCTCATACCTAAGGCTTCAATGATTAGGGCCAACAGCCGGTGATTATATCGCAGGCGCCACCAGACTGAGCGGTGTTGCGTGGCTGGGAGGTGCGAGTCAGGCTACCACTTGACGCTCGGCCATCGGATGTGAGCCAACTGCGGCGCTACAGCCCTCGGCGAGGCTCTTTCTGTTCTTGCGATGCGATGGACGGATCGCGATCGCGAAGACGACAACTTGGAATGGGAATTGATGACTGCGACAAGTCGCCGTGCCTGACGCGGCAGACGAGGGGAACAAAGATGACCACCAGCCCCTTCAGCCGCAGTCGATGCACAAGGCGTCAGATGCATGCGCGGTACCAGCTTCGCACCCGTGTTGCCCATGGTTTGCTGCACCCAAGTGCCGCGACCGACCAACAAGACCTCGATGCCCGCAACCAGGGACGTGCTGCCAGTGACAAACCGCACACGTTCCAGAGAGAGCGATTTTCAACTTCCGGTCTTCTCGTCCACGGCGGTTCCCCTCTCTCTTCTCCTGTTTCCTGAAAAGCAACCCCATTCAAGCAGCCGAGCAGGCGCCGCGAGCCACCAGTCCTGGCCGGGCCATGCTGACCTGACAGCCATGCCTCGCGTCGCATGGGGATTCCGGTCCGGTGGGCGCACAGCACGTCGCACCGCATGGAGGCAGAGCCCGCCAAAAGGGCTGAGCAGCTCGCAATGGTGGTCTCGCAACGTGCAAAGCGCGGAGCATATCTGACCGGCCCCCTCCCCTCCACATCCGGATTTCGCAGTCCCCGACGCTGCGGAATCCTTGATTGGGGCCGCACCGGTGGCATCTGCTGCTGCGGTGGCATGGGGGCCAAGTGTGATTCGCATGAATGCGCGAATCTGTTGGCTGGGCCTGCAGCTAAGGCAGAGCCCATGTCGTGCATTGCTGCTTACGGGAGGGGAACCCGGGCGTCGTTTCGTTCCCCTCTCCCCCTCCGCCCTCCTCAGTTTGACCTCGACCGACATTCGACTTCTTGTTGTCCTCGTCTTAGCATCCCGGGGCTGGGGTCCAGGTACCACCGAAAGGTGGTATGCGGTACGTCGTGCATCGCCCCATGGTCGTCGTTTCTCCGTGACCGGAACGCAGTGCATGCACATTGTCATGAGCCCACCCGACGTGAACAAAGTTGTCGAAGTGATACCGGTGATTTCAGATTGCCGGAATACGTTCCGCTGCTGTGTGGCGGGACGGGAAAGTGCCGTATAGTACTGCTCCGTCCAGCCAGCTTGGGCTCATAACAGTTGCGCGACAGAGACTGCCCAACACCTCGTAAAGAGGTCAGACCTCACTGTGGCGTGATCACTTCATCAGAAACTTGACAAGACACCCCGCGAAAGGACGTTTCAGCAGTGGAGCAGTCCCTGGCAGTCATAGTGTTTGAACAAGAGCCTCCGGCTTGCTTAATGCGCCCCATCAGCACAGTCGGGCTCCAGTCTGGACATATGGGGGCACGCCGCGGAGTCGCAGCAAGGGCTGTCCCCGGCCCCGTGCGTGCATGTCGCGCTTCCTCGCGCATGCCGTCGTTTGAGAGACCAGAGGTTTCAGACGAACATGAGATTTGCGCAAAACTCCATTGGGATGTTCAAGGGTCCAGCGGCGGCATGATCGACGTCTAGAATGCGCATCGAAGGAGCAAGACGCACACCGGCATGGCTGGGATCCGGAGGCGTTCGATAGTCGACTTGGCTGATGCAGATCGCCGGGGAGCAGACGACTAGCTGGTGCGTTTCGGGCAGGTTGCAGAGGAGCCGTTCGCGATAGGGTCCATCAACATGAACGTAACAACGGGAGACGACGCGATTGGCCTGCTGGACGACGCTCGTACGCAATTTGATATGTAAAATGCGAACACGGTATGTACGAAGCACCTCGTCGCACAACTTCATCCACGGTCAGATGCCGGAACTGGACGTCAACGGCACGTTAGACGCTTGATCCAAGATCAAATCATTGCAAACGAAGTCGGTATGGATCTGCGTCATACCCGTCGAGTCCTTTTGGCTACTACCCAGTGCATGACCCATGTCGTGGAGAACGGAAGATGGTGCGGCGCGGGTGCCGGCTTCGGTTGAGTGGAGCGAGCCGCCACAAGGGAGCATCACAAGGTTGGCTGAGCCGGAGCGATAGAGGTCGGCCGTGCAGACTTGGAGAAGCGACCCGGGATTCGGACTGATTGACCAGTCGAGGGCGGGACGTCGTAGAGTTTGCCGAGTGCCAAGGTAACAAGCGAGGAGTACCCGCCGTTATCGTGTTGCTGGCGAGGTGGACGACTTGAAGACATGCCACGGGCGCCGCGGACGCGGCTCTCACAGATGAGCGAGCTTGGCAAGATCGTGAACAAAAGGGCTGGGACCACCTCCGCAGATTGCTCAACCTTGGTTGCTCGTCGTGTTGGCTGATGAGGCGTCTCCCGTGTGGGGTTGGGCTGGGTCGTCGGGGCATCGCCGTTCGTATCGACGCAAGCTGCCCTCTGGGGACTCGCTTATTGGCTCCGTGGCTGTAATTAACGAGCGTCATCGGAGCCGACATGGCGACGATGCAGTGCTGGCTGTTGCCCGCGCATACAGTACGCGGTAAAGACATTCACGATGGCAGGCGTGGCGCGCGGCCCGCCGCCCGTGCTCTCATCTGACGGAACATAAGTGCCGCGACTGGCTCACTCATCCCTCGGGCATACAGCGGCGTTGATGTGAGGCTCGGAGGCGCAAGGTGCTTACGGCGCAGCAGAACATGGGGTCGTGATTTGACGGAGCCGATGCCGAGTCATCTTTGTCGCGTGTTCGTCGAGTCGCCAGGGACCTGGTCTTGTTGGTCGCCTCCCCGTCTCTCCATCCCGGGCCGTCGACAGGAATAGCACGTGGCTGAGGCATCACGAACCCACAAGACGAACAGTCCGGGCATGCTGTCGTCTGTCCTAAACCAGTTGCGAACAGGCATGATCGACGTCGATCGCCTGCGTGGAAGGAAAAGGCACGTTGCATAACATGCGCAGATCAACGCCACAGCACGTTTTGTGGGCTCGGGGGCTCGCTCCGTTGGGCGGTCGTGGGCTGATATGTGCCAGCCCCGGGACGACAGCCAGGGCGGCGATGGTTGTGTAGGTATGCGTCAGTCAAGCAGGACGGCAGTGGCATCATTTGTCGCTGAACGAGGGCGCTGACTCGGCGTCCGGGGTGGTCCTTTGCAGGGGGACGGAGACGGCATTGCCTGGACGGCGGCGAGACGATGGCGTCGTCGACGTGGACTTCGAGCAGAGGCCCGAGGGGCTAATGCGGTTCGTGGTGGCCATGTCGCAGCGCAGCGCAGTGCAGCGATCGGGAGGACTGCCGGGCGGCGATAGGCGACGGGTGAATTCCAGAAGACGTCGGTGAGTTTCCAAAGAGCGAGAGCGAGGTGCGAGGCGTGGAGCCATTGGATGCAGGGAGGGGAGACGGGAGGTCAGCTAACTAACGTGTGGTTGCGACAACGCCACAGGGCAGCCCCGGGGGTCGGTCAGCGGCCAGCCCAGCGAGGCGTCGCTCCACCCCAGTGGCCCGGTGTCGCTGGCCTGCTGAAACCTGGAACCTGGAAGCCAACAACCCAGTGCCCGTGCAGGGTTGAGTTGCCCCGCCGCATTCAATGCCCCTCAGGCTCGCCCTGGCTCGTCCGGGCGGGCTCTAGTGGGCTCGCTGTAAAGTGTACTTGGTGGTGGATGCGCCCCTCCACGGTCGTTGATGCCGCACTTAAACTCCGTCTCCTCGCTTGACGAAGCGACACTCCACATCTCCAGATACAATGGATATTCTCGCCAGTCGCCAACGCGCCATCACATACTTCGTGAGGGAATAATGCCGTTACTAAGGCAAATTCTGCAGAAGCAGCTGGTTTTCTTTGATGACAGAGGCATGGAAATAGTGCCACTTTGACGCTGTTGGACCGCCCGTCGTCGCTCCATCGGCCGTGCTACTCGCGCGCTTCAAGACCCCGCGAGGTGTGTTGCCGCGCTGCAGTGGCAGTCAGGGTGTGGAGGCGCCTTCCGGGCAGTGGACGTTGCAGGTTTACAGCCGGAGGACGTGACGGCAGCGTGCAGTGAAGTGCAGGACATTGCAGGGCACCTCAGCAGGTTGGGGAACAGCTGGAGCCACCAGGTGGCCCTGCCCTGGCCGCTCGTCCCCGCTACAGCGACGGACAACGAGTCGTCCTCCAGACGGGCCGGCGTGCCTTGTGCTTTTGCAGCGTGGTCGCCGCCACAAGGGGCCCGCAAAGGGCTTAGGGCAGGCCCACGTGGGGCGACTCCAGGTGGCATGAACATGGAGACTCGAGGGCTTTTGTTTTGGGCGCCACAGGGCCTCCACCTGACAGTCGGCATGTACATTTGGCACTCAGTGTACCGCCGGTGCTCCACTGCCCAGGGAGCAGCAGCAGCCAACACGATCACATTGCAGGCAGAACAAGCCGTCACCCCGGAGCCCGTTTCGGTACCGTATACTTTGCAGATGGGGAGACGGGAGGCTCGTCGCAACACTCGTCCGAGCGATCGTCAGACGCGAACGGGCGACGGCGTGGAGGCGGGGACGGAGAGGCTTGCCGGGCTCCCTGGCCACGCCTGGCCCGCAGCCTGCAGACGAGCCGGGGGGGGGGGACAACTGGAAGGTGATGGGGACAGGGCCCAGCGGGTGCCGTGCTTCGTCCTTCGTACGAGGCATCGGCGAGAGACCGCGAGCGCGGTCCCCGGAGGAGCAAAACAGCCAACGGGTGGTGCCCGCGAGGCCGGCCGTCACCTCACATTGCCTTTGGGAGGGGGAGCGGGATTGAGTGAAGGTTAAGGCGCGGACGCCGCGCGGGCGGGCGATGGAAATGTCACGATGGCAGAATCGCCCACTCCCGGGGGACCCATGATGAGGCCCATATGGCCCATGATGAGGCGCCATCAGGTCCATCAGCAGCATCAGGCAGTAGGTGAGGTGTGGAGAGGCGCCGCCAGCCACCAGCGCGCGCCGGCCGCTGCAGAAGAGCCATCTTTCCCCGTTTCCCCCCCCCTCCCTCGAGCGGCATCGTGGAGGGGGGAAGGGGGGGGAATCCGTCATCCATCCTGGGCTGGAGCGTAGCCTACTCGAGGCAAGGTTGGTCTTGCTCGTGGATGGGATCGTATGTACCTCTCTACCTGCGCGCGTGGTGCTGAATCGTCGCCCCCTTTGTCAACATTCTTACCAACCTGGGGCGGCCCGGTGCTTTGCTTGCTGGCGGTTGCGTTGCTCGGCCCTGCTTCCCCGTCTCGTCTGTTCGACCCTCGATGCCGGCCTGCCTCCATCCCATCCATCCGTCCATCCCATCCGTTCCTCTCGTGACATTTATTATCACCCTCGCCGCCGCCCTCTTGGTCTTGTCCGGTCGCATGCCTCGCCACCCTCGACTTGCCCCCTTTTACCTTGACCTCGCTCCCGTCACTTGGCTCTTTACCGAGCACCTCGCGTCTTCAACACGACCTGCTACTTTCTCTGCCACCCTGGCCTCGGTGTGCTTCCCTCACCACGGGTCTTGTTCGCCACAGCAGCTCGACGCGGTACGGCGCCTGCTTGGCAACCCCAGCCTGCCTTGACCCCCAGGCTTGGCTTCCACGACCATGAACAGCTGAGGCCACCATCGCGTAGCGAGGCGACTCACCTCCCAGTCGACTACATTTTTACCTCACCTACGAAGCACCTACTAGAGCGTTTAACCTTGTACGGCCGCTGTCATGCTGCTGTACTCGCGAGTTGCGCCGCCCAAGGTCCCCAAGCGGCGCTCCCGAGCTGGTGAGTCCCGTCTCTCCGCACGCGCGCGTCCGCCGTGGTCTATCTTAACCCGCCCTACCCCGGCCAATTGATCGCTGACGACATGTCTCATCCGTCTGCGGGGTGCAGGCTGCAATTTTTGGTAAGACAGGACCCCTTTTGCCATGTGCCCCTGACGAGCCTGTGAACGTTATGCTGACACGCACGCGCCCTCTGCAGTAAAGAAAAGGTACACCCATCTCCTCCTCCATCAGGTGAGGGTGAGGCTTCGTCGTCGTCACGTCACGTCGGGGCCTCCCATCACCACCACCTACCCAGAGTTCTCACACACGCCCTCTCCACAGAAAAAGAAGTGCGACGAAGCTCGTCCACGGTGCTCGCGCTGCGAGGAGCACGGCCACGAGTGCCGCTACGATCCCGTTAAGCCGCGCCAGCGCCGTAGGGCCGACCAGGCTGCAGGGCTTGGCCAACAGCCCGACCTCGACGACGATGACGGTGCCGGCGATGCGGACGACGAGCAGGGCTCCGCGGGCGCGGGCGCGGGTGCAGGCGCAGGCACCCCCGAGCGCGCTGTGCGCCAGCCGCTCTCCGTGACGACAACGGGACTGGGGCTGGGGCTTGCCCGGCAGCAGCACCACCTGCACCAACGCCGCCAGCGCCAACACCGCCAGCGCCAGCGCCAGCACCAGCACCAGCATGGGCACCAGCATGGCCACGCCTGGGAGGGGGGCTCGTCGTCCGATGCTTCCCCCGACACCGCCTACGACGACTGGCCGCATAGCGCCGACCATTTCGACCCGCTTCCTCACAATCGGCCGCAGGCGGCGCCGACGACCGCGACGGCTTCTTCCGCTACGGCGTACTCCCCTTGCACGGACTTTGGGGCATTCTCCCTGGACGCCTTTGACGGCCCTCTAATACTTCCGCTCGATGACGGCTCCATCAGCGAGCAGGACGGCAACGCCTCCCCGTCCATCACAAACGCCCTCACCAACTTCTCGGCCGACGCCTCGTCGCCAGCATCATCCACCAGCCAGTCCCTCACCTACGTGCCGCCCTCGCCTCGCTTCGAGTTCACGGCACCCGCCTTCTACGAGTTCTCGCGTGACGCGGGCCGCCGTAACCTCATCGCGCACTTCTGCAACACGCTCTCGCACCTCATCGTCCTGCGCGAGGATGAGGGCAACAACCCCTTCCAGCAGCTCGTGCTGCCCCTCTCCCACGGCAGCCAGGCCGTCACTGGCGCCATCTACGCTCTCGCGAGCGCCCATCTCGAGGTCCGCGGCGTTGACCCCGGCGGAGCCCATGCCAGTGTCCGCTATCACAGCCAGGCAATCCAGGGCCTGGCTCGCCTGATTGAGCAGGGCGACGGCGTCGACAAGAACGAGCTGCTCGCGGCGATTATGCTGCTCATCTACTACGAAGTGGTATGTGTCTCTTGGTCCTTTTCTCTTTGTGATACTGGGCTGACTCTGTCGTCACAGCTTGTCCAGCGTGGCCGCTCAAACCTCGTTGACGGTCATCTCAAGGGCGCCATGGCCATCATGGGCAACGCCCCTCCCCAGAACAACCCCACTGGCGTCTTCCTTGAGAGGGTGAGTCCTTTTCCAGTCCATGCTCCCCAACACCGTGATGACTGACTGTCCTAGGCGTTCCGGTTCTACGATGTCATTGCCGCCCTCTCGTTCGGCACCGCCCCTCTGTCAAACTGCCCGTCCAGTGGCGGCTTCACGCCCTTTGCACCGCTCGACTCACGCGGCACCACCGTCGCGTACGACAGCGTCGATGCGCTGCTAGGCATGGCCACCTCGTTGTGGCCCGTCATCCACCGCCTGTCCAACCTGCTGGCCCTCAAAAACGAGCTCACCGCCGCCGTCGCCGCGGGCGAGCTCTCCAAGGCCGCCGTGCTGCGCACCGAGTTCGACTCGACGTGCGCCGCCATCGAGATTGCTCTGCAGGAGTGGGAGCCCATACTGCCCCAGGACTTCCAGGGGCAGCGCTGCTCGGACGGCGACAAGGCTAAGGACGAGGAGCACCGCCATCTGCAGAGCATCCTCAACAGCGCGCTGGCGTACCGCCACTCAGCGTTTGTGTACCTCTACCGCAGCATCTACGACTGCCCGCGCCGGCACCCGGTGGTGCAGCTGCACGCGCACGTCAGCCTGACGCACTGCGAGGCGACGGTGGCCCACGGGGGGCCCATGGGGTCGCTGCTGTGGCCGCTCTTCGTGAGCGCGTGCGAGGCCACGGAGCCGGCCGACCGGGCGCTGGCGCGGCGCTCGTTCGCGGGCATCTCGCGCCGCCAGGGCATGAAGAACATTGAGCGGGCGTGGTGCGTCGTCGAGGAGGTGTGGCAGCGGGCGGACGCGCTCGAGGACGCGGCGGAAGAGGAGGACGTGGGGTTCCTCAAGATGCCGGGGACGAAGCGGCGGTGCGACCTCTGGCGCAAGGTGAGCGCGGACATGGGCTGGACTATTGTGTTTGGGTGACGAATGACGAGGTGCCTTTGGGAGCGTGTTACCGGGCGTTTGGAATACCTCTTGAGCGAGCGGGGCGGTCGGTAGAGGAAGCGAATAGGCATCTACGGGATGCTAGGGCTGGGAACAGATGCGGAACACTTGAATACACGCGAGCGCCAGTGTCTCCTGGCTTGAGCTGCGTCATAATACACTCCACATGGATGCACACTGCTTGGGCGTGTCATTGCGGCTTCACCCGTTCGCAGGTATGAATCGTGTACTTTGTATGGGCAACTTCGGGGAGCGTCGGGCGCAGATGGTCCGCAAAACGGGCCCGCCAACGCTTTCGCGCTGCAGAATAGGGGGCGATGACCGGATGATCTACCCATGGACTGGGAAGGGTTGTGCTCGTTCGACGCATGATGTGTTGCGACGCAGTCGAGCAGGCGAGGTGAAGTAAGTGTTGGCTACCCTAGTCCCTTGGGGCCAAGTAGTCGCGCTGGAGGCGACATGCTTGCAAGGAGACGGATAGGATGGCACGTAAGACATGTTGTTGGGGACGAAGGGTGGAAAGAAGCAGTTGGTCGTTCACCCCGTTGCGCCTCACCGGTCGTCCACCAGCCCGATCAGATCCAGTGCAGTTGAATCCCTGACGCGTGTGGCAACGTCTTGGAATCGCCTGGGCTGGCCGGGATGCCGGGATCGCGGCACAGGAAAGTCCGCAGGCCAACATGCCTTGACCAGGGGGTTCAGCGTTGGAATTCAGGTCTTCACTGGCCTCCGTCGTCCCAACTTACAGGCTGCAGCAGTTAGTAGCGGGTACGAAGTACGGGATGGCTGATGACGGGCGCGCTGGCTCACTCACTCACGCCATGCTGACATCTGATGGACGTGAAGTGAGCAAGACGACTGGACGAACGGTGGATCCCCCATGGGGACGGACGGACGGCCCCTCCACCCCCCTGGCGGCCCCCCTGAAAGGATACGCCCACAGAAAAACAAGCTCTGGACGTTTGCGGGGAAGATGGAAGGGAGGGATGGAAGGGGGGCGGTGCTGGTACTTACTAGGTGCCGCTGGTGCTGAGCGGGGAGCCCGGGGGTTGGTGCGACGGCCGGGATGGATGGTGGATGGAGGTGAGAGAGATCGCTGCGGGTGCTCGTCGTTCTCGGGTGACGGAGCACGCGAGCTGCTGTGCGAGGACGGTGAGAGCGCGCGGGATGGCTGCTTCTCCTCCGCGTGTAGGAATTGTGCGAGGCGGCATTGGCATCAATCACGACGTGCATCCCCTGGGTGTGCTCGCATAGTGACGATGCCGTACCGTGCCATGCCGTTGGTTTTGTTTCTCTGGCACGTGCTGCTGGATGTGCTGGGGCGGCGGGCTGGGCCGGTGTGTTCGACGTCGATGCGGCGGGTTTGACATTGAGGTGAGCGAGCTGAGCGACCGGCTGGAATCAGGGACGGCCGCTGGATGGAGGGATGGATGATGGGTCAATGGATCAATGGACGGATGAAAGCGGCAGGGCACGCCGTCTGAGGTTCCACGCGCCGCCCCGCGTTGCGCTGCAGATGCCTTAGTACCTGACGTTATGCCTCCGGCTGCTAGTTATACCCGCTGAGTGGTCGCATGAGGTTTCCTTCCATGCAGTCCAGCCGCCTTTTCTTCTTCTTCTTTCCTTCATGGGCGGGATTTTTTTTCTAGATTCCCCTCCCTCCCCTCTTTGCGGCGCCACTGTTGTCACCCAGTGCGCCTGTGGAATAGTCACGCATATATGCAGCAAATGGTCAGATGGGCACCGCCAGCTATGTACCTACAGACGGGCAGCGTATTGTCTGGGCTGACATATGTGGGCTCGGCGTTGAAAGGTCCGTTGCTGGCAGCCAGCTCGGTCGAGGCGCCCCGAGCTGCCCCAGCTTGTAGGTGTTGATCGGCGGGCTGACAGCTGTATTGGATCAAAGAGAGAGAAAAACCCTGAGGTGTCAGCGCAGAGCCCGCAGCGGCGTCGCGGGGAACAGCGCCACGCCCCGCGACCACGGGACCCCGTCGAGCCATTCTCCAGCTTGCTCCAACTCCTGTGGCGCCTGGGCACCTAACCCTGGAGGTTGACCGCTGGTGATGTTTTTGGCTCCCCTTTTTGCTTTTTTGTACCTGGGGGCGTTGCCAGAACCCTTCCGTTTTGGCTTTCAGAAGGCCGGCGTGTCCCTGGAAGTTAACACACGAGGCGCGCGCCAGTGGCTTGCGATTCATCAAACCGGTACATAGAGTTCAGCCGTGACGGGCCGCCGCGGGCTGCCGCCGGGTGTGAGACATGCCCATGGCAAAGGGGACCTTAACCCACGGGGGGGACAAAACGCCACGGCTGGCTGGGCCTGGCCTTGGGGCTGGCGGGAGGACGGGAGCGGGAGCATGTAAAAAAGGTGAACCACCCCGGAGCGCCGCATTGTCAATCTGGAACAACGCCTGTTTGAAACTGGCAAAGCTGGACATGTTCAGCTGGTTCAGCTGCGCATTTGACTCCAGGGCTGGGCTGTCTCTCTCACGTCGTCTTCGCCTGCCCGCTCCTCCCATACGAGTAGACGCGCGATCGCACGGCGCGTGCCAGGTTCTCCACGGAGCCCCAGTAAATCAAACCGCCATGGCATCGGTGATGGGCTCGGCAGGAGTCCCGAATGCGCGAGGTTCCATTCTTTTCCCCCCTTCCTTCCCTGCCATGCCATGTTCGCCTTCGCCAAGCTCAAGATGATCCATCTGTCAGCGGCGACCAGATGTTGGAATGGCCCCCCCTTTCGACGCTGGCTCTAGGCCCAGTTTAGAGCGGGATCGTCTCTGTCTCTCACACTCTCTCTCACCCTCGTTGCTAGCAGATTAAGTACGTAGCAGAAAGGGCCTTCCCGCCGTTCCATTGGGAAAACTCGCTCCACGTCCACGGGCGGGTACCCGAGCTTTGGGTCGTTTCCCGGGTCCCCGTTCTCTTGGTGCCCGAGATCCGGAACCTGTAATGCCTTTGACACAGCGCGAGAAGTGAAGGAAACGGTGCGGCGCAGCGCAGAGCTTGACCGTCGTCTATTAGGTATTCTTCCTCGGCGCACATTTCTATTAGGTCATGGGCACCCGGCAGGCACACGCGGACCAGCACCGCAGGCAGATGGCAACGCACGTTGCTGATTTGCAGGCCACCATCTGCCGGGAACGGCGCTGGGCCGTGCTTGAATTAGAGAACGGACGGGGCGTCCATTGCTGCCGACGCCAGGGCCGGCCCTAGGCCTCTGCATGCGTGGCCAACGCCCGCTGCCAAGAACCATGCATCAGCGAAGCGGCTCCTCTCCTCTTCGACACGCCCGACCTCGTCACAATGAAATCAGGTTCAATTCATTGGCGGCGTCGGCGCAAGCAGCAGGAGCACGGGCAGGGCGAGCAAGTCGGGTTGGGTGCCCGGGTGGACGGGATGGATGAGGGATGCCCCGTGGGCGCCAAATGAGCTCCTTTCGGGGCCGCCCCGGGCACCTGAGGGCCTTCTCCAGGGCTCCTCCCCCGTTAGCGCAGCACCCCTGTGGACGCTCCGGGGGCCGTGAGTGCAGCCAGTGTGCTCCCCCAGCGTGCGACCGCCAATTGTCTTGCGGGTGGCTGCCCTCAACCTCCCTGTCGCCACCCGACCCTCCGTGTCCCGGGCGGCCGCTCTCCACAGCCCACCCACACACCCGCACCCTGGGACACACACCAGACGGAACGTCTGCACCACGCCACCACAGCCGACGCGCAGCTCCGGGCCACCACCACAACCACCACCACCACCACCATCAGCGCTGCACAACCGTTGTCCGTCTGCCGGCCACAACCACAGCCATCTGCAATACAAAGTACCTGCCTGGTTGCGCACCGTACCATACCATACCTCGCCTCGCCTCGCCTGCTTCTCCTCGCGCGCCTGACCTGCCACCGTCACCGTTTCCTCCCCTCGACATCTCGCGATCCCAGCCCGTCCCGCCGAGGCCTCGCCTCCCAGCATCCAAGTCCACGCCCCCAGGCCTTCCCAGACGCCCGTCGATTGCGACCGCCTCAGCACCGACCACCATGTCTGGTGACGTCTCCGACTAACCCTGTTGTTCTGAGCGTCCGATGCTTCCCCTCCCGTCGGGAGCCTGACCGGCACCTCCAACACACGCACATATCGACGACCGTCCAACACCCACCGTCCCGGTCATCGGCCGAGACGCACCTCTTCGCCCCCTCCTCGTCGGCGACGACGACCGTCTCATCGCCCCCCGACCGCCATGCTCGACTGCTAAGCCATGACGACGCTGCTCAACAAGTCGGATTCCGGTCCTCCGCTGCGCCAGATCCGCTTCGTCCACAACCAGGGCCAGCCGCCCTCGAAGCGCCGCCGCATCAACGCCGCGTACGTCTGCCCATGCTACCATACCGGCCCATGACATGCCCGTCTGCCCCCTTGACATGCGTGCTGCGTCGCAAATCGTTGGGCCGCTGGGCAGTGAAGCTAACTGACTCCCTCGCAGATGCTTGACGTGCCGCCGACGAAAGACGCGATGTGCTGGCGAGCGACCCATTTGCTCGACCTGTACGAAGAATGGCCATCAGTGCCTGGGATATCCCGAGGATGCGAGAAAGGATGGCACAGACACGGGCGAGTCGAAGCACGTGGACGATGAGGACCTCAACGAGGAGCATCAAAGCGACGACGACGATAGAAAGGCCTTGAAGCCTGACGCTCCCTCTGCTAGCTCGGCGCCCGATGCGGCTCCAGCAATTTCACCACCAAGAACAATAGCTGTCGCGCCAAGATCTGCGCCTGCGCGTCCTGGTGCTGTTGTCGAGCCCGAGCACGATGTCGACGTCAAGCCTGTGGTCTCGCCCTCTTCGCATCATCAATCACACCCGTCAGCCGCCACCGACGACATGCCCAGCTCGCCGACGCTGCGCCGCAACCACAACAACCGCATCCCGTACTTCCGGTATTTCGGCCCGACGGCGATTGTGCCCGGCTTCAAGCAGATGGTCGTCTCTGTCCGCGACCGGCGGCGATCGACAGGTGGGTCGCAGTCGGGCACGTCACCCATGTCCACGCCCAGCGGCGTCCGGGGAAGCAGCTGCGCCGCCGGGAGTGACATCGCCGTCGAGGATCTGCCCGCCTACGATCCCAACAGCCCGGGACCGGTGCATCCCCTCATCATCAACCTCGTCAAGACCTTCTTCGTCCACCTCGGCTGCAACTACCCATTCCTCAAGCAGCCCAAGTTTCTGCGCCTCGTCATTGAGAAGCGTGTCGAGCCCATTCTCGTCGATGCCATATGCGCCCTGGCCGCGAGGTTTTCCGATGCCCCGCCGCTGACCGGCGGCAACGAAAAGATGCCGCGGACGGAGCGCGGCCAGGTATTCGCCATGCGCGCAAAGCATGCTACCGTGGACACGTTCCCGTGCCCGTCCGTGGGCGCGGTGCAGGCCTGTCTGCTCATGGCCTACGAGGGCTTCGGTGCTAACCAGGACAGCGCCTTGTGGATGTATCTCGGGCTAGCCATCCGCATGGCCATCGACCTCGGGCTTCAAAAGCGCGTCGGTATCCAGTATCAGGGCGAAAAGGACCCATGGTACACAAGACACCGGAGCCGCGTCAACGGGGAGTCCGAGAGCCCAGAGGAGAAGAAACACGACGAGGTCGACGCTCTGACTGTCGAGGAGCAAAGAGAGGTCGAACAAGAGCGCATCGACACGTTCTGGGCCGTCTTTATCCTCGATCGTGTCATATCCTCGGGCACAGGCCGGACAGTCACCTTCCGCGAGGATGACTTTGAGCTCCCGTTCCCGAAGCCGGCCATCGACCCTGCCACTGGCTGGCCGTCTCTATTTCCCGTCTTCCTCGAAATTATTCACCTCTACGGCCGCGTGTCGGACGTGCTCAACAATATCCACAACGTCAAGGATCTAGATCAGGACAAGTGGACGAAGCTGTCCAAAATGGAGCATCAGCTTACCCGTCTGTACAAGAATTGGGATGCGAGGCTGCAGTTCAACGTTGGCAACTTCAAGGCATACCTCAGCGTCGGACAGGGCACGACTTTCCTCCTGCTTCACTTCTGGTTCCATGCGCTTTTCATCATTCTCCATCAGCCAACGCTCTTGACGCCGTTTGGCGACCTCCGCGGCGAACTTCAGCTTCTTTCCGACAGCCGAGAATTGAGCATGAGCAGCGCGAAGACGATTTGCGATATTTTGGCCTTTGCAGACCTCATAGACCCCAAGAGCTTCATTGGCAACCCGTTCACCAGCCAGCCTATATATATTGCCGCTTGTGCTTTTTTGATGGAGTCGAGCGCGAACGCTTCGGAGGGCCCGTCTAGGGAAGCGTCACCGCCAGCCTCCAACAACGCGGGCCGGCACAGAGAGCGCGTCAAGCCTGCCAACTCCAAGCCCTCGAGGCATTCGCTGCTCGCCTCGGCGGCCAACCAGAACTACCAGAGATGCTACAACTCCCTGCAGCAGCTGCACACGCACTGGGGCGGTGTCAAGTACATCTTGACGGCTTTGGACCAAAAGTCCAAGGGTATTTGGGACTGCGAGACGTACACTTCCGAAGAGTACGAGAGCACCAAGGCACCGCCTACAAGAGGGAGCATCAGCGGCGAGCTCGCCACAGCCTCGCCAAAGATGGGCGGGGCGCCCCCGATTGCGTGGAGTCTCGCGGGCACGGCCAACTCGCCCAACTCGAACCTGACGCTTCTCTACCAGAACCTGAGCAGTGGCGTTATGACACCATCTTCCGCCCCCCAGAGCATGCCGCAGCAGGCAGGGACACCACCGGGCAACATGGTGTATGACCCTATCCGGCAGAGCCTGCCAGCAGAAGCTGGCGGCATGTATCCGCCTGCCGTTCCCCAGGCCACCACATCGGCGATCCGTCACTCGCCACAGACAGGGAACAGCAAGCCCCGACGGCCGTCTAACCTGTCTGGAGTGTCAGTCCCTGGGCAGGTAGCGACGGCGGGGAGATACGACGGGCTTCAGGAAGAGAGCGACGGAACCAGGGTCTTTGTGCCCCCTGGCTACACTCCGTCCAGCCAGCATTCCGGGGGCTTCGAGGCATTCAGCGCCTCTCCGGTCAGTAATTTGGCAGACGCCGCAAATCGGAGCATGGCCCACGCGGCCGCGCCGCATAATGTATATTACAACCACCACATGCCCTACCAAACCGGATGGGGCTACGGAATGGGCAACATGGACTCCATCACATTCGACAGCCAAGACATCGACATTGGCGCGCTGGGGCTGCAACAGCCTGAGCTGATGAGCGGGTGGCTGGATTACATCCCGAGCGACGTGCTGGGGCTGTTTGAGAACCAGAACATGGGACAGGGGAGCCAAGACGGCACCGGAGGACACTGATGATGGGGTGAGCCGGTGCTGGTTTGAGGAACTACTCCTTTCGATGTTGCTGGTGATGTTATTTCCGGCATGGCGTTGCTTTTCGATCTGGACGTTTGTTCTCAATGCCTTTTAGCCATGGGAGCGGGATTATCTTGGGCATTTTTCTTAACGACGGATTGCGGGACAAGGGGCACAGCTTAAAAGGACACCTCCGATGACACGACCATATTTTTTGGAGGATATTTTGTGCTGTTCATATTTCGCTTTGCACGAGGCGTGGCATCTCCTGTTTGGGGTGGACTTATTGGGAGACTTTTGCTGGGACATGAGGAGTTGGGATCTGAGGCGGGTTGTCCGCGCTGAACATGTACTACACCCGCCCGGTCTGGCTGCCGAGGCTGACTGCAGGGCTGGGAGGAACCTGGCAGTATGATCAAGACTCGAGTCTAGCGTTTCTCGTCTATATTGTAATCACATTATTATTACCCGTCACGCAGACTACGCAGGCTTGTGCTGGAAGGGGGCCAACGAGGGCCCAGGAGAAGGTGTCTGTGTGAGTGTGGACCATGTTGAATATGGTGACGTTTCTCATTTGCTTGACATATCCCAGTTCCGACATCTAGATGGAACTGCGTTTCCAATGTAATTGGGAATTGGTAAAGAAGATGCGGCCAGCTCCCAAACTCCCTCCTTTTTCTGGTTCCCCTAGTCTGTTTTTGTTCCCTTCGAGATTTGATGACGGTGGTGGTGGTGGTGATGTGGTGTTGTTGGTGGTGGTGGTGATGTGGTGTTGTTGGTGGTGGTGGTGGTCGTCGTTTACTGCTTCGCCATGTGGATGCCCAGCTGGCGCGCGTGCTGGGCCATGACGGCGTCGGCAATGGCCAGGGCGGCCATGCCCTCGACAATGGGGACGGCGCGGGGCACGACGCAGGGGTCGTGGCGGCCCTTTGCGGCGAGGACGCCCTCGCCCGAGGCGTCGTAGCGGGCGGTGGTCTGGTCCTGGCTGATGGTGGCGGGGGGCTTGAAGGCGACGCGGAAGAAGATGGGCATGCCGTTGGAGATGCCGCCCTGGATGCCGCCCGAGTTGTTCGTCTTGGTCTGCAGGCGGCTGCGGGGGATGCCCATCTTGGCCTCGGCGGCGGGGACGGCAGGCGCGGCGACGAAGGGGTCGTTGTGGCGGCTGCCCGTCATCTCGGCGCCGCGGAAGCCGGAGCCGATCTCGAAGCCCTTGACGGCGGGGATGCTCATCATGGCGTGGGCGAGGACCGCCTCGAGCTTGTCGAAGCACGGCTCGCCGAGCCCGGACGGCGCGTTGCGGATCACGCACGTGACGGTGCCGCCGGTGCTGTCGTGCGCGTCGCGCAGCTCGGCGATGCGCGCCTCCATGCGGCGCGACGTCTCCTCGTGGGGGCAGCGCACGGGCAAGAACCCGTCGACCTGCTCGCGCGTGATGCCCTCTGCGAGGCTCAGGAACGCGGGGTCCGCGCTCATAGACTCGCCATTATCCTCGAACAGCTTGATCCCACCGACCGACGTGACGAAGGCGACAATCTCGACGCCGTACGCAGCGCGGAGCCACTTATCCGCGACGGCTCCGGCGGCGACACGGGCGATGGTCTCACGGGCGCTGGAGCGGCCGCCACCCGACGAGGCCTTGACGCCGTACTTCTCGAGGTAGGTCCAGTCGGCGTGGGAGGGGCGGGGGAAGACGTCGACGGTGGCGTCGCCGTAGTCGCGCGGGCGCTGGTCCTCGTTGGGGACGGTGAGGAGGATCGGGGTGCCGAGGGTGCGGCCGAACTCGGTGCCCGAGTGGATGGTGACGCGGTCCTTTTCGTTGCGCGGCGTCGTGATGGACGACTGGCCCGGCCGGCGGCGGTTGAGCTGCGGCTGGATGTCCTCCTCGGTGAGGGGCAGGTTGGGCGGGCAGTTGTCGATGATGCACGACACGGACTTGCCGTGCGACTCGCCGGCGCTGTTTACAGACAAGAAACCTCAGTCAGCGAACGGACACAACGCTGACTCGGGACGAGAGGGGGCCGGCGTACGTCGTCACCCGGAAGTGGTGCCCAAACGTCGACATGTTGTAGGCGAGCGGATGGACGGTGGTGGGACTGTACTGGGGGAGCTCGAGGAGCGATGGTTGTGATGGTTCGATGTTGAGAAAAAGTGAGGCTCTACGGAGCTGCTCCTGTCTGTCGTTGGTGGGCTGGCACTGGGCTCCAGTGACTGATGTAATCCGATTTCGGGGCAGCGAATTGGTCCCCTCGAATTTTCCCAATGCTCTTTATGGCGGGGGAGGGGCAGCGCTGCAACGGCAGAAGAAGGGCAGCTTGGCGGCGATCAAGTTACCAGATGATGCAAAGGCAACATGATCAAAAATATATAGAATCGTGCTCAATCGCATGGACACCCTCTGACTCACATGTGCATCCGTCACAATGTCCATTGTCGGCCCCAATTGATGTCATGCTATTGACCTGGACATACGCCATCCCAGCGTGCATGCCCGCCTGGGTAAACGTTTATCCCGCGTCCTCCTCCCTGTCCCCAAACGGCAAGGTCAAGGCAGGACAGGGGATCTAAATCGGTACGTACCCGCAACGGCATGGACCCGCTGTTCAAGCTTGAGTGAGAGCTTCACTCCGCCTCCTGCCCGTCCTCAACTCAATCCCCAGAAGCCACCTCATCGACGTCGCGCCCCGTCGCCCCGACACCCCTGCAGTATGCACTGCAGGTGACGCACGAGCTCAATTGACCTCAACCCAGCATACAGCACGCTCCAATGCGTTGTCTGGCCCGCCATGGACGACCCATAGCGAGGTCCCTCTCCTCACTCACGCCGGCCTCACCCACGGCCTTCGGCTTCATCCGACACAGCTTCTCCACCGAAGCAGCCTCTCACGCCTCCAACAAAACCCAAGTCTACATCTCCAAGTCCCGCGACCCGCTCCTCAACCTCTCCGTCGAGCACCACCTGCTGCAGATCACGCCCGCCGAGTCCACCGTCCTCATCCTCTACGTCAACTCTCCCAGCGTCATCTTTGGACGGAACCAGAACCCCTGGCTCGAGGCCAACCTCCCGCGTCTAGCCCAGATCGCGACTGAACCTGGGGCACTGGGTTGGACCGATGGCCCAGTTCAGCTGGTCCGCAGGCGCTCCGGCGGAGGCACCGTGTTCCACGATGCCGGCAATGTGAACTTCAGTGTCATATGTCCGCCCGCCGCGTTTGACCGCGACAAGCACGCGAAGATGGTCGTTCGGGCACTCAAGTCTTTGGGTCGGCCCATGACGCGCGTGAATCAGCGTCACGACATTGTCATGGACGTCGACGGGTCACGGTCTCGGACAACCGCTACCACCGCCTCGAGTACCTTCAAGGTGTCCGGCTCCGCATACAAGCTCACACGTCTGCGGTCGCTGCACCATGGGACATGCCTTCTGCGCAGCCCAAATCTTTCCGGTATCTCCGGAATGCTGCGCTCCCCGGCGGAGCCCTTCATCAAGGCGCGCGGTGTCGACAGCGTGCGCAGCCCTGTACGCAATCTGGACCTCGACAACGCAGATTTCGAGGACGCTGTAGTGGAGCAGTTCCGTCAGATGTACGGCGACTTTGACGTCCGGGCAGAGTTTGGCAGCGATGCGTTGGCCGTAGACAAGATCAAGGCAGGGTACGAGGAACTGGGATCGCGAAGCTGGACGTATGGGCAGACGCCGCGGTTCACGTTCTGCACTCATCCGTTCGAGGACGATCCCAGGGCGAGGCCAGATTTGCCCTTTGACGTGAGCATTAACCCCAAGCGTGTGCACTCTACTGTCAATGCTGACTTGCAGCAGCTCAAGATTCACTTCGAGGCCAGACACGGCTTGATCGAGCAGTTCAGCATCGAGGGTGACGAGGGTGCAGACACGGAATCGCTGATAAAGTCATCACTGCACGACGTCGGTGACTGGACTGAAAGACTAACGCAGGTTGGCCTGAGCCGGTGGGACGCCGCAGACGTTGGATCTTGGTTGAACGGCGTTCTGGGGACGTCATTCACGAAGCTGTAGGCGAGCGCCCTACGTGTATTAGATAGGGCTTGCCCAGTTGGCCCCCATGTACAAAGCCACTCATCACGTGTACATTGCTCGGGTTAGGTAAAGGCCAGCATTGAATTCATTCACCAGTGAGGCCGCGGTTGGCAGCCGACAGTATCAAAGCACCATTCGAGGCGCCGAACGACTTCTGAAGCCTTTCCAGGTACCCACAAGCGACTTTGCAAAGCCAAAGCCCCAACACGCACCCCGCACCTTGCATTTGATCCCAATAGCGCGCTTAATTTGTAGGTAAACAAGGCGGGCGTGGCGCGCGAGACCAAGACCAGTAGGCAGTTTTCAAGTTCTGTACTCGAGCCTGAAGGGTTGCGTCTCGGCCACGTCCCAGTTTTCCAACTTCGACTCGTCGGTAAAGAGGCGTAGAGCACGGAACACAAACTTGTACTTTCCAGCCGGCGCGTATTGTCCATTATTGAGCGCGCCGTCCCAGAGTCCCCTGATCCTGCCACGGGGATTCCAGCGTAGAGGGAAGGAAGGATGCTGGCCGATCGTTTTGTATTTGCCACCAAGCGGGTCATCGACAGTCAGGTTCTTAGGTGGACAGGTCGTCATCGGTACGATGTCTGCTCTCACGATCCGCGAGCCCATGGCGAGGTTGTAGTAGATCATGGGGAGAAGGTCGTCATTGGTTGCTGTGCCCGGAGCTGGCAGCGTGAACGTGTAGTTAGCAGGGGCTGGGTCGGGGGTCGGATAGAGGCCCCGGTTGGATTCATTAGACCACGACATCCAGGCCTGGTCGGGCAGCAGGACGGTTGTGCTCTTGAGCGACCCTGACACTCCTTGGTAGGGTAGAGATAGAGACGTCCCGTCCGTGCCGTTGATGACGACATAACCAGACCATACAGCAAGACGCTTTGAGTCTACGTTCGCCGGCGGCTGGGCCGATACACTGAGGATCTTGCGGTTCCCGGGCTTCAGGCTGACAGTGACATCAGAAAGATCCAGAGAGGCGTGGTCCTCGACGAGGTCGGGAGGGAAGTCTTGAGGCCAGGCACTGCCCTTCTGAAGGGTGTAAGCCGTGAGAGCCGGGACGTGAGTGACGTTATAGGTCACTTCACTACTGCCCTTGTTTGTAATGACAAATTCAAGCTTCTTCATAAGGTTGTCTGTATCGTTGAAGGAGAGGCTCGAGGGATCTAGCAGAGTGGTGGCGTAGGCGGCATCGTACGCCTGGATCAAGCCACCGCCCTGTTGCGGGACCGGGGCTAACTTGTCGGCGAAGCTAGAAGCGGCGTTCCAGAGCTGTGGGTTCGCCGTGGCCGAGACTAGATTCTCTAGGACCTTGGGGGCTGTTGGCCCGCGAACCTGTAAGATGAGGGCCATGATCGCCGCCGCCAGAGGGGTCGCCATTGAGGTGCCGGACGCGATATTATAGCCGCCGACCCAGGTCGAAAAGATGGCGCCTCCTACCGAACCGACTTGCGGCTTGGCATCTACATCCCAGCTGGGGCCCCACGAGGTAAAGCCGCTTAGAGCACCACCCCGGTCAGGTCGTTCATCGAAAGCGACACAAACGTCTTTCTTATTGGGATATTTCATCGAAACTGTGATATTGTGGCCGGCCTTGACGAGGTTGATCCATCTCCGGCCCGTACCCGCTGTGACAAGGGCAGCAGCAGTGGCGTTAGAGCCTGTAATAAGCGGATCGAGGAGGCGTTTCTCAACGTCGTGGTCGTAGAAGAGAATGTATTTAGCACCCCTAGCCACGGCATTGGTGGCCTTGACCGAGAATAAGCAGGTACCACGGCGAATGAGCACGACATACGGGCTCAGGTCCGGCACGCTCTCTGGGAAGGGATCACACCCATCCGCCTCGACCGTGGGATCTAAAGTGAGGACGTAGAGAGGCAGCGGCGTGATCGGAACGGGCCAGTTATATAGATCCGTGGGTCCATTGGCAAAGAGCTTCTCCGGGCCGCCGTCGACGGAGTAGTGGGAGCTGAATCCAAAAACGGGCATCTGGTCGCTCTCATACGACCCAATAGCTGTGACGCCCTTGCCGTCAGCGGCCGAGGAGGCGTCGAAAAGGGCGCGAGCACCGTCGTTGCCCGCAGCCAGTGTGCATACCACGCCGTGTTCGACGAGGCGAGAGACGGCGACACTCCAGGCTGTCTCGGACCAGCCAACAGGACCGCCGATAGAGGCAGTGATAACATCGGCGCCATCCTCGAAGGCCATATTGAATGCAGCAATAAGAACATCGTCTGATGCACCACTCGCTAAGCACCCGAAGACGCGGTACATACCGAGCGTGACATCGGGCGCGGCACCGGTAAAATGGTAGTCCTCGTCAATTGCAGCAACAATGCCAGCAACGTGCGTACCGTGGCCAGCGCAGTCCATGGGATCCTTGTCGGGTACGGGGACATTTGCGCCCGTATAATCGTCACCCACCAAGTCATAGCCGAACGATACGCGGCAGCCATCTCCGAAGCATCCACCTAAAGCCTTGAGAGTATAGTCAATCTGCAAACAGATAGTTAGTAACGTATTTCTTCCCCCTAAACGCAGGTACACGGTACATTGCAAGAGATAACGTACACCGGTGTCAACGATAGCCACCTTGATTCCCTTTCCAGTGATGCCCTTAGCTCGAAGCTTGTCGACCTGGGTCATGATATGTGGCGGCCAGACATCAGTCTCATTCATAATGTTTCGTTTTTGAAGCTGCGAATGGTCGCCATCCTTGATGTTCCAGTCATTTGCGGTGAGAACTTTGCCATCGGCAACCTTTGGGAGATCGTGAATCTCAATGGGCCAGACGTTCTTGATGCTCGGCGCAGAAGCAAGCCGGGCGACGGTATCCTTTTCCTTCTTGAGATCGTGGAGTTGCACCGAGACCCCCTTGAAGTGTTTGAAGTTGAGCTTCATTCGCGTCGTACCATGGCTGCCCACTTGTTGGATCACAGCTCCGGTATCCTTAGCAGTCAGTATGATGTTGCCTCTTCACTTTCGAGCATGGCGTTTTAGGGGAGGGGGATTTACATGGCCATCCTCCACCTCAAAGATGTAGCCGCCGGGGAGGAACCGTCTCTCAGACAGCGCAGTCGATACCACTGCTAGGAGTGACGTCAAGATCGACGTGCGCACCATGTTGGCTGTTCTCCCGGAGCGCGAAGGGCTCCCAGAAATAAGCGACTTAGGTGAGGTAGTGAGCAGTCGTGGGGGCAATCCTGAACCTTCCTACAGCCTCCCTCGTGGGGAGCCGGACACTTATAGACATGAATCTCGTCTCGCTTTCTGACTTCGGCTATCGCGTCGACGAGGAAAGCACCGCGCCGCCGAGCGGGGGAAATGTCTGCATGTGGCCGTCTATCGAGTTCCAGCTTCGCTGACTGAGAGGGGTTTGGCGTTGGGGCAGGTTGATGTTGGTTGTCTCTGAGTCGATTTCAGCCATCGTGGCCACGCTCGAGGCTGGGGGTGAAGCAATCCTCGCGCTTTTCCGCAAGATGGAATTTACTGTGCTATACCGTACTGTACAGCACTGCGTCATACTGAGTGTGGGGTATTCGGACACAGAACAATTGATGACCCAAGAGTGCTTACACCTGGTGGTGCGGGCACACAGGCATTTGAGAAAAGGCGGTCATCCCGGTGCGGCAATGTCATGATCTTGATGCAGGCCCTTTTGTGGCGTGCCCAGCCGCGACTTCAAAGCCGTTGGGCATTGGGCACTTTGTGGCCAACACAGCGGAGAGCCCCTGGTGGACAACCTGTATGTCATCCACTGCACCGTGCATCACAGGTGCTTGTGCTCTGAGCAGTTCGAAGACAGGACCTTGAGAAGGTCACGGTGATCCGGGAAGTAAGCTCTGAACATGACGAAACTGATGGGCTGGGATGAAGTACAGTAATGCCCATAACCGAAGCAGAGAATTTCTCCGAGGAGCATAGATGGTCGCGAGTGCCTTGGTGTTTCTACAATTCGCTCGCGGGATCTTGTTGAATGTTGCGCCAGTTGGTCTGGCTCCAGTCTCATGTGGGTGCAGCATGCAGACAACAATTCACATAGCCTGTCCAGAGTTGATGTCCGGGGGTCATGCACGCCACCAGAGGGGTCTCGGACAAGACAAGAACGCCGAGCAGTGTTGGTCAGGAGTTCCTCATGGATTTCACGTTTCTGCACACACCCAGCTTCTCCATACGGAGTGCCAGCGGGAACTATTTTCGCCCGTTGGTTCTGCGAGAGGCTACCCCACGGGGCACGGACAGAGGAGTGTGCATACAAGAGCACCCGGCATGCTTGGATGATTCGTCATGTGTTCAATGTTGGGTACCTGGCACGACACGCAACGGCTCGCGCCGCAAAAGTTCTCTAGACAAGCGAGTACTATCCATGTCAGCGACATTCTGGCTTTGTCAAAATCGTACGATTTCGTTATGCATATGTCTCCGGCGGCGAGTTTGATGCCCATCAACGTTCAACAGTCAATAGAGTACAGTACAGTACGTGTTCAGCACCATCCACGCCTCGGACAAGCTTGCAGATGCAACGGTGCTTACTCCGCACACTGTAGCTTGCAAGGTTAAATTACAGTACAGTACTGTACAGTAATCGAAAATCTATACGCATGCAGCTCTTCGGAGACACGCGAGTCTTTACTCATGTCGCGAGACAGGGCTCCCGCCACTTGCGTGTATTTCCCGACCCCGGCTGTTGTCGTGGGGGACTTGCCGGCCACGGGATGTACCGTCGGGTCAAGCAACGCGCCACTCGCAACATTGAATGAAGCCGGAGGTGCAAGTGCGCCATCCCGGGGTCTAGAATGCAAGAACACGTCTCTTTTCGTTTCACTCGCGATTGCCGCACGTGCAAAGGGTCAATTGAGGCTGTGGGACTGAGACCAGTTGATAGGTGGTGACTGTGATCACCTTGACTGCTCAGGCCCGTAATTGGCCTTCATTCTCGTCAGCAATGCAGCATTCACTCAATCTTCACAGGGGTGCCCAAGGCTTGACTGGCAGAGGATGCGTAATGTTACTCAAGTATTGGAGACGATGAGTACGGCGCTTCATGATCCTTGCAATACTTTCGTCACGGCGATGTATGGCCTCATGGCTGCTTCACTCCGGAGATTGGATTCAACCTACTTTACCGCAATTGTAGCAACTGATGGAGTATAGAAGAGGATAAGAGGTGCGAGGCGGGATGTAGATCGACGCTTCGGACTCTAGTAGCGCCCGAGCAGGCCAGTCTCACACCACCAGGCAAGTTCGAGAATTAGTAGTCCCGCGTTCACAAGAGCCTGCTGAGAACCGAACTGATACTGGGTCTGCAGATCGTCCTTTGTAAGACCAAACATGGCCAGGCAATCCTCCTCGGTGAGACTGAAGGTCGGTAGGCAGTATATGCTGAATATGAGGGCCTCGAAAGACGGACCATTGCTCGTAAGGCTCCTCGCCGCTGCGGCGAAACGCCGTTGCAGGCTTGGATTGTGCGTGACTTTGAAGAGAGGATCGACATTTTCAAGGTACACTTGCCCGAGCCTAAAGATGTCGACCGCCTCGGGGTGAAGCGTCGAGAGGTTGATGAGGGTTGATGGTTTCCGAACAAGAGATCGTCGTCGTGACATAGTTTGTCTAATGCACTTCTGACCGTGCTTTGCAGCATGCTGGCGACAGAGGCCTCTTTGTCGGTTTCTGGCTCTGATGGCGACGCGTTAGAGGCAGGTCTTTACGAGTACAAGATGATAGATCTCACTCCTTGGGTCATGGCTTGCCAGATGCTTCTATTCAGTCTCAGCGGAGCTGTCAGAGCCGGGGTGGCACCTGTATTTGGAACTGTAAAGGCTCGGGTAGCTCACTTTACTTCAAATGCGCCCTCCGGCTTTACCGACGGCGACGGGCAAGAGCCATCAGCAGTGCTAGAGCGTAGCATGTCGGCATCTGAGCCGTCGTCGCATTTCACCTTGCGTTGCTGGCACAGCACACATGACAACACGCGCTGTCCTTTCGGTAACGGAGGGTGAAGCTATGAAGGGTGTGAGGCCATTGATGATGAAGGCGGGTTCTGGCCATCGGCCGAACATGACTCCGACATCGTTACGGGAACATGGGGCGCGGACAGGTTGACTCTACATTGTGTCCTAATCGACGAGGTAAGGCGAGAGCGCTCTGCAGTCGATGTCGTCAGCACTGGAAAGGCCGTCGCTTCCCTCATCACGCTAGCCGTTCTGGATATGAACAGTGAAACACCAGGCCGCACTGCGATCCTTCGAGGCATTAAGCAACTAGAATTATCGGCAGAATCCGATTTTCTTCTACATACTTCGTATATGGTATCTAGTCTATGTCTATGTGCACAACTGTACATATGGAAATGATTGCCCCCCAAGCCTTACAGCTCCAGTCCTGTTCGTGTATGCCCTATAACCCCCAAAACCTCATTGCAAACGTGGTGTGGTCACTCAGCCCACACGCATTTCCTTCATGTTGGCAGGCGGAATGGCAGCCAGAGAGTAGTGCCGATACTTGTCGGCAGTGACAAATCGGACCTTTCGCCCCCAGTAGAGCAAAACGACGGGGATTCCGAGAACCAGCGGGGAGATGGCTGTGCCCAGAATGAAGACGTTTTGCAGCCCCATGCTATCTATCCATGGAATTATCCCGATTGAGGCGACTGCGCCAAGCGCGTTGCGCGCAACAGCAACTCCAACGAATGCGTCGCCTATCATCTGCGCATGGTGTTAGCCAAAGACTGTCACAGCTATCGTGTTGCTCTTGAATGCCACTCACGTTGTGATAGCAGTCGGTGAGATACGCGACTGCAACGGACAGACATATGCTGAAGCCGAAGGCGAACATTGCGAAGCCGATGGTAGGCCACAGGCAGGGGATCCCCTATGGACAGGAACGCTATTAGCGGTTGCTCATGTAGGCGAATGAAGTATTACTCACCTGCGCGATGCCAATGCCGAACAGGAGCATTCCCCCGCACACGAAAAGGGCAGCAGGCAGAGTGATCCATAGGCGCATCTCCGGGTGATATATACCGCCATTCTTGTGGGCGAGTCGGACAATCCAGCGGTCGCTAAGTGGTGCCACCACCAGACAGCCCAAAAGATGGCCCAGGAATGGAGCCAAGTTGAACAATCCAACCTCTTGAGGACTGTAATTGTACGGGAGGCTATCCAGCCTCGTCAGCATGATGTACTGCATCATCTCCAGCCATGCCATCGTCCCGCCGTACGTCAGTGCCGTGTATGCAACGGCGGGGAAGCTGATGAGAATGACGAAGGGCGCCAGGAATCGCTCCTTGATCGGTCTCTGGGTGTTGGTAATCAGGGCAAAACGCTCTCTCAGCGACTTTGGCTCCGGAGGCAAGTCGAGGCTTGGTTCGGGTACGCGGGGCGGGGCCCGGGGCGTCATCAGGCGGTTCATGTCGACAATATCCATTGGCTCATCATCCTTCGTGAAGAGGATGTATGGCCTGTTGTAGAACGACTCGGGTTCTTTCGCTTTAGTCTTGATGTCTGAGTGACCTCTGGTGTTGGGAACGAACGTGGACTCCTCCAGCAGGAAGAGCACCACGACAAAGTTGACTGCCAAGGCGATCGCGTTGCCCCATCTCATCCATCTCCAGCCCTTGAGGTCCACCAAGAACCCGGCGATCGTTGGGCCGAGGAAGGCACCGATGCTCTGCGCGAACATGAACAGGCCGCTCATGGTCGCGAATTGGTGTACAAAGAACAGATCTGCAATCGTCATCGGCACGATGGTCATGGCAACGGACGCCCCAACGCCCACAAGTGTGTCGGTGACCAGATTCCCTGCTTTGTCCGATATGACGGCGGACCCCACAGCCGACGCAAACTGGATTGCCACGCTGAGCAGGAAGATAGGCCGTCGACCGTAGCGATAGGCGAGCGGGATAAGGCCGATGCCGGTGAGACCGAGTCCTGCGTATTCAAGAGTGCCGACTATGGACATGTCCCCGTCGCTCAGCTTCAGGTCTTGTTGGAGCTCCGGCCAGGCGCCATGGTCGACACTCAGGGCTGAGAATGTGACCATTACGTAGAAAAGAACGACTGAGTAGTGCAAGGCTTTCCGCCAGCACGACCAATTCTGATCGATTCCCGGTCAGCCACGAACCAAACCGCCCAACAACGTGCGTAATCGGCGAAACGTACCAGCGGGTCATCGTAGTCGTCTGTCGGTTTCGGGTGGAAGATGATCTTGATGGTCGAGTCTACAAGAGCACTGAGTTAGCTTCCAGGGCCGAAAGTCCGTCCTCGAGACCGGAGCTCTGCTATCTCACCTCTTGTCGCCGTTAGCCGGACAGTGCCGGGAGGCATCTGCTCAGCCATGCTGCTGGTCAATACCGCACATCAAGGTAGGGATCTCCTTCTTTTCTCCTCAGAGGAATGTGAGTGACAGAAGTCGAATCTTTAGATTCGTCGGATCCTCCCTCGGCGAAATGGGGCGGGTTTAATGTTACTGCTTGGCAGGCTCCGGTGGGAGGTGGCCCTGGTTTATGCGATCGTGCCACCGCCTGGCGCCGTGTGCTGAACAGGTACCGGTGGCATGGCGCAGCTCGTTAATATAGACCCATTAAATTGATGCTTGTGCCGGCACCTCAGGCTGTGCTACCGGTTCTGGACCACCGGGCCCAGTGCCTTGAAGCCTGAAGGACTCCGTGAGGCATTAGACTTTCCTCCCGTAACGGGGAGTCCCTGGGTTGTTTCACTGCCGGCCGGGGGGTCGATCTCCGACATGCACCTGTGAAGGGACTCCCGACACAGATCCACCGAGACTGGGGCCGAGGGAGCGAACCGCTAGGCTTGTTGCGGTAAATCTCTGGCCACTTTCAGGGGGCTTTCAGTGGGATGCCCCAAGTGCCGAGCGGCAAAACCCATGGGCACGGTCTAGACAACTCGTGGTGGCATCATTCCTACGAGGTAGGTGATTGGATCCGCAAACCCTTTCAAGGCGACAAGCAGAGCAAATGATTTGCGATTTGTCTTCTCGGAGTGGCTGTCGCAGGGGAGACGGAAGGCCACAATCCTCTATGCTCACTCGACTCAACCTCCGGCGTTCATCGCACGGTCGGCACTTACTGCCATCACCAGGGATCATGGAGCCGCTCTCCGCTACGGTACTCGTAACACTTGCCCGAAACGCGCCCGCATGCCACTCACGGGTATTAAATAAACCAGCGATTAACTGGGCTTGGCACAAGTACAACGTTCCATCGGATTGAGCCACTCCCCGGAGATGTAGCGCACACACACGCGCGTTGGGATTGACCCACGATGTCGTGCCGCAGTCCAGGATGGGGCTGTTGAAGTTGCTCATCTCACCGTCGAGCCCCGCCCCCGATCAGCAAATTCATGCGAGCAATATGATCGCGGACACCAAGCAACTACCAATCGTTGAACTCTTCGTGCCCACTGCACCAAGACCGTAGTGGGCATTCAACCACGTGTACCTGGAACCGCCCCCCGTGGCACAGGAGGTTTTTTATTTTTTAAAGTTTACCTCTGAAACTCTATACAACACCACTGATGCATCCCGTCAGCCTTGCTCGGCTTAGAGCAAATTGGCCAGACACGAGCCCAACAAAGCCCCCAGCCCAGCCCCTTTACTGAGCACCGGTACTGCGGACTGACAGACCGCTGCTCGTTGAGCCTTCTGTGGGGACAAGAACTGGGCGATGTGATTGCGGCATCGCGATGTATGTCGGCCATCCCGTCCGAGGCGTCGTACTTCCAATCCTCCAGCCAAATCTGAGACGTGCTTCAGCCTAGTGATTATTGGCGCTCTTCCGAATCTGGACGTGACATCATGATACAGGGCCGCCCACTACAGCCAAGCACTGAACTTATCAAGCGGACGGCCTGGACGTCACATTTCAGTCGCATCAAGACGAACTGGTCGTATCGGTGCATTGAACTGCCGAACCCCCTCACCCCAGTCACGAATCCTTAGGCAGCTCATCTCTAGGCGGCCACATAGTGACGGCGCGACAATGAAACAGAGCGGCCATGTCCCGGCAGAGGTTTGATCTTCTGTCAAAGTTCGTCACCGCGAATCATATCCTCGCCAATCACGGCATTGTCGATGGCTTTGGTCATGTCTCGGTCCGCGACCCGGATCGCCCGGATACTTTCCTCATGACCGGATCGAAGCCCCCTGCCTTGGTCAAGACAGCCGGCGACATCGACACCTTCCTCGTGGAAGACGCACAGCCTCTGGCGGGTGAGCACGGTCCGCCTCAGTCGCCCTTCTCCGAGCGCTTCATCCACTCGGAAATTTACGAGATGTACCCGGCAGTCCAAAGCATCGTTCACTCCCACTCTCCGGTAATGGTCGCCCGTGCCAACTCGGGGCAGCCTCTCCGGCCGGTGTGGCACATGGCCGGGTTCCTGGGGCCGGTCGTGCCCGTCTTTGACACGCGCGGGTTCTACCGCGAGGGTGAGAAGCAGCTCACCCTAGTGAATAGTCATGATCTCGGTCGCGCGCTGGCATCCACGCTGGCAGACGGTTCCACTTCCGACACGGCACCACATAGGCACGGCCTGCCGCCACACACTACGGTCTTGCAGCGCGGGCATGGATTCGTCACATGGGGCACATCGATAGAGCAGGTCGTGTACCGCGCAGTTTATGCACAAAAAAATGCCGAGATACAACAGCAAGCCGAGGAGTTGGCGAGCGCGTCTAGCGGCATAGCGCGGTGCGAGTATCTCGGCGAGGCCGAATGGCAGGACTGCGCGGCAATGGACGACGTGTGCTGGGTCAAGTCATGGCCGCTATGGGTTGCTCAAGTGCGGTCCGATCCGCTGTACGAGAATAACGTTCAGGACGACTCGAGACGACCGTGAGGATAGCCGTGCGCGCGACGGCTGTGCCTCAAGAAAGGAGGTGTCAGCCCTGGGATAGGGTCGGCAGATGTCCCATTCGCGGAAGAAGTCGCGTCGTTCCTGAACTCTATCTTACTCTGCCGCATTGCCTGTCAGGGGTACATGGCAAGTTTTCGCGCATAAATGCGTTCATCTTGCGACAGGGTGCTGTCACAGGTTGCGTTGTATTCGCTGGCCGCTCTCAACTGAGCCTAATGGAGCATTTGCCGCGAGTCTCCGGGCAGGGACCTCTCGGCAGTCTGCCATGACAACGGCAAATTGACAGGTGCGCTACGAGGATAGGTATCAGGTAGCTCTACGGAAGCACCGCTGCCAAACTACCGAGTGCACGTGTACACAAACTCCTTCTTGCCGAGTCAGTGACTTCGGCCACACTCACACGACACAGGCAGCTTGATGGGCCGTAAACAAGACAGAAGATGGCCACTGTCTCTGAAGGAACCAGCATCAAAGAGGCATCAGAACATGCGAGATAACTCTGGCCGAGGACAGCAGGCTATATCTTGGTAGAGATTGATGTTCGGCATTACGATAATCACCCTTGCTCATATTACAGGTTCTCTACGCTGCGGATTAATTATATGACTTTCCTGCGAAAATTGTTCCGTCGTAGTCAATTGCCTTGGTCGAGTTCGTGAGCGTGTAATTGCCAAAGCACGCATAGTCGTAGTTGCTGAGCTTGTACGCATCCTCCTGGCTCTTGAGGAACGCGCTCAACTCGCAGAGTCCATCAACCCGCCCGCTGGTAGTGTTGCCGCACAAGCCGCCACGAATGGTGTGCAGGGGCAGGATCCCATTGTTGAGGCGCATTCGAATGAACTTGTGGGATGCGTTGGCGGCGTCGTAGCCGTACTGCGTCGGAGAGTATTGAACGCGGCGGTCCCAAACGGCAGCTGGGTCGGCAGAGGAGCAGCCGATTGTCTCAGTAATAAGGTTCGCGCCGAAGGGTGTCAGGTGAGAGAGGATGAAGCGGCGGTCCGGGCGAGGCGGGAACTGTGTGAGAGGGGGCGCGTCTTTGAGGTAGTCCAGGGACATGGCCGTGAGCACCGAGATGAGAATGTCGTCGTGGGAGAAGTCCGCGTAAATCTGCTGGCCGAGAGGGAAAGACGAGGCGTTGTCGTCGAGAGTGGAGTTGACGGAAGAGTTAGACGACGTGATGTACTCGTGCGTAAGGCGAGCGATGAGCTCTTGGAGGTACCCAATGCCTTGAGCCCGCCCGGTCGGGTTACCGTAGCTATACAGGTAGTAGTCTTTCAGCTTGTCAGCAACGCTCACTTGAACTCCATCATTATGCGACTCGCGGACGATACATACACTGAATGTCCAAGACAGTCTCGAAGCCCTCCCACTCGTCCTCGGAGAACAAGTGGCAAAAGTCGGACATGCCAATGAATGCGTACTCGTACGCACACATCATCTGCATGGCATACGCGTCCTGGTACGTGAACTCGAAGCCGGATGGAGCGTCTGCTTGAAGCCGGTGCACAGCCGAGCGGAGATAATTCTTCTTGTAGGCATCCTGGTGGCGGGCGGCAATGTCGCCATTCGCATCCGAGTTGTCGTTGAAGCAACTGTCGTATGAAGCGAGCGTGTTATTCTCCGTTCCGCCTTCGGGGATGATGACCACCTTGAAGGGGCTCGTCCATTCTGTCAGCGCAGGATCCGGCGTGGCGTTGAAGCTGGGCCCGAAGAACCCCAGAGCCCAGTTGATCTGGCTATTCTCGATACGGGACTGTCCCGTAGTACGAAGGGTGACGCGAGGGCGCGTGGAGCCATTGCTGGCAAAGACGGGGTTGTATTGCAACTGCGCGGCGGACGCATTGTAGAGAGTCCTCCCGTAGCGGTTCCAGAACGAAACGCCGGCCGAGAACTCGGTGGCTGCCCCCACGCCCGTAAGAAGACCGGTGTCGTTCAGAATATACGTGTACGAATATAGGAACTTGAGCGGGCCGCTGAAGCCACCGCGCGATTCCCGGCTGTGGGCACTCGTATGGTTGGCCACCTTCTGAGCGAATCCGCCGGTTACCTTGCCATCGACACTGTCGGGGAATCGCTGGGCGTGGCGCTGAAGGGTGCTGACAGACTCCTGCCTCTCGAGTCAGTCGACGGGATCACTAGACCGTGTCTTCGACGTTCATTTTAGGGGAAGGCGCACCACCTGGCACCCGTCAGGCAAGCCAACCGACTTCACGCCAAAGGCATCCTCGGCGTTGTCGGCGTAGACCGAGAGCTCTCCCCAAGATCTGTAAATGCTAGGGATGTCGGAGATTATGCGTGACGCCACAGAGGCGCCCGAGAAGCCAACGACGGCAGCTGCCACAGCTAATTGTGGAAAATGCATCGTGCGGACATGAGCACAGTACGGCGTAGATCTGTCTTGGAAATACTCTCGAGCGGCGCGAGGAATGACGGGCCACTGGTCCTTATCTGTCGACTGTCTTCTGCCGTGCCGAAACCTGTCGCCGCGACTTCATCTAATGTAACATGGCTATTTCGGATATCCGGCAGTGACACATGCGCAGTAGTGCGAAAAACAGACCATTGCGCCCTGCCAGATTGGGCGCCTAGCGGGGGGTCAATTCGCGCATTCTCTGGCCCTCAAGTGCCCGTACGAGGCCCTGACGTCGATCTGGGCGGTCGCAAAAGGGCTGTGGCTGGTGGGTGGGTTGATTGCCGTACGCGATGACGGAAACAGGAGCAAGGTGTTGTTGGCTGGCCGCGGTCTGTGCCGAGATGCCGGCGGAGCAGCGAATTCCTTCATCGCGGCGGGAACGTGGTCAAAACAGTGGCTGAGCATGAGTCGGCCCGGGCCGACATATTGGCTTGATCTCACGCGTCTGGGCATGAATCGGGTGACCGAGTGAATCTCTCGATGGTTATTCTTGCTTACGTCCAACAGATGGTTGTTCCCCTGGTGTGCTGGTCTGACATTGTATGACATGTATCACTGTATGTCACAGTGTGCGACCTCGGACCTAACACAATCCATTGGGAGAACCAAGGCCTTGGCACATCGGCACTCACTTGTTCTAGCAAGCCGTTCAACATGAATGCTCTGCCCGCTCCATGAGTCCATGACGTCTGGCTTCGTCCCAAGTGCCACAAAATGTGGCCCTTCCAAAAGGTATGATTGGAAATACGTATCTGCGCGACTGAATTCTTTTTTGTTTGGGCTATCAATATACCTATTCGATACATGATACCGCTCATATAATAAAGCCACCTTGCGGCACATTTCTCCAGCTTTGGCCTATCTGGCTTTTCGTGCCTGGCCAATGTCTCATCTGCAGTGGCGCCGCCAAAGGCTCTACCTGCATACATGTAACCTTTCACGGTGCAGCCATTTTGCAGACAAGCACATCTAGATCAATGAAGCCGTGCAAGTGGGTACCCTTTCTTATCCCCCCGGCTTGTACACACCGTACCACTTGCGCTCAGTAAGTCGCTTGCAGGAGACCTACGCGGCCACCATCCGTCAAGAGCTGGTTGCCGTCGAGGTAAGCCCCGGCGGGACTGACAAGGAAGAGCACCGCGCCCGCCAGATCCTCCTCCGCACCGCATCGCATCAGCGGCACCATCTCCTTGGTCATGCCACCTTCGACTCGGGGGTCGCCCAGCGCGCTCATAAATGGCATGTCGTTGGTCATGTCGCTGGGGTAGAACCCAGGCGCAATCGTGTTAACGCGGATGGTCCAGGTCGAGAGCAGCGTGGCCAGCTGCTTCGACATGTGTGTTACAGCAGCCTTGCTCGTGCCGTACGCGAACCCGCCCATCGGCTTCCGAATGTATCCTCCCGCTGATGAAGTCAAGATGACTTGCGACTTTTGTGGAACGACCTTGCGGTTATTGCCCTCGCTGAGGAGGGTAAGGAAGGCGACCACTGAGTAGAAGGCGCCCGTGACGTTGACGTGGTATGTGTGATTGAACTCGTCCATGTCCGGTCTCCAGAGCCGCTCCTGCAGCGCCTCGATTGACAGGCTGTCAACGTCATGTGCGGGAACGAGGGCAGTCATGACACCACTGTTGGCGAAGAGGACATTGATGTAGCCGATCTCCTTGGTCACTTGCGCAGCGGCCGCTGTCAGGGAGTCTTTGGAGGTGACGTCGCAGACGATCGTGTGGATAACGTCAGGGTTGGTCGACGACGCCTTGGCCTCATCGAGCGCTTCCTGTCGTCGTCCGAGGATGTAGACGGCCTTGGCGCCGTTGGCCGCCATGGCATGGGCCATCATCTTCCCCAGACCTGTACCGCCACCGGTAATGACGACGACGAGGTCATTGGCGTGGAAGAGCGACTGCGCGCTGTACGTGGGGGCCATGATGATGCAGTTCCGGCTTTGCAAATGCAGATGATGTGATCTCAAGGGTAGTACTGTATCTACCTGACCAACGGGGTTGAAATGCCGCGGCTCGTCTACTTATACTTCCCGGCGCGCGACCCTCATGCCGCCGGCGTATGGCCCAAGCTTCCAATCATCGACGCTGTTGGACGCGTTTCCAGCCGTTGGACCACGTCGTCGAATCGGACTTACGAGGCATCACGGAGCTAATGGCTTCAATTCCCCGTGCGGACACGGCAAATCTCACGCGTGCTGTAATAATCACACTCTCAGTGTCAATCGTTACCCAAGTTTTAAGCATGTCCATTGGGGGCACGCACAGGGCAGCCATAGGCATTTGTGGGATGAAACGCCTCCACTCCGATTAAAGGCAGTGTTGCCTGACACTGGCTATCGCGTGGCTGCCTGTACGAGATTATGTTCCCAATGACAATGTCCTCCGTACAGCACCCCAGTTCCCGTACGGGCCAAAGGCAGGGTAGCCCGCCTGCAGTGTGACTCTTGTTGTTGCCATTTTCCAAGGACCGTGAGGAACATTTCCCGCATGCAAGGGAGAGCCCCGGTGATCAAGATTGTAACGGTCACATCTTGACTAACCGTACTGGCCCCGTGACTTGGATTTGATGATAGAGAGAGCAATCCAAGCGACGCAAGGGGGGTTGCAGAAGAAAGGGTAATGAAAGGCTGCTATAGACGTGACATCAGACGGGAGGCCGGCCGACTTGTCGTCAAGCAAAGCGAGCACCAAGAGGCTCATGTTGAAGGCTGAAACCAAGATATATGTCTGTGATAGAGCTCTAGACCCAATTAATATGCCGTGGAACCCTCCAGAACTTGACGAGAAGTGAATGAAGGATGCAGCTGCAACTGGCCAGACTGAACCTGGTAATGGGAATCGGTATGCTCAGCTGAAGGGACTCCTCATCTCATTCTCCGCGACTGGCATCGCAGACAAACGTAAACCGAAGTCACCCTTTTTCACTAGATGTACCGTTTCGGTAACTATGCCTGTCACAAGAAGCCCTGGCTACAGCCGATACGGTACGATACGACGTGCTGTCCGTTGGGAAGACAGAAACCGTGTGCACACGGAGTGTCAGGCGAGCATGCCGCGGCTACGGACGTGAAGCCTCTCATATGTAATGTGATAGGCCGCTTGCCACAGAGCTTAATCCAGAAAACAATATCCACTCCATTGCAAAGTAACATAGACACTAAAATCGCCACTTGCTGCCAGAAGGTGTGCGCCTTTACTTTGGCCTGGACGGCATATGCCACAGTTATGAGCCCGGAGAAAGAGGCTAACTCAAAGCCAATCCTGAAACTTCCACAATCTGCATTCGGTATACGCATGGGATTCGAGCCCTATTGATGTGCGGAACATTGCGCAGCGTCCGAGCCAGCCCGTCAAGCAGTCGAAGGCGGAGCAGAGCGAGCCGGGCATGTGAGCGCAGCACTTAGCATAGGAGCTGCGAGCGTTACTCAGACCGAAACCCTCGATGGGTGTGCTGCAAGAATATAGGCACAGAAATTGCCATGACATGCCTGAAGCAAGGTGTGCACCTTCACTTTTTGCCTCGGTGGCATTACGATATACTGGAGCTGCAGTAAGCATGGTTTAGAGGAAGCTTGAGGTGTACCGTGGAATATCTCACGTAGAACACGAGACGCAAAAGGAACTCAGATCGGACATTTGGGGCCTTTGGCCACTCTCATTTCTTCTGGAAGCCAGAGATGACTATTCAAGATACATTACAGGGCCTCTTGCATCCATGCCCTCTTCTTTCAGTCATCAAACTGCTCCAGGCTACTACTACGCTCGAGGCTGCCGTGGCTAAACCCGAGCTACTTGGGCGCAAGGATCTTTACAGGCCTGTTGTCAAAGCAGCGTTCTATAGAGCCTTGGGATGGCTCAAAGCTGTTTCATGCAGTTTCTTGGGCCGTTCAGATGAGCTGCGCGATCCGGATGGCGTAGCTCACGATGTTCTCGAGTGGTTCATCTCCGTAGTGCGGTTGCTCTGCACCAGTATTGAACGAGGAAACACGGACAGAATTATCGCGCCGTGCCGAATCTGCTGGCCAGAAGAGACTTCTGGGTCTGGCCAGACGAGCAGAGGCGGTCTGGGGATTCTCTGGCACTAGTGGCAGGACCATCGAACTACCGAATGTTGGATGACGTCTGCGAGCGACAGCGAGGCGCGGGGCTGTGCGGTGGACAGGTCCCCAGAACAAAGGAAGTCAGTCAGCGCGGAAAGAGTTGACAGCAGACTTTGTGAGGACGATGACGATTACGCGGTGCACGAACGGTTCCTAGCAACATTCGCAATCTGAGGAAGAAAGGGTTGTAAGGGCAGAAAGAGGAGCTAGGACAGAAAGGACGGGAAGGACAGAAAGGGCAGAACACTGGGGAAGGACAGGATAGACGATCAAAAGGACAACAAAACAACATTGTCACGCCATTTTGTATATTGGCCTGGACAGTATTGAACTGGGAAGCTGACCTCGGTGAAGCAAAGGGGTTTGGCTATCGAGATGAAACGTGAACGGGCCGCGTTACAGCGGCGCCGATGCAGGCGGTGAGCCGACAACCACGACATAACAGCAGTGGCCATAATAGGAGGCTCAGCGGAACTGAGTTTCGCATGACTCGACGTGACGCGGCCAATGCAAATGTCGAGCGACGTCTCGTGGATGATTCTCTGCATCTCACTCGAGCGACGGAGAAGGGATGAGTGTCTGCCGTCGGTGAGAGAAGAGACAACAACGCTCGCTCACCTTGGCCGCCCGTGTCGTGTCCCAGGGCAAGGCCCTTGGACAACGAGTCGGTGAAGCCGAGTTGGCTGCAAGCAAAGGCAAGGGGCCCGCGTACCTTGCGTCTGCTGGCATGCGCGTCAAACACAAAATCTGGCATTGTAGGGCTGTCTCGTTCCGGGGGGGACAAAGATGAAGCCAAGGCAAGGCCGGCCAACGCACATCCACAATCTCATCTCGACTCCCAGACCGCCGAGAGGGATCGCACCAATGACATGGAGCGCCGTGCAGGTCTCACCGGGGGCCAAGATCCATTGGCCGGGGCCATCGGGCGCCGTGAGACGGCTGTTCAACCCACGTGGAGCAGCGGGAGGCGATGTCATTGGGGGCGGACGACGAGACGTGGTCGAGATAACCTTGGTTGGAACCTTGGGGCCTCGATTGGAACCGACCGCGCGGACAGGCGAGCTCGGATGGGGTGCCCTGGAATTGGCTGGAGTCGTCCATGTCATCGCTCAGCGCGGGCGCCCGGGCAGCATCTGGCTCCCGTCGTCGCTCGGTAAGCGGTGCCAGCAGTCAATGGAAAATCCAAGAAGAAGTCGACCGGTTCCCGATGCCGTCAGAGGCCAATGCATGACGTGCGCTAAAAGCACACCCCCCAAGCCCCCCCTCGGCTGCTGGCCCTAGCGCGTCCTCGGCAGCCACTAGAACCCCGCGAAGCGGCCTTGTGGCCCAGCCCAGCGCTCGCCAGTGGCAGTGACGTTGACGTGACTGCGCCTGCACGCGCCCCCTCCTTCACTTTTGCAGGCCGCCCGCCGCGGAGAGCGCCCGTGGCGGGCCTTTGACAGCGGGAGCTTGGGGGGCATCCAAGCCCAGCCAAGCCCAGCCAGCGCGCTGAAAGGCGCCCCGGCCTTTGTCCCCTCCACCTGCCCGTGGGCAGCTCCATTCATGAACCGCATAGGTACCTAGGTGCCTGCCTCCACCACTGGCCGCAGCGACAAAGCCAGCCGAAGCAAGCCAAGCACCAGCCCGCACCGTGGCATGCCCCCAGCCCAAGTCGCTATTTCTCCTCCCACTCCCACCGCCCACCCACTCTTTTCCCCCCGTCATCAACACCAACACCACCACGCCCTCTTTTCGCCCCCTTCTCTCGTTCACCACCAGCCGCTGCCACGTCCTGCATCTGCCGCGAATCGTTGCTCCCACGCCGCCGCCGCGCCGCGCCAGATGTTTTCCTCATGTCCAGCCCGCATTCCGAGCCCGAAAATGCCGCACCCCCTGCACCGCTAACGCCCGCTGCCGTTGGCCATGGAAGCCCGACCCATGCCCACGCCCGGGGGTCAGGAGTCGGCAACAATAACCCTGATAACCGCACCGCAGCCCCTCCACCCGCCACTGCTCCCTGCACGGGCACGACCAGGAGTGCGAGTACTGGCACGCAGCAGCAACCTCCACCGTCACAGTCGTCCCGGGCGGATGAGTCGATCGCCCAGCGACCAGCCATCGCCAGCCCCGACGGCCACGACGTCGCTGTCACAACCAAGGCGGCCCTTTCGAGTCCCGCGCCCCCGGTCCCGGGAGCCGCCTCGTCCTCCGCGACACCACCCGTCGGCCTAAGCAGGGATGCGACACATGGCAGCGCCGACGACATAAATACCGTCAGCCCAGCAACTGCCGCCCCTGGCTCTGGGCCTCCGAGGCAATCTGGCCCGTCGTTGCTGACGCAGGCGTTGGCATCTGCCCGTGGCATCCCCAAGACTCCCAACTCCGTCTCGACTTTGCCGTCCGACAGCAACGGTCGACAGCAACACCAAACGTATTCAAAGGCGAAGCCCGACCCGCCCAGCTCCGTTGCCCACTCCCACCGGTCGCCCGTCAAGACAACCGCGCAAGCCTCGGACGTCAGGACGAGCCATGGCGGCATCTCTCCCGTGAAGCGAGGAGCACCGCTGTCTGGTGCCATGGCCGCGTCCGTCACCATCCCTATCGCCACGTCCACCGCTGCGCCTCGGGACCCTGCTAGTGGTCCATCGTCATACAACCATCACACCCTGAGCAACGCTAGAGAGGTGCTTATGGAGCATCGAAGTTTCCTCGATAGAGCGAAGGGCCGTGCTTCAACTTCCCTCGAGCTTGACCGCACTGGCAGCGAGCTACTCAAGGCGCGCACCTTTTCCCATTCGACAAGCCCAGACGAGTCAACCACGCCAACGACGACACATTCACCGGGACCGGTAAAGCGTACCGCCTCGCATGATGTGAATAACACACCGGGCGATTCGCCTTTTCGCCCGAACCCAATTCGGCACGCATTCACCATGGGTGCCGAGAAAAACGAAAAGGTCTGGTCCATCGGATCTGGCGAAGGCGAGGGCGAAGACGGCCTGGTGGAACAATCCGTTGCAGAGGCCATGGCTGGGGTAGAGCCCAACGCACGAAGTCGAAAGGCCAGTTACAGCTTGCGCTTCTTCAAGGAAGGCTTGCCTCCGGACGACAAGGCACGACGCAAGGATCCTCGGACAGCTCTGCGCGAGAAGCTGTCGCCGACTCTCGAGGACCAGCCTCCGCGTGGGCGGCGGGATTCACCTGGGGAGCTGCACACAACTCGGTCGATGCCGCCGCCGAAGGGAGGTGAGACCCAGCCACGCCCGGCACACGAGACCGATACCCAAGTCCGGGCCATCTCAGACGAGAGGGACTATTTCAGCGTCACAAAACGGACCGGCGACCGTGACGGGCCTTCCGAGGCCGCGCGCTTGCCAGAGTCGCAACCACAGGTCAACGATCAAGCGACGCCGACGCCGCACGAGGCAGCGAAGCCTACACCGGCGCTGGAGGCCGATCGACAGCCCAAGGTGGCGGTCAAGTCACCCGATGCCCCTCAACCGGGCTCAGAACGCCCTGGCGGATCCGACATTGACGGGGATGCAGATGTTGAGGCGGAAGCGGATGAGTCAGGCGAGGAGAAGATCTCGTCGGCTGTCTTCTTACCCCATCACGAGATGCCAGAGGCTCGTATCGTTAAGGGCGAAGGCATAGGCGCGGCGCATCCGCCCCGCCAAAGGTCACTGTCCCAGAGTAAGACACATCCTTGGCTTGTCAAAGCCGACGAGCCCGAGCCCGAGCCCGAAATCAGTGACAAAGATGATGAGCCTCCTCTTGACTTGTCCCGCGTGCGGTCCCGTGAAACGCCCGTATCACGACCCGGTGAGCCGTACCCGATGAAACCCGACGATTCTGCCGTCGAAGACGACCTGGAGGTGAAGAACCACGCCGTCATCCCCCACCAGCCGGCCCCCGTGAACCAGTACGAGGATCATGTCCATGAGCATCAGCATCAGACCCGTGAACCCCTCGAGGCCATCGAATTGATCCCCTACAAGCATCAGGTCGGGGGGCATACCACGATTTGGCGATTCTCTCGCCGAGCCGTGTGTAAACAGCTCAACAACAGGGAAAACGAATTTTACGAGACGATTGAGAGATATCATCGCGATCTGCTACCTTTCCTCCCTCGGTAGGTTTCCACATCCCCTGTCCCTCGCGCTGCCGTTGCCTTTCGGAGACGAAACGGAGCTGACATTTGACCAGGTATATCGGCGTCCTCAATGTGACATTTCACAAGCAGCCTAGGAGGAAGAGCGTCGCGAAGAGGGAAGAGGCGGCCGCCGCGGAACGTAAGAGGCTCCAGGAGGTGGCGAAGAAGGGACTGGAAAATGGTCGCGATTCGACCACGGAGACATCGGAGAATGGGCACGCCGATCGGGCTCCTGCACGTGTCATCAGCCAGTCTCTCGCAAACGCCAATATCCAGATTCCCACAGTGACCTTCGACGACAACAAACACATCCTGCCTCGCAACCTACTGCAGCCAACGCCACCACCCGACGCTTTCCGCCGTCGCAGCAGCTCCGCGACCAAGATGCATCAATCTGATTCTTCGCTTCCGCGACACCGGCCTCAGATGGAAGAGCGACCGAACAGTTGGGGTTACACGACAATCAATAAACGCCTACGGAATGAGGTGTTCAACGATGCTTTCTTGAAGCAGCCAGTCGAGGTCCAGAAGCATCGCCGGCCTCACCAGCGGTCCATCCCCCGGCCCACTCTGCAGAGGCTATTGCGGCCGACAATCTCTGATCCGAATCTTAACCAGGGGATCGAGGTGCCCGGGCTTACCCACGATGGCGCCCACAGCACGGACAGCTCCAGGGCCCAGACTTCACCGGAGACGCCTCCCCGGCTGAGGGCAGAATCTGTCAGTGACCTGGGCCCCGACATCGCCCTTCTTCGCCCAAAAGAGGACGACCGCGAGTCTGCAGTCAAGGATATCACCGGGACGAGCGCCCCTGAACCCGAGATCCTCAAAGCCAGCCCGCTGGTGACCAAGAAGAAGCGCCGCTTTTCCGCGGGTGGTCTTCGTCGACGCCCTGAGGACGTGCGCGAATCTAGAGGGCATCTCAAGTACTTCGAAGAGGCTGATGATGCCGACTACAAGGCGCATAACCAGCCTCTCGATGTACTTGCGGCAGAGGCACCGTTGCAAAATGGACGAGACGAAACACAGGCGAACGGCTCTCTTGAGCCAACGCCCACCCCTGCACCAGCGGACACTGCTGAGACCGGTTTGGACATGTCGAGCCCGGCTACCGAATTCACAAAGATTCTGCGACCAGTGAACCCAAAGGAAGCCAAGAAGGAGGCCAATTCTCAGCGAGATCGAGTGGAGTACTTTCTACTCATGGAAGACCTGACTGCAGGCATGAAGCGCCCGTGTATGATGGACCTCAAGATGGGCACGCGCCAGTACGGTGTCGAAGCCACACCCAAGAAGCAGAAGTCGCAGCAAGAAAAGTGCAGAGCCACCACATCTGCCGAGCTAGGTGTACGCATCTGCGGACTTCAAGTGTGGAACGTGCAGACACAGACGTACGAGTTCCAGGACAAGTACTTCGGACGTCGCCTCAAGGCGGGACAGGAGTTCCAAGATGCGCTGCAAAGCTTCTTGTACAACGGGGTAGACTTGGAGAGCATTCTGCGGCACATTCCGGTAGTGCTCAAGAAGCTGTCCCAGCTGGAGCATATTGTACGGGGCCTCCGCGGATACCGGTTCTACGCTGCAAGCCTCCTAATGTTTTATGACGGTGATAACTCCAGCGATGGCGGATACGAGACCATGTACGATTCGACGACAGATGCGGCGACGGATACGGAGGAATCGGCTCGAAGGAAGCGGAGGAATCCTAGGGAAATCGATTGCAAGATGGCCGACTTTGCAAACAGCCTGACGCCGTTCGTCAACCTCGACGACAAGCCTTGCCCGCCGCAGCATCCAGACGAACCGGACGGTGGGTTTATCAAGGGCCTGAGAAGCCTGCGGCGATACTTTTTGCAGATTCAGCGCGAGGTACGCATGGAGCTTGACTTGGATCCCCGCGGCGTCCGGGGCAGCCGCTCGCGATTCTCGACACATGGCGACGGCGCCGGCGATCTGGAGGATGAGTGGGACGAGGGACGGAAGAGCCTATGAGAGAGTGCTTCGCCGTAGTTTACGGTGAACATACGGGTCGCAAGCTGGTACGATACCCATTCTACGTTTCTACGTTTTGGAGACACGCAAATACCCCTTGGCAGCTCGGCCATGGCTGCATGTCACGCTGGGTCTGGCCCAGATATGTTTCATTGCGGAACGGCGGCCGGGTTTGCATTGCATTCGATTGATGCGCGGCTGAGTTGCATGGCCATCCCGCCTTGCAAGCGGAGCAAGTATTATTTTCGCGGCGTTCGGGCTTTATCCGTTTCTTGACTTTAGTCCGTTTCAGCGTCTTGTTTTGAGCTGGGTCGGGCGCGGCATGCCACCGGCGTTGCAGCGCGTTCAGATTGGCCGACGGATGGGATGAGAGGACGCGGTTGCTTTTTGCGTTTCTTGTTAGGTCGCTACGGGAGATTGGGACCTGTTGAGTTGTTTCATGATTTTGGGATGGTCGTAATCGTCATGGCGCGACGGGGAACGGTCGGGATGGGTTTGGGCGTCAAACGGAGCCTGGAAGCTGGACGGACGGCGCGTTCAAGAGGGTTACTTAGATTGTGCTAGACAAAATCACCACCAGTCATGATGTATGAACTTGCAAGTCTTTCGTCGATATGGCTGTGAAATCGTAGCGTCAGTGGCAGCTTCGTGACCTGAGACGGGCTATGAGCTTTCACTTGCAAGGCAGCTGGCCTTACAGGAGGCGCTCTTCATCTGAACTCGCTGCTGCCGATGCCCGTTCTTCGTTCGTATCGGAGCACGAAGACGGCAGAGCGTAGATTCGCTGCTCAAGCAGAGAGTCGAGCCTTGGGGTGCAGAAAGACCTGTCAGTGCACATGCATGGCGAGGCAGAGGAGATCGCAAGGAATAACTGTCCACTGAGTAATGATCTATGGAACTATCCTTCAGCTGCCCGTGGAACTGCCTGGTTGGCTTTGCTGCGCTTGCGATGCCCGTCTCCAGTCGGTCAACACCCAGCCCTGAACGACCGACCGCAGCGTAGGCCGTCCACCCATTTTCACAGGTATCCATGGATGGCTTGAACAGGGAACAAGAGAGCATGCAGTGGAAGGCAGAGGAACCCGCGCAGGCCAAGGTGAACCGAGCCAGCCAGCACAGGGCGTACGTCCCACCTGGCCACAGGTGAACACACCTCCGTCCAGCCCGTCACGCACCTGGCCACCAGCCGCTCCCCCCCGTTGCCCCAACACGCACACAAACACAAACACCCTTCCCTTCCCTTCTGCCTCGAGGTTTCCTGCACGCGACCTTTCCCTCAACAGCGCACATCTTCACCTGCTCCGCCTACCTATGTCTCGCGTACGCGTCTGCATCCGCCGCGTTGTCTCCTCTCACTACCACTGCTGCTGCACCTTTCTTCCTCTTCTCGCCCTGCTCCTCGCGTGCTTGGTCGTGCTCGATCACAACCAAAACGAGACGAGCGTGGTAATCACCATCGCGTTTGACAACCGGGTCCTCGTGCACGTCTTGTGAGTTGAGGGAAGTTGCCAACCGAGAGGGTACTCGTCTGTCTAGCGAGAGAAGAGATGAGCCGCGAGAGACGGGAGGCGACTCGTCGGGTGGTGAGCTGGGCGATGGAGGTGCCGACTCGTGAGGAGCGCGAGGATCCGTTTGCGGGCGATGGCTTCGACGCGCGTCGTGCTTCTGCCATAGCTGCTGCGGTGAGTATACCTTTTGAGCGCCTTGACAATTCCTACTCCTTGGAGTGTTTGCTGATGCAGGGGATAGTCGTGTGCGGACGACAACACCGTCGTGGACGATGACGACAACGGCCAGGACACCACCATCGTCTCCCAAGGCCCAGCCGATCAAGGCGAGCAGGCTGCGGAAGAGGCAGTCGACTATCCCGCCGACCTGCCCCCTCGCCCTCCCGGCCGGCTCAGCTTCGTGCGGCCCGACACGCCGCAGTTCAGCGGCTCCTCCCGGCCCTCGACGGCCCTCTCAGTGCGTGACTTTGACCCCCGCCGCCTCCTGCTGCTGGGCGACCGCGACGGCGCCGCTGGTGGACGCGGTGGCAGCGGTGGCAAGCGGCGGCGGCGGTGGCTCTCGACCAGGATCATGGGCTTATTCAGTCGCAAGCGAAAGGCATCGGACGCGGGCCAGCAGTCTGCCACAGCGGCGGCGGCGGCAGCAGCAGCAGCAGGCCGTGTCGTGACGGTCCACCTGCCGGACCCGATCCTGCTCAAGTTTCTGTTCGTCGGCGGCAAGGGCGTGGGCCAGACTTCGCTGCTTGTGTGAGACAGCCCTGAGATCCCATCCGTGTCCTGCTCTTCGTCTGTTCTGTTCTGTATGACGCTGACCCTGGCGGTTTTGTGGGATGATTGAAGCAAGGCGTATTACAACTTCTTTCCTGACGTGAGTTGTTTTTCTTTCCTCTCCGCCGCGCACATCCTCTTCTCTTCTGGAGGTTTGGTATGGCATGGCATCACGGCAGACAGTTGAGGCTGACTTGGGACGCATCACGACCAGGCCGTTGGTAACCACCGGCCCAACTATGTGGCTTTTTACCTCCAGCGCCGTTTCCACGACAAGGCCGTGTCCATCGAATGCTAGGATACTTCGGGCACGCCGGACCTCAACACCGTGGAGATGGTGCGGCCGCACTGCTTCGACGCCGTGTTCCTGTGCTTTGACGTGCAGGACCGACTGTCGATGCGCAACATTGTGACCTGGGTATGCTATGCCAGACAGGTGTTGGCGACCCTCTCTCCTCGACGGGGAGAACTTGGAGGGGCGCCATTGAGATATACTGGCTGACGATTTGCCTGCCCCGTCAGTGGACGCATGCTCGAACCCGCGCGTTCACAAAGGAGTCCCCGTTCCAGATGGGCTTCGATCCCCTGCTGCACCTCGTGGGCCTGAAGAAGGACCTGCGCCTGAACATGCCCGCGGGCATGAACGAAGCTCACTTTGTCGACACCACCGACGTGAGTTCTTTTCTCCATCTCCTCTCTCTAAGGTCGGCGATGGCTTTGCAAAAACCGTCGTGGGGTGGTGGTGATGATGATGAGGATGGTGTGCCAGTGCTGACGGAGGACGTGTCGGTGAAATGATCTGTAGGCCCAAGCCGCTGCGACGAGCATCAACGCGCACCGGTACATCGAATGTTCGGCCAAGACGCACGAGGCCATGGACGCGCTGTTTGACGACGCGGGCCGCGAGGCGACGAGGCGGTACATTGCGCGCGCGACAAGGGCGGCGCGCGGGGTGGCGGAGGAGGCTGCTCGGGTTCAGGCTCAAGCTCAGGCGCAGGCTCAGGCTCAGGGAGAGCAGCGCGAGGAGGGCGAGTCGTCGCAGAAGCGGCAGAGGTCCGAGTAGAGCAGACTGAGACTGCTTTTCTCGGTGAAGGCAGTCATGGGCCAAGTGGGATCGGATCGTGTGCCATCACGGTGTTTCGCGGTAGAGATGCTGATGGATAGCTGTGCGTGATGCTCTGGTCTTTGGTTGACGCTGCTGGTCGGGGGCAATGGCGAGCTTGGCCATTTTGATGGAGACGGCACATGTAGAGTAGAAGAAGCTGGGCGCCAATGAGCACGCACAATGCCAAATGCAACAAACGTGGAAGCAGCTGATGTATATGACTATGTTCGTTGTGAGTGACGCTGAGTGTTGTTGCTAGGCGCGGGTCTTCTGGGTACCTGACAGAAATCTGGACCAGAACTTCTGAATATTGAAGTGACCACGTGCACCACCATGACGACTCAACCTCATCACACAAACACTTCAACGTCGTCCCACCGCCAAACTTCACAGAACACCAACGTCCGTCCAAAATGGGCCGCGAAGCACTCGCCCTGTCTGGGCTGTTTGCAATAGCGGCCGCGGGCGCAGCCATCCTCTGGCATCTCGTCCGCGCCATGGACAGAACGACGCTGCTCACGGCCATGGCACTGCTCATCCTCTCCATCATCCTCATCACCGTGAGAAGACCACCCCCTCCTCAGGCCTCTTGAATTCTTCAAGGTTTTCGGGACTAACCATCCGTAGACGCGCCATGCGCAGATCCTCCGCCGTCGCCGCGCAACGCAATGGCCCAAGCCGCCCTTTCAGCGGCACGACGACAGCACCTCCGCCGCCGCCAACCCGCCAGGCGATGACGACTACTTCCTCTTCGTGCTCGGCTCCGGCGGCCACACCAAGGAGATGCTCATGATGATGGACGACGGCTTCTGCCACTTCGCCGGCTCGCACCGCCGCTACCTCATCTCCAGCGGCGACCACATGTCGGCGCACCACCTGCGCGACTACGAGGCCCAGCTCGCGAGCCTCTGCCGCGCGCGCGGCACCACCTCGCCCGGCAGCTTCGACACGCGGACCGTCACGCGCGCGCGCCGCGTCCACCAGCCGCTCTGGAGCACCCCCGCGACGGCCCTGCGCAGCGTCGTCGACATCTTCCCCGCGCTGCTGGCGCCGCCCGAGGCGCGCGCCCGCCACCACCGCCTGCCCACGCGCGTCTTCTCCAACGGGCCTGCCACGGGCTTCTTCGTTGCCCTCGCCGTGCATCTGCTCAAGATGGCGGGGCTTGTGCCCGAGGAGAGCATGCGCTTCGTCTACGTCGAGTCGTGGGCGCGCATCTCCACGCTGAGCCTTACCGGCAAGCTGCTCTACTACACGGGGCTGGCGGATGCGTTTTACGTACAGCATGCCGATGTGGCTGCTGCGTACGGCCTGGTGAATGCAGGGGAGATGGTCTTCAACGCCAGGAGACCCGATGTGGACGGCACATGAAAGCGCGCCGTTTCTTGATACATTTGTTTTTTAATTGTACACGGTTATTATATACAGGCCGTACTCCGACGGCGCTTCTATGCAGTGGTTGCTGGTACAGGCTGCCCTTCGGCCGGCGCGGCCGCGTCGACGGCCGTCTCAGCGTCGTCCTCGAGCCCAAAAGTCTCAATCTCCGAGTTTTGTCTCGCCTCGCGGTTGGCCGTCTCCTTGCCGGCCCAGATCTTCCAGTTCTCAAACTCCTGGTCCTCGAGCTGCATGCCCACGTCCAGCCTCGACTTGCCAAAGTAGGCGCCCACGTGGCGGGCCTCCTCGATGGCCACGCGCTTCTCAATCTCCTCGGCCTGCCGCAGCCGGTAGAACTCGTGCCGGGCCGCGTCGTACGCTCTCCGCTTGCTCATCTTTTCGTTTTGCATCAGCCACAGCTGGCGCTGCACGACGCTGCGTTTTCGACACCGTTAGCTCCTCCTTACGTGTGTGTGTGTGTGTGTGTGTGTGCGCGCGCCGCTTCTTCGGGGTACTCACCACTCGCCCGACAGGGGAACGCCTGGCTGCCGCAGCCCCTTGCTCCAGTCGCAGTGCTGGTGGTCCTTGCCGTCCAGCTCGAGGACGACGCGCGGGCGGGCCAGCTCCCACGGGTGGTCCTTGTAGAAGCCGGTGCGGAGGGCGTCCTCGAGGTAGGCGATGCCCTGCGGGCGGTAGAGCTTCTTGGGCCGCGTGCTCTTGGGGTTGGGCACGCGGTGCCGCGGCGTGACGTTGCGCACGAGCGTCTCGGCGGGCGGCACCGAGTTCATGACCTGGAACCAGGGCGGCTGCGCGACCGAGTGGCCCGGCAGCACCTGGTGGTTGAGTTCCTGGGCGACGGCCTTGAAGACCCCCGCGGGTCGTATTTGTCGGCCGCCCATGGCCGCTGCTGCTGCTGTGGTCGTCGCTGGGACGGCTGTCGGGCCCAGATGCTTGGGTACGGGTCGTCGCACTCGGGCTCGTGCCGCGGTCGGTCTTTTTGGGCGCAATTGACGGCGTGCGATGTGGTGTTTGTGAGCTGGACGGGATTGCTGGTGGTGTGTCGCGATCGCATGCGCTGCGAGTCGCTGGGAAATTTTGGGGGCCCCGGCGAATCGTATTGCCGACAAGCCGGGCGGCCTTGTAGCGGTCATGTCGCTGTACATGTATGTTTACTAGACACTAGAGACGCACACCATTCGCGTGGCATAGCCAGCGGCCGTGGAGAGTAGTTCACTTCCTAAGTAGAGGGAATAGTCTGCCATTGATGAGCTCGGCTTCTTGTATGCACAAAACGATGTTTTTTTAGTTGTATCTCGTGGTCAGGTCGCATCAACCCCAAACGTGTAAGTGTGCAGTGGTGCCGAAATGCGTATTCAAGCCGTCGCAGTGTAACTTGCTTTAAGGCGGCCCAAGCACAGCAAATCGAGTCACGCTTAGCCTATGGAAAATGTCGCGGCAAAATGTCGCTCACATATACTCAGTAGAACCCTTATCTCTCATATTCTCATCAATTCGAATCTAGCTGCACGTTGTAGTAGTGATCCCTCAAGTTGCACGATGCTGGATGGGAATGCCAGCGGGTTACCCGGGACAAGCGCGCGGCCAATGGACTTGGTGCGCTAGCGGCAGGGACGCATTTTCCATCAACGGCCCCACCTCCAATTCGTCCGGCAGCTTCGCCAAAATCGCAGGAGGCAAACCACCGCGCATCCAGCACTTACCTTAGCATCCTCGACGTCGACCGTCGCCGCGCGAGAAACTTTCTCTGTGACGGCCGAGCCACCATGAGGAACGACCCATGAAAATACGCAGTCGAGTGGACGGGTCCGTCTGCGGCGCGGTCCTCGCAAGCCGCCCGACAGCGACCCTCAGGTCCGTCCAGACGACGACCCGGAGGACCCTCTGCAGCCGGCCGGCGCCTCCCACGACGACCCTTGCGCGACCAACGGCTTGCACGAGGAGCTCAATATGGCTACTCTCTACCTTCATGCCCGTCTCCGATGCTCACCAGCCGCGGGTAATACGTCCTTCTCGGCAGGGCGCGCGGCAGTACAGCGTCGCCACGGCGGTCGCCTCCGGACCGAAGCCCATGGTCCATCGACAGCCGCCGTTGCCGGTGCACAGTACGAAACAACTCTTGTCCTTTGTTGACAGCAGGGACGAGGGCAGCGCAGAAGAGCACTTTGATTTTCACCGCGACCCATACCGGAGGGGCTACGCCTTGCCCGACGGACCAAACCTGCGCGTGTCCGACAAGAAACACGACGTCGAGTATCCCTCCCGCGACGAAACCCTCAAAATCACCAACAATACCCAGCAGCTGCTTGCGCGTCTCTATACGGCCATCGGGCAGAGGATGCGCCACCCGAATCGAGTGTCCCTTGACACCATATACAAGCTCTACGGCGAGCTGCCAGACCCGCGCATGCTGCATTTGACATGGCAATGGCGGAACCGCTTATTGAGAGTGATGGGAACGCCGAAGAAGCGAGACATGGAGTCGATGCTACGATACTTTGCGCTCGTCGCCGACGTCAAGAACGCGGGCCTCACCTTGCGACGCTCACACTGGAACTTCGCCCTGGCCTTCGCCACTAAATACGCTGCCCGAACGACGGCACAAGAGATGGAATCGGCATTGCGACTCTGGAGAGAAATGGAGAAAGAGGCAAACGTGCTGGGTAACGACGTCACGTTCAACGTGCTTTTCGACGTGGCGGCAAAGGCGGGCAACTTTACGCTTGCGGACATGATATACAAGGAAATGGAGAGCCGGGGCATTGAGTTCAACCGCTTTCACCACGTCAGCCTTATCCACTACTTTGGCTTGAAGCTCGACTCCGGGGGGATACGCGCCGCGTACAAGGAGATGGTGGAATCGGGCGAAATGGTCGACACGGTCGTGCTCAATTGCGTCATCTCGGGCCTTTTGCGGTGCGGCGAGGAAGAGGCGGCAGAAGAGACCTACGAGCGGATGAAGAACGGCCACGCCCTCGCCTCCGACATGCCGCAGCGCGATTACATGATGAACAAGGTCATCACGAGGGTCCTCATGATGTTCACCAGGGTCGGCAAGCAGCACCCGGAACTCAAGGAGACGCTGCAGACAAACGTGCGGCTCGCCCCAGACCTGCACACGTACAAGCTGCTTGTGCAGCACTACGCCATCAGAGTGGGCAATCTCAACAAGGTCGCCCAATACCTCGACGAGATGAAGCATCTCAAAGTCCCGATACACCCTACCATCTTCCTCGCACTTTTCAAAGGGTTCTACACGCATGGCGGCTTCTCCGGCTCCGACTGGAGCGAAAAGAGGCTCGAAGGCGTTCTATCAGCACTATACCAGGCACGCGATGAGCACGCCAAAGGATTCCGCATTGACCGTTGGCTCGTCATCTGGGCTCTGAGGGCCGTCAAGAAGTGTTCTTCGACTGAGGCCGTAGTACGGACGTTTGATGCCATGTCGCAGCTGTGGGACATTCGACCGGACCGCCAGCAGTTTATGCATGCCATTTTTGACAACATCATCCAAGGCAAGGACATGAAGTCCCCGTGGGGCAAGTGGGACGGGACATCCCATCGACGAGGAAGACGGGACGGGTCATGGCTATGATCAGGGCCACTGTACATGTACACTTTATCCGCATATAGCAATACCCCAGTCGCATCTGTACCATACAACACTATTTTGGGGCGATGCTGTATTCAAAGCGAGTTTTTGCATGTAGCAGGACGTTTACATCAGACGCGGTTGCAATTGGGCACGGCGCGGGTCGGTCGAATCGATTCGGATTGACAAATGGAACTTTGTTTACAGTGATATCGGTGGCAGCCCAGACGTCTATCGAATGTGCCGGGACAGCCGCTCCAAACAGTATCTTCTTCGCCCTCGACAAGCCATCCAGCTTTCCGCCTGGAGCTTACTGCTCCTTGTAGGTCTGGTAGACTGCACAGCCAGTTAGCAAGCATGTCGGATGGGGCGGCCCGCGAAGGGCAAAAGCGCGCAGACGCACCGGCAATGCCGAAGGGGGCGAGGAAGCCCGTGGCCATGAAGGACCAGAAGCCAAGACCGAAGTACTTGCTGCGCGGGTTGAAGGGGATGTTGGTGTAGGGGCCCTCGGGGTAGTGGTACGGCGAGGACATGCGAGCCCGGGTGGCGTGGAAGCCTCGTCGGGAGACGAGCGAGGTCGTCGTGCGGGCGGCGGCGCGGGAGAGCATCTGCGGGCGGTCAATTAGCTTGGCCGGTGCTTGGGGGCGTGTCGGAGAGGTGCGCGCTCACCTTGGAAGAGCGGAGCGGATTGCGACAGGCGGGTTGAGAGCTTTGCTGCGTACGGCGGTCGTGACGGGATCCGAGGTAAGGATAATCGAATGAGGTTCAAAAGCAAAAGGCTTGGCTCAATTGGGTCACGTGCAGCATCAGCTGTCCCGCCGCGCCGTGAACGTCCGATGGTCGGGTCAAGTTCGGACTGGAGAAACAGGGAAGGACGCAAGGCCATCGAGATGCGCTAGCTCACCGCCTGCGCCCCGGGGCCTGACGATTTTCTTTCTGCCGCTTTGTCCCCCAGCCAGCCCACGTCTTTTTTCGAGCCGGGCTGCCCACTTGCTGAGCATCGCCGATTTTGCAGCTTGCAGCTGCGTGTGCGTTTGCGTTGACAACACCAATTCACTGGCGCATTCGCTACTTTGAACGCCAAAAGACGAACCATCTTGCATAGCGATCCTGCAATTCGGCATCCCATTTCCGAGCGAATCACCTGCGAGGAGCAGCATCAACTGATATACGACGCGACTCCGGCGGACAGCCGACAGTGGCCCAACATGGATGACATGTTCGATGTGTTTGAGGGCAAGCCTGGCCGTCAAAGCGACAGCGAGGAGGAGCAGGTGCCGCAGCGACCCCGGAACCGCGACAAGACCAAGAAGAGAAAGGCGGACGAGGCCATGAATGGCGCAGCGACCCAGGAGAAGCAACCGGCCGAGGATGAGGATATGGACGCCAACGAGACGAAGTCCAAAGACGACGAGTCCGACGAAGACGAATCGGACACACCCAGCCAGCAAGACAAGAAGCGGAGGAAAAAGGAAGACGGCGTAGGACCCGTCTTGACGGATACCTTTCAGACGGCCGAGTCGAGAGAAGTCGCCGGCGCCACGACACTGCTGCCACAGGAATCCTCTCTCGTGCTGTCACATAACATCCAGCATCAAGTCGCGCTGCCTCCGGACCTGGACTACGAGTACGTGCCACTGTCGGAGCACAAGTCCCCGGAAGAGCCGGCGCGCACGTGGAACTTTAAGCTCGACCCTTTCCAGAGCCTGTCAGTGGCGTCGATTGAGCGCGAGGAGAGTGTCCTGGTGTCGGCGCACACGAGTGCCGGCAAGACGGTCGTCGCCGAGTACGCCATCGCCCAGTGTCTCAAGCGAAATCAAAGGGTCATCTACACGAGTCCTATCAAGGCTCTGAGTAACCAAAAGTATCGAGACTTTGACGCCATTTTTGGCGACGTCGGCCTCATGACGGGCGATGTCACCATCAACCCCACGGCCAGCTGCCTGGTCATGACGACGGAGATTCTGCGGTCCATGCTGTACCGCGGTTCCGAGATCATGCGCGAGGTGGGATGGGTCGTGTTCGACGAGATTCACTACATGCGCGACAAGACCCGCGGTGTCGTTTGGGAGGAGACCATCATCATGCTTCCCGACAAGGTCCGCTACGTTTTCCTCTCCGCCACCATTCCCAACGCCTTCCAGTTCGCCGAATGGATCGCCAAGATCCACCACCAAGCGTGCCACGTCGTCTACACGGATTTCCGACCGACGCCGCTGCAAAACTACTTCTACCCCTGCGGCGGAAAGGGCGCGCGGATGGTGGTCGACGAGAAGGGCAACTTCAACGAGAGCAACTTCAACAGCGTCATGCAGGAAGTGGAGGACCGCAAGGGCGCGGAATCAAACGACATCAACGCCAAGCTCAAGGGCAAGGGCAAGAACAAGAAGACGAACAAGGGCGGCGGCCCCGACGAAGGATCGGACATCTACAAGATCATCAAGATGACTATCAAGAAAAAGTTCAACCCCGTCATCGTCTTCAACTTCAGCAAGAGGGAGGTTGAGAACCTTGCGATCAAGGTTGGCAATCTGGACTTCAACGACGACTCGGAGCAGGCCATGGTCGAAAAGGTCTTCAGGAGCGCCATTGACAGCTTGTCAGAAGAGGACCGCGAGCTGCCCCAGATTGTGCACTTGCTACCGCTGCTCAAGCGCGGCGTTGGTGTCCATCATTCCGGCCTGCTGCCCATCTTGAAGGAGACGATCGAGATTCTCTTCCAAGAGTCACTGATCAAGGTGCTCTTCGCCACAGAGACCTTCTCCATCGGCCTGAACATGCCGGCCAAGACGGTCATTTTCACACAGGTCACAAAGTGGGACGGCGTCAAGAGGCGACCCATCACTTCGTCCGAGTACATTCAGATGGCGGGCCGAGCTGGACGACGTGGTCTCGACGCCCGCGGTCTTGTTCTGATGATGATTGACGACAAGCTGGAGCCGGAGGTGGCCAAGGAAATCGTCACGGGACACCAGGACAGACTGAACTCGGCCTTTTACCTGGGCTACAACATGATTCTGAACTTGTTGCGAATCGAGGCCATCTCGCCCGAGTTTATGCTCGAGCGCTGCTTCCACCAGTTCCAGAACGCAGCGAGCGTTCCGTCTCTGGAAAAGGATCTCATGGCCTTGCAACAAGAGCGGGACTCCCTGGCGATCCCAGACGAGGCCACCATCAAAGACTACTATCAGATTCGTCAACAGCTCAACACATACACGGCAGACATGCGGGCCGTCATTCAACACCCTCAGTACAGCCTCGAGTATTTGCAGCCCGGTCGGCTGGTGCAAATCTACAACCCCAAGGTGTCGCCCGATAACGTGGCCGGCGGTCAGGACTTTGGCTGGGGCGTGGTGGTCAAGCACGAGCCCCGCAAGGCGCCTAAGCTCGGTGAGCCGGAACATGCGCCGCAGGAGTCTGTCATTGTGAATGTCTTGCTGCCTCTTGCGGCGTCCAGCTCCTCGGTGTATCCGGGCCAGCCTTCGGCAGAGATGCAAGCCGGCCTGGTGCCGGCCAACGGGGACGAAGAGGTCATTTACGAGACGGTGCCGTGCCTGCTGAGCTGCGTCAAGGCCATCAGCCAGATTCGCATCTTTCTGCCCAAGGACGGCCTGAGGACTGATCAGGACAAGGAAACTGCCTTCAAGTCTCTATCCGAAGTCAAGCGCAGGTTCCCTGATGGCGTGCCGATCCTCGACCCGCTGGAGAACATGGACATTACGGACGAATCCTTCAAGAAGCTTCTGCGCAAGATCGAGGTGCTCGAGTCTCGGCTGTTGGCCAACCCGCTGCACCTGTCGCCGCTGCTGCCTTCGCTCTGGGACCAGTACCACGCCAAGATGCAAGTGTCCGAGAAGGTCAAGGAGAAGAAGAAGGCCATCGCCAAGGCGCACAGCATCGCGCAGATGGACGAGCTCAAGTCGCGCAAGCGTGTCCTGCGTCGTCTCGGATTCATCAACGACGCCGAGGTCGTGCAGCTCAAGGCGCGCGTCGCGTGCGAGATCTCTTCGACCGAAGGCCACGAGCTGCTCTTGTCGGAGCTACTGTTCGACCGCTTCTTCAACGAGCTGACGCCGGAAATGATTGCCTCCATCCTGAGCTGCTTCATCTTTGATGAAAAGGTGGAGACGCAGGCCCTCAAGGAGGAGCTGCAGAAGCCTTACCGCGAGGTCCTGGCCAAGGCACGCATCGTGGCCAAGGTCAGCCAGGAATGCAAGCTGGACGTGAACGAGGAGGAGTACGTGCAGAGCCTGAAGTGGCAGTTGATGGAGACGGTCTACGCATGGGCTAACGGCCGACCGTTCTCCGAGATCTGGTAAGTTTTGCATCTTGTACGTCGAATTTGCAACGACAATTGCTAACATGTGGCAGCAAAATGACAAACACGTACGAGGGCTCGCTTATCCGCCTGTTCCGCCGTTTGGAGGAGCTCCTGCGGCAGATGGCCCAGGCCGCCAAGGTTATGGGCAACGACGACCTCACCAAGAAGTTTGAGGAGAGTCTGCAGAAGGTGCGCAGGGACATCGTGGCCGCGCAGAGTCTGTACCTGTAGGCGACTGTGGCAAGACAGTGCGAGCGTACGCGGGCGGGGAAGATGGCATTGGGTATTTATCTTATCTGGCGTCAAACATCATGGGCGGCGCACGGCTACGTTGGCATGATCCACGGCGAGGGAGTCTGGGCTCTGTAATGGCATGCTCATGTCACGTTTACTGTACATATGATTGTTGAAGCGATGGAGATAATTGCAATAGAGACGAGCGGCGAGCGCTGGACTCTGATTCGGCGTTGAGAACCCCCTCTCTCCTATAGTATATTCTCACTGGCATGACATACTTATAACAAATCTCGCACGCTACCTGTACATACAATGCAGTCTTCAAATCTGCTTCGCTAAAATTCGCAAAGGATATTGGACGACTCAGCGTCTTCTAGTCATCGTGCAAAAGCTCAGACTTGTTATCCAAGCCCGCCCACTTTTGCTTTCCATCCAGAATGTCCTTTACGCGTCGTGAATAGAAAATATGTTGCCTGGCATCGAATCAGCCGCCTCACATCACTCTACAGCCCCCCCCCAACACGGGAACGACACTCACCTGACGTCAAAGTTCTCACGAAGCCGCTCCGTATCCAGCGTCAGTAATGACGGCGACACAAGGACCATGTTGCGCCCCTCGTCGAGGATAAACGACCCGCACGTCCCGCACGAGACCTTGCACGGCAGGTCGTGCTCCGCGGCCTTGCTGTCCGTCTTGTAAAAGTGCAAGCCCTCGACGCCCCGCTCAAAGGCCATGTCGGCCTTCTCGAAGATGGCGGCCAGCTGCAGCGGCGCGCCGTGGATGACCTGGCAGTCGTGGCAGTGGCAGTACTTTACGTTGAGGGGGTTGTCGCTGGAGAGCCAGTAGACGACGCGGCCGCAGTGGCACGCGCCGCGGAGTTTCTTGGTGAAGGATTTGCGCGCTGGTGAGGTTTCGGTTGGGCCTTGGTAGGGCGGGCGGTGTTGCCAGGTGGGTGAGGTCATGGCTGGAGTGTGAATGTGAATGTCTAGTGCTGGGTATTGATGCTTATGGTGGTGTATTGCTGGGGGAGCTTGCCCAGCGAGGGATACACATTTCATTTATACGAGAATTCGATAGCTCAAGGGACACGAAGAAGCAATTCATTTTTGCTTAGAAGCAAGAAAGCTGATGGCGATCGAGGTGGTTGTGAGGAACGAGGTGAGCGAACTTGCCCGACCTGAGGAGTGAGTCGTGACGTAGCCCGAGAGCATCCGCACCTGAGTCAACGTGATGTCAAGACTTTTGTGTTTCTGGCGCCGCCCCCATGGCATGTAAGCGTAATTAACATCCGAAGCAGATCTCGCCGTTAACTCATCGGTCGCGATCGTGCTATTCGCATGCTGCAGGCTAGGGTACTGGGATACGCAGCTTTCGACTGCGGCCATGACCCTGCAACACGCCTACTCTCTACCACCCCTCTGGCGGGCCTCCCCAGTTCTCAATACTTGCATGGGCACGCCGCACCTTGATGCTAGTAATTACTGCTTTTATTCCGCCTGAGGCTCCGAATCTATCTAGACAGCTTGATGCGACGATTGACAGGGCTCTCTGAACCCACAAATATGAACCCATCATATACGATTCCCCCAAGAAGCGCCCCTGCCAAGTTGGCAGCCCAAGGTCCAATCACCCACCACGCGTCCCCGAAGACGACAGAGCGACCGTATCCGACGCCGAGCATAACGAGCCTGGGGCCAAAGTCTGCGGCCGGGTTCAAAGCCGACCCGGTGTTGTGGCCCAGCGTGAGCTTCAGCGTCGTTACAAGAAGGCCGAGGATCTGAACCATGCTGTCAGCGGAGGTGGTCTCGGACACATGAAGCAATGGCAAACGGCCCTGACAAAGAGACGTATGGAATCGCCATGTTCCCGGGGGCCGCGATGGAAGGATAGAGGACAGAACTCACAAAGGCATGCATGCCCGCTCCAGGCGGGTCATTCTGATCGTCCCCCAGCGCAAACACCATGATCATCATAACAGCACTCTGCACCACCTGACTCAACGCCGCGCCCCCCGTGCTCATCCACTCCCTGCGCGTCGCGCAAAACGCCGTCCACGCCGTCTCGCGCGCCGGGCCATCGGCATTACGGATGGCGTCGCGGAAGACGGCGTAGGCGAGCGACCCCGCGGCCGCGGCGGCGAGCAGCTGGACGAGGACGTAGGCGGCGCACTGCCGCCAGGGGAAGCGGCGGAAGACGCTGAGCGACGCCGACACGGCGGGGTTCATGTGCGCGCCCGACACGCCGCCGCCGATGTATATGCCCAGCATCCAGGCGAAGCCCGAGGACCAGGCTGCTTCGAAGGTGCCGTAGATGGTGGACGGGTCTGCGGAGAGGTTGACGGTGAGGGTGCCGGCGACGCCGAGGAAGATGGATACGGTGGTCTATGGTCACGGTGAGCCTCTGTGAATAATTGGTCAAGGGGATATGAGAAGGGTTGAGGAGACGTACAGCGAGAAACTCGGCCAGGAGTTCCGGATGACGGGCCCGAAAGGAAGCCCACCAGTTGCGAAGCTCATCGGGATCCCGGAAACCCTCCTCGACCTCTTCCCGTTCCCTATGTCCGATAGGCTCTGCGTCGAGCGCGAACCTGCTCGTATCTTGGAATAGATGCGGCACTGCCTGGTCATCCTGCTGGGACGGCCCCAAAGTGGTCGCTGTCTCAGCAGCCTCAACATCTGGGTCTCCTGCTTTTCCGATCGTGTGCTTCTCGGTGTGCCGTCGCCGAGCTGTGTGAGGCAAAGGCTGGCCAAGGCTGAAGACAGGCTTTTGCCTAGCCACGCCGTACCAAGGGTTCTCGTCGAGGTACTCCTTGTCGACCCAGTCACGCTGCGTCGGCCCGCGGTTGAGTGTCAGGGGCCGCTGCGACGTGGTGCTGCGTATCGCGGAGGGGATCCGAGACGGGAGTCTGGAGGGGAGTCGAGACGGCGGCACTCGGGATGTCGGTTGGCGGGTTGTCCTCGCCGTCTGGCGCGGACGGACGGGGGTGAAGTACGACGGGCGACTCTGTTGGGATAATTGCAGCCCGGGAGAGGGGAGGGGAGCTGTATCGACCGTTGGCGTGTTAGACAGTGGTGCTCCATTCGTCGTCTTCTCCTCACATCGGGGTAGCTCACTGGCTGTTGCGGATGATGATGTCGAGCGAGACGACGACGATGAGTGCCGCGCCGACGGCACCTGGGCGTCGCCATCTTGTCGCCCATTTGCTCTTTTCGAAGATGAGCCTTCTGCCATGTTGAATCTGCTGCTGCTGCTGCTGCTGCTGTGTGAGCATGGCCAGGGCCACCAGCTGTGTCTGCCGAGAGGAGCTGCTTATTATACGGCACATTTCAAGAAACATATTGGTAGGAAGGATATATAAAAGAGCTTCGAATCCGCCTTCTTGCATCACGGATGGATATCTTGTAGACGCCGATTGCAACTACACATGTAGAAGGACCAATTGCTCCGATCTGGGGGCACGGGCCATACCGCGTTCTAGCCTGCTCTGTCGGTGGTACATCTTGACAGCAGCCAGCGGGCAGTGAGCGCGGAAGGTAAAGAATCGATGCTTGCCCTGGGGCGCATGAGTGTCCCGAGTCCTGACGGTATTCGTCTCTGTATGTCACCCCGTGGCGGACGGCTCCCGTGCGGCACTCCACTCGGACGTCACGCCCTGCAGGGCCACGGACGTACCTCCGGCTCTCCTTTGACCACCCGTAACAGGCTCCCAGCCAGGCACATCTCGCAGGGTACTGACTGTGTCAGACCTGGAAGACTTCGAATCAGTGGACCTGACTGGACGCTGGATCGCCCGCTTCGGTGACGAAAATCAATGCTCATTGCCCGGGTCGACCCACAGCACCCGATTTTAATAAGGGTCTGACCGAGCCCGATGCTGATGATCGCGGGCGCTTTGTTGGAGCCGTGTGTGTCGGAGGCGTGGTGCCGGATCAGCGCCTGGTCGACAGAGGACACTGAGCACAGGCACCGGAGCAGAGCCTCCGTGCTTGTCTGCAGGGCGTATTTTACCCACTGTTCAAGTACGCAAGGTATGAGATTCAATAATGGCTTGCATCGTATCGTCAGTCAATATCGTGAGCCTCGAGGTCCGGGCCAGAACGGCGAGAGCTCAGCCAACCAGTGAACCGCCATGTGCTCACTTTCGTCTCCAGTGAAGCCCGACGCCAACAGTGGCAAGAGACCCAGGACACGGTAAATCAGCCATCCAACAACATCACTCGCGTGTTCCGCCGCCGACTGCATCTCCGGATTTTCTCCCTTCCCACCAAGCCGCAACCGACGTCATGGGGATACTCCGCGCCGTCCGGGAGTTGATGACCCCGGCTGCAAGTCCACGCGTGCAGATCCTCTCCGACCTCCACCTCGAAGTCGGACAGCAGTACTCGTCCTACACCTTCCCCGCCACTGCGCCCTTCCTGCTTCTAGGCGGCGACATCGGCCGGCTCATCGACTACGACGCCTACCTCCAATTCCTCGGCGCGCAGGTCTCGCGCTACAAGAAAGTCTTCCTCGTGCTAGGCAACCACGAGTTCTACGGGCTAGACTACGACGCTGGGATCGAGGAGGCGCGGCGTCTTGCAGCAGAGCCCAGGCTGGTCGGCGGCTTGGTCCTCCTCCATAGGGCTCACTGGGACGACCCTGACTCTGGCCTGACGGTCGTCGGATGCACCCTCTGGTCGGCCATCCCCGAGGACGTCTACGAGGTCGTGCGCGCCAAGGTCAGCGACTTCAAGAAGATACCGGGCTGGACGCCTCAGAGGCATAATCAGGTCCACGCCGAGGAGGTGGCGTGGCTTCGCGAACGAGTCGCGAGCATCGCAGCCGCGGATGATGGGCGAGGACGGCGGCTTTTGGTAGCGACGCATCATGCACCCTGCGTAGAAGGCAGCTCGTCGCCGGCGCATGCGAGCAACCCGTGGACTCCGGCCTTTGCGACCGACATCATACAGGACGGAGAGTGGGAGGGCGCCAAGGCGTGGGCTTTTGGTCACACGCACTACTCGACGGCTTTCACGCGGAACGGGATCAAGCTGATAGCCAACCAGAGAGGCTACGTCCTGCCTGGCAGCGCGGCACAGAAGGACGGAGACAAGAAAAAGAAGGGCGCCCACGAATTTGACGCCCATAGGTTCATTACTGTATAGAGGCCATGGCGGTTCTGCAGGCCAGCCACGAGTTCCTACTCTTCCATCGCCATGCCCGCGGTCCTTCCAGTAGTTGGAGGGGCCAGGCAGACCCTTGATACTGTGTCCTTGGGGACCTCCCTCCTCGGGTCCCCCATGCCACTTGTACGTGCGGCTGCCATTTCCAAACGCCCTCGCTCAGACCCAATTGCCTCCCATATCGTACACGTGCAACATTGACGCATACTGCTCTTCATAGTCCGTCACCGCTCGCCCGAGATGCCCATGACGATGCCCACAGTCAGACTCAAGACGACGCCTGAGCCGACAAAAATCTGCCACTTTTCGCTCCAGACGCCCTGTCTCAGCAGCCACGTCAAGCTCCCGAGCGGGAAAAAGAAGCCAATCATCATGCCTCGGATCAATATGTCCAGCACGGTCGACATGCTGCTCAGCTCGTCCTCGATGGTGGCGCCGCCAGCGGCTCCCGCGCCCAGCGACGGCACCTCGCCGGCGTTGGAGTCGATCCACGCGTCTTCCAGTCCACGGAGAGTGTCGGGTGAGGGCATCGCGTCCGGGGCGAAGCGATCCGAGTTTATGGACGCAAACTGCGTGCGCAGCGTCGATATTTCCGACGATGTGAAGCCAGCCTGCAGGAGGCGATCGAAGCCGCGCGGGCGCGGACGCGTGCGCCAAGAGGATAGTCCGGCGCCTGCGTCATTCCCGGACGCGGCGGCAGCGCCGTTGGACGAAGATATGCCGGCTTGTGCCTTGGAGCCATCGCCGGGGGACGGGTCCGAGGGTGGGTTGTGCGCGGCAGTGGCCTCGGCGGCGAGGTCCGCAGCGGAGAGCTCATCGCCAATGGAGCAGTTCACGTAGATGCGTAGCGGAGGCGGGGCGGCGCCCTCCACGGCCTTGCCCTTGCCCTTGCCAGCGCCGCCATGGTCCTCGTCGCGATGGGCAGCGGTCGATCGTTTCGCAGACGCAGACGAAGCAGCCAGTGGTGGCGGCGGGAGCGGCTTGAGGACTGCGGAGAGGGCAGAGGCGTCGGGTAGGATGCGGCCCTGGTGGATGAGGCGCAAGCGGTTCGGGGTGGACAGGCGAGTGCGGAGGAGGTGTTTGAGCGAGAGGACGGTGGTGAGGTGCGGCGAGGGGATGTCGAGCTCGAGGTCTGGGATGGAGGTTGAGAAGCGGATCGTGAGGTGGAGGGGCGCGGACGTCATGGCGGCATGGTGAGGGAGGGTGGGCGTGCGGTGAGAGCGATGCGAATGCGGACGTGGGCGTGTGTTTGCTCTGGTCCGTGCGGGTGGTGTCGCGTCGATGGACGTGCGCGGCTGCGATTGTGTGCCGTCGTGATGTGAGGCTTGACAAGCGATGCGGATCAGGTTGGTGTCTCGGAACGCAGTGAGAGAGGTGGACGACAGCTGCCGTCCATTGGCACATGAGGTGACGACAGCTGGAGCGATGGAGACGGTCGGGTGGCAGCTGCTGCCGTGCAGGCGGGGTCCACAGTGGGCTAGGGACCCGCTAGAGCTTCCATGCAACGGGACCGAATCCCGCCCGCCTGACACGCTGCCTTTCTAGCGGCGCTCTGGCAGGGGAGAATTCCAGTGAGGCTTTCGGTTCATGCCGCCACCTCCAACTGGCTGCACTCAATTGCCTGCAACATACCTCCACCGCCTTGGGCAGAATCGCCATCCTCCTCTTCCCCAACTTTCGCCGGTGTCAACATACTCTCCTTCCACCAGCATAGCACGTTGGCTTGCTCGGGACACGCATCGAGATGGCGCGGTTCAGGGGCGCCCGGTACCTGAGCTGCTTTTACTGCGGAAAGCGGTCCGGGCTCAAGTACGACGGCGTGACCCGCGACTTTCTGTGTCTCTACTGCGATGCCACCAACTACCTCGACGAAGTAATCGCCCGCCTTCAACCCCCCGGACCCGCCACGGGATCCCGAGCGCTGATGAGAACAGAATGGAGAGATTACGGATCCTCCCGTCGCAACGGATCGCGAAGCGACGACGACGCAGTACGCGGTGCCTCGGCCGGCCTCGCCTTCGGCTACCGGGAGCAGCGACATCTTCTGCCCGACGTGCCTGAAGAACCAACACCTCTTCACCAAGTCACTGGCGCAATACTTTCCCGACGATCCTTCCGACCCAGAATATGAGCGACTCGAGCGCAACTACTACCGCTATCGTCGCGGCTTGGAAGTGCGGTATCCGCAAGTCTGCGACGAGTGCGCCGCCCGCGTCGAGCACCGCATCCGCCAGGCAGGGTACACAGCCAAGACGGACCATCTGCGTCGCATGATGGACTTGAGCCGCGGCCGGAAACCTACCCGGAGGCGGACGCCGTTGGACTGGGCGAGCGCGCTCGGCGGCGCCGTCTGGAGGGTTGGCTTCGTGCTGCAGCTGCTGTGGCACGTGGTCATGGTGACGCAGGTGCTGCAGACCGGCGACCCGGCTGGCATGCGCGATCCGGACGGAGGCGATGCCCTACTGGAGCGAATCGTTCCGTGGCTGAGACGGATAGCTGGGATCTTGCCAGCACAGGATGTGCTCATGCGATGGAGCATCGCCGCGGCGTGTGCTTCGGCGTGGTGGAACCCGCACTTCGTGCAAGTGAACCGCGGGTTCACGAGACACTTGTTGGGACTCACTCAGTGGTATTCCTTCCAGGGCCTCATAATATTCTTCCGACTGGTGTTCCGGAGGGTGCAGGACATCGAGGGCGGGCAGAGCCAGTCGGTTCAGGCACAGCTCAGCATACACGCGGCCATGGCGGTTGTCATGGGGCTGGTGGGTGCCACTGATGGATATGAAGATAGACGGAAGCACTAACATGATAATCAGATGTATGTTTTGGCCGGCAGGTCAATCCGAGTCGATACCTCGCCGCTGTTCGGAACAGACGAAAAGCCTGTTCTGCCCAAGCCCACGACGCCGGCCAAGCGGAAGCAGGAGGATTCCAAGACGTTTTCGGAGCTTTTCAACGACGCGTTGGAGTCGGTTGACCGGCCGTCGCAGGCTCGGCCAGCCAGTTTAACCCCTCCTTCTCAACGGGCGCCTGTCCAACAGCCGGTGAGAAAGCCCGGGCTGTCGTTTGGCGGCCTCGATCTGTCCGAGACTCCCACGCGACGGCGCCCGCAACCAGTCCAGTACGCCGAGGAGATGGACTGGTCACCCATTGCGCCTCATCAGCATCGAGCATTTGTTGGCCAGGCATCGCCAAGCAGAGGGACTAGCAAGTTTGCGCGGCGGGAGCCCGAGGCCAGCAATCCCTTCCGCCACAAAGTTCCCGCAGCGCCGTCGAACCCAGCGCGGAGACTGCTGAACCGGCCTCGCGAGTCGGAGCAAAACCCAGAGCCCGTGGACAATAGCCAAAGTCTGTTTGGCCAACGCCGCTCCGCGAGCGACCGCAATAATGCCGCGGAGACCAGTCAGAGCGTGGAGTTTAGACACCCCAAGTTCTTCGCCCCAGAGAAGGACGATGCGAGCTCCTTGGCAGACTTGCTGAGCCAGAGTTTTAGTTTGAGTCAGGAGCAGGATGTCGACGCCGGGAGCGCGGACGGGATGGCCGCCAACGGAAGGCCGACTCGGGTCGCGGCAACGCGATCCGACAAACCGAGGCACAGAATTCCCACGTCCTCTGACGCCATCGTGTTCTACATTGTTGCTGCCTTGGTATTAGCCTGGTTGACAACAATGACCATTGCCGTTCCTCGCCAGTTAGAGGTACGGTCGGTCATACTTTTCGTCGCCGGGGTCATTGCCCTTCGCGGTAACGACGCGACGAGCCAGGAGATTCAGACTTCGCCGACTCCAGGTGGGGTCGCGTACGTGCTCTCAGCGGTTGGCATTGCCGAGCTCGCGGCCGTGTGCTGGCTCGCGACCAAGGTTTGGGAGGGGGACGTTGCGGAGGCCAACGTTGGCAAATACGGGCTGACCCTGCTTGGGATGATGTCGGCACGTCTGATGCTTAGAAGAGCGGGCATTGTATAGAGAACCATGTGTGTATTTCGTTTGCATGAAGCGGGTTGGGTATGGCTGCATTTACATCGGGGCGCTTCAGGTTAGAGCCCCGCCGCCTCGAGCGGCCTTGACTGGCGGACGGATAGCACGGCGCGGCGAACAGTGCCCGCAGATGTAAAGGAATATGATTTGGCATGACACAAGGCGACGGTACCGTTCTAGCGAGTGGAGTGACGCCATGGAACAAACAAGAGTCGAACGACGCTACAGGGGGACGAGCCGCTCTAACAGCGGAACAATCGATTCTATTCAGCCCGCAGGAGGCTCTCGTTTCCTCATGAGTGAAAACAAGTGTCTCGAGCCGCGGATCTGGCAAGCACCTTGTTCCGTCTTGTCCGCCTCCTTTGCAAGGCCACCCTCGCCCCTGAGCACCCGCGCATCCCTCCTCGCCAACACCACCCGCAGCACGACCGAAAAGACAGTCGTCAGCAGGATGCCCATGGCAGCAAACAACTGCACGCCGAGATACCCGCCCGTGGCGTCGAGCATAGCCCCCGACAAGGGCGGCCCCAGCAGCGAGCCCACGCCCTTGAGCACCGACACCATGCCGAGCCTCGTCCCCAGGCGGCTCAGGTCGGGCGTGATGTTCGTCACCACCACCGTCGCGAGCGAGACGACGCCCCCGGAGAAGAAGCCGTACAGCACCGCAAACGCGACGTTGCCGGCGGGCGTGCTGACGCTGACCCAGTACAGCAGGCTGAGGCAGGTGCACGCCAGAACGGCAATGTACGTGTCGAGCGCGCCGACGCGGTCCGCCGCAAAAGACGGGGCGATGCGTCCGGGGATGGTGCACGCGTTGAGGATCGCGACGAGGTAGTGCGCCAGCCCGGACGCGGCCATGCCGTGCGCGAGCGCGTACGACTGTAGGTAGTACGGCGCGTTGAAGAAGACGAGGTTGTTGAAGAAGATGGCCGCGCAGTAGAGCTGGAACGGCCGCTCCTTGAACGCGCCCGTGTCGACGAACCACGCAAGCGAGAGGCCGCCTGCACGTCCACGACGCCCCTGCTGCAGCATCCAGGCCGGGCGCTCCCTCAACGTACGGGGACGCATCACCGCAAAGGCAAACAGGCACAACACCACGGCTACAAAGCCCATAGCGCGGACCGCCCAAGCAAACCCGACAGACCGCTGGAGGCTCTCGAAAAGAAGAGGGTACGTCGTCGCGCCGAGCCCACTGCCCACCGTAGCCGCCGCCATGGCGCGCGCCCTGCGCCGGCGAAAGTACAGCGGCACAAGGGCAATGGACGGCACGCTGATGCAGCACGCACCTAGGCCCATGCACAGCCCCTGCGCGAGGAGGACGTGCCAGTAGCGGGTCGCGAAGGAGGTGGCGAGGAAGCCGATGGTGAGGAGGGTCGTGCCGGCGACGACGAGGGCGCGCGCGTGGCCGCGGTCGTAGAGCGGGCCGATGACGGCGCTGAGCGCCATGAGGCAGAATATCTGCACGGAGCCGATCCACGATACGGCCGAGGGGGAGCTGCCGGAGAGGAGGTGCGCCGTGTAGTACGACTGGAAGACGCCAAAGGAGTTGACGAGGCCGCTGCCATGTTTCATTCCAAATCAGCGTGCGGTCTTTCAAGTTCTCGCCAATGACTCGCGATGCTTCTGGGAAGGGTTGTGCGACGTGGGGGATACGAGGTTCCCGCGACGCAAACAGCAAACAACAAGATATCAAGGGGGAGAAAACATGGGAGTCATGGCGGTGGTGGTGTTTGTCGGGCAGGTAACCCGGGCAAAAAGGGGGGGGGCAAGGCAGTGAGGAGGAGGAGGGAGGCAGGGAGAGAGAAGGATGAAGGAGGGTCGTACAGGTGATTAAAGTACAAGGCAAACGAGGCCGCGACCTGCAGCCAGGCCTTGAGACCGCCATCGACTCGCTCGTCGTCAAAGTTGCGCGCCTGATCCAGCACCATCACGGGCGGCGTTGTGGATGGCGGTGGCTGCGGCGCCTGCATCTGCATCTGCGCCTCGAGATGAAGGGCATCGTCGACGCCGCCGCCGCCTTCGCCGTGCATCTGCGCCCGAGCCGCCGCTGCCGTTTCGTCACCTGCAGGCGCCACAGCTGCAGGTCCAGGTCCAACAGCTGCAGCCGGCGCCGCCGCCACGACGTTGATGCCGTCGTCGTCGTCGTCGTCCTGTCGCCGCGCCGAGCCGTCATCTGCCGGCTGCTGCGCCATGGTTGCTGCTGCGTGCCGCGCGGGCGGTGGCTTGCATGATTTGGGGGGCCCCCGGGGGTAATGTCGCAGCTGCGTCTGATAAGGGGGCCGTTGTTTGTGAATCGTGATATGTGACCGGCCAAAATGCTGCGGATGCAGGAGGAAATGGGGAAGGAAGGCGATGGGAAAGAGAGCGGGCGGCTTGTTTTACAGACGGGAACGGGCTGGGATGTGGCAGGGCAGGGCAAGAAGGGCGGCAACGGGACGTGGACGACGAGGTTGGCCGATTGTCTCGCCGGATGCCGGGAGCTAGAGACGGCAGATCGGCGTGGCGGGGCGGGGGTTGGCGGGTCCGAAACGCGGGGGTGGATAAACGGCTTATGTCCATCGGCTTGCCGGCATCGGGCAGTGCGAAGCATGACGAGATGCCATCATGACCACATCGGTCGACAGAGGATGTGTCCCTGTCAGCCTTGGACAGCACAAAGCGGCAAACTCGGCAGTGTCTGCCTGCCTTACGGGCAGAAAGCACCGAGATTGGAGTCATCCATCTGCATGTTGGCCTCCATCAAAGTCGAGCCATTCTCCTTGCCATGATCCTTCAATTTCAAGAAGAGCCGAAGTGGCGTCTTGTCGGCGAGCGTAGATGGCAGATTTGGACACCGACGGTCTCGCGAATCGTACGCGCGCCTCAGATAGTCGACAAGTCGAGGCGCCTGACACAGCAGCATTTCATTTCCCTCAACATCAACCTATCAAACTGTTGGTCAGCTGCTGACTCGCTCGCTAACGAGACCGTTACACGAGGCGAAGTTGAGTCCAGGATCACACAAACGGGCCATGACTTCATTTCCACTGGCTGCACCCAAGCAGCCTCGCTGCAAGGGAGGTGCCCATGCAGCCTTCTGTGCCGTCTTCTAGACTCAATAGATTGTCGGTCTGACCCTCGCCAGTTTGGCTCCTCGTCATATCCCTGACAAGTGAACCGCGCGGGTGAGGCTGCTCTCTCCTGTAGTGGCTGTCGGGCAGACATCGCCTGCTTCCGCTTTTGGCCCCGTCAAGCCTCTTTGTGCTTCGCTCTCGACGCCAATGTAACCCACCGTTGTTGACCTGGCCCCAATGACTTCCACAGGACCTCGATGTATCCTCGGCACCGATAACATGGCAGATTTCGTCTCTCTCGCGGATGACCTTGCATGACGGCCAAGAGATATATGAACCGCTTCCATATGCATTGAACAGATGCTCCTTGCTGAAAATGCAAAAACTTCCTTCCCAACCCAATCCAGAATTCCCACGCCCTCCAAGCTTGCTCTTGAAACCCTCCATGAAAGCGTGACCCGATGGCAAGCCCCCTTACTTCTGAGTCAGGAGATCATCCTTCGCAAGATACGCCAACGCCCGGCGCACCTTTCGATGTACATGAGAGCGATATGGAGGATACGCAGCGACCTCTCACAACACTTCACCGCTCGGTGCTTGCACTTGTTCTCGTTGGCGTGTACGCTAGCGCTGCCACTCTCACCTGGGTCCTGACATGCGTTGCCAACACGGAGCCAAAGAAACTTCACTCAACACTCTACGGCTACTACAACTCAATTGTCACACTGAGCGAGGACAACTCAGCTGACCCAGGGAATCTCGTCAATGTTTTGCGGAGCACCGAGGTCTATTACTTTGTAAAGTTCCTTCAGTCCGTTGTCACCGCCCTCACGATACCTGTCATTTCGGTACTTTGCTCTCATGCCGCTGTTGTGTATCTTCAACGACAGGCAAACGAGAAAGGGGACGGGCCAAGCCTTCGTCAAGCCGCGGCACTTGCAGATAGATCATGGGTTAGCCCCCTGATTATACTGAAAATTGTCTTTGTGAGCAGGGAAAGGAAGCGCTATGGCTCCCGTTTCTTGTGGTTGGCTATTGGGCTGACCATGTTCGGTAAATGTAGAAGAAGTCTGTTGGGTGTTCGTCACTAATGAAGTTGGTGGCAGGTCTCGCCATAAACCCGCTACAAAGCTTAGTGAAGACATATAAGATCATCACTATCCCATATCACCTTCAGGATATTCGAAATGCGACCGAGGGAAGGGGCCTCCTGGATATTGCGCATCGGTTTCAGCCCGAAATCATGAACTCAAGTTTCGGTGATCTTGTGGCTCGCACCCGGACCAAACTCTCGTGGACCAATACCAGCGACTTACAGACTCGACTGTGGTCTCACAACATGACTCTCGAAAATTGTCAGGATGAGGGCATCAAGTGCTGGTTACAAAGCACTTTGATGCTCTCAAACATGACCCATCTCGATGATTTCTTCTGGAGCCAAATATATCCAGGTTTCGGGACAGGCCTTGTCAAGCAGTTTGTTCCTCAAGTTAACTGGACTGTAAAAGCGTTATACAGCTCTGATACCAATTTCCCGCAAACTTGCGCGGGAACCGGAAACACCAACAAGCTTCCTCTTCGTTATAGCCTTCAGGGACCCGAAGGTAGTTTGAATCTGGAGTTCTGCATGCCTGGCAACAGCCCGAAGACGACGTGGAGGGCACAAAGGCACAGACAACATCTCCACGAGGAACTCTTCGTCAGGTTAGATCTGGCCGAGGACCCAAGCGGTTTGTCACCTGCCGTGGGGAAATATATGTATCAAGTCATACTCGATACTACCGCAGGTTATTTCGAGCTCCCGAACTTCATGAACGGCGGTTTCGTCAGCACATTGCTGAACGCTGACCCTGTCAAAATTTGCTCCTATGCTTGGGACTGCCTGTTTCAACATTCCAATTCATGGAATTCCACGCATCAAATACCGCCGAACACGACCCGTATGAACGACACCAGCACGATAGAGAATCGAGGCCCACTTCTGACGATTGCACTGGCACTCTTTGGGCCAGGATCCTTCCTAAACGCGTCGGATGTGCAGCGACAATATGACCCAGACGGTAGAGAGCAACAATGCGGTCTCCGCTTGCCGATGGCAGGTTTACTTCAGTCTCTTGATTCTGGTTCTAGCCCTCTTGACAAGATCGACCTTTGTTACAAGGCGAATGACGCCGCCTTGCAGACTGCTCAGGCACAGTTTGTCACAGCCCTCTTTCCTGACCCTATCGATGGCCTTACCGCTGCTCAAAAAAACATTGAGAATGCTTTCAACATGGCAGCGTTCCTGGCCAATGATGTTATCATGACATACAGCCCATCTGCAAGCGACTGGAATCTACGATTCGACTACGGCATCGACGTTATTACCCCAGTGATGCGACAATCATATATGGTTCTCATGTCAGTCCTCCTTGGATTCTACTTGATCTATCTCGTGACTATGGCAACATATAGCGCCAGGACACGTCGATGGACACAACAGATGGATGCCTTCGCTCTGATGCGGATTGGTGCCTCAAGGCCGCACGACTTTCCGCTGGATGTTGCGCGGAAGCCGGATGACGTTCCAGCCCTTGATGCTCTCCCCGGTTGGATTGGAGAAAGAAGAAGGGCAGCTGAGGTTGGCAGCGGTTGTGTCCAACATAATGCAGATGGAACGGCCCATGGGAGGATTGGCACACTAGAGTTGGGTGGACCGCGCCCCTTGCAATCAGGTACCTTATACCCCTGCTATCGGGCAACTTGTGTCGGGAACCATGATCTGAAAGGCGGAGAAAGCGAAGGGATTCCTCTTGTGCGGCTTGAAGGAAGGAGGTAGCAGGGATATCATGGGCCAAGAGTTGATCATCGGACGGAACGCATTTTCAGCTATTTCATCAAACCCACATTATGTCTCTCAGCCGCGTCCCAAGGAACCCATGACATTTCAACAGGAATTGTAGACTGGAGATAGGGGCATCCGAGTTGCTTCTCAGTGTGTAAAAGTGCCAGTGTCGGTAAACGTCAAGTGGCAAACCGGCATCGTCCATGCCTCAGTAGAGACGGCGCGCTTCCCAATAGTTATCGGTTGACTTCATGCCGTTAAGCAGCCAGATTTGTTCGTGCACTGCCGGAGATTTCGATGGCCGAGTGAGACGTTTAACTAGGTGAAGCAGTGCACGAAACAGCGCTCAGCTATGATCACTGAGCGAGTAATACATTAGAAAGAGCTGCCGCTTATATGAAGTTTCGTAAGGCATCATTGAGCGTATCGGACTCTCTCAGGGCGATCGCGCTTCCCTTCCTTTCCAGCCCAGCTTTGTTATGCCACACAACCTTCATGCCGACAGCTGTGGCACCTTCAACGTCTCCAGCACTGCCAGCAACAAACAGCGCCTCCGTGGCCTTCACACCCAGCGCCTCTAGGATAGCCTCGTACGCTTTCCCGACGGGCTTGTAGAAACCGCTCTCCTCAGCTGTCACGACGGCTTTGAAGGCCTGCCCTGCCACTGGATCAACCTGCTTGGCGACGTTGGAGGCTGCCAAGTTGCCCATTTGCTTCGAGCAATTGGTGACCACGCCAAGTTCGTAGCCATTCTCTTTCAGCTGCCTCAGGGTCTCGCCAGCCTCAGGCCACGGCTGCAGATTGGCCCAGTCCCGGAGCAGGGCTTCAGGAGCTGAATCGGGCAAGCCAACATCTCTTGCTGCTTGTCTGACAAAGTCCTCGTATGGAGAGTAGCTGCCCGCCTCGAAGGTGAGCTTGAGGTAGCGTGCGCGCCAAGGCCGTCCTTCTGCTGCGGTTCCTGACGGGGTGGAGGCGTCCCACAGGCTCCACGAGTCCAGCAGACCTGTGAGGAGGTCGAACACGATGGCCTTGGGCCGCCAGTCAGGGTCGCGGGCGGCAGAAGACTCTGGCATCCTGACCACTTGAAGCAACAGCGACAAGAATCTGGATGCAGGCGCGCAGCAAGAGGCGAAGTGACTTCGATGGTACAGGACGTGGTCGATGAAGCACAACGCCGAATGCGCAGTGATGGGTCGACTTTTCCGTTTGATGGGTTGTCAATGAAGCCAACTTAACCTTGGCTTTCGCCCAGCTGTGTGCACAACATGCCAAATAGGATTATTAGTCTTGTCACGGGGTAGAGTCACTGACTCTGAAGGGATCGGAACCAGGGTCCGGTCGCGACCCCGCCCTTCGAAGTTCGGTGTCTGCTCCCGGGTGACTCGGTGGTGCGGATTTGGCTCCGGCGGGGTCGCGCAAGCTAACTGAGCAATATGTGGATGCCCTGGGCGAGCCGCCCGACTGTCGCGCGACCGAGACGATTTATCTAGTAACTAACGTTAATATCCGCATTCAAGCTACAATTTACTAGTATATCGTCGATAGCAATCGCATCTAAAAGAGGGGGAGATATATTTAAAGGTACACCCCCTCTCCATGTCCTTCGCGTGCCGTCCCGATATCTCGATATTGAAGCCATGCTAGTGGATGCAACACGTGGCTTGGAATATCAGTTGTCCGATTCCTTGTCGCCGCAAAGCAACAGTTCCGGTCGGGGATAGGCAGCGGCGCATTTTCCCACGCCGCGAACAACGGGTGATGTGCTAGACTGCATTGCGTGTGCAATGGCAGCGTCTGCAGCGATGACAAGGACAGGAGGCTACAGCAGCAACGGCTGTTCAAGTCATCGCGGCTGGAGAGGTTGAAGTGGTGGTTCGTAAAGCACTTCGGGTTGGCATCTGGTCTTACTCTCCCTGAGCCATGGCCCCGGCAGGTCATGTTCTTGGAGCCAGGATAAGCAGGGGGATCCCCCCAGACAACCCTACCTGGCTGCTTTGGAGGGACTTTTTAGGACACGGTTATCCCTGATCCCGGGTGTCGTGAGTGCTAACCGCGGGGAACAAATCACACACCTCTTCCAAGCGCCCCCCACCCCCTTCTTTTTTTCAGGGTTCTGTCATGCAACGGGGACAGCAAGGTTGCACAAGACACACCAGGTTCGGCGCTTGCGACTCGGTGGAGCGCCTCAGAAGTTCAATCATCGAAAATACGCACGGAGGATTGGGAACGCCCTATAGTTCTGCTGATTTCGCAGTCTGGCTTCATCGATCCTCTCCAGAATGGGGGGCTGCTCGAAGAAATACCTCCAGTCTCCTCCGTTCCAAAAGAATCGCGGGATGACACCTAATAATTAATTAAACCACTGTCTCCGGACCCGTACAAAAAGCCATGGAATCAATAATTGTTGCGTACTCTCAACCATGCGTATATGGCGGTGGCGCTGTGCTCGCAGGGGACTCCTTCCTGTTCATGAGGTCCATGTCTCCCACTACGAGGCACTTCGTAGGATATGATTGAACGTTGCAGACGAATTGAACTGACCTAACTCGTGCGATTGTGGTTGGCGGAGCCGACCGAAGGGAGGGTGCGCCGTGAAACTCTCGAGCATGCAACAACGAGCTACGGTCTGCCATGCCCTCCAAGTCTGGTGGCGCACGTAGTGTCAGGGAAATGTGACGGCCGGATGGTTCATTTGTCGTATATGAGTCATTTGCGAGATCCATCCGCGACGGATTGCAGACTCCAGTACTGTACCCCCTTTCCCGATATACTACACTTTGTCAAAGCAACAAATGGGCCGGTACGTGTCCCCGGCCTTCCCGCCCCGGCCGCAACACGTATAGTCAGTCCTGGCCCATGGCGGTATAGGACATGCTGGCCAAGCGGCAGCAGGAAGGTTGCGAGATGATGATTCGATTATACATCGTTTGTTGCGATTGCATTAAGTCTTCTCGACAGGTACATGGCCGTGCAGGAGGCCCGCTACAAATCCTCCTAACGAGTGCTCTAGCTGAATAGTGAAAGGTCAATGTACATGATCTACAGTCTGCTACCTTGAGATGTAACGATGAATTGGAGGGGGCTTTGTTGCAAGGGCTACCCTGTCGTGATGGGACGTGACAGCTCGTGTGGCGGCCTGGTACGTGTAGGTGGGATTCTTCCACGACGCGTTCAAAAGTATGAATATGCCCTCATTTAAGCAGTCGGGAGACCACCGAGAACGCCCTTCCAGTCACAAGAACGCCCTTCCAGTCACACATCAAATTCTCTGCTGCTGAAGTTTATTCCTGGCTACAGACGCCAATCGCCGCGCTGAATTGCACACAATGAGGGCTTCACTTGCTGCGGCCTGGATGACAGCATCGTGCGTTTTCTTCGGTATGAAACCAGTTCTGACTTGACATACCCAGCAATAAAATAGCTGACTCAATTATAAGCATGTGCAAGAACCCAGCTCATAGGAATACCCACGACTCCATACAACCAGTCTGGAAATAGCACCGTCGCTCTTCATCACCTAAAGCATATTGTCGTTGACAAGCGGTTTGCGCAACACCGAGATGGTTCTGGCCTAAGTCTGATTCCACCAACACTACGTGAATTTGCCACCACGTTTGCAGAGGATCTCGAAAATATCCTCGGAATCCATACGGTTGTGCTGGAGGATGCCAAGAGCAAACCCAATGGCATCTTCCTCACCCTTGGCGACGCAGATACCTATCTTGACGCTGCGGGGCGGCCAACATCGGAAGGCTACACCCTCAGAGTTGATGAGTTGGGCATTACCATCACGGGGGCAAGCCCTTTAGGAGCCTGGTGGGGAACCCGGACCGTTCTTCAACAAGCCGCTATCCATGAGGGTGCACTGCCGATGGGCACTGGTATCGATGCCCCGGGCTGGTCAACGCGAGGCATGATGCTCGACTGTGGGCGACACTTCTATCCGAAAGAGTTTCTGATCGAGATGTGTTCATACATGTCTTACTTCAAACAAAACACCTTCCACCTACATCTCATGGATGATGTCGGCGGAGTTAAGAAAACGGACAACCTCCAGGGCATCTATGCAAGACTCCGCCTCTGGTCAAACGGTGATGCGGTCAAGGGACTTAACAACCACCCCAACGAGTCATATACACGCAGAGATTTTGACGAAATTCAGGACAAGTGTGCCGCACGTGGAGTGGCCATCTTGCCCGAACTGGAATCGCCCGCACATGCAATGCCCATAGTTCAGTGGCGCCCCCAGATCGCATACCAAGGCGACGTGAGTCAGCTGAATATCTCACACCCCGATACGGTTCCTACAGTACAGACAATCTGGAAGGAGTTTCTGCCGTGGTTTCACTCTAAAGTTGTGTCTATCGGCGCGGACGAGTATCGAGGACCGAAGGACGACTATAAGAAATTCGTCAACATCATGGATAGATTCATCAGGGAGGAGTCGGGCAAGTCCATTCGAATATGGGGCACATTTCCTCCGCAAAAAGGCAAGCCGTCGAACAACGAAATCTCTCCGAACGTCTCGATCCAGCACTGGGCTTACAGCTTTGATAACCCGCTGAACGATTACATAAAGAACAACTACTCGGTCGTTAACTCGGATGAGATGTTCTATATTGTGCTCAAGACTCGCTACTATAGCCGCACCGTTAACACTTCTATAACTTTCCAAGGGGATCCGAGCACTCATGGGCCATGGTATCCGTATATCTTCAGCTTGAAGAACGCAACAAACAACCCCCCGCGCGACGAACCTCTTGTTCAAGGTGCTATTGCGCCGTTGTGGAATGACCGCGGTCCGAGTGCTAGCGTGTACTCGGAGGCCTACTATGCTTGGCGTGATGGCATACCGGCCTTGGCTGACAAGCAGTGGGGAGGCAGTCTAACGAAAGGTCAATTTGTGGACGTTTTCCCGAAACTCCATCAACACATTCCGGGACAGAATCTGGAGCGATTTATTCCTTCAAATGGCACTACAATCTTCAGATACGCCTTCAACAAGAGGAGAGGCAATATCGTTCAAGATGTCTCTTCTAATGGCTTCAACGCCAAGACAACCTGCAAATCAACAAACTCGTCTATGATCGTCACCCCTAATTGCACTCTCACAACTCCCTGGGGATCCAAAGGGAGGAATTACACTCTATCATTGTCCCTTAAAGTTGACGAGCTTGCCAATCCCACCAATACTACACTCATTGAAGGTTCGGATTCGACCCTTATGTTAACGCCCAACATCACTCTATTCGCGGCTGGAAACTACTTGCGACTAAATACCACGATCCCTTTGAAAGAATGGATAACTCTGAAGATTATTGGCCGTGGGCAGCGAACATTTGCTTCGCTGACTTCGAGGTTGGCAAACTCGTCTGGAGAGGAACAAGAATTTCTCTCGTGGATGCAGCGTGACAACCGCTGGGTACCGATGGCAATTGAAGCTCCCATTAAAGAAGTCAAGGGGTGGACTGGGGAAATGAATGGGCTTAGCTTGACCAACGAGGCTTAAAATCCTTCATAACAGCCAGGCAATGATGTTGGTTAGGTAGCGTGGTCCTCGTACGTACTTGGTCATCGGTCACCAGGGTAGTTTTTCTAGGAATCTATTCCTTTTCTCCCCTCAACCCGACACGAGATGTGCAGCCCAGATGTGCAGTATGGAATCTCGTATCACGTCCGGCCTACCTACCGTGGCTGCAGCTGCCCGGATAGCTGCTCCCTGGACAGGTGAGGCGTCACTAGTGTACGTTGGTTGGTTGGGATCCCTCCAGTTGCTTCGGGCCTGTGCCATTCAGTATTATGGGTTCAACAGTGCGAACGGTGATACCGAAAATACACAGTGGCTTCCTTCTGACTGTAGCCGATTCGCCGTGGTGTGTCTGTGCCGGTGCACGACTCGGACGAATTTCACAGGTATCGGATCGACCGGGGTTGTCCCCAAACCCAGACCTCCTATTCCCGTACTTCGCTGGATCCTGCTGGCCCATTCTCCGCGGCGCTGCCATGTGGTAGGTGGTTACATCGCTTACAGCTTGCCCAACCAAGATTGCATGACCGAGTGGGGCTGACCAATAAGTGCCGGAGATATTGACATGAACCGCACAAAGATCTGTCCACTCCGTCTTAGTAGGTTGTTCATCCACAGCAATCCGTCAATCTGAATTGTTCTGTGGCGGGAACTCAGCTGATGATGCTGAGATGAAGTCGTGCCGACTTGATGTTAAATATTACCTAATTTCATCTTCAAACCCCGGTGGCCATAGGCGTGTCACTATCGAATTGGTGTGCCAAGGCTTCGTACTCACCATCACTGAAAGGAGATAGAAGCACGCCAATCCTACATGTGAGGGAGGGCAGCATGTCCATACGAAGGAGCCTATAGACTGTTTCATGTAAGATCGAAACCCACAGAGAGGACATGGAGGCAAATTGGGGCTTGCCCCGCACCAGGCGTATTTCCTGCCACAGCACGAGGTACCCGGGTGTGTGCTACCAATTCGGCACTTCGCATGCACTTCTGACGTCGCTCCTGCTCAGTGCTTCTCCCAACGCGGAGACTGAGAGTTACTTCGCTTAAAGAAGGCAAGCTGCCCATACGAAGGAGCCCATGGGCTGTGTTACATCGGATCGAAGGCCGCAGCGGAAAGAGACAGCTAGCAGACCACGACTGTCTCTGCGCCCAGCATCGTTCTGTCCCCTGAAAGCACCAGAATATGACGACATGAAACCTCGCAATTGGCTGTGTAAGTGATTTGCTTTGGCTTATGGGCCGCTCTTCTCACGACATGAATCTCCAATTGCCGAGAAACAGAGGCATCCACCTCGTCGTATCTTCTGCTTGCTGGCCCAGAGGCAATTGACACTGATACTAGACCAACTTCGCACTCATGGTGGCCTCGGTGCGAGGACTGGCGATCATTCCCTACAACTCTACCGCTGCCCAAACCATGTGTATGACCGGTTGGTGCTAGTAGGTCAAGTCGTATGCATGATTTTTTGGTGGCTTGAGTGCACGGCATAACCGAGCGATTGAATCATCAACCCCATGGCCTCTCGGCCCGCGCTTCCCCGAGACTGTCCCTATGTGTATGCAGGCTAATTGCAAAACACGGCGTCTTATGGCAAATGGGTAGTTATGTGCCTTCCCAGCGAGATGGCCAGATACAAATACGGGACAACATTCCTGGAAACGAACATCTCCAAAGTGCTCCTCACTCTAGTCTCACGCAGTGCTTCACACAATGCAGCTCCGTATTATCCTCGTATTTGCCGTGGCACTTGCCACCAGCCCTACCGTTGTAGCGGACACGATGGTCTATATTCACATGCTGTCGAACTGGGGAACCTGGGATGGCTGGGGTACATCGCTGGCTTGGTGGGCAAAGCGGTTTGGCGACCGGGATGACCTGGCCGATGTCTTCTTCACGCTCAACTACACTCAGTTCAGCAGCGAGACACTGCCGGGCATGGGGATGACCATTGCGCGCTACAATGCCGGCGCATGCAGCCGGAACAAGATCAGCGGCCGCAGCATGGTAGAATCGCCTAACATAGTGCACTCTCGGCAGATGGAAGGGTTTTGGCTGGACGGCAACGATTCGGATTCGAGCACAGCAAGTTGGGATTGGAGCGTTGACGCGAACCAGCGGGCCATGCTGCAGAAAGCACGAGCCCGCGGGGCCGACCGTTTCGAACTATTCAGCAACTCGCCCATGTGGTGGATGTGTCAGAATGATAATCCCTCGGGTTCCAACTGCCTCAACGTGCCGATTCAACACTGCAACGACGAGAATCTGCAGCCTAGCTACCGGCAGGAGCACGCCGTGTATTTGGCCACAATCGCGAAGTACGCCCGAGACAACTGGGGTGTGGCGTTTGAGTCCGTGTCGCTGTTCAACGAGCCTTCATCGCACACGTGGATCGGCTATCTGAACGACTTTGAAGCCTGGGTGGCCGCGAAGGCCGGATATGGCAATTGGGGCACCCAGGAAGGGTGTCACATCAACTGGGACACAATGCCGGTGTTGATCAAGGCCCTGCGAAGGGAGCTCAATAGCCGTGGCCTAACTGGGGCCTTGATAGCGGCGGCAGACGAGAACTCGTATCGACAAGCCATCGACACGTGGCATGTCCTCGACGACGCGGCGGTGCTTGGGGAAGTTCAACGGGTGAATGTGCATAGCTATTGGGATGGGCAGCGCGACGTCCTGCGCGACTTGGCCCTGGGCCACGGCCAGAAACTGTGGATGAGCGAGTACGGCGACGGGGATGACACGGGTCACGAACTGGCCAAGACGTTGCTGCTCGACTTCCGCTGGCTGCGCCCGACGGCATGGGTGTACTGGCAAGTGCTTGACAAGGGAGGTTGGGGCCTCATCGACGCTGAAAACGACAACGGTAGGCTCGGGGAGGCAACGCAGAAGTATTTCGTGCTCTTGCAGTTCACGCGCCACATCCGGCCTGGGATGCGCATTCTCGACGGCGGTGCCGAGAACGTCGTGGCGGCGTACGACTCGGCGGCGAAGAGGCTGGTGGTTGTTGTCGCCAACTGGGGCTCCCGCCAGGATTTCAAGTTTGACCTGCAGCGCTTCGCAACGTCCTCGGCCCATGGGCCCCCCCTGAGGCGCTGGAGCACCAAGATGGGCCGCGGTGGAGATCGTTATGCGTACTCTGAGTTCCACGAGGATCCGGTTTTCGGTGACACGGTGTTTGTTCAGAATATCGACGCGAATACAGTGGCGACGTTCGAATTCGATGGCATCACCACGAGCGACTTCTACTCGATAAAGGTCAACGCCACGTGGGCCCCGGATGGTGTCCTGAAGCAGTCCGACTTCTACGGGGGCACCAACCCTCGTGCTGCCGTCAGCTTCGTGCCAAGCCTGGTAGCTCTGAGCGGGCCGGTGAAGATTGAGAAGATGTGGTTCCGGTCCGGTGATCGACTGGACTATATCAGACTGGACATCTCGGACGGCGGCGAAACAAAGCCGGCCCACATCTATCACGGATCGGATGGGGGTGGCCACGGGGTGGACATGACATTGGGCTCCGACGAGTACTGGACCGAGGCGGAACTGTGTCAGGGAGATCGCCCAAACGGCTGGGGCACTGGTATATACTATATCAAGGCCACGACTAGCGAGGGCCGCTCCCTGGAGGCCGGCCATAAAACCAGAGACTGCCATACCTTCAAAGCACCCATGAGGTGGCAGATCGTGGGGACCGCTGCCTGGGAGGGCAGGGAGATAGATGGGTTATCTTTTGTCTACGGACCTCGGTGATAATTGAGCAAGGTGGTGGTTGTGGCGGGCGGCTTGTCTTCTTTGAAATTATGCCCGCTTAAGAAATCGCCTCGTTAAAAGTCCGATTCTGTTCATGCTAACAGGGCGTGCCGAGCAGGGCCATTTTCATCCACGTATAGCTGACTTTAGCTCGCGCGACCCTACCAGAGCCAAGTCCGTAAGTGCCACCGAGTCATCGGGGACTCCACATTTCCGAGGATCGAGCTTGCCGAACGGGCTGTGCCAGGCGGGCGACGGAAGGATCGTGCCCGTTGGATCGTGGCTTTCCGCAAATGGACCACTGATTGGAGTCATCATGAGCAGTTTGCTCGAATGTCCAGGACATGAGTTACGACCTCCTCACGCCAAGGACCCTGCGAGGCCCCGACTGCTGCGTATCTTCAAAAGAGGAAGATGCAGCGAACGAACTTGGCAATTGACACCGTGCTGCCCTCGGTCCGCACTCCGCAGTTGTATCCGTTGGTCAATTGCCAGCTCTTGGTCAATCCCTCGACTGTCCTCCTCGGAGAGCCCGGAGCTCCAACATGACATGAAAATTGCGGACACGTTCTAATGCCATCTTTTTAATATCCGTCAAACTTCCGGGAGCCGTCTCAGCCCTACGCTCCGCCCGTGGCTGTCAGTGTCAACCCCTCAGCGGGCGGACGCTTTGAGATTGGCCGACTCCGAGCCGAGGCTGGACTCTACCGGAGCTAGTAGCCGGCACGTTGAGCATCACGATGCCCTTATGAGAAGCTCTGTCTCAGCCGCAGCAACACTGAGAGTCGCTCACATCTCAACGACCTCACCTCTCCTTTCTGCAAAATGCCTGCAGACCCGAAGCTCAATCTAGACGACCGCGTGCCGTGGAGCGAGCCGGCATGGTATCGCAGCCTCTCGTCGCCGTATTATAACGAGTCGCACCGGCGGCTGCGCGACCGCGTGCGCAAGTACGTCGACGAGAAGATCCTGCCCGAGGCGCTGGATTGGGAGGAGGCCGGCGACGTGCCTCGCGATGTGGCGCTCCAGTTCTGCCGGTCTGGCATCCCCTTCGAGGATGTGCCCGTCAAGTACCGCCCATCAGACATCCCTGTGCTGGCGGGCGTACCGCACGACCAGCTTGATGCCTTCCACATGCTCATCGTCTCGGATGAGATGGCGCGCGTAGAAGGCGGCGTGGGCATCGCCTTGGCGGGCGCCTCGTCGATTGGCGCCCCGCCCATCATCCATTACGGCACAGAGGCGCAGAAGGCGAAGTGGCTGCCGGGGCTGTTCGACCGCACGACGAGCTTCAGCCTGGGCATCACGGAGCCCGGCGGCGGATCAGATGTCGCGCGGCTTAAGACGACGGCGGAGAAGACGCCCGACGGCAAGTTCTACATCGTCAACGGAGCCAAGAAGTGGATTACCGGCACGCCCTGGGCCTCGCACATGACGACGGCAGTGCGCACAGGAGGTGATGGCATGAAGGGCATCTCCGTGCTCGTCATCCCCATGGACAGCCCTGGTGTGCATCACGAGAAGATTCGCAACAGCGGGCAAAATGCCGGCGGCGCATCGTTTGTCGACCTTGAGAACGTCAAGGTCCCGGTCGAGAACCTCATCGGCGAGGAAAACAGGGGCTTCCCCGTCATCATGAAGAACTTCAACCGCGAGCGCTTCCTGCTGGCCGTGGGCTGCAACCGCAAGAGCCGCACGTGTTTGGCCATGTCGTTCCAGTACGCGATGCAGCGAGAGACGTTTGGCCGGCCGCTCATGCACAACCAAGTCATCCGGCGCAAGCTTGTCGAGCTGGCGCATCGCGTCGAGGCGCACTGGGCCTGGCTCGAGCAGATTGCCTACCACGTCGGGCAGTCGCCGCTGGGCTGGCAGAGCCCGGATATTGCGAGCCGCATTGCCCTGGTTAAGATCCAGGGCGGGCAGATGGTCGAGCTCGCGGCAAGAGAGGCACAGCAGATCTTTGGCGGCGCCGGATACCAGAGGGCCGGGCCGGGCGCGACGGTCGAGCAGATCAGCCGGGACCTGCGAATGCTGGTGAGTTTTTTTGAACGTGTCGATGCTGAAGAAAGGCATCGCGAGGCTAACGTTGACCTAGGTCGTTGGGGGCGGCAGCGAGGAGATCATTTCGGATCTCGCGATCCGACAGGAGCTTTCCGTGGCGGCAGGCAAGGCGAAGATGTAAGATGTACGAATTGCCATGGAGGAAGGATCCTGGGCGGAACCTAGAAACATGAGGTTGTCATCTTGGTTGTTGCACGACATGCGGCAGCACCACGTGCAGCCAGAAGAGAGGCGGCAAACTGTGTAACATGGGCATGCATCTGATAGCAATAGCATTCGGTTGGTGTTGTCACGCGCGTCGAATGCGTTGCCAAATTGACGCCGGCGCAAAGCGGTCCGGCAATTGACGCGGAATACCTGAAGATCATTGCGGACTTCGATGCGGATCAACAACCACATCTGCCCCCTAGGCAGTGTAGGCACGCGGCGCAGCAATTCGTATCAATTACTTGCAGGCTTGTCCCAGCATTATGTATCTGGCGACCCAGCGGTGATGGAATCAGCATTGTGGAATCAACAGCCAGCTCTTGGTCCAGCCACTGATTCGCTCTCGGCAGACCGAGTTCTCCGAATGAGTTTAGACGCGCGCAGCCCCAAACGGCGTCCACAAAGTCCACTTACACGGCCACGCGTTTGGCGGCCAATGGCAGCCCCGCCGCCGCGCCCAGCGCCTGGACGAATTTCGTCCGAGATATGCGAGGGTCCTCCCCTCGCACTCTCTCGTTGTGCCGACCCTGCCCTGCGATATCCACCGCGTACACCTTTACGGCGTCATGCGCGCGACCCCGCGGACAGAAAGAAGAGTCCGGGCGGAACCTCAATGAGGCAGTACAAGCTTTCGCATTGTGCAGCGGACGTGTGGAGAGAAGTGGTGGCAGGATGAGTGAGGCGTAAGCTGACGGCCCTCGATTGCCGACTGGTCAGGCCGGAGGCTGACGCCTGCTGAGAACAACTATAAAGACAAACAGCCCTCCGCAAAGTCGAAAGAATCGGTAAATAGAGTTGAACAACAACAAGATCCAACGTCATCATCATGGGTTCTACACTATCGGGAACTGACAGCCTAGCCTGTCCCTTCGTCATCCCATCCCCCGACAAGCCCCTCAGCGACATCCTTCCCCGGTGGACCGAGTCGAACCTATCTCATCCAGCCATTCTCCTTACTCCAAAGAATGAGGACCACATCGTCGCCGCCATCCGCGTCGCCAAGCAGAATGGCCTGAACGTGGTGCCTGCCGGTGGTCGCCACGGCGCCTTCGTTGCCATTGACTCCAAGACTGCGTTGGTGGAGTTGAGGGAGTTCAAGGCCATCGACTTGGACAAGGCCAACGGCACCGTCCGCGTGGGAGCGGGTGTTCTTACCGGGGAGCTGCTCAAGCTTCTCATTGAGGAGGGCTACTACACGACGCTCCCCAACTCCAATGCCGTGAGTATCATCGGCGGTATTCTTGGAGGCGGCAACACGGCGCAAAACGGCCTGCACGGCTTCATGGTCGACAACGTTGTCTCGTTTCGAGTCATTACGGCGGGCGGACAGACCGTCGAGGTCTCGGCCTCGTCCTCGGGCGATGAGCTTGCATTGTTCAATGCCTTGTGCGGCGTGGGCCATGGGCTCGGCGTCGTCACTGCTGCCACGATGAAAGTCTACCCCGTCTCCTCACTGCGCCTCACAGACAACAAAGTATGGTCACGCCTCTTGATGTTCCCTCCCCCGGCTCTCGACGCTGCCGTGGACGCATTCTTGTCTTTCGATCAAGTCGCCGGCCCGCTCACGCTCACAATCATGTTCGTGCGCAGTCCGCCCGGCACCCCAGCAGCGGGCTCGCCAATTATCCTCATCGCAGCGACGTACTACGGCCCTGCAGAGGAAGCTGAAAAAGCGGCGGCTAAACTCTTTGACGAAGCAGTTGTGAGCAAGGCCTTCAAGGCAGACACGATCATGGTGCCGCTTCCTGGAATTAACAACGGCATGGAGCCCAACAACGCGCTCGGTGGCTTCAAGGCTATGAATTCGGCGCGCCTCAAGCAATTGACGCCCGAGACCATCAAGCAGAGCTTCGCCAAGTGGGTGGAGGTGACCACCGAAACCCCCGACGCAGCCCGCACGGCGGCCTTGTTCATCAAGTTCAGCCCAGACAAGATGATTGCGAATGGAAACCTGCCGGAGCACAAGGGCAAGTACTTCGAGGGACGCGATCGAGGCGCGACGGCCATAGCACTGCCGTGGTGCGCTACGCCCGCGTCGAAGGACAAGCTGGACGCCTTCGTGGACGAGTTCCTCGATCGCGTGCGCAAGGTAGACACTGTGCCCCCGGGGACATTTGCCAACACCATGAGGTTCGGCGCAACCTTGGATGAGTTGGTGTCGAAAGAAAGAGTGGCAGAGGTCAAGAAGATCAAGGCCTCTTGGGACCCAGAGGAGGTGTTCTGGAACCCGTACTCGCAACGCGCAAAGAGTTCTCTGTAGGTTGAAGCTAGACACTCTCATGGTACCTTTAGGCCTCCCCCGCGTGGACTACATTGTGACCGCTGTGTCAGCTCTGCCTCCCGCTTGCTGAGGGACATTGTTTGCTACTCGGCCCGGAGAGACAGAACAAAGGGCGCCACCGTGCGATGCAAACACCGGGGCTTCTACAAACATCCCGCACTATCGAATAACTTTCATGTAAGCAGGACAAAACTTGATTGTTGGATCATCACAAGTACTTTTCCGTCTCGTGCTGCCCTTTGAACCCGCAAAGGCTCCCTCGCAAAGATCACGTCACAAGTCAGTGCAGATCCTGTCCACGTATCACTCCGACATAAAGCGACACGATGTCTCGGCCGCAGTTGCCTTTCGTCTTCGGGGCTGCCCAAATTATGTCCACGATGGAGTCGGTCATCGCCCGGTTTGAGCAAATGCACGAGACGATGATCCGAACTGTGACTCCGTCAAACGCCTTCTTCGCCAACACATTCGAGCCATGGGCCCGTGTTTCCAACGAGACCGAGGCTGACACGGGTATGATCCAGCTGCTGGGCTATGTGGCTGCCGACAAGGAGACAAGAGACGCCGCGGATAAGGCGCAGAGATTGCTCGGCTTCGCCCACGCGGCGTGGATGGCGAGGTCAGATCTCTTTGTTTTGCTGAAGGCGGCGGCCGAGAGAGATGAGACGCTTGATCCAGAGTCCAGGCATTGGATGGAAGCTAAGCTGCGAGACTTTACTACATGTGGACATGGTTCACTTGACGAATCAACCATGCATGCATATATCAGACAGCTCTCCGACATCGAGGACCTGAAGTACAGATACAACAGAAATCTGATGGAAGAGAACGGGGGCTTGTGGATGGATCGACAAGATTTGGACGGAGTCCCAGAGAATGAGCTGCAGAAATGGAAGCGAGATGGAGGCGTGAACGAAGGAAAGTACTTCGTGCCCTTTGCCAACGGTGGCGCCAAGATCGTTCTGAGCTACGCCTGCAAAGAGAGCGCCCGCAGAAAGATTTTCCTTGCGGACGAGGCCAAGGTACCTGAAAATGTAAAACTACTTCAAGAGATAACATGTCTTCGCGACGCGCAGGCCAAGTTACTCGGATACAAGAGTCACGGAGAATTTCGCATTCAAGGTCGGGCTATCAAGTCGGTTGACTCCGTTGAGAAGCTCCTCGCAGAGCTTCGAGAATCACTCGTACCGCTCGGAAGACTGGAGCTAGAAGAGCTACAAACATTGCGCATGGAAAGTCTCAAGACACACGATCCCTTCGAGTGCAGCGAGAATGACCGGCTTCCTCCGTGGGACTTGGCCTACTACAAGCGTCTCAGAAGCCTGGCAGCGAGCGTGGATGAGGAAGCAACATCGGAGTATTTCCCGCTGGGGCCAACCGTCACTGGCATGTTGGCAATATTCGAACCGATCTTGATGCTGCGCTTCGTAAAAATTCCTCAGAACGAACTTGATCGCAACTCCACATGGCATGAGTCTGTGGAGATGTGGGAAGCATGGGATACTGAGGGTAACGACTTCCTCGGGTTTCTTTACTTTGACCTTCTTTGGCGCGAAGACAAATACAAAGGCTCGCAGAACGCCAACATTCACTGCGTGAGTTTGACTGAGGCGGGAGCCTTGAAAGTTCTGACTGACACATCGCGACAGGGTTTTCTTAAGCAAGACGGGACGCGAAAGGTTCCGGCTACCGCACTGATGTGCTGTTTCCCTCAACCTACTGAATCCACCTGTGCGCTTCTCAAACACAGTGAGGTTGTTATACTCTTCCATGGTTGGTCTTCTTGGGTCTGGACCGGCCTTCCGACATGCTGACTTGCTATAGAGCTGGGGCATGCCATCCATGACCTTGTGTCTAAGACGAAATTTGCGCGTTTCCATGGAACAAGCCTCCCAGTGGACTTTGGCGAAATGCCTAGCATCCTGCTTGAAAACTGGTGCTGGATGGAGGAAACCCTGAGCAAACTAAGCTGCCACTACACTACGCTGGATCCTCGATATTTGACTGAATGGCGTGCTCGTCATGTTGGAGCCCCTGATCCGCCTGCCAAGATCCCGAGTGACTTGTCGAAGCGGCTCATCAACACCAGATATCTAAATCATGGCCTCTACTATCTTCACCAGTTGTACGTACAGTATACTGCGGATGCCCCTCGCGGTGAGCTAACAGATCTGAAACAGGTCGGTATCCATATTCGACATGAAGATACACAACCCAGCAAGCCCCAGCGATATCGCATCCCTCGACCTTACAAAGCTCTGGTACGACATAAGAGAAGATATCGAGGGAATGGACTTCACAGAGTCCCGCAAGAATGGGCATGGGCACGTCACCTTTGGCCATCTTTTGAGCGGATACGACATGGGATATTATGGCTATCTCAGGTGAGTCACTCATTTCCAGTTGATGAACTCGAAAAGCGCCTAAGCCATACTTAGCTGCACTGCTCTTGCTCAAGATATTTATCACACTGTCTTCGCGGCCGATCCGTGGAACCCCGATGCATGGAGGCGGTTTCGTATGGGTATTTTGCAGTTTGGTGGCAGCCAACCGGATCAGATGGCAATGCTCGAACGCTTCCTTGGTCGCCAGCCTGCTTTCGATGCTCTCGCCAAAAGTCTTGCTCTTTGAGGCATGCCCCATGGTTCCAGTCCTCGCGCAATCCTTACAGCCTGGCCTATCCATGAACGGCAATCAACGACCATGGCAGTAAACAATTATTATCGGCCGCTCTTATAGGTCAAATGTCAAGCGTGTAGTATAAGTGCACTTGGCCATGACTTGACTGGTGAGGAAGTTTCGGCTCATCTCAGGCAACATTGCCGTCCAGCACTGCTACAATTACAGCGGGCGACTGCCTGCTAGACGCACTGCCGGCTCAATTGCAGGCTGTGCTGCGGGCTAGGATGACCCAGGGCTATTGATCCACCAGCCAACACAGCAGTGAACACGACATTATGCTAATTTTTACCCACTGTAACCGCCACCTTGTTAGTAAGTTACATTCGACGATGATACTCATCGGCCCTGCTGGTTGCCAGATGCCCGCTAGAAGCTACGGATGGCTGGCCGAGGTTGGTCCGGCAAAGTGCTCCCGACCACTGCCAAACGGTTTTCGGGTCAAGTGTAAGCCAGGCCTTCCTCGCAAGGGTGGTGGACATGCCGGCGGACGATTTTCGGGGGATTTCCACAGTCCAACAGGGCACCTGCAGCGTCGCACATGCTCGCAATGATGCTCAGCCCGGCAACGTGGGCTCACATCAGTGATGTCAGATCTTGGGCTGAACCTTGAAATCAGGCTGAAGATAACATCGCAGGTGACCACTAATTGCGAAAATAAATATCACGTGTGTTCTGGACGGCTTTGCCATCCACTGCGTTGTTTCTCAACGTCCGGCAATATCTCCATCTGCATCTCTGAGCAGATTACAGGCGGTACAATTCCTATAGCGGAGCCGGACAGATCTGATCCAACTTGCGACCATGATGACACAGACCACAGTGCCTGTGAACGGGCAACTCGATCAGGTTCACGACACCAGCTTTTACGGGTGCGGCGGGAGGGCTGGCGCTCCAACTTCTACGATGGATATGGAAACACCAAGCATGCCCGCTCTGACTGGCGTGAGCTCCGATGGCGAAGTTGACACCGAGTTCTTGATCGTCGGCTGCGGGCCAGCAGGGGCCTCGCTTGCATGTTTTCTGGCCTCATACGGTGCATGGACCTGTTCTCTAGACAGATAAGTACATACCGAGGCTGACTGGAAATAGGATTGACCGGCATTATGGTCAGCGCGGCCGCCGGTACGGCTAGCACTCCTCGAGCGCATATTACAAATATGGCCGCTATTGGTAAGTGCTGTGAATAAAACAGAGCTTGGAATTGTAATTGATTTTCCCGGTGCAGAATGTCTGCGAGACATTGGTCTTGAGCAGGAAGTCCGCGCAGTGGCTTCTCACGGTCATGCCATGATCCACACGAGATGGTGCCACAGTATGGCTGGCGAGGAGTATGCACGACTCTACTCTTGGGGCAACGATCCCCGACGGAAGGTGAGATCAAGTATTCTTGGGCTTCGGCTTGGCATGAGCCGTGCAGCGTTGCGTGATCAAATTATACCAACAGAAGTAGGGCGACTATGAGCTGGCAAGTCCGTGCGAACCAGTCGACATACCGCAGACATTACTAGAGCCGATACTCATCCGCTATGCAACGACGCACGGCTTCAAAGCTCGCTTTAGTACCAGTTTATTGTCATTTTCGGAAGACAGTGCAACAAACGTAATTACAGCTGTCCTGCGTGACGACATATCGAAGCTTGAGTTCAAGATTCGCACGAGGTATCTCTTCGGTGCTGATGGCGCTCAGAGCTGCGTGGTCAAGCAACTCAACCTGCCCCTGGACCACAAACCTGGACAGGGCCTCGCAATCAATGTGCTTGTGAAAGCAGACTTGTCCCACCTCGTTGACTCCCGGAAGGGCAACTTGCACTGGGTTATGCAACCGGACCGTGAACACCCCGAATTCGGCTGGATGGGCCTCGTGCGGATGGTCAAGCCCTGGCATGAGTGGATGTTTATCCTGCTTCCGAACAGAGACGCCGATGTGGGCATGAAGCCTGCCTCTCATGAGTACCTGAAACGAGTAAAAGACTTCATCGGAGACGATACCCCAGCCGAGATACTCAACGTCTCTAAATGGTTCATTAACGAGACCGTCGCGGAACAGTATTCCAAGGGCAACATGTGAGTGAAGAGTCTGTTTAAGCCGGTCATCCTCTTTTTCTCAACCACCTGGCGCTTACTTACAATGTCTCTAACAGCTTTTGCATCGGAGACGCTGTGCATCGCCATCCACCGTTCAATGGACTTGGAAGCAACACTTGCATTCAAGATGCTTACAATCTCGCGTGGAAGATTGCTTTCGTCCATCGGGGCCTCGCGTCACCGGAACTTCTCAAGACCTATAGCCAGGAGCGCCAGCCAGTAGGCAAATCAGTCATCACGAGGGCTAATCAGGCATTTCGCGAGCATCATCACGTATGGGAAGCTCTTGGTGCATTGCCTAAAGAGCTAGACGAGAGAAAACGCATTTTGGAGGAAGTCTCAGAGCCTACGCCGCAGGGGAAGATTCGCCGTGAGGAATTCCAGACAGCAATCCAGGGTACGGCGACTGAGTTCCATGGTCTTGGTATCGAGATGGGCCAGCATTACACTGGGCCCGGGGTATACAGTTTCGATGAGGCTACACCTTTTCAACTGACTGGTCAAGCCGCAGAGAACCCTGTGCTCTACCATGTGCCAAATACGTATCCTGGCTCACGGCTACCTCATGTCTGGCTGAACAAGGCTGTGCCAATCACACCTATCTCGACCATTGATCTCGCCGGACACGGTCGTTTCGTCCTGCTCACTGGCATTGGCGGAGGCTCATGGAAAGGTGCAGCAACAAAAGTTGCGGCGGAATATGGCGTGCCACTTGAGGTACATTCCATAGGCTTCCGCCAGGACTGGGAGGATTACTATTTCGAGTGGTCGAGATTGCGTGGCGTCGACGAGTCAGGCGCTGTGCTTGTCCGCCCAGATCGGTTCGTGGCGTGGAGAGCCCAGGAAGTCCTCGGCAGCGAGGAAGAATGCGCGGCCAAACTGGGTGAGGTGTTCAAAGCAATCCTAGGCAACGCCTAGAACGAATAATAAGCCGTTGCGCATATGAGGCCCATGAAGTGTCCGATATGCGTAGTCATTGTTTTCACATTATATAGCCCTGTGCTCGTTTCGTCTCTATCGCTTCTCTGGCCTACGAGTTCCTCCATTGCGCCGGCGCAGTCCATTTTTATAGAGGAGTGCTATCCGTAGAGCCAACTTTTACTAGTTGTAGAGCCGTCCTACATTTTTTTCTCGACCGCGACCTTGCCCCATGTTGCTGCGCCAGCGATTTTTAGTGGCATGGGACGACAGCGGCGCTCTGCCTACTGCTAGTAATTTGCTACTATTCCTACTGTTACTAGCATTGCTATCGTTGCTATCGTTGCTATCGTTGCTATCGTTGCTCTCGTTGCTGTCGTTGCTGTCGTTGCTGTCGTTGCTGTCGTTGCTGTCGTTGCTGTCGTTGCTGTCGTTGCTGTCATTGCTGTCATTGCTGTCGTTGCTGCTATGGGCTCTACAACTAGCAAGAGCTGGCTCTACAAATAGCACTCCTCTTTTTATAGGAAGAACCGCTGCAACCTGGCATTCGACACTAGCTAATGAGCTAAAATATTTGGAATCTGGCCCACTATGACAATATGTGTATGTTAGTCGGCGGACACTCCAACGAGGAGGTCTCTTAAATCGACGGGAAAGTCAAGAAGCCACCATTCGAGATTATCCTGCTGGACAACCCCCATAGTCGTTTGGGCTCCGGCTTCCAAGACTGGAGGATTCACGGAGGGAACATGGGGCATTGCCACGGATTCAGCAAGCGTCTCACGTGCGACACTGCTCCCTTCGTTCGCATTGTGAGTTGTTGCTGGGGATGGTGGGAGTAGAAGTCCATAATTTGGCGGACAGACTGGGGACTCGGATGTGAATTGTTGTTGATGCACCGAAGGGAAGCCCATCGATGGCCCGTCGGGACAGACAGCTGCAGTCGCATTACCAGTGTAATTAGTAGTGCTGCTGCCGCATTGCACGAAGATTGTCGTTTCACTTGGGGTTCCTAAGATGTCGGACGATTCTGTGATGAGTTAGTGGGTTGCACCCATGGTCTTGGTAGGCTGTAAGGGCGACGTCTTACCTTCATCAGGCACGCCCGCTGTCCGCCGGATGTCGTTTCGGCCCCGGTGGTCAGGACTCTCAGAAGATGGTCGGGCCCGGACCCACGAAGAACCCGCCGTATGCTCCTCCACTGAAGGCTCGTTTGGGCTGTCATAGCATGTTCGCGGTCGCCCGCCTTGACCTTCTTGAAAGTGGCTTTCCAGCTGCGCCTCGATAGACTCTAGATTTTCCTGCAGTGAAGTCTTCGCGTCCCAGAAACTTGCACATCTCTTATACGTTAGGTACAGCACATCGAACCGCGACTTGATAAGTCCCTGGTTTACCCCCCGTGAGCCGAGAAACCTGCGCACCAGTTGAACCGCACACGCAAGCCAAATCGTGCTGAGAAGGAAGGGGTTAATGTACTTGACATGTTCCTCAAAGCTCCGATTCACGATGGTGACAATGTTATCTGCGGCTTCAAAATACTGCTGTACAGAAGGGTCGTCCGAAATGTGACGGGTAACTTGAAGCGAGGACGAGCCCTGAGGTTTGCCGGCTTGGTTGTCTCTTCCCGTGCAGACAGGGTGGTATAGCAGATAATGCCGATAAATCATGAGCTGAGCCAGCTGAGTCATGACAAAAATGTTGTAAATTCCGCAGTGTAGTTGATGTCGAGGTTCTGTTTGAGCCGAATGTGGCGGGTCGAAGCTAAGATACTGGTTTCTGTAGCGCAGATGCTGCGGGAGCGCCAATGTAAAACACTTGACTGCATTTGCCAGCATTTCTAACCGCTGCCGAGCGTCTTCGACGGGACTTAAGCGCTCGTCGATCGGTGTCTGACTGGCCGTCCCTGCTCTTTCCATAAAATCTGAGTCGGACCGTACGCCACGAGGGTCAGAGATTTTCTGCGCGTCTTTCATGAGAGAGTTGACGACCATGAACCACGCTTTAGGCGACTGGTTTCCGGAGCCTTGAAGTGTCTTCCAACGCTGAATGGGGTTGCTATCCATGAAGGCGCTTGGGGCAGGTCGGTCGTTGAACCAGTCTGCGTCATCCACGGGCAGTAACGTTTCCATGTGTCTCCAGTCCATAGCCGTAGGTGTTCGCCGAATGGTGCTAGCGAAGACGTCCATCTCCCAAATAGCCCACCAAGCACGGCGCTTCTCTTCGCCATCCCGCCATTTGACCGGTTCGCTCGCGTCGCTGCGGTGGCTATTGCCTCGTGCGTCAATCAGATGTAGATTGAGCTCGTACGCCAGGCGCACGCACATGCCTAGTGATCTCCACGCCCTGCCGTGTACTCCACGTGTCAGTTGGCAGTGCGTTGCAATTATGAGTGCCTGAAGAATACAGAGGGTCGGTGGCTCGTCGCCACACTCTTTGAGGGATTCGTCGATTAGTTTAAGCGCTATGTCCAGAAAGTGGTCCGGCGGCGGGCAAATCGTCCGTACGGCCGGATATGTGTTCGTTTGACTAAGCCCTCCCTCTGCGGGATGGAATCTGGCTGCATAACTCATCATGGACGCCAGAAGCGCGCGAGCCTGGACGCGGGAAGAGATCTTTTCCAGCTTGTCCCGAAAGGACGGCTCATGGAAAAGGTTGATGGCCACCATGTTCGTGAAATAAAGCCGGATCCTATGCCCATGTTAGACCAGCCCATGCGCGACGACAATTCTGCATGTTGAAGCAACTTGCATCTCATCCACAAACTCATGGCACAGGCCGAGATCGTTGCAAGCTTGGGTCAAAAAATGCTGCTGGGCTTCTCCTCCGGACTTCCCCTCAAGCTGGTCTTTCTCTGGGGTTGAAGCGTCGTGGGATGGATGCAGTATAAAGGAGAGGTCGTTCGGTTTTATCCCGGACTCTCTTGCATGTCGCGACCATGGGCTCCATTGTTCCGTCGTGTTAGATGGTGGAGAGCTCTGTTCTGCGCCCCTTTCAGCGCATCCCTGTTCCCCCTCAGCGCGGCCGCCATCTCCAGAGACGAGGCCTGGGGAATGCAGATTCTCGCGACGAGTCTGCGCAGATGCGTCAGCTTGGTCATCCCGCCGTTTCCTCTTGCGGCGCTGAAGGGTCCCTGATTTTGTGGTTAGTATATCGGCTACGCCATAAACCTCTTGATACCCAGGCAACTTGCCGATTTTCGGACCAGGCTTCATGGGCCCCAATGGGTATTCGCAGTCCTGGTTTGTCTGCTCGCAAGCTTGGCATCGTGGGCGTTCGCGGTCGCTAGGACGAGGCTTTGTTAATTGGGCACGGCGAGGCTTACCAGGCGGCTTATCACGCTCACCATCTCACTTTGCGCCTACGAGACGAAATACAGTCAATTTGACGACGTGCTCAGCGTAAGCTCTGTAGGATATACCTTCGGCAAGAGTGGCACGAGATGTCGGGCTTGCGCCGTGCAGCTTGTCGTACTTCAACTTCCTGGGGCTGCATTGCGCCTGTAGAATCGTTTTACCGTGCTCGCGACAAATTGTGTGCAGTGAGGGGCGATCGACCTCACCGGCATGAGGATCCGGGGGTGTGTGGCTAGGATCCGGGGCTGGGAGCCGCCGGCTCGTGCGACCCGGGTTTGACGCCCTCTGTTGAATCGGGCGGAACTTGAGCGCCAGCATCAATAGCAACAGGGGCGGGGTTGGCACTTGAGAAGTTGACATAGACGTGGGCCTCCAAAGAGGAGAGTTCGAAGAAAGTGTCAGTCACCATGTTTGGCCTCGTGCCTGAAAGCATTGACCACCTCTAAGCAGTATCCACTGGTTGTGCAATGCTTGCATGCCCTCGCACTAGACATCGGCCAGTACTTCGTACTGTATTGGCCCTCTGTGCACAGCATTTTGTACGGACGAGCAAATCGATCAAGTAACCGCTGGTTTTGGACGGGGGCGGAGCCAACCGACCAGGGCTCCAATCCAGTTGGTGTAAACAGCCCACAGTATGGAACACGACGTCCAATGCACCCAAACATCGCCTAGCCGATGCCGCAGTTCGAATGTCCAATTTTGCAGCGACAACACCCGAATTCTATATGCAAGTAGCTACGGATGATAGATGGAAAATCGTTGTAGCTTTAAATAGTCCTTGATCATTTGGGTCGAGTTGGAAATTTACTTCGATTTGGAATGCATTGTCTGGTGTTGTCGAATCCCATGTTGATAGCTTTCTTCATCATATCCCACAATCAAGTGTCCAACCAACCATCTTGCAGCACTGCCCGGGGTCTTGACCAACAGTTTACCAGTTGGTCCGTCCAGGCGGACTGAATTGCTGGGGTTACCAGTCCTGTGCTTGAGAATGTCTTCCAGCAGTCCGCTTCAGCAGTCGCAATGCCCCGCATGGTCCTGTACTCCAGGCCCCCTCTGTCGGCCCGCCGACATGTGCTGGGTTACGGTGAGGGTCAGTCGCCCAATTCCCAGCGGTTCCCTCGCTGCATCGGGCCTGAGCCAAAGGGGGTCGGGACGGGGGTTTGCGTAGATGTGTGTTACAGCCGTCCGAGCCCTGAAGGGGTCACGCGACATCTTCGGGGGAATTGCCAACCACAACAGGCGCACCGAAAACCCCCCGACTGCTGCTCGGCCAAGCTGCCACAGTAACCCTGTTGACGAGCTGCCAGGGGTGCCCCCCGAAGACCCCCCGACGGGTGCTCAGGAAAGCGAGCCAAGACAACGTTTTATTAAGCAGCCGTGGCCACCAATTACTGTTGCCTCACGGTTTAAATCGTTTAATATGGAGGTTGTGGCCCATCAGGATGTGATGAAGTTCGTTGCGACTAAGCCCAGCACCGGGACCGGAGTCCCAACCGGCTGTGTTCCGCTCAAGCATGCGTAATTGACGAAATATCAAGTGACCGCCTGCGTTGAACTACGTCCCCATCTTTCTTCTATAGCCCCTGGTCATTCCTTGCCCGCAGCCACAATTATGCACCAGAGCATCTGAGGTCCCGCGCCAAGCTGTTGACATTAATCACACGTATATACTACATTCGCAACCCTGATACTTCACGCGTTATGGACCTCAAACCGACGACGAGTCAGATGACCCTCGACAATGAAGACAAGCCAGTACCTCATAGTCCGCACGACTATAGTCCCGACCCCGAAAGCGTGCTACCTGAGCTTCAACACAATGCCCTTGCCAAAGATGGGCATACCATTCTTATCCCAACGCCAAGCGATGATCCGGCAGACCCCCTGAACTGGTCCTCGACCAAGAAACATTTTGTCCTTCTGGTCATATCCTGGACTGCCCTCCTGCCAGACTACGGCTCTGCTACGGGCGCAGTAACTCTTCTCCCACAATCAGAAATCTGGAAGCTGAGCCCAGATACCGTGAACCATTCCCAAGTTGGAAATGTCTTCATGCTGGGGGCCGGCGGTGTCGTCGTTGTTGCCTTGTCCGCATACTTTGGTCGTCTTCCGGTCCTCTTCTGGTTCCTGGTCATTTCCACCGCCACTGCCGCTTGGTGCGCGTCTGCAGACACCTTCGATAGCTTCATGGCTGCGCGAATACTCAACGGATTCTTCTCTACAGTAAAGTAGCCTTGGAAAGTTTTTGCAGGCCGAATTATTGGCTAATGCCTGACAGGTGGCCCAAGGCGGAGGGTTAATGTTCATCAACGACATGTTCTTTTTCCATGAACGAGCTCGGAAGATCAATATTTGGGCCGGGTTTATCATTACGAGTAGGCCAATGTCAATCACCCCGTATCGTTTCATCTTTACTGACACCGTTCATCCACAAGGTCCATATTTTGGGCCTCTATTTACAGCATTCATCATCTCGACTCAGAAATGGAATGTGGCATTTTGGCTGCTCTTCACCATGACCAGTCTGGCTCTGGTTCTTTCAGTCTTCATTCCTGAGACTTACTACAACCGACAGGCCCATCGAGCTCCTTCAAACGGGTCATGGATTAGCACTCTTATCGGTGTGCATCAGCGCCGCGTAGATCTGCTAAGGCCGAACACCTTTGTCGACGCTATGCTTCGACCTGTACAAGCCTTGTGCAAAATACCAGTGTTACTAATCACGATCTACTACTTTTTGACATTCGCATGGGTGGTTGGCATTAATAGTACGTCTGTTCAGAGTCCATAAACCTTACATCAAGTAGCTAACAGCTCAGCGACCTTATCGATCTTCTTGACGCCTCTATATGGCTTTGGACCAAAGCAGATAGGGTAAGTTTCTGTGCCCCTTACCCTTTCTAGGCTTCCCAGCTCTAGTTGTCGTATAGCGATAACGCATGCACCGAGCGTGTTCCTCGCTCTTGTTCAGCAAACACCAGTCATTAAGCAATGCGCCAGGTTCTTCTACTTCACGCCTGTGGTTGCTGCCCTTCTCGGTGAACTATCCGGTCACTGGTGTCACGATCTCATCGCACGATACTACACCCGCAAGCACCACGGCCACTTCGAACCAGAGGCCCGGCTCCGAGCAATCTTCATCTCAACGCCTTTTATGGTTGCCGGCGTTGTGCTTTTAGGATTTGCCCTCGAGAACGCATATCATTACATGATTGCGTCTTTGGGATGGGGCCTGTATGTATTCGGTATCATGATCACTACGGTCTCCATTACTGCGTACGGGCTCGACAGCTATCCCAATGGAAGCGGCGAGATTGCTGCTTGGATTAACATGGCGAGAACAGCCGGCGGCTTTATTGTCAGTTATTTCCAAATAAAGTGGGCGGATGCGATGGGACCGAAGGGCAGTTTCGGTGTGCAGGCTGGAGTCATCGCTGGTGCTTCTATCATACCTGTGTGTCTGATGATCTGGGGCAAGACGCTGAGGGACAGGAGCGGAGCCTTGGGGTTCAAAACCGCCTGATGCCATTGATAGTAATCTAGAGTCTTTGTCCCGTGAAATAAGTAGCCTGTTGTACTGCCGCTCCTGCCGTGCGTCTTGTGCCTCTCGTGGCTGCAATCCTAGCCCCCAATTGTCTTCATGGGGACACATTAGGGAGACAGATTGGCAACAGCGCAGCCTCGAGTGGAAGCCATTTCGCTCAAAGGTTCCAGGTACATGTTGTCCACATGTTTATCCTGGCCAGCAACATTCCTCTCGGCTTTTGAGTGAAAGCGTCAAAACACTAACGACTTTATACACATCCCCATTTAACCATACTGCACTTCTTCTCATATTGTACCATTGGTGTATCTCCGCGACCTCTCCTCAATCATCTCACGCTTGACGCAAGGAGTCATGCATCACGAGCCACTGACGGATACCCATCACTCTGTGAGACTGCAGAGCGAAGTACAGAGAGTACTCGTCAGGAGTGGAATTGCCTCTCAAGAAGTTTTCCGTGGAGAGTGCATATGTGCAGCATCGTATGCCCAATCGCTGGAACGTTGGAGGGCTGAGCGATGCCCGAAGAGCCATCCTAGCACCTTGACCGTTTCAACCAAGGTTCTTCCGTCCAGAAAGCTGAACGAGTCGATCGGCAAGTGGAAGCTTGGTGTATTTCGTCTCGTACAGATACCAACACAGCATCGGCTTGTTCTTGAGCGGAGAGGAAGCGCGCACTTGACCGTGGAGAAGGCCCGACACATTGAAGTTTGCCCTACAGAGGTGTCGATGCAGCATCGACGCAGTCTCGTATGGTGGGTAGGTTTGCGCTCGGCCGCGAACAACCCTCGGTTCATTTCTCGGAGCGCTGTGCCCAGGTGAGGTTAGAAGGAGTCAGTGGAGGGGACCCGTGAATGATCGCGTTCCGGGCTGCCATACCTAGAACAAGCCACAAGTTGAACTGCGGTAGAAGAGCTGTGGTCATCTGACGACCCTATCATTGTACCTGAAGGACTTTCACCGGAGTGAATGATCGTCTCGGATGGTCGTTTGGCGGCCATTGAGCTGTCGAAGGAGCTGGATAGGAACATGCAGTGAAAGAAAGGTCCGGTGTGTCTGACGGTCGTGTTTGGTCAGTGCTTAAACCGGCAGTCATCCATAGAAGCCGGAGGTCTTTATATTTGGCCCTGGCCTGGAAAACAAGCGAGTCGTGACTTTCAAGTCCATGTTCAATGTCTTTCAGCCCACGTCATGCTCTGTAGAGGCGCGAGGCAAATGACTGTTTTATTTTTGTTCAGGATCGCAAGGCGGCAGTCCTGCGTTGAGGACTGTAATTGGAGCTTCACATGCAGTGCCATGGTCTCTTACTTGTTACTTGACGTGCAAGAGGCATTCATTGCTTCTGCGATGCACACGAGCAATTACCCGGGCGGTGCACAGCTGTCTGCGGTACACCGAACTGCAGTGGCTGCGCACCCTTCAGACATTTATTTCCGGTCTCATCGTGCAGCATCCAATAGACACCCTTGCCCCTTGACAAATACGGACAAACAGGACGAAAGCCAAACAGATGTATGTAGTCGACTGATTGACGCAGTCTGCATTCATCCGGATTGGGAATCAACGTGCCAAGAATAGCCCCTTCCTTCCTTGTAGGTCTCATCTTCCGTGAAGAGGCACAGGGGCCGAGTCTTTTCAGCTTTCGACGTGCTCGTTGCACAGGTGACGCAGCTGCGGCTTGCTTCGTCTCGTACTGACGGTCAGTCATGTCCCTGCCTCAAATCGCCGTTTCTCAAGCCGGTTTGGCCAAGGACTTGGTCGTAAAGCAGTTCATACCGGCACTGTCTGTGCCACTCGGGGACTGCTGTTGATCAGTCACCCAGTGTGTGACGTTGCCGGGGTCGGCGGAAGTGCCTCGTACTTGGTGCGAACCACCATCGCGCAGCACTTCGATCGTTTTCACGCAAGCACGAGTCAATCCCACGTGGGTGCGTGCCCGGAGGTGCTCTCACCCCGCATGTCCATGGGATCATGGATGTTGGGGCCGGTCATGCTCGGCCGAGACCACCCTGAGCCCTGCTTGTCAAGCCCAACCGTGCGACACAACCTTGCGCGGGTGCCTGTGAAGAATCGCAGCCCCGGTCGTGCGGCTGCATGTGCAAAGGAACTCGTCGTACCTTGCTCAATTCGTACTTTATTTCACTGCCTCCATGGCGCTGCAATTTGAGGAGCGGCCTGCTTGACTGGCTCAGGGCGACGACAAGGCTCGACCCGGGACGAAGCAATTGCGAGGATTGCGATGCAGTCCAAATCTGCGGTTGGCGAGAATGAGCCAGAGGCATGCTCGCACACAGCCAGCAAGCCGCCAGACCGGCCGATTCTGCGACCGCGGCCTAGACTGCATGCTCAATCTCGCGATCGACACCGGCCATTGCCCAGCAATGTCCCAGACTGCCGACCATCAGGCAGTGTTACGTCCTTTATCCAATATCTGCCGCCTTTCGCTGCCTTGTCTCTGCCTGCTGGTCCATCGTGACACCTACTCGCTCACCGTGTTGGCGTCCTGGAGCTGGCAGACCTGCACAGCTGCACCCCTGTCGATCCGCGGGGCGCCTACACGCCATTCTGGCATCGCTGAGATTGCTCCCTGCAAAGCTGACACTCGCCTCGGGAGTCACAACATGCCTCAGCCACGGTCGCCCGCGAGATTGTTCATATGCGCTTTCATGCCGCGTAACGAGCTGCTTCCCGTCCCCTGCGCGCTCCTCTCATCTGGCGTTGTCGGAGCTCCATTCACGATCCCCTGATTCCCTGCCTGGCGAAGCAATTGCCAGTGACAGCCGCGTCTCACCGCCATGAGGCTCCTCAACACCACCACCCTCGCCCTCGAGTCGTTCCCCTCCCGGCCGCCTCCCTACGCCATCCTCTCGCACACATGGCTCACCGAGGAGGGCGCCGAGCCCACGCTCCGGGACGTTCTGGCGGGGACGCACACCGACAAGCCCGGCTGGGCCAAGATCGTCGACTTTTGCCGCGCCGTAGCCTCGACCGGCCTCATCTACGCGTGGGCCGACACGGTCTGCATCGACAAGACTAGCAGCGCGGAGCTGTCCGAGGCCATCAACGCCATGTTTCGCTGGTACCGCCGCGCCGATTGCTGCTTTGCCTACCTCGCCGACGTACCAGACGTTGACCGTTACGCTGAAGCCTCAGAACCAGGCCAAGGCACCGTGAACGAGCCCGGCCCGGCGTTCGAGCGCTCCCGATGGTTCACCCGCGGCTGGACCCTGCAGGAGCTCCTCGCCCCTCGGCGCGTTACCTTCTTCTCGCAGTCGTGGCGCCGCATCGGCACACGCGCGTCCCTCGCACAGCGCATCTCCACGCGCACGCGCATCCCCGTGCCCGTCCTACTCACGGGCTCGTGGCGCCGCGATGCCAGCGCCCACGCCGCCGCGCGCATGTCCTGGGCCGCCGGCCGCGCCACCACCCGCCCCGAGGACGCCGCCTACTGCCTGCTCGGCCTCTTCGGCATCCACATGCCCCTTCTGTACGGCGAGGGCGGGCCGCGCGCCTTCGTCCGCCTGCAGGAGGAGGTGCTGCGCCGGGGCGAGGACTGCTCGCTGCTGGTGTGGGACGCCTCGGCGCTGGAGGACGGTGACTTTGCGGATGACGACGATGATGACGGGTACGTTGACGATGACGGGTACGTTGACGACTACGAAGGCGGCGAGCGGCGGAGAATGGTCGTCGGCGCGTTGGCTCCGAGGGCGGACTGCTTCGCCGACAGCGGCAACATCGCGTGCCACCCCGCCTCCCCCGATGCCCCTGACAGCGTCATCACGTCGACGAGCCGCGGCCTGAGCGTCCAGATGTGCGTCATGACGCGCGAGGACGGCCCGCCTGACGAACGGCTAGGTGTGCTACCGTGCCACGTTCGCGGTGACATGGCCACGGTGATAGCCCTGCCGCTGGTGCCCCTGGACACTGCGGGGAGCGTCGGCAGCATCGCCGTGGGCATGCCGACGCAGACGTACGCGCGCGCGCGCGCCGCGCCCGTAGTTCTCCCCATGGTGCTCCCCGCGCTCGCGTCGCAGGCCGTTCTCCTTCCCAGGCAGTCTAGCTGGGGACCGGGACCAACAGAGGGACGCGTCGTGGCGCGGAGTGACACGACCTGGTGGCTCAAGTACTTTTCGGGCAACAGCTGCGACTTGCTCGGTTCGTGGACGGCGCCTTGGCCAGACGCTGCGTCGTCGTCGGAACCCTTCCCCCCTTCGCCGTGGCAGAGTGACCCGTCGCCACCCCCTAGCCCCTGTCTCGCATCACCGTCTTCCCCATTATCATGGACACGTAACGACCCAACACAGACCATGACGCTTCTCATTCCACAGACAATCATGACTGCCCGCGGCAAATCGCTCCCCTTGCCAGGCCCCGTGTCGTCGGTCGCGGCGTTCCGGGTCCGAGGTCGAGAGGAATACTTCGCCGTACGCATGGAGCTGGGTCCAGGCGACGGCACGGCCAGGGTTGAGCTGAGCGCTCTCAACGGCGCGCCGCACCAAGACGAAGACATGCTACAGCTGGTTAAGGGCGGCGGCGCGGGATTAACCGTGCTCGAGCTTCCCAGTGCTACTATCTCGGTGCGCTTTAGCATCGACGACGTCAGGGGCACGCTGACCAACGTCGTCAACGTCATCTGCATGAGGCCCTTAGGGCGCAGTTGATTCACCCACAATATGTGCACCCGCACGAACAAACGATTTACACCAAAGTGTTATTAGTGCTGGGCTTGGTGCTGTTGTCCACGGCCATCGCTATGTGAAGACAACCCACTCATTCCCGGCGTACAAAATAACAAAAGAAAACAATGGGCGAGCCGGCATGAAGCACGGCACCGCGCGACCGAATCGACGCGACAAGAAACACGGCCTTGTAATGATGCCCCTCGCCCGATAACAAACGCGCAAAAGTAATGAAACGCCACTCAAGATGGTCTCAGCGCTTGATGTCCCAATCTCGAGTTCCTCACCCAAACGTGTGTCGAATGCGGTATGCCTGATGCCTGTCTTTCCGCGGCCCAATGAACCAAAACGCAGCTTTCCGGTCCGCCCAAGCCAGTTGGGCCAGTTCTACCGCCAAAATGCATCGGTCTGGTGTTTTGAACTCCCCGCTCCAGGGCTCTAAGTCTTCATGATATCCGCGTCAAACCCGACGAGTGCCGTAATGCAGTCGGTCTCCGTGTGCGTAAGTTGTAAGGCGTGATACAAAGCCGCCATGATGCCCAGGGCATGCGAGCGGCTACGAGTCGCCCGCAGAGGCCAGTCGCGCGCTTGAAACGAGCCAGAGGCCCAAGACCAAGGTCGAAAAGACCAGGGCGCGGAAAAAGGTTCGCAGGCGAACCGGGTTGGTCCTCGCGACGTCAGACCTGAGGGGAAGCGACGAGGCCTGAAACGAGCTGATGTACTCAACATCACAGTCGCGAACCTTGGGCTCGGCGTAGGACTTGTACTCGGCCAAGGCAGTATCGGTGCGCCAGCCCGACAACTTGCGAATCACGGCAACGACGCAGCCGGTACGATGCTTGCCGTGGTTGCAATGGATGAGAAGAGGCTGGTTTCTGCGATCCAATACAAGCTCTAGGATGGCCTTCATTGTGGGCAGGGGGATGGCCTCCTTCTTGGTGCCCTTCATGTCGAAGACGACCTGCCGAACGCCATTTCTGGTGGCGAACGCATTGAGATCATAGTCCAACTCGTCCTTCTTTACCAGCGTGCTGTCAATGGTCAGCTGGGTTTGGCCAATGGATGCCTTGGGAGAGGGAGCATCTTACACGACCGTCTTGAGCTTGAGACCCTCCAAGAATTCGTAGTCGCTCGGTTTGGGGTAGCTGCTGCGGTAGACGCCCGGGATCACCATGCCAAAGTTGACAGGGCGGCCGCTGGCGGGGGCAAGTGCAGAGTCATGGGGGCGAGTGACAGCCACAGCGCTGGGGACCGCTACATCGCGTCAGTGGTGTCGCGTCTCTGTGAATACGCCGGCGGGCGCGGCCTAGTGTGAACTTACTCATCGGCTCGCCATGCTGCCTTGCAGGGCCAGCATTGCTCGGCTCCCATGTTACGCTATTGATGCTTTGGGATCGGGACGTCGAAAAAATGGACGACGCAGAGGATGCGGACGAGGAAGAGCTCTCGCTTGTTGTCGTGCTGCCACGCGGGAGTTCCTCAAAGGCTTGGGCAAACTGTTGCTGAATGTCGTCCTCCTTGACTGATGCGCGGGAGTCGCGGCGAGGTCGAGACATGATTGTCTTTTGACCTTCCTCGTGGTGCTTTGTCTCGTCGACGTATATGCGTGAGTTTCTCTTGGAGGCCATATCTCGGCACGATGGTGTCGCTGATGGTAGTCGGTTTGTGCGAGGGGGAAGGCGAGAGTCGTGGTGATCTGTATGGAGGGAATGGAACAGTAGTGGTACCAACGGTGGTGTCGGATGTTGCGTGAGGGCAGCAGTTGTCAAATGGAAGGTCGGGGAGAGTGTATATATGGCGAGAGGACCGCGATACGGCGGAGGATAGTTTGTCGTGAGAGAAAGCCAGTCGAGGCCGGCCTACGAGGACCGATGTCGAGGTGCTCGCGTGCGTCGCAGTCTACAAAGGACTGGACTTGGCTTTGTAGGCAACAAGCTGGACCTGGGTCGCCATCTTGTCTAGTAGGGAGAGAGTTGCGGCTAGATTTAAGGGCAAGAATAAAACGAAGACGGCCACGAGGCTCGGTCAACCAGATTGGCCCAGTGCGAGACAGGCTGGCAGGGAGACGAGCGTGGGATGAGTTTGGGATGCGAGCATGGGGTGGGCGAAGAAGTAGAAGAAGTAGGGGAAACAAGGTGTGGGCGGCGCAGGAGCAGGGGCCAGCCCAGGTCGGCCACCTACCAAAATTGGTACCACTGGGTCGGCGTGCTAGGCGATCCCGTAGGTCCACTGCGACGACCACTAACACGCTACCCAAGCAGGTACGTGACCCTCCGGGCAGCCTGGCTTGTGGTGGCGGCGACTGCGGGACGCGGGCAGCGAGCCTTTGTGGGTACCTGAAGTACCTAAGGTGCGGGCGGACAAAAAAGGCGTGGACAGACCTGACGGACACTCTGGTGGAGTGGGCCAGCACAGTGCACGGCCCAGCTGCAGCCACCGGCCCAGACTCGCCAGGGCTCCCCGCAATGCGCTGCCGGGAGCAGATCTGGGCAGTTGGCCAGGGTCCCTGGACGGTGAGCCTGGGCCGGCCAGCACTGTGCGGTCTGACCACCCGCAATGCCAGCGTCACCCCATGCCTGCCGAACGGGGCGCCGACGATGCGAGGCGAAGAAGACAGATGAGTCGGCCAAGCGTGCTCCCATCATCACCATCATCATCAGCTCGAGGACCCGCCGCCCGTCTTGGATGGCGTACGCGATGGCACGCGTCCACAGCGACGGGCGCGGATCTGCACCGCCGCCACGGGCCAGCAGCACGAGCAGGAGCTGCCACGTACGGCGGCAATTACGCAGAGAGGCAGCCGCAGCGCTTGGGCACGAAGACGATCTCGCAGATCTGCCCTGCAAGAAGGGACGGGCGGACGCGCCGTCGCACTTACTGTAACAGGTAGGTTTGTGTGGTGGCTCCGTTTGTGTGTGCGCCAACGTGAGCTGGGCTGGGCTGGGCCGGGCTGGCTTGACTGAGGCGAGATAGAGTTGTGGCGTCCACAGCAACGAGATGATGAGACGAGACGAGGAGGAGCATGACGACGACAGGCAGAGGGTTGGTTGTGGTGGCACGCGTTGAGCTGTGCCTTGCAGGACTGGCGCTCTTGGCTGTGCAGCATGACACGACGGGATTTCCAAGACGGGCGCGTCACCACTGCACGTTGCGAGGGTTTCTGGGTTCAATTGTTGCCGATGCGACGCGGCGTGTCCCGCGAACCTTGGAAGTGGCCCTGCAGTGGCAGGGACGAGCCCAGCAAGCCCAGATAAAATGCAAATCCGCGCTAAACCTTTTTTGGTCCTCCGGGTTCAAGATCGGAGCTCGGAAGTCGCGACGGGCTGCTCTCGGCATCTCACCTGGAGAGCTTGACTTCTGGGGCCTCAACAGACTCAACGCTCAACCTGCCCTTCGAGATCGTCGGCGCCTCCCAACTCGCCTCGCGCATTCCGCTGCTGCGCCGACGCCGCCATGTCATTCATCACGGTCGCTGCGGCCACGCTGCCCAGCGTGCCGCTGGACTTTCAGGGCAATCGCGACCGCATCATCGAGTCCATTCGTCTTGCCAAAGCAAAGGGCGCAACCCTGCGCACAGGTCCTGAGGTGCCATCTCCCCACAATCTCATCGGTATAGCAAGAAATCTGACTATAGACCCCCATGTAGCTTGAAATTCCCGGGTATTCCTGCCTGGATCATCATCTCGGTTAGTCTTCTCTCACCACTTCTCCTGTGCTCTCCGCTGCACAACAAAGATGCGTCCTGGGGTGATTCACTCACACGACTCCTCCGTACTGCAGAGGGAGACACTGTCATTCACTCATGGGAAGTCCTCGCCGACATCATCAAGGATGAGGCCTGCAAGGGGATGCTCATCGACGTTGGCATGGGCTGCCGCCACCGCAACATCCTCTACAATTGCCGCGTCCTGTGCACATACAAGCGTATTCTCTTCATCCGCCCCAAGATGTCACTCGCCAACGACGGCCTGTATCGTGAGACGCGCCACTTCACTGCCTGGCCCAAGAAGATGCAGACGGAGACGTACTATCTCGAGAGCGTCATCGGCAACATCACTGGCCAACGCAGTGTGCCAATTGGAGATGCCATCCTCTCCACCCTCGACACCGCTATCGGGTGTGAGACGTGCGAGGAGATGTTCACCCCCAGCAACCCGTCAACCTACATGTCTCTTAATGGCTGCGAGATTATTCTCAACAGCAGTGCATCCCACGCCGAGCTTCGCAAGCTGAGGACCCGCATCGATCTCATCGCCAACTCCACGAGGAAGACTGGTGGCTGCTACGTCTATGCCAACGCCATCGGCGTCGATGGAGAAGCGCGCATGATGTTCGACGGTTCGTCCATGGTTCTTCTCAATGGAAAAGTGATGGAGCAGGGGCCGCAGTTCTCCCTTCAGCCCGTTCATGTTGTCACGGCCACCATCGACATTGAGGAGATTCGCAGCTTCCGTTGCAGCATCTCGCGAAACGTGCAAGGTGCTGCGCAGCCCGACTACCCGCGCGTCGAGTTTGACATGCGCTTGTCGCGTCCCGCTGATCAGGTCTTCCTCTCCGACACCATCCAAATCTCGCGCCCTATTGAGCCGCGCATTCTCGACCCTATGGCTGAGATATGGCTGAGCACGGCCGTCTATCTCTGGCAGTACTTGACCCGGACAAACTCTGCTGGCTTCTTCCTTAGTCTCTCTGGCGGACTCGACAGCTCCACGGTCGCCCTCTTTGTCCACGGCATGGCCCGGCTCGTCATATCCTCGATAGAGGCTGGCGAGGTGACCACGTTGGCAGACCTGAGGCGGGTCACTGGAGTAAAGGACTTTACGCCCAAGTCGCCAGATGAGATCGTCAACCGGCTACTCACGACGTGCTACACGGGCACTGTCAACTCTTCCGAGGAAACGAAATCGCGCGCCCGGCGCTTAGCAGAGAAGCTTGGAGCGTGGCATTTGGATATTCCCATCGATGCCGCCATCGAAGCGCACCAGTCCCTTGTCAAGACTGCGCTGAACTTCACTCCCCATTACAGTGTTGAAGGTGGCACCCAGGCCGAGAACTTGGCCCTACAGAACCTGCAAGCGCGCAACCGCATGGTGGTACAGTACACGCTCGCTCAGCTTGTGACCACGGCCAGACAGTTGCCTCGAGCTGGCTCGGCGTTGCTGGTGCTCACTAGCGGCAATGTGGTAAGTCCGCGACTCTGTAGCCAAACAAATTTTGAAGGCTGACGTGCATCAGGACGAGAATCTGCGCGGCTACTACACAAAGTACGATGCTTCATCGGGAGACATTGCCCCGCTGGGAAGCATATCCAAGAATGACGCGAAACGTTTTCAGGCGTAAGTTACGACCCAACGTGTTCGAGATGATTACAGCAGGGGCTAACTGATCCAGATGGGCACGTGAAAACTGGAATCTTCCCATCATGACGGTATGGCGACCCCAGGGCAGCAAACGACAGGACGCTGACATGGGCAGGAATTCATCGAAGCAACGCCGACGGCCGAACTGCTGCCGCTATCCGCGGGTGTACAAGATGATGAATCAGAAAACGAGTGCGTACCTGCCCTCTCGTGCATTGGTCCTGTCTGACATAAGTGCAGAATGGGCCTCACCTACGACGAGCTCTCCATGTTTGGCATCCTCCGCAAGGTGGACAAGCTCGGGCCGTGGTCTTGCTACCTCCGCCTGCTTGGCGTCTGGAAAGAAAAGGAGGGGATGACGCCCAACAAAATTGCCGAAAAGGTGATGCGCTTTTTCAGGAACTATGCCATCAACCGACACAAGGCCACCATCATCACACCATCGATCCATTTGTCGGCCTACAGTTCGTTTCCCGTGCCTCCCCTGCGCCCTCGCGCCGCTGACACCAAATACAGATCCCGACGATAATCGAGCTGACGAGCGGCCATTTCTGTATGTCGTAAACTGGCCGTGGCAATTCAACAAGATACGCGACCATGCAGAAGAGCTGGAACGCCGGCTAAGCAAGGCGGTGCATAAGGCTTGAATGCCGCTTTTGACTACACCTAGAACTCCAAATAGACTGGCCAGCTAGACGTTTATGTGTTTCCTGGGGCCTGGCTCGACTTTCGATGGATGGGTGCGATCTCAACCATGGAACCAGCGCCAACTGTGGAAAAGTCCGGGGGGCCATTTGGGGGGTGGGGGGGAGGTCCGTGGACATTCTCAGTGGGCGACGTGCCCCGGAGGACCCTGAAAAGTGTCGTCATTGCGCTAATCATCCGCCCAGTCCGTGGCCTCCCGGCTCTTTGTATTTGGTGCTGTCGTGTGTGGCCACCCGGTCGTGCCGCAACAGCTGCAGGGCAGTCCATGCACGCGACGCCTCACATCAGGTAGCAGGTCGCCACGGACGGCCCTCAGTGCCGCGATTGTCGGATGAGGGGGCGAGGCAGGCTCCATTGCTCCATTGCCCGCAGCGGTGACGGGGGCGGACTGGTCGTGTGCTATGTTGCCTTACTCGTGTCTGGTTTGCGGTGCCTCTGTTCTCGAAGCACGGCGAAAGCAACGTGGTGTGACATTGTCCCAGCTGAAGGTTTCCACCGCGGTGCCGTGGAGCATGAACGGCGGTGCCCAGCCGAGTTTCAGTGGAGGTTGAGCACATGCTCCATTGTGGTGTGCCTTCCGGGATTGCAACATTGACTCCACGGAGCCTTGGGGCTCCAAGGGGCAACGGCCATGCGGGCTGTCTTCTCTTGGAAGCATTCCATGTGGGAGGGATGGACTGCGCACTGGGGCCCCTACAGCGCACTGTCACGGAGCCCGGCAGCCCACCCGTGGACCCGACAGCCCTAGCCCACGTCCACACCTGCCTGCACCTCAATGCCCTGTCCAGTGGCACAGCTCGTCGCTGCCAACGCCCCTTTGTCGACTGCATTGCGCGACACGTCATGTCCCACGCAGCGAGTGTCGGCATGTCGGCGAAGTGCATTGACGATGCAGTCTTTCGTACGAGCATGCTCACTTCCCATCTGATGCGAGCATTGCACACACCGGAGCGCAGCATCCACAGACAAACGGTGGTGGCAGCCACCTTACTATCTAGCGCTCCAGGCCCGTAATTACGGCACCCTCGGAGATCGAGCCACAATGACGGCGGCCACGGACTTTACGTAGGCTGTGCGCTTCTTTTTTGTCACCCTCTCCCTCACCACTACCACCGCGATCACTGAGTGACAAACCGCCTGCCGCGTTACAAACCAGCCAGCCCACCACCTGGGCACCCCCTTCGCTGCTCGCTCCCCCCGCGAAATCCGTTCCGACGTCTCGGTTCGGGGATGCCATTGAGCCCAGACTCCCCTGCCTCCCCTGCCCGACCAGTGACCACTGAGACGGCCGGGATTGATGTGTGTTGCCGTGTCGCAGATGCGGCCTGTGTTGCCGTCCGTCACGAATGCCGCGACGGTGACATGTGGCACGCGACAGCCTGCCGCATGCGGGCGCGGATTGTCTCACCCAAAGCTGTTGGCCGTGATGTATTCTTAGCAGTCGCTGCAAGGAGAGTACGGGTAGCTTTGCCGTTTGGAATGCGCCATCCAGCGGACTTTTTTTTTTTCTTCCTGGGCGGCGTTGACGATGGCCCCCAGCCCACGACGGGGGCCGCCAGCTTCTCTCCACCCATCGTCAGATCCAGCGACTCCGAGTGGCTGGAGAAGCTCCAGGCACGAGCTATTCGAACGAGTAGTCCAAGCCCTGCCATCACTAACTGGCAATGGCAGAGACCGTAGTACCGCTCCGTGCCGTCGGATGGGTTCCTTTTGCGGTCCAGGCCACGCGACGACTTTCCCCTTCGTTTCACCGAGCCGTCTGTCTTCAGCAAGCAAGCCTTGCCGTCAGCTAGCCTGCCGCAAGACACCGATGCAAGAGGCGGCGTTAGGCCCTTCTCGTCACCGAACGGACGGGCAGCGGAGGCTTTTGCCCTCCATCCTTCCCGGCCCCACACCAGGGCCCGGTCCGTCTCAACCACACCTCGCTCCACATCAATGCTCGTTTGGGCAGACGTCTTTGTCTCGTTCCAGCTTCAACCTCCCTTGCATCGGCAGGCCCTGCCGGGCTTGACGATTGCAGGCTGCGTAGTGCCCGATTTGGTCCGTTTGGTCTTACGTATTCGAGTCGTCTAGGGTGCGCGTCGCTGAACAGAAACCCCAGCCAATACAGCCCTTGGCGAAAGCATCGAGTCCAAACTCCAAACACGGGTGCCTGTCACACACGAGCGTCGCTGCGTCGCATCGTGGTTCCTGCGCGACGCTTTCCGTGACATCGTAGCTTCCTCAACCCGTCGCGGGCCGGGCAATTAGACAAAGCCACCCTCCTTAACCGCACATTCGCCGAGACATTGAGCTGTACACGCTGTGGCCGAAAGCCGCAAGTCCAGCGTCTGAACAACACTGGAGGTAAAAGCTGTTTCCTTTCTGCGCTAGCATTATCCTGCAGCCCGCGCTCAAGTGCTCGTTTGGATGCCTTAACGCATCTTGTTGCCCTACTACTGCTCTTTTACATGAGGCCAGATTCCGTTTCGGGTTGTGTTATCCAGCGGACCGGATGTTTTCTGGGAGTTGTCCCTACGTCCCTTGACCTCAATGCGTTCAAATGTCCCCAATGTGAGGCTGGACAGTCAAGTGTCCTGTGTACCTCGTGAGTCACGAATTCGCGCGAAGGATAGTTCCCGGGCTGACTGCAAGAATGACTTGTACAGTTGATTGACGGATACATTACCGCGCAGTCAATATATTGCACAGTCACTCCATTTGTCACAGTTACTTTCCCTACTGTAATTATGCCCTCATAGGCCTCGACTCCAAATCCACCTGCCGTGCATCGGCCGAGCCCGCTCGCGCTCCAGACTCTTCTCAAATATAAAACCCATCCCCAGCCATCCAGCCTGCTGCTGCTATCTCAGACCCAACCATGGCATTCGCACATCGAGTGAGTTGCGGTGTGAATCGCCTGGCATCGACGTTCGGCCGCTTCGCTAAAAGATGTCATTCGTCATGGGCCATTTCCGAGGAAGATTTGGCACGATACTGCCGGGGAGGCTATCATCCCGTCCGAATTGGGGATGTCTTCAAAGACAACAAGTACAGGAGTGTTACCAAGCTCGGATATGGCGGTTACTCTACCGTCTGGCTTGTGTGCGACCTTGAGTCAGTATCATGCCACACCATCTTGGGATTTTAGGACCTAACGTAAGATACAGAACAAAGCGACATGTTGCACTGAAGGTTCTCACTGCCGAGACTTTCGGGGACCGAAATGATTGAGCTGGATATCTTAAGCCGTATCAAGGCCCAGTGCATCCAGCATCCGGGAAAGAGCCACATTCTTGGGCTTTTGTACGAGTTTGAGCACCATGGTCCAATCGGCAGTCATCTTTGCCTCGTGTTCAAGGCCATGGGTCCGGACTTGTCAATCTATCGAAGACTATTCCCGGGTCGGAGAATTCCATTACCCTTCTTGAAGCAAATCTCGAGACAGCTCCTGCTTGCACAAGTTTTTAACTTTCATCCACTCCATGACCAAACTGAATCCAGAGGAACGCCTTGATGCCAGAAAGCTGCTCGAGTCGGACTTGTAATAATTTCACAGTACAACCTTTTCCTCCCTTCCGCATTCGGCGACAATCCTCTCTGTGGCGAGCAAGAGCGTATAGCAGATTCTTTGTTTGGCAGGGGATGTCCGTCTAATGAGCAGGGGCATTTAACCCCTTAGTGGCCTTTGAGTCATAAGCCCAAGTCACAGGCAGGATGCGGAACTCCAGGCGTGCTTCTGGGAAAGTCTGCCGGCCAAATATTGAGGTGGGGAAGAGCCTGCCAACTCAGAGATGTCGGGACTCGCGCTATACTTCTCTTGTGCAATGCTTGCTCGCGAGGTGCTCGTTTCGAAGGACCGTTCCCCTGCTACCGGCACTTGGGCTTTTGGAGGACAAAGACAGCTTACAAAGGATCCCGATTGGGCGACTTCCTCGCCGTCATTACCGATGCATGTGGCCTTGACGCCAAGTCCATGCCATGAAAGGGTGTCCCCGCAGCCCACGGACGAACACGATGCCCCCGAGGTCAGTTCCACCCGAAGCGAGGCAACAGAGCTTGAACCGTCCTATCCCAGCTGCATGTGGGGTGTCTTCACGCGGTCCTCATATCCTTTGCTACTTACTCGGCGATGGGGGCCTTGTCTTCTGGACTAAAGACTTCGAACAGCCCGGCGCTTTGGCGTTGCATTTGGCGGTCTCAACCACGTCAGCTGTATGGCGGCCAGGCATTAAATACATGTTCCTAGAGAGACATGTCGATGGCGTTGATCTCCCATATGACGATGCTCACTTGCGAGACTCGCTTTAAGCCGTTTAGTACTGGACGAAGGAGTCAACAGCTGCATTGTCAGAGTGACCCTAGCAAATCCTCCCTCAATTGTCACCACTTTCCTCGAGAAGGGTGCAGTACCAGCAAACATACGTCGCCCCTCGCTCACGGTCTGATCGAATCGAAGCGTAGTTTACCGGACTTTTGCGTGGAGTCGTTTCTTAACTATCGCTTTCTTTATTACACCGATTATATATTTACATTGAATGAAATGTTACACACTGACGAGGGACTTGGTGCATCTAGGTACGTGTATTGCTTGATTCCCATATATACAGCCTATGACCCAATTCGCCCGCTATGCCAGTTTATGTGCAGTGTTTCCAAGTATGTACATTGAGATGTGAGCCCTTAGACCTTGATGTGGATGTAGTTCTCGAAGGTGCTCTTGGGAACCGTGCGGGTACCGTAAGCCCTGTAGTTGCGGTAGTTGTACTCCTCGATGGTGACCTTGTCGCCGCTGACCTTGGTGACCCAGGCAACATGGCCCGCACCACCGCCGCCCTTGTTGGTCTGAGCGATGCAGCCGGGGACGGGAGTCTTGTTGACCTTGACGCCAGTCTTGCGCGCAGCCTCGTCCCAGGTGTTGGCGTTGCCCCAGTTGGGACCCTTGTAGTGGTTGTTGAACTTGATGTTGAGACGCTCATTGATGCGCCAGGCAACGAAGCTCGTGCACTGGCAGGCGAAGTAAGCCCAGCGGTCCACGGGGCCGCACTTGCCCTTGTACGGGTAGTCGTTGACCATGGGCCCGGGGATCTTGCCGCCGGGGGGGTTGGTGGGCGGCTTGGTGCCGGGGCACTTGTCCTTGACGTAGCCCGAAGAGCCGGTCTTGACATAGAAATCGGCAACGTAGCAGCCGTCCTGAGTCTTGTCCCAGATGCTGTTGCCCTCCACCGAGGGGCCCTCGGTCTGGCAGCTGATGTCGACGTTGTCGCCCTTCTTGTAGGTCTTCTTGACAGCCGAAGAGGTGTCCGGCGAGGCGCGGCAGTTGAGCACGGAGCCGGTGACAGGATAGGCGCTGACCACAGTCGAGGCCATTGCCACGAGGCAAGCGGCGGCCGCAGTGAACTTCATGTTGGATACGGAAAGCTTGGAAAGGAGTGTGTGTATGAGTTGAAGAGAAGACCGAGTGTCGGTGGCTGAGGTTTGCTGGTTGAAAACAAGATCGACAAGGCTGGCGATCGTGAGGAATATATACTCGACGATCAGTTCATCCCTGGACTTTGGAAATGCAGCATTTTGCCCCAGACGCGGCGCACTGATTCCCCAAAGTAGAAAGCTTCAAGTTGAAAACTGGGGCGCGATCCTCGCCAGGAACTGCTGACGGCGTTGGTGATGCTAATTTTATTTCCTGCAGCCAAAAGCAGCCAGGATCACCACCCGTGCGGATGCGGCTGAGGCGCACTTGGCAGGAACAGCAGGGCCGGTAATTACAATTTTCATGCCCCGGACACAGCATTCTGTCCGTCGGGGAGATCACTCAGGACAGAAGCATGCTGACATGCGGCTCCAGCGTGCAAGGAAGTCAGACTGTATTGCTTGGACCTGACTTGACCGCATCGGCGAACATTTCGTCTCGGCTTGCCCGTGCGCTGGATGCAGCGCGATTGAGACTACTTGCACGAGAAGAGCATAGTCGATGAAATTGAGTCCTTGCTGATTGGCCCTTAGATAATCTCTGCTTCCTCGGACAGCACATGTGAACATCGCCACTAGTCTGGCCGCAAGTTTGGCGGATGGTGTCTCCCTTGAGGCCCATTGTCAACTTGTAGTTGACTTGGTCGCACCGAAGAATCCAACTATTTTCCATATGCGCAAGGATGTCATTCTCCAATTCCGCCCAACCATCGCCAAGGTCATCGCTGGGCTGAGTGGGTGAAAAGGGGTCCTTGGCACTGAGAGCCCACGCTCCCACAGGCTAAAGTCGGGTCTGCCGCGTGCGACCTAAGACGGCGGAATGTTGCCCCCATCTTATCCCGCAACGCCACTCCGCTCAGGCACCGCCGCCGACCCCAGCTTCTTCCAACCGGATGATTGGTTCGATTGCTTACACGTGCATTGGGACTGGACGCATCTATTTTGAGCAGTTCAACATACAGTTCCACTCTTGCGAACGGACTCATCAATGTGCTGTTGATCATACTTCGTTGTCTTTGGGTAGCAGCACGGACCTTTCTGCCTCCGATGTCAGAGACGATGCTTCCTTCGCGGTATTGTTCGCCGAAGCCACCTCAAGACTGAAGCGTAAGATTCCAGCTCACTGCAGCTCGCAACTAAGCAGGACAATGTGTTTTGAGTCGTCAGCTGTAGTATGCGGAAGCCACTGTGGGCTATGCATCACGCAGACACACATTCAGCACCACTAAGTTGAATGTTCTCTCGTGAGTCCTACAAGTGATGCAGCAGCCTACCGCGCCATGGCTGGGGGGACTACTGGCAATAGCGATCGCGTGAGAATTAACGGCGGATGAACAGAGAGGTTAGTGTGACATGGGCAAACCAGAGCGCGCCTTCTATGAAGAGTAGTGCTGTTCGCGCAGAGAGAAAGCCTACTGACAGAGATGTTCCACACCTAAGTTTCTTCTAGTCAATTCCGTGCCGCCCAATCTGCCAACAGCCACACAAACGTAGCGGGCGCTGGCCTGGGTCGGCGCAAGCACATCAGATGGCCGCAATAGCATCAACGACAGCAACGACAGCAAGAGGCGTTGTGCCGCTGCCAATCCCAGGCAAGCATAGCAAAAGTGGCTGGAGCGACCCTTGGTAAGTGAGGAATATCTATGCGACTAGACGTCCTGTCTGTGCGAAAAGTACTACAACTTCAAAGAACTACAAGCCAGATGGGTTAAATCAAAGATCTGGTGGGACGGGAAAAGGATATAATAACATAATGATGATTGATTGTCGACAAAGGGACAGGCCGCCACAGATAGCACTCCCACAGGAGTTTGCCCCCATTAGAAGCAGACCTTTCCTGAGGCCCTGCCTCTGCACTACCATGCCATCTTCGCAAGTATCCCGTTGGGCCAACGACGAACACAGGCCTTTCGACCCTCATCGAGGCAAAGTAGGCCCAGACCCAGAGCACCAGGGAGGAAATAGTGCTCAGCAGGAACGCCCGATGTGCCGAGAACCTCCTGGAGCTTGGGCACATAGAGCCAGATGACGGCAATGCCCAGCGTGAGTACTATGGCCGGAAACAGAAGAAGGTTCTGTGTCGCTTTGTTAAACGCGGGAGGGTGCTGGAAGATGGACAGGTGTCGAGTTCGGACCGCCATTAGGTTGAACCATTGCCTAGATACGGGTAAGCGCATGAATTAGAGGTATGAAGACTAGGGCGAAACCAACATGACAACCAAGTTGATGAAGTAGATGGAACTGGCCTCGTTAAGACGAGCGTAGTAGTAGTCGGGATCGACGCTGGCAGGAATCTCGCCGAATTTGAACCAGAGGTCACCGAAGTGAATTCCTGTCCGCTCAAGATACCAATATGCCATAGTGAAAGACAAGAGCGACTCGATCATTCCTACAAGCGCATACGCGTGAAACATAAGTTGCCAGTTGACCAGCTTCGTCGTTTTGAGGTTGCGAGGGGCCCGGAGAAGCAGGTCCGCTTCTGGTTTCTCGTACGCGAGCACAACGGCACCGATGCAGTCAGTAAAGCAGCTGTTTGACACAGTTAGAACATGCATGTCACAGCAGGGGTGGCTAGTTGCGGAAGGGAAAGACGTACCAAATGATGATCATGAGAAATGACGACAAGATCTGCGGTAGGCCAAAGATGACATTGGTAAAGACCGGCCAGAACTCGGACCATGAGCCAGCCGGCAGGAGATAGGCAATGATCTTCTTCAGGTTATCGAAGACGAGTCGTCCATAGCGGACAGCTTCCACAATAGCAGCAAATGAGTCCAGGAGGACCATGTCGGCCGCCTCGATGGCAATGTCGGAGCCGCTGGCAAGGCTGATGCCGATATCCGCGGCTTTAAGTGCCGGCGCGTCATTGACGCCATCTCCCGTCATACCCACAACCTGATCGCGAGCCTGGAACTCACGAACAATCCGGAGCTTCTGGTCGGGAGTCGTGCGAGAGAAGACTATTTCGGGATACGAGCAAACTTGCTCCCACTGATGGCCGTTGAGTTTCATGAGGTCGCTTCCGGTAAGGACCAACGCAGCATCCGGAGAGTTCTGGGACTGCTTTTCGTCCGTCGATTTTGTCGGGAACCGAGCGAGCGCAGAGCTGTCATGTATAGTCGCTGAGGTTACCATGGCACACTGCCGAGCGATTGCCAGCGCCGTAAGGCCAAAGTCGCCAGTGACCTAAGCAAATGCCAATGTTAGCATCTTACTCAAGACGATTGGGGTCCATTGACGCCCGCACACGTCCATCGAAAGAGCCGCGCATACCATAAAAGTACGGATCCCGGCGCCGCGCAAGGTCTGCATGACATCTGGGATCTCAGGTCGAGGAGGATCGATCAAGGCCAGCAGTCCCACCAGGGTCAGATCAGCCTTAAGCTCTCCCAACATGAGCTCTTCCTTCTCCCAGGAGGCGCTAGGCATGATGATATCCGCGTTAAGGACTTTACGAGCGAGAAGAATGACGCGCTTGCCCTCCGACGACCACTTGTCCTTCAGCTGCTTGATGTCGGCATTCATCTTTTCCGTCATGGGCACGACCTGGCCGTCCGCGCTGACAATGTGCGAGCATCTTTCGAGAAGAACATCAGGGGCGCCCTTGGCAGTCAAAAGTCTGTAAAATGGTCAGTTGGAACATGATTTCCTGCATCTGAGAAAGTTTCTCGCGCGTAACAGAGCGCTAGGAATCGCTTACGTGCTGGTGGACTTGAAGTTGGTGGCCTCCGAGGAAGAGAGCGATATTCCGAGGCCGTTGGACGTGGACAACGTGAAGGCCTTCGCCATGAACTTGTTCTTGCTGTCAAACGCGAGCTCAAAAATCGACTTCCAAGCCTTGTTCAGATCTGAAACTGGGCCGAGACCTTCCGCGAATCTCAGAGACGCCTGGTCAGTGGCGTCGCCGAAAATGCGTCGCTCTGCCAGTGGGCGGGACAGTGTCTCTGCGTCAAAGCTGGCGGCATTGCAAAGACCTGCCACTGCCCGCAGCTGCTCAAGGCCAGAATTTCTCTTCAGGGCCACTTCGTCCTTGGCCGATTCAGGTGTGAAGGTAGTCGTGTTCAGCGCGCAATCGGCGACAGACATTCGGTTCTATGTATGCATGATAAGCTGCTGCATACCATGCGCATTGTGCTTGGACAGAGGACTTACACTTGTTAACGTTCCCGTCTTATCAGAGCAGACGACCGACACGGCACCAAGGGTTTCGACTGTTTTGAGCGACTTGCACAGGATCTTGTTCTTCTTCATCAGATTCGCAGTGATTGTCAAGCTGGCGGTGACGGCAATGGGAAGCCCTTCTGGAATGTAGGCGATAGCGACGCTGACGCAGCTGACAATGAGGGCGGGGACAGAGATCCAACCAGGGTGCTCTTTGCGTAGCCATCCTCCCCTGGGAAACGGTCAGCCATGAATGCATCACGACGAGCCGGGCGCGAATTCGGTTAACATACCAGACAGCGGCTAATACCACGATCCAGGTGACCATGATGGCAAAGATCAAGAGAACGAATCGGAGAATCTCTTTCTCGATGGTTGTTAGCGTTGATTTAGGCTGACCGGTCAGCTTGGCAATTTGTCCGAATACTGTCAAGTCGCCAGTCGCCACGACAATGCCTTTTGCAGTGCCAGACACACAATGCGTGCCTTGAAGTCCGATACAGCGCGTTTCGAGGTAATTTTCGTCCGTTGATTCGATCGTTCCCTTTACGGGCTTTGACTCTCCTGCACGTCCACGAGGATCAGCGGACCTTCTTAGTGCCGTTGAAGTAGAACGTCATCATACCAGTTAGGACAGCTCGGTCGGTTGACATGTCGTGAGAGACTTCGATAAAGCGAACATCTGCAGGGATCCTTTTGCCGGCCTTGAGAAGGAGGATGTCGCCCGGGACAATGTCCGTAGCTGAAAGTTCAACTTGCACGCCGTCTCGGACAACGTGGCACGACTCCGGCAACATGGCGGTAATGGAGTGCATGACCCGAGACGAAGAATAATCTTGCCATCCATTGAATGCCGCCTGGATGACGAAGACAGCGATCAAGACGATACCCAATGCCAGGTTGGCAACCTGTGGTGGGTCTCCGAGAGGCTTCCATGATATAAAAACCAGGATACCACCGACGCAGAGCATGCCACCAAAGCCTTTGAAGAAGTATCCGACGACCTTCCAGAACCAGGGGTTGGGCAGCGGTGAGATCTTGTTCTTGCCATGTTTCGTCAAGCGGGTATCAGCCTCGCGTGCTGAGATGCCACTAGCTGGGTCGACCTCCAGCCGCTTCTGAATATCTTCAAGCGTCCTCTTATGCCAGTCGATGGTCTCAAACTCTAGATGAGGAAACAATATTAGAGCTTGACCACTAACAACAATCCCAAGATGAAAGTAGATGTCTCATGCATACTTAACACAATGGCATCCTTGGCCTTGTCTCGATTTATCTGCTGATCTCTCTCGGCTTCATCAATGTCCTGGGAGCTGCGCACGTGTAACGTCAGAATGCGGGATGCAACGTCGGGGTGTGAATCACCGCAGACACTTACAGGCTGCGGTACTGGATCGGGATCGCCGCGGCTGGATCAATGGTCCTACGGTTCCGACTCGACGAGCGGGAGCGCCTCCGAGACACAGACCGACGGGCAGTAGCAAGTCGTTCTCGCCTGGTCGAGCGGTCCTTCTCCATGTCGCCTTCGCGCCACGCCAAGGAGGTCTCCGGGGCCATCGTGTTGGTGGTCTTGCCGGGTAAAGAGGGAGACGTATGAATCACGGGAGCACCTGATGGACGCAGACACATTCGTCTTGGAAGCACATCGCTACTTATTGCACGTATCGCCGTGCGTCAATTTCTCAGCTGAAGCTCCGTCGGGATATTCCTCTACGAAGCTGACGATGCTGCGCGAGCCCGACATGTGCTAGACAAGTAACCACTTTCAGGATGCCGGCCGAAGAAGAAAGACTAGGAGCCGAAGCATCCAATTCATTACGTGAAATTTAGGTAAAACTTTGCAAGGGATCTCCCATGTCTGTCAGTGATCGTTCTTGTTCCCGCGCAGGGCTAAAAGGGCGAATCCTATAAATCACTCATACCCGAAACCGGTATGCCTAACTTCACCGCGGAACCATCGCGACATCGGCTCCGGTTCAATTGAGCCTCAAAGGTGCCTTGTAGCAAGGTCAGCGCAATCTTTCTTTATGGATCCGGATTTGCTCGGTTTTGTAAGTATTGATGTACAAATGTTGACTTGAGGCTACTCGTGATGACATTGATGGATCCCTTCAAAATACGCGAGGCTCAGCGGGCCGGTCCGTAAGCGGCGAAAACGTCGCTATTGGAGCGATCACATATGCCTCATACTTTCTAATGTCGGCAGGCACTTGCAAAATACCTCTAATGGCGTGTTTTTCTCTAGAAGTCTTCTCCCCCAGAACGTGATATTGGCCAGAGAAGTCTTGGCTGCGCGAACATCACGGTGGGCCTCACGGAGCTGGCTTACACCGCCAAAAAAAAAAAAAAAAAAATAACGGCGCAAACTCGCAAAATCACGCTCGCCAATGGATCGCGAGTCGCATCAAAACGAAATTTCGGTATATGGATGTACCTGGCCGTTACTTGTCGTACAATGCGGAGGAGGCACCACGCGACAGTCACACGCGACACTTGGATGCATCTACCAGTGCCTGTTGGCTCCCCACCGTCGCAAAGATGCGCTCCATTGGTCGCGATGGCCGCCCTCGCTTGGAAATACGCACGCTCCGGATGGGATCAGGCGGAGGATGCATCAAATTAAGTCGCTCGTCCCAATTCGGCCAATCTTGGACACGGGCTGGAAAGGGGGGAATGAGGGCTGGAAAGTGCCTCATACAAAAGCCCTTGTACACGACATTCGAGGCCTCCTTCAACAGCAGCGGTAAGACGTCACTTGTACATTCCAAGGGTGAGATTTTGGACAAGGCGAGCAGCTGCATCGCATTCCCAGCCGCCCTCTCGGCAACAGGCCGACACGATGCCACCGGTCGCATGTATGCAATTATCCGCTCAAGATGCTTTTTTCGTTTGGTCGTTGAGGAGACAAGTTCCCAACCACCCAGCGCTCATAAAGTTCATCCCGGATTTTTAGATGGAGTGGGCGATGTGCTCGATATCTTGGGCACGAGCCGAGCTTGTCAACATTTAGTTCGCCTCGCACAATTCGATCCGATGCCATCGCAGAACGCCTTACCCATACGCTTCCGAACTCGTCTTCACGTCATGTAAATCGCCATGACCGATACTCCTGATCCTCCGTCGACAGGCGGAGCCAGCTCCCAAGCGCTCATAGCCAGCATATTGACTGTCTTCCTGATATCTATTGCTGTGACAGCCTATGTAGCGCACAGGAGTTCCCGCTTCGAACCCATCAGGGAGGCTGTGCGCGTGCGCATGGCAGGTTTTCGCTTTTCGCGAGGTCTGGATCCTGACTTGATTGCGCGCATTCCGATCGTCAAATACCACGATGGCCCGGTGGCGAAGGATACGTCGGAGGTAGCAACACATCACCACCGGGAAACGGTCACTCGCGAGACTGCCTCAGCTACAACGCCGTTGGGTTTCTGGTCGCAGCTACAGAAGACTGTCAGCCGCATCATACCGGGCAATTCGACCCCAAAAAATAGTACTTCGGCCGCAAGAGAGTTTCCATCGAGTTGTTCGATCTGCACCGAAGACTTCGCCGAAGGCGACGACCTTCGAAGGCTCACATGCGGCCACCTATTCCACATGCCCTGCATTGATCCATGGCTACAGGATCGCGCCCGGACTTGTCCTCTGTGGTAATGCGGTCCTCCATTCCACTACAAGCGAAGGTTTATTGCTAACACGACTCAATCTCGATCTCGGAAGTCGGATAGATTTGGAGGCACAGCTCGCCTTGGATGACCTACCGAAGCCGTCGAGAGCCAAGAGGCTGGTAATACATAGAGCAACGCAACATTAGGGAATCCCTATTGTTCACAATTCAGAGCGAATTTAAACGCAGATCCCGACGGCATATCGCTCGTGTTGGCAAGGGTAGTTGATGGTGCGCCCCGTCGCTGATGGCCTCATTCACTGAACATCGTTGTTGTCAGCGTGAAGGGACTACGAGCAGACCGGTGTCGAACCTCCTTCCGTTGGCAGGCTTGGGACATCTCTCAAAGTGGCAGCAGATCTGCGCACGGCGTGGCTTTCGGGCTCGTTGTGACGTCTCGTTCACCGAAACCAAGACCGATTGGAACAAATGCTTGCGGGCAGCGTCCACGGGAAGGGCTCCATGGCCGTTCCTGCGTTGGATGAAGTAATTATAGTTGTATGTACTGTACCTCACTATTGGAGGTTGAAGTTTTAAGATGAGACACGAGGATGTGTCAACATGAACTGAATTGGACAGGTCGCACACCTTATGCTTAAAAGCACGGGGTGTCCTGTTTTAGGACGATACCAAGCTTTTCTGTTTCCATGCCTGGGGCCGTGCTATTGGACCGCTTGTCAAGCCGGAGATTTTCTGCAAGCTCGACCCCGATTCCCTGCGGATTTTCTCCGCAAATGCGCTCGCTCGCGCCCTTGTTCGAAGGCGGCTCCATGGCCTGGCGTTCCCCGGCCCTTGGCATCTTCCCCACAACTTGACAGCGGTTAAATCGCGATGGCGGGTTAGAATTGCCCAAACAGGCATCACGTCAGGAACTATCTCAACGGCGGCGGAATGGCGGTGCCTCGGCTCCGAAATGATTCAAGGCAGGTCGATATTAATGTGACGGCGACGGCCGGCTACTTCGTGGTGTGCGCAGTGTTGTATTTGCCTCCTCAAGGTTCCGTGGCACTGTTCGCCGTTCATCGCGTTGCGGAGCAAGACCAGAAACGACTTTGAGAGCGCCCACGCGCTGCAATCATCTCTTACGATGCGCTCGTGTCGCGGTAGCCTCGGGGCTATTCTGGCAATTAGCCTCGTCGCAACGCGTTGCGATGCGGCCGGCTCCGGAATTCCTTCGAGATGGGGCTTGGGCAACGACTTCACGCTCTCTTGGTCTGGAGGCAGCTCGCAAGAGATTGTCATTCGGCGCAACGACACATCGATCTGGTCGACCTCGAAAGACCACAGCTTCGTCAGCGCCACCTCAGGCGACGATATCTTCGCGGGCGAAAGCGGCAACTTCAAGATCACGCAGGTTGACAACGACAAGTGCAACGGCCTCGACGTTACGGAGTTGCTGTACGTGCCTTGGAACAACAGCCTCACTTGCCACAGCGTTGCGATGAGGGGACAGCTGCTCGACTGCGGCTCCGAGGATGGATCTGTCGGGGGTAACTTCTCGGCGTACTTTTGGGTTCCGCAAGATCTGCCCGACCGCGTCGCATTCCAGGTCGATGTAGCCTCGACGTCCAAGGCGCCATTCACGAAGACGCACCTCACGTTCAACTCGCACGCCAACGAAGACTTCTACGGCCTCGGCGCGCAGGCCTCCTTCGCCTCCCTCAAGAACCGCTCCGTGCCCATCTTCTCACGCGAGCAGGGCGTCGGGCGCGGCGACGAGCCCACAACGCAGATCCAAAACATTGTCGGCTTCTTCGCCGGCGGGGACCGCTTCACGACGTACACGGCCATCCCGCAGTACGTGAGCACCGACGGCAAGGCCTTCTACCTGGAGGACAGCCGGACCGCGTACGCCAACTTTGACTTTACGCGCGCGGATTCCGTGACGGTGCGGTATAACGGGCTGAGCGTCTCGGGCCAGTTCTTGTTGGCGGATGGGATGCTGGATGCGGTGGGCAAGACGACCGACTATGTGGGCAAGATGCGGAGCCTGCCGCGCTGGGTCGACGACGGTGCCATCATGGGCATTCAGGGGGGACAGGACAAGGTTGAGAGGATCATCAAGGAGGCGAGAGATGCCGACTGCCCAGTCGTCGGTGTTTGGCTACAAGACTGGTACGTATCTTGCTCCCTCTCGTTGACAAGATAGATCGATGTATTCCATCAGGCCTTTGGCACGGAAAACTGACACTTTTCTTGCAGGACCGGAACCCGCCTGCAGGCGACGCCGACCGGCATCAACATCTCGCGCCTCTGGTGGAACTGGGAATCTGACGAGGCCCTGTATCCGCAGTGGCCAACCTTCGTCCAGAACCTCCGTGACCAGTACTCCGTCCGAACGCTCTCGTATCTCAACCCGTTCCTCGCCAACGTCAGCACCAAGGCAGACGGCTTCCGCCGCAGCCTCTTCGACGAGGGGCGACACGCATCGTACCTCGTGCGCAACCTCACGACCCGCGACGTCGCCATCGTCCCCAGCGGACCCGGCATCGAGGCCGGAATCCTGGACCTGCGCAACGCGGCCGCCCGGCGGTGGTTCGCGCGCGTCCTCACCGACCAGGTCTGGAACGCCAACATCTCGGGCTTCATGTGCGACTTTGGCGAGTACACGCCCGTGACGCGCGACACGGGCTTCGGCGACGACGACGCCGCCGTGTCGCTCGACCCGCTCGTCTACCACAACCGCTATCCGCGCGACTGGGCGTCCTTCCAGCAGGACGTGCTCAAGTCCCTCCCGCGGTCGGCGGAGCGCGCGGCCGACGCCCTCATCTTCCACCGCTCCGCGTCGCTCGGCGCGGGCCGGTCCATGAACCTCTTCTGGGCAGGCGACCAGAGCATCGCGTGGGCGCGCAACGACGGCATCAAGTCGGTCGTCAGCATCCTCGGGCACATGGGCGTGTCTGGGTACGCGCACGCGCACTCGGACGTGGGCGGGTACACGTCGACGTTTGTGCTCCCCAACGCCGAGTATCCGTACGGCGCCATCGGGCGCACCGCCGAGCTGCTGGGCCGCTGGGGCGAGCTGGCTGCCGTGTCGAGCGCCGTGTTCCGCTCGCACGAGGGAAACATCCCGGGCATCAACGCGCAGGCCTACACCAACGGGTCGACGCTGGCGTGGTATGCGCACAGCGCGCGCTTGTTCCGCGCTCTGGGGCCGTACCGGAGACACGTTCTGGACGGCGAGTGTGCGACCAAGGGGTGGCCGCTGCTTCGCCTGCCGGTGCTGCACCATCCCAATGACAGGCGGGCGCGGAGCATTGGTTACGAGAGCTTCTTCCTCGGGCCAGATTTGTATGTTGCCCCAGTGCTGGATCCTGGCGTCAAGGCGGTCAAGGTCTACCTCCCGGGGTCGTTCAAGGACTCGTACACGCATATCTGGAGCGGCGCAACGTTTTCGGGCGGCGTCGACGTGACTGTCGATGCACCGTGGGGGAAGCCGGCTGTGTTTGTGGTCAACCATGCAGCGACCACTGGGCTGTCGAATCTGATGGACTTTGTGCGCAAGGAGAATGACACGGTGATCAAGATGTAATGAAGTAGTAATATGAGGTTATTGTTTCAGATGAATATGGATGAGTAGTGCTTTTCGTAGAGCCAACTTTTGCAAAGTTGTAGAGCCCGCGGCAGCAACGACAGCAACGAAAGCACATGAGGCGGCCCACCGCTACCGTCTCATGCCTGTATACTAGAGACGGCTGGCGCGGCTCCAGGTAAAACGAGGAACATCTATGCACCTGGATTTTTCTGTCTGTGTGAGTAGCACCGCTCTTTGCAGAACTAATGGCTATGACCTCGTGGCCAAGCACCGTCTTACCACGGCGCTTTCATCCAACGCCATCTGTTTCCACTCACACCATTAATCGCAAAGGCTCCAGACTTCTGTAACGCTCGCGAGCTTTCGTGACAAAGAACAAAGATTGGTTCAAACTGACCTAAACGAAACGCATCACGGCAGCGCATACAGCTCCCTCGGCCGCCCATCCGCATCACAGCTCGCAAACCGCCACCACCCCGAATGCCACCCGCCCAGCGTGCGCGTCAGCGCCCAGCGCAACGCCGCCGGCACCTCGGGCCAGTCGCTCCACAGGCCGCCCTCGTACCCGCGGTCCAGGTTGAAGAGGAAGAACATGGACACGTCGGTGACGCCGCCCGTGAGGACCGACCGGCGGCCCCACGCGTCGAAGCGGCTCTTGGCCGTCGCTGCCTCGGGCGTGCCCTCGCGCGGCGTGTTGGGGTGCGTCGCAAGCGCCGCGATGGTGTCGATCTCGGACCGGAAGTGCTCCTCGAACGGCTTCTCGAAGGCAGCCATGAGCTCTAGCATCCGCGCGGTGGAGAGCTGCGAGGGCGTCGCCTTGACGCTCTCGAGGTACTCGTGGAACTCGTTGAGCGCGGGGATGAATGCATCTAGCGAGCGAGCCGTTGTTAGCATAGAGATGGGCAGTGAAGCAATGGAGGTCGTCTTGCCGTGCTCCTCATGTGTGTGCTTAAACACCTCGTCCTTCAGCAGCCGCTCCGCATCCGGGAACAGCTCACCCTCCTCCTTATCGGCATGCGTGCGCACAAACTTGCTCCACGTGCGGCAGTAGCCCAAAAAGTCGGCCTTGTCCGCGTCGCGAACATGCGGCGCCTGCAGGTACATGGAGTTGTAGCCGCGAAAGATGGCATTATGCAGGTTGCACATGTGGCTGGCCCCCTCGGTCCACATATCCGTCTAGATGAACCCCGCACGGTCAACACTGGACATGTTCGTTCGTTGCAAAGCCAAATCGCTTGTGGCCGGCGGGTTATGTTTATTCACCTTGTTCGTGAGAAAGGTAGGCGTCGGGATGAGCGCCAGGGGTGCGTCCGCCCAGGGCTTCTTCATCGCCCCGTTGGTCTCGCTCGCAGCGGGCATGATGGCTTGTCTGTGACTTCCGAGCAGGTATGTTCCAATGGCAACACTCACAATGCCCGTGATAAGAGTGTAGAGCATGGCGATGATTGCGGTCAACGTCCTGTCGACCGAGGACGAGCGTTACCCCGAGCTTATAAGTAGTGCATCGTCAACTGTCGTGCCATGTGCCACCTCCCACAGCTAAAGTAAGCTTAACTATAGTTGGAGTGGGGCAACAGGTGTCGAAACTCAATGAAACCGAGAAACACGGGACGCCTCTTCAGCCGCAGCCAAAGCCACGGCATGCAGCCAGCTGGGCCAAGGCCTGAGGAGCACGTCAGCTCTGTCGACTATTAATAATCTCTCGTTGGCAATTCGTAACTGTTTTCCTGGGGTAGCCTTTCAAGCGCGTCATCTGTGTGAACGTTGAGCGTCTTTCACGACTCGGCGCCAACATTGATCACATTGACGCCAACATGTCCCAGGATGAACAGAAGGACAACGCGGCACCACGCAATCGTATGCGTGGCTTCCAGCGCTAAGTAATCAGTATCAGCTTCATAAATCTCTAACAGGTTCATTACGCCATGGTACACTAATGATACAATCCGTGTTCGTCAACACATCGACACCCGCCGGATTCTAGGGCCACATCGCCGCCACCAAGGCAGCATCACTCGTCCTTCTTCTCCCACCTCCTGCGGCGCTTGCGCTCCGCCTCGTCCTTTTCGAAGTCGCCCATGAAGTACACCCACCCGCCGGCCACGCAGTTGGTCGCGCCCAAGCCGATGGCGGCGCCGCGCACGAGGCCGCGCGCAGAGAACTTTGAGCGAAACCCCTGTCGCCGCCGCAGCGCGAGCAGCGCGTACAGGCCGGACCAGGCGGCGGTCAGTCCCGCGCTGCCAGTTGTGTAGCCCGAGAGATTGAGGTACGAGGAGAAGAGCAGCGGCGGCGTGAAGATGAAGAGCGGCAGCGGCTGTAACGGCCGCGCGTGCAACGCGGTAATGAGCGTGGCGAGCAGTGAGGGCGGCAGAGAAGAGGCTTCATTGGGATATTGTCAGCTTGGTGTCGGAAGAGGTTCCGTGGATCGCGGGTGGAAGTGAGCGTGGGTGAGGGCAAGACAAGAGCTCTGTCGGAGTCATTGACAGCACAGACAGCCGCCTAGAGCTCTCCCAGCGAGTGAAACAAGCCAGAGCAACGGCAAGCATGGTCATGAGGAGAGGTAAGGATACTCACATCCCCAGTCATGAAGGTGCCCCAGCACACTCTTGGCCGGCGCCTCTACCGCGGGAGCACCCGCGGAATCATCTGAGCCCGTCATCCCAGCGACAGTTCCTCCCACGAGAACTGCTGCGTCTTTCGAAAGCAGTCTCCTCTCCGCAGTCTCTCACGAGCGCTGAGAGCGGTTGCCGTGACGTGGTGTGGCCAACGCTCCAATTGCCGGCCAAGATCGCTGTCGGTCCACCACAGGGAAAGGATGTGCCCGTACTGCGTCTCTCAGTCCAATGCGGGGGCGTAGGGATGACGGCGATTGAGGCAAGCCAGCCAAAGTCTGCGATGATATGCGATGAATGACGGAGCTTTTCGAGCTTCAAGATTTGAGCTGCCGCCTCTCACGCGATGACGTCCAATGAGTTGAGGCGAAGAAACGGCTGACTCAGCTGTTGAGCCACACTCGGGCCAGAACCACCTTCCGAGCGCCCAATGCACCAGCCCCAAGCACCAGCCCCAAGCGCCTTGCGCTGTCCGGCCGGTGGCCCAGCGGCCGATGAGGCTCCATCTGGCCGTTCGGCCCGCCATTCCAGCGCCCAGGCAGCCACTGCGGGGCATCATGCAGCAGCTGGAGCCCCCCCAGAGTCCGACCCCTCCAATCCCACCTCCAGCAATTGTTCTCCGCGCGAGCCGTGCCTGAACCGCGCTCTTCTTCATCGTCAGCCACTTGAACCTGCCCACCGCCACGGCACCGCGGCATACCAGGGCACACCCACAGAGAGAAATTGGCTGTCGATATTCTCGTCACGCCATGCGCGCCAGGCAGCCGCCTCTCGTCCATCATCCCGCCCTCAGCAACTCCGCAGCAAAAAGCCACGGAGACATCTTTCATCGTGCCCGCTTCGGCCTTTTTATTCCCGACTTATAGCCCCTTGGCGTTGAGTGGGTGTCAGGTGTCTCCCGTTGAAATTACTAGGGCATAGGTAGAGACCCCCATCTCCAAGCCACGCTCGACAGTCGCGCCGATTTCGTAACATAACGTCTTAGTTAATTACCGCCTCGCAAACCGGCTATATTCCCCCCCATCATTTTCACACGAATTTCCTCCTCTGGGGCCAGGCGTGGATATAGTAGCAACTCCCGGGTATCCGGGCATTCGGGGATTGCCCCCCATCTCTTTCTCTTATCCCCGCCCACTTACACGGGCACACAGCCAGTGTAAACTCCGGCCGAGAGCAAGATGCTGACCTAGAGGCTGTTGGGGCTCATCTGACAGGAGGACGCCAAACGCGCTATACCCTCCCTCGTATTCTTGGACACGACTCGCGCGACGGGCACCTCCCACAGCTCTTCTCGCCTGGGCGCTTCCCGCACATGCACACATGTCCCACCCCCAAAATCGCGGCCACTGACTTACACTCTCGTTACACCACCACCATCACCACCAACACGCATGCCATGCCATGCCCGTCCCCCGGTCACGTACAGGACGAGCATGCACCCACCTGAGGTAGGCAGGCCGCACGCAACCTCCAGCGCACACACATCCCCCTGGACCCTCGTTCCCAGAGCCCACATGCCCGCCACGCGACAGCAGCCCTACCCGCGCAACACAGTAAGTCGGGGGCGAAATGGAAAGTAACCCTCGCGGCGCATGCGCGCGGCGGGCGTTTCGGTGCGCCCTCTGCATGCAGCAGCCGCCGCGGCTCCGTGCGTGCGTAGGTGCGTGCGTGCGCATCTGCCCATCCATCCAACAGCCGCTGCTCCCATCTCGCAGCATCCCAACACCCACCCCCTCTGCCCTTTGCGGCAGCAAACGAGCCACCGGCCGTTGGGTCGGTCGGAGGACCCTGAGCCTGCATGGTTCAAGGGTAGTACCCCCATCCATCCACCCGGGGGTGTCCGGCCATGGATCCTTCCGCGAGGCACGGCGCAAGGCACCCACGCGATCAGAACGAGAGTGTAACTCCGACGTCGCGTCCGCGATATCCTATGAAACCTTCTGCCCTTCCTCCGGACGACTTCGTGTCCCCAATTGCTGTGCCGGACACTACTGTGCTAGTCCAAGCCATGTCATCCGCAGGTTTACGCAACATCCTCCGTCTTCCCGCGCCTCTCTGTTGGCTCCGTGGATGCGTCCCTGAGCGCTGTAACCCTGGAAGTAGGCTGGCCTGGGCCTTCGTCTCGGTGTTTGCGCCTCGGTGTGACACATCCTGCTCCGTGACACAACAGCCAGATCTCGGGCATGTTTGCCAGCTTACCAGCGCTGCCAAGATGAGTGCAAGGGCGCTGAAGTTCGTGCCAGGCACAAATCGGCTCTTCATTATGGAGATTAATACATAGGAAAACAACCAAGAAATGCCCTTCCTATCGTGTGTTGCTGCCTTGCCTGAGCATGCGCTTCCGTCTCAGAAGCCCAACACGCCGCCCCTCCTGCGCACCGGATACTTCGTACTTCGTACAAGTTGAGGTGTACAATCAATGTGCCTTCTAGCTGCACGCTCATCTGAAGGGGTCAAATCGACGCCTCCAGAAATCCTTTCTAGTCTTCGCTCCAAAAAAAAAAAAAAAAAAAAAGGTCCGTCTATCACGTTTCGTCACAAGCACAGTGAAAAAAGATACCCTTCGCTGTTGTGATTCCGGGCGCCGTTGTGGCGGGAATGCGAGCCGAGTCGGGTACAGAAAAGGAAAGCTTCCATGGGGTTCGTCATAGCAGTCGTCAAGTCATTACTGTCGCGGAGCCAGTCGCTGGCGCTGCCGCCGTTCTCTCATACGTCTCATCGAGCCATCCGCGGAGGTCCGCTGCGACGTTTGCAGCGTAAAAGGCTTCACAGTGCTCGAGCGAGCACTGAACCCAACAGGTGTCATTGCGGCCAGTATCGTTGGTCCATGTTTGGGTACTGGTATCCCTGGTATGCGTCGTAGGCGCCGTACTCATTTCCATACATTGGGCTGGTCGTTGCCACGTATGTTGAGTCCATCGCAGTGGTCACCACCGCGTTTGCCGCGTCGTCGAATCCTGACCATCCTCCCTGCTGGTAGGCAGAATAGTGGCTCGTGTCAAACTGCGACATCGTCGGCGATCCGTACATGCCGCTGGTCATTCCCGTTGACATTGCGCTCATGTCGAAAGCGTCCGTTGGCGATACCATTGGAGACGAGGTGTGGCCCGCAGAGCTGCCATGATGGTGCTGCCCCGTGTGCGCCGCCGAGGCCAAGGCGCTGCCGCTGTCGCGGGATCGTCCGCTCTTGGACTTTGCTTGCGATTGTCCTTTGTGAGACGAGGCGCGGCTGCTGGGGCTTCCACTCTCCTCCCGGCTGTGGCTACGGCCCTCTTTGGAGTTGACGCTCCCTTTCCTGCCCTTGCGTGAGTTGGAGCGACTATACTCGCAGGTGTGACCGCTGGCAGCGCATCTGTCGCAGCCATCCTTGTCCCCGCTGCATTTGAGCTGTACGTGCGTGTCAGCCTCGAAGGTTCCAGCAATTTGAAGGCATCGCGTGCCGCCAATGCAGTGGCATGCTCCGGCAAGGCAAAGCCTGGCCTGCTCGTACTACGGCTTGCCGGAGCATCGGAGTAGCGGTATAGCGGACTGGCCGGAGCTATCATACCTTTTTCTCATGACACCGGTTGCAGGCCTGATGCTGGCTTGAGCGGGCTGTGATGGGGTCATATGCCCGCCTCAGGTTTTGGACTTGGTCCGTCTCCGGGTCGTACTTCCACGTTCCGAACATGATGTGGAGTTGTACGAAATACGCGGTTGTGAACCCGTCGAGAGTCCCGCAACAAGGCGCACTGCCGACAAGGGGGATTGGGTATAGAGCTCCAAAAGAGTCAAAAGAACATATCTGCCTGAAAGCGAATTTGTGACGGCAAGGCTGACCTGCGATTGAAGCCGTTTTATATAGGCGTGTCTTGTGTCGACATCCCGTAGTGCGAGCAGGCTCCAGAGCCAGGCAGCGGGCGGAGTCATCTTCTCCTGGCCCCCCACAGCACCAAAGCGGCTTGCATCCTTCGACGTGCTACTCGCCTGGCTCGCCGTACCCGTCCCAGCTACGACCAGCGAGTGTGTGTGTGCGCGCGCGGGTGCAGTTGGTCCTTGACTCCTGGCACTTCGTTGTCGGCACTGCCAGGCTGCAAGACCCCTCTTGCTGCCTTTGATGGGTCCCAAGTTCCAACGCAGTCGATTGATGCACCCACAGGCTCCAGGGGTGTAAGCCCACTTGGGGCGCTGGGCACCGAACTAGCCCCCACAAGCTCGCCTGTCCAGCAGCCAACCGTGCCCCGGCGGTGCTCTTAACTCTTGGCCCTTGATGGCGGCATGGGTCCTCTGGGACAGGGCGGGAAGATCGTCAAGTGTCCGGTAGAGCATGGCGCAGGCGCTTGTGAGCTGCTGCGCAGCCGTCAGTCCACTCTGTCTCGGGGAACCAGAGAGAACCAAGGGGGAACGAATCGCCAATCGTGATGAGGCTATGGCGCACCCCCGGAGGCAAGAGGGAAGGGCAAGGAACCAGGCAGTGGAACAACGGAGGTGGGGTGCAGGGCCAGCGTTGGGCAGGGGTGGACCAAGGGAAGGGAAATTCGACGTTTCCGTCCTGTCCTGGCCCCCCGAAGATGATATCTTGTGACGACACGCAGACGCGTGTGAGAGTGAGAAGCGTGCCGCCGTACTTGGTACACGAGCACATGGGCACTGGGGGCCGCGACTCGCGACGCCGTCACGCGCAGTGCTCCTCCGATTCGCCTTGTGCGAAGCGGCTCGGTTCCCGTCTCCGTCTCCTCGCTCGAGTCGTGCCCCTTCCCACCATGTCCCTGACCGTGGCACCATGGTGTGTGCGCGTCAGTCGGCGACGGTTCCGTGCCAGCGCTTGTTGTGCCTGGCGGTGGCCTATCAGGGACCTTCGGTTGCTCGACGAGCCCAGCAGGGCTACCATGGAGGGGACGGCAAGCGATGGAGACGACGCCTCCACCAATTGGTCAGCCGCGACGAGCTCCCGGCCGTGGAGAAGGGCACAGGTCCACGGGAAGAGGGGGGCTGACGAGGCAGAAGCCACCCCTGTCGTGGCACGAGAGGCTGCTCTGGGAGCTCGCGCTTCGCTCCTGTGGTTGCAGGAACCTGCATCCTTCGACATCCGCCCGCCGTGTCTGCTGGTCGCTGGAAATGCGGAGCCGGCATGCTTCAGGTCGCCGACCACGCCGGAGAGATTGAGTCCAGTGAGGTCTTGTTCGTTGCCGCGTTTCCTCCGAGAGTATCGGCAAGACGCTGAGATTGGGGGCCACAAGTGGTCGCGAGGGTGGATATTCATTGCCTCTCTCGACAATGACCGAGGAATTGCATTGCCATGGTGGCGATAATAAGCTCGGTCGGCCGGCATGCCCAAAGACGATCCGTCCAGGAATTCGACTCACAGGGCAAAGCAGACTCGGACGACTGGTCAATGGATATGGCAGGCCATGCCACGGCAAGAATTGTATCGGCCGAATCCGGATCCGAAGCTCACATGCTGTGTATCAGAGACCCAGACATGGACGCCAGCACCGTTAATCCCGGCCCTCGCCCTGTGTGGTCGTGCTGCGCAGTGATGCAGGCCGGGGGGCATGCGTAGGGCATTCGACGTTGCATTGGCCTTGCAGGGCATACATCATCATCGCGCCATGTGTTGTAGACTCACCTCGTCAATTCTCCGGACCTGCAGCATGGCAGCTGCTCGTATACGGCCAGATGTTGACCTTCGTATAGGGCTGCTGAAGACCTGGCTGCCCCGAGCCCGGGGCGTTGCGTGCTCCGTGCACATTGCAGATTGCACAGGGAACTGGCGATCGGCTCGTGGCTCAGCAGGGGGGACGGAGGCGGGATTGGCGCCCGGCGCGCGCGCATCGGAGCACGAAAGAAGAGATTGCCGAGATAAAAACAGCATCCGGCGTCAAGGAGGCTGGGGCAGCGTGCATGCATACCGTGTGTTTGGCAGCTGGGAGCTCCCGCGAGATGGTTGTCTGCGGTCTCCATGGTAGGGCGGAAGGAATCCTGGTGCCTGAGGAGGTCGTGAGGCGGCCCGTGGAGGATCAACCTAGAAATCATGGCGGTGCAGTGGCAGGTGCGCCCCAGTGGCAACATCCACCACCAAACCTATGCTCCAAACAGCGCGCCCGGTGTAGGGGCTCGCTGGGGCACACACCCATGGAGATCCAGGGCAGTGCCCTGCAGGGTGGTTCCTGCCTCAACCTGAACTCAGGAAAGCTGCCCTGTCTGCCCAGGACAAGAACAAAAGAGTACTTTACTCTTGCCTAGGGCTATAACCTGTCTTGAGGTACCTGCCAAAAAAGTGTCCCCAAGCTGACGGCAGGATGGGCCCAACAGAAGTCGCCGCCAACACCATCCATCGCCATCATCATCAATCCATCCTGAAACCTGGAACCCGGGAACACCTCCATCAACACCCCTTTGGCCAAACGCTGCGGCTCTGCTGCGTCGTCAGATCTGCCACCCTCGAGTCGCGTCCCATCCCACGACGATCAGCTCCCAAACTCTGCATCAGCGTCGGCGTATTGCTGCATGGCGCTTCCACCCCCGGGTGCATCTTCCAGTGCAGACCGCGCGACACAAGTTCCCGCCCCAAAGTCTTGAGACGGCGGCCCCAGACTCGTCCCTCGTCTGCGGCCAAGCCAACCGCGAGAGCCACCGAACAAGCCACTCGACCTGGAGGCTCTGTGACCAGGCTCTTGCCGGGCGGCATGAGCAAATTAAGCCACCTCAGTGGCTGTACGACGTACGAGCTGCGGATCCCTCAATTCCACTCATCTGCGTAGTGTCGTGGTATCGAGCTTCTGGAGCCGTGCAAACGTGCGACCATCGCCCCGGGACCGCCCGGGGGCGAGATGCGCGTCTGCTGCAATCAGCTGCAATGTCACACAATTCAACGTCTGCGCCTCCAGGAGCCCAGTTCGCCGCATCGGGACCTCGCTTTCGGCACGGCCGCCGCCTTGGGTACGCACAGCGCCGGCCTCGGCTTCGGCCTCGGGTCTCGTCACCGTGGTCTTCGGCCTGTCTCCGTCCTCCCACAGCTGCCCACGGATCTCGGTCGGCGGACCCAGCCACCTCAAGGGGGTCGCACGTCAGTCCGTCACGCCAGTAGCGCCAAAGTCCACCGGTCCCCAGCACTGAGCAGCCCAGGTCAGGCAACAGGCAATTCCCGCAGACCAGGGCTGGCGAATAATGGCGATATATCCCAACGCTCCTGTCCGACTGCGGTTGTGCGTCACGGTCGCAGACCAGCCCAGGCCATGTGATGCTTCAGAGGCCGCCAAAAGAGACGTTCTCTGTGAGTCAACTCGACCAAAGTGGTAAATAAAAATGCCCAGCCGCGTCTCGCAAGGGCCCGGCCAAGGATCTAGGTAGCGTCTGTGGCTTCCCCTCCGTTCGTGCGCTCACAGCATGAGACGCTATCCAGCCTAGTGTCGACCAAAAAGTCCACTGACATCCACCAGCGTTCTGCCTTTCAGCCATTGGATATGCACGTCACAAGCAGCCGCTTCCCATCTTGGGCCTAGGCGGTGTGACGAGATGGCAGGGGCCGTGCTGTTCCCGACCTGTCTCGACCCATGGCAAGCAGGGCTGAGGCGGAGGGGTGGTGGTGAGCATGGTGAGATTCAGATCGTTGCCCAGTTGTGGAGCGTCAAGGCTCGCATCTGCCCCGCCCCGGACGACACGGCCGCGATCCCGCCCCAAGCCATTCTTCACTTTTGTGGCTTCGGAGCCCCTTGTGCGTCTTTAACTGGATGCACATGATGCCAAACCGGGTGCGGGAACCGCCTCTCCACCCTCCGCACGTTCCCAACGTCACGAAACATGCATCCCCGCGGGCCGCAACACACCTGGCCGGGGAAGGGGGTCCCTCGACATGTTGACTCGGCTGCTGTCCCCAGTCTGCCGCCAGCGATCTCCCGGCTGTGGTTGAGCCTGTCCAAGATCGTTCCCATCGCGCATGCGCATGCCAAGCAGGACAAAGCACAGGTCACAACAGCGCGCTCGGCACATGGTTATGGCCTTCAGCCTTATTCTAGCGGAAGATATCCAAGGACCCCAACTCTCTCGCGACGCTCCGAGAATAAGGAACCCCAGTCCTGTTCCTATGAATAGAGGAGGGGAGGGCCACCAACCAGCGGGAGAAGCCGCCTCGTATTCCTACCACTCGCCAGGCGTGCGCAACCCTTGTTCCTGTTTCAGTGCCTATGCGCCGCTAGCCTTAACTCTGTCGGAGTGCCACTCAGCACGTCGCTCAAAGGAGCGGCGACCACGCGTCCCTATCGTCACATTCAGGCTCTCGTGACGGCACACCGTGTTTACACGGGTCTTTTGGCCGTATGCAACCCGCACGACTCCATTGCCGAGTGACAAATAGCAAGGCCACGTCAGCCTTGCCGATTCTCAGCGCCGCAAAGGCGCCGATTGGACTGCAACGGGCTGCGGGAAGTCGAGTGCTATGCGGGAACCAAGCCGTCCTCGTTCTCACCGATTATGAGGCAGTCTCAGGGCCTGTCTCCTGTCCACCGCGAGAGAGGAACGTCACAAATCTGTCTGCCTAGCAGTCAGCCTCGCTTCTTCCCGTATGCCGTTGCGTGCCGTTGCGTGCCGATGTGTGCCGGTCTATTGTGTGACCAGGAGCTATCGTCTTCGCATACTTCGCGGGAATTGAGTCACTTACACGCTCATGGAATCTCCAACAGGACCCTCACAGCTCACGCGTTGGGGCGCAACTTCTCCTACGTCCACCGCACGCTCTTTCTGTTCTTGACTTCCAGTCTCTTCGCAAAACGGCGGATCTCGTCCATGGGGATCAAGTCGTCTAGATCCTCAACATCGCCGTCTCTCCAACGCACGACGACCTTGTGGATCCGCTGATCCGGTGCCAGCATGGCAATAATGTCATCGACGACGGCACACGACTCCATGGAAACGGCAAACCAGTCCCCGTGCCGGAGTGACAGGGGCCCGCCTGTTTCGTCGACGACGTCAAGTACGGCGCGCCCCCGCGATGCATTTCCGTCACGCGCGTAAGCGGTTCCGGATGTAAATGGTCCTGACCCCGTCGGTCGGTAATTCCACGTGGACCTGCGGTAGCAGTTACATGGGCAGCGGTCCGGGTCGCAGTCTAGTCCAGGCAGATCGAATGCTCGGCTGCCCCGCCGTGGACAACAAGCGCATCTGCAGTAGTGGGCCTGGTCGCAGGTCGGGTAATAATAGGTCCCATGGGGTCTGGTGTAAGAGGGGCATCTGTAGTCGTCACAGGCAGGGCTGCGGCGTCGTCGGTACAGGTGCTTGAACAGGGGATCACGGCCGAAACGCGCGTATCTGTACGTCTCGGTCTCCTGTCGGCGAAGCTTCCAGACCATCTTGAGGTGGTTCTTGTACACTGAATAGTCGTTTGGGCGGTCTCTTGATGCTGGGTCAGCTGTGATGAGGATTTATTGCCACGCCTTTGGCTTCGTCCAAGATATCATCACACTTCAACGCGCATCTTATACAATTCCACTCCAGAGAAGCCCTGGAAAGCGTCTCTCTAGCATCCTTGTTTGCTGGTAAAAGCGTCAAAACGGCGAATTAACTCTATGATTGCGAACAGGCTAGATTTACGAAGGCATCTGCATGCAAACAAAAGGCTGTTTGGCGCACAAGGCGTGATGCCACCGATGCAAGCGGCGTCAAACATGAACAAATGCATTCAGATGTTGTGTGCGGGCAAGCCGACTTTGTCCCGGGCGGAAAGCAATCATGCTTGCACTTCGGTGGCATATAGGACTGCGTTTGATGAATCTTCGACACACATGCAGCTGTGCGAGGAATCGCGCTGTCGCTTTGTGTGGCATAAAAAGGGGGCACCTTGGATAGATTCATGACTTGCTCGACGAAGGTGAGAGTGCTCCCACTGCACTGCCGTGTCATGATGTCGGCCCTTTCAAATGTGCCTGTTCATGGGGGATTCAGCACCGCCGTCAAACGATGCGAGCTCATCCTCGAAGGAAGTAGTTCCAGTTCATCAGCTTCGCCCAGGTGTCGGGTAGGATTGTGGGCTCGCGATCCTTTGACCTCGGCGGGCCTGGAGGTTCCTGGATGCGGGTGACGAACCACTGCCACATAGTGGGGCAGGGGACCAGCAGCGCCGCAGCGGTAGCGCTGGCGGCACCAACACGCCACGGCCACCACCACCTCCAGCCACAGGGCCTTTGTTGAGCATGTTCTGGAAGGCCACGCGACTCAGCACGCGCAGCGCCACCCCGGAAAAACCTTACCACGGTCCGCCCCTTGCACTGCACTGGCTAACAGGCCGGTAGGTAAGGTACGTACCCGGACCCTCCCAGAGGCGCCGCCCCCAATGGGGCAAAAAGGCCAGCATGCAATGGCGAAAAACTCCAGATGCTTCCATCTGGCTTGTTCCTCCAACTCCACCACCTCCCTCCTTTCCCTTCGCCATCCCGCCTTATCGCACCCGCGCACCACCGCCGTCGCCCGCTTCCGCAGCACGCCAGGTGTCCCTCCCTCACCTCCTCCTCCTCTTCTCCTTCAGTCTTCCGTTTGCGTCGCAGCCTCGCAACGAGCGAATCCGCAACAATGGCCGGCCTCAGCCCCCAAATGTGAGTTGGTAGCGTGACTGTGGGTTGCGCGCGCGCGCGATGTTCCCCCCTCCGCCCCTTCCTTCCTGGGTTGGAGCGTCGCCGAAGCAATCGCGTGGCTTCGCATTCGCCGGCGACGAGGATGGAACCTCTAGCCGCGGCCCGTTGGGGCCAGACGTTTCATGAAGGGCATTCGCGCTGACCGGCTGCAGCACCAACCTTGTCATCATCCTGGGTATGATGCAGGTGTCGAAGCGCATCCCCTTTGACGACCCCAACGTCCTCATGGGCGTCCGCGGCCTGTACATTGCCAGCAATGTCATCATCGCCCTCATCTATCTCTACATCCAGTCGGCCATCAACAAGAAGAAGGGTACGGTCGCCCCTCCGTCGATCCTCCCTGCAATTGCCCCGTGCGCCAGTCGCTGACCTTTGTTGTGCGCAGACATGACCACGCTCAAGTACGTCGAGCCCGCGCCTATGGGCTCCACCGAGGAGGGCAAGCTCGTCACCACCACGGTCCACGCCTACGACATCCAGCAGCTGCGCACCGCCTTCCGCGGCCAGGCCATGGGCGTCGCCATGATGGGCTTCATGCACCTGTACATGAAGTACACCAACCCGCTTCTCATCCAGTCCATCATCCCTCTCAAGAGCGCCCTCGAGGGCAACCTGGCCAAGATCTACCTGTACGGCCAGCCCGCCGTCGGCGACCTCAAGCGCCCCTTCAAGCAGGCTGCTGGCTTCATGAGCGCCATGCAGAACGGCACGGCCCAGAGCGACAAGAAGGCCGTCGAGGCCGCCGAGCGGGCCGGCCGTGGCGGTGTCAAGGAGGAGTAAAAATATCGCGCGTGCGCTCGAGGGGCCACGGGCATGTTGGCATGTGGCTGTGTACTGGCGGAGGGGCAAGGAGTCGGGTTTTGTGTATGATAGCACATGTGTCAACGACGTTTCGATGCGCCTCCGGCCGTCAGCTCTGGAGCATAAGTGGTTTACTTTGGGAAGCAACGTGAGGTGACTGTTGGGATGCGTCGTCCATCGTGTCGTGCCAAGTCACTTGCCGGACGTATCCATGGCTTTGCGCGCCGTTCCGTCGTACACATTGCAGTAGCGTCGCCAGACATGGATGCCGACTCTGCGGCGTTTTGGACCGAAACAAGGCAAGGTAAGTTGCTTGCAAGCATGGAGCAGAATCTCGTTTCATACTTCATTCGGAGAATGCACCCGTCTCCTTTGTCCCAGCACAACGCAACAGAGCAGGGGCCAGTCCGGTCAACAATTTTCGACTTCTCCAGCGCCAACGACCAAGCAAATTCCGAAATTCCAGCCAGATCCAGATCCACAGCCCGTGTCTCACGTCGAGAAAGCCCATCATACCGGCCCTACTGTGAGGGGCCGTCACAATTTTGGCCCTGTAGCGACGCCATCGTCGCGCCCCGTCAGCGGTGGGTTGCCCGCGGGCAGCGATGGGAGGGGGAGCGAACGGGAGTCGAGAGGGCAAAAGGGAAGGGAGAAGGGAAGAGGACATCCACTCACGGGAACGCGGTGCTGCGAGCAATACCGCTCGTTGCCCGTCTTGCAGCAGAACCACTTGTGCTGGCAGGCGTCGGCGAGGAGGCATACCTGGGGCGGGAGCTACTCATCGGGTGTGTCAGTCCGTCAGTCCGTCAGCGCAAGGGGCTCCATGTAACTTTGGTTCCAAGGCCCTTTCTTGAGTGAGCTGTTGTGTTCGCTTACCTCTGCTACGATCCTCCGTGGTGGGGCGCCGGGGGCGCCGAGGGCGATGCCCGCGAGGGCGATGAGGAGGGTGGCGGCGAGGACCTTCATGACGACGACGGATGGCTAGCAGTAGACTGGTTTGTGTGCGTGTGCTTGTTATGATAGATGTCATCAAAAGGGAGAATGAGCTCTAAAGTCCAAATACTCCGCCCTCGTGCAAAGCAGTCTTATATATCTTTGCATTTCTTGGACGAACACAGGAGCCTGACTGTACCTGTCCTTCGACCGTTCATCGTATGTGGAGGCTTCATGCCTTTGCCCCGGATACCACATCTCACAGACATGGACGTATTTACCGCAATGCTATTGCCCAGCCGTGCAAGTCCAGACGAAAGTCAAAGTTGCCGGAGTTGAGCGCCGGAGCGAGAAGGTTGAGTGGCACAGGCACCACCAGGCTGGGCTTGATCCACAAGTTGCGGGCGGCAAGCGAGAGTCTAAACCGTCGACCACAAGCGTAAATAGGGCCATCCGCTTCAGGTTTTGCCTGCTATAGAACATCGCATGTAAATTTATGGATGCGAGCTTATTTGTAGATGCACGTCAACCGCCAAAGTCGTCGACCATGATAAATAAGCCCTTGCCCACGTCGTGCTGTAACGTACAGACTGGACGGGCTGACCCACTGTCTCCTGCACTGGCACGGTTCCAATGCTGTCTTGCGGCAAGCAACTCGTACGTTCCAGGATACCACATGGCGTTGCAGCAGGGAGCGCAACGCTCTGGATCAGGCTTCTAGGGTTCCTCGATGGGCTACCTTGTCCAGTTGTCATGAGCTTGGTGAAGCGCGTAGAGTCACACTATCAACGTAACGAGCTGCAGCAACGTCGTCTAATTGCTACAGTAACCCATGTGTAAAGGGCCTTCACAAAGTACACATCGAAAACAGCTAGGGGGTTGATATCCCGCCCCCGGAGATGAATGGCAATGCCCTGTGGTCGTGGCACGGAGGCCGGCTCCACGCCCCGTCCGCGCCTCCTTTCCGCCGCGTCTATCCGTCCTACAACTCCTTCACTTCAGTACCCACCGTTATCTATTCCGTTGTTGGGTTCGGGATACGAGCCGTCGGGAGGCCACTGTCCTGATTCTGCGTTCGTGCCGGGTGGTGGTGACTCGGTGCCCGGAAAGCTTCCGGGCTCCTCATACAGGTCGTTGCTGTTAGTCGGGTCTCCGGGCTGCTGCGATGAAGGGTCCGTGGCAGGGGGCGGTGAGCCTGTTCCGGGCGGTGGGCTGCCAGGCACGCCCGCAGGTGGTGTGTTTCCAGGCTGGGCGTTGCCGGGTTTGTTTCCGCTCTCCTTCTCTAGGGCTCCTTCCTGTTTCCACTGGCATTGATTCCCCTGACCCGGCGGGTACGGGTTGCTCGAGGTCATCTCCACGCACTCTGGGGGCCCGGGGTCGGGATAGAGGACGTCGGTGCCTTCGTTGGTGCAAAGCCCCTCGGCCGAGGAATTGGACCTGTCGTTGATGTTGGCTATGAAGATCGAGGGCCTCCCCTCGAAGGGCACGCACGCGCACTTTTCGGCATCGTACTTGGATTGCTTCGGCGGACCAGTGGCCGGAGGTGCGCTGGAGGGTGCGGCGCTGGGCGCTGCGGGAGTCGAGGCCGAGGGAGGTGCACTGTAGGAAGCGCGCTTGGCGAGATGCTTGCGCCTGTGGCCGTGGCGTTTCCTGTTTGCATGGCAGTGGCCGGGGCTGGCTGGCGGCCCGGAAGCGGGCGTCGAGGCCGTGGCAAGAGGCGCCGAGGGCGCGGCAGCTGCTGATGTTGAGACGGCGGGTGCCGCAGATGATGAGCCGACAGGATTGTTCTGGACAGGCGGACGCGAGGAACCGGCACACTTCTGGCCGCAATCCCCTCCCTTGATGTTGAGGTACGCGCAGCGCTGGTACATCTCGCGGTTCCCTATCCTGTTGTGCCAGCTCCACATGAACAGCCACTCGCCCTCCGGCGTGTCGCAGGGGATCGCGACGGTAAAGTTCCTGTCCGCCAGGTTCGCGGCACAGTTCCCGATATAGGACGCGATGACGGTGGCGGTCTTGCCCCGGTCCTTTGAGAGGGCGAACTGGCAGCTGCCGCCGCCGTGGGTGACGTGGTTGTCGAGGCCGATGGGGTAGCTCGCGCCCCGTTGCCAGGTCTCCTCGGGAGGAGTGACGTCGACGCTCGCGAAGTCGCGCACCTTGCAAGGGTAATCCCCTCCCCCAGGATCGAGAGGGGCGTTGATGTTATCGTCTATCTTGAACTCCTTTCCCGTATGTACATTGTCGCTACGGCCGATGCAAGCAGGACTGGCCATGTTCATGTGCGCGCTGGCCATGCCGGCGACGCCGGCGACGACGGCAAAGGAGGCCTTCATGATGTAATGAGCGTAAAGAATGTTCTCCAAAAGGCTGTAGGCATCCCAGATGCTGTGGTTGTGGTCAAACGTCAGGAGACATGTCGCGGGTCCTCCTGATCTTATAGCTACGAGCCTGTTTTGGTCTGATCTACCGGCAATCGATAGAAACGAAGATCAGGCGAGGATCCGGGCATCCCCCACGCCCCAGTAATCTGCATGGCGAAGATGACTGCTGTTTCGAAAAGTTCTATACGGCATGAGTACGTACTGGGCATTACCATGGTAGGCGCCTGCTTGACGCCGGGCGGCCAATGTATGGTGCCATTGCCGCACGTTTGAAACAGATGAGACTTACCGTGGTTTCCCGCGATCAGGCCGCTTCTGAGGCTTGAGCGGTAGCCGCGATAACCCTGCCGGCCCTGGCGCGCGCGAAGAGCCTCGCGCCTGTGGGCGCCTGTGGGCTTCGTCTGATTCACGGATGACATGATCAGTAGCGCAAGGCTTGCATCAACACAAGACACAAGACGAGGCCCGCTTGGATGCCTATAGTGTCAATATATCGATCCCCCGTGGGAGAGCTGAACGGTTTTACCCGAAGCACGGCGATGGAGCAGGGCGGCGCAGATTAGATGAGAAAGTCTTCATCAGTTCGAGACGAGTCAATGCGTCTTGATCCTTAGAATGCTGGACCTGAAACCGTCGAGGCCAACAGTCATGCAAGCGCCCAGGTTTCGCAGAGCGTAGCATCGACGAGCAAAGATCGTAGTAGCGTGTGCATCAGTACCGGACAAGCCTGCACGTAGGATTGCGTCGGCGCGTAAAGATTCCCAAGTAGCCGGCCCATCAATCGGCGCATCCCGCGGGACAGCCAGCCTTGGACCCATCCCATTCATACATGGGCCTGGCGGCTGCTGAAGCGTTCGTGCAGCTTCCAAAGCCACTGTCCACGGCCACCGTTGCATCCCGGATTCCCGGTGGCTCGGCCGAACCCACACATCGCCAGCCTGCCTGTCCCGGGTCCTGAGCGCATGCAGATGAGGCCCCGCAACGAGCCGTGGCACACACGCTGCCGGGCGTGGTGGTCCAAGACTCCAAAACTTGGTTGGAGCGTCTCGGATACATCAATTGGTCAATGCCCTCGCCCTGCTGTTGATTACGCTTCGGAATCCTACCGAAAGGACAGGGATTCCGGCTTCAGCACGCGGGAAGACAAGTGACCGCGTCAGCAGGCAATATTCAATGTTATATACTGCAGTACCGAGTATGCCCCATTACATGGGACAATCTGCTTTGCTGGGGCCCTCACATCAGCTTGAATCAACCCGCATTTGGCCGAGGATTGGCTGTGTTGGAGGCGGGTGAGCTCTGTCTGAAGAGATGAGCGCTAGGTCAGCGTAGAAGATTGATTCAGCGGCATGTATTGCGTAGTCCGCAAAGGAGCCTCGTCTGATAAGAGTGCGCAAATGCAAAGGCAGATGGGTCGCGGGCAGGCGCATGATAAACGACGCGCGTGTAAGTGGTGGCAAGCGTGAGGCGGATCGAGGAGTGGGCAGGCAAAGAAGAGCGTTCGCTGACGTGGAGCCTGCTGGACGAAATATGTTTTCCCCCTTACCGCGTCCGCATGGTTTTTCTCCCCATGTATTGCGGCACGTTGCAGTGTCACATCGTCGATGCCATGCCGTGGCAGTCAAAGTCGAAGGCAAGGCTGCGGTTTGAGGACATCGTCAAGTTCATGATGGTGGCGTCCAAGATTTCCCGATGCAGACGAGTCTCTCTCCACTGGCGGTGACTCGTGCCTGCCGTACTTAGCGCAGGGTCCAACGAGTGTGACATCAGCATTTCAGCGGCTTCGAGTCACTGGCAGATGCCTCGCCCCTCCACTCCATCGGCAGCTTCACGCAGCCGGCCAGCATCCTTGACATTTCATTCACGACGGTCGCGACTGCTCATCCAGCATCGCATCGCACTTCCACCCCTTGCGCTGGATCCCTGATTGTCCGCATAAAGCCCCCGCACAAAGCTGGGGTCCCTCCTCCGCAGTCCAGCCCGCAGTCGCCTCCTCAGCGGCCCTCACGAGTCACGAATGGAGCGCCCCAAGACGCCGCCGGCGGCCAAGGCACCCGCCCCAGGGTCGCCGCCGACGCCCGAGGTGACGAGACGCATCGTGAGTTCACATCCGCTCCGTCTTGGTCCCCGTTCCGCCCCATCTAACGCCCTCCTCAGGAAGAGAGCCGCCTCCGCGCCAAGGCCATCCGCGACCAGCGTGAAGCAGAGCAGCGCGCCTCCGGCGCCGAGTCCGCCGTTCCCAAGTCCGCCTCGGGCTTCGTCCAGACCGACGACGTGCACGTCAGCAAGCCCATCAACGGCAAGCGCCCGCACAGCTCGCTCTCCGGCGGGGATCTCACCACGAACCGCGATGGCCGCGTCAAGGCCGGCGACGAGGGCGAGCTGCGCCCCGCCCGCAAGTTCACAAAGTACGTCGACTACAACATGAGCTCCATGACCGACACAAAGGGAGGTTTTCTCTCCACCGAGGACGACCCGCACAACTTTGCCCTCGGCGGCAAGAAGCCTGGTCAGCCCGACGACGGCGACGGGCGGCCCAAGAACATGACGGTCCAGGAGTGGGAGAAGCTGCAGGTCCTGCGCAACTTGAAACGGCTCAAGGCGGGGCCCTTTGAACCCGGCATCAGCGTCCTTGTCGACGAGGATAAGAGGAAGCGCTGCAGAGAGTGCAGGAGCCTCGAGATTGACTTTGTCTGGGAGGAAGTCTTTCACATCTGCGTCTGCAACAAGTGCAAAGACAAGTATCCCGAAAAGTACTCGCTCCTGACAAAAACGGAGTGCAAGGAGGACTACCTCTTGACAGATCGTATGTTCCTTCCAACACGACCCTTTCCTAGCAATGGATAAGTTGCTAACGTGTAACAACCAGCCGAGCTGCGGGACCCGGAACTGCTCCCTCACCTCAACAAGCCCAACCCGCACAAGTCCCACTGGCACGACATGATGCTGTTCCTGCGCTTCCAAGTCGAAGACTACGCCATCAAGACGAAATGGGGGTCCTCTGAGGCCCTCGATGCAGAGTACGAGCGGCGAGAAACGCAGAAAAAGGCCCGCAAGGAAGCCAAGTTCAAGGAGAAGCTACTCGACCTCAAGCGCAAGACGCGCACAGATGCCTTCCGCCGCCAGGCCGGCACGCTGGGCAAGTCGGGCGCCAGCAAGTTTGGCGACTCCATGGGCAGCGGCCGGCACGTCCACGAGTGGGGACGAACCGTCGAGAACGAAGAGGGCATGACCATCAAGACCTGTGTTGGTTGCGGCATGGAGGTGGAAGAGCTCGAGCTATAGCAGCAAAGCCAGGCTTTTACGAAACGAATATCACCACGGCACCATAGCGTCTCGCACGGCCTCTCGCCCAGCCTCGGCAGCCAACGATACGGCGCATCACGGCAACGCGATTCAAAAACAAAAGTCGCTTGCGTATATTCTGCGCTAAATGGCCTTGCATCATACAGCTTGATGCTGCATATGCACCTCGCGGGTCACTACGATACCGTCTAGCGGCGATGTTCTCCCGCCGTCCAGATCCCGGAGCTCGATCGACGTGAACGAGCCGTTGTTCCCGCGCGCTGCCCTCCTCCCCTCTGCCGCGACTGTAGTCGCGCTGCGCCCGTCGTCAGGAGACATCCGTACGAACGGACGGTCATCCGCTTCCAGGTCACCGCCGCTCCCACTCCCGCTGCTGCCGCCACCTCGGCTCGCAAATGCGCGGGCGTGCGACGACGACACGCCGAAGCGACGGTCACCTTCCCAGTTGCGGAGGGCGCCCGAGTCGTCATCGTCAAACACCTCATCCTTGCCGGAACTTGCGCCGCCGCCGTTGGTGGTGGAGTTTGTCGTGGTCGTTTTGCGGGTGGAGCCCTGGCCGTACTGGCCACCGTATTGCTTCTGACGCGCTTTGGAGTGGTAGGAAGATAGATGCAGGATTCCAAAGCTGAGCTTGCTGAGGACAGGGCGAAGGAAGGGGAGGCAAGCTTCGGCTCGTTAGCAAGCGGGTTGCACGCTGCGCGGAAAGGGCAGCAGGTGTGGGGGATCAAGGGCTCCATACCACAGAAGATGGCAATATTGCCCTCGATGATGGACCAGAGACCAATGTCCACAAAGTTCCAGGTAATGTCTGGATTGGTGAGGTCCCCGCGGAGGAGGTAGCTGAGTCGGACGACGGACACGACGGTGACACTGCGGACAAGATTAGCAAAGCCGCGAGACGAGGAACGTGGTGGTCCCTGCGAGGAGTAGGTTGAAGCATACAAAATGCCGACGAGAAAGATGCCCGCCAGAGCGAGCTTCTGGCCCCGCGGCAGATGCAGGTGCCATATATACGGCGTCGGCAGCGCGAGCATCAATATGTCAGTCACAATCGTCGGTATGGCGTTTCCGTAAAAGAACTTTCTCGAGTCGACGCCGCACGTGTACGCGGATGGCGGGAGGGGGTTGACGGGGTCGAAGCGCTGCCACCAGGCCTGGATGGGCACGCACTGGAAGAGCGTGACGAGGATCTATCACGGCGCTTTCGTCAGTCGCCATTTGTCCCTCATGTGCGTGCCATGCTGCTTCTAGGCACGTGTCGGCAGGATTCGGCATAACTCAACTCACCACGGCGATGCCCCAGCACAGGGTGATGATGGCCAGCGCCCAGATGGGCACCTTGATCGACTGCCGGATCTTGAAGGAGCGCCAGTAGAAGGCGAGGATGGACCACTTGACGCACAGCAGCGTGCAAAAGTAGGCCAGCTCGGCGGTGAAGAGGCCAATCGCCCAGGCGCGCACCGCGTCGGGCGGGTTGACCCAGACGTGCCTCCCGAAGCCCCGGCTCACAGCTTTCACACACGTAAGAAGTCAGCATATTCCCCCCCTCTGTCTTTCTTGTCTCCCACCCGCCGCAAGCATGGTTGTATGTGTGTCGGGCTTACCGTATCCAGCAATGCCAGCGACGTGTGCGCACGCGCAAGGCTGTCCAATCGTCCTTGATCAGCAACTCGTCTCCCCAACTGGAGTTCAAGGGGAGGTTAGATGGATAGAAAAACGCACCAGAGATGCAATGATGAGCCAGTCGTCTATCCACAGCGGCACGCGCTTGATGCGCCGGCTCACGATGCGCAGCGCCACGGCGAGCATCGCCAGCGCCAGGGTCACGGCCGAGGTGGCGATGATGTCCGGCCGCCGGTCCTGCGTGAGGTCGATGCCCGGCGGCGGCGGCGGGAGGGCGGCCGACATGCCTGCGGCTTACTGGCGCCTCGCGGGCGTCTAGATGTTGTTCGGCGTGTGCGCAGACCGGGTTGACGGTGTCGTTGAATTCGTGTAGTTCGTGTCCGTCCCAAACTGGTTCGCAGCTCGTATCACCTAGTGAGGGCGACGAGGTTTACGCGAGCCACAGTTCAGCGTCGTCGAGTATTTGCCGGGATTGTTTCAAAGGCAGCCTGCCTCCATTGCCTGCCTCTCTCTCTTCCTGCCAGTTCCCTCGCAGGATACCGATGGCGGGGAGGTGCTCCAGTTTAGTACTAACAGAGACGAACAACTCCTCCGCCTCCTCCACATGCCAGCCCGCGCTGCCGCTGTCGGACGAACGCACAAACGCACACCACTGCCAGTCGATCAAATGAGGCGCCTGCTAGTCAGTACTTGGTCGGTATAAGGCTGATTGATGGGGCCCCGAGGCTCTCGCGCGCTCCCAAGTCGTCGGGTCGGCCGAACTGCCGCTGGGGAGGGGAGGGACCTGGTCCCCTTATCCGTGGGCGTGGCTCGCGCTCGGCGACCAGGGAGGGGGGCGATTGGGCGATGACGGCGATGGCGAACGGAGCGGAAGACTGCCGGGACGGGGCAGGTGGTGGTCGATCAGGAGGGAAGGGGACGGTGTGAAGGTGAAAGAGCTTCAATACAATGTAGAGCACGCGGTTGAGCTTCCCGTGCCGTCCCTCGTATCAGGGCGTGAGAGCAAGCAATGTCCGTTTTGGCTCCGAACCGTCCGGCTCACCCTTCAAGCTGCCCGATGCAGAAGCTCCTCGCGCGCGTCGTAATTCGCAATTCCCAACGCCCAGGCCAGCCACGAGCGTTCCCGCGCAGCTACTACGCACCCGTCACTACAAGCAGTTACATGGCGACATCCGTGGAGCTCCCCCACATCAAGCGTCTCAGCCGCGGCGACTACGAGGTTTGATGGGCCTTTCTGAGGGGAACCGGCTCTTGCGGCTTCGAGATGGACCACCCGGGAAACATCAAAGCGGGCCCCGTCATAAGCACATCAACGAGCAGCATGAATTGTAGACCGAACGCACGGGGCAGGCAGGTAATTACAGGGGGCCAGAAAGGACGACCACCGGAGGAATGCAGCCAGGCCATCGGTCCCCCGGATGCGTGGTTGTCGAGCGTGTCTCAGTCCGCCCAGCTTGACGGTGTCAAGCAAAACATGGATGAGGCCGTGGCTTGCGCTTTGTGGGGACGCGGACAAGCACCGGAGCCGCCTCAGCCAAACCCAGAGCGGGCTGGTAGCTGATCTCAGATGCTTCCCAGGCTGTTTAGAAACCCCATCGGCAGACCGGTGGCGGCCACACGGAAGTGAGCGCTGTGCCGTAAGAGCACTTGGTGTGCTCCTCTTTGCGCCTTGCGCACCGGGAAAGGCTGTTCGTGTCGGGTGAGGCGGCCGACAGCCGCAAGGTAACATTGAACACCTTGGCCACAGCTGCTCGTTGGGGAAGCTGGCGGGCGGGAGAGCAAAGTTCCGGCGTTTCGTTGTCAAGAATAGAACCCCGTCTTCCCGCTTGCCTTGTTTGCACGTGGCGCGGGCTTCATGTTCGGTCTGGTAGAAAATGAACCCTGGACAAACGTTGATGATGTTTTGACTTGCCTGACTCAGTTCCCACAGACACCTCCCTCTCTAGGGAATTGTTCTGCCTCCGATGATGACGACAAAGTGTCGTTTGTTATGGTCCAGCCGTCCGCGACCCCTGCTAGTTCCGGTGAAGATCTCGCTCTCGCGCACATGTCCAAGAGGCCATTGCGCGGGGATTCTTGGGACAACTGGAAACCACATCGTGTCTTTCGATCATCCGGTGACCACAGTTGTGTAGACAGACCCCTCCGGTGATGTCGATGGATCTCAGTAATACCCTAGAAACGGTGACGGTGACGATCTCGCCTTTTAGCCAGGATGGTTTTGCAGATCAGGTCACCGGCTAAGGGTCCCGGACTGGAAGAGCACCGGCAAGTCGGGACGCAGTAGACCAACCGGGCGATTGCTGTGGACTCTGCACGCCCGTTTGGTGGCGACAATTCTGCCTGAAAGAGATGCTGGAGTGCCGCCCCGATAACACATCGGCCGAGCGCAGATATTCCCCGGCGATCGCCAGTCTCCTGTGTTCCTGGGGCGGGGAGCAAAAGGCCATCGTCGCTCTAGCACCCGGATAGTCGGGTCAGTCAGTCGGTCGTGCATGTCGCCATCTCCGACGTCGCCCGTGGCGTAGATGCGTCTACGAGTACGTACGCCACAGCTGACGAGCGAGACCCGCGGCGCAAGCGCTTCCACTGACGTCCCTGGTTGACAGACCTATTCACTGGCGACATGGCGGCGTTACAGTGCCAGTCCCTGACGCGGCCAGCGGCCTAAGATGGACAGGTGCTGTCGGGAGTCTTGTCTTTGCCAGGACGGGACGGGTCGCGGCTTGGCTGGTTGCATCGTCAAACGGCCTCGGCCGTCCGTCTTGTCACTCACGCTTTGACCCGTCTTGCCGGTGTCAATGTCAAAGGGTCAGTGTCAAGCGTCGCCCATCCGCACGCCTTGGCCCGTGGGTGCGGAAAACGACCGCCGTTGCCAATGGTCGACCGCCCACAGTCGATGCGTGGCACCGGCACCCGCTGATCTGCACTCGCGCAGACGTCAGGGACCCCATTTCACATGAATGGACGATGGGCGAGTTCCACCGTGCGGACGCAATCACGCAAGCTGCTCGAGATTCCCGAATTCGCCGATGTGTGTGGGGAGATTGGACGTGGAGATGTCGTGCCGAGGGTGCGTAGCGGGACGGGATGGAGGGTTGGACGGTCAAAGGGTCGACAACGACCGATGTTCGACAGGTGCCGTGCGAGACACGGCGCACGGAAGTAGACACTCTGGTGGGCGGCTGGTTGTAGATTTTATGAAGCGGAGAGACGGGCGGGAGCCCATGGTCTCTCCTTCAGGTCGCTCCTTCCTTCCTCGCTCGCTCGCAGTTGTCGAGGCAGGCACGAAACCAGAGTGCCGCCGCGTACCGAAGGTAGCTCGTCTCGGGATTGTCAGGGGTAGACACAGACATGAGAGGCGGATCGAAGAGGCTCGAGCAGGCAGGGCCGAGAAACGCAGGTACCGATCTCCATGCCGACTGTGCAGATGGAGCGGAGGAAACGGTCCTGCGGCTGGATGACCCTTGCAGGCAATCCTGCCCACTCCTGCAAGGCACGCAGTGTGGGCAGAGGAGTTTTTAACGGTGAGAAGCGGCCTGTGAGCGCAAGCAGCGAGGAGACGAACGAGGACGAGCACCCAGTGCCTTTGGCGATGCTCCAAGCCACGTGTCGGGGCACAGGTTAACGCTACGGAAGAAAATTTACGGCTGCATCAAGCGAACGCTAATGAGAGCAGTCTTCACAACACGACGAGCCATGTAGCTCGTGCAAAGCAACCCTCTTCTTCACGCCTGAGCAAGCCCAGGCCGCAATGAAAAGAGAAAAAAGGTACGCCTGTCAGACGTCCACCGACACCCACCCCGCCCGCGCGCCCGAAGGCAGACCGCAGACGGGGACGAGATCATCAAGAAGAAGCGGGCCGACAACAAAAGGTCGGGACCCCATCTCTCTATACAGCGGCCGCACAAGGCAGACCACCGCCATCCTTGCGGACAGAGCGAGAGGACCAGAAGAGTATTCACTCTAGGGCGTCGGGGATATGCACTCATCAACCAGGGTGGATTCTGTGGCTCTTGTAGGGAACCAAGAGAAGGTCGAATACTATAGAAATGATTCTCCTGCAGGCGGTTGTTAGCAACTGGACGCTCGAGTGATGCAGCGCAGGCGCTGTAGTAGTATGGGGGGCACATACTGAAGTATTGTCGACATGAAGAAAAAAGAAGAAAAGGAAACCGAAAGAGCGGCGGACGAGCTCGAGTTTTATACTACCTGTTGTGGGGCAGCGCCTGCCCTCACCGCCTAAAAGTTTTTGGGTGGCAGAAAATCTCTGCCGCGCGCGCGCCAGGGATCACTGACGGGAGGACCCTGGACGGGCCTGCCGTGGCTTCCACGATGCCCAGCAGAGAGCCAATCCGCCTGCAGCGCTCCACTGTGAGCGCCGCGGCACAGGGGCCTGTCAGTGGAGACGCCTGGCCATAGCTCCTCGAGTTGAGGCTCGCGGAACAGGATGAATGGATGGTTCACCGTGAGAAGCAAACTCGGCACGAGCAATTGTGGATGCAGCTTCATTTCCTGTCCGCCGCTTTGCAGGCATCAGGGTCGAGCGGTGAGAAATCTCTTCACCGACGAGTTTTCAGCCGTGATGGGCGCGCCCCAGCGACGCAATGCGTGATGGGGAACGTGGATGCTCTGGGCGCCTTGGAAGAGCAACGACCCGCCTGCTTCGCGCGACGTGAAGCGTTGCCCACGCCAAAAAATTGGCCTCGACCATGTCATAGGTTTTCTTCGGTCTGAATGCTGACGAGTCTGCGTGAAAGATGGCGCTATTGCTCGTGTTATCGTGCTATAGAAAGCATGCGCTTTGGCTGCGAGACTCAACGCCGGCACACGCCTCCAAGCCATCACCACCACATACGTCCATCATGAACATCCTTGCCGACCTGATCTTACTCCAGATACAGCTTCTCCCTCTCTATCCACGCTCGCACCTCCCCATCCACCATCCTCTCCAGCTCCTGGCCGTTGCGCTCCTTGACCGCCTCCCTCGCCCTCGAGCTGCTCACGCCCTCCATCCCGTCTCCCCTGTCCATCGAGACCACGTCCACCCTCCGCGCCCACTCGCCCCTCCCACCCACGGCATCCAACTTCCCATTCTCCAGCCCGCGCACGTACTCGCGCTGCTCCTCCAGCCCTCCCCACTCGTCGTCCGGCCGCGTCGAAACTCGCAGCCGGGCCGTGGCGAAGAATGGGTCCAGCGCTGCCTGCATCGCCGTCTCTTCCTTGTTGTGCCTGTCCGCCGCCGCTGTCCCAGCAGCCTCGCCACCCCCGTAGTACTTGGGGTTGAATATCCGTATCAGCGTGTCATAGCCCGCCAGGAAGACTTGCTCAGGAGCGTCGTGCGCCCCTCCGTAGAACCCACTGGCGTGGATGGCCCGCGCCTTGTCGTGAAAATACGGCATCGTCGTCACCGCCAGGTCCACTTTGAGTCCGGCTCCGTCCTCGCTGGCATGCGCCCCTCGGGCGCCCAGCACCGTTGATGCCTCTCGCCCGGCCTCGTCGCCCAGCAGCTCCCGCGCAAACCCCTCCATCATACACAACCGCACCGGAAACGACGCCGGCTTGGGCGCCTTGTCCGCGTTGTTCACCGCCAGCAGGAGCATCACCCGCGTCGCGCCACTCGCCCGCGCCTCCCCGCCCTTGGCGTCCCGCACCGCGGACCGCACCATTTGTGCGTGAGCCCTCGTGGGCGGGTTGAAGCTCGAGTCCAGCACGATCAGCCTGCGAACCGGGCCGCTCGCCCGCCGCGGCGCTGGCTCTGCGTCGACGACGCTGGGACTGCTGGCGGCGCTGGTGCTTGTGGCGGACGCGGAGCTGTATGGCAGGGTGCACAGCACTCGCAGCGGATCCCGCGACGATTGGAACGCCGTGAGCGACCGGGCGAAGAAGTCGACGAGCTGCCCCGGGTTTGGCCTCATGCTAGGCGGTGGCGGCGCTTGGCTCATTGTCTTTGATGACTTGATGGATGAGGGTGGTTTGAGGATGACGTTGCAATGTCCAGATCCAGACATCCGAACATGGATAGCGAGCGTGGGGCATCGCCGGCAGGAAGAGGATCGCGTATAATCCACGCCCGCATCACACTCATACTCCACGATTCAAGCGCAAAAATGATAATTCCAATGCCGACTGGTCTAGGTACTCATGGCCATCACGACATCATTGTACAAGGCAGCAAGCCAGTCTCGGCGCTACATGAGCCATCTACGCCTCCCCATTGTGCCCGTCCATGACTCCTCGAGAGAACCAGTCGGCAATCGTCGCAAACCTATCCTCGCTGTCCTCCAAAATTCCTTTGAACAGGTCGTGCTTCTCTGCGCTTTCCTTCTGTTGCTCCCGCATCTTGCGGATGACCTCGTTTCCGCCCGCGCACTGGGGGCATTCAACGTCGTCGCCTTCGCTCGCCCCTCCGCGGAGACACCTCTGGTGAAAGCTATGCTTGCACAGGAAATGCACCGCCGGGAGGTCGAGTCCTTGCCCACAGTCCGCGCACCGCGTGGCTTGGAAAACGGCCGGCTTGGTGCCCAGGTCCGCCAGCTCGGTCCGCCGCTTCTCCGTGTCAGTCCGCAGGGTATCAATGCGGTGTTTGTTTTGCGTAATCTCCCTCCGCTCCCTCGAGATTGTCTCATTCAGGTATGGCTTGACCATGCCCATAGTTGCCACGCCTCCTCCAGATGATTGCCCCACGAGGGTTTGGATGACCTGTAGCGGCGCCATGAGCCCGTCCTTGTCAATCTTGGATAGGATGGCCTCCAGCTCGTCCGACCCAGCCTCTTCCAGCACCCGAGAATCGGACGTGAGATACGCCAGAGCCGCCGGGTACAATTGCGGTTCCTCGGGCCCGTACTTCTTCAGTGCCTTCAACGCACCCCTCGTATCCTTGGCTGATGTGTATGACCGGAAGATGTCGAACAACAGGCCAGCCTGCTCCTTGACCAAGACTGTGCCGTCGCGAAAGTCAGACAAGTGCGATAGTAGCAGAACGTTCGAGCTCTCCATAGGCACATGCTCTCCTTCGATCAGCTTCTTCGCCTTGGCCTCCCATTCCTCTCTGTGCTGCTGTCCCTTCTTCTCGGTTGACTTGTACAAGTACATCTCGAACAGTGTGGTGTAGAGCTCTGTCCTGTCGGACGTTGTGAGATCTTGTTCCTCCAGACACGCTTCTAGAAAGACGATGAACTCATCAGGGTGATCGATGAAGGATGAAAATGCCGTCCGCGGCGGGGGTGGCTTGTACTTTGGCGGCGGATAGTCGTCCTCATTCAGCGACTCCATCGCGTCGGGAATCGCATTTCTCCCTGTTCCTGGCGTTCCAGGGCTCGCTATAGAAGATGTGTTCATGTAGGGCAGAGGGAGGAGGTTGGATAGGTTTTGCACGGCGCTCGCTGCGCCGGCAGCAAAGCCGCCAGTCGAGATTGGCGTCTCGCCGTCCTGCGGGATAACGGGCACTGTTCGTTTCGGTCTATACTTGCCCGTATAGTAGTCCACAAACACCCTGGTCGCGTCCTTGGGACAGTGCTCGATGAGCACGCGGGCGTATTTCTGGAGGCAAGGATAGGCCTGCGGGAGTCAGCAATGGTACCTGGCAATCACAGCTCAAGCACTCACAACTTCGGGGTCCTGTCGCCAGATGTAGTCGAGTGCCTCATCGTAGCTCTTGGAGTCTTCGATTAGAATGTCAACCACCAGCTCCGTCTCACCATGTCGCTTGGCAAGGTATGCTGCCTGCTCGTAGTAGCCTCCTTGACGGCACATGGCGATGGCCGTGTCCAGGTCAAACTTGAGGTCGCCTGGTGACTTGATGAACTTTTCCAATTTGTCAATGTCCTTGAGTTTGGCATAGCAGTTGAGGAGCAGTGTTGTGTGATCGGCCGTTGCCTTCCTATGCTCGTGAAGCTGCTCCAGATACTGAATGAGGTTGTGTATCCGTTGCGTATCGAGAAACTATTTTGTCAGCAGAGCCGGCATATGGCGCCGGGCGTAACGTACTTTGCGAATAACTTGCGACGGCTCCGTAGTGTCGATGGCACGGATGTACTGGACCATGGCCCCGTCGTAATCGGCTTTCTGGTATAGGTGATCGCCGAACTTCCGGTAGATGAGGCTCTGCTGCTGATTGTCCAAGCCCGAGTTCTGGGCCAGCTCGATCGCAAGCGGGAACATATTTCTCTGGTACAGCATCTCCAACCTCTGCTGCAAAGCCTTTTCGTGATAGCGGTGGACCTGATTTATCAGCTCACGCACTCATGGAACTGACTTGGCCAACTTACCTTGCCCTCTACACTGACGGTAAACAGGTCGCCCCAAACTTCGAAAATGAAGCGGACAGGCGATATCAGGGTTTCTGTGTGTGAAATGACACGCAGGTCTGGCTCCAGGATGACAAAGGACGACGCGTTGAAGAGTGCTTCCGTGGCTCCACCACCAAAGCGCCGCCTCATGGCTTCCGGATCCCTCCCATTGGCGCCCGACGACGGACACGCCAGCGCAATGTAGTTCTGGTAGATAGATATCATGCTCTTGGGCGACTCATAGGCCTTGGGTGGGCCGCGTCCGTCCAGCGAGTATGTGTATATTGCGTCCTCCCGGGCCACAACGACGTCGCCGGTATTTGGGTCGAGGGTCATGCATCCGACAGCGCATCCTGAATCTTCGACAGTCTTTGGCGGGAGCCCTTGACCCCTGCGCGAAAGGCCCAGCTTAATGATTCTTGACGTGGTGGAGACGAAGAGCGTGGTGAGTTTCTCGTCTGTCGCGAGCTGCACACCCGTCACGGGCTCTTCGGACTCGAACACTATGCGCTGCTTTGTTCCGAGATCGTGGATGAGGTCGCCGCGCAGGACGGTGACGGCGCCGTTCCCGAAGCCGACGGCGATCTGCGAAAGGTCGTGGGATGCGGCAAAGGCTGATATCTACCGTCTTGTCAGCGCACGTACAGAGGCGTCTACGGTATCGCTGCCGCCTACCGGGAACTGTCGGCGTCCGTTGTTGATGGTGAGGGTGCTGAGGCAGGTGGGCATGTTGGTCTTCTTGACGAGCTTGTCCAGAGCCCACGCCTTCAGCACAGGTTCGCTACTGAGGTCCTCCTTTTCAGAGTCAGTATAGCCGAATTCACCGCAGCCTTCGAGTGCGCGAGCTTACCGCGACCGTCACCAGGACACTGGTGCCCTCGACCTGGCGCATGTGGGTGACCCTTCCCGACTCGTGCGCCTGAAAGCGGCGCACCACCTTCCAGCTCTTGCCGATGATGCTGACAGAGCCATCGTTGGATCCCACGAACAGGCTGTCGGAGCCCGCGCAGACGCTAGATATCTCGTTGCTGTCGAAGAGCTGACGGGCGTCGTCATCGGCGAAGGAGACAGGAGCGACGTCGAAGAAGTCGAACGACTTCCACTGTCGCTGGGTAAGTCAAATGGGCAGAAGGACGTATGCGAGGACAACGTACCGAGATGGCCATCTTGCCGCATCGAAGCGGCGTTGCTCGCTTGGTGATGAAGGTCAGCTGCTCGGGTGGTGCTCGGCGGAGCTGTCGCAGCTGTGATGACGATGGTGGGGATGCTTTGGAGCTCGGTGCCTGCCGAGTGAGTACCTAGGCAGGCGTTCACTGGCGGGAGCCTCGCGTGTCGGGGGCGGGTCTAGCCCAGTCAGCACCGACTCGAACGGGAGTCTTTATACGCCCGAACGGCGCATGCAAGTCAATTGAAATGCTGTAGGGGTTATGCAGTGCTCTGGGCAATTGGGCTTTTCACGTTTCTGATGTTCGAAGGCCCTGGGGCAAGGATCGCGTGTGATCGAGGGGGTCCACGGCTACAGTGAATGAGGCCCTGGGTGCGTCCAGTGCAGCTCAAGGTAGCCGTGCCAGGGACAGCTTCAGCGCGTCTCGCTCCACGACGGCCTTCCAGGTGGTTGTAATACATGGCACTCCGTACAGCCACATCGCTGTTCCAGGCGCCATCTTTGTTCTGTTGCAGTTGTGCCTCTTCCAGCGCGGAAACTTGCCGTGCCATCCGGCTGTCCTTAGCTATTGAATGTCCACCTCTTCGAGCCGCCCGTGGCCTTGCACCAGTTGGCCTGACGTGTGGTAACGGGAGATGGGTGAAGCCGCCTCAGGCGCTGTGAGGCCCCTGCTAGGCCCCTCTCGCGGTGATAGCTCCAGGGGCTCGGGAGGGTTGATGCCTGATGGCCTCACGAAACGTCGCGCGCGTTGATTGGCCACGCGTGCTCTAGCAGCCCCATCACAGCACGGCACAGCACAGCACAATCAGTGAGTGGACACCAGCCCAGCAGAGCCAGGCACGGGGACACAACCTGCTGTTGGAGCTCCATCCATCCATCTGTTGAGGCCGTCCGTCCATCACCACCTTCGAGTCGGACAGACGCCATCCGCGATCCCGCGATCCTACCACCCGCGGACCTCGGGCATCACGCGCGCAGCCAGCTTGTCCGCACCCGCCCCGTCGACACGCTCGAGACACTTGCCGCGGCCTCTGTCGCCCGCCTGGAGAGCTGCTCGGCTCCAAGCACCCCTGGCCCTTCGCCTCCCAGTCCCCGACGGCTGGCCTCTCCATGAGCTCGGCCCCGTGACCGAGGAGGCGCGCCACGATGGGCCCCAATGTTGGAAACGGCATGATCGGGATGGAGATGGGCATGGGAATGCACCCCAACGGTGCCAACCAGCCCCAGGCCACCGAGTACACGCTCCAGGGCGTCATGCGGTTTCTACAGACCGAATGGCACCGTCACGAGCGCGATCGCAATGCCTGGGAGATTGAGAAGCAGGAAATGAAGGGCCGCATCGCCAGCCTCGAAGGCCAGGCTCGCCGCGCCGATGCCACGCAAAAGGCGCTCAAGAAATACGTGTCCATCCTCGAGCGCAAGGTCAAGGAGCAGGCCGCGCAGATCAAGGGCACGCCCGTCAAGAACGACGATGCGACGAGCGAACGCGCCGCTAAGATCCAGGAGAAGCTTAGATGTACCGCAACCCACGTTCTCACTCACGCAATGGTGCTGACGCTTCCCTAGCATCCTTGGACAAGCATTCGGTGCCTGGAGCCGACGAGGACGTCCAGGTCCCCAGATCCGACGACGACACGCAACGAAACGACCTCAAGACTTATCTCGACCAATGTCAGGCGGAGTTCATGTACCTCATGGTCACTCCCGCGAACCCCCAGCCGCCCCGCGAGTCGCCGCCGCTGCCGATGATCGAGGACCTCCGAGAAGCCGAAGGGTTTGGCATGCCCGGCCCGCAACCGATGGAGCGGCAATTTCAGCTCCAGCGGCCGGCTCCAAGCCACGGTCAAGACATGAACGCGATGAACGCGCGCGCGCACCAGGTCCCCAACGCCCTATCGCAGATGCAGCAACAGTCTCAGGGTTATGCCAAGCCCGACATGCAGCCTCAGCCGATGATGCGAGCCGCCAACGAACAACAGGCCGCCATGTTCTCTAGCTCTAATGAATGGCAAGGCCCGGTTTCTGTGACGACGCGCTCCATTGACGAGAACATGCCGGGACCAAATCACGCTGCTGAAGCGCTCGGCGGCGTTGACGATTCTGCCGAGCTGAGAGAAAAGCCTCCTGCTGCCCCTGAGCCCGATGGTTGGGAATTCCCCGAAGGTGCATTCCCCGAGCCGGGCACAGCCCAGCAGCAATCGTCTGCGCCTTCGTCGACAAACCGACCCGACACGGACGCGTTCCCGAACGCCGAATACCTGCCCAAATCGCCGAACCGAGTCCCCAGCGGTCATCGAAGAAAGAGCTCAATGTCTAGGAGACGGAGTGGCGAGCATGAGCTGGCCCTAAACGCCAGTCAAAAGGCCGACGGCAGCACGTTCAAGCTGCGGTTCGGACTGCGCGGCCATCTCGATACCGTGCGGACGGTGATCTTCTCGGGCGGCGGCAGCCCGGGAGAGCCTGAGATTTGCACGGCCGGCGACGACGGCATGATCAAGCGCTTCCACATCCCGCGCCTCGACAGCCACGCCGGGTCACTCAATGCCGCATCGGACCTCGACGTCATTGCCAATTTCACACACCGCGGGCATACCGGCTCCGTCTTGTCGTTGACGTCGTGGTCACCGTCTCCCAACTTTTCTACCGGCGGCCGCGCGCAAGGCGATGGATGGATATTCTCCGGAGGCCAGGACGCGACGATCCGAGTCTGGGAACGCGGGCGTGTGGACCCCAAGGCGACGCTAGAGGGCCACACCGACGCTGTTTGGGCGCTCTGTGTCCTGCCTACAACCTTGGGCAACGTCTTTGGCAACTCCAGCCACTACGGCAGCGCGGACCGGATACTCCTCGTTTCCGGGGCGGCAGACGGGACGGTGCGGCTCTGGTCCGTCAGCGCCCCTCCGCAGCTCAGCTCTCCGCAGCCTGGGTCGAACCGGAGCATGTCTGGGCGCGGCGGGCGCGTCCGCGGCAACTCGATGAGTTCCGGCAGCGGCTTCTCCAATTCTCCCCAGCCGACGGTGTCGTCCAACTCGCCCTTCCACCACACGCTGGTGCATGTCATCTCGAGGTCGGATGGCTCTCAGGCTAGCCCCACGTGCATCACGCCACTCGGCAGCTCTGGCGAGACGTTTGTGGTCGCATACGCCGATGCCGCCGTCGTCGTCTACGACACGAGGAGCGGTGAGCAGGTGGGCCAGATGGACAGCATGGAGACGTCGGACGGGTCGATGAAGACGGGCGTCAACGCGGTCGTTGCGACGACGATCGGGCTGGATCAAGGAAGCCCACACCATCCCAACACCATTGGCGGCGAGGACGAGGCCGGGGCCGGGGGGCCGACGGGCGGACGGTCGATGGCGGGGTCGGGCGTGGAGGGGACAATCATCTCTGGGCACGAAGACCGTTTTATCCGGTTCTTCGACGCCAACAGCGGTACGTGGAACGAGCGCGAGGCTTTCCTTATCTGAGCACCACTAACGCAGGCCATCAGGGCAATGTACGTACAACATGCTGGCGCATCCCGACGCCATCTCGAGCCTGTCGCTGAGCCCCGACGGGCGAGAGCTGGTGAGCGCCGGACACGACGCGTCGCTGCGGTTCTGGAGCCTGGAGAAGCGGTCATGCACGCAGGAGATGACGAGCCACCGGGTGATGCGGGGCGAAGGAGTGTGCTCTTGCGTCTGGAGCCAGGACGGCAAGTGGGTGGTGAGCGGCGGAGGCGACGGCGTGGTCAAGGTGTTTGCGCGATAGCAGCCGCGAGGCGAGAGGGGGCGCTGCGTGACGACATTACGGACCGTGCAAGAGCACCGTGTTATATTATGTATACGGACGGATTATCATGCTACTACGTCGATACCCGGCAAAGCATCCTGCCCGGCGCGCAATGACTGGCTGCGAGTTTGAGCCGCATGGAAAATGGTTAGCGGGCTGACGATCTGCCGCTGTCTGAGTCAATTTGCGAACTTGAACCGCGCGAACCGAATGCATAACGAGTCTGTGCATTGACAACGCCCCATCGTCAACGTGAAACAAGCCTTGGCCGGCGACCTTGGTCAGCAAGCAAGCAAACAAGCAAGCAAGCATGATTTATCTCGGCGGAGGCGGTTCCGAGCACGACGAGTCGCGCGTGTGGGACGCTGCGTTCCACCCGGGCCAGCGCATCGTCGTCTGGCCACAAGCCCAGCCGGCGCACCGATGGGCGGGCACCCTGTCGTGGGTACAGACCGCGTTGACGGCCCGAGGGTCCTCACCGGACGCTGTGACGCTCGGCACGGAGGCCCTAGGGCCGGACCACGGGCTCGCGACGGCAGACGCGCTGGTCATCCCCGGGGGCAACACGTTCACCCTCCTCGCGCACCTGCGCCAACACGACCTCCTCCCACGGGTGAGGGCGTTTCTATCGCGCGGGGGGGTCGTCTACGGCGGGAGCGCGGGCGCGGTCATCATGGGCCGGGACGTGGGCGTGGTGGAAGGCCCGGCGGAGGAAGGGCTGGACGAGAACCGCGAGGGGATGGGACGCGATTTGCTGGACGCGCTGGACGCGCTGGGCGGGTGCGTGGTGTTTCCGCATTACGACGGGGGGGCGCGGTGGGAGCGGCACTGCGGGTCGTGGGCGCGGGAGCGGGGCGTGACGGTGCTGGGGATCCCGGAGAGGGGAGGGCTGGTGGTGGATGTGGATGTGGATGAGCGGGAGGCGGGCGGGTGGGCGGAGAGCGTCGGGCCGGAGGAGGTGAGGATCTTTGGGAGGGATGGGAGCGTGAGGATGTGGCCGGACGGCGTGAGGATGGGACTGCGGGAGTTGGGAGCTGAGGAGGGAAAGTGAAGCTACCGGTGATGTGGGTCGAGCGCAATACACGGGTGCAGCTGATGGTGACGGGCGTGATGTTTTTATTACTGTCTACTCCAAAAAAAAAAGGACAAATACAGGTGCAAGACAACCTCGGCTTGTGTATGCCCATCAACTCGTCCCCCCAAGCTCCCGCGATAGTTCAAGCAACGTCGTCGGCTGTGTTGGTTCCCCCCATCCCGACGTCTCATATCCTCCATGAGGGAGTCAGACGTAGCCGTCGCTGGATGAGGCGGCGTCGGAGTAATACGCGGACTCGTCTGGGCCAACTTCGACACCATCAGCCTTGCAACTAGACCAACACGTCCAGCAGGGAAGACTCACACGGAAAACTCGCAGCTTCGTTTAAGAAGAAGCTAGGGTAGAGATGATACGGGAAGGCGTCGTCATGTTGTTGAAACGCAGGCAAGACGATCTTGTCGTACCAGTCTTTCTCGTTGTTCTTCATGAGCTCGTCCCATTTCCACTTGCCAACAATCTCTTCCGGCGTGACTTCCCATAAGCAAACGTAGTGGTTTTCATAGAAGTCGTCGTTTGAATGACCATATGGATTCTCGATTCCGTAGTGCTCCATTTCAGCCCCGACATCCAGAACAGGTAGTCGTTTTGCCTCGCGAACGCCAGGATTTATGGCGACGAGCGTATGGGGGCCTCGATTTATCCCATTCGTATCCCGGTCCTCTGCAAGCTCTTTGATCGCCTGTGGTAAGCTTGTAAAGGAAATGTATGGCGTGTCCACCCATTTAGCGTTATCGACGTGGATCTCCAGGGACTCCCTCCGCGACTCGAGTGTGCAGAGTCGTTGCCGAGGGGCCCTTGCTAGCATGCGGCCACTCTTGTCCGGCTGGCTCCCGGACTTCTCGTCCCATAGGCGAAGCAAAGGTAGGTCGGTCGGTGGCTGTTGATCGGGCGTCAACCACGAACGCACATCCTCTTCCCAATCCGCTGGATCACCGCCGTCTGTTTCGGGCTGCAACAGCTCGTGCACGGTGTCCGCATCCAGTGGTTCTCGCCCAGGCATCGTCGCAGTGGTTGTGTATTGTCAGAGCGGGGTGCTCATGAGTTTCTGCCTGGAGTCCTGCGAGACGATATGCATATTGCAGCCGCAGGTCACGCGGGCCATCTGCACGGCCAATCTCAGCTGTCCCTGTCCATTGCCACAGATTGTGTACATGATACATCCGTCGGGCACTCAATGTGCAGCAGGTCCAAGAGACGATTCGTTTCTGGCCACACGGAAACTAAACACTACTGGGACAATATAGATATAACAGCAATAGCGAGATCAATCGGGAGATCAGACCTAGACACAGACTTCCGCCGTTGGGGACGTGATGCCTTCATTTATCTCGTTGATGAAGAGTGCAGGGTAGCTTACTGCGTTGGCCGACAAAACGCGATGTCGTGCGTCTTGGTGCGAAACGCGCCTTGTGGGGCATATATACGGCAATAAGGCAGCTCCAATCACAACACCCACTACGACGGCTGAAAACAGCTGTTCGAGTCTTCCGTAGTATAGTGGTCAGTATGCAAGCTTGTCACGCTTGAGACCCGGGTTCAATTCCCGGCGGGAGAGATCATCTGATCTTGATTCTTTTTTTCTTCCTTTTTGTCATCTTTTTTGTCATTTCCAACGTTTGATAGATGTGTTATTTTTGGATGCAGTGCACGTTCGCAGCGGGCGATCACTGGGGTACTGTGATTATAACATTGCGAATTTGTGCTGGTTTGTTTGAGGTGCCTGCCGTCTGCTCGCGTCGCGTGCCTTCTTCCCCCAAGTGGTGGGTTTCCACAGCGACTCGGCGCCTCCAAAAGGCAGCCAAGGTGAAAACCCGACCCGGCACGACACGACACGACAAGTCGCAGACACATACAGCGCAACGTCCGCCCACTTGCCGAGCGCTACTAGTATGTTGCTACGGAGCGCAGTGATGGAACACGTATCGTACGGAGCGCATACGACGACAGTGCTGCTGCTGGACACGGACGCCAAGCCAACAGCGCCGAGGACGCGGCCGGGGCGTTCGCCATGCAAATAAAAGGAGACAGAACAAAACAGAGCACAACAGTCCGACGGCCCGCTGGTGCTCACGCGGTGCTGTCCTCTGGCGCGCCGAGGCCACAGCACCCTGAATGATGATTGACGAGCCTGTGATGAGCCCCCTGCGGGCAGACGCTCCATGTTAGCGACGGAAACCTAGAGGAGGCCCAGCAGGCGTCTGCAGTCTCCAGGGGGCGCGTCGCGCGGCGCCTCTTGGCAGGCCAGGGCCGGCGGCAGCGGCTGCGGCTGGGTGCTGTAACTTGCTGCTGGAGGGGCTTGCAGGCTGGGGCCAGCCGGTGCCGTTTGATCCGGGGAGCCAAGTACGCGCGGCCTCTGGGGGGCGTGTCTGTCCGTATCAATTTTGCCATTCTCCTCCATCGGGCTGTCTGCTATCACTTGCGCGCGTGTGTCGTGAGTCGCATCGCGCGATTTCCAGGTTCAGCTGCGTTGGGCGACGACTACAATGACCTACCTTATGTTTCGGCGAGTCGCAGCATGGCGTGGTGCACCGTCTGATGTCAGCCGTCGTGTTTGCTCTTGGCGGGCTGGCTGGCGCACGGCCACGACTAGCTGACCTGGATCCGGTACAGCACTGCGCCTAGCAAGCAAGCAAGCAAGCCCCGGCCAGGATTGACGAGACGGGATGGAATGAATGGGTGATGTCGGCGGACGGAGATTAGCTGCTGCGACTGGGCCGACGTGTGCGTCTGCAGCGCGCCCGCATCGGTGTCGGTGGTGTTGGTGCCGTCGTCGCCAGCGAGCACACGTCAGTCGGGTTCCATGCAGAAGGGGGTTTCCAGCACCAGCCACAGCGGTCGTCGGAAACGCCCACTGTCGGAGCCGGATTCGTCGTGGCCAGCCGGCCCGCCGCCGAGGGGGAGGCAGGCAGAGCACTCATCGCAGGGTTGCATGGGGCCGCATCTCGCGACCGGCGCCCGCTCTCTTTGGAGACCGGGGTTGGAGGGATGAGGCTGATGGGGCCAGCCACCTGCCACCGTGGGTGCTGTTGTGCTGCCCAGACCAGGTCGGTGCGGTTGGCTTGCTCGCAAGCGGCGGCTGATGATGCGGCGCAGTGCCGTTGTTCCGGACGCCGCTGACTTACAGGAGCGTGCGCGTCCTATACTACTCCATTCATACGAGCGCTACCTTTTCGTGCGTGGTATACACCTGACACTTCCTCCCATTCCGCTATTCATTACTGGCTGGCGGGATTGGAACGGGGTCGAGCGCCAAGTCGCGCTCGGAAATTATCTGCGAATGAAGAGCGATAAGGAGAAATAGGAGGGCAAGGAGAGGGACAGCGAAAGTTAATTCGCGGCGGAGCGGACGTGCAAAGGAAGCGGCCGCAACGGGGGGACGTGGGGTCAGCCAAGTTCGCGACTTGGTACGGACATGGGCGGTCCGCCGCGCTGGATACCTACCTGCTGGGTGTTATCACGGAGCGCAGCGGCACCCCGAGTTAGTATTGTGGATTGATGAGCTGCAGCCGCAGCAGCATGTTGTGCGACAAGAGCACGAAACAGCACTCGCATGCAGGCCGTAGGTAAGGGGAGGTATGTTTCCCGTGCCACCTTTTGGCTTGAGGCCGGCTGTGATGCTCGGTCAGGTATGCGGTCCACACATGGAGTGCGTCGGAGCCGACCAGTGCAGCGGTGATCATGCAGCAGCCGTTGCGGCGGGCATCCACAACGAGGCGCACCGGCCGGCAGTTACTTTTGCGTTGCTGTTTGGCGGACCCGTTCGTCCATTCAGTCGTTCGTTGGCCGAGTCGGGACGCGCAGCCAGCCAAACCTACCAAACCAGACTCCAAACCCAATCGATGACGCCCTGAATAGTTCCTCGGCGACAGCCTGTCCTTCGCGCGAGGTTGCAGGCGGCGTCATCTCCCGCACACGACCTGCTTCCGTTGGCGGCCTAGCCCATCCTCCCCACCCAGGTTTCGCCATCTGTTCTCCCGGCAGGCGATCGGGGGTTTAACGCTGGTGCGTAGCGTGGATGCGTGGTCGTAGCGCCGGTGCGAGTGGCTTGTGCCGACGCGGGGCCGACCAAGAAAAGCACTAAAAAAGAAGAATACTGCGCTACACTGATACATCTCCACTCGTTTATTCACCGTTGCGAGTAATGAAGCCACCGCAATGTCTTCTGTAGAGATAAAATTTCGAGGGCTGCGAACGGCGCGTAGTATTGCCAATAAACCGGTCCACGGTCGGCGCCGATGATGCAGCTGGTCGGGCCATGCGGTGCCGAGGAGCGCGGGTCGCGGCTTGGACGTGGACGCGGAGAGGTGGAAAGGGGGGGCGTGAAACACGGCCACAAGCCAGGGCCGTGGCATCGGTGGCTTGGCAGGCGTGCGTGTGTGTGTCTCATCATCTGAGAAGAGAAAGCCCGCCTCTGCCGTCCGAAGTTGTCTGCTGTGGCGCCCACCATTTCTTCCCCCGGCGTGCCGAACCGAGTTTGATGCGGCGCAACGCCTGTTCATCGTCAGCCGCTCACCGTATCGCACCCGTTCGGCACCGGCACCAGCCTGTAGGTAACTAAGCGCATGCCACGGCACAGCACATGGGAGGGGAATCTCGCATGGACAAGGGGGGCCCCCGACCTCGACGAGGGCCTGGGCCTGGGGAGCTGCTGGGTAGATGGCTAGGACGGCATCACAGTGACAGCAGCTAAATAAAGGGCCCGCCGCCGCCGCCGCCGCCGCCGCAGCCTCCGTCGCCGTTGGGGGACGAGGCTGTTGTTGGTGCGCGGCTGCGTGTGCCGGCGAGCCGACGAACCGTCCGGATACGTATCGTATGTGCTCGTGCACGCGCGCGCGCATCGATAGAAGCGGTCGAATCTTGGCATTGAGTCTCCGATGGTGGCCTGTGTATGGATCGATGGACGAGCACCGAAGCTGCGTCATGAACGGAAAAGCAACGTGGGGACAGAGAGACAAGCAGCGCACGACGGGAAGAACAAGACAAGACAAGACAGACCAAAAGGAGAAGCGCGGGCGAGGCCGCCGAGGGCAGGCGCGGGCAAGGCAAGGCAGGGCAAGGCAAGGCAGGCGGCAGGCTGGGAAAGACTGACCGACTGGTCGAGCCAAGGCGGGTAATAACGATTGCCACCACACTGGCTCGCACACACTCTTCGTCTCTCTCTCTTCGCTCGCAACACGCGCACACTTGCTTAATCCCGTCTGGTGTCCCCGTCCTGCTCGGTGCCAAGCGCCAAACGTTATTGCCAGATGGAGTCCCTCCCCGGGGGGGCGTGTGCCCTCGGCCGTGCTCGTCACCGCGGCCACGCCCACCAGTCCGTGGTTCGTCCTGACGGGCAGCCATTCATTCATTCATGCCGTTCTCCCAGGTCTGCTTGGCCTGCCTCGAGTGGCCTTGGCCTTGTCCCGGCGCATCCCACATCCCTCCCTACCCCCCCAATCCTGCCTACTAGTATACCTACCTGCCACTAGCCATATCATCGCTGCTCGTGTGCCATTTTCCTACTCTTGGCGGAGTGGTCAGCCAAATACAATTCGCCCGTCACTGCAGCCGGCTCGTACATACTCGCACCTGTCCCACGCCCACGCCACCTCGTCTTGTTTGCTATCTCATCCTCATCCTTCCTCCTTCTCCTTCTCTTCCTCCTCCTCCTCCTCCCCCCCGTATGCATATGCGGCGGTAGCGGTGCAACACGTACATCCCAGTCCTGCTGCTGTCCGCACGCAAACGCTCAGCACTCACACGCAGCATTCGTACGCGCGGCGCATTTACAGCACACATACCAAACATACATCGAGTTCATCCTCTGCTAGACAGATCCGCCGCCGGTCCTGACCTTCGTCTCTGGATGCCTTTCTGGGGTGCTTGAGCACGCGACACACCCCCACCGCCGCTATCAGCACCCGACGACGACGATACGTCGCTCGCCTCTCGCCCACACCCGTCGTCATCAGCACCCGTAACGAAGGAAAAGCATGACCATCCTGCGGTTGCCCTCCCCGCGGAGGGCCGCCGCCCTCGTCCTCGCCGCGGCGACGGCCCTCGTCCCGCTCGCCTCTTCCGCCGTCCCAAAGCCCAGCGGCAGCAACCTCGCTAAGCGCGAGGACACAAAGTACTTTCACGAGCCCTGGGGCAGCCTCGCCCTCGGGCACTACGACTCGCGCTACTTCAAGGAGGAGGTCCCTTACGAACAGCACCGCGTTGTTCTCCGCGACCTCATCCGCAGCTACCTGACCGTCATGGTAAACGTCGGCGCCGAGACGTGGATCGCCCACGGCACCCTCCTCGGCTGGTGGTGGAACGGCCTGATCATGCCCTGGGACTACGACCTCGACGTCCAGGTCAGCAACGCCACCCTGCAGTGGATGGGCGACCATCTAAACCGCACCGAGCACTCTTTCAACTCGTCGTCCGGGTCTGGTGTCGTCAACAAGTACATTCTCGACGTCAATCCACACCACTCTGACATCGACCGTGGCGACGGCATGAACATCATCGACGCCCGCTGGATCGACATGCAGAACGGCATGTTCGTCGACATCACGGGCGTCCGCGAGCGCGAGGCCGATCGCCCTGGCTTCTGGAGTTGCAAGAACTTCCATCGCTACGCCAGCCAGGACCTGTGGCCCCTGCGCCGCACCGAGTTCGAGGGCGTCCGCGCCCTCATCCCGTACAGCTTCGAGCAGATTCTTGTCGACGAATACGGCGCCAAGAGCCTCGTCACAGAGGAGCACGAGAGGTAAGAACCCCCATTTCCCCCTCTTCTTGTCGAGATTGGTGGAGTGCTGACTGAGTGTGCACCGTGCAGCCACCGCTGGGACCGCGACATTAAGCAGTGGGTGCGCATGGACGCCAACGATGAGAGGCGCGCAAAGGAAGAGGCCCGCGAGCGCAAGCGCCTCGAGATGATCCGTGACGGCCGCCTCAAACCCGACCCCTGAGCGCGCCCTGCTGCTTTTACGCTCGCGCATCCGGCACAGCACGCGCGCGACTGCTCGCTCTGCGGCCCTGACGGACGGTTCGCCGCGACAGCCGCCACTCCTCCGAACATCTCGCCGCCCTCCCGGCGCGCGCTCGGCCTTGTTATCACACTCGCGATCCTTCGTTCGAAGCCAACGACGACAAGCCCCCGAGAGAACCAGACTCAGCATGGAGCGCGTTTTTTTCAATGAACTTCCAGCATTTGTTCGCGCGTTCCAGTTTCCACCGCACCTAGCGTTCGAAGGCGACCCTTTCTACTGCCCGCACATTTCGAATTCGTCCTTTTCTCTAGTTTCTATGATATCCTCTTGTCTCGGACGAAAAAAACATGCGACACGACCGCTGCGGCATCTTTGCATCTTGCATACCGGCGCTTTGGGGGCTTGGGCTTCTTGGGGAAACGAAGAGGAGACGACAGTAATTCACTTGGACGTGGAGATAGAAGACAGAGGAACAAGGGGGACCCTGGAGGGAAAAGGGAAAGGAACAGTGGCGCATGGGGAGGGTGCGCTACGTACGTGTATGATACCAAAACGCATTGTGGAATATTGGGGATGGGGGAATGCGCCGGGTGATGGCTGCACTGGCTGGCTGCCCTCGAGAGACGTGAGCCGGTGGACCGGTGCGGCGGCCATGAGCTCTCTCGAAACGCACTCACATGAAATGGTGAGCACGGAGAGAGTAGCTGGTAGAGCGCATGAACGGACGCTCAGAGCATGGCCCACATGAGTCGTCTCACGCAGATGACCGACGAGGTCATCATCCCGGTAGTTCACCGGCAGTTAGCATACCTAAAACATCATGCCTGGTGTGGATTCTCAGGCAGGCCGAAAAGGAATTACGCTTCGAGAGTAAATCAAATGTGATCTCGAATGAATCTCGAATGAATTTCGAGTGATTTCTACTGTGCTCGCTAGACCGACGTCAAAACAAGGTGTCGTTGGGCGTCGGCCGACCCCCGGCATCGGCCAAGTTCCGAGCATCACAGCCTCGCCATCCCGTCCCCATCCCCGAGATCGTACCCGTCCCCTTGCCCATGCTCATCGCCCATCCATCCACCTCTTCCACCGCTCTGCCTCGACGCCCGTCCCGTCCCGCCACCCGCCGATCCGGCCGCCTCCCGAACCGATGTCCGCCAGCGGCACCATGCTCGGCCGTCCGTGGGCGCACTGAAACGGAAACGCGCACCGCGCGAGCCGCCCCACCAGCGCCCGACACTCGTCCGGCGACAGCTCGTCGTTGAACATGATGGCGCCTGTAGAAACACGTGTTAGCGGCTGTAGTCGTGTGAGTTCTGGGTGTGGGGGGTACTGACTGCGGCAGGATCGCGAATAGAGTAGCTCGAGGATCCCTGAGGGACAGCCACGAAACCACGACGGCCATGACTTCCCCGCTTCGCGTGAGAGGGATCGCTCTGGCACGGCGTTGTTATCTTCTAGCGCCCACGTCTCCTTGCGGATTAGATCGATGATGAGGCGAGGCTCGCCGCGGCACCTCTCGAGTATGCTTGGCGGAAGGCCCGTGACCCTGACTGTGGACGCGCCGGCCGCTGACTCGACAACAAGACGGATCCCCCATGCTCGAAAGTGCCCCCGATAACGATCAATGAGCGCACCCTCCCTGCTAGGCGTTTCAAACACAATGTGTTGCTCCAGCGCCTGGGTCATCGGCTTGACCGCGTCTGCGCCCGAGCTCACGAAATATTCTGCCATGAGCTCTTCCAGTCGGCACCGCTCGTCAGCTGCGTGTTGATCCACCATGACTAGTGCTTGCGAGTTTCTCTCGCCAGCCATTTGGGTCATCGGCTCCAAGGGCAACTTGATGAGTATGAATTTGCGGTCGACTTGGGCGATGAATTCGGCGTCAGCCATGGCGGAACGTGAGAGACGTCCGGCGAGGTTGACAGACCCTGCCTCGAAATTGACGTCCATTTCGTTGTCCCGACAGTGGTGCAAGCCGGACGGCCGCCGATGTAGGACGCCCGTGGGGTCATCAATAGAAATCTGGGGCACTGTCGTCGGCGTAGTCTCAAAGACTGGGTTCTGCCACGAATCGAGGATGTCTTGGAGCCATGGCTTAGGAGCAGGTTTGGGCCTGCTCTCAAGCACTCGGAGACGTTTCGGTTGATCCCCTGGGCCGGGTACACACTCGGAAGTGGTGGCGATTGAAGTGGTTTCGACGGTGCCATCCGCGGAGCCGACGGACTCGGGCTCATCCGCTGGAGGGTCGTCAAACGGCCTGCGGACGATCTTCCCACCTTGACCGACCAGGCGCCGTGGGCCGTGGTCTGGAGACTGTCTCCTGCCCCTTTCCTTTGGTAGCGCCTTTGAACCGGGGAGGCGCGACGTTGCCCATCCGACTTTACCACGATGCCAATCACCAAAGGGGCTCTCCGCTCTGGAATCAGGAGCAGAGCCACCGGGGGGTGGCGAGCTGGTCCTTGCCCGTGATGGCGCAGGGGACCGGCTGGATGGCTTGCTTGAGCGTTTGGGCACCTTTGCAGTAGAAAATGCCGTCTTGTCTGACAGTCTATCGATGGCTAAAGGCCGAAAGCGATTCTTCTTGAGAAACTCAAAGGAGATCGTCTGCAACAAGTCCGCAATGTCGCTCAACGCATTTCGAGAGTTGTCGACAAGTTCATTTACCTGAATCTCGACTCCGTTCAAGTGGATCTGAATGTAAAACATGGGCCATCGTTCGAGCCCCTTTCGTGGCTTCGCACTCGGGCCTGATCCCTCATCCTCAACAACACCAAAGCTCGAGTTGCCAAACACCTTGTTGACGGCGTCGTAGAGCACGTTTGAGTCATGGCTATCTTGTATGGGGTGAATGCCGAGACTCATGGTTTGCGACCGTCTTGTTGCCACCGGAGTCGTGGAGATACAACCCTTGATGCGCACGTTGCGAGATGAAGCTGACACGGGCACCCATGATGGGGCGTCGCTAGAATCCGCCAGTGACGCCTGAACGAAGAGCCTGGATACCCGGGCGACGAGATCTGTGGTGGAGGCAGACTTGAGCCGTACTTGGCGTTGCGTGGTCCGTTCGTGCAATGAAACGGACACTTCAGTTGGCCACGCCAGCAGCAGCGTCACGACTTCTCGAACAAGGTTGCTCCATTCCTTATCGACTGCAGATCGCTCAGAAAACATCGACGCTCGATGCTTGACTCTGACGGGCATGGAGCCAAACAGGGAGCGGATGGACACTCGAGTGCCGTGATCAAAGGTTTCGAAACGCTGTTCCGGAGGAGCTGGGGCATGCCGCGTCAAGACTTGCGAGTTGTGTATCGACATGGAAGCCTGCGATACGTGACGGTGATGATGGGATGCCACCGAGAGAAACGACAGGGTCGCGACAGCTGCGAGAAAGTCGCCACGTCTACCGTGGACGGCTGGATTCTCAGGATCCTTGGAGGTGTCTTGCGTCAAGTCAGCAAGCTTGAGTCGGAGGACGAGGCACCGGGGCAGACATACGATGGAGCTTGCCAAGGCCGCCATCCTCGAGAAACTCGCGAGGCTCTATGCCGATGCCATCATCCTCGACAAGGCAATCGCCGCGGACAAAGTCGAGGCGGACGTTGATGCGAGTAGCGCTGGCATCCAATGAATTCGTGATGAGGCCGCAGACAACGCTGTTCAGCGAGGTGACGGCGGCCGAGGACTTGAGCTTGTCGACGACATGGTCAGGGAGCTGACGGATGGACATGGCACAAGCCCCATGGTGCGGTGTTCGTTGGGGGGCCGCGTGCGCAGTGAACAGGCTGCGGACCCGTCGTCTTGGTGGCACGAGGCGGAGGCAGGGCGTCGAGGTCGTGGAAGCTGTTTCCTGTCCCGGCTTATCGATAATCGACTGAGCTGACCCAAGAGTTTGGCGAGCCTCGGTCATGCACACGGGTCAGTGACGTCGCGCCGCAGCGGCAGCTCCACTGAGCGCGCACTCACAGTGGGTGTACAAAGGGCGAATTCGCACGGTGCAGCCAACCTGGCCGATAATAAACCGCTTCCCTGCCTTCATGCGGTAATCCAGGCCTGTCAACCAGGAATGTCTTTAGAATGACGAATGGTGATGCCAACCTGATACTCGCCCGCACGACATGTCTCGAGTGTCTCAAGTAAGGCGCGGCGTTTCGGCCCGTGGCACGGGGCCTCATTCCGACTTGCTCTGTCATCACGTGACGGTGCGCGGCCTCCTCGAGCACAAGCCCAGCAACAAAGCGAATCCAACCTAATGGCCCGGAAGGCGCCACTGTGATTACGGCGGGGGCTCACGGCGACCCAGGCAGCCCAGCTCGGCCCAGCCGCTGGCCGCACTGTGCCGACCGCCCTCCACTGCTCGTCAGTGCAGCGAGTGACACTACCGGCAACGCCTGTCAGGGTTACCTTGCTTTCGCATCCTCAAACGCCGCCCGTTCGTCAACGTCGACACGAAACCTTATCAATCTCGCTCCCACCGCCAACGCTCTGCCCATCGTCAACTGCACATTGCCAATCCGCCTTCTCGCCTCGCCTCGACGTCTGCCTCACTGGATCCCGGCGTCGACGCCCGTGCCCGACGCTCGCTCGCTGCCGGGCCTGACGCGCCAGCTGTCCGCTGACCGCAGCCCAAGCCCGCCAGGCTTTCGTGCTGCAGCAGAAGCAAATACGTCCTCATGGCGACTACAGATATCGCGCCCGAGCCGCACGGTGAGCTGCTTCATCTCCTCGACCGACGGACAAAGTCAGGCGGCAACATCCCATCATGCCCGCTCTCGATGGCGTCCGGTGCGGCTGGCTCTGGACGTTCAGGCGTGCTGACGAATTTGCAGACCGACAGGCGCACCGCCGTCGACCCTTTTCGACCTGGGTCAAGCGACTCACCAACTTCAAGTCCTCGTCGGACGGCGAGCGACCCAAGCGACACACAAAGACCAAGAGGGGCAAGCTGAACAACCCCTACCCGCAATCCGGCCATGTCAGCGGCAATCACAACCACGCCAACGGCTATGCCAACGGTAACGGCGCCATTAACGGTCGTGGAAACGGGAGTTCGTACTCGTTTGTGACCGCGCAGACGAGCAGCATCGTGTCGACGGATGATGCAACTCGCGTCTCGGCCGACGCGGACGACCACGCCCCGATGACTGCCGGGGGGCGGAGCATGGCGGGCACAACGTCGACGGAGAACGAGGGGCAGCGCTCAATCATCGCTCCCAGCTCGCTTGCGGGCACGAGCCGCACCATGGGCGGAGGCATTGATTCGCGAAGAGGCGGAGACAGCACCTTTTCCAGCCCCGCGCCCTCGGTGCGGTCCCTGACGACGACCCTGACTACGATCCAGTCACTGGCCCCCAACGGCCACCAGGCATCTGCGCCAGCCCAGCACAGCAACACGCAGTCGATCCACTTCAGCCAGCCTTTTCCGACCACGTCGCCCGCGTCGGCAATACCGGCTCATCTGGCGCCCACCCCCACGGGGCACCCGACGACTTACTCGGCGGCGACGGCCAACGGCCTTTTGACGGACAATGCCTCCATCCTGACCCTGGCGTCGTCTAGCAAGCGGCGCAGACGACGCTCCATGGACACGGATGCGTCGGTCCGTGCCCTTGCGCCGTCCTCTCTTTGGGGCGGAAGCCGTGAGAGCTTGCCATTAAGCGTCTTGAGCGCCTCGGTCGATCCGACCGCCAGCTCGACTACGCCGGGGCTCCACGGAAGCAGCTCGCGCATCGGGACAGAGCGCACCAGCATTTATTCGGCAACAGGCGTGGCGTCTACGCTGCAGGGGGAACGAAACAGCGTCTACACGGCGAAACAAGGAGACGGCGCGAGCGTACGCAGCGGGCTCTTGGGCCACGGCCGGCCAGACAGCATCAGCGGGGCAAACGCCATCGCGACGAGCCCGCTGGCCAGCCCTCAGGAGGAGCCCAGCGAGAGGCACGTACTAGACAGGGAAGACGAGCGGCTCGCACGAAAGGAGGAGTAGCAAAATGCATTGGCTTTGCGCCACGGTTTGGGCGCGGTGTATCGGAGGTTACGAACGGCGGAGAGTTGCTTTTATTGGTATAGCATGGGAGAATGGCGCGCGAATCATGATTGTCGGGAGCAGCGCAAGAGAGATACCCTTGGACCTAGGACACTGCAAGACAGGCATATTCATACATGACAGTACAGTACTGTGAGGTCGATTTTGAAGTACGGCGCAGGCACGCGTCTGGATGGCAGGCGATTCGCCGCGATTGTCTTAGCCTGCGGCCTGTCAGTTCTCGACGATGTGTTTCAGAGTGACAAGCATGAGCGCATCCAGATTCGCAGCGATTGCCGAGACGCCCAACCCAGTCCAGCCAGCACCACAGCATATGTCGACCGTCGCAACGTGGGCGTGGCCAGGGTCAGAGCAGCAGCCACGACAGCATGGTTCGAAAAGGCGGTAATGGAGGAGGCTCGGAGGCCCGGGGGGACGGACGGATGTCACCAGACGTGAAGGATGTTGGGCCCGACGGGTGCAACGCCGTGTTGGACGTGGTGCCTCGCGAGGCGCAGCCTCGGGCGTGGTTGGCCGTGTGTGTGGGTGGTGTGGTGTGCGGGTGAGTGAGTGAGTAACCTGGGCTTGGAGAGCTTGGCTTGCTCTGCGTTGTCGTCACGATGGCCCATGAAGCAGCTGTGTTGGTGAAGCCCATTGGGCGGGCACAGCAACGGCGACCGTGAAGAATGGGAAGAATCGACGCGGGCCAATGCGCGATAAATGTGAGTTCAGGGCAAGGGGACCACTACCTTTTCCGCGTTCCTGGCCCGGCCACGAGGAGAACCCTTTTCAAAAAGAAAGAAACATAAAACCGACATCCTTATCCAGATCAAAATGGCACAAAAAGGAAAACAAAAAGGAAACTTGCCCCCACGCTGGATCGAACAGCGGACCTCATCATATCACAACAGCGATGGTACGAGTGATGCGCTCTACCACTGAGCTATAAGGGCGGATCTGTTTGGCAACAGTATACCCGCTTCCCGAGCCATGGAACGCCCTAAGAGCGCAGCAGCGCGCGGGACCTGAGGAGGAACAAGGGGGGAACCCAGAATGGAAGGACATGGGCGGGCCGGCCCACTCTCTCGGCGCTCGGGCGGGCGTTCGGCCCCTTGTTGGACCAGCGGGCGGGCCCGGGGGCGATTCGGAGGGTCGGAGGGTCGGGTTGAGGCAAGGCTCACACGCCGGGCATGTAAACCCATAACATCACCAGCCTCCAGCAGCAGGCAGGATCCATGCCTGAAGAGAAATCGCCGCAGGATGTGGGTGGGAGAAGAGCTGTCCAAGGCCGAAGCAGGAACAGAGAGAGGGAAGTGTGTGGGCGGGCCGACCTAATCGTGGTCGCTGTCGCTGTCGCTGTTGTCAAAGTTGCTGTTGGACCTTAGTATCACGGCTCGCCAAGGGTTGCTGCCGGGCGTGATTGGGCCTCGGATTGCGACTTACACCAACGGCCCATTCAAGCAACCCATGTCGACTCCCCATCTCGCGGATAAATATGTGTGCCTCTGGAGTCTGGACCAACACCAGAAAAACCCTGCGTGACTGCAATCTGGGCCAAGAAGTGCTGTGCCCAACGGGGTCCTGCATCGTGGCCCACGTGATTGTGAAGAGAGAGAATGGGAGAGAGAGCGAGCGAGCAAGGACGTGAGGACCTGTTGTGCCGTCCTTCTTCCCCCAGCCCCCGGCGGCGAGACCCTGTAAATCTCCCCCTTCTTGCCCCTTCCCGGCGAGTTGCCCTGTTTCTGCCCACCAGTCGATCGACCGTCGCGCCATTTCTACCATCTGTGACACTACATACACCGGAGCCTATTCCACTCGTCCAAGTGTGAGAGGACTCTAGCTCCTCTTCTTCTTGTGCCTGTCATTGGGGTCTGGTTTGATATAGCACCCCTTTCGGGGCGGGGCGCGCGTGGCCGTGAGCCTACTGCTCGCCATGCCGACGACGACGATGACGACTCTGCTGGTGCTGCTGGCGGCCGTCCTGACGGGCTTCGTCGGGACGAGGCTCGCCGCCGCCGACTTCGTACACCCGCCGCCGTACCTCTCGGGCTCGAACAGATATCAGGACAACCCGCGCTATGCGTGGGGGAGCAACGTCACCATCGAGTGGAGGAACTCGTACTCAAACAACACCGACCTGGTGCTGGCGCTCGAGTTTCCCCGGAAGATTGAGCATCCCGACAAGGCTACGTTCAATCTCATCTATGGTAAGGCTTTCACGCCAGCTTTCAGATTAGACCTCATCCTTCCAGAGCTGAGCCATCATGGACGTGCGGCATTCATGACACTCATGTCTCGTCCCGTGTTCGCCATGGCCCAGGGGAGGGTGGACTGAAGTCATCTTTCCTCGCTTGCGCTGCGCGGCGCTGACCAAAGTGTAGAAAACATGACGAGCGGGACCACGAGCAGGACATGGAACGTGAGCCTCTTCGGCGACGAGGCCCTCGTGCCCGCCGGCTCCGACGCCATATGCTACTTTGCGCTCATCTTCGCGGGCACCAACATCGGCATGTTCTCGTCGACATACTTCAACGTAACCCTCCCCAACAAGGCGGGCGCCTCTCCGACCGCGAGCTCTCCGACCCTGGCCCCGACCGACACGGCCGCGCCGTCCGCGACAGGCGACGCGTCCGGCGCCTCGTCGTCGTCGCTCTCGCACGGCGCCGCGGCGGGCATCGGCGTGGGCGTCGCTCTGGGCTGCCTCCTCATCCTGGGCGGCGTGGGCTTCGTGCTGTGGCGCCGCCGGAAGGCGCGGCGGGAGGCGGCCCGCGCGGCGGAGGCGGACGCGTCCCGGGCGGAAGAGGAGCAGGGGAAGCAACAGGAGAAGCAGCCGCCGGAGCTGGAACTAGGATCGGGGCCGCAGGAGTTCTTTGCCGGCGCGGCGGCCGACGGGTGGGACAAGAACAAGCCGCTGGTGATCTCGGAGCTGGACGGCGGGCAGAGCAGTTTTGTGCACGAGAAGTCGTGAGTTGTGAAGCTAGGAGGGCATAGCATCGATCTAGGGGGCAAACGTGGTAAAATGGACATCGTGGGGAGCAAGGTTGGTGGGTGTATATAGAAGAGTGAGTGTTTCGCAACTAGCGTTGTATGCAATCATGAAGACGTCTCTTTTGTGTTGGCAAGGAGAGCTGCAGTTCGCCACTGGAGCTTCTAGTCTATAGTTAGTGTGCGTCAGCGTTGAAGAGAAATCGTCAACGCCTCCTTGCATATGCGTTTGGGTCAGACCAACATGTGGCTGTTGCGGCAGTACGAAGTAGGACGGCACAGGCCCGGACGCGGTGCCGTGCACGCTCTCACATAGTCCGCAGCATATTTACTGACTCCTGTTGGGCAACAATGCATCAATGGAACCGACGCCACTGTATTGGATTGAGTATACATGTAGCTGGGAGCGAGACCATCTGGTTCTCCAAGTATCCTCGGGTCGTCCTTGGGACCTAAAGCCTGTTTCTGTAAATCGGCCGTCATAACTCCTCCAAACATCTGAGGCGCTTTTCCCATGTCCCGCTGGAAGATACAGAATACCCTATGCGCGCAGACCCTTGTAGCTAAACGTCTCGCCGACCAGCTTCTCGCTCAGCTCCCACAGCCTCTCCGCCTCAAATTGGCTCACCGCCCACGCCCTGACGGTGTCCCTGTAAGGATCCGCGACCCGGCAGCTGATGAGATACTCGCCGTTGTGCTGTTTCAGTCCCGTGTCGAAGGCAGCGTGCAGGAGTGTCGCCGCAGCCTGTTCCCGCGAGATGGCGTCAAAGCCTTTCCAGCCCTCTGCGTTGCCCATTGCCTTGTCCAAGGACGATAGCGCAGCGAAATCGCCGGAACTGGACCCGTCAAGGTGATTGGCGAGTCCTGTGTCGAGAATGACGCCCGGATGGACGCTATACGCCTGAAGGCCACGCGCGGCGAGCTTACGAGAGAGTGAGAGCGCGAAGAGCATGTTTGCCGTCTTGGACTGGCCGTAGGCTCTCCACCTGTCATATGTCTTGCCGCCCTAGGGATTCTGTTAGTGGGACATGGCTCTTCAAAAGGCAATGATCGGACCAGATGGAAAGAGCGACATGATCAAAGGTTGACTAACATCAAAGTTCAAGTCGTCCCAGCGGATAGGACTTAGCCTGTGCCCATCGCTCGCGACTGCGACAACGCGCGGTGCCTCAACTGTCAGTAGTTTCGGCATGATGAGATTGGTAAAGAGGAAGTGGCCGAGATGATTTGCGACAAACTGGCTCTCAATCCCTTCTTGCGAAAGAGCATACCCAGTAGCCATCACACCAGCATTGTTGACAAGCACATCTATGGCCGGGACGTCGTTCCACGAAAGAAGCTCCTCGACGCTCCGTCTCACAGATTCAAGGGACGACAGGTCGACCTGCAGAGTACGAACGCGAACGGTCGGATGAGCCTCAGCTATAGAAGCAGATGTCTGAGACAGCTTGGAGGCATTGCGCCCAGCGAGAATGAGTAAAGAAGGTGACGACGCGGCTAAGGCGTTGACGAAGGCAGAGCCGATGCTGGTGGGAGACACTCCTGTGACCAGGATGGTCTTGGAGGCGATCTGGGCGCCGTATTTGTCTGAGAGGGTCATTGCGTCTTGGACGGAGTTTTGAAGCGGTGAAGCCATGGTAATTGACAAGATATCGATGGACAAGTTTCATGTGCAATGCGATACTCAAGCGCAGTCGACAGTTTATACTTCGTATGTTTGCGACTCAAGGGACTTAACTCCGTTGTGCAACTTCGGCGTTTGCCGGCTGCACCGTGACGTCGGCTTGGCAGCTTGGTAATAATTGCAGTGATCTGTCGCCGCCGGCGAATTCGCCCCGCCACCCCCCAACGTTGTACCAGAGGGTTTACGTACGTATTGTCCGCTATTATAGCCTGTAGCCTACATTTCCGATCCGGGTGCGACCTGGGGCGTCACTCCAAGTGTGTGGTTCGTTGCGGCCCAGCGTACAGGGTTTGTATCGGGGATACAGCTATTTCCGGGACGCCGCCTTCTTCACCGGAAAGGCCGTTTAACGAGTTTGTTGAGGTCTCACTCTCGATGTTCGAGGTGGTGACCGAAGTTTCGAGAAGGTCTTGTACGACATGGTGCCGCCGAGATCAGCAAGTTTTGCTGCTTGATTGTGCTCTCTTGTATTATTACACCACACTGATGTTATGGCACAGCGGCGCTACAAAGCATGCCCAGTCGTTGAACGCCTCCTCATCGGGGCACGCCGCGGCGGCGCGCACACAAGCCGCCTCCCTCGTCTTCCACACCTTCTCGATGACCAGTCTTGTGCGCGCAACGCTCGACAGTGTGTCCGCCAGCTGGTCCAGCGCGTAGAGGATAAAAGGCCGTGCGAACCGTGGGACATCTCTCCAATCGCCGTCGTCTTGTCCGCTCTCCGCCGTCCAGTCCAGCTCCTCGGTCGGCTCAAGTTGGCAGGCAGTCATGAACAGCGGCCACGTCAGGCCCGCCCGGACGCCCAAGGCTAGTAGCTCGGCTACGAGGCGAAGGATGTGCGAGACTCGGTGACGGACCGTAGGCGTCGAAGGCGTCGAGTCTGTGAGAGCGGCCTGGATGTACAGTTGCACAGTGAGGCGCTTGAGCTCGACGCAGCGGCTCATGGCATCGCCCTCTTGACGACTGTCGCGCGACTCCTCGGCGTGTGACTCTGCAAGCAGCGCTTCGAGCCTCTCCCGCTGCACTGCTACATCTTGCCTGCAGGCGACCCCTGAGTGAGGATCAACACGACGCAGCGTCCAGCTCAGCTCCGTAACGGCACTGATAATGTTGACCATGCGCGGCGAACAGCCCATCCATGGATCCACGGCGTCGTCCTCGACGCTCCAGTACTCGCTCCCAAACATTGGTTCCTCTCCGCAGGCGGTCCGGCCCATGACGTCGTAGAAGGCAAAGAAGCGCTCCGCAAACGCTGTGATTTGCTCCCATGAGTTATGGCCCGTCCGTCGCTCCAGCGCGCTCGACCCGCTTGCTTGCTGACGCTGCTGCTGCTGCTGCTGCTTTCGGAGGCGAATCAGATCCCGCGCACCTCGGAGGTGCACTATCCAGCTACTCCCTCCGTCACGGATGAGCTCATGCTGGCACAGCAGCATGACCAGCGCCATGATCTCCGGGTCGGCGACGAGCCGCGCCACAGGGCCTGCCGCGAGGAGGGCGCGCACGGCGCGTACGGTCCTGCGGTAGTAGGCGATGGCGACGGGCTGGTACGCGGGCTCCGAACGGGAGCGATGGGAGGCGGCCAGGCCGAGGAGGGCGTCGAGAGTGGCGGGCGACGGAGAGGAAAGGGCGAAGGGGACGAGCAGCGCCGAGAAGGGGGAGCGGGTTGTGTGGTCGGCGCAGGGGACGGTGAGCGGACAGAGGCGGTAAACGTAGTAGGAGACGAGATGGGGGTCTGCGAGCTGCAGGTTGCTGAGGAGAGGGTCGTCGAGATGTCGTGTCAAGGCCGAGTCGTCGTGCGGAAGGGCCGTGCTCGGCGCTGGACTTGACGCGATGCTGCCCTTTGATGAAGAGGGGGCATCCTCAACACATATACTTTCAACATCCTCCTCGTCCTCAAAGTCCCGCATGAAGCAATTCAGAAACGAATACGACTCGACCCGGACCGGCAGCCAACTATCACCGCCGCAGCACTCCCAAACCCCCTCCTCCTGCCGGCGACTCTGCACCTCCTGGCATCCCGTCGACCCAGCCGCCGCCGACGCATGCTGCCGACGCTGTCCCTTCGACCACACGCCCGCCCTGCCAAACGCACGTCCGCCATGCGCATAGTCAGCCTCCCACTTGAGCGTCACCGCGAAGACGCACTCCGGGCCGCCGCGGGCGCTGCTGCACGCGCCGCACCGGGGGCGGGCCTCGTCGCACCGGATCTTGTGCCGGCGGCAGCGCTGGCAGCCGTGGTGGCTGCGGCGGCGAGGGGATGCCGGCGGCTTGGACGGGTCGCGTTTGCGAGGCATCGCTTGCGTCCCGTGGGTGAGAGAGTGGGAAAGAGAGGTGAAGATGGGAATGATGCGGGTAGTGAAGCTCGGACAAGGTTGGCCGAGATGTGGGGGAAGAAGATCCGGGGGAGGTGGACCTCGTGCGGAGGCGGTTCTCCGCCCGGGACCAGGCGTCAGAACAACCCTGTCGCTCCATCCACTGTCCAGAGCATTTGAGGTGCTCAGTTTGCGACCCGTACCTCGAGCATTTCTTGGAGACAGTGGCGACATACGGATATTTTTTGTGAGGGAAAAAGCCACACTCACAATCGGAGAGGTAAACCTTGCAAGTCAGTGTCGTTTCAACACTCAAGAGTGGACAGTCTTCATATGTGTAGAGAAGAAAGCCAACACACGATTAGGAAACACGGGTCCGTACCCAACCTGCGCCGAGACCAAACCCCCATGTACGCCTATAGAACTTGCAATATCATCCATATCATGGCATCCAAGGAAATGGCCCGGAGCCTCTATCGGTATCCCATTATCCATCAAACGCTCTCCCGGGCATGGACCGGCGGCTCATTCACACTGACCCCATCCGAATCCTCCATGCGCCTCGAGGCCTGGTGAAAGTCCCTCGTCACAATTCCCGCAGTCGTCATGGGCGGTCCTCGCCCGCCGTCGTCGCGGAGCTCCCAGCTGCCGACGCGTTCTTCGCGCGCCCCGACCTTGGTGACAGTGACATCAGGGTCCCCCGGCATGCGCTCCGCGCCTTTGAACCCTCCGAGTGTAGCGTTGCGCTCTGGCTTGCCAGACCGGCGCAAGCGGAAGCCCCCAAGGGCGAAGAGCGCGAGGGAGACAAGCCCGATGATGCCCAGAACGATGACGGCGCCAATGACACCACCGACGGCCGGGCTCATTCCAGAACTGCTGCTGGGGGGGCACTTGGGGTCCTCGCTGTCGTTCGGTATGTAGCCACACCAGGGGGCTGTTCCCTCTGGGCGACAGATGCTGCACCAGCCTGTCGGACTTGTGCCTTTCTCGTGCATCTGCCGCACAAACGACATGAAAGGGATGCTTGGTCCATCGTTCCCAGAGCCGAACAACGGGTAATCGGTAAAAGTCCCGTTCAGAGCGGCCGCCGACCGATAGTAAAAGCGCACACTCAGGTCATCTGCCGACGGGAAGCCGCCCGAGTTGCTTGCGTAGCGCTGGGAGACGAGCTCAAAGACTATGGCGGCGCCGTGATCTGGAAGCGTCGAGAGTGGGCCAGAGGCGACATTCTCCCTCGTGAGGAGCCCGCCGACTGACAGGAACGAGAGCAGCGGCCTGAGCGTCCCAAACATGAGCGTCATCTTGCTGCTCGCGCCGTTGGCGGCGACGGTGCCGTTGAACGCATTGGCGACATTGTACGCCAAGGTCCGCCCGGCAATGCTGTACAAGGTCTTGAGCGCGATGTCTGTGCTCGTTGTATTGACACTGGTCTTGGCTCGCTCCAAATCGAAAGCGTTGGCTCGCAGGATGCTGAGCGTGTTGTTGGCATCCTCGAGGCCCTTGTAGACGGTCTCATTGTGCTCGTACTGGTAGCTGACCAATTCGTAAATCTCATAGGCATTGAGATACGTAGCAACACTGGGGTCGATGACGCCCTCAAGCGGCCCAGACGAAAACAGGTTCTGATAAAAGAGGCGATTCCGGTCGATGCTGCCCTGAATGGCTTGGCTTTGTGTGAGGTTTGAGCCAGTCTCGGACAGCCACGCGGTGCAAGAGACGTCACCCTGGATCCTGCAGCGTCTGTCAGCCTTGTAAGTCGGCGTTTGGTGCCGGCATACTCACGCGACGGAGGTTCTCTCCTCGCTCGACAGAGTCTGCACCAGCGGATATTGGTATCCGTTCAGAGGATATTCCGTGCTGTTGGATCCTGCGGGGAAGTTGTTTTTCAGGTCGCTGGAACCCGTCATGTCAATATAGGCGTCCGACTGCGGCGGATACAGGCCTTGCATGAAAGCGACGGCGCCCGATGCTATCCATGACTCCGTCCGTGACAGGATTCTAAGCTGGCGGTTATCAATTGCATCCTTGGCGATTTCCTGTATCTGCGCCGAGTCGGTGCCGCTGGAATTGCTTCCCAATAGGTATCGACTGCGAAAGGCGGCGCCCTGCCGCCGGAGCTGCTGCGCACCCTCGGGGGTCAGGATCGTCTGCGGTCCGGGTGAGGTCTCGCCATTGTAGATGTAGGCGACAGCGGCCCAGACCCTGGTGTTGCCTTCGCCAGTGGCCTGCCCCGCTGCTGGGTGGAGGAGCAGAGCGGAGGCGGCCAGGGCGACGGCGGCGACGGTGCCGAGCGGGGCCATGTTCGGGTCGCGGCAGTCTGGCGGGGTTTCTCAGGCTCTACAGCAGCAGCAACAGTGCGCGAGAGAGCGACGGACCAGTCCAGCTGGTGATGATGGCCCAAGGTAGCAGAGGAAAGGGGCTTCGGCTCGGATCACAGAGAGGAGGGAGGCAAGAACGAAGTAGAAGTAGAAATACATGAACGAAAAGGCGGGATAAGGCAGATGCAGGAGCCGGCGGCAGGAGCGCCTGGGAGGCCGAAGACGGCAACTGCGTCCCGGCTCAAAACCTTGACCCGGTAGCTAAGCTATCTGCGTCAATCACTTCGTCCTCTCACCTCGTCACGCCTTTCGCCCAAAGCCAAGAGCTCCCGGACCATTCAGCTTGTGCGACCCAACCACCCAAGCATGCGAGAGACCTCGTGGCAGCCGGCATGCATGGCTCGAAGAGGGGCTGTTGATTGGGGGTGGTGAGGGGCAGTTCGCTCCTCCACACGAGCCCGCCCAGCCCGCCGGGCGCTACCACAAAACGTTACTCTTCGCAGCAAAGCGGTTGCTGCATTCGGACGGGCGTCATCGACGATGATGCGGGGGCGGCCAGGCCGGCCCGTGGCTTCCCTCAGCTCTTCAGCTTGCCCAATACTGAGGCAGCTGCGGGAGGCAATTGCGGTGACCAAGTAGGCCGCGGCGCTGACATCCCGACAGGTTTGCCCTCCCATCGGCAGCGTGACCAGGGCCCAGCGGCGCAAGGGACGATCGATGGATACCTGGGCGTTTCCCGTCGGTCAATGCTCTTGCGATGCCTTCCCGCAGCAACACCCGTCGTGAGTTCGTGTCGGCACCTTCGGAGGCGTTAGCTCTCTGCCGTCGCGCCCGGCGCCACCTCTGAACCCTATCGCCCGACAGCTTGGGGAGCCAATACCGATCCAAGAACAAGCTTGTTCAATGGAATTGCGGTCCGAAAGGTTTACCGCAGCCGTGACAGCGGCCCCTCACATCCTACCACCCGCGGCTTAAACGACGGAGCTGTCCTGCACTTGGTGGAGGAGTTTCTTCCCCGATTGATCACGTGCCATCCACAAGTCGCAAAATTCTCAGTCACCAACTCAAGTTCAACGACCGAGCAAAAAAAAAAGACCACTTCCCAGATCGCCTCGCCACAATTCCCGCAACGGGCAAAAGTAAAGGTTCCAGAGGGAGTCGAACCCTCGCTGGCGGAATCAGAATCCGCAGTCATAACCGTTAGACCATGGAACCGATTGAAGTGGTGATCCACTTCCCATGGTGAGTTGGTGTGATGATTTGATGGAGGACGGGGCAAGATAATGAGGGCTATAAACCTGGCGCTACGTGGCCCACCACCATCTTCAGCCCTACGGACCAGCGAAGACACCGCGCAGAGCCTGCGGCCAGTACGTCGCTGTACTGAATGGACACCAGGCCAGGTCAGAGTTTGCGTGAGTCTAAGGTGTGAGGACGGGGCCGGGTCGTCCGGTGCCTTGCTTGTTTGACGGGACTTGTTCAACAGGACAAGGCGTGCTGTAGTTGGTGGCGGCAACTCTGTAACCCGGCCCACCAGACACTCTTGATGCGTCGGGAGAAGAGAGCAGGCGGAACGGCAAGTTCGGGCTCGACGTAGAGGGGCCCGATAACCTTTGCATCGTGGAGTGTCTCCGTACGGTTCGGCAGAGTTGGTCCGAACGCATTCGTTTAGCACAGAACTGCAGCCTCTTTTGGCGCTGCGAGAGACGGGCGAGTGTGTTGCGAATCGTAAGGGTGCTAGGACTCGCAACAGAGTCTCCGCTCGCAGAAGCAATGGCGAGCCTCGAGTATGCAGTGTCAGGCAGTCCGGCTCGCCTGATGGCAGAGTACCTTGCTTGCTCTAAACCATCAGTTTTGCATTCTCATCCCGGCGATGCGCATAGCAGAAAGAGGGCAGCGCCAGTTCGTGCCATCGTCATGCTTGTCTCGCCAAGCAAATGCCGTGTCAGGATGCATCGTCGTGGAACGCCATAGATGACATATACCAAGTATGACTGACGTTCCGCGTCGGCGGCCGGTGCCACGACAGCCGCTGATGCTCGGCTGTCTGCCGGGAGTGTCTCTGAGGTGGCCAGTCGGTTGCGAGGTATTCAAGCAGCAGATTCGGGTGGGTCGATGATCCAGCATTGGCGCAGATGCAGCGGAGCCGCGACGAAGCCCCCGTGCCAGTGGCGTGGGCACATCTTATCAATCTCATCAGACGGTGGCAGCTGCAAGGCACAGCCTCTGGCGATCCGGGGGGACACAAACGGCTGGGTACGTACCGATCAATCAGTTCGCTGGACAACGCGCGCCAGCGCCCGCGGTGCTGCGAATCGAATGGCTGACATCCATGATGCCTACCTCGCGGAGCATGCCGTTGCAATGTTCGCAGCTTGGTTTGAGCGGCAAGCCTGCCAGTCGGTGGCCAGGTCACGACGAGTCAACAGAGCCAGAGACATCCCGTCCAGCCGACGGATGGTGTCCTGCAGTGGGCGGCCGAACTGCTTCTGGGGCGCCGTTCAGTGGCAGGGAGGCGGCTCTCAGGGAGGATGGAAGGACCCCCACACCAGTTCGTCGCCTGCCGCGTCTGGTGAGCCACGCGGCCTTGGCTCAAGAAGCCGTCTGCAAAAGCAACGGCACACCACATATGCATTCGTGTAGAAAGCCCCAAACCACTTGTCGACGTGCACGAGTTCGCAATCAGTCGCCCAGGCCGTCAATTGTGCAGCATGCCGCCAGCAATGCTGACCCCCATCGCGATCTCCCACCAGGTGCTCGATTAGGCCTAGGTCGCGCCAACTTCAGGCCTGGCCGCTGGGTGGCCAAGGGACCTCAAGCGAGGCGATAGCCCCTCTGGTACCCCCCAGGTACCTCTGGCTGCTGGGGCGCTCCGACCACCGCCAAATCGGCTGCCCACCGCCCTCGTCTCACAGCGCGTGACCCAGCGTCACCACCTCCTTCTAACAGTCTCGCTCCACACCCACCTCGGCCGGACGCTCGCCCAGCTGCCGCAGCGCCTTCGCCGCCAGACCCCCGTAGCTGCTCTCCCTCCCTTGTCCTCCTGTTCACTGCCTGTGCCACCTGCCACCCGCTGCGCCCAGCATCGAACCACCACCAACCTCACCTTCTTCGCCTGGCCGGGCAAAGCAAAGCAGCGACCGCAACCCTGCGCCCTCCGTTCGTCGCTTCACTCCGTGCAATTCGAGGCCGCGGCACACCCATACTGTTCACGCACCTGCGGCCAGAATCTCCGCCCCATGGACCGGTCGCATGTAGCGACTTCAGATTGATCGACCCGCCATGTCGACTGACATTGACATTGCCAGCGCCGTCGACGCCGAACGTGGCAGCGGACCTGCCACCGCCTCCGCCTCCACCTCGGACGTCGCCGCGCACGACGATGGCGGCCTGTCCAAGGATCAGATCGAGTGCGCCAAGCAGCCTCCGCCCGCATTTCTGCACTCGCCGCCTGACAGCAACGATGCCAACAAGTCGGATGCGAGCGACTCGGAGCTGAGCGACCTCGACGATGAACCCATCCTGGACGACCCCCCTGTCGTCCCGCCCGAACTGCAGTACCGCCCGGAGCCACAACCCCAAGATGCGCAAGACGCGCAAGAGCAGGAGCAGGCCGTGGAAGAGGACATCGGCGAGGTGTTGCCGGACCACTGGTCTGGGGCCGTGCCCGTCTTCCTCCCGACCATGGACCAATTCAAGGACTTTCAGCGTTTTGTACGTCGCTCTAGATGGTCTTGATGCCTGCATTAGGTCCTGCTAACACCTCGATCTCTAGATGGAAAAGGTTGATAGCTACGGAATGAAGTCCGGCATCATCAAAGTCATCCCACCACAAGAATGGAAAGATGCCCAGCCTCCTCTCGACGACCTCGTCAAGCACGTTCGGGTGCGCGAGCCCATCAAACAGGACATCATGGGTTCCAACGGGACCTACCGGCAAGTCAACATCTTGCACGGACGCTCGTACAACGTACCTCAGTGGCGACAGCTTTGCGAGCAGAGTGAGCACCAGCCGCCCGCGAGACGCGGCGAGCGCCGAGCCAATGCCGACAAGCCGAAGCCTGCGCGACGCCCTGCCGCCCCCAAGTCGGCGAGCGACCCGTCTACTCCTAAGAAGCGTGGAAAGGGGAGGCCGGCCCGAGGCAAGGGCAAAGCGACGCCGGCAGATGAGGAGGACGAACGGCCCATGACACCAGTCTCACCAAAGGCTGAGCCGCAGACCGGCGAGGAGGTGCCCGTTGACTCTATCGAAAAGGACCCCGCAGAGGACGTCGGTGACAACGATGACACGAAACGCCCGGCAGGCCGAATGGGCGGCTCTAGGCAGGCCAAAGCGAAGACCCAGTCTGTCTCTGCGCGTCGCAAGTACAGCCGCCGCGAAGGCTCGGCAATGATTGACGAGGCCGCTTTCAAAGATTTCGACTATCGCATGGACATTTCCGATTACACGCCCGAGCGGTGTGAGGAACTCGAGAGGGCGTACTGGAAGACGCTGACGTACGCTGCTCCCCTCTACGGTGCCGACATGATGGGAACACTGTTCGACGACAGGACCGACATCTGGAACCTCAACAAGCTCCCCAATCTGCTAGATGTGCTAGGCACCAAGGTCCCTGGAGTCAACACGGCGTATCTGTACCTGGGCATGTGGAAGGCGACTTTTGCCTGGCATCTTGAGGACGTGGACTTGTACAGCATCAACTACCTACATTTCGGCGCCCCGAAGCAGTGGTACAGCATCTCGCAAGCCGATGCTCGCCGGTTCGAAGCAGCGATGAAGAACGTGTGGCCCGCGGACGCCAAAGCTTGCGATCAGTTCCTTCGACACAAAGGCTTCCTCATATCTCCACACCACCTGCTCTCACACTACGGCATCAAGGTCAACAAGGTGGTGTCCTACCCTGGCGAATTCGTCGTCACGTATCCGTACGGGTACCACTCCGGCTACAATCTTGGGTACAATTGTGCCGAGGCGGTCAACTTCGCGCTCGACTCTTGGCTGCCAATGGGCAAGATCGCCAAGAAGTGCGAGTGTGCGCAAGCCCAAGACAGCGTGTGGATCAACGTGTATGAAATTGAGCGCAAGCTACGCGGCGAGGAGACCGAGTACGAGGAAACCGAAGACGAAGATGAGGACGACGAGGACATGTCAGGCCTCCCTACTCCACCCGCTAGCCACGGAGTGAAGTTTAAGGACGGCAGCCGTAAGAGGAAGCGAGGGCCGGGAGGCAAGGACAAGATCAAGGTGAAGAAGGTGAAGCTCCGTCTGAAAACGAGGGCCGAGCCGCCTTGTTGCCTGTGTCCTCACGACATCTCCGGGCTGGAATTGCTGCCCACTGAGGACGGCAGAAAAGCCCATCGACTCTGCGCCCTCTACATGCCCGAAACGTATATCGACAGCGTCGACGACAGCGAAGTGGTGTGCAACGTCAATGGTATCCACAAAGACCGACTCGATCTCAAGTGCCTCCTTTGCCGGTCGAAACGAGGCGCATGCTTCCAGTGCTCACACAACAAGTGTGCCCGAGCGTACCACGCCACATGCGCCGCCGCCGCGGGCTGCTTCGTGGAGGAGCAGGATGTGCCTGTCTTTGGCGAGGACGGTACGGAGTTCAAGGAGCAAGCCTTCGACTTTAGCTGCAGGTTCCACCGAACTCGGCGCGATAAGAAGCACAATGCCGATGTCTTGGAAGCCGACGGCCGTGTTCGTGCTGCGGCAACATCACTGCAGAAAGGCGAGATTCGGCAGTTCCAGTATCTCAAGGGTGAGATCTTTGCCGGCATCGTGGTGGAGAATCGCGAAGAAGATGAGACGGTCCTCATCAACGTCCTTCCTACCAGGTACAGACGGCCACTCTCTTCACTTGGGGAAGTGTTACTGACAAATATAGTGATACCATTGAGGTTCAGTGGAAATGGCTTCTACTCCCTGATCCGGCAGACTATCGGCTTCCGAAGGCATCCGCAAAGGCGATACCCCTACCAGCGTCACGCAAGGCCAAGGACAAGCTCAACACCAAGAGATTGCAGGAGGACAAGCCCAGGAAAGACGACCCATTCGTCGAGGGCTATACCTGGGCCGAATTCCTGGTGGAACCCGTTACGAACGCGAGCCAGGCCAAATTGGACTTTTCGAAGCCGGATCAAATTTGGTACTACCTGGGGAAGACGTCAACCGACGCGAAGGCGCAGTACACCGAAGACCCGACCAAGCCGCGATACAATGCCAAGGGTAACTACCTGGATACTTTGCCTGAGCCCGCAAAGCCTCCCAAGCCCCCGAAGCCAGCAGCTGCTGTCAAACCCGTGGCTAAGGGCCAGCAATATGGCGTAACGGGGAGCTTCCCATACGTGCCAAACCCTGCGAGCGCTCAAGCTGTCGCCGTACGATTCGACAAACCTTACGTATACAAACCGAAGGGCCCGATCGCCCCGCAGCAGCAAGGCCCTGCGACGCACACGGCTCAAAGATTCGCCCTGGGGCAAACGATGCAATCACCCTCTCCATCAACCTACTTTAACCAGAATCACTACGCAGCTGGGCGGGCCTACCAGAACAGTGGCATGTATTCTGTCCAGAGGTTTGAGCCTATGGGCAGCAGCGCCTCACAGACTGGCTCGGCTGCTCCTCAAAAGCATCAATACGCGGGAGTGCCGAATGCACCGCAACCGGCGGTGACGCCAGCACAAACATGGCAGCCGCATTCTCCTGCTTCCTATCAGAAGCCTTCACCTGTCCAGCAAAGCCGGCCCAATTGGCAGGTTCATTCGTCAGTGTATCAAAAATACCCGTTCTTCCAGGTCAACCACAACAGGTATGTTGTACTGTTCCAGGCTGGAGCACTGCAGTGCGCTAATCTATTTGTCAGGGACGCTGTTAAGTACCGGACCCCGTACTCACCGTGGGGCGGATTCACGAACGGGTACGAGGGCGACTTGCGAGCGCACCTGATGTCACACCAGAACGACCTGCTGCGAAGGCCGACTTTCAGCTCCATGTCGCCGGGCTTGAATGGATCGCCACTGGCGGTACCCAGATCGCATCACACCCAACACTTCGCGCGTCCCCTTGAACCGTCGCGGCCGCTACCCTCGCCACAGACCCCCAACCCGAACGGACACTCGAATGGCCAGAATGGGTTCAATTCGCTACAGCCAAATGTGCAGCAACAACCAAGTGCTGGCCCTTATAATGGCAGCGTGCAGAATCATCAGCCCATGACGCATCAGCCAACACAAGTGCCAAAGCCGAAGCCGGCTCCAACTCCTAAGACGTATAAGGTCGGAATGCCCGCTGCCATAGGTCCTGTGCTACAGTCTATGAAGTACTAATGAGCTATACAGATTCCGGCCAAGCAGTCTCCAGTTCCTCTGCCACCTCACATTCTCGCTGCTATGGGCTCGGCGCCTGGAACACCAACGCCGGCTCAGCCGGCAGGTGCACCGGCGACTCCAACAAACGAATCCAACAAGATAATCCCACAAGAATCGCCGGGCACCCAAGCATCAGCCTCGCCGACGCCCATTCCAGGTGCCAAGGCGTCCACACCATTGAGGATGTCCACAACGCCGGTGCCTGTCCCAAGAATGCCAGGCATGTCGCCGGCTGCAGCAGCGTCACCTAGCTTGACTCCCAGGGTTGATGGGGCTTCAGTGCCAAGTACCGGGGTATACTGCCCATGTGCTCCGCCCCAAAACCCGACTGCTTCATCCCCGGCGGCGCAGGATGAACAAGCTGCTCGCGTGGACGAAAGAAAGCATCAAGAGTTTGCTGACGTGCCGGGTCGTGGATCCATGGACTTCGTTGAGAGAATGATGGAGAACTTGAAGAAAGCATCGCAACGGGACGGGGCCCAAGGGCCTGATGGAGGAGGAACGGATCGGATAGCATAGACGCGGCGTTGTGCTTTCACACACTGGCACAGGGTGGCGCGTGTGGCTTCGACATGGATTGCTTGAGGCTGGCGTTGGGGTTTCGGTGGCGAAGGACCTTGCTTTCAAGATTCCCCGTTAGAGATTATTCGTTTTGCTTTGGGGTCAACTGCTCCGGAACAGACACCGGGCAGCAGCGAAACTTGTCATGGATTGAAAGCGACGTCTGCTTGTATGATGGATAGGTACCATACCTGGCTGGCCACAGCGCGTTCTTGTGGCCCGGTATCTGTAGGTATACGCAGCGGTGTATGATAAGTGCATTGACTACTCGAAATTCTTGGCCAGTAAAGTTTGACCTCGTTTTGGCTTTGACTCGGTAGCGAGCCCACGAAGAGCAAGTGGCATTTCCTTTGGACACGACCATGGAAGGCTTGCAGCAATGGAGGATTGTATTCATCGCCGGTCGAACACGGCGCGAGAGCTGGGCGCTGCGTGGCAACTACCGGATAATTTTAGAAGCGAGCGTGGTGAAATGAAGTCTTTTCAGGTCTTTATCAGAGCACTCATTTCTGTTGATTCAAGCATAATGAGCGCCCTCTGTGTCTCAGATCCCTTGTGCCGCCTTATGCTGCAAGTTCCTGCGGGGGACACTCCGAAGCGTCGAAGGCGGCACGCGTCGAAGCGATGCCCTATATGCCAGGGGGTTTGCTCTGCGTACCCAAACCTCCATGTCGTATGCTCCGATCGGAGACGATTTGGTGACTCCGTGAATGCCGTTCGCAACTGTGTAACAATCTACAGGTGAGACTCAAGTCGCACAGGTCAGCACAGTGTTGGCCAGATGCGGATAGCAACGGTTGTCCAAGCTCCAGAAACTGGGGCCCGTACAGGGGACAGTTGACGCCATCCCGGCGGCCCAGTTAATTGGTACCGTCGCGCCGGCTTAGTCATCACTTTCGCCCACCAACTCCCGCTCCGAGATCGCGAGCGATGTCGCAAGTTACCCCGAACGCAGTAGCCGATGGAGACGGTTTGAGCGCTGACTGGTGGGTAACGACGGGATTCCAAAGGCCGCAGCCGCTTATTATCATCCATTGCCTTGCCGCGTCACAAAGCTGGCCCTTCTCTTTTTGGCCCGTGATCAATGTCTCGTTCGGCCGCGCAGCAGCTACTGTCGACTCATCTGCGAAGTGCCGCGCCGTCGAGACTGCTGCACGCCAGCGCACTACGGCCAGTCTTTGGGGCTAGATTCTACAGCGAGACCATGAGCGGCAGCGGCAAGCTCAAGCCCGCGGCGCGGGTGTCCGGCCAGAAGCAGGATGTGTGGTAGGTGCCCGCGTGCGCATCACCGACTTGCTGAGGAGTCGGGACAAGTTCCGGTGGCTCACAGAACGACAGGTCCATCATCAACGAGGCGGCCGCGGCGTCGCCCAACCAGCCCATTGTGAACATGGGCCAGGGCTTCTTTGGCTACAACCCGCCGCCCTTCATCCTCGATGCCGCCAAGGACGCTCTGGACCGTGTCGAGTGCAACCAGTACTCGCCCACCAAGGGCCGCCCGCGCCTCAAGAAGGCCATTGCCGACGCCTACTCGCCGTTCTGGGGCCGCAAGATTGATCCAGAGACTGAAGTGACCATCACCACCGGAGCTAACGAGGGTATGCCTCCAGATCCCTTCTAAGATTGTCATGTGCTAGGGGAGTCGTTCCTGACAGGCAGACTACAGGCATGCTTAGTGCCTTCATGGCCTTTATCGAGCCCGGCGACGAAGTTATCATCTTTGAGCCGTTCTTCGACCAGTACGACACCCCTGTGAATTAGACGCACGTAGCTAACTCCGGGGCAGGTACATCAGCAACATTGAAATGCCTGGCGGCAAGATTGTCTACGTACCCATGCATCCGCCCGCCACGGGCGCCACCACCACGTCGTCGGCAGCCGACTGGACTATCGACTTTGACGAGTTGGAGCGGGCCATCACCCCCCGAACGAAGATGATTGTCCTCAACACTCCTCGTAAGTGTCACTTGCCCTCGCCCGTGTGGCGACCACGCAGTATTTTCGCGCAGCGCCTAACCCAAATGTGAAGACAACCCCGTTGGCAAGGTCTATTCCAAGGATGAGCTGCAACGGATCGGTGACCTCTGTGTCAAGAATGAAATCATCATTTTATCGGACGAGGTCTACGATCGGCTGTACTATGTACCCTTCACGAGAATCTCACGGCTGTCTCCCGAAATCGAGCGACTGACCATCACGGTCGGCTCCGCGGGAAAGAACTTTTACGCCACGGGATGGCGCGTCGGTATGTTGCGAGCTACCAAGGCAAATCCCAGAGCCGTGCCAAGACTGACTCACACCGCCAGGATGGTTGATGGGCCCGGCGGATCTGATCAAGTACGTCTCCGCGGCGCATACTCGCATCTGCTACTCGTCCGTATCCCCCCTGCAAGAAGCATGCGCCGTGGGCTTCGAGCAGGCCGACTCAAAGGGCTTCTGGGATGAGACCATCAAGGACATGAAGGCAAAGATGGATCGCTTCAACGAGGTCTGGGACGAGCTTGGCATGCCCTACTCGGAACCCGAGGGCGGCTACTTTGTCCTGGTCAACATGAAGAAGGTCAAGGTCCCCGAGGACTACCCCTTCCCGCCACACGTGGCGAGCCGGCCGCGCGACTTCAAGCTCGCATGGTTCCTGATCCAAGAGGTGGGCGTGGCGGCGATCCCGCCGACGGAGTTTTACACGGCCAAGAACGCACACATGGCAGAGGACTACATCCGATTCGCGGTCTGCAAGGATGACGATGTGCTGGAGGAGGCCAAGCGCCGGCTGAGGGGTTTGAAGAAGTACATGGAGTGAGAAGGGGTGAGCGGCGTTCCGTCTCCTTTTCGTCCCATGTGCTTGGTGAGTGGTTTTATTGTCGCGAGAAAGTCAGGAGCTACCTAGACTCGGATAGATTTTGGCCCCTTTCAAGATGACCAAGATTCACCTCGTATGTACCCCAGACTTCCAGGGGTCAGCCCATAGCGGAGGCATCCATCCGTCCCCGTGGGGGAGGGGGCACGCCTGTGTGATTTTCGGCAAGGGATATTGACTAGACTGGTCTAGGCTGAGAGCATGAGACACGCGGAGACCGTGGGAAGCGGTCGTCTTCTAGAATTATACGGAGACGACGAGAAAATGAATCGGATCTGGGCACGGTGCATCGGGGTTGTGGATGGGTCAAGATGCCGGTGGTGGTGGAAGCTGCCGATGGTGGGGACTGTCCGTGGCAGAGGCGTGGCAGAGGCAGGGCGGGAGTCGGAGCCGGCCGATGGAGAGGCAGCCCCTGGAGGGGCATCTGACACCCCGCCGCAGCGCTATTGGAGCGAGTTCCAGCGGGGTAGCACATGGCCCAACAGCTTGGAAACCCCTCTAGGCTGAGCCCCTCCAGTGCCTGCGCCCCGCAAGCATAATTGCAGTGGGGATGCCGCACTGTGCCACGGCCGGACGACCAGCTGCAGATCTGGCGAAGCTGGTGGAGGAGGCAGGTGGGCTCTGCCGTATCTGGCGCGGGATGCGCACCGTGTCGACCTGCCGTGGTTACATATCGACGGTCTGCGGTTGGAGAAGATTGGGGGCACCAGCGCCAAACGCCCTTGATTTGGGGAAACCATCCCCAGCTTGGCCAGCTCCGCCCACATCTAGCCGCATCGTCGCCACCCGGCTAGGACGCCGCCGTCGTCCTTCTCGAGACCCATCCAGGGCCCCTTGGCAGAGATAACAAACCGCAAACCACCATCGACGACCCGAGTACAAAGCCTCGGCCCCGTCCCGCTGCTTCTTCGATTTCGCTTCTTTGCCTTGAACACCTGCTGCCCATTGCTTTCTCTGCTCGCTGCCCCCTTTGCTTCGTTCCTCAACTTTGGCGGTGGCCGCGTGTCTCTCTGTACTCTTGATGCAGACTCGGGCGTAGGCCTTGAGGAGACGAGACAGCCATCCCGCAAAGAAATCATCCGCGGTCGACACATCATGGCTCCAAGCGCCGTGTCTCCCGAGCGGGAGGCCCAGCCGGAGCCGCTGGCGACCCTGACGGCAAAGTTCGACGACACCCTCAGGTTCTACCTGAACGGAACCAAGGTCGTGCTGGACGAGATCGATCCTGAGATCACGGTCCTGGAATACCTCCGCGGCATCGGCCTGACGGGGACAAAGCTGTACGTATTTCCCTCTTCGCGCTCGTCGGGCACTTTCTAATACCCTTGGGCAGCGGTTGCGGTGAGGGCGGCTGCGGCGCGTGCACCATCGTCGTGAGCCAGTACAACCCCACCACCAAGCAGATCTACCATGCCAGCGTGAACGCGTGCCTCGCGCCGCTGGCCAGCCTCGACGGCAAGCACGTCATCACCATCGAGGGCATCGGCAACACTAAGCGGCCGCACCCCACGCAGGAGCGCGTGGCCAAAGGAAACGGCAGCCAGTGCGGCTTCTGCACCCCCGGCATCGTCATGAGCCTGTACGCGCTGCTGCGCAACAACTCTGAGCCCTCGCAGGACGAGATCGAGGAAGCCTTTGACGGCAACCTGTGCCGCTGTACCGGGTACCGGCCCATCTTGGACGCCGCGCAGACTTTCAGCGTGGACAAGTCGCAGCGCGTGCAGAGCAACGGCGGGGGATGCTGCAAGGATGGCAGCAACGGCGCCAACGGAGGTGGTTGCTGCAAGGAGAACGGCACCGCCGCCGTGTCCAACGGGACGAACGGGTCGACGGAGGCGAACGGCACCAATGGAAAAGCCGAGTCGAACGGCGTCGACGGCGCCAACGGCGGAGGTTGCTGCATGTCAAACGGCAACGGACCCCCGGCCGGTGGCTGCTGCATGCAGAAGAAGGGTCTCGACGACCAGCCTATCAAACGCTTCACCCCTCCCGGCTTCATCGAGTACAACCCTGACACAGAGCTCATTTTCCCGCCCGCGCTGAAGAAGCACGAGATGCGACCCCTTGCCTTTGGCAACAAGCGCAAGAAGTGGTACCGCCCCGTCACCCTGGACCAGCTCCTCCAGATCAAGAGCGTGTACCCGCAGGCCAAGATCATCGGCGGCAGCACGGAAACTCAGATCGAAATCAAGTTCAAGGCGCTGCAGTATCCGGTGTCTGTCTTTGTCGGCGACATCCCTGAACTCCGGCAGTACGAGTTCAGAGACGATGTCGTTGAGGTTGGTGGCAACGTCATCTTGACCGACCTCGAGGGCATCTGCGAAAAGGCTATCAAGCACTATGGCCACACGCGCGGCCAGGTCTTTGAGGGCATCCTCAAGCAGCTCAAGTACTTTGCGGGACGGCAAATTCGAAACGTCGGCACACCGGCCGGAAACTTGGTTACAGCATCGCCCATTTCTGACTTGAACCCGGCTCTGTGGGGTGCCAACGCGGTTCTGGTTGCCAAGTCAGCAGACAAGGAAACGGAGATTCCGATGAACTCCTTCTTCACAGGCTACCGAAAGACGGCGCTCGCGCAAGACGCCATTATTGCGTCCATCCGGATCCCTGTGACCGCCGCCAAGGGAGAGTTTTACCGATCCTACAAGCAGGCGAAGCGGAAGGATGACGACATCGCCATCGTTACAGGTGCGCTGCGCGTCAAGCTGGACGATGAGGGTGTTGTCTCCGAGTGCAACCTAATCTATGGTGGCATGGCTGCTACCACTGTAGCGGCGAAGACAGCAACAGAGTACCTCATCGGCAGGCGATTCGCAGAATTAGAGACCCTGGAGGGAACAATGAATGCCTTGGGCAAGGACTTCGATATGAAGTTCAGCGTCCCCGGTGGCATGGCCTCCTACCGCAAGGCCTTGGCGTTTGGCTTCTTCTATCGGTTCTACCACGACGTGCTTACCAACCTGGGTGGCCAGAGCGAGCATGTTGACAAGGAGGCCATTGATGAGGTCGAGCGAACACTATCGACGGGCATGGTTGACGAGCAGTCGACCCAAGCCTACGAGCTCGAAGTCACTGGCAAGGCGAACCCCCACCTTGCCGCGCTGAAGCAGACGACTGGTGAGGCGCAATACACCGACGACATCCCTGCCCTGAAGAACGAACTGCACGGCTGCTGGGTCTTGTCGACCAAGCCACACGCCAAGATCTTGTCGATCGACTACTCCAAGGCCCTTGACATGCCTGGGGTGGTCGACTACATCGACAGGAATGACATGCCTTCTGCCGAAGCCAACAAGTTCGGTGCTCCCCACTTTGACGAAGTGTTCTTCGCCGAGGGTGAGGTTCACACTGCGGGCCAGGCCATCGCCATGGTGTTGGCGACGTCAGCACTGAAGGCGCAGGAGGCGGCCAGGGCAGTGAAGATCGAATACGAGGAACTGCCCGCGGTCTTGACCATCGAAGAAGCCGTGGAGCAGGAAAGTTTCCATCCCCTGTACCGCGAAATCAAGAAGGGAGATACCGAGGCTGCCTTCAAGAACTGCGACCACGTCTTCACCGGCACGGTCAGAATGGGCGGCCAAGAGCACTTTTATCTCGAGACCAATGCTTGTCTGGTCGTGCCCAAGACGGAAGATGGCGAGATGGAGATCTTTGCCAGCACACAGAACGCCAATGAGACGTGAGTGCCGACGTTTGCCCTATGTCCAGACGGAAGCTAACAATCAGCAGGCAGGTATTTGCGTCTCGAGTGTGTGAGGTCGCGGCGAACAAGGTCGTCGTGCGTGTCAAGCGACTCGGCGGTGGCTTCGGCGGCAAGGAGACGCGCTCGTGCATCCTCAGCTCCGTGGTCGCGCTGGCAGCCAAGAAGACGGGCAAGCCTGTCCGCTGCATGCTGACGCGAGAGGAGGACATGGTGACGATGGGCCAGCGTCACCCTTTCATGGCGCGCTACAAGGTCGGTGTTAACAAGGACGGCAAGATCCAGGCGCTCGACTGCGACATCTTCAACAACGCCGGCTGGACGTTCGACCTGAGCGCCAGTGTCGTGGAACGTGCCATGACGCATTCCGACGGCTGCTACCACATTCCCAATATCTTTGTCCGCGGCCGATGCTGCCGGACGAACACCATGTCCAACACGGCTTTCCGAGGCTTCGGTGGCCCGCAGGGCATGTTCATCGCTGAGACGTACATGGAAGAGATTGCCGACCGTCTTGCCATCCCCGTCGAGAGGTTGCGAGAGATCAACTTCTACGAGCCGCATGGCATCACGCACTTCAACCAGATGATTGAGGACTGGCACGTGCCCCTCATGTACCAACAGGTGCTGGACGAGTCCATGTACGACGCCCGGAGAACCATGATTACCAAGTTCAACGAGGAGTACAAGTGGCGCAAGAGGGGATTGGCCCTGATCCCGACCAAGTTTGGTATTTCTTTCACGGCGCTGTTCCTCAACCAAGCTGGTGGCCTGGTGCATATCTACCACGACGGGTCGGTCCTGGTGGCCCACGGTGGTACCGAGATGGGCCAGGGCTTGCACACAAAGATGACCATGATTGCTGCCCAGGCGCTCAAAACGCCCCTGGACAACGTCTTCATCTCCGAGACGGCGACCAACACTGTGGCCAACGCGTCCGCGACGGCTGCTTCGGCATCCTCCGACCTGAACGGATATGCCATCTACAACGCCTGCCAGCAGCTCAACGAGCGCCTGGCTCCGTACCGGGAGAAGCTCGGACCCAACGCGACGATGAAGGACCTCGCGCACGCAGCCTACTTTGACCGAGTCAACCTGTCTGCACAAGGCTTCTACAAGACGCCCGAGATCGGGTACACGTGGGGCAAGAACGAGGGCAAGATGTTCTTTTACTTCACGCAGGGCGTGGCGGCCGCCGAGGTCGAGATTGATACCCTGACAGGCACGTGGACGTGCCTTCGGGCAGACGTCAAGATGGACGTGGGGCAGTCAATCAACCCGTCCATCGACTACGGGCAGATCCAAGGCGCCTTCGTGCAGGGCATGGGTCTGTTCACGATGGAGGAGTCGCTCTGGCTCCGAAACGGACCCATGGCGGGCAACCTGTTCACGCGTGGGCCGGGCGCATACAAGATTCCCGGATTCCGGGACATTCCGCAGGAGTTCAACGTGACGCTGCTGAAGGACGTGGAGTGGAAGGAGCTGCGGACGATCCAGCGCAGCCGTGGCGTGGGCGAGCCGCCGCTGTTCCTGGGCAGCGCCGTGTTCTTTGCGATCCGCGACGCGCTCAAGGCCGCGAGAGAGAAGAACGGCGTCAAGGCGGAGGTGGGCGACGACAAGGGGCCCGGCCTGCTGCGGCTGGAGAGTCCCGCCACGCCGGAGAGGATCAGGCTGTCGTGTGAGGATGATATCATGAGGCGGGCGCGGGTGGCGCCGCAGGAAGGCGAGAAGAGCTTCTTTGTGGCCATCTAGGCGACAGTAGCATGAGTAGATGAGCGTTGACTTGACGTACGAAGTACATAGTGTATATATCCCCGGGTTTCTCTTTACTCATGGGTTGCTTTGCATGTGAGGACGTGCTGCCTCTTGAGGCTTAATGCGGCGGTTAGCTTGCCGGATGGAATATCATGCTGCAGGTCAAGTAGAACAAGCCCGGCTTGCCCGTGACAATTCCCCGTGGGCGTGAATTTGCGACGCTTTAGCTGCAAGAACGGTCTCTCGATGTGCGGCGTGGTTGCTGCATCGGGCAAGTGTGATGTTCGGAGCCACGCTCCAACAGTCCGTATGTATGTATTGAAGTCGTTGAGAGGCCGTTGGGTCACTGGTCGTGACAGGGCAGGCAAGCCGTGATTTCCCGAGCCCCCGTCCGTGAGCACCCGCATGGCTTGGCGGATCCCCAGGGGCGGCGGCGGCGGCGGCGCAGGTGCATGGATGCATGTCTCTCGGCCACTGCGCGCGTGCGTGCGCTTGGCGACGGCGGGCGCGCGCGTGTCTGACACGGGGGGAAAGGCACTTCAGGGCAACGCAGCACTTATGACGTCGCATCGCATGCCTAGACATGGGCTCTTGCGCTTGCTTTCCATCCATGCGCCTGCGTTTCTCTTTCACATGGGAGAAGAGGAGGAGGAGAGAAAAAAGCATGTGGAGGTGTAGGGTAACTACCCGCTCCGGGCAACTTTCTAGGGACCGGGGGCGGGAGCGGAGGGGAATTGCAGCGGACTGGGGGGGATACCTGGAGGGGATGGATGGCAACCTCGCTCTCGGTGACAGGGGGGAGGATTGACAATTGGGGGGTTCTTGTTGGCTGCATGCGGATCCTCGGCTTGCGTCCAAAGTTGCTCAGTCAGTGTCGCGCCGCTGGGCCGATGGACGATGCGCCGGATGGACGACCTCTCGCAATTGCTGGCTGTGCCGGTCTGCTGCAGCAGGCACGAGCGCAGGTGCTCGCCCTGTTGCCTGCCTGCCTGCCTGCCTTCCCGGTCTCTTCCAAATTCTCCCCGGGCGCCCGCTCTGGCTCCCCGGTTTCTTCGCCTTCTGTCCATTCGTTCGCGCGCCGTCGTCTGTCTAGCCCCGCAGCCGGCGGGCGCCCGCGCGCTCCACCGGTGGGCGACTGGCTGGCTGGCTGGCAAGCAAGCAAGCAGCAAGGAAGAAGCGAAGCCTTGTGCCTGCGCCAGTGCCAGGCCAGGACGCCGGGTTGGGTACTCGGCACAAAGTACGAAGTACGACGTGCGAGTACTCGTCGTGATGGGGGGCCCTTTCGTACTTTGCACCTCCTGTTTCCCGGAGGCGTAGTCTGTACTGCATGTACTCCGTACTTGGTGCCATGTCCCGGGTCGTGCCTTCCGAGTCGACCCCCTCCCCCGCAACTGCGCGCGTGAGCTACAGCCAAAGCAGGACGAAGCCTTATTTGTGTGAGTTGGGGAGGGGGCAGGAGCGATCCCGCCGTGCGGCGCATTTATAAGTGGGTTAAGCCTATGTATTGCGGAGCGGTACAGCGCATTGCAGGCGCGACCCAGGCCTGAGGTGGCCGCCCCGGCCGACTAACCTGGAAGGCAAGGCAGGTACTGTACATGGTCTTGCCTCAGCACGCTATAACGTACCAAGCCCAAGTAGCCGCCGAATACGCCTAGCACGCAGCCAAGTACGTACTCGCGCGTCCAAGCCAAATCCAAACGTAAAACTCCAAGAGCCAGCTCCTCCCCGTCCCAGCCTCACACTCACGCCGAGTCAGCCTCTGTCTCCTCTTGCACCGACAGGCCGCCGGACGTTTGTTTGCGCTCTCGCCCCTCCCAACTCGCTGCGGGCGGCGCCTTCACGCTGTCCGACGACTTCTGCAACCACCCGGCCCCGTCGCAAGCGCACGCACGAGCTGTGCGCCGGCAGCGATCCCCACAGTCCGGCAACCGGAATTGACGACAACGACGCCGCCGAGGAGCGCCCCCCTCGCTAGACCTAGAGCACGCACACACACACGCGCGCGCGCGCACGCACGCATTGGCCCGGAAGACGCAGACCTTCGCCATGCGCCATTGCCCGTAGCCACGCATCGAAGCGCCCCCTAGGAACGAAACACCGAAGCGAGGCAGGCTTGGCGCGAGGTCGCCGGCAGAGTGGACGGACGGACGACGAAAACGCCGCGGGCCCGGCAGACGACCAACTACCCGCGCGACACCGAGCGCCGCTTCCCCCCCCCTCTGCGTAACATCGCCGAGATACCGAACTGGCACTGGACGGGCCAGGCCCAATGGGAGCACGGCGCTGGACGTGAGCGAGTGAGCGAGTGAGCCCCGGAATCATCCGCCGCGCCGCGTTGCGCTGCGTGACGCTGCTGCCATGGACAAGGACGGCGCCGGCGCCGGAGGCAAGGTCGTCGCCGACCGTGTAAGGCTGGACAAGACGGCTGCGATGGAGGGCAACCACGTCCACGACGACAAGGACGCCACGAGGACAAGCGCCGAGGGCGCAACCGGCCAAGCGCACTCCGGCAAGAGCCCCAAGAAGAGGCGCAAGGTCAATCATGGTATGCAGAGCTTGCACATCCCCCTCAAAGTCGCTGCCGTGATGTGCTTGGGGTGCGAGGGGGCCCGTGGCCACAGCATCTGTCCCCAGGCCCGCGGGAGCCCGCAGAATGCCATCGGCAACCTGCTCTCCTCGCCTCCAGGCACTCACCGGCGCGGCGAATCTTACTGGAATGGTGGGCTGACACTCACGGCTGCTTGCCGGAATAGCTTGCGTTTATTGCAGACGATCTGTAAGTCTTGTCCGACGTCTCCAGCACGATGGCGCATTGCAGGCGCAAACGAGGATCATGGATCCATAGAGGACCGCCCCAAATCCCCGAGCGCCATCTCGTTGGTGTGCACATGGCTAATCAGGCTGCTTCTCTTCATCGCTCTACAGCATATGACTTGCGATCTTGTACGTACATATGAAACCATCGCTGGGGAGGACCGGCCGACCTCGTGCGCGTGGCAGCATGCACCGGCCGGGGCGGCCGTGTCCCACCAGCCGTCCGCCATTCTTTGCACTGTACACAACCTAACGCCGTGGATAGGAGAGACCATGCACGCGATGCATTAAACGGAACATTGGCCATCTCTGCCATGACGAGCCCCGTGAAGGCGACACCAAGAAGCTCAAGAACGGCAAGCCTGTGACCAGCGCCGCGTCCGTCGACGATTCGGACGCTCAGACGCCTTCAGACGTTGCCCGGGCCTCCGTCTCTAGCACCATGGGTCCGCCTCCCGCGTTTGACGGCACGAGGCAGCGTTCCTCGAGCGGGTTCAGCGGCGGTGGTGTGATCGGCCAGGCAGACCCGTTGTCACTTGTGCAACAAGGCGGCGGGACGGGTATGCAAGGAAACGGGCTGAACAGCAGCGCGACCGGTAACGCGAATCAATGTACGTGCGCTCCATGTTGAGCGTCAGACCGCCGTTTGCTGGCGTGTCTGTCTGCTAATCCGCTTTACCCGGCTCCTCCCCTACCCCGTTGGCCAAGTTCGGTCAGATATCACAAGCGTACGAGCTGACTTTTGTCCAGTTGCTGGCTTCTCGGACGCGTGGTTGACGGCTCAAAACTTCAATGAGATGAACAGCTACAACCCCAACTACATGATCGGGCCTCACGTCACGCACGAATTCAACCTGTTGAACGACTTCCTCCATAGCGGGCTTTTGGATGACAGCGGAGCTTTGGCAGCAGACGAGACGCCGCAAAACAGTGCCTTCACCAGAACAGCAAACCAGGCGGACATGTTGCCCGGGTACGGCAACAGAACCGGCGCTCCGGCCGGCAGTGCCGGGTCCAATGCTGGCTCTATGCCGCCGCCGCCGAACGTTGACGGGAAGAGTGGAGCCAGAACAGCGACGGACAAGACGCGCGAGTACTACCTTCAAGCTGCTGATCCGTCTGGCAACGACAATGCCGAGGAGCGAATGGCCCGTGTGCTTAGGGCCAAGTACGATGCCGGGCTGCTGAGGCCGTTCAATTACATCAACGGCTACGCTCGCCTCGGAAAGTACCTCGACGGCCATATCGCACCGTCGTCCAAGCAGAAGATTCTGAGGACGATTAATCAATTCAGGCCCAAGTTCCGGGAGAAGGCGCAGGGCCTCACGGACATGCAGCTTATATACGTTGAAATGTGGTTTGAGAAGCAGCTGATGGATTACGACCGCGTCTTCGCCAGCATGGCGGTGCCGGCATGCTGCTGGCGGAGGACGGGGGAGATATTCAGGGGTAACAAGGAGATGGCGGAGCTCATCAACGTTCCAGTGGACCAGCTACGAGACGTGAGTATCCCCGGGTGTCGTGGCCTTGCGCTCTCGGCTTGTGCTGATTGGCGACTAGGGCAAAATCGCTCTGCACGAGATTCTGACCGAAGAGTCCATGGTCCGTTACTGGGAGGAGTTTGGGACGATTGCGTTCGACCCGGCCCACGAGACGCTTTTGACAGCCTGCTCCCTCAAGAACCCTAGCGACACGTCGGACCATCCGATTGTGAAGTGCTGCTTCTCTTTTACGATTCGCCGAGACGAACATAAACTGTGAGTGGCCGGTCCTCTCTTGATGAGTCTTGGCGATAAGACACGGAGAGAGCACCCCCGCTGACAAGAACGAAACGCAGGCCGGCGCTGATTGTGGGAAACTTCTTGCCTCACGACCCACCCCCGAACTAGGTTTCCCGATCTTTTGCATTTGGCGACGGAAAAAGGCATGTCTGGTGACTTGGAATGGGCATGAAGGCGTATGTATGGTCTGGGGGAGTCGGGGTCGGTCGAATCTATTCTGTATCCGTCGTATATGAACGCCCATGCACATGTGTGATTGAGCCACTGTTTTCTTTAGTCTTTGTGCTCGTATCTGTGTCTCTGTCAAATGGTGCGTATTTTCATGGCCTGGGAGGGAAGGCACGCCGCTGAGCCCACAAGGTGAAGTCGAGGCAGGTGCGGACGACGACGCGCGTGGCACCGCTTTGCTTGCTTCGCCTTCCTCGCTGCTCGGCCACCCACCCGAATGCCACGACCTGCTTCGAGGAAACCCTGCTAGGCTGGCGAGACACTCAACATGACGCCCGTTGACCCTGTTGCTGCTGGTCGCGAGCGCAAGATTCGTTCAGTCATCGGTACGCTGACAGAGTCCTGCCCCTTCAGGGACCCATACTCACCTGCTCCCTGGGGCGACAGATTTTGCCAGAAGTCTCCAGTCGAAGCTTCCAGAGACGCGCGATGCCGCCGCCGTCGAAGCGCTCATCGCAGATCTGAGCCGCTACATCCAGATCATCGAGGGCCTCTCCCGACAGGGCAGCCCCGCGGTCCCGAGACGCATCGCCAAGGACCTGGAGCACCAGGGCAGAGACCTGTGGAACCTCTGCATCCGGACCAGGCGTGACATACCGAGCGCATCACCGCCTACAAGCCCGCAGATCAAGTTACTAGTGCGGGCGAGGTTGTTCAGCTTTCTCGTCTTGGAGACAGGGCGCCGAGCGGCCGGCAGGGGAATGAAGCAGCATGGCGCCGGCTCGGAGGCGGCGTACCTGCTGAAGCTGGCTTTGACCCTGGGAAGAATATGCATTGGAGACGAGGATTTGGACTCGGCGCGCCTGGCGTTGCAAAAGGCAGCCGAGTACGTGGGCCAGACGAAGGCAGATACCAAGGCGGGTGACGCCTGTGGCACCGAGGCCCTCGCAACGAAACTCGAGGCGGAATACCTCAGCATGCGGATGGCATTGGTGCGCATTTCATCCCCCCAAAAACGGGTAGCTGCTATTAACCACTGGTCAGTCGTGGAAAGAGGACTGCCTCGATGTCGCCGAGCACATGTACTCCAAAACGGAATCTCTTTTGCAAAGCCTCGACGTCTCATCCGCCGAAACCATGTCCGATACGATTTATCGCATTGCTAACGACTTGTGCGAGAGAAGGAATTTCGACTTGGCACTGAAGTGGTTCAAGCGAACGCATGCCATTGTCCATACCCAGGACCTAGAGAAGCTGTCAATGCATGGCTTGGAGCTGCGCCTCGCCGCCTTCCACGGCAGAGTTCAGAGCCTGCTGGGGATTGGGTCAGCCGACTCTCTTCAAGAGGCCAGCGATCTCGTCGCCTACGTCGAGTCCGAGATTGGGGACAAGCCCGTGGTTCTTCGCTGGCGGCTGGAAATCCTTCAGCACACTCCGGGTGAGGTCTTCGACGCTGAGGCCTACGCTAGCGCACTGCGTCGGATGATTCAGTGCTTTGACTTTGCGGATGAGACCTTGGAATATTTACTTCATCACATCAGGCAGCTTCGTGAGAAGAACTCGCGGTTGGCCGTGAGACTATTGGATGAACTGGCGGAGCAGCATATCGTGAAGAGCGGGAACACAGAATGGATCAGCAAAGTTGTCGTGAGGCGAATACTGATGGCAACGATGGCACCAACTTCCACAGAGTCTCTTGATGCACTCGGCAATTTCTTGGACCAGGTACACGATGCCCTTTCGGGCCCCGTCGGCTCCGCACCAGCTGGCGCGGCGCAGTCTGTAAGATGACGGAGCCCGCGACTTTATCCAGCTAACATTCAGAGCAGATTCTATGGAAGAAAATGGAGTCGTCTGTTTCCAAGGAGAGATTTACGGCGGCGGACGCGTGGGGTGCAGTCGCCCTGCATCCAGTCTTCAACAGCTGTGACGAGTCCAACAAGGCCAAGTTCAGTCGGAGACGGATCCAGTATGCCATTCGGTTGAACGACCCAGAGAGAGCTAGAGCAGCGTTTCAAGGTATGAAGGACGGACAGAGGGATGAGCCGCTAACGAGGTACCTCATGTTCAAGGTTGCGCTTCTCAGCTGGGATCATGAGCTGGGATGCGAGTGCATTGAACGCCTTAGTCGAAACTCAGACAAGGACAGAACCCGAGACATATTGTATGCCTGCGTCCGGGAGGCACAACAAGTTGGAGACAAAATCTGCACCTTGGCAGCGCTCAAATCAGTCGCGCAAAGCTGGGCCTGCGGCACGAAATTGTCGAGCAGCTTTCCCTCCATCTTGCGTTGCACTATTCGACTTATACGGATGATCCAGGAGGACAGCGCCGCTACCGATGATGAGGGCCGCGAGGACGACTTTGCGGGAGACCTTTGTGATGTCTTTGAAAAAGGTACGCCAGCCTGTGGCACGATTTACCAGTCTACTCACATCATTAGCTGCTGAGTATGCGAGACAGCACCCGAAAGACGACCAAGGAAAGAAGATCTTCACGATCCCTGAGCTCCACTGGTTTCGGAAGAACTCGTACAACATTGGTGCGACCGAGTGCGACAAGTGGGAGCCGCAGTGCATAGTCCGCATCTTTGCCGCCTGTGTGACGTATATCGGCTGCTATCCGGAAGATATTCCCTTGGGGGATATTGCGGAGCTGACGCTGATGGGCATGCGCTGCCATTTTGTCATCGCCGCGGCTTCGGTTGCGCTTGCGCGGGCGGAAGACAGAGTCGACGAGCAGCTCCAGCGATATCTCGAGACGAGACACCACGTTGCCGCGTTCGATGCCTTGTCTCAAAGGGATATCGGCCCTCAAGGTGAGGATATCGTAGCGGACTTGCTGGCCAAGATGGCCACGCTGTCCGTATTTGACTTTGAGAGTGCCGTGGCACTGAAGGCATGGGACGACCTAAACACCATCGTCAGGAAGGCCGAGGCGTGCAGAGACGAAGTAGCGTACAAGGCCATGGGGGATTGCCTGCTGCGGAGCCACGCCCCGGGCAGAGGTATGTATTGTATCCTGGCGGAGAGCCCGTCCGTCCGTCACACGAGGTGGCTTGGCGCGTGATACTCACACGCGCGTTGTACACGCCTAGTCCTATACGCGACCATGCGGCTCATCGTCAACGAAATCTTCGAGCTCGAGAACTTTGACAGCGCCAGGCTGGCCAAGTACATGCGCTGCATCTTCCAGGCCGTCTTGCCGACCGACGACGGCCTTGCTTTGCAGTTGCTGGACCAGGCGCTGCAGCTCGCCCGCGAGGGCGCCCAGGTATGTTCGCGCGCGTGTGTGCTTGCACGGCCTCGTGCCGGGCTTCATGCTCTGTCTCAACGACGTGCTTGCTCACGCTAATGTTAGATGCGCGCGCCTTTCCCCGCGCTGGAGCTGGAGTGGCTCGTGGCCTCGACGTTCAACCACGCCGTCGACCACTACGCACGCGGCGAGAAGGCCAGTTGCCACAAGTGGGCGCTCAAGGCCATGGACCTGGCGGAGTACGTCGACGACAAGGGCGCGCTGGCGGCTACTCTGCAGGACAGGTTTGCCCGGCTGCGGTTCGAAGACCACCGCCCGAATCCAATGTGACGCTGCTCGAGGAGGCACAGAAGCTACTTTGAGTCTTTTCATCACTTTGACCAGGCTCCTCCGGACAAGGCAAGCCAGATAGAGGGCGACACGTTTTCAGCGACTTATAGCTGTGCGGCGATAATGGGCGTGACTCATTGAAATTTGGGATGCGGCTCTATGCTTCAAGACGTGACTCGATACATCATAAAATATGAAAGCGGCAGCAAAATTCAAAGCAAGATGCCCGTTCCGTGGCGTCCCGGGCCATGCATGCGAGGAGGCTGGTGATTGCGAGTCGCACAAGAAGAAACATCCCCCCGCCCTGAACACGAACCCCCTTGCACACACATACACCACGACCATCCCCCGGCGCCCGAGTTTGAGTGTGTGAGGCGGGAGCAAGGCCACAGGATATAGTAGCAAGGGGCGCGGGGGAGGGAAAATGAGAGAGAAGAGAGAGAGAAAGCAAAAACGGCCACTCCGATCCTGACCCGTGGTATCTCCAAGCTCTGGTATGCCCCATCCAGAATGACAAAACTTAAAGTAAAAAGGAAAGAGGACGGATGAAAAGTAGAATATGTGAGAAAGCTCTCTAACCCAGGGTAGACAGCAGCAGGGCCGGGGAGGCGGGCGAGACCGAGGTCCGCAAAAGGAGGCCAGTGGTTTCGCCCGGTACAGAAACCCACCCCGCTCAAATAATGTTGGCGATGCTGATGCGCTCGGCACCCCTCTTGACAACTGGATTCGACGTTGGGCTGCCCGAAGGCGGGGCCCTGGCCTCGGTCGCGAATCTAGGTGCGTCTGACAGGCGCTGGATCTCGACGGCTGCCACGGGAGACTCGCTCTTGACCTGCGGTGGAGGCAGAGGCGTCCACGTGGTGGTGGCCGTGGTAGCGCTGCCAGCCAGCCCTCGGGCGGCCGCCTCGAGACGTGCCCAGCCGCCCCATTCCCTGCGCTCCTCCTCCGTCAAGCCGGTCCGGAGCTCTGAACTGAAGAGCCCGTTCTCACTTGCGCCGCCGGACGCGGTGCTCGACTTCGGCGGAGGCGGCACGTTGTCCTGCACCATCCAAAGCCACGACCGCTGTGGTGACGCCTGTTGATCAGCCGAAACGTATGCGAGGAGCTCTTCGTCGCGGGTCAAGGAGGTGAGGAGTGCCGCGTGGTCGACCGAGGACCGTCGTGAGAGGTAGTTGGCGTGCTCCGCCCGCTTCGCGACCAACGTGGATATGAAAAAGGACAGATAGCGTCCGCACGACAGGGTGATGTCTCGTCGAGCGTCAATAGCCGCGAGGGCTCTGATGAGCGTGGTCGCATGGTCGAGGTAGCCGGCCAGAAGCAGGAACAGCGTCGAACGGAAAATATGCGTCGTAAGCAGAGCCGTTGCACCGTCAGCTGGGGATTTAGTTCGACTGATGAGCGACGCCGTCTCGAGGGCAACGTGAGTGCAGTTCTCAATGGCGGCGAAACGAACTTCGGGCGAACAGCTCGGTGACAAGTTGTGTCGATGGACAAGGAGCCTCGCATGGAAAAGGTAGGCCAGCGGAGCTAGAAAGTGCGGTGCCAGCGCCACGGTGTTACTGGGATCACAGGCCGGCGGGAAGGTGCTCAGGCACTTCTTGAAATGCCCGTCAAACATGGCCAGTTGGCCGGCGGAGAGCCCCGGCGCATCCATCGATCTGATCAAGGACGTGTACGACCGCACGACGTGGATAATGGCAAGGAGGGAATGGGTCAGCGGCTCGGCCCCGTTCGGGACTCGCATTCCATCCTCTCGAAGGTACTGGTCGTCCACAGCGGCCGGAAGAGACACGTCGCAGTCCGCATCGTCGATGAGAAAAGGGTGCCCCATCTCTGTAGCCATGGTTCTGTCGAGGATGTAAATGGACCACCATGTCCGTCGCCGCATTTCGCCCTCGATGACGGGCCAGGAGCCCGACTCAGAGTAGAGGCCAAGATCCTGCCCAACGCGGACGGCATTGCCAAGCCAATTCCAAGCAGCGGACTTCAAGTTCATCTCGCTGAGACACAGAGCGATGAGCACGAGGGCACGCGCGTTGTCGAGCGTGTGGTGATTGTTCCAGGGATCCATGACTTTTCGGGCAGACTCTAAAAGCTCGGCTGGCCGGTAGAAGGTGGTGGTGGTGGGCGGTTCGGGGCTGAACAGACTGCCTGCCGCAAGAACCGCGAAGAAGAGTGATATCCAGGCTGAGGATACCCGCTGAGGATTCGACCTGTACAAGTCGTCGACCATGGCCTGGAATGTCGGCATATGGACGATCGGGAACATTGTGTGTGCAGAGTTGCAATACGAATGCAAAAGCCGATCCACAACGGACTGGGGCGGAAGCTCTGGCGTTGGGCAGTCGAGGATTGTCGGCGGAGGCTGGCGATGCTGTGCTGGTGGTTTCCAGATCCCTTTGGAGAGGCTGCGAACGCTTGCCCGCGCCCGCGCCAGCTCTGGGTTGGGAGGGTGTCGTCTGCGTTGCTTCGGCTCGGACCCTATCGGGGGTAATTGGGCGAGTTGTCGATCTGCGGGTTCCATTTCCATGTCCATGGGACCCTCCCTTTCCCCGAGGATCCTGCGCAAGTTGGAGTTGTCGCGCTTCACCCTCTCGATTTGCTTCTCCAGGTCCTGGACCTGCTTGATCGACGACATCCTCCGGTTCGTCTCCTTGGTAAACTGGCACTTGACGTTTCTGCTAGAGCATTCCGAGCAACTGGTGGTCTCGGTGGCGTCACACTTGACCTTTCTCTCCCGGCACGCGTCGCAGCTGGGGTCCTTGCGACGTTGGCGATATGCCCTCTTCTGTCCCTGGCTGCCGGGCGTCCCGGGCAAGTGACCGTGGCCGACCCCCTGGCCGCTCATGACTGAGTCGGTCGAGGCGAGAGACTCGCGCCCGAGTACCGAGCTAGACATGGACGCGTACGGGGGGAAGCCTTGGTTGACAGGAGGCAGTGACGGCATGCCAATGGGTTGGGGACTCGGCGCCGCGTTGGGCCGCGCGCTCGTGCCCAGAAGCCCGCCCAGATACCGAGATGGTGGCCGCGGCGACGTAGCAGAAGAGACTGACGAGGAGTCGTATGACCTTGTGGATGGGTTGGGAGATCGGGCGTATGGGTTGTGCGACGATTCGGCCGCCATGGCTAGGGCAACCTGTCTCGAGGGGCCAGCCTCCTTTGCGCCGCGGAGAGGTTAGCCTATCCGGCGAGCGAGGACACCGCAAGCCACGAATCTGGCGGCGGATGCCGTACGGTGCCGAGACGCTCGCGCGGAGTGCAACCGTCGCCGGCTGTTGCGATGACGGTGACCGAGGGGCAGAACGTCGAGCGGAAGGAGAGTTGTGAGTATTCGAATCCACACAAGGCGGATGCTCAAACACCGCGACGTGTAACGAATCTCGCTTATTCCGCCAGACTCGTGTCGAAAACCAATCCAAAAGCTCGATCTCGTGGCTCTTGAAGTCGGGTAGGGGCCAGTCAAAATCGGATCACGTCGATGAGCGTCGTATCTGGTCGTGCCGCAGCCCCCGTGCTACTCGACCCTGCTAAGATTCCAGAGACGCGGTTGCCGTAGCCAGATTAGAATGCGCCGCAGAGCCCTGGTGGCGATGTTCCAGAGGGCGTTGGTGGCTCGTCGGCGTGGGCGTGCTGGCCACCACGCGAGCGATGGCAAGAAGTCGCGGCACAAAGACTCGTCTCGTCTCCTCACAGTCCAAACGACATGAACCCCGTAAGATGCTGCAGCAAGGCAGACGGCGGTAGCGTCCGCGGGAAATGGGAACCTGCCGCAACGCTGGCCTGGAAGCTGCGGTGCGGTGCAGTGCGGTGCGGTGCGGAGCGGACCCTCGTTGAGATGCCGGGTCAAACGCGCGGCCAGTCAATGACAGCTTCAAGTCGGTCGGTTATAGCCGCAGAGAGCGAGCGGGAGCAGCTCCGCGAGGAACGATAAAGATTGGGTTCAACTTGTGCGTAAGGAGCTGCCCCCCGGACATGTCCCAAGCATAAGGAATGGTATGGTTTGTCCTGGTCTCGGGTCGCGGCAGCAAAGGTCAGCAGCAGCAGCGCTCGCCCGTGATCAGCTGGGGCTCTCCGCGCATTAAAGCAAATTCGGGGAATATTGTTTGGATAGTATGGACATGGGGCTATGGGGTGGGAAACGTCGACGGAACCCTGGGACAATTTTGGATGGACTGGGGCGGTTGAGATCAGCCAAAGCCACTAACGTGTTTCGTCGACGGCTGGGATCTTCGGGGCATGTCATTCATTCATCGCTTTGCCATCAGCCAGCAAGGCAGGCTGCTGCCGAAGCCATGCTGCTGCGCTGGAGGCCGGCGAGCCGGGTACTGCATCGCAGGTACCTCCCTCTCCTTGGCCCGGTCCAGTACCGTATCCCTGCCACGACTCAATCGGGGGGTGGAGGGGGGGCGTGTTTTGGGTGTGCCGCCCTCGCTCGTCCTTGGACCCGTCGTGGGGCGCCGTCGTCGTTGTGGTGGATGGTCGAGGCACGATCGATTTGACCTGCTGCTGCTCCGACTGCCGCCACCACCACCGCCGCCGCCGCCGTGAGCCACCTTGGATCTCGCACGTACTTGGCTGTACACCCTCTAGCGGCCGACGCGGTTGGCTTGCTCTGCTCCGGGTCACTGGCGCTGTTGGGCGCGGCGCCGTCCCTTGTATCGCGGACGGTGCCGGAGCCGGCGCCTGCGCCTGTGTCGACGGCGCAACAGAGGCAGCAGACGGACCAGCCTGGCCGTCCAACTGGGGGGGCAGCCCCTACGAGCCCGCTGCCCCTTCCATGCTCCACCTGCTGCTAAAAGATGATGAGCGACACACAGCCCGCAAGTGGTAGCCTGCCCGTCTCGTAGCATATGTGCACGTATGTGTGGCGGCCGGCAGCATCCCCTCGGGGGCCCTCACAAGCCTCACCAGGCGCGCGTGCCATGCCGGCCAGCTAACGTTAGTGGGCGCCCTGGCCGCCCCTGGACGAGTGGGAGTTGAGCGCCGGCGACGGCGCCGTGGGCCCAGGGCTCATGTGCAGCGTTCAGAATGCTCGGTCTGCCGTCGACTGCGGTCGGCATCCGGCTCCCGGATGGCTCGCCCAGTCTCTTCGTGTATCGCAAGCAGGGCCGGCCATGCAGCGCCAGTCAGCGGGGAGCACAAACTATCCCCTCGACCGATCATGCCAAGCTTTGCTCGGCATGTGGCTACCGCTGGGTCCAAGGCGCCTATTTCTGGATATGATGTGCACGCAAGAAGCAGGGTGCAGCAACTGCCCGTTCGAGTCGAGGAGGTCCAGCGACTTCGTGGCAAGACCTGTTACGGGGGTGCGCGCCAAGAAGCGTCCTGCTCGACCCGTCCGTGGCGATGTCCATCCGTTAGTTGCTCTGCAGAATGAAGACCACGTACTTTGCACGGCTGAGAATGCATCCTCCCCGCGGACCAGCAGCACCAGAACGCTTGGTGATCGGCCGCCTGGACTGTGTAGCACATGTCTGATGGGCATCGTCCGCCATTATCGACCGTCGAGAGCAAGATACCAGTAACAGCATCCGACCGAGGTGCTCACGGCGCCAGCAGCTGACCAGGACTGCTTGTGCAGCAAGCATGCGCAGTACTCTAGACTAGCGAATGGGTCGCTGAAGCGCCGCCGGCCCACTCTACGCAGAACGGACGCCATGAAAAGGACGCACGTTGGGTGGCCGTGCTGGAGCGGCAGCAGCTTTGCCTGGGTCCCAGAACAGACTTGGCGGGCAAAGGTGAGGCTCAACTGACCTGATGAGGGCTGCACAGCCTCCGGGGACGGGATATTGCAGTCATGGCGCCTTGGGCGCAATGGCTCTGGTCAGAAAGACATTGCCGCCTGCCGCCGACTTGGCGACTCGTCGACACTTGAGAGCCAAGGCTGTTCTGCGTCGCTATAACTTAGATCCACAATGGGACCCAGGACCGGTAGGCAAGCAAACGGACTGTGTGTCCTCGTGCATGGCAGCTGCACGTCGACATTGTCTCCAACGGGCTTGACTCGACTGGTGCTGCTTGTTCGAACGACGAGGCACCCCGACATCAGCCTGGAAGCATGGCACTCGTTGAGCATGACTACACTTGACCCTTTTCAGAGCGTTCTCCGGGATCCCACCAGGCGTCGCCGAGGGCGTCTGGTGCCGCCCTGCGAGATGGCATTGCCAGAATCAGGATGGACGGCGAGGGCTCGCTCACTGCATGTACCTCGAGGCTTGCCAAGGGCTCGAGTTAGCTTGTGCCCGCCGAATGTGTGGACCAGGATGCCACCCCTCCGCGTGCGCGCCAATGGCACGGCAGTATCCGTGACAGAAGGAGGAGGAGGTGACGAGTCCCCTCAGGGTCATTTAGGGTGGGGAATTCGGTTTGGAGCCGAGTGAACCGCCGGAACAAGGCCCTTGTCTGGACGGATGGAACTGATCTCGATGGTGCTTGCTCCCCTTCTGGCGCCACAAAACGCACGGCGAGCCCAGGGCTGCCAGGCTGGCAAACGGGCAAAACCCACGATGCGCCTCCGGGCGTGCATGTCGTACATGCACGCACAGGCGGTAGGTGCGCCTCTGCGCCATGTCGCCCGTCCATATCCTTTGGTACAGACAGGGCTGGCCGCTTCGCAGGCGTCGGGAACGGGCAACCGACAGGTGTCGTCCACTTGTCCTTGCATGGGTTGATGGGCTGTGGCGCTTGCCCTGCTGGCGTCCCGTTAACCTGATGCTTGTCTCGTGGAGCGACTGTTTAGCCCGGGCGCCATCCAGTCACGACGCTCAGCGAAGGGCCGCAATGGGAGCGGAGGTCGCTGATCTGAGATGCGCTGTCGCTGGTAGCCAAAGACCTCGGCTGAAAATGGCGCCGGGTGACGGGACGACGTTGCTTGGCTCAGCGAGACCCTGGACGGGACCGACAGATGACAGGGTTGCAACGGCTGGGAACGGACGGGCCGTTGACTTGGGCTGGCTAACATTGCGTCGTTCCATGGGCTGGCTTGCTGCCCTCGTGTCGTCGTTGGAGGCGGCATGCACAGCCGTCTCGTCGAGGACCGAGAGCAACGACGGCGTGATGGCACGCGCGATGCGGATGCGACATTGTGTGCGTGCTCGTGGGGTACAGTAGCATGACTTGCGGCGAGTACGAGACGCGCCGTGCCTGTAACTTGAAAGGCATGGGATGCGCCGTGCTCTTCATTTCTGTGCTCGTGGGGCCGGGGACAGGGGCCCATGGATGCCCGTCTTGTGCGGCTTTTGGCCCGGCTCGCTGGTTGTCGAGCGAGTCAACTCACTCCACTCGTCCGCTCTGCCAGTGCAATGCAGTGGCAACGGGCCGGGTACTGACTGTTACTGCGCCGTACTGCGTCCACTGACGGGCATCCCTGAAGATGGGCGGCTGTTGGACCCCACGATCGTGGAGACGGAGACGGAGACGGAGACGGCGACGCAAACGAGACGGGGACCCCCCATCGGCAGGCAGCGAACGATGCGTCGGAAACGAATACAGCACATCGGTACGGGCGAGGTACAGTACATCCATGCAGACGACCATGCATGAAGACGTGCAGTCGAGATACAGTGCAGCGCGGTGCAGTGCGGCACAGGATGCGCGCGCCACCGGACGGAGCTAGCCGTGAGGGTCGGTTTGTGGAGGTTGTCGACGACGTGGAGGGCTGCTGTATGTGTGTGTCGAGTCTGGACGACGGCGCGGCGCAACCACGTCGGTGCAACGTGTGCCTCAGAGACTCCGGACGACCTGACTGGTACGGTATGGCGCTGTGCCAAATCTTACCTTGCATTTGCTGCCCGCAAGGACAACGGGCGTGTTGTAGAAGTGTAGATGCGAGCGCTCACAGAGCACGACGGGGAGGCGTTCAATTCCAGTTCAATCTGGAAGGCAGGTACGGGTAGCGGCGCGGGACGCCGTGTATCGCACCTGCCCGCGTCGGGGGCTGTACAAGCACGTAAATTACGTGCACAAGCAAGACAGCTTCCAAGCTCTCAAGCCTCCAGCCAAGCGGGCGCCACGCCACTCCAGAGGTGTTGCGAGTACCCTGGTGCCTAGCTTGCCTAGGTGGGTACTAAGAGAGGTCATGAATATGATACTCGCTGCGCAACGACGGGCTGTCATCTAGCAACTAAACGTTAAGTTAATGTCTCCCCGGTGCTACACACTCACGCTCTCATATATATGGGCGTACAACGAGGTCCAGAGCGGACGAACAAGAGACAAGCGAAAGCCGTCTCGAGCACATTCAGAATGCCCAGACATGGTCGCGGGCCACTGCCTTGGGCCACTGCATGTCTCCTTCCAGCTCTGCTTCGTCCGGGATGCCGCCTTCCCCTGGGAGTGTCTGCTGGTGGTGCTGGTGCTGGTGCCGCCCATGGCTCCTTCCTGCTCCTCCTGAGTGTGTTGCTGCCGACGCGCCTGCTTCCTTCGCGGCGCCGCAGATCTCCGTCCGGTTGTGCTTCTGCCTCCACAAGGCAGGCGCGAGCGTGCCAAGCGGCAAGAGAGCCTGAATCAACGCTCCCAGGCTCCCACACTGGTTGCCTGGTTGCCTGGCTGGTTGGCTGGCTGGCTGGCTGGCTCCTGCCCGAGGCAGTGACATGATGATGAGACGGAAGGAGCCAGACAATGCAATGCAATGCCACTCCCGCCCGTGGCTTTTCTCATCCGACGTCAATGGCTTCACCCCCCTCGCCCTCGTGCTGACGAGAGCTGAGCCCGCCACACACACACTCTCATCAACATTCGTGCAAAGACGGACAGCATGCACGCAAACTTCAGACCCTGCCCATGCGCCGCCATAGTACCAAGATGATCTCATCGGCGTGCTTTCTAATGCATTGATCAGCATCACGGCCGCTTTCCTGTCTACGAGTATGCTTGCACGCATAATCCTCTGGCCCTCCGCCGTCACGGCAACCGAAGCCGACGCCGTCGAGACACGACCCAACCTTGAACCTCGCGACTGACCGGCACACGCGCTGGTGGCGCCCTGCACTGTACCTTACTCGTACTTCCCCCCGCTGCTTCCCAAGCTACTTGTTCTCACGGGGCCCGTCCACAGCGCCGCTGTCAGGCCTCTCTGGCTGGGTGCCTGGGCAGCCGGCCAAGCGCTGTCGCGGCAGAACCCACGGGTCATCCGGCGCTCGCGAGCCAGCGGGCCCAGCACCGACGGCCCAGCAGCACGGAGCACATAGCGGCCGTTGTCACGTCGAGCACGCAACTCGAGAACCCGCACCCACCCGCGACGAGCGCCGCAGTCGGTAAAGCAGCCGGGGCTAGCGAGCCCGCGAAGGGGTGTCCAGTGGAGAGGGACGGGCGCCAGAGGTGATATGTGAGGTTGCCACTGAACCAGGATATCTCGGAACATGTCTCTGCCGCCCACCCTTCGAACGCACGCTCGACAGCCAGCCCGGGCCACTGATGATGTGCGCCTCTTCAGCGGCCGCGCCAGTGTCTGTGCCCCCAAGACGCCTGCGAATAGGCTAAAGTGACTGGCGGCCATCCTGCCGCAACCAAGGGGCAGCACGCGCTCACTGATCCCACCAAGGCCCCAGGCCCGACGCACTCGGGGCCCACCTGGAGATGACCACGGGGACGGGCTGAGGCGGCATTCTGGCCAAAGCGCTCTCACGGCTCCCACGATTTATTCCCTCAGTCTGCGAGTACTGTACAGTACAGTTCGGAGAAGTGAAGCAAGTACCCAACATCTTCACACCCCAACGTGTTATTCATAGTCGTCGTCATGCTCCCGCCGGGCAGCCCGGGACATTCATTGTTCACGACCGATAAGCTGCATGCTGGCTGGCCCGTTCTTGCACGCCAACCCCCAAACACCACGCACATCCGCTTTTGCTCGTCGTGTTGGTAAGCCTGGCCCTACCAGGTCAAGCAAGCCACTCGAAGGCTCTCCGGGGTTGCGTGCTTGTCACTGACCAACCAGCCGACATGGCAGCGCCTGGTCCGGCGGCGATCGAGCACGGTTGGGGCTTCCTAAGAGGAAGGTCAACCAAGCGGGCAACCAAGCCACCAGTCCACCGACCAGCCCTTGACGTCGTCACCCAAACGGCTTGTTTGCGGAGGGGTCGCTTTCCGCGAATCAAGCCCCAGCTGCGACATTCCCTGGCGCCAAGGCCAAGGCCTTCTCTGTGGGGGACTCGCCGTGCCCGGACATGAAAGGTCGCGCCTCTTCCTAGCCCAACTCCGCCAGGGGAGGGCAGGGGGAGGCCGCTCGGTCGGCCCGGCTGTCACATCGTCCCGGGTGCCATCTAAGTTAGTATCGCCACGGCTCGACCTGCTTGCCATCGGCCCGTCGCCCACCCAACACCTCCTCGAAAGTAGGCGGCCCAGTGATCCATCGTCACCTTGACCTCGACTCCCCGTCGGTGGCTTTCGTTGCGGGCACATGGAATACGCCAAGCAGAGATTTCACCGCTGGGCCCACGGATGTTCGGTGACGACGACTTTGCCCACTAACCCATTCGACATGCAATGCGCGGCAGCGGCAGGTTGGTGGCCGCTCCATGACCCCCATGCACGCACAAGCGCAGTCCTCACAAGTATCGACGAGTTCGGGTGGCACAGTCCTCTCCTGACACCTGGCACCCATGCTGCCGCATCCCCGGTCACCAAGGCGCCTGGCTTGGAGCACGAAACACCGGCGCCGGGGCCGATGGGGCGTCCCAGGGCGAGCGGGCGCAACCCGACCCACGGGCGCAGCCCCAAAGTGGTGCCAATTCTGTGGCTTCCAGAATGTCTGTGGGCTTCCACGTCGTCCCTGCTGGCCCTGGACGGTGCGACCAGGTCGGCCGGCTCCAGCTCGCCCGGACCACATGGCTCGCCGCGCGGGACCACAGCTCCGTGTCTATTTGAACCTCGCCCAAGCTAGCGGCCTGTTTCTGCAACGGGATTGCGCGTCCATTGCTGGCGACACCACAGAAAAATATGGATATACATGGTGTTGGTGTACGTTCCTTCAGGATCATGACTGCTGTCGCCGCGCGCGCGCCTGGACAACATGTGATGGTGCCATCTCCCCTTCTTCAGCAGACTTACAGAAGTTGGGAAGCGCTGCGGCGCTTGACGCCCTCGACGCCCACACCACCCCCCCTCCGGCCCACTGGCTTTTAGGCAGTCAGGCCTGCCCGCCGCTGGATCGTCGTTGAGCGGAGAGCCAGAGATCACCAGTCATCATTTCCCCTCCCGGTTTCCGGGTGAGCTGCTGTATCGGACCTGCAGCGCAATCAATTCCGGAGCGAGCCCGCTTGGTCGGCTGCCTCCGGAACTTGCCAGGGGGGGAATAAGGAGACGGACTGGCGAGGCAAATCATGTCCTGTCTTGGGTGTCCCGACGTCGACAGGACCGAACCATGGGTTTGCAATGGTGGGATTCGGTACCCAGTCGCATTGCGAGTACGACGACTTTGTAAAGGGTCAGAAGCACATGCTGAGTTTGCTGCCATGGGCCCGGCTGGGCTGCCACGGCTCCGCGACTCAAATCTCAACAGCTCGAGTGGACAGGCAGTTGTTCATACAGCTCTGTAGGGTCACGATGCAGCATCCGTGGTCGACTATGACCAACGTTGCACCCGCAGCGCGATGCTGTCTCATGGCGGCCCCTGGACCATACCGGCCATCCCATTCGGCATGAAGACTCCTCCTGACGGGTCGTTGGCCAAAAAGCAGGGACGAAGGGTCCGAGCTTGCAGGCAGTCATTCGGCTGGGGCAAGACAACGAGGCACTGACACAATGCCAACCAGCGGCTAGGTTGAAACCTTGTCCCAAGCCCTGGCGAGCCAGAGGCACGAGGCCCCCAGGCTCGCCAGGGCACGCTGGCCTCCTGACCCCGGTTCGCTGCGGGCAATTTGCACGTAGCCGGAAAGCCAATCTCGGGAGCCTCTGGCGCTAGAGGCGCGGCGCAACACGGACCGACGATCGCTGTTGGACTGCGCCATCCGTCGGATCCAGCACGCGAGGCTGGCCTTTAGCAGCGGACCCAAGGGCCAGACAGCCGGGTTGCCGCGGGGTGGGCTTGATTTGATGGTGGTGGTGGCCGCCGAGTTGCAGATTGCAGATGGCGGATTTCCGAGGGTGTTCTCACCGCTGGTGGCGAAAAGTCGGGCTCCAGACGCCTGCCCCGCCCTGGACCGAGGGGGGGAGCGAGAGCAACTGCCGCCCAACCGTGTCGAGTTGCGACCAAGCGGCATTTCAGGCTGTTGGTGGGCGTCATGGCGTCGAGGAGGTTTGCTGCTGTGGAGGACCATCTCCGGGGCCAGCCCCTGAGCATCCCGGCACCTGGAAGCTCGTGCGTTCTGGTCGCTGGCTTGACGATTCAGCCGACTCCAGAATGCTCTGCCGACCCAGCCGGTAGCTTACGAATTCTTCTTGGGTGCCATCCGCGATCCGGGCTGGAGAAGGCCGTTTGTGCCGTGAGCCGAGCACGCATGCGTATAAACTGCGAGCCTTGACAGCAGCGCTCGCCAAATGGCTTTGCCGTGCCGAGAGACCAGGCAAGCAAGCAGCTTGAATCTAGGGCATGGCGCTCGCGAGATGGTGGCAGCGCTATTCTGCCTGCTCCAAGGCCTCCGGTGCACAGGTACAGCACAGCACAGTGCAGTGCTGTTTTGTGCTACGAATGCTCTGCTTGGCTGATTTGCATATCATGGCAGGCAGGTTTGACATGGCGATTCCCCGGCAGTGGTCGTAAACCCGCGAATCATGGACCGAAAGTCGGGACGGTCGAGCCACTGGGAGGCACTCCCGACGCCGACCCATCACGGATGGCGACGGTGGCGGCTGTTGATTTTAACTGCTGCGGGGTCCTGCAACAAGAAGTGCGAGCACGCACGCACGCACGCAACGCTCGTGGCCGAGCAGGCCCGAGACGTGGCTTTGGTTGTGGGGGGGGTGTGGTTTCGGACAGCCGGGGGTGCTCTCTGATGAGGTGTGCTGGAGCTGGGATCAAGACCGAACGAGGGCTTGGCTTCAGAGCTTGGCTTCTGGGCCCCGGCCCGCAAGCGCCCGACAGGTTGCAGAGCCCGTCGGTCGGCGCGGCATGAAACATGGTTGGGTTGGACGTGGAGGCCGCCTCGGCTCCGCGGGTCATGATCCGAAACGGATGTAACAGGCCCGCCCGGCTTGGCTCGTCGCTTGGGGACGGACGGAGCATTGCGACAGACAGACATGCGAATACATGTTATATTTGCAGATGAGCGGCGCACGGCCACGGTTCAAGCGAGGCACGGCACGGCACGGCCGGTGCCCTTGGATCGCGATACGGCCGGACGGGCTGGCCGTGGCGAGATGGAGGTCTGCAACCCGCACACGACACCCGCGTGTTTCAAACAGGTTGCCGGTGCCGCGCTTCTGCTGTGCTCCCGGCGCAGGCCATGAGCTCACCGGCTTGCATCCGGCCCTTGCCGCTCGTTGGCACTCGGCGGCGATTCTCGAGGCCGACCAACCGGTGCTGTCGCAACTGACATGTCAGCGGCAACAACAACTCGTCGACATGAGGGGGCGTTGGCTGATCCGCCGCCACTGCGTCAGCCGCTGAAGCGCGTCGTGCGTGCGGGCTTACATGTTTGTGCAAGAAGGTGGCGGAGGCATCTTGGCAGCGGATCACCAAGAGCAATGACGTTGGCTGAGACGGGTCTGACGGAGCTCCATGTCATTGGGAGTCGGGGCCGGGTTCGAGACGCCTCGTATTATCCAGCAGACCGCACCAGCACGCGGCACGACGAGCCTACGTCGTGGTAGGTCAGGCAAGGAGGGTATAAGCCACCACGCGAGCACACCGTGCAGGACGCGACGACGTCTTTCGGTTACAAGACATGTCGCTGATTGTCCTCAGTTGACGCGGGCTGCCATGCGGAGAGTCGCAGGGGGCCGATGCCAAGGGCCGGAGTGCTCCGAAAATTCCGAATAGACCGGCGATGGCTTTGGATGCGGAGAACCGCCGGCGGACCCAGGTGGGAACGCGACGAAAGCGTTCTTTGTACGCCCCAGGAGGCTGCGGATAGATCACGAGCGGCCTCAACCCGGCCAGGAAAAGAGCGACCTACAGCCCAGAACCATGTGCAAGTCTCCGCTCCACGACCTCCTCGTGGCCCTGCCCAAAGTCGAGCATCACTTGCACATCGAAGGCACGCTCGAGCCGCCGCTGCTCTTTGCGCTCGCGGCCAAGAACAATGTCGCGCTGCCCGACGACCCGGCGTACGCCTCGCCCGAGGCCCTGCTCGCCCGCTACGCGCGCTGGACGTGCCTCGACGACTTCCTGCACTACTACTACCAGGGCATGAGCGTGCTCGTCACGGCGGGCGACTTTGAGGCCCTGGCCTGGGCCTACTTCGTCAAGGCCGCGGCCCAGCGCGTTCGCCACGCCGAGATCTTCTTCGACCCGCAGGCGCACACGGCTCGCGGCGTCTCCTACGACACCATCGTCGAGGGGCTCGCCGCGGCCAAGAAGCGCGCCGTCAGTGAGCTCGGCATCACGGTCGAGTACATCGTCTGTGTTTTGCGACACCTGCCGCTCGCCGACTCGCACGCGCTCGTCGACACGGTCCTCGACCGGGGCCACCTCTCGCCCCCTCTTGCTGCCGCTGCTACTGCCGGCAATGACGCCGACAGGAGCATGCTCGCGGGCTTCGGCATGGTGTCGAGCGAAAAGAACTTCCCGCCGGAGCTCTTCAAGGAGCTGTACGCGCGGGTTGCAACCACCGGGGCACGTCTGACTGCGCACGCCGGCGAGGAGGCTGGGCCCGAGTTCGTCACCGCATCGCTAGACCATCTGGGCGTGACGCGCATCGATCACGGCCTTTCGGCCGCCCAGGATCCGGCGCTGGTGACGCGCCTGGCATCCTCGGGCACGCTGTTGACGCTGTGCCCGTGGTCCAACGTGCGGCTGTGCAACATCCCCGAGCTGAGCCACGCCCCCGTGCGGGCATATCTCGACGGCGGCGTGCGCTTCAGCATCAACAGCGACGACCCGGCCTACTTCGGCGCCTACATCCAGGAGGTCTACTGCCGCGTGCAGGACGAGTTCGCCCTCTCCGTCGCCGACTGGGAGTGGATCCTCCGCGGCGCCATCGACGCGAGCTGGTGTCGCGACGAGAGAAAGGGCCAGCTCGTCGCCGAGCTGGACGCCGTGCTGGTCGAGCACCAGAACCTAGGCCGGGTGCTCCAGACGTAAGAAATGGAGTATAGTCGGGCCGGGCTCGCCTCAAGCCTCGGTGTAGACCGCCGTCTATGCGCGACCACCACCCCCACACGTATCGTGAAGTCCTGTCCAGCCCACCTTGTTGCTGCTGCTATCCATCCCCGGGCCACGACGGGGAGGCTGCGTGCGGCGCCCGTCCGAGCGGCGCCCGGCAAAGGGAAAACGAAGGCAAGGGGGCGTCGGGGCGCGCGGCTGAGGCTATCTGGCGGTGTGAACCGATGTGATATCGGAAGAGAGGCTGAGAAGAGGGAGACTGTGTTTTTTTTCGACATTTAACATTTGTGGCGTGGGAAGAAGCGGTGACGGGCTTGGGCGTTGAGGAGCGTGGAGTCGAGGACGTCGATGGCGCCGATGACGAGAAGATGAAGATGATGACGATGACGATGTACGCACGTTCAACACGATACCCTGGCAGATTATCTACATGTTCCTGTCTTCAGATGCAAGTGAAACGCGGGCGGAAGGAAGGGAGTTGCTCGGCCGTGATGCTGAAGAGCCGTGCGAATCTCTCCATAAATTGTCCCATGGAACGCCTAGACCGAAGGAGTTCGTATGCACATACGACGAACACAGAGTGACACGCACACACAAACGCACGCACGCACGCACGCACACACGTATGTACATGACTTCTCATTCCCATTCTCGCGACCAAACGCCGCGCTCTCTGCGGCCCATCTCTCTATGACGGCCCCGTATGAGAGGTCTACATCGCTCGTATCCATGGACGAGCACCACCTCCCTCTCCCTCCCTCTCCTCGTCGCTGTGTCATCCGTCTCCTTTCCCCACGGGTGACAGTAAATGAGCAAGACTGAAACAAAACACGGCCCCCTCAAGGAAAAGGTCACATGAGCCCCACGCATACGTCAAAGTCGTTGTCGTTGTTGTTTCCTCGCCGGAAGTCTAAAGGCCCCCTTTCTTCCCAGCCCATCGCAATGCAATGATCTCATGAACGAAGAACGAGAGAGGCAAAAAAAAAAAAGGAAAGTCAAGGGGGCGCGGTCCATCCTCGCAAACCACCCCTGGAAGAGTCCGCACTGCGGCCCCCCTCAGCCCTCGGCCGTGTCCATTGGCTCGCCGGCCGTCTCAGCACTGGCCTTGGCCTTGGCCTCGGCGATGCGCTGCGCGCGCCACTGCTCAATCTTCTCCTTGAGCTCCGTCTGCGGGATCGCGTCGTCCACCGTCATGGGCTGGCGCGTGAAGGGGTCCTTGGGGTCGCTGAGCAGGTGCTGCACAATGGTCGAGCGGTCGACGATGTGCTTGCTGGGCAGCAGGACCGGGTCCTTCATCAGGTCGCCCATGATGGGGTCCTCGAACTCGGCGGGGATGTCGCCCAGGTCCACCTCCGCCTGGTCGAGCTCGTGCTTGGCCTCGAGGAACTTGGCCTTGATCTTCTCCCACTTGGCGATGTCGGCCGCATCCTTGGCATTCTTGGATGTGAGAATTCGGGTGACGCGGTCGAGCACCTCGGGCTTGTAGGAGCGTCCGTCGGCGGCGACGGCTTCGACGAAGACGGGCGAGTAGCCGAGGTTCAGGTAGATGTCGACAAAGTCGGAAATGAGCTGAATAGGGCGGAAGTGATACTTGTCCTTGTTGGACACGCTCAGTTCAGCGGCTGCCTTCTTGCCAGCCAACGTCTCGAGATTGTAGTTGAGCATGCTGGCCAGGCGCGACACGATTTCCGGCATGGTGAAGGACTCGCTGAGGGCCTTTGTGAACAGCTTCATCATCTCGAGTGTCTCGTTGGCGAGCTGCATGTACGACGTGGCCTGATTCCCCAGGGTCTGGAGCTCCTCTTCCTTCTTTTGCCGGTCCTCAGCTGATAGAGAGGGGTTCTCCAGCTCCCTCTCGAGAGTGCGCATCTTGGGGAACTTGGTGAATGCCTCGTCCAAGACATACGTTGCGTCGTTCAGCAGCATGTTGACAAACTGCACGAAGAAGCTGCGATTGACCCTGAAAACGACTGGTTAGCTCGACAAACCCTGAGCGGGCGGCCAGTACTGCAAACTCACTTGCTCTCGCGTGACAACTGCTCTTTGTAGACATCGTTGATCCACACCGTCTTGATGACCTGGAAGATTTCGTAGCGGATGTTGAACTTGTCGTAAAACGCGTTGCCGCCCGTGGACTCGCACTCTATGTAGAACTTCATCAAGGCGCGGAGCAGGTACTCGTTCGCAAACGGGAGGGAGATGAGCTGGTCGCCCAGCACGCCCTTCTTCAGATGCATAAACGGCCACGTTCCCGAGAAGAGAAGGGATACCAGCGACGACTTGAGGTAGGGATTCTTGATGAACTCGGAAGATCGGAGGAAGGTGATGCACAGAGCAATCATTTCCTCACCCACGGCGCTCGGCAAGATCTTGGGGAGCCATCGGAAGACGAACTTGAAGTTGTCCACGATGTTCTGCAAGGTGTATTCTGGTAGGCACGCAAACGCCTCAGAATGCTCCTCTGAGAGCGGTAGTCTGAGGCTGTCAGCAATAGATCCTCGGCGAACACTGGAGGCAAACAAATACTTACTTGATCGACTCGACCTCCTTGCCAGGCTTGTAGTCCGATCCTGTGACTAGCCGTAGCAGCCAGACTGCAACATATCGCATGAATCGCAGCGACGTGCTCTGCATCCGCTCATCCAGCAGGGCACCCTCGATGGCGTACTTCAGAGCAATCGTCTTCTCCAAGACGTTCGTGTGGCGACGAAGCGTCTCCTCGAACAGCCGCAGCTGGTGTGGAGAGTTGGCAACCTTTGGCCGCTCAGCCTCCATGGCCTTGATATTCTTCTCCAGGTACTTGATCTCTCGGTCCAGGTTCTTAAGCTGCGAGTTGAGAGCTTCGCTTCCGTAGTGATGTGCCGCCAACGTCAGAAAGAAGGCCTCTGAGATGAAGTTGGAGTCTCCCTCCTCCTTTTCGGAGTAGTATTTGTCGGCCGTCGCTTGGTCTGCGTTGAGCTTCGTCTCATCCTTGATGTCGATCCGCGGCTGCCGCTTGAAATACTTGACGTCGATCTTGTCCACCTTGCTAAAGTCGTTATCCATGAAAGGCTCGCAAAACCGGTCCATGACGGCCGTAACATTCAGCATGAAACCGTCCGATGCCACTTCTCGCGGGTCAACCTGAATCGCCCGCCTCTTGTGGTTCATGTTCATGATGTACGCGAACCAGTTCAGAGTCAGGCTCCTGGTCTCAGGGCCAGCTCTGATGAAGGCGTTGGCGATGACAAAGAGGTCATCCTGATGAGCTCTCAAGGTAAGGCGGAGGGAGTCCTGGGCGTTTGCAATACGTGTTCGGTCCAGGGATCGCGGGCCCGGGAAGTAACTCTTGATGGCCTCCGGCTGGAGAGGAGAGATTCGGAAGAAGGGACCAAGGATGGTGTGTCGTTCGATGCCCGGCGCAGACTGTGCCATGTTGAAACAAGGGTGCTGGGCCAGGTTGGAGATGAGGACAGGGAACCGTGTGTACGTTAACAGCGCCTGGACATATGGCTTGTAGTCGTCGCCAAGGGACAGCGCGGACAGCCGAGTGCTGATGGTGACCATGGCGTCGCTGAAGAGCGCCGGGAACGCTTCGTCGTCGTCAAAACGCTTGATGGCCTCCCTGATGAACTCAAAGTCGAGGCCGGTATCGTCTGTGATTCCGCGCAGCAGATACGGTACCAGCGAGTCGTGGTCAGCGTTGACCTCTCGACTGAAGCTCAAGTCAGCTAGGTGGATATCTCCAGTATGGGGATATACTGACCCGTAAAGGACTGGCATCGTTAGTGAAAACAGGCAGTTGCTCATGCACAGCCGCTTGGCCTCGTCGAGCACCTCTAACCTGGCCGGGCTGACGTTCTTGGCCATGGTGTGCGCCTTGACCGCTCGCTTCCAGCACGGCAGCAGGTAGCCAAACAGCGGGTGGTCCAGCGGCAGGGTGCCGCACGCCTCGATGATGGCCTGGTCCAGCACGTTGACGGACAGCTTCAAGGGCTCGCCCGCCTCGTTCAGCTCCTGGTTGAGGTTCGGCACGAAGATGAGCCGTTGGCCAGACGAGCTGATCATGTGATGCGGGTCGACGGTGATGCGGAACACCTGCGTGAGCACCCTATGCGCATAGTCGGCGTCCGACTCGACCTGGGCAGCGGGAGCGGGCTTGCTCCGTGCGGCAGGCGGAGGCGTGGCTGCGCGTCCGTCTCCAATCTCAGCGGCGGTCCTCTTGCGGTGCGGGCTGGAACTACCTGAGTCTTTGCGGCTGCTCTGGACGCCTAGTTGCGTGAAGGGGTTGGAGCCCGGCGCCGGCGGCTTCGGGGCGGGTGTGATGGAGATGTTGGCTCGGGGGCTCTCGCTCGGCTGGGGCTTCGGCGCGGGTGTCGTCGTCGAGGATGAGGACGGTGAGTCTGGCTTGTCTGCATTGTCGGCTGGCTTCGGAGCTGCGGAGCCCAGCTTTGCGAGGCGTCGTGCCCGGATCTGCGGCATTCACGGTTAGCAATCGAGCGGGCCGCTGCCGAGGTCTGCGACGGCGGACTTGCCTGGTCCATCTTCTGCTTGTCCGGGGCATCGCCGTCTGGCCACATCTGGCGCTCCTCGTTGGGGTCCATGACGTTCCGTGTTCCCCTCGTCGCGGGTAAATGAGAGACGCGAGTTGGTAAACGGGGCGCGGGTTGTGATGAAGGAGGAGAAGCTGCGCGGCGGCCAGGATGCAGGCAAGGCTGCAGGTTTGGAGAATGAGGTGTGATGTATGATGAATGGAGGTTCCGGGATTACTTCATCAGGGCCCCGCGGTGGTGGCAGCAGTGCAGCCCAGGGCCGTGGAGGTGGAGTGTGGTGGGTACGGAATTCAACCTCCAGGGACCGCAGTGGACGTCAGTTGAGGTCCGGGTGCCTAAAGGTCCGGGCGGGTAGCTGGTGCGGGGCGCTGGTCCGGCGGCGGTGCTTATCCCACCCAAGCCCTGAGCAAGTACCCGCCTAGAACCTTCCAAAGCTCCGTCCAGGCAGTCAGTTGAGGACCGGCCGGTCCCTCCAAACGAGGTCTCCTGCTAACAACTGCGCACAGTTCGAACAGCTGTTGCCACGCCAAATGACCATACAGAGACAGCCAGGCAAAGGAAGAAAAGATCGGCTATTGACCGACGCGAGGATAGGGACCCAAAAGAAATAGTCTGGCGGCCAGCGGTCCCCGTGCCCGCAAACTCCGCGCAGGGCCCGGAGGCTCAGCCAAAGTCCGCCTGCCATCCTTCCGAGAGATACGGGCTCGCCACCAACACATCCGCCTCGCTTTGGGCTCGGTGCCCGAGATTCCGGGAATCATACTTCGTACTATTCACCGTTTCTCAAGGTAAAAGAAACTCCATGTGTATATTTAGATCATTTCTCTACGTGTCATTGCCCATGATTTACTTTCGCACCATGACATGAGGGTATCCGACGCCAAACGCCACACGAAAATCATACACGCAGGGCCTTTTTCCCATGCCAAGCCCATAGTTGTACATAGCCTTTCGTTCTCTTCATGTTTCATAGCCGCGGAAGGTCCGTTTCCGCCCCAGAGGATCGCCTTCTCTCCGGCAACAACGGGCCTCCCTCGCCCGAGCTGTCCCGTCGGATCGTAGTCGACGCGCCTGTATTGTTGGCGGCTCGAATGCGCCCCTCCTCCCGGCTCCTGTTGAGCAGCCAGTTGACGTGCATCCGGATCATGTTGATGTTGTTGCGCAGCTCCGTCACCTCTTCCCGAATGGGCATCACCTGATTCAGGGTCCACATGCTTTGCCGGGCCTCGAGATGCGTGAGGTTCTGGTGCACCTCTTCGAAGCCCGCATCCAGGTCCTGCATGGTGCGACTGTCGCTCAGGATGGATTCGCCACCGCTGCCGGTGCGTCGAGTCATCGTCGATGTGAGTTCGTCGATACGACGGTTGGTGTCGTCCTGCCTAGTCTGCATGTCCCGTAGTTGGCTGCCGAGGTCGTTGTAGGATTGGATGACCTGCCGTTGATTCCTGATGACGATTCCCGACGCTGTGTCGGGGTGAAAGGGACAGCCGAGCTTATGCGCGCCTATCTCGCCGCGAATGGCGCGCACCGGGCACCCGAGGTCCTCGTATGGGCATCCGACCTCGACACCATCGCATTCAGCATCGCTATGGACATCCATTTTCGACCGGACCACGAGCTGCCAGCAGCCTTGGCAGCGCGTCTTGGCTTTGGGACAGGACAGGAGATGAATGTCACGGTCTTCATGCTCCATCTCAGCCTCACAATCCGCACAGCTGATCTGGCGATGAGGGCATTCGTCGTCTTTTGGTTTGTGCCGCACCCTCTTGTCGCAAGCCATATCAGGGCACGAGAACTCCCTGTATCGGCATTCGGTAGTAGCGTGGCGCTCGACCACCTCTCGCCTCACCTCCTTGGTGCAGCCTCTCCCCTGGTACGGACATTTGACGATCAAGGAGTTCAGCTGGGTGCGGATCAACCTCGCGGCGCTGAAGCAGTCGAGCCAGCAGAGGAGGTCGCGGTCAATCGGACAGGCGGAACCGGAGGGACTCGATGATATGCTCCTGCGCAGACACCGATAGCAGAACGTGTGGTCACACGGCGTCGTAACGGGGTCGACGAGTGGGTCGTGGCATATGGGGCAGAGCAGGTTCGCATCCGGCTCGGAGACGTACGAGAGGCCGTACATGTCGAAGACGGACTCGCCGCCGTACTTTGCTGGGATGTCGAGGGAGGATTGGTGGGGGGGAAGAAGAGGGCCGGAGCGTCGATCAGAGGCCCCGTTGGGCGCGCGGGCAGACACCAGCAAGTGCGAGGAAGCGGACAGGGCCCGGGCCAGCGCGCCTTGCCGCACGCGGCCGTGGACTTCCGGGGCGATGTAGAGAGCGTCGGGAGAGGGCGGGCGCACGAGGCTCGTGACAAGATCGGGCGTGGCAGAAGTGTGGCGAAGGTTGCGGCGGGCAAACCTCCTGGCGGCGGCGGGGCTCATGCGTACGTGGAGTCCCTCGTCGCTCGAGTCGGAGATGGATTCGTGAGACGCAATGGTTCCCAAGGACAAGCGGTTCTGGACTGCACGGTTCGGCGAAGAGGTCGAAACGGGGCTCGTCGGGACAGCGATGGGTGTGAGTTGGTCGGCGGCGCCCGAGGCGCTGGGCTCGCCCGGGACTTGTCCGCTCCCCGACATGGCGGCTACAGTTGGTATGCTGTTCGTCTCGTGATGGTCCGTCGCCAATATGCAAGGCCAGAGTCGACGCGGCCGGGCAGCAGTTGATGCGGCATGTGTGCTTATGGAGCGTCGTCGTCGTGGTTGAGTTGAGTGGGTGGAGGTGGAGATGGGAGGAAGCGGCGTGGCAGAAGGCGCCCGCCCGCTCGCCTGCCGATCGGACTGGTGGCAGCCGAGGAGGGCGGGCATGAGGGGTCCCGGCCCCGGCCCCCAGCCCCAGTAACTAGCACGCGCAGCCTGGAACCTGGAAAGCTTGACAATGACGCTGCAATGACGACCGAAAATGGGCCGATTTTGTGCTGTGGACAGCCAGCCAAGGCGGCCAATGCGCGACGCTGTCTTTGCGATACGAGATGTTATTGTGTTGCAGACGTGATGGCTTTTGCACGGGGAAGCGGGAGGACGGGTTACACCTCCGTGCTAGGGCGGGAGAGGCGTGTTTGTCTTGGGCAACTTGCTGCTCCGTCGTGGAGGCCGCTTCTGGTGGGAACCCAAGGATTACATTTCATCTGGCCTTTAAATACTCCGACTTTTGATGGCAGACGGGGCCAATGACTGGTCATGACATGTCCTCAGCCGATGCCGACAAAAGCCCTCGCCATGTCTCGTCAATCTAGGTACCCGTGGACGTACAAGGAGGGCAGCGGCCTACCCCGGATTTTCGGCTATTCCATGCTGCAGCGCGCAGTAACGCCGCCCCCACGCGCCCGCCCGCGCACGACCAGCGCACCGCCGCCCGGGCAAGTCCGGTGACGGGATGGACGCTGCTGTTGGTCGCTCCATGACGAGCCGCTGCATGGCGTCGCTCGAGGCGTCTCTAGGTGCCGTGCGCCAAAGCAGGCCATGTGGCTTATTGTTGCGGGAGATGCATTGTCCAGGTTTGTTAGTCTCGTTGCCGACGTGTCACAGTCAGACGCGCAACGGGAAGCGATCCCTGGGCGCGAGTCAGATGGGACGGGATGGATGGACGGGATCCTTCCATGGATGCCAGCAACGTCACCACCGCCTGGGCCCCTCGTGGTGCAGTGCACTACGGCGGTCGGTGCGGGCACCCATACGAGCTGGGAGCCCCGCCAATGGCCTGGCCCGCGTTGACAATTGCCAGGCCCGTTCGCTCCAACAGCGGTTAGCACCACTAACCGATTCTCCTGGAGGACCCGCCAGCGCAGCGCCTCAGTGGACGTCGTGTTACCTCAGGTGTTAGAGCCAGCCCCATGCTCGCGCGCTCACTCGCTTTCACATGTCAGCCCGCCTCGCGCCTCTCCCAAAACGTCAGCAACTCAAACACACCCACAGTCACGAGGGATCGAACTCGATGGATCCCCTTCACATGCGGCTGCTGCTCCATCCAGGCCATGGCCGCGACTAATACCGTAGCCATTGCCCTGGCCATGCAAGCTCCGCTGTCCTCTTCGCACTCCATCTCCCCTTTCCCTCGCCTTGCGGCGCCAACGGCCCAGTATCAGAGTATCGACGCCACCCGAGTTGCTCGCCTGTCCGTCCCCCTGCGCGAGGTATGTATGCTGCTGACCTGACTCTCCCTGACTCTTCCGCGAGTGCCGTTCCTCCTGACGTCTCTTCTCCAGACCCAGCTCGGCATGAATCCGACATCAGCATAGACACGCCCATCTCGAGGACAGCATGATAGACCACGTCCTGGGGCGTCCGTCGTCCAAGTCGCGGCGCCTGCAAGTCCTTGCCGTCCTGTCCTTTTGGACCTTTTACCTGTACAGGTGAATTACATCTATCCATCACTTTCCATCCAGAATCTGTGTCTGACCGCATTATCACTGCAGAGGCAACCGCCATGGCCCGCCCGTCGCGAGGTCCATCTCGGGTCTCCTCTCGCGCCGCCTCACAGCCTGGCAGACGTTCCTCATGACCATGATGTACCTGTACGCCTCGCGCAACTTCAGCGCCCTCGTCGGGCTCGCCAGCCCCGAGCCCATGGCCAACATGTACGACAAGACCTACTTCCGCGCCACCTGGGTCCTGACGGCCCTCGACGCCGGCTTCTGGACCGCCATGCGCATCCGCGTCCCCTGGCTCCGCGACATCGCCAGCATCGTCTTCTCCCTCTTCTACCTCGTCGCCGCCGAGCGAGCCGACGAAAAGGTCCGCAAGGTCCGCGGCGTCATCACCGTCGACCACCTGCGCGTCTCGTGGAACAAGGGCAAGACGCCCTACCTGGCTTTCCTGCAGCGCCTCCTGCGGCCCCGGTTCACCCGGTGGCCGCCCCGGCAGATCCGCATCCCCCGGCCCTCGGGCAGCGACTACAGCGAACCCGTCGCCGCCTGGCTCTACTATGACGGGCCCGTCGCCGACCTCGCCCACCACAGCCGCGTCATTCTCGACATTCCCGGCGGCGGCTTCGTTGCCATGGACCCCCGCTGCAACGACGACAAGCTCTTTGCCTGGGCGTCCAAGTCGGGCCTGCCCATCCTCAGCCTCGACTATAAGAAGGCCCCCGAATATCCCTACCCCTACGGCCTCAACGAGTGCTTCGATGTCTACGCCACCATAGTCAAGACAAAGGGCCGCTGTATCGGCATGTCGGGTCGCGAAACGCCCCGGGTCATCATCACCGGCGACAGTGCGGGCGGCAACCTCGCCGTCGCGTCAACGCTCATGATTCTCGAGACGGCCAGCACCGAGTTCCGACGCTTCGCCGGTCGCGAGAGCCTGCCGCCGCCCGATGGCCTCGTGTGCTTCTACCCGGCGCTGGACATGAACATTGGCAACTGGATGACGGACGAGCAGATGTCGCTGATACGCGACCGCAAGATGCGTAAAACGAACCGCTCCATAGTGAGGCGCAAGAGCATGCAGTACAACGAGCTCGTCGGCACGCCGCATCACTCTGACGATGAGGACGACAGCACGCCAGCGCCGGAAGACAAGCAGACGGAGGAGCCGACGAGCCCGTACGAGTCGCAACCTCAGTACTCGCACTCGGGCCCCTCGTCCCTGAGCCACCCAGCAGCAGCCAATGCGTCCAAGGAGGACAAGCGGGTGGACAGCGGCATGTCGCACCACGCACAGCCAATGAAGACGCGGCTAGCCACCTCGTCCATGATTTCCTACTTCAACGACCGCGTGCTCACTCCCGAGATGATGCGAGCCATGATCATACTGTACATTGGTGCGCACAACCGGCCCGACTTCACGCAGGACTACCTCCTCAGCCCGGTGCTGGCGCCCGAGTCCCTGCTCGCGCGGTTCCCCAAGACGTACTTTATGACGGGCGAGCGAGATCCCCTCGTGGACGATACGGTCGTGTTTGCGGGCCGGCTGCGGCGAGCCAAGGAGGCGGCCGCGCGGGAGCGTCTGGGGCCGAAGCGGGCGGAGCGCACGTTTGACGACAAGGAGGCGGCCGAGGTGATGCTCATCCCGGGCATCTCCCATGGCTTCATGCAGTTCCCGGGGATCTACCCGCCGGCGTGGCGGCACTTTGAGCGGTGCGCCGTGTGGTTCGAGCAGCTCTTCACCGAGGCAGAGCAGGCGCGGACGCGGCACCTTCGCCCGCCGCAGACGCCGCCCGCCGAGCTGTCGATGACGGTGCCGCAGCATGCCCAGAACGGCCAGGCGATGGACGGAGGGTGGCGACACCACCGGCGTAACCCCACGACGGAGTCGAGCGGTGATGAGGACCGGCCGCTTGAGATAAGCATGACCAAGATGAGCCGCGCGCGGACGTCAGTATCCAAGGGTACGGACGAGGAGGGCAAGGAAGAGGAGAGGCCGCGCGCGAACGGTAATGGGAATGGCAACAGCAGCAGCAACAGCAGCAACAGCAACGGCAATGGAAACGGCAACGGCGCCGCCAAGAAGGGCAAAAAGGCGCTCAACAAGAACATGAGCCTGGTGAAGCTCAAGAGCACCGACGACCTGCTGGGGCGGCGGATGCACGGGCTGGCGAGCGGGTTGACGGGGACGGGGGGCGAAGACTAGGCACGACGTATTTAGCGGGCATGTTGAGCTTTGGCTAGCACTTGACGAGCGAATGACCATCTTACTATACTACCACTGTTCGATTATCATGAGTGATGCCTGGTGAGCCGTTGATGATGTCTTGACGATTGGGTAATGTTGCCTACCTGAGGTAGTCTATCTCCGGGGTGCAGGAGGATTCAGAGAAGCATACGATGGCGCTGCATGGCATGTTGGATGTATACCTAGTAACCCCACAACTCACACTCGGTAATAACATCGAGGTACGCCACGCCAATGAACGAACCGACAGTCTCGCCGTGCTGGCTCCCCGTTGGCGAAAACCATGCCGGGGCCCGGGGGGAATCGAGATGCAGCACCGCCGCCAAGGACGGCAGTTTGGCGCCGAGCGTGCGGCGACATCCATGTCTGGAGCTGCAGTGGGGGGGTTGGGCCACCAAGATATGCCCGGAGACTCCTCCACTGGAGCTGCTCGCGGCTGTCCGAGCCGAGCGCCAGGGCTTTTCTTGGAATGGATGCCGCTGTCAAGGTACTAGAGGTGGTGGATTGGCTCAGCTGGACCTCCAGGTCGGTAAGTAGGTACCTTAAGGTACCTGGAGATGCCCGGCAGCCACTGCAATTCCCACAGCGCGCGTGGCGGCGGACCTCGATGCCGGGCACTGCCCGCCATGCTGCAGTGAAGCTCTGGCGGACAATAGGATGCCTCCAGCTCCACTCGGGCAGGTGTGCCTGGCCGTGGGCTGGCAACTGCTCCAGGTACCTGTAGGCGCCCGCTTTTCCCCCCCACCACGCGCTCGGATCTATTATTCCAGCACGGGCACCTCGTCATCACCATCGTGGACGTCATCCCCCTCCCCTGTGCCCCCGAAGCTTATTGACCCGCTGGCGCCGCGCCGTGACACTCTTCGGCAGTTCTTTTCACCGTCGAAACCTCCGCTGCAGGACCTCCAGATCCCCGCAGAGTAGATGGGAAAACCCGGCGCAGATGGGTAGTTAGGGGGCCCCCCGGTGAGCGTGGCCTGCACGGGCCGCCGCCGCCGCCCATGTCTGCGGGAAACGGCTCATCATGTCGAGGCGCCTTTTGCATGGAAGGACGAAGACGCGGTGTGTGATTGATGATGCCTAGCATTCCTGTTGCTGTATGCTGCAGTATCTACAGTACTACTGTCGGCGCTCGGCACCCCCGGCAGGGTTGCTGAAACTTGGCACCCCTGGCCCGCGCCGTCGTGGGAATCCCAAGCCGACAGATCCGTTCGCCCACCTTTTGTTTTCTCAGATCCCCGCTCCCCAGGTGCTGAGCCATCGACGCTCGGTGATCCACGCTCAGCCATCCGCCGTCCTTCCCGTGTAAGTGGCCGCCGCACCCGCCGTCGTCCCGCGCGAGTGGTGGTGGCCTGTCGAGAAGCTGACAGGACGGAGGGGGCGGCGGCGCCCAGTTTTGGCGGCGGGTCGTGACGCGCGCGACTCTGCCTGCAAGCGAGCTATGTAGTATGTATTGTTTGCCTTTGTTTTTTGCTGCGAGCGCGAGCTCCTAGTGAGTCGTGACAGGGGATGAAGCTTGTACTGCGTAGGTCCGAGCTGGGGATAATCGTCCAAGGCAGCTAGCTGTTCCATGCGAGGTGGCCCAACCGCGGCACGGCCTACCCGACCGCCCTGATGCTGATGCAATGGATGGATGGATGGATGGATGGCGTCCATGGGCAAAGGTATCCATCCAATTCGACGCTTAGCCCTGCCTCATCCTTGCTTGGAAGCGAGGCCTTGGCCTGCCCGTGGCCAAACAAGCTTCGGCAAGCTCCCTCCCTCGCGCTTGCATCCTCTACTAGTGGCATTATGTAGCTATTCTGATGCTAGACCTCTGCCCCTCCCCCTCCATCCCTCCCTCCCTCCGTTGCCCCTACCCTTCTCCTTCCTCGACCTGCCTCCTCTGTCCCAGATTTCGCTCTCCAGCTTTGCCACGGACCGTCGCCAGCTTCACTTCTCTCGCGACGCACATACACAACCGTCACTACCCAGCATCCTCCCCCGCAATGGTCCACCTCGCAGCCATCCACCACGCCGACGGCGAGCCCCCCAAGGCCACCGATGCCGCCTCTGCTGGCGTCGGCGCCGACCCCGATGCCGCCGCGAAGCTCATCGAGAAGAAGACGCACCTGCTGCAGCTCGCCAGCTATGGCGACGAGTTCACCACGAGCGTCTACGGCTCCCGCTTCGCTGCTCAGGAGCTGCCCACCACCAAGATGCCCGAGTGCCAGATGCCCCGCGAGGTCGCCTACCGCATGATCAAGGACGAGCTCAGCCTCGATGGCAACCCCAAGCTAAAGTGCGTTCTTCCGCAACTACCAGCCATTCTGAAATACTAACCGTACCGTCCGACAGCTTGGCCTCGTTCGTTACGACTTACATGGTGCGATATTGCCCCGCCCCGCCCCGCACATCCTTGTCGACCTCACCGGCTGACCCCACGACTCACGTCCTACAGGAAGACGAAGCCGAGAAGCTCATGGCCGACGCCCTCCCCAAGAACTTCATCGACTACGAGGAATACCCACAGACGGCAGAGATCCAGAACCGCTGCGTCAACATGATTGGCGACCTGTTTCACGCCCCGAGCGGCAGCGCCATCGGCACCTCGTCCGTCGGCTCGTCCGAGGCCATCATGCTCGCCGTCCTGGCTATGAAGCGACGCTGGAAGATCCGTCGCCAGGCCGAAGGCAAGAGCACCGAGAACCCGAACCTCATCATGTCCTCGGCCGTCCAGGTCTGCTGGGAAAAGGCGACGCGATACTTTGAGATTGAGGAGAAGTTTGTCTACTGCACTCCTGAGCGCTTCGTTATCGACCCCGAGGAGATGGTTTCCTTGTGTGACGAAAACACGATTGGCTGCGTTCTGATTATGGGCACGACCTATACCGGCGACTACGAAGATGTCAAGGCCGTCAACGACCTGCTCGTGAAGAAGAAGATCAACGTGCCTATTCACGTCGATGCCGCCAGCGGCGGGTTTGTCGCCCCCTTTGTCACACCGGACCTCGAGTGGGATTTCCGCTGCGAAAAGGTCGTCTCGATCAACGTCTCAGGTCACAAGGTATGATCCCAGCGTCCGGTCCAATTTCAGTTATGCCATTGCGGCTCATGCATTTTTCAGTATGGCCTCGTGTACCCCGGTGTAGGTTGGGTCGTCTGGCGAGCTCCCGAGTACCTACCTCAGGACCTCGTCTTTAACATCGATTACCTCGGTGCCCAACAGTCGTCGTTTACTCTCAACTTTTCCAAGGGAGCTTCACAGGTCATTGGGCAGTACTACCAGCTCATCCGCCTAGGCAAGCACGGCTACCGAGCCATCATGAGCAACCTGGTGCGCAACGCCGACTACCTGACCGAGTCTCTTGAGTCTCTGGGCTTCAAAATCATGTCCAAGCGCGCCGGTGAGGGTCTTCCTCTTGTTGCCTTCCGCTTCGCCAACGAGAAGGAGGGAGGCAAAGAGCGGTTCTACGACGAGTTTGCCCTTGCTCGCCAGTTGCGCAGCCGTGGCTGGGTTGTTCCGGCATACACAATGGCCCCTCACACGAACAAGCTCAAGATGCTCCGTGTCGTCGTTCGTGAGGACTTTTCCCGGAGCAAGTGTGACATTCTTATTGACGACATCAAATTGTGCGTCGGTCTTCTGGAGCAAACGGACGAGGAGAGCCTCAAGAAGCGCGAGGAGTATCTCAACACGCATGTCCCGGCCGCAGGCAGAGCCCGGCACGTGAAGCACAAGACGCACGCATACAAGGTGAGCTGTCCCGAGCACCGGTTCTGGACAAGCGGCTGACCAAAGATAGGACGAGAAGCACTCGCTGCAGGGCAAGACTGGCAAGACACACGCAGCTTGTTAGAACCATACGTCGAATGGCTATGGAACTGTAGGAGTAGCGACAATTATTCGGTTACCTCAGAGTACATGAACTGATAAGAAATGAGAAATGAATGACCTCATAACACGTTAAGCACACCGCCGGATATTGCAGATTCCCCAGGCCACGCCCATAGACCCTGCAAAACCAAAGTACCCTCCCCCATCCACCTCATCACACAGGCGGCTTTAGTGAGAGTCCTCTTTCCATTCCTCTTCATTTGGCGGTGGAAGAGTCTTCCAGCCCTCTCCCCAGCCGGGGCTATACTGCGAATAGGTACCACGAAAGTCCTGACGCTCGTCGTCGTCGCCTTCGTTGCCAAACTTGGACTCGAGCGGCTCGAAAACGGTCTTGTCGTACAGGTCCTTTGCCGACTCGTCGGGCCTGTCACCCTTGGGCTCGCTGGTGAGGGAGCCCCGTCCGTCAGGGTCGTCGAAGACGGTCTTTACGGGGATGAGCTGGTCGGGCCCGTCCTGCCACAGACGACAGATGGTCTCGCCGCGAAACATGCGGCCATACTCCTTGTTCCACTCGTCGATGAAGACGTAGCCGCCGGCGTCGCCGCACGTCTGATTCAAGATGCCCTCTGCGGCGAGGTACTCTGCCTCGGAGCACACGCCGTTGACGTGGTGGGTGTGCTTGCGGCCGCAGACGTAGACGGCGACGCTGCCGCCGAGGGCCATGCTGACGTGGTGGCCCTGCCAGCCGAAGGTGTTGCACCAGTTGAAGAGCTCCTGCTTGGAGGCGTAGTAGTCGCCGGGTGGCAGCGGGTAGTTGAGCGGGGAGTAGGCGCGCTGGTGGAGGCAGTGGCACTGCAGCTTGTCGGCGGGGAGGGGCACGCGCTGCTGGGCGTGCGAGTCCTGCGACACGGCCTCGAGGCGGAGGTGCGCGTCGTCGACGAGGAAGGTGTACTCGCCGGTGCCGCCCGCGCGGCGGTGGAGCGTGTGCCAGCGGCGGGAGGGGGCGTGCCAGCGGAGGGTGTGCAGCGCGGTGCCGTTGGGGTGGAGGGCGATGGTGTAGTGTCCATCGGGGAGGTCGCGCGGGATGGTGTAGCCCCCTAGGGTGGCGGTGACGCCGACGGCGGAGGAGAGGTCGTCGGTGCTGCTGCTGCTGCTGCTGCTGCTGCTGCCGCTGCCGATATCCTCAACGCCGCTTTTGTCGGGTGTGGTGTTGTTGTCGTTGGCGGTGGTAGCGGCCGTGTTGTTGACATAGACGGGCGCAGTGGCATTGACGAAGCGGCCGCCGCCCATGGTGTTGCTGTTGCTGTAACTGTTGTTGATGTTGGTGGCAGTGGTGTTGTTGTTATAACCACGAGCCCAGAGCGCCGCCCGCGCCGAGCCGGCGAGGCACGCAGACTGGAGGAGGGCGCGAGGCTTCATCTTGGAAAACTCTGAAGAGAACAGTGCTAGAGTTGAAGGATGAAAAGAAGAGGGTTCGAGTGGGATATGTCAGGGGTGGACGAAGCTGCAGAGAAGTAGCAGTGCCTGCGTGGAAGATGTATGTTGGTGGCGGCGGTATTGTTGGTGGTGGTGGTTGGTGGACGACTGGAGAGAAGAAGTGCTGCCCGAGTGGGAGAGAGATGGGAGATGTACGGTGCAAGCAAGTGTTTCTCTCCGGTGCTGGTCCTGGACAGGAGAGGAAGTGGACGAGCCGAAAGTGTGCTTTTTATACAAAGTGGGCGTGGCTTACAGGACTCGCGCGCGCGCGCGCGTATGGTGTATAGCCTTTTCCTCGAAGACAACTCTATTATACTGTCCAACGCCCGCAGTCTCGTAAGGGGGGGGGTCCAACCAGCCGGGCAGAAAGTTCGAGCACGTAGAGTTGTGGCCCGGCCCGAGGCTTTTCACGCCCGGTTTGGGATCCCAGTCCAGGGGGGCAAGGAAAGGGGCGTAGGTCGTCGGTGTCGAAGCCAGTCGAAGCGCGCCTTGCTGGAAGAAGCAGACACTCACCCTGCAGAGAAGACAGGCGATTGGTGTCTTGATGAACGGCTTTTGCACTCCTTGTTTGTCTGTCTATGTACACGACTGATCTTCGCTAGCCTGCCTGCCTTGGTATCCAGACAGCCTTTTTCTGCAGACAAACTGTAAACGCCTCACTCAAACGCAAAACGAGCACGAACGCAACAGCATCATGTCAGACGGCAGGTCCCTCTGCCCTCGTGAGAACCCGCCTACGGCCGCGTCGCCGCAATGGCCTCCTCCAAAATGTCGACGCCCTGGTTGATCTCGTCCTCGGAGACGAGCAGGCTGGGCACGAAGCGCAGGGTGTTGGTGCCGGCCGTGATGACGAGCAGGCCCCTCTCGCGGGCGGCCTTGACGATCGGGGCCGGGTCCTCGGTCAGCTGTAGGCCGAGGATGAGGCCGCGGCCGCGGACCTCGGAGACGAGGCCGGGGAAGCGGTCGCTCAGGGCGGCGAAGCGCTTGCGGAACAGGTCGCCCTTGGTGGCGACGTCGCGGGCCAGCTTCGGGTCGGCGAGGCGGCCGACCATGTAGTGGGCGAGGCGGCAGGCCATGGGGTTGCCGCCAAAGGTGGTGCCGTGGTCGCCGACCTTGATCTTGCTGCCGACATGGTCGTTCACGATGACGGCGCCGACGGGGAAGCCGTTGCCGAGGGCCTTGGCCGAGGTGAGGATGTCCGGGTGCGCCTCGCGGGGCAGGCCGGCGTGGGCCCAGAAGTCGCCGGTGCGGGACAGGCCGCACTGGATCTCGTCGTAGATGAGGACTGCGCCGACCTCGCGGCAGCGGCGGGCCAGGGCGACGAGGAACTCGGGGGTGGCGGTCTGGACGCCGCCCTCGCCCTGGATGGGCTCAACGATGACGCCGCACGTCGACTCGGTGACGGTGTCGTTGATGGCGGCCACGTCGTTGTAGCGGCCGATGCGGAAGCCGGGTACCATGGGCGAGAAGGGCTTCTGGTACTTGGGGTTATGGGTGGCCGAGAGGGCGCCCATGGTGCGGCCGTGGAACGCGCCGTCAAAGGAGACGACGTCGGTCTTGCCGCCCGAGGGGTCGAGCACCTTGCCGACCTTGCGGGCGAACTTGATGGCGGCCTCGTTGGCCTCGGAGCCCGAGTTGCAGACGAAGACGGAGGCGGCGTCGTGCATGCCGCCGAGCTCGCGCGTCTTGTCGACGAGCAGCTTGGACAGGGCGCCGGTCCAGGGGTTGTAGTAGAGGTTGGAGGCGTGGACGAGGGTGGCGGCCTGGTCGGCCACGATGCGCGCGAACTCGGCGTCGCAGTGGCCCAGCGCCGTCACCGCGATGCCCGCCGTGAAGTCGAGGTAGCGGCGGTTCTCCACGTCCCAGAGCCACGAGCCCTCGCCCTGCACGAAGACGGGCGGCGGGCGCGCGTACGTCGCCACCATGTAGGGGCTGTGCTCGGCCACGAGCGCCGCGCTGGGCGAGTCGTCCCTGGGGTCCGGGTTCGGCAGGGCGGCATCTCTCTGGGTGGCTCTCGCGTCAGCTGCTGTTGCTGCTGCTGCTGCTGCTTCGTCGGAGGGGAAAAGGTCCTCGCAGAAAAACTCACCTTGATCGTCTGCTGGACGCCGGCGGCCAGGTTCGACGCAAAGCACCGGCGCTGCGACGGGCCCCGCGCAACGCCCGCCGCCGTCGCCGCCGCCCACGACGAGCCCGCCAGTGCCCGCGACTGGCGGCGAAGAGACAGAATCAGAGCCATTGAGTGCCCCGGCCGAGTAAACACCTTGGACGAAGCGAAGCAATGGGCAGAGGGGGGAGATGGTAGGACATGGGCAAGTGCGGGTGGGTGTGAGTCGACATTTATTCGACAGGCGCCTTATCGATAAAGGTCCGGTACCGCTACCGGCCCCTCGGGTGCGAGTACCAGGGGCTCGGAGGTAGAGACACGGCGACTAACACGCCCAACTGCGACTGGAATATGGCTCACTGGCGCTGCAATTGTCACCGTCGCAGCCATCCATGCAACATGCCGCGCTGCTAAAATAAAGGCGCACGCAGGAGGCGACAAATCCGCGCATAGTCATGCCAAGGTACCGCTACCATAGGGATACTACCTGCTGTATACTGCCCTTTCATTTACTTCCTAGGGAGGTACGAAGTAGGTAACCTGGCATTGCCGAGCAGCTGTGGGCGTGACACACCACCACGGGAGCAGCAGCGGGCTCGGCGCATCTCCTCGGCTGTCCGTGTGCCAAGGGCGCGTCGCATCCACGCCCTTTGTCCCCCGTCCTCCATCAATTACTACCGCGAGTACAAAGTATGAATCACACCCAACAGCGCTCGTGAATCACGCTCCAGACATCGGAGGTGCTCCGAGAAATGGCAATCTCTGCCTCGAAAACAGAAAAGGAGCATGCCGTGTTGCCGCAGCCCGCATATTTGTACACTCGAGAGACCGAGACGCATGCCATCGCCAGCTGCCACAAAATACTTACCAAATCATCATATGCGCACCGTGCAGGCGCAAGGCTCCGTCCGGTCGGTCACCAACACGAAGCCTCGTCCCGAGGCCATCTCTATAACTCGTCAGGTACCATCCACAGCGGTGAAATCAAGCCATTCCCTCAGCTCTGGCCGGTTGCCTAGACCGCGCTGTATCCGCCCCGGCTGCCCGTCCCCTGTACCGTGTTCAGCACCCGCCTCGTCCAGTCCTTGAGCAGGTACGGGATGTCGCGCAGCGTGTCGCCGTGCGGGACCAGGTCCCAGCCCCGGGCTCCGTAGCGGTTGTAGTTGAGCCACGACCCGAAGATCAAGTAGGCCGCGATGCCCAGGAAGACGCTGCCGCCCCGGTTAGCATCCACGACAACAACAAAGCAACCAAAAACCGGCCGAACTTACATGATGACAAACCAGGTGAAGAAGCCCCAGTGCGTGCTGGAGTTGCCGTTGTCATCCCCACCGCTGCCGTCCCGCGTCTCGCACGCGTGCTTGGTGTGCCACTCGAGCCGCAGCACATCGGCGTCCTTCTCCGGTCCGTAGCTCTTCCAGATCAGCGCCGCGTTGTCCTTCTTGAGCTGGTGCTCCGACGACGACTTTTCCTTGCCGTCGTCCTTGTCGCCGTCCTCGCCGTCTTCTTTCTTCTCGTCCTTCTTGTCGTCAGCCCGTCGCAGCTTCTTGCCGCCCTCGTACTTGTCCTCAGACTCCCACTCGCCCTCATTGCCCTCCTTGTCCTTGTCGCACAGGAACTCGATAATGGCCTTTTGTTCGCGTCGGTCCTTGACCTTGCCGTCGAGCGGGAACTTGCCGCCCTTGAGCACGAGCCGCAGGCCCTCCTTCTCCGAGTCGCTGTTGGAGTCGCTCGTCTTCAGCCGTGTCGCCTCGTACTCGAACTGCGACCCGCCGAGGTTTTCCAGCGCGCCCGCGATGGCCACGACCTTTTCGACGACATCTGTCTTGCCCTGCAGCAGGTGCTGGATCGCGCAGACTGGAAATGTTTCGTCAGTTCGTTGCATGTAACGGCACGGCTACCAGGCCGGGACACGCCGGGTCTTCTTACCTCTGGTGTTGTTAACGCACTCCGCCTTCTGCTTCTCCTTGTCGGTGCTCTTTTTGAGCGGCTTGCACACGTCCAGCGTATACGTCGTGTTGCGGTGCGTGTCGGCGCTCGAGTCATACGACGTCGTGACGACCGAGTGCGGGCCGTCGAGCTTGCTCAGGTCGAAGCTGTGGCCATCGACGCGGATGTTCTTGCAGTCCAGCATCGCCCACGCCGGCAGCGGCGCCAGGAGCACGGAGAGGGCGAGCGCCGATAATTGCGGCGGCGGATGCATCGGGTGGTTGCCAAAGGGTGATGGAGGCTAGTGGGGATGATGGGAAAGGTCGGGCGGAGTCGCTGGGAGCTACGTCGGGAGCCGACGAAGACGATGCGGTCTATCAAATCGGTGAGAAATAGCAAAAGCGACAATGAAGCAGCTCCAGGCCAGATGCGCGCGTCAAAAGAGTGGCTGGGACGGGTGGATGGAAGCTCGATGATGGAGGTGTCACGTTGAGCGATGAAGGAGCCCATGTGGCTCGCTCTGCTGCCCGGCCTTGGACGTGACCAGCTTCCTCTCCTGGGCGGCCGCGCCGCGCTTCCGTCATGGTGGATCGCTGAGCCAATTGCACGTGACTGGCCCCGACCAAGAACGTCACACCGGACTGCTGCTGCTCGCGGATACCAACTCACTACGTACCGTCATCACCAGAAGCCGCTCACGTTGCACGCTTATTTAGAATCTCAAATGCCGACGATTTCTTTTGCATCATCGCTGCTCCTATAATACATCCCATGCATACAGAGTCAAAACCCCAGACCAACGAACGCCGCGCCGGAGCGACCACCACTGCAATGACTCCTGGTACCGAAACAAAACCGTCGTCCGCCGCCGTGGACGACCAGCAAAACCCATAGCCTCGAAACCTTTCCCGGGGGTATTAGAGCAACACAAGTGCACAAACAACGCAAAAACAACCATCCCTCCCAGCGTGGCCGAGCCCAGCCGGCTTGGCTTCCGCTCAGCGTAGCGCCGCTGCGCAAGGATATCGTAGACCTCTTGAATCATCCCACTCCCCAAGGGAGAGCCTACATCCCTTGGTGTCCCATCATGCCTCCCATGCCCTGCATTGCGGCGTGCTGCTGCTGCTGTTGCTGCTGCTGCGCTGCCGCCTGTTGTTGCTGGAGCATCATCTGCTGCTGTGCCCTTCGCTGCGCCATCGTCTGCTGGAGCAACTGCTGCGCCTGGGCCATAGACGACTGCTTCATCTTGTCGATCGCCTCTGGCGGTACCCGGTCTTGTCCGCCAAACTTGGCAATGGCAGCCTGGAGCAGTCGTCCGTAGATCTGGCGAGCGCTGGCCTGGATCTGCGCCTGGATAGGGTTGGCCCCCATTTGCTGCGGCTGCCCTTGGTGCTGCTGCTGCTGCTGCGCCTGTTGTGCCTGCTGCATCTGCATCGCAGCGAATGCTTGCATGTTGACGTTGCCGTTCATCATCTGGCCGCTGACCTGTCGCTGCATCGGGTTGCCCATCTGTCCCATACGCGCCATCTGCTGCAGCTGGGCCTGCATCTGCGGGCTCATCTGCCGCAGCTGGTTGCCCTGCATGTTCTGAAGCTGCTGGGCGTACTGGGCAAACTGCTGCTGTTGCTGCTGGGGCGTCATCATACCTCCCTGCGGCTGCTGTTGTTGATGCTGCTGCTGCTGCTGCTGCTGTTGCTGTTGCTGCTGCTGCTGTTGCAGCATCATCTGCCGCTGCATCATCTGCATCATCTGTTGCTGCTGCTGTGGAGACATTCCTTGTCCGTTCATGCCCGCGTGCGCGCCGCCGCCCTGCATGGCAGCCATTTGCTGCTGTTGTTGGGCAATGGCACGCTGCTGGGCCGCCATCTGCGCAAACACCTGAGGGTTGTGCTGCGCCATACCTTGGTTGTTCATCATCATGGCCTGGCCCATCTGCGAGTTCTGGGCCATCATGTTGGGTGGCGGGCTCGCCTGCGTCATGCGCGGAGTTGCAACCATTGCAGGCCGGTTGATGGGCGTGCCATGAGCCATGTTGGGTGTGGAGTGAGGCATACGGGGTGTTCCTGAGGGATGACTTTGCTGGCTGCCCCGGGCAGACATTTGATGGGCCATGGGCACGCCCATTTGGGCATTTTGGACCACCGAGGGCGGTCGGGGAGGGCTGTTGGCCATGTTCGAGTTGGTCTGCTGCATGGGGACGCTGCCGACCATCGGTGAAGACATATTCTGTGGTGTACCCTGTCGTATGACGGGTGACGAAGCGGGGGCTTGTGACATTTGAGCCGGGAAACGAGGCTGCGCCTGGCCTTGCATGCCATTGGCCATGGCGTTTTGACCGGCAACGGCGACACCGTTGGGCATGCCGGTCGGCATGGTCCCGTTCTGAACGGGATGTCCATGCTGAGGCTGGCCCATGTTCTGTGCGTTCTGCGCCTGGTTCGCCGCGGCGGCGGCACGGGCCGCCATGGCTTGTCGCTGAGCTTCGGCCTGTCGCAGTTGATTCTCTCTTGCCGCGGCCGCATCCCGTCTCGCCTTCTCGGCCTCGGCCTGCTGCCTCTGCATAGCCTCTTGCTGTCGCTGCATATGCATCCGGCGGTCGTTCTCCTGCTGCTTGATGCGCTCCTGTTCCTTCTTCTCGGCTTGCTCCCTCTTGATGTCCTCGATAACCTTGAACCGTTCGAACCTGGGCTCGAAGGTGGTGCCACCGTTTTGTGCGTCCCCGTCGGCACCTCCCGAGACCTGGTTGCCCGCTGCAGTGGCGGACAGCCTGTCGTCCAGGACGAGCATATAACGCTCCTGGTCGGCGGCTGCGGCCTCGTCCGCTGCCATCTCGGCCACGGTACGCTTGCGCGATTTGGGTTGCGGGGGCGGCTCGGAATGGCTGGGATGCGCCCAGGCCTCCAAAAGAGCAATCGTCTCCTCGGCATTCTTTGTCGGCTCAAGCATGAGCTTGGGCATCGTCTCCAGCAAAATTTGCCCCTCGACCGCGTATATGTTGCTTCCATCGAGCTCCATCTTCTCCTTCTTCTGGCGCTTCGCTGGGGGTGGCATGTTGCCGGCGGTCGGAGTCGGAGGCACCAAGGACATCGGGGTCGACGGCGGCAACGCTCCATCGGTGGCAGTCCCGGCCGTCGTCGCCTTTATTCTTAGGTCCGCCTGCAGGCTCTCCTGCGTAGGAAACATGACCTTGGTGAAGACTTTGGCCTTGGCGGGCGACTTTGCCTTGGAGCCGTCCCCTGGCAGGCTCGGGGCAGGCATACTCTCCGCATCCTTGTCGGCCGGTTTCGCCTCCTTCTGGTTCTCGTCGTCCTTCTTGATCGCCCCGCCGGTCTGCGCTCCATCTTTGGGAAACGGGATATAGGGCGAAGGAGTTAGATACTGGTTGTAGTTATGGATGCTCGACGGCACGACGGCGCTGGATGCGGATTTGGATTTGCTGTCGTCTTTCGGCTGTGCTTGCGACTTGTGATCGTGTACTTGCACAATAAGGCAGCCATCGTAAAAAGGCACATTGGCCTGGATAAAGTATTCCAATAGGTCGTGAGGGATCGTCTTGGCGCGGAGGTGTTCCAAGAACACCTTCATGGGGGATTTGTACGCGAACACGCTGTCCTGTCCGTCGAACCGAAAGTGTCCCGGATGTAGATGGATGACCAGAGACGGAGGTCGGCCGGCGAATTTCTTGAGGACATCGCTTTGCGATAGGGCTGCCATGTGTCAGAAACGCGACGCGCTAACGAGCAAAGACGAAAACATACCATATGGGCGCGGCTGCGAGTCTACAGCCACCATATCGAGCGACGACGCAATGCGCAAGCCCGCGCTATTTCTCGAGGCCCTACCCAGAGCCTGTGATGATGCTTCCCGACGGGCGCGATTCACCGGTCGCACGGTGGAGGCGGTAATGGTGCGATCGCTCGCCGAGGTCGGGGTCTGCTTGGCGGCGCTCGTCGGGGGCTTCTTCGCAGACATTGAAGGGGACGGCGACGACGTCCCCGCCGGCGCAGAGGAGCCATTAGTCTGTATGCCCGGAGGGATGGGCCGCTTCGTCTTTGGCGTAGGAATGGGGACGGGGCTGACGGTAACCATGGTGGCTGCCGGGTATGTGGTGTTCGCTACTCGCGACGCTGGTGATTCGGGTCCGCCGATCGGTCTCCTGGCTCAGGGCGTTGTATCGCACCCCAAGACGCGATCATGGATGCCGCAGGGCGGGCGTCGCTCGATGCCGGGTGAGGTGAGGTCGGAGGGATGATGTCGAGTCGTCGCGGTTGGCGCTAGTGGGCTGCGGAGACTCCCACGCTGGCAGTACATACAACCAAAGTAGTACGAGCAGCGGGCGAGCGCAGCCACGGGTCGGGCAGCGGGAGCTAGAAATAATGCATCGGTGAGCGAGGGCGAAAGGGTCCTGCGTTTTCTCCGGGATGCAGCGACAAAAGCGAGCGAGGGATATCCGACGTGCGAAGACGACGACGTGCTTGGTGCAAGGGTGAGCGTCCGGTAGTCCTTGGTCGTCTCGTCGATGCGCCTTGGCCCCCACGATGGACGAGCACGCGCTGCGATCACGTGACGGCCGTGTTTTTTGGTCAGCGCCCCAAACTGCTGGCCTACCCTGTACAATGGGTTGCGATGTTGCAAAGGCAAACAAACAAGGTGCAAAACGCGCAGAGGGTTTGATGTTTGGCGAAAAGCTTGTCGTCTCGTCGCGCAGGATGGGGATGTAAAAATTTAAGGTCAACACTGCACGATATCATGAAGTGTTTTTCTCGCGCCTTGTTGCTGGGTCTGCAACGCCACTTCCGCATGGCCCTTCGCGTCCCACCTCGATGCTCACAACAGAGTTGGTGCTACAAAGTGGCATAGCGTGGCAATACGTCAATCATATCTCAGCTTTGGTGGTACCAGAGATCCTATTTACATGTACATACGTGGCATCCCAGCATCTTGGTCAATCCCGTCCCTGTCCAGCGTCGGAAGCCTTCCACTTCGTGGCCCCATTGATCATTCCCGGCCCTGGACACGACGAGTCCAGTCGTCATGCACCCGCATGCCGTCTACGACCACGACGCCGCGGCCGCGGCCAACCCTCTCGGGGCGCTGCCACCACTTCTCCTCTTTGCCGCTCTTTTCTGCCTCTGACTCACTGTCCGCCAGGCCACCAGACCCGCTCTCGGCGCCGACAACCAGGATCACGTCGTGGCGCAGCCACGTCTGAAGGTTGGTGATGATGCTGCCGTTGTCGCCCGCCAGCGACTCCTGGAGGTAGACGACCTCGGGCTGGATATGGCGCAAGATGTGGACGTGGCCATTCGGCGTCGTGAATGGCAGAATCATCGGCTCCTTGTCCACGAGCGTCAGCGCTTGTGAATACACGGCGTTGAAGGCCGCATTGTTCGTCGCAGCCGCACTTGAATTCGTCAGCATGCGTCCATTTAACTTCACTCCGGCGTCCACAAGAAAACTTACAGAGGGCTCTTGGCCTCCTCGCCCGGTGTTTGCGCTTGATCGTGGCCAATGTTAGAAAATGACGAGCTCAGCGAAGGCGGCGGTAGGTTACTGGTAGCAGTCTCCAGCGCAGTGTCCTTCAGGTCAGGGGCGTAGATGAGGATGTAGAGCTTGATCCGGGAGAAGTCGTTGTGGCGCGGAATGTGAGACAGGATGGACTGCGCAGCGTGTCAGTGGATCAATGGCCAGGGACGGATTGGGGTTCACGCACGGCAATTTCGTGGTCGTCGGCGGCCGACACTTGCGCGTCTGCCGACACCACAATTGCGACAGTCCTGCGTCTCTTGTCCGATGCGGGCGCGGCGCGATCCTTCTTCGCGTCGGCTTCCTCGGACCACGGGTTCTCGCCATAGTGTTTGTCTTCCTCGCGGATCGAGGCCAAGGCCTTGCCCATGGCCGCGCCGGCCGCAGCAACGCCGGCGGCGACCGTCTTGCCGGTCGAGTCGAGGAACTGCTGCGGACTCGGGGTACGCCGGAGAGCGCCGGACATGCGCGCGCCCCATCCAGCAGCGGAGACGTCGCTCGGCGCAGGGCCGGGGCCGGGGCCAGGGCCTACGCCGATGCTCTCGTCGTCGCGTCGCGGCGGCCGTGCGTCGGCGGTCCGGTCGCGGCTCGTTGCGCCATAGGGAGGGTTGTCGCCGTAGTCTGCATTCTCGTAGTCGAGGTCGGGCTCGGCATCGTGGTCGACGGCGCCACCCTCGTCGTCCTTGCGCTGGCTCCAGACCCAAGCGGCCAGGCCAACGGTTGCGACTGTGACAGTTACGGCGAGCGGCACCCAATGCGACCAGACGCCGCGTCGCGAGGACCCGCGGTCGGGGCGATCGAACGGCGATGACATTTAGAAGGAATGTTGTCGCATCGCTGGGTGCGTAGGGAGGGGGTGGGGGGAGGGCGCCGAACACAGCAGAGGCAGACGGCGGCGCTCAACCGATGCGGCGTTGTCTTGTCTGTCGTCGTTCGACAGCGCGAGGCTGTTATGGAGTTGCGAATCAACGACAGCGTGTTGGTTGCAGGCGAAAGTCCGGGGATGCAACTGGGCAGGAGCCGGACAAAGGGTTTGCCAACGTCAAAGTCCGGTGGCTGGAGTGACGAGAGCCCCGGATGGGATGGGGTGGCATGGGATGGGATGGGAGGATGGATGTCAACAATGGTGGAGCGCCTAACGGCTCTCAGCCCAGCAACGCGCTCAGAGGGTTATCCCGAGGCTCCTCCATTGGCCGGGGCCCCGAGGACCATTGAAGATCCGGACCGAGGGCGGGAGGCTGGCTGGCGCTGCGGTGCGGCTGCTCCTTCCAGTCCCTTCTCAGTTTAGTGGAGACCGAGCTGGGAACAGGCGTACAGGCACGTGAAGCACCCGCCGCATCGGTGCATCACTCGAGTACAATAAACTGTGGCTTTCCTCCGACCTGCGCCACACACTCACCAGCCACACCTTGAATCCACAGCCCTACATTATCTCTGGCACCTTTTGCATGACTCTTCATTGCTGCCCCGCGACACTTTCTGGCTTCACCATTGCGGCAGCTACACGACAGCGCAGCACCCGCTTGCGATCTGCTGCGAAGCCATCCCAGGGCTGCCTGAGCGCTTGGATATCCCTAGAGGCGAAAGACAGCACCGTACCCCTGGCATCCCAAGGCAGATTCCGTGCCTTGCGAGGGCATTGCACCTCATCCTCCTCACCATGTCCCCCCACGCCACCTCGATGCCCTCGACGGGGCTCCAGGCCCTCATTCTCTGCGGACCTGGCTCGTCGTTCCCTACGTTTACGTCAAACCCAGACGAGAACCCCAAGGCCCTGTTGCCAATCGCCAATCGGCCCATGGTCTGGTATCCCATCGACTTCTGCCTGAGAACTGGCATCACCGGTAAGTCTCACGGCCGCCTCCTGGCACCACCTACGGGCGGTCTCTATGACACGCAAAGGCCATGGCAAGGAACCTGTAATTGCACGCCCTCAGTCGCTGACATTGGCCAGACATCACATTGATATGCCCTCCCTCTGCCTCTCAGGCACTCACCGCAGCCATGAACACAAACCCGTATCTCACGGGGCTACCACTTCCGCGGCCAGACATCCTTGCCCCAGCGGACCTGGACCAGAACACCGGGACCGCGGAGATTCTACGTCTCCCCGAAGTTCGCGAGCTCATCCAATCCGACTTCGTCATTCTCCCGTGCGACCTGATTTGTGAGCTGGCAGGGGAGAAGCTGTTGCAAGCCTGGATGGTCAAGTCGGCCAGCGCAACGGATCTGCTGAGCAGCACCAACTTCACCAATGGTCACCAGCCCCGCCACAATGGCGGGTTGACCGTGTGGTACGATACGAAAGCCACGGTCACGGTCAAGGGAGAGGAGACAGATTTCGTTGCGACGACGCCTCTGCCGCCGTCACCGATCCCGTCACCACGGGGATCCATCTTCCAGCATCTGTCCAAGCTGGTGTACTCGATCCCGACAGACTCGCTCAACGACATCACTGAGGAGCGCAAGTCCTTGCCACTCAGGCACGCGCTCTTGCGGGCCAACCCCCGTGCGCGGATGCACACGACCAAGAGGGACGCCCACATCTACGTCTTCCCCCGATGGGTCCTTGACTTTGTCAAGGAGAATGACCGCCTCGAGAGCATCGGCGAGGACGTTGTGGGCTGGTGGGCAAAGGCGCAATGGCAGACGGGCCTCGCCGAGAAGCTGCATTTCGATTCGTTTTGCGGCAGGAGTAGCGGCGACGACGACAACGAGTCGACGCCCGAGAGCATATCATCGTCCAAGGAGTCAAGCCCGGCTGGTCAAGCTGCGTCAAAGACTCAGTCAAGGCCGCAAATACAGGGTGTTGACAGTCTCCAGGTGCAAGGAAAAGGCGATTCATCGCTGCCTGGCTTCGACGTACCGCCAGTCCTCGCTTACATACCGGGCGCTCAGGGCCAGGATGCAGTTCCTCTCATTCGGCGGGTAGATACGGCGCAGTTGCTTTTGGCCATCTCCCTGCAGCTGGCAAAGCTTCCCTCCATTGAAGAGGCCGGACCAGATGCAGCCTCACCGTTTGCGCATCCCAAGAAGGTCGCGTATCCGGAAGGTGTCAAGCCCCGAACGACCATCACCAAGCAGGACAGCCTGATCGGCGAGAACGTGACGGTGGAGGAGAAGACGTCGATCAAGGAGACGGTTGTTGGGGCGGGATGCCAGATCAAGGAAGGCGCAAAGCTCTCACAATGCGTGCTCATGGACGGCGTTGTTGTCGGCAAGGGCTGCAAGCTCTCCAAGTGCATCCTCGGGAAGAGGTGCGTTATCGGGGACGGATCGGTGCTGACAGATTGCGAGGTGCAAGAGAACCTGCTGGTCGAGGCGAGAAGTGAGTGCCAACTCTGCAGGGCTGCCGCCCTGCAATCTTACCGCCTGCAAGGACGTATGCTAACCATGCACTGCAGCCGAGGACAAGGACAACAAGCTCATGAGCTCCGAGGGTCTGGAGGCGACCGAGGCGGAAATGGAGGAGGTCCTCCAAGAGGTGGACGAAGAGGTGGCGGCCGTTGCAGACGCGGCGATCGTCGACTAGCTGCTACAGTAGCGCAGGACAACAACTGCCGTTGAAGCTAAGCGCGAGGTTCGCTCGGCCGTTCCAGCGCGCCGCGCGTCGATGCAACCGTGACTCCGTTCCGTACCGTCGTTCCGTACCGAGGACGACTGCTGGCTAGGCCGATCGTTGCATGTCATTGCGGGAGTTAGCACACCATCGCCGAGGATGCTCGGGGCCCGTACGAAGCGCGAAGCAGCGGCGGTGTCGACGGGGACGCGCCTTGGTGCATCGTGGGTGCGTCCGAGCCCTTGCGGGGAACGCACGTTGAAGCCATCACCGCTTGTCTCGCTTGGCCCAGAATCCGGGCGTGCATGATCGCTGCATCGGCGAGGACCCCCCAGTCCGCATCGTATTACGCCCCCAAGCCAGGGTTCACTTGGCCGCCGCAACATCTGGCTCGTCGTCGTATGAAGACCGGCGTACAGGGCGGACCCTCGTCACACGGTCCCGGGCCGGCGGTTGCGATCCTGACGGTGCGACCTTCCATCAGCGCGTTTAGAGTTCGAGGCTACGGCTGATAATCCAAGAGTATTGTCCAGTAGCACCGCCTGGGGTACCCGCCCGCCCGCGCCCGCCCGCGCGTCTCTCGAGCAGCGACTCAGTCAAACCCGTCTTGCCCCCCAGCAGCCCCAGGGAACCGACCGCGACCATCCTCGGGACCTGCGGCGTTCGGGAAGCCAAACCGTTCGGACCTGTCACTTTATCGGGTGGCGCTCAGGCTTGGCCAGGCCCAATAAACGAGGCATGTGGTGGGTTGCGCCGCCGTCCAGAGGCCCCCTGACGGGCTGACAGCTGTCGCAATCGCGGGCACGCCGCTACCGTTCCTCTCCCACATGGCACAGCCCCCCCGGGGTTTTCTCCGCGGGCCCAGGACAGGGCAGGACAGGGCAGGGCAGGGCATGGCAGGGCATGGCAGGGCACTTTGTCGGGGCTGGAATGGGGAACGGAACTAATTGGAAGTCGACCCGGACCGACCGACGCGGCGGGTGGATATGGGATGGGATGGAGATGGATACACGCGTAGCTATGGGACAAGCAAAAAGGCGGCGGCCGTGGCTGGGGACCGTCCGAAGGTTTGGCAATGCATGGCAGGCCCAGTTAAAAAAAAATAATACGTATCACCACTTGCCGGGCGAGGCTGTGGAGGCCGTCCGTTCCTGCGTACTTGGCCGATGTCCTTGGCCGAGGAGCCAGCGCTGCGAGGGCCAACTAGCTGTGCCGCCGTGCAATACCGGATCCTTCTCGACGGACAGGTCGCTTTGCATGCAGCGACGAAGCATGTTGTAGGCCTAGGCTTGTCGGCCGGCGGGTGTGTTGACTGGCATGTAGCAGTTCTCTCGGGGGCTCTTGGTATTATCTTGGTAACCATTCTCTGCAGTTCCCTCGTCCAAGTCTATCTGTTCAGCCTCTCCCGCTCACTCACTCACTCACTCCAGATGCTGACTTACTGCGCCACTCACTCACTCACTCACACGCACTCGTATCCCACCTTCCGTCCGGCCCAAGAGCTACTCCAAGCAATCACGTCGCCACACGCCTCCCAGAAAACCTTATGAGCCCTCACTTACAGGGACAGGGACCCTTTCGCACCCAAGAAAAAAGAGGAGCACGGGATCCATGGACGCGCCTTACAGGTCTAACGCCACCCCGTGTGCGCGACTCCGTCCGTGACGATGACCCTCCCCTCCCATCCCCTCCCTCCCTCTCCCGGCCCGGGCCCGCCGTCGAAAACCAAGCCCAAAGAAAGAGTGGAGGCACACGCCCTCCCCGCCCGCCCGCCCGCTGAACCTCAGCTCTGCCCCCCCGACCGCAGTATGACTTGTCGTTCCTGTCGCGACTTGCCGAACTGCAGAAGGCCATTCCCGCCCAGCTCGGGAGCCCGCCACCACGCAACCCCGATTGGGGAGGAACCCTTGCGGGTAAAGGACGAACGAGGCCGTCCATACTGGGGGTGGTGGTCGGACGCTCGACGGCAGACACACGCACACACACACACACACGCCTACGTATTTGCCGGCCGGCCACATCGTACGATGTCAAGCCACACTCAATCGGTTTTTGTCTGTTTTTGCTGTGGTTCTCTTTTCGGCTGAAGAGTAGGACATGAGTAGCAACGTGGCCGCCACTTCTGGGCGAAATGGAGGCCGAATGGGGAAGGGGGGCGCTCATGGGCGATATGTGGCGCTGAGCCGCCGCGTGCCTTTTCACGTAGTATCCGTGTCAGTGGGTGACGGGAAGTATGCTCCATGTCGGCTGTCGCTTCATGGGACGAGGTTCGACGAAGAAGAGCATGACCAACTTGCCCTTGCTTGCTGGCTGATCCCCTCTGAGAGGGCCCTTCAGAGAGGGGCTGGCCGCGGGAGCTTAAACGGCAAAAGTCGGGTCCTGCCGTTCCGTCCAGGACCGAGCTACTGCTGCAACTACGACTAAGACTACTTGTACTCGTACCGACTACTCGCCTTACTTACCTAGTACCTAGGGTAGGTATGCACCGGGGGCGACAAAGTCACCGTCCTGCCGGACGCAAGGGCGATGCTCTCACCTGCGGCTAGGGAGACAAGGGCGCGGCGCGCGGGAGGAGCGCGCACAGTTGCATCATCGGGCGGAGGATGAGCCAAGCCAGCGGGACAATGGCATTGTCCGCCTTGTCCCTGCATCCTACCTACCTACACCTCCCCGCCTCCCATGCGCCTCGCCTGTCCTCCTGTGCTATAGTCTGTGCCTGTTAAGCCCTCGCGTGCCAAGTCGCGCCCGGGGGGAGGGGGTTTGCTCGCTAGGCGGCCAACCAATGTTGTTGCTGTCTGCCCTGCAGTAGGTAAGGTAGCAAGAGAAGGTCTTCAACGGCCCCTACCTTTGTACTACCTACCGTACCGACGGTACGAGCGGACATATCGGCTGGGCTCAACTACTAAAAAGAGGGTGTCGCATTGCATTTTCGATCATGCAGGCACAAACACAAACCGTAGATCCGCGGTATCCACCTTGGAGCTAGTAGTGGTAGTGGTAGTGGTATTATGTAGTGGTGGTGTTGATACCGCTGCTGCAAGGCACAGGCCCATGCCATGCCATGCCATGATGCCATGGGAAAAAGCCATCGCCACAAAACGTTCGAACCTACATTTACCGTACCGTACTTTTGCCTAACCAATCCAGGGCCTACTTACATACCGCCCTCCGCCACGGCCTCAGCCTCACGGAGTTTGTTGGAACACGCACGCACGCACGCCCCCCGGTCGCCGGTGTCTCCGCCGCCAGGTCCTCCGCCCGCCTGGGCCAGGGGCCAGGGTCGGAGGGAAGGAATCAAGCAAGGAAGGAGATATCGAAAGAGAGGAAAAAGCCAAGAAAAACGCGAATAGCAGCAGAGGGCCCCCCAATCTCTGGGTGTACACCCCGAAAAGGCACACGACGAGACTATTGGTGTCGTCGGGCCGGCATGGTAAGCGAAAAAGAATCCACCACGGTGGGATAACAGGTGACGAAGCACAGGAAAAAAAAACGAAACAACAGATGTGGTGTCGACAAACTTCACAGCTAGGAGGAGTATCGCGAGCCCTCGGACGAGCGGCGGACCCACGCTCTCCAATGTGCTCCATTGCACGGCCGAGTCATGTCATTTGCCGTGATGGCCTTCTATACGGTACGGAATCTCAAAATGCCGTCTCGGGTGGGGAGCGGAAAACAGGGGATTCGGGGACCACGCAGGTCGAGTTTGCGTTATCCTCTCTGTTCCTGTTGACACGTCTTCCAATCCACAGACGGAACAGGACCCTCGTGCCGCCGCTGCTACAGCTTCTTTGCCCTCATGGTTCTCGCCATGCTCCTCCAACCCCCGCCCGCTGATCCGGCCGGGAGAGGGAGGCTGGGCCTCGCTGGACCGCCCGACGGGTCCGGCCGATCAACGGCTCGGTTCCAAAATGGCAATTGGCCGTAGCGGCCACGGGAGAGCCACGAGCCCCGCCCGCTGCCGCCGCCGCCGTCGCCGCCGCCTCCGCCGGACGCCATCCCATGCCATGCCATGCCATGCCGTGCCTTGCCATGCCCCTCGATGATGCAGGCACGCACTCACTCACAGCCAGGCGGTGACACCCTCATCATGCGTCGCCTCGTTGCCCATTCCCACCTCCTCGCCCACTTGGCGCTGCCCATGTGCCCCCTTGTGACCCCTCGGAGGGGCGCGGGCTTGGTGTTCGCGCTACTGCTGCAAGGTCCCCCTCTCTCCCCCCCTCCCCATCCATGCCACCCTTACAGGCACCAGACGCAGGAACCCGTGCCGCGTGCCTCTACCAAATACGTAACTACTGCGTGGTATCCCAACGGGAGGGGAGGGGAGGGGAGGGGGGCAGGGAGGGTGGAGGGGGAGCCGCCTGAAAGGCCCCTCCATCCGAAATCCTTCCCTCCTCGTGCTGCTGCTCCTCCTCTCGGCCGGCGGACCCGGGAGACTCCAGTGGCTCCGCGGGCGGCCGATAAAGAATGCCCCCCAGTGGCGGGCCAAGGACCCTGCAGACGGACGGAGCGACAGCCGCATGGTGCTTCGACAATGACGACGTTTGGCCTACTGAGCTGCAATGTTGCTACGGGCTACTGCTTACTCGCTGGGCGTGCTACTGCAGCCGCTACTGCCCGTTGGCCCTGCTAGGGACGTCCGTCGTATCGCTCGCGAGTTGATCTCGAGGGCCTCGCTTGCGTTGTATCGTTGATGAGGATGATGATATGTATGCCTGCTGATGCCGCCCTTTCCGCTGCTGTGCGGTTCTCGTCGTCGCGGGCGTTATCGCCGTTCTTGCAACGCCATGCATCCGAGCAGCATGCGGGATATGCAGGTTGGAAAATGTTCCTGGGGCGCGCCAGCATGGGCCGATAACGGCAGGGAGGCGGGGGGAGACGAACTTACATGCCATATAATCAGGATTTCTTTAAGTGCGTGCAGTAGCAGTGCGACCACCGCGCAGTAGAGAGCAAGGGTGCTTTTTGCGTTGCGTTGCGTGTGCATATACCACCATATACGTCATGTGTTATTATCGGCTGGGTGTTAGTCGGGGGATATCCAACTCGGCAGCTGCTTCAAAGTTCAGCCTTGCACTGCTCAACCAAGTTGCTAAAAACCAGGGAATGACAAAAACCGCGCAGCCCGCTCCGCAAAGCGGTCAAGAAAGAGAGCAGGGGTTAAGGACGAAAACCTTGGATCTTTTCTCTGGAAGCCTGCCATGGTCAGAGCCGCAGCGGGAAGACCGGGGCCCCAAAGGAAAGCAACACACAGACACCCACAGACAGACAACCGAGCACCACGAGGTGCGGCGACGCTACAATCGCCGATTCTGCACGTCGTCAACTAGGCTCCTCGATTGGTGCGATATTCCCCTGGGCCATCTGCAACGACCATCGGGGGGACCGACCCGGTCGGGAACAGGGACAAGGATGCTCGGAGCGTTTTTTTTTTCTGTGCCTGTGCCTTGCTCCTCCTCCTCCTCGAAGCTACCCTGGGTGAGAAATGGTGTGCTTTGTCGACGTTTCGGCCAAGGCCATGCACGCATGCATGCATGGGCTTGTCGAAGACGACATGCAGTAGTGCGCGGTAGTAGCCTAGTAGCATCATTCGGCAGGAATGCGCCCGTTGTTCGCCATGGCCCTTGCCGCGCTTCCCCCGCGGGGAGGGGGGGCGTTGATGTGCATGTGGGAGGATCCGTTGCGACGCCCGGCCGGCGCACTAAAAACTCGGCGCCGAGGAGCTACGCGAGAGGCATCATGTGAGGGCGCGAGAGAGAGAGAGAGAATGAATGAGAAAGATTGTCCGCGTGTGTGTGCGTCTGAGTGTAAGAACTACAAGGGTTTTTCTCTGGACGCTGCATGGCCAAGCGCGTGCACTGCCTAGCCCACCCCCGTGCACTGCAAGTGTAAGTGATAGCGACCCCATCTACACGCAAGTGTAAGTGATAGCGCTGGCGCGAGGAGCGCGCATGCAAGCACGACCAAGGCAGCGCTGCAGCTTTTGTGGTGTAGTGATACCAGATGCTATCTAGTAGCGGGCAGTGCTGTTAGCTTCGCTTTGCATGGGCAACGGCTCGCTAACAGCACCCTCTCTCCCTCTCTCCTGTCTCTCTCACTCTCACTCTGCTCTGTACCATGCAAAGACGCAAGGCGACAGCACACACAGGCAGGAAGACAAGCAAGGGGACTCCATAGTAGTACCAAAAGCCATCTAGTTGACGAAGAAAAAAAAAGCTTGGAATGGAAAACTCCTCCGTGCAGCAAAGCCGCGGAGCGCGCAACGCAGCAAAGCCCGACGACTGCCCCTTCAACCCGGGCAAGATTCCAAAGGCCCAGGCCTCTGGGCGTTCCGGCTCCGACGCACGCCCTGACTGCATCTTGCCTGCCCGGTTGAATAGAAAAAAAAACGTGAAACTGGTTGAGACGATGATGAACGCCTCTTTTTCGGCCTTGACTCGTTGACATGGCACGATATCCGGGTGCTGCTCCCCTGCCAAGCCCGACCACGTGCGCCGGGGGGGCGGGCGTAAAATAGAAACACGGAGGAGAATGGAAAATTTTTGAACAGCAACCAAAGAAAAGGACAGACAGGGGGAAAAAAAAAAGAGGAACAGAGCAAAGTTTAACAAGGCCAGAAGCTTGGCGCTGGGGACGTGAACAACAGGCAAAAATGGCAAAAGGATAATGCAACTGCCCCCACGCTGGATCGAACAGCGGACCTCATCATATCACATCTGGTACGAGTGATGCGCTCTACCACTGAGCTATAAGGGCTGGTTGTTGGAAGAGGCTCGCTAATTTATGTCCAAGTCTTTAGTTGGCCGGGCCGCTCCAGGGTACCCCACTTCGTCTCGTCCCCGTCCACCGCAGCCTCTGCGGGGCGGGGCGGGGCGGGGCGGACGGGGTTCAACCGTGGGCATGGGCACAGCCGCCGCTCGGCCCAAACCCTGGGTCCCTGACTTGCCTGATCACGCCCGCGAGTAATACTACCACGTCGCTAGCGAACGAGGCAGCCATCGCCTTACTACTTTGCAGGCACTACCTTGTTCTTCTGCCAGATACTCGTACCACATTCCTCGACATGCCCCATTGGGCAGTCGTCCGCGTCTCACATCAACGAGCCATCGCCAGAGCAAGCTGGATTGTCCTCGACCTGACCTGACGGCCGGCCGTCGTGGCCTATGGTGGGGGCCATCTTGAACAGCAGTTTTCTTCCGGCACGCGAGAGTCCACCCAGACCCTCTTCGTCGTGCGAGTGGTGGCGATCATGCTCGCGAACACACTCAGCTGCCCTTGGCATCCGCGTACGGTAAACACGCGGGGTTAAACCATTTCCGACACCCGATGCCAGCACACGACTGACCTAGCCCACAGCCATCATCGCGGGACGCATTGACATTGGTCTTTGGCCGACCTTTCTCCGGCTGATCATTGAGACCGTAGTCGGCAGTCGTCAACAAGAGCCACGACACACCGATACCCACCGAACGCCCGGACCCATCGACATCGCCGACCGATTGTGTCGTCGAAACTGCAAGACGGAAGTCCCGCACCTGTGGTCGTGATTACTATCCGACACCTCTCTTGGACAGAGACGGGGCTAGAGTAATCCAGAAACACCAGGGCAGTACCCAGTGCACGAGACCTACTGCCTTGAAGGATCCGTGGATCATGCTTCTCGATCCAAGAGAGATATTCTGAACGGGTCCTCGCCCTAGAAGGGATGCTGCGTGGTGGGCCGAGGGGCGTAGGGGTCGACCAATCTGGCAGGACAGGTCCCATCCCTCAAAAGCGGGTAGGGCCCGAGATCATAGAGCAAGGAAGCGGCAAGTGACAGCGTGCGTCCCAGAGCATCGGCCAATGATCCATGCTGCCCTTGGCTTTCCTTGTTCCAGACCCGCGGGGACGCCGTGAGAGCGCCTTCTTCCCGTCACGACAAACGCCGTCTGAAGCAAAGCCCGTCCCACCGGTCTTGACTGCTGGCCAAGCGCTCAGCCCAACATGCCAAGAGTCGGCAGTGGGCGAACCGACCAGCAACCAGGCAAAGAATACGGCCGCTACCGACAGCAAAGGTTCCTCTGGAGCGCCGTGGACGGTACGCGGACCAGGCAGGCCCTGGAATGACCTAGTATACCTCCTACTCAGGGTAGCAGCCGCTTCACTCGACATGCCTTCTCGGGATCCGTTTCGGTAGGTGGCGGGGATTTTGGGAACCATTGTGTGTGACAGCAGCGTTCCAGTACTGGAGCGCGATGCATGTTCTGTGAGGCTCTTGGTCCCTCGTTCGAGGGGTGGGGAAGGTCGGCGACTGACATCGGGACGAGATGCATTCAACGCCCTCAAGTCCAGCTCTGCATCTCGGACGATAAACAACAAAGGCAGGGCGACATGCTTTTCATTTAGCCGGCACTCAGCTTTGCCATATAGATGCATAGATGCATGTCAGATGGGCCGTATGTGGGAGGGGAGTGGGTGATGATGCCAAGCCGGCTGCCCAGGGACTCTGCTGAGGATGGCGAGGTGGGGTGCGTGTATGGCCGTTTCCCAGGGATGCAACTGGGATTCGCAACGAGATTGCCATGTTTGCCTCGATGCTGTAGTGAGGGCCTTGTGGTGCACCGTCGGCAGTGGGGAATTGCTCATGAGCCCCATGACTCCCATCCCCTCGACATCGCTTAGACCAGATCGGCACCTCCCTTTCGTTCGAAAAGGTCGAGGGGCAAAGCAATTTTCAGGTACGTACCCCACCTCGGCCAGTTGCGGTCGTTGCCTGATTGTCCGGGATGCAGCGCGTACATATGACTGATCACTCGAGTTGAAGAGACGTCGGCAAAGCTTCCTGTGCGTCAAAGGATTCGTCACTGCGTTGACGACAGCCGGTGCCAAGATCGAGCGCATTGGGATGGCGTGACTACCAATGCGGAAAGCCGACTGACGCCCGCTCGCGCGAAGTGGCATTCAGTTGCGATAGCGACATCAGCAGCACAATATCGAGGCGTGACGCTTCCGCTTTTGAGATACTGCTCATTGGCCGGCAACAACGGTGACAGCCACCTTCGCGACAACGGTCGATGCATCATGCACACTCGGCCGCGGGGACTGCTGCTGCTGGGCCTGGGCATTGGACAGACTTCACGGTCGCGACAACAGGCCGCGGAGAAGCCGTCCACTCGCAAACCGTCGAGCCCTCGACCAAAAAGCAATGCAGACAACGTAGTGGAAGTGCCGGGATGACGCCGCGTTGGACGTGCCGTTCGGACTCCTGCTTGGTTATCGCCATGTCCGTGGTGGGATCAACCAACCCAAGACCTAGGTGCAATTCAATAATCCAAGAGTGGTCCAGCTGAGAGCAACCTGCCTGCCTATACTCGAGCTTCTGGTCCGACAGGGCTGCCCTCGCCGTGTTCCTGGTGACAAGGTCTCATCCCCACGGCGACCTGGCCCCGTTGCCGCATGTAGGGCGGACGGCCGGCGGCTATTGTCTAATTGAGTTCGCATGTCCAGGGTCAGAAAAGAGGGTCGCTGCTTTACACACAAGGCCGCCTCGCAGTCTTCTCGACGCCGCCCTCTCAAGCCCAGCACTGCCGGATCAACAACGCTGCTCGGTAGGGAATACGAGGCGCCACGACGGAATGGGTCCACTGGCTTCAGCGTCGGCAATCTCCATTGCAACCCTCTGGGCTGGGGTGATGCCATTATGACCAGGGAATCCTCGGGAGGAGGGCCTGCCAACCTATTTGGGCAACGCCTAGAGGACCTTGTCAGCGAAGAGCGGCGTATCAGTTCGGGCTCGAGGAAACTAATTGCACACTGCGGATCTGGTTCTCACCGGCGTGAGGTGCGTCCTGCGCACTGCATGTGACGTGTGCCCCGGGTGCTGGGCACCTACAGCCCGTGAGCGAGACCTAGTGCACCACTGGTGACAACTTGACAAGGGCCATGAATGGCAAAGGAAATGCGGCCTCAAGTCCATGCAGCCGCCCTGCCTTTGACAGAACACTGGGCGCGCGGCCCCGGGTTTGCAATGCCGACTGGTATGAGTAGAAGGCTGCGAGACGGTGGCTCAAGAGAACTTACGTGAGTGTCGAGGAAGCGGCGCAGCGTCGGCTAGCGAGCTTCTGTGACGGTGGCGGCGGTGCATATCGTGCTCATCATCTGGCGTCCAATGTCGGCAGGGCGATTTGGCATGGGACGAGCTGGGATAGAGAACGGCCAGGCAGGCCGTGCCGCAGATGACATCAACGCCGCCGATAGCAGACCTGGGCGCCCCGCAGCGAAGGGGATCAAGCTCCGGATGCCAGCTCCGGATGCCCAAATGCCCGGACCTCAACCCCCGGCAAAGGTGAACAGGCGATGTCGAGCTCACCTCAGAGGCGGCAAGACGGGCGGTTTTGGATTGCCGCGCGTTGGGCCCGGTGTGGCCTCGCCCTTCCACGTGCTAGCATCCTCCCCTTGCTTGGTTCCTGGACTGATCGCCAATAAGCGGAGATGGGCACGTCCCAGATGCCCTTCTGCTGTGTGAGACCCACAGAAGCACGAAACTCTCTTTTCTTTTCGCATCGTGGGCCGAAGTCGACGGCGGGCGAAAGTTGTGGCCCGAAGAGGCAAAGGCACGCTGGACTCTCAGCTCCCTTTGGGCCATCGACAGGTGGTTCAGGAGAGCACGGCCGGTGGACAATTGGGGACCCCTCATCGGTACCTCTCGGCGAGATATGGCTGTCTCACCCACGAACGATGTTTGGGATGGAAATTTGCCATCGAGTCCATTCCAGGAGGACACCCATTCCATCAGCCAGCGCTGCCAAAGTGTGGAGCGATCGTGGCCGCAGCGTCATCGTCGCGCCACGATGGCCAGGCCCCTGTGCTTGCTGGTGGCTGGGGGGACTTTGTACAGGACGGGCCAGCAGGATTGCGGGACGAATGCGATTGCCTGGCCTCGACTGGGCCACAACGGTACCTACATTGTCGTCTCGCCGCGGGTGCGTAGAAATAATTGCCCTATGAGCCGCATTTTGGCCGCTCAGCGGCCATGTTCCGCCGACCTTGGTAGCTTTCGTCTTTGGCGGATGGCGACGACGTGGAGTCCATCTGCATGTTTCTGTGCCTCGTAGTCGAGGGAGTGGCGGACCCCGGTCTGTCTTCCCAGACGGGAGGGGTCCCATCCCGTCTGTCCTGTCGGATCTGACGCGCCAAGTGCCAACGGAGGGCCCCAGCCCAGCGGGTGGAGGACGGGCGATGTGGCTCAGAGGGCGACGGCGCGTCGGCAATGACCGTTCATGCATGCAAGTGCGTACGCCGTGGACAGACAGGGACTTTCCCCACTCGATCTATCATCAGCAACCAACGGGCCCGGGAGCAGGAACCAGCGCTAGACGGGCTCGCTTGCATTCAAGGGCGCGGCGTACCTAGTACGTGTTTGTGTATTGTTTGAGTTGGCCTGGGACAGACGCTGCGCGAGCTTGATTCACCGGACGATGCCGTGCCTGCTTTGGGAAAGCCCGTGGCTCTCTGGCGCCCATATTTCGCTGCCTGCCTGTAGGCTTGTGTGAGAGGATGGTTGGGCGGCTCCAGCTGTTTGCTCGCCTGCGATGCGCGTGGAGGCCAAACTGCAACGGTGGCCCTGCGGAAGGCCCCCTGTGACAGGGCAGTGAGTGGTTCTTCCTGGCTGCAACCACTCGTCGACGGGTGCGGCCGCGGGGCGAACGGACGGGGATTGAGGCCATGACTTATGAGGTGCAACAATGGCCCTCTGTGCCTGAGTCGGAAGCAGGGAAGCGGGTTGGCGAGGGGGTCACGGGCGAGAGAAGTGGGACAAGGCATGGGCCACGGGTCACGGAGAGTGAGTTGGATGGCTTTCAAGGCCCGTAACTCCGGACCTTACCTAAGGTGAGGTGAGGAAGGAGCGAGGTGCCGTACTTGCTCGCTAGTACCTTTGCTCATTTGATGCGCAAGGCAGGTACGGCAGGTAAGAAGGGAGGGCCTTCCGCGAGGCAAGTGCCCCTCCCCCCCAGGTGCTTGCCTTCGTTACGGGCGGCACAGAGAGAGAGAGCGCGAGAGAGCGAGAGTATAACACGCCCCTCCCTCACTGGGTACGCCGTTGGTCGCCCGTCCATATGTCAACCGCGAGCAGAAGCACTCAACCTTGACTTTGAACGGGGCCATCAAACGGAAACACTCTCATGCCATCTGAATATGGCGTGCGCACCGGTCATTCAGGCCGACAGGCACCAAGGTCGGACGGAGCACCAGTACCAAGGTACGTCGGCGAGCATGGTTTGCCCTGCGCTGCCCTGCGCTGGCCTCCCCTGCCGAACCCAACTTGAAGCCAAGCACCAAGGTACCCGTCTCCCATAGAAGCGGCAGCAGGCCTGCCCTGTCTGTGTCTGGAGTGGAGGCGATCTCGGGCGCCCCCCCCGGTCCATCCATGGGTCCATGTCCCGTCGGCTAACACGCCCCGAGCTAACTGCCAGTAAAGCGAGTATTGCCTCGCGCACCCACAAAGGGCAGGGCATCTCAATCCATCCACCTCACCTCACCCCCAAGGGCAGCGCAGCAGCGCCTGGGTGCGTTAATACCGACCTGCGAGAGTCCCCCAGGCACCCTGCACACGCCCTCCCCTCCCCTCCCGCGCGGCGAGCAGCACACCACAGCACACCACCACACGGCGCTGCACCGCCCAGCAAGCACGCCTCAGCGCGCCCCCCCCCCCCCCCCCCCCCCCCCCCCCCCCCGGCCCGCACACGCCTCAGGCACCTGGACCTCCAATTCTCCAGTGCGGGCTGCCAAGACGATCCGCCACCCCAGCTCGCCGTTCCACACGACCACCTCACCACACCTCAGGCACCTCACTCACTCAACCACCGGCGGGTGCTTTGACACACTCCCTCCCTCTTGCACTCACCACCCCACTCTGCTCCATCCCTCACCTCACTCCCACTCCTCCTCCTCCTCCGTCCGCTCTGCCTGCCCGCCGCCGCCGGGCCCCCCCCATCGCTGCCATCCACACCTCAGCACGCACATGCGGACGCCTCGACTAAACACCGGCATGTCTGTTTGTTCCTTTTCAGAGGAGCAAAGGAAAAAGAAGCTCGGTTGGCTCTAGCGCATCTTGCCTCGTCTGGCCGGATGGAGCCAGGACCTGACCTGACCTGACATGACGGCTACCATCCTCGGCCTTGCGTTTGGCTGATGGGGCCAGGTCGGCATGCCTCCGCCGCCCATGGCTGTCGGCCGCCACGGCCGATGGAGGGCCTTGCCATCCATCCACACTGGCTTCCTATAACTAGCCAGCCTGCTCCCTTTCATGAGCTGGCAAGCGTCGAGGGTGCTCAGAAACACTGCCGGATATCCAAAACATCAGTCTATACCACCGATAGTTCAGGTGGAGCGGCCCTGGCCTCCTTGGATCGACTGCTCGTATCTCTGGCGCCCCTCCCCCCAATATCGAGATCTACCTGTACCTGTCCTCTATATCTTTGTCCATTCCTTTCCGGCCTTGGGACCACACCACTTGTCTCTCGGCGTCTCTCCTGCTCAGCACCACCAGGTCTCGCGATCGGCTGGGGTTGATCCGCACCAGACGTGTCTCAGTCCAGTCGGCATCTTCCTCCACAGCCCATTCCTCCTCGCTGCTATATCTTCAGGGGCGTCCCTCGTGAATGAAAAGGCATTCCCGACAACCGCTCTTCCTTCACGCCTCACTTACATGACATTGCAAGATCTCATTTTGGTCGGTCAAAGTCAAACGTGTCACAGAGCAGCACGCAGAGAGCTTTGACAGCACAGAGCCTCCACCGTCTTCAAACACCAAGATGCAGTTCGAATCCGACTTTCGGTTCGACATGGACGACGGCTTCAGCATGTGCAGCCAGGCCATGTCGTGCCCGTCGACGGGCACCAGCTTCTCGTCGGCCTCGTCGGCCTACGAAGCCTTCACCCCGACCTCTCGACGATCAACACCCAACGAGCTCACTCTCGACTTTGATGGCACTGCATTTGCCAGCTCCCATCCTGCAGAGCTCACATCGCCCTCGCACAGCATGTCTAAGTATATGTTCGGTCCCGTCAAGAGCGAGCCGGAGCACATCTCCTTCTCCAATGGGATGCCCACCACCCCTATCAAGAAGATGGACGGCATGGCTACTCCCGACTACGACCACATGCTCGAGATGAACATGGCATCACAACACTCAATGGGCTCCGTCACTCCTTCCGGACCCTATCCCATGTACACCGTCTCCCCTCAGACGGCCATGGGCCCGACGTCCTTTATGATGACTCCGACGCACAGCCTCTCTGGGTCCGAGGTGGCTGAATCCTCCTCCTCGTGGTCGTGTGCCAATGACAGCCCCATCTCCTTCTTTCCGCACAAGAGCTTGGGCTCAAACGACATGGAGGCTCTGGATATGGAGCGGCATTCCCAGTCCCCTCTTGAGAGGTATCACCTTCAGGGGCCGCCATCACCTGGGCGCCTACGGGCCCATCGTAAGATGATGGTTCATGAGATTCAACGCAAGACAACAGAGCTGCAGAGGGCTCAGATCCGGGCAACAAGGAAAGTCTCGAGCCAGAGCGACAGTGCTCCCGTCGACGTGGTACGACGGGCCATGTGCAAGTGTGACTACCCCGGGTGTCACAAGGCGTTTCGCCGCAACGAGCATCTCAAGCGCCACAAGCAGACGTTAGTCCCACACATCCTCCTGCGTTGAATCATGCCCTAACAGCCTACCCCAGCTTCCATGGCGAAGGACCCAACCGCTTCTCCTGCGAGTTCTGTGGTAAGGATCAGTTCAACCGCCAGGACAACCTCAACAACCACCGCAAGCTGCATGCCAGGCCGAACAGCAGGAACCGTGGGGTCGAATTCATCCCGGCAGCCGTGCCGGTCATTGAGCAGGAAGAACGCAGCCGGAAGCGACGCGCTCCACCAAAGTCCAAGACAGCTGAGAAGCGGGGCGATGATTTCTGAGGGAAATGTCTGCCGTTGCTTTTGCGTACCTGGTGAGAGATGATGCGAAGCCTAGTTTGGCATCGTCTGTGGGGTCAGTGCCGAGACACACGACGCTCGGCGTCTGGAGAGAGGCCATGCGCAACCACTACTGCAACCGCACACACGGACCACGCAGACACGCCACACGAACACGATCAGTCCCATACACACGCACACACACACACACGCCGTCCTCGACCACACCAGCTGCGCAGGAGAGGTGCAAAACGCCGCAGAAGCGGGTTCCCTGGACTGGCCGCGTTTGCCACAGCGCCGCGACAGAACTGGCCCTTCCTACACCCACAGCAGGACGCCGGCATGCCTTCGTTTGGGGCTCTCAGCCGCAACAGGAAAGCGCCGCTTCGATTTTTCCTTTTCTGGTCCATTCTTATTACCCGTTTTGCTTTCTACCACCATGTTCCGGCGTACACTGGCTGTTCTGGTCTTGCTGGGGAAGGCTGCGGGGCCACATTGTGATATCCCAAGGAGGGCGAGGAGGACTTCTACAGCACCATATCTTTTGTCTTTTTTTTTTTTTATCCGGTGGCCATGGATCAGCCAAGGCTCACACGACGAAAAGCATATTTAACGGAGGAAACGACATGATGCTGACGGGGGTTGATCGTGATTGACAACCGGGACCCGTCGAGTATGGTAATGCATTGGGGAGGGGACACTGGGATACGGCGCGCTGAGGTGTATTTTGCGGGAGTACCTTATCACCGAACTGTACTGTATTATGCAAAAACCACTGTAATCTAGTATTGAGAGGAGAGTCAAATCAGACAAGCGTTGGCGACAATGGCAGAGACCAGTCGAGGCCAGATTCGTGTGCATGCCACGGACGGCGGCTGAGGCAACTCGCAGAGCAACGACGGCGGCAGCAGCAGCAGTAGCACGGCACGGACTCTACGCAGCCCCACCCACTGCAAGTGAGATCGGGCCAGCTGTGTCACTTGAGCTAGCCCTTGTCATTTTCTTGTTTGTCTCATGGCCCCACGATGGACGGGGCTCTGATCCCAACCCCGGCTGCTGCTGTCTTAGATCTGTCTGCCAAACGGGGAATGGCGACAGGCCCAGGAGGGTGGCTGGGGGTGAGAGCGAGCTGTGAAAGTGTGATACCGGGGCCAACCAAGGCCACACTGCGGGACTGGTGGTGTCATTCTAGGTCGGTCCGTGCAGCGTTTCTTTTTGGGACATGCAGCAGGTGGTGTTATGTCACGTATGTCACGGTAGTTTGCTCGAGGTACTAGGCAGCTGCCGGCGCTGCTTGGAGGCGGACGAACGGCGGGCGGACAACGCCCTCGAGGCGGCGGATCTCCAGGGCTTGCAGGCGCTTCTGCGTCTGGTTCCTTTTTATCTGCTGATGAGAAGTGCTCTACCCAAGCCCTTTCCTCTATCCACGGCGCGCCTGTCTGCGCGACATCCCGCAGCTTATCAATTCCAGTCGCGCTCTTGAGCCCCCCCTTCCCCCCGGTCCCCCCCGGCCACCCGACATCTGCCAGATGGGCAGCTGGGAAACGTTGTTTGGCTCTCCAAGTTTTGTACATACCTACTTGTTCCACGCCCTCGTGATGTCCAGTGACGCCATCACGCCTCGTTGCACTACCACCCTGCCGGCACAGGAAACGGCCGGAGAGGATGCACAAAACGAGAAGAGAGGGACGAAGAAGAAAAAAAAAAGAACAACAGCCGCGGCGGAATGGGTGACGGCGCTTATCCGGTTAGGGTGGCCCGGTGCGAGGCGCGAGGCGGCTGGGCTGGGAGTTGGCTCCTCGGACTACCAAACGTACTAAGTTACCAACTGTAGCACGGTAGTAACTAGCCCGTCGTATGCGTTATGGGGCGAGAAAGAAACAAAAAACACACACCCCAACAGAGTGCAAAGAAACGGATGAGGGACGGCCCATCCATCGTCTTGTCATGATTTACGTTGGGCGTTGCAGCGTTGCAGGTCCGGACGCACCCACGCACGAAGGGTCGAGAAGGGGGGCGACGACCGGTCCCTGGATGGTCGCACACGCGCCTCACGTACATACATCCACGGATGCCTCCACCAAACATCCACCCAAATACGTAAGTCGCAAGCAGATGCGTCTCTCTGTCTCTCCACAAAAAAAGTCAAGGAGGTTACCCTCCGGGTAGCGGGCCGCGGGACGAGGGAAGAGGGGCCGCGTCAAAGTGCGGCAGTGCAGGATGCAACGCGCAAAGTGTAATCAATGTGAGTTGCAGAGTTCTGAGAGACAAGAAGAACTGTGCCCCTCGACTGCAGCAGCAGACGTGCGTATGTACGTAGATGGAGTCGCAGTTTGCAGACGCAGACGCAAACGCAGACGCATGCGGCCGCTTTCTAATGGCCACCACGCCCCCTCCTTATTCCCTGCTGTTGGTACTGGTAGAAGGCGCCCGCGTGCGCGATCTCAGGGGCAAGGGGGGTGAAGACGATCAGGTAGCTGGTAGTGTGCGTTGGGCCTTTTCGTTTTCTGTGTTCTTTGTTTTCCTTTTCGTCTTCGATCGGGCTGTTTTATTTTTGTTTCTTCTGGTGTTCTGCAGAGTGTGGGTGTGTTGTTGGTGGCGTTGGTTGCTGCCCGGTCGCGGATCACGCGGGGAAGAGAGAACCCTCCAAGGGGGGCGGGGGGGGGAGGGGGGGGGGAGTTGCCTCGACGATGACGACGGCGAACCAACACGCAAAAAAAGTACGCACGCGCCAACGTAACTGCATATACCTATTCTTGTCCAAGATCGCCTTCTGGTTGCGGAAAGGCGGGTGAGAGGTGCAGGCTGTGCCGCAGCATCTGTGTAACCCGCATCGTGCGATCGTGCGTGAGCGCGTTCGTTCCTGCTTTGTTAGTCGAGGGGGGTTCTTTGGGCCACGATGCGCAGGTTGTTGGTCGCGCGTGCGTCAAGATGACGGGAGCGCACCGCCGGGCCAGCACGTGTGGGAAGCTGGGGTGGCACGATCGGGAGGGTTGGGTGTTGGAGCGGCGCAGGGGCTGGACTGGGCGTCGACAGGAATACCTACACACATATTATGTACATGCGCATGGAGTGGACGTGCAGGCCTGCTTTGGGCAAGATGCTATTTCTGTGGTCCCACGATGTTGGTTCCCGCGCGGGCCGCCTTGGGGGCGGCCATGTTGCACGGCATTGTTTGTGCGACGAGGGGACAAGACGACGACAACAACGGCAACGATGATGGATGGGGTCAGCGTCGGCGCAGAAAACGGGACTAAGTCACAGTGTCGCCGATGACGTCGCGGGGCGCCGTTTACGGACCCGGGATCGCGGCGTCACGTTGCACGAACGGCCGCCCGCCGTGCCGGGGGGTTTGCCTTTCGTTGGCTGCACCGATTACTTGCCTCGCTTGCTTGCTTGCTTCACTTCAGGCGTGCGTTCGTTCGTGCGTGCGTGCGTGCGTGCTTGCCTGCCGCCTGCTTACTGACTTACTTTGACTGACGGACTGACAAGGTTCGCCGACGTCCTACCAAGCACCAAGCTACCAGCTCGCTGCTTGCCCAGGCACACTGCCATTCCTGGCCCATATTTGCTTTCCCTTGGGGCCTGCTGCTCTCCGGGAGGCGAAACGAACCGTTCTGTGCAACGGAGGGGGGGGATTCATGTTTCGAAGCGGAGATTTGGTGCCCGGCGGCGAGACAGCGAGTGCGGAACGAACGCCGAACAGGTATTAGATCAAGCATGTTTTGGAGCGGCCGCAAGTCCCAATCGCCAAGGTGGGACGTGCCGTGTGGGCAAGGCGAGCGGGCGTGTGAGTGGGTGGATAGAAGAGGCCGATGGACGGCGATACAAGAGAGACAGCCAAAAGAAAACAAAATAGAGAAAGAGGGGGGAACAAAAATAAAGTAGGAAAAAAAAAAAAACCAAAAACAAGATCCAGTAGTATCCAAACGTACGTAACAAATGCAGGCAATTGCTTTGACGCAACACAGTCGGCCCGCGATGCGGAGGAGCCAGCCAGGGGGGAAGCTCCCCAACGCATCATCGTCCATGACGCTCGGCCCAGGTCTCAGATCATGCCTGGGGTGATGGGGCCCCGGGATTGCTCGTGCTACGTAACTTTGCGCCCCAAGTTGGTACTTTGTGCCAACCGACCGCACAGTAGGAAATCTGCCCGCAGAGCCGCGACGCGAGAGTTGGGCCGGGAGCCGCATCGGGTCAGCGACGCACGGAGCAGCGAGCGAGCCCGTCCTCTCCAGATGCTCTGGGGGTGGGCGAATGGGGGAAAGCACCCCATGAGCGCAGCAGTGAGTGTGCAATCTGGCCATGTGCATGTGCATGTGTGTGCGTGTGGTGACTGAGCGCCGATGGCAATTGTGGAGGCCGATGAGACAGCGGCGGCGATCCAGCCAGGCATCCCGGCACTTCTGCGCGCACGAGCAAGTGAGATGAGATGGGACGAGATGAAGTGGGAGGAGGTTGCTGTTGGTGTGCTCAGCTGCACTAGGTAGGTATGGAGCTCCAGGTACGTGCGGTCGGTGCCTTCGAGTCGGTGCCTTGGGCTTGGTAACTAAGGCATAGCGCCGCCTAGGTTGCTCGCCGGGCGATGGCTGATTCTCTCCAAACTACATACGTACTACCTAGCAACCTTACCTTACCAAGTTACCTTAGTACCTACCTAGCCCTACCTACCTAGCAGTAGCCATGAAGCACACCTCATACCTGGTTGTTTGAACTGCCAGGAGCGCGCACGCGCGCTAGCATCGAATCGTGCCAGCGCTACCCCTGCTGGAGGGGCAAGAGGGGGTGCCGACAGGGGAACAGAGCCCTGGAGACCTGGAGAGGCCCGTTACCAGATAAGGCACGGCAAGCCCGGGACCGCCTGGGAGTTGCTTCCAGGTTGCCAGGTGGCGGTGGCGTTCCGGGGTAGGCTCCCAGTAGATTGGGCTTCGGGTGCAAGATGTGTAAATATTAATATCAGCCTACAGGAGCGGCTGGAGGTAGCTCCGTCGCATGACATTGGACGGCGTGCCGAAGAAGGGCCAGCCAGGCATGCCACTGGATCGCAAGCCAAGGCAGCGGATCAGTAGACCTGGATCTGCGCCGCGCCGGCAATTGTGGCGGCGGCCCCTGGCCCCTCCCGGCTCCCTGACGGCAACCTAGATGGAGTCGAGGGATTGCAGGCGGCCGGGGCATCAGCCGGATCGTGACTTGTGGCAACCCAGGAGCGTCACCAGGTCGTTCCAGGTACCCTTCGTCAGGTGCAAAGCGACATGTACACGTAGACGAATGGATTCAGCAGACCCGGGGGCCGGCACGCCACCCCCCAACTTCCCGAAAAGCACAAACTTGCGAAGACATCCGGCAACAGCCTGGCCGGGCTGCCAGAAGAAATTCCTACCCGAATCCCGAAGCCCATTGCCCATTGAGGCCATCCCCACCCCCGTGCTCCCGAGGTGGACATGGGCGGCAATAGCCAGGCGCTATGGACGAGTTCCCTCACGGTATGCCATTCAGCAGCTACATAATATGAGAACCCGACACAGACGCGCGAATAGGGTTAGCAGTCGCCCGGCGTGACCCGGGCTCTGGGGCGAGACACGCACGGCCCTTGATCGCCGGCCCCGTCCGGCTCGCTAATCGGACCCGGGACGGGGTCACCGTCCATGCTCCGTCGGGCCGGCCAAGGGCCCGGCGTCCCTCCTCGCAACCTGCGTGCCTGGGCCGGCGACCCAGCATCCCAGGGCCTAGACCCTCGGCTGGCGTGGCTGGCTGTCTGTCAACACGCGGGGAAGACGGACGGTTGCCCTGCTGCTGCTGCTGCTGCTGCTGCAGGGTCCTGTCACCTCGCACACTTGCCCTATCCCGGCCGACCTCTTCTTGGGCTGGGCGCGCGCGCGCATAGCAGGGCGGGTTCATACTACTTACCGCTATCCCATATGGCTCTCTGCACCCAGGGTCACGCGTAGCCGCGAAGGGAGGCGGCGGCTAATTTGCGCAGACGCCAACCGTCGAAATTATCCACGCGAGGACGGGCTCGATCTGATAAAACTCGCCTCGGGCGCCTATCGCACGGGATGGGAATGCTTCACCAATAAGGGACTCCGGTGGCGGCCACTGGTGAAGGTTGCTGGGCCAGTAAGGACTCAAGGGCATGTCTCTTGAGGCGGTCAGGATATTATTATATTGGTTGTGGCCGCCCGAGCGATAGGCATCCCGCCGAGAGAACCAAGCAATAGCTCCCTCCTTGGGTTGTCGACGCCCACGGTATGCAGGGTCGGCGGCCGGGTGCGTCTTCTGCCCCGAGGCTGACCTGCGAGTGCGGTGAGGCCAAGGGATAACTCCGCGATGAGGAATCAGGATGGTGAGCTGTGAGGGCGGGGGGGTTTGATGATGGAGAGTGAAGTCAAGTGAAGGTGGTGGTGACAACTGGTGAGTGACGTGCTGTGCGGCAGTCGCCCAATAGTGGCAGCCGCTTGTCACATCTCTCTTTCCTCCAACTACTCTGCCTCTCGACGCCCCACCGCCCGCCACATTCGCCATCTCGGCCAGCTTCGCCATCCCGCCATTCTTCCCCCACTCCAGCCTCGTCCCGTTCGCCATCTCGACCGCCTTCGCCATCTCGTCCCTCTTTCATCTACTCCAGACTCGACCCCCCGCCCGCCGCGTTCGCCAATCTCGGCCAGCTTCACCCTCTCGCCTTTCCATGCCTGCCGGGCGGCGTTGATCACCCCTCCCCCTCCTTGACCGGCCGAATTCGCCAATCTCGGCCAACCTCAGCATCTCGACTGCTTTCCCTCCCTGCCGGGCTGCTGTGACGAACCCCCTCATCGACGAGCGCCCGCTGCTTTACACGACCGGCACGTCTCCGCGGCGTATTGCGACGACGTCCCTGCTCATCACTCTCACCCCCCGCGCGGGCGCATGCCATTCGCCCGCCCGCCCGCCACCGCCTCGTACCCTCGCCCACGTCGAGTCGCACGAATTGCCTCGCTCGACCTCCAATAACACCTCCCTTGGCAGCGCACGCCTTCGCCTCGCTGCTCGTCTTCAGCCCTCTCGGCGGCAGCCCGCATGACGTCTAATGCGACCTCCCTTAGAGCGAGCTGTCATAATCCACCGGAGCTCGAGGGTTGCCCCAGCGCCGAAGCGGTTGAAGCGGCCTCTGCGGAGTCATACCTATCCAACTTGCTGGGCCCGAACTGTCGGGGCTGGGCTTAACGCACCTGCATGCGAGTCTAGTCCTCAGTCTGGGCGCGACTCGGCCGGGTCGTCACTTGTCCCACCAAATCCGTTACGGCTTCGGCGATGGCGCATCTGGAAGAAGCAATCACAGACGCCTCCGATCTCACCAAAGACACCGCCCCCTAGCTAGCTTGCCAGCCTGCGCGCCACCCTCACCCCCCTCCCCCTGGGGGGTTCGCCGTGACTTGTGCTTTTTGTTTGCTTCGCCACGTCTATCCTCCCCTGCCGTCTGTGGGGCCGACTGGCAACCCCGAGCTGAAAGGCCGCACAGGGCCAACGGTACCTACGCAACTACGCCAGAACGGCATGATCGCAACACACGCGTGCCACACTGTCGTCTTCCGTTTTACCGCGTAGCCTGTTTCCTCCCGTCTCGTTTAGGAAGCCCCTTTTGGCTTCGGCCCTTGCGGCTCCGCCTTCTTGTCCGACTCGGCCGAACGCCGGCCGCCTGCCGTGCCCCGGACGCCTCCACCACGCGGCTTTGCTTCCGGTACGGATCGGCCAAGCTCCGTCAGGCGACGACTTCGAAGCCATGGTCCCTCTGCCGTCCTACAAGGAGGCGACGGCCAAGCCAGATTGGCTCCGTCTGGTGGCTCCCTACGTCCGGTTCGACGACTATCGCTCGCTTTGCCTAGTGAATCGCCGGTCCTGGCGCATATTTGCTCCTTGTCTATGGGCGGACCTCCTTAGAGCAGTTCGTCGCGCCGGCTTGGACCCGGGTGATGGTGAGTCCAGCTTGACTTCGCCGTTCCGAAAAATGGCCCTGAGCGTCTTGTTCTCGTGGTGACTGACGCTCCTTGGCTGCTAGACTTGGCGTGGTGGTTCGATTTTGTCTTCAACAAGCTCGATCGCGTGGCTCCCGCGACGCGCTCGCTCGTTCGTGTCCTTGACGCGAGAGACTTTGCCAAGGACGCATATCACTTCGCATCCGACGGCGGCGCTGGTTCGCTGGGCGAAAGCTTCGCTCGCGCGTTGGAGCTCCTCCCCAACGCCAACTCAATCCTCCTGGATGGTCATGCCGATTTGGATGCTGCCTTTCTTGTGCACTCTCTGAGCGCCTCGCCACAACACAGACCACGTCTGCTTAGTGTAGCCGGTTGTCCGAAGCACCTGCCGGCATCTTTCTTCACGTCATCATGCATCCAGAAGCTGGTTTACCTTGATGTATCCGAGGTTCCGGGCTCGGTTCAACCGCTACTTCAGGCTGAAGTGCTGCCCAACTTGCGCGTCTTGAAGCTTCGGAGTCGCGAGATTGATGATGCAACGCTCGAAGCTCTTCTAGCAAAGTTCCGGCTTAGACTTTGGAGTCTGGATCTGGCTGGAAACAAACTCACGGACGCAACCATCGAAATGCTGGCCTCTTGGTCTCTCCCGCGCGGGGCGCTTCAGTCAGATGGCCCATTTCGGGTCCAAGGCAGCCTGCGCGCACTTGCACATGGCACTCCTGGATACGGCCAGTTTGTTACCATCGACGAATCCCAGTGGAGTGCCTCATTCTCCCACCCAGAAAGGTACTTTGTCGATGCACCCGTGTACGTTGCAGACGTTGGGCAGGAACAGCTCAGACCCGCAAGGCCTGACGGAGTCGTGCACGTACGCAGCGACTCGGCCGAAGCTTCTGCGCGAATCCTCTCTAAAAATGAAGCCGACTGGGAGGTGGATGACTATTGCCAAACTCGCGGCCTCACTCACATTTCACTCTCTAATACGAGGGTATCGTCGTTTGGCATTCAAAAGCTGCTGCGCGTCTCCTCAGGACATCTGGAGGAGTTGGCTTGCTCCTTTATGCCGCTGTTGCCCATTGCTGCTCCCGTTTCCAAATTCTGGCCCAAGTCCGCGATGCTACACGGCATACTTGGTTCGGCGCATCTATTCCGGCCCGCGTATTCGTGCAGTCTTCGAAGCTTGAAGATGCACCATTCTCTTGTCACGAATGTGCCTGCGTTGGAGATTGACGGCTTTTCGGCGATTGCGCGTGACTACTTGGCCGAAGCGGCCATTCTCGAGCGAGTGGACCAGGCGTATCCCCAGGTGTTCGTGCCAGACATGAACCCAAGGCTGACGTCTCTGACATTGACTGGCATCCCTCGCCGCTCATCTGGCCCTCTTGTACAGAGACTAATCCGCTTTCTCGAACTGCTGTCCAGACAGGAACGCGCCATCCAGGACGCGTCTGCTATCGCGTCGCCGTGGCGTGGGCCCGGCCTGCTGCAGGGTCTGAGACACCTTGCTCTGGAGTTTGAACCCGACACGATGGATGACGGGTTCTCCGCGACGGAGGATTTGGATGCCGAGGAATTGATGGACGCTGGCGACACAGGCTTCAGCTTCTTCAATGAAACGCCAACGGGGGAACGACGTCGCACAAGTACCGCCGTTGGGCCCCCCGTCGCCGATGGGGTGCATTCCGAAGCCGTGCCCGCAGGAACCCACCCCTCTGGGGCCGAACAGGACACCCGAAACTTTATAAAATATGACGGGGAGTGGAATGGAGAAGTTTTCTCTCTGCCAGTCTGGGTTGGTCCAACTCGAGGCGCCAACGAAGTTCTCGACGAGTACAGACGCCTCGTCATGGGCGACGGCCTTCGCGACGGGGTCGGGCCAGCCACCCCAGGACAGATACTCGCCGGCGCACCGGAAGGTTCCTTTGTCTTTCACGTAGCTTGGTGTGCCGCGGTGATGCCGCGACAGTTGAGCCCCCCGGGGCGGGACGTTTTGGCTGGAATGAAGGATGTGCTGGCAGAACTAAGGACATACCGCCTAGCCGGGCGAGCCAGTTACGCGAAGCTACAGCAGAGCGTTGGAACCGGCATACCGGTTCCTCTGGGAGAGCCTCATTTTTTCTGGACGGGCACGCTCAAGGTGTCGACATCAGCGCCGCAGCCGAATGTCCGTTCCACGAGATACTGGCAATGACTTCGTGCTACCAGGCCCAAGCTATGTCGCATCTAAGCCTAGAGCGCTGTGGGTTAGCAGGGCATTGGGCCTTCCACGTCTTGAGAGCTCTTTGTCCGGAGGCTGTGTCGGGAAATGACCAGCGCTGCCGGTGTCGACATTGCCAACGACACAATACTACTGCCACTCCGTTCAGCCTGCCTCCAAACGGCTAATTTGTCATGAAATGCTCAGTTTGCAAGTCAGATCCCACAGCGGCACACTGCGTTCGCAGATCGGTTTCCCCGTGTCGCAGCGCAGAGCCACAAGGCTGCCGTCCCGGCCGCGGCGTTCTCTCAGACAAGCGAGGAAGCTGTGACTGGTCCCATGAACGGCTGAAAGGACTGGCGACACAAGCGAGCATGCGGGCTGCAATGCGGGGCTTGCGGCAGGCTGAGACACGGCGGCGGCTGTTCTGGCACCGATGGCAAGGTTTCTGTGGAGATTTGAGACGTCTTAGTGAAGTGCAGGCAAGCCGATCTAGACGGCGGGGAAGACGTGAGATGAGAGTGAGTGCTTGCATGACGCTTTGTCCGATGGCGTTGTCTTGAAGGCGTCATTTGTGATGGCCGCAGCGGGGAAGTGAGTCTCGGCGATATCGAGCGTACAGCAGGGGGACGCCTCTTATGATGAGTCGAAACAGCGGGTGGCGCCGACTCCAGATGCTGGATGGACCAGGCCGGGAGGACATCTCCGTCCAACAGCGCTCAGACAGGATCCTTGCCACGAGGCGTTGTCGACATGAGCACGGGCTTGGTGGACGTCGGCAACCCGTGTAAGTGATTCATGTGCACGGGCCGGGCTGCATACGTGCGCTCGCAGGCACATGGCAGAGCCCATTGTGATAACTCCCCTTGCGGCCAGTCCTTGTTTCTATTCGGAGTCCGTTGTTTGAGGCACCCGAAAGCTATCAACTCTGAGTCGCACTCGGACTCCAGCCATGGGATGCCTGCTAGACATGCCGCGTTGGACTTGCGATGGCAGCCTAGATGCCTCTGCCGTCCTGCAAGGCGGACGGGTTCGACTTGGCGCGGGTTGTGAACACGCGACGTTGACGAGATATGACGGCACTATCAAGTCTCGGCCAGTAGGTTGTAGTATTATGCCCACGCCCTTTGACGGCCGTCTGCTTATGGAGATGGCTAGCAGAGCTCGAGAGACCAGTTACACGTTTCTGCATGAATGTACATATTGCTCTGATACACGTCCAAGCTCTGCAGCACAATGACCGAGACGACCACGCCCGTCTGGCTATACGCCACACCCTACGCCCGCTTCTCCTTCTCCGACTTGCCCCTGATGACGGTGCTCAGGTCGCCGACAGGGATCTGGATGGGGAAGTCGACGGCGGCGAGCAGCATGGCGAGGAAGATGTACCAGCCCGCCCAGCAGGTGACAAAGGTGGAAGCGCCGGCGCCCTGTGTCGTCGCGTTGGCCGCGAACCCGGCCCACATGTCAGCCACGATGATGCCTCTCAAACAAAAAGTTGCGCTTTTCACAAATGCCTAGGTTGGTGGGGAGTGGGGGAGGGGCTGGTGGTTACAAAGGGCTAGGGACTTACCACGACGAGCTTCTTGGCGAGGGAGGCGTTGCCGGCGAAGTCGTCGGCGTTGGCGAGGAACGCGCCCGTGAGGAGGCCGAAGCCGACGACGAGGCTGAGGAATATGATGACGAAGCAGATGTTGGTCCGGAGGGAGCAGATGAGGAAGACGAGGCAGATGACGCCCATGAAGAGGAACCAATACGCTATTGAAACAGTCTCAGCTTACCACATACCCATAGAAAGCTTTTTCTCGTCTCGACTTTTCCGTTCCCTTGTGCTCAAGAGAAAAGGGGGCGGGAAAAGGGGTTGAGGAAGGAGGAGGAGGAGGGAGACGGCACTCACCGAGACTCGCGTTGAAGCCCCGCGTGGCGAGCCCCTCGGCGGGCGACTCGGCGCCGGGCCCCGCGTACGAGGAGAAGGCGGCGAAGGAGGGCGAGAGGGTGGCGGCCCAGGCGAGCCAGAAGGTGCCGAAGACGGAGAAGACGACGGCGGAGAAGGTGGTGCCGAGGATCCACTCGAGGAGGCCGCAGAGGGTCATGAGGATGCCGCCCTGGAAGAAGTAGACGCCTCTGGAGGGTAAGAAAAGTTGCCCGCGATTAGCGATGTCTGAACGATGAGAGACAGAGAGGGAGAGTGAAGGAAAGGAGGCAGCCTTACATGCTCGCGGCGCCGTTGCCGCCGGCGCCGCGCCAGCCCATGAGGTCCATGGATAGGGGCGTGAGGCAGAGGAGGAAGCCGGCGAGGCCACTGTTCACAGGCGAGTGTCAGTTGGTCTCTGGTCAAGCAGGGGAACGAGCGCGCCCAAGCAAGCCTCTTCAGGAGAGCATGCAGGTTTCCACAGCGGCTGAGGACGCACATGGGCGTGGGGTTGCCAAAGGTGCGGCGCAGGTCGCCGTGGACCCTGTTCTCGGGGGAGAGGTAGAGCTTCTCGAAGAGCTCGGGGCTCATGGCGATGCTGGCGGCGGAGCGGAAGCGGTGCAGGGCCTCGGCGTGGCCCTCGTTGTGGTCGTCGTTGCCGGGGCCGCCTCCGCGCTTCTCGACGCGGCCGTCGTCGGAGGACATGGCGGGTCTAGAGCGTGAGGAGAGGTGGTTATCGGTGCGGGACGTCGTGGTTCGACAGCTGAGATACGAGGGATGGCCGGCAACTGATGATGCTTGTTGAATGTAGGTAAGTTCACGTAGGTTTCTACCACGATGCCGGAACTAGCAGAGTGAGGAGTGTACAGGGCGGACGGGTCAGGGATAGATGGGATCGAAGGAGGGAACGGGTCAAGGAGGCATAGGACGATGGTTATGTATGCGAAACGAAACGAGGCGATACAAAGGGCATGGGTGCTCTGACTCTTGATATCTGCGCCCGCCGCCATGCTACGACGCCGCCCGCCCCCCTTTTCCGGTGGGCATTCCCGGGATCTTGGGTCATGACGACGGCATCCAGCGTGGGAAGACGGCCGATGATAGGGCTCCTGAGCCAAGGCAGATCCTTGGCTGCCTTGAGCACAAGGGGTCCGTTCGTCCAGCCGTCACTCACACTCGGGCTCTCCCACGTGCGGTTCATCCCACCTGTCCAAGCTTTGATGCGTTGTGATAAAATGCCCTGAATATTGAGCCACGCCGCGATAGCGCGCGCCAGCCACGGTCCGGTTCCCTATCCGACGATCAAATGGGGTAATAGTACATATCGTATCGTAGCTACGAGTGCGAACGAACATACGGTGAATCGTACACACCGGCAGATAGACGGTCTGCCGGGCGGGCGGGCGGATGAGCGGGCGGGCAGGACAAGCGAACTGGAGCTATTAGCGCCGCTGCGCCGATGGAGCCCGATCAGGCGCGTGGCGAGAGCGGGTTCAGCCGCGATCCTCTGTCCCGAGGGGTCGTGGTCATGAAATGCTGGGGCCATGCCATGCCCATGTCATGCCACCAGCGGTGTGGGCATATAGGAGCAAGCTAGCATTGCCGACGCCGATGCCAATGTCAATTTCCAAAGAGGCCTGGCACATGGCGTGGGTAGAATTGCGTCCGTGCGTCCGAGCGAGCGAGCGGGCTGGCGTGTAGCTCGCGTGCCGGGGAAGGGCTACCTGGGACCGGCGTCCATGGCGTGGTGTTGTCGATTCCCTTCGACCGAGAGGCTGGGCGGCAGGCTGGAGTCGTTCGATGTCGGCAGGTAATACCCGACATCTCAACAACGGGACTGATAGCAACAAATCTCAAAAAATAGAGATTCAGTCTATAAACACACGGAAATGTTCTTCAACTCGACTACTATGCTGGGCAGAGAAACGTATTTGATCTTGTTGCAGAAGAAAGAGAGTGTAATGAAGAGACCCCTTTCTGCCGGTCGTCCGGGGTCAAAGTTCCCCCCCGCACGCCGTGGAGAATTAGAGTTTGCCCTGTGGCAGAGAGTCCGGGGTCGGCCAATGGAAGTAGACGGACGCAGTTCCCTCCCCGCGTCCCCCGGGCGGGAGGGACCCACCTCCCGTCGGCCAACCAAGTTATGTACTTCATGTTGAACGACGGGGGCTGCCTCCATCATCCATCATGAACGAACCTCGATGGTACGTCCGATCCTCGAACGGGGCGACGACGGAGCAGGGAGGAAGGGCATGTCGTCTGCTGAAGCGATTGGTTGGTTGGTTGATGGTAGGGTGCCGTCGCCAGAGATCTGCAGCACACTGGGCACGGCAGTTGCGTTTCTTCAAGGAGATGCATCCCATCCTTGTTGATCATTTGACAACTTACATGGCATCGAGGGTAAGTGGGTGGGCGCGGCAGATGGATGGATCAGACACATAATTACATGGACGGCAAAACACCAGCCAGATCGGCAAGGAAACAGCATTCGAGTTTCCTTTTCGTCATTTGCGATGCCATTGACCATATACTTTGTACTCTAGACTCGGTCAAGATCCGTTCACAACAGACGCTCACAGACTCTCACACACATTGCAACCACACTCACACACACACACACATACACACACTCACTCACTACCCGCCCCTCCCTCCCCATCTACAGCGTCACGATGCTGTCGAGCTGCTGCGGCGCCGGCCTCAGCACAAAAATGTCACCCCCCGGCGGCGCCTGCAGCTTCCCGCCCCTGACGGCCTCGCGCGCCGCGCACAGCCCCGCGTCGGCCGCCGCCCGCACGTTGTCCGTCGCCGCGAAGCGCGCAAACTCAATGTCGTCGTACGGCCAGGCGGCCGCGCCGCCCACCGCCGCGGGCACCTCGAAGCCGGCCGCCTTGAGCACCGACTGCCCCTGCGGGCCCTTGTACCCGAACACGTCGACGCCGACCTTGCGCGCGACGAGCGCCCAGCGCAGGTGCGCGCCCAGGTTGAAGTTGGAGTAGTGCCAGCTGCGCGTGCGGGCGAGCTCCTGCGGCTGCGAGCCGTTGGACGTGATTTGCGCGTCGACGAAGCCCCGCGCGAGGAGCGAGGTCGTGCGCGCGAGGGCCTTGTCGCCGACGAAGAGGGCGAGCGCCGAGATTTGCATGTTGGCAAAGGTGCCGTGGTTGTTGCTCTGCGAGGCCTCGTCCTTGCCGAACGGCGAGTCGGTGAGCCACGTCAGGAAGCGCTTGTTCCACGCCTGAAAGGCCTTTGAGTCGGCGCGCGACCAGCCCGGCGCAAAGTCTCCGTGAGAGCCGCCGCGGCCCGACTCGAGCACGGCGACGGCGTCGAGCACGTTGGTGTACTCCTGGCTGAAGTCGATGATGCCGATGGCGCGGCCCGTGTTGGCGCAGGGGATGATCTGGGCGTGGTCGAGGTTGGGGTTCATGGCCGTGGCCGGGTCGAGGAACCACGTCCGCAGGATGTCGGCGGCGTGGCGCGCGTACGCGTCGCGGCCCGTGTAGAACCACGCCAGGGAGAGCACGTACGTCGAGTTGAACATGCGGCCGACGGCGAGCCGGTCCTGGTACTGGTCCACCTCGGGGTTGCGCACGCCGTCGCGCTGGACGTACGGGCAGCCGTCGGCCGTGTTGGGGTTGGGCCACCAGTACGGCGCCTGCGAGGCGTAGTCGTGGACCGTGCCGTTGGGCGGCGCCGTCTTCTTCGTCGTCACCGTCCAGGGGCCCTGCGACAGCCACGTGTCGGCCTGCGCCGTGAGGTGGCCGAGCGCCGCGCGCAGCTCCGCGTCCGGGTGCCGCGAGGACAGCCGCTGCTTGGCGTCGGCGAGGCGCTTGCCGTCGATGACGACCGTGTTGGGGACGTGCGAGCCGCCGCCGCCGCGGCCCTCGATGGCGCTGGCAGCCGCCACCGCCGTGAGAGGCAGCAAGGCGAACAAGGGGAGATGCATCGTGGTTCAAGTGCGTCTCTCGCGGATCAGCTTCGACCTGTGCCCATCCCAGGAACCAGACGGGGTTGACGGCGGAGATGGTCCATGGCTTATAAGTTGTCCCGACTGTCGCTGACATCCGCCCTCCCCCGCGCGCGCTTGGGGTTTGAATTGGAGTTGATTCAGTTGATGATGACCGGTACAGTCCTAGAGATATCCCACCAATCAAGCTCCAACGGCCCCTGGTTCGATCTTCCCCCCCGCGTGCGGCGCGGATGGCAATGCCCAGCCCTTGACCTTTTCCAATTGATCAATGTCAGGTTCTTTTCTGCCACGGGTAAATCGACGTTTGTCATCTTGCAAGCTACCCCCAGGTTTTCCATCTTCAACGACCTCCCTCCCTCTTAGCGGCGCGGGGAAACCGCTCGGAGTGGTGGGAAAAGCATCTCCCGTTTGACACCCGTGCCGCTTTCTCTCCCCCCGCCCACCCCCGGCCCCGGTTCCGAGGGCTCGGGACGCAACCTCAACGCGCGCGGGGAAAGCTCCGCTTGTCCCGGACGGGGAGCGCAGCAACATCGGTCAACCAGCCGACGCCAGCGCAATGAGGTCGGCAAACACCCATTCATAAACGCTAATGGATGGCGCGAACGGTGGTGGCGGATCCGGCGTTGGTGGCAGTCGGCGGCGAGCGCGTCGTGTCATGCAGGCCCTGAACCCTCGTTAGACAGGCGGTTCATCTCTCCTCGTTCTGCTGCGGCCCCGGGGCGGACCGGAGCGGTCCCTGTCAAACAGCAAGTTGGTGACCCACACTGGCAAGTACCGCCCCGGGTACGTCTGTTCCGGGAAGCGCGGGCTGGCGAGCAGTGCGAACAGCTTCATCGCCTCGGCGAGCTGGCGCCGCCGCCACCCCGACTTGGGCCGCGCGTTGCGCCAGTGCTTGTATTCGAACGTGAGCATGGCGCTGCCCACGAGATGGACGAGCTTGATCGGCCTGTTTGGTGGAAGGGAAGCAGAGGGTTAGCCACCGGGTCGAAAAGTGAAGCTGTAAACACAGAACCGTTGCGTGCAAAGAAAGGGGTGAAGGGGGGTTTTTCTCTTACACGATGATGAGAAACGCCGCCCACAGAAACACCATGCTGCCAACTGCATGGACAACAGGGCAACTCCTGGCAAAGACCACTGCCGAGAGCACCACGGCCGCCAAGCTCAGCAGTGCCTGGAAGTGATGCAGCCTCAGCGCCCTGAGACGGACCCTGTGCAGTATAAACGACAACACCAGCAATGCGCACTCCGTCTGCGCTCCCCACCTTGAACATCAGCTGCTGTCCTTGAAGTTCCCAAAAATGGGGCGGTGGAAAAGGGGGGGGGTCGACTCACCGCGAGCAAACCCTTAGTAGTCCAGTCCACCTCGCTGGTCAACGCAATAAAGATGATCAAGCCCACAGCCGGTAGCAGCGGTACGAGGGCCACTGCGCAGGACGCGGCCCTCAAGTTGGCGTACCTGGTTACACAGAGAGGATGCAGGTGCGAGCCCCTCCGTATATAGGGCGGGGAGGTCGTCGGCCACGCGCAAAACGCGCACATGGTCACCCTCCGGCCCTGGTAGAACCACTCCCTGTCCGGTGCGATGGCCCCCCGCTGGGACTTGCAGGGGATGCACTCCGAGAGGAGCAAGTGTGGAGGGAATAGAAGTGGGTACCATGGCGAGAGCAGCTGCCAGGAAGAGTCTCTTGTCCTTAGGCATGTGCGGCAGGTCCGGCATGCGATCCCGAGGAGGTCTGGCCCCATGATAAAGCTCAAGAGCTCGTTGGGGATGCTGTGGTGTAGAGCCCTGCAGGTGCGCCTGAGTCGTATCATGTCGCCGAGCGTCATGTAGCCGAGGATCTCGTGCCAGAGCTCGGGCGGCAGGCGGCCCAGCAGCTCGACGAACGTCGGCGGCGGCGGCGACCTGGGCTCGGCCCTCGACAAGGTCAGTAATGACAAGAGGCTACCGACGCTCCTATTCGGGCGATTCTCGCCCGAACTGGGCGCCCGTACGCAGCCCGTCTCCATCTCGACGGACCCTCGGGTCTTGTTGGTCGTTGCGGCGGGCGAGGGGCGGCGCAAGCCCCCGACAGCCTCGCCCGCAACCTGAAGGATCCGGTTCATCTTGTCCATGGAAAATTCGTATTGCGTCTTGTTTCCAGCGCACAAGTTGTTGAAGTAGCTTCGCGCCGGTGGTCGGGGCAGTGATTCGTCTGAGATTGAAGAGAGATACTAAGGTTATAGGTGTGTCCTGTTTAGAACGTAGAAGGTGGTACCGCCGCTTTCGCGGTAATACTCGTGGCAGTGGTTGCTCTGAGCTTGAAGCGAAATACCAAGTTCACAGGCGTGTCCTGTTTAGAACGTAAAAGTTGTTACCGCAGCTTCGCGGCAGTATTCGTAGCAGTGGTTGCTCTGCGTTGAAAGGAAGGATCCGATATCAAGGTCACGGCTGCAAAGAAACTCTTCGAGCGAGGGGAGGCAGATGACAGTCGGATACGGCTGAGCGACAACATACTCTCCAGCTGGGTGCCCTGACAGTCCTTTATATATCGGCTATGCGCGTTGCCGCGGTTGCCAATACTGCCACACAAATCGTAAACAAGTTCTTCAAGGATCAAACTCTACTCTTTACATGAATCTTTCAAAGACAAATGAGCGGGTGACTGACGTCGTCAAAGCCCGTGCTACCATACATACGCTGCGCCACCCAAATTGTCCTCGAGCTAGTACGCCAAACCGGCCTTCATATCAGGCTACACAACAATAGCCCAAAGTCAACCTGAAAGGAGCATCTTTCTGCATTGCTCGAAACATCAAAGCTTTCCGTGCCTAGTCAATACCCATCCCTCCGAGCTGTTGTAACAAGAAGTCAATAGCAACTTTGTCCTCAGCCGACGGCTCGGTCAGAGCCTCTGTGGCAAAGGCTCGGGAGATAGCCTGCCGGTCCGACATTGCTATAGCCCTTCTGGCCAGGCCACCTGCCGTACTGAGAGAATTCAGTTCCTTGAGCAGGCAAGTCGCCGCGACGACGCGAAAGCTCTCGAGCTCCCCAGTCCCGCGGTAAGACGAGGGAGCCTCGCTGGCGTCTTTGATGCAGCCAACGACCAGGCATGCCCAAGACATCTGAATCGCCTCGTACCCATCATCTTCGTCGCTGTCATCGACCGTGTCGTCGCTCGCCGTTTCTGCGCCCTTGCCACGGCTGGGGTCGCGAATCAACTTGGCAATCCACGTCATCACCCGATCTGTCTCGTCCTTGAGTCGAATGGATACTTCTCGCTGTTGCCGCGTCTGCGTCCCCGACTTGTTCAGAACCGAGCCACAAAAGACTTCTGCTTCCGAAATGCATGTTCGTGGATTGTCCGAAAAGTGCCACATGTTTTCCGACATGGCATCCTCGTATCTGTGTCCTGTTAGTGAGGCGTCAACTCGTCTACACCGCAGAAGCCCTACAGATTGCGGATCTTCCAAGCTTGTTGCGAGTACTGAAGGTACGCCGTTTTAATCCCGCGCGAGTATAATTCAGCTTGCACTCGTCCCATCAGCTGGTCCCAGACGGATGGGCCATCCATGGCAATCTTCCTGTGAATATGCTCGTTCCATATCTTCTTTTCATCGACTTCGCGGTACAGCCGTCCGAGTATCTTCTCGGAGCGGTGGAACCGGTGTCGGACTCGGCCCATGCCGTCTTCACCGTCGTCGTCACCGTCCGCGTTATCCAGTATGTGGCTGATCTCACCAAGGTCATATACTTTGACAGGTGGCGCAGGCGCGAGACTGTACAAAATATAAGTCAGCAATTGATCGCGTCGGGTTCTCCGACATGGACACTTACAAATCAGGCCGTGATCTGGGCGCCTTGGGCATATCGAAGAGGGATACAGCAATCCCAGTCTTGGAATAATCAACAGCGGTCGAGTGCATCTCTGCCAGCTTGATGCAGCTGAGGTCGTTGGTGCCTTCGTCCTCGACGTCTGCCAGGATCTGATGCCGATTGGCGATCAGCCCGAGGATATCCGACTTCATAAAGTTGATGAAGAACTCGGCAATGTCGTCGCGTGTGACTTGTCTATCCAACTCTGGGGGAGTCACTCTTGGATAGTCTGCTGGCGGAAAGGTTCGCTTGGGCTCTGCCCTCGCGTCCCAAATAACGTTGTACAGGTCTCCATCGAGGTCTCCGCCACTGAGCTGGCTCGGGAGATCGCGCGAGCCTCTCTGGCTGAAGACGACGCAGTTCTGCAAGCTCCGCAAAGGATGCGATTCTGGAGGTGTCACCATCGTGACGCACTGCACGTCACCGGGATGCAATGCTGGGCAACGAGTGACAATGACAGGGCCGTCTTCCAGTGTCTGATCCATGCGGGCGCCGCTCCTGGTATACGTCTTGTCATAAGTGACGTAGACCTCATTCTCTCCAAGAAACCCCGTCTCGTCCATGATGCCGAAGAGGGTCACCCCTTTGTCGACAGGGATGCGTGCCTTGTGCTTCAACAGCCGCAGCTCTCGAAGAACCACATGCTCAACGACGGACTTGAGAAATCGGTCCCGCCGATAGTCGATGCTCATCTTGTCCAGTTGCTTGATAAAGGATGGCAGGCCCACCGCGCTCCCAACATCCTGATATCGCAAAAAGGTGGCCGTATTGGTCGCACTGGCTGTGACGGCACGAAGCATGTTAAGCGCCTTGTTCTGCAGCGTCATGAACCAGTCGTCGCTTGTACCCATATCCTCCAGGATCTTGATGACTTGGCGGTTGAGGACCAGGCGTAATGGCCTCGAGGCCACATCGCAAATGCCCAGCTCCGTCATGTCGCGGCTGGGAAACTTCATCATCGACTCCTTGCGCAGGCAGATTACCCTGCCACGCAGCCTTGAGTCGAGCGCGAGCATGCCCTTGTAGCCGCCAAAGCGGATTTGGAAGCAGGTAGGCGCGGCAGATCGCATCGGAAGGGAATCCCAGACCTCCTCCATCGCCTCCCACGAGATTGTTCCAACGCCGTCGCTGAAGACCCGTGTACCATCCGCCGACTTGACGTCTGGAATGTAGCGGATGTTGATGTCGGACTTGAACAAGTTCACTGCATATGGAGTTTCCGAGAAGGCTTGGCCAATCCGAGCTGCGCATTTCGCAGCGACTCGAATGTTGCTGAAGTCACCCAGCGTCTTGAGTATCGTGTCGTGGTCCTGGCGCTGCCAATCGGCGTCGACGAATGGGGCGAGGAACCACGTCGAGTGCGATCGGAGCGACGAGTGGGAGAAGCCAAGGAATGAGAAATGCCTGCCAGCGATACGGATCCCGTCTCGTAGAATGTCGTGGTACCGCTGGAAGATCTTTTCGTTGGAAATTTTGGGGTTGAACGAGAGATCCTGGCCGTTTTCGTCGCAGAAGCATACTCGTAGGAAATGGTCTCCGTGGTTGGGAAACATGCGCAGCACCCGGTTCTTGCTCTCTGCATCGGGGCCCGAAAGCAAAATGCGAGTCGGTGTCACCATGGCCTTGAACACCCAGGTCTGGTGTCGCGGCAAGCGTGAACCGTAGACGCCAGATCGCAAAGGGTCTTGGCTGCGAAGTTCAAGCTCTGTGTCGATGACACCGGCCATCAATCGCGCAGGATCAATATCTGACGGCTCAGTGCCAGGAACTGGGTATGGTATCTTTTGAAACAGCGGCTTCATTGCTTCAGTGGTGAATGGAAGCTTGCCCTTCCACTTGACATCCTTTGCCGTGCGCTCGATGATGTCTAGCACGCCAAGTCCGTGGAATGGATGGAGGTAATTGTTCCAAACGAGCTGTTGCACCAGAAACAACAATGGGAATGGCAGATTGACGTCTCTCGCAGATCCGAGGGTCTGCATTCTGCCCTCAAACGACGACATGGCAGTGACGTAGTCATGAACCACTGGCTTTGGCGACATCTCGACCATGATGCCTTGCTGGCTCACTGGCAAGATGTCTTGTGCTTTGAGGCTCATCACCGTTGGCCAGTACTCGCTTGTGAGCGTAAGCTCGTAGACCAAACAGTGGGCGACGTATTTGGAATGATCCTGCCAGGACCCGGTCGTCTGACGCTCCCACAATTGAATGGGGTTGAGCGTCACGCCCTGGATCTTTTGGTAGAACCTGGGGGGTTCTTCGAGGACGAGCGTGATTGTCTGCCGCCGGTTGTCTGCAATGAGATCTTGGATAATCTCGTATGGTACGTCGACGCGGGTGTCGTTCTCCAGAGTGACCATCAAACACTGACGGCCAAACTTGGCAAAACCGGGCTGGCGTAAGGACGTCTGCCGCGCAAACGTCAGGTTGGCCGTGGAATCGGCAAAGACCATCTTGCCGCAGGCGATTTCTCCCACGGCACAGACGATGGCAGGTGCCCGATGCCCATCGTTTGGGGCGCGCTGCCGCTCGTCGCGTTCATGGCGGAGATGACTCAAGGTCAACTTATTGATGGTGCGATTGCTTTTCTCGGCAAAGATTGGCGTGGTGAGAATGTACAGCCTTGGGATATCGCGGGTGTGTCCGTTTGGATGGGGCTGGGCTCCCTCGTCCAGCTTTGATTTCGGGGCTGGAACCTTGCCGTGCCGTTCCAGGAAGCGTTCACCATCGCGGGCGTTGAGAAACGACAGAGATGCAAACGGCTTCCGCTTCGGCTTGTCCACGGTCCAGTCGGCGATGCCAAGGACGTTGATGAAGGGCGCGAGCTCCTTCTTGAGCGACTCCTCGGTGAGGGTGATGTTGACGTTTCGCAGAAAGACCTCCATGGTAATCGCGGCCGTTTGGTTTTGACAAACGATGGAACGGCAGCTACGATGGAGGAGAAGGAGCAGCCTGTCGAGCAGCCTGTCGAGCAGCAGCCATCAGATGGGGCGGGGAAGCGGAAATCGGGCCACAAGAAAGACGGGAAGTAATGGGCTTGTCACACCCGAGGAATATGCAGCCTGCCGTCAAGGATGAGCCGCAAGATGCCAGTGGAGGGTGCCGGAGGCGACGCAGGCTGCATTGGGTTGGGGGAAAGCCGACGGCATGCAGCTGTTCGGACGAGTGGTCGAAGGCTTTGGGCGAACGGCGAAGGTCAGCTTCCATGGGCTTCTGTGGCAGACCGGGAGGCCGTGCCGTCTGCGTCAGGTCATTCATTTCCGCCTGTTCGGGCCCTCCAGGTCTCGCCAGCGGGGAGCTTGGACCCCTGCGAGTGACGGCCCTGGAGGGCTTCACGGAGCTCTGAACAGGACCAGGAGCTTGGGCCAGCCTACAGCGAAGCCAAGCCAGCCAGCCCGACCCCACCTAGTAGTGTTCCCAGCATAGGTCCCCTGGCGCTTGGCCACTTTGGGGCATCGGGCACGGCAAGGCTCCACGGGCACTGCCGGTCTGCAGCAGTGCAGAACCTAATCGTGGGTCGAGCGCATGTCATCGCATCATGACGAGAGACGATTCTTTGAGAATGGCACCCAGAGAAGTTGGTACACGCCGATTAATGCGAGCCTTCTTCTTTGCCTCTGAGCCTCGACAGAGGCCCCAACCCTTCCATTTCAGCTCGAGCCCGTCCAGGAAAATGGCGGGAGCCGCCGAGCTAGGAAATGGCAACGCCCAACAGTCACTACCACCTACACAACGCAGTCGTGGAGATTGTTCGAGGAGAAGTATCTACGGATGCTCTGGGCTGTCGCTTATCCAGCATTTCACTTAAATAGTCAAGGTGAGACAGCACAGTCCAACACAACTCCTCGGCGGGACCCTGACCCTCGGTGAGCCCTCGGTGAGTGCGGGGTTTCAATTCGCGTTCCCGCGGGCCACGGTGGGCTATGATGGCATCGCGGGGCTAAACATTTACCACGGCTCCCGCGCTGGGTAAACCCGACCCCATTTGCCGACTCGGCTAGCCAGCACGCCCGTCGCCCAACTCCACCACCACCATACATAACGGTAGCCGTCGCCATGCCCATCTCACCTCACCTCACCTCACAGAGAGTCCCTTCGCTCTTGTCCTCGAGGAGGGCGCCGTCTCGTTCAAGCAATCTCGATTGAGCTGCATTTCCACAATCAGTGACCACCCCGCCCGCAACCCCGCGATCTCATCGTGAGCCCGCAGCCAGCCAGCCATCTAGCCAGCCAGCCACATACGATACCCATCCGGCCAACAACCGTCGCCATGTCGTCGCCCCCGGGAATCCTCTACGTGACGATGCAGCCGCAGCCCGGCCTGCCGCCCGCCCAGTTCCACGAGTGGTACAACAACGAGCACGGCCCCACGCGCCTGCGCATCCCCCAGATCTTCACCAACGGCCTGCGCTACCGCTCCTCCTCTGCCTCTGCCTCAAGCGGCGGCGATGACGCCCAGCCCGGCTTCATGGCCGTCTACGACGTCACCGACATGGCCCTCCTCGCCACCCCGACATACACCTCCCTCCGCGCCAACCGCTCCCCGCGCGAGGCCCAAACCATCGCGCAGGTCGACGTCCGGCGGCGCTTCTTCGACCTGCTGCACACGCGGGCCTCGCCGCTTTTCGCGCCCCTCGAGAGCCTCACCGACGAGGAGGCCGACGGCATCGTCACCGTCGCGGTGGAGGTCCGGCTGCGGGGGGAGGGCGAGGGGAAGGGGGAGGGGTGTGCTGAAGCGGGCGACGCGTATGCGAAGTGGTTCGTCGAGGAGCATGCCGGGCTGCTGTCCAAGGTGCCGGGGTGGCTGCGCTCGCGGCTCTTCAAGACGTCGGCGCTCGAGGACGGGGAAGATGCAGGAGGGGCCGTGTACTTTGCGCTGCATGACTACGCGAAGGAGAATGGTCTGGGGGGAGAGGAGCACAGGGCGTCGATGGATACGCCTTGGCGGACCGAGGTGTTTGACAAGTACGTCGCGTCCAAGGGCCGGCATACGTGGTCGCTCTTTTACGTCTTTGGACCCGCGCCGCGCGAACTCGAGTCGCTCTCCTCGCTCCCCGACAAGGCGGCATTCACAGACCCCGACGGCAACACGTCCACCGTCCCAGGCTCCGATCCGGTCCTCAACTCCTACATCACAACCCCCGATGGACTCACCCTGCCATACCGGCTCGAAGGCAACCCCTCCCCCCGCGCCCCGACCGTCGCCTTCTGCAACTCCCTCCTCACGTCCCTACACATGTGGGATCCCCTCATCGCCATCCTCAAGCGCTCACGGCCCGACCTGCGCATCCTCCGCTACGACACCCGCGGGCGGCACGCCGTCCCGCAGCCCCCCACGCCCGCCACCCTCGAGGCCCTCTCCTCGGACCTCGCGCACCTCCTCGACGCGCTGCGCGTCCCCACGCTGCACGCCCTCGTCGGCGTCTCCATGGGCGGCGCCACGGCCCTGAACTTTGCGCTGACCCACCCGCGCCGCCTCGACCGCCTCGTCGCCTGCGACTTCAACGCCGTGTCCAGCCCGGCCAACACCCAGGCGTGGAGGGATCGCGTCGCCGTCGCGGAGAGCGATGGCGGGAGCGGCATCAAGACTCTCGCTGAGCAGACGGTAGCGCGGTGGTTCCACCCGGAGAGCATGCACAACGCGGACCTGGTCAAGTGGATGACCGGCATGGTAGCGGAGAATGACGTCGACGGCTTCAAGCACAGCTGCACCGCGCTCTGGGACTACGATATGAAGCCCCAGATGCCGAGCTGCGGCGTGCCGAGTCTGCTCGTGGTGGGCGAGGGGGACGCCAAGGGGGCACTCGTCAAGGCCATGGACGGGTTCAAGGGGTCACTCGGGGCCGAGGGTGCGGAGCTGAAGATTGTGCCAAACGCTGGGCACCTGCCCATGTGTGAAGAACCAGACGCCTTCTGGGGCGCCATCAAGGACTTTCTCTAGACATCCGGCCGTTGTTAAATACAGACTTGTGCTAGTGCATGCCAATATCATGTGGCAGTTCCATGTTGCCAGTCTGTGTTCTAGGTTCGTGAGCTCGTACAAAATACACTGTCCGGTACGCCACATCAATGGGCCAGAGACTCAGTCCCAAGCCAGGCCGTCCCATGTCATCAGAAACCTAGCTTTCCTGGGTATTTCCAATCTTCAAAGGCCAGTCCATCGCCTGATCGAGTCGTGGAACAGCGAAAACGTGAAGCGAAAGGAAATCCGACTGACACCCCCAAACGCAAAGAAAAGGCCCCCCCACGATTGTGCCTGGTCAGTCTCACGTGGCGGCTGCGGAGGAGCGTTTACTGGTATCGGCGCTGGTCGACTAGCCATCTCGTTCTGCAGTCGGGTTATCCATGCGGCCGACACGTCGTCACCGAAAAGCCTGCCATGGCCTGTTCCAAGTTCGCCAAACAGCGAAGCAGCCGATCTCGAAGAACTGCCGAAGAGCTTGCCCGCTTGGCTGGCCTTGGCTCTGGTCGGCCGTTCACGAACGGGTCGGAGCTTTCCCGAAGACGGGTATGTCTTGGCCTTGGATGGCGACGGGGGCAAAATGTTGAACTGGCATGCGAGAATGCCGAAGCGAACCTTGTTGGGAGACTGGTGGCGCGCGAGAGGACTGTTGTTGCAGTAACGGACGAAGCTGTCCCGAAGCCAATCTCGAATCCTGCCAGTCTTGGAGTCCGTCTTCCAGGCGCGGTCGCTTGATCCGTCGCCGACAATCTCGTGGAAGACGCGATCCTTTGCGCGGAACGTGCGTTGGCGCTGCGGTCCTGGGCAAGGATTCTTGTTCTCGCCGCGTCCGTCCCCGTAAATGATATCCCAGGTGGCCTTCTCCGAATCGGACTTTTCGACGACGAAATAGTCCATCAGGTAGAACTCCTCGAGGTTCGGCAGGTGTCTTGCAAGGAACTGGTACAGGTGTGTTGGACAGTTTCCACCGTCGCGTACCTCGTGCACCTCTTGGCACGTCTTGCACTTGGCAGGATATGTTTTGGCTGGCTTCCACATAGGCGAGACACGTACGGCGGCCCGTCGGATCTTTTCGAGGCCGGGGCAAGAAAAATCGACTTCCAGGGCACGGTCAGTCTGGTGCAAGTCGGGGGGCAGGTAGTCGAGGGTGATGAGATCCTGGGACCCCTCGAGCGCAACGAGCACGCCGTTATCGAGTCGCAGCGCTCCCTCGCGCGAGGCCAGCTGCCTAGCGAGACTCGAAGACTCGCTGCATGTGCGGCTCATGGTGATGAGATCGGCATGAAGGGTGTTGTAGTTGCTGATATCGGCAACGCGAACGGGGTAGCAGGCGACCAGACGTGCCGGGAGAGGTGGCTTGGTGAGAGACTCCCTCTTGATGGCGAGCGACACTTCATCGAGATGCAGCTGCCGGTGGTCTTGATCGTCGTCGTCATCCACAAAGGAAAGGGGCGGGAGGAAACGAGCGCGCCATGTCGTCTCGGAGGGCTCGACTTTGACGAAGCTGACGCCAGGGCTTTCCAGGTACTCCTCCCACACTCTGAGGCGAATCTCTGGCGGCAAGTTCGAGAAGAGGGTAAATCTACGGTACTGAGGAGGGACATTGAACGTGGCGGTCGGCATGGCAAAGCTGGGGGTCGCGAACCATTTGCGGTGACGAAACGGAGGATTTGGATGGCGCCGCGAGGATTTGGACCTTTTCAAGATCGTCTACGGCACAAGCATTAGCAGAAAAGAAGTTGTAAGGTGTCGGCGAGGAGGTACTTGAGGCAGGAACCAGGTTTGTTGGTTTGGTTGGGTTCACCTGCCCAAGAGATGTTTATCGGGCACCAGCCAGCGGGCACATGGCGGGTGCCGACGAGCGAGACGGCGGCACTGCTATGTGTTGCTCGAACGGAACAGAATGGCGGCTGCGGATGCGAGAGATGACGGAAGTAAAAGCAGGGGGAATTGAATGTGGTTGAGAAGGGACAATAAGGATCCCTCCGAGTGGTAGTGAGGCAGTCAGTCGGTGTGCGTGAGCAATGAAGCAGCAAGACCGCTTGTTGTGGTGGCGGCAGGCAGTGGACAGTGCACGCACAGCGAGACACAGGGTGGCTGCCTGGATAAGGTTGGGCGGTCCCTGGTAAGGTTGACTGCTGGGGTCCTGAGGCCGCCAAGGCTCCGTGCGACGCTCACTCCAGCCAGGTCCCGTGTGCCAGCCGCATTCTACTCAGGACCCTCCTCCCGATGGCTGCAGACCATCGTCCACTGGGGCATGGCTTGCCGGTGTCACCTGCACCAGAGCCTCACCACGAGCTGCTGCATCTCTGCCAGATGCTAGCGTTATTATCGCCTGGCAGATTTAGGGGGAGACTACGTAGTGTCATGCATGCACAGCACGATATCGGCATCGCTGCCTCTCCCAGTTCATGGGTGCTGCGACTCGACCAACGAAGTGCCTCAGGGACAGTGGTAGACACCTTGATCGAGTTCCAGGTTACTCTAGCCCGTCCTCTCGGTGGCTGCAGACCCTCGCTCACTGGGGTATAGCTTGCCTTGGTTGCCTGCACCAGAGCCTCGCAACCGGCTGCCACATCTCAGCCAGATGCTAGCGTTGTTATCACCTGGCAGATTTGGGGGGCGATTGCGTGGTATCGTGTATCCATAGCACGATGCTGGCATCGCTGCCACTCCCGGTCAATTGGTGCTGTGAAAGGAAGTGCTCGGGAAACAGTGGTGGGCACCTTGATCGAGCCCAGTGAGCCTGCCTACCTAGTAGGTACCTTAGCCACCTCCAGGCCGGGCGACTGGCTGGCTGCCAGCGAGGCCACGCAAACAGACCCGGAAGGTTGAAGCGACAGCGAGGGAGCTTGCCGAGCAGGCATGGAAAGCGTGGTAAGTGCTAACTACTAGGTACCTACCTAGTAGTCAAAGGTACCTAGCATGACGACGGCCGGCCGACACCTCACACCCCTCGTCCGTGCAGTATGGATGTCATCGGCAAGGGCAAGCTCGATCCGGGGGGGCGGGAATGTCCACCAAGGGACCGCATCCATGGATTTGGCGCAGGGCCTGTCTGCGCGCTATGGGCACAACCGAAGCCCCTGCCGACCACTGGGCAGCGGGGTGGCGTCCGTCTGGCACACGGGGAGTGCGGGACCGCCACGAGGGGGGAGCTGCCCACGTCAGGTCCCGTCGCCTTGCCCAACCGCTGTGAGCTGATGTTGTGGGCGCCAGCATGGTTGCTCTGGCGAGGGACGATGGTCGGATGCCGAAACATGCCCGCGACCACCAGCAAGCTTGAGACCCGCTACCGCACACAGGTGGGTGGGTATGCTACCTAGGCCTAGGTACATAACTTGCCAGGATGGTCGACACTGACTGACTCGACAGCGCCTTGACAGGCAAGCTTATTTATATTGAACCTTTTTTCCGGGCGTGGCACGGTCCGAGTCGTGGATGCGACCCCTTGTGCGCGACAACGGGCATCCGTTGAGGCAGCAGCACGCGCTGGCCAATTGACCCCCGTAACAACACTGGGCAATTATGCGTGGCTCGGTCTTCTGGTGATTCCCTTGGCTGCCATTGATATGATGGCGAGGCTGCAGAAGAGTCTGACATAGAGAAGAAGAAAACGCGTCAGGCGCCTTGCTCATCACCCGTCGAACCCCGGCTCGGTCCGGAACACCGGGCCTGGCCAGACCGAGTGAGTCGCCACGCGTGCGCCGCGGCCGGTGCGCCGTTTCGAAGAGCATACATTTGCCTGCTTGATATAGGCGACGCAGTCGGGCTCGTTGCGTGGGCGAACATTGGGCCACACAATCAGGTAAGGAGAGAGAGAGCCACAGCCTTCCATCTCCCGCCGCCGTTGGGCGGTTTCTGGAAGAGTATAGATAACCATTCGCAAAGCTATCTTCTGCTATCACCAGCGTAGTCTTGGCGCAGTCATCGGCGCAATGGCAGCAGGGGCACGCAGTCCAATTCGGGGTGCAAAGAACAGTGCAAAGAACAGCGAAAGCAGCAATGCAGAAGCGGGTCCAAGAACCGGTGTGCAAGAATCAGTGCAAGAAGCAATGCAAGAGGCAGCGCAAGAAGCAGTGCAAAGAATGGTGCAAAAGTGGTGCAAAGAGCGGTGCAAGAAGCAACACAAGAGGCAGTGCGAGCCGCAGCGCCTTAGGCATCGCAAGAAGCAGTGCACAAGATAATGCAAGAATCAATGCAAGCCGCCGCGCAAGCCGCAGCTTCCAGAAACAGTTCAGCTTGTTCAAGCCTTCAAGGGCTGACTTGGATGCCACGCGCACGTACCTTGGCAAGCAGGGCACGCCTTTCTGCCGAGCTTCTGTAGCCCTTCGACCAGCGCCTTGGGTCTTAAGTGTCTCCATCGCCGCCGAACGCGCTCCAGGCTGGACAGGAGCCATCCACGGCACCCTCGGATCTCCATCGCGCGGCGCGCGCGCTCGGCGGCGATGTTGCAGTAGAACCGCAAGGCGGCTGGCGAACTGCAGGTGCGTCGGGTGCCAGGTGGGTGTGAGGGGGAGGAAGGGGGACAAACCCACCCAAGGGGAGGGACAAACCCACCCCAGGGGAGGGACAACCTGCCCAGACTAGCGCGGGTGGGCGTGTGAGGCGGCAAGCCCACAAGCCAAAAGCCAGCTGTCGGCTTTGAAGTCAACCCAGCTGTGTGCGGCCCGTTCCCGTGCAGTCCAAGAAGAAAAAGGCGACAATTCGCATCCCCCAGCACAAGGGCGTGGCCGTACTCGGCACCTGGGGCACAATCGGTACATGCGACCGCCTGTGGGCGCCTCGAAATTTTCCGTACCTCTCGCGAGGCAACTTTGCTTCCGCTGCGACGACGATGCCATCCCCATGTGCCCTCGGCCTGGCGTGCCCCTCCGCTGCGTGTCGCGCCCCCTGCTCACTCATGCATGGACTCTGCCCTGTGGGAGGCTTCGATCCCCCAGCCGTGGCTGGGCGAAGCAACGCTGGCCTCCGCGCCGCGCCTAATGGCCTCGACTGTCTTTAAACAGAAGGATTGGATGACTCGTGTGGCGACGGTGAGCACCCCGGCGGACCGCGACCCAGCTCTTGTCAGTCACCCAGCTCTCAGTCACCCAGCGTTTGTCAGTCAGTCGGACGCTGAGTATCATCCACATCGACTCTGCTCAACTCGGACTCCATCTCCCTCAAGTATAGCGCATGTTGGGCAATGGCAGCCGACCAGTGTCATCCGCAGCCATACACCCCAAGTATAAGACCACAGCTCTCCCTCGCTGCCCTCTCGCCCATGAGAGATTTCCCTTCTCCCCTCATGTTCGCCGCCAACAGCAAGACGCCAAAGAAGCCTTTGGGCTAGACCAAGAGTTGCGGCTTACACCTGTCGCCGCCGGCTCCAGTGACACGGCTCGAACCCGCACATCGGCTCGCGTGCGTCGCGCAACTCGCCCCATCATTGTCACCGCCCCTCTGAGTATCGGAATCTCGCTTGTCCAACACGTCTTGCGTCTCTCTTGAGCGGCACATGCGTTTAGCTTGAGCACCATGGCCGACAACTCGTCTCACGTTGCCGTGTGCGGCGATCAGTATGCCTGCCATTTCTCTTCAATGTCGCGTACTCTCATCCCCTCCGTGATCTTTGCCATGCCCTTCTCCCCAGGTCAACCTTTTCTATTCCCTTCATCGGTCAACCCCTAACCCCTTGCCCTCCCCAATCCCATCACTGTCTCGCACCCTCCTTCATCTCACCTGTCCTCGCACTTCCCAGTCCAGTCCACGACTGACATCTTACTCTCCAGGCCACATCAGCAGCCTCAGCCCCACCCAGAACTTCCCCAGCCTGTCCCTGAACATCTCAACTACAGCATCCAACGCTACGCCGACCCTGGGACCAACCTGCCGGCCACCCACCCCGACGCCTCGCTCCGCCCCCCTCCGGGCTTCTCCTCCCCCACCCCAACTGCCGCCGAGGCAGTGGCCCGCGCTCAAGCCATCATCACCGCCGTCGACGCCGCATTCCAGACGCAGAACGGCAGCACTTGAGAGCAGAGAGGCAGTCGCCCACCGACGATGCTGGGCGGTGTCATATCTTTGGACGATATACCCCGGCGCCATGGCGCATCTTGGGCCATAAGGTTAAGGTCCCACTATGTCTTTCTTGGTGGGGGATGGAACATTGTTTGGCTTGGGTAACAGCACGACTCTTGGATATAGAACGGTAAGATCCCGTCCCATCACGAGTGCCCGAAGCATGATGTCACTGACGGTTCATCAACAGTACAGCTTTGCAGATGCAGCAGATAAAAATAGACCGCAATGCCCCCAAACTCACATATCACTCAAAATCATCGGCCATTTCCACAATTGGGCATGTCGCACACGCATCGCTCGTGGATGGCGGTCGCCAGTGCCGCCGGTGTCCCTCGTCCCGTGGCCCGTGTAAGTCCACCTCAGCTGGTGCCGCCGGTGGGGAGTGTGGAGGCACGCGCCCAAGGCCCACACCCCGCTGTCGCACCCCGGCCATCGCGCAGCTCGCCAATCACCTGCGGCCGTACCGCCAGATTCGGAAATGGGCTCCATTTCTGCACATCCGTTGGTTTTCTGCTCACTCACGCCTGCACGGAGCACGTTGGAAACTGCCCAGGCCACCACCGGCCACCACCATCCGACACAAAGCCAAACGTCACAGAGCGCAACGTCGTCACGCACAATTCCCAGGGATAATCCACCTTTAACGTGCTACAAATGCTACTCAGTCACCCTGTAGGCATGGTCTGCCAATGAAATACAGTAAGGAAATGCCTCCAGCGCCCTCATGCAATGTCCTGTCCCTTCACGCCCGCGTATACCTAATCTCGGCGGGCGCGCCTGCCATCGCCGGCCAACGCCCTCTTTGTCACCGGTCATCACCTCAATCAGGCTTGGAATGCCTGCCCGCGCGTCGATCGTCCAATCGTCTTGTAGGTCTGGTAGTTGCCGTCCTTGCCCATCACGTCAAACCTCTCCAGGCCCATCACGTCAGACGTGTAGCCGCTGAAAAAGTACCCAATCACCACGACCAGGTACGTCAGCATCAGGATGCTGCCCTTGAAGTAGTTGCTCTTGCCTTCTCCGTACACGTAGCTGAGCAGGAACACGCACAGTATCACCGTCACCATGTCCCACTGGGGAAACAGCAGCGAGAAAGTGTACATGCCCGGCTCGCCGCCTTCGGGGATATTTGGGTAGATGGCCGAGAAGAGCACCAGACAGGGAATCTGAAGCAGGCACACTTGCAGCGCGTAGGCGGAACCAATTTCCATGGAAAGGGCAATGTTGCCGTTCATGGCAAACGAAATGGCGTTCTACACAATGTTAGCTGCAGCCAAATCTCACACGTTCGCGCGGCCAGGACTCACCAGGAACTCGGTCGTGTTGGGGACCAGAGCAAACAACGTAATACCGAGAAACTTTTGGTCAATCGCAAAGCTCTCCAAAACAACGTCGACAGTGTCGACCAATATTTCGGCAATCACAGCGTACAGAATAGTCGCCCCGAGGAGGATGACGGCGCTCTTGGTTCGGCCCCAATTTGGCGCATCATGGCCGTGGCCGCCAGCGTGAGCCGTTGCCGTCTCTGCGGCGATGACGGCCGGGTCACCTCCATCCGGGAACGCCGCCGCACGAGGCGCCTGCCTGGTAGTGCCACCAGCCGAGCCAGCAACGGCCGATATCTTGCGCACCGCCGTCAATCGGTCTCGCGAGGCAATGGTGGCTGCAGCGGCGGCAATTTCTGCCACTTCTCGTGCGAGTACAGTGTTGTCGGCATGGCTCAAGCCGGGCACATGGATGCCCGGACGCACCGATTCGCTTGACTTGGGGGGGACGACATGCGGAGTCGAGGACATGCCATTCGGGGCGGCGTCCTGGTTCGCAATCGACCCTTGCCGTGAGGCGTCGTCATTGTTTGGCTGCAGTCCAACCTGCTTCAGGGACTGGCCCAAGATGCGCTTGTATAGGTGAGAGTCGCGGATATCCGTGCCCGTCGTCTCTGCGGCCGATGGTTGCGAGGCTCTCAGCAGCGACGCGTGTAGCTGCTCCTCGTGCTTCTTCTCCTCAATCTCAGCGTTCCAGATGACGGCGGCATGCGTTCTGAGGGTGAACCAGAGACCGATGAGGTACGCGAAGAACAGCATGAAGGCGGCGAGGTAGCAATAGGGCCGGACTGCTTCGAGGTAGAAGCGGTCATCGAGAGCCGGCGTCTGGGAAAAGTAGCAGCGGCGGCAGTCACGTGCGTCTCCGTGGCTATTGGATCCGCCGGGGCCGTCTTCGCAGTCGAGGCAGTTGAGCTCGTGGGTGCCGTAGATTTGGTAGAACAAGGTCGGGCCAAATGCGCCAACCGTGGCAAAGAGGAGCATCGTGGACGTCACACCTGCCGATCTAGCGTTAAAGCGCTGCGTCTTCCTCTTAATGGCACCGAAACACATCGAGATGCCGGGCAGGAATAGGATACCGGCAAAGATGCTGCCGACGATGCTGCCCTCGACGAGCTGACCCTTTCCTTGGCTGAGAGCGACGCAGTAGAGGAAGACCTCGACCACGGTGGCGAAGAAGGCATTGATGGCGGCGCCGAGACCCATAGAAGACTGAGCCGAGATGGACGCCACTGCCTGGCCAATGAAGTATGCCAGGGGAATGATGGACAGCAGTCCGGCTGTGAAGAGAAACGCCGGAGAGGTTATCAGGTTGTCCAGGTGAAGCACCCGGTCCAGCACGAGCCAGTCGAAGATGACGAACATGACCACGGCCATGAGGTTAATGAGGAAGATGTTCGTGCCGTCGATGGTGTACTTCCAGTACTTGGAGCCCACCGCACGATAAGTGCAGAGCAGGATCGATGAGTCCGGGGCGTCATTGTCGCGCGTGTATTTGACGTGAGACTCGAAGGACAGCGCCAGCGGATGGCGCCGGAGGTGATCGAACAAGAGAATTGTAACCTTTCCCATGGGAATGGTGAATACCAGGAACCAGCAGATGGCCGAGATGGCGATCAGCAACGGCGAAATGAGGCAGTAGAAAAAGGTGAAGAAGATGACTCGGCCGATGTTCCACTCGCCACGGCCGAACAGTCTTCGCTTCATCCTGGGATGGCCGTCGCCAGACTCGCCGCGTCGTCCGCGCCCCAAGAGGCTGTCTGTCTCGCTGGGGTCTGAATCGATGCTGCGTCTGGAGCGACCGACGATTGATCGGTTGCGGTCTGGGGGCCCAAAAAAGAGCCGTCCGACTTCGAGGTCGCCGCTTTGCCACTGCTCGTACTCGGAAATGCTGCGGCCCTCATCGCCATCTTCGTCGATGTAGGCTTCGTCCTTCTCGAGCCGAACAAACTTGCCAAAGGGATAGAAGAGGTAGCCAGCCAATCCCCATAGAACCCTGCCATACTCCCTGCCGCTCGGAGCGGCCGCAAACAAAAGGCAGAAGATGGCGCCAAACGCCGCAAGGCAGGCCATCCACCAGCCAAAGCACAACGTCCAAAGCAGGTTGAATAGAAGCAACCAACTGCTGACGTGGCCGCCAGGCGTCGAGTGAATATCTGCCTGCGCGAATTTTTGAATCGATCGATCCTTCTTGTACAGGGCGGGCTTCCAGACTCGGATACCGAAAGGGTGCGTCTGGTTAATTGCCTGCTGTCTGTCCTTTAGCGTGAAGCTCTCGGCCTCGCTAATGTCGCCATCCGAGTCGCAGTCAACGTGCTCCTCTAGAGGGAGCTCTTCATCGTGGTCCCGGGGCTCGTCTTCCTCGTCTTCTTCGGCAGTCGCGGCCGGGACGCCTCGTGGTTCGGCTTCGTCCTCTTCATTGTCGCCGCGATACGACTGCAGGCGGGGCAAGCTGCTTGGAGGCGGCGGCGGCCGGCGCCTAGAACGATTTACCGCGGCATCGGCCTGTACTTCGTGCGTATCGTCGTCGGCGGAGAAAACTTCGCCGCGGTGCGGCGTGTTGGACGAGGTGCGTCGATTCAGCTGCGGCTTTCGCAGTCGCGTCAAGGATTTGACGCGATCGCCCGACGAGGGCGCGCCGGGGCGGACTTGCGGTGATGCAAACGTTCGTTGCTGTGACGAGTCGGCAGGACTTCGCGTTGCGCTGGCCGTGGCCGACGACTGTATGGATCCTGGAGAGGCAATGAAGGAGTCAGTTATGCGACTGGGCGTGGCGAAGAGGGCAGCGACCCAAGAAGGGTGCTCACCATAGCCGGTAGCCTCGGGCCGCCGTCGCACCGTGTCGGTGGACTGGTAGCTCTCGGAGAGGCCTTCGGGATCGCGGCGAGCCGAGGGCTCAGACTGCGGGTTCGGGAAGCGGGTATCCGTAGGCGACGTGGCATCCGAGGCCTCGCTGGGGCGTTGGCCATCAGGCGCGCCCTCGTTTTGCGAGGGGTCCATGATCTCCGGGCCGGGCAGCGAGGTCGACGCCCAAGGACGGGAGAGTGTAGACTCGATGGGGCGCCAGTTTCGTGACGGTACGCGTTGGAGGAGCGGTCAGGCGTTCGTGGTCAGTCGCCGTGGCTGGACGAGGGCGACGGAAGCAGCGCGGTCAGCACCTAAGGTTCTGGGGCCGAAGCTCCTTATCAAGGCGCGACAGGACTCAAGTGCGCTTCGTGGTGCACGGCTGCCCTTGCCGGGCTGGAAGTCGCGGGTTGAAGTCGTTGCTCTGTGGAGACGGCAGAGCAAAAAGATCAAGGACCCGGCGGCGATGAGGTGAGCTGAGGTGGTGGGCAAGTGGAGAGGGAGGCGGCCGGCTCAAATGAATGCACGCAATACGGCAAGGCCGGGGCCAAGACGACGGGAAGCTTTGGGGTGATCGGCGCGGCGGCACGGCGCTGCCGGCTGGCTGGCGATTGGTGTCGGCGCAGCCCAGTGCGACTGCAGGTGGCCTGGCCTCGAGCTACGGGTGTGGGTTGCGGTAACCTTGCGACCTGGGAGGGTGCCGTGCGGGTGCCGTCGAGGGGCCTCAGTGGAGGCCCCGGGCGGTGCACCAGTGGTGCAGCACTGGCGGCTCCGGCAGGTGGCGCCTGGCGCGCAAAGGTGCAGATGACGAGCACCGACAGGCCTCTTGGCTGGCTGACGTGCTCGCGGCCGGCGTCGTGAATGGACGACTGATGCCGTCGGTCGGGCGGCGTGCTGCCCAGGCGTGTCGTACGAGCGAGGCAGCTGGCCAGTGCCCGGCAGGTCGTTGCTATGACAGTGAGGTTGAGTTGGGGTGAGGTGCGCGAGCTGGGGAGCTGGGGAGCTCGTGTGGATCTGCCGCCTGTGGGCTCTGGAGGATTATCGGCGGGAAGCGGGAAGGGGTGGATGGACAACGTGCAGGCGGGCTCCAGCACTGGTCTGTGGGTGTGACGGGTGCCAAGGTAAGGTTCAGTGGGCGGGTGATTGCGCTGGGTGGTGGGGCTCATGAAGATGCAAGAACCAGTGCCCGACCTTCTTAAACGTCGGGCAGACTTATTACTCGCACAGAAGATAAAGAAAGCAGACCCTCCCACTGTACGAAGCCAGAGGGGCGGGCGACTGCAATCTGTACAAGTACATGCCAATCTGAAGCACGACCATAATCCCTTCTATCTGCACGCGCGCGCGCACACCGGCAGGGCGGATCCGAGGGAGGCAATGCCATGCCATGCCATGCTGTGCCATGCCGTGCCATGCGATGCGATGCTCCGGCGCGATGAAACTCCCTGCCGAAAGGAGGTGGCCATCCGGAAGAGGCTTGGCCACAAGACTCGCTCTCACGCATCTTGTGATCTTGCAGCCGGCCGAGGGTTGCAGCCGCCGCGCGTGGCCAAGCACTGCACCGGCGCTCGCCCCCGCCGCTATGATTGCAGTGCGAGCCAGCCACCTCATGGCTCAGTGGGCGCTGTCGCTGCACACAGTCTCACTGTTGGACGGATTACCGGGTCGTGGCCGCTGGCGGTCAGGTTGTCGACAAACCCGCCCTGCATCGACTGCAGGTATTCGCCGTGCCTGCCATGCTCCCTTGACCGTGCCGCATCAGCTCACGCAATGGAATCCAATATGTGACGGTAGCGACTGAGCAACCAGCGCCTGCATAAAAGCTGTCGTTTTTTTTACACGGCGATGGCGCACGGCGTACTTGCACAAGTAATCAGAGGCTGCATGGCACATGCCGTGCAACGTGAAGCCACCAGCCCCCTTCTAAATCCAGCAGACCCGCCCAGTGCGCCCAGCGGCCGCTCCACCACATCCAGCGTCCCCAAATGGACCTACGTACCAAGCGCATCGGAGTTCGGCAAAACGCATAATCCGCGCTACCCACCTTCGCCGCCCTGACGCTGCTGCCGTGGCCACGAGCTTACGAGACCGCCTGCAGCCTTGTCGAGCTCCGAAACAACGTCCCTCCAACCATCGCGGTCTCTACGTCTCGTCATCCATCGGCCTCCCTACAGCCTGCCCATTCGCAACGCTCATCAAGGGTGAATCCTCGCCGCCAGCGCCCATCGATTCCGCCGTGCTCTCCCCTTGACGCCCTCCGAGCACCGGCACCATGGCGCTCGACCAGTATTATCACAACAAGATCGAGGCGATGAAGCTGGAGATCCTCAAGGGTCAAGCAGCTTTGCGCCGCCTCGAAGCTCAGCGAAACGACTACAACTCTCGCGTCCGGTTACTACGGGAAGAGCTGGGCCTGCTGCAACAACCAGGGTCGTACGTTGGCGAGGTGGTCAAGGTCATGAGCACCAAGAAGATTCTCGTCAAGGTACACCCTGAGGGCAAATATGGTCCGTCGTCACTCGAGCCCTCGCCCTCCTCTGTTTACTGATATGCCTGGTAGTTGTCGATGTGTCCGACAATGTCGACGTTGCCAAACTTACCCCCGGAAAGCGCGTCACCCTCCTGTCCGACAGCTACAAGCTTGAGAAGCTCTTGCCCTCGTCCGTCGATCCGCTCGTGTCCCTCATGATGGTGGAAAAGGTTCCCGACAGCACATACGACATGATTGGTGGCCTGGACCAGCAGATCAAGGAAATCAAGGAGGTCATTGAGCTGGGTCTCAAACACCCCGAGCTCTTTGAGTCACTGGGTATCGCCCAGCCCAAGGGTGTCCTGCTGTACGGCCCTCCCGGTACCGGAAAGACGCTGCTGGCGCGAGCCGTCGCCCACCATACGGCCTGCAAGTTCATCAGGGTGTCCGGCTCCGAGCTGGTGCAAAAGTACATTGGCGAGGGTAGCCGAATGGTCCGAGAGCTCTTCATCATGGCGCGAGAGCATGCGCCGTCCATCATTTTCATGGACGAAATCGACAGCATCGGCTCGTCGCGCGTGGAGGGGTCGTCTGGTGGCGACTCCGAGGTCCAACGGACGATGCTGGAGCTTCTCAACCAGCTCGACGGCTTCGAGCCCACCAAGAACATCAAGGTCATCATGGCCACGAACCGACTGGACATTCTCGACCCCGCGCTGCTGCGGCCAGGCCGCATCGACCGAAAGATCGAGTTCCCGCCGCCAAGCGTCGAGGCGCGAGCCGATATTCTTCGCATCCACAGCCGGAAGATGAACCTGACGCGAGGCATCAACCTGACCAAGATTGCCGAGAAGATGAATGGGTGCTCGGGTGCCGAGCTCAAGGGTGTGTGCACAGAGGCCGGCATGTACGCGCTGCGCGAGCGGAGAGTGCATGTGACGCAGGAGGACTTTGAGCTGGCAACGGCCAAGATTCTCAACAAGCACGACGACAAGGAGGTGTCGCTGGGCAAGCTATGGAAGTAGTCGTGCGACTAGTTGTCGCGGTAGGAGGGACTGCAGCAGCGCATGGTCCAAGGGCCAGCGATGTGGTGCGAATTGAAACTGTACAACAGCGAATAGCTTTCATGCGTGAAGTGATTTCATTCGTGCAGAGGTGAAAACGTCCCGGCATTGTGCGGTCGTTGTATACCAGGCAGCGGCAACGTGCAAAGCTACAAACTTGAATTCACTTGTGCTCAGGCTATCCAACGCCACGAAGAATTCCAATCATGAGCGAGCCTTGGGTGCGTCCGCCTCGCCGAGCGGAGAGATGACACCGTGCATGCCCTTGTAAGGGGACACCTCGGCCGGCTTCCACTCCAGCTCGTCAAACAGCCGCGGGTCCTGCAGGCGGAAGACCTGCACGTGCAGCGGGCGGCAGCACTTGATCATCTCCTGCTCGCTGTCCGCGCCGAAGCCCCAGGCGGAGAGGTCTCCTCCAGGACATGTGCCTGCTGCTGTCAGTACATACTCGTACGAGTGAGAGAAAGCCGACGTAGGGCCGGTCTGCGTATCATATCATTTAGAAGGGTATCAGGTGAGGCAAACGTACTCAACGCCATGAGGAGGTCCTGCTCAGCCAGAAACTCGATGCTGTCGCCCTCCCGCGCGGGACACGGGCTCATAAAGTACCGTCCCGCGTGGTCGAGGCCCGTGACCTGGAAGATGTTGATGACGTCGTGAACGTCGCGCTCGTCGAGACCGAAGGGGGCGACGGCGCGGACGAGGTTGGAGTGGCAGTGGAAGTCGTAGGTGTCGCCGGGGGAGAGGACGGCGTTGATGTAGGGGTCGCAGCGGGTGCCGAGCAGGTCGTGGACGCGGCCGCCGTTCTGGTCCTCGCCGTACCAGGCGAGCGAGTCGTGGATGATGGTGGCGAGGGGTCGCATGTAGGGGAGCGTGGACCACAGGCGGTCGTGCGTCGTGAGGTGCGAGGCGTGCAGCTGGCGGGTGCGCGAGGCCCAGAAGCGCTCGCGGGGGTTGTGCCGGTTCCAGATGTTGAGGTCGCCTGTAGTACACACATGTTAGACTTGGCGATTTCATGAACGGTGATGTGAGACGCCGTCTCGAGAGATTGAGGATGAGAGGGGTATGAGTGTGTTGACTGAAGCTGCCTGTGGGTAGAGTTGAATACTGACCGACTTGGGCGCCTTCGGGCGTGCTGATGCGCACGATGCAGCCGACGGGCACCTCCCACGCCTTGCCGGAGCGGATGGGCAGGGTGAACTCCTGGATCAGCTCGCGCGGTGCGTTCTGGATGGCGTTGTACGAGTTGCTGTCGACGGTGAGCGGCGAGCCCTCCTTGGAGAGGTACGCCGGCACGGGCGCGGGGAGGTTCTCCCGGGCCTTGAGGCGCTCTTGAATCTGCGGATCCGACATGACGGACGACGGTGCGCTGGATGAAGCTATTCGCAGGGCTTCACGTATGATGCTCGGCTGTGCCGGATGAGCGGGAGTGCAGGGCGCAGACAGTCAGACCCGTGTCTGCGAATCCGTCTTATACGCAACGCTGGTTTTGAGTCTGCGTATCACCACCACACGAGAGATGTAATGCAAGCAGTGGCTCTCGGGGAGGGAGGCTCGCGAGAGAGGCAGGGCGTTGTCTTTTTCATGGCACGAGGGTCTGCGAGGGCTCCAGCTGAGGTCGGGTTGGCATTGGTCAGTGCCCGCGCGCCGAGTCCGGCGTTTAAGCTCCATGCCTCCCCCGGGATTGCGGGGCTCAAGATGGTGGAGCCCCGGGGTCGCGATGCGGGAGAGCGCGGTGCCGCGGGCTACCCTATAGAGACTGCGGCTTCGAGAAGCGGCATCGCCACGGGGAAATATTCGCATCGCTATATCAGACTCCGTCTGATTGATGCAAAGCGGCTTTGTTGTCCTTCATATCTAGACATTTTCATGGTTCGCTCTGCTTCTTCTGCCTGAGATGTGGCGTTTTCGAATGCGCGGTGCATCTCACTGCGAGCCCCCTGTATGAGTGAGGCCCGGTAACGGGAGAGCTATCGTCGGAGAGGGTCCCCGACGTCTACAGAAGGCGGGCCCGGTCGGTCAATGCGGGCGACGAGCGGCCAAGGAAGGACGGGAGAACTTCCAACGGCTATTGCCGGGCATTGGGAGTTCTTCGCTTGTCCCATTCGAGCCGGGATGCTCAAGACAGCGAGGGCGGTCCCCTCGACCCTATTCTGTATCGACGTCTCAACTCACGTTGCACAGAGTCTCCCCCTTTGACACCTCGCTGGCGGGGAGAAAGAGTCACGTCAATCACCTGCAGGATGGCACACATGGGCCTCGCAGGGCCGGTCTGGAAGCTTTGATTGCCAGATCTGCGGTCCGGCGGCTGACGTGCCTGCAAATCAACCCGCGCAGCCAAGCACGCGCGCCCGGACTGGCGACCTCCCGTGGAGGGTACTCCATACAAAGGGTCGGGATAAGCACTGCGCTCACCGAAAGGGGGCCACCTCCCACAGAGAGGCAGTGGTGGTTGCAAAGCCCTGGCATGCGATGGCATGGCTGGGCGAGTGACAGCTCGAGCCGAGCCTGACTGCCCGGGATGAGCTGCGGTCAGGTGCCTGGACAGTCTGCACGAGGGACGCGGATGCCGCCCTGCCTGCCCTTATCGATGGCCTCCTTCCTGTACTACGGTGATGGGGATCAGCAGCCCGTCAGGGCGGGATGCAAGATGACGGAGAAAGGCGAGCGCTTCCCCGCAGCCAACAACGACGGAATAGGCCAGAGGGGGGCACATTCAACAGTTCCTCGGATCGGCGGCGCGGGCGCGAATGACGGGCCGAACTGGACGCCGCTGCCGCGTGCACGGAGTTCCAGTGCATGTCCCAACGGAAATGCTGTCCGGAGCAGGCGACTTTTGGTGTCTCGTAGGCAAGAATGCTCAGCAGGTGCTGCACCTACTGTATTTGCAGCAGTTCGGCTTCAAGCTCTCCTGGACCATCGCAGTGTCGACGAACGACCCAGTTATCTTGGTCATGCCATGGGCAAGCTCGGGCTGCTCAGGCGCAGGGTTGGGATACTCGGAGCAAGCGAGGGCGGCTCACGGAGGGAGTGACGTCGAAATCACCCATGCGCCCACATTCCCATCATGCGATGCAATGCCATCATTTCGACCGTTCCAAAAGGGCGCATCAGTCGACGCAGGGCGTACGATTGCGGGAAAAGGCCCCCTTCACCCCCGGCGTTGACGCACCCAGGGTCCAGACGAGTCGACGGGACGCATGAATGACGATCGCAAAATGGCCCGGCGTGCGGTGTCTGCGGTGGATGGGGAACCGGCTGACGTCCAACAGCGGCACGGCTGTGGGCTCTCCTATCGCTTTCTGCGGCGTTCGACGGGCATCTTGGTCGAGAAGGGGGGCGGTGCAGCCAGGTCTTGGGAATGGAAATTCAGATCGCCGTGGGCCCTGATCCATTGGCGCGCTGACACGACTGGCTGTTCCAGCATTACACGAGCAAGGCTCGACAAGGCATCGGATGCCCTGCAGGGCGACAGGGCGGGCTTGAGATCCGGCGCATCGCGGCGCGTCTGGATTTGGACTCGGTGGGCTGGCTCCCTGCCTTACGGCTACGGCAGCTTTCCTGCGGTAGGCAACAAGCGAGACAGGGACGGGTTCAACACGACACATGCCAGACACGCTTGCAAGCCAGGCACGAGTAAGCAACTGCAAAAGTTGGCGAGCGAATTGAGTTGGCAAGCGAGGCCGGCCGGGCGGCACAGCAGAGCCAGAGCAGCCAGAGCCAGAAAGCGGTGGAGAATGGAGATGGATGCATGAGCTAGACCGTTCTAGACGGCGACCTGCAGAGACAGCTCCAAGACGGCGCCGTCACCGTCAGGAGCAGTAACTCCGTGGAACGTTGGGAGACCTGCCCGTGTTTGTTCGTAGTGAGGGTTGCGCCGTGCATCGACGACATCATCGTCGCCGTTGTTGGCGACGGGACTCGCTCGTATTGCACCGCACCGCACAGCCCAGCGCAGGCGCGACAAGTAAGGTAAATCCGTGTCAGCACACGACGCGCCTGGCAGATCGAGCGCAGGCGTCATTGCAGAGTCTAGAACGCCGCCGAAGAATGCCCCAATGACTCGCTGGTGACCCGGGTCCTGTATGACAGTCGGGCTTTTTTTTTGGGCCATCCGCCGCCCATGGCATTGTGTTTTTTTCCCTCTCCTTCCCCCGTGGCGCTTGGGGCAGGGCTTGGGCTGGTCTGACGTCATGCCGTGGATGAGCAAGTCGTGTGCCGGGTTTGCTCGATGCCAGTGTGCGACGCGCTGAGACAGCGGCGACAACGAGACCGAATCTGTGACACTGCAGACTCGGGAGACATTGCATCGTTTTCTACTGTATGATACGTAGTGTATTCGGTTCGGAGCGAATGGTGCGTGGCGGGACGACGACCAAAGCGCGCCCCGATGGACCATGGCCCGGCGCCGTTGCAGAGCGGGCATGGCGGCCCATTGCATCATGAATTTGGCGCCTTTTAGGGCCCCTTTAGCACCCGCGGCTGGCTGGCGGGCGGGTTCGTGGTGCCCCGTCGACAACCTCCACTGGAAGAAGCAGTTCCACGGAGGCCGGGAGCCAGCCAGCGCAGCACTGGGCACCGAATACAAGGTACCGCCAGGCAAGGCACTGTAGCACGTGGCGGCCGAGGAGCGACAGACAGCCTCTGGCAGCAGCGCCGGCGCGGCGCAAGCATTGACCGGGAGGGCATCCAGGCGGGCGCGCCCTCCACCTATGTTTGACCGTGCTTCCGAGTGCAACGCAATCCGAGTTTCAGATGGAGCACCCGACTGTTGCACAGGTTTTTGAGCCTGGAAGTGAGGCTGGCTTCGCTCAGGGCTGGCTGGCTGGCACCCAGCCAGCAGCAGCAGCAGTACCAGCCGCAGTACCAGCCGCAGTACCAGCCGCAGTACCTAGGTAGCGGGCCTGAAGACCAAGAAACCTGGGGAGAGACACGCAGCACCGAACGGAGGGGCAGCAAACTGGAACCTCGAAAGTGTGCAACAAGCAGCCTCCATAGGAACTGAACCTGGAAGTAACCCGAGCCGCGGCCGCGGTACCGGTACAAGGGGGCGTTCTGGACTCGAGCCGCCAAGGCTGCTGAGGGCTGCTGTGACGTCTCGCTGGGGACCAGGCCCGGGCGCTGGTTGGCCGGCGGGCGGCGGGCAGGCCCTGCTGGGCAGTGGAGACGTCGCGGCGGGGGACCCCTGACGCCTCAATGACGACGGCCGTGGGGCCCACTGGTCCCGGCGTCGGTACAGGTACAGGACGCGGTATGTACGGCGGCTGCCCTCCCCTGTGTAAGCCGCAGCCCGCCCGGCCGTCTGTCAGCTTCAGTGCATGTGGTTGCTGTCCTGGGCCGTTCAATTCTAGGCTGTTCGAGGCGTGTTGATCGCAGGACAGGGCTGTGATGATTGCGACGCTGACGCGAACCTGACGTTTGGCCTTGTGCAAGAGCATCTCACCCAGCTCAGCCCTAAGAGATAGACAGACACCCGACGATGCCTCACGGGATGAGCCTGCTGGAACTTGGGTGCCCGTGGCAGCTGGTACGAAGAGGCACCCAGGCCAAACAAACCTGGAAGGGGTCTCATCCCCACGCCTGAATGCCGCCAGGCCGCCGCCGACGATCCCTACCACACGCGACCAACCCCCCTCCCCAACTCCGTGCTCTGCCCTCACTGGGGCTGGTTTGTGGCAGCCAAAACCTCCATCTCGTCGACGCCCGTCGCACGCCTCGTTGATGAACGGCTTTATTCCCCATCTCCGAAGCGCATCAAAGGACCCGCCTGCCCCCCGTCGTCGCCTTTCAAAACTATTTGCGCTGCCTCATCGCGCCCTGCCAAGGACGGCTCCGTTTGGCGATACATACAGTACCTATCATCCCTCCATCTCCGGGGGGCCATCTCCTCTAGGTACGACGCTACGCTTCCGCCCTTGGGGTTTATCGCGCGCCCGCGCTTGTTCCCTCCCCAGTGCACGCCGCGTCGGGTGCGGGCCACCGGCTCCAAATCGCTCGGGAGCTCGAGCTTCACAAACTATAGTACGAACGAAGCACGGCGCTGCGGATACTGTAGCCACATTAAACCAGCCGTGCCCCTACCCAACGCTGAAGTTACTGCTCTTCGTCCCTCATAGTAATACCTGAACCGGCCATCGGGCTTGAGGTGGACGCGGAGCCGCCATCCCACCCATCACCACCAAACACACACGCCCACACCCCCCCAGTCCCGTCCACCATCTTTCCTCTGGCTCCCCCTCCCCCCTCGCTCGCTCACTCGCTCGCCCATCCCTCACTCGCCTCGTGGCTCCTAAAAGGGACGCAGGACCCAGACCGACACCCCCCCCTCCCCCAAATACAGCCGTACAGCCCAGCCTGACCCGTCACCGCTGTTGCCAACGGCCGCACATTTGTCGACGTCTGCTTCCTCACTTTCTTCCCCCTACCTTTTTCCATACCGCTCTTTCTGCTTCCCTTCACAGCGCGGGCTTCTTGTCAGTCAGCAGCTTCCGCCGTGCGTTTCTTTCCCCCTTCCTCCCTTCGAAAGAACCTTCGAGGCAGCGATCCCAGCCTGCATCCCGTTCCCGCCCGTCGTCGACTGGCTCCAGCTCTATTACGAGAGCGCTGGCTGTGCCTGCCTGCTCGATCCATCACGCCACCCGCCGCCCAGCGACCCGTGGAGCCGGGTCCCTCCCTGTTGCCACCACCGCAGCTCGGGATTTTGACTCTGCCACCGCCCTCAGCCCAGGGTCCTCCATAGTATTACCAATTCTCACCTGCCGCCACCCTGACGTATTGGCCCGCCGCCCGCAGATACTGGCCACGGGTATCTGCACACCTCACCTCAACTTTGCCATCGTCACGCGCCTTGCAATACGATACGCAGCAGAACCGCGCATCTGCGACGACAGACAAAACACGCACGACATTTCACGATCCCACTTCCTCTCCTCCCATCGAACGCACCATGGCTTCCTCCTAGCTTCTCTGACCGAGCTCGGTTCGATTCGTCGTGCGCTGCATCGCGCCTCAATCCTCCACTCGTACCACCGCCTCTCGCCGCCAGGCCGTACACTTGATGCACGATTGTAGATCTGGCGACAGGGCGCAGGTCCATTACACCATGAAGACACATCCGCGGCATTCCCCCTCGGCGGGAATGTCGTTTTCTCACACGACGACTACGACGCACGCCGCCGTTTCGCGATCCTCCAAATCGAACAAATCCACGACAACTCCCGTGGCATCGCCGAGAGGTGCCTTTTCCGTCGGCCAGAACCACCCGCCGAGGCTCTCGCCCAGCCTGCAGCAGGGCCAGCGCGCCCCGAGCCCCAACTATTTCGGCCTCGTCGTCGAGTCATCCAACGATCCTCGCGAGTCATCGGGTCTGGGCAACAACAACTGGAGCCCTGCAACGTCATCAGTAAAGTCTTTTGGCGCGGCGCTTCCCAAGCCCGTTTCCCTTGAACACAACCACGACTTCGAAGCCTTTAAGAGGCAAGCCGACCTCAATCGGGGCAAGTCGTTCTCGCTGCCGACGTCGCATTATGTCCAACCTACGTCGAACCCAGCACCGGCCCGCCCACGGCCATCGAGATGGCATACCCACGCCAGCGATACAGGCTCTGACGCCTCATTCTCCCGACCCGTTGGCGCCTTCCACCGCGAGCGCCCGCTAAGTAAGATGGATATCGACCAGGATAGTCTCCACGACTCGGCGTACGTCTCGTCGGATTCGAAGCGCAACTCTGAGTCGTCTATCCTGCCAATGCAGCTGACGGGCCTTCCGCAATTCGAATCTCCCCGACCCATCGATCATTCACACCAGCTGCGTCATCCGCCGACAAGAAATGAGGAAAGGGACTCGCGGTTGTCCATGATGGACTCCAAAGCAGAGCCCGTGTCTCCGCGAATGGCCGAGATCAGCCGAGCCGCCACTCTTCCCCCAAAGCTGGAGCCAGGGACGCCCTTGATGATATCTGGCGACGAGCTGGAGGAGTTGCTGGGCAAAGTCGACTGTGACCACGTGCTACTGCTCGACATTCGATCATCCCAGAACCACGCCCAGTCGCGCATCAAGGGCGCCCTGAACATTTGCATACCGACCACGCTTCTTAAGCGACCGACCTTTAACATCCAGAAGCTGCAGCAGACATTCCATGGCGGCCTCGCCTCGGCCAAATTTTCAGAGTGGAAAGGCATGGACTGGATCGTCGTGTACGATTCACACGCCTCAGATAAGCGGGACGCCGTGGCGGCGCAGAACATGATTAAAAAGTTCACCAACGAGGGATTTGCCGGCCACACAGCCATCTTGCGAGGCGGGTTTTCCATGTTCCAGACCTCGCACCCGAAGCTTGTTGAACATGGTCCAGTCGACGCCCAAGCTACTTCACCGCCAAACTGCAACGGCAACGGCGGCAGCGGCCTTGCCCCAGTCATTGGCGGAGTCAGCCTCCCCCAATTCGGCAACGACGTGAACCCCTTCTTCTCCAACATTCGCCAGAACATGGACCTCGCGGACGGAGTCGGCCAGCTCGACATTTCGCGTCCAGACGATCTCGAGTCCCCTATGTTGCCCCCATGGCTGCGAGACGCCGCCTCGAAGCAGGACCACGGCAAGAAGGTGTCCGACAGGTTCCTTCACGTGGAGCTGGAAGAGCAAGCCCGCATGAAAAGTGCTTACGCTGCTTTTAATCCAAACGTCCAGCAGGCAGGCAGGTTCCAGCTGTCTGGAGTCGAAAAAGGCGGCAAGAACCGGTACAAGGACATTCTCCCATTTGAGCATGCTCGAGTTAGGCTCAAGCACAAGAGTGACGAAGGCTCTTGCGACTACGTCAATGCTAGCCACATTTCGGCCTCGAGGAGCAACAAGCGATACATTGCCTCCCAGGGACCCCTGCCGGCCACCTATGAGGTATGATGCCAACCCATGCCCACCTTCTTTCTCGAATCTTGCTAACTCCATTGCAGGACTTTTGGTCGATGATTTGGGAGCAGGATGTTCGCGTCATCGTCATGCTGACGGCCGAGTCCGAGGGAGGGCAGCTCAAGTGCCATCCATACTGGAAGGCCAAGGAATTCGGGCCCATCCGGCTCCGACCCCTGTCCGAGAAGAAGGCATCTCTAGATCTCGACAAGCACCGATCCGACTCGCACTCTCCGACAGCGGCTCATTCGGCAGCCGACCTTGGTAGGAGACGAGCGAACACGATGACAAATGTCGAGTCGACGCCCACCCCGGGCACGCAGACACAGACAGACAGCCCGTACGTGGTGATACGAAAGTTCGCCCTGTCTCACCAGGCTCACCCCTTCGCGCCAATTCGCGAGATTACGCACCTTCACTTTCCCACGTGGCCCGACTTTGGCGTCCCTGCACAGCCGGCTCACTTGCTGGCCCTGGTGGAGCTGGCCAATGTCATGCAGCGGGCGGCGCTGCCGGTCGAAACACCCTCCATCGTCGGCTCCAGGATGACGTCGATCGAAACGATCCCCATATCATGGTACGACGAGCCGGAGAAGGACTCGCATTCCAGGCCAATGCTGGTGCACTGCTCGGCTGGCTGCGGGCGGACGGGAACCTTTTGCACCGTCGACAGCGTGATAGACATGCTCAAGCGCCAACGGCAGGCTAAACTGGCGGCCTCGAAGGCGAACGCTGCCCAGGCGGACGTTGAAATGGTAGATCCAACGGAGTCGGCGCCGCCGCACGCTGGCCAAGACGCTGGTACTCAGGGATTCTTCGACTTCAAGCCGAGCCAACAGGACGTTGTTTCCAATACTGCCGCCGGCGACAAGAAATCCATGTCCCCGGAGATGGATACCTCTTGGATCCAGGATGGCACCGTGGATCTGATCCAGAAGACGGTCGAGGACTTCCGGCAGCAGAGGCTGAGCATGGTTCAGAGCCTGCGACAGTACGTGCTGTGCTACGAGACGGTGCTCGAATGGGCCTGCCGGATGAACGACCGGGCCGCCAACACCATCACCGGGCGGTTGCGCAGTGGCAGCCTGCAGCAGACGCGGAGCTCGCGGTGAGGTGAGGGGCTCCGGCATTGGTGGACGCGCGGCCGTGAGGCACGAGTTGATTTGCCGGATTGGGGAGCAATGCGCAGGCATCCATGGATGCCCAAACGAAAGGGAGCATGCCATCACATTATGGCGACCCCATGAGCACGAAACAGGCACAGACACGGGTAATACGGCACGGCACATGTACAGGGCAGGTTACAGCAAGGCACGGCGTTGAGGGCTTGATTTTGCAAAGCAACATTTGGGAGCATGGCGGCCGCTACCTTGTCATACATATGGGAAGCCGCAAAAAAGCATTGTAGAAAGGAGCGACCCGGGGCAATGGCAAAGGGCATCGTGTCTCGGTCTGGCGGAACTAGACGGGGACGCGACATGGGACACGGGGAAAGCCTGCCACGGGCCAGCGTGTAATATCCTTCTTATAACATACGCGACACGACGAGACGCAGCGACATGTCCCCCCCTAGAGGCGGTGTGGTCTTTTGGCCGAACTTCTGAGGGGGGCCGTGGCATACGGGGTGTCTGCGTGTGTGGAACTACGAGCCAATGATGATGACTTATCTACTATCTATTTGATGATGCGTGTGTGATGCTAGTATGGAGTGCGATGAATGTCGTGTCGCGTCGTGCAATGGCCAAGACTGATGGATGGATGGATAGAGTACGGGTCCCGTGACAGGGCGGGGAGCTCGTGACGCAGACGCAGAGCAGCGATGGATCGGGGCGGCGTCTGTGCCACGTACGAAGTCCTCGCTGGTGGATGATGCGCATCACGGCGCATTGATGTACTTCCGACGCTACGAAGTACCTACTCAGGTGGCCCGGTCACTGCGATGGCGCCGAGAGGCTCTACAATGTATGTGCTGTACGTGGCCCGTGTAAGCCTTGGGGTGGTGTGATCGGTACTGTACAGCAGTACGGTATGCCAAGGAAAGGTAATGTAGTCGATTGCGAGATGTGAGATGCGGGCGGGACTAAATTCATGCTGCACACAGGGGTGTGCGCGGGCATGCAAGTAATATGGCAGATGGATAGGGTACGTAGATAGAGAGGCCTGGCCAGCTTGCCACGCGGCTGCTGCGGCGTCGGCGGAACGGGCGGGTAGATTAGATGGACGGATAGGTAGAGTGGGTGGTGGTGGTGGTGTTGCTGCCGGGAGCGAGCGTGCGTTCACCGAGGTGGTATCCGGAGCGGCGGCGGGGGAGCGAGTTTATTAGTGGACAAGTAGAATCGTGGATGCGTACCTACTCGTACGTACCTAGAGGTAGGTGGTACGGGGGAGGAGGACGAGGACGGGGAAGGAGGGAGGGGGTGGCGCTCCACGGATGACGACAAAGCATTATCTAGGTATTAGGTTGCTTGGTACTTGGATATGGTAGACCGCCGGGGAGCGCGGACGAGAAGTTTATGGGTGATTGTACGAGAGGCGGAGAAAAGACGGAACACACGGGAGGTAATTGCTACGAAGTGCAGAGTAGGGCACTGGGCATTTAGGTGGCGGCTCTGGGCGAATGCAACCGCTGCGAGGTTGAAGTAAGAGGTGAAGTAAGAGCTCGGTTTGGCCGCCTCGGTGGCCGTTGAACAAACGGGATGCAGGCCATTTGGCTGCATGGCGTTGGTGTCCTCCACCGAGCAAGAGCGGTGGTACCAGACGTTACCGAGAGCATCTGCAGCACGGCTTGGGTTAGGTTGTCGCTCCCCACACTTTCAGTGCAGGGATCTCGTTGCTGACAGCGAACCTGGAACCTTCCACCAGCATTGGGGCCCCCCGCAGTGTCTCTGATGAGGGAGCGGCCGGCAGCAAGGCGAGCTTGGCCAGTGCGCTTGCGCAATGCACGGGCGGGAGCCTTGGAGAGCTGCACCGGCGAGGCAAGGCAAGGCGAGGCGCCCGCTCCAGCTGACGGGCATTCTGGCTCGCCGCCAGGTATGGGCACCCGGGCAAGGTTAGGCTCCATCGTCCAGCGGGCTGCAACGCCCCCGGGGCCCAGGCTCAGCGCTTTACCGCGATAAGACAAGGGGCAGCCCCCCTCGCTGCCAATTGCGACCGCCAGACAGCGGCGGGCGGATGGGCGGGCGCCGCACCTCCCGACACTTTCCAGCCTCTCGATTCGATTGCAAGCAGGTTTCCCCAACTTTCCGCAAACATCCATTCACATCGCCCTCTTGAGTCGTGCGCGCCCGCCAGCCAGCTCCTTGCGCCGCGGCCCTCTTTCCCTTCGTCTTTTCCGTTTTACCCTTCTCTTGCAAATCTTCAACCTTTGCTTCGCCCGTCGCCTGCAGCCTCCCGTCGAGAGACCCCTCCAGAGGTCTGATCGCCCACGGCCCCCGCACTCTCTGTCGCTTCTGCTTTCTCGGGGAAAACGGCGAATGCCGCCGCGACGTGAAGCCGTTGTTTTGCCTGTCCGGGACTGGGGGAAGCCGACCGATACCGCCGTTTCTTGAACGACGGCTTTTTTGCACTCCGCCTTTACGCCTTGGGGTTCGTTTCTTCTTCCCCCTTGGGACTTTCGGCACACACGGCCTGCGCGTGCGTGCCCTTGACCCAGCTCTGGGCATTTTCGGTTCGGCGACTGGGCCTGGCGGACTGACCGGTCGAGCCCCAAGACTCGAAGCCCGGGGAGCGAAACAGGCCACGACTCCGTGCTGACGACGGTCCTGGTCCTGGTCCTTGTCCTGGTCCCGGCCTTCGCCTCGGCAACGGCCTCATTACTCGCGCGCTGCCCACCAGCTCCCACTGCTGCAGCGCGTCGCGCCTCTGTGGCCCGTGATCCCGAGTCACTGCGCCTGCAATCTCCTGCCCTCGATGAGCCCGCCCGCTCGAAGCGACTACCACACCGACACCATGCGCCGCCCTTCCGCAGACCTCTCCGACCCGGCGCGCAACCTCGAAGAATCCAACGCCCCGGCCTCGGACGACACCATGGGGATGGACCTGGACTTGGCCATGCCCCCGGCCGACGAGGACGTCCTCGACAGCGACAGCCGAATCTACACGCCGCCGCCCCGCGTCGCCGCCCGCTTCTACCGCCCGTCGCACGCCCGTCGCAGAGACTCGGCCGCCTCGTCGCGGCGCAACTCAATCTCTTCGGCGCACTCGCGCTGCTCGTCGATCCAGCAGCACCCTCACTCGCATACGAACGGCCGTGACAGCGACAGCGACCAGAGCAAGTATGTCGCACAGCATCTGCGACGCGCCTCCTTCCTCGAAGATCGCCGCGCGCGCTTGGCCGACCGCGCCGCCCATGCGGAAAAGGTGCGCCTCCGTGCCGCCCTGGCCAAGGCGGCCCCGCGCGGGCAGTCGGCCTCGGAGGAGCGCGCGCTTGCCGCCCAGCAGGCCAGGGAGCGCAACCTCGCCGAGATCGTCGCCAACTGCGCTGAGGAGGTTAGAAAGGCCAAGCAGGTCGCCGAACTGACCAAGGAGAAGCGCGAGCAGGAGGTGGCCAAGATGAAGGCCAAGATGGAGGAGCGCATGGCTGAGGCCGAGAGGCGCCGCGAGGAGCTCCGAAACAAGAGCAACACGGCGCGAAGCCGCGGCCAGAGCGTCAGGAAGACCGTCGAGGTTCTGCCTCAAGTCAAGGAGGGCGACCGCCCGAAGATGAAGGAAGACGCCGCCGTTGCACATATTCAAGGGTGGTGGCGCCTGAAGATGCGAGGTCGCATCCTCCAGGAGTTTTACGGCCTTGGCCTGTCGGTCGACGGCATTCGAGACACCTCGTTCGACACCGTCGTGGAGCTGCTCTCGGAGGAAAACGTCCTGCTCGTTACAGCCCGATTGCTGCGGATCTGCGGCCTGCACGAGGGAGCCCCCGGGTCGGTTGAGGAGATGGCTGCCGTTCGCACCTTTCTGAGCGCGTTTCTAATTCTCGGCCACCCTAACCAGGTACTCATCAATAAGAACGAGGCGGGTGCCGATGAAGACGACGATGACGGCCCGCTGTCCGCGCACCGCCTCCCGTCGACGGACCTTGCCAACCCTCAGCTCCAAGATCTCATCAGCAAGGCCAAAGATTTGCTCATAAACTTCGAAAACATCCTGGTGCGCCTAACGACCTCGAACCGGTATACGATGCCGCCGGCTCTGAAGAAGACGCTTCCCGAAGCATACGCGGTCTTTTACAATGCATTCATCGCGTGGAAGTCGCGCGATTCCAACGCGCTCATAGAAGTCATGCTCATGCAGTTTGTCGAGTTGGATGCCATCTTCCAGACGGTCAAGGACACGACTGACGACGCAGCCACGGCGCTGTACCGCCAAAGCATCCAGGACAGCCAGCTGATGCTCATTGTGAGAATCAAGAAGCTGGCCGGGCCGGAGAAGGGCAAGAAGATGATCTTCAAGGCCGTGAGCGAGGCGCGCAAGGCTCGCGGCGCCAAGAAACAGACCGGCGACACGAAGCCTCGCGTCGCAGATACTACGCCCGGCGATGCCTCTGCGACTGCGAGCAGCCTTGTGTCTGCGGAGTCGCAGACCCTGACCCCCCCTGCGACGCCGGCGAGCAAGAGTGAGGCGAAGCCGACGGTCATCAAGACAGGGCTCAACGGCCTGCTTCCTGATAATCGCGTTGTGGTTCACGAGCTGGCCATCAACAAAGAGTACCAGATACCCGCCGAGGAATACGTTGAGCAGCAGGCCGTTCTCGCGCGGCCTCTGTACATGCAGATGCGCGCTGCCATGGACGAGGGCAACACCGAGGCCAACTTTCGTTTCTTCATCCTCATGGCCAGCAACATCAAGGACAAGCTGCAGCGCCTCCTAAAGCCAGGCAACTCGATGTACAACCTGATCGGCGAGATATTGGACCCAGAGATGGCGGAGCGGCAGTTTACGCTTGGCAACTTTTCGTACGAAAAGTTCTTCACTGCCATGGGATCACTGCTGCCCAAGCTTTGCGCGCCATTTCGCGATGACGAAGTCAAGGACTTGATCCAGAACAAGCTCGGCGACGGCAACTTGATCGACCGGGTGGAGGCTCTGAACAGCTTCATCGACGTGATGCTTTGCGATTACATCAACTACCTGCTCAGGATCGCAGCGCCGCAGCTGATCGAATCGGCCGCCCAGTACGAAGCCAAGAGGTTCACGTCGGACATTGTGGACGGCGGGATGAGCCTGAACGTCGCCGAGGCAGCTTGGAAGTCGGCGACGGCTAAGGTCACGGCCGAGGTTCTGAAGCGGGACCCGGAAGGGATCAATCACCCCAAATCGCGGCCGACGGCGGCACGGTTCTACGCGCAGATGCTGGTGGACGTCTTTACGCAGCCCACACCCATCTCGGCGGATCAGGTGCCAGAGATGCTGCACCTCGACATGGCGCGTATCAACAACGTCTCCGTCTCGGTCCAGCGAATCATCACGGTAGGCGCCGTGCTGCTCCAGTGCAAGAACCTGCTCAAGCGTGACGTGCGGACGCAATGGAAGACGGAAGCCTCCCGCATCATGTCGGTTTTGGAAGCGAACCACGCATCGCTCGAGACGACAGTCGAGGGCACCATGGCCGCGCTCGAAGCAGGCCGTTCCATGCCCGCCGCCACGAAGACGCACCTTCGCGCGCTGGTGACAAAGGTTCTGAGCGCGAGCCAGGACATGTCGCGCAATCGCACGGAGCCGCGCGAGCCTGTCTTGCGTCTTCTCCTGACGCGCCTGCGCGGTAACATACTCGCGCGGCTGGCACCGGGCTCTGCAAGCGAAAAGGTCAAAGCCGCCAACACGGCCGGCGAGAAGCTGGCTGCCTTGGGGCTCTCGGAGTTCGTAGAGCGGGTGCGGCACATTTCCGACCTGCTGGACAAGGTCGGCGCGGTGGACAGAGCGGCGCACAGCCCCTGGTGGGATGCCGTCGCGACGAAGATCCAGCAAGAGGACTTGCCGGCGGCGCAGTCCTGATAAACAGGGAGTCATAGACTGAAGTAGATGGACATCCGCATGGGTCTGACTCTGCATAGCATGTCATGATGGGAGGGGGGCAAAGATGGCGAGGGACTTGCTTCGGTTGGTTGGTACGACTGGGAAGAGCGATGATGATTTCGGCGCATGGCGTTTCGTTGGGACCTCGGAACCGGACTCGATGCATTTGGTGGACGGGTTTTTTGGTTTGTGCATTGCTACGACGGGATGGGACGCGGACACGCACAAGGGATTACTTGGGCCTGATTTGCATTGTGCAATAGGAACTACCTCGGGTATATGAGACGATGGGACGTGTATTTCAGCGGCGACTAATGAGACTCGCCATTCAGACGCTTTGTCGCTACCATGGCTTGGCTTCGGTTGCAATTGTCTTGCCGCTAACTAGATGCCCGTCTCCGTTGGAGCGGAACGATGTGTTCTTAGGCCGATGGTCGGCGGTCGTGCTCGTCGCCGTCCGCCTCTGGAGAAGGCTCCCATATCTCCCTGAACAATGCAGGAGGCGGCTCGTACCAATATGGCCAACCCGTCCAACGCGGAATCCGATCAAACACATCTACCTTTTGGTCCGGGCAGATTTCCATGCCCCTGAAGGCCCGGCCGTACCACTTGTTCTTCCCCTTGACGAACACCTGCCCGGGCACGTCCAGGCCGCAGTACTTGTCGAGCCAGCGCTTCTGGACGTCGCGGAACTCCTTGCCGGAGCACATCTGGGCGCCGAAGACGACGCCCGGCGGCGCCTCGGGCTCGTCCTGCCAGCGGTTCCTCTTCGGGCGCGTGACGTCGAACGAGACGGGGCGGCCCTCCTTGTCGAACCGGCAGCTCTGGCGCTTGTCCTTGGGGCAGACGGCGTCGAGGTTGGTGCCCATGGGGTAGGCCATGTTGCAGACGAAGGCGGCGGTGGAGCCGTTGCGCGAGACGGAGAGGTGCATGGTGCGCGGGCTGAGGAGGTAGCGGGCGCAGAACCAGCGCAGGGAGAGGAAGCCCTCCTCGACCTCGTCGTGGGGGAGGGGCAGGCGCGTGCGCACGCAGGAGAAGTCGGTGACGCGGACGGGGACCTGCGCGAGGTGCAGGCGCTTGGATGCGTTGCGCGGGGTGGCGAAGTAGGGCACGTCTCGGTAGTAGGTGGGCTCCTCGTGGGGGTGGATGACGAGGTCGTCGTCGTCGTAGGGGTCGTAGGGGTCCTCGTCGTGGTGGTTGTCGGGGTGGCCGGGGGGGAGGGGGGGATGGGAGACGGTGGCGCTGGGGAGGGAGCTGAGCCAGATGTCTCCGGTCGTTGCCGTGGTCGTTACAGTAGTCGTCGTTCTCGTCATTGTTGTTGTCTGGGAGAATGACGACGTTGTTTCGTGAGAGGGCGATGGCGATGGCATCGTAGTTGTTGTTGTCGTGGTGTGCCGCGAGGAAGTGTCTCCTGTCGACGTTGTCATCGTCTCCGTCGCCGGCACCTGAGTGGATGATGACATTATAGTTGTCGTTGTCATCGGCGCTGTCGGCCCTGCCCCCGCCGTCGTCGTCGTGTTTGTGAACGGGAACGGCATCACCCTGCCCCTGCCTCTGCCCTTCGGCCGCCAGCGTCGTATTTGGCGCGGCTGCGATTGCGGCTGCGGGTGTTCCGGGACGGACGAGAACGAGGAGGACGGGGAGGAGTGGCGGCGGAGCAGCGTCGGTTGCGCAGCCTGGGTGCCGTGTTCGTCGTCTGGGCCAGAGCCCAGCGAGACGATGTACTCGCCGTCTTCGAGGCCGTCGGGAAAGACCCAGGCTGTGACGGCGTCGGTGCCGACCAGGGCGAGGAGGGTGTGGATGGGTCGCATGGTTGTAGTTGCTGGCGGGAAGGATGAAGCGGGTTATTGGGAGGTGATGCGGGACGAGAGGAGACGGCAGGGACGTCTTGACGTATCAGGTGAAATATTGGAGGTTTCGCAAAATGGAACCAATGCAAAGATTTTTCCAGAAGTGATTGAGTGAAAAGGGGGAAGTGTCAGTGTTGCCTTCACGAGAGGAAGAGGAGACGAGTTTGCGAGCTTTAAATACCCCATCCTTTCCCGTGCGTCTACGAAAGTTGTGAAGAAACTCAGCTTCTTGGCTCGAAGTATGCTTGAGATCAAGGGGAAAAGACTTTGGTCTTGGAGCGCCATGTTGCCCTTCCACGCGTGAGAGGCGTTGCGCGGCGGGAAGTGTATGGTCGGCGGGCGTCACGCGGCGCCGGGTCGGAGCGTCATGGAGTTTTCTTGTGTTCTTTTCGGCCGGGACACCGCATCATGGCGCCCCTCGGATCCGATCGTGCCGGGGTTTTCACGTTCAGGGTCTGATCTATTTCGGGCGCGCCTAGGCGGCGAATGTGAAGATGCGATAGACGCGGTGGGTGCGGCGAGGGCTGGAGTCTACGTCATCTGGATGTCTGCGGTACGAATCGCGATGTCACGGGCCACAGGCAGTGGAGAGGTCTGGAGGAAGTACTGGCTGCAGCTTCTGGCTAAGCACACAAATTCGAAAAGGACAAAGGTTGGATAGTTTGGCTTTGGAATGTCAGATACGGCAGCGGCCTTCCAAACCCCATGTCTTCTTCGCGGCGTGCTGGGTGGTGGAGGGTTGAGATCGCGACACAGGTAACCCATGCAGTGATGCCAGTGGATCAAATAAACTACAATGAATAGAATCATGAAGCGTGCTTGTATTTAAGGATAATCAGCGCAATCGACCCTGGTCTCACACCTTCGTCTTGGTGGTTCATGGTGGTTGGGCGCACAGTGCTTAATACAGTGATTTGTTTCAATTCGCACGCGGTCCTCAATCTCGACTCACGACAATCCAGGGCGCAGCCGACAGCGACGAGCCTCCATCTTGCACAACACTCGCGCTGCTACCAGCGCGGCGACCACTCACACTCTCTTTGACCTTGTACAATTACTGTATAACTTTTTGCGATCATTTGTCCTATTCTCCGCGCGCTTGCCGCTCCGCCTAGGCGCCCGTCGTTACGTACAGCCCGCGGCGACAAAAGTGCCCCGAGCTGTTTTTTTTCTCTCGCTCGGTCTCGCGACAAGCACCGACCCAGACTTCTCACGGGTACCGTAACCACACTACGGCTCCAACAGAGGACAGATAGCGGGGAACCCCCTGGAACACGCCCGCCGGGGACTACAGACGGCACCCTGAGCCCGCCCGCGCCGGACGGGGTCCTCTGGCGGCAATGGCGACTCCGAGATGCCTGATGCGGCAACTGGCTGGCAGCTGGCGCGAGGCGCAGTGGAGCCGAGCGTTGCATCTGGCCCGAAGCAATGCGGCGCGCGAGGCCGTTGCTGCGGCGCCGGGTTCCATTGCCTGCAGCCGTGGGCCGTTGTTGATGTTGTCGCTGCAGCGGCGACACATGTCGACGACGCGGATGACGACTGCTACGGGCGCTCCGGCTTGCCGCAATAGTCGACCGGCAAGCTGGGCTCAAGAAACGGGGCTACGAGGCGCCCTCACGGCCCGTCCGGGCTGCGTCGGGCTCCGGTCGAGGTGAGTGAGCTACGTGACCAAGATGACATCTTCACCCCATGAGCACGAATTGCGCCATGCCACCGCCACCTTTACCCAAGACTCGAACGATCGCGGATGGCAATAGGCTCAGCTCACCCCCCCGCGGGCGGGTGGCGGTCCGCCATAACGGAACCTTGAAACCATTCCATTGCTTGGAGCACAAACCAAGGCTGTGTGTGCGTGCGGTTCAGGTTCCCCGTTTCGTCAGGACCCTCCCCCCATTACCTAAAGCTCCTGCCCTCTTGCCCCTCCCCCCACTGCTGTCACCACCACCTGCCCCGCTCATGACCCGACCTGCCGAGCTGCTGCTGCTACACCGAGGGCTCTTTTGCTTCCCGTCTTTCAGGTTCTTTTTGCCGCCCATCGTCTCTGCCACCACCCCCTTTGTCGTGTTCCCAAGCCCCCCGTTGCTAGCTCCAGCTCGAGGACACGTCGTTGCTCGGGTGCGACGCCACTGCCTGCCACTCCGCAACGCTCCGTCTTAAAGACCCGGCCGGGACCCGCGCTGACCATCCCTTCAACCCCGCCAGCTCCCCCCTCTCGCCAACACACTCTCGGTTCTGCTCAGCCCACGCTCGAGCAAGGAATCTAGACAAGATGGCCGATCGCGATATCCTCCCCGACAATGTCAAGCCTGTCCACTACAGCGTCTCGCTGCGGGACCTCGAGTTCAAGACCTGGACCTACAAGGGCACTGTGACGTAAGTCTCCCCGCGTGTGCCTCCTCACCGCCGTCGCGTGCCAATTGACTGACGTCGTACAGCATCGACTCTGAGATTGTCAAGCCCACCAAGGAGATCACTCTCAACACCCTCGAGCTCAAGCTGTCGCACGCCAAGGTCACCGTCGACCATACCAAGTCCTCCCAGGCCCTCGAGTCCTCCAACATTAGCTACGATGAGCGGGCACAGCGAGCCACCGTCACCTTCGACCAGGAGCTGCCCGTCTCCAAGAAGGCCTCGGTCACCATCGAGTTCGAGGGTATCATGAACAACGAGATGGCCGGCTTCTACCGCAGCAAGTACAAGCCCGTCGCCACGCCCTCCGAGTCGGTCCCTCGCGATGACGAGTGGCACTACATGTTCAGCACTCAGTTCGAGTCGTGTGACGCCCGCCGCGCCTTCCCCTGCTTCGACGAGCCCAACCTCAAGGCCACCTTTGACTTTGAGATTGAGGTCCCCGTCGACCAGGTTGCCCTCAGCAACATGCCCGTCAAGGACACCAAGCCCACCAAGTCCGGCTGGAACATGGTCTCGTTCGAGCGGACGCCCATCATGAGCACCTACTTGCTCGCTTGGGCCGTTGGCGACTTCGAGTACGTCGAGGCCCACACTGAGCGACGGTACAATGGCAAGCAGCTGCCGGTCCGCGTCTACACTACCCGTGGCCTTAAGGAGCAGGGTCGCTGGGCTCTTGAGCACGCCCATAAGATCATCGACTTCTTCTCCGAGATCTTCGACATTGACTACCCTCTCCCCAAGTCCGACCTGATTGCCGTCCATGAATTTACGCACGGCGCCATGGAGAACTGGGGTCTCGTCACCTACCGCACTACCCAGGTTCTCTTCGACGAGAAGACGTCCGATGCTCGCTTCAAGAACGCCGTTGCTTACGTCGTCGCCCACGAATTGGCTCACCAGTGGTTCGGCAACCTCGTCACTATGGACTGGTGGGATGAGCTCTGGCTCAACGAGGGCTTTGCCACCTGGGTCGGGTGGTATGCCATTGACCACCTGCACCCTGACTGGGAGGTCTGGGCTCAGTTCGTCAACGAGGGCATGGAGGCGGCTTTCCACCTCGACGCCATCCGTGCCAGCCACCCGATTCACGTTCCTGTTCGCGATGCGCTCGACGTGAACCAGATCTTTGACTCCATCAGCTACCTCAAGGGCTGCTCGGCGATTCGCATGCTTGCAAACCACCTGGGCGTCAAGACCTTCCTCAAGGGTGTTTCCAACTATCTCAAGGCTCACGCTTACGGCAACGCCAAGACCAAGGCTCTCTGGGACGCCCTGTCGGAGGCCTCGGGCAAGGACGTGAACACCCTCATGGGTCCCTGGATCACCAAGATTGGTCATCCCGTCTTGACCGTCGCCGAAGAGCCTGGGCAGATTTCCATCAAGCAGTCCCGATTCCTGTCGACTGGCGACGTCAAGCCCGAGGACGACACCACCACCTGGTGGGTGCCTCTCGGACTTGAGGGCAAGAAGGGCCAGGCTGGCATCGCCGACCTCTCGTTGACGCAAAAGGATGACACCATTCGCGAGATTGACGACGACTTCTACAAGCTGAACAGCGGCGCCACCGGCTTTTATCGCGTCAACTACCCGCCTGCACGTCTGGCCAAGCTCAGCACTCAGCTCGACAAGCTGAGCACCGAGGACAAGATCGCCATCATCGGCTCCACCGCTGACCTCGCCTTCTCTGGCGATGGCACGACTGCCTCACTCCTGACGTTCCTCGAGGGCTTCAGCAATGAGACGCACCCGCTCGTTTGGACTCAGGTCCTCGACACCATCTCCAGTGTCAAGGGTGTCTTCTCCGAAGACAAGGAGATCAAGAAGGGCCTGGAGAACTTTGCTTTGAAGCTGATTGCCAACAAGGTTAAGGAGATTGGCTGGGAATTCCGCGAAGGCGAGGGCTACCTGGCGGGCCTCTTGCGCAAGCAGCTCATTGGTGTTGCTGCTGCCAACGGCCACGACGAGTCAGTCCACACTATCTTTGATTCGAAGCTACGTGTTCTAACAATAATACAGGACCATTGAGGAGGCGCTCAAGCGCTTCAACTCTTGGGCACAGAACCCCGAGACCAACCCGATCCACCCTTCGCTCAGAGTCCCTGTTTGGCGCAACGCCGTCCGCAAGGACTCGGCCCGTGCCATCGACATTCTCAAGAAGGAATGGTTCACGACCAAGTCCATTGACGGCAAGCTCATCTGCCTTCAGGCTCTGTCGGCTACCGAAGACGAGGAGCTTCTTCGCAAGGCCATTGTCCCCTTCAACTTCAACACCTCGCCCCCTGAAAATGCCGTTCCCGCCGCCGATATGCACGTCCTCGGCCTCCACCTCGCCGCCAACCCTGTTGGTCGTGCCGTGCAGTGGGAGTACATGAAGAACGACTGGGATGCCTGCCTGTCTAAGCTTGGCAACCCCATTGTCGTCGACCGCTTTGTCCGCGTCAGCTTGGGTGGCTTCACCAACGCGGCCGTCATTGACGAGATCGACGCCTTCTTCAAGGACAAGGACACGAGCAGCTTCAACCGCACTCTTGGCACCGTCAAGGACAAGATTCGCGGTCGCGCCTCGTACAAGCAGCGGGACTCGGCGGCCCTGAAGGAGTGGCTCAGCGCCAACAAGTACCTGTGAGGTTTCTGTGGCCGAGACAATGTAGAGAGTATGATGGTGTGGGGAGTTGCTGGCGCGTCGAATGAAGACATGATATCACAGTGTGGCCGACATGGCCGAAGATTAAAAAAGAGAGACTTATACGGGAAATTGACACGCAATTTTCATTACCATGTCCAAGACAGTGATGAAGGCATCCACGACTGACGGACTTGAGCTTTGGTTGGGACAGGGGCGTGAAGAGGAGCGCGTGACGAGCAGTGGACACGAAGGCACAGAGGGCGAGGCAGCAAGTTAAGCATTGGGATTTTTCCTCCATTGTGTGCCGTTCCTTGGCCGGCTATCATGACGCCGGGAGGGGATATCATCTGGCCAGCCGCCAGATCGGGGTCATCAGTAATACGTAAGCGACTCGCTCAACAGACCAGCTACTATGTACAGGCAAATTATAAACAGCCGACGGGCTCGCGACGCAACAAGACATAACACGCTCGGACCAACCGCCCAACCTCGCGCCATTGACGCGCCTCCTTCTCAGAATTGGCTCAGATGTGCAGAATGCCCTTGTTGGCCTCGATGAAGGCAGCGGCTCCGCTGCGGAAGTCGTCCTTGAGGATGCCGTTTGCGGCGGCGGACTTGAACCACATGAGCTCCTGCTTCTCCTTCCACTGGGGCCAGCGGGCGAACCCGCCGACGCCCTTGTTGGGGTCGAGGTTGTAGAGGAAGTTGAAGTAGTAGGTGCGGCAGCTGCGCATGGCGTTGTTGGGGAGGACGCCGTAAAAGACCTGCAGGATGTCCGAGGCGTGGAAGGTGCCCACGACGGGGGTGCCGTAGTCGTACGACGAGAGGTAGGACCAGATGGGCATGTCGGGCTTGGTCTTGGTGGCGATCTTGAGGACGACGCGGCGCGTGAGCGTGAAGGTCAGGTCGCCGAGGATGGCGGCCATGCGCTTGAAGCCCGGGTACAGCTCGTTGAAGATGCCCGTGCGGAAGGGACTGCCTTGCAGGAGGGCGGGCTCGTAGATGTTGACGAGCTCCTTGAGCTTGCTCTTGGGGGCGTTGTGGAAGAAGAGCTGCGAGAGGTAGTTGGTCATGTCGTCGACGCTCGTCACGTTGCTCTGGAAGATGGAGAAGATGGTGCCTTCGTCCTCCTGGTCGCCGATGATAGACGGCACGGCGTAGAACCTGCCCTGCTCGCCGAGCTTGTCCGGGCTGTCGGGGAGGACCACTCCGTCGGGCCGAGGCAGGTACGAGAGGGCGACAGAGTTGTACGACAGGAGGCCGGGGACCGAGTTGGCTGCGTTGAGGAACGTCTCGTAGTCGAGGTCACGCAGGCACTTGAGCGTGTCACTAGCGCCAGCGCACCCGCCTTCCTTGACGACGGCATCGTAGACGGCCTGGCCCTTGGGGCAGTCGACCGGGTCGGCCGGGACGGCGGAGCCCGAGTTCATGATGGCGCCTCGGAACAGGGGCTGTCCCTTGTAGGTAGCGTTGCCGCCGTACAGAAGCATCTGGTCGAAGACGGAAATGGCCCCTGCAGACTCGCCCCAGATTGTAACCTTGGTCGGGTCTCCACCAAAGGCCGCGATGTTGTCGGCAACCCATTCGAGGCCCATGCGCTGGTCGAGCAGGCCCAGGTTCGCGCTACCGTCCTTGAGAATCTCCTTGCCGGGCATAAAGCCGAAGCCCGCGACGCGGTAGTTGACGGCGACGAAGACGAACGGCTGCTTCTGGCCGACGGCGCTGGCGAGCAGGCTGGTCGCGTCGTAGGTGTTTGTGCTCCCGAGCTCGAAGCCGCCTCCGTAGATCCAGAATAAGACGGGCAGCTTGTCGGTGGCCTTGGTGCCGGCAGGTCGTTGCACATTGACCGTCAGGCAGTCTTCCTGCCCAGTGATAGGCTTCAGGAACGGAATGTCTAACAGGGTTCCGAGAATCGTGCTCAGTGCGTCCCTGGCTCCAGACGAGACAAACATCTGGGGACATCCAGGGGCAAGTCCGGTGCCGTCGATGGTGCCAGGGTTCGTGGACAGGCGCTTCGGAGGCCTAAGACGCAGCTGTCCAACGGGAGGGTCGGCAAATGGGATGGCATTGAAGGACTCGACATTGAGCAGCGAGCGGCCCTTGACCTTGCCGCCAGTGGGAATGTCGACGGTAACAGTAGCAATGCGCTCCTCCAGGTGAGGCTCGACGGCTACCGGGGCAGGGATGGGCTCCGGCGCGGCATCGGGAGCCGGCGCAGGCACAGGGGCGGGGGCTGCCAGAGCTCTTGAGAGGAACATGGCCGCCAAAGCGGAACTGGTGGCGAGCAACTTCATTTTGTTCAAGAGGTTGGCCAACCCTTGTTCTTGCGCTTGTTGGCTTGCAGAGGTCGGTCAAGACCAGCAGGACTGAAGAAACACAGCCAGACGAAGAAGCCCGAGCAAAAGTTGCTAAGAGCAAACACTCCAGGCGTAGAGATGGACGGCCCTTGATCTTGGTCTCGTTGGTTCGCAAAACGCGAGCCAAGATCGCGAGTGCCAATGGGTTGGAACGTGCCTATATATAAGATTACAGTAAAGAGCGACCTTGGACGCGGGCAGGTGTTCCGGCAGAGTGTGGGGTGTCAATGGACAGTCCAGTAGGACGGGCCGCAAATCTTGGATGTGCACCTTCCCTGCCCCCATCTTTGTTGGCCCGGGCGGATGGACATGTCGCAACCCATTGAGGACATCGTGGTGTCTAGGTCGGTAACGCCCAGGAACACCCCACACCATTCTCCATCGGAACCCGCCCCGCCATGTGCACGGTAGGATGGAGGATCGCCGGTCTGTACGAAGTAGTGGGACTGCAACGGAATGGGGAGTGACCCATAATGGGCTTTGGTAAGGCCAAGACAGCTAGTACGGACTCGCCGGCGGAGGGCAGTCGGAGCTAGAGAATCATGCTTGGCCGCGTGGGATCGGTATGTGGCCGCCGTGAGTGTCTCCGGGCCGACGAGAGAGTGCCGGGCATGTCTCACTGGACGTCAGGCTCCGCGTCGACGTCGAACATGGACAGGCAGGCTTCCCTTGTTAGCATGGGAAACCATAAACCCGTATGGCACGGTTCCCCGCGAAGGAGGCGGAGTGGTTTGCGGGGTGCATGGCTAGAGCGGTGCTTGGAGACGAGCCACGGAGATGGAACGAATAACACATGATAGTCAAGGCTGGCTTGGCAGCGCAAAAACGGGTGCGCGAGCACGATTTGACGGTGTCGTCTGCAAGTCGAAGCCGAGGTTGATGGCTGCGAGGCAAGGCGGGGGAACTGCAAGGCCGGTATTCGTAAGGGCTGATGGTGTGGAGCGACGAAAGCCTTCCCTCTTTGGCACTTGGCCTGGGCCTTTTTGGGGCTCTATCGGGCGGGTCGCAGGGGTCCAAGGCGGGCGGCCGGGGGTGGTGGGAGAGGCGGTGACGATGACGATGACATGCATGCATGCATGGGCGCGCGTTCGCATGGGAGGGCACGTCTGTGCTGCGTGGCAGGCATCCGGCTGCCTGCAACTGCGAGGGTTGCGGTTGAGGCCGAAGGAGGGCGCCGATTGCGCGCTCATCCGGAGGCTTGGAGCGATGCGAGTGGCCGGACGTCCGGACGTTGCAGGGCATGAACTGAAGCAAGAGGTCAACGGCGCATCGTGTGACCCGACCTGCGTTGTGACAACGGCGGCCGGCTTGCGGGCTGGTGAGCGACGGAGAGAAACCAGTGGACGAAGGATGGTGATGGTGATGGTGATGATGGTGGTGGTGGGGGAAACACGAATGGGCTTCAGTTTGCGGTGCCTGTTCCTGTGCCTGAGTGTGCCTGAGGCGCAGCTGTCAAGTGCCTGTCGCCTGAGGAAAGAGCGGCCGGATGACATGGCATCGACTCACATCCCATCTGGAGTCGCTCCATCACCTCTCTCTCTTTTTTTCCATCGCACTCTGCCTCTCATTTCGATGCCGCTTAGTCGCTACCGACCGCGCGGATAACGTGCGCTGGGTAGGGCAGGCTGTACGCATCGGCAGCCACCGCGATTCCTACTGCGCCGTTGCGATCCCGCCAGCCCCAAGCGCCAGCCCCCAAACCCGAACCCGAACCCACCCCGCCGTCCTCGTCGCGGAGAACAGTCAGATTAAGCACCCAGGCCCATTAGTCGACTGCGGCAGCCGATGCGAGGCTTGCGGCTCCCCGGACGGAGCATTGTCCCGTTTTGTACATGTTTCCTTGCTCGGCTGCAACCCGCAACCTACGGCAAACATCCGCACAGCCCGGCACTTTGGGCCGCAACTCGCTCCCCGCCTCCGCTGCCTGCGCCGATTCTTGACGAGTCTCAATCCTCTCGCTCCCGGCTGGCTGAATGAATATCTTGCCTGGGCCTGACCGATGCCCTTACCCCGCGCCAGCAGCGCCCGATGCTGCGTGGTCGCCTGCGCCGCATCTCGCCATCTCCGTCTCGCCGAGGGCACATTCCTGTCCAGGAGCGCTAACTCTCTAGCGATACGGGTACGAACCGTCATCTGTGGATAATCTGTTGCCTCTCTGCGAGTTAACCTCAGCCGTGATGTCTGATCGCAAGTCTCGGCGCGCTATGACAATGCCCTTGCCGCACGTTCACCCCAGCCCGCCCAAGCTTGCCCTGGTTTAGCTCCGAGGCCAAGGCGACAGCTGGATCTCAGGGCGCAGAATCATCCGATCACGGACGATTACCGCCGTGCGAGGCCTCGACCCTGGCAAAAAGACAAAAGCAAATCCCATACAGCCAGTTTTGTGGTCAGCCCCTCTGTCACCCCTCCGCTCATTGCCTGTCCGCGTGCCTTACTCGGAAACAATCATTGAAAGAATTTCAGTCGGGGTGAGCGACAACCCAGGCAATCGAGCGGCATTCGGCAATCACCGCGATGTGCGGCCGGCCGGCGCATCATCTTGATCCCGCCGGTTCCTGAGCGCCGTGGTTGTCGGCTGGTGGTGACGCGGGATCGACGGTGACTCGCTCGCGGATTTCAACTCCCCGACTCCCCGCACGCATGGACTCCTCACAGTCACAAGCTTCACCAGCCCTACTCGCTTCACCTTCCCGAGGCTGTGCTGCGACCACCATCTCAGAGAGTCCAGAACGATGTGCGGAGACGTCTGCTCTCTGTGTAGGTGTAGCCTCAGTCGTGAACCCTCTGCTGTTTTGCGGGGTTCATGCCAAGATCTGGTGATCCGGCGCAATACCAGGTCAAGCTTCGTACTCGTATTTGCCCATGGAGTGTTCGCGGGTGTAGACGGCCGACCCTTGGAGATCTCGGCGTCAAGTGTCGCCCGTCGGCCGCACACTTCAGCCCCTCGTCTGAGCATCAGACCCGGTACAATCTTCCACTTGACGGAATTTCAAGGAGATAACAAGGCTCTAGCCTATGATGCGGTTCCAAGGTCGCCAATGAGTTGTGACAGTTGTCAGACCTCGCTTCACTGCCCTGGACCTCAGCACGTGAAGCTTCCAAATCATCGCAGGGGCTGAGGCCCAGATCTCATCTCCCTTGAATCCCATCGGAGCTTTTCGGTGGCCATGGTGCAGGGACACCGCCCCGAGGAAGAGTTTAAAGCATGCAGAGCGCTGATCCAGGTCCGAAATATTGCTGTGCCTGGCCGCCACATGTCTTATTATTGGTTGTTGTTTTGGAGAGATTGGAGATCGGGTCATCACACTGCCAGTGGTAATGCAAATTGTGACGGAAGCTGAGCCCCTGAAAATATTAAGCCCGTAACAACACCGGTTGTACATTCACGAAACGCCGCTTGGCCCATGAGGGCCTCCAAAGCTTTCACAGGACCATCAGGGTTGCGGTGGTTACTGGGTGTGCAGTCGGGCATAGTACGTTGGAGCGCCGGTAAGCTCGGCTTGACATCCTCGATACTCGGTTACGAAGGGGCTGGCTCTAAGTTGAAGTGTAGTTGCTTGTGATTCCGACAGTGCTTTTCAAGTGTCGGCTGGCGGATTGTTCCATGGTACATGTTGTGCCAACACAGTCCACTGACACTCGCCACTCTGTTCCCGAGGACGCGTCCGGATAAACTACTCCGCGGGCTGAAAACTATCGAGACTACTCTGCTTGCGAAGACACTGTCCTCATACGTGGCAGCTTACATTGAGCTCAAAATTGAAGGCCGAGTGTTTTTCATTGTCGCGGCGCCATAGGGCGCCGTAAAGACCTCTCTATGAACAGTACTTCGACATCATAATCATCATCCCAGAACGATTCGCTCTACATTCCTATGCTTATTGACGGCCATACACACCCATTGATAGCCATCCACTCGGTCACAGCGCAGGCTTCTTACATTCTATTGTCCAGAGTGTGGCCGTAGCCGTGGAATCTCGGTCGCTCGCCCAGGCTATATGTCCGGCAAAGAACGCTTCCGGCGGCAGCGATGTGAGGCCGCAGCCGTCTCCTTGCTATCATCTTGAGGATCAGTCTTTGACTCTGCGCAACGTTGCTAGGCAGGTTGTGTTGCCTGATCTGGACGCGAGAGCGGACACTGGCCAATCAGGGGCCCGGTGCTTTCCAGCTCTGGTCAACTGCACGTTTCCGTCGCGTCGAGCATCGTGTACGAGCATCGAGTATACCCAGCAGGTAGTGGGTACGTATCAGCTTGGATACCTTATCTTGGCGCAGTGAGACGACTGCAATGGACTTGCACCAGTTGTGACATAATGCGGATCAACGTCGGCAGCACTAATCTATCGGCAGCGGCGCGACAACCGATCGAATGAGAACCCACGAACTTCTTCACTGGCAAACAAGACAAGGCGCCCATCGTCAGAGCCACAACGTGGACCATGGCGTCTTTTGACTGGATTGTCTGCGGATAATAAAGGGTCGCCCTTTTAGCGGCAATCATTGAGGCTGAGTGGGACGGTTCCTTGTTTGACAGTTGATGACAGCTGCCAATCATGGGCGGTGGCGATCACCCACATGACGTAACGCCACCATCTCGAAACCTGAAATCTACACCTGTTGACATCAATGGCTCACCGGGAAGTGTGCAGGCGATATAAGAAGGAAGATGCTGTCGAATTTGTTTAAACCGACGGTAAAGTCGTCCACGCCTAATTGACGAAATCATCACCGCTACGTCATGTGAGTTCTGACCTGTTCTTACCGTCAAAGCTAGGACAGCTCGAAACCCAGCAGTGTCCAGCGGCCTCAATAAGTCGGTCGGTAATTAACAGCAATAGCACAGAATCGTCATCACCAAACAAGCCCCCCAAAAACACGTACACTCGCAACCATGGCCGAGAACAAGCAGGCGCAGACCAAGACCCCCTTCGACCAGCTGTCGGAGCAGGAGAAGACGCAGACCTGGACCGAGTGGGTCAAGGACTTCAAGCCTCCCCTGGGCTTCGGCGAGATGTCCGAGGAGGACCAGAAGAAGACGTACATGGAGTGGGCGCGGGAAAAGTACAACGAGCAGTACGAGAACTGGATGCCGTGGATCGAGGACCACTTCCTCAAGTGGTTCACCAAGGATAACAAAGCGAGCTACGCCACCAAAGGTGCGTTTATCCCCCTGGAGGAGTGAAGAACAGCCCCGTGTGAAAAGTATGTTGGCTGACGTTGAGGGGCAACAGACACACTCGACAAGTCCAAGGTTACCGGCGTCGAGCAGGTCGACAAGCTGCAGGACGGCGTCAACAACCTCGTCGCGGGACAGGTCGGACAGGGTGGCCTCCTGCAACCGATCGGCGACATGGCTTCCAAGGAGGGCGTCAACAGGGCGGAGCGACAGGGCAAGGACGACAAGGGAGGCTACGTCCCTACCACCTTGTAATGATGTGATGCCTCGGAGGCTAGTCGCAGAAGACGGCCAATAAGGGATCGATGATTCCATACCTTTGTGGGAACTGAGATGCTGCGGTATTGATGTCTGTTGTTGATTGTCTTCTAGGGCAATCGGGCAAATGAATCCTGTACGATTACACGTCAATTAGTTGCTCAAAAGTTTGAGCCGTTATTTCTTTGAATGAAGCGATTTGTAAATTGAGTTATGCGACCAGGCTCGCGACAAGCTCGTCACCCAGGCCCTTGATGCTACCCTCAAACTCGTTCGTGCTCCCGGCGGCCCATGCCGCGCCGTCCTTGCCGGGCACCGCGCGATCGCCGCTAAAGCCGATGTACAGTACGTCTTTTTCGTCGTGACCGTTGTCGCCGGTGAGCCCACCGTTAGGGAAGCACAGCTTGCCCAGTGCAAGAGACGCTTCGCCAGTGGAGGTGAATCCGTTGGTGTCTCCCCAGACACCGTAGAACTATGATGTGGCCCATTGCGTTAGCTCAGGAACAGCCAGACACGTCTGGTGGATTGCGGGATTGGCGAGGGACTCACAACTTGGTTATTGCAAACGACAGCCATCACACTTAGAGGCTTGATGCCATGGTCCTGGGGGTTGAAGGACGGGCTGGCACCCTCGTTGCCGAAGACGACGTACGGATGGAGATTGGCGTCCAGATCCGAGATACCGTAGTTCTTGACGGTGTCGACAAATGACGTCTGGCCTTGTCCAGAAGGGTCGTTGGCGCAGTCACCGGCGGAGTTGTTGGCGCCGTCGCAGTCGATGTCGAGGTTGTCGTACTCATTGTTACCCTTGAGGAACACGGCGTTGGCCAGGTCGCCGCAGTAGACAGCGCCGCCACTGAACGTGCCAGAGAGGCTGTTGGAGCATCCACCCGACTGCGATAATCGCGGGTTAGCCAAGGCCAAGAGGACGCTGTGAAGTCAACGTTTGCGCCGCACCTTGTGCTGGTCGTAAATGGCCTTGAGGTTGGCGGGCAGCTCGTAGGCTGTGGCAACAGCGCCTAGCGCTAATACTGTGGAAATGCGGGCAATCATGCTGGGCAGTTGTGGACGAAACGGTTTATCGCAAGCTTACGTCTCGGCAATGGCGTTAGATGTAAGCACTCAAAATGGAGATCACGTAGTCGTCTGGACAGGGCACTCTCCGTCCCATTTATGACCTTCTTCGCATGTCTGCGCCGGGCCGGGCTTTGCCGTGCGCGTTGCAACATAAATTGTGATCCATCCTTCAATCACCGACTTGCTGCGATCTGAAACCCAAATGCCAGGTAGCTCAGCGACTGCGTTGCGGGGGACCCCGGACGCCCCGACCCGGGGCTGTTCCTCGTTCGGGCATACAAGCAGCCGTTGGAATACCCGCGTGGCGCGTCAAGTCCCGTAGGATCTAGCGCCATGGAAGCGATCGGCACTCCGGGTTGTGCCTGGCTTTGCCGGCGGCGTGGGCGACGAGAGGCCATGAAACGACACTAAGTGACGCTCCGTGGCAGGAAGGATTCGGACCGACTTTCTTCAGCGGCGCTTCTACGCTGGGGGGAATAAGTCCTCCTATCAGATGAGCGGCTAGATGCCGTGAGAGTTGCATTGTTCGGACGGGTATGACGAAGGTTCACGACCAAAGGATGGGTGCAATTGAACGGTCTCTCGCGACCAGCGTATAAAGATGCGCATTATGGCTTGGTTGAAGGGCATTGAGTACTCCCACAGTCTCGTATGTTGAAGGACTCTACGATCAACTGTACGCTCCCAGTCACGATGCACCGCCCTACTTTAGTCGCTACCAACATCCTGCTCGCGGTAGGCCTGAGTGCCGCCGACGTCAACCCCGACGCTCAGGGTGCATGCGAGCCGACCCGCGGCGGCAGTGGCGCCTGCGGGCCCAACGGCTCCGAGCAGTGGCTCAACACCGGCCTCAAGGGCTCCGGCTGGGAGCCGCCCTTCCTCGACATCAACAAGCTGTCGCACATATCCCTCGACGAGTACTACAACGGCGTGGGCAAGCCGTGCCAAAAGTACGACCAGTACTTCCGCGGCTCCGGCGCCAAGTACAACATCGACCCGGCCATCCTCGCGTTCCTGGCCATGCAGGAATCGTCGTGCAACGCCGACGAGGGGGGCCCCACGCCGGGCCTGATGCAGTGCGACCCGGGGAACTGCCAGAACGGCAAGGACAGCTGCCAGTACCCGATCGAGGATAATACTGACTGCGGCGCCCACGTGCTGCGGCAGGCATTGGATGGTGCGGGGGGCAATGCCGTGCATGCGTTGGGCTCCTACAACGGGTGGTTCACGGCGAGTGATGGGACGGGGCTCAACGGTGGGAAGGGCCTGACTGAGGGGTACCCTTGTTCAGACGAGGGAAAGGCGCACGGCGTGCCACAGAATCTCAACTACCTCCACGAGACGCTCAATGGCTGGTTCCAGGGCTACGACATGTATGGCGCCGACCGGGACTTGGATGGCGAGTACGACTGCGACCAGAACTGCAACAGCGGTAGTGGGTTGTGCTAGATGTGATGCGCTTTCCTGTACTTCGTACATACATAAGTACCACTCGAAACAATATCTTGCTTGACGGATTCGTGTAACGCGCCGTCCAGCACTCGTTCATATCACTCAAGGCCGCCAGCGATATGTTGTACAGAAAGCAGCATAAAGCAAAGTAGTTTTGTTTACAATCCTACTCCGACAATATTGAAACAAAGATACTTTTCCCTACCATGATCCGACCGCCCATTTCTATATCTCACTCATTCATATGCCAAACGAATAATTGAAATACCCGCGTCAACTGCCCATTTCCGGTGTAACGCCCCATCCGCGACAAGCAACCCGAAGAAACGAGGACCGCCGGACGTCCGGGATTCTCTTCCTTTCATGAATCCCATAGCCGAGTTCCGGGTTTGACTCTAAGGTTTTCTCGATAATCCCTTCTTGACATTTTAGCCGTTATTTCGCAAGCGGCGGGTCGCTAAACGCGCCCCGGACACGCACACGGCTCACCTCGTTTATTTCGGGATGCACCAGCACATTGAGCTGCACTTCTGGCCCCATTCGGCCTCGAGTGCTTTGCTCACTGTATAGCAGCCGTCATCGCTGCAGTAGGCGTTGGGTGGCTGGCACTGGGGCGTGTCTGCCGTGTTGCTGCAGTACAGCATGTAGTGAGGGCTTGTTATGGGAGTGCGTGCGAGGATATCGCTTGGGAGAGCCACAGCTCGAAGGCTGAGAAGGCCAACGATGATGAGAGAGTGATGAGGCTGCATCTTGGGATCCACGTGGTGTTGAAGGCTGTACGAGGGTGAGGTCGAGCTGCGATGAAAGGCTCTTGGGATGAACGGTGCCTTTTATAACCTGTTGAGGGACACATTTAAGAGCCTTGAAACGGAATGGCAATTCATGTTTTGACAGCTTCACCACTCTCTACATTTCTAGGTTCTGTGTGACTAAGACTTTGCGATGTACGTGCTGGCCAAAGTTCTCTTTAGTCATTCAGGTATCGCAGGTCAGAGATGCAGCATGGCACCGATTAAAATACATGTACCTGGGCACCAACAGTGAGATTCTTTCAGGAGAGAAAAGAAATTCCCAAGTCTACCACAGCAGGCAGAATACCCAAGGCTACGCGAGTCGGCCTTGATTTGATGTCGTTGGCTACCATGCTCTTCACCCGAGACAATTCTCGTACTTGATCCTCCAGAAGATGAGCGAGCAATCGCGGCGTGAGAGCGATGCGCACGGGCAACGTAGAGCGCATGAGCGCCCACAACTCAAAACCACGTCAAACGGGATCAATTCCTTCAAGCATCAGAAGAAGCCGCCGGCTGGCTCTACGCCGCCTCACGTGCTCGCTTTCCAAAAGGGAGAGGCGTCAAAGCGCTGTGACGTGAAACAGGTACACAGTTTTGCAGCTGGACAACGTGGCACTGCAGGCGCGCACTGAGGTGCGCGGGTGATGGAAAGCCGCGTCTAGCCTTTCCGTGCCTCCTTGAGTTCGGCACGCTCGCGCACAAGGTCAGCCATCTGCGACCCGACCTCAGAGCCGAGATTCTCAAAGCCCTGGATCACGCCGTCACGGTCTCCCCGCTGCATCTCCTGGCTCATCTTGAACTTGCCCTCGAGCCGCTCAATCGTGATCTCGATGCCGATGATGTTCTTCTGCAGCAGCTTGATGTAGGGCTCGGGCGCGTCAGACACGCTCCACGGACCCGGCCTATCCCCTGCGCCGGTGTACCCCATGACCGAGGTCTCAGCGTGCTTTGACAGGTCGTGTATTTGCTGGGAAAGGAAGGCGCCCGTCTCGTCGGCCTTTGAGTCGTAAAAAATCCTCGCCTTGCCGTACGCCTGTGCGGCCGCATAGTTCCAGGTGGGCACCACCTTGCCCGTGCTGGGTTTCGTCTCAGTATAGAACTTGGGCGTGACGTAGTGGTGCGCGGCGGCGCTGAAGAGCACCATGACCTCGTCCTCGAGGACGTTCTGCGCGGACGGCTCCTGTGCGGCGGCGTCCATCATGGCCTTGCTTTGGGGGTTTTGGCGGGCGAGGTGGCCGCGCAGGACGCCGAGCTCGGACTCGTCGGCGTCGTCCTTCACGTCCAGGATGAAGGGGATGTGGCTGGACTGTATCGTCGGGTATGACTTGGAGCGGATGGCGGTGGTGAGGATGCCGAGGGGGTTGTCCCGAATGAGCTGCCGCAGCATCGGGATGGTTGCGTCGGCGTGGACACCGCGGAGATACATCTTGGAGGCTATTCCTGCTGCGCGGTGTCTATGAACTCTTTCGGAACAATTTTATGAAAGCAAAAGACCGAGCGAGCTGTGTGACGCTCGAGATGTCGATCTTATCATGATGGAGGTGTTGAGTCAAGAGAGGCGAACAGAGTCAACCTCCGCAACTGCACACCCGCACTAAGTGAATCAATTAGCCGCTAATAGTCTCACACTCACGGAGTGACGCCCTTTCTAAACAGGCTGACCCAGAATAATTCACTGACTGCCCATCGCCAAAGCCAGGGACAACCAATTAAATCCGGGCGGTTTGCAACTTTCCCTTCTCCAGTCGGCACCATCCGGCTCCGGCATCGGTGAGGCAGCGTGCGTCAATCTTCCCCAGCAGCACTGATCTGATCGAGCCACAGGGCGCGCCTATTGACAACCGCCAGATCCCGCCTTGCCGTTTCAGGGCATCTGGGTCGAAAATTCGAGAAGTCTAAAGCGCGTCGCCATAGCCTGTGATCACTGATAAGGCTGTTTAAAAGTCGTCAATTCCAGGCGCCCGACGCTGGCATCAGCAAACACATCACTTCACCATGGGCTCACAAATACATGACGCACCGACACCAGGCGGTGCAATGGTTACCAAGACCGCGTTCAAGATACGTCGGGCTGCCTCCGGCGATCTCGCCGCCATCGCAGACATCGGATCGCGCGTCTTCTCCGCCACGTTCGGCCACTCCGTCACAGAGCAGCAGCTGCAGAATTACCTGGATGAAGCATACTCACAAGCGGCCATCGCCGCCGAATTTGCCGATCCGAACAAGACCATCATCGTCGCCACGGCCCCAGGCGACGCGACGGAGAGCGCGCGGGTGGTTGGCTTTGCGCAACTGACGCAGGGGTCGACGGAACCCTGCGTCGAGGACCTGCCGGCTGTGATTGAGCTGCAGCGCCTGTACGTCGACTCGGCATTCCACGGCAAGGGCGTCGGGAAGGTGCTGATGCAGGAGGCCGAGCGCATCGCTCGGGATATGGGATTCATCAACATGTGGCTGGGCGTCTGGGAAGAGAACCACAAGGCACAGGCGGTGTACTCCAAGCTGGGCTTCAAAAAGGTTGGGAAACACGACTTTGACGTTGGCGGCGATATACAGACGGATGAGATTTTGGTAAAAGCGCTTGCATAAGGCAGAATTAGATGGGCATCACTGGCGTTCAGATTGGATGAGTTACGAAGTACACGAGCAGAGATTTGTCTCGCGACATTCGCGTTACCGCTGACTTTGACGTCTACTATTGTGACACTGACATTGCTGTCGTGAAACACGCCCATGCACCGCCAACAAAGGTCATTCATTTTCCCACTGTCGCGCCGGGAAACAAATGCCTGTCCCTGCATCTGTTTGCAACGGCGACAATGGCTGAGTGACTGGCAATCTTGTTCGGTGTCTAACTAATGAGTGCTAATGGCAAGCATCGTAGCTGCGCAATCGCTCTATGATGATGATAACAACCTGGCGACAATGAATGTTCCCAAGTAACTCTCCTTTCGTTGTCCGTAGACACCATCGGTGCCATGTGTCTCGTACTACTAGTAGCCCTTGTACCCCCAACGAGGCGCGTTGATGATGATGCCGCAGATGCAGCCCGAGATGAGGGCAGCGACGGGAAGAGTCACGATCCATCCCATGTAGATCCACGTAACGACGCGCCAGTTGATCGACCTCCACGTGCCGGAGCAAAGTCCCACGCCGACCGTCGCGCCAGCAATGCACTGCGTAGTCGACACGGGGAGTTCTGTATACGTGAGTCAGCCGCGGTCCACGGTGCCAGGAGAGTCGCGGCACTTACTGAGGCGAGTGGCCAGGATGATGGTGCAGGCTGCGCCGAGTTCCATGGCGAAACCGCGAGAGGGAGAGTGCAGCGTGAGCCTGTTGCCCAGCACCTTCATGATGTTGTAGCCGTAGGTCCAGATGCCGAGAGCAATACCGGCACCGCCAAAGCACCTTTATCTTGTCAGTCCTTGGTCTCAAGGAAACCACGAGAGGCGATACTTACAGGATCCAGATGGGCACTTCAGACTTGCTACCCTTGAGGGCGCCGGACTGCCAGATCTGGTAAATCGTCGCATAGGGGGCAATTGCGTTCGCAACATCATTAGCTCCGTGAGTGAAAGAAGCAGTGCACGCCGTCATGATCTGGACGAATGTGTACAGATACTCGGCCTTGTTGTCGTAGTGCGGCACGTGTGAGTGAATGGCTGCCAAGTCGCCAGAGAGGAACGTCCTCTTGTGCTGCAGGTTGACAATGTCCTGGTCCACGCCGCGCAGGAAGAGCCACTTGAAGTACCAGAAGAGCACCGCGCTGTTGTACCAGGGGCCCTCGGGCTTAGGCCCGACAATCTTCTTCTCCTGCGGGAAGTTGTCCTCGGGAGCATTGGCACCCTCCGGCTGATCGTTGTCCGAACGAACATTGTCCGACACGGCATCCGAAGCAGTCTTGGCTTCGTTGGCTGTGTTTTCCTCATCGCGGACTCTCTCGGCCGTGAGTAGCTCTTCCATCTGCTCCTTGGTCAGGTGGCCCTCATAGAAGTCGCGGATGCCGCCCTTGGCGCCCTCAGGCTGGATCGGAGGTTCCGGGCGGCGAAGCAGCAGCGGGCCGAGGGCAATGTGGTACCAGCGGAGCTGCCAGTCGTCCTTGACGACGATGCGGTACAGCCACGGGACGAGGAAGATGGCAACGAGGATTGCCCAAGCGGCGCCGGCGCCGACGACGATGCCAGCGATTTGCGCGTTGGTCATCCAGTTGACGTTGATGGAGCCACCCTTCCAGACGATAAGCATGACGAGAAGCGCGGCGGTGATGCCAAAGTACACGGGAACGAGCATCAGACCGCGCAGCACAGGCTTGCTTCGTAGCAGGACCGCATACTTGGTGACGAGGAAGATGATGATGGCAAACGCCGCGGACAAACCAGGCGCAATAATCCAGGCCAGGAAGACAGACACGACTCCGGAGCTGATGTCGCCCTTGCTGAAGTCGGCCCAGGTGATGCCGTTGACACCGACCAGAGCGACGCCCATGCCGATAACACCGCCCATGATGGAGTGTGTCGTCGAAACGGTGAGGCCGACTTTGGTGCAGAACGTGAGCCACAGGGACGAGCCCAGGATGGCGCACATCATGCCGACCATGAGCAGGGCTGGGTTTTCCTCGAACTGGTCAACATCAACGACCTTCGTACGGATAGTATCTGCCACGCGGGCGCCGACACCGACTGCGCCGGCAAACTCGAGGATGGAGCCGAGCACCATAGCCTGGATGTAGGAGATGGACCGCGACGAGACGGACGTCGTCCACGAGTTGGCGACATCATTGGCACCTGTTAGGGGTCAGCCTTCGACATTACAGCTTCAAGAGGGTGGCGTCGGACCAATGTTCCATGCGTCGAGGAACGCAAAGATGGTGCCAATGGCAAAAATGTAGTCGAACTGGTGAAGAACCATCTTCGAAGATTCAGTGTCGAATTTTCGGGAAAGAGGTGTTCGTTGAAAGCCTTGCTGCACAGGGTGCTTTCGCAGCCGCGCAGCTGGCTACACTTATATCCCTGACAAGGAGTAATTTTTCTGTCAATCTTCCTCGTGCTCAGCAGGCTCGCAACGGTTCTGCACACTGGCATACCCACATCCGTCCAGGGCATCCTCGGTGTCGGTTTCCGATTATGGCGCCGGGGCGAAAGCGCCACACCACGCTTGGCAATGAGCTTACTTTTACGCTTCTTTGCATGGTATACAGGGGTGAAAGTCTTGGACACGCGACTAGCCGTGGTCATGCTCTGGCTGGAGGCTGTGATTGAGCGTGAGGCTCTCGGCCAAGACTGCGTCGAAGGACGGCCAAGACGCTGTCTGCCTGTTTCTTCAAACTGACTGGATGCTGCAATCTGCTGGGAGAAAGGCCGAATGGGTGTTGTATGCCGTGTTTTAGCCAGGGTTTGCACTCCCACTGCTCGTGATACTCTGCTGTGTTGTCTTGACCGCATGGTAGTTGGAGCGACGTTCTTACACGACTTGGCCGTCAATTCAGGTGAGGGAACTATATTGAGGCGCGCTTCTCACCTTACAAACCTCGTTCCCATGGGTTCTAGCCACACTCAATCACATAAAATGAAACCGAAGTACTGCAGCACGGCAACACGCTCGTGTAAGTCGTGTCGTCGCGACCCTCTGCCTGCCAAGGGGTGGGGCCAAACGTGGCTGCGATAGTTCCCAACTGCCAAGATGTCGAGCGCGCTCCAATAAAGTCCCGGCACCCCCCACGTGGGCGGCATTCAGAGAGCCTCTTCGCTGTCGTCAATTGCGATGCCTGTATGGCGCCGCAGCTGCCAAGTCGCGTTGTGTCCAGATTCGAGTGTCCGCGCATGCGGCGCCAGCTTCATCAGCCGAAAGTGTAAGCAGCTTTGAGGGCTTGAGACTGTCGAGTGCTGCACGTGGGCATGTACTCCGTGGACTCCCGAATGCAGCCGAGGCGCATGCTTCTTTGTTTCTTTATCCGCATAGAGCCGGTGTGCCGTGTGCGTGATGCGCTGTGCTAGGCATCTCCCATGTCGCCGTTGTGTTTGGGCGCTGATCTAGTATCATTCGACGCACACTCGCATTACCGCTGCCTGCCTCGTAGAAGAAGAACAGACTTTGGGGTCACGAGATAGCCGACGGTTTCGACGGCAGTATATCTAGCAGATGGCGGAATACGACAGCTTTTTTACGCAAATGCTTACGCATCGTTGACCTTGCCAGCGCCTGCAGACTACCGCAACGTCTTCGTTTACTGGGGTTAGTTCCCATTCCCACGTGCTGCCACATTCCACCCGCACCTGAGCGTGAGAGCCCCGTCTTCCTCTCGCGCAACCCATGCCAATGGTGTGATATGTCTGGTCATGGCTAGAGACTGGTACGATGCCGGCGAGCGGCGCTCTCCACCGGCCACCCTGCACGACCACTAAGACTTAAACTGCACATAGCCACGTGAAAGGAAATGCGGCTCTCAAAAGATTCGGGGACACCCAGAGTCACTTACACTAGGAATGCCAGGACGACTGCGTTTGGCGGGACTCTGTTTGCTATCAAATTGTTGGTCCCATCCCAAATAGTGTGCAGTTATTTTTAAGGACTGGCGTAGTGCATCAACATTTCTGCTCATAGAGCTCACGGGAATATGTTGGACAAACAAAGATGGCCATGGAAAAGAGTAACTCACTTGCGCCATTCATCTGTCTCCAACCCTTGAAGTACCCGAACCAGTACTTATGCGCTTGGGATTGACTCAAGCACCAGTGATTCAGTGAAAACGCTGGGAGAGTTGTGATTCCGTGCCCGTTCAACTCGCTCCTACTTCAACGGCATTGCTTCCCCGAAGCTTGCTGTTCCCCAACTGGAGAGCTTAAACGAAGTGCTTGGCCATAACCCAGCCATAGGACCCTTTTCCACCTTGGTGTCGTTTATTTCGGCTACTGATACCACCAGAATGTGTTACAAATATGTCCACGTCGAAGTTTGTCCACGATGCAGTGGGCAGTTCGTGATGTACGAACAGGAAACACCAGCAGCATGTAGCGAGGCCATTGCGAGAAACCCCAGCAATCCTGTCATTGGGAATTGCTCCAAAGGTTCGGCAAGGAGAACACCCATAAGGAGACACATGAAGGGTCCTTGTCATCTTTGCAGGGCAAAGGAGAGGCGAGCGAAAAGGGGCAGCAAGAAACGAGGATCTGGGTCTGCTCAACAGGCAGCATGACGCGGTCCGTATTCAGTGATCGCCGGCAAGAAGCTACACCTAATACCGAAAACACTTTCTTCTACGTGTAATATAGAGATGGTCACTGCGCTCTAGCTCGAGAACAACATCTGTCTAGCATATCCAGCGCCAGAAACACCTACTCGTTTTGGAAGAGTGGTACCATTGCCTGAGTGCATCGTCAGCATATAATTGTCATGATAGTCGTTGTGCGTAGAAGGTAACATACGGAGGCGAATTTGGGTTCCACAAACAGCGAGCTGGCCTCAACAACTAAGCTTCCCTGTTCCTCTTCTACTGATAGGCCGTCCCCAGTGGCAGCCGGCTTCGCAGCTGTTTGCTCAGCTGTAAATGAATCCAGGCACCGCATCGAGCCGCTCAACCATACTTTGCGGCCTTCTCTCTTCATCGCCTCGGCACGAACAATGTATACGCGATCTGGAATCGACGGCTTACGGAATTGCAGGTCCATGTTGGCCGTCATGCCCACGCCACTGTTGAACGTCATCGATGCGCATCGCGCGAACAGGTCGTCGAACAACACGAAGGGCAAGCCGCCGTGAACGTAACCCGGGTGGCCACACAATTGAGAGCCTATGTAGCATGCTGCTATCATGCGAACAGTCGGACCATCGCGCACAAAGAGCTGCGGGCGTATGGGCAGTTTGTTCTGACCAAGGAGAGAGCCACCGACTAAATGCGTAGAAACGGCAGACGGGTGAATCTTGCTATGAAGGTGGAGTTCCGTGTATTTTGGTTGCCCGGCAGCTATCATGGACGAGTGGCTGGTTGAGCGGAGATACCGAACGAGAGGAAGAGAGGAGATCAAGCCGTGAATTTGCTGGTCTTCTTCGAAGGTAGCCGAATCGGTAAGAGTTGTTTTAATAGGTCTTTCATTAGTCTTGAACGATCCTTGAAGTTTTGCCGGCATTGATAGCCGGTTCGCCGTTGTCCATAGATGGCGGAGCTGGCATGTTGGGCGCGGTTTGAAGCGCCCTTCGACACTGCTAGCAAAGACTCTTTGTGCACGAAACATGTGTGTTAAGTCCCAGCTCGGAGCTCTTCTCGGGTTCATTTGATCCACAGCTATAATCATGTTTAACATTTAGGTGGCGTTCATGCCATCAGCCCCCTGTGGCCGGCCCATCCGCCCGGGAGTCATAACTTACGCGGCGGGGAAAGGGGCGTGCGCTGACGCTTCACAGCCAGTGAAATCCGGTGCAATTCAGCAACTGAGTTTTCACAGATCGGTTGATGGCCTGGAGGCGATTTCCGGTTTCCTATGGCGTGTTAATTCGTGATGCGGTTCCATAGGGAATTACCGAGGTAGTCAGCACGGCCAGACCGGTGTCGGCGGGATTGGAGAGACGGCGGTCAGGAGGCCAAGTTCCGCTTCGTTCGCCAGTCGGCTTGCTAGTGATTTTGTGGGTCACTTCAGGTAACGACATCACTTGCAGCTAGCTGTCAATTCGTATGGAAGACTTTCTGAAAGGCAATTCGTGGCACAAGGCTTCCGTTACGAGACCTTGGCTCGCAATTGATGAGCAATAAGGTGTCATTAGAACTGTCGCATCGTATACGTTGGTCGTTCTCATACACTGTAGACCCCAGTGGTTTTGCCATGAGCCACGCCTACTGTATGATGGCAGCTTTCTTGATGCTTTCCAAGAAGCGATGCGTCTTCGCCGCAGACTCGAATGAGGCGTATCTTGTCGTATCGCCCTTCGCAAAGGCGTCATACAGAGAGGCGACATTCGCGGCCATCGGCGACACCTTCTCTGCAGCTGGGGCCCTGTACGAGTCAAAGTCGATCGTCTGCGTGGGCTCAGTGCCAATCTTGACCTGGAGATTCATCTCCTTGTCCATCATCTGCCACCATCCATTTCCTACAATTGAAGCTTCACCTTGAGTCCCGGTTATGATCCAGCGAAAGTCGGTGTCGTCAACGGGACTCTTGGGTTTCCGGAAGGCAATTGATGCAACAGCCCCGCCTTCAGTGATTCCTTGCACGAAAATGTGGTCTGGCGCTGTCTTGCGGAACTCTTTGTTCAGAGGTTGGCCGTCGGGGCCGACTAGTTGTGTGGCCTTATACTGAGTCTTCAGAATTGCCTGCATGTCGGTGAGGTCACCCAAGACGTGGGTGAACGCGTCGAAGACTGGAGAAGTTAGCAATGCACCGACGACCTTGGAATGTCAAAACTTACAATGCCCAAAGGCAATCGTGTACTCGTTGCCACCGCTTGACGCCTCAAGGTAGTACGACAATTCCTCGGGCCAGACTTCCGTGGGAATGTTTCCCAAGGAAGCTACAACTGTAGAGCTGATGATTCTTCCGAGCTGGCCACTGGAAACTATTTCCTTCAGTTTTTGGACAGCTGGGGCTGCTCGAGACTGTGATCCCACAGCAGTCTTCAGATTGATATCTTTAGCAAGCTGCGCGAGCTCCTCGACCTCATCGATGGTCACGGCCAGCGGCCATTCCACGAAGACCTTCTTTTTGGCCAGGAGGGCAGGCTTGGCCAGCTGGTAGTGCTTTTGGACCTGCACAGACACGACAACGAGATCCACGTCGGGATCGTTGGCAATGTCTTCGGGGGTTCCGTAAGCCTTAGTAGTGGCCGGGAGATTGTGAGCAGCGATAGATTTCTTCGCCGACTCCACAGTCGAGTTCGCAAGTGCGACGACCTCATACTCGGGCAAGTTCTGCAGAGCAGGGAGATGGGTGGATGCAGCCCAGGTTCCAGCATGGCCAGTATGCTTGGACGAGGACAGGCCAATAATTCCGACTCGGATTGGGGCCATGTTGAAGGGAGTATATTGTGATAGAGTTGGAATGGTAGACAATGGGGTTGATGGTTTTGAATGTCCAGTTCCAAGAAGCTCGTTCGGTTTTATATTTATCTCGACATAATATAATAAATGCCTTGGGATCAAGATGGCTTGAACTCACGGGCCGATGATACCATTCTTACCGCATGTCCCTCCGACACCTATTGGGGCTCCTGGCGATTTCATTGGCCGTGAGCTCCGGGACACCGAAGGCTCCACCTGAACTCCGGGACCCATCTTAACTCCGCGCCACAGCCGTTGACAAAGAGACGTGGTTTCGAGTTAGATACCACCTGTTTTCTGACAAATTGCCGCGACTCGACAACCACGGGGTGGTGTTTCTGCCTGTCCCTCGACTCCGTCGATTCATACAACGCCCAGGCTCCGGAGTTCATCAAGAATCAGAATCACGAGCTGCACGCGATCGCGTCATACATCCGAATGGCCCATTGAATCCAGGCTACCTCGTCAGGCAGCCGGATCTACTCCCCAGCAGTTCAGTTCTCTTATCGCCCTTAACTCCGCGCCTACGAGCATACTCGTATGCCTCTCCCCCGGAGAAAGTCTTGTGAGGCCTGTCGGGTCGCCAAGGCCCGCTGTTCGCGGACCAGCCCCTGCAGTAGGTGTCAAATGCGACATCTGTCCTGCGACTACGGCGATCCGTTCGCAAGGTTGCGGACTAATCGGCACAAGGCACAGGCCTTGGCACCCGCCTTAACACAACATGATGAAACGTCTACTCTATTTGACGTGGGGAACATCCATTCCGGGCTCGGCACGACTGTTGATACCGAATACGCTCAAACTGGAGTGACGAGCGGATCGTCGGACGGGAATGGATTGGACAGAGACACCGAAGCCAGCGAGGATATCTTTGAGTGGCTGCCTTGGTCCGATATCGATGACCTTGGCCAGATAAACGATCAAAGCTATCAGCCATCAATCCAGGCCATTGAGAAGAAGACCTTTAGCTTACCGTTTCTAAGCAACATCGGCAGCGGTCCACCGGCGAGACTGCCATACACTGCCCCTGATGATCACTGCAGCATTTCCTTTTCGTCCCGCAACTACTCCGCTAGGGACATGAGTCTCTCGTCCTTAACATCCAAGGTCTTGGTTTCTCAACTTCTGTCATACCCGGGCATGATGCTCGGCAATTATCTGCCGCCGTTCATCTTTCCCTCCTGTGTGCCGGGAGAACCCTGCACCGGAGCCCGTGGCCATCAATGCCTACCAACAGCGTTGGCCAACTGCCGCGCCGTGGTTTCGATGTTCGAAACCATGACACCGTCAAATCATGAGTTCATCTGCAAAACCGTCTACAGAGAAGCAGAGAGACTCCAGCGCGAGGTTTGTCCCGCTCTTCGTCATGTCATCAGTCAAGGCTGACAACGGACAGTCATCTACAGACCGCTTCCAATTACTGGAAGGGCTCCAGGCTTGCATGATTTACATCTTGCTGTGCGCAAAATATCTCCAGCAGGTCGGTGCAGCCAACCAGCTTGGCATTGTTACAGCGACCAGGGTATGCCGAACAGTCCAGGGCATTTAGAATGACCGCTCTGACAACAAATGACAAGATTATTGGCCAAAAGTTGCATGACCTGCACGACTACACGTCTAGCCTCTCGAGTGCTCGAGCCTCAAACAGACGTGATTGGATCTTCATAGAAAGCGCCAGGAGGTATGTCTCCATGGCTTGCCATTCACATCACACCCGGGCGGTACCTAGAAGCTGACACTCCTTGCAGGACAATATGTGTACTCTATGGCATTGATATGCTATTTGGCGTGCTCTCAGAAGGTCTTGAAAGATGTCATGGCTACCTCTATGTTCCGCTTCCCTGCAGTAGAGACTTATGGGAGCCTGTTCCTGATCAGATCTGGAAGACGCGATACAGGCGAGCAACGTCAGGTCGTGATCCCTTATGCATTGGAGCTTTGAAAGCCTCACAAGAGACGGTTACGGGGCCTGAACACGAGGGAAACAGCTCTTCGTGCTTCGATATGGCCATGGTTTCAGAGTGGTGTGAAGGGGCTGACGAGCTTGGGACCTTGATCTGGATGGCGGTCATGTTGGAGCAGGGTGAGAAATGATACAAGAGCTTCTGGCCCATGCTGAGAAACTCTCGGATGTCTATGAAGTCGGCAATAAACAATCAGGTCGAAGGGAGGCGGCCACTTTCTGATCGTCGCATTGAACTCGGAAATTCTCAAGCACACTCGAGCACGCGGTAAGGACTGATCGCTGTTGAGACTTTTTGAGCATCTACCCCCAGCAAAGAACTGCCAATGCATTCGGGCCCGGTATTGGTCCCGCATCTTCCCCGTTCAGCGCTCTTCACGGACGCTAGGCGCCTGGCACGCTGAATCTCGTAGCAACGTTGAATGACATTTCCAGCCTTAGCGAACAATGAAAAGACGCTCCACTCGCTGGATCAACCGCCCGCGAGACGTCGTGTCTTGCGGTCAGGCCCCTGGCGCGGGCTCACGACTCTCCATGCACAAGTAGGGACTCAAGTACCAATCCCACCATTGGTTCGGAGGCGGAACGTGCAAGTAGTATTCGTTGCGACACCATTCTCGCGTGCCGACGCATTGTTCAGACTTCCTAAAGTGCCGCTCCTCTTTGGGATTGGGCCCCCGACAGAGCCTGGCATATTCTTCTGGGTTGGCATCCTTCGAAGGAGCGGGTTCGCGCCATAGTCTCAGGGAATCCGGTTTGGTCCGTGTGTCAAGTACCTTCTTCGGTCTCTGCGAAGGTGCGTTCATTGCGTTCTGCGGGGCAGGTACTGCGGGTACCAGAGTGGCACCATATGTGACCAAAAGAGCCGCGGGCTTCATGGTTGTTGCAGATGTGCTGCTAGGCCAAAGAGGGCGTATATGTGAGTGTATATGCTGAAGTTTCGATGTAGACTGATGCTTGACATGAGACGGGGGGTAGTGGCTGCATTATATAGTGTTCAAGACGACGGGTCATCTTCGATGAAAGTATCGACTAGACTCGATGAGAATAGGCGGTAAACCGGCAATGTTTCCTCCTTGGCCCGGGGATTGCAACAGCGAAGCCTCGCACGGTGTAAGTCACACGATATCCATTGGAGAACGAAAGAAACGTGGTCTGATTCAGCCGACATATTTTCAGTGATCATATGATTAAAGTTTGTTGGGAATGTGGCATGCATCCCGGTTGATCTTGGCGGGTGTATTCCGTGTTGCTTTAGTCAAAGCAAGGAACTTAAGGTAGCACCCCACGAAGTACACTGTATAGCTAACCAGAGTGTCAACCATAGTGTCACGTCGTGCGCCTCTGGTAAGCCAGACTTATCGTGCCAAGGCCACAAAATTCTGTGCGGTGTAAAAATGAACACGCAAGCAAGCAATGTCCTTGAAGAAGACCACATAGCAGTCACGTTGACTCTTCAATATGCTGTCCTGACTAGTAGAAGCTGTGGCAAAAAGAACACGGTGATGGCTTTAACAGCAACTCTAAGTATCTTTACACGATATCGCTTCATGATCAGGCATGGATGTGTGAGCTACCCCGCATCAGCGGCGCAAGCCGGATGGTCGGATGGCGGAGACTTGATGTTGCAGCCTTGTTCTGACACCAAGTTATGCAATAAACTGACCCTCTATAATAACTACCCGACGGTGGAGAATGTAGAGAGGCATGTGAAAGGCCCCTCAGAACTTCAGAAGCCCACGATTACCCTGCTGGATCAAAGAAGCACGTACGACCGCACGGGGAATGACGGCGGGTTCAAGTGGCAGTCAGCCTAACACAAATATGTGCATGATCGATCTCGTAGGTCATTGTAACTTCGTGGCTGGAACCACTGCCGAAGAGGTGTTCAACCCAGCCGTCATAGTATGAGCACAGTCTTCTGTTTCCCCTCGGCGCAGTTGTTCTTGGATGTTGGTGTTTGGCACGAGACCTGTATCCTGAAGGGCGAAATTCGTCACTCCATCATATTGTACCGGTAATGAGCTTCCCCTGACGTCCGTAGCACTATATCACAGTCTACCTGACGACTGGTACGAGGCCTACGTGTGAAGTCGACCTTCGATTGAAGAGAGGAACCCCCATGGCTCCATGTCATCCAGCGTGGCATCCTCTAACGCGCTTGTCACTTCTGCTGCTAAATTCTATCAATAGTCCCAATCTGCAACCAATGCGGAACTAAGTTTGGGCCGCCCTGTTTCCATTCTGCATGAGTTGGTATCTGAAAGTTGTAGATGCTCGCATCGTTACCAACGGCGCAAACCGGCTCGTGTGACTAGGCGCCGTCACTGACTGCAAGCATCGCGCGCGATTCCTATATCCGCTTAAGTGAACCCCACGGGCTGCGAGAAAGCCGTTGCAAACCATCATCGTAACGGGCCGGCCTGGCAAGTATATTGTGCGACGTAAATCGAGGTCTTCCTACCACTGCACGGCGGCGGCAGCTGTTGTGCCGTCGACGTGCCTGATGCACCAGACCTCGTCGTAACGAAGGCGTCCATCACGGAATACATGCCCTCGGGCTACACACACACATTGCGATTTCTATAAATTCGCCTCAACCTAGGCTGTGTGTTTTGAGGTTTTGCTCCTCTAAGGACTGTCAGAGACGTGCTACTCCAACCACCCAGCCAGGCACCTATTCCGAAACCCAAATTCATCGCCTGCTCAAACTGCAACAAGCATCACCACTCTCAGGGGAAGCAACTAGCGGAGGTGACTCACTGCTGACAACATGTGCGAGCGATTCGAATACTACGAGCAGTGCCGCTTCTGCCATCGCAAGAGGCTCCTGCGCCGTACCCCCCCTCGTCCATGCTACTTCATCAACACGAGGTACCCGAATAACCCGGACGCTCACATTGGCGAGTGCCCTGACGGCATCAAACTGAGGTTGAGCGTCGAGATGCTTCCAGAGCGATGCCGATTCTGCGTCCGGGAACAGGAAGCGGCAAAGCGACAACGTCGTTGATCGAGCCCCATGTCGTGACGCACTGCAGGATTTCGGAGAGGTTGGTTCAAGGGCAGTGATATGGGCTTGGGGACGTTGGTGGTTTAACTCTTCGCCCTGGTGGCCTACATAAATCGATCGTCCACAGCATACAATTTCGAGACTCTTCCTTCTGCTAACCTGCACGCGAATGTTGTTCCAGTACCGCCAATCCAACGCCCCAAAAGATCCGTGAGCATTTTGACCAGGGGATAAGACGTCCAACATGTGCGAAAAAGTTGAGCGATACGACCAGTGTCCTACGTGCCACCGGAAGTGGCCGTCTGTCGGTTGGCCGCACCCTGAGGCCTGCGACATGGTCCTCGCGAAGTACGGCCGCGCCTGGGGGTCGTTCATGGGCCTGTGCGGCAAGTTAAACACAAGGCAGATCATCACCACGCAACTCTGCGGCTATTGCTCGTACCGCATCCGCACTGAGGAGGCGAGACGGCGGAGCGGCAGATAGACCTGACTCCTTGCCGTACGTGGAGCTTGCCCGTATGGCCGTCTTGTGCACCATATGGTGACGCACGGCATACAGCGTAGGCGAGGCAGATGCAAATCACTAGAGTAGGCGAGAAAATGGGTTGTTTAACTCATTGCTCTTGCGGCCTATAAATTGATCATCCACAGTATATGCCAAGTTTCTTCTTTTTCCATCTAGATCTATCACACGCACATCATCGCACAAGGCTTGTGTCGATCTCGTGCCAGTAACGCACTACCTCAGCAAAGCACACTCGCAATATGTAGAGCTTTCAAGAGAAAGGAGCTCTGCCCTCAATGCCATATCGTGCGGGGGCTTGGCTGGCTCGAGCCTGATGCCACTGACGCCTGCGTAAAGGTACGCGAGCAGTTTGGTCGCAATTGGAGGCCGAACATGGGAAAATGTGGCTCAATAGAACTGATGGAGATCCTTACCCTTCTTAGCGAGCCCTGCGCCGCCTGCATCCAAGCAGAACAGGAACGAAGACGTTACATAGGCCTGGGCTAGGTTGTTGTGCCCCAGGTTGTGTGTATGGCTATTGTGTGCGTGGATCGAGGCATGTCGTGACTCACGGGATGTAACCAGAATGGGGAGGGCTGATGCAGTGGCAAGTATCGGACCAGGGATGGCGGTTGCTTAACTCTACTTTCGTAGCTAACTTATATATATCGATCTCCTAAAGCCCACCTAAAGCCCATACCATGCTCTGTTTCTGCAATTATATCGACCTTGTTCCAGCATCACTAAACTCTTCCCACCGAGTCGTAGCACCAGTACATGTAACATCCTAGCGGACAACAGAAGAACACAGTCCATCATGTGCGAAGAGGTCGAGAGCCACGAGCAGTGTCCCCAGTGCCATCGCCAATGGTTTGTTGGCCAACTTGACCCTCGGATCTGTGGCTTGTTTCGCGACAAGTACGGCGACAAGTGGCAGGGCCGTCTATGGCACGTAAGAACATGCGAAAGCTTTAACCTCAGGCAAATCGTTCTCATTCTTCTGGTACCCTGCGCGAGGTGTACTCCGGTTAAGAGTGAACATAAACAGGAATAGCGCCCCAGATAGGGCGGGTGCGAACGTCCGGGCTATGGTCGCATGGCCTCCCTGTGCCTCGACCTGGGCAGGTAAGGACGTGCGGCGTGTTGCACGGGGTAGGCCTGACAGAGTAGACATGGAACAGACTGGGGATAGCAGTTGCTTAACACTCAACCCTCGTAACCTATGAAATCGATCTTCTAAGCGTGCCCATCCGGCTTTCATCTCCTACAACAATCTCGCATCGCGCAAGCCTTTCTTCCACTCATCAGCAAGCGGTACTTGACTCACTAGAGACTGGAACAAGCCAACATGGCCTGCAATGTTCGAACAACGTCTTCTAGACGTCGAGTGTCTCGAATGCCATATCATGACGCCTCATGGCCAGCCTGAACCTCGCATCTGTGACAAGTTCCTCGAACAGCTTGGTAACCGCAGTTACGAGAACCTGTACCGGGTCAAGTCTTGCGAAAACCATACCGTCAAGCGGGTCGAGCGCGTGGATGAGACGTCTTGCGAGTTGCATGCACGGGTGCTGGGGCACGGGCCCAGCACACGAGTCAGTTTGTAGACATGAAACACAAGCAAAGTCGGTCACTCGAGAGCACGAATAGAGACCAAATGTCCCGCAAAAGTGCCAAGTTGATTGTTTGCTGTAGGCTGGCTGTGGACTCAAAATCGTCGTCTCGTGTAATCACGTTCTTTGTTGAATTAAATCAGCATCCCGTGCTGCTCATCCGAAACATCGCGCCTGTCATGATTGAGCCCATGTCAAAGCTCCGCCGTCACAATGCCGCACAAATTCCTCCCAAACGCCCCTGAGGCTTTGTGCCGATGCTATTGCTCTCGCGAGCATCCGTGTTGTGCGTATAGTGATGCCCCCAACGCCTGTGCTGTCGTAAAAGTCATGCTGTCGTTCCGAGTGACCTTGCTTGGGAGACCCTACACCATTACGCTGAGCGGCGATCCCTCGAGGCAACGCTTCTTAACGCCCACGTCTCCGTCTTCATCAGCGTCCGACTCCTCGTCGAAGCTTGCATTAAAAACTTCGGAGAGTGCCTCGCGCTTTCGCTTGCCGTTGCTCTGCGACTCGCGCCCATCGACACTGCCGCCAACATTTGGCAATTCAGTGTCTGCCTTGGTCTCCCACGTCTCCATCTCAGTAGGGTCAAAGGGTCCAACGATGCCTTCACCTAAAGCTTTGCCTAAGCGCTCTCGGAGACCCAGGATTGGCCAGATAGGCACCCTCGTGTACTCGATCTCGAGGCCGGGAACGCGACCAAACTCGTCGCGCGGTGCCTTGAGCGGGTCGTGAAATCGTTCCAGGAACTTGGCGGTAACATGGCCGGTGTAGACGATAAACTCGGCTTCGTCCACGTCATGAGTCAAGATGTGAAGCTTGATGTCTTCGAACCGTGGACGCGGCAGGGTCGTCTTCGTCGGAGACGGGGTGGCCCACTGAGAGTCCCTCCTAGACGACGGTGGCGGGGCGTTGTAGAAGTGGCGTTGGGCCATGGCGAGGAACATGGCAACAAACTGCACGTCGTGGTCGGGATCCGCAGGTACGAGAAGTCGGGATCTCGCCTGCTGGAGTCGGAAGACCGGTGCGTTCCAGCTCCGCCCGGGGCCCGGGGCAATGCGGAAGAGAGTTCTCCGAACCACGGCCAACTGGTTCCGGCTGATGTAACACATCATGGGCAGGCCGGCGGGGTTGTGCGCCGTGGGGGTGGAGGGGCCGTAGGAGTCGGCGGGGCGGGTCGATATGGTTGTGAAGGAGGCCTGGGAGGACTTGGCGCTCTCCAGAGGGAAATTCCACATGACCTGGGTGCGGACCGCATCACGATAGACCCGGTCGCCGAAGAACAGGTGGAGCTCCGGCAGGAACAGCGGCTTGCCGAAGGCGCCGGGCCAAAGGGTTGACAGGATTGTCTTGATGAAGCTCGACGTCATGACGGGGTGCGGCGAGCCAGGTGTTAGGATCTCCGTCAGCGAGTCGCTCAGCGACGTGATTGTCTGCGACGGCTCCATGTGGCCCTTGGTCGGTCTGGGCGGCGACTCAGGCACGTTGAGCGGCGAGGGAGAGTCGCAACGCGGCAGCTTGTTGAAGCGCGCCCCGAGGAGCTCGGCGTGCTTGTCCGTCCAGCAAATGGGCCGAACAAAGAGCGACGCGCCTTCATGCTCGTGGAGGATGTCGTAGATGGAGTCCTTGGCTGGGCGGAAGATGCGGACGGCACGACGCCTGCGACGTTTGCTGACGGGCGTTGGGGGCGGTGGGCACATGGGGGCCGCTTCGTTGGCCGCCGTTATGGCCATGTCCGCGTCGATGACAGTCTCTGCTGGGAGCTGCGTCGTGGAAGGTGTTTCCGCAGGAGACGGCAGAGGAGCCAGACCCCGATCCTTGGGCGGAAGGAACGACGCGGGACTGACCATGGCGCGCAGATGTGCGACGATGGTGTTGTGCTGAAAGAGGGAGCTGAGCAGGGGGCGTCAGCGGGGAGGGCGGGCTTTTGGAGAATGGAGAAGGAGCAGCAGGCGGGCAGGCGGGGACTGACTCCAGTATCAGCATTGAGATGCCAGCCTTGGATGAGTTGCTCGTCAAAGTTTGTCTGCGCCGTGCTTGCTCGCCACGGGGCGACCTGTGACTCTGGCCGCGATGACGCGCTCGGGGCCTTGCTGGGCAGCGAACGGACCGATCCCTGCTGTTTACCCGCCGCGAGCGCAGGGCGCACGAGAGTTTGCACTAGTGGAGGTGAGGCGCGCACGGCCAGGCCCACCGAACGCGGGCGGGCAGAAAACACGAAAGGCGGTGCGTTGGAAGGGCGTTGCGCGCAAGGAACTCCCAGACGCAAACGGCGAGCAGGGGGAAAAAAATTGGATGATGGAGGTGAGCGACGAGATCGCGGTGAGACCGGGCGGGAGCGGGCAAGAAGGGGAGGCGCGACACAAGGGCGGCGAGATTGGGCTCTTGTACTCGCGCACTTGCATGTTGGTACCCCAGCCCGCCGACGGCCGCTAACCCGACTCTCTCGCCAGCGCTGGTCTGCTGCCCTGTGAAAGTACGCCTGTGGCCGCACAGGCAGGTCGGCGCCCTGAGGGGGGCCTGTGCTAGCGCTTGGGTCGGCAGCCTAAGTCGCTGCAGCCTGGTTGGCTGGTGGCGTGTCACAAGGGCGTACGCGTTCTACGGGTGGGTCGGGTGCTCGGGGAGGCGCGATCGTTGAGCGACTTCACGTGACTCCAGGCAGCCGGTGTGGAATCCGACGTTGCCAGGCTTGCACGCCAGCTGGTGTGGCAAATGCGCTGTGGCCGTGCAGCTCGCTCCGGCCGCCACGCCACAGGTCAGCTCATGCTCTGTAGGTTGCATTATTTTGTGCAGCGCACAACGGCCTGGGACCGTCTGACTGCCTGCCCCACACATTGACGACAGCTCCTCGACCACCACCACCACCACCATCACAGCCCCGCCGGCCACCCCGTTGTCCGCGCAAGACAGCTTCACTGAACAGCACTCACGTCAGTCGCCGTTCAAGATGCCGGTATGTCAGCGCCTCCCACGTCCCATGCACTATCCGAATGCGATTGCTGCATCGCGACACAGCATGGCCTTGCGCGCGCCCGCCATCTCCATGACGAAGCACCACCCCGTCAGCTAACCACTCTCCGTCTCTCCGTCTCTCAGGCCTACAACTCCGTCTTCAACGAGGACCCGAACCCTCCCCGCCTCATCGGCAACTTCCCGCTCCTCCCGCTGCGCACCAAGACCCGCGGCCCGGCCTACACCCTCCCCCTCGACCCCTCCCTGCCGCCCGCCGAGTCCCCCGACCCGGACAGCGAGAGCTACGACATCCTCGACGAGGTGCTGTCGCTCTTCCGCGCAAACACCTTCTTCCGCAACTTTGAGATACAGGGCCCCGCCGACAGACTCCTCGTCTACGGTATCTGGTTCCTCAGCGACTGCCTGTCCAAGATCAAGCCTCACGCGACCGTCCGCGAGGCCCAGAAGGATGTCATGAACCTGGCGCTCGACCTCAACTTTGCCATTCCCGGCGACCCGGCATTCCCGCTGAACCAGGTATGCTCTTATTCCATATGCTCATGTCCCCTCCACATGGGCGATGATGAACTCTGTCCCTTATGTCGGTGTACTGACTGCGCGCGCAGATGTACGAGGCGCCCAGGGACCGACAGGACGCCGAGCAGCTCAAGCAGTACATGTCGCAGGTGCGGCAAGAGCTCGCGACCCGGTTACTCGCCAGGGTTTACGCCGACGACGAATCCAAGCCCAGCAAGTGGTGGCTGAGCTTCACCAAGAGAAAGTTCATGGGCAAGGCGCTGTAGCTTGCCAATCGCGTGGCGTAATAGAGCAATGGATACATCAGTCACATTACATGACCACAAACACTGCTCTGTGGGTATGGCCTCGGCGCGTTGAAACTCGAATTAGATCAGTCCTCTCGAGGACAACCATCTATCCAGGGGTATCTCCTTATGATGGCTCTATACGCCTTCCGTGATGCAACTGTATCCCAAAGATTCGCCCATACACGGTCTGCCATGCTCACTCTGTCCTCTTCTTCTGAAATTTGCCTCGCGCAGATATCCTTCCTTCGGCCGGCAGCGCCCTCCATCCCGTAAAGACGTAGCCCTCAGCGCCGCCTCTTGCCGTCATCATCGGGTGCGTCCTGCCCGGAAGCACCTGCCAACGCCTCGCTCTGCTAGTCTGCACGCTCGCACCCAGCACCAGCGTCGGGTTGATAGGGTATTCAACGCTACCCTCCCACGTATCTAGCTCGGTGACGGACTTGCCTTCGGTTCCTGCAGGCGGGGACTGTATCCAGGCGGCGCGGCGCGCGATGCTGAAGCAGTCGGCCAGCTGGGTGAGCGGCTCGATGGACGGTGAGAAGATGGCGATCGGGCTTCCGCCAGCGAGAAGTGGTAGTACGTGGCGCAGAATTGAGATTGGGTCCATGGTGCTAGCCACAGCGAGACCGGAAAAGCCGCCAGCGCGAGCGGTATCAACAATCTGACGCGTACGCGCCCATCGCCGTCGCTTACGGTGGTAATTGCCTCGGCGGTTTGTCTTCCATGAGGCGAGCTCTTCTGGTGTGGCGTCGGCCGGCTTGTCGGAGTAGGCGCCATCCTCCTCGGGCTTGACTAGCTGGAGCCAAGATACTGGTAGCAGATGTGTGAAGAGTGGGTGGTAGGGATAAGGCGGGTTGGGGTCGCTGGCATCATAGTCAAAATACCGAAGGAGTGAGAGATTGGGTTGGGAGTTGGAGTGGATGAGGGTGATGTTGTTGGTGAGGGCGTAGTGGTCGTCGAGGTCGTCGCGGCGAGGCCGCTTGCGGGGATTCCGCAGCGCTTTGGGAGACGAAGGCGCAGCCGCGGGTTCTCCATCACCATTGCCATCTTCCTGCGCTGCCGGGCCCTGAGTAGATTCCGCCGCCTGCGCGTCATCGTGCTCGCCTTGATCATCTTCAGCCTGCGGATAAAGAATCCCCATTCTTTCCGCCATTGAAGCGACCATCAGGCCGCCAGTGTCGTCGATAGCCAGCCACCGTCCACCATGGGGTTCCTTCATCCCTTCGACCGGCGAGCCCCCGAAGTGTACATCGGCCCAGCATCCTACTAGAGCCATGGTCTCCTGTCGCAGCTCCATGATCTTGCTCGCGTCCTTGTCCTCGAGCATCCAGTACGCGAGCATCGGGACGTCGAGCGGCAAGACTGTGAATCGCCGCAGAAATTTGCGTTCCTTGAGAAGCTTATACTTTGACAGAGAATAGGACGTCTTCTGGTCGAGCGCCGTGTGCGACAGCATCAGCTTTGCAATCAGCTCCTTGCCTGCTGCCGTGCCGTTGCGCTTGAGTTCCTCGATCTCGGCCGGAGTGAGCGTCTGTCGCGCAGAGTCGTCGATGATTTCGCGATTCGATCGGGCAATGACAGTGCCGCTCTCATCCACCAGCGCAAGCTCCTCGCCGTCGGCAGGGACAATCACGTCCTCGCCATTGGCGGCAGCCTCCTCTGCCCTCGTCTCGGCCAGCACGTCGGCATTGAGCTCGATGCCGGGCACGACTCGTAACCGCGAGAAGTTCTCGCCCTCACGCTTGTCTTGTACTTCGTACGTGAGGTGAAACGGCCGCTCGATAATGAGGTTGCTCGGGAACGCGCCGTATTTGCCTAGCGAGATCGTGCTGCGCGGTGTCAGTCACTGGAGTAGCAGGGGTGTTGTCGCCGGGAAACGAACGTATTTGGTGTTACTTGGAGGACTCGGACATTGTCACTGGGTAGTCGCAATGCCACCCAGCCGTTTGGCTGGACCGTATTGCTCTGCATGGCGGAAGACGGTGAATTGATTGAATGTGATCGATTCGCAACCAGCGACAGAAAAAAAGTTGGGCTTGGGGAAGATGCGCTCACCGCGGTGAGCCCCGCAAATGCGAAGGCTCCACTTCGGTCAGCCAGCTCACCTTGGTCGATTTGGATCATCTGGTCTTTGCCACAGTGATCCTTTTCACAAAACACTCCAGGGAGTCTGAACTCACGGCATACAACTCATTCCGTATTCGCCAGAACATGCTAAGCTCACTTTCAAATACATAGTGAGTCGCGTCTTTCACGCAGTCTCATTCCTTTCGCTTCTTTTCACCCTGCTGCAGCTTCCCGGCGTACGGGCTACACAAGTCACCAAGCAAGGCCACCAGGCCGAAGAACGCATACAATATGATACTGATGAATCCAAAGAAAATGAAAGGGATGATGGTGTAGGTTGTAAGATCTGTGCACCGAGTCAGCAAGTTCTCAGAGGTACGCTGAGGGCAATACTCACAGACACCGCCTCCAGAGCGCTTCACGACGTCGTACAGTTCGCCGCGCATGATCTTCTCGGCGCCGGCTTCCCACTTCCACGGTCCGACGAGGCGGAACTTGGGGTTGAAGTTGGATCCCATGGCCCAGGTGAAGAACAGCTTCCAACCCTTGCTCATGACGTATGAGACAGTCGGCGCGGCACCCATGTCGACGGCTAGCTGGTAGGCGTACGCCTCGTGGTCGACTCCCCTCTTCGAGTTGAAGAAGTCGTATCCTGCGCGTGGGTTAAGCTTATAGCTGACTTCGTACGCCGGGACCGAGTCAGGGCTCTGCGTCCGTGGCACTTGTGCTGGGAAGTGGTTCTGGAGAAGGCGGAGGACCCAGAATTGGGCCTGCAGCTCGGCCAGGGGAGGCATGGCTCCGATCGATGGCCGGACGAAGCCGATGAAGCCTACCGTCACGTCGCCCTCCTTGTATACCCAGCGCACGTTGGCTTCTTCCACCACGGGGTACCCCTTGTCGAGGAACCAGAAGTTGGTATTGTAGCCGGTTGCCAGGACGATCACATCGGGCTTGAATCGCCGCTCCGGTGTATTCGTCCCCTCAATGGACAAGTTCATGTATCCGTCCTCACCAATCTCGGTAGGCCAGCTGGCGACATCAATCCTGCGTCCTTTAGTATCCTTGCGCTCAACGTTGATGATGGACTCGCGCAGCCTATTCCACCATGACTGCGATCGGTGGCCTTCGGAGATGTATGGCAGGGCGCGTGCTGACTTGCAAAGAAAGACTGCGCACGTTAACACGGCACGTTCACGTCCTACAAGATATGCCGAACTTACTGGAGTCGACGTTGCGGCGCTCTCTGCTGATCTGGCCCACCCACTGGTCGGGGCCCTCCTCCGTGCCGGAGATGAGTACATGCATCTTCTTTATCCACTGATCGTACGCGAGCCAGAGGAGCTGACTCCTCTGGAGGACCGGGTGGGCGTACGCGGTGTCGAACAGGCTCGCCACTGACGTGTCTACCGGTTTGTTGGGCCGGCTCGGCAGCTTCTGGCCTGCTCGCAACGGCGTCGGGATGATCTAGGCAGAACCCCCATGCGTGTCAGTGCCACACGGGGTTTCAAGGGGCCGATGGATCTGAGACATACCTTGGGCGCACAGAAAAAGCCGTCGCGATGGCACAACGTCACCGAGGCCGTCGGGGCCGTGACGGCGAGGTGCGCAATGTCCATGCCCGTCTCGCCGGCGCCGCAGACGACGACGTGCGTGTCCTTGCCAAACTGCGCACGCGTCTTGAACATGGACGAGTGCATGACGGACGGGACGTGTTCGATGCCCGGGATCGCCGGCACGTGGGGGTTCTCGTGGTTTCCGGAGCACACGGCAACAGCGTCGCACTCCCACGAGAACTTCTCGCCATTTGCCCTCTGGACGTCAAGGACGTGTCCGACCCCGTGGGTCCCTCGCCTAACCAGCCGGACCGTGGAGTTGCACTCGACGAGCCCGTCGATCTTAAAGGCCTTTGCATAGTCGTTCAGGTACTTGACGTAAACCTCGGGTGTGACAAAGTCGGCGGCATCGAGGGGGAGCCGAAAGTCGGAGAAGGCCGTCAGGTACTTGGACGAGACAAGCTGAAGTCTGGTTAGCGAAAGCTGAATCTGAGACTCGACGGGCCCCCAGGTTGACAGGCACCAGCTTGAGAGGAAGCGTACCTCTGCCTCTTCATATACCCTCTTGACGAAAGTGCCTCCAATGCATTTGGTAGACTCGAACAATCGAACTTCGATGGGGTCAATGGGAAAGAATTCATGGGCGGTTGCCAGGAACTTGAGCGTCGCGAGACCGCCCGGTCCGCCGCCTATAACGGCAACCTTCATCGTGGCCGGAGGGGGGCGGTAAGTCACAAGCCAGAGGGCTCAGAGATGTGAGTGTAGATGATGCACTCGTCCCTGATGGTTGACTTTACTTCGTATAGATGTTTTTGCCTGAAAGAGCAGCGAGATGACGAGACTTGACGGTCAGATTCCTCATGGGTGAGAAGGCGTCCTATGCAGCGGCAGCACAGGGAAATGAAGTGAGACTATATAGCGAAGTATGTCTATCAGCCCTGTATAGAGTGAAACCCGCTGAGTCCGCTCTGGAGTAACGCGGTCCATCTTTGGGGTGTCATTTACAGGTCGTAGTGCGGGCGCCGAGAGCTGAACCGTGCAGACGAAACTCCGACCGCTCACTCACACTTCCGCCGTCGACGCGAAACAAGCCCCCCGGAGATGGAAGGTTCGTACGGAAAGCAGGAGGGTCACATCCAGCGACCCGGCGGGTAGGTTCGCACGCGGCGGATGGAGCTGCTCAGGACAGTATCAACACCCGCCACGTGCGCACGCGGGAGCAACAAGTCGGATCTGCGGGAGCAGGCCGACTGCCTGACGGAGGGAGGAGGAGGCCGGGCCGAATATTCCCAAGGCGAGACATGGTGCCGAGGGAGCGAATGCAACGTGAGCGAAAAGTCGTACGTCCGCCTAGCCTTCCTCTTCGGGTCTCGCTTTCGTCGTTGCGCTCAGGATGGGGTCGACGGACCCGACCCATCGTCGACTCGCGCCATCGGGTCCATGCTCAGGCTGAAACAATTGCGTGTCTAACAGTCCCGTGTAGACTATACGGTGCCTACAGGGCAGTGGCCGGTTTACGAGCTCATGCTATTTGCATTTTCAGATTCGCGTTCTGTGAAATCGGGGTCGTCGAGGACGGTGAGCGCCTGTGCTTGAGACTCGTGGAGAGGAGTCAGATAACCTCATGCAGCGCGAGGTAGATGGTACGGAACTACGGATCCTTGATGATGCCGGCCAAGTCAACCGTCTCAACACAATAATATGGACTTGAGTCTCAATTGCCTTATTTGAGCGCCCCCATACACATTGGGGTTGCCACCGAGGTCGTTCTCATAGCGTTTTGCGTCAGCAGCGCCGCTCCCCTTCCGTCTCAGTAAGGCGACGATCAAATCTTTCTCAGAGGCACTTGCCATGTACACCCTTATCGACGATCACCACGGGTCCAGAATTCTGTCGTCTACTCAGCTCACATGGCCCACGAGAATGTCGCCCACTGAGAGCACGCCCTCGTGGCTGGTGCTGGACGCCGGACGCAGGACGCACGTCAATCCTCAGCGAGTTCCGCGAGAGCCTCGTGCACTGACCCCTCTGACCCGACTATTTCGCGCCAACAATTCCATCCACGTTCGAGAAGCATGTCATCTCGACTCACGGACTCTGCAGGGCCTCCACTTTCGACAAGAGGAGCGCTATTCGTAGAGCTAACTTTTGCTAGTTGTAGAGCCCGCCCTACAGCAGCAACAACGGCAGCAACGGTAGCAACGGCAGCAACGGTAGCAACGACAGCAACGGTAGCAACGACAGCAACGGTAGCAACGACAGCAACGGTAGCAACGACAGCAACGGTAGCAACGACAGCAACGGTAGCAACGACAGCAACGGTAGCAACGACAGCAATGTCAGCAACGATGGGAACAGTAGAAAACCACGTGCAATAGGCAGAGCGCCGCTATCGTCTCATACCTGCACACCAAAAATCGCTGGCGCAGCAGCATCAAATGGGGGTAGGGCGCGGCCGCGAAAAAATGTAGGACGGCTCTACAACTAGCAAAAGTTGGCTCTACGAATAGCACTCCTCTTCAACAAACCTCGATGAGATTCCTTTACCAATAGAGACCCATCGACGATGCGGTGGATACCGTGCGACGGGAGCGTTGAGACGAAACGACGATGCGCGAGGGTGGGACAGGCCACGAGGTGCAAGCCTCAAAATGCACGGAAGCGCAGCGATTGGTTGCCATGAGCCGTGGCTGAGAGGGCGGCCCTTAAGCTGTCTTCACCACTCGCATTCTGGGCACAAAAATACATTTCCATCTCAGCTCTGGGGGTCGAGCGGCGGCGACTGGACCCACGATATGGAGGCTGTGAGGTCTGGTGTAAGTCTGTAACCACCCCTTCAATCGGCTGCACTGTCCGCGGATGCCGGCTTGGACGAAGCCCAGTTGACCCCGACTATGGACTTGCAAATATTGCCAGGGACCTTTAGTCGTTGCCTCTTTTCTTCATCCGAGAAATTCGCACAGGTCAACCTGTGCAACGCAAGGTGAGGGAACCAGACGGAGCGGGTCCGAGAACCTGGAATGGGACAATGAGCGACGCCACCAACCATTCACGGGGCAATGGATCCAAGCCGTGGATGACTGCGTTCTAGAAGCGGGACGCGGACGGGAATATGCGGGACGAGCGGTGTCGCGACCCGGCTGCAGGGATCAATGGCAACGTTCAGGCTGCCCGCGTCTTTCGGTCACGCATGCGAGGCACATCACAGCGAAGACGCTCGCCGTTCGCATCCGGCAAACTTGAGAGCGGTTGGACAGAAGTCACAGTGAGACTCTAGCTGTGCCGACTCTAAACGGAAAGCCAGCATCGCTTCTTGGTGGTGTCCTCGGACACCGCCTGTTGCATGTACAGTCTGGTAGCCGCCTCAGAGTCCCATCCATCCCTCGGTGGCATCGGCATCGCCCTGCTTTCCACAGCTGGCACCTAAACCCTGTAAAGTGCAGCCCTTTGCACCTGGCGTGGCTCATAGGTGTCATCTCTTCCTGCTGTAGGCGCCGTTGCGTTAGTTTTCGCACGCTTGTCGGGTCGCACATAACGGGGCTGCGGGCGCTCCAAGGGGGGTCCGAGTCGCACAGATGCCACGCGCGACGGCGGCATCTGTCAGATGATGCCGGAGCGCGCGTTTTGGCAGGCTAATCGGCTGTTGTGCGCGGCGAATTCAGCTGTGAGAGTTCGCCTTGCTGGGCGAAGGGCGCCCGCGGCTGCGTGGTTGTGCCACGTCATAAATCTTATGTTCCCAGGTGCGCCGAAGATGGTTCTGGTGTTTCTCAGGGACTGGAGCTATATGGCTTCTCCGACATGACCGGGCGACCGCGAAATCAGTCAAGCTAACAACATGCTGGGGCATCACCATGTATAATAACCATGCCGCGGTCATACTGTGCTGTACTGCTTGAACTAACGTTTAGGAGATTGTCTTTGAGGTCTCAATCGCCGTCCTTGGCTCTGCTTGGGAGCCATTTGGAGCAGGACATGACTTTTACTCACACCAAATGCAAGTTCGAGCATTGTTATGTCAAAGAGCAGTCACTGAATCCGATGCAGGCGAGAGTATGAAAGTGGCCCATTGTTAATTTCCTTAAGCCTCCAACGGGGCCGTGATCGACTACGACCTCCCCTGCTTCTCAAACCAATCCGCAATCTCGCCCACGTTACGGTCAACACAGTCCGGCTGATCGTAATGTTGAAAATGCGACACTTCGTTGTTCCAGACAAGCTTTTTGTTCTTGGTGGGAATTGAATCGAAATGTCGCTTGGCTGCCGCGGCATTCATGCAGTTATCTCCGTGGATTATAAGGGCGGGTTTGTTCAGCTTCGCCACGCCGGGTACAGTGGTGTAACTGAAGTGATCCAAGTCGCTCATCACCGCGTAGCGGTTCTCAAAGTTCTTGAGCGTCCAGGGCCCGTACCATGACCAGACGACAGGGCCTGGGAGGCCGGCAAGAGACCCAGTCGTAGGGTCGGCAGCCTTTGGATCAACTAACGGCTGGTAGACGACTTCGCCGGTCTTCTCGTACAGGTCCCGAGCCTTTTGCGCTCGTTCAAGTCGTGCATTGTAGAGTGCCTCGCCTTGCTCCGGGGTCGGCATCTTCATCGACGCAATGTCGGCGCCCGGCTCCCAGGCGACGCAGCCGGAACAGATCATGTAGATGTCGGTTTCGCGATCGCGGAAATAACCCGTGACCGAGGCAACTGCCTTTACTCGATCGTCGTACGAGGCAATGTCCAGAGATTCGGGCCCGCCTTGGCAAATCCCAACGAGGAAAAGGTTCGATTTGTCCACGTCGCCTCGACTCACAAGGTAGTCGAGTCCCGAAACGGCGTCTTCGTTCTTCATCTTGGGGTTCTCAAGTCGCCGCGGCATTCCGGTGCTCTCGCCAACGGTGCGAGGGTCAAAGATCAAGGCGGCGTAGCCCTCGTCAGCCAGCCGCGTCGCATACTGTAGAGGTGCCTGCTCTTTGACGAAAGAGTAGGGTCCAATAAGGACGACTCCGGGCGGGTTGGAGACATTTGTCGGGCGATAAAGTATGCCTGCGATGGTCTCTCCGTGAGATGGATAAGTCACCTTCTCGGTGGTATATTGGCCGTGCCCAACCATGGTGCTTTCAGATTGTAGAAGAAAGTCAAGAAGTTGTTGTACAGGTAGATTTGATAGAACTGATAAAAAAGCCAGGCAGAGGCATTCAGCCTTGAAACGCGTATTTATAATTGCCGTACTTCTGGCTCCCATGTAAACACCATCACCTATCGGGAACGCAGCGGACAGCAGTTACAACTAGTTTTCGGCGTTACGATGAAGGTCAACCCGGCGGCTTGGTTTACTCCGCGCCGCTTGGACATACGGCAGTGACAAAACCGGCTTTCGGCGTTAGATCCACAATTCCCTTCGGCATCGGAGGCCCACACGAACACTGACGCCTCCCGGGGCGTGCAGCAGCTGAGAAGCTGTGCAGCACGACCGGCGCAATCACACAAGGCCGCGACGCCAGGACAGTTCATCCCGCACAGTACGAGCACCCGTCTAGTGTCATGGACTCCATGGGACATACATGGCGGGTTTGCCTCACCCTTCGGCGGACCCGGGACGGTACCCACATTTATCCCCGATTGCGGGTCACCGACCACGCCCCGCGACGGAAGGCAACGCTAAATTGAGGCAGAGACAGATTATCGCCGGGTATGGATGTCGATCGCCGACGCATGTTGGAAGTTAGGTTGTGCTTGGGCGCGCGGCCCGCAAGAGTCGAATTCGATGAGAGTCTCTTTCAGTGCAAGACGTTGCTGACGAGTAAGTGAGGACTGTAGCCTTCCGCCGCCGAATTGCTGCTTTTCCAGGTGGTTGCTTGTATGTACTGGTCTCCTTGCTAAACGTGGGGTCTCTAGTGGGTTCACGAAACGTTGCTAGATTGCCGTGTCCATGATTGTCCTTCTTGACGACGATGATTGATAGTCGGTGCCTGGACCATCACTCCAGAACTACACCTGGTCCGTACCAGGTCAAAAAGAAAAGAAAATACATTGCACTGCCGAAACAGAAGTAGAGACCCCAATCGACCTAACCAGGCATCATCAACAAAGAAACAGCTGGCCCGTATCTGGGGCGCGCCTCCTTCACGTAAGGTCGTCCATCAGCTGCCAAAAGCTATCGTGTGCTGGCTCGCCACATTGCTCCTGCCTAGGAACAGCCGTATCTGTCTGCTTGAGAGCTTCACTCTTTCCAAGCAGGTCTTGATAGACAAGATCAAATAGTGGCTCTTGCCGCAGCTGATTGTCCAAATCCTGCTTGGTATTCGCCATTGCGCCCGTAACCTGAAGAATTTCTTGTCCAGCATAATCTCCAGAGGGTATCTGCGCGACACGGTTGAAATTTCCCGAATCGTCGGTATAAAGGGCCGGGGGGTCTGGAATGGAGATGCAACTCAACACTTTCTGATACAGGGCCTGTACCACATCGTAAGCCAGGCCGGCCATGGTGTTTCGCGCTCTCATTGCATCCAGCCTCGCCAAGCCCCATTGCATGCATTTCATCGATGCTGGTAGGAGCTCCAGGTTGTCGCTCGGGAAGCCAAGGTATGTCGCTGCAACGAGCACCATAGCATCGAATGTAGCAAAAACAAGCGTGAATGACATGTGCATGTGAGATCCAGCTTGGCTGAACAGTCTGTTCTGCGACTCGAGCATCTGCAAGGCGGCCTTGAGGGCCTCCACGCGACTTGTGGAGAGGGAGGACATGAAAGGACGATGCAACGCGAGTAAGACAAAATAAACCTCAGTGATGAGCGTCTCGCGAGCGGCAGGGAGCCACGGATACTTGCAGTCAAGCGTAGGGGAGGGGGAGGTAGCCCATGCTGGAAGCCGGGAGATGTTGCTCACGACGGCGTTGTGTATCTTCTGGACCGTTTCTTGAGCGATCTTGCTTGTGACCTCAAGGTCATGAATGTCCTGAAGATACTTGAAGGCAGCATGATAGCCGCAGAGTATGATGTCAAATGGGGACAATATCACCTCTTGCTGGTCTTGCGGCGGGGATGCCGTCGGCGGGCTCGTTGAACTCACGACGCGTGGATCCAGTCTTGTAGCCATGGGCCGTCCGAGAACAACGGCCATGTGTGCGTCCCAGAGGTGCAAAACTAGCCACAGCTTTCTCCTCAATTTCACCTCTCGCGGCTTGCTGGCATCTGAAGCGACTTTGTTCGCATCGTACGGGCTGAGCTGGTGCAGGCCAAGCTCTTGAGCGTCTCGGATGGTGCTCCCAAGTGTATGCCAGGATTCAATAACAGAGCCAATGCTCTTCTCGAAGCATGCCTTCATCAGACCAGCCTGGATCTTCGATAACGGCATGTCTCGGCTCCCGAGCATACACATGATCCGATGCCCAGCAGTGCTATAGTCCGAGGCCAGGTCGGAAAAGTCGATGTCGGGCGCATATTTGAGGTCGTCCAGTATGTCATCGTATTGGACCGGTTGGTATAGCAGTGCGAGGGCGAGGACTTGAAGGAGTAGTGCCGGGAAATATCGTGTGTTGACGGGCAAGTACTCCGGACCCTGCTTCAGCGCAGTATACGAGACCTGGTCCCAGTCCGATAGTTCGTCCCGGAATATTGCCTCTTCGATAACATCGTAGTGCCAAGCGACGTTTGTGAAGAACGAATGAACTAGGATGTTCACATATTTCCGGTGTGGTATTTCCCTAATGAGACCGAGGTACTGAGCCGCCGCGTCGTTGTTTCGCCGGCTGTTGGCGAAGGTCGCCGGGTTGCGATCCGGCTCTCCGAGTTGCGACACAATCTTGAAGGTTCCTGTACTGCAACTGCTGGAGTATCCCAGCTGTCTCGACATCAATTGATCGATCACGGCCTCCGAGCCTGGCCTGGTGTCGGAAGGGATCTGAGATATTGACGCGTTCTCGATTGTCCCTAGTTCTGTCGTGATCGACTCGTAAGACATATACTCCTCCGCGGTGTGCTCATACAAGCAGATTTCCTACGATATGTCAGGACAAGTCGATGCACTGATGGGCCAAAAGATCGTACGGTCTTGCCCCGTCGGGTGCAGTGGAAACAGGGCTGCTGCCGGTCGCACTGATGCTAGTTAGATGATAATCTGGTCAAATCCCGGCCGTGAAACGCACTTTCTGTTTGCGCCTATGGCATTCGGAGCAAGAAACTGTCGGGCGCTTGCGCTTGCGCGGCAGCTGGGCGTCAGACGCATTTGCGTACGAACCAAGCATGGTGAATACCCAAACAAAGACGTCGGAGGTTCATGAAAAGGCGAGGAGCCGTTGATGTCTTACGGACTTTAGGTGATCGCGCGCCTGCAAAGCGAAGGCGGGGCCTAAAAGACGTATCGGGCGCCGTGCATTCAACGGTTACGAGGCCCATGCAATATTATGTCAGCGCGCCGCCTGTCACTAAACTTTAGTGGATGGAGCGCTGATCTGCCCGCTGGGCTGTCTTCAAACCTGGGCTGCTGGACGGACTGCCTGTTAGATTGGCTGCTTCATTACCTACGATCTTGATCAAGATTCGAGAGCATCTGTTCCCACCAAATCACTGGGAACACTATACGCCGGATGTGAGTGTCGAGTAACGCAATCTCTGGTGCGAGGCCGTTGGGGATCTTGAAGGTAAAGCGCGGTGGGCAGCGATGGTAGCGTAGGTATCCGCTGTAAGACGTGGATGTCACAGTCACAGTCTCACAGACACCGCAATGTGTCACCTTGATGTGTATGTACGAGCTCTATATGTAGTATGTACGTGTAAAACAAGCATGAGCCCAGCCTGCAGCTCCGCTAACAACCCGATGTGCGCCAGCCATGAAGCCCTTCTACCAACGAGGGCAGTTGATGATGAAACCCATGAGAATGCCCGAGATGAGACCAGCCACGGGCACCGTGATGAACCAGCCGAGGTAGATCCACGCGACCATCCGCCAGTTGATTGCCCGCCAGTCGCCGTTGCAGAGGCCGACACCTACAATGGCACCGGTGATGCACTGCGTTGTCGAGACGGGAAGCTCTGCAGACCAATTAGTATGGCACTTCACGATCAAGCACCTAATATAGGCAGCATACCAAGACGAGTGGCCACAATGACCGTGATGACGGAGCCCAGCTCCATGGAAAAGCCACGCGCCGGCGACATGAGCGTCACTCGGTTGCCCAGGTTTCGCATGATGTGATAGCCGTACGTCCAGAGACCAATGACGATGCCCACGCCGCCAAAGGCCAAAATCCACAGCGGCACGTTGGCTCCCTTGAGAGGAACCGCGCCGCTCTGCCAGATCTGGAAGATGGAGGCATATGGGCCGACGGCATTAGCGACGTCATTGGCGCCGTGGGTGAATGATGCAGCCGACGCGGTCATGATCTGGAGGAACGTGTAGAGGAATTCGGTACGGTTGTCGTAGTGCTTCGCGTGCGCGTGGATCTCTTCAACATCACCCGCGATGACGGACTTGTCCTTTTGCGAGCTGACAATGTCTTGATCGACGCCACGAAGAACAAGCCATTTCATGAACCACCACATGTAGGCGCGAGTATGCCATGGGGCATCCGGCTTGGGACCAACGAGGGATTTGTGAGTGGGCGCAGAGTCCTCGGGGCCCGGGGCAGGAGTCTCAGACCCAGTAGCCGTCTTCTCATGCTGGCCCTCGATGTCATTGGTGGCGGCGGCGGCAGTGCGTGCTCGGCGAGCGTCAAGCTCCTCCCGTGTCAGGTGGCCTTCGTAGAAGTTGCGCACAACGCCCTTGAAATCGGCAGGCGGCGGAGGAACCTCGCCGCGTCGCAGCAGGAATGGCCCCTGTAAGATGTGCCAGGCTTTGAGCTGCCAGTCCTCCTTGACGACGATACGGTACATCCATGGGACGAGGAAGAGGGCCATGAGCAGACCCCAGCCGGCACCAACGGCCACGATGACGCCCGGAATTTGCGCATCGGTGAGGTTGACATCGTAGTCACCGCCCTTCCAGATGAGTAACATGACGATGAGAGAAGCCGTAAGCCAGAAGTATATGGGGACGAGCATCAGACCCTTCATAGTCGGGTTCGATCGTAGAAGGACGCCGCATTTGGTGAGGAGGAATATGCAAGCACCAAAGGCTCCTGCCATCACGGGCGAGATGATCCATGCCATGAAGACCTTTCAAAGAGTGGATGGTCAGCAGTCGAATCATTGCATGTCGCGATCAAAGAACGAACCTGCACCACGCCCTGCTTTAGGTCGACCTTTCCGTTCTTGTAGCCCACCCAAGTGATGCCATCACCACCGAGAGCGGCGACGCCCATACCCAAGACACCGCCAAGGATGGAATGGGTCGTCGAGACGGGCATGCCCAGCCGGGTAGCCATGGTAAGATAGCTTGCGGACGCAATGACAGCGCAGACCATACCGAGCATGAGCAAGGCAGGCTCGTCATTGAAGGCCGTAGTGTCGACAACCTTGGTACGGATGGTGTCCGCCACACGGCCGCCGACACCAAGAGCACCGCTAAATTCCATGACGGAAGCGCCCAGCATAGCCTGCAGGTAGGTGATGGAACGGGAGGAAACTGAGCTGGCCCAGGAGTTGGCGACATCGTTGGCGCCAATGTTCCATGCATCTAGGAACGCAAAGATCGTGCCGACCGCCAGCAGAAAGTCATATTGGTGGAGGGCCATGGTGACGAAGCCGATTAGCCGTCGCTTTAGCCACGCTCTAAGCTTCCCTGAAATAGAAGGGCAACTTAAACGCAATCGGGACCGGAGGCTCGTTCTTTTCAGGTGATCGGTGGACGAGGGCGAAGTGTAGCTTGGGAAAGAGACGACGACCAGGAGCGTAAGTGCCAGGAAAGGTCTATATAGGCCGGACAGGTTCAGGTGGCGGCGCGTCTCTCGGATCATCCAGGAAGGCGGGCAGCACAAAGGATCGGCTTAGAACAGATAGCGGTAGCAAGGCGCAACCCACATGAAGCTGGTCGACCGGCATGTCTAGAGCGGCCAGGTGGAGAGCGGCCAAGACCGCCAACGGGACAGCCGTCTGCACTGACGGGTTCTGTAGACAAGCCGTGGTGGAATTGCCTATTCTCATTGGAGAATCTGCCTTCGAGTCCGCATGTCCGTAACTGCAGCTTGCGCCCCTGAACATCGCTTGCCGAGGTGCCAGGAGGTCCCCGTCGTGGAGCCGTCCAGCATCATGCCAGGGGTGGCGTTAGGACATCGGCAAGTACATTTCGCGGTGGCGTTTTCACCGCAGGCCATTCTCAATGTGTACATCAGGCACGCGACCAGTTCCTTGAAGCCCGACAGAGCGCTTAGCTGATTTGGAGTGCAAACAACATCGGCAATCACCAAATGGCACGGGTGGCTATGTCGCAAGCGACGAGGGTTCGAAGCGGCAAATGGTGGTTGGTTCATCGTCGCCGTTTTAACGTCTCCGCGTTCCGGTACCAGACACAGGCCATCCTCAGCAATCTGTTCGTTCATGCGAGCAGCACAGCCTTCACCGTGGCGGCTCTCAAGTGCCAGGCGGGTCTTGACTCGAGGCGGTGGGGTGGATGATGGTGATGCGAAGACAACTCTAAACACCAACTCTAATGCTAGTTAGTACGCCAAGCAAAAAATTGCGGGAAGCCTGGCTCCAGATCCGGGAGCGTCCTGGATTGCATGGCCAATCACCGCAATGGCAGCTTCCACGTGTAGCCGTCGTAGGTACTCATGGAGTCTTGTCGTTCTGGGCATTCAGAAAACTCCATCGACGGCGTACCTTGGCAGTATTCTTCGGCCAGAACAGGCACCGGATCTCGTGCTCTCATCGTCTTTTCACGAGTCGGTCAACTCAACGGTCGCCTCCAGGTCCAGGGTGCCAAGATGTCGAGTCTGCTGCCAAGCGGTCGCAGCTCCAGCATTCTCAGCCAGCCGGAATGGCAGGGCAGGGCACGTTTTTGTGCAGTGGCACCGCCCCCGTTTAAAAAGGCTATGTCACGCGAGCACTCTTCAGGGCTCATGGCCTTCGGGGTCATGTAGTCGGTAATCGTGGCGCAGTGAGGGCTGTACCGATGTGATGCGATGGTAGGCTCTGGCCATGAGACCTTCAACGCAAACCCTCGGGGACGTGTCGCATACGAAAGAGTGAGTCCCTGGGCGGCAAGAATCCAGCCGAAAACAGCCACCAATCTCTCTGTTCTCGTCGAGGCCATGGTGGTCCATCGAGCGCCAGATAGGTAGATATACCGCGTAGAGCGTCAGCGTGCCACGAGACCGTTGAACGTTGAGGGGTCCATCTCATAGCGCTTAACGGCACGGCCTTCTCGTAGGGCACGCAGCAGGGTATTCATTGTCGCCGTGGACGTTGTGTGAGTTACCTGGCCCTCATTTCGTGGGCTCGAGGTGTATCGATGCTCGATCAAGAGGCAACGGGTCCACTGCGGAGTGGCTTGCTTGCTGGCTGGCCATCTAAGCCTCCGAAGCAGGTCAGGGTCGAGTTGACCTGGTCTGTAGTTCATGGACTTCTACAAAAGTGCGGCCAGGCGTAGCGCAAATTGAGCGTTAAAGCCATTTTCGTCCCTCCCAGAGTCCACTCTTCTTCGTCGACCGCATCCACGAGTGCGCCATAACGCAGCTCAAGGACTTCGAGGACAAGGAGCTCGGCGGACGTGCAAGAGCTCTACCGCTCAGTGCGAGAGGCGGCACGGGAGCCCAAAGTACCAGGCACACTATCCCGCAGCGATAGTCGCCTTGCTTTCTCTGTCCTTTTGCTTTGTTTCGCTCGTTATGCTTGGCTTAGTTGGATGTTGGCACACTGGTACTTCGCATGACGCCAGAATGCCCAAGGTTGATCGTGGCACCACTGTTGGTTTCCCCGGCGTGCGAACAGCAACAATTTCCTGGGGCAAGCAAACATAGCTGTCGTGGTCATATTTCGGCGCTTCGTAGGAGGAATTTGTCATGGACAAGGTCGCAGAGCGTATCGGGCTAGGAGCAGGCTCCCGCAAGTGCATCCCGCTGCCGCGTGGAATCTCCGCATCGTGAGAAGGCCATGTTGTTCTCATTTCTCAGTTGTCGCCTTCCACTCCCGTGCCTCGTTGCAGAGACACGTGATGGGGTCAGCCAAGCCGGCAGATGTGGAAGGCACCCCCATCGTGACTGCCTTCCCGTCGCGCTATCGATTCGTAAGATGAAAGCCCGCCTAAGCGACGCAGTAAGCTGCCGTTAGCTGCCGAACGCCAGCTTTTGTTCTGAGGCTCAGCATCTTCACGGAACAGTCCGGGCCCGCTCCTGTGTTGCTCTCACTCACCGCGCAGCCTACCGGTTTTGAACGCCGGCAGGTGTGTCTTCACGTCGACCCGAGAGCTTTGACCACGTCTCCTGCGCACGGGAATGGCCTTCATTTCCAGAGCAACCCCTGTCGAATCTGACGGTCGACAACCACGAAACAAAGCAAAGCTCCTCGAGCCCGCACCAGACAGACACGGCGCCTGCGCCGCCGAGGAGCAAACACGACGATATAGGCAGCTCACAAAACGACGAGCAGGCGGATACGAGAGATCCCCTTGTTGTTGCGACCTATGAGTCGAGTCGGCCGTTGTCAGTTCTCGTTGCCTGACTGCCTGCGAAGGCTGACGGACCGTTCCTCGCCAGGCCTCGCTCGCCCAGTGCGCAGCCGCTGTCGCCACGAGACGATGGCGATTCACCCGTCGGCCGCCTCTTCGTCATCGAAGTTTCCAACGCTTCTTCTAGCGGACTGCTGCCATGCACTCCGCATTGTCGTCCCCGTCGCTCCACAAACCAGCGACAGGCGGATGCGGACGCGACTGCCTCGGGGCATCATTGTGTCGAAACCGTCGGGCTAAATCGTCGACGGCTCCAATCATGTTGGCGCGAGACGCAAATCCCCGTGGGGCTTGGCTCTGGGGAAATGGACCGGCTCTGCAGCAATCCTGGCAGTTTCCCCAACGTGGACCTTTGAGGGTGGAGGGGGGCGGCACGCGAGTGGAACCGGCAAGACCTGCAAATGCCAGCATACGAAGCACTATGCCTGCCGGCCTCTGAGCATGGTCCCCTCGGGTGAATGGGGGCGAGCTGTCCGTCGTCGCCGCCGCAGGAGACGTATCGCGAGTGGCGATCAAATGTCGCGCGGGCTGGCAGCCGTTGCGGCTCCCACCAGCGACAGACAGCAGGCCGTTTTGGAAGCGAAATGCCACTGTCGAGGTGGCTTCCCCAGCCGCAAGCGAGTCGTTGTCTGGGCTGGCGCTGGCGCTGTCTGATCGGCGTGGCGCCGAATGGCCAAACTGAATTCTGCCGACGGGAGTTTTGCTGGCTTGCTGGCATGGGCTCGGACAAGGCAGGGCGCGCGACCAAGTGGATGCCGGCCATCAGCTCCCCCAGACTGTCTGGCACGGACTGGCACCCTCTTCCGGAGGAGCTGACAGGGTTTCGTCCCGGCGGGATTCAAGCCGACGCTGCCATCCTTCCCTCCACGCGCTTCGCCCGACGGAGCCACCACGAGGAACAGTGCCAGGCGAAGCGACCATGCACGCGGCGTGAGGGGCCAGCGGCCAGTGCTCCAGCAAAGGTTAAATCATCGTCGCTCCCGGCTCCATGCGACGACGACGACGACGGATTGCAACCCTTCTTCTTCTCTGCCCCTATTGCGTTGCGCTTCGGCCCTCGACCGCAATCCATCCGTCAACGAGTCGGCTGCTTCCGGTCATTGCACTGCAGGGCTGAGAGAGACTTGCTCAACCCACGCCCGCCACCATGGGCGCCAAGGAATTCTTCAAGAAGCGCTCCCTCAAGGCCGACGACTCGCGACGGACAAGGGCTGCCGAGCTGACCCTGCGCGAGTCCATCTTCCCCATCTGCCTTGTCACCGTGCTCTTCTTCCTTTGGGGCTTCAGCTATGGTTTGCTCGATACCCTCAACAAGCACTTCCAGACGGTGTTGCACATAGATCGTGCGCGCTCCTCCGGCCTGCAGGCCGCTTACTTTGGGTACGTTATACTGCATATCCCGCGACGCCGTGCGACACGGACGGGCGCACGCACGACATCGTCGCTGTGCCGTTCCTGGGACTGACCCACCATCTCTCTCTCTACAGCGCATATCCCCTGGCATCCATCGGACACGCTGCCTGGATCCTGCGTCACTATGGCTACCGAGCAGTCTTTATCTGGGGGCTCTGCCTTTACGCACTCGGTGCGATCCTTGCCATTCCGGCTCTGAAGGGCAAGAGCTTTGGCGGGTTCTGCGCCTGCATCTTCATCATTGGTAATGGCCTGGGCTCACTGGAGACGGCTGCCAACCCCTTCATCACAGGTATGAGTGACCCCCGATAACCCTCTGGGAACCCCATGCAAGGCGCCCCTCCGCTGCCGCCACCAGGGAAGGTGGTGCATCAATGCATATGTGACGACTGACAGCATTGTTCAGTGTGCGGCCCACCACGCTACTCCGAGATCCGCATCAACATCTCCCAGGCTTTCAACGGCATCGGCACGGTGATTGCGCCAGTCCTGGGCTCTTACGTCTTCTTCAACTTCAGCGATGAGCGGGCTTTGGACAACGTGCAATGGGTCTATCTCGCCATCGCCATCTTCGTCTTGCTCCTTGCCACGGCCTTCTTCTTTGCTAACATCCCCGAAATTACGGATGCCGGTACGCCGCCCTAACCCCTCCATGTTCTTGTCAATTGTTCCTGTATTGTTGACGTTGCTTGTGTCACAGATATGGAGTACCAAGCCAGAGAGACACATACCGATGCCGACGAGAAGCCGTTCATCAAGCAGTACAAGCTGTTCCATGCCGCGTTTGCGCAGTTCTGCTACACCGGCGCCCAGGTTGCCATCGCCAGTTTCTTCATCAACTACGCGACCGGTACACGCCCAGGCACCAGCGACTCGATGGGCTCCAAACTCTTTGCGGGAGCGCAAGCCGCCTTCGCCATCGGCCGTTTCTCCGGCGTCGGAATTATGAAGTTTGTGAAGCCGCGATGGGTTTTCCTGGCCTTCTTGACGTGCTGCATCATCTTCATCGGCCCGTCGATCACGCAGGGCGGCAACATCGGCATCTCGATGCTCTACGTGGTGCTCTTCTTCGAGTCCATCTGCTTCCCCACCATCGTCGCGCTCGGCATGCGCGGGCTAGGCCGCCACACCAAGCGCGGCAGCGGCTACATCGTCGGCGGCGTCGTCGGCGGCGCATGCGTGCCCCCGCTCACGGGCTTGGCCGGCGACAAGCACGGCGACGGGTTCGCTATGCTGGTACCCATGATGTTCCTGATTGCGGCCTGGACGTACGCGCTGTGCGTCAACTTCCTGCCCTCGTACGTCAAGGTGGTCGATTCGTTTGGCGAGGCCGAAATCGGCATGCACGGCCACAGCGAGGACATGGAGAACGGTGGTCTGCACGCCGTGGACGAGAAGGCCAACGACGAGCACATTGGAAGCGGGCATAGTAACCAGACGGAAGATGTTCAGACCGAAGCAGCAGTCAAGGCCAAGTCCTGAGGGCCGCTGCGCCCTCTCTGTCGTTTCATATTTTGCTACATAGGCCTCATCACCCCTGTGAGGGTGTTTTGGATACAGCCATGTTAGATTATCTTGCTTGATTAGTCGCCCGAAGGCCACGCACGATATTTACAACGTCGCCTTTTCACGCTCATTCTTCTTTGGGTCCGCGGTACCATTGTGACTATTGTTGATTCACAGCTAGCCGTGCCATGATGTCCCCGCTCATGGAACAAGCCCTTTGTGCGAGAACGCGTGCGACACCTCCTCCCCCCACACCACCCCTTCTCCCCATTGTTCCTTGCCCACACATAACACACCTATTCGTGCCCCGGGTGTTCATTCACCGTTCCGAGAACCGGAGCAGCACCAGCTGCGAACAGCTGCGAGACCCGCTCGCCCGTACGTGAACAGGTCTTCGCGAAGGGGAGAATATATACCACCCGGGGTGCATCCCTTTCGTTTCTCTTTCCCTCGTGCACCATCACGCTCGACTTTGCCCTCTTTTCCATCTCCCTCACTGGCAAGGAATCTCACACGCGCGTTTCGCTCGCTCGCTCGTTTCGTTCGTTCATTCGCTCGCTCACTCAGTCGTGCTGCCTTTGCACACATACACACACGCGCGCTCGTTGCCAAATCGACCTCGCCGTGAAGGCGCTTTTGCTATTTCGGTCCTGGTAGAGATCAATCACTCCCTCCCTCGTTGCTGACGCAGTCGTTCCCTTTTCTCGCGAGAAACAAAAAAAAATATCAGTGAAGTATCACCACTCCGTTGGAGAAACGGAAGCCCGGGCCCCCAATCCCCGATCCCCTCCGCGCGGTAATCAAGCAAGGAAGCAATCAGGAAGGCAAGCACAGGCAAGCAACAGCAGCCCGTCAGACCACCCGCACCACGAGCCGAAAACATGACCAACTCTTCGCCTCGCGTTCCGGGCACGCCGCCCAACACGCCCGCCTCCCGCCCCAGCGGTTCGTCCTCCTCCCCGGCCCCTTCCACCACGTCCTCGGCCTCCTCCTCGTCGCCGTCCAAGAAGAAGACCAAGGCGCCGCTCCGCCGCGGCAAGACGCGTAAGACCACCCAGGCCCGCCGCGGCACTACCCCCTCCCAAGCCCTGAAGTCGAGCTCGGACTCGGGCTCATCGCGGGTGACCAAGACCACCAGCAACAAGACGACGACGACGACGAACCAGCAGAAGGAAAAGCAGAAGCAGAAGCAGGTCGCGCGGGCCACCAGCGCCGAGGCCAGCGACCTGCAGGACATTCACGCGGCGAGCATCCTCCTGCACTTGAAGAACGACAAGCGAGGCTACCGCGGCGACACTACCGAGACTGCATCCTCGTCGAGCAGCAGCGGCGGCGGCGGCAGCTCCGTCTCGGCTACCAAGACCAAGAAGAGCGGCGTCGCGAAGAAGAAGAAGGGACGTGCAGTGGCGGCGGCAGCAGCCGGATCGTTGTCCTCGTCCGCGTCCTCGACTAACAAGAAGCGCAGTGCTCCGACGCAGTGGAAGGCGGAGCGACCCGCGAAGCGCGTGAAGGGCGGCAGCGGCGGATCGTCGGGCTACGACTCGGACCAGACGGAGCTGGACACAAACCGCGGATGGGACTCGGAGTGAGTAGGACGGACGAGCGGACGGAGGAGGAGCAGACAGAGGAGGAACCCAGCGAGTTGTGCATGGCGTGGTTTTGGTTTGTCCTGTCGGTTGTCTTGACCTTGGTCATGGTTCTCTGTTTTGAGTCTTGAGTCTTGATCGCGGCCTATTTGTCTCGCCGCGTACACTGTTCTATACCCCCTCCCCGCTCTTTCGAGTTCAAAGATTGATAATTCACTAATGCCCATCCTCCCCAAAAGAGAAAAGCGCCGACAAATGAATAGTGTATAGTCCATGAATCCCGTGACCTCGCTGCAACAAAATGCGACAGACAGATAGATACTTCGTAGGGAGACCATCGTCTCTTTTTTTTCCCTTTTAGACGCCGTTCCTCCTGCGTCCGCCCCTGGAGCTGCGCTCTACGTGACCCCTCAGCACCTTGCGTGCCTCCACCAAGCTCCTCTTCTGCTTGCTCTTCGCCTTTCCGAGCGTCATGAGGAAGTTCTTCTTGCGCTGCTTCTCGCGGTTGCTCGTGCTCTTCCCCTCCGCTTCCTTCTTGGATTTGCGGATGGCTTGCGTGCTCTTGTGCTCCTCGCGAGCTGGCTTGCCCTCCTTGGCCAGCGCCACCTTCTCCTCCTTGGTGAGCTTGCGCAGTCGCGCCGGTGCCTCGATGTTCTCCGCCGTGAGGGCGTCGTCAGCGTGCCGGGGTCCGTCTGTGTTCGATCCGCGCTTGCGCTGGCTCTTTCCGCCGAGGGCCCTGTCCACGGCTGCTGCGGAACGGAGCTCCTGCAGCTTGGCGAGGTCGGCGGGTGTGAGGATTGTTGTGGTGGCGAGCTTGGACATGCGCTCCAGCTCAGCGGCCCGCTCCTCGGCGTCGGCCTCGTCCTCCTCAGATTCGTCATCTGCAGACTTCTTCTGCTTCTTGAGCACGGGCGCCTCGTCTTCCGAGTCGCTGACGTTGATCCACTCGCCGGAGCTGCTGCTATCGTCCGAGTCCACCTCCCAGTCGCTGTCATTGAGCTCATCCTCGTCCTTTTCCTCGTCACTTCCGGCAGTCTCCGGCAGCCCCTTCTCTGCTCGCTTTCGCTTCCTCTCATCCTCCTTCCACTTGGCGAGCAACTCCAGACCTTCGATGCCGCCGGCCTGCTCCTCACCAAATTTCCGCTGAGCTTGCGCACCTGACCTGAGGCCGATGGTGGCGTCCTTGCCGCGATCCCTCTTCTTCAGCAACTCAGCACCGACGTCTCTGTACAGTGAGAGGAGGCCCTTGGCCGACATCATGACGCCCTTGTCCTTGCTCTTTCGGTACTGGACTAGATCCTGTAGCAGGGTGTCTGTCATGGCCAGCGGCTGCCGAGCACAAATTTCTCGGATGGCGTTGAGACCTGCGGCAGCAACCTCTGACGCCGAGGCTTCAGAGACGAACTCATTGGCAATCTTCTGTATCAAAGGCTCCAGTACATCCGGTGGAACGAGCTTGTGCGTTCCCTGCGCCAGAGAGGCCAAGAACGACGTGACAGACTGCTGCCGCGGTGTGAGGTACTTGATGAACCACGAGTAGAGCGGCACGACCGTCAGCTCGTGCAGACCAATCAACCGCGTGACCAGCTGCAAGACAAGCAGCTTCGTATCCAGCGATAGCTTGGCCTTTGTGTTTTGCAAGTGTTTTGAGAAGAGCTGCTCCGCAAACTCCTGCGGGTCGTGGAGGAGGTGCAGCGCGGAGAAGTTGAGTGGGTGCGGCTTGCTCTTCTTGCGCTCCATTTGCTTGACCTTGTTGACGGCCTTTTCCAGCGCCTTCTTTTGCTTTTTGCTCTTCTTGTTGATGTTGACTTGGTGGCGGACCTTGCCCAGGTCCACTTCCTCATCACTGCTCTCGTCCTCGAGCTCCTCTCGCTCCTTGTCGCCGCCAAGGAAGAAGCGCGTTGCGCCAACGACAACCTTTTCGTTTTCAGCGAGGCAGGCCTCCTTCATGACATCGACTGGCTTCGAGTCGGTCCAGATTTGTCGCTTCCACAGCTCGCGCGTCAGCTTGATGGCCCAGATGGCGCGGGGCGAGGTTCTGTCGGCGGTGACGAGGTTGTAGAGGACGGCCTGGATGGTGCGGTTCAGTGGGTGGTTCGTAGCCTTGGTGTTGGAGTTGCGCATGTCGCTGAGGATCTTGTTGAAGAGCAGCTCGCGCAGGGTCTTGCTCGGCGACGAGACGAGGATGGGGAACAGCGTCGTCAGCAGGTCGGCCGAGTCGATGATGTCCTTGCGCCGGAGCAGGACAAGGCTGCCCACCACCTTGTCTCTCAGCTCGGGGTGGATGACCGTGTGGTGCTGTATCAGGATCGTCTTGAGGTCGTCGGGGTAAGTCTTGGTCTCTTCGGGGTAGCAGTCGGCGACGTGCGCGATCAGGTCGACCATGTTGTGGAAGGACTCGACCAGGTCGCCCGTCGCCGTGCCGGGCGACATGAGGAAGATTTCGCGCTGCGACTCATACTGCTCACATTGCTTCAGGAAGTCATCCTTGTACGATCTAAAGGGTCGGTCAGCAGGCCGTGGGCCTTGGGTGCGATGGTCTCGTCTTCTCACTTGGGATCGCGGCGGATCTTGTACTGCAAACTCGCACTGCGTGGGTTAGCTTTGGTTGCGCAGAGAGTGCGAGGCTCAAACATACAAGTCTGCGTCGATTTTTTCGAGCGCAGCGACTTTTCTCTTCACCATCCTGGGCCAGAGTCTCGCGCAATTGTCGTGATGGTGGATGGCGACGGATGCTGGACCGACGTGGGGGAATCACCGCCGAAGAAATTTTGGGACACCTGAGCTGATAAGATAAGCCACTAAAAAAGCCACTGCCGGATGCACCAACTCGACCATGAGCGCCGAGACCCTGTCTTGAAGGTACCCAGGCAGCCAAAATGCCTGTCCAACAGTCCAATTCAAGGCCAGCATTTTCAGATCTTCTTTGCGAAGGTACGAGAGAACCCATGTAATAAAGACAAGGCCAAGCAGTCAGTTTCACAGCATCAATCGCATAGCGTAGCAGGACGTGTGGTTACAGCCAAAAGAACTCCCGTCTATTTGGAACGTGAAATCGACTATTATACAACCCTGGGTAGAATGCCCCTGGTCTGCCACTCTATGCTCTACTCTAGGCAAACACGAGACCGGATCTCATCCCGTCCCAAAGGTCTAGTCGTCGAGGCGACAAACGATGGGCATGGCGTCTCCCTGCTCGCTGGAGACGCAATGCCATGACGATACCACTCCGCTCTCTATGAAGGCGCACAAGCCGTACACGCGCGCAAGGCCCAGCTCTTGGGCAGTGCAACGCGTGGCAAGCTCAGGCGCCTCTATGCCATATCCACCCTCTTCTCCCATCTATACATCTAAACACAAAGGGAATGCGTTTATTTGGCGATCTCGACACCGCCGGTGGCGCCGAGGGCCTTCTTGACGTCACCGTAGATGGCGAACTGACCGGCAGTCAGGGTACCAACCATGAACAGACGGGCGCCGATACCGCCATAAGAACCACGGAAGCCGAGCTCCTTGGCGATCTTGATGAGGCGGGAGGTGGTGCCTTCACCGGGGAGGCCCTTGGTCTTGTTGATCTTGGAGAGCATGGTGTCGGCGGGCTGAGAGACGATGGCGGCGGCGAAACCAGCGATGAGACCGGAGCCCAGGTTGACAGCGGTCTGCTGGCCGTCGGACATGTCCTTCTTGGGGTACGAGCGGTAGATGGCCTCGGCAACCTTCTCGTAGACAACGAACTTGGCCATGGTGTAGGGAATCCTGCGCAATGCGTTAGCGCGGGCTCACATGAAAGCTTGCCAGAAGAGGCGCCATTGAAGACTTACTGCTTGAAGAGGATAGGTCCGAAACCAGCGTAGAAGGCACCAATACCCTCGTTCTTGAGCATCTTGGAGAAGCCACCAATGAGACCGTTGGCGTAGGTGGGCTCAGAGACGAGACGGATACGGGTGGCCTCGAGGGGGCAGAGGGCGATGTCGGCGAAGAACTCGGCGGCGGCGGAGGAGGCGAGGTAGACGGCAGTGCGGTTGTTGGAGGCAGTCTCGTAGCCGAGCTGGTTGATGCACTGCTGCTTGAAGAACTCGTAACCGCCGAACTTGAAGGCGCCCTGGAGGAAGTAACCGGCGAAGGTAGGGCCGACACCGGTGAGGAGAGCGCCAGCGCCCTCGTTCTGGATGACCTGGCGGAAGCCGCCGATCATGCCGCGGTTGTAGGTCTGGGGGTCGAGCTGGATGCGGGTCTTGACGCTGAAGGGAGCCATGTTAGCACAGGTGTTCTGGCTGCCAGTCGCGATCGCGACTCGGACATTAGGAGCGACGTCTGTTTCGCAGCGGCGCTCTCGCATCGGTGATAGCGCCGCCCGCGTCGAGACGAAGGGTTTGCTCAAGAGGCAACGTACACATCGACGGGGGTGAGACCACCGTGGGTGACGGAGCAGCAGATGGCGCCGGCAAGGGCGAAGCGCGAGTACAGCGCGACGCCGGACAGCTTCTGGGGCTCAGCAGCCTTGACATTCTGGATGACGGCATCGACCTTGGTCGAGCCGGTGGACTGCGCGGGAGAGGCCATTGTGAATTAGAGAGGACGACGGGGAGACGGCGACCAGGACAAGGAGTGGAGTTGGGGGGGGATTGAGGATGTTCTCGACGTGGAGATTCTGGGGATGAGGGAGGAGGAGGGAAGAAAAAGTTGGCGGTTTGTTCTGAGGTCTTTTTTTGCCCTTGGGCCGGCCGGGCCATTCAGGTTGCCCGGCGGGAGGGCGGCCACTTCAGGCAGGGGGCGGGCGCGGCTGGCCTCTCAGTGCAAGTGCAGAAAAAATTAGTGGCTCGGAACTATTCGGGTATGGGTCGCCGGCCGGGGGCACCAAGCGCCGGGCGAGTCCAGCGCACTGCAGCCAAGGCAGAGCGAGGTGGCGGGCGATTGACTTTTTTCTCCGTGGTATTGCCACGCAGGTACTGGCAGGTATCTATCGGGTTGGCCGAGACGCGGACACGGAGCGATAAGGGAGACGAGGTGACGAGTATTAATGCTATGAATGCGATATCATACAGCAAGGACATTTTAGAAAAAGAATGAGACCGCCAGCAATTTGAGACTCTACATCATAGTGTGAAGGGCTCTCTGCTTTTTCCGCGCGACGTTGAGTGTCGCCCACGCCGTGCAGAACCAAGAGTGTTTGCTGGTGCACGGTGATAGACATCTTCTAGGTACATGCAGGTACCTTCCTCGACCACCTGGCCATTGCCGAGAATTCCTCGACTCGTCACGTGCAGCCACTCACCGGCGCAGCCCCGCCAACGTGCTTGGCTCGCTGGCTTGGCTCAGGCCAGACCTGCGACACACGTCAGTCAACAGCCTTGTCATGACTCCTGCTACAGCGCAACCTCCCCAACCGTCGACTGCGCACCGTCCGCGGCTTGCCGGCTGAGGCCGAGATCCCACGTCGAGTCTTTCGCCGCGCTGTTTGGGAAGCGCGAACGAACCATGACTGTCAATGGCATATGCCCACGATGCGACGAGAGCATCACCGCAAAACGTCCAACCATCGATACCAAGCGTTCGCTGACAGCTCGTCAACCGCCGCTGTGACGTAATTATCCTGGGCGCTGCAGGGCGAAAACGAACGATTGAGTAACCTCGCAGTGCTCATCCTCGGCCCGCGGGTCTCGCGCTGGTCACGACGAAATGGGCGAAATATCGGATGGCTCTGGCGGCCTGCAGTTGCCCTGAGCTCCGGGCCGATATCGAGCAGGCAGGGTCGAGACACCTGTCCCAATGCCATCCTGGTCTCTTCCGCCATGTCAAGATGAAGGAAGCTGGGCATCGCCGCAACAGCCGCGGTCCCCGGGCAGCAAGATCTCTGTATGCGAGCCTGTTGCCGCGATATGTCCAGCGCCTCAGCGGCATGTTCGAGTTTCTCCAGCTTGGTTCTTTTCGTGGCCTCTGCGCGCGTTCGAAATCGTCCTGGTCCTGGCCGTGGATGTTGTGCGTACGTGTGTTGCAGCGATCGTGACCTACCCTGGACACGTAAAGCCCCGAGCTCAATAGATCGCCACAAGGTCGCGGCCTTGGCTGCGGTCACCCGACAAATCGGCGGCGCCTAGGCGGGCCTCCCATCCAGGAAACGGGGCATTCGGATATCTGACGCGCGCTCGTTGCTGTGCAGGCCAGGAGGCCGTCGTGAACGGTGATGTAGTCGCCTGGGAGCTTCCATCAGCCCCAGCGTAAAATGGCGTCCATCGAAAGAGACACTTACCAAGATTGACGGACGTGTAGACGTATGATTTGCTCATCCTCTCGCATACGCAAAACATGGTCTTCCCACTCGAATCGACGTTGCAGCTCGGACAAGAGTTGGTGAAGCTCTCCGCGTTGCCGCTGCTAGGTGGTTAGCAATGTCCTCCGACAGCTTTTGCGCAATGTACGTCATCCGCATACTCGACCGCACCCCCAAGACTTCCGTCCTGGTTTGTGAAGCAATGTCCGAGGCGGAGCTCGGAGCACACCTCGACTGGCCCGTCTGGCACCCTGGCGCATCGGGCCGTGTAGGAAATGGGGTCTTCCGAATCGAACCCTGGCGAGAAGCGGACAAACTGACATTGCGAAGACAGCTGTGCCGCCACAGCGACGACAAGCCCGAAGGCGGTAATAACGAATAGACGAATGGACAACATCGTGACAGCTTCCAGGAGTGGTGTTGGCATCGGACGACAGACCATGCGATCGGGGCAACGACATATGTTAAGGACGACATGGCCAAAATTCGCCAGCGAGCGGGACGACTTTAACGAAATTGGTCGACCACGAGAGAAGTGCCGTGAATGTCGGACCTTAGAATGGCGCCCTTCATGATGCCACACGATCCGCCCTGACGAGAGGGACATCGAGCAAACACAAGCCCAAGTTCCGGTCTGTCACATATGGGAGTGGCGGCAATGGCCGTTGCCTATGCCTCCTCCTTGGTCTTGCGTCAATTTGGGATACGCACGCCACAGGGATATGGATAGTGAATGGCATGTGTACCAGGAGCGTTGGGCATCATTATTGAGAGCAAGAGAGGTGACGGCGTTGACGTGAAGGATTGTCATGGCTCCCGGGCAGTGACAAAGGCTGAGGTCTGATCAGACTATCAGCCAACCCCCACACGGTCCATAGGTGGTTACCATTGCTGATTCGGGTAGCTACACGTCCCGGCACATGGGTCGAATTAACATTCTCACCACCAGGCCAGACCCGCCCTGACATTAGATGCCTGCACCATGCGCCTCCCTCGTAGGCGGACGAGATGTGCCGGGAGATCGAGGACACAATCATGGAGATAGGACGGTTCCAAACTCCGAGACCATCGTGTGATTTCCAATCCAAAACATTGTTCGATCCAGTCTCGATCATCACATCACTTCGTCACCGAGAAGGGCACCCCCGTCTCCACGCGGACAGGAGACCCGGGCAAACGGACGGGATTCGATTTGATGTATTTCGTATGTTAGTGACATACGCAGTAGACCGTGGCGTCGGCCGCTGAAGAGACATCGCCGAAGGACGCGTCGGCGTTTACGTGACGACGCGGTCTGGGCAGTGGGACCTTCTACCGTACGAGGTACCGGGCAAGCAGGCGGGGGTTGAGGCAGACCAAATGATAAATCCAATGCCGAGGCCCCGAGCGGAGCGGAGCCGGCAGGCTGGTTGGCTGGGAGGGGGCGGGCATCCGCCCGGCGGCGACGGCATGGATGCGGGCGCCACGGAGGGGGTGATGATCAATGGTGCTGGCTATCGGCCAGAGCCCGCCGCCAGCGGCTGCCCTACGTCCCACCGATCCAAGATCTGAGCATTGGTGCGTGCTGGGCAGCATGCAGAGGGTGGGCGATGATCCCATCGTGCAGCACGGGGAGGGAGGGGGACAAGGGGGAAAGGAAGCACATGGCTGCCGGTCCCAGTGGGAGTGCTGCACCGAGTCACTGGCATGGCTTGCTGGGCCGGCTGAATGGGATGGGATGTGTGTCGTGACCGTCGCATCCATGCATCGCGCGGGAGTGGCATATCATCACACTGACGGAGGACGGACGCGTGCTCTAAACGACGTGGGTGCCGATGTGTAATAACACGCCGAGTCCCCTCGCGGTGTATGAATGACAACAGCATCATCGATGCATTGAACTCTTCCCGTTGCAAGGAGCCGAGTCGAGCCAGAGCCCAGCATGCCCCCAGAGCCAGCGCAAGCGATCATCAGGTCCCCAGCGGAGATCGCCAACATAGCACCGTCGAGCTTCCCAGCCAGCCTTCGCGGCAACGTATCGTGGCGAACCATCCTCTCCTCCTCCTCCCAGTCGCCATCGTCCTCCCTGTGCGCTGGGATAGCCGAATGCCCCTCTTGGGGGTCACTCGCACTGCATCGCCACGCCCAAGCCGAGCTCTACTTTATCCTCGACGGCAGCGGCGAGGTGGAAATAGGCGGCGTCAGACATGCAGTGTGCGGAGGCACGGTCGTCTGGATACCCGGCGACGTGGAGCATGGCGTGTTTTGCGGCGGCGACGAGAAGCTGAGGTGGTTGTACGCCTTCCCGGAAGGGAGGTTCGAGGATGTGGTATATCACTTTCGCGACGAGGATGGATCGGGGTAGATGGCGAAGACGATTCTTGTCTAATGAATATGCAATAGGTGGAAGGTGACATCTAAGCTGTAAGCCGTAGAGCCCAGACCAGAGGTCCGATCCTGGTTCATCTTCCCGTTTCCTCCCCTTTGCCGCATTCCCTTTCCAGCGGTTCGCTGCCGAGACGAGCAACCAAAGCCAGCTTTCGTGTGGACGAGTGACCTCACAGCATGCATTCAGCGCATGCGGCCCTGCAGCTTGTGCCTTTCCGCCTCAAAAGGCTGGCTGAAAAAAAGATTCCCGCCCCAATGCCGGCCCACGACTCTTGCCCATGTCCCTCGACCCAATCCCACAACCATGATCCGAGCATGGTACAGGCATCCATCCAATCCACGGGAGAGCGCGCGCCCATTGGAAACCTTAGCTTCTTCGATGTTCCGAGGGCCCCCCTCCTCCCCCTGCGATATGCTCATCTTCCAATTGGCGGTGACATCAGCGACTTTTGTTTTGGCTCGCGCCACCCACAGGTTTGCCAAACGCCGCCTCCCCCCACTTGGCCTCGAGTCTATCTCCGAACAGCTTTCCCGCGCAGGTAGCAGTGCAGCACAGCACCGGGGTTAACGAGACAGGAGCTGGAGACGGTCATGATGGCGTTGCGTTGGGTTTCGCGAAATTGGCCTGCCTTTCCGGCCTGCCGGTGCCACGGAGCAGCAGGGAACAGGGCCGGTCGAGCACCCCACGGCTCCTCCGGTGACGGCGGTGCGGTGTAGCATACAAGTATACTATATAAGAGGAGCTCGCCATGCTATGCTATGCCTCCTGCCTCAGAACCGCCATCTTGTTGTCTTGAGTGACTGTTTAGTGAAGAACACCTCGACGACCCATTCAGATATTCCTCCTGAGTCCGCGAGACATCAAGGAAAGCAGACACAAACACACGAAATCGATAGACAAAACATCGAATACACGACCGACGCCGCACCGCACCGCACCGCGCAATGGCCAACAGCAACTACAAGTTCGAGGGGTGGGTGGGCGAGGACGAGGCATCGGCCGAGGGCAAGATGGTGTGGAAGGACTACGAGCCCAAGAAGTTTGAGGAGACGGACGTGGACATTCGCATCACGCACTGCGGCATCTGCGGCTCCGACATTCACGTCCTGAGGTCCGGCTGGGTGGGTTATCTCTGTCTCCCTCTGCCCCCCTCTCTCTATATGCCTCTCCGACTCCATGCCTTTCCGTCTGTATGCCCGAGAATAGACAGGCGAGGAAGGCATTAAGAAAGACAAAACGAGATACAACCAAAAAAAAAAAAAAAACAGCTGCTAACGCTTTTCTCGTCCCCTTCTAGCGCAAGGCCCCCTACCCCGTCGTCGTCGGCCACGAAATCGTCGGCGTCGCCGTGCGCGTCGGCTCCCAGGCCGAGGGCAACATCAAGGTCGGCGACCTCGTCGGCGTCGGCGCCCAGTCCGACTCGTGCCTCGGCCGCGACGACGGCTCCTCCTTCAAGTGCGCCGAGTGCGCCGAGCGCAGCGAGAACTACTGCACCCGCTCCGTCGTCACCTACGCCTCGCGCCACCGCAACGGCGACAAGTCCTACGGCGGCTACGCCCGCTACCACCGCTGCCCCTCGCACTTCGTCTTCAAGATCCCCGACGGCCTGGCGCCCGAGTTCGCCGCCCCCATGCTCTGCGGCGGCGTGACCGTGTATTCCCCGCTCAAGCACTTTGGCGCCGGGCCGGGGAAGCGCGTCGGCATCGTGGGCGTGGGCGGCTTGGGGCATTTTGCCGTGCTGTTTGCGAAGGCGCTGGGCGCAGATGAGGTGGTGGGCATCTCGCGCAGGGCGAGCAAGCGCCAGGAGGCGCTCGATTTGGGCTGCACTGACTACATCGCCACCGAGGACGACAAGGACTGGGAGACGAAGAATGCGCGCAGGCTGGACCTCATAATCTCTACCGTCTCGTCGCCAAAGGTGCGTCTTGCTTTGTTCAAGCCCCTTTACACACTCGCCTCGGGCGGTCGAGTCCGCGCTCCTTGTTGTGTGGCGGCGATCTCACTTACACGGGCGGCACAACGTGAACTGAGACCACTCATTGGCGTCAATTCATCACACCCACACAATTAAAACTCGGAGACCAAAGTACTGACCGCAACGTACGCAGATGCCCTTCTCGGGCTACCTCGGCCTCCTCAGGCTCGACGGCACCCTCGTCCAGGTCGGCCTGCCCGAAGGCGAGCTCCCCTTCCGGCCCTCGAGCCTCACGGGCGCGCGCCGCCGCGTCGCCGGCTCCGGCATCGGCTCGCCCGACGAGATCCGCGAGATGCTGCAGCTCGCCGTCGACAAGAAGGTCAAGCCCTGGGTCGAGAAGCGGCCCATGTCCGACGCCAACCAGGCCATCATCGACTTTGAGGCTGGCAAGCCGCGCTTCCGCTACGTGCTCGTCAACGAGGAGCAATAAAGTGGTCACTTCCTTTTTCGCTCGCGTGCCGTGGGATTGGTCAACGCAATAAAAAAAAAAGAAGAAGACGACATACGCGCATATACACCGGAGTTGGGGGAGAGTAAAGAGTGTGTTAGAGGGCTGTTCACCCGGTGACATCAATATGCCGGGCCAGGACTGGGTGCGGTGAGCGGGTGTACAAACTCCACGGACGTGGGACGGCGTCGCACGGAAAGGGGGAAGGGGAGGTTCCATGTCGCGGTGGTGGAATGGAGCGGGCGGAGTTTTCTGGTCGTGCAGGCGGTGCGAGAACGGCTCGTGATGCGAGATGAATATGGGTATGCCAGATGGAGCGGATGCAACGCAGCACGAGGTGCGAACCTCGCCCCTGCTGCGGTGGTGGTGACGCCGCTGCCATGCGGTTCGGTGCGTCGAGCTTCCAATACAGCACGTTGCAGGTCATGGCATATGCTCCGTCCAGTCCGGTCCAGTCCAGGGCATCGGGCTCCAATGTCGTGGTGGTTTGGTGCCTCATCCCGAAAGCTCATCACATGCTCATTGTCCTCCCTCATAGCCGTGTGTGTTGTTGTCGGTCAGTTTCCCCTTCACGAGGTCGCGAGCTTCGGCTGCGCCGGTGCTCGGGGCGTGTTATTCGTGGCCATCACTGCCATTGCCCAGCCGTCAAGTCGTCGCCTTGGCGGGCAGCCCAGCAGAGTCCATACTATCGCAATGCCTTCGCGCATGTTGAACCACCCAGAGACACGAAAAGGGCTTTGCGCACGCCCCTCCATCCTGTCAACTCCTCGTACAGCACATCGACGCCGCGCCCGGCTGTCGCCCCTCGTATAAGTTCGCATCTCGGCCCGGGAAACGAACCACGTATAAGTTACCATACCCTACCGACCTGCTCGAGAGAGGACCCGCGTCGCGCCGCAGACAGTCAAGAATTCACAGGGGCCTCATTGCCGCCCAACCGCGTGCCATCGCGGCCTCGTAGGGCTCCCATGGTCGGAACAAGAGACACAAGAGTCAAGACCGCCATTAGCTCCACCCACCGCCTCAACTGCGAGGCGGCCACATCTCGCCGTATCTATTTCGGGCTACTGGATCGGTATGGGGCCAGGACGGGAAACTGCCCGGCGAGGCTCATCATGATGGTCTGGAGATGGGGTGGCACCCCCGCCGCGGAGCAGGCATGGGGTGATGTCGGGGTGACGGCGTCGAGTGGAACGCGGCAGCTGGGTGGAAGGGAGGGCGGCGACCGGCACAGCGTGCGTGTCACGAGTCGGGCAATTATGTTGCTTTTGCCGTAGAAGCGTGCTTTTGCGGTTGTACCACGTTCTTGGGTCGTCTTTCGCAGCCTTATTCGTGGCGACATTCCCTTGGGATCGTCTGTGAGCAACAGACGGTGCACCTCCGCGGCACGTCTCATCGGAGACGACGACACACTCAGGCGCAGAGACTGTTTCTCCCGCCGGCACCGCACGTCAAGGTGGTTAGTGTGATAGTTTCAACCAGTAGTCCGTACTCCGTACTCCGTAACGGTGGCCAGCGGTGGCATAAGGCGTCAGTCGTTCGTATCTGGAGATCGCCTCACCGACGTTGCGAGCTGTCACGTCGAACCGGCCCAGCCACTTACAGGTCGAGACACGGCCATCACGCCCGACGAAATCCCACACTTTTCCCTCTTCTCTCCTCCTCTCTCCTCTGTGAATCACTCACCGCTCTAGTTGCGTGATGGAGCAGACGCCGTCAGCAAGCGGCGCGCCTCACGCAACGGGCCCGACATCAAGTCCTCGCTCGTACAGCTCACCTCACGATGCGGCGTCTGCGCCTCTTGCGTCGGGCCGTCAAGCTCGCACGCCTCCCTCCCACACTCGGCCAGGGCGCCACAGCCCTTTCCACATCGCGACTCATCGCGCATGACAATCCGGCCAAAAAGCCTCTTGACCTTTGTGTGACGGGAGAGGCAGCAAGCAGGGAACAGGTTCGCGCCAGCCGCGGGTCCGCCGCCGCCCTCAGACCGCGAAAAGTCGAAAACCACCGATCCGGACGGCCTGCAAGCAAATCCAAGAGCCTGGGTGGGCAGCCGGTCACCAAGACTGACAGCGGCATCGCCGGCTTCCCCGCCAATGGCAGCCCTACGCAGGCCAACCTCGCATGACGTGGAGGCCATGCGCGGTGCGCGATGCGCGATGCAGTAAGTCAGCCTCGTATTCCCACGAAGCCACGCAGCGGCGTGCTTTTGCACTACTGCCTCTGCCGTCCGGGCGCGCGCCCTTTGGGACAGGCACAGTCAGTCTTTTCCAGATTACCTTCTTTTCCTGCATCGTTGCAGTTTATTGCTTTTTTCTCCGTGGGTGTTCTTTCTTTTTGTCATCCCTGCGGCGAACCTTGGTCGTGCCGCTCCCGCAGGAACAATGAATTGTGTGTTGACGCCTCATGGCCGAGCCCGCTGCACCTGCATGTCAGCTGAGTCTTAGGGGTTCCTGAGTCTGCCCTGCATTTGCTTGTCTTTTTTTTTTTCTTTCCCACTGGCGGGCAAGGCGGGATCCGGCGTTCTCTCATTCGCTTCCGCTCATGTTAGCCACAGTCCGATGGGCTCCATGCACTGTTCCCACGCTGTTTCGAGCTGCATTGCTTTGTTTCGCGGCGGCTTTATTGCAGCATGTTTAGATATATGCTTTTTGGCCTTAAGCTGGAGCAACTCGGCGTTTCGAAGCATCCCATGGGACACCGTGCACGAGTGGGCGACGCAGGGGTGCAGGTATAGCAGCACCAGGCATATCAGCGCCAGCGACAGACAGCCAAGAGCATGTGAGTGTCAAAAGTTGCGGTATGCCCGAAGCAACGGGGGACGACCGTGTCTCCCGTCCCGTTGCTCGTCGGGGGCACGTTGCGGTCGGAGCGGGCTGTTGTAGGCGACCCGTGTGCCCCAGGGCCTGTTTCTACCGAAACACCGAGCTTCAACTCTCCTCCCCCGGCCGATGACGATGTCTCGAATGTTTCATCTCAGTCCAACAACACGCAGACAAAAGGCAAAACGGGGCTGATGAGGGAGGGCCGGCCAAACAGCGAGACAAGGAACACAGGCCCAGAAGGCCCGACAGAAGCGGGCGAAGCACTCGGCGAATCGTGTCTCTGATGATGCCAACCTCGCTCTGGTGTTCCACGTCGGGCCCTGCCCTGCCTCGCATCTCGCTCAGATCACTCATCAACATCGATCCTTGGCGTCCTCGCCAATGGCCCCAAGGTGTCGGAGTGGAGAGGCAGCATGTCGGGGCCGGGCCAGGGCACGGTCATGGCGGAGCGGGTAGCCATGCGCCGTTGCGTCGTGTCTGCTTCTGCCATCGCGATCCCCGTCAGCGTCACAATCGTCTTGTCCACCTCGCCTGAGTGGCCCGGAAAAGGCTCTTCTTGACAGACCCGGCCCGTCGCCAATCACAGGGTGACCCGACCCCTGTCTTCTGCAGCCCCATGATCCCTGCCCTGCCTGCCCGGGTGGCAAAACCGAGAGACGCGCTAGAATCGCCGGCACCGCGCACCCAAAAAAAGCTCTGCAGGCTCTGGCAGGCTTGCTCTGGTTATCGGTCGGGCAAGGGCGCAGAGAGACATCCCACTTTGCTGCTCCGTATTGCTTCTGCGTCCTTCTGTGGGTGCCACTTCTTTTCACGACCATCGCGAAACTAGCCAAAGGCCATGCTCTTGGCCACCATCATCGCCCATCACGATGGCGGCCGTCGGCCGTCTTCCGTCCGGAATAATCGGATGACGGGGAAGGTTGTGGAAGGCCACCCCCATCGAAGGCTGTGATCCTGGTCGGCGGCCCAGTTGCCGGCATCATCAACCACGTCATGCCCAGCCAGGTTCCGGTCCTCGTCGTTGCTGACTGTGATCACTCCGTCGTGAGAAACAGAAACAGGCCCCAGTCGGCTCTGGGGGGTTGCTCGGCCCACCGGCGCACGAGTTGCTCATCACCGACATGTTGTGTGCCGTCGCCTTGCGTCCTGCGTCTATGCGTTGGACAGGTGTCGCTGGGGGCAATGGGGCGGAACTTGACCCAAAGATGGCTGTCAACTCGTCGCAGAAGGACCAAGCGGGAACGCCCACGGCCCTCCACATCCAGCTGCGTCCGCGTCGCGACAGGCCTCTGTCCATGCACGACAAGCCCGTCGCACAACGTCAGTAGTCGCAGCACAGGGACCACCGTGTATCCAACCGCTCCTCGCACAGGACAGCACTCACAGCGCTAGCTTGCAGCGATGTGCCCTGCTCCTGCATGCCTGGGTGTGAGCAACACGAGCCCTCTCTCGTGGCCGAGCACGACTGCGGCTCGTCTCGCCCCAACAGGACCCGAGCCGGCTGCAGCGGCGTGGAGATGGCTATACCCGACTTGATTTTGCCCGGGAGGACGTGGTGTGTCTTGGGGTGGCCCTTTTGCGAGACCGTGTTCGCGCACTGTCGGGGTCAACAAGGGACGTTGCCCTGACATCAAAGGTGTTGCGCTGCGCCTTTCCATGTTGTGCCGCGTTGCGACCAGAAGCCTTTGCTGCTCCCCTTGCTGCTGCCGCAAACAAAGAGACCTTTGGGTTCGTTGCACCTGTGTCTCTCGGGCAATGGAAACTCATGCCGGGAGCTCGGCAGTCACCCCAAACACGTATGGGCCATGCGGAGTATCGGGCGCCTGATTCAGTGAAGACACCCCAGCTGTCGTCGTATCCCAGCTCCTGGGCGCTCTTCGGATACGGTACTGTGCCGTGGCCGTACGGCACTGGGCAAAAAGCCGGCCAATATTACTGTGCAGTAGTGTATACTCGTAGAAGGCCCGGCGATGGAAAGCTGCCTTTGTTGTCGCCTAGACTTCCAGCTGCCTTGGTTCCTGGGCTGGCCTGTTGCCGGCTCCGCCCGGTACGAGCGACGGCCCTGCTAGTTCTCGCCGTGGTTGGCCAGCGGTGCGTCCGGATGATATCATTCTAAATCGGGACGGGGCCGTCCTCAGCGCCTGGATGGCCACCGCCAGCAACCCAACACTAAGAGTCCCAGAGGCCTGATGGCGCCTGGGGCTGCACGGGCATGGCGGGCAAGACATGGAGCCCTCTCTGATGAGCTGCTGGTGCGCGCTCCTGTTTGGAACAAGGCTTGCCTGCAGTCTGCACTTTCGCTTCGTTTGACCGGTCAGTCAGTCATTCAGTCAGCCCGTTGATGAATCAAGCCCCTGCCTAACAGCCTGAAAGCGAACGTGCACGGCGCGCGCCGTTGTCGTCGTTGGCTGTGCTTGAAAGTGAGACGCTCCAGGGCCAGGGCCCTCTCTCTCAGGAACACCCTCCTCCACAACGCACGGCAGCCCAGGAACCAGCTGGGCGCCACGCAGGTGCAAAAACTCTGAAAACCGGAGAAGCAACGTCCACCAGCCATTGGCGAGTCGCGGCTCGCTGACCACCTGGGGGAAAAGAACGCGCGCCCAGCAGCCAAAGAAACCGCCTTCAGCTCAGGGACAAAAAGAACCGAGCAGCCGCCGCCACAGGAGGCCCCTTCGAGGTGCGTTGGTGGAAACGCGACCTTGGCGGAGCTAGCCCGCATGGGGTAGCAGTCAGGGGCCCGGTGGCTTGTCGTTGACAACGGTGCAAGCCCCTCCGTCGTGTCTGGCCCTCATGGGCCACGGCTCGTCCATCGATTTTCGCGGCGCCGTGGCGTCGACTGGTTCGCCGGCCTCATTTCGCGAGGCCACGGGGGGGGGGCCTCGTTTGCAGGTTCGCTGGACGCGCCGGACGAGAGCGCTGGCGCCAAAATCCTCTCGGTCCCTCCTCGTATGGCTGAAGATGTGTAGCAGTCTCTGTCGGTGGGTGCATGGCGGGCTGGCTGGCTGGCCGGTCGGCTAGCTCGCTGGCGGATGGGATGGACGACACTGCCGCATGGCTGGGCTGGGTGGATGTCCGACCGTCTCCCCATCAGATCACGCTGCCGGCGGCTCTGCTGCTGCGGTCCAAGGGAAAAGGACGCACACCCCCCCTGTCGGCCTCCAGTCATGCAGCCCCAGGAGCCGCTCGAATTCGACGACGCCGGCGCAGGCAGCTCGTATCGCGCCGCTAGAGAGGGCTGGTCCCGCACCGACTGCTGGCGGGTTGCCGGGGGCTCGGCCGGGTCATCGAACCGGATGGTCGTGGCGGCATGGATGCCTTGTCCTGTACCATGTCTGTCATGTCTGTCGAGTCGTCGATGGCCGCCCATCCAACTCCAGCTCGGGCCGTATTGGGTCGTGAACCGCTGGTATAAAGGAGTCTTTGTCCTGCCCGCCCACCGTCTTGGTCCCCTCCCTCCTTTCTCCCACCGTCCTATATATCAACAGTCGTTGCCAGTCTCTCGCTGTCCCACCTGTCGTTACGTCTTCATATAAATCCTCTCTCAACGTCAAATACTTTCGTTTCAACCAACCACTCACAAGAGACCACTCACCATGAAGGCCGCCTTCGTCATCGGCGCCATCGCCGCCACTGCCGCCAACGCGTGGAAGTACCCCGACTGCGAGCATGACAACTGCTACAACAACCTCGTCGACAAGCGCTTCGCCGAGGAGGGCAAGAAGTTCTGCTTCGAGTTCCTTGCCGGCACCACCACCGCCCCCGAGGCCATCCCCACCGATTTCAGCAACTGCAAGCAGGACGTGAAGAGGGTCAGCTCCGCCTGCTCGTGCATCACTTACACGGCCACGCACACCTCGTCCGTCCCGGAGACGACCACCAGCCAGCCTCAGACCACTCCCACCACCACCAGCCAGCCTGAGACCACTCCCACTACCACCAGGCAGCCGGAGACCACTCCTTCCACCAGCAAGCCGGAGACTACTCCCTCCACCAGCAAGCCGGAGACGACGACCACGCCTCCCGCTAACACCACGTCCACGGAGCTGCCTCCTACCACCACCTCCAAGCCGGAGACCACCAGCTGGACCACGTCCACCATCTGCACGACCAAGACGCACACCATCACCAAGTGCCCCCCTGAGGTGACCAACTGCCCTGGCGGCCACACCACCGTCGTCACCGAGACCATCCCCATCTCTACCACGGTCTGCCCCGTCACCTCCACCCCTCCTCCTACTAGCTGGACCACCTCGACCATCTGCACGACCAAGACGCACACCATCACCAAGTGCCCTCCTGAGGTGACCAACTGCCCCGGCGGCCACACGACTGTCATCACCGAGACCATCCCCGTCTCCACCACTGTCTGCCCCGTCACGTCGACTCCTGTTCCCACCGGCACTGTTGTCCCCCCGGGCAACAACTCGACGTCGACTCAGTTCACCACCCAGACCTACACCATCAGCTCGTGCCCGCCTGAGGTCCCCAACTGCCCCATTGGCAGTGTCACCACCACCGTCTACCCGACCGGCACCACCAACTTCCCCACGTGGACTTCTCAGAAGCCCACTCAGCAGCCCACCACTCCCCCTGTGGTTCCTCCCCCCTCGGGCTCTGCCACCGGTACCGCTCCCCCCGTCGTCACCGCTGCCGCTGGCCACGTTGTCGGCAGCGTCAACTTCGTTGCCGCCGTTGCTGGTCTTGTTGCCCTCCTGTAAGTGGAGCACGATGTTCCGGTAATTCGGTGGCCTATTTTCCGCGAGGAAACGTAATGTTCGGATGTAAATAGTACATTAGAAAGGTTCATTTGGGAAACGGGTTGCTGCCGCTCTGCGCAGCCGAGGATGAAGAGACTGAATATGGAAATGAGGTCACGATCCTTGACAATAAACATTAATGTCAACTTATGATGAACATCCAAAGTCGATTGTAGGCGTGACATGAGAACGGGAGGGCTTTCGCAGGCCCTCGTTTTCGCACCAGCTCTCGCCTTGGCGGAGTCGAGGCAGCGGGTCGTGGTGACCGACGTCGTCCGTCTGATGTTCCGAGTGTAGGCGCGATGCCATGTTCTAGCGAACAAACCATCGTGTAAGTGGATGTGTTGTCAGTGGGTCGGCCTCGGGCGCCACAACGTGCTGGGACCCGGTCGGCTTGTTCCCCGACGATTGCAGCAATTCTCCGTCCGCCTTGGCCGTGGAGCAAGAATGGAGAAGACTGGTCCGCCGTCCGCTAAAACATTACGGAGCCACTTCCGTTGGTGAACGTGCCCGCTCGAGTTCTGCTCTTGGGACCGATGGTGGGCCGCAAAGCCTTCCCGAGTCCCACAGACAACGGACAAGGACAATGCTTCCAGATTCTGGAAGCGATCACATCGCTCACACTTGGCAGGTCGACAGTGGAGCAGCACATGGAACGATTGCGGCGGAGTGCCCTGGCTGGCCTGGCCGGCGGCGCTGGCGACTAGGCAGAGTGAGGCTCAGCGCGGGCCAATGACTTGGAGACCTCGCTGGGACCGGCGGGACCGGGAGCTGCGGGAGCAGACTCTTCAGGTACGAACGAGATGGCTCGCGGTGATGGGCCCACATGGTCTACGGCTTTCCAGAGCTCTTCCTGCAAGCAAAGGTGACGCTAGCTCAGTGTGTCTTGAGCGGCCGCCCAGCGGGGAAAGACACAGAAGAGATCCGAGGCAATCTTGGGACATTGTAACGACGTCCCAGTCCACCAATTAGGTTGATACTCCTGGACGGCCGTTGGGACGCCGCTTTGCTACCCGAGTGGAAGGCTTGGCTTCGTACCTGGCGATCAGTGGCTGACGAGGCGCAGCACTGCCGCTCCACGGGCGCCTCAGCGTGTGATGCCGCAACGTTGGCGTCCTGGCAGTGGCGGGCTGTGGCCAGTGGCCATAGCTCAAGCCGGGAAAGCTGTTGTGCCACAGACTGGTTCATGCTAGAGCTCGGGTGGTGGCCCGTGGGACCTGGGGCCTGCAGCTACGGCGCGAGCGACGTCACACGGTCATCGTCATGAGACGGTCGAGGGCTGGCCTGTGTAACCCTAGCGAGATGCGGGCGGTCGCTGTCGCGCAGCGTTGTGCGTCTGTTGGCAGGCTGGTCCTGACTGCTGCCAATATTTGGCGCCTCGGGGCGGCGACGGCGCCAGGTGGTTATCGCCGCCACACCTCGTCCGCGGGGTCAGGGGACGAAGACGAATTGGAGGCTGGAACAAGGACTGAATGTACCGGACCGTCGCCCGTCGGCGTGTAAGACAAACGGTGGGAGAGGAACAGTGAGAAGAAGTGCGAGAATCTGTCTTGAGGCGCGCCGTGAGATTGCACCTGAGGCGGGTCGAGCGAACCCAAGAGTCCAAGACTGTGGCTGAGGCCTCTCTTGGGACACGGCGGGAGAGGGGTCGGGCGCGGTGGAGCTGGGGAAGGTGCAGTGGGAGGCCTTTCCACCTTCCAAGGTTCAGCGTTGCGCCTCACATTAACCTCCACGGCGGGCGGCGGGAGACGGCAACCCCAAGACGAGCATGGGCAGCCAGGCCCGGAGTGCCCCTTCCTTCCCCCAGGCACACTGCAAGACTTCCAGCCATGCCGTGCCACAGCATCCACGGCATGCATTCAGTCCAGGCAGGAGGCTGCTTGACCCCTGCCTTCGCTCCCGACGATGAGGCGCAGCAGCGAGGCAGCCTGGCCCTGGCGGGACAAAGCCGCCTGGGCGCACCACTAACACCACTAACACCACCAAATGACCCCCCCCCCCCAGCTCTCCCTGCCTGGCTCCCCCAGCCACAGCCGCCCGCACCAGCACCATCGCGGGCAGCCTCATCCGTCCTCCATGCCCGCAGAACAGAGTGCCGCCCAGGTCGCTGATCCTGGCATCCTTGCCCGGGATTTGGCGCTGCACATCATTCCCGACACCCCACTCCCGTTTGCTGCTTGCTTCTTCTGCTCCTCCTGCCCCTCGCAAGTGGAGGCCGCTGGCCGCGACCAGCTCCCGTGCGCATGCCCCGGCCACCTGTCATGGCGAAGCACCCTTTGGCCCCCATGGCTGGCCGTCCGCAAGGGCCACTATCGACGTCCTATGACGGTGACAATCGCTGTGCTGCCTGCTTTGACAAGTTGTTCCCTCCACGCAGGGAGGGAAGACACGCAGGTGAGGCTTGATCCATTGGCCAACAAGCAGTCGCTTCTTTAAAGACAGGCCACGCCCCCAGTTCGTCGCCATGTCGATACGTCCTCTACATGCATGGTCACCAGTCGCGGGGTTCTCACCTCGTCCGCGCTGGGCCAGTCGAATCGAACCTCGCATTAGCCGCCCGTTCTTCAGCTGAGACAATGGAGCAACCAACCCCGCCGAAGCTGACCATCCCGGCGTCGTCCGCATCGCCGTCTGCCGCCAGCGCCAACACGCAGACCGGCCGGCCGCCGCTGTGGACAAAGTCGGCCCAGCGTAAGATGACACGCCTCTACGTCTATACCACGTTGCCGCTCGACACCATCGTCAAGCTCGTTCACTGTCGCACGCCCGACTCGGCGCCTGGGTGAGTGCCGCTACGCGCCGCCCACTACAGCAGAGTGCAAGTCGAAGCTGGAGTCAACTAACATCGGACAGCATCGACTCGGCAAACAAGAAGCTGAACGCGCTGCTCGACAAAGAGCCCCGATGGCTTCATCCACGCTCCAAGGCCGACATGGGCCGCCGCGTTACGCAGCTCTCCAACTCGCCAGCCAGATTAGCATCGGCATCGGCATCGGACACAGCATCACCCCAACCTCCCAGCGACCCGACCCGTCTCACACCCAGCCCAGGTGGTGTCAAGCTCGAGGCCAGTGCGAGCCCCATGCCGTGGGACCTGTCACCTGTCAACCATGGCCTGCCCATCAGCCCGGCTCAGAGCCTACCTGTGCACCAGCGTACGACATCCAGTACCCAAATCTCTGCGGCGGCATCACCAATGCAGCCAGCTGGTGCTCACTCGTACGGGCCGGATGCTTCAGATGAAGGCGTCTTCAACTCGTTTCTCCGTCGCACTACATGTCTCTCGTCCTCGACCGACCGCACCACCGGCTCTTTCCATCGCGTCCTGTCTGACTACACCGAACCGTATATACAGACTGTCAAGAGGCTCGTCAAGCGCTTCACCGCTCCAATGAGCAGCAGAGTCAGCATATCGCCCATCTCGGCTGGTGTAACCCCGCGACATCTATGGCTGGATGATCGTCACGGTCCACAGGCTTTTGATGGCGAACCCCACCCGCTCCCCGGCGACTTTCTCTGGCTGGACATGTGTCAGCGGGAGATAGCTCTTGGCTTTGCCCCGGAAGCCCATCAACAGATGCGCTGCTCGTGCTTGCCCATGTTTGGATCCTACGAGTCAGCATGGGTGACGGCTTTGGGCCTGACGCCCGTCGGCCAACGCATCTTGACTTCAGGGCCTAGTCGTGCCGACATCAGCAAGCGCGACTCCGCCGGTAACACGGTTTTGCATTTTTTGGCCGCTCGTGGGTCGTTCGAAGCTCTTCTTCAGATCCTCCAAACCGATGTCTGCCACCCGATCCTCGATGCTAGAAACTCTGGCGGCCAAACATTCCTTCATACGATACGCCGCGCCGAACTCCAAGATCTGGGACGGCTTTTTCGGCTCCTCGAAGTTGTGTCTGGAAAGGGCGCCGACATATACGCACAGGATGTCTACGGGCGCAACTTCTTTCATATCTTGCACATGGAACACATCGATGCTGCCGTCATGCGCTTTATAATGCAGCGGTACGAGGCATCCCGGTACCGAAAAAGAGACGCGTTCGGCATTGTGCCCCAGTCTGCGGACGAGATGGAACTTGACGGTCCACCAACCAACTATGCTTGCAGAATTAGCCATGAATTCGCCATCGAAGAGGAGGCGCGTCTTCTGCTGCATGTTTGCACGGCACAAAATCAGCCTTGGTTGGAGAACGACGACGGTGGCAACGGCCTTCACTCTCTCGCCATGGCCACGCTTAGCAACGCAAGTGTATTACAGAAGTACCAGCTTGTACCGGGCAGCGACGAGGCGTTTACTGCGTTGTCGAATCAGTTTGATAACTCTCTGGACTCGTGGGAAGCGAGGCTGGTTTTCCGCCACCAGCTCGTGACTGGGCTGCTCGACGTGGGGGTGGATGTGAACCAGTACGACGGAAACGGCAATACACCGCTGATGGTGTTTGTTGCCGAGCTTCCGGAGGAGAACGACTACAAGACCGGACCCAAGATTATCGACGAACTCATAAACAGGGGCGCAAATATCCGAGCGCGGAACCGGGCTGGCGAGACAGCTCTGCACATTGCGGTCCGGTGCGGGCGCAAGCTGGCGATGAAGGCGCTCGTCAACCACGGCGCCAACGTCCATGCCAAGGATGCCGATGGCCGGAGCGTTCTGGATGTGGCAGACGCTAAGATGATGAACTCTCGAGACGATGATCCAAGCGATTACGCGCACTATGAGGCGTGCCGCGCCTGGCTCAGCAGTTCGAAGGGGCTTGCTGTGCAGAGGCCGACGATTGTTGATGAATGGGGACTTTGATGGGGTTTGGGACACGGGGGGGCATTCGATGGTTTTTTTAAGGCGTTCTGCGGTGTGACTTATTAGACGGGCGGCAAGTGCCCCAAGATACCCTGCGGACAGCATAGACTACATCAAAGGCGGTTGAATTTTAGCATTGCTCTATAAAAATGCTTCAACAAAGACAGGTGACGTGTCTGACAAGCTGTGGGCTTTATGTCCCTTCCCGGGCAACGCCTTGTTGAACTGCTTTTGTGTGAGGTCAACGCCGAAGATGCGGGGACATCACCGTGCCTTACTCCGAGCGTGGCGGCCAGAATTGTGGGGCCGTCCCGGAGCCGCCGCCCGGGGGCTTATGCCTGGCACTCGGTGCGAGTTCCATTGGTTCCGAGGGAGGGAACAGTCGTTGAAGAACTCGGCGAGGCATGGGGGTAGTTCTTCTGAGGGGCATCTGTTCGTTTCCCTCACATTGTTTTGCCCATCCTACTGCCCATCTCATGTCCACCGGGGGTACATCTCATGTCGCCAACATGAACGTAGCTAGATATCATTTCCCAGATAGAGACTCGAGAAGAATGCAGACCGCCATTCCGATCCCATCTACAGGTGCATGGCTAGATGATTCACTGGAGAAGGAGGGAAGTTGCGCAATTGTAGAATCTGTAGGAAGAATAAAAAGCTCGAGTGCGAGGGCAGTGTGACTCTGACTTTTTGCTTGCTCCCGTGCTACTGCAGCCTTCATCGCCACGTGCCTTTTCGTGTGAAGAAACGCCTTCGACAAGCAACCGTGCAGAAAGCAGCTTCTTGTAGCCGACTTGCCAGAGCAACAGGTGTGCCTCCTTCCGTACAGTCCTCGAGACGGCAGCGCTGACAACAGCCCAGCAAAGACAATCCATCCTCGCAACATCCCATCACATCACCGACAATGAAGGTCCTCGCTCTGATCACCGCCCTCGGCCTCGCCGCCACCGCCGCGCTCGCGTCCCCCACGCCACCCATGCTCGACGTCCAGGACGTCACCGTCGGCAACGACGACAACGGCACCGTCGCCGCGGGCACCTGCCGCCGGGGCCACGGCTGCGACAACGGCCGCTGCTGGCGCTCGTGCAACGAGGACGAGGGCACCTGGTGCTGGATGGCCGAGTCGAAGGGCGGGAAGCGGCTTTCGTGCTCGAGCGACGCGACGTGCTTCGATGCGATCAGGCATGGCACTGCGGCGTGCGACTTGTCGATCTGCAGCGACTGCGGCTGTAAGTGCTGGTGAGGAGGCACTGGGGCGAGCGACGGGCTTCGTCTTTGTTTCTTGGTGCTGGGCTAAAGGGCTCTGATGGGGGTTTGTGCGTGATGAAATGGTGGAAGGAGATCCGGGGTGCTTCCTAATAAACATCGTTGAGATTCGTTTGTTTCGAGCATCATCCTGCGTGACTGTCGTCATGCTAGACAGAATTTACATGTAAGTTGTAACTGCATGTAGCATTGGCGTTGCTCCACTCAACTTCAACTCGGAACCCGTCCCTCTTACTGAGAACGCCCAGTGGGAGCCACCAACGTCTCGTGCAACAACTTGATGACCTCAAGTCGGCTTGGACCTTACATCAGTTGGCTGCTACATCTCCCCCTCACACGTTGGCCGCGTGCCTGCGCTCCGTGGCGTGGATGCATGAGTCGTGTTTGGCGAGCTGCACAGCGTTGATTGGCGGGGCGAAACACACATCCCAGGGGCGATCGTCTTGGACCTTCCCCTCGCACCAGGCCGTCTACATGTTGGGTGATCCCCCGCATTGACTGCAAGGGGCTTGCCGGTGGTGATCCAGGGTTCGCCTGGGGTATCGCACCGGCAATCGAGGCTATGGCCCTATACGCAACGCGACAGACGCTCAGCGCATCATTCTGGGTCTGTCAACGATATAAAAGATGAAGGAACTTCCGTCATGTTCCACGGATGGAACTCCGCTTGTCGTGCTCCTTTGCATATTCCGTTCCTCGACTCACAGCATCCTGCCATCTGAAAGCGGCTCACCTTGACTCGACCTTGCTTTGGTCATGGCCATGCCAGTAGGCGACACGCTTCCCGAAGGCTCTGGCGATGTCAGAGAGGAAGGTCACGATGAGTTCCAGACGCCAGACAAGGCGACCGCCATCGCCATCGCCGACATCGAGGAACACTACGACATCGACTCGGACAACTCCCCACTCCCCGAAGTACGCGCCAACGTCCCCAACGTAGACGACCCGTCCATGCCCGTCAACACCCTGCGCATGTGGGTCATCGGCGTGCTCTTCACCATCATCGGCACCGGCATCAACCAATTCTTCTCCATGCGGTACCCCAGCGTGACCATCTCCTCCCTCGTCGCGCAGCTGCTCGCCTTCCCCGTCGGTCGCGCCGTCGCGCACCTCCTCCCCGTGATGAAGCTGCGGCTGTTCGGGCGCGAGTTCTGCCTCAACCCGGACCACCACTTCAACATCAAGGAGCACGCCGTCGTCACCATCATGTCGAACCTCTCGTTTGGCCCGTCGTGGGCCACCGACATTATTCAGGCGCAAAAGGCGTCGGCGTTTTATGGACTCGATACGCCCGCCGGGTACCAGTTTCTGCTGGCGCTGACGATGCAGCTCTTTGGGCTGGGTATGGCGGGAATGGCGTATAGGTTCATCGTTGAGCCGCCGCATATGGTCTGGCCGTCGACGCTGGCTAATGCGGCGCTGTTTCAGACGCTTCATCGGCGGGCGAACCCCGAGGCCGATGGGTGGACGGTGTCGAGGTATCGCTTCTTCATGTATGTCTTTGCTGGTGGCTGGCTATGGGTAAGTCCCTCCTGTAGGAATTGCGCTGCGTCTGCTGAGGCAAGCTGCAGTACTGGCTTCCGGGCTTCCTGTTCACTGGCCTGAGCACATTTGCATTCATCTGCTGGGCCGCGCCCAGTAAGTCCGCCCAGGACGATGTCACTTGTAGGAGAAGGAGACTAATGGCACAGATAACGTTGTCGTCAACAACCTCTTTGGCATGACGACGGGTCTCGCCTACCTACCCACCACGTTCGACTGGTCCCAAGTCGCCTACAACGGCTCTCCGCTCGTCGTCCCCTTCTGGGCTCAGGCAAACGTCTTTGCGGGATGGGTCATCCTGTTCGCCGTCATCACGCCAATCCTCTATTATACGAACACCTGGTACACTGCGTACCTCCCCTTCTCAGGTGGCGACACGTACGACAACACGGGCAGCGTATACAACGCCACGCGCATCGTGGACAAGGGTGGCAAATTCCTCGTCGACGAATACCGCAAGTACAGCCCCATCTTCATGCCCGTGACGTTTGCGCTCGGGTACGGCATTTCTTTCGCCGTGATGAGCTGCGTGCCGACGTACATCTTCTTGAACTACTGGCGCGACATGATCGGCGCGTTTAATCCTAACCGCAAGAAGGACATTCACGCGCGCCTTATTGAGCGCTACTCTGATACGCCTTGGTGGTGGTATGCTGCCCTGAGTGTCCTCATCTTTGGTCTGACCATCATGGTGCAAGAGGTCTACCACACCGGCATGCCGGTCTGGGGCATCGCCGTGGCATTTGGCCTCGCCATCTTCTATCTCATCCCCACCGGGAGCGTATACGCAGTCGCCAACCTCAACAGCAACGTGCTCACCGTCCTCGGGGAGATCATCTCAGGCTACCTACTCCCAGGGCGCCCCATCGTCATGCTCATCTTCAAGTTCTACGCCTACACCGGGCTAAGCCAGGCCATGATCTTCGCGTCAGACATGAAGCTCGGCCTGTACATGAAGGTGCCCCGACGGACACTCTTTGCGGCGCAGCTGACGGCCTGCGTCGTCGGCTCGCTGACGCAAAACGCCGTGGTGCTCTGGATGCTCAACAACGTGGACAGGATCTGCGAGAGCGACCAGCGAAACGGATACACATGCCCGCAGGGGAGAGTCAACTTTTCGTCGAGCGTCGTATGGGGCGCGATCGGTCCGGCGAGGCTGTATAGCATCGGCAAGATGTACTCTGGGCTGCTGCACTTATTTTGGATTGGCGCTCTGCTCCCCGTGGTGACTTTTGTTCTGAGACGGAGATTCCCCGAATCCAGATTTCTGGCGAACCTGCACTGGCCGCTTTTCTTTGCCGGCACGGGTAATGTGCCCCCGGCGACAGGGATCAACTACACGTCTGCCTTTGCAGTGTCGTTTATTTTCAATCGCTGGATCCGAGGGCGATATCCGCATTGGTGGGGAAAGGTAAGTCAAGAGCTCATCAGAGAGATATCGGCAGCGCATCATGCTCACCTCACGTGTAGTACAACTACGTCCTTTCGGCTGCTCTCGATTCTGGTCTGGCTATCTCAGCCATTGTCATCTTCTTTGCCTTGGTGTTCCCCAAGGTGAACCTGAGCTGGTGGGGGAATAACGTTCAAGGCACGACGGTTGACGGACAAGGGATTCCCTGGAAGGCATTGCCCGAGAATGGCACCTTTGGGCCATCGGAGTGGGTGTAAGTGATTCAGCGGGCTGATCGAAGATGAGTCTTCTGTCTCGAGCAATACAAACCAGTAGGATATACATGCAACTTGGTGGTCTAATGATTCTCGGATTAGGCTTGACTCGACAAAGAGTCTGGCGTGAATTGACTCTGGTAACTGTTCATGTTTGTGAACAGGTGTGCCAGTAGCTACATGCAGATAATCGGCATTGTGGAACGCGCTTGTCCAGATTCCTCGAGACTTCTTGACTGACCCTACCCTATTGACTGATGAACGAAGGGCCAAGCTGCGAAACAACACAAACTTCGCTCGTCCTCCACATGCCGCTGGACCGAAAGCACGCGCTACTGGATGATCCCTCCTTCTTTTTTCTGACTCCTGGCCTCTACCACTGCACCCGAAACAAGGGAGTAACAGTGGTACGGGACATCTCGTCCAGCCACGCGGCAGTGCCATCATCATTGAGCCCGCCCATCATCATGACTTCAGACATGCCCCCCTTGCCGTTCTTGTAAGCCGCAACGACGGTATGCTTTTCCGCGAAGAGGCTTCCGTTGCGTACCCAGCGCTGACTGGTGATTTGTATAGAGTTGATCTGCTGCCGTATCTTCATGACCTGGGCGTAGATGGCGGCCCAGCTCAGCCTGTCCCCCTTTCTCCTCACAACACAGTCTTTGCTGTAAAGCCTCGATAAAGTCGCTTCAACTTCTGACTCTGGCCCGTTGAAGAGGTGGTTGATGGCGGCTGCCCATGTCGCTTGGCTGATGTAGGGGCTTGTTGAGGGCAGGTATATGTTTGTCATGTTGTGCTGTGAAGACGGTTTGACGTTGACGTCGTAGAGATTGAGATGTTGAGTCCTTCATGGCGACAACGTGAAAGAGAGCACATTGATGGGTTCATATTGAAACGCTGCGCCGCAAGTAGCTTCATGCACGATAGCTGGGGGATTCCAGGTGGCCCAGTCAGCTGTGATCTGCGGGCAGCATGATGACCCGAACGGCAAGGTGAGAATCGACTCCCCGGCGCAGCTGCGCAGAGACGGGCGTAACCCCGCCCCGTCAGCTTGGGGTTAACGCGAGGCAGAACTGTGTCTGCCAAGCCCTCTTTTGTTGGCGATTTTGGCGAACTGTAAAAAGGATCGGGACAAGAGGTTTGCTCAAGCCGTCTGTTGCACCCAGCGAATCGCTCATGGTCGATCCTGTAGAGCCAGCGCGAGGTGTATCATGATATGGTCAAGGGCCTGCGTCTCAATGTCCGACCTCAGGTGTCATCGGAAAGTTGATGCGGCCTGCTCCGAAGGCAGCTTTATTCGTCCTTGGTCGCTGGCGCCTCGGGCGTCTCGGACAGTAGAATAAACTCCTCTTTGTACTTTGCAGCCCTCTTTTTCCACTCTTCAATCCGGGGAAGGCCAACTTTTCTGAACTCTCTCAACGCCTCCTCGCCTGTCTCGCAAATCTTGCCAGACCGCGCGACGACGGAGAGAAAATTGATCGGTACCAACCCGGGGCCTCCGAGCCGGCTGATGGGCTTTGCCACGACCCATTCGTCATTAGATAAGGCGCAAGGGATGAGGATCTCGCCCGTCCGACAGTCCAGCTCATCGGAGCGCGTGGCCTCAAAGTCATATGCGACGATCATGGCGAGGGAGTATCGCATCCCGCCGAGGTGGTTCAAGGTGGTAGGCGGGAGCGGATCGTCAGTGGCGGGCGACTCGATATCCTCGCCGCGTGTGACGGCGTGGGGAGCTTCACGGTTGGGATCTTCTTTCTGGCGCTCTCGGAGCCGCTTCCACGCCGTCGTGACGGCCCTTCTGTATGGCGCAGAGTCCATGACGTCGTGATCGAAGCCAAATACCATGCTCAGGCGCGACAATGTGTCGGATTGGAAGCTGACAAAGGACGCCCTCGAGTCGGCATCTCGTAGCCATATGAGCGAGGAGCTGTCATCGCGCGCTCGCTGCAGCACGGCAGCATTGTCTTCGTCGTCTAAAGCCGCGGTGCGGTCGGCGTCGTTCCTTCTATACAGACGTAAGTGATTGAAACGTAGTTGCGACGAAAGACGGTGTCAACTGTACAAGAAAGACACTGTGAGTAGCAGCTGCATGGCCTGGACCTGATCGCGTATCGCCTCCTTCAGCGGCACCAGGGAGGCCTCATTCATGACATACTTGGCCCTCCCCCACCTGCCCCATCGCTTACCCGAGTCGATGGACGACCACGCTTCTGAAACCTGGTCCCGCAGAGGCTGGATGATGGTGGTCGCCGAGATCAAGCACGCATCCAGGGAGGTGACCAGCTTCTCACTCTGGCTGACCGACGGGCCGCGATCCTCCAGCAGAGACCTGAGCTCTGAAGTGGATGCCTCCAGCGCCTGCAGTTGCGTCACCAGAGACGTAACGGCAATCTCTGATGTGTTGAACCTGCCGCGCAACGCGTTGAGCGTTGTCGTTGTCTTGAGGATTATGTCGGCGAGCTTGGCGCAGCTAGCTACGAGGCCAACCACGGCTGTTGGGTCCATCGCAAGATGTTGCTATGCTGAGACAGCGTTTGCGCGCGGGTGAGGGAAGGCAGTTGGGGGCTATGCGATGCCTTGTTACTTAGCCTCACGAGTGGGTGGTACGGCCGTACGGCCCCCAATCGATCAGCTGACCGGGTCGGCGGCCTCAAAGTAACGGCCTTGTTCATCAATCACGACCCGAAAACTAGCTTATGATATCTGTTCAAGCATGCGGATTGTTTGGTCTGCTGCGGCCTCGTGGTGAACACCTGAGCTGCTTATCCAGACGAAGGCTTCACTGGGGGCAGTCCAGTTGACTTGTAGCTGCGACTCGGCAGATGATTCTCATATCCCGACTACTTATTAGTACTTAACAAGGTGCCAGGACTCCAATTCATGACAAATACCACGGCAGTATTGTTCATGGTATAAATTACTTAGTACAGAAGCGTTTCGGGGAGGGGACTTATGGTCTCGGTGTGCCCGTTGATGAGGGCAGTTGAGGGACTAGGTTGGGTCGATCTCCATCGTCAGCGATTGAACTTCAAGAAATGGTTACTTCTTCAATTTCAAATAACGAGCCTCACCCAAGCCGACTCCCGTCTCACGTTCTGGCAAATAATTGAGTTGCAAAGCCTGAGCCACAATTGAACTGGGTGATGTGAGATGGGCGGGACGGCTCGTGCCGCCCCATCCACCATCGTCTCGTCTCACCGGCGACATCACCCACCCCCTCCACAGTCTCACTCTCACCTCACGCGTCGTTCCCCTCCCCCACCACCGGCGAGAGAGCATCGCGGGAGCTGCTGGCGCGCAGCTCTCGACGCATCCAACCCCATGGCCGCGCCGCAGGAACCGAGTTCGTCTGCAGCGCCGCCCAGCTACATCTACAGCCGCCTGCCAGACGCGCGCTCCATCCGCATCCTGACGCTCGAGCCCAGCGACGACGCATCGTCCCCGCTCACGGGCACGATAGAGGAAGCGCTCCTCGACGCCACCGCCTCGTCGTTTGCGCCCGCCGTCGCGCCGTACGAGACCATCTCGTACGCCTGGGGCACCGGGTCGCGCGACCACGCGCTCTTCGTCCACGACGACAACGCCAACGACAACGACGATGGCCACCACCGGCAACCAGCCGCGCTGCCCCTGACGGCCAGCCTCCACGATGCCCTCGCGCGCGTGCGCCTGCGCGACGCGCCGCGCCGCATCTGGGCCGACCAGATCTGCATCAACCAGGACGACCTCGCCGAGCGCAGCCAGCAGGTCCGCCTCATGAACGCCATCTACCGCGGCGCCGCCCGCATCCTCGTCTGGCTGGGCAGGGACGGCGAGGGCGTGGCCGAGGACGCGGCGCGCATGGTCCGCGACCTCGACGCCGTGTTCCGCGACGAGGAGCGCCACAGGGCGTTCAAGAAGGCGCACTCGGAGGAGCTGCATCTGCAGAGGCGGGAGCCGTGGATGCCGCTGTCCAAGATGACCAAGCTGCCGTGGGTATGCATGCGCACTCGTCCCCCTTCCCCGTCCCATGCGACGCCTCTCGTCGAACAGAAGAACTCGCTCACATGCTGACCCCGGCGGACCGTGTGCTAGTTCCACCGCATCTGGATCGTCCAGGAAATCGGCACCGACGCGCCCGCGACGCTCTTCTGGGGCGCCTCGGAGCTCGACTGGCAGGTCCTCTCGCACGTCGCCGGCGTCCTCAACCAGGACTATCACCACCTGCGCGCGCGCTTCGGCATCGGCACCCCCAACATCCGCTACCTGCACCGGCGCTTCGTCGAGCCGGGCGTCGTCGTCGCGGGCGGCAGCAACAGCGGCAAAGGCAACTCGTCGTCGTCGTCGTCGTCGTCGTCGTACGACGAGCACCACAACCGCGGCAGCTTCGTCTACGAGCTGCACCGCGCGCGCCACATGCTCGCCCGCGACCCCCGCGACCACGTCTACGCCTTCCTCGGCCACTTCTCCGTCCGCAAGGGCAGCTGGGCGCTCGCGGGCCTGCAGGCCGACTACGCGCGCCCCGTCGCCGACGTCTACGTCGACGTGGCCGTCCGCGTCCTCAAGGGCGCCACCTCGCTGATCCTGCTGTCGGCGAACCACAACGCCGACGGGCCCCAGCGCAGGACGCCCTTTGACCAGACGGACCTGCGCCTCCCCTCGTGGGTGCCCGACTGGCGCGTCCTGCCCGTCCACATGATCGGCTCGCCCCAGACGCCGCACCGCGCCGCGCGCGACACCCTCCCGCAGCTGGTCGTCGATGAGGAGAAGCGGCTGCTGCACGCGCGCGGCTTCCGCGTCGACACCATCGCCAAGCGGTCGTGGGTGTTCTACGGCAAGGCGTTTCAGTTTAAGCAGGCGAACTCGTACTCCAACTCGGTGGACGTGCTGTGGCGCGAGTACTGCGGCTACGACACGTTTAACCTAGATGATCGGTATCCGGGCGGTGCGGGCGCGGAGACGGAGGATGACAACGACGACGGCGGGTTCGAAGCGTCTTCCTTCTTCGCGCTCATCCAGACCCTCACCAACGCCTGCATCGGCGTGGACCGCTCCCGCCCCTACGCCTCCATCCCCTCGCGCAGGTGGCTCGCCGGCGGCGCCGCCTACCTCTCCCGCTCCGGCATCCCGCCACAGCGCATCTCCCCCGCGATCCGCGCCGCCGCCAGGGCCGACGCCGCCACGGGCCGGCCGGCCGGCGACGCCTTCAAGTGGAGCCACGAGGCGACGCTCGTGACGCGGTACCGGCGCTTCGGCGTCACGGCCGGGGGGCGGTACGTCATGGGGCCGGATGCCATGCGCGAGGGGGATGTCGTCGCGGTGCTGTACGGCGGGCGGACGCCCTTTGTGCTGAGGAAGATGGAGGGAGGCGACGGTGAAGGAGGATGGAGTCTCGTGGGGGAGTGCTACGTCCACGGCATCATGAACGGCGAGGCGCTGCGGGATGCCGACTTGGAAGACGAGGCGTTCGCGATGCGCTGACGATACTTCATTCTCCTGAGGCGTCCCTCGAAACCCTCCACCCGCACCTCCGTCAAGGGGACGTGCAGTCTACGACATCTCCTGGTGCACATGCGATGCGATGCTGAGTTGAGCCACAGAACAGAGCTCAAGAGCGTCGAGTCTTCGAGACAGACGCCGACGAGCCTTGCCAGCCAGCCACGTCCACAGCACCACCCCAAGACGACGACGCAGCATGGAAGCCCAAGGACCACCCAAGGCTCCTCCAATCCACTCGCCACGCCCCAGTGCACAAAAAGAAGCTCACGCGGCATTAACCACCCCATCGCAATCGATCTTCAGGAGAAAGTTACAAGTCCCCCCAGTTTTTTCCAGGAGAAAGGCACCAGGGGAAGGGGCCAGGAGACTGTAAAAATTGGAGAACGGAGGCCCGCTGCTGGGGAAAACGACGACGGAGAATGCACCGCGCTCCACAAAGGAGCATCCGATCTCGATCTAGCAGCGTTGTTTATTCGACAGTAGCAGAAACAAAACCTGTAGCCGTTGGTCTACTACCCAGCTTGGGCAGTTGGGGGAATCAAGGAATTGACCAAATATCCAGGAATGAGAGGAGGAGTCGTGACTCGGACAGGTCGGGAAAGAGTTACGAATAATGGCAATGATCAACTCCACGGTTAACCCTACGTCATGTCCGGGAGATCTGCGACATGAACCCAGACACGCACGAGACGAAAATAGTGCATTAGAATCAACTAGAATCAGGAAGCCGTTCCTTGCTAGGCTCCCCATATTCAGTACATTCACCGAGGAAGAAATGACACATGCCAGTGGCTTGATATTCTGATATTCATCGAGTGGCGGCAAGCCTAGCTCTATCTATACAATCGCCGAGCATTGTGCTCAATCCCGCCCTGTTCCGGCGATGTACTCCTGGATCCCGACCTATCCGTATTTGACCGACCATATGTGGTCTTTCCCAAACGCCTAAATACCCGTGACAAAATAAAACTCGCCTGATGCATGCAGAGAAGGTGCCAATCAAGATATTACCGCTTCCAGTAGCCCGCCTACAGCTCCATCGTGAGAAGCTCTAACCTTGACACGACAGACTCGAGGCTGGCGCTGATGCGTTGTACCCGGGCCATGGCGAACGTTGCCGACGCCTCCTCATCGGAGGCATCAACAAGCTCGTAGCGCGAAAGCACCTTCTCGGCCTCGATGCCACCGAAAATGTCCACGCTGGTGAGGGACTCGGTGTCGACCGTCTTTGGCGCCTCCGACACGGTGACAGGCTCCGAGTGAAACAGTGCAAACTCGGGGTCGGTCTCGAAGTCCTCGTCGACCGTCGTCACCTCGGTGGGCTCGGCAACCTCGCGCACCTCAGAGGGACGCTCGATGACGGGAACCTCAACCTTCTCATCGTCGCTCTGGAAGGACTCCTCGACGAAGTTGGAGGACTTGCCGGAAAGGACGGACGCGTCGATGGCGGCGGGCACCTCAGGGGTGTCGACGACAAAGACCTGGGGCTGGTAGTTGTACGACGAGTTGTCGAGACTCAGCAGCGAAAAGTCCATGGTCTGCTCGGGAATCATGGCCATGCCGATCTGCTGCTGTTGTGATTGAGAGCCGTAAGGGTTGACGTCCTTGGGGATCTGCGCCTGCTCCTGCTGCTGCTGCTCGACCTTGACTTGAGCAGCCTGAGGCATGGCTGTCGGGTTGGTGCTGAGGTGGTCAAGGAAAGTGGAGAAGGAAGGAGATGAGAGGAGCATGCGGGTGAGGTCAGACAGGCGCCTGTTCTCATCCGCGAGGGCACGGTTCTGGGCACGGAGGTCTCCGTTCTCGTTGACCTTGTTGGCGATCTCAGCCTCAAGCTGGGTGATGTACTCTGCGAAACATGTTAGCATCGATTGAAGACTGCTTTGCTTGTAGTTGGGACTTACCCTTTCTTCGGGAGCGGAAAGCGCGGGCCGAAACCTTGTTGCGGAGCTGTCTGCGCTCCTTGCTGCTGAGCTTCTTGCCCTCCTCACTGGCGAGCAGACGTTCATCCTCATCCATCTCCTCCTCGTCCTTCTTGGCCCGAGGCAGGTTGGTGTGGGCAGACGGGTTCTGGGAGTCGGGCGACGACGTCTTGGCCCGCATCGAGTTGAGGAGCTGAGTGATCTTCTGCTCGACGATGGGGTCGGTGGGCTGGGGAGCCTTGCCACGCGACTTTTGCTGCACACCCTGGCGCTGAACCTGCTGCTGCTGGATGATGTGCTGCTGCTGTCGCTGCTGAGCCTGGGCCTTGGCAAGGGCGGCCTGGGAATGGGCGCCAGGCCAGAGACGGCCAACGCTACCCGTCGAGGACGACATCGAGGGCGAGGCCAGATTGGACGACTCCTGCTCGATGCTGCTGGGGTTCACCGTGTTGAAGAACTGTTGCGAGTCGGCGGGGGACTCGAAGTCCATGTCCATGGTGCCCTGCGAGGGCGAGGTGTTGAAGTCAAAGACATCATTCTCCGGGGTGAAGCTCGTGAGGTAGTCGAGGCTGCCAAAGTCCTGGTAGCCCGTGTTGTTTGACTGGTTGACCGCCATGGTGTTGGCGATGGCGCCGGGCACGAAACCCGTCTGCTGGCGGTACATGTCATAGTTGTGACTCGGCCCGCTCAGCGTCTGCGACGTCGTCGGGACGCTGGGAGTGGCCACGGAGGCAGTGACTGGGCTGGCGAAGGTGGGCTTGGAGGTGGTGGAGGGCGAGAGCGAAGGAGAGTTGTAGTTGTTGTCATACTCGGAGAGGTCGAGCAGAGCGTCGAGGTCGACGTTGTTCTGGGCCGGGGCCGACATGGTGGGCAGCGGTATCGCGACTCAATCGGCGGGTGGCGAACCTGGCTCAGGTGGGCTCGGGAGCGGATTCCTTGTGGTTCGGAGCGACAGACAGGATTTTGAAAGCCGTGAACGCAATGCTTGAGAATGTTTTGATGGTGAGTCGAGGAATAAAAGATTGGGGAGGCGAGGCAGAGGAAAGAGGGAGAGGGAGAGTCAGGCCACGAAACGGACGGGAAGGGGGGAGGGGAGGCGCTATGAATGGAATGGGTGCCTTGTCTCTTGGCTCTCCGTCTGGGTTCTGCGGACATCCGGGGGGGTGGAGGGATCCCGGGCGCAGTTTGCCCGGGCAGGGCAGGGCGCCGCCAGCGAGTCAAACGCCGTCTGGGCCACTGGAGCGAGGCGCTGGCAGGGACGGGCAGGGACCGGCGTGGGCAGAGCAGGGATCAGGCGGGGAGGTGGGCGGTGGACGCGTAAGCTCCTCCTGCCGGTGCTCTGGCCGCCGCTCCTCCGCTCACTCATCCTGCGTGCGCTCAGTGGGTTCTCAGGCGTTCAGCCGCTGCGGCAAGGTGATTGGGTCGTGGGCGGCTGGGTGGGGCGCCGCAGTGGACTCGGTGCTTGCGCGCCATCAACGCTCAGGCGCGAGCATGTGCAAAGACGTTAGTGCACTATCGCGGCTCACCCGCCCGTTCTCTCAGGGCGCTGGCGCTGGCGTCACAGCCCCCCGTGTGTCGCCTGTCGCTCGATGCAACCCCCTTTGGCGCTGCCTGTCTCGCCGCTACACTCGGCCCTCCGCCCCAAGGCCCCTGGCACTCTGGTCTGGTCGAGCGTTGGCCAGGGCCTCGATGGCTCGCGGCTGCTGCCCCCCCCCCCCCCCCCCCTCCCCAATACCCTCATCTGCACCTGCAGAGGCCCGGCACGCCCACCTCACGGACACCTCAGGCGATGACGACGCCCTCTACCCGCATCTCGCCTAGCCGCACCGCTATCCACGCCTCTGATCCCATCCCGCGGTCCCGAAACGACTCCTTCGACGCTGCGAGGACGTTCTGCAGCCAGTAGGCGCTGCAGAAGTCCGCGCGACCGTTGTTCGGTTGGCGGTTCGGGGCAGTAGGGCTGACGAATGTCGACGAAGGGGCCGCGAATGCTCGTACAAGTTCGGGTTTGGGCCTTTTGCTCCAAAGTTCCCGCCGGCCCCTCTCTCTCTCTCGTCTCGACGCAGAGCTGAGATTACCTTTGCCCGGCGACCCGAGCATCGTTCATCCGTCGAGCACGACATCGTCTGGCCCACGATTGTGCTCTGAAGCACAGCACCGCAGGTCAGGCCATGTCTCTCGAATCGCCTGAGGGCCCGGGAGCGAGCAGGTCTTCATACGTGCGCATATAATTTTACGTGGACATTCAACGTGCACGCGTTTGACATGGTATGAGGACTTGGCGCGAGCAGCCATGTCTGCGGCGGCGTCGTGACGAGAACGGGGTCCTCGGCCATGTCCGTTTGGAGAATGTCATAACAGACTGCCCGTGCCCGACGCAGCACAGCCCAGGCCGTCGGCGCTCGCTCCACTCGGCTCAATAACGACCAGGCGGCTTCGGGGGAGCGAACTGGCCGAGTGTGCGCTTCGGGAGCGCGGCGAGCGACGCCATTGGCCCGCTCCCATCCTCCAGGAAGCCACAGCAGCCATTGCCCTGTAAGCGCTGGGCATGTGGAGGGTTAGTGGCCACCGGAGCGTGGCGGAGCAGAGACAGGCACCTTCGCTTCCAGGCTTTAGCACTGGCTTCCCACCACAACAATTCGCCTCGCCCATTGGCCCACGGCCCTCGCATTCGGAAACCGATCGCATCTGCCTGGGACGTTTCGTTGGTCACGTGATGGGTACGGTATCCTCACGGGCCAGGGTGACTGAGATTGTGAGTGGCGGCAGTGCATCAGAGCGACCAAGGCGCTGAACCAGCAGGACAAACATGGCCCGCCACAGACGGTGTCGCCGGTGAACACAGTCTTCGCGGCGAGCCGTGATGCCTTTGTACAAATACGAAACGTACCCAAGTATCTCGAGGTAAATCAAGCGCAGCACCGCATGGCATCCTGTTACGTGATTCAGTCGGCCACCTGGTCCCGGTATCCTTGCAGGCGTGGCACGTCGATGGGCAGCAGGCGTCGCAGCTAAATATATGATGTTCGATGTGTCCAGCATTGTGGTGTCGGCGTTTCATCTTTCGACATTGAGATGGATGCCCAGCGTCAGGTTTCGACTTGAAACACGAGCCCGTGGCCGTCGCGAGCCTGACCGACTGGCAACCGTTGAGGGACGCTCTGACGGGGCGGATGGGCACCGTTCTGTACGGACCAAAAATTCATGATGCTGCCGTTTCGTCGGGCCGCGGCCGTGTACGTGTATCGATGAGGCTGTCGCAGCTTTGCCACAACCAGGCGAGTCGCCCGCAGGACAGGAATAGCAGCCATAGCCCAGGCGGCCCAGCACTGCCCATCAATGCGATATTGGCCTGGGGAAAGGAGAACAGTGGCGGGTCGGGATCCGCTGCGAGGCTCTCGACCCATCGATTCTTCTTATCTTGACCGAGGACCTGGGGCATGGGGCGCGACTGGAAAGTCTCGGTCAGATGGCGTGACTCTTGGTGATGGCGACGTTGGCGAGCAGACCGAGCTGAATGCTCCAGTCCCACGTGGAACGACAACACTGCGACGACATCCAAAGCGCCGCGATCGGAGTGGCTATCGACCCATTGTCTGCCGTTGGAGCGCGAAGGGGTATGCATGTGTTGAGGAGCTCCCTGAGCGTAGTTCCGCGAAGTTGCCAGCGGTGTTTGGCCGAGACTCATGAGCGGCCTGATGCAGTCCCCCAGCAGCTTCCCGCGGAGGGGCCATTGGCAGCCAACGGCGAACGGCCAAAGAAGCTCTCAAATAAGCATCTCTGCCCGAGCGTCACAGCCTGTAGGTATTATGTATAATGCACGAAGTAGTATGCGCGTCGTCGATCCAGCGGCCCGGGGGATTCATTCGTCGCTCGCCATCTCTAGATGCCCTGTTGGGCATCAAGGGGTGCCTGCCTGCCAATGCCGCCTCGCGCACATATCTGTCCTCGCACAGCGCCGTCGTAAAGTCAGCCGCTGCTTCTTAAATAAGCCATAAACGACGCCGCGCGGTTGCTGTCGTCCTCCATGATCCAACGCACGCGGTGCGAGGCGCGTGCATGCCATGAGCAGGAGTGCAGCTTCCACGCTCGTCCTCACGGCCTGTCCTGACTCCTGAAGGCCTGAGGCAGAGCAGCGACTCGCAGCAACTCGCAGCAACTCGCACCGACTCGCAGCTGCCGTCACCCATGGCATCAATCACGGGTCTCCGGTCACGACGCCTCGTGATTGGCCGCCAGCCGGGCCCAGCTGGCCAACCGCCTGCTTAGGTAATGCTCCGACTGAACAGCACTTGCTGCCCAAGAAGCCGCCTCGCTGCCTCGGTGACCTTGTTTCCCATCTGCTTCTACCCGCGAGGCAAACGGCGGTGACCTGGCAGCCTGCCCGTGGCGCGTCACGTTTGTTTATCTCGCGGCGATATCGAGCTCCCCGCGCGTCCTGCCTTCGCAACCTGCACAACGTCCCGGCTGCACTCTCACTCGATACCCGTGTGGCCTCACCGCAAAGCAACTGCACATCCGCGGGGCAAGGACGACGCCTGCATTTCATCGAAAGCTCGTTCCTTTCCTGGAACTGGGTGGCCGCCTTCATTTCTGTTTTTCTGCAAGTCCGTGGCTGCCAGGTGAAGCCTTGTTTGTCGTTTGTTCCGGAGCGTCTCATGCAAACCGCCGGTTGCCTGTGAACCCTCACACGCTCCGTTCATCGCTGTAGACTTGGGACACCTGCACAGGCTGCAGCATGTTACGCCCGCAAGCTTAACGTCTCCAGATGGGTAATAACAAGCGGAAGCCGCCCGCCGCCGTCGCGGGCGGCCCCAAGGAGCGTCACAAACGTGCCCAGAGACACGGCAACGGTTCGCTTTCGCCCCAGCCGCCTCCGGGCCTGGATGCGAAGCGTCCACTCCCGAAGCCTAGGGACAAGCATTACAGCTACTTCGAATTTGTTGAGAATAAGGACAAGAAGAAGAAACTCGAGTGCGCGGTGAGTCAACGCCAAGTTCTCGCACCCTGGCACACGTTGCTGACTTCGTCACAGAACATCGCCACCTCTATCCCTCCCCAGGGTTACAGCTTCATCCCTCTTGGCCATCCAGAATTGACCAAGCTCTGCAAAGAGCTATCGCGAGAGCAGGGCGTGAAGATCTACATTGTTTCAGTAGGAGACCTTGACGATCGCAAGGACCGAGTCCACGTCAAGGCTAAGAAGAAGAAGCAGAATTGCAATCCCACCGGTGCTCAGTCCTTTGCCAACCAGATGAGCCGGATGGGCTTTCATTTCTCATCTTCCATCGTGGACAAGGCCAGAGAAACATTGTCCTTGGATACCCGTTCCTATCCGATATCCGGTCCGTCTCGGCGTCCAGAGCCCATTCCAGCGTCACAGGAAGAGTACCACGCCCAGGTTGACGCCGTTTTGCGAGACTTATTCCCCCGAATTCCCCATACTGACCGCCAGATCATTATTGATCATGCGTTCACGCGGGTAAGTGTCTACGCAACACAGCTTACCGTGCTCGATAGCGCTAACGAGTGGTTCACAGCGTGTCCGGTACAAAGGCGGCGAACCACCTGTTGGGCTGTCTCGCGACATGACCCTTGCGCGCAGAGTGCAACTTGCAGTCCTGGCACACATACGGCATAGTCATACTAGGTATGACGAATTGCTCAGAACAGGGGCTTGGCACGACGCCAGAAAGCAGGTCCAGTCGACGTGTCTGGATGTCCTCGTCAAGTGGCGGGGTGACGAAGAGACTGGCCGCGACCAGCTTGAAGAGATTTTGCGAGAGGTTGTCGTCATCTCAGATTCTGAAGACGAAGAGTCCGCCGATGAGGAGCCACCGGAATTCAAGCCAGCTATGTCTGCAGAGCCTCAACAACTCGAGTCGATCACGCTGCCAACTCCGGAGGTTCCGGCTCCAAATGCGTCGCTTCCGACAGCGCAGCCTTCCGACGGCGTCCGTGCTACTGAACGGGTTCAGCGACGTGGTTTCAAGAGATATGCCGCGGTTCAGCAAGCATGGGATGCTGCACGCCTGCGACATCAGCGGGACCAAAAACCCCCACAAGGCGCTCCAGCTTCAGAGGATATGCCCAACGTGACTACGTCCGTTAACTCGCATGAACATCGTGCCCCCATGAGTTTTAGCCTGCCAGGAAGGGCGCCGAGCTCGAACGGCTACGTCCCGCATATCGTGAGTCAGGATATCCCTGCCAACCGAGAGCAGGCCCCGTACCCAGAGGTTCACTTTGCCGCCCGCCAACCAACACTCGGTTCATCGGCGCCACATGCTCCCCGCGGTGACAGCCTGAGAGACCTTGTCGTCCCCTCTATCGAGAGCTCCGGGTATCCTGCGCCCGGTGCGTCTAGCAGGGGCGAAGATCGGTTTGTGTTTCCATCGATTCAACGGGGCATGGGACCTTTTAACGGCCCTGTCTCGACTCCCGTGATCCACGATGGACAATACGGCTTCATCCCTGGAACGCGAAGTGTTGTCGACCGCCTGGGGTATCAGCGTACAAGCCCCCTCGGCTATCACTCTGACGGCGTCGTCCATCAGATGCCAGGGCACGATCAGGGCGTGCATGGCAACGAGCGACGGGCCGAGCAGAGCATGCCTTACCCTCGACCCTACGATACACCACGCATCGACGGGGATATGCAGAGCCCAGGAAGACTCGCCCCCGACCGTATTGTTGTGAATGCCGCGGCTCCGGGAAACCGTTCGAACCCAATCGTCATGGAAGATCGTGGCGGGTTCTATGAAAGAGTCCCAGTGCCAGAACCTGCCGGGATGCCTAGCCGTCAAGTGACAGGCGTGCCGGCACGACACAGAGTCGTCTCAGGGGAAGAAGGCTCCAGGATTCTCCAAGAAACCCAAGGAACGCCCGGAGTCGAGATAATCCCTCTTTCTCGTCCCGGCAACGCAGCTCAGCCAATGTACCCGAGCAATGGCTCTGTGATGGATCGTGCTTCCGGAAATCCGTGGGAATCCGCGCCGCAGTCTGCTCATGGGGGGCCCGGCTATGTCGAAGGTAACCATGGCTATGCGCTGCAGCCCGGTACCCCTTCGTTCCCGCCTCCGCCGCCGCACTATTATCAGGGAGAGTAAGTTGGACTGCGTGCCTTTCCGCTCTCGGCTGTTCGACGCAGAACTTCTTACATTGTTTAGATCCCGAACCGAAGTCTTGCATTCACAGCAACCGTTTCCAGTACCTTTTGAAGGGGAGTCACTGTATTACCAGGAAAGTCGGCCACCTCGAAGCCGCTACGGTCACTTTGGACCGGGACATCAAACTCGCACAACCCATCCTGACGAAGTCTATCCTCTCCGATAAGCAAGCGGTGCAACCTTCGTCGGGTTTCCGTTGATAGCACCCTGTCTCACTTTCGCAGCAACACAGGCTGCAGGACATTACCCGTTGGGATGACACTGCGTGCCTATCATGCGAGCGGCACTGTATGCCGCATGGCGTTAACATCTCGTGATGGAAGGTGGCGTTGGGACGCGAGGCTAGGCGGTTGACACGCAATCGATGCCTGCTCCCCTCTGAGATTACGTCTGAATGAGGAAACGAACGAATACCCTGCGCGTCTGGAAGACGGCTAGAGTCTGGAATCAGCTGGCGATGAAGTCATGAGCATTCAGGATGGATGGCATTCGTGTTTTTTTGTTTGCAGGCATGGCAGGCGATGCGACGGCGTTTCGGACTAGAGGCGAGCATGTTTGGCGAGGATTATTTGTTCAATTACTGGAAGAATCATACACTGTCGACATTCAGTCGTGACTACGGCGTGCAAATTCATGTAGCAAAGTGCGAGCATGTACATTCCACGAAGGAAAATCAGTGACCCAAAGTCTTGTTTCTTTCACTCTACCAAGACTACGTACAACATTTAAACGCCAAATCATGTAGTGCCAAAGCCAACGGCCGCCACACGCGGCCTCATTCATGAACGTGGGTATTTTGCTTGGAACAGGCAGACGGTGACCTTCAAGGTTCCGTCGCCGTGGCCAAAGAGCTTGTTCCGGCCCCCTTTTTCCCCCTGGCGCACCGTGTTCGTCTAGTTGCGCCCCTTCCTGCCCTTGTGCACGCCGCCTCCCACAGACGGGCCATGCTGCTTCTCCATGCCAAGACCTCTCCTGCCAGCGGCGATGCCTCCCTTGCCGCTCCGGGCACCACCGCGGCCGCCAGCGCCACCACGGCCACCGCCCAGGCCGCCGCGCATGGGGCCGCCCCTGCCGCGGAACTTGCCCCCGCGGTCGCCGCGCCCGGGGCTGATCTTGCTCTTGATGGTGGCGGCGGCGCTGTCGTCGAGGTCCTCCATGTCGTCGTCGTCCTTGGACCGGCGGTTCGAGAACTTGAGCTTGCCGCCGCGGCCGCGCTTGGCGGCGTCCTTGCCCTTGAGGGCGGCGACGTAGGCTCCCACGCCCGAGGCGCCCTCGGGCTTGTCGACGTCCATGGCGGCGTCTTCGTCGGCCTCGTCGTCGCTGTCCTTGCCGAGGATGAGCTTGCCGTCGAGGTCCGTCTTGGCCTTGGTCTTGGTGGGCTTGCGGAGCTTGACGGGCTTGGTGGAGGAGATGTTGGCGAGGGCCTTCTTGTCGAGCAGGTCGAGCGGCTCATCGTCGTCTTCGACAATGTACGTCCTGCCGCCCTTTTGGGCCTTCTTGCGGGGCTTGGTGTCGGCCTCATCGTCCGAGGCGGCGTCGTCGTCCGAATCACTGCTATAGAGTGCCTGGTCGTACTCGTTCTCATACTGCCTCTTGGGCTGGTCGTCGTCCTCGTCGCCACTAGCGTCGTCATCCTGACCGGCCCGGGAGGCGTCCTTCTTCTTCTTTGCTCGCTCCTTGGTCTTGCGAATGTTGACCACCAGCTTCTTGTCCGACTCGGGGCAGTTCTGGTGGATAAGTTCGAAGCCAAAGCGACGGACCATTCTCTCCAGGATATGCTTGACCTTGGCCTTGAAGTGGCCCTTGTGCTCGTTGCTCCATACTATCAAGTTGGGCACCAGGGTAGACAGGCGAGGGATCATGAGCTCGACGGGCAAGCTGATGACGCACACCTTGACGAAGCCCAAGCAGCTCTTGACGATTTCCCTGTTGTTCGACGTCAAGAAGAGGTCCATGGTCTGGACCAGGTCGGCGAGAGTCTGCTCGCTGAGGCTGGAGCGGAACTCGTAGAGAAGGCGGCTGATGGCAGTGATGGAGGCGGAGATCATGTGGGGAGTGCTTCCAGCCAGACCTGCGCTGACCATGGTGAAGAACTCCTCGATGTTGGCCTTGCCCGCGGGAGCGTCGGCGGGCATGTGAGGCACCTTGCTGTTGTCAATTGTGGCGCCGTTGGCGGCGATCATGCGATGACCCATCTGGACCAGCAACTCATAGGCAGTCTCGCGCGCGCGCTCGTTGTTCTCCTTGCAGCAAATGACGACCTCACTAAGGACCGAGGGGATGAAGTGGAGAGAGCTGTCGGGGATAAAAGGGAGGAGAGCGAGAATGGCAGCCAATCGCTCACGTCGAGCGGGAGCAGACACCTTCTCGGAGGAGGAGAGAATGAGCTGCTGTAACTCAGCGGTCCTCTCCTGCATGGCGATCTTGCCAAGTTCAGAGTCGGCCAGCCGGGGAATCAGCTTGTAGGCCTTCTTTTGCAGCTGAGGCTCGTCGTCCTTGAAGATGATGACATTCGCAATCTCGAACAAGGAGGCAAAGCTTTCGCGCGGAAGATAGGCGGACATGGTAATGACGAGATCCATGAGCGTCTGCGACGTTGACGGCATATGATCCTCCGATTTCTGTTGCTTACCCTTCTTCTCGACGGGGGCGCTGTTTTGCAGTTCCGAGGCGAGCATTTTGCTGACACGGTCGAAGGTGTCAATGACTTCCTGATGGGGCGTGATGCTCAGGAAGGCATTGATGGTCTGGAGAATGGGGCCACGGCTCTGCGGGAGAGTTTGCGTGTAGACGTTGAACATGACTGCCAGCATGTTCCCGGCGAACTGGCCCAGATATGCCAGGTTGCTCTTGGCAGCATCCCTGGATACCCTGCTCTGCAGCAGAAAGTCATCCTCGTCCTCGCCGATGCTGGCAATCGCCTGGTTCGACTCAATCAGGACCTTGAGAGCCCGGCAAACGTCCAATCGCAGGTTGACCTGCTTGTACAGGAGATTCGCGAGCATCTCAGCAAAGGACTGGTCGAAAGCCTCGGGTAGGTCGAGAGGCAGGTCGCAGTATCCAGGCAGGATAGACCATGTCTGTTGCACCAGCGTCTCGTAAATCTTGATTTCCATCGTCTTCTCGGCTTCTCCGTGGTCCAGGACCTTCTGGAACATCAACTCGCTGAGAGGGACCATCTCCTTCTTGAAATGGGCGAGGTTGGTGTTGCTGGTGTAGTCTCGCAGAATAGGGAACATCCAGGCGCGCCCATTTTGTCCCTTGACCGGCTTGACGATGTTGAGGGGCAGGACAGACAGGACAGCCTCAGGTCCCATTGCCTGGACCGCCTGGCCAATGACCTCGTCCGCCTCCTTCTTCTTGTGAAACGAAGGGTTCTCGCGGATCTCGCCGATGGTGCGTGTAATGTTGAGCATTCTCGGATAGGACTGCCATCTCAGAGAGGTGAACATGGCACCCATGACATTGAACGTCTGCAGCCAGGCGGCCTGGAACTGGACGGTAAGCAGGGACTCGGCCGTCTTGACGACCTTGTCCAGAATCTTTTCGTCGTATATTGACGGCTCGACAATGACTTGCTGCGGGACGCAGTTGGCCATGAACGAGACGAGGCACTCGGAGGCGGAAATGCGAATGTTTTCGGAGTGCGACTCGAGGAATTGCGCAACCATTGCGAACAGCTCGGGGAGCTTCTGGAAAGTCTCGTCAGGCTCAACCTGCGCAGAGACGTCGAATCCGCGAGAAAGAATGGCAAGCCAAGGAGGCACAAGCTGTGTGTCGTTGGCGGCCGGTCGCAGCTCAGAGATGATCTCCATTAGTCGCGGCAGCTTCGCGGATGAGACCTCGTAGGACATGCCCTCGAAGATCATCTCGAAAATCTCGAAGCCAGCCATGGTCATGTACTCGTTGCCCGTCTTGGCGATGCTCAACAGCAGCTCGCACAGCGATTCGATCTTGGTGCTCGGCCAGCCACCGCTCGCCGCAGCGACGGTCTTTACCAGCTGCAGGGCGTGGATCAATGCCGGGTCGTGTGTCGTGGCAGCCAGCTTCTTGCCCTTGCGGGCCTGCGCCGCCTTGCCAGCCAGGTCCTCGAGGTTCTTGAGCGCCGTGCCGGCGCACATGTCCGCGGCGGGGTGATCGAGCGAGGGGCTCGGCGGCGGGTTCTTGAGGACCCTCTTGAGGGCGTCCTGGGCGCGCTTGCGCACCTTGGGGCGGGGGTCGAGCGAGAGGTTGAGGAGGCCTGCGACGGCGCGGCGGGGGCCGATCTGCGTGACGCCGAGCTCCCACGAGGGCACATCCTGGGCGAGGAGGAGGGACTCGAGGCAGCCGATGGAGGTGCGGAGGAGTATGGGCTCGGCATCCTGCATCAGCAGCACGGGCGCGAGCAGGGTCAGGATCTGTGTGAACTTGGAGCGCAGCAGCGGCTGCGGGGCGAAGGGCGTGACGACGTCGAGGAGATAGACAACCGGGGTCGCCAGCTCGATGTTGACGGTGCCATTGGCGTTGGCCTGCTGCAGGAGGGCGAGCAGGGCGGCGAAGTAGCCGGTCGGCGTGGGCGCAGTGTTTTGCTCCTTCAGGGTCGATTCGACGGCCTGGAGGACGACGACTGTCTGCGATCACAAAAATAAGGTCAGTGACGGGGATCGCGGAGGAATCATCAGAGCTCCGCTGGGCGTACCCTTTGTTGGCTCTGAAGCCCGGGGGACTTGATCTTGTCCAACTTCTCAGCCAGAGTCGGCGTGGGCGTCGCCATCTTGTCGTGTCCTGTGCGCCGGGCTGAGGAAGTACGGTGAGAGAGACGACAAGACACAGTCGGACCAAGTTCCACCACCCAGAAAAGAGTGCGTCGTCGTCGGTCAAAAAAAAATTCCTTATCGGCTGGTAGGCGGCGGGGGTTCTGTCCCGATAAGATTTCCAGGTTAGTGCGGTCCCGTCTCAGTGGAGGTGTGTTAACAGGGACCACCGCGACCGTCAGTGGTGGAGTCGCCGCTGTCCACTGAATGCCACCGGCGGTCAACTGCAGCAGCTCACTGTAGGTATCAGTGGATGCCCGTAGCGCGCGCATCGCTGTATCCGAGCGCCTACGTAACGCCCGTCCCTCCCAAGCTGGTGCTGACCCGCTGAGGAGGCGGCGAGACGGAGCTCCTGGCACCAGGTTCCGCGCAGAGGGGCATGACGCCGCCATCATCGGAGCCGCATTGAGCTTCAAGCAACACCCCCTTGGGCCACCAATTCCCCGTCGTCCTCCATCTGGTCGCGTCGCGCGCGAAGCCAGATAGATAGATCGCAACCATGGCGTTCCTCATCCTCGTCATCGGGGACATGCACATCCCAGACCGCGCGCTGGACATCCCCCCCAAGGTGCGCGCGCCCCCAAGTTCCGCCTCGCTCACCACCGACTCCCCACACCCGATCCATGGCACGAGGGCCTCCGTTGCGATTGACCACCTCCTTATGCCTCCGCGCAGACTGACTGACTTTTCTCGCCACCTGCAGTTCAAGAAGCTCCTCGCGCCCGGCAAGATCGGCCAGACGCTCTGCCTCGGCAACCTCACGGACAAGCACACGTACGACTACCTCCGCTCCGTCGCGCCGGACCTCAAGATCGTCAAGGGCCGGTACGACGTCGAGGCGACGTCGCTGCCGCTCACGCAGGTCGTCACCCACGGCGGCATCCGCATCGGCTTCCTCGAGGGCTTCACCCTCGTCTCCAGCGAGCCCGACCTGCTCCTCGCCGAGGCCAACCGCCTCGACGTCGACGTCCTCTGCTGGGGCGGCACCCACCGCTTCGACGCCTTCGAGTACATGGACAAGTTCTTCGTCAACCCCGGCAGCGCCACCGGTGCCTTTGTCAACGGCTGGGCCGCCCAGGACGGCGAGAACCCTACCCCGAGCTTCTGCCTGATGGATGTATGTTTGCGCCTGCGCCTGCGTTGCGAGCTGCGATGCGCAGCCCCGTCCATGGTGAAGGGAGGGTCAACTCAACTGACGGCGTGCTCTAGGTCCAAGGAATATCACTTACGCTCTACGTGTACCAGCTGCGGACGGATGACAAGGGCAACGAGAACGTGGCGGTGGAGAAGGTCACATACACGAAGCCGGTCGAGCCGACGGGCGGCCCCTCGTCATCATGATGCCGCTCTTCACGGAAAAGATTTACAGCAAAGGGGGCAAATAGCGACAATAATTCCTGGCATCAAGTCGATACCCGCATTCATCCAGATCCTGCATCAGTCTCGCCATGTGAACGCGGTGAGGCGCGACCCTTCCTCGCGCCCAGTGGGCAGATCATTGGACCGTGTGTGTTCCAAAGGCAGTGTCCCGTGCACGTTAAACTCGAAGGCCAGGCATGGACAAAAGAGTCAAATAAACATAAAATATCTCCGCCGCTTGGTATCTCAAACATCATCCGAAGCTCAATGTGCGTCGCCCAACCATGTGCAAATCCCGATTCGCCATTGCAGCCAATCTACCGTGAAACGCCCGTTGCTTCGTTATGATACTTGCCGCCACTCCGTCGGGCGCAGATCCATCAGTCATTACACCATCATGCTTCTTCTTCTTGAAGAAGTCCGGCTCTTGTCACCGTCGGTGGCCGACGACGCACGTCGCGTGGACGTCGTTTGCCGCCGGCTGGACCGCTTCTGCTCCACAGCCTCGTCCTCCTTGTCAACTTGGGGCGACGAACTCGTAAACTCGTAGATGTCGGCGTCGCCCGAGCCGCTCGTGTCTGTGCTAGTGTCCGCTTCCCTCGGCTTGTCCGATAGGCTGCTGTCAGCCTCATCGGGCATCTCAGTCGCCTTTGCCGTTGCGGACGATGGTCGACGCCGCCTCTCCGTGGCGACGGAAGCGGGCAGCTCTTGAGGGGATGAGGTCTTGTTGGCCAAAGGGCTTTCTGGCATCCTGCCGGGCTCAGCTTCGGCGGCTTGCGGGTTCGCGCTGAGCAATTTCGCCCCGGATCCGTTGATGTCCGACTCGCGCTTCAGCTTGTCCAACGGCTCAGCTTGGCTGCTCCGTCGCGCGTATTTGCCCTCTCCTGCAACTGCGTCAAACAGCTCCTTTGTCGGCCGCCGCATCTTATCCCTCAAGTTCGGCTCGGCATAGCTGACTGCCGTCCTGTTCCGCCTGCTCGGTCGCGACATCTCGCCCTTGGACGAAATGTCCAGCGGGGGAGGCGTGTCACCCCTATGGCCACTGGAATCGGGGGCTGGTTCGGGAGAGTTCGGGGACAGGAGGGCTGGTTCTGCGACTGGTACGCTCAATTCGACGGTTGCTGGAGGCGGCAGTTCAGGTATGGACATGGGTTCAATCTTGACCGCTTCAACCTTGACCTGCGCAGCATTCTTTGTCTTTGCCTTGGATCGTTCTTTCGATGCCTTGGGCTTGACCAGGTCCGCTTTGGCTGCGGCAACCTCGTCGTTCGACAGTTTGGACTTTTTCGGCGAACTAACGTCGTCGTTGGTGCTCTTCGCCGATAGAGGCTTGCGTGTGGTGATGTCGGCAGCCTGCCTCTCGCGAGCCTCCTTTCTGATGTTGGCGAGCTCCTTGAGCGTCTTGCCACCTCCAGCCTTGTCTCGAATTGACTGCTTCTCCGGTCCGGCTCGGAAAGGGCGGTTTTCATCGTTGGTCCTCCGGACTGGTATGTTTTCGCCGTCGTCGGGAGCGGTGAACTTGCGCTTCGACCCAGCCTTAATGGGTACAGAGGCGGTAGTATCGCTGGCCTGTGGCCGGAGTTGCGGCGGAATGGTGGGCTCGACCTTCTTCTCAGGTGAAGGCACTGACGGGTAGAAGGTCTTGTTTGCCTTTGGTGATTCAAGAGATGTCGAGGGAGGAAGTTCGGCCTTCTTTTCGGGGCTAGCCTCTCGTGCCCTTGCTGGAATAGCCTTACTGGGAGAGTCCAGGTTGACCGGGTCTCGATCAATGAATTGAGACCTGGGTGGCGGCCCGAGCTCGGGAGAGTCTGTCGTGTCGGCCTCTTCGACCTCTGACTGGAGGGCGAGGATTTGTTCGTGGCTACACCTTGGTCAGCGCCGTTTACTGTCGCGAAGATGGGGCTGTGGTACTTCATGGATTTGCGAGGGTAGGACTTGGCTTCAGCAATGTGTCCCAGCTCTTCAATATCCCGAGCTACCTCACGCAATCTTCTTTGAGATGGGCTCGGACGACTCCCACTGAAGCTCATGCGGGATCTAGCTGTTTTCCTCACGCGCGGCGAGTGCTTCTTCATGGGCGGCTCGAGGCCGAGGCCCGCCAAGAGGGTGCCCCATTCGGTGAGCTGCGACTCGAGCTTGTGCTTGATTGCCAAAGCATGGTCGGCTATCCGGCGGGAGTCGTTGTCTTCGACTTGCTTTTCGAGCTCGAGGATGCGGCCACGGAGCTCGAGGTTCTCGGAGAGCATGCAGGCGCACTCGTTTTCCAGCTCGCGGATGCGCAGAGCGCGGATGTTGTTCGACTTGGCGAGGTCTCTGTTCTGGCGGAGGAACTTCTTGCGAACTGGCAGCTCAAGGTCAGAGGGAGGCATTCCACGATAACTGCGCAGCGCACGGGGAGGGGGGCATACGCGTCTCAATGCTGTCCGAAGACACCGGGGGTTCGTTGAGTCTAGCCATAGCTCATCATGTGCGGTGATGCCTGATATCGCTGCGTGCTGTGGTCGTGTATGGATGGTTAGTAGCCGCGGGAGGGAGCGCGAGGTGATGTCGATGCAAGGCCCAAGGCGCGACTCGACCCGCATGAATTGATGACCACAGTGGCGGGCGGGCGGACGCTGGAGGGCGATAATTTCTTGGGGTGTCATTATTTACGTTTGGCCTGTTGTGGTTTAGCGCGGGTTGGAATGGCGTGCAGAGCTGGTTGCCGGGGCGCTGGAAACACTGGAGCCCGCCAAACCGGCCAATGCACGTGTGCCCAGCTGGTCAGGTCAGGCACAGCTTCCAGTGACTTTCAGTGGAGCAGGGCCTGCTTCAGGTGCCTTCCATGGGCCTTTCCACACACGTGAGAGGGGCTCGGGGAGCTCGACCCCACCAGCCCAGAAGGGACGCGCCGACAGCTCCAAAGCTCTTTGCAAGTTCACCGACTCGCGCAGAGCAGAGCTCCAAAGGCCCGACAATCGACTACGCAGTTCCCGACCGAACATGTCATACCCAACGCGATCTCTGTCGACGCATATGCGCGGCCCCAGCGTGTCGGCGTCGACCGCATCGCAGTCACCGGCGCTGGTCGCCCGCATCGAGGAGAAGAGGGCCGAGCTGGAGCATCTCAAGGAGCTCCGGGACCTGAGCGCGGCCGTGGCGACGCAGATGGAGGCGCTGGAGCAAAAGGTTTCGACGCTCTCGGACGGGACAGAGGGTATGTCTCTCGGAACAAATGCATGCATGCGTGGATATCCGGACACTGATGGGCGTCGGCAGCTATTGCGACGGTGATGGGCAACTGGCATAATGTGCTGCGCGCCATCAACATGGCCTCGTGTACGTTGGTGGACTGCTTGCACGTTGAGACGCAGAACAAGACTGACAGGCGCACAGCAAAACTTGCGAAGCCAGCCAACGACGCCGATGGCGAACCGACGGACCAACTGCCGCAGACGCTGGTCCGGATCCCAACGGAGCATGCGCCGACGCTCCAAGCGCAAGCCGAGGCGGCAGAGGCTGCGGCCGCCGAAGACGAGTCGGCACCGGCTACAACATGATGGCCAGACGGACACACGACAGAGACGGGCTGAGAACTCGCGGCTGAGTCCAGTGTCTATCTACACGCTCGCCGTGGCCCCGACGCAGAGGTCTCGCTTCATAGGCGGGGTCGCAGGCGGGTGTCTCGCAAATGCCGCCCAAGAGACCGGGGCGCATGTGGCAAGCCAAGCGGCTCAAGATGGGATTGGCATCGAGGGTACGAAGTATTGGGCTGCTGCACAACTTGCACTGCGAGCCACCGCTCCGTACGTACGCATTGCGCCAAGAGCTGTCATTAGTGCGCCGTCGCTGTTCCGCATGAACGTATGAGAATGCGGGGCGGAAACGCGAGACGCGTCGAGGCGCGTTGCTACAGGCGGAAGCGCAGCCACTAGCCGTGGCAGCCGCACCGGTCAGCAAACAAGAAGAAAGACAAGCACGCCTTGCGGCGGCGGCGCCTGCTGCAGAAAACCGTTGGGCAGTCGCACGAGGTATTGGCGGCGGGGGTGACGCTGTTCAGTACGTAAGGTAGCAGGTTCAATTCACTCGGAGGGGAAAGAAGAAATTGAGCAGCTCAATGCCTTTTCGTCCCCTCCACTCCAACAGCCTTGGCCGTGTCCCCATCATCCTCATTGTCAACACTGCAAACAAAACAAACACACAATACAACACAACACAACAGAGCTGCCGCCGGTCCCCCCATCCGTCACGCCCGCCCTCCCGCTATCGCTACTCTCTCTCGCGCGCGCTCTGTGTAGCAGCAGTACTCGTACTGGTAATTAATTACCGTTCGAATCACCCTCTACCTGCCATCCCGTCCCCCGCGAGCTCCAGAGTAATTTATCCACTGTTACCCATCGGCCGTTTCCACGCGTTTGCATCGATCCCTGCTGTGCCCCCCGGACACATACCGCGAAATTAGCTGCCCAACCGCCTGGCCGGATTCGACGCCATCCAGACCCCTGATCGTCAAATTACCTTCAAGGGGTCCCCCCCGTCAGGCACCGCACCGCACCGCACCGCTCTGGACTGCGTGGGCATGGGCCATATTGCTCCCGTCGCCGGGGTCGTGGTCGGGGTCGGAGTCGGGGTCGCACAGACGGCGCCCCTGGCCGGCACTTTCGACATCCTCGAGGACGAGGCCCTCGTCTCCTTGGGCTCCCCCTCGCCGCCACCACCACAGCAGGAACAAAGCCTAACCGCGAGGGACGTGCTTGAGGAGCTTTCAGTTAAGCACAGACTGAACAAGCTTTCGGCCCTTACCGCCATCCACACGTCGAAGCCGACAAACGCACTTGCCTCTGAAGCGACGACTCATTCTCCCGAGGTCAAGCCTCAGAGCAAGCCCGCCTGGCGAGTGGCATCTCGCAACCGTCGCCCCCAAATTGAGTCGGAGACGTTTGAGCCGCTTGATGCGGTGATTGAAGAGCCGAGCTCGCTTCAGGAAATCGAAGCACCTGAGACGCCACCGTCTGAGCACGCCCAAGAGCTCTCACACGAGCCTATTGTCAAAGGTCAGCCTCATCTTACTCCCAAGTCGAGACGAGTCCGCTAAGTGGCCTCAGCAGATATCCCACCCCAAAAAGTTCATCCACTGGAGGCACTGGACTCTGATCCCGACATCCGGGAGCAGGTCGAGAAGCACCTGGCAGGTCAGTTTGAGTGTCTGGTCACATACCCATATCCGGCAGCAGAAGGGCTCGCAGAGAACCGTGGACCGACTCACGACAGCGCCGTCGTCCGAGTCCCGTCGGGAAGCACGGTCTACGGCTGCACCTTTCTGCGCCGAATCTTCCATCCTTGCTCCGACGAGCACGCCACCTCGGGACATGGTTTCACTGACGGCTATCGCCTCCTAGCCACACCACTGAAAGCAGATGCATACTTCGTCCTAGGCGAAATGGACGGATCCGAGCAAGGAGTCATGGTGAGCGTCACTGAGCCACCGCCATATCCCGGTGGCCCGCTCAAGGTCCCCGAGGTCGTGACCACGGTGAAGCAGGCGCTGTCGCCGTCTCCCTCCATCATCAGCGACCAAAGTGGCAGTATCGGCGACAGGTCGTCCCGGGCTGGGTCATTCTCGCTGCCGCGCATTGAAGACTCACTGGAGGAGCTCGATAAGCTGGAAGAGGAGCTGGAGGCCGTCAACGAGGCCGCCCTCTCTCGTCCTGTTCCGATGCCTCAGGATGTCTCTGAGCCCGCCAAAGCGTCTCCCAAAACTCCGTCCACACGCGGAACCCCGACCGCGCAGGAGCGTCCAAAAGTTCCCGCGCAGTCAGCCACGGTCCGCGTCAAGCGAACCGTCAATGCGAGACCATCCCTCCGACGGGTTGCATCTCTAACCCTTCGCGAAAAGAAACCGGATGGCCCAGACCCTGCCGCGGAGCAAAAGGCGGCAGGCCCATTGACGACCCGAGTCAAGCCAGGCATCACACGTCCAGGAGCACCGACGGTCAAGACGCCCGTCAAGTCCACCAAGCCGCCTACGGTACCCAAGTTTGAGCTCCCAGGAGAGGCAGTTGCGCGGCGTCTGAAGGAGCAGCGGGATGCGCGCGAGGCCAAGCAGGCCGAGGCGCAAAAGGCTCCTCCTGCCGCACCCACGAGGACCAGAATTAACAGACCACTGGCCAAGCCGACGTTTGAGCTTCCAGGTGAGGCAATCTCCCGTCGCAAAAGGGAAGAGCGCGAGGCGAAGCTCAAGGCAGAGGCGGAAGAGGAGCGCAAGAAGCGCGAGTTCAAGGCGCGCCCAGTGCGTCACAGCATTGGTCCCGCGACGCTGCCTCGGGCGACGCTGGCGAGCCTTGCCCGGCAAAACAAGACGTCGCAGGACGACGCAGAGGAGAAGAGAGCCGAAGCGGGCAAGCTCAAGCGCATGTCCATGGGCATGGTGCGTCCCGGAACAGCCACGTCTACGAGCTCGCAGTCGCCGCAGCCACGCGGAAGAAACTCAACGGCGGCCATGCCGGAGAACTCGAGCCGGACGACATCGGCTTCCACGGGCAGGAGCAAGCGGAGCACACTATCGGCCGAGGAACTGGAGCAGCAGAGACTCCGGGGCAAGGAGATCCTGGAGAGGGACAGCATCCTCGCCAAGGACAAGGAACGGGACCGGCGCGAGAGGGAAGTAAAGGCGAAGACGGCACGGGAGGAGGCTGCTGAGCGCTCTAGAATCGCGAGTCGGGAGTGGGCCGAGAAGAAGCGGCGTAGGGAGGCGGCTACAAAGGCCAAGGAGGCGTGAGGGTGATGAGGATGGTGAAGGAAACATTTCTGGTGTCTGGTCGGGTCTGTTTACGGGATTCTAGCACAAGCACGGCGTCGGCGCGGGCTGCAACTGCAGAGCATTGTTTGGTTGTCGTACGAGTAGTGTATGTTTAGCTGTTTGAGAGCCTCGGCATGGCTGCGCGTACACGCGGCGTTGGCAGTATGGAGTAATTCGATGCATTTGGACCATGCAGGGCGTGTGTAACTCTAATATCTCGGCGCTTGTTCTGAGAGCCGGCTTGGTTGGCCAGCTCTCCACCTGCATACAACCACTTCGGTCCTATACCGACAACGCGCGCCAGGAGTGAGCGCATCCAACTTTGTCACTTTGTAAATATCCCGCCTTTCCTTCAAGGTGACTCTAGCACTGAAACTCACACAGAGCACAGAAATCACGACGGAGAAGCGAACCATGGCCACGGCCGCCACCGCTGACGCACACTCGGTCGCCGTCGCCGTCAACGGCGGCACCGTTCTGGGCAGGCGCCAGCCCGCGTCGGAAGACTACCCCCGGGCGCTGGACATCTTCTACGGCGTGCCGTACGCGGCGGCGGAGCGGTTCCGTCGCGCGGTGGCGGTGCCGCCGGTGAGGCGGGGGGAGACGCTGGATGCGCGGGACGAGGGGCGGGGAGAGGGGACGCCGTGTCCGGGAGGGGAGGGGAGGGTGGAGGAGAGCCCGCTGAGGCTGAATATCTTTCGGCCGGCTGCTTTTGATGGTGCTTCGGGTTCTTCTGTTGCTGCTGGCGCTGCTGCTGGTGCTGCGGGTGTTGGTGTCGAACGTGATGGTGGAGGCGATGGAGCGGCCGAGGATGAGACGAAGAAGAAGAACAAGCCGCGGCGGCGGCTGCTCCCAGTGCTGGTGTACATCCACGGCGGGGGGTTCAACTTTGGCAGCCCGCTGGAGAGGGACCTGGGGGCCATGGTGGCGTGGGCGCCGCGCGGGGTGCTCGTCGTGAGCGTGTCGTACCGGCTGGGCGCGCTGGGGTTCCTGGGGGGCGGCGGTGACGGCGGCGGCGGCGATGGCGATGCTGCTGTTGAGTTGAACCTCGGGCTGAGGGACCAGCGTCTCGCGGTGCGGTGGGTGGCGGATTGGATAGGTGCGTTCGGGGGGCAGGGACGGGAGGGGGTGACGCTCATGGGCGTGAGCGCGGGTGCGCACTCGGTGAGTCTGAGTCTTGAGTCTTGGGATGATGTCTTCACGATGGTTGGCATATGTCGTAACCTCCCCCCGTTTCTTACCCGCGGGACGATGACGATGCTCATGGAAAGAGGCAGACGCGACGCCATGCTCGAGTGAACTGAGGGCAGAGAGAGCAGAGAGCTGACGCCGCCTCGCAGATCGGACACCACATGCTGTCCCCCGCGCCGCCCCCCTCGCACCACAGGTCCATCCTCGAGTCGGGCTCGCCCACCGCGCGCTCCGTCCTCTCGGCGCGGCATGCGCGTCCCGCCGCGCAGCTCGCCTCGCTTAAGAGGCACGCCGTCGCCGCAGCAGCAGGACGACGGAGGCAACAGCGTGCGGTGGCGGCAAAGGAGATGGTAGACCTGTCGACGCTGCCGCTCGACGACCTTCTCGGCGCGGCCGTAACCGTCTTCGGGGAGAACATGGCGTCGGTGTGCTGGCCGTTTCAGCCCGTCGTTGAGGACACTGACATATCACGACGCCGGCCAAACTCCACAAAAAGGGACAGCGGCGACGATGATAATGATGACGATGATGCCGTCATCCCCGACACGCCGCTCCGGCTCTGGGACCGGCTCCTCCTCGTCCGCCCGGACTCCCCCTCCCCCTCCCGGGACGCACGCCGGAAGCCGCCGGGCCCGATCATCACGGGCTTCTGCTCGCACGAAGGCACGCCCTTTGTGCCCACCCGCGCCGCCACAAACGACGCCTTCCTGTCCTTCTTCACGACGCTCATCCCGGGCCTCACCGCAGATGACCTCGCCGCCCTGCAGCGCCTGTACCCGGATCCCGTCGCCGACACTTCCTCCTCCCCCTCCTCCCCCCCGTCGTCACTGTCAAAACTATACGCCAACCCGCCCGGCTGCCCGCACGCCGCGCAGTACACCCGCCTGCAGGCCGCGTACGCGCACTACGCCTACATCTGCCCCGTGCTGCACACCGCCCGCGCCGCGTCCCTCTCCGCCTCCCGCGGCGGCGGGCCCGTATACCTGTACGAGTTCGCCGCGCTGGCCGGCGACGATCCCTCCTCCGCCGCCGCTTCCCACGGCGACAGCTCCGCCGTCGTGGCGCACGACGCCGCGCACCTGCGCTCCCGCCCGGGCCTGCGCGCCGTAGCCGACGCCATGAACGCGCGGTGGATGGCCTTTGCGGCGTCGCCCGACGGGCTGTTCGACTCCTCCGCCGCCGACACGGAAGAGGAGGGGGGAAAGGGGGACGAAGGGAAAGAGGAGGAAGACGACGAGGTCAAGGGCCTGGCGTGGCCGCGCTTCAAAAGCCCCTTTGACGTCGTGGACCGCGCCTCGGGCAGGCGGGGCTCCGGCCGGCTGCTCGTCTTCGGCGAGGGCAACGACGAGGCCGCGGGCGGGCGCGCAAGGGGCACGCCCGTGCGCGTGCGGACGCTGACGGAGCGGGAGATGGAGCAGTGCCGCTTCTGGTGGGACAGGATGGCGCTGAGCCAGGGCATGGGCGAGAGAGGGGACCGGCATGTAACATAGTAGTTAGTTGGCCCTGGGCGAGTCACGAGCATGGAGAGACTTGCCAGCTACCAAGGGCCAAGTTCGGTATGTTGTGGGCAAGTATCCATTGGGCTGCCCATGTCGAGCCAACTTCACTTACATCACTTCACGGACTTGGATCAGGTGCCCACGTTACGTTCATCAAAGCGCTTCAACTATTCATCTAAATTGCTCCAGCCTGCCCGTATATACCATGTGCAGAGCGCATGTCGCTCGTCGCTGCCTTTGTCCCGTATCAACATCCGCAGCCCACATCCCCTGGCCCTCGTTGTCGCAGAGAAAGATGCTGAATGAGAGCTATGTCCTCCATAGATATTAATCTACCCCCCAGGGCCGGCGTTGTGCCGGCCCGCGTTCATCCTCTGCTCGCAAGGGGCTTCCAACGGCAACGAATGCTCAAAGTCGCTATGCCGATGCCGTATATACATATCCCGCTGGGTTGCTCTCCTCAACCGCATCTCTCCGCTGAGAGTATCCTCCTGCGCTTTGGATAGTAATGTCTGTCGACGCGTTGCCGACATGCGTAAAGTGTCAAAGAACCCAACAATAAACGAGGTATGCGCCAAGCCACCAACGCCTGTCAAAGTTGCCCATCTTCCAGTTTTGTTCTCGCAAGGTCCCAAGCCCAAGCGGGGTATCGTGCACCTCAAATCCAACCACTCACTGCATACTCAGATATATCTTGACGTTGACAGCGCACTTAGAAGTTCTGGGCGATGCCAGCGCTTTGCTGGGGATAGTGCGCTGGGTTCTCGATGCGCGTGTTACGCCGCGCCGGGTTGTCCCTAATCACGGCCTGGCCGGGGAGCTCCTGCGGCCGCTGGTCGCTGTACGGGTTCTGTGCATACTGGTCGTAGTAGGCGCCGCCGCCGCCGCCGTTGCCGTACACGCCACCATCAGACCCTTCCGATCGTCCAGCTGCACTATAGGAGGACGATGCGTTGGAAGGCCCGCGGCGGACGTCTCCTCCACGGTTGTTGGCTGCCGAAGGGCCCATGGCCCCCAAAATCTCCCCGTCAGGCGACGACGAACCGTCAAGGAGGGGCTCGCCGGACCTGGCCTCCGAGTTGGCGACGCGGGTCGGAGATGTGACGTCCGAGTAGGCGCCGCCCGGCATGCCACCAGACATGGTCGTCGACGCCTTGCGCCCGGTAGAGCCAGCCGCAGTGGTCGATCCCCAACCACGATAGCCCGACCCGCCGTCCTCCCGCATCTCATACGAATTGTCGGCGGCGAGGCCAACGGCGGGGATCGTGGGGTCGGCATTGGGGTTGTAGGCATAGTCTTCGACCTCCTTGCGGCGCTGCTCCTCGGCCTCCTGACGAGCTCTCCGCTTCTTCCACCAGAACAGCCCAAGGATGGCCAGAATGGCAATGGCGGCGATGGGAACGACGACGCCAATGGCCACCTTGGACCCCTGGCTCAGTCCTCCGCTCCCGCTGCCAGCCTGGTCATTGGGCGTGGGTGTCGAGGTCGAGCTGGTAGTCGCAGACGGCGACGAAGACGACGGGAGCGGCGTGGTGGTGCGGATGACGGTCGTAACAGCCGTAGAGGTCGTGGACGGCGTCTCCGTCACCACAGTCGTCGGAGGGAGGGATGTCGTTGGTTCCGGGGTGGAACTGCTCGACGTCGTCGGGGGCGTAGACGAGGTGATGGGCGTCGACGATGTCGTGGGAGGTGGTGTCGACGACGTCGTCGGAGGAGGCGTCGAGGAGGTGGTCGGGGGAGTCGATGAGCTCGACGGAGTCGTCGGGGTGGGCGTGGACGACGTGGTTGGCGGCGTTGGCGACGGAGAGCTGCTGCTGGGCGTTGGTGGAGTCGTGGGCTGCTGAGGAGTGCTCTGCGTCGGCACGGGAGTCGTCGGCGTGACGGCCGGAGGGGCCGTACCACCAGTCACGTTCGACATGGCGACGTCGTCTGGCTGGTTCGCACGGGGAAAGAATCTATCGGCGAGATGAAGGTCAGCGCGACGATCGAGGACATGATGAAGGGCACTTTTTTTGCAAGTTTATTTTGGTACAGTGGCAGTGCACCTCGGGCGTACAGGAGCTGAAGAGGTCGGTCGTGCAGCGACGCCATGTACCGCCGGTGGTCCGCGACGTCGTGCAGGAAAGACACTTGGCGCAGGCGCTCAATGATGCGCCCGTCCGTCGCTCAATGCAGCGCTGTGGGACTGGCAAGAGGCCAGAAAGGGAAACAGGCATATGCGCGGCAGAGCGTCGTCGGCGCTGACGATGCGGTGCGCACGAACAATCACATGAGGCGCAACGGAGACAGAGACCCACGTACCAGCTGAGAAAGGAGTGCTGCGGCAGCGCCTCGACAACGAATCGATAGGATTCGATTGTCGCAGGGCGTCTGGAGTGACCGGTCGAGAGGCGCTTCGCAAATCGGCTCGACCGGGGGTGACGAAGCAGCGTCGAAGGCTTGAGGAAGAGAAGGACGGGCGGCAGCAGACGAAGGGGACAGGAGAACTGTCGTGTTATGTCGGGGGACCTAAACAATGAGGAAACGGCGGGTTGCCGTTGGCTGGAGGGGCCAATGGAGCGATGTCAGCTCTGGCCTGCTGCAGAGGCGTGTTGGTTTGGGGCGGGTGAGCACAAACCTGAGTTGTGATGCAAAGGTTATCTCGGGTCTCGCGGGGGACCGGGGGGCCAGGGAATGAGGCCAATGTGCGGTTGAGAGACGAGACACACTGGGTCCTACAGGCGCGCAACGGGAGAGGCGCCGCGAGGAGCGATTGGACGACGACGTCGCAGCGCGCGGCAGTGAGCGTGATGGCGACAGTGACACGAGTGTGCGAGAAGAGGCCTCGGAGAGCGGAGAGGCACGCAACAATGATTCGGGGGGGCGGCACAGAAAAAGAGAGATTGAGGGAAGACTCTGCTGACGGATACGAGGAAGAAAAGACACTGGCGGCGATGAGTGAGCGTGCGAACGGGCGGGCGCCGGGGGGGAGAAGAGGAACCGGACGTGCGAAAGAGAGGCGAGCGAGAGGGAGCCGCTAGGCCAGGTCAGGCCATGGCCTCGGTCGTGGGGTGGGCTTGGCCTTGCGAGGAAGGAAGAAGGATGGTGTGGATAGACGGACGGGTGGACGGACGGGTGGACGGTGGACGGTTGGAGGCACAGCGCAGCGGTGCCGTGCGGTGGCATGGGATGGATGGATCCCCCCCATCCCCCCTCTCTGCCAGCAAGCGGCACGAATTACAGTGAGTGATTGGCAGGCCCCAGTGTTGCTTGCGTCCAGAGCTGGAGAGAGGCCCCAGCAACCGAGCCCAGCCCGACCAGCCAGCCCCAGCCCGGCCAGCCCAAGCCAGCCCACCCCAGCGTGACAGCCCAGCAGCGTCGTCGGGCTGCTTCCTGGGCGGGTGGCACCCCAGGCGGCGTCCGGCGGCGCTCCTCTCGTCAGCGGCCGTGGCAGCGGTGGCCAGTGCGTTTTGCTTCAGCTCCGTCCGAACGAGGGCGGGCTCCCTCGCCATGTGAAATGCGAGGTGGCATACTTGACGTATGCGCGTCGAGGCGAAAAGAACAACTGTGCGAACCGCACGCACCCAACAATAGGTATCTCGTTCAGCACTTCCCACAGGTTCCATCGATTGGATGTTAGCCGACTTGCACCGTAAGCACCCCATTCAACCGCCATCACGGCAATGCACTATTTAGCCTTCTCGCGTCGTCCGCCGTGTCAGTGTCCTGGTCCCAGTTATCCAGGCCAGGACAGGCACGCAGCCGCCAATACACAGAGCGAGCAGAGGACAAAATAAAAACTGGCAACGGCGCATTAAGCTCTGGCTTTGGCCACCCCACCGCGTCGTGGCGCCGTGTCGGGTCAGCACCCAACGTCTAGGCCCTCCACGGTGCGAGGCCGTTCAAGAGACGACGCCTCGGACCGCTGCGGCAGCACCGCTTTGGTAGGCAGGCCGGTGCTCAGTCATGATTGATGACTCCCGTCATCAGTGTCGCCGCCGAGCGCCAGCAGCAGCGGGAGGCCTGATGAGGTCCTGCGTCCCCCCGAGATACGGGCTGGGCCCACTGTTCTTCACTGGGTACCTGTGCTGCGGTCTGCGTGCATTCCAGCGCCAGCCTGGCGAGCCTGGGCAGCCACCTCACAGCATCCCACCCGAACAGCACCAACAGGCAGCCCAGCGAGCGAGCAAAAAATGGGCGGCCCGCTCCCGGATGCTGCGCTGCGCTGCCCATCATCAATGCCCGCCAACCCGCGCCGACCTGCCGGCCATCCGTTGCAGAGCATGCGCTCAGGCGGGTCCATGACTCCATACCCATCGCATCGTCCACCCATGCTGCAACGGCCCCAGCAACCAGCATCGCCCATCAGCGCTTGTGCGTTTTCAGGCCCACCGCATGCAGACATGGGGACTGACCAAAATGTCCGGCGGCGACTGGTGGAGACGAGCAAGGCCCTTTCCATGCAATGCAATCAATCGCAGCGCACCCAAGGGGGATCCTGCCGGCGGCGACTCGCAAACGCAAAAAAAAGGTGTCTGTCTGACCTCTTCATTTCCCAGCGCCCGGGCGCAATTTCGCCTCTCTGCCCCTACCTTACCCTCGTGGAGAGAGCGGGCGCGTTCTCGATCCCTGCGCCACAGAGACATGGCACCGCCACAGAGAGAGCTTGCCATAGGTAGTGATGACGGATGATGACCACGGGTGGCCGGTGGCGTGCAGCTCGTATCTTGCTTTGGTGGCGGATCCTCTCGTACGGAAGACAGTCAGTCCGGCCCGTTCACTGCCACACACCGTCATCGGACCAAGTAACGTACGGGCTACGGAGTGCCTTTTTGCTATTTTAATCCACCATCCATCGTCCGTCGCTGCTGCTTCGTTCCGGAAGGGGGACCCAGCCATCGGCCCGTCATCGTCATGCGCGCGGCTCTGCATCCGCCACGCAGAAGCAAATAACCCAAACGCCGAGGGGACCATAGGGCAGGGCCAGGGCCAGTGAATGGCGACTGAACGAATTGTTTTGACCTGACCTGACGCGCCAGGGATCCCACCCCAGGCACACACGACACACGTCTCTGCCTCCCTGCTGGCTTGCCTCGAGGCATCCCGAGACACGCTTCTGTCTCACGCCATGTCGTTCTCCTTAATCCGCAAGTCGGACACCCTACCTTCGTACCGAGTAGTAGTAGTAATGGAAAGGTACAGCACCGACATGTAACGTGCCAATCTCTGGCTGACGTGTTAAGGTGGCAGTCGACGGACAGGACTTGAAGAGCACTTGGGCTGTCAATGAGATCACGTGACTTGCATTGACAGCAGGCAAGCGTGACACCGTTTTCGACGCATCAACGCCCGGATATGGCACCAATCGTATGCCAAGCAGCCGTTTTGAGTGCTTGGACAAGGCAATCATCTCGCGAGTCTGGTACGTAAAGTTTTCTTGCCCTAGCTTGGCATCTCTCTTCATAAGACCGACACCGTGCTAGACCGCTTTCCTCGACACGACCCTTCCTGCCCGATGGGCAGTCACTGGTGTAAGTGAGCCCCTCGGAAATATCATGACATGCGAAGATTGAATCGGCATCTATGCAATTTGAGATTCGCCGAGGTTGTACAGCACTCGCATTTTCCTTCAAAGTTGCCAAGTCCGAGCATTGATGGCTTTGTGCTCCCGTTATGCTTGCTCCAGCACATGTTACTCAATGCTGCTGGCCTTGGCTGCTACCTAGAAACAGCTGGCTAATCTAGCTTATCATTCCAAAGCCCGAGCATCACTCACCGAGCCGCATGAAGTACATAATATTCTTCAAAATAACCCCATGCAATTCTTCACGTATAGTCCGCCGTCCAGCAACCCCGTCTCGCTGCTATTCCGCATATGCGCCCAATGCACCGCGCACTTGTCTCTCCCATCTGTTCGCACACAATGTGCTTGCCGTTCTTGAACCTCTGCCCGCGTCTGGGGAAGACATGGCCCGCGTGCTCGCCCACGTAGTCTCGCGACGCACCTAGAGCAACGCCATTAGAGGCAAACATCCGGAGACTGAGGTTTGGTGCATACTATGGCTTGCTTGAAGGAGGCGTATACCACAGCCGTATAATTCCTCAGCCAGGCCACGTTCGTAACCTTGAAGGGTTCAAATCTTGAGCCGGCAAGAGCCAGGAGCATGACGAAACGTAGGCCAGATTAGCCGTTCGGCCTCTACATGAGCACAGCACAGCTGCCGCATCACCAATTGCATCTCCTCGAAGCACCCACCTACCCCGCCTGACACAGACGGGAATGGCGACGCAAGAAACAGCTTGTTGAACACCACAAGAGACGCACCCCGGGCCAGATCAGTAACCTACCCTCGGCCCCGGACGCGCAGCTCCCGAAATAACCCACCGTGGTCAGTACTAGAAGATGCGGCTCAAACTGGCCAGTGTAGTTTGGGTCTGCCTCGAATGTGTTGCGCGTCCTGCTGCCGGGCCAAGATCCGACGCCGTCCCCCCTGCCCATGGTATGTCTGACATCTTTGAGTTCATGTTGACGGCCATGCCTATGTTCGTGTCACTGATCCTGGGAGGCGGCGCTGACGACGCCGGGTAACTTACAAGCATGCTGCGGCGTCACAGGCTCGCGGTTTCAACTTCCCGTCTCTGCGTCGTGAGTCGTTTCCATGAACCGTGCGCAGCCCTGTGGTAAATTTGGTGTGCGCCCGACGGTTACTACATCCGTGACACTCCAACCGTGCGCGGCCAGTTACTCAAATAGGCACGCAGCCTTGCTCGTGTCTTCACTTTAGTCGGCTGCGACGTCACACGTAGGTCACGAGCCTCATCACGGCAAGATAGGGGCCGGTTGCTGGTGTTTGTAAGGTGGACACCACCTCCGATTGACTATCTACAAGTCTCATGTATAGCAGGCAGAGCCCCCGATCAAAGATACACCAGAGTCGTCATCGGGGCTTGCCACTGCAAGTTGCCAGTCCCTCTATATGCAAAACCTCGGCTGAAAACCCCACCAGAGCAAGAATGAAAAAAAATGAATAGAAGGCAACAGAGCCCCCGTCATGACCCAATTACTCCATGAAGCCCAAAACGATGCATTTGCTAGCTCGCCAAGGGATCCGATGCAATGCCAAACTTCACATTGATGCCATCAGCCCGTTCAAGGGCGCATCCCCCACTGCGGCTTGAGCGTGTCTGGCAGCGCCGCCTGGGTGAAGACTGTGTCCCCGGGCAGGCGACTGACACGGCCTGCTCCGCCACGGAGCGCTCCGAGCTGCATCGCCGATATGCCGCTCCTGTTGCTCCGGATGCTGCCAGCGTCACTACTTGTCTCTGCATCCTTGAACTTCTTCGGGGGCGCAAAGTCCAGGTTGGTGAATGTCGACGATTTGCGGAGTAAATGGCTGGCATAACGTTAGCATATCGTCACCGGGGCGTTCTGCACGGCCGAGTCTACTTACGGACTGGGGAGCGCCGGCAGCTCATCGAAAGCCGTGACAAGCGGCGAAGCTACCGGCACCTTTGGCTGATAGGGCCGTCTCTCGCCGAGAGGGCTCTGGCTGCGACCAACGGCACGGTCGCTGAACGACTCAGGAGGCGCAAAGTCGATTGCATTCATCAAGGCAAAGGAGTCGTCCTTGAGCTTGGAGGGTGTGGGCAGCGTGTTCAAAGGTGCAGGGGGCGGCAGGTGCCTCTTGGGTCCGCGTAGTCTGGCCGAGGCCGAAGAGTCGGGTCGCGGGCCGAAGGCGGACCCAGCCCGTGGGCGGCGCGGGCCTCCGGGAAGGCTCATGCCTCCGATTGACCCAGGACCACGAGGTCCTCGGCCGGGCGGTCCTCCAGGGCCCCCTCGGAAACGACCCGGTGCCGGGGGCGGAGTCATGGCTCTTCTCGTGACTGGCTGGGCATAGGGCATGACGAACGTATTATGGTCGGAGTCGTAGTACGCCATGTCTCCCAGGTAGCCGGCATCATAATCCTCATAGTACTCGGCAGCTGGGCCGCCGCCGCGTTGAGTTGGCAAGGGCGGCGGAGCTTCTTTGCTGTCTTCAAAGTATTCCTTGTAAAAGGATCGGATTCGGTTGGCCCGGTACTCGGGGTCCTCGGATTCTGTGACTTCATCCGGAGGCAGCGGGCGGAAGCCTACTGAAAGTCGCTTGGACTGCTGCTGCGGCACGCCTAGGCTCTGCTGTTGGACAGGGTACTCAACGGAAGGTTGCCTCTCCAACCCGCGACCCCGTGCCTCCTCCTCGTACTCGTCGTAGTACTCTGACGTCCGGATCTCGGGGTGATCCGCGTGATCATACGTCTGCGCCTGGCCTGGAGGGTACTCTAGAGCGTGAGCTTCAGTCGCATGGTGGTCGAGAGGCGGCGAGGAGATCTTGGGGAGGTCGAAGTTGAGACCCAGGCCGGAGTCTTGGTCGTGGGACGACGTGAAATGAAGGCCATCGTCAGCCGAGTGGGCGACCCCGATGTTTGTCGGGAGGTGCAGGGAGTCTGATCGGGCGAGGCTTGAGTTGAAATCCGGGGGAGAGTCCCTAGACAACGCCGGCGGCGGCGGCTTGACATCGGGCATGTCGAGGCCACCGTGGGTCTTCTCGTCGGGATATGAGACGGTTCCAATCTCCGGGACAATAGACGGCACCGAGCGAATGGGGTCCTTGATGTCTGTCGTGGCGGGCATCTGATGTGTGGGCTCAGGCTGCGTGGGCGTCGCAAACGGGTTGATCTTGGTGTCATCTGGTGTGGCAGGCGACTTGGGCATCGAGTTCGTGCGGGGCGGGGGCATCATAGGCGCCCCCATCGACCTGCTGGTGATGACGGAGGCGCGCTTGCTGCCACCGTAGGACCTGATGGAGCCAGTCTCGCTGTTGATGTACTCCTTGACCGTCCGGTAAGGATCCGCCTCGGAGCCCACAAAGTTGCGGGCGAGCGACTCTTGCGACTGATGGGCATTGGGAGGCAGCAGGTAGGGCGAGGACAGGTTCATGTCCATGGAGAGCTGGCCGGGCCTGTGAGTCGTCTTTTCACCGCCGAACATGAAGCTCTTGCGTTTGCCGCCCTTTGCAGGGGCTTCGTCGAGACCAAAGTCGAGTCCGACGTTGGGGTCCTTGGCATCCTCCATCCTCAGCCGCCTGACGTTCCTGCGGTGCAGAAAGAGGAGCACGAAAACAGCCACGACGACGGGGATCCTGCTCGCGGATTAGCATTTCAAGTCCACTTCCGTACCCCACAACTGTGAGAATAAGACGGTATAACACGTACACGACGCCAAGGATGATGGCGAGGTTGGTGACGTTCGTGCCGACAGCCTTGTCGCAGTCGCTGCCAATGCAAGCGCTCCGCTTGGCGACCTTGGCGTACGAGTCTGCGGCGGGCGGTTCCAAGCCCACATCGGCTCGGCGATGGTTGATGCGCGGTTGCATGACATATCCTTCACTGACAAAGGTTGCCCGTCCCATGGTTCCGCCGTTCCCGTTCTTTTCGGGTATGAGAGCCATGTTGATGTAGGGCTCCTTTCCCCGTCCTTCCCGTTCCAATCGCCGGTACTCTCGCGCCCAAGAAAAACAATATATCCCTTATTTACTTGAAGATTGAAAGCCAGCGATCATGACCGTGGAGACGCAAGTCGAATGGCAAGGAAATAAATCGTCGTCAAGGCATGGACGGACAGGTGAGTTCGAGTTCGGTGGTCGCTGATCCGGGGGGATGGACGATTGACGGGCGAAACAAGAAACGAAACGACGGCAGGCACGCGTCCTCGAGAGATGGTTGTTGTTTGTCTAAAAGAGCGACGCGCTACTGTGCTGCTGGGCAAGCGGCAAATATTAAGCAACCAAATGAATGACTGGAGGGCGATTAAAGGAGTGACGAGCCTGCTGGCAGGCGAGGTGAAGGGTTCGACGCGAGAAACGCAGTCGTCGAGGGTGAGGAGCGACGATGCGAGAGAGGGAGAGGAGGCCAGGAGTCGAGAGGAGGTGAGCGGGCAGGCGACCCAATCCGGGCAAGCACCAGGCCAAAGGCTGGCAGATTACAGGCGTGGAGCTGTGAAGGGGGGCCTGAAGACAGCGGGAGATGATAGGCCCAGGGCGTCGAAGCTAGCAGCCGGCGGCGGTCGCGGCGAATGAGACAGCGTTGCGGATGTGGCCTCGACAGGGGGGGGAGGGGGACAGGCGGGCTGCGGTTCACACAGGGCCTGCCGATGGAGAAACCTGACCTGGGCTGGGAAGGGAGAGCAGCGTTTGTGTGTTTGTGTGTCAGCGAGAGAGAGCGCGCTCTGCTTGCCGGTCAGGACTCAGGACCCATGCCATGCATCCATGGTCGTCCGTCCGTCAGACAAAGGGAAGGGAAAGTGAAGGACTTTGTGTTAATTTACGGCCAACGGGGGCGGCGGTGTCTGTGTGCTCGCCCGCTCGTCTCGCGAGTCGTGGCTACTCGTACAATACGGAGCAGGACGTGCTTCGTCCTCATACATGTCCAGCACGCACGCACAATGCGAATGCGTCTATTCAGCGGCTTTGTTGTGCAGCAGCAGATCACGCAAGCGCCCTCCGATGGCTGCACGGCACAGACAGGCGGCGGCGACGGCACGACAGGTGCCTGGATCGTAAGCTCCGCACAGCGAGCAAGGGCCATGCGGCGCCTCCGTGACGGGCCCGGCGAGGGCTTTAAAATAGTGCCTCGCGCCTCCAACGTGTTGTTGGTGCTCTGCAGCAAGACGACCAGAACGGCCCTGGAGCGCGCCCTATCGTGGCACAAAACCGGCGTCCAGACCTCCGATGGAAGGTGGTTAGGTTGGCCGCCTGGAGGAGCTTTGCAAGCTCGCGGGCGTCTGGAGAGCAAGCCAGGCTTTGCCAGGCAGGGGTCTGATGCAGGTACGCGGTCGCTCCAGGGCAGAGTGGCAGGCTAGTGGCCCGCGGTGGTGTGGGACACGGGGGGTCCGCCACGGATCCTCACACAGTGTGGCGGCTGGAGCTGGCGGTCGAGGCACGGCCCTGCCCCGCGACACGGCGGGCGCAGACGCGCGTGAGTCGAGCCTCCGCGAACACTGTGCGGTTGGCAGCCTCTACCCCTGACGCTAATCCCCATCTCGCCATGGCGCCGTCCGATGCCACGACTCGCCTGGGGCCTAAGCTTGGATGCTGGCTGCTCCATGGCGCTGGCATCGCTGCATCGCCTCGCATCGCACTGCATCGCATCGTCGGCGCCCTCTGCCTTGGCCAGGCTTGCCAAACCACCACCACCACCTCACCCACCCTCACCCTGTCTTGCCCCCGGGCAGGCTTGTAGCCCCGGCCGCCACCGTGCCTTGCTTTTTCCCACCCGGCAGAAAGTTGGAACACGCCTGGAAGCCCCTCCGTCATCTCACGCCGCGACGCTGGCGGCCGTTCTGTCTGCACAGCCAGAACAGTCTGCACCAACGACAGACAGACGCGGTGGGGGCCCCGACGACTCGGTCCCCCGGCGCGCTGGGATGGCCCTCGTTGAGCGTGACATTGTGGCGGTGCGGTGCCTGCTGCACATGGGTCAGACTGAGGCGAGCCGAGATGAATTGCAGAAAGGGGGCGCTCGAGACGGCTGCCCGTCTCTGTCGAGATTTGACTCTCCGCCGCGGCCCGGGGTCTCTAACCCGACGGTGCTCCGTTCTGCATAAAGGATCCTATACTGCGGGCTATTACTCTCCTCTTCCTGGACTTGGTCCGGAGACGGCCGGAGCTGTCTGCTTGCGGCAGGCCGTCCGTCCATCCTGTCGAGATTTGACTCTCCGTCACGATGCTCCGTGTCTCCAACCCCACGGCTCCCCCTTCTGCAAAACGAAGCTTATATCACAGACTATTATGTATTGCTGCTGCAAAAAACTGGATTCGTAAATGGCCGGAGCGGTGTGCCCCCCGGCAGTGCCTTCGTCCCCGCCGTCCATCCCTTGCGTTGGGCCAGGGCTGATTGTTGTTTATTACTGGCGACGTTATGCGGACTCGCGGGAGAGGGGCCATGTTGCATTGGTTCCCGACCGCCCGTCCAGGTGGGAACAAGAAAGCTTCGCTTCCAGACATTGTCGCACACGCACCGCGCCGCGGCCTCTGCCGCATTCCTGTGCCAATTGTTTTCCGGCCCGGGCGCTCGAGCACCCAAGGCATTTGGAGAGCGGGGGCGCGGCCAGCCCGGCGTGCGGATGGAGCGCCGCCGCAAAGCGAACAAAATCGGACTGCTACAAGTGCTTGCTTGGCAGTTCCGGGCATCGGCAGCCTGCCGATCGCCAAAGAATTTTTCTGGGCCGAATCGCGCGGCCAGACCAATCGTCATCAGAGGCTCCTTGTGTCTGTACTGTTCTGTATTACATCCGAGTCACAAAGTCATCATCCAGCCGCCCCGATGACATCCTAGCTCTTCGACTTGGCGACGGTATAGAATTCCGGCGCGTACTCCAGCAGCCAGCCCTTTTCGATCTTGGTTATGTCCCGAATGAACGTCTTCTCGCCCGTCTCCATAACCTCGTGGAATATCACCCAATCCGCCTTGCGGTTGAACATGAGGGAGCTCGGGTGCGCGTGCAGCACCGTCCCACCGGCGACGTTGCGATATGTGCCGTCGGGCTGCATCCTCGCCGCGTGCGAAAAATACCCTGCCGTCAGACAGCGTCGTATCTGCTCGGCCTTCTTGGCGTAGTCTGACTTGGGCTGCTGGGACGCGAGGGACTCGTCCACCGTGATGCTGAACCGCTCCAGGTAGCGCTTGAGTTGCGCCCGGATGCTGACCGCCCGGGTCATGGACTTGAAGTTGAGGTTGTTCTCGTAGCAGAAACGCGACTCCTTATTTCCCTTGGTGACGAACGCGGTGTACACGTTGAGGAGGGTGAGGTGGTCGCCCTCTTCAGCGGCAAACTTGCGCCGCGAGCTCTCCATCTGCTTTTGCTCGCCGTCGTGGTAGAACCATACGCTGCCGCCGAGGCTCGTCATCGCAGCAATTGTAAGGATCTCGCTTAGGCAACCAAAGGCCTGAGCCGACAGCAAGGTCTTGGCCATCATTGGCTCGACCGCCAGTTCCGCCATCCGGAAGCCCAACGGCCGTGTCAACTTGGCGTACTCGTCCAGAGCACCGAGCGAGTAGAGGAGCTCAAGAGCTTTGGACATGAGTTCAGAGGGCGGTGGCGACAAAAAGTCGAACCGCACAACATTGTCAATCCCCAGAGCTTTCAGCTGGAGGATAACGGGCGCCAGGTTCGACCTCTGGATCTCTGGCGGGTTCGCCTCTGGTAGATTCTCGTAGTCCTGTTCCGTGTACAGCCGAAAGCATTTTCCTGGCTTCGTGCGACCCGCTCTTCCGGCCCTCTGGGACGCGGACGCCTTTGATATCGGCGTGGCCGTGAGTGTCTCGATCCCAGTCACGGGATTGTAGGCGCGTAATTTGACAAACCCGCAGTCGACAACATGGACAATGCCATCAATAGTCACCGACGCCTCGGCAATGTTCGTCGAGAAGACCACCTTGCGCGTGTTTTCCGGCGGTTTGTCGAAGACGTACATTTGCTGCTCCGTGGACAATCCGGCGTATAGCGGTAGTGGTTGGATGGCTTCATACTTGCTCCCCGCCTGGGCTGCCCTCTCCGACACAGCCTGCACGGCGTTGTCGATTTCCTCGCGCCCCGTAAGAAACACCAGGATGTCCCCCTCTCCCTCTTGGGTGTGGATTTCGAAGACGGTGTCTATCGCCTTTTCGAGGTAGTTTTCCGCGGGGGACTCGAGGTACAGGATGTCGATGGGATACGTCCTGCCCTCGAGATTAACAATTTTGCCGATTGTGTTGTCGCCTTCGCCGTTTTCTTTGGGCGGCGGCTGCTCGTCGCTCGAGTGAGAGAAGAACTTGAGAAACTCTTCGGCCTGGAGCGTTGCGCTGCTTACGATGATGCGTAGGTCGGGGCGTTTTCTGCGAATCTTCTTGAGTAGGCCGAGGAGGACGTCGGTGCTAATGGAACGCTCATGCGCCTCGTCGACCATGATGACCGAGTACCGGCTCAGAAGTGGATCGACGAGTGCCTCTCTTATCAGAAGGCCATCCGTCATGAATTTGATGCGTGTGTCTGCGGACGTGACATCCTCGAAGCGGATCGAGTAGCCCACTTCCTTGCCGAGCTCACATCCGAGCTCTTCGGCGACACGCACCGCCACCGTCGTAGCAGCGACGCGCCTAGGCTTTAGGATCGTTAGCCATGTCCGTTGGCATCTTGATAGGAGAGGGAGCTTACCTGCGTGATGCCGATTATCTTTCCATCCGTGCACCAGCCAGCGGCCTCCAGGAACTGGGGTATCTGTGTCGTCTTTCCTGAGCCTGTCTGACCAATGACTATCGTAACGGGGTATGTCTCGACGACGTAAAGGAGGCTTTGGCGGTGCTTTGCTATGGGCAGGAGAGCAGCTGGTTTATGCAGGGCAGGGATGAAGGACGAGGCGAGGTCGAAGTCAGCCATGGCGACGAAGCAGCGCTGTTCTGACGTCGGATGTCAGTCAAGGCAAGAGTGTTGCACGAGTGCATCAATGTACGGAGTATTAGGCTGCCATGAAACAGAATCTGTCACGTCTATGGCATCACCGTGTGCGTCGACCAACAGTAGACTGTTGACGACGTGACTGCCTGGCTCAATCGATGTTCATGCGGTTGGTCAAAGCTACCCTGGACCTTGAAGCTCAGTATGAAATTCGACGACACCACAGCCGTGGCTTGTGCTCCATCATTGTGGCGAAGGTCACTGGACTGTGGCTTGCGCGGCCCCTGCGCTGTAGCCTGTGGGGACGTCATCATTGGCGCGTCCCCGAGCTACAGCCCCTCGCCAACATCACGGGCTGTACGTAAAGCCTGCTAGCCGCCTCCCATGATGCGTCATCTTAACTTCTGACAACCTCCCAATATCCAGTATAATTAAGGAGCCCACATTACTTTTTTTTATGAAGTGAAGCGACCGGCACTAGATTCTGACAGCACCCCCCCCAAAATGTCAACCCAGGCGGACGCGGTTAGTGCGAAGCTCCCTCCTCACCTCGCCTGCTCTGGCAACTGCGATCACTAGCAATTGCTGACCCCCTTGGATCAACCAGAACAAACCTGCGGCCGAGGCAGGCGCAGAGTCGCCGACAACGGCGCGACCCCTCGAAATGGACGACGACGATGTTCAGGATACCGGTGTCGTTGCCGGCGACGACGTGCCGGGTACCGGCTCCGGCGCGGACCCCAAGGTGACGACGACGTCCACGACGACGCCGCTCCCCGCTACCGTCACAGATGCCCCGGAAGCTGCGTCTGATGAAGCGCCCCCTCCGAAGCCCCCTCGTCCTTTGACGGAGGCGCAGAAGAACGAGATGATTCTCAAGGAGGCGTTCCCGTCCGTGGACAACTCGGTCATCAAGGCAGTCCTACGAGCCAGTAGCGGACGAGTCGAACCGGCGTTCAATGCTCTGCTGGGTATGCAAATCGCCAGAACACCTCTTTAAAGACAAGGCGACTGACGTACAGCAGAAATGACCGACCCAGACGCGGCCAAGAACGAGCCCGAAGACGTTCCGCCGCCCCAACCCCGACGACCTCAGGGGCACACACCGATGTCGCAAGTCGAGGCAGACGAGCTCTACGCACGGCAGCTAGCCGAGCACTACGACAACGTAGGCGCATACGAGGCGAGAACCTCGAACCGTTCTCGTGGCCAGCACAACTTGGACGATGACGATCGCGAGCATAGCTTCATCGACGACGACCTGCCCGTCATTCGCGAGAACCTGCGCAAGGGCTTTATCGAGACTCAGACCAAGGTCAATGGATGGATCACGAACCTCAGGAAGAAGATTGAGGACGGATTCGACGAGACTGAGGAGAATACGCAGCGACAGGGCTCGCCGTTCCGGCGTCCAGGCGAGGCCAGCCGCAGAAGCGGCGACTACGACAGATACGATGCCGACCCGCAGGTTCTGAGTGATGACTTTGCAGGTATGAAGTTTTCTGCCGACGGAAGTGAGTGTGGTATCGCCGCATGATGACGACACTCTGCTGACATGCTCGAAGCGCCGGCCAACCGCACCTTTAACCCGACCCTGCACCGCCCTCCGCCTCCCTCCTCGTCTCCCAGGCCCAGCGACGGACGCCGCGTGGGCTTCAAGGAGGAGACCGAGGAGATCAACATGTACGACACGTCGCCCAGGGTGCCGCCCAAGGACACGCCGTCGTCCGCCATGAAGCCGAGCAAGTGGCAGCCGCTCTCGACGGTCGAGCCGGCTCCCATGGCGGACAATGACCCCTTCAGCCTGGGAGATAGCGAGGACGAGAAGGATGCGAAGGACGCCAAGGAGAAGCCCAAGGATGCCAAGGCAGACGAGAGCGAGAGGTTGAAGAAGGCGGCGGCGGAGGCCATGGCAGACAGCCTCGTAGACCCGGCCAAAGAGGGTGACTCGGCTGCCAAGAAGAGCTGAACGGCCAGCGCCTCGCTCGAATTGTCTTGAGGTCGGGAGGGACGCTCAAATTTAGCTGGATGATCGATTCTCCCAGCAGTGCCACCCGGGTGATGGTGGACTGCTGCCTCGCGTTGCGGAGTAGGAGGCAGTGCGGCCACTGATGTCTCCTGGAATGAGACCGGGTAGATACCCTATTCAGGCCCGGAAGTAGGACAGAAATTGAGCAGCATTGAGTGCCTGAAGGCTGATGGACTGCGCCCGGGCCTTGTACCACGGTGGACATGATGAAGGTGAACGCAACAGGCCATTGTACTCGGCAGGGAGAGAAGCCTGCTTCATCCAACCCGGATATGGCTATCACGGGGTGATCATACGGCGATCGAAGCCTTGAGAGGGCTCACGCCGTAGGGTGTCCAAGAGCACATCGTTTACGACGCTTTGTACTTGACGACTTGTCGACGAATTCCACTATGGGCATCCTCAACCGGACGTCGCAGGGATCGACGCCAGATTGAGAAGTCGGGATGCATACTACAGTAGCATCGGCAGTATGATGTACACGTACTCGTGCAAAGCAGTGCAAAGCAGAAAGGAAAGAATTGGCGAACGGGTGGGTCGTGCCTGGCTTGGCCCTGCCCTGAGTACCACGGGACCGTGGACCGAGCATGGCATGGCGTGGGAGAGGCTCCAGACAATGCATGCGGGCACGCTGTCGACTCGTCGGGATGCTGTACGTATCAACAGCTGGGACAGAGCTCCTTCCGTACCCCGCGCCGACCACGTCATGTACTGCGCAAGGTACCTCGTCTTGCCTGCCCGCGGTACCTGATGTAGTACTCGATACCCTGGCTTGGCGGTCGCGTGAGATCCGCCGCAGACGCAAGAGGGGCAGCAGAGGCTTGAGAGGCTCTTCGCGCGTCTGCAACGCAGTGGACGTCGTCCAAGTCGATATGCCGAGCATCACCTATCGCTCGAGCACGGGGCCGAACGTGGGCCATCGATTGGATGTTTGGGCCCGCGGTGGATGCAGGTCGAGGCAGGACGCTAGAGTGGGCAGTAGCGCCATGAAGGGGCCAGCGCCATGTGTCCAGATTAATGTGCTAACGCGGCGTCGCCTATCTAGAAAGGAGTCCAGATCGCCGGCTAAGCAGCGGCCACGTCCCCCGACGTCGTGGGCCCAGATCGGCCCCCCCTCCAGTGGGTTGCCGGAAACAACGACGTGCAAGCATTGCTGGTCCTGGTCCACCTCTCTCTGCCCAGGGTGCCACAATTGGACGGACATGGGAGAGCCACAGCAGCAGCGACAGGGCAAGCCATGATGAACGACAGCCGTTGAGAAGGACGTCGACGCAAGTCACCCGCCCCCGCTTCCGAGGTAACATACACGAGCTGGACCGTCATTGTTGCTAAAGGGTAATAGTGGGAGGGACCAAGGTAAGCTGTCTGTCTGTCTGTCTGTCTGTTGCGCGCGCGCGACGGCCACGCCGCCAAAACTCTGTTCGACTGCCCTCACTCACCCTCTCACCTCGTCAGGGACCGCTTCGACGAGCCAGCATTGCGTGCTTGCTTGCTTGCCTGCTTGTATACCGTCCGCCGCGCCATACCGTACGCTTGACGCCGCCTGTTGTCCTGCTTGAGGAATCTCAGGATCCCCCCCGCCGACGATCTGCGCTGCAGCACAACCGGCGACACACGGCCGTCTCACTCATTTCAGCCTGCAGACAGACGAGCTCATCTACCTAGACAGACAAGGGCCCTGCGTTGCCGCTGCCGCCACTCGGCTGCCGTTCCTGAAAGCAGTCACCGAGCCAAGCTTGCAAGACCAGCGCCGCCCGCTGCATACAACTACTACTACTAGCAGCGAGCCGCGGCGTCTGGCCGTCCTCCCCTTGCACCGCCTTGCACCGCACCGCACCACCAACCCGTCGGGCTGCAACGTCCATCCCGCGCCGAGCGAGTCGTCTGTCGGCTTCGACCTCCCGTCTGCGTGCTGCCGTGCCCCGCAGCCTTCCTTCCGGACTGGGTACCTAGCCGCCAGATCCCCCTTGTCATGCCTTAGGACCTTCGGGTTGCCACCACCACTTCTCGCGACTCATCCTCACTGCGAGCTCAACGAGGGGCAGCCACCGCCTTGACCACCCTCCTCGCGGCCCAGCTCTCGCCCTGCGAAAGCTCTCTCCGCCTCTGGCCCTGTGCCAACTGTCGGCAGACATCGTATCAGTGCTACCGACTCGCAGCCGCCCGGGGCTCTGTGCCGCAACATGTACGTCCCTGTCTCGTACCCGCCGCGTCCCCAGCCACCCCTCCCTCCTCGCTGTACCGAGCCTCCCGCTTACCGTGCATGACTCCCGCCGCGCAGGAAGTTCGGCAAGCAGATCCAGAAGCGCCAGCTTGAGGTCCCCGAATATGCTGCCAGCTTTGTCAACTACAAGGCCCTGAAAAAGGTACGCGACCCTTCTCGCTCTCTCATTGCTTTTTGGCCCGCCCTGGTCCTCGACTGCTTGATATCCCGGCAAGCTAGCCGGGATGGAACTGCACATAAAGCCCCCCGTACCCTGTCCAACGCCTTGGCTGCCGGTCCGCTCGAGGTGCTGTCCTGTACCACAGACTAACCTTCCATTGCGTATGTAGCTCATCAAGAAGCTCTCCGCAACGCCAACCCTAGCCGCCCAGAATGACATCTTGCGCTCTGCCACGCCTGTGGACTCGCAAGCAGCCCTCCAGGCGAACAAGGCCACATTCTTCTTCCAACTGGTAATGACCCCTGCCCCACCCCTGTGCTTCGACACGTACTTATTTCCGTACAGGAACGTGAGCTCGACAAAGTAAATGCCTTCTATCTCCAGAAGGAAGCCGAGGTTGGTCAACATGCCCCAGGAGCTTTCGTAGTCGTCGCTGACCACCTGCAATCAAACAGCTCAAAATTCGTCTCAAGACGTTGCTCGACAAAAAGAAAGTGCTGCAGACGCGCCAAGGAATCTCGAGACGCTCGTCCAAGTTCACAACTTTGGAGGAGGGCTTTCAACAGTTTGCCACGGACCTCAACAAGCTCCAGCAGTTTGTCGAGATCAATGGCACCGCCTTCTCCAAGATCCTGAAGAAATGGGACAAGACGTCCAAGTCCAAGACAAAAGAGCTCTACCTCTCGCGGGCCGTCGAGGTTCAACCCTTCTTCAACGCCACCGTTATAAGTGAGCTCTCCGATCAGGCCACGACCAGTCTTCAAGAGCTTGGCGCCTGGTCGGATGGAATCCAAGTCAACTTCCAGACGTCCGGCCACGTTGTCACGAGCCAGCACTTCCTGGGTACCGATGAGGGCGATGCAGACACTCTGCTCCTTGATACCGTCATCACCGGCAATTTGGAGTCGCTGCGGGACCTGCTGGCTAAGATGCAGTCTGCTAGCGACGTGAGCGACGGCGACAACTCGTTGACGGACCGTGTCACTCGGACATTCTTGACGGCCATCCATGACGCTCCGCAGACAGCTCTACAGGTGCTGCTCGACACCGGCCTGGTAGATCTTCACTCCTACGACGACATTAATGAGCGCAACTGCCTCCACCAGGCAGCAATCTACGGCAAGCAGTATGTCCTGGAATGGGGTCTCAAGGCTGGGGTCGCTGTCGACCGCACCGATGTGTATGGGAGAGTCCCGTTGCACTATGCCAGCTTGCATGGGCGCCTGACGATGCTGGAAGTGCTTTTGAATGGTAAGTGACCGCTCTGGCGTGCATCGTTTTGCGAAGAGAGCTGACAAGATGCAGCAAACCCTTCGACGATTGACCTCATTGACCATGACAACTTCACACCCCTGATCCATTCCATAATCCACGGCCACCTCAACTGCATTGAGCATCTCCTCGCCAAGTCTGCACGCATCGACCCCATCTCAGATACGGATCATGTTCCCCTCAATCTTGCCTGCGAGCACGGCTCCGAGCCAGTCGTCGAGATGCTCCTGAAGCACGGGGCCAAGATATTGCCAGATGCCGAGGGCCTCTACCCCCAGCACCTGGTCGCGCGGGCAGGGAAATCGTCGCAGCTGCTGCTGCTCTTGAAGCAGTACGGCGCGGATCTCGACCAGATCGACAAGCTGTACGGCTGGACGCCGCTGGTACACGCGGCCAGCGAAGGCAACGTCGACTGCCTTCAAGCCCTGCTCAAGGTTGGCGTCGATGTAAACATTGTCGACGAAAAGGAGCTGCCAGCCATGTATTACGCCGCTTGGGAGGGCCATCTGGCCTGCATGAAGCTGCTTACACCCTTCAACACCCGCATCAAGGCCAGCCCCCTGGTAGCCCAACCGTCTCTTGGGCCAATGGACAGCAGTAGCGCGCCGCTACCCATGTCGTTGGATCCGGATGCGATTCCGGTTCTCGAGCTGCCTCCCCCCATCATCCCGCTGCGCCGCTACGGCCACAACTTCTTGGACACCAAGACTGTCGTGCAAATCAACTTTGACGAGGGCAAGGAGCAGCCGTTGATATTCTTCCAAGACGGCAAGTATCCCGCTGCGCGCCTGACCATCTCCTCCAAAGTCTCGGACCTCATCCCCAAGAACATTATCCTACCTTTCCAAGAAGATACCCGAACCGTTTCCTTTCAAGTCGACAACCTCGACACCTTTTCTCTGGATTTTGACGTCTTTCCGACCTACGGCGCCAAGGTCATTGCCAAGACGGTGGTGCTTCCCACGGCGTTTAAGACGCAGCAGGGCAGCTCGAGTTGTTGCCTTCCGCTGTTCGACCCCCGGCTGCGGGCCATCGGCCAGATCAGCTTCAGCACGCAGGTCATCAAGCCGTTCCGGGGCCAGCCGCTCGAGATTACGGACTTTGAGACGTACTGGAAAGCCACGAGCCAGTTCAACCAGCCGACCAACGCCGTCGTCACGGGGTCTAGTCTGTCCGGCGACTACGTTAGGCTGTTTGTGCAATACACGAGCGACGGCGTGCCGGTCGTGTGGCCGCAGTGGACCATTGCTTGCGGCGGCCTGCAAATACCGGTCTGCAGGCTGTCGTTGGAGCAGTTCTCTGCGATCACGGCCAAGAGCACGAGCCGCGCAGAGCTGGCGAACCTTCCTTCAAAAACGGTCGAGAACATTGCCGAGATTTATCACACATTGGCCACGGCCGGTGTCACGCTTAAGGAGGCCCTGTCCATCCTGCCCCGCGGAGTCCACGTCAACCTCCAGGTGCTGTACCCGTCTGCAGAAGAGGAGCGGATGCTGGCGCTCGGCCCAGCCCTCGACGTCAACGTGTTTGTCGACGCCATTCTGACGGCAGTCTTTGACCATGCGCGGGCTCAGAGGGCACAGTTCCAGTCTCCCGACGTGGCGCGGTCCATGGTCTTTTCCAGCTACAACGCCCGACTGTGCACGGCGCTCAACTGGAAGCAGCCCAACTTCCCAGTGTTCCTCTGCAACGACCTGGGCAGGGAAGAGAACCTCAACGGCACAAGCAAGCTATCGAACAGCGGACGCAGGAGCACGTCGATTAAGGAATCGGTCCGGATCGCGCAGAGCAACAACTTTATGGGCCTGATGTGCTATTCTCGGCTCTTGGTATGTTTTCTCCCGCCACGCTACAGCAATCCGTGCGCCTTACTGACATTTAACAGGAGATGGTGCCCGCGCTGGTCGATGCAATCAAGTCTCACGGGCTGGCGCTGGTCATGGACAAGTCCAACGACTCGCCCGACACGAGCCCGCTGACGGAACCGTTCCCCCGCCCACCTAAAGGAGTGGATGGCGTTTTGAAGAATCATGGTATTTTGCGCTTCAACGACTCGATAGACATGTAGACGTGGGGAGAAGGACGGATCACAGTACGGAATAATGAAATCGCAGCGACCTGATGGCAGAATTAAATCATGTGTTGCGGAATGTCGTATCATTCGTTGGCAGACATAGTCGGACTGCCATGTAATTACGTAGAACCAAATCCCTTTAACGCCTTGCGAGACTCGCAAGGTTGTATCAGGCGCCCTTGAACCGGTACTTGAGGGCCGACAGCTCCTTTTCCGGGTCCACGCTGCCCATGACAACCTTGGAGATTAAGACCACGGCATACACGAGGGCAGGCAAGTTACCCATACCAATGACGCCAAACTCACCCGCCCCGCGCCCGGCCACGAGGCCCAGCAGCGCAACCATGGCGACGAGCACCACGTTCAAGTACGGCAGGTACATGTCCAACGGTGAGCGACCGCCGCCGCCGCGACCATCGTCGAGCACGCCCGCGCCTCTGCTTGCGCGGGCCCCCCCACGACCGGAGGAGGAGCGCAGCAGTGCGCCCGCGTCCCTCGCCGCGGCGCGCACGTCGTCGCTGCGCGTCCAGGCGTCTAGGGGTGCGATGCCAGTGACGGTCGGGGGCAGGCGGTGGAGGAGGTACGCGGTTGCGAGGAGGGACGTGAGGGCGAGGAGGCAGACGAGGTTGGCGCTGGTGCTGCTGCCGCTGGGAGCAGATTCCGGTGCGCCGCGGCGGTGGGAGGCGAACATGTGTATCAGGTAGGGCAGCGTCGAAAGCAGGGGCAGGGCGAGCAGGCCGAGGCGAAACGTCTCGTTGCGGGAGGTGTTTTCGGCGACGAGGTTGGCGATGAGGGACTCTTGCTCTGCGCCACGCCCCCCCCATATGTCAGTCAGTCAGTCGGTCAACCGCGCGCCAGGAGCTCGAGCTTGGTAGGCTGGTAGGAAGAAGGAGTCCGGGAAAGGGGAAAGCTGCTTGGGTGCTTGGGGTGCTTGCCTTGCTCGTCCATGGCGTCGGGCTCGCCGCCGTCTGAGTCCGAGTCGTTCGGGTAGCGGAAGGTGCGACGCAGGCGGGCCGTCGCGCCGCCGCCGCGCGGGTTGGACATGGTGGCTGTAACTTTTCCTTCGACAATATGGGTGCTCGAGGCTCGGGGCGGCAATGTCGATAGGGGGGGGGAGGAGGGCGCGAGGAGGGAGCGTCGAAAGGTGTTGAAGAGAGGTAGGTGGTGTATGTTGACGCGCGCGGCAGCTGTGATGGTGGTTGTAAGTGTGTGAGTGAGGCGGCTGTCAGTTGAAGAAGGGTCGGGGAGGTAACATTAGGTGCCTGCTATGACGCCACATGCCAGAAAGCTCCAGCGCACCTACGGGTGTAGATAGAGAGCCAGACCCCTGTGCTGCTGGCTGCCCTGGGCCACTTTATCACTGGACCCGACCTAGCGCCGCGCGCCGGTGCCACTACCGAATCGAAACTCAACCTCCACTAACGAACGACCTGCCCACTCTGCACGCCGAGCAGCCTCAAAAACTCTCGCCCAGACCGACCAACGCCGACGAGCGGACAACGACAACGACGACCACGGGCTGAACGACCGATCCTGCCCCGACCCCGTCCTTCCTCGCGCGCGCACACACGCACATCACAATACGTAGCAGCCCACGATGCTGTCGCGAATAGTCCCGCGCCGCGTGCCGGCGTCAACGGCGTCGCTGCGCCAGTGCTCCAGACCCAGTGCGGCATCATCGTCGTCAACATCACGGACGTCGTGGTCCTCCCGCGGGCCGGCGCAGAGGCGGTGGAACACGCCCGCCCCGAAGCCCGGCGAGGGGCCGCTCATGTCCCGCCGCGCCGACCGCGAGCTGCCAGGTGCGTTTCATCTCCTTGCCTCTCCTCCTCTGCTACCCTCTCTCCCGCCCTCCTCCCGCCGAGCATTGCGTCGTCAAGGACGTGCAGCGCCTACCTGTGGTGGCAGCATCACCATGAAAACACCTCCCGCTGACCTGATTGGAGAAAAGACATCAAGCAGACCCGCTTCCGGTGGTCGCGCTCCCTCCCGCTCTTCCTCGCCGTCGTCGCCGTCTCGGGCCTCGCCATCTTCAACTACCAAAAGACGTCGTCGCCCATCGTCTCGTCGACGCTGTACGCCCTGCGCACCTCGCCCCGCGCCCGCGCCCTCCTCGGCGACGACATCTACTTCAAGCAGCCCATCCCCTGGATCCGCGGCGAGATGAACCAGCTCCAGGGCCGCATCGACATCTACTTCTCCGTCCGCGGCTCCCGCGGCGCCGGCGTCATGCGCTTCGCAAGCTACAGGCCCTCGAGCCGCTCCCTCTTCGAGACCACGGAGTGGAGCCTCAAGATGGACGACGGCGGCGACTGGGTCGACTTGCTCGAGGATGGGGATCCGTTTAGGAGCCTGCTCAATGATGATGCACCGCCGGTGGTGCGGCCGGTGGTGGAGGAGCCGGCGGATCTCAATGCTACGAGGGGCTTTAGGCAGCAGGGTGCGCTGAACAAGTAGATGTGCGGCCGTGAGGAGGCGTCTACGGCAACAGACGGAGGGGTAACTGGCACGGCGTTGGGGTGTGCGGATGGATGGCACAAATGGTCATGTAATTTGCTGTACAGTGGTGGGAGGTAAACCGCCCGTGTATCTATATCATACAAAGCCCGCTTTCCTTCGGAACTACCTTGGTCAAACATTTCCCCCTCTGTGTGTGTGTGGCGACACTGCCGACAAACGAACCCCCTCACAGCTCCAGCGCCTGCGACTGCCGCCGCTCCTTCATGTCCAGGTGCGTCTTGCGCGCCATCTCCAGTCTCTCCTCGGCGTCCGGGTGTCTCTCCTTGAGCGTCTCCATGGCCTTTTCGCGGTGCGGCAGCGCGGGCGCCTTGCGCTTCTTGGAGTCCTGCAGCTTGACGACGCGGCCCTTGGGGCCCGGCACCGGCCCGCTGACGAGCACGACGCCCAGCTCATTGTCCACCTTGAGCACCTTGAGGTTCTGCACCGTCACCCACTCGTTGCCCATGCGCCCCGGCATCTTCTTGCCCGGCAGCACGCGGCTACCGCTGCCCTGCGACGGGCCCGTCGTGCCGATGGTGCGGTGGTTCTTGGAGTTTCCGTGCGACGCCTCCTGGCCCGCGAAGCCGTGGCGCTTCATGCCGCCCGCGAAGCCCATGCCGCGCGACCGCGCCCGCACGTCCACGTACTGCCCCAGCTGGAACCAGTCCGGAAGCAGCTGCGCGCCCACGGGCAGCAGGCCCTCCTCGCCGCGGACCTTGAACTCGGCGAGGTCGCCCTTGGGCGCGATGCCCTTGGCCTCGAAGTACCCGAGCTGCGGGCTCGTCACGTTGCGGCCCGGGCGGGATCCCGCGCCCACCTGCACGGCCCAGTAGCCGTGCTGCTCGCGCGTCTTGTTGGCCACCACCTGCACCTGGTCGAGCTGCAGCACAGTGCACGGCACGCGCGCCTTGCCCACGAACATGCTCGTCATGCCCTTCTTGGTCGCCAGCACGCCCGCCCGCAGCGGCGTCGTGTTCTCGCGCCGCTTGAGCGCCGCCGCGGGGCCCGTCGTCAGCGCGGGGAGCCCTGCGCTGGGCTGGTTGAAGCGGCGGGGCTTGGACCGCGCGGGCGCCGTCGACCAGCCATTGTGCACGCCGCGGCCGGCGATGGATGTCGTCGAGGTCGAGGTGGATGTGATGGTCGTGGGAGTGAGCTGCGGGAGGAGGAGTCGCCGCGGCGCGCCTTGTGGGATGGCTGCGGATGGCCGCGGGAGGGCCACCCGTATGGGAAGACGGGGTGGCATGGCCGGCCGTGTGTCGATCGGTATGCGGGTGTATGGAGAGGTTGAGGTGTGTGAAGCGGCAAGGGGAGCGGAAGCTCTCGCCGTCTCGAAATTTTGGGACCAGTGCTGAGGCTCAATTGAGATCGGGTATTCCGCGGGCCGGATTTGTGGGGCGGCAATGTCTCCCGGGTAGGCTGCTCTGACTTGGTGAGCAACGAATACAGCACTTATTGCAACTTGCCACCTTGATGACCTTGCCAAATTTCTAGGCTTCGATTTCTTGCACAATATTGACCTTGTGCCGTAATCTAGAGTAAAACGACCTGTCCCGCCATGTGGTATCTATTCGTTAGGCTTACAATGTGTCCCACCCCGTGAATCTCACATCCCGTGCCCCCTCCCGCCAATGTCGCTCCCCATCTTATTGATGCTCGTCCCCTTGAGCTTGTGGTCGCCCGGCTGCGGCGCCGCCTCGTACAGGATATTCGTCGGCGCGCGCCCGAGACGCGTCCACTCGCCCTTGAAGCCTACGTAGCTCACGCGCGACACGTCCTCGTCGCCGTCGCCAAAGTTGTCCACGAAGAAGAGCCCCAGCCGCTGCACCTTGCCGAAGAGGGCGCGCTTCACGGGGATCTCCTGCACGTCCGACGTCTGCGAGAGCTCCAGCTTCTGCACGGGCTCGAGCTCCTCGGCGGACGAGAAGTCTAGGTCTGCGCGGTTGATGTACAGGTGCAGCGTGCGAGGCGCCGAGGCGGACGGCGAGGTGCGGAGGAGGATGGAGTGAAGTTTGATCTGCTCGGTGAAGCTATTTCGTTACATGTCAGCGCGCTTCCATCATTTTTACTTGCATGAGGCGAGAAATTCGTCGAAGAGATGCGAATAGTGAGGTGAAACGTCAGTTGACGAAGAGAGACTCACGGCACCGTCATGAGGAGCTGCTCGTCCGCATCGCTCTCCAGCTCCGGCTCGGCGCTCAGCCTCTCAGCCCACGTCTTCTTGACGACCGCCTTGCCTGCGTCCCTGCGCGACTCGTTGAGCGTCGTAATCTCGTCAAAGTTGATTTGCTCGTACAGCGACGACTGCAGCGCCGGCGTGATGTCGTCCGAGTGGTCGTGCTCGTGGTGGTCGTGGCCGCCGTGCCCGGCGTGCTCGTCGTGGCAGTGGTGTGACATGCTTCCGGTGGCTTCGAGCTATTCGTTGACGAGCTTGAAGATTTCCACGTATGTGCAAGGTCGTGCGTGTGGTTGAAAACGCGATGTGAAAGAGAGATGAACGAATAGGTGAGTTGGTGGTGGGGATGAGCTGCCCCGCTTACGTCGTTGACGTGCCTGGCGCAGATCCACGACTTACACCTCGCCTCAACAACGCGGGGCGGCCTCTCGCGGATTGTACGGCCAGGATTTATCACGGATTTATGAGAATTGATTGAGAGTGAAAGTGGGATTCGCGTGGTCTATTTAAGATTCTTCGCAGCGGCACAAAGTACAGCCTGCGTTGACAAGCTTCCTCTATCTGAAACCACTCTTGCGCTTTCCCTTCTTCTTCTTCCTGTCTCCTCCAAAGGTTCCTGCCACGGGCTGGCTCATCGTCACCGCCGGCCCCATCTGCGTCTGCGATGATTCCGGCACTGCTTGCTGACTCGACATGGCCTGCACGGGGGGCGGCCGCATCGGTAGACTGGCCTCCTGGCTGAATCCGTCGCTCATCGGGAAGCCCTGTCTCATGAAGGCTGGCCGCTTGTACTTTTCCGCCTGAGCCTTGCGCTTCGCCTCGATCCTATGCAGCCGCTGCCTAGCGTCTCTGAACTGTTCGTCGGCTGCGACTGCAACACTCGATACGTAGTCTCGGGTATCGATGCCCCGCTCCGACGGCCAGTACGACAAAACCTTCGACTGTTTCGTGGGGACCGGCAAGGAAGGTTCTTGAAATGTGGCCAAGAGCATCAAACGCTGGATGGCAGCGTCGTGGGCCGACGGGGTCGGCGGCGACGAGGGTGGCAGCCCGGGTGAAGACGAGGCAACCCGTGGGCTTCGGTGGGGTGGCGTAGATGGCAACATTGTCGACTCTTCAAGTATTGTCTCTTCCGGACCGGGGTTCGCCACGCCCAGCAGAGGTACATGCTGAACCATGACTCCATAGCTCGACAAAAACACATCCCGCGTAATTTCGTTCACCCACACCCTTCGGATCTGCTGAAGTTCTTCCGGTAGTGCATTTCCCGGGTCAAGCCACAGCGTAGAATACTGCTGTTGCAGGTAGGCCAAGCCGAGCAAAGAGTCAAATGGCTCCATCTCAGAGTGCCTTCGTAGCTGGGTAACGACGACGCTGTCGCTGTTCGCGTCGAATAATTGCTCGATATCGCCCTCCATACCGTCTTCGGGTGACCCGTATGGTACAGGCTGCTCGAGCGAAGAAGCTACTTCGGCCCTGGACATGTTTAGCAACTGCCTGTCAAGAGGTCGAGCACGACTTACCATGTAGTCAACGGCAAGCCAAATTCCAGCCCGTGCTCAATGAAGCTCTGCAGAGCGTCAAACAGGCCAACCGGCAGTCCGAATGAACCCTGCGCAGCACTCGCGTCGAGTTGTCTCTGGATGGCCTGTGCAATCCGCTCCATCTTTAGGCGAATCGGCCGCCGTTCGGGTGGACGTCGGCTCTCGCTGACATCCTGCGGCTTCTCTTCCACCTCGGCATCTCCCTGCTTAAGAAGAGCTGCCATGTCGGCCTGGCTCATAGCGTCGGGCACGACAAACGTGTCCGTAACATGCTGTAGGAAGTACCTTCGACGCATTTTCCAGCGACGCCGCTGCTCGCTCTTCGTCCAATCTACCCGCGTGGTCGGCAGCGTTACCTCAACTGTGGGGTCGCAAACAGACGAGTACATGGAGTACCGCACACCGAGGTCGTCTCCGAGGGCCATGACTTGATAAAAGTGTGTACCGCTATCGAGGTATCTCGAGCCTGGCCCATCAGCAGGGTGCTTCGGAAAGACATCGAGTCTCGCAGGATGCACTCGAAGGAGCTGAATGCTTGTGCGCGGTGCAAGACCATCACTGCCTGGCAGGTGTGAGATATCGCGATGCCACTGCGGCAGGCCTGTGGTAGGTGAGACGGTGAACCAGTAGACACACAACTGCTCTGTCCCTGGAGAGTGTGTAAAAACAAGCGCTGATTGACTCTCGTCCGCGCAGGGTGCAACACTCATTCTCATGTCTTCGTGCCCGATGCCGGGATGTGAGCAAGCGAGGAGGATCTTCGGTTTGCACATGTCCTCTGCCTGCCTATTCAAACAATCGAGGCCAACCCATATGACTTGTCGGGTAGTTAACACAAAGACGTGATCCTCGTTGCCGGGGCTGGGTTGGATATCCAGGATACGATCCGGCCGCCTCTGAGCTGACGACGTCAGGTCCAGCTTTCGAAAGACTGTAGTGGCCTCGAGATCAAACAGCTCCACTTGGTCCGGATTCCACAGTAGGACGTAGCGTGAAGGAGCTGTGACCGAACCCACGGCTCCGGCGCCTTTCGCTGGAGTTCGATACGCGGTACCGACAGGCGATCCGCCAACGCCGAGCATGCCATGGGTCATCGCTGGATAGGAGGGATATCTTGGTATCGCATCCATGATGCCTTGGAAGATATGCCCGCGCTTGAAGGGAACCAGGTGGAGGGTCCTCCTGACTGCATCTGAGGCGCCCATGATATTCCAAACACTCCAGTAGCCGCATTCATCAATGACACCCAGTTGAGGCGGACAGCCGAGCGAAGAGGGGTTTAGAAACATGTCGGAATGCGCATTGCCACCCGTTTCACTCGCCCGTAACGTAAGCAGAGGATTCGGGTTGATAAAGGACGGCCCCTGCTCTCCCGGCGCCTCTACCGATTCGGGCTGCGGGACAGGCAAGAGGTTGTATTCGGGCTGTAATAGCGTGGTCCCGGTGGATTTCTGCACCATAAGCCATCGGTCATAGCCGTGGCGAGAGACGTGAGTCGCAAACTTGACTTGCGTGATCGGCACCGAGTCGCTCGTCCAGATGGCTTCTTCCTCCTGGTGTACAGGATCAATGACAGATAGGTTCAAGAGCACATCCTTGTGATCTCCCCACTGCCAATACGATTCATCGAGGCGGACAAGCCGCAGCTGTTGCCCGGAGTGCCCGGTCGCGGCGGCGAGCACAGGAGCCCCTCTCACGTCCCATTGGTTTGTCAGGTCGGCGACGAGGCCGACAGCCAGCAGCGCTTTGCGATTTGTTTCGTCTTCGGCTTGCTGGAAGCGTTCCATGTCCTCCTTGAGGAGCTCCTGGACGGAAGAGTCACCGATGCAGGCCTCTGGGTGAGAGTTGAGGAGCCATCTCTTCTGCACCTGCCGTTCCTCCCACGTATGAGACAGAGCGGCAATGGCCGTCACTGACTTTGAAGGGGGATACAGTTGAGCCGACGATCCCACTATCCGAAAGTGTAGCGCTGCAAGAAAGAGTCAGATGGGCAACCAAAGCACGGAGCCGGGCAACTTACAGCTTGACAGCGCCCTCGTCGTATGCAGCTCGCCCGGCTCATTTTCAGGATCCTCGGAAGGTATGTAAGTCAAAAGTCCCGCGTGACCGTAGTTGAGGTCCGCGAAGCGGCGATGCTCAGCCATTAGGGCCAAGCAAGGATTTCCAATGTGCTAGGGACTTGGTGATGGTCTTCTGCTTCATCTCGGACCAGCGTGCCGCAATGATGCGATGGTGACGGTAGCGTGTCGCTCGGATGTGTCGCTCAGAAGATCATACTGCACTACCAGCAGCGCAAAGCCTGGCATATCCTTCGGAACAGCAAAAGTGGTGAGCGTGAAGTTGGCGAAAGCTTCTCGCGATGAGCTTCGATTGGAGCCGTGAAGTTTCCAAGCTCATGGCACGTGACCTCGTGGTGGGTGGGCGTGTGCCACGCGCCGTTGGCTGTCGACCCAGCAACTGCCATTTCGAGGTAAACACCACTCCACAGCAAGCTTCGCGCCTAACACAACGCCCGACAAAAGCGCTACAGACACGACAATTCCTTTCACGACCACACCGTGAGACGATATACAAAATGGCTACAGCATTCGAGCCTTCACGCTCCTCAAGCATCGGCTACGGCCGCCAGTCGATGGCGCCGGTAGCGTCCTCGGCCGCGGACTCGCTACCCAGCATCAACTTTGGCTTCGATGACCTGCGCGATCGCATGGCAAAGTTCACGGCCAAATTCGACGCCTTTATCGAGCAGGGCCGCAAGCGCGTCCTGGAGGAACGCAACCAGTTTCGCATGAACGTCGCCGAGCTGCAAGGTACGGCGACATGACAAGACAACAATGGTGCGGTGCGGCAGCGCAATCGCTAACATGCTTCACAGAGGACCAGCGCATGAAGAAGAAGGACATTGAGATCGAGCAGATCAAGATGGCGACGCACCAGCAAACGGCCGAGAAGGAAAAGGCAGAGACGCGCGAGATGGAGGCGGCCATCGCGTCGCTGGCCGCGCAACGCGACAACCACCTCTCGCGCCGCGACAGCCTCAAGAAGCAAATCGCGCAGACCGAGGCGGAGATCGACTCTCGGCTGGCGGCGCAGCGCGCCTTCGCGGCGGAGCAGGAGGCGCAGTCGCGGTTCAACGTCCCCGAGCTCGACTTCTGGATCACCAACCTGTGCCTGCGCATCGAGGGCGCGGGGCAGGACGACCGGCTCAAGTTTGTGTACACGCACGTCGACGAGCGCAACTGGGAGCGCGAGGCGTGGTTCGAGCTGGTGACGAGCTCGCGGGACTACGACGTCAAGCACTGCCGGCCCAAGCTGGAGCGCGAGGCCGTGGAGCGGGTGCTGGAGCGGGTCAACGAGTCGCGGGAGCTGGTGACGCTGCTCAAGGGGATGAGGGAGCTGTTCGTGGAGGCAATGAAGGCTTGACACGATCGAAATTACATGTTCGAATTTGACCGCGCCGCCTATTCGTGAGAATGCCACGTATGCGATTTACGTGCTTCAAGGATTCAGGTTGCAACCTTTGGTGACGCCTGCGCCTGCCGGGCGTCCCTTATCATCTCGCCGCCCGACCCAGCGAGCATGGGGACTTGCCCGGGTTATTTAATCATGTCTTTGGCTCATGGCAAGTTGAGGTCAATGTTTCAAGGATTGCGCGTGTCTGTGCTTCCCGCGGAATAAAGGCACGCGCACAGCACAGGGCAGCCAGAGCGGCAGCTTCCGTCTCCATGCTTCTACGGATAGTCTGTCAAAGCATCTTCTTCGTCATTGTTACATAATAGTAACTGCCTGGACTGCACAAAGCGTCAAGTGGCCATGCCTCCTTCATACGTCTATTACGCAGGCCGTAGGTAACCATAACTCGGACCGTGACACGGCACGACATATGCCACGCGTCGTGAAGGCCATGATCGAGATTTGCAAGTACTTAAACCGCGGAGGCTCTTGCGATGTCTGGACTTGCCTTGCCTAGGCATCATCGTCCACCGCCGTCCTCGACAACATCTACACCCAGCGCCACTCCGCCCACAACTGCAACCATGCAGTATCCCACCGCACAATTCCTCACCGCGCTGCTGGCCATCACGCCACTCGCGGATGCGTTCACCTGCAGGCCGGGACGAACCTACTGCGGCTACCATCTAATGGCGGGAGGTATTCAAGCGAACATGCTCCATCTGGACTTGATACCTTTTTGCTAACAGCGTCCCACAAGGCATAACGGAGGGCCAGCCGAGCTCGGTGCTGAAGCGAAACGTCCTGAGCGCAAACGACTTGAGCAAGCGCGAGAACGACGTGCGCCAGATGCTGTTCGTCTGCGAGGACGGCGGCGCGTTTCGCTTCAAGCAGGTCTGTCCGACCCGTTGCGGGACGCGCATCGGAGCGGCAGGGGATGTTTGTATGTGAAGGGAACGCAGCACGCCTGTGACAGTCTGTTCGGAGCACCAGACAGACTACTTTTACGCTTTGGCGAAAATAAAAATCGCGGAAAGCATCACGAGTTGTGGGTGCCTGTGGCGTTTTATATCATTGCACGCGATGTAGATTTGACCCTGTGAGACGAAGTTCATACATAGGTGATCTACAGCACTGGTGAGCGGGAAGGTGTAAATGCGGGGGGACCCTTTTTCGCAGGTGTCGTCGGGGCGGCTCATCCAGCGACCACCACCCACCAACAAACCTCACACCGCAGACGCTCGCGGTCCGCACCGCACAGCAACACAACCCATCATGCCCGCCGACTCGGACAAGCGCGCCGCCGCGCAGCAAGCCGTGGACATTCTCCACGAGATTTCCACCATCCTGGTTCGCATCGCCTTTGCCCTTGCCCTTGCCCCCGTTCCGCCGCCGCGTGCGAGGCGCGCGTCTTGAGCGCGGTGCCCCCCTTTGCGTTTCGTGCGACCTCTGCTAACCCCGTGCCCGTGCCTACCAGAACTGCCACCTTGACCGGCGGACACTGTCCATCTGCATATCCATGATTGAGCGCGGCGTCAACCCAGAGGCCATGGCGGTGAGTGAAGCATCAAGACCAACGCGTTTCGTGATACAGGGACTGATCAAATGATGCAGCAAGTCATCAAGGAGCTGCGGCAGGAGGCACAGCGGGTCGAATAGACTCACATCGGTGTATGGGTTGCTGGGCTAGGGGACAGGCATCTGGATTGGTAACCGGCGTTCACGGGGTTTCGGAGTCCACGCATGACTGAATGGATGATAAGATGATGCTTCTATATATGACGCTGCGGGCCAAAGAGCCTCCGTATGCACTCATGTTTCATTCTCAACCGCTTGCTCCGGCCCTTGAAGAACCAAATGCTCCAGATAAACGCCGCCGTAAGCAAAAATGCACCCTGCCCATGCAACCCGGGCATCCATCCAACGCCCTGCAAAAGCCCCATCCTATAAATGATTCATAAACAGTTTTTACGTTTTGTGCAACGCCGTCAGCACAAACGGCTCACCGATGGCCGATGAGCAGAATCTCATCTTCGTCATCCTCCTCGTCAACGTCTGGCGGGCCATCGCTCTCCTGCTCCGACTCGAAGCCCGAGTCGCCCGAGTCGCTAGACGCCTCGTCTGCACCGTTGCCCCTCCAGAACCCAAAAATGTCGTCTTCCGAGTCGACGTCCGCGGCAGTCTGGGGCTGATAGGATTCCAAGCCCGATGGCAAAGGCGACAGAGATCGTGCGACTCTATCGGGGACGCGATAGGAGAGCTCGACGCCGTGGGACGAGTGACGCCGCCTGTTTGGGATCAGCGTGCCGGCGCGAGGGGCTGCCGACTCCGTCTCAACCCGAGCCTGAGCCTGATCGGGCTGGGCGGACACCTGCGCTGCCGGACCCGATGCCTCCTCAACTTGACTCCCCTCGCCATGCATCTGGAGCTCCACGGTGTTGTACGAGCGGCATATTGAACACTTGAGCCCCAACCAGTGATACGGAACCGTCGACTTTCCCGAGCAGTCGTTGCACAGTACCGTGGCCTTGGTGTCTCGGAACTCTGGCGGCATGGGCTGGCTTTGGATTGCCACGTCGAGGTTGCGGAACTGCGTCTCCATGTTCGCGAGGCTCTTGTTGCAAATCGGGCACTTGTAGGACCTCCTCATGTGCTGTTCGTAGCACTTTTTGTGGATGCTATGGCCGCATGGCATAAAGACGACGGGTTTCGGCGACGTGAACATGTATTCGCCGCAGATGGGGCAATCACAGTCGGTCGACCGCTCGATACACTTGTGCGAGCTCTGTATCGACGTGGTGATGCAGGCGCGGCAAGTCTAAGCCGGGCATTAGCAAAAGACCACCAGTCCAAACCAGGAGCGCTGTACTCACCTTGCAGTGGAAAAAGTCCTTGCCCAGGCCTAGCCCCCGCCGGCAGATCCCGCAGTCATTGCAATGGTATATCGGCTTCGATTTCCTATTCTCCCACAGCTTGCAGATGTTGCAGTAGTAGTTTGCCGCAATCTCGCCACAGTTGACGCAGACGTCAGACGCCTTTTGTGGCGTGCTGCACAGCATGCAGAGCATGTGCTTCGTCTCCTTGCGAACCAGATTGTGGTCTTCCTGAGCGTCGTGGCAGAAGCGGCAAGTGTACCACTTGGCACACGTAGAACATTGCAGCTTGACATTGCGCTCGTAGTGTTGACAACCAAGAGGCGGGCTAAGGTCCGACGGAGACGACGGTGCTGACGTTGGGCTCTGGCTGTCGGGCGTCTTGGGCTGCCGAATGGGCGCAAACGTCGGGGTAATGTCGCTCTCCGTCAGGTTGAACTTCTCGGACGGCGTGTCGCCAAGCTGGCCATTCCAGAACTTGAGGGATTCCAACGGTCCCGTAGATCCGGATGGCTCGTACGCGTGCAGAGCCGGCTCCTTGCCCGGGGAGCTCGGGGGGATCACCACACTCCGGATGCCGTTCTGCGACGCCCTATATCCTTCAAGCAGCATATCATGGATCCGCCTCGCCTTGTCAGCTGACGGGATGTCCTGCGCGTTGATCGCGTGGATGCGAGTCCTCAGTTCGCGCATCCCATCGTCCTCGGGGATGCCCCGGCCCTTCTTAGGGGTCACCGGGAAGCCCAGATGGTCCCGCGGGACATCGTCGCGAGGCGGCGAGCTGGCCGGCACATCTTCGACTCGCGTCTCTTCCGTCGACGTGCTGAGCGGCCTGGAGCGGGGTGTCGCGGGGGCGGGGGCCACGGGCTCTCCGACAGCGGCATCGTCGGGGTGGCTAGAATCGCTCACCGCGTCCAGAGGAGCAACGGCATTGGGGTGGTCCTCGTCGCCGGCGAGCGTCGAGCGGGATATCTCGGAAAATCGGCGCGCCTGGCGCAAGACGGGGTTGATGATGAACTCGGAGACCAGGGAAGACATCGGAGTCGCCACAGCGGCGGGCAGCCAGGAGGCGCCCCGAGGACTCGACCACGGAGAGACGGGGGGCCGGAGATGGGCGCCTGCGGGATGCCGTCGCTGTCGGGCAGGGCTTGAGGAATCGATACAATTCCGGGATTGGACAGTAGCCTTGAGGGAGGCACGCGACGGAGGAGTCACAATCGAGACGTCTCAACGCAAGCGGGCGGGCCGAAGCCAACGGTGAGGGATGACATAAGGGTGAGATGGACCGGGCCCAACGTACGGAGCGTCCACTGCCTCTCACAGCATGGCCAGCTTTGCGCAGCGTGTCCCGTAGGTTTTGGCGGCGGGAGGCATGCTCGACGCCCAGGCCAATGGCGGCGCCTGTGTGGGCCGGCGGGTGGCCTCTTCAGTGGAAGACGGAGGACGGGGGGTTCCAGCTGCCGACATGTGATCGACCGAGACAAATCGACCGGATCACCGCCTGTCCCCGGCCCAGAAGGGGAACGGTGGGCTTCTCCAGGGGGTACGTAGAGCCCGGGTACCACCACAGCGGGCCACGCCGGGCCTCAGCGGGACGGACAGGCGGCCTAGGTATGGAGGTAGGTGCAGTGGGAAGTGGGTTCCAGAGGTGCAGGTGGTCAGGCCAGGTTGCATGGAAGGACCTGCCGCTGGGGCCCGCGGGCCTGGGCACGGGCACTTTGCGGGTGCTGCACTGCTGGAGGTACAATGTGCTGACGCGCCATGTTCAGTATGGAGGGGGCACGAGCAGATTTTAAGTATGTACGTGCAGCAATGGCCAAGCGAGGGAAGGCCCAAGCTCGGACGGGATCAATGATGGGGTGACGAAGGATCCATCGTCCATCCGTTCGTTCCTCTGCGGCATTGACGGCGGTCGTCCGAATGGACAGCAAGCTGTATTGAGGACTGCCTATAGCAGGTGGTTGTGGCGCAGCCCTGGTCGATCCATGGATGTTTCGGCGGGCTCCCTCTAGGTTCCCAGCGGGCACGCAGCTGTGGCTAGCGGCTGCCCAAAAATACCTCCGGCCTCCGGGCAGGCGAGCTGGACGCGCTGGAGCACACACCGGAAAGCTGGCTCCAGCGGCCCCGCCCACCACCACCGCCTCAACACTTATCTGGCTGCACCAGGTCGGGCAAGCCAGGGCACCCGTGGTGGGCACTCAGCACCTAAGCCACGCGCGTCCTCCACGGGCTGCCCGCTGTAGGAAGCGGAAGCGCGGCGCGCGACGCAGGGGTTCACCAGTCCCCTCGTGTCGAACCAGCCAAGCCCCATGTCGACAAGGGCAAGGTGGCATTTTATTCAAGCTGAGCTGCAAACAGCCTCCACCACGCCAAGCCAAGGGGCCATCTGTCTTCGCGCATTCTCACCAACGCTACACACGGCATTCCTCCTCCTCCTTTTCATCCCTCTCGCCGAGAAGCCTTCGTTCTTGGCCATTCTTCTTTTTCTTCCCTTTCTTCTCTTTCCTCGCGGCTGCGCATTGGTGGCCCGCGTCTTTTTTGAGTTCCTCCCAGCTCGTCCAGTCGTTCACGATCCGCTCCGGGTAAGTCGGCAGCAAGCAACGCCGACTCCCCTTTATCCTCCTCCCGCCGCGTCCTGTCCGGTGTTTCCCCCATCGCTGCTTCTCCGGACGAGGCATCGTCGCTCCATTGCCCCCTGATCCGTGTCCATGGCTGCCGACAGGGCCGCCGTCGCCTCCGGGGCTGACCTCGGCGATGGCCTGAGAAAGCGTCCCGTCGCCGCATCGCAAGCGTCCCTGACCCCCCAGGGTGGCCAGGCCGACGATAAGAAGAAGCTCGCCAAAAAGGTATGTCGAAGCCCCGTGCAGACACCTGGCGCCATTGATCTGTGACCTGACTGAGAGCGCCAGGACAAGAGCTTCGCCGAAACCTTTGACGAGTGGGAGCCCATCTTTGCCCCGCTCATCTTCACGGCCCTCGCCTTCTTCACGCGATTGTGGAAGATTGGCCTCAGCGACATTGTGACCTGGGACGAAGCGCAGTATGGCCAGCCGCCCGCAGCCCCTGGAGGCTTTTGCTAACCTCGGCCTTTCCCAGTTTTGGCAAGTTCGGAAGCTACTACATCAAGCATGAATACTACTTCGACGTCCACCCCCCGCTGGGCAAGATGCTCGTCGGCCTCTCGGGAGTCCTCGCCGGCTACAACGGTTCGTTCGAGTTCAAGTCTGGCGAGAAATACCCCGAATATGTCGACTTCACCTCCATGCGCGTCTTCAATGCCCTGTTTGGCATCGCCTGCATCCCCCTGGCCTACTTCACGGCCAAGGAGCTTCGCCTGCGTAAGCCCGCCGTCTGGCTCGTCACGCTCATGGTCCTCTGCGAGAACTCGTACACCACGATCAGCCGATTCATCCTCCTCGATTCCATGCTGCTCTGTGGCACCGTGGCCACCGTCTTTTGCTGGGCCAAATTCCACAACCAGCGACACAACAGCTTCGAGCCTGAGTGGTTCTTCTGGCTCTTCATGACTGGCGTGAGCATCGGATGCGTCTGCAGCGTCAAGCTTGTTGGACTCTTCGTCACTGCCCTGGTCGGCCTGTACACGATTGAGGACCTCTGGAACAAGTTTGGCGATACCAAGATGCCTGTCGTAAGTGCTCTGCAACGTGTGCGGAACAAGTTATGGATGGCTAACGATCACCCCATAGACTGAACTCGGCGCCCACTTCGTCACCCGAGTTGTCGGCCTCATCGTCATCCCCTTCCTCATCTACATGCTGTCCTTTGCCCTGCACTTTGCCATCCTCGACCACACTGGCCCCGGTGACGCGCAGATGAGCTCGCTCTTCCAGGCCAACCTCAAGGGCACGGAAGTCGGCAAGAACAGCCCCCTGGAGGTTGCCATTGGGTCCCGCGCGACTCTCAAGAACATGGGATACGGCGGCGGCCTGCTTCACTCGCACGTGCAGACCTACCCCGAGGGCTCTCAGCAGCAGCAGGTTACTTGCTACCACCACAAGGATGCCAACAACGACTGGTTCTTCTACCCCAACCGCCGCGAGGAAGACTACGACCCCGAGTCCAAGGACATGAGGTTCCTTGCCGACAACTCCGTCATCCGTCTCATCCACGCGCAGACCGGACGCAACCTGCACTCGCACGACATCTCCGCGCCCGTGTCCAAGGCCGACAAGGAGGTCTCGAGTTACGGCAATCTCACAGTTGGCGACGAGAAGGACCACTGGAAGATCGAGGTCGTCCGGGACGTTGCCTCTCGTGACCGCAGCCGCATCCGAACCCTGACGACCGCTTTCCGCCTGAAGCACGAGGTTCTGGGTTGCTACCTGAAGGCCACCAACAAGAACCTGCCGCAGTGGGGTTTCCGCCAGATCGAGGTTACCTGCACCAAGGACAACAACCCTCGTGACGCCTACACCCACTGGAACGTCGAGGCTCACTGGAACGAGAAGTGTACGTGGAGAAACCCCTGTTGGTCGTGTTGTGCTCGCTGACTCCGTGTAGTGCCCGCTGGCGACCCTGGCGTGTACAAGTCGCCATTCTTCCACGACTTTGTCCACCTGAACGTGGCCATGATGACCTCCAACAACGCGCTGGTTCCCGACCCCGACAAGCAGGACGATCTCGCCTCGCAATGGTGGCAGTGGCCGTTTTTGCATGTTGGTCTCCGGATGTGCGGCTGGGATGACAACATTGTCAAGTACTTCCTGCTCGGCAACCCCCTGGTTTACTGGGGCAGCACCGCCGCGTTGGGCGTCGTCGGTCTCGTCGTGGCGTGGTATCTGGTGCGCTGGCAGCGCGGCTTCAACGACCTGAACTCCAAGGAGATTGACCAGATCCACTACGCGGGCATCTACCCCGTTGCAGGATGGTTCCTGCACTACCTGCCGTTCGTCATCATGGCCCGTGTCACCTACGTCCACCACTACTACCCGGCGCTTTACTTTGCCGTCCTGTCGTTTGGGTTCCTGGTGGATTGGCTCGTGAGGAACCGCAACTCGACTGTCCAGGGTGCGGTGTACGGAGTCTTGTACACTGTCATCATCGGACTCTACATCCTGTTCATCCCCATCTGTTGGGGCATGGTCGGACCCAACAAGCAGTACAGCTACATGAAGTGGTTCGACAACTGGAGAGTCACCGACTAAAGACAGCTCCAACGCTGTTGGCTGCTAGCGACACGATGAACGGCTCACACGCGGTTTGGAGGAATCCGCAGGGCTCCCGTTCAGCAAGGCCTACGTCGCCTTGCGATATCGACGCTCCCTCCATGACAACTGTAGGAATCTAGGCATGGGATGTCACGGGATTTTTACGAACTTGGGCCGGGATGTATAAAAAGGTCTCTAAAAACGAGTAGAACAACCGGAGGGCAGGCTCTGCGTCTAATGCAATATGATAATTTCCTTAACCTTCGAACGGGGCACGTGGGACGTGAACATGATCATCTTGACGATGTGTGCTCGTACATTATGCATTACTGCATTAGTCGTAACGTAACGTGCCGTGGGTGTGCGTCTGGGGATTGCGATATCGGGTATCATGCTCGATCAACATATGGTGTGAACCGTGCTCTCTCATGTTTCCCCCCATGGAACAAGTGTCCCTTCAACAGCAGCCGCCGCCTCCGGACTTGGCGTCGGCCAGCCTGACCTGCCGGTTGCCGCCGGCGCCGGGCCCCTTGACGCCGGATCTCCTGTCGTTCAAATCGTACTTGCCGGCCTGTATGTTCTGGTATATCCGCTCGGCGACCCTGGTGAAGGCCTTCTCGACGTTCTCACCGCTCTTTGCGCTCGTCTCGACGTATTCCATGACGCCGTTCCTCCGGGCCCACTCCTCGGCCTCCTCGCGGGTGACCTCGCGCTCGTTGCGCTCCTGCTGCGTCAGGTCGGCCTTGTTGCCGACGAGGATGACGACGATGTCGGGCTCGGCGATCTGGCGCAGGTCGTTGAGCCAGTCGGTGACGTGCTGGAAGGTCTGCTTGCGGGAGAGGTCGAAGACGAGGAGGGCGCCGCTCGCGCCGCGGAAGTAGGAGCGCGTGACCGACTTGTACGTCTCCTGGCCGGCGGTGTCCCAGAGGCTGAGCTTCATGTGCTTCTGCGGGTGCTTGCTCGTGTCGCGGGGCGGCTCGGGCAGGCCGTCAGGGGCGGGAGAGGAGCCGTCGCCGGTGGTGGTGGTCGCGGCGAAGGGCGAGGAGGGCTTGCTGTGCGGCGGGCCGACGGGTACGATGCGGGAGCCGAACTCGACGCCGATGGTGACGTCGTGGTGCGGGGAGAAGCGGCCCTCGCAGAGGCGGATGGTGAGGCTGGACTTGCCGCATCCCGAGTCGCCGATGCAGACGAGCTTGGCGATGTAGTCCCACGGCGTGGACGCCATGGGCGCGGCTGCTACGCTGCGAGCGAGGGCGGCGCGGGTCGGTGGGAAAGGGGTGGCCGGGCCGGGATGGAAGAGCCGCCCGACAAGGGGGGAGGCGGTTGGCTACACGTTGGTAGCCGGTGTTGCGACACGTGCCGGACGTGTGAGTGTGTGTGCGTGTGTGTGTCTGGATCGAGACAATGTGTGAGGGAATCGCGGCAAGGAGGCGGGCGGCCGGGGGCGTCGACGAGACAGATTGCGATGCCGCAGTAGCAGCAACAGCAATCAATATGCACTATCAAGCAAGCTAAAAAGAGGAAGAAGGAACAAAACTCCCGTTGATGAGCCGGACAATTACTTGTACAAGGTCGGAGGAACCAGAGCGCACGCGCGCGGAACGGACGTGCACGAGGCCTGAGTCGGGGGAGGGTATTGATGAATGGGCGGGCTGGTCGTGAATGGGGACGGGAGAACGGTCGTCGTTCGGCGGCGGGCGGATGATGGGACGGGGTCGTCAGGTCTGGATTGGGTTGTGTGTCACGGCGGGTCGTCACGGGAGGGGGAGGCGGCCACCGGCGTGGATTTTCCGACAGCCCCGGTGACCCTGGCTGGGGCCGGGGGGGCGGTCGCTCATCGTGCTGTACCTTAGCAGCAGCTGAGACTGTTCGGGGGCGCTGCCACGGGCAGTGACGCAAAGCTGGAGCCGGTGGAGAGACAAGTCGAGACGCAGCACGAGCACGGGCAGTGGAGGACTGGGCTCGCGATAAGAGCTGCAGGACCCGCCTAGGTATCCGTCGCCCAAGTCGACAACTGTGGTGCGACGACCACACGGCTCAGGAGCAGAATTCTTCCAGCTGGAGGAAAAAGAAGCTGGATTGAGCCCGGCGTGGAAGCCTCCTACCGGGAGACGCGGCGTCTGCCGTGATAAAGAGGACCCTTGGAAGCCGTGCCGATGATTCCAACACTGCCGCTTGCGTCCAGCGCTTGGGCCGTCGTGGCGGCTAGGCTTCGCGTTAGGTTGGCGTCTCTCAGGCAGTGCTACCAAGAGAGCAAGGTTCCCAGCGTCAGCGGGCAGCTGCCTGGGCTGTTGTCACCGCCCGCCACCGCCTGAGTGACGCTCACGCTCAGGCGGCATTAATGGGGCCAGAGGCGCTAGACGTGACGCAGCGGGCTGCCCAGGCTATGGAACCTTGGCCCCCCCGGCCAGGTGGGCCCTCCCCCAGAGCTGCCCCCCGAGCCTCAGCGGCAATCATTGGGTCTGCCTGACGATGGGTCATTCGCTCGTCACTCACCCGCCAGCACCGGCAGCCGCCTCACGGCGCATGACCAACCCTCCCGTCCATCTGCACTGGGCATCGCTCCTCATCACCGACCGAGTCTCTTCTTGTTCCTTGTCTTACGTCGCATCTCACTCTCCATCATCATCTTCGTCCTAGCCAGCGCACGTCTCCCCCGGCCTCATTTATCCTCTGCAAACAATACCGCCATCGCATCGTCATAGCCGTGGGACCCTTCCCCCCGCTTGTTTGCCTGGCACACACGACTCTTATCTGCTGCCTGGACCATCCATCCGCGTTTCGCGACACCTGCAGCACGAGCCCAGCCCGTTGGCTCTTCTCTTTCGCCCTGGCGACCGCCATCAATCATTTCGTCAGCATCGGGGTAGCCGCGCCGCGCACGACGCGAGGCGGCGGTTGGTGAAGGGGCCATCATCATGTTCTCGGAATGTGCGTACAACCCGCCCGTCTCTCGTTTGCTGATCGTAGGAGAGCGCCCCCTTCTGACTCTCGAACCCCCGCTCCAGATGCCTCACGATTCCTGGCCCAGTCGCAGTCGCGCCTGTCCAACTTTGCCGGCCAAACGGACAACGACCAACCGCCCCGGACGAGCGACTGGCCGGCCTCGCGACCGAGCCGGCAGACCCGTGACGCGGGTAGGGGAAACGCCCCCAGCCGGTCGTTTCTGTCGCGGGGCTATGGCGGGAACCCGTATCAGCAGACCGGCGCCGGCTCGCGGTTCGGAAACCTAGCGTTCGCTTCCCGCATTTCGGCTGCGCAGGACGCACCCTTGTTCCACAGCACGCTCGACGAGTTCCGCGAGGAGGACGACGAGGAGGAGCGCGAGAGGGAGGCGGCGGATCTGTTTGCGCTCCAGCGGTCACGGCGCGTAGCCGCCGCGAGCAAGCTTGCCGAAAGCACCGAGTCGGCAAACAGCCGCGGCTCCATCGAAGACAGCACGGGGGGTATGGATCATCCCTACAGGCAGCGCGGTATCAAGAGCAGCTGGAACGGCACGCGGAGCTCACATCAACCACGACCTGCTCACGACACATTATTGGAAGAGGCGGAGGAGGTACCACCAGCGGCCGGCGAGCATCACAGTCCTGACAGCAAGGGTAAGATGGTCGATGTCGGGCTGGAATCGCAAGAAGACCCCGACGAGGACCCTCCCGAGTCTTTACTCGGCGGCGAGGCCCCTACCGACTCGAGCCCTCCGCCGTTTCAGCAATTTAAGTCACACACAGAGCGTACACCTTTCATGCTCAACCGGAGCGAGACCAACGAGTCGGAAGTGAGCAGCATACGAAGGCAGGACCCAGCCGAGTTCGAGCAAGCCCAGCCGGGGAATCTCCTGATCGAAGGAGAGCTCTTCCGCCACGACCCCTTCTTCGCCTGGATATTCCTCATCAGCTTCGCCGGCATGATGTCGACGTTTGTCCTCGTGTGGCTGCACACGTCACCGTCAAAGAGCCCAGTCGGAGACACGATATACTCGACGCTGCAAAAGTCATTCCACATGCTGGCAGTCGACACGGTGGTTGCGGTGCTCGTGTCCTTTGTCTGGCTGGCGGCCCTCCGGTCTTTCGTGCGGCCGCTGGTCAGTGTCATACTGATTGCGGTGCCCGTCATCATGCTGTCCTTCTCTCTATACTCGTTCATCTCCTCCTTCAAGGGACGGACACATGGAGGAAGCGCACAAGATAGAGTCATGCGGTGGCTGTCGCTTATACCCGCAGCTTCGTGCATTCTGTGGCTCTGGCTCGTCGTCAAAGGTCGCAGGGCCATCCACCAGGCGATCGAAATCTTGCAGTTTTCGTCCAAGATCCTGGCACAGAATCCGGGACTGCTCCTCGTCGGCTTCGGGACCCTCGCCCTGATTGTTGTGTGGACGTGGGGCTGGCTCGCCATGTTCACGCGCGTCTTCATGGGCGGCTACTTTTCAAAGTCGCTGGTACGCTTCGTGATCCAGGTGTCGAGCTGGTGGCTGGGCGCTGCATTCATCTTCATGTATCTTTGGACACTGTCGGTGATTAACGCCGTGCATCGGGCGACGACGGCGGCAACGGTATCGCAGTGGTACTTTCATCGCAACGCGGCGCCCGCGACCCCTTCCAAGGAGATTGTGCTGGCTGCGGCCGCGCATGCGACGACGACGATATTCGGCAGCATCTGCGAGTCGACGCTGCTGTCGCTGCTGATCCGAGCGCCGCTGCTCTTCTTGCCTAGGAGGATCGGGGGCGCCATTACCAACCTGGCGGCGTTCTGGATACCGACACCCATCATCGCGCTTACGAACCCGCTGACGGTCACGTACGGGGCGATTCACTCGCAGAGTCTGGCGACATCGGCAAGGGGCCTGGACCAGATGGAGATTGTGTCGCCGGCGATCCCCACGACGACGCTCACGCCGCGGACGCTGCGGGTGCGCGGGCAGCCCAACGGGCTACTTCCGTACCGGCTGGCGAAGCTGCTCCTCGTAGCGACGCGGCTCATCATGGCCACGGGCTTGGGATTCGCGGGATGGGTGATAACGGCAAAGCAGCTCCGGATCCAGCTGCCCGAGGGGACGGGCATGCGCGGGTCGGCGTACGCGTACGTGGTGGGCATCATGGCGAGCTTCATTGGCTACTCGGTCATGGGCGCGATGGAGGGCATCCTGAGCGGCATCGTGGACGCGGTGCTGATTTGCTACGGAAGCGAGCGGCGCATGGATAGGGGCCACGGGCGGTACTGCCTGGAGGCGGCGTATCTTTTTGGCGAGCGGCGGATCGGGGAGGAGGGATATGCTTGAAGCGATGTGCTTGAAGCGATGGACGGCGTGCAGCGCGGCGGCCCAGGTAAGGGCGCGGCTTCATCGTCGTCGGTGTCTCTGATATGGCATTATCTGGTGCGGCGTGTGGCCGCCTGGTGTCATGGATAGATTGGTAGAGCGTTATTTTTCGTTATGAACAGAGAGCGCGTCGGTTTGCTCAACTGTGCGGTTTGTTGCGCATCGTGAAGTCTGTCGACAGCCATGAAAGGGTTGCCGCCTTGGAACGACGTACGTAATTCGTAGTATGTACAGTATTCCAGATCTCTCGTCTCGCTAAGCAGTGCTTCGAGCATGCTCTCCCGCTCTAGATGCGTAATTCCCGCCTCTTGACAAATGCGACGCAACATTTCCCATCGTGGCTGCAACCCGAAAGCGAGCCCGACTGCACAGCCATCGGCGGCTCCTGTTGTCGTCGTTCGTCACCCGGTCCGGCGTGGCTGATGCACCGGCGGCGTGCCCGCGCAGGCGTGGCAACGCCCCCCGGTGACGACGACAGGGACGGGATCCCCCAAGCGCCGGTAGGCCTCCTGTCCCGCCCGCCTGCAGCCCAGCCCAGGCCGGGCAGGGCCTTGGGGGGCAGAGCTCCCATTTCCAGGCCGGGCAGCCGCCACCAAACCCCAACCCCCCCCCCGGAGCTTCGGATGTCCGGCACCTGCAAGCCAGGGGGGGCTGTGGCTTGCATGCCCCCCCAAGCGGGCGGCGCTGGCAATGTTGGGCCCGGGGGGGGACAGGCGGGCCTCAAAACGCAGAGCGTCTGATGATGAGGGTTCCCGTCCCTTCCACGGGGGGCTGTGCTGTGCTCGGGGTTCGAAGTGCAGGCACCAAAAGCCCGGGCCGGGCAGAAGAAGCCCACCTGCACTGCACTGGAGGCCGGTTCAGCGTTGAGCCAACGCCACCCTACCCAATGACGACAGCTCGAATGCCCTGCCCGTGATTGTGCTCCCACAGGTAATCGGTGGCCCGTGAGGTGAAGGAGCCGCCGCCGCCGCCGCCGCCGCCGCGTCCTGCCACGGGCCCCAACTGCACGTAGAACCGACGGGAGCCAGGGCTGTGTCCGCATGAGGTGGCTTGTTGGACGACGTGAGGTGCGCCGCCCATACCCTCTGTGCATGTGCATGAGGGGCAACGCTCGCCGCGTCTTAAAGGGCTCCTCGTCATCACCACCACCACCACCAGTACCATCACCCAGTCGTTGCCTCTCTATTCAGCGTTCCCCCCTCTCTCGCTCCCATATATCGCACCTACAAAATTACGTGCACTCTCCTCTTTTCGTCTCAGGCCCAACAACGCGTCGCTCGCTCGCTCGCCACCTCGCTTGCTGCTGCTGTTGCTACGTACGGACTAAATAGCCGCGGCGTCCGCCAAGCTTCGGTGCTAGCTTATATTATACCTGCGACTCCGCTTCCATCCATCCTGCTGCCCACGCACGCGCGCGCGGCGGCCGACCGGTTCTTCTCGAAACCTATTAGCTCGCTCCCCGGTGGTGGTGCGGTGACAAGCTTACATACATACATTACCTTACTTGTCCCATCATCATCCAACACCACCACCTTTCTTCCACCTTGTGTTACCCCTCCTCACCCTCCTCCTCCTGCTCATCTTCCTACTTCCTCGCTCCGCCATTCTCCTCCCAACGAGTGAATATTCTCCGCGAGTCCCCCGCGAGACCGGCCAGTCACTCAGAGGCTCCTTGTGTTCCTCGGCATACCCATATACCTACCTACCGAGGCAGCCTGACGTCCGCCCACGACAACAGCTACCACTACACTCCTAGCATGGACGACTTCGCTCCGCCGCCGGGCCCCCCGCCGCCCAAGGCCCCCGACGTGCCCGCCGGCTGGGCCGCGCGCTGGAACGAGCAATACAAGGAATGGTGAGTATTCGTCTACCCTCCCCCCTCTCCCCCCTATCCTCGTCACCCGCAACCTGACGGGCGAACCGCTCGGGGAGCTTTCTAGCACTGGCACCGACACTGACACTCTCAAGGTTCTACGTCAACGTGTACACGAAAAAGTCGCAGTGGGAAAAGCCCACCGCGCCCGTCTTCCCCGTCGACGACAACGCCCCGGACGAGCCCCCGCCCGGCTACGAGCCAGCCGGCGCCGGCGCCACCGCCCCGACAGACACCAAGAAGAACCCCTACGAGGACCGCTCCGGTAACCACGGCGGCAACCTCGGCGCCGGGGGCGGTGCCGGCGGTAACCCCACGACGCCCGGCGCCGGCTCGTCCGCGCACCTCGACGAGGACGCCAAGCTCGCCGCCAAGCTCCAGGCCGAGGAGGACGCCCGCGCCCGCGGAAGCAGCGCCGGCCCCGGCGCCGGCGGTGCCGCTGCCTCCTACATGCAGCAGCCATCAAGTACCGGTGGCTCGTATCCCCAGGAGCAGTTCCCCACGGAGATGCCCCCGCGCGGCGACCGCGACCGCAGCAAGGGCGGGCTGCTGGGAAAGCTGTTCGGCGGCAAGGGCAGCAAGCCGCAGCAGGGCTACGGCGGCGGCGGATACTCGTCGCCCCAACCAGCCCAGCAGCAGGGGTACTACCAGTCGCCGCCTCCGCAGCAGCAATATGGTGGCTACGCGCCGCCGCCGCAGCAGTACGGCGGCTACGGCGGACAGCCCGGGTACGGGGGCGGCGGTCCCGGCTACGGCTACCCCCAGCAGCAGGGCTACGGCGGTGGTTATGGCGGTGGTTACGGAGGGTACCCGCAGCAGCAGCAGCCGCAGCGCAAGGGCGGCAGCGGCATGGGCATGGGCCTGGCGGGCGGCGCGCTCGGCCTGGGCGCCGGTGTGCTGGGCGGCGCGCTCATCGCGGATGCCATCAACGACCACGAGCAGGAGGCGTACCAGGAGGGATACGGTAAGTGGCTTCACCCTTCGCCCTGGAGTGGTAGAGAAGCTTTGGATCGCTAACATGAGTATCTACAGAGGATGGACAGGATGGTGACTTTGACGGCGGCGACTTTTAAGGTTGAGGGATGAGAGCGGCGCAGCAGCGTGGATGGAGCCGTGGGTAAGGGTGCGGGCGGGAGGTGTCGGGCCTCAGGAGTGGATGCGGTGGACAGGAGGCATGAGGGCAAACTGCAGGAGCACAGCTGGTTGGTGTTGCATACTCTAATTACCGTAGATGACGTGAAACGACGTTTATGAGGCACGTGTGGTGACGGTGATGGTGACGGTAACTTGAGCCCCTTGTCGGGACTATAAACGGATGCTACTATGTGGGCTGCTTCGTACATGTCTATATCTCATTGTTCCCCGACCTCATCAGTCCACGTGACACATACATGCCAAGTTCTCTCATGCAATCCTGTACAAATACACCTTTGCCACCCCATCGACTCACGCCGTCCCCCGGGCCCTCATCTCCTGACACCCTGGCTCTTCGACGCACCCTCGCCGCCGCCGCCGCCGTTGCCAGATTCCTTCTTCTTGGAGCCAGCCAGGAAGGCGGCCATGTCGAAGTCGCCGAGCGGGTTCTGGGGCTGCTGCGCGCCCTCGCCGCCGGAGCCGCCGCCGCCGCCGCCCATGAGAGCGGCCAGGCCGCCCTTGCGCTGCTGGGCCTCGAACTCGGCCTTCATCTCGGGGTCCACTGTAGGAAGGCACAGACGTGTTAGCGACGCTGCATTAGACCACGCACAGCGGGTGTGCAGGTGGCATTGGAGTTTGAAGAGAGCGCGGATATGCGCGAGGAAGACGTACTGTTGTCCATGAGGTACGGCATGCCGATGAAGATGAGCATGCTGACCAGACCCATGAGGATCATGGGGTTCTTGAGGATGCTAAGAACGGAGACTGCACAAGCGGTTAGCCAATTCGCCCCTTTCCCCCCTTTCATGTAGTCCAAGTCGACCGGCCGCGGGTAGGGGAGACAAACACTTGGGCCTCTCCATAAAGTAATTCTTCTTGCCCATCCAGCGGACATGCACGCCCCCACCCTCCGTCAAGGCCATCACCTCGCCCTTATTCCCCCAGTCATTGCCGCGAAATGTCTCCCACGCCTGCACAACCAGACGCGTGTCCTCGGCACCAGCACCAGCGTCAGCGTCGGCACCGCCGGCGACGGCAGGGGGGCCGACGTCCACGCGCAGCGGCCGGAACGCCTCCGTCGGGCAGTGCACGTCGACGAGGTACGAGCCCGCGCTAACGTTGCGGAAGACAAAGGTGTTGACGGTGGAGAGCGGCGCGGCGTGGTGCGCGCCCAGCGAGGAGAGCGTGGCGTGCGTGCTGGGCGGCAGCGTGAAGGGGTTGGGGCTCGTGGGCAGGATGAGCGTGATGGTCGTCGTGGTGGTGGCCGCCGTCGCTGCGGCGGCGAGCGCCGGCAGGAGGGCCAGCAGCAGGGATGGGAGTTGCATTGTCGGAGGGGTGCGCGCGTGGTCGGCGGGCTGGGTTGGATGGATGGAGGTGCGAGCGAGGCTGTGGTGATGCGGGATGACGAGCTGGAGGTGAGGTGAGGTGTGAGGTTCCAGAGCTAGCCGGCGCTGGCCAATCAACGAGGTCCATTGGGGTTACCCAGGACCCGCACATGCTTTGGGCTCTTTGAGCCTCTCGCAGCCTTCAACACCCCACTTCCTCAAGGCCAACGCGGACGGCTTGAACCTCGTTTACTTCACTTTGCAGCCCAGAACACGGGACAAACGAGATTACGAGCAGGGCGAGCAGCTTTCATTCAGCGAATTTGTTCATTTATTCGAGTCATCATGGGTATTCGAACAGCCGCCAACGCTCGTCAGTCATCACAGCGTCGTCATGCCGTCTAGCTCTAGGGGGCCACGGGCGCCTCGGCGTGGTCCTTGGACGTCACGCCGGCAGGCTTGCCCGCCTCGCCAGTGGTGGTGGCCGCGGAGGCCGCCTTGAAGGACTGCTCAAAGTCGGCGATAATGTCGTCGATGTGCTCGATGCCGACCGAGATGCGGATCAGGTCCTTGGTGACGCCGGAGCTGGCCTTTTCCTCGTCGGAGAGCTGCTCGTGGGTCGTGGACCAGGGGCTGCGCCGGCAGTCAGTCTTCATGGTTCATTACACCAAACGAATTGAGGAAAGGGGAGGCTCACTGGATGGCGAGCGTCTTGGCGTCACCGACGTTGGCCAGGTTGGAGATGAGCTTGAAGCCGTCAACGACCTGGCTGCCGGCCTCGGCAGTACCCTTGACGCCGAAGCTCAGGACGCCGCCGGAGCCCTTCTTGAGGTACTTCTTGGCCGCCGCGTGGTAGGGGTGGCTCTCGAGGCCCGGGTACGAGACCCAGCTCACGTAGGGGCTCTTCTCGAGGTACTTGGCGAGGGCCAGGGCGTTGCTGGCGTGGCGCTCGGCGCGCAGGCTGAGCGTCTCAATGCCGAGGAGCAGCTGCTGAGCGGCAAAGGGGTTGAGGGCGGCGCCCAGGTCGCGCAGGATCTCGACGCGGGCGCGGATGATGAAGGAGATGGCGCCGAACGTGTCCCAGAACTTGAGGCCGTGGTAGCCCTCCGAGGGCTCGACGAATTGGGGGAAGCGCTTGGCGTGCTTGCCCCAGTCAAACTTGCCCGAGTCGACGATGACGCCGCCGATGGTGGTGCCGTGGCCGCCGATCCACTTGGTGGCCGAGTGGACGACGATGTCGGCGCCGTGGTCGATGGGGCGGATGAAGTAGCCGCCGGCGCCGAACGTGTTGTCGACGACGAGGGGCACGCCGGCGTCGTGGGCGACCTTTGCGATGGCCTCGAGGTCGGGGACGTTGTAGCGCGGGTTGCCGATGCTCTCGACGTAGACGGCCTTGGTCTTGTCGTCGATGGCGGCGGCAATGTCCTCGGGCTTGTCGCCGTCGACGAACTTGGTCTGGATGCCCAGGCGCGGGAGGAACACCTTGAACTGGTTGTAGGTGCCGCCGTAGAGGTTGGACGTGGAGACGATGTTGTCGCCGGCGTGGGCGAGCGTGTTGATGGCGATGAACTGGGCGCCCTGGCCGGACGAGGCGGCGAGGGCGGCGACGCCGCCTTCGAGGGCCGCGATGCGCTTCTCGAAGACGTCGACGGTGGGCTGTCACGGGTTCGGAGTCAGCGGCTCTGCATACGCCCATCAAGCTGTGAGTGGGGGTTCTGAGCTCACGTTCATGATGCGGCTGTAAATGTTGCCAAACTCCTTGAGGCCAAAGAGCCTCGCTCCGTGGGCCGAGTCATTGAAAGTGTAGCTCTGCGACGCTCGTGAGCCCAATTGGCCTCTCCGAGGGTTTGTACTTTGCATGTCATACCGTAGTCGCATAGATGGGCACGGCCCGCGACTTGGTCGTGGGATCAGGCTCCGCGCTGTGGCACCGCAAACCTCAAGTCAGTACACTTTCTGGGAAAGCCCCAACTACTGTCGAACCCCTCCCCCGCCAGCCGCCAGGACAATTCGACTTACCCCGCGTGGAGCTGCAGCGTCTCAAAGTTCTTGCTCAGATCAGACATTGCGGCGGTGGTGGTGGTGGTGATGGCAAGACGGGCTTGAAAGGTCGAGGTCGTCGGGAGCTACAATAAGGCCCAAGACTACCTATGAACGAGGATGGAGGAGGAGAGGGTGTGAACGGGAGGAAAGGAGGGGAGGAGACCAAAGAGATGGAGGAGGACGGACGGGAGAAAAGAGAAGAGACGAACCACTCCCGTCGTCGTCTGAGACCCTACTGCCGGCACCGGCAGCCCAGCTGCAATTGCGTTATTGCACGCCCCCTTCACGCCAGCCGGGCAAGCCATCCAATGCTTGACGGCACCCGGACACGCGCTGAGGTGCTTGCTCTGCCTCCCCGCGCCCGCCTACAGGCACCTACTTGCAGCACAGCTGTAGCTCTCTCCCAGCCGGCCGGGCGGTGGCGCCCCAGGTTGATGGAGGGGCAGCCACGGCTAGACCTAGGGTCGGGTCAGGTATCGGCGCCGCGACAGTGGGGGACAAGGAGGGGTCCCAAGCTCCCCAGTGGCCCGCCCGGCCGCCCGCGCAAGCGAGCACGCAAGCACGCCATCGCCGCGACGGCGCTCGCGTCATCACGGCTAAACAGCAGGTGTCGTCGAAAAAGGTCGGGCCACTGGAGGGGAGATGTTGGGATGTTTGGAGGTTGACACAGCGATGGGAGCGCGTCTAGATTCTACCTAGGTACGCGGGTGTTGGACCGTTGGAAGAAGAAACGGCGCTGCTGCTGCTGCTGCTGCTGCTGTGCGAGTACCGCTGCAGTATCACAGTGGCACGGGCGGGTAGAGTCGAGGTGAGGTGAGGTGCCCTGCCGCATCTGCGGTTGAAGAGCCTCATCGGCGCGGGGTCCGTTTCCAGTTGATCCACCGCACGCCTGTGACAGCTGCTTGCGGGGGCGCCAGCCAGACAGACAGACAGGTGGGAGGGGCGCCGAAGGCCGGAGCTTTTTGGAGGGGCTTACACCACAGTACGAGTACAGCGCAGCACAGCACAGCACAGCACAGCACCAACACGGGCAGTGTGGATGGGGGCTGGAGGCTGGACGCGCGTGGGGCGCCGCCATCCATCCATGAAGTACCTACTCGTAGGTGCGCTGTGGCACGCTCGGCGCGTGGCGTGCTCGTGTCCCGGTCGGGCGGGCTGCAGGCGGGAGTCAATGCAGGCCGCAGAGAGCCCTGGAGGTGTGTGTGTCCCCGCCGCCCGTGTTTGTGTGCCGGCCGACGGCCCGGCAGCGTCAGCGGAGGGGGCTGCCGACAGCCGCCGGCTTATTGCCCTGTTCACTTCAATGTAGAATAATCCAATATACCACTGGCTGTCATGTCATGCATATGTAGGAGTGTGACACGATGATAGGAAGAGCATTCATGTCCTCGTTACCGCCAAGCTGCCAGCAGCACTTTGTCCGCGGCCAGTAACCACCTCACGTGCACCATGCCATCAATTACCACGGAAGTTATTCACGATCTGAGCACCAAAGGGGCCACTACCTGGCTGTACCAAGACCTTGTCCAAGAATTCATTCTGTAATGATATACCCGCTTCTTTCGTATCCCTTCTCGGGCTGTCATGTCCGGCCGTCTGTGTCCGTGTCGTGTACATTGTCTCGTCGCACGCAAACGCTCCCGCGCATTGCGCACATCTGCCTGCCTGGTTCTCTCGCCTCCATAGCTCTGCTAGGGGTCAGATAACACATCGCCATAGCTGCAGCCGCAACCGTGCAATGTGAAAAGAAGATGCCTCCCGCCATGCGTACACGTCCGTCGTCGCTCGCCCGGGTCGCTCGCTCGAAAAGACACAAAACAAAAAAAGACCGCGTCTGCATCTGCCACCAGTGTCACCTCGTCCGCCACGTGTTCTGCACCATCATCACACCGCTCGCGCCGACAAGGCCTTAGCCTGAGGCTCAGCAGCCCGGCCGCGACTGATGATGATAGTCTTGGCCGTCAGGATGGTCGACGCAATCCACGCGCAAAACGCCGCCGCCGCAACCACCGACTCGGCCCGGCCCGCCAGGCACACGGTGCCGCGACAAAACTTCAGCGTGCCGAGGAAGACGGCGTACGCAATGAAGCCGCCAAAGTACAGTGCCGTGTTGGTGCCCTCAAAGGCGAGCGTGACGTACGGGTTCCAGATGCGCGGGCACACCCGGGGCACGAGCTCCAGGTACAGGACCGACACCAGGGAGACGCCCGAGGCGAAGGCGAGGAAGGTGACTGCCCCGGGCGAGCCGTGCCGCGTGTCGGTCAAGAACCAGTTGATGACTGCCAGCCCGTCGTCAGCATGACTCGGCAGGGTAGACGCTGCATTGTTGTAGACATACCGTAGGCTGAAAGCGCAATGCCGGCCGCGGCCAGGCAGGCCTGGAAGACCCGGAGTGAGGCGTTCGTTGCGCGCCCCATGGCGACGACTTGGCGTTAATCAATATATGAGGGGCCGGGAGCAGCCGCCGCGATAAGGTATGTAATTGCCGCACAATATCTTGACTCGCTTGACTGGAATAGCAGCAGCAAAGGCATCAGGCAGAGCAGCGAGACGACGTCGCAGATTTAAACAAAGGCACCCCCAAACTTCGTGGCGGCGGCAGTGGGGGGGAAAGATCGAGCCTTTCAAAGTCAAAACAACATGGAAGGACGCAGAGTCTCTGCCCACGACCTTCCGTCTATTACTCTGGGTCCCCTTTTTTGCATAAACGTCACTCGGCCTAGCAGGATTTCTCGCATGGTCGCACGAGGAGGAGAGCCCCATGGTAGGAGAAGTGGCTTGGGTGGTTGGGAGGGCCCCGCCATTGCAACCCACGGTCGAATATCTGAGACTCGAGGGTTGCTCTGAAACTGGATGCGACTGGGGCCAGGCTCGCAATGCGCTGGTGAAAGGTGGTGGTCACTGGTGGTAAGTGGTGGCGGGGGGAGGGGGGGCGCGCCGCAGGCAAGTGCCGCGATGGGCCAGATCCCTTCCGAGTTAGTATGACGCATTGATCTGCATCCCGGTACTTTATAACTTAACGTGACGCGTTGGATTGCCCGGTTGTTGCTTGATTTAGCTCGGCGGCGGGTGATATGTGTGGAAACAGAGAAAGGGGTGGTTGATGGCGGCGGTTCCTCGGGCGGCGGCGCGCGGGAAGGCGACGATGGAAAACGTCGCGGCGAGAGTGATGTCGACGCGAACCTCCTTTTTTTTTCCAGGGATCGCGGGTGCCTCCTGCTGCCGAGACATGCGCCCAACGTATTGCGTCCTGAAAGAGGCTGTTGTATCATACAAAGCGTGCCTTGGATGCACCTAATAGTGTGCCAAACGATGTTTCGATTTGTTGTATAACTACCACGCATCGAGAGTTTCGCCGACACGGTCGTTGATGCACTGCACGATCGCCGTCGATGGGTGGTGGAGTGTCGTTCGCCTCCTATCTGTGCGTCTGGGTGGCGTCACAAGCTTCCCCGTAGTGCGCTCGGGGACCCTCGGCGCCGCTTGCAGTAGCGCCGTGCGTCACGGCACGACAGCCAGGCAATTAAGCTCCCGGCCGAGCATTGATTGTCAAAGAAGGATTAAATAGGACAGCATGCCCTCCCCCGGGATGGTTCCGAGTTGATGCCAGCCGGCGACTGGGGCGCTCTTGGCGACGTGCCGTGCTGGGCCTCGCCCGACGAGAGGCGCTTCAGTTGTCGTCAGAGAGCATGTGGCTCGTTGTTGTTGACCTACCCTATGCCAGCGTCTATTCGTGAGCGGACGCAGCTAGGGGCGGCGGCATCGTCGGGGGCACAAACGCCGGGCGGACCAGCAGTGTCCGAAAGCACCGGGTTTCATTCAAGGGCCGAAGCCCAGCGAAGTCCGCGCGGCTCCAGCGAAAACTCCGGAGGTGGTACGCCCCCGGACGTTTGGTGACGGGGAAACGTACACAACGGCGGCTCTCATCAACCATATCTCTGCCTGAGATCTGTGTGTCTCGCCTCTGACCTGTCTGCGCACCACGTCCGACCATGCAAAACATCTGCGCTCATTTTCTGGCTTGGCATCTTTCGCTCCTTCAGCTGCAGCCGCGAAGAAATGCGATTTGCTCTGCGACCCTGCGACGACGCGGCGGCCGGGACGGCGGAGAAATTCCTTGGCCGCCCTCCATCCAGCAGCCCTTTTCCCCCCCGTCACATGCAACGGACGCGACCCGGAAATTGATTGAAAGCGGGCGCCACTGATTGGCCGCAGCAGCCACACACACCTCGTGCCTCCCCCACGGGCCATCTCCAGACGGCATCTCGCCGACCCCACGAAATGCGACTGCGCAGGCAGCCTGCCCCGTCGTGCGCTTTGCTCTGTCTCGTCTTCCAGACGACGCTGCACCATGGCTGTTTGGCGGAAAAGGTCGTTGAGGGTCTGGCGCTGAGGTCAGCGGCACGGCGTCAAGGGTCGGCATGTGTCAATTCAGCCGCCGTCGCCGCACATGGCAGATTGCGGCCCGCCGGAGAAGCGGCGGGTGCTCGACGCCGGACGACCGCAGCACAAAGTACCTTGGGTTAGGTGAGCCTCTCCGCAGACCCTCCTGTACCCCGTCCGGTGCCTGGGCTGCACCACACCACACATCAGCCGCTGGAACGCGGGAAGGTCCTGGGCGCCGGGCCACTGAGGTGGCCGCCCAGTGGAGGCTTCAGTGGAGGCCGTCCCTGTGACGGCCAAACAGAGTGCTGACTCGAGGGCCCCCAATGCCTGCCCGAAGCCCCAAGCCCGCCATGCCCCTCGCACGCAGCCGCAGTGCCGCACCGCTAGCGCCGTCGCCGTCCTTCTGGCGACCCGCATCCGCCTCAGATGCCCGCCCACCGGCCAGCCCGTGGGCCAGAAATCTGGGGCAGCCGAGGCCCCCGGTGCCTCGGCCATTCCTGCCCGTCCTCATGACGGATTCATTGTGCCAGTTCCCCCCAGCGCCAGCGCCAGTGCCAGCCAAGCCAGCGCTCGCCGCCCCCAAAACTCGGCCTCAATGTCCCAATCCAGCATATACTCCTAGCCGACCTCTTCTCCAGACTGCTCCTCTTCTCCTCCCGTTCTCCCGCTCCTCCTCCTCCTCTTCGTCCTCCTGTCGTCTGGCCTCTTTCTCCCCCTTTTCCTCCCATCCTCCTCCAAGCGCGAAGCATCCTCGCGTTCCTCGACCTTCGTGGACTTGCGCACCTCCGTCTTGGGCAACGTGCATTCAGCTCCGCGACACGCAGCCTTGTCGAAACCCCGCCGACTCGGTCAATCGTGATCCCTCCCGTCGCTCTTCAGCTTCGGCCTCTGCGTCTATACTCTATACCGCCTGTGCAACTTCGCGCCTCTTTGTGTCCCCCCGGGCCCTCTCCTGAAACGCAATGTCTTCCGCCCTCACCCCCGCCGAGGCCAAGGACCTCGGCCAGCCTCCCGCTCCCGGCTCCCCGTACGGCGTCCCCGTCCCCGGGTCGGAGCGACCTGGCCGCAGCGCCATCTACAGGCACTACCGCTTCCGCGACAGGCCTCTCCTGACATCCTTCGATGCCAACATCCGCTCCGTAAACGACCTCTTCGAGAGCGCCGCCAGCAAGCGCCCCAACAAGCGATGCTTCGGCTCGCGCACCTGGAACGCGGCCACCAAGACTTGGTCCGACAAGTTTGAGTGGATTAGCTATGCCGACGTCGCTGAGCGCCGCAAGAACCTGGGCGCCGGTCTCGTCGAGGTCAACAAGCTCGCTGGCATCGCGGGGGACAAGTATGGCGTCGGTCTCTGGTCGCAGAACCGCCCCGAGTGGCAGATTACAGGCAAGTTTCGATTTGCGCCTCGCGAGGCCGTCTTGCAATACTAACCAGCCGTCGCAACAGATCTCGCGCTGGCCTCGCAGTCCCTCTACACCGTCTCCCTGTATGAGACGCTCGGCCCCGACACCACCGAGTACATCATCAACCACGCCGAGCTCGCGTCTATCGTCTGCTCCCTGCCGCACATCCCCACCCTGCTGAAGCTCGCTCCCCGCCTGCCCCAGGTCAAGGTCATCGTGTCCATGGACCCTCTCGACGATGGCGAGCTCGACGGCTACTCCAAGGGCGCCGTCCTGAACCAGCTTGCCGCCCAGCACGGCATCAAGATCTACTCCATGAAGGAGGTCGAGGAGATTGGCGCCAAGTCCGGCCGCCCTCTGCGTCCTGCCGGCTGGGACGACATCTCCACCATCAACTACACCTCTGGAACCACGGGCGCCCCCAAGGGTGTCGTCCTCACCCACGGCAATGCCGTCTCCGCCAACGCCGCCGCCCGCATGAGCGGCAACGTCACCCAGAACGACGTCCACATCTCCTACCTGCCGCTCGCCCACATTTACGGCCGCCTCATTGACCAGGTTGCTCTTTCTGAGGGCGCCTCCATCGGCTTCTTCCGCGGCGACATCCTCGGCCTGGTCGACGACATGAAGATCCTCCAGCCCACCGGCTTCATCTCCGTCCCGCGCCTCTTCAACCGCTTCAACTCGGCCATCCGCACTGCCACCCTCGAGGCCCCCGGTATCCGCGGCGCCCTGTCGAGACGCGTCATCGAGACCAAGAAGGCCAACATGCGCGCGCCTCCGGGCCAGGCCTCCAACACCCACTTCCTGTACGACAGAATCTGGACGCCCAAGGTCAAGGCCGCCGTCGGTCTGACCAAGGCTCACGCCATGATCAGCGGCAGCGCGCAGCTCGACCCTGATGTCCAGGAGTTCCTGCGCGCGGCTTTCGCCAACAACTTTGCTCAGGGCTGGGGCATGACGGAGACGTACGCTGTCGGCAGCGTGCAGATGAACGGCGACTTCACTCTCGGCAACGTTGGCGGCCCCATGGCTGCCACCGAGCTGTGCCTGGAATCCGTCCCCGACTACGACTACTCGGTCGACGACAAGCCCAACCCCCGCGGCGAGCTGCTCATCCGCGGCAACGCCATCTTCAAGGAGTACTACAAGAACCCCGAGGAGACCCAGAAGACGCTTGAGTCTGATGGCTGGTTCCACACCGGCGATATCTGCGAAGTGGACAAGTTTGGCCGCTTCAAGATAATCGACCGCAAGAAGAACGTCCTGAAGCTGTCTCAGGGCGAGTACATTTCCCCCGAGCGCATCGAGAACGTGTACACTGGCAGCTCCAACGTGGTTGCCATGGCCTACGTCCACGGCGACCCCAAGGAGTCGACCCTGGTCGCCATCTTTGGCATCGACCCGGAGAACTTCCCTCCGTTCGCCAGCAAGGTCCTGAAGCGCGAGGTTCCCGCCGGCGATGCCGCTGCCGTTAAGAAGGCCGCTTCGGACCCCAAGGTCCGCAAGGCCTTCCTCAAGGTCCTCGACGACATTGGCCGCAGCCACAAGTTCAACAGCTTCGAGAAGGTCCGCAACGTCTACCTGGACATTGAGCCGTTTACCATTGAGAACGAGCTCCTCACCCCGACGTAAGTTTTCGTGCGCCAGACTTTTGACTGAGTATAGCAATGCTAACTGTTTGCACAGACTCAAGCTGAAGCGGCCCCAGACCGCCAAGGCCTTCCGCGCCCAGATCGACCAGATGTACGACGAGATCAAGGCTGAGACGCCTGCCGGCGCTGCCAAGCTGTAAGAGATGGATTATTTGGAGAGGGCAAAGATTTGGCTTGTTGCAACCTTGGCGTGCGAAGACTTGTTGTTCAAATGTATAAGCACGTGCGTAGGCTACCTAAAGAGTATCTAAATTACACTCTTCTTTTTGAAGTACTTTGCTCTGCGCCCCTTCCGCATGTATCTTGGTGGTGGACGGTATCGTGTCGCCAGCAGAGTGAGCCTCTTCATCTGAGTTGGGGGCCCAAAGTGTCCGTCTCTTCCCTGTGCTGCTGATGTGCCGATTCGGACGACAGAGCTGAGGCTGGATGCCGGCAGTTGCAGGGACGTGGCCAACGGTCTGAGACAAGGCGTAAAGATCGTTGTCAGCGCGTCGCGGCATTGCGTCCGCCGACTCGCCATGCCGCCTCGATGTTCACAGCCGGAGCAGGCCATGCTGGAACGATCGCGAGTTGGGCATCGCGCCGTTTTATGCATGTCTCAACACTGAACGCAGCCTGCGCCGAGGCGCCTCGCCGCCGCGTCTCGAGCTCATTTTGGGCGAGCCGCGCCATGTCTCTGGTTGATGATTGAGTGAGTCCGGCCCGGCCCATCGGTAGTAAGCTAGTACTGAGGTCCCGTCGTCGCGATGAGAGCGAGGGATGGTGAGTGGCGGCCCATTGGGTGTCCCATGTGGTGGTGATCAGTAGATGATGGGCTGCGACATCGGGCCAGACATGGATGGGTCTGATCGAGACTGTTTTGATAGGAGGGCTGCGAGAGGTGTTGTTGTTTTTGGGGGTATAAAGGGGGTGAAGGTCACTGTGATGTTGATGGCGCTTCTGGCATTGAAGACTTCCGACACTGCTTGACAAGCCAGAAGCAACCTACGTACATCTACAATCATGCAGTTTTCCATGCTCCTCCCCGTTGCGTTTGCCGCCGCTGCGGCCGCGCAGTCTACCGTGGTAAGACCGACACTTCTCGCATCCTCGTGCGGATGACAAGGAGAGTGGTATTTAATGAACATCTTCACGCAGGCCATCGTTTACCTCGACCCGCAGTTCGCAGGGCCGTCACAACAAATCACCTCTACGGAGCAATGCGTCGCCATCGATCCCAATACCATGTTTGTGGTCCCTTTCCTACGTCGTTCCAACGACACCATACAAGTGCCTTTGCTACAAGCGGGCAGTTGCTAACAGCTGGCAAATGCGCAGGCCGCCTGAGGTTGGGTCCATTCAAATCGCGTCGGGCGTCGCCTGCACCACCTACTTGTACGTACCATCCAGTCCTCTCCTATACACGTACAGTCGCAGATATACACGCAGTGCGAGTTGCGCGTGCAAACCGAAGCTATGAAAAAGCTGACGCCGCTGGCTGTACACAGTGACCCCCAGTGCCAGAACCCGAACCAGCACCTCACGGGCACAATGTCCAACATACCGGGCCCGCCTGACGCGCAGTCCATCCTCTGCCAGCGCCCCAACTAGGAAAATGGGCGGCAAGGTGCGGCTCCGAATCAATGAGGGTGGGTAGATGGGGGGCTTTGCGCAGCGATGGGTTGGGTGAAGAAAGATGCCGCTTTTACAGTTAAACTATGGGCTGTGTGGTTGTTTGCTGTCAATGGCAGAAACTAACGTTACATATAACTCCATAAATTCCTAAGATAAGAAGGAAGTGAGATACTGCGTGTATTGTACTGTAGAAAGACTCGAGCCACAAGCCTTTGTGCTGTACTAAGTTCTCCATGGCTGTCTAATAAGAAGTATAGGCACGACACTGTCGTTCCTCGCATACCACACATGGAGTGGAGATCTGCCTTGGGAACGGGCTTCGCAGGGGGCTGCTCTGCGCATTGGCGAGCTCCGCCGCATGACAGCCGCCCAACGCCACCAGACTGATCTCTCCATCTAACAGGACCCATTGTCAGGGAAGGGGCACCGAGCGCTCTCTTCAATGCGCACCTGCCTGTCAACTGTAGTGGTTTGCGCCCGAATCCCCGTGGTTCCATTTTTAGTAGCAGCCGGCGATGTTTCTACAATTCAATACCAGTTACGGATGCGTCTAGTAGACCGTATCAATTGACGGAACTACGACCGATATATGTTAATAATACATGAAAACTAACAGTATGATCAACGGCAATATCTTTCATGAAATGAAGACCGCAATCTGCTGCCTTAATGGACCGCGTGTAGGGGTGTTGCTGTCTGGCTCCTGGTCGCAATGGCAGTAACGTCTTGACATGTCCAGAAATGTACCAGATGCGCAATTGACTGCCCGATAAAACCTGTCAAAGAAGGCATAACGAGAACGGCCGAACATTTAATTGTTTATGCGACTGTCTGGGCATGTTAATTATCTAGTCTTGACAGTGAGGCAGCAAGTAATTAGCAGCTATTTCCTATTATAATTCGCTAAATATATAATATTATATAATATCTTAATATTTAATATCTTTAATAATAAAAGTAATTATAATTAAAATATATAGGCTTAAAGAGCTAAAGAAAAGCTTTATAAAGCTAGGAAAGTCATCTAAATAGATATCGCTTAGCTAATCGGCCCGTTATTTAGTCCGGCTGGCTAATTAAGAGCTACGCCGCCAACGGTGCCCGACCTCTATCGAAACACTCCACACCATCCGCGCCGCGCGATGACGATGTCGTAAGTGCTCCCCCTTGCGCGTGCACGACGCGTTCCCGAAACACTATATCCTTCCTATCCACGATCCCTCCTGCTCGGCCGGCTTGTCGTGGCCCGCGCCTCGCGTCCCGAAAGCCCCCGCGGCACACAATCACCAGCCCGTTGTTTGCCTCCATGAGCTTGACGCTTACCGCTACTGTTCCTAGGGCCACCGTCATCGACCTCGCGGGCGACGAGCCGCCGCTCAAGAGGCGACGCGTCGAGGATCTCGCTGGCGACAAGGAGAGCCTCCGGGCTCGCGTGCAGGAGCTTGTGCTCCCGCTCGTGAGCCATGCTGTGCAGGGACTCTCGCGGAGCGTCTACCGCGTAGACGACATTGCGGTTCAGGTGCGTCTGCTGAGCACGCGACATTCGACGTGGCCATGAAGCTAATATTTCGAGGCAGGCTGTCGCGACGCTGGCCAGGAGCCCCGTCTTCCGGATCAAAAGCGAATTCAATCGGACGCAAGCCGCTGCGCAGACAGTGGACGTTATCAAGGGGCTAGCTGCGCGTCCCGTAGGTCCTCAAAGCCTCACCTCTCGATATACGCGACTAACTTTGCTGGCTATAGGAATTTCGCGTACAAACGAAGACTCCCCCGACCCCTCCTCCTAGCCGCCTGCTCGAACCTCCATCGCCCTTGCCGGGTGCTGTTCTCGATGTCGAATCTCAGCCTTTCCCCCCGCTTGTCCGTGTCACCAAGGCCGTTGCTCGCACGGCCGGCCAGAGGAGTGCATTCCGGGAGCAGTACGCACAAAGGCTTGCCAGGAGGGACCGACAGACGCCAAGCTCCCAACGGCCTGCGAGGAACAGCTGGTTTAGCCACAAAAAGCGGCCATATCTCGCCGCTGCCGAACGGGCTCTGATAGCCAGCGGAGTTGGCCTTGCAATTCCGGCCTCGGCCGCTACCGATTTCCCTCAAGTCTACCACGTCGACTTTACGCAACGAGAAATCGAGGAGATATTCGAGCATCTGCAAAAATATATCCCCACTCCCGGTAAGCCCACGGCCGAGTCTCTGAAGTCGCTCGCATATGAACACAATGTTCATGTTGCGTCGATCGTGGGCAGCGCTGTCGCAGGTCGCAGTGCGGAAGATGTGAGGAACTTCTGCTCAGACCTCATGGCCGGCACCGCCAGGATCTCTGACAACCAACAAGTCCTGTCACTAGACCGTGCCACTGAGCAGCACCGGACAGACCGTCGCGCCAGTCGCGTCTCGTCACTGCTGCTCGCACGGGAGATGGAGGGCAACGCTGGGTTTGGTCGCATGCGGCGCTACGAAAACTTCCAAAACGAGTTCAAGCGAGCACATGAGGATGGCATGGCGCTGGTAGCCGAGTTCACCAATTGTGCGGGCGACATTTCGACCATGTCGTGGGTGCCAGACGGCAACATCATCTGCGGCGCGACTGCGCATTCAGACACCCACAACCAACAGTACAACAAGCCAGGAAACCTCGTGCTTTGTTCGACGTCGCAAGGTATCCTTCGCGCGTTTGCGGATCACCGGATACCGCGGCCGCTTGTCGAGAAGGGCGAAAACTCGACCGAAGCCATGCGGCAAAGTCAAGATCCCTGGCTCTACTCGTCCGTCGTCTCATCCGACTACGACCAAGTCCACGGCCGTGCCTTCACGTCGAGTTTCGACCGAACGGTCAAGGTGTGGCAAGTCGCCAAGAGCGGTGAAACAATGCAGTCCATTGCGACTTGGAAGCACGATGGTAATGTCAACTTTGTCGCAGCAGCAAAAGACGGCTCAGGTCGCGTGGCCTCCGCGGCGGACGTCCCGACGAGAGCCGTCCGCATATACACAGTCAATCCAGACGACGTTGCTCACAGCCCGTATCAGGCCATCTCCTGCACTCGAACGGACGCTGACGGCTCCGATAAGTGGGCGTACTTTCCCGCAACCATGCAATGGGGGCGGGCGCCGGGAACCACACATCTCTTGGTTGTTGGCTACTCGCCCCGCAGCCTCACAAACGATGATCACGACATTCCAGAAGACAAGCGAAACTCGGGAGAAATCATGATGTGGGACGCTGCGAAAGGGTGCCGAGCCGCTGTCATGACGGCCACAACTGCCAACGTCTTCGAGGTCGCGTGGCACCCTCAGCTTCCTCGATTCATAGTCGCAACATCACCTTCTGGACTGCTTGTCGAGCAGCACGTCCGAACTCAGATCCATGTCTTTCAGCGCGACCGTGAGCGGGGAGACGACGATCTGGCGTACACGGAGTTTCAGAAGCTGGATTGCCCAGCCATAGACATCAACGAGCTGACGTACATGCCCAACTCACTTCTCCACGCCTACGTCACGGCCGCATGTACGGACGGAAATGTCTACGTCTGGGACACGGCGCAGGGGGACCGTCCGATCCACACCCTAAAACACGCCGAGCCGTTGGAGGATTTCTTCACGCACGACCGGGAAAGGGAGGACACCGGCGTGAAGTTTACAGCGTGGGGCGCGTCGGCGGATAGGTTTTACACGGGGTCCAGCGACGGGGCCGTTAAAGTGTGGAACGTCCGCAACAGGCGCAAGCCGTTTGTGCGGAACCTGTTGGAGGCTCCCGCGCCTATATCGTGCGGCGAGTTCTCGCCGGGCAAGACGCAATTAGCCATCGGCGATGCGTCGGGACGCGTGTTTCTATTCTCGGTCGATGAGCGAGACGAACATGAAACGCACTTCATGACGCTTCCAGGGACGAATCGCAGAATCAGGCGGCCGAAGCCGTTCCTCCCGCACCCGGAGCCCCCGCCCCCGGAGCTGAGCGCCGCTCCGGACGAAAGCCCGGGTCGAATACACCTCGATGCTACGGACCGATCGATAGCCGCGTATGCCCATCAGACTTATATAGCCTCGGGCCAGCTCGTCCTGACGCGCAACCCAGTCATCGGCGCGGTCCAAGGCCCAGCCTACGCAGCTACAAACCTCTTCCGCCGCGAAGCCCACCTCGACGACGACCCCTCCGGCCCGCTATTAACCGAATTCGAGCGTCACCAGCGCGACACCCTCGCCCGCTGCCGCGGCCCCCGCCGCCGCTCGCAGATGCGCCTCCAGAAGATCCCACCCCCGCCTAACACCGACCACCTCGGCTGGTACGATCAAGCTACCATCTTCGAGTATATTCGGTGCCTGCAGCTGCATGTCGCCAATGTAGACCAGGACTTTGGGGCGCAGCAGATTGACGAGGCCCTGGAGCGCGAGCTTCTAAGGGACGGGGCCGATCTCGATCCGGAGGAGGACTGGGGCCTCGCGTATAAGGAGCTGCCTGCGAGTTTCGACGACGAGTTTGAGGAGACGGTCTGCAGAGTGCAGTAGGGCTAGGACTTGAGCTTTTTGTTATAAAGCATAGCGAGCGTTTTAAACCGACACCTACTAATAAAGAAATTAAAAGAAGAGACTCTTTTCAATAATGGCTTAACTGATATTATAAGAGATATTATATAACTTTAATAGGTTTAGTACATTATAATTCAAGTCATAAGCATACTGAAAGATGGACGTGGCATCGCATTCCGTCTATTTCGTTTATTGGCGCCCTCTAGCACCCCTTTACATAGCGTGTCTATAACAAATGTCATGGGAACCAGAGAGTAACAAATAACCAGTCGCCGCCTGTCCACGACTCGCGCGCGCGCGCAAACGCTCCCACATCCCTCCCGCATATAGATTTGTACTCGCAAGAAGATACTCGGCCACGCGCGGGTGGGGAGAGTCCTGCTCCCGCGCTCGCTCAGACGACCCCATCATTGCCGCCGCATTCGCACACACACAAAACGCACACTCGCCTGGCCATGATACGACAAGAAAAGCAGTTGAGGACCAGAAAAGGCCCAGGGAGGCCCGTGTCGTCCGCGTCAGGCCTAGGAAAATATCATGCCCCCTCTTGTGTTTTGCAAAGTGTGCCCATTCCCGGAACGCCGCTTAATGCTTAGCCGAGACCGAGTCGCCGGTCAGCTTCTCAACATAAGTCTTCGCCCTGTCGAAGTTGTCAGTAACTTGTATGATGTACGTGGGGGTTGATGGTTGCCGTGTGGAGAAGCAGTGGGGGGAGCTAGAGGGGAGTCTCACATGTCACCGAAGGCGACCATGCAAATGGTCTGCCAGACACCGAGACCGATGCGCGGCGCAACGCCGCGGTAGAGGCCCCGGATGCCGTTGTTGGCGTAGATGTACCTGAAGGTGTTGCCGACCGTCATCTTCTTGGGACGGTTGGGGTCCTCCTTCTTGCTCTGCATCTCAACGCGGATGACCTCGATGGGCTGGTTCCAGGCGCTGAGACCACCACCGATACCCGAGGCGAGGATCTTCTCGCCGGCGGACAGCTTGTCGCCGTCCTTCTTGCCGGTGGCGGAGCGGATGCCGCCCTCGGCAAGACGGCTGAGACCGAAGCGGGAGCCCCAGTTGGTCATCTGGCGGATGGCGACGGCATTGACACCCTTGTTGATGCCGCGGATGCCCTCCTTGCGGTAGATGTCCATGAAGGTCTGGAAGGTGGACTGGGGCTTGACGCCCGAGGCGGCCATCTTGTGCTTGGTGATCTCGACCGTCTTCATGCACGTGCAGAAGCCCATGGTGGCGTAGGCCTGGGCGACACCGCCCGTGATGCCGCCGAGGATGCCACCGCCAAACTCGGACGCGCCGGCCGCGCGGGCGTAGTACTCGGCCTCGGAGGCGACGAACAGGAGGACGGCGCCCTTGGTCGAGGCTTCGATCCAGGCCCAGGGGATGAGGCCCTGGTAGACTGTCGCGCAAATCCATGTCAGCATGTGACACGCGACGAGCCGCGCCCGCGCCCGCGCCCGGGCCAGCGGGCTCACAGGCGCGCGGCAGAGCAGAGCGGCGGACGACGACGATGACGATGGAAGGAAAACTTACAGCCGAGAACACCTCCGCGAGACCAGATGCGGCCCAGGGCAGTGGCGAAGCCGTCGCCTCGATGGGCGGCCATGGTGGTCTTGGTGACCTCGAGGGGCTGGCCGAGGGTGGTGACCTCGAACATGTTGAGACCGGCGCCCAGCAGCAGGTTGGAGAACTTGATGGGCTTCTTCTCAAGCTTGTGAGGCTCCCCAACGGGGGCGGGGACGGTGGCGACTGCGACCATGGCTCTGGATTGCTTCGACGGAGGGGGGCCCTGACCAAGGGAAGAGGGTGCTTCTTCGCGAAAAGGGGAGGGGAAGTTGTGGTGGTTGTGGTGTTGAAGGTGAGACGGAGCTCGACGACAGCGAGGAGCAGCTGAAAGTAGACTTGGGGCTGGTTGCTGAGTCAGAAATTCCCGGGGGAGGGATTGGGGACTCTGGAGCGACGACTGCGGACGCGGGCGCGGGATGCGGGATGCGGCTGTAGGCTGCGGTTACCGAACGGGATCGGAGCGGAGTATACGACTACGGCCCTGGAATGCGAGCGATCTGAGGCCTTGGAGAGGGTCAGGGAGTCGAGAGATGTCCGGAGACGGAGTCGAGGGCCGAGGCTGTTCGGACGATGGAGAGAGCCAGTCCGTGATTCTCCGGAGGAACTGCTGGTGCTGGGGACGCGCTGAAGGCGGCTGCTGAGCGCTGGGGAGTGGGAGTGCTGGGGGCGGTCCGGGGGGCGCTACAGCGGTCACTGGGATGTGGTGGCAGTGGAGGTACGGTATGGACGCCCCTGTGGTGGCTGTGCCTGGCCTGGCCTGTCTGAGGCGTCGGGTCCTGTCTTGCACGTGTCTGTTAGCAGGCCGCCGTGCCGGCTACTTGAGCGGCCCCGGTTATTACGGTACGCGTTTATGTAGCGCAAACCGTCGAGGCTTATCAGCGGTTCCTGGATGGGCGCGCAGCCCCCAGCAGGCCAGCACCACAGGCAGGGCAGATGGAAAAAAAGGTGGGCCGCTGGGGGGGAGAAGGGGGAAGGGGAGATTCCTCAATGCCCCGGGCCGGGGACGGTGTTCGTACCTACCTGCGGGGAGGGACTGGAGGGCTCTACGGGCAGTTTACTGCGGTCACCAGTATTGCGGCCTACTAACGGTAACGAATTGGGCGTTGGCCATGGCCCGACGAGATTCGCGAAATCAGAAAACCCTCTTGAAGAAAACAAATGGACGACAAAAAGCGAAGGTCCGTCCGCCGTTTCTGTTGGCTCCCGCAAGCCAACAAACAACCCGACGGGACAAGGCTACGAGAGGCGCCAAGTCCTCCCGCTTGGCCCTGCCTCCCTACAGCGCGGGCAGCCTCTCAGCGGGCACAGCGGACTCGCCAGCGCATGCAGGGCACCCGTCGTTGGCGCGGCAGGGCTGGCTGGGAGCCAGGTCCAGCACACCTCCTCAGCACGCCTCGTCCCTCCCGCCATAAAACCAACACAATGGAAGCCCACCGCCGCCGATAACTCTCTGAGGTGCGCTCCAATGGCCAGCGCTGGAGTTGAGAGGCCTTCAATCCCTTCCCACCTGCATGGAGGTTCCATTTATGTTGGGTGGGGCCTCCTCGCCCAAGCGCCACCGTCACCCAGCCCGCAGCGTCTTGTGCGAAGCTCCAGCTCCCTCCCGTCCCCTCTGAATTGGTCGGCTGGACCCTGGTCGCGCCAAAAAGCCAATTGGGGCTCTCAACACGACGGGACCGATTGTTGAGCTGCCGCCATGCCCTCCATGCCCTCCATGCCGTCCAATCCGTGCACCGACGTGTGTCCCCGACAACAACGACGACGACGGGCTATTTTCTTTTCGCGAATGCCAACGAGTCGCGCCACATCCGGCCCGTGTAAGTGCTGATTGCGCCATGATGCACAAACCTTCGCACAGCACTGGACGGCCCGTAACCTTGCTGTACCTCAGGTACGGATGCAGGGCCTCGGACTTGTCCCAAACGCACCCACCACCATGTTTGCGACCTCGTAGCGCCTGTGCCCCTTTATTGCCTCTGCGCAGGGATCGATGCTGACACGGCCCCCCATGCCGTGTGCGCAAAACCATCTGCCATAACCTTGCAGTGTTGCAGCAGGATACGTCTTCACAGTAATATCGCACAGCTTCCGTCCATGGACCACAAATCACGTAGTCAATCACCAGTCGCGCCCCAGCTCAACGCTTCAGCCGTAGCCGAATTGCAGCGTCAGGCGTCCACTTCCCGAGCCTCTCGCAGCTGCAGGATCTGCAGCAAGGGTCCTGCGCGCGGGCTCGGAACCGCCTCCGGCTTCGGCCTCGCCATGGCCGCGCCGGCGTCCAATCACGACGTCATCGCACAAAAAAGTGTCGCCAATCGCGCCAGCACTCGAGCACATTGTCCGTGACAGCGCATGAGCGTACGCCCAAGACAGCACAAGACAGCTTCCAAAAGGAATTCCAATCCCATTACCTCTAAGCGAGAATAGGCCCAAGCATACTGTACAAGTCAAAGCGCCAGTGGGTTGTGGTATCCGCTCAGTCACCCACCGACTGTCTATTCCCAAGCCGTCCTCTCCCAGCGTACACCATGCCGTGCACCGTCCAGCCCGTGAATACGAGTACACGCCAGTCGTTCGCCTTTTTCCGTTGCATGTCGTAGTTTTGCGTGTTCAATCTTTGCTCCATATGCATCGCCCCGGTCCGTCATCCTACCATCGCTTACAGCTTGCTGACGAGCTCGACCCACTTGTCGGTAGAGAACGACTTGGGGCGCTCGATGGGCGAGCCGAAGGCGCGGTCGAGGATCAGCTGCGGAAGGACACCAATGGCGCGCGACACACCGAACAGGACGGTGTAGTAGTTGGCCTCGGTCAGGCCGTAGTGCTGCAGCAGGACACCCGAGTGCGCGTCGACGTTGGGGAAGGGGTTCTTGGTCTTGCCGTGCTCAGTCAGGACACCGGGGGCAATCTTGTAGACCTGGCTGACGAGCTTGAACATGGGGTCCTCGGGCATGTTGGCTGCGCTAGTGTTAGCAAAGCAATTCTCTCTCTGCCTGCGCTGACTTCACGTACCAAGGGCAAACTCGCGCTGGGCCATGTAGCGCGGGTCCGTCTTGCGGAGGACGGCGTGGCCGTAGCCGGGAACGACACGGCCGCTGTTGAGCGTCGACCACAGGTAGTCGGTGATGTTCTTGTCGCTCAGGTCGTCGCCAACGACCTTCTTCATCTCGGTGAGCCAGTTGAGCACCTCCTGGTTGGCCAGGCCGTGCAGGGGTCCGGCGAGACCGTTCAGGCCAGCCGCCAGGGACAGGAAGGGAGAGCTGAGAGCGCTGCCGACCAGGTGGGTCGTGTGGGCGCTGACGTTGCCACCCTCGTGGTCAGTGTGGATGGTCAGGTACAGACGGAGCAGCTCAACAAAGTCCTTGTTCTCGCCGAAGCCGAGCTGGTTGGCAAAGTTGAACGAGTAGTCCTTGTCCTTCTGGATGGGCGCGACCTTGCCGCCCTTGAAGACGTTCTGGTAGATGCGCGAGGCGATGTTGGGCAGCTTGGCGATGAGGTCCATCGAGTCCTCAAAGGTGTAGCTCCAGTACTCCTTCTTGTTGATGCCCTTGGCGTAGGCCTTGGCGAACGAAGACGTCTGCTCGAGGGCAGTGACGGCCAGGGAGAACTGCGCCATGGGGTGAAGGTCGGTCGGGCAGTGGTCGATCAGCTCCTCGACGAACTTGGGGATGTCGGAGCGGGCGGCCCACTCGGCAGACAGAGCGCGAACCTGCGCCTCGGTCGGGACCTCGCCGGTGAGGAGCAGCCAGAAGAGACCCTCGGGGAGGGGCTCCTTGCCGCCGGGAGCCTTGGGCAGAAGCTTCTGGCACTCGGGGATGGTCTTGCCGCGGAAGCGGATGCCCTCCTCGGCGTCGAGGACGGAGCCCTCCCAGACAAGGCACTTGATGCCACGGGCGCCGCCATAGACCTGGTCGAGCGTCACCTTGTCGACGACCTTGGAGCCGTGCTCCCTAGGGAAAGGCTGTCAGCATTGTGTAGCGATCGGGGGCTCCGGGCTCGATTCCCCGGGCCAAAGGGGGGAGAGGACACGTACTTGCGGAGAGCCTTGATCTGCTCAACCTTCTCGGGGAGGATCTCGGCGAAGCGCTCCTTGAGGGTCTGCGGATGGGACGGACGGTTTAGCTTGGGATTCATCGATACTGTTTGAGCTCGCGACGATGTCTGTCCTACCTGGGTCTTGGCCGAGTAGCAGCGCACGGCATTGAAGGCGGCAGTCCGGCCATTGAAGGCCGGGGCCTTGAGGGAGGCCCGCAGGGCAGAGTTGCTGGGGCGCGTGACGGAGGCCATTGTGGCAAGTCTGGGGATGGAGGGCAGCAAGAGGCTGGAGGTGTAGGGAGGGGACGAGAGGAAGAAAAGAAGAGAAGGTGTCACAGCACGGGCCGGAGGAGAGTTGAAAAAGGCGCAGCAGCCGGCGGTGTCTTGGTTGTCCGAGCAAGGCAGCGCGGAGGTACCTCTTGGGTGCCGGGAGAGCAAGTGCGCGCGTCCACCTCGCGGCCGAAAAAAAAAATTAGCTGCCCCCCAGAGGTCCGGCCGATCCTGGCGCTGCAGCGCTGGGCCTCGGCGGCAACGTGGGCCCCGGGCCTGCCTCACCTGGACGGGCACCCTCTGAAGGGGACCCCCCTGTCGCCGTGAGACCCCCCGTGGGACCCCCGTCACAGCGACCTCTCGGCGGAAGTTACATCACCATTACCGCAGCCGCAGCCGTCAGAACCACTGGGGCGCGCGCCCCCAACACCACCCGACCACCACACCTTCACCTCCGTGTTTCCGCCCGTCGGGACCGGGCCCACCGAGGGCAGCCTCTGCTGCTGCGACTTGCACGGCGCCTATCTCTGCCACCTGCGAAAGGGGGCCGGACGGTGCAGCCAATAATACCGCAATCGCGCCGACCGGGGTGGGTGGTCGGGACACACATGCCAGATGGACGAGAACAAGATGATGTCTGGGGGGACCCCGGGGGGGAAGACCATTTGCGTGTGAATGGCGTGCGCCCGTGGAGGTGCTGTGTGATGCGCTGCTGCGTCGTCTGCTGCTGAATGACGCCGCTGCTGCTCTGCTGCTGCTACTACTACCACAGTACCGCCGGACGGGATGGAATCCATGGATGCCGCTCCTGCTGTTGCTGCCAGCGCGACGACGCCCGCCCCCTCCGTGTGCCGACGTGCAGGCTCGGGCGACGGGAAGCGTAACGTCGCCCCCCGTGCTCCGAGCAGGCCGAGGGCAGGGCAGGCAATGCAGACGCAGGCACAGCGGGAGCCAAGCTGCCGTCCTGCCCAAGCCGGGCAACGCGCCGAATTGTCGCGTCATTTGACCCCCATGACGGCGGTCGGTTAAGTTAACCTACCAAGCTGCGCGCCCGTCCAGTCCTGCCCGTCCCACAAGCGACGGTACAGGAGGTGCCTCGGGTGCCAGATCTTGCGCCCGGCCCATGATGTCGTTTGCTGGCAACTGGAACGCTGGCCCACAGTCGCTCTGCCGGCGCCTCTCCTCCGCATGTGTCCTCGTGAACGCCCTGTCCACCCTGCACCCGAGGGCCAGCCAGCAGCGTCCGGCTGTCGTTGAAAACCGGGTGCGAACCGTTGCCGCACTCGATCGAGAGCGGCGCGCATCACGGGCTTCCATGTCCGTCGAGTGCCTCTTCCGCCGGCGATCGGACTCTCCCCAACGCCACCGCGGGCGGCCACACAACCCATTTTCCGTGCCCCCCGGTCTGAGACCAGACAAGGCCTACCTCTTGCGTGTTGAAACTCGCCAGGCCTGTGCGCCCAACGAGAATAGGACTCGTCCAGTACAAAGACATGTGGAACGGATGTAGTAGCACAAAGGGGTTGGGCCGCGTTTTGTGCACCGGAATAGACTGCCTGCACCGGGAAAAGTCGCAGCGCGACAAAGGCGGGCTGACCCTGCTGTCGAGCTGAACACCGATCCGCCTCACCGCGGTGTGTGGCCCGGCCCGGCATTGACTTCAGCGAGGTGGGTGACGGGAACAGTAGCAGCCTGCCGTCATCTGGGGCGCCTCAGGCGGCAACGAAGCAGGGAGCCTCGACCATTCAGCCAGTCACGTGATATAGTCGTACCTCCTTTTGGGGGGTACGAAGGTACTTCGGATTAATTGAGGCGCCATGGGCCTGAGGCAGGTGACCCACTCTCGAAAACCAAGGCCTCTCCAAAGCCCGCCCCAGCCCACACCTGACCATTTTCGCTTTCTCCTCTTTCATCTGCGTTTCGCCATCCTCACAACCACCACTTCCACCCCTTTCCATCAACCCGACCGCATCGCTGCCATCGCCTCGTGCGAGCGCCCATCTCCATCTGTCGGGCCTCTTCTTGCTCGTCGGTCCTGGATACCTGATTGCCGCCGACGGCCCCTAGACGCGTTGGCAAAGCCATCGCCGCGCAACCAAGAAAGAGCCTTGTCCGACGCTTTCCTGCCTGTGACTCACCGTCGCCTTGTTTCCCGACGCCACAGTAGAAGGTCGACTGTCGCGCTTGCGCCAAGGATCTCGGGGGAATATCAATAAGCCGCCGTACTCGTTGAGCTTTGTCACTCTCGTACACGCCCGCGACGCGCACACGCTTCTTCGTGAAGTCTCGCTTTGACGAGGCCCGTAAACGCCCGTGTTCTCGGTGCCTGGCCTCTGCACACTCTCCTCGTGGGTATCTCAAAGGGATAGAAGGATCGGCCTCGAGCCCCATTCATAAGAAGACTGCTGCCCCAAGCCGGCCGTTTGGCTGTGTGCTCGGAGACCACATACGTACGAGGCATAAAGACGGCGCAACGACGCGGTCCTCGGGCTGGTGCACCTGCAAGGAAACTTGAACCACGCAAGGAAGCGTTTTGAGCGTATTCCGCCAATACTACACCATGGCTTCTGCAGTAGCAGACCTGGAGGCTGGCCTCCAGGCCATGCTCAACCTCAAACCACCTGGAGTCTCAGGATCCCGTATTACCAGCTTGACGTCGCTGTGCGTCGCCAACGTTCAGGTATGCCTTCAACCATCACGACCCTGGCACGTCACGGCACGGCAACGTCTCCAGACTTGCTTGCCGGGCGTGCGCGCAGTAACCCGACACATGCACTGACTGACGCTTATTTCATATAGTCTGAGTCGGTTCTCATCCAGAAGATCTACACACACTTCAAGAAGGCGCCCGGTACACACAAGTTGGGGGTTCTCTACGTCGTAGACTCTGTAACCCGCAAGTGGCTCGAGCAAGCAAAGGCCCAAGGACAAACAGTAAACAGCTCTGCGCAAGACGGCACATACGCTGCCGGAGTTCATCGAGTGACGGAACTCATGCCCGTATTGATGAATGACATTATCCAGTCCGCCCCGGACGAGCAAAAGGTACGCACTGCTACATCACGATTAATGCTTCATTCGAGCACAGCAGCCCTGGCCGTAGCTGCGAGTAGGACGCAGTCGGACCTGCGGCGGCGTTCATGACGCCATGGCCATCGACGGTCGCGATGACCTCTTGAGAGTCTCGCCTTCAGCGGGTGACGCGATAGCCTCATTTCGCACGGCGTGATCGATCCGTTGTTCATGCACACGGCCTCGCACTCATCCCGTCCAAGCCTCCCCGGCTGTCTCCCTCACCTGCACGCACGCTCGCTTGCCATACGACGCACACGATCAGTAGCTTACCAGACCTCTCGTGAAAATAGGAAAAGATCAAGAAGCTGCTTGACATTTGGGAGAAGGGCCAGACGTTCCCGCAGCCCATGCTCGAGTCCTTCAAGCAGAAGCTGAGCGCCTCCCCTCCAGCCAGTACGTCTCAGCTCCCGTCCCGTGTCGTACGGCATGCCGCCCAACGCTGTCGACTGACATGTCTCTCACCAGAAGTATCGACGACTCCCCCCGGAAGCCCTCCGGCAGCCGTTGTGGCCTCGTATCAGAACCAACAGGTTAAGCCAACGCCGCCCGCGGCTCCGGCCCCTACAGGCTCTTCCATCCTGGAGGCGCTGGCCAACATTGCGCGCCAGAACACCACCAGCGCTGCTCCGAGCAGCTCTGCGCTTCCCGCCCCGGCGGCGTCGTACAGCTATCCCGCCGCCAGTATGCCTCAGTCGGTGACGATGCCTTCCTTCAGCCAGCCACCGGCGCAACCAGCGCCGTCGTATGCTGCCCCCGCGCAACCAGTGAATGCTCCTGCGTTGCCCTTCTCCCTGCCTCAGATGCCGGGCCAGGGTGTAAGCATGCCGCCCACCAACGGCGCCCTGCCGAACCCGTATGCCGCCGCTCCTCCGTCCGCCGCACCCCCGTCCGGCGGGCTTGATGCCACCACTCAGCAGCAGATCATGCTCATCAAGGCCCTCGCCGACCAGGGCGTCCCCTTCGACAAGATCCCGGCCTTGATCCAGAGCATGACCGGCGGCAACAATGCGACGGCCCAGCAGTCGTTCCAGCCTCCTGTTCCCGCTGCGCAGGGGTCGTATCCTGCCGGCCAGCAGCTATGGCCTGGTGCCGATAACGCTCGTGACCGTGGCTATCAGGATGGCATGAGGTCCCCCAGACATCACGGGCGGTCACGCTCGCGCTCCCCCGATCGCGGTTGGGGCTCCAAGGATTCTCCCCGCGGTGGGCGTGACAGACATGACGACCGTGACCGCAACGGCCGACGCAGCAACGACTACCGCCAGAGGAGCCCACAAGGCCGACGGGGCCGTAGCGCGACCCCCGACTCGGAGATGCCCAAGATTGAGCGATGGATTGAGTACGATCGCTCTCTACCGCCAAACCACATCAAGGTCTACAGCCGCACCCTCTTCGTGGGCGGAGTGACGTGAGTGATGCCACCCCGATTATTCTTTGCAATTACTAACTGGAGTACCATACAGCTGCTCCGAGGCTGAGCTCCGAAATATCTTCAGCCGCTTCGGCACCGTCCAGACATGCATCGTGAACAGGGACAAGCGCCATGCCTTTGTCAAGATGCTCACTCGCAAAGACGCCGTAAATGCCAAGGAAAGCACAGAGGACCCTCGCAACATTGAAATACCTCTCAGGGTGAGTGATTCCGGGCTCTACTACACGCCAGCAACATACTGACCTGGCATGCTCTAGACACGATGGGGAGTCGGCTTTGGACCCAGAGACTGCAGCGACTACTCGACGGGCATCAGCATAATACCCATTCACAAGTTGACCGAGGCAGACCGCAAGTGGATGTTAACTGCGCCTTACGGAGGCAGCGGGGGCAAGCCCATTGAGAGCGGGATGGCCGTCGAGGAACCAGATATCGAGATCGGCGCCGGCGTCTCGTCCAAGGCTATCAGTCGCCGCATGCAGACGGACAAGGGCGGCAGCAACGGACCCAAGTCGACGCGCAACCGCGATGAGGAGGGTGGCGGCGGCGGCGGCGGTGGCGGCGGTCGCGGTCGTCGTAACAGAGACCGCCGCGGCGACCATGGAGACAATGGCGCCGGCGGCCAGCAGCCCCCGGCGTCCGGGTTCCCCTTCGGCATGGGCAACCTCCCCAGCGGCATGCCCAACTTTCCCGCAGGTTTCGGCAGCTAGGCCACGGTGTCGATAAGCGGCGTTGTAGCGGTGACGAATTGATACCCCAGCGTGGGGCGCGCGGCTGACGAGCCTCGCCCCGTGCGCCATCTCAGATTTCTCTCTTGGTGTTTTCTTGTCTCTCATGGTCGGCAGGAGGGGGGGAATTTAAGGTCCGGCGTTCTTGAGGAGAGGCGGAAAGACGGCACACGTTGCCGCACGGCGGTCTGGGAACCGCTGGTTCTTTGCTTATTCACGAGCTTTCTCAGGTGTTCCGTCCCTGCCCCTTTGGAGAATGGAGCGGGGAGGCTTGTCGTCCCCTTCGACTTGGGTGTCGTTGGGACGTACAACTCATGTGGGTTATAGAACGGTGGAACGTCGACGGACGGTGCCGCCGAGTTGCTTTTTGCTGCTTTTGCTCTTTTGCTCCCGGGTAAGGGTTGCTTTGTTTACTGGGACGCGCTTGCTGCGCACGTGGTTCCGAATAATTGAACACATACTTGACAAGATGTCTGCTTCGTTGAATGTGTGAAGATCTCGCTGCGCGTGACATGTCTATGGGGATTTGGAGGTATTCTATCTAGTGAGGGAGAGTGAGGCAGTGCCGTGTCTCCTCCTCGGCGGAGCAGAACCGTCATCGACGCCCTTCTTTCTTCCTTCTGACTACTAGGCGATCCTTTGGGTAAGTCCAGACCGACCTGGGCGGTACACAGGATATGCGGCTCGTCTCTTTACTACATTCCTAATCTACCAGCCGCGTCGTCTTGAAAGTGCGGGTTGAGAGATTGGCCTACCCTATACCTCAGTCGAAGAATTGATCCCGCGACATCAACTTCCAATTCTGGCTCATGAGCTCAAAACGAGGCTGTGGCCTCTCCGTTTGGATACCCAGGTCCCCTGAACTGTAAATAGCCTCGTAGAAACCTTAATCAATGATGCAGCGCTGCAGCTCGGCAGATGGATCACGCGGGAGCACCAGGAGCAAGGTACAATTACAACATGCCACTACGCGTGCATGAACGCGGAGACAAACTCTCTGCAACACCACATAATAAAAACACGATGGCAAGCTGCAATCACAAGAGCATTGGAGTTGCATGGTCAGATGAGCGACAGTCGCAGCGTCAGACAGACATTGCTCCCCCACGGGCCCCCGTCACGATGCATCGCCGCATCGGCGGCGGCGGTACGGGACCGCGTTGACGACACACGTACGGAGCGCTCGCAAATGACAGATGGGGCTCTTCGTCCTGCGGCTTGTTCCGGTCGTCAAGCACGCAGCAAGTCCATGGACCGAGAGCGAGGCGACGACTCCGTTTTGCCTGCCCTCGCGGGTCACGCCACGCGAACTGGGGAATTGCGCCCTCCACACCTTCGGCCCGCGGCAGTCCGACGACTTGACATGCAGGGCGAGAGACCCAGCAGGGCCGTCATCGTCGGGCGACCCCTGGCTGGCGTCATGGGCCTACCGGCTGATGCCCCTGTTCCTGACGGCGGGTGTCCGAAGCAGGGCAGCGCAGGGCGGCCACGCTGGAGCCAGGCCGGCCCTTTGGCAGCGAAGCTTGTTGCATGGAGAGCCTCGTCCGAACGCTCCCAAGACTTGCCCCGGCTGCCAACAGAAACGTTTGCGAGGCTCGCGGCGTGGGTCCGCCGGCCGGGCCGGTCGCCGGCAGTCGCCTCCTGAGGGCAAAAGTGCCGTGTCAAACAATCGAGCGAATGGTCCCCTTTCCGCGTTCGCCATCGGAAACCGTTCCTGTGTCGCCTCTCCTCGCCTCGCCTCGCCACGCTTGGTTGGCTGGGCGTTGACGCGGGACGGCAAGGACGGGAGGCTTATTCCCGTTGATACGACCGGCAGTCGTCGAGCAACGACATCGGAGCGGCAAGAAGTAAAAGGAGAGACATGACTAGGACGAGGACCATGACGTCTTCAAGGACAAGAAACAGAGACATCCCAAGGTTTGGGCAGAGCCGCTTATCTCCTGCTCGATTCGGCCCGCGACTTAGGAGCGCCCTGGGCTCGGGAATCCCGACGTCCAATACGAAGCGGGTGACAACATTTTGGATGGAGACGCCGTTGTCCACCATCGTCTCGGCGACTGGGCCCGCCGACGATGACGGGGCAACGCTGGCCGCAAACGGTTCCCCTCGTCGGCCGAGTCAGGCAATCGACAGGCGCTCTCGACGCCAGCTGAAGCGACGAGTACTGCACAGTACAGCATGTAGGTGCCTGGAGATGTTGTCGCAATCCTCACGGAGGCGCGGCTTTCGTGGCGTGTTTCCAATGCACCCCCCGAGCATGGCTCTGCATGGAAACCATTTAAGGCTGGCTGGCTTGGCATGGAGAAGCGTGTCGCAGTAAACAGGACGAAACGAGGCGTGATACGAACGGGAAACATGGTCAACCGGCCCCAGAGGCGCCATGGGACCGAGCCCCAATTTGTCATGGGTCGCGAGGCTGGGCGGCGGCCGAGCGACGAGGCGCCGCGCCGCCGCCGCCGCCGTCAATCGCCGTGCCTCGCAGGGTCCTGGTCTGCAGCGCTCGAGCGTCGGGATCCCGCCTGCGTTTCAGGCTTGGCAGAGCAGCTTGTTTGAGCCCTGAAGACCCTGTCCCGTCCTTTCCTGTCCACCGTCGAAGCCATGCCTCTTTGATCATCCGGGTTGCCCTGCTGGATTGCGTCTTTTTGCTGGTGTCGACGTTGCCGCGAGGTCCGTGGACTTGCCATGGGGGCGGCCAGGAAAATTCGAAAACGCCGTCCCTCGACCGCCTGGCCTCGCGCCTCGGAGAAAACGGCTCCTCGAGAGGCGACGCCCGGCGCGTCTCGGCAGCGGCGGCACGGGAAGAGTGGAAACCACAGCTAGCCTTTGCGACCGCCGCGTCTGGCGGCACTGGAAGCGGCAAGCCATCTTGCGCGCGCGCAGGGCGACAGCTTCGCTCGCCTCAACGGCCGTCCCAATCAAACCCCGGCCAGCCAGGCACCGAGTGCGTGGGGGAAATGCGCGCAATGAGACTGCTCCCGTAGCGTCCCGTCACCGTGCGTACGTGGTGTGTGATCGTAGCGGTGCCGGAACTCGGGGGTCGATGTTGCGATCTGGGTGGCTATTGATTGATGTGCCGCGTGGAATAGGACATTGCACAGCACTGTACTCACGGTGCTGTGCAACCCAAGACCTAGAAACACTTTCCTATACAGCACAATGCCGCTGCCGACGCGCATTGTGCATGTGCCATGCTGCTGGCTGACAGTCGTCTCGACTCTCTCCGCCATGCTGCTGCTGCCGCGTGTCCGGCCGTCGGCTGTTGAAGTGGCTGGTGCTAACATCTCATCCATTGTCTTAGCTGCCGAGCTCCTGTTGCTCGTGACCAGCAACTGCCGTCGGGCCTGCCAAGCGTGACGACTGTATCTCGTAGCAACTCATCAGCTGTCACAAACGGCCCATCTTGTTCCTGCAGACGGGACTTGCTCGCTGCTTGTTGCACGTCGACAAGGTCAATGCACCCTCATGGACGCGGCCCGGCACGCCTCATGCTGGCTGCATGCAACAAAAGCCACCAAGAGCTTCGGCCCTCGCGGGCCACCGCCTTTCCAAATCCTGAGGCCCTGTGCTCTGCCACCGTTGTCGTGCCGGTGGCTTCTTATCTGTTGGCTGCCTTGCCCACCGACCTTAATTGTAGCTGGGCACTGGATGCCATTGTGCCGAGATGCCAATCCTGGTCACCGAGCGGTGCAACGCTGGGATGTGCCGTGCCGCTCGCCGATGACGCGGCGGTACTGTTCCTGTCAACGACCAGAGGAGGAGGTCTAGCCGGGCATGGCCAAGTTGCCCCGAGTGTTGAGCGACCGACCGTGTCGGCGGCTGTCTTCAGCGGCAAAAGCTGGTACTGGCGGTGTGTGTCCGTGAAGGCTAGCTGCAAGCGACATGCCTCGCATACAGGCAACGGATCGGGTCAGCAGACGAACAGACAGGGTTCGTCCTTCTTGACTGGCCCAGCCTCATACATACTGTAATCCCTCTACCCCAGCCATGGCTTGTCTGTCTGGTGCATGGGTCCCGGCCCCAATCCGGAGTTGCGTGTGTGTGGGCGGATGAGCGGGCAAGCTTTAACCGCCCGGCTACGATGCAGGATCGGCCACCCCAGATCAGTGTGAGAGTTGACTACGACACTCCCGAACAGCTGCTTCGTGATTGCTCGCACGGCCGAGCTACCTGTGCGCAGGTGACAGATGCAGATTCGCAGATGAGCAGACTTCAGAATGTGACCAAATTGGACACGTATGCCTTAGTGAATGACGAGCGGCGGGATGGGCATTCTCGACTCGGGGAATGGGCCGTCACTTGAAACCTCGTGCAGGAGAGTACTGCCATGAGCTGCAGGGACGGCCACAAAGCGGTTGAGGTCCAGCTAGAGACGGCTCGCCGTAGAGAACCCTGGCGGCATGACGAGATGCCAGACGACGCCGCTCCCCGTTCCGCGTATTCTGGCGCGCTCGCGTCCCGGGCGACTCGGCCAATTACTGCAGGCCGGATATGGCGTTTGCGCCTCGGGACAGGCGTTCCTATTGTGGACTGGGACGGGAAAGTCAAGATAAGCTGGGGTTTGACTTACGGCATCATTGAACACGCTTCGTGCCGGGTCGCTGCACCGCAATGGATCAGCCCTGCAGGCTCTTATGCAGTCCATCGTCGGCTCACGCGACAGTGGCACTGTACTGCGCAGCACTGAACCCTGTGCGCAGTACGGAGACTATGGGGAAGTGAATAAAACTCGATGCGCGTGTGGACATGCTGCACTCCATTGTGCTAGTTAGCCTGTAGCCACTTCGCAGCAACTCCGTGTGTCCACTGGCGGCGTCGCATGGCCTGGGGCTGGCCTCAACAAATGCCTCGTCGCAAATTGAAGCAGGAACGGCGGTGGACGGCAAACGGTCAGCCAAAAGTGGGCATCGGCCGGGGCAAAAGGCCACCGCCGTGGCCGGCGGAGCGAGAGCGCGCGAGCTGAGGTGACGATGAGCGGTTTTGTGGTTCCCGTTCCGTCATTCAGTCGGGAATAGCGGGCAGCCGCAACAGGGCCAAGACGTTCTCGAAGGCTTCACCGAAGGGCAGCGGGCGGGCGACGACGCAAAAGGAACGCGACTCATTGGGTGGCTCCGGCGGTGCGTCTTCATGCAGCCGGCCGCCATTTCGCCGCCATTGCCCATGGGGAGAGACCCATCGTGGGCTCGGTCCTAATGCTGGGGGTCAGTCGCCATTGGATGGTGCAACGCCGAAGCCTCCAGAGTTTCCAGAAGACACGGAGCGCGAGGGCGCGAGGGCAAAAAAAAGGCTCACCTGCAGCCGCCGAGGCCAGACCCGGCCAGATAACCCGTATCCACCGCGGGAGCCAGAAAAAAACTCGTCAAGCCATCAAACACCAGGGCTGGCGTGCCCCCCAAGGCAGGCGCATATCGTTACGTCTCCAAAACCTGATTCAGATTGAGCCGCCGCGGGAGGTGAGGCGCTCGCCTCCCCCATCCCATCCCATTGATTTCCCCCATTCCGCCTCCCACACACCCACAAAAACGGCGACGCCGACCGAACGCCAGGCTGGCCAGGTCGGACCGGGGGTGGCCCATCTCACACACACCCGCGCAGCTTGTCAGGCGTCCAAATCGGCGGGCGAGACGATGGCCGGCGGCCACGAAAAAATAAGCCCGCGGGCTCATTGGCTGGGTGTAGCTGCTGGTACGGGCGCCCGCGGCTTTGGAGCCTGGGGGAGACCAGGATTGGATCGCCGACGGGGGGGCCATTCCAGGCAATGACGTAGTGGATATGTTTGCGGGCGAGCATGCCTGTCGTTTCGACTGTTTATGCGCAACAGCGAATCATTGCCGTCGGTGTTGTGCGCACGAGCACGGCACGGCCTGGCCAACAGGAGGAGCAACGACGACACGGACGAGGTTGACGATAGATGCAAAGCGGTGATGATGGGGATGTTTTTTTTCTGGGGCATCGTTGGGGCGGCGTCGCAGATGCGCGCCACTTGCTCTTTCCCATTCTATCTGCGTATAGACGTGGAGAGGAAGGAGCGCACGAGGCGACGGAGGGCAAGAGGCCAGCGCTGGAGCCAATGGCCGGGGCGGCTTGCCAAGGCCCATTACCTGATGGCGCTGTGCCTTAGTATAGCACGCGGTCCTGTATGAAACCGATGCAGACATTTGTGTCGACGCCTACAAGACGTTGCCTGTCAGTGTCACGTCACGGGACGGCGCACGCAGCCCGCTCAGGGCAGGGCCCCGGGCCGCCGCTGGTGCTGGTGCTGGCGCCGGTGCTGGTGCCGGTGCGGTCCTGATAGTACGTGGCCAGGCCAGGCGCTGATGCCGATGCGGTCGCCGACGGGCAGAACGCGCACTTACACAAGCGCATCTCGCTCGGATGCTGCGGTAACACGTTTCGCCAGCAGCATGCAGGTGAGCGACTCAGCGCCGGGGCGACGATGGGCGATGGGCTCGACACAATTTTCACAGGTCTGTTCTAGCGCGTGTTTTGTGCCCTGGAGCACAAACAAGGTGAGACGGCAAGACGGGGCTCCTAGGCCAGGGAGGTACCTGGCGGCGTGGCCTGGAGCCAGTGTGCCAAACTGTGCAGCCGCTGCCGCTGCTGGGGCCCCCATCCACCTCCATCCAGTTCCGGCCCCGGTGTTGCTCGCATTGGCGCTCGCATTGGGGCTGGCCTGGCTGGCCTGGCTGGCTGGCGCTCCCTGTCCGCCGGGGCTTTCGTGGGGATTCCGGCGACTTGCGTGCTTCGGTGATTGGGAGCGGCTCTACCTTGGACCTTGACCTTGCCCCGTCCACCTCAGCCGGCGGGCGGCAGGCGGCAGGCCCGGAGGCGGCTCGGCTTGTCCAGCGCCCAAAGACGGCGGGCGGGCGCCGTTGGACGAGGGATTGAGTTGTTGGAGGCGAGGCAAGATGACGATGCATTGCCGTGCGTGCTGCATGCGGACGACAGTTTTTTTCTGCTTTGCCCCCTCCTCTGCGTCTAGCTGCACCGCATCGCATATCTCGCTCCGTTGGCCTGGCCGCGTCGTCGCGAACGCCGGCTGCCACGGAGATTCCGTGACGGCCCGTCAGGGAAAGCAGCATGTCCGGGACATTGTCGTCGCGCGCAGGGCAAAGCCAGGGCAGGACGGGGCGTTGCTGATGTGGAAGCTGATGAAGCTGTCTCACTGCGGAGGGCGGCTGCAATGGCCCAGTCCGGCTAATGGACGACGGAGGGGCGCCGCAATCCCCGCGGAGTCGTCGTCAACTGAACCGCCAAGCCCAAGTGTTGCAGTCCAGCCGCCAGCCAGAGTCCAGGGCACCTCGACTTCCATTCTTGTGCAACGGCGCCAAGACGACTCGCTGCTGTCAGGTGGTGGTCCCGGTGGTGGCTGGTGAGGCCTTTTGGGCGCATGCATGATGCTTATCCCGACATCACGCTCGCCCGTGAGCGACAACAACGTGCGCCGCTCTGTCTCTCCCACGCGGCCGGACCCCTTCGGGCCCCCCTTAGACAGGGCTTGGAACAGAACAACCTTGAGCGCAACCTTAAACTTGCCGCTGGGGACAGGCCGCGATCGACGCCACAAAGGTGCCGGACGTGCTCAACTCTGAGACGAAACATCGACCTGTCAAGGGAGCGGGCAAAGGGCACGCGTCACCGTCGTCGAGGGCGGGGGGACCCGGCTCTCGACGTCGTGTCGGCGCAAGGCAGCAGCAATCACGAGGGAGCTCGCGATATCAGATCTCCCACGGCACATCCGGTGCCTATCGAGGCTAGACAGAAACGGGAGGCGATCTGGACGGAGCTGGGGCGCTGGTGAGGCAATGCTCAGGCGCGGCTCCGTGGCGATCACTTACATGACGAGTTACAGAGTAATAATACCGACCAGCAAGCTGCCAAGGCCGAGTGCAAAGGGATGCAAACGCAGGGCAATGGGCCAGACGCCGTCGGTCAATCGCTTCCTGATTTACCGCTGCAACGTACGCACGGTGCTGTACGCGAGGGGACTCCTGGGAAGCGTCAAACAATCAGGCATCGGAGTCTTCGCTCGTCCTGGACGCTGGGTAGCATCGCCCTCCGGGTTGCTCCTGGTTCGAGCTCGAGCGGATTTGCATTTGCAAGTGTCGCGGGCACTACCGCGACGGCGCACAGGGACAACCTAATGGAAGCTAGCCTAACCCAACGTCAATGGAAGGACGGCCGCGGGAGTCTGTGGCCGCTGACCGCCACGCCGACCGGGATTCGCAGAGCCGACCCCAGCAGCGTCATGCTGGAGGAGGTGCGGGAGCCGAACCTTGGAGGCTCGAGGACCACCGCCCGTGTTGTAGATTCTCCCGCAGCATGCACAGTGCTGTAGGTACCGGAGCGCCTGCAGCCAGCTGCGGAGCAGGCACCAAAGCGGAAGACTAGCACCGCTGGCTTGTTGCCCGGACCCGAAAATGCCTCAAGCAACAAGACGGCGAGGGCGCTCGCGGCCAAGAACCGGGTCGCTGAATTATTACGAGAGAGCGCACACTGGTTGGGCGAAACTCGTATGGAACCGGCCTGCTCTCGACTCGCAACTGAACGGCAGCGCTTCTCGCGACGCACCTCGAGGGTAGACGCTGCTCGCGGGACGCGGAGGACGCCGACGAGCAGACGTGTCACATAGAGCCGTTCCGAGTATTGTGCTTGGCATGCCGCAATGGAAGCCAAGATAGAAGCAACGGCTGTACCTGCGCGTGCGCTGTGCGTCTTCTTCGGCCACGTAGGTACGAGGTGCTGCGCTGTCCCAGGCGCCGCTGTGCAGTCCCCCGCGAAACAAGGCGGCCTTGGTACCGCGATGCGCTGCTACCGCGATGCCCCGCGCACGTACAGGAATCTGGAACAGCGACGCACACAGCGACGCACACTACTGTACCGGCGGCGCAACTTTTAGAATCGGCCTGATAGCACGCGCTGCGCCGTACGTACCAGCTACGAGCGCGTGCGCGCAGAGACTCGGCCCCAGCACCTCGTGCCTGCCCCTCCCCCATTCCCCGGCCTGTGCTGGCTTTCTGAGACTCAGCGTCGCTTTAAATGGCCTGCCAAGCTCGGCGCAACTGGGAGTCTCTCTCCCTTGGGCCACGGGTCATGTGCGTGGCTGCGTTGACGCGCACTCCGGAGGGCGACGCGGCGCCTGCACGCATGGGACCCTCCCATCCGATGTCGACCTTTGACGACTTGGTTTACCAAGCCATTACACTACCGCAGCACATGCGCGAGCGTCCGAGCTTGACCGCCAGCGCCGTGTCTGCGTCAACACGTGCTCGGTAAGTGCGGTAACGCATCGTCATCGAGCTGAACCGCCATGACACGACGACGCCGTCGGGCGCAGCTGGTACCTGGGACAGCGTTGCTGGGCCGACTTCTCGTTACCTCATATCGAATGTGCGGCGTGGACTAGAACTGGTGCCACTGAGGAGCCCCGGAGCCGCCAAGAGCCGCGTCTCGTGCAGGCGGCGCCCTGCCCATGGGGCCGGCCGTCGACGGTGCTGCTGGTGAGATTGCAGGGCCTGGCCTGGCGCTGGCTCTGGCTCTGGCCTTGGCTGGTATCGCTGCTGCGAACGGCTTTTGGTCCGGCAGTGTGGCCTTTGGGGCGGCCACCTACGTAAGGCGAAAGCCAGTTATAGCACGCTCGCCCTCCGGGGGAGCGCCCGTGAGCCGCCCGCCCGCCGTGATGCCCTCGTACGAGTCCGCGCAGGGCAATTACGCAGCTGCGCGTAAGTAGCCAGCTGTGAGCAGAGACAACATGACGATGGCGCCACGCCGACCGCAGGCGAAGCAGCCAACACGACATTGCTGCGGTGCTTGGCGGCGATTGTCGCGGTGGCCAGTTGGACGCCATCTGGTGGCACCTTGGTCGAGGACCGTCGTGTACGCAGTGTACGGCGAAGCGAGGTACTCGACGCCGGAGGGGAGAGCCACCTCGCCGCGCCGATTCAGCGAGTCGGAACGGCCGTGGCAGGTACTGCAGTCCTGGCCAGGCTCCAGAGTGGCAGCTGGGACGTGCTGGAGCCCTTGGAGTCTTTTTTGGGGGGGCATGACCTCGCGCTAGCGGGGCTCCTGATACGCACCGTGCCGGGGGCGCCCAATCCGCACTGACTGCGTCCGTGTACTCCCGCAGCCCGGAAACGAGCCAGACTTTTTTCGTGAGTGTGTGTGTGCCTGTGCCTGGGATGGAGCCCGGTGGAGCGGAGGGATGGATGGGCGGTGGATCCTTGGGGCGAGCGTCGGCCGGCATCCATGGGGCGTGCAGGGGGGCGACGCCATGGGTCAGTACCACCAAGACCACGTCCGGCCCACGGTGGAGCCAGGGCCCGAGGAACCCAGAAGCCTCTGCCCTCCCCCCCCCCCCCCCCCAGGGCAGGACCGGACCGGCGTGCAGTCAAGTCAGTCAGTCAGTCAGTCACCTCAGTGAGGGCGGGCGGGCAAAAAGTCTCATCAGCGAGGTGTGAGAGCGCCCAAAGCTTGTGGTCCGTCGCTCGCTCGTCGTAGGCTCGCCCGTCGCAGGCTCGCCCGCTCTGCTAGTAAACCCAAGTGTCTGCCCGTACCCGGCACCATCCATCCATTGAAATAGTCGCTCCCACCCGTCCCGCGGCCCGGCTTCCTCTTCCCTTTCCCTTTCTTCTCTCGACACCCACGAATGCGTTGCACTGAGTGACCATTGCCGTCCCCTTCGTGTGGTGCTTCGACACTCACCTTCTTTCTTCTCTTTTTCTTCCCCCCCTCTCCACTCCATCGCTGACCTGCGCTCTCGCCTACGCACGAGCGACTCCGTGGCCGTCGTCGTCCTGATACCCTAAGAGCCCGCATCTGTTACACCAGAAGAAGAAAAACCTAGGATCCTACACCTGAGCTCTTTTCTCGCACCCCGCCATGGCTGACGACAAGGCCGCCGGCGCGCCCGCGCTGGACACCAACATCGAGTCGGGCAACTTCGACGAGAAGCGCGCGCAGCAGCAGCACCAGCAGCAGCAGGCCCCTCCCAAGAAGGTCGAGGCCGCCGGCTCTGCCGACGACGACGACGATGAGGACATTGACGCCCTGATCGAAGACCTCGAGTCCCAGGATGGCCACGGCGCCTTCGATGAGGAGGAGGAGGAGGGCACCCCCGGTGGCGGCCGCGTCGTCCCCGAGGACATGCTCCAGACGGACAGCCGCGTTGGTCTGACCGAGTCCGAGGTCGTCGCCCGCCGCCGCAAGTACGGTCTCAACCAGATGAAGGAGGAGAAGGAGAACCTGATTCTCAAGTTCTTCTCCTACTTTGTCGGCCCTATCCAGTTCGTCATGGAGGTGAGTCTCTGCTCTGCGCTGCCCCTGTCATTCTTTGTCGCTGCTGCACCACCATCATCATCACCACTTCCACCCAAGCACGCACCCCCCCTTGCACGGTCCCGGTCACAATGACGCTGGGGGCGGGCTGCTTGCCACCAACGCCGCACTCTGCACGCAAGGTGCGGGTGCGGGTGTGGGTGGTGACGCCGGCCTGCCCAGTGTTATTTTTCGGACTGTATTTTTTTTCGCGCTTTTTTTCCCGCAGATTACCAGCTCCACATGAGCTGTCGGGAGTGGGCCACCCAGCAATTGGCTCACCAGACTGGCTGGCACCCATGTGGGGGTGCATGCGAGGTGTGGCCGATCCATCCGACACGCCCGCAGTGCAGCAACCGCGCCAGGCCAGAACGGGACAGCCGCTGTTTGGGTGTCTGGGTGTTGTGCAGCCGGCCGCCAGGCAATGGGACGGACTTGTTCGCGCGCCTGGCTTGCGGCGTCGCCGCTTCCAGCGCCGGGCTGCCTGAGCCTGGGCCTGGCCTCGCCTCACCTGGCGCCGCCGCCGCCGCCGCCGCCGCCTCTGCGCCGGGTCGAATGCAATTGAATTTCGGCCACCCGCGAGTCGTCGCAACTCTATCGCACGCGCAGCATGACAAGCACAAATCACACGCACGAGTCGCAGTGGCGCTAACATGGCTTTCCCTCTAGGCTGCCGCCGTCCTCGCTGCCGGTCTCGAGGACTGGGTCGATTTCGGTGTCATCTGCGGTCTTCTCCTGCTCAACGCCTGCGTTGGTTTCATCCAGGAGTTCCAGGCTGGTTCCATTGTCGAAGAGTTGAAGAAGACCCTCGCTCTCAAGGCTGTCGTTCTCCGTGACGGCACCCTCAAGGAGGTCGAGGCCCCCGAGGTCGTTCCTGGCGATATCCTGCAGGTTGAGGAAGTGAGTCAATCACATCCCCAAAGTCAATCGCGCCCAGCTAACCGCCCCAGGGTACCATTATCCCCGCTGATGGCCGCATCGTCACCGAGGATGCCTTCCTCCAGGTCGACCAGTCCGCCATCACTGGTGAGTCGCTCGCTGTCGACAAGCACAAGGGCGACAACTGCTTCGCTTCCTCCGCTGTCAAGCGTGGTGAGGCCTTTGTCGTCGTCACCGCCACTGGTGACAACACCTTTGTCGGCCGCGCCGCCGCCCTCGTCTCTCAGTCCGCTGGCGGCACCGGTCACTTCACTGAGGTGCTCAACGGCATCGGCACCATCCTGCTCATCCTGGTCATCGTCACCCTCCTGGTCGTCTGGGTCTCGTCCTTCTACCGCTCCAACCCCATTGTCGACATCCTGCGCTTCACCCTCGCCATCACCATTGTCGGTGTCCCCGTCGGTCTTCCTGCCGTCGTCACCACCACCATGGCCGTCGGTGCCGCCTACCTCGCCAAGAAGCAGGCCATCGTCCAGAAGCTGTCCGCCATTGAGTCGCTGGCCGGTGTCGAGATTCTCTGCTCCGACAAGACCGGTACCCTGACCAAGAACAAGCTCTCCCTCTCCGAGCCCTTCACCGTCCAGGGTGTCGACCCCGATGATCTCATGCTCACTGCCTGCCTGGCCGCTTCCCGCAAGAAGAAGGGTATCGACGCCATCGACAAGGCTTTCCTCAAGGCCCTCAAGTACTACCCCCGCGCCAAGAGTGTTCTTTCCAAGTACAAGGTCCTCGACTTCCACCCCTTCGACCCCGTCTCCAAGAAGGTCCAGGCCGTCGTCGAGTCCCCCCAGGGCGAGCGCATCACCTGCGTCAAGGGCGCCCCCCTCTTCGTCCTCAAGACCGTCGAGGAGGACCACCCCATCCCCGATGCCGTCGACAAGGCCTACAAGAACTGCGTCGCCGAGTTCGCCACTCGCGGCTTCCGTTCCCTCGGTGTTGCCCGCAAGCGCGGTGAGGGCGCCTGGGAGATCCTCGGCATCATGCCGTGCAGCGACCCCCCGCGCCACGATACCGCCCGCACTATCAACGAAGCCAAGCGTCTCGGTCTCTCCATCAAGATGCTCACGGGCGACGCCGTCGGCATTGCCCGCGAGACTTCCCGCCAGCTCGGTCTCGGTACCAACGTCTACAACGCCGAGCGTCTCGGTCTCGGTGGTGGTGGCGACATGCCCGGCTCCGAGGTCTACGACTTCGTCGAGGCCGCCGATGGCTTCGCCGAGGTCTTCCCCCAGCACAAATATAGCGTGGTCGAAATCCTCCAGCAAAGAGGTTACTTGGTAGCAATGACTGGCGATGGTGTGAATGATGCGCCGTCGTTGAAGAAGGCCGACACTGGTATCGCTGTGGAGGGTGCGTCGGACGCTGCGCGCTCGGCCGCCGACATTGTTTTCCTTGCTCCGGGCCTGGGCGCGATCATCGACGCCCTCAAGACTTCGCGCCAGATTTTCCACCGCATGTACGCGTACGTTGTGTACCGTATCGCTCTGTCGCTGCACATGGAGATCTTCCTTGGTCTGTGGATCGCGATCCTGAACCGCAGCTTGAACATCGAGCTGGTGGTCTTCATTGCCATTTTCGCCGATATCGCTACGCTGGCCATTGCCTACGACAACGCTCCCTTCTCGCAGACGCCCGTCAAGTGGAACCTGCCCAAGCTCTGGGGAATGTCGGTGCTGCTCGGTGTCGTCCTGGCCATCGGTACCTGGATTGCGCTCACGACCATGTACGCTGGCGGCTCTGACGGCGGTATCGTCCAGAACTTCGGTAACATTGACGAGGTGCTCTTCCTTGAGATCTCGCTCACTGAGAACTGGCTGATCTTCATCACGCGTGCCAACGGTCCCTTCTGGTCGTCGATCCCCTCGTGGCAGCTCAGCGGTGCCATCCTGGTTGTGGACATCATCGCGACGCTGTTCTGTATCTTCGGCTGGTTCCAGCACGGCGAGCAGACGAGCATTGTCGCCGTTGTCCGTATCTGGATCTTCTCGTTCGGTATCTTCTCCATCATGGGTGGTCTCTACTACTTCATGCAGGGCTCTGCTGGCTTTGACAACCTCATGCACGGCAAGTCGCCCAAGCGCAACCAGAAGCAGCGCTCGCTGGAAGACTTTGGTAAGTTTTGTGTCTCGAGTCCAAAGGATCGTGCATCGCTAACAGTGCGCAGTTGTCTCCCTCCAGCGTGTGTCCACCCAGCACGAGAAGTCGCAGTAAATAAGGCTCCATACTACATACCCGCACGGCTGAACGCCTGCTCCTTTCGCTTTCTCTATGTTTAAATTGCATTGTATGAGTCTTAGCTGAGCATCGTCGCGTTCCTGGTGTGGGTGAAGGGGCAACTTTTCATATACCAACTAGAGACCTGTCTTTCATAGACACTAATAAAGAAGTAAAAATATGTTCTGTACTTGGCCTGTGAGGTTCCGTGGTGATGCTACTCCTGTATTGGCAGTCCGCCCACGACACGGTCACAGGTAGCTGGGGACGCATGTGGAGAGCGCTTCGCATGAGAAACGGCGGGCGCGGCGTGGGCCCTGCATGTTGGGGTGCTGCAAGATGCAGGCTTGGCGACGATGCGCCGTCGAGCGGGAGACAGGGAGCCCTTGAAGAGGCAGTGCAATAGGGCTGAAGACGGCGTTATGGTGGTCATGCTGGCAGGGGAGTCTGGTGTTGTAGACCGTGGCGTAAGTCACGTGACTGTTACGTCGGCAGACCTCTCCAGCGCCTGATGTCAAAGTGCCATTTACAACGTTTGCTTGTCATGTGCCGATGTCGAACATGGCTCGACATTCACTTTCTGCTTTCATGTTGAGAGTCCGTGGTAACTACTCAGAAGAAATCGCACGACACAAATTCTCTTTTCAGTTGGACGATTTGACTCCGTGTTGAGCGGCAAGATGCCGGCGGTGGAGATACCGGGTTACTACTACGGTGAGACCACGCATCTCGTTGATCTTGGGCTGGGCGTTAAGGTTATCTGAATCTGACCGACGGACCAGATGAGGCCAAGAACAAATATTTCAAGATCGAAAAGTCTCACACCGCGCCTCCATCGGCAGCATGGTCGGCCGACTCGGTCAAGAAGCGCCGGGTCGAGGACACTGCGCGGCGAGAGGCCCGGCACAGGGCGCACCTGGTGCGCAATCACGTCAAGCGCAGCGTCTTGCGGCGCAACATACTGCCCGCGGGCCTGCTCGCCCGTGAGACCGAAATCGTGAGGAGTGCCGCCGGCGGAGTCGCAGGCTATGGCGCTCGCGCCGACGACGGGGACTTGGGCGCCGCGGCGTGGGTGAGCGGTGTGGTCGACAAGGGCCATGTGCCGTTCGTGCCCAGCTTTGCACGGACTCGCTTCGCCAACATGCCCTGCTTTTACGTCGGCGGGGAGGACACCAAGACCGGCCTCGGCGTGGCATACGCGAGTGAGTTCCCCGGCCGTGCCGCTGAGTTGTCGATCTTGAAACTGATGGAGCGCAGCCCTGGACGAGGAGACGCTCGTTGGGAGCTACATATCCACGGACGACAACGACCGGTATGTGAGACACGTTGCCGGGGAGCTCGGTGAGACGCTGACGATGAACCGCAGCATAACATTTGACCGAGACCGCCCTGGCACGCTGGAACGCGGGCCGTCGTTCCGCACGGAAATGATTCGGTGCCCGCAGATGTCGTCGATCAAGTACCACAAGCCCTCGCACAAGATCCTCCTCACGTCCCGCGAGCCGGACCACAGCTGCGGGCTCTACTTCTTCTCCCCACCCCTGTCTCCCCCGGACGACCCCCGGCCGCATTGGCTGCTAGGCGAGAGTACGTGAAATAAGCTACGCGTGCCCCGGCACATGGCGGAGATCGCTCGGCTGACCTGGACCACAGCTAATCACTACCAACGGCTCTCCATCCGCCATCGGCTCCGGGATGAGTGGCTCGTGCATCAGAGCACGCCGGCCCCCGCGGCGTCTGACCTCCTCTGCGTCATCGGCACCAACGCCGGCATCCTCCGCGTCCGCTCCAACGAGACCATGGCCTGGATCGCGCCGCAGAGCCCCCCCAAGGGCCTCCACCTGCCGCAGGAGATCTTTGACCAAGACTTTCAGCACGGCAACCACAACATCCTCCTCGCCGGCGGGCGCCAGCCGCGGCTCTGGATGACGGACCTGCGGACCCCCGAGTCGGACTGGTCGTGGACCCGGCACGCCAGCTCCATCGCGCACCTGCGCAGCGTCAACGAGCACCAGATCCTCGTCGCCGGCCTGCAGAACTCGATGGCCCTGTACGACATGCGCTTCTTCGGCCGCCGGCCCAACGGCATCAGCCCGCTGCTCGACTTCCCCGCGTACCGCAACGCCGCGCACTTCCACACGGGATGGGACGTGAGCCCGAGCCTCGGCGTTGCGGCGGCGGCACAGGACGACGGCACGGTCAGGCTCTTCTCGCTGCGCTCCGGGCGCGCGCTGCGGAGGCCCGCGATGGACCGCGCCGCCCGCACCGACACGCCGGTGCGCGCGCTCATGTTCCAGCAGATGCCGTGGGAGAAGACGCCCAGCCTGTTTGTGGGCGAGGGGCCGTCCCTGCGGAAGTACTCGTTCGGGACGGTAGATGTCGACGACGAGGCCTGACAGCCGTGATACCTGACACCTGATACTCGATACCTCACGAGCCCCGCCATTCTTATTTCTGCCGGGGCACCCCCGCGTAATGACATGTCGTCTTTTCTCGGCTGTTTTTTTGTTTCTGCGTCTCTCATATGCTTGGCGTTGTTGGGTCGTCCCTTTTTGAACGGAAAGTTCATCATTGTTGGGAGTCAGTCTTTGGTTCTGTACGTATTAGGACCGGCGGGAGTCCCCGGAGATGAGCTATATGACCTGTGGATAAGGGGGGTTTCTTTTCGCCCTGCCCTGACATGACATGACGCGGCTGCATGGCATGAGGGCATCGTCACTTTTGCCGATATGACTGGGCTGGATTGGGGATTCTGCAGCCCATGCACGACATGGTGCACTGTATCTATCACACACTGTATGAGTCGAGGCTGGAAAGGCCGTGGGCACGGATACGTGGGTGTTCCAGACCCTCCGTACATTGTACACGAACACCGTGCTGAAACTGATGTCCGTACGAGGCCCGAATCCGTGACCAACGACCTCATGACGATAGAAGATCTAGGCCCAGGCAAAAGCAAAACATCATCAATCAAGTGCCTGTCAATGCAGACAAACCGCCGCTCACCTCCTACCGCAGGAATAGACCAAAACAAAATTAAGAAAATAATGAAAAAGGGCAAAAAAACAAAGTTGAATGCGTGATCTGGGAATCGAACCCAGGGCTCCCCGACGTTGCGCGGATGGCAACGGAGAATTTTACCACTAAACCAATCACGCTTGTTTGGTTGTTGCGAAACCGCGGTGGTTCGCTTGCAAGGAAGGGTGTTCCTTGCTGATTGGATGTTTGGAAGGGGAGGTAATGAGGTATATACGTGTCTAGTCGAGTGGGCGGTGGGTGGTGGTCGTATTTCGTGGGCGAGTGTGGGCTTTGTGGGTATTTTTCGCTCTGATACGGTATCGTGGGTGGGTACGGAGTTGTGCGTTGAGGCTTTGTGCGCGGTGGGGTCTAGCTTGCACAGCAAAGGGGTTCAGGAACCTCAGTCTGGGCGTAATGTGCTGGTCCTGGTCCTGGTGCTCGTGGTTTTGGGGCCACTTGATGAGAATGTCTGGCAGGTTGAGCACGAAAGTGAAGAGTGTAGTGTGAGCACTCTGCGCTTGGATGCGCAGTGTATATCTACAGCAACATACTATGGCTACATTTCGGAAGACGGTGTTGTGTCCTCGCCCTCCAGTTCTTGTGGGCCATCGAGAAGTATCTGTTCAATGTCTCCGGTCAAGGGATTCTCCATCACTCCTGTCCCGTCGACATATTTCCCGACCAGTTGCCCAACAATCGTATCTTCCTCGTAGAAATCCCATGCCTTCCATCTCTGCCGAGCCAAGGGAGAAGAGTCAATTGCTTTAATATGACTCCACTCAAACTCTCCCCCTTTCAGCTCGGCGCAGTTCAGCTCGCACTGGCCGGAGATGCATTTCTCGATATACTTCTCCCGGAGCAGTTCCAGTGCTGGCGACCAGATCCCGTTCGTCAGCCCAATGCGGCCAACGCAAAAAAACACCACGCTTGGCCCCAAACCCCTGCAAATAGCTTCGAGATCTTTTTGGTCCATTGAGATGTATGCCAGGCTGAGTTTTACCACATGTTGCCAATTTATGCTGCGCAGGACGTGGCCAAAGGGATAGTAGTCCTTCTTGCGCCCGGAGCTCCACTCGGGTGCTACACTCAAACGTGGTAGGCATACATCGATCTCCCGGAGATTCGGGCTCGAGAGTGTCGCAGAAAGGAACTTGTCCAGAAATTCTCGCTCGTCGGGAGGGATATGCTCAGATAGAATAGCATCCTCCACACATCGTTCACTCTTGGACCTCTGAAGGCTGCCGAGTGCGACGTGAAGGTCGTCCCATGACACGCCCCATGGATCCATCAGACCAGGTTCCAACATGTACAAGTCTTGCATGGGGAGGGTGTCGATTGTGAGAGATTGCAGCGCCGCCCCTGCCTTGTACATCGCGATGGGAAGATCCCAGAGGATCGTTGCTGGAACAAGTGGTGAATACACATGTAGGAACTGATGTTCCCACCATGCCAATGGGGTAGCCATAAACCGGCGTAGTGTATCTGCACCCGATAAAACCAGCGTCGCATCATGGCTGAGAGGTTCCGGATGCCCGCTTAGCTCGTCGGTGAACAGCAGTGAGCCGTTATATCGCATCCGCGCAAGTGAGGTAGCCAGGTTTTTGGTGAAGTGTCCTTCCGAAATTAACCGCAACTGTTCCTTATGTTTTTGTCGATAATCCCGAAAACCCTGGTAAAGGCACTGGTGGTAGGTCAAAAGCTCTCGTGGTAGCATGCCGTCGCAATCCTCATCGAGACCGGGATCCCATGCCTCTAGTACTTTTTCATAGTTTTCCACTGCCCGTCTCAGCGGCTCCTCTGTAGCGGGATCATTGCCCGCCTCGACATGAGCTAACCTTGATTTGCAGGCGGCATGGAATTCTTGAAGACTGCTTTGCCTTTCATCTTGAAAACGGATGATATCCTCGGCGATTTCGAAAGGGCGATAATACAAAAAGAGTTCAATGTGTCTGATGCCTTTGGCAAGATGAGGCTGCCTGGAGAGCCGGTCCACAAAGTCCAGAGACGCCTGACTGATGTCGAGTTCAAGCCCCGAGAACAAGAACCGCGATGCGAGTTGGTTGAACAGGCGACACACGAGGCGTACACTCCGCACGGTCTGCCGACGATCCTCATCATGCCTGGCGACGTAGAGCTCCTTCCAGTGGTCCCGAGCCGGATGCATGTCCTTTGGGTCGTCAAAGTTGCTGAACACCTCGAGCAGAAGCTCTACTGGGAGACTGAGCATGAAGGAGTGCGGCGGTGAGCGACAGGCGAGGTCCGTTTCCTCGGTGCAGGGCGCATTTGTGCTGACGCTGGCTTCGGGTGAAGACGCTTCATGGCGTTTGTTGTTCTCGTGATGGGTGTGGGCTTCATCCACATCATCGATGCCACTGCGGTGCTGGTCCACATGATGGTCATGGGCCTGACAGTCCTGGCCGTCTCGTTTCTCAGCCATCGTGCTGCGTTCTTCTGCCGTCGCTGAAACGTCGTGGTCTTGGCCAGGTGGGTGCTTGTCAAACGACTCGCTAGCCGGAGACTGCGTGCCATCCATGGCCGTGCCTGACGATGGGTGGTCTGTCGACATGTGCTCGCAACGCCGGAGTGAGACTGTGTCGATGGTGTTGTGACAAGGAGAAAGTTTCTGGACGCGTGGCCTGCCTGTTGGGAGAAATGAACAAGTGGTGCAGGTGCGGTGCTGCACCGTGGTTTGGGCAGGAGGTGCGAGTCGCTCCTTCTTCAGACGAAAACCATGCCAACACCCGCCTCGGAAGAGCACATCTCCAGGCTCTACCTCAGGCAGCAAGTCACACCGCTCTCCTGGCCCATGGCTCTGCAACTCACTGCCCGTGTAGAGTCCCTGACGGGGACCTTGTTGCCGCAGACAAGGCCTCGTGCGTTCATCGTTGCCACTTCAGGAGGCGGGTTGGGACGTGACGACCGCTGAGAAACAAACGGAGGACCTTTCACCGGACATGCGTGTACTTTGTTTGTCAGGTCCTCTGAAAAGGACAAACGGCCCAAGAACCGAACTTATTTATTCCCCTCACATATACCCATCCATCCTGCCCGGCATGCCAACTCCTATCTCGCCCTGGGGGGGTATGGTGGCAGTACTACCTCCTATCCCGCCGCTCTAAAAAGCGTCACTGTAACAAAACAACCCAGGTATACCCGCAAAAAACAACCAACATCAAACTCCGTCCCAGCATTTTTTGTTTAAAACAGCTCCAAAGAAAAATCCGCAAAGGGGAACCTATGATCCAGCGATGCCGCGTGTAGAGGATAGCCGGCGTCTTTTTTGTATGAAGCGAGGGGAGAAACGAACGAAACGACTCGTTGTTGCACGATCCCGTCACCGGCTCACGGACGACGCCGCCGAGGACGGCGGTCCCCCACGTGCGCGCGCGTCGACGTTGCACGTATCCGCGAGGGACGGAAACGCGCGCACGAAGCGGTCCCCGAGCCGCCAGTTGTCGAGGCTGCGCAGGTGCCGCTCAAACACGGGGTTGATGACCACCTCGTCCGAGTCGGGCACCAGGAGGAGCGTGTCCGTCTCGTCGTAGGGCCAGCAGAGGCGCAGCGTCGTGGTGAAGGGGATGAAGAAGTTGTCGAACAGGTACTCGTGCGGGTTGTAGTCGCGGGCGAGCTTCTCGCGCATGAGCGGGAAGGGCAGGTGGTCGATCCAGGCCGGGTGCGGGTGCGCGAGCTGCGACGCCGTCGGGTGCATCCACTCGGGCAGGCGGTCGTAGTTTTCGCGCGTCGGTGCGATCTGCCATCGCATTACCAGGAACATGACGTACAGTACTGCGACGCGCTCCGGCAGCATCGAGATATCCGGGAACGTCGCGAGGATGTCCGTGAACACCTTGGACAGTGGGTGGCTGTACGCGCTGTTGGCTGGGTTGAGCAGCGACGACACCGACGGGTACCGTGGCCCGATAACCTGCGGCATCGGTAGGCCCTCGGCTGCTCGTTGCCGCCGCTCGCTCAGAAAGTCGAGCAGCAGTGAGTCCAGCGGACACGTCGGAGTGCAGTTTCTCACCGGCGTGGCGTACCGCGGCAGGTTCTCCGGATCGTGTTCCCCACCCCCTGCATGCGGATGCGAGCTTGTCGCTCCGACCGCGCCGCCGGGAGACTGGCCGTCGTAGCCCGGCATGGAGCCGCTCGTCCCAGCCAGGGGGCTGTGCCGCGTGCCCAAGGCCTCGTTCTTGGTGACGGCCGTCCAGTCGTGCTTCATCGGCACGTGCTGGTACTGTGGCGTGTCCTGTGCGCCGTGCATGCCGCCCTGCAAGCGGCTCAGGTGCTGGCCTTGGCCCTGATGCAGCAAGAAGCCCAGCTCGAGCCGCTCGGGGCCCATCTCCAGGTCGTGCCGGATGCGATGCCGCTGCTGCTGCAGATGCGCCGCGGTGAGTTCCCCTGGCGTTCCCGCCGCCGAAGTCTCGCCATGAGTCCACCCGTGAGGCGTCTCGACGGTCCCGGCGGGTGAGGCGGAGCCCGTGGGCGTAGGTGATGCGTGATATGGAACCGAAGCCTGGACTGGAGGTGCAGTAGGCGGCGCGTACGCCGGCGCTGGTGATGCTCCGCCAGCGTTTTGATCTGCAATATCAGTCAGTATCAAGGTAATGCGGTACCGGCAACAGCCTTAATGTACCTGTCCCAATGATTGGGTTAAGCAAGCCCACGATATTCGCGAGCTGCCGCTTGATTTCGGCGTTCTCGCGCTCGACGGCCTCCTTGGCCCGCACCACGGCCTGCAGCTCCTGGTACGGCTTGAGGTTCGTGAGCTCGCGGATGCGCCGCTCCAGCGTCTCGATCTGGTTCTTTGTGCGCTCGCGGATGGCGCGCTGCGCCTCACGGTCTGGCGTATATCATGTCAGCGGCGCCGTGTCCCGTGTCCCTCACGAAGCGGCTGTCGGTCCCCAAACGCATAACAAGGGAGTAAGGATGATGGAGAGAAGGGGCCGTACCGTTGGCACGTTTCTTGGCCAGCTGCTCCGGCGTCAGGTTGGCGACGCCCCTACTCCCGGGTCCCGCCTTGAGCTTCTTCCTCCGGCCGGCATCGTCCGTGCCGTCCGCCCCCGAGCCCGCCGCCTCGCCGGCCACGGACCCCTCGTCGTGGGGCACGCTCCCGGCCTCTCGTCTCTTCATGCCGGCGGCGGGGCTTGGCGCGCCGACGGCAGCAGGACTCTGTCCGTCCACGGTGGCGACCCGCCCGCCTCCTCCGCCATCTCCGTCGCTCGGGGACCGACCGCCCATCGAGGCCCGTGCAGCCGGGTCCCGCGCCGGTCCGCGCTCCGGGGCTCGCGCGCCGGATGCCGGAGACACCACCAAGCTCGATCCAAACGGCTCTTCTCCTCCCGCTCACACCGGGCGGCGGCCAAGCGGGCCGGCCCAGCCCAGGCCGAGCTCGCTCTCAACGGTCAGCAGCCGCGGGTCCCCCGGGCGTCCAAGGGAGGACGCAGCTGACCGACGGGAGGTCGGGGCCCGACAACCGCGTTTCGTGCCACCCCTCCGGCGCGTCTCTCGTGCCTCCCAAGCCCTCGACAAGAGCAGCAAGCCCACCCCCTGTCGCCCCAAAAGCAGGTACCAGTCACGTTCCGTCCCGGCTCTTAAACGGGGGTGATGACAGGCCCACGAGGGATGTGCGTCCCCGGGGCTTCCTTTCTCGGGTAGCCGCGCGCAGTGCCCAAGCGGCCAGGCGGAGCAGCAGCCCCAGCACCGCACTGAGCGCCCCCGGGCGGAGGGTTCGCGGGTACGTACGTCCGAGGCACTCACTCAGGGCCAAGGTACAGCAGCACTCGCAGTTTAGCGATGCGCGCGCGCGTGTGGTGGGGATTGGGGGGGTTCCCCTTCGAGCGAGCACCCAGCAGTGAGCGTCGGCGGCGGCGGCGGCGGCGCGTGCTGATGCTGGTTGCGCTCATGCGCGAGCAAGGGGAGTGACAGGTCGTCGGGTGTCGGTGCAACCTATGAGGTGGACGATGCTGAATCAGAGAGGTCGCGTCGAGCACGGCAAGCTCGAGTCATGGGGGGGAAAATCCCTGGATGTGCATGGTTGGACGCGGGATGCGGGACCCGCAGCGGAACAGAGGGCGGCGAAGTGGCAGCCCCAGCACCGGCGGCGCTGATGGCGGGCGGCGCTGGGCTGGCGGCGGCACGTGCGTCACAAGGTGGCTTGCGGCATCTCGTACGTCAATTACGAAGTACGTAAAAGCAGCAAAAGACGGTACTTTGCAGGCATCATCACTATATTGCAGGAGCATTGCAGCAGCATAGCTTCTGGCTACGCACCTCGACATAGAGCAGCCGAGGTATCCTGTAACATAAATTTGTGTTTCTCTACTGCGCGCTTTTGCCATCCAACCTTGACTCTCTCACGTGCATTCCCGCAACCAAGCCCACCAGGCAAGGCACGCATGAAGCATAGCCATTCACACCCGCTACTCTATAGAAACACGCCCTCACTCCGCCGACGCCCTCGCCAGCGCCTCGTGCAGGTGCGGCGGGAACCGGTACCGCAGCTGGCTCGTGTACGTCGTCAGGTCCAGCGTCATCTGCTTGAGCTGCTCCACCATCATCCGCCGTGTCCCCTCGTTGCCGCTGAACTGCCCGTTGCTCAGCTGCTCCCGCTGCCTCACGCAGCAGATGATTGTCCACATGAGCAGGTTAGGCACGTTGATCGACACTGGCTGCGACAGCCCCGAGAACTTGGCCGCGTAAGCCCGGATCGTGCTGGCGTCGCCCGCCGCGTCCAGCGGCAAAATCTCCAGGCTGCGGATTTTCTGCCACCACAAAGTCAGCAAACAAGCAGAGAGATGCATTGGTGAAAGTGAAGACTTACGTCCAGGCCCTGCGCCCACTGGCCCGCCTCCACCACCTTCTTGATGCTGCTCATCTCCAGCAGCACCCGGCACGCCACCCTGTTCTGGTCCTGGATCTTCCTGTAGAACATGGCGTCCCGCTCGTACATGGCCATCATGGTCCTGGCCAGCTCCACCGGGTCGTCGATGGACGCCAGGCTCAGGCTGCTGCCCTGCTGCTGCTCCGCCTGCGCGCCCGCCGCTCGAGGCTTGACCGGCATCAGGCGCATCGGGTCCTCGCCAATCTCGAGCGAGATAGCCTCGCTAAGCGCCCGGCTCACAATCGCCACCACCGTGTCGTACTCGCCCGCCAGGTGGTACAGCAGCACCGAGTCCGTGGTGCGCCCGTTCTCGTCCGCGAAGCTGGCCGCCTGCAGCGTCACCGTGCTGGCAAAGTCGTCCTCGTCGTCGAGGCCGATCAGCGGGCCGCGCTCCTCGATCACGCCGCGGATGGCGCGCCCGTCCGGCCTGATGTCGCCGATGAGCGTGCTGAACTCGCGCGTCTCGAGCACGAGATCGCGCAACGCCTCGTGGCACAGGCCGCTCTGGCGCTGGCCGGCCTCTCCGCCCAGGTCCCGGTTCAGGCAGATGAGCGCAAGGTAGTCCACCGCCGACACCACGTCCGCGGCACGGAAGTCCCGCGTGTAGTAGCCAATCATCCGCCCAAAGTTGATTTGCGGGAGGTTCTTGACGCTGTAGCTGCGGAGGTCGTTGGATGCCGACATGGGGTCGCTCGGCCGCAAGAGACCGTAGTAGGCGAGCGCCAGGCCGAAATGCACCGCGTCGATGTACGAGAAGGGGTACAGGTAAGCAACGGCGTCTTCAAACATGCCCGACAGCACCTGCAGGTAGAAGAACATGCCGAAGCTGCCGTTGCTGGTGTCCTCCGATGTAGCCTTGGGGAAGTGCTTCAGGCCGATCTCGCGGATGCTAGACTGGAGTTCGGCAAGGCCGTACGACTCTCCAGCCATCTCAATCGTCCTGTCGCCCTCTCTGGCCAGGTTAAACTGCAGCCAGATCCAGTCGTTAATGTCCGTGTTCAAGCCGTCGAGGTTCCGGTTGCCCAGCTCGATCCGCCCAATGACCTTGTAGCAGGCCATGCGGAACGGGTCGATGGTGTTCTCCGGGGCATTGCGGGATCGCTGGATGTACTCGTTGGTGCATCGATCGAGCAGCTTGCGGTTGGTGATGCGCCGGTCTTCGCTGGCCGCGTAGTTGTTCAGGTACGTTGAAAACGTGCGGTCGATTCCTCTAAACTGATTGCTGTTGTCGTTGACGTACTGAGCTGCCTCGCTGACGTGGCCCGAGCGGAGGAGGTAAAAGACCACGGCCCAGATGTACTCGCCCTGGATCTGCTGGAGCTCTGTGTTGTCGGGCACGAGGTCCCTGCGCGCGGAGCGCAGGCGGATGTAGGCCTTGATCTTGCTGGTAATGTCTGGCAGGCCGCCGAGTCTGGCTTCGTGAGGGTGCTTAGCGATCAACGACTCCACCTCGCGCAGGAATTGTTTCTCAAGGAAGCTGTTGGAGCCGTGCAGGATGCGTTTTCTCATCTCCACAGACCGCTGCGAGTTGGGATTCTCGTCCAGGTACTTGTCGGCAAACTGTCGCTCTCTCGCCATGGCGTTGTTGAGTGATGTCTGAGCATCGGGGTCCTCGCCGACAATCTCAATCATGGCACGGTAGGCCTCGACAACGTGAGGCGCATGGGGCTCGTGAGACTTTTGCTCCACCTCACCCAGCTCTGCAAAGATTGGGTACGGGCGCTTCATCAGACGAGCGGCGTTCAGGGTGCGGACCTTTTCAGCCAGCTTGGCCTGTCTCTCCCGCACAGCTCTGTCCTCGGTAGCGCCGCGAGGCTTGAGGGCACCCGAGCCGTCCGACGAGCGGTCGACGTCAGAGAACTCGGCCTGGTGAGTGCCGATGCGGCTCGGCGCCCCAATGACGGACCGCTGCATCGTCGAGTTGCCCAGCATGCTGTTGCGCCCGGCCCGAGATGCGCCGCCCTGAGTCTTGCTGCGGCGGGACCGGCCAAAGCCAGCCTGGGATTCGCGACCGGCAGCCATAGAGTCCTCGCGGGGCTTGATGCCAAAGTGCTGGTAGATGCGTTTCCGCTGGGCGTCCCACTCCATGGACACATTGTCGTCGAGGAAGTTGTCAAAGTCGCGCACGGAGCGCTCGAGGCCGTCGGCTATCATGCTGAGCGTCGTCTTCGTCTGCAGGTTCGACAAGTACGTCTCGACATCGATCTCGGTCGGGGCGTATCCGTGCGTCCGTTCGGGTCGTGCGCCCTGAACGTCGAGCATGCCGAGGTCCTTGGCCGCGACGCTGGGGTCGACGCCGGACGCAGCCAGGAGGTAATGCGCCTTGCCATCCAGGGGCCGTTCGCTGGGCTTCGATTGCAGCTTTCGCAGGCGGTGGCGGAGGTCGCCCAGGCCGAGCTCCAGGCTGGGCAGGTCCTCCATATTTGTCGTCTTGACACCACCCTCCTTCTGCGACTTGGCGAACAGGCTGTCAAAGTAGGCACCGGCGGCCTGCTGCTGCTGTTGTTGCGCCTGCTGCTGCTGAGTCTGCATGCTCTGAGGCTGCATGCTTTGGGCCGGCGTCGCGTACAAGCTCCCGCCCAGTAGGGTGCCACCAAACGCTGTGTTGCTCTGCGGCTGCTGTTGGGTCGTAGCGGATCCGAAGAGCGATGGTTTGGGGGTCGAGCCGCCCACCAAGGTGCTGCCGCCGAGGGTCGTCGAGGCCGCGCCAAAGAGCGAGGGCTTCTGCTGGGTCTGCGTCGACTGCCCAAAGAGCCCTCCGCCGGTGCTCTGCTGCTGCTGCTGGCCCTGAGCCGTCGACTGCCCAAAGAGTCCGCCACCCATGGTCCCGGTCTGCTGCGGCTGCGCGGTCGACTGGCCAAAGAGCCCTCCGGTCGCGGGCTTGGCCTGTTGCTGGCCGAACAAGCCTCCGCCGGTTGCACCTTGTTGTGGCTGCTGCTGGGTCTGCGCGCCTCCAAACAGTCCTCCGCCGGTCGCTGCTGCAGGCTGCTGAGTCTGCGCCGTCGACTGACCGAACAAGCTGCTCCCGGTCGCGGGCTTGTTCTGCTGGGCCTGTCCGAACAGCCCTCCGCCGGTGCCCTGCTGCTGTTGCTGTTGCTGCTGCTGCTGGCCAAACAGGCCGCCGCCGCCGCCGGTCGCGGGCTGCCCGAAGAGCGACATTGTCGGGCACGCGTCGAGTACGGATTCCGGAGACGGTGATTGAGGAAGGGTGGGAGGTGAATTGGCGAGCGAGCGACTGGGCGGGGTGTTGTTGCTCGCACGCTCGCGGGTTGCGGTGGGCAATGAACAAGCGGATGAGGCAGCGACGCGCCTCGCTGCTCTAGAATTTTGGCGTTGGCAAGGCTGCAGGATGTTTGGGGGAGCTTGAGCCAATGAGCGGCTGGCAGCGGTGCGTTCTCGCCCCACTCTGCTTGGTGCTGGTCTGCCTGCCTCAACCTTCGCCTTGGAAGGGAATTGTGAAGCCCACACGACATGAGTAACTCCAAGTACACGCGAGAAGTTATCCATCAGGTGTGGAGAGTTCATGTAAAGTTCTTTCACAGTCGCAAGCTACGATGGTCGACAGTCTCGCAGATATGAATAACACTGCGGATAAAATACGAGCGGGCAGTCTATAATGTGTTCCTCCATTGAGCCCTATCCATCCCTCTACATGCACCGTTTCATTACGTTTCTACGGTCAGGTCGCGGTCGCTCCCCGGCCCTCATGCACTCATCCACCGGCGTCGAGCCCAGCTCGGATCCCATCGTTCCAGGGCGAGCCTACTCGTCGCCGCCAAACTCCGACACCCACTTCTCGAGCGCCTTGTCCACGCGCTTGCGGTACGCCTGCTGCGAGTTGCACATCTCGAGGAAGACCTCGTACTTTGCGTCCAGCAGCGCCTTCTCGCCCGCGTCGTTGTTGGGCTCGACCAGCCGCCCGCGCTTGCTCATGCGGTCCATGATGCTCCAGAGCGTCTCGGGCTCGGAGCCGTCGTCGGCGTTGTGGCTCGCCGCCTTGGCGCCGAGCATGGCCGCGCCGTGCACGACGGCGGCGTGCACGTACCGCGGGATCAGCACGGGCATGCTGCACGTGGTGGCCATGAGGCTCATCAGCACCGGGTTCTGGCACTGCGAGCCCGACATGAAGATGGACGAGATCTCGTGCCCAGACTTGTTCATCTGCTCGATGATCTGCCGCGTCTGCATGGCGATGAACTCCATGGTGGCGTAGTACCACAGGGCCATGTTGTCGGTGCTCTTGTCGCTGTCGATGCCAATCATGGAACCCTTCATGTTGGGGTCGGCAATGGGGGACCGGTTGCCCCAGAGGTCGCCGTAGAAGAAGAGGTGGCGGGCCAGGTAGGGGATGCCCGGCGCATTCTGCTTCTCAACCATGTACTCGAGGTGCGCGTTGAGGAAGTCGTAGATGTGCTTGTCCTCGGCCTTGGCCAGCGCGCACGTCTCATTGTACGCCGGGTGGATGTCGAGGATGTGTCGCAGAAGCTCGCCCGTGGCTGACTGCCCTCCCTCGGCCAGCCAGTAGTCCGGCAGAAGCACGTCACGATACGGGCCCCAAACGCCAGGAACGAAGACGGGGTCCTTGGACATGGCCAAATGGCAAGTCGAGGTGCCCGCAACGGCGGCCAGTCGGGTAAACGCTTGCGACAAGTCGTTGTGCGGAACGTTGGCGTTGAGCTCGTCGTCACCGAGGTCGACCTTAGCGCCAACGGTGCCAATCCAGCCAGCATACGCATCAATGACGCCGCTACCGACGGCGATGCCCATGGGCAGGCCGAGCTGGTAGGCAGCCTGGCGACTAAGGGTGCCGACGCTCTCACCAGCGCTAAAGTAAGAACCGTTCTGTAGACTGTCAGACGTTGCCCTCTGGGAAGACAGGTTATGGATCACACTCACTGCACCATTGACGCCACCCATCCTCCTGAAATTGTCCTTGGTCAGGTCGCCAAGACCAATGGTCTCAAAAAAGTCTTCCTGCCAGCCCTTCTCGCTGCCGTCGACACCAACGGGCACATAGCCCTGCTTGCAGACGGTGCTGCAGAAGCTGCGCGCCTCGTTGCCCGTGGCCAAGTGAGTAAGGGCATCACCCAGGTCGTAGAACTTGCAGCGCGCGAAGAGCTCCGGCGGCATGTTGTTCTTGAGCCAGAGGACCTTGGGGATCTCCATCTCAATGCTCATCTTGCCGCCGACATATTTGAGGAGCTTATGCCTGGTGGCATTGATTTTCTCCGTCTCCTCGACGGGACGATGGTCCAGCCAGAGAATGACGTTGCGGTCGTGTCCATCGTTCGCAAAGTCCGGCCCGGTAACGGGTTGGGGCTCGTCAGTGTCCTCGGTGAAGACAGCTAGGGAGCATGTGGCATCGAAGCCGATGCCCTTGATGCGAGAAGGGTCGACGTTGGACTCGCTGACGACGCGGCGCACACACTCGCAGATGCATTGCCAAATGTCTGTCGTCGATTGCTCCTGTGCAAAGCGTCAGTCGCGGCCCAATTAGCTCGTCGGGTCTCAAAGGAGCTCTCGTACGTAGTAGCCGGTCTCGGGCTGCCACAGCTTGATGTTTTCCGAGGCCAATGCCTTGATGTCGCCCGTCTCGTCTATGATGCAGGCTCGGGCGGAGCCTGTGCCCACGTCGACGCCAATGTAGTAGTCCTACAATTCATCAAACGTCAGCCTTCAACTCACTGCAGCCTGACGGGTCGCCCGCTGAGCGTTTCGCATTGCGTCGCAACGTCCAACGCATTGCCCCGCGCCAGCAGACGGCGCCGCGACGTAGCTCAAGCACAGCAGGGTGGCAATTACCGTGACATGGGGAGGCCTGCTCATGGGGGGTAAGCCGTCAGTAATGGTCCGGGCATCGAGAACCTCCATCGTGGAATATTACAGCCGCGCGGTTAAGCTCAAACTAGGCGATCGGGCAAAGTGTACAGTAGAGCAACGAGAAGCAGGAGAAGGAAAGAGGGAGAGCCAGAGAGGAGGCGAGAGAATGCCAGGCGAGGCGAGGCGAAACTTACTCCATGGCCTTGATGGGCTTATTGTACGCATACATGGCTTGCAGATTTCGGGGTCCCGTGGCGCTCGCTTGGCCCTGGCAAGGATCCCTCGGGGGCGGGCGTCGTGCGTCGTACGTGCGTTGTCTGGTCCGGCCTGGTCTGGACTGCTACTCTCTCAATCGGGCGTTGCGTCGCCCTTGGTCCTTGATCGGAGCTTGAGGAGGCTGCGGCTGCTGCGACTGCTGCTGCTGCTACTCGCTCGGTCGGTCGGCGGGGAACTGCGGCGCGGGCGCGCGTTTGGACGAATTCGGCGTGGTGTCCTGGGAGTGGTGGTGAGAGGGTGAGGGTGTGTGAGATTCGTCGTCGTTGCCCGTCCAGTGGGAGGCGAGCGGGAAGAATGGCGAGGCCGGGCGGAAAGACGGGATGAGGGAGGGGAGGGGTGAGGAGGGGGAGGGGAAGGGGGAAAAGGCAAAAAAAGAGAAGCTTACCCAAGAACCCCTTGGGATTTCAAGGATGGCCGGCCGAGGGCAGAGCAGAGCAGCCAAGCAGCGCAAACGACGTCGCTGTTTTGCCTCCCGAGCGTCATTCTCCGCGAGGGGGATCCATCGCCAACCCCACCGGTGCCCACCCCTCCGCCAGCGGCGGGCGGTAGCGGTGGCGGGCGCGCACCTCGGAGGAGGACCTAGGGGCGTGTGCAGTGGACCTTGGAGGGGATCCACTGGCCCGTTTTCTCCAGGCAGCCGCCCAGTGGACGGGAGGCGCGCGCGGGGGTTCCATGGCTCGCCAGGCCCCGGGGACATGGCCCCTGGGCGCTGGAATGCTACTGGAACAGGGGCCGCCGTTGCCGCTCATCGGCATTGGGCGGGAGGACAGGGAGGGCAGGGCAGCACGTCTGCTTCCGAGGGAGAAGTCACGTCTGCACTTACCGCCGCCGTCCGTTCGCCGTACGCGGCGCTGCAGAGACCTCCGGCATTTCAGCCCATCTCTTCTTCCTCCACTGTCCATGGGCGCCGTCAAATAGATAGCCGGGAACAGCCAGCCAGCCAGCCAGCTTGCCAGCGCCCTTGAACAGCTTGGCGCAAACCACCTACAGCAGGGTCCGCTGATCGCCGTCGCCTCACCTGCCACCGCCATTGACCATCTTTGCGACTTTGGGTTGGGGAGGCGTTGTCTCCCTCTCAGCGGAATCCGGTAGATGCTCGAAGCTACTGCGAGCTACAGCAAGCCACTAAGAACTGGAACAAGATAACGCTCTGTGTTCCTTGATGATGCCCACGGCCCAGCTGTAGTTGTATTCCGCGAAGCTGGCAGCATCGGAACGGGGGTCCTCGTTGGAGCCCTGGAGAATCCCCCGTCCCTCCCGTTGCGATGCGCCGCCAACCTCAAGCTCCTTCATTCAGCCAGAGCACTCCCCCGATCCTCTGCAGCAAGGCCGCTACTTCATGGCCTCAACACTCTCTCATCGTCCCACCATCCTCCTCGCGCACACCCCCCCTCGCCCCCCGCGCCCCCGGCGGTGGCAACCTGCAGCAATTGTGTCCCCCCCAGCGCGGAATCCTCGCCGAACTCCCCGGTCAGCGCCAGGGTTCTTCCCCACCGCGAGCCAGCCCACTGCCGCTCCCTCCCCTGTCATCCCCTGTCGTCGGCGCCTGTGGCTTTTCGCATCCACTCGACACGTCTGGACATGGATGGGAGCTTCCCCACACCCCTCCCTCTTTCTCCTCCTCCACCGCCCATGGGCATCAAGGTCGTCCGCAACGTACGAGGAACAGTCTTTGCTTTCCTCCACACGCGGACTCCATCGCTGCAGTAATGCGGAGACTCGGGAGATGGGGAGAGTAGCAAAAAAGTTTCGGTCCTCGTGATCTAGTCGGTCTACCCCAGCATCCCAGGTACTAGGTAGGCAATCACCAATGTGAAGCTCAGAATACCCGCTCTCTAACACGTTTCCGCGCGAACCCCTCGTCACTTGCAAACGCGTTCTTCCTTGTAAAAGCCCATTCATCTCTCGTGCCGTCATGCCTCGTTACCGTCGTCACCGTGTAGCCGGTCGTCCACCAATATCACCACCGTCAGCGTCGCCGCGTACGCCTCCCTGATGGCACACGCCATGCTGTCGCGAAGCTCCCACGTTAGCAATCACATACATACCTAGGTAAAGGGTCAGATCAGCTGGCTCGGGAAGGCACATACCAAGTCTTGTCCACGTCGGCGACGACGGCGCTCAGCCCCCAGTGCGAGCACCAGGCTCTCGCCAACACCTCGTTATCCCTTACCCCAAACGCCTCCACGACCAGGACCTTTTCCTCGTCCTGCTCCTCCTCGTCGTTAAGCTGGTCATAGTAGTCGTCCAGGTTCCCGTTTGGCGGTAGCGGTGGTGGCGCAGGGCTCGATCGTGCGCTCGTCGTCGCGCTCTGCCGTTGTCGGGCGTACAGCCCTCCCCAGTCGCGGACGCGTACGATATCGTCCACCTGTATGGCCTTGTAGACGTAGTCGAAGAAGAGCGGGTGCGGCCCGTCGGAGCACGGCCATGCTGATATAAAGGACACGTCGTACATGAGCCGCAGCGGCCACGACAGTCCGTCAATCGCGAACTGTATCGTCGCATCGAAAAGTTGCGGCACCGCAGCTTTGCCGGTGCCTCCGGCGCCATTGCCATTCTCCTCCTCTAGGCTAGGCTGCGTAGCCGAGGGCCTGAATCCTAGGAGCTCGATCCGTACCGTATCCACCTCGAAGCCTTCGTCAGTTTTCGGCCGGGCAAGCTCGTAGTCGCCTATGGGATACGTGTCGGCAGGCGGCCCCAGGGGATCCGACCGCTCGCCCATGCTCTCCACGTCTTCGGGTCCCATGCGGCGCCGCGGCTGCCGGGGCCTGCGGCTCCGGATCCGAGCAATCTGCGACCGGCCGAGATCCGCAGTCGGTCTCCCGGGCCCGACCCACCCGCCGACGCACCGGCACGTCGGCGCGAGCACCTTGCCCACGATGCAGCTGGCTGACCAGTACGTATGACTATTACGGTACTGGAAGCCGCATTGCGGGTGCGTATGCGACAGCAAGGCCAAGTTGTCTGTCGCGGGATCGGGGTCCAGATCGATGAGCGTATTCATGATGAGGAATGGGAAACTCGGCTGTTGACGCGTCAGTCGATGCTTCCGTATCATGCCGTTAAAGAACGTTTCCCACATACCCCTGGAAATACGAGTCCGCTGAAAAAGGCAAATGCGTCGGAGCTGATGGCGTCCAAGGCGAAAGCGTCGTCCTTCTCCTTCAAGTTGTCCAGTGTGCCCCCCAAGTTGGGCCACTTCATCATCTGCGCGAAGCGCTTCAACATCTTGACCTGCCGCTTCTTGAGCTTGTACCTCAGCTTGACTGCTCCGGTTAGCCCCATCCTTCCGCCAGTCATATCTTCAACCCTGGTCAGGCTTACTCTTGTCTGGCGTGTCGCCAAACTCGTCGACTCTCACGTATTCCCTCCACCGTCTCGCCAGCGCCAGGCTCCACTGAATCGTGGGCGGGATCTGTTGCAGCAACTTCTCCTTGGCCCAGTCCCCATGCTGCGCCGAATGTATTCGTAGCTCCAGCTCGAGGCTCAGGAGCAGCTGGTGGAAGAACGTGCGGTACCGGTCTTCGCGCCCGCCTTCACCCCTGTCAAAGACAAATCGCGTCGCGACGTGGTTTTTTGGGTCCGTAAAGTCGATCCAATCTGGACGCGATAGCACGAGAATCAGATCTGTAATCTGCTTGTCCAGCGTCCTGTGCGGGCTGAACATGCGGTCTGGGTCCCGCAGAATGCGTCGGTACAGGATCTTGTAGAGCAGCCCTTCATCATCGTCCTCGAGCCCGGATTGCAGCTCCTTGAGGCGCTCGAATATGCGAAACAGATCCATGGGCCGTGGTTCGACGCCCGCGTCGCGCAGTGCAATCGCTGGCGGTACGACGCTCGCCATGGACGCCCAGTGGTTCAGCGTGATGGTGCCGGGGCGGCGCCCGTACATGAAGGCGCAGCTTGGCTGCTCGAGCGTCTCCCACGGATACGAGGCATGGCCCTGGCCCAGCATCCTCAGCGTCATGAGCTGCGCCATGGCATCGTGCAAGTTGGCCGCGTCCGAGCCCGCGCCCCTATTCCCAGACGACGTGGCATAGAGGGTGTAGTATGAGTCTGGCGCATGAGGAACGGCCTTTTTGTGACCCTTGTGAAGCGACGCGCCGCGACAGATGAGCTCGAGGGCGTGCTGTGGCGGGAGCTCCTCGTCAGCCGACATGCCCCGCGGCGGCCACTCCACCCTCACCGCCGCCGGCGCATGGTCGTCGTACTCATCATCGACATCGTCTGCTGCCACCGAAACGCCTTTGCCCTTGAGGGCTCTCGCCGCGGTCGTTCCCGCGTGCGGGTCGGGGTCCGGGCGCCTAGGCCGGCGACGCGAGCGAGCTCGATCCCTGGGCGGCGGGTCGGGTCGGACCTTGCGCAGCGTGGTGACATCGCCCTCGCTCACGCGCCGAGTGTGTTTTTTGTTGTCCTGTGCCGGCAGCTGTCAGGAAATAAACATGGAAGTGGCACCACGGCACGCAGTTCATCCACGGGGCGGATAGGAAGGGGAGGTGGGAGGGCTCCACGCACTTTGGTTCCCTTGTTGAATGCGAAGCTCCCACTGCGCAACAGGCCGCCCAAGAAGCCCACCTTCTTCTTGGGTTTCCTGTCCCTGTCGTCGTCGGCGCCTTGATCCATGGCCGCCGCCGTCGTCGTCCGTCGTCGTCGGTGGACGGCGCGCAGCTCTCATCGACATGGGCGTCGCTCGACGAGGTGGAATGCAGACCCGCGGTCGGTCGACATGCTTCGCTTGCGCGCGCGCGCGGCGTTGACACGTGCGTGCGTGGCGTGCGGGCACGGTTGCTGCTGCTGCTGCTGCCTCCCGTCCCTGATCCTGTTTCGAAACCTTCACTCACAAAGAATACCGACAGGCGGAGACTGCTCCAAACAAAGCCCGGATGGGGATGCGTGCGTGTGTGCGTGCGTGCGCGGCGCCGTGCAGGGTCGGGATGCAAGAAGGAGAAAGCAGCGAGCGCAAGGGCAGGGAGCTGCGCGGCCAATAGGTATGAGCAGAGGACGGGCCGGCAGCTGCAGCTGTGCCGCGGACAGCAGAAGCAGAGCACCTGATGCAGTGACAAAGTACTTTTTTCGCTTTTTTTTACGCGACGCGGCCATGCTTTGCCTTGCGTTATGCAAGATGCTACAATGTCTGGCGGGCGGCAAATCAGATGGCGCCTGGGCCTGCCGCCATGCCCCCTTGCTGTGGTGAATCATGCCCGCAGGCTTTTCGCGACCGACGACCGACGACGTAGTGCGAATTCGCGCAGGGAATTATCATGTTTGGTTGGTTTGGCTGTCTCGGGCTCCGAAACTATGGATAACGCACCAAGCTGTCAGACTGTCCGGCTTACCAGCCTGCCTACACAAGAAACACCATGCACGCGTCCCATCCAAAAAGCAATGCTGACGCTCCAGACGACTCCGCCGTGATTAGGAATACAGGCCGCTGCCCCGTCGCTACCTCAGCTCGTCCGTCACAAACACCGTTCCGTTGCCGTGGTCGCCCATCTTGGCAAACGCCTTTTGATACTGCCCCGTGTTTGTTAGCCAGCTGTCCAGCAGGCGGTGACGGCCCGAGAAGTCCGTGGAGCACTTACCGAGAACACAAAGTTGATGATGAGCGCGGCCATCAGCGCGATGCTGATGACAATCGGCCCAAACATGTTGTCAAAGTCCTTGCCGCTCCTCTCCACAATCATGTTCCTCCGCACCTGCATCATCGAGTAGCCCCAGACGCCCGCAAACGCCGCGATGGCAATGTAGACGATGCCCATCACCTCGGCCAGTAGGTTCTTACCCGCCGCCGTGTACAGCCCGACCGCCAGGCCGCCCTGGAGGATGCAAATGTGCTGCCACTTGAGAAACGTCCGCTCGTTGGCCAGCCACACCTTGGGCTCAACCTTGAGCTCACCCATGTTCTTGATCCACTCGGTCGGCTCGACCACGCCTTCGGGGAGCTGCACCTTTTGCGCCCGCTTGGCCCTCGCGTACTTGGACAGGGACAGCCCCGGGAGCACCGACGACAGAGTGCCGTAGCCGCCGCGACCCGGCTGCGGCTGCTGGGTGCTGCTCGATTCGCCCTCCTCCTCGCCGTTGGCCAGCGTGCTTCGGCGCCGGAGCGAGTGCGACATGGACGCCCTCGAATCGGCCGCCATCCGATCTGCCAGGTACGACTTACCCACAGGCGAGCTCTGCGCGGCCTTGTAGGACCCTGTGACGTTGCCGATCAGGCTGCCCACGGCCATGACATCGTCCGCCCGCTGCGCCCGGCGCTGCTCCTTCTCCTCAAACGCCTTCTGCGGGTCCTTGCGAATGTCCGTTTCCAGATCGCTGAGCCAGAAGGGCAGGTTATTGACATAGTCCTCGAACAGGGAGGCGACGCCGTGGACAAACTTGGAAAACCGCGGCGTGGGGTGGACGAGATGGGACGCCATCAGGTCCTCCACCCACGCCGGCCGCTTCCGGTTACCGTCTTCCTTGAGCTTGATCTCCAGAACAGCGTACGGGAACTTGGACACCTCGCTCTGGTTGATGTTCTTGAACGGATACGTCATGTTGGAGTCGTCAATCTCGGCGCGGTGCCAGTTATTGGGGTCCCTGCAGGGGCGGTCGCTGTCGAGCGTGTCCTCCCGGATAAACGCCAGGTCGGTGTCGATGGAGATTCGAACGCGGTCGTCCGCGGGTTTCTGGAACGCCGTGCGGACGTAGTTGGCCCTGAGCACGGGCGATAGCTTCTTTGCCTGCAGGAAGCCCTGGATCTTGGCCACCGTGCCCTTGTACTCGTCGACCTGCTCGGTGGGCACACCCTGCCGTTCCATCTTCTGCACGCTCTTCTCCATGCTGTACTCGCCGTCGAGGAACGGCTTCACCCACTTGTCCTTGATGCTGAACTTGGACTCCTTGCTGCTGCCCTTAGCATCGGCCGTCTTCTGCTCGACGAAAATCTCGGGCCGGCTGCTCAGCTGGCCGTACCACCGCAGGCGCAGGGAAGACGCCTCGGATTGGCGGTCGACCTTTTCCGAGTACAGCTCGAATTTTTTGTTGTCGAAATAGAGGGATGTGATGGCGGGCGAGTTGTCCGCATCTAGCTCCTTGGCAGACTGTTCGCTGTAGACGAGTGACGGGAGTCGACGGAGGATGAGAGTCTTGACCTCGAGGAGGTTATCCGGGTGCACCCAAACTGCAGTCCGTCGCGTTAGTGATTAGAGCGCGTGGGCATGTTGGCTTCCAGGGGGACATACACTTATGAGCGGTGTACCTCTCGCCATTATGCGTCTCGCCCTGGCTCTCGAGGTCGGGCGGCGCCTGGTCTCCGCCCTCGAGCTGCTGCCTGATGGCGTAGTACATGATGGACAGCTTGTTGAGGAGCGGCGAGTAGCCCTGCTCCGAGTTGAATGGCCGCTGCGCCAGGCTAAGCTGCATCATGGGCCTGACGCGGTACCGGTCGCCCCTCTTGCGGTCATGCTTCTTAACAATCTTGAGGAAGCCCGTGTAGTTGATGCTGCTGTACTTTTTCAGCTCCTTGACCTCGTTGGTGATGTCATCGAGCTCCTTCTCCAGCTCTCGCAGGCTCGCGGTCGAGACGTCGCTCTTGGGCGGTGGTGCCGGAGCGCCCTCGCCGCCCTCGCCCTCGCCCCCGGTGGCTGTGGGAGTGGGCGCGAGCTCCTTAAGCTTGTCAAAGGCGGCGTCGACTCGTTGCTTCAGGTCGTCGACACGCTCCTGCTGGAACTGGGCAACCTTTTCGAGCTGGACGTTGAAGATCTCGTCGCAGAACTGCTTCTCGTCATCCTCGGTCCAAGGTACGGCGCCGTCGTCGTCGACCTTGTCCTCGTGCAGCAGGGCCTTGAGCTTGGTGTAGTCAATGTACTTGTCCTTCCATGGTGCGTAGACGGCGTCCCGCAGCGTCTTGCCGAACCGCATCTTGTCGCAGTCGTCGTCGTAGTTATCGTCGTAGTTGTAGTCGCCGTCGCTGCTGCTGCTGCTGCTGTTGCTGCCGCCGCCGCCGCTCTCGTCTACTCGCGGTCGTCCGAGGTGAGGAGGGGAAGCGTCTGCGTGGGCAACCAAGTGGCGAGCAGCGAGGCCCGTGTGATGTATGGTGTCTCAGCGCCGCGTTGGGAGACAAAGGGACGTCCTCGGCTCGGCGGGCATCAAAGGATGAAAGAAAAACGAGCGCGGCCCACCTCCGCTCTCAGTGCGCAAAGGTAAAACACCACGCGAGGAGGGTTCGACAACGGGCCGCCAGCGCGTGGCACAATAGCAGCACGTTCTGTATGACAATGAACCAGTGGGTGGCCTTGGATGGTGCAGCAAATGGAAGCACCCACGGGCTGGATGTGACGGCTGCTCGCTCCAGCTTGCATTCCCTCCCCCACCTTGGCTGGGAGCTCTCCCAAATGCCCCCAGCCATTGCCCTATCAACGATTAGAGTTTGGCACGTGCCGCCAATATTTTCAGCGCCAGACCTCCCTCAAGCTGGTCCGCCTACAAGGGTCCGTCCCACTAGGTACGATCCAGAGCGCATTAGCGCCCCTTCAGTGACGCAGCGGGCGCTGCCCGTCCGCTGCAGGTCCTTCAGTGCCACATTTGGTAGGGCAAGGTTTCCGACTCGCTGAGCTCGACGCTGCAAGCGGACGACTGCACGCACGCCCGGCAAAAGGCCGGGTGGCTGGGTGTTATTGGATTCAGAGCATCAGGAGACAGGACCTGAGGCCAAAGTCCAAGATGTTTCTGGGAATCTAAACCAATCTCTTGTCAATGTGCCCATGCTAGGGCTACCTTTGTGTCGTACGATATCGACACTTGCCTTCACATCGAATTAACCCGTTAAAAGATAGAACCAAACAGCAGTTCGTACTACATATTCAACTTCAAATAGAGTCGACATAATATATACAACCTTGCTCGTGTCTGCGTCAAAAGCCACCAAACATGCTCGAGACGATAGATAAATGCCTCGTCTGAAACCCAGGCACATGCAGCAACATGGTATGAAAACTGGCAAACGTCGCCCCCAAGTCTTGCTGGTATCATGATCCATCCGCTCATACCCGTACGAATTGGCAAAACCAGGCATGCGTCGTGTCCATCACTGTCGTTGCATGCCGTCGTTACCCAAAGAAAAGGAAAGCAATGTCGTTTCCAAACGCCACAATGACAACACCAAGCAACTTTTCTCTTTACTGTGCCTCAACCACGCGGTTGAGAATCTCCTGCGCAGTGCGCTTGACAATACCACCCGTGACCGGAAGGTTGGTGTTGTTCTCCAGGTACAGGTCCACCTCGCGGGCTGCCATGCGGCCTTCGTTGATACCCCTGAAGCATACGTTAGCCGCGTCCTTTGGTCATGTATGCAGTGTGCGATTGAGACTTACCAGACAATCAGGGACTGTCCACGGCGGGCGTCGCCAGCGGCGAAGACGCCGTCCAGGTTGGTGCAGTACTTGCCAGCAGGCGTCTTGACGTTCTTGCGCGCATCCTTCTCAATGTCGTCGCCAAGAACGCGGGCCTCGGGTCCAAGGAAACCCATAGCCAGGAGGACAAGGTCAGCAGGGAAGAACTGCTGCGAGCCATCCACCTTCTTCATGTCCCAGCCGCCACTAGGCGACTTGGTCCACTCGACGCGGATGGTGTTGATGCCCTTGACCTTTCCGCTGCCATCGTCGACAAACTCCTCAGACATGATGCAGTACTCGCGAGGGTCCTTGCCCGTGTGCTGGCGCACCTCGGTATGGCCGTAGTCGACGCGGTAGATGCGAGGCCACTGAGGCCAGGGGTTGTCGCTGGCACGCTCTGGGGGCGGCTGGGGCAGGAGCTCGAAGTTGGTGACAGACTTGGCGCCATGGCGGACCGAGGTACCAATGCAGTCGTTGCCGGTATCACCACCGCCGATGACAACCACGTGCTTGTCCTTGGCCGTGATGTACGCGTTGTCAGCCAGCTCCGAGTCGAGCAGGGACTTGGTGTTCTTGTGCAGGAACTCCATGGCGTAGTGAATGCCGCTCAGCTCGCGGCCCTTGATGGGCAGGTCGCGCGCGACAGTGGCGCCTGTCGCGATGATGACGGCATCGTTACCGCTCCGCAGGTCACTGAGGCTGGGGTGGCCATCTTCGCCAACGGCGACTCCGGTCTTGAAGTTGATGCCCTCAGCGGCCATGAAGTCGGTGCGTCGCTTGACGATGCGCTTGTCCAGCTTCATGTTCGGGATACCGTACATCAGCAGACCACCCAGGCGATCGGCGCGCTCGTAGACGGTGACGCTGTGGCCAGCACGGTTCAGCTGATCGGCAGCGGCCAGACCGGCAGGTCCAGAGCCAATGACCGCAATGTTCTTTCCGGTACGGACCTTGGGCGGCTCGGGAACCATCCAGCCCATCTCGAAGCCACGGTCGATGATCGCGCACTCGATGGACTTGATGCCAACGGGGTCCTCATTGATGCCCAGGACGCAAGCACCCTCGCAAGGAGCGGGGCACACGCGACCAGTGAACTCGGGGAAGTTGTTCGTCATGAGGAGACGGTTGAGAGCGTCCTTCCACTGGTTCTGGAACACCAGCTCGTTCCACTTGGGAATGATGTTGGAAATGGGGCAGCCGGTCTCCGACTGGCAGAACGGAACACCGCAGTCCATGCAACGCGCCGACTGGTACTTCAGCTCATCCTCATTGAGGCGAGAGCTGAGTTCGGCCCAGTCCTTGGTTCGAGTAGTCACGGCGCGATACTTCTCGGCACGTCGGGCGTACTTCATGAAGCCCTTGGTCTTGTCGAGGACCAGCGCACGTTTCTTCTCAGCAGCGTTGTCGCCAACAGCCTCTTCCATGTCCTGAAGCTTTGGGGCCTTGTCCTTCTCCTCCTTCTTGTGGACGCCGGAGACGACGGGAAGGTTGTACTCAGCACGCTTCGCGGCGGCAGCCTTGGCGGCTTCCTCCTCAAGAACGCGCTTGTAATCGACAGGCAGGACCTTGACAAAGCGAGGCAGGGCACGGTTGAAGTCCACGAGGATACGAGCCGCCAGCTCCGATCCGGTGTAGTGGTGGTGATCCTCGATCAGGCCACGGAGGTAGGCAATCTCGGCCGGGTCCTCGAGAGGGCCAGCTTCAACCATCTCCGTGTTGAGCTTGTCGTGGAAGTCACGGTTCTTGTCGAGGACGTAAGCGATACCGCCAGACATGCCTGCGGCAAAGTTGCGACCAGTGCTTCCAAGAATGACAATGCGACCACCAGTCATATACTCGCAGCCATGGTCACCAACACCCTCGACGACAGCCGTGGCACCAGAGTTGCGCACGGCAAATCGCTCGGCGGCGACACCGCGGAAGAAGCAGGTACCGGTCGTAGCGCCGTACAGACAGACGTTACCGATCAAGATGTTCTCCTCTGCCTTGAACACGGCAGAACGCGGCGGGTAGATGATCAGACGACCACCCGAGAGACCCTTGCCGACATAGTCGTTGGCGTCACCCTCAAGCTCCAAGGTGACACCGGGAGCGAGGAAGGCACCGAAGGACTGGCCAGCGGAGCCCTTGATGTTGACATGCACAGTGTCCAAAGGCAGACCAGCCTCGCCGTAGCGCTTCGAGATCTGGTAGGACAGAGACGTACCCATGGCACGGTCGGTGTTGATGACGTCGCATTCGATTCTGGACGGAAGGCCCTTGTCCAGGGTCAACTCGGCCTCCGAGATGAGCTTGTTGTCCAGGCGCACGTAGAGCTTGTGGTCCTGCTTGCGGACGTTGAAGGTGGCAACGCCAGGGCGGAGCTTGTGAGCAGGGGTAAGCAACAGCGACAGATCGATGTTGGCCGTCTTCTTGGTCCGCAGATCGTCCCGCATCTTGAGCACTTCCACGTGGCCAACCATTTCGTTGATGGTGCGGAAACCGAGCTGAGCCATGATGGCACGGAGCTCGTTGGCGACGTAGTAGAAGAAGTTGATGACGTGCTCAGGAGTTCCCTGGAACTTGGCGCGAAGCTCGGGATCCTGGGTTGCGATACCAACCGGGCAGGAGTTCAGGTGGCACTTGCGCATCATGATGCAGCCCATGGCGATGAGGGGAGCGGTAGCAAAGCCCCATTCCTCAGCACCGAGAAGGCAGGCAATGGCAACATCGCGACCAGTCCTCAGCTGACCGTCAGTCTGCACAACGACACGTCCGCGGAGGTCGTTGAGAACAAGAGTCTGATGAGTCTCAGCGAGACCGAGCTCCCAAGGAAGACCAGCATACTTGATTCCGGTCCATCGAGAGGCACCAGTGCCGCCGTCGTGACCGGAGATGAGGATGTGATCGGCCTTGGCCTTGGCGACACCAGAGGCGACGATACCGACACCAACCTCGGAGACGAGCTTCACAGAGACGCGAGACCGGGGGCTGGAGCACTTGAGGTCGTAAATGAGCTGCTTCAGATCCTCAATGGAGTAGATATCGTGGTGAGGAGGGGGCGAGATGAGGCCGACGCCAGGGGTGGAGTGGCGAGTTCGAGCAATGGACTTGGACACCTTGTGGCCAGGCAGCTCGCCACCCTCACCGGGCTTGGCACCCTGGGCCATCTTGATCTGGATCTCGTCGGAGTCGGCAAGGTAGGCGGAGGTGACACCAAAGCGGCCAGAGGCGACCTGCTTGATGGCAGATCGCATAGTGTCGCCGTTGGGTAGGCGTTGAGATCGCTCAGGATCCTCGCCACCCTCACCCGTGTTGGACTTGCCACCGAGTCTGTTCATCGCAACGGCAAGAGTCGAGTGCGACTCCATGGAGATGGAGCCATAAGACATGGCGCCAGTGCAGAATCGCCGGACAATCTCCGTCCAGGGCTCGACCTGGTCGATGGGCACAGGAGTGCGGTCCTCAAACTTGAAGTCCAAGAGGCCGCGCAGCGTGCAGTTCTTGATCTGCTCATACTCGGACTTGGAGTACGCCTCATACGACTTGTCGTTCTTGGTCCGGACAGCATCCTGGATGTTTGCAATGGAAGCAGGGTCGTTGACGTGCGGCTCACCGCCATCTCTCCAGTGGTATTCGCCGGACTCGGGCAGGCCCTTGATGCTCACGGTGTATCGGGACGAGAAGCCCCGCTCGTGAAAGCGGAAAGCATCCTCGGCAATCAATTCAAAGGTGAGGCCCTGAATGCGGGAGGCAGTGCCCCTGAAGCAGCGCTCGACAACAGACTCGTCAAGACCAAGAGCCTCAAAGATCTGAGCTCCCTTGTAAGAGGCCAGGGTCGAGATGCCCATCTTGCTCATGACCTTGAGGATGCCGCCATCGCACGAGTGCTTGTAGTTTCGGATCAGAGCCTCATCAGTGAGCTTCTTCTTGATCAAACCCTCCCGGTTCAGCTTGAGAATGCACTCCATGGCGAGATACGGGTTGACAGCATCGGCGCCGTAGCCGAGCAGGACGCACATGTGGTGCACCTCGCGAGCCTCAGCAGTCTCGACCACCAGGGCAGCCATGGATCGCCACTTGTTGCTGACAAGGTGGTGGTGGACCATACCAGAGGCGAGCGCCGCCGATACGGGGACACGGTCAGCCGAAGTGTTGCGGTCGGACAGGACGATGATGCGGTCACGAGCCTCGATAGCAGCGGTGGCCTCATTGCAAATCTGGTCGAGGTGGTCGATATAACCCTGAACACCCTTGGACTTGGGGAAGGTCAAATCGATGGTCTTGACAGACCAATCGGGGTAGAGCGACGCCATGTTGTTGATGGCCTTGAACTCGGGAATAGACAGGATGGGGCTAGGCAGCATCAGACGGCCACACTGGGAGGCGTCCATCTCCAGCAGGTTGCCCTGGGGGCCAACGTAGCACTCCAGGGACATGACGATGGACTCTCGGATAGGGTCAATGGGAGGGTTGGTGACCTGCGCGAAGAGCTGTCGGAAGTAGTCATAGAGGAGGCGGGGAGCCTGCGTCAAGCAGGCAAGAGGGCCGTCGTTGCCCATGGAGCCGAGGGCTTCCTTCTCATCAGCAGCCATGGGGGCGAGGAGCAAGCTGACCTGCTCGTGGGTGTAGCCGAAGGAGAGCAGCAGCGGGTCCTCCTGAAGGAGGGTATCGTCCAGCTTGGCAGCCAGATCAACAGAGGTCTCGAGGGTCTCGAGAACCTTGGGCATGGTGATGAGCTCGCGGTCAAGCCAAGAGCGGAAGTCGTGGCGGCTGGAGACGGCCTCCTTGAGCTCCTTGTCGTCGATGATGCGTCCTGCCTTGGTATCGACCAGGAGCATGCGACCAGGCTGCAGACGGCCCTTCTGAATGACACTCTCAGGCTCGACAGGGATGGTGCCAACCTCAGACGCGCAAATGATGCGGTCATCGTCGAGGACGTAGAAACGGCAAGGTCGCAGACCGTTTCGGTCCAGGTTCGCACCGCAGTACCGTCCGTCGGCGAAGGTGAAGAGGGCAGGGCCGTCCCAAGGCTCCATCTGGCAAGCAGCCCACTCGTAGAAAGCGGCCTTCTTGGGGTCCATGTCCTCGTTGCCTTGCCAAGCCTCGGGAACCATGAGCATGACGGCCTCAGGGAGCGACAAGACGCCGTTGATGGTCAGCAGCTCGAGAACGTTGTCAAAGGCAGCCGAGTCAGAGCCGCCGTCCTCGACGACGGGATACATCATCTCGAGCTCCTCCTTGAAGACGTCGGACTGCATGACACCCTCGCGAGCTCTCATCCAGTTCTTGTTGCCTCTCAGGGTGTTGATTTCACCGTTGTGAGCGGCCCATCGCAGCGGCTGGGCTCGGTCCCAAGACGGGAAGGTGTTTGTGGAGAATCGAGAGTGGACAAGAGCAAAGTGAGCCTCGTAGTCGGCGTTAACGAGGTCGTGGTAGTACGAGTAGACTTGGACAGGGGCAAGCTGGCCCTTGTAGACAATGTTCTTGTTGGAGAGGGAGCAGAGGTAGAACCAGTTCTTGAGGCCGATGGTGTGAGTGGCACGTTTCCGCAGCACATACAGCTGGCGCTCGAAGAGGCGGTCGTCGAACTTTTCAGGGTCGGTCATCTGGGGCTCATTGCCAGGGCCATAGGCAGAGGCAAGGACGACAAATGGCTGAGCAATGATGGGCTCGCGCGACTTGGCGGCAGGGCCGAGCAGCGTCGAGTCGACGGGAGGCCGACGCCAACCCAGGACTCGCAGGCCCAGCGACTCGGCAACATCTTCCAGCTGCCTCTTGGACTCCTCGAGGGTCTCCTCGTCGGGCTTGAAGAACAGGTTTCCCACGGCGTACTGGCCGAGAGGAGGGAGCTTGATGTTCTCCTCTCTCTCAAAGTTCTTGATGAAGAACCTGTGGGGAATGGACGTCATGACACCGGCGCCATCACCGTCACGGGCATCAGAACCCACGGCTCCCCGATGGGTCATGTTGCACAGGAGGTTGCGAGCATCGCTGACGATTTTGTGGCTCGGCTTACCCTTGATGTGGCTGCGGCGCGGTCAGCGTCGTCGGCGATGTAGGCACTCGGGAGGGGGGGCAACGTACCAAGCAAAGCCGACACCGCAGGCATCCTTCTCATAGCTAGGGTCATAGAGACCCTGCTTCACCGGGAGAGCGCCAGCCCAAGAATCATTGTTCTCGGTCTGGTACTCGTACGGCTTGTATTCTTGCTTTTCAGCTTCGAAAGAAATGTGTCGGTCGTCGAAATCCTCGAGCAGGCCCATGCTAGGCGAGACTTCGCGGAGCGCAACCTGGAGGGGGCGTTTGTTAGGGGGGTCGGCGGCAGGCACTGGACGCCCTGTTGGCCAGTGCTGGAGCTAGCGGACGGAGGATCGGGGTGAGAGCAGCGCCGAGGGCTGCTCTGGAACTGATTGTCTATGCACACGAGGACGGTCAGCTCCGGAAGCGAGAATGCGCAAGATTTCAGTGCTCTGCGAGACAGCGCGTGCGATTGAAGCTCTGGGCGCGAGGTGAGGGGATAGAAGGGGAGAAAAGAGGAGGAAGGGCCAAGGGACGGCGGCGTAAAGTAAAAATCTCCAGGCTCTGCTGCTATCGGCGTGGGCGCCGTCGGTATGCTTTATCGCTGCAGACGGAACTAGCGGGCTGGTGGGGTGCATTTCCCTCTGAGCGTCTGACGGGGGGACAAAAAGGCGCCGTCAGCGCTGACACAGGACGCCCCATCGGGTGACCCGGGGGGCGCGGTGTCGAAGTCCAGAAAGTGCCGAGCGTCATGATTGCAGCACGACAATGCAGCATCTAGCAGCGGCGTCGTCTGCAAAGGTTCCAATTGCGAAGCGGCCGGGACCATTGATGGGCAGCGCGTCTGCAGTCGCAGAGAGGTTGAAGCAGGCAGCATTCTCCCCGTCTTTTTTGTCCCCCCCACTGCCAGATGACAATCCCGCCGATAAGATTGGCTCTCGTCCCGCGACGGTCCCACGTCGCGCACGACTCAAGCTCACCGAACTCTAGCTGCCCGTCTCACGCCCGCGACCGGCCCAAGACCGAGGCTCGGAGGTTGCGCAGCTAAAGACGACTTGCTCGGCGTCGAGCGCGACACTGTGGTTCCTGAGCTCTCGCGTGCAGTGTGGTGCGCACAGGCGGCGGCGGGCGGCGGACAGCAGCCTTGGGGAGCCTTGGGGAGCCCTGCATATGCCTGTCGCGCCCGTCGAATAGGAAGAGGGGCGCCGGCGGCGGCATGGTCGTATCTGGCAATGACGGCGGGCACTGCGTCATGCTGCGTTGGGTCTCTGGCCAATGCACGAGGCCCCGCCCGCGAATGGCGGCGGCTGCGAATTGAGGCGCATCCCCGCCAACCACGCCAACCCTGCAAACCCTGCCGCTGCTGATGGCCATGGGCGCGAGGTGGGCTGGGCGTGGGCGGCGCCGGCACCGGGGACGCAGGTGCCACCGAGCACATGCTTTTGTGGCCTTTCTGGGCGTGGCCTTTTTGGGTGTGAAAGCATGGCGGCACGGCGTGGCTTCGTCTGCCGCGCGCGGTCGTAGTCGCGGTCGCGGTCGGTTGCGCCTGCCTCGTCCAACGCCGCGAGGCGCCTCGGATTGCTGCCTTCTTTTCGTGGCCTTGGGTTGCCTGGTTTTTTTGTTTTTTTTTGAACGCAGAGGAAATTCTCGCTTCGTCGCATCCTTGTCCGTGATGGCCAGCTGAATGTCGTCCAAGCGGAGGAATTGTTGTCGTGTCTTTGCCGGTTCACCAGCCATTGTCCTCGAGCGTCGGCTCTCGCCCGCACCCCGTCCGGTGGCCACGCAGCGACAGCATCTTGGGTCCGGGAGGAGCGGCGACGGCAGCAGAGCCATGAGCTGAAACTCAATTGTCGAGTCCGGGTCGGCGGCGAATGCAAACAAGGCAGGGAAACGCAACACGCATGGTGCAAACAGAAATACTTTTTTTTATTAATCATGCTCAGCAACTTACCAGGTGGGTGATTTTGGTTTGCACGGCTTGACAAGACGATGGGTTTCCAGGCGGCTCGCTGCAGGGCAAAAGAGCAAGTGAGCAAGAGATCCAAAGGAGAGAAAGCCCGGTCAAGAGGAAGAGGAGGGTGGGAGGCGACACTGCTCGCCTTTTATTGCGGAATGGATGGATGGGTGAACGGATGGATGGATGGATGGGATGGGGTACGGGCATTGAATGAGATGGAACGACTCTCCGGCCTCGCCCTGCTCTGGACCCCCGGCCGCAGCCCTCGCCTCGCACCACCCGCCGTCGCTCGAGTCGAGTCGAGCCCACACGTCCCCGAAACTCACGGCGGCGGCCCTGCCAAGCCCAAGGCGAGAAACCCCGGCGGCAGGGAAGACGCGGACGCTCCCACGCACACACACGCCGACTTCGTACAGCGCACAAAAAAATAGTTGCTATCGAACGACGTGTCTAGCCCCCACCAGCGGCTATTTGTGTTGCCGGGGTCTGTGTTAGCTGCGACCGACCGGTGGGGAAGCCGGGATCATCGCTGAGATTGAGGCGGCGACGGCCCTACGGAGTCCATCCATGGCGTCCCTTCTCCTCGGTCCTGGCTTGCTGGACTGGTTGGCGCACCGCGAGCATGGCACCGACGCTGGACGCATCCACTTCCCGGACGCCCCCCAGAAGCACATGTCAGAAAACACCGCACGTCGAGCAACTGTCCCGCCTGCTTGGGCACAGCGCAGCCACCGTATAGGACGGCCTCGTTCCGATGCGGAGGGATGAGTGAGACGGCAGCGTCTGCCTGATGCTCTCATGGGCATGGGCGGCCGTCGCCGCGTCTCAGCCCGCCGATGCCGCATGCGAAAATGGACCGTCCAATGCCCCTCTCCCCTCGTCGTCGCCAATCCCGATGAATCACAATGCAGCCTCCCCAAGATCACAACACCGAACCCCCCACACGCCGTCCAGCGCTGTGTCGCAGAGGAACGGTCGCCATCGCCAGGGCACCGGTTGGGGCCCTGAACTTATTGATTCCCTTCTGGGAGATGCAGCGCTGTTTTGCGGTCGCCTTTGCCGAGATCTTACCAGATGTCTGCAGGCCCGTACGTAATAGTCTGGGAAATGCCGGTCGTATTCTCCGTTCTTGCCTATTTGGTGGTTCATGGGGGTTCTCATTACCCCCGAATTACCCCCTCAAAACTGCTGCATTACCCCTACAAAACGTCGCGATTACCCCCTCGAAACCCCAAAATTACCCTCTGATTACGCTCTGGAAATCTACCCCGGACGCTTAACGGGACCCGCGACGGGCGGCTGACGAGCTCAGGCCATGGGAAACTCGGCGCTTCCGCACGGGCGCGCGGCGGGTTGGCGGGTTGGCGGGGAACCTCGTTCGTCTCGACGGGTGCGCATTACGGAGCAACCATTTCCTTGGTCGTGCCGACTAACCACTCGTCGATCTCGCAGCGGCAGAACAGCCTCGCTGTTAAGGCCGAGAGGCCCGAGGTACCTGCACAGCGCCCTGGTCTCATTGTGGCCGTCTCTGCCGCATTGTCGGACCTAGAGGTCGCTAATACCTATCTGCAGTATCACGACGGCAAAAGAGGTTGCTACAAGAGTTGTGTAAGAGAAATCTGGCGCCAGACAGGCCGAATCCGGGAGCAGGACCCCACACCTCACTGCAAGGATCTGGCCAGCCGTCGCGAGGGTGGAACGCGCCACCGAGACACAAGGAAACGTTAAACTGGCCCTGACTTGGGGAGGGTGGCCAGAGCTCGGAGCTGTGCTGCCAATCAGCACGGCGGATTTCCAAGCCTTGCGCGCCGATGTCGCGCCCAGCCGGCCGACCCTGAGAGATCCACGCTGCTTTGGACGAGGACCCTTGCAGGCCCCAAGTCGGTGTCGTCACTGGGGCGCGGGGGACGGTGCAAATCAACAGAAGCCGACGGGGTCGAGGTGGTATTGTTTCCATCCCTTTTGCCACCCCAGCAGGCGCTGCCTGGAGGCCCAGGAAGGACCGAGGAGAGGACAAGAGCCGACGACCCTGGTGGTTGTGGGCCTGAGCCTGAGAGGCTCGTTATGGCCACTGTTCGAGCGGGAGCAACACGCGGGAGTCGCATGCTCGGGCGTCTACAAGTACAGGTAGCGAGGACGAGCTACCGCCCTCTCATGCTCTCAGGGGCTCCCGAAACACAGAGGGGTGCGCGGCGAACATGGTACTCTCTCACGAAGCCGGGCTTGCGGGCCTTCGGGCCTGTCAAGAAAACGGACGCTCGCGGCTCATGTGGAACCTGGGCCGCGAATCAATCTAAAAGGCGACACGCTGTCGGACGTGAGCTGGGCCAATGGCACGTGTGGCCATTTCCATGGTCGCACAGCGCGGCACGACCTTGCGAGACCCAGCCTCGTCGGTGGTGTTGCTGCGCACTTCAGCAGATGCCACGGCACTGTTTCCAGGCTCTCGGGCAGCCTTTCGAGTGTCCAGTCTGCTCTTGTCAAAAGATTCGACACCAGAAAACTGGCGGCGTGGGCCAATCATGGCGTGGGTCACAGCGCTAGATGCTTATCTCGCGCCAGACGTGACGTCCGGCCCGTTTGGCTGCGCTGCATCTCGACTTCTCAACGCTAGTGGCTCGTGGCCACCGGCAATCTCGCCGCGGGAGGACAGGGGCAGCGCATGCTCGGCGATGGAGATTTCTGATGCGAGACACCCCGTTCCTCCGCGCTCGGCGGCACTCGCTTATTGTTACTATTACCACGCCTGCCCGCTGCTGCGCGCAAGACGTCATGGCCCGCTGGGGCGGCACGCCTGTGTGAGGTGCAGCGGCAGGGGCGGTCGTTGCCTGGACGTGGCATATGCATCCGACGAACTGGTCCGCGCTGTCACAGTCGAGCGAGTTGCCTCGAGGCTGCCGCTCCGTGGAGTTGATACGCCCGGTCGCTTGCCCCCCAAAACTGGGCAGAGCCACGGCGACATCTGCCTGCCAGGCCCGTTGATGGGTTCAGGAACAGCTCAGTCGCAAATCGGGAGCCTCGATTAGAAATGTCTCTTTCCAACCGCGGCCACATTCAAAGACCCAGTCCGCAAGTTAGCCCGGGAGCGAGCTTACTCGTAAGGGGGCCGATGGGCCGGCCGAGGTCGGCCGAAGCAATGAGACTTGCGTCTTTTGCGAAGCCGACGCCAAGTTGATGGAGTCTCATACGGGAAATCCCGGCAGACACGACAGGACCAACGCTCCCCTGGCTCAGTCTGCGGGTACCTGACCAGCAATGGGACCATTTCTGCCCAGAGTGGTCCTTGGCGTTTCTGCACCGCCAGGCTGTCAAGACGACAAGCGAACATTGGTCCGCAGAGTGTATGTGGCCAGGTGTCTGGCGGCATTTGCACAGCAGGAACCCTCTGTGGCTATTCAAGAATTCTGGCGACCTCTAGCAGTGAGGAGACTTGATTCTACAGTGTCGCTTGCATGAGAACAAGGCTCGTTGCTCCCAGTACCAAAGTCCAGCTGGCGCTGCCAGACAGCTGCGACTGCCCGTCCCGAATTTTCCCGACCGATGTTTCAATACGGTGGTGGTGGGTTCACCTGCTGCCAAATTGTTTGTGCGGTGCCACCGCGCTGCAGGTCTGACTTGGACTTGGCGGCACGGCACGACGGCCGCTGAGAGCTTCTTAATTTTCGTATTCGCACATTTTACACGGGTCCGCATAACGGCTGTGTAAATGCTGTGAGCAGGAAGACACCAGCTTGGCGATGTGGACAGTTTTGTGGGTGTGCAGGGTAAGCGAAACGTGCAATCCCTACTGCATATTAGACCGGGCTGTGCTTGAGTTGCAGCCAGTCCTGATGTGGCAGGGTCTTAAATATTTCGAGTATTGAATAAGCGGTCTGCACAGGAGTGCTAGCAGAGTATGGGTACGGTGAACCCAGTCTTAAGGCGTTGTGTTCTAGAAATGGCGATGCGTCGACGGCTGTCGCAGACAATCGTGGGGCACGCGTCACGCTGGCCTCGACCTGTCGTGGCCCTGGGTCATCCTCCCGCTCAACTGGACTCATATCAGCTCAATGCCACCAGTCTACGAGGTACCGGGTATGTTTGTTTAACATTTAATGGGTACTACTTCATGCAGTAAGGAATCACGGTCGCATATTCAGGCTCGTGGTTCCCAAGACTCAACGCTCAAATTCTCGTACATACATACATGGAGATATTGCGTGTCGTGATGTTGAATCACGACGGCATATGGCTGCTGTGTACCGTTCCGAACACCCTTGCTTGTGTCTCCGTCTCCGTCTCCGTCGTCCTTGGCCAGCGCCACGTTACTCTATAGCCATGTTCCAAGGTGCTCATCGCCGACTCCAAATGTAGGTGGGTGGCAGTACAACTGCGCCGTGACGTGCAAGTCAGAGGTGTCATAAACCCCAACGCTAGCGAGCCCGTTTCTCTTCCCAACAAACCCCTCGTGCTTGGGTAATTGGAGCTGTCTCCCCGGCCGCGACGCTGTCTCACGCTTAAGTGTGGACTCCCTCCATAGGACCAGCTGCATGATCCGCCGCATGACCGGGAACTGGGTCTCCCCCTGGGGCTCCCACTGAGCCTCCCGTCGGGCCTCCCACTGAGCCTCCCGTCGGGACTCCCGCTGCGCCTCCCGGAGGGACTGCCGCTGGGCAGACGGCGGTGGCCGAAGGTGGCCTCCAGGTGCAGTCAGCGCCCTCGGTGCACTGTGAAGTTGGAGATGTCAGCATCGAAAAGGCGCGCTGCTTCGTGTGGGAAAAGGGCCGTGAGCGGGGCGGCACTTACCTGGTTGTTGAGCCCGCACGGGAAGTTGGAGATCCCGCCCTTCTTGCTCGTCTTGTTCAGAAGTGGGATGGAATCGTTCGCGACCTCACAGTGGAAAATATTGGTCCCAAGCTTGTTCTGCATCGTGGCCTTGCCCCTCCTGCATTTCTGATGACGGGAAGAGAGAACGTCAGCGGTTTCTAGGTTGTGTTTTGCGGTTTTACGCGATACGTACTCCTGGGTAATCTCTGATGGGGAGGCCGCTAGGGATGTATTTGCCAATGTTGGGGATGCCGGTAGGGACTGGCAACGCTTGGTTCGCCGGGGGCACGGCGAGGGCGACGTGGGAGAGGGCGAAGGGCAGAAGGAGCTGGAGCTTCATTTTGTCGATGAGTATGGCAAGGCCGAGTAAATAGTTGGTGAATTGGTGTGCAATGTGGATGAGGAGATAAAGGCTGCTGATGGTAGTTGTCGAGGAGAGCTGGTCGACTCGGAGTCTTAAGTACCCCAGTGAAGAATATGACGATGCTAAAAGAGGACTTGGGTAACATGTATCAAGTAAAACGTATCAAATTCTGAGGATTGGCAACATCGTGGCCAGGACCGGGGCTATGAGGCGCGCACCGACGTGCCGGTGTCGATTCTGAAGCAGCATAGCCTGCGCAAGAGCCACGGGAGTCTAGACTTGACATCAGGGGGGTACCCCACAGTCGGTGCACAGCTTGTGAATATGCGATCTGATACGATTTCAAGCTTAAAAGCAATGATACAGTACGCACATATGAATTGACCCTGTCGCGTGCCGGATGACGACGCGGAGCCTCAGACGGAGCATCGTGGAGTGTCCTGTAGACGTGCGGCTTGGTGGTCCAGGCCCTGCCGGTTCTCACCTTTGCCGGAGCGCACGCATTCCATGCCGACTACGTATTGCGGTCCCAGCATACCCCTGCTACAAGCTGTCAAAAACTCGCCTAAAAGAAAAGGCTTTTGCCAATATCATGCGGGTTTCGGCAATACTTGGTACTTTGTACGTACAACGCCGGCTTGGCTCGCGGCTGTTAGGCGCGGGAGCGGCAACAGCCGCCGCATCGGGGGGCCACTAAAGGTAGGCAGTCCAGGTACCGGGTGGGCCGTGGAGGGGCATGTTTACGTACGAGCATCCACGTCCAGGAAACAACCGACGAAGCTTGCCCGTCACGGCTCGCCCTGCAGCTTCGCCGTCTCCTTCTCGAAGCTCCTGTCTGGCGCCCCGCACGAGCAGCATCGCGGTGCACACCGTAACGCGCGGCCATGTTTGCGACGCTGCCAGACTTCACGCCCCGAGACGTAAGTATCGCGCTGGAAGCCGTGCGCAGCCACGCCGCCGCCCTGATCCACGAAGATGAAGCTGACGGCGGACACTCAAACAGTCACACTCTCTGTGGTACACGTCGTCGCGGGCACCGGTTCCCTCCCACGGGCTCTACGACGCCCACCACGCGGACCACCACCACAACAATCACCACCATGCGGGCAACGGCCACGGGGCGGCGGCGGCGGCGGCCGGGGGCCACCACGCGCGCTCGCAGCGCGGCCACGTCATGGAGCGCACCGCCCTGGCGCGCCTCGCCGCCGACGAGCAGTACATGCACCGCCGGAGGCTGAATGTGCAGAACTTTGGCAGCGGCTGGCTGAAGCCCCCCGGCGTGCCCAAGACGCTGCACCAGATGCGCGAGGAGAAGCGCGAGCAGGAGGAGCACCAGGAGGCGCTGCGCCGCGAGCAGCTTGCCCAGGAGCTCGCCGAGGCCGAGGCCGCGGGCATGCCCGAGGACAACATGATGGACGACGTGCAGCTCGACGGCGCGCAGGACCTTGATGACGACATACCGGACGCTGACGCTGATGACCACTTTGACATGGGCAGCGACGATGAGGACGAAGAGGACGAGGATGAGGATGACGAGGGTGACGAGGAGGACGAGGGCGTCGGTGGGGACGCGAATGGCGACGACGACGAGGCCCTGCGCGAGGAGAGGCAAAACGACCTCATGGCCGCGCGCATGCGCATGGCCGACGACGCGTTCCGCGAGGCCCTCGTGCGCGGCGACACGGACGCCGACGAGCTCTACGTCGGCGACGAGATCGACCCGGAGGAGGAGGAGGAGCACGGCCACATGCTCGAGGAGGACGACTTTGCGAGCCACCTGGCCCCCGGCGGGTCCGCCGACGACGACGGCATGGGGGCGGACCTGGACGACGACATTCCCGAGGCAGAGAGCGGGGGCTACGAGCACACCGACTCTGAGGCGGAGCTTAGCAGCAGCAGCGGCGGTGGTGGCGGCGGCGGTGGAGGTCCCTACGATGATGACGATGACGACGATGACGAGGAGGGGGATGAGGATGAGGATGAGGGCGACGATGATGACCACGACATTGGCTTCGCGCCCCGGGCGGCGGCCCTGGGTCCCCCGCAATCGCCTACCCTGCGCGGGAGGGCGAGCCTCGCGGCGCCGCGCGCGAGCATGGACCTGAGCAACCTGCTGTCCCAGGACGAGAGCAGCTTCATGGACAGCAGCCCCGCGGCAGGGCGGCGTGCCCGACACGGGTGACGCAGCGCGCCAACTCCCACTACCACCCCGCTTGCTCTCTTCTCTCTCTCTCTCTCTCTCTACGAGAGTACACTCTCCCACCAACCACCCTCTTGGCCGCTGAGGCACACGCCGAGACGCACCCGTGAGCATCATGATACCCACGCCCCCTTCTTACCACCACCTCTCCCTGGCGCAGCCCTCCGCCGAGCCGTAGATAGTCACCTCGCACCGCACGTCCACAACGGCCGTGAGACGAACAGGGACCTCACGACCCCATGGCGAAGCTCACTTGCCAGACGACTACTAGGTAGACTCACTCGGCCGAAGGTGCACGCACAGCTCAGCATCACCGCATCCATTCGTCCTGTATTAAGTATATATGGCTACCAGGAAAAACAAACAAACACTGGAAACAGCACCCCCCCTCCCGGCGGAGGGATGAGGAAGAACCTGTGAAAAGTAGTCATTTCATTCGCCGTGTTTGCGCGTGCGTGCGTGCGTGTTTGCCTGTCATCCTCCCCCCCCTATAGCCTAGGGGGGTTCATGTTTGACTTCCCTCGGTACTCATTCTTCTTTTTAATGATACCCTCCCACGATGCAGAATAAACCAAAGGCCCGACAAGAAAAACAACGCCTGTCCGTATGCAGCAAGAACCAAAAAGAGAAAAAGACAAAGACACAATGCATGTATGAGTCCGCCACGGGGTGTATACGCAACGCCTCCCGTGTCCGCTTTGGGTGGGGGTTGGGTTTTGCGCAGAGGCATGGTCCCCTATCCGAGCGATTTCACCGTCCTGGATTTTGGAGCTGGGTATACCACCTCTCTCCCGCTTGCCCACCCAGCTCCGTACGCTCTCTGATGGCCGGCCCTTCAACAGAGCAACGTAAGAAGCGTCATGTCGTCGTACGCGTTGTTGGATTCTTCTCGCGCTCCGCCTGCCGGGTGGTGAGTGTCGGTGGTGTGGTTCGGCCCGGGGCGGGTGAAGCGGGGGCGGGGGGGGGGGGGGGGGGGGGGGGGGGGCGTGTCCGCTCAGATCGACAATCAAAACAGCCAGACGTAGAAGAAGAGCATGGCGACGGCCGCAAAGAAGAGCAGCCAGACCCTCCAGCCGACGCCCGTGCGCTCCGCCATGATGAGCATGCGGTTCATGGTGCCGCGCAGGCGCACGCGCGTCGAGTCGAACGAGTTGTTCATCTTCTCGGCGAGGGCCGAGGACTCGCGGATCTCGTCGCCAATGGCCACCGTCATCTGCGTGCGTTCGACTCAGTCAGCATCGCCCCCGTATGTGTGTCCTTGTGCAGCCCATTTTGTGACCTCTCCGTCTCTCTCTTTTGCGCGCGCTGCGTGTGTGTGCTAGCCAAGGGGGTGGGAGGAGGAGGTGGTGGTAGCGGTAGTGGGAATCCGGGCCGTCTGGGTGGCCCGTGTGTATATCTGTATGGATGTGCGTGTGTTCTTGATGCCCGAAGGGACACGGACACGGGCACGTCGCAAGGCAGAAACAAGGGAGGGAGGCCATGTCCCGCGGCCGAAACCGAACATCAAGGAGGTGGAGGAAAAGGAGAAGGGGGGAGGAGGAGGAGAGGGAGAACACGTACGTCCTTGAGCGTCTTCACCTTGCCCAGAATGCCCGCCACCTGCGCGTCGTTCTGGCTCTCCAGCTCGTTGAGCACCGCATCGCTATACTGGCCCCTGCGGTTCGGCGTCGCGGGCCTGAACCCGCTGCCGGGCCTGCTGCCCCCGCCGACGCCGTCCGCGCCGCCGCCGCCGTTGCCCGAGTATCCGTATCCGTAGCCGTAGCCGTAGCCGTTCGCCGCGGGGCTCGCCGTCGTGGTGCGCCGCGTCTTCGAGGGGTCGCCCGTGTAGCCCTCGAACAGGGCGCTGCGCGAGTCGCGCTGGTGCAGCGACGAGGCGCCGAATCTGGGGGGGAAAACAGCCGACGGTCAGCTCATCATCGCTCTTCTGGCGTCGCCGCCTGGCTCTTGCCGGTGTTCTGCTGCGCTGCCTGAGCTGCGCGCTGCTTGGGAACGAACGGCGCCGTCGCTGGAGGCAGGCCGGCAGGCAGAATACGAAAGGCGCGGAGTGCGGTTTCGGGCTCTCTCTTACCTCTGCGCCATGGTCGCGTCTTCGCCGCTTCAGCTCTCCCCCTACGCGGAGAACCCGTACAAGAAATGCCCCAGGTCGATGAACACGGGCTGAAGATGACAGTAAAAGCAGCACCCCAGGAAAATGAAACAAGGGAGCTAGCTGGCCTGCGGTCAAGGGAGACACCGGCGCCTCTCCTTTTCCATGGGGGTAGTCGTGTAGAAAAAAAAAGTGTAGGTAGGTAGGTAGGCCAAGGCAGGGTAGGGAAACGAAGCAGAAACGACAAGGGTTCGTTCGCCGTCAAGGTTTATTTGGCCGCGGACGGTAGGTCGGCTCTTCCCATTGTCGATTAGGTGTCTTCCCCGGGGCGCCGACCAGTGGCGTCAGCGCCCTGCAAGGTCCCATCGAATTGTTGGCCCGTCGCCGCTCCTGAAAACTGTACGTACCTACCTGCTGTACCGCGCCCCGCGTCCAATGACAGGGTGCCTCGAGGCTGAGTGTGCGAAACCGCCCTCGCGCGCGACAGTGAAGAGGGTGCCAATGGCGATGCGGACATCGGCTTTACCCCTTGCCGGTGATGCGATGGTTTCGCTCGCCTGCGCAGGGAGAGGAATTTTGTTCGCCTGAGTGTGAGCCCCCGCCTGGCCGCGACTCCGTCATCGCTGATCACATCGGACGACGACCAGCCCCCCTCACGCAAGCTCACGTTCAGTTCACGTTCACACAGTCACTCACTACGCACTCGCACAAAACAACCACGTGCCAATCTGCTCGCGTTGCTCTAGCTGCGATACCACATCTATGATATCCAGCACAGTATGTAACATGACGAACAGCAGCAGGCCCTCACCATCCCATGCGCCGTTTGTTGTTTGTGTGTTTATGGACCCCCAACGCAGACACTTGCCAGGCCCGCGACCACCGCGCCGTAACCAGCATTCTTTTTAAGCACGACTTACGTAGCTCGTAATGTCGTGCGGCCGCCCCAGATACCCCTGATGCAGACAATCGAAAAGGCTAGCTTAGCCCGTCATCTCGGTGTCGTCGGCGGGAGGCTCAAAGTCGTCGTCGTCCTCCTCGTCCTCGTCATCGGCGGGGTTCTCCTCGGCCGCCTTTGCGAAGTCGATCTTGGCGCCTCGGGTGCGGCGACCGCCCTCGACGATGTTGTTGAGGTCAATCTCCTCCATGCCGTCCTCATCGTCACCTACAGAAGCCATTGTCAGCAGTGTATTCTCGAGTCACGGCGCCCCCCATGCCGCGTGCGTCAGGTGTATTTACCACCAGCGTTCTGCATCATGTTAGCTTCACGGTTCACACTCTTGTGTCCGGCGCACGGAATCATACGTCTTCCTCGTCATCCTCCTCGTCGTCGTCATCATCCTCGTCCTCATCCTCGTCCATAGCGTGGTCCTGAGGAACGTCCTCGGCGACGGCCTTGCCCTTGCCCTTGCTCTCAGCAAAGGACTCCTCGCCCGAGGTGTTGGGGATGGTGGTGCCGTTCTCCGCCATGGTTGCTCGAGTTCGTAACGGTCGTTGAGTGCGCGCGTAGAGTTCAGTGACGTGGGGGGCGCGTTAAGGGAGGGAAACGCGAGGTCGGGGTTGCAGGTTGAAATGGAGGTGAGCTTTCGTGACCTTTGCCTGCGACGGGAGCTTCCAATGGGTCTTTTAAGAGGAGCGGCAGGTGCGCCGCGACGCCAAAAGCACAGCGGCTCGTGGTACGTAGCAACGAAGCTAGTCCCGATGTGAGCTAGCGCGGCGCTTCTGGGACTCATCACGTGACAGCTCCAGGACCGGTTGTCAAGCTTGAGACGTCGAGAGCTCCTTTGAGCTCGTTGATGCTCTGCTGGGTTGAGACTCGGATCGATGCCGCGGGATTGGAACGAAACATGAATGCAACCTGCGATGTGTGTCCCGACAGACACAGTTTCAGGGGAGGGAAAACATTGTTTACTACAGGGGATATCAAGGAAGGCCTTGGCCATTACCAGGTCACGTTAGGTAGCTCCTCACAGCAAGATCAGAAGAACAGGCACAATCGCCCGTGTATTTTCCTCTATTACTGGCCCATGCTCTATTTCTCGCCGCCGCCTCCGCTCATCGCGATAAACACCGCAATGCCAATCATCCACCAGTACCTGTCGCACGTAGTTAGCACGGGCCTTCGCCACACAAGAGCTCAGAGAAGACAAGGGAGGCCGTCCGTACTTTTGCAAAAACGTCTTCTCCTGCTCCGGCTCGACGGTCTTGCCCTCGCGCGACAGCACGACGGGCTTGTTGAGCGTCGGCTGCGCGCCGCGGGCCTGCGGAATCACCACGACCTGCGGGCCAAAGTCCCTCGTCTGGCCGGCGTCAATGGCCACGCCCTTGCACGACACGCTCACCACCTCGCCGCCGGCGCCGCCCGCAGCCGCCGTCGCGGCGTCCACCGTGACCACGATGTTGGGGCTGTACCCCTTGGCGAAGTTCTCGGCCGACGCGACCGTCGTGCCGGATATCCAGCTGCGCGACTTGGCGTCGTAGAGCCCGATGCGCACGAGCGCCGCCTCGTCGGGGATCTCGGGCGCGTCGTACGAGACGATGGACGAGGCTGATAGGGCGACCGTGTCGTAGGCGATTTCGGCGAGCGGCGCGGGCGGCGGGAGGGTTGAGGAGGAGGATGAGGGTGACGAGGGGATGGGCTGGATGTATATTTGTGCGGTGCGCGGGTCGGCGCGCACGGCGGCGGCGGCGCACAGCGCGGAGAGGACTGTCGTGATGCGCATTGTGCTGTGCGTGTGGGCGCGCGGGTGGTGCGGCGCTGGGGAGGTTCGAGATGGTTGAGCTCCTGATGGATGCTCGAGGTTCCAGGTTGACGACGTTGCACTCGCTGTGGCGGGCCGTGGGCGGTGGTGGCTGACGGTCCCAGCGATAGCTGGCGCGCACGTGCAGGGTTCCGCTGTTACGGAGCTCTGAGCCAACCTCCAAGTCGGTTGCAGAACCACTAATAAACCGCACATTGAAAGTGCCAACCAGAGACCTTATGAATGAAGCCTAGGCGTCTACGTATATTGATATAAAAGTTTGAATTCTTTTGACTCAATTGCTTCTCTGACATAGACCCCCAAATAAGTACAGTTGAAAGTTGAAACATCCAGCCTGGCCTGCGTCCAAGGCATGTCACCTGTAGCAACCAAATCCTCGAATGTACATGCATGCATACCTTGCTTGTGCCAAACATTGCAAGACCATAACGCCTTTCGTGTGCTGCTTCGCGGCGCTATATCGCCTCAATGCGCAGCCGCCGCGCTCTTTGTAGTACCCACAGCCGAAATGTCCGTCTCCATGGTGACTTCGAAATCATGATAAATGCCAACGCTCCAATGCTCCCAAAACCAGGCTCTCACGGCTTGCCCGAGAGCCAAGGATGCTGTCCGTCGTCGTGTCCTCCGCGATGTTATCCATGGGTATCATCGTTTCATGAGAATGAGTGTGCGCGAATCTGCTCAAGTCAAAACGCCGCCCCCGGCTACTCGCCTTCTCCGTCGTCGTCGTCCAGGTCTTCGTCTGACGACCCGTCCGACTCCAGCTCGTAGCCGGGCGTCCGCTCGACAAGGCCGCGGTAATACGCAACGAGAACCTCGGGGTTTGGCACGATCTTCCAGTCCACACGGTAGAGAAACTCGAGCTCCAACAGCTTGAGCTCGGCGACACGCACGCCGCCCACCCTGGCGTACGTCGTGTTGTTCCAAAACGAGTCTGACAGACCCTTGGCCGCGACCGTGGCCGCGGTAATGAGGAAACGGTGAACCGTCAACGTGTTGATGGTGAATTCCTGGTATAAGGCGCACAGGCGGTCAATGTAGTAGACCATGGCGAGCAGCAGCGGCGGCGTCAACGTGGCATGCTTCGCCAGCCGATGGAGATAGTCGCGGACCGAAATGCCCGGGGCAGTCCTATACGTATGCGCATCAGCACCTTATTTTGGCCGGGACCTTTTAAACATGCAAGGGACATACCTCGAGTGGAACCGCGTCAGGCCGCCGCTGGAGATGCGAATAGCGTCATTTGTCGCGATGAGCTCCGCCAGCATATGCGCAATCAGCTCGACCATGTCCTCCACTGCGCACAGTTCGTATCGTGTTGGCAAGATCTTTGGCGGCTGTTGGTCGGTACGGGGCCGCTTGGAGGTGTTGGACGCCTGCAGATCCTGCCCGGCCGGCAGCGTCGACGGTCCTGCGGGAGCCTGGGGCATTGCATGGCTGGCAGAGCCCCGTCGCTTGTTGGGGGACAACGCTTGTTGCGCCAGATCGACGGCGGTGCCTGCCGTAGCATCCTGAGCCGAGGAAGGGCCTTGATACGTGGTATTTTCGAGGAATTGAGATCGAGAGGCCGCTGGCGGCTTGTTCTGGTGGCCAAGCGGCGTGGTAGCACCTTGCTGGTGGCCGCCGGTATGGGGCCCTGCCGTGCCGTCTGCGACAGGGGCAGATGAGCCATCCGCGCGATTATGCAGCGGTGATCGGGTCAGGGCGCTGGACGAAGACGCGGCGACCAGCGACGTTCGACGGGCCTTGGGCGAAGACGGTGCGTGGCCACGCCGGAAGGCGGTAGGCGACGCGTTGGCCGAGCCGGCGAGGACAGGCGATGTGGTCAACATGGTCTCCGGCGCATCGTAGGAGTCGGTTGGTCGCGGGGTAATGGCGGAGGAGAGGCGGCCGCGGAGCGCGCTCCGGTTATATCATTAGCACGCGCGGCCCAAGCGGCGTGGTCGCGCGATAGCGATAGATGACCGCGCCACGAGAAGGAGAGGGTCCGGGTCGACGGCAAGAAGTGCGGCGACGAGAGCGACGACGACGATGCTGCAATGAGGTTTTCTGGCGCTGGACGAGAACGCTCACCGAACCGAGGGGGCGTCTTAACAGGCCAGGACTAAACGCCCCTCCTGGAGTCTGGGCGTGGCGGGATGGGAGGCGCCTGAGTGGTCGGAGGCGGCCGGGGAGCGGATCCAGCACACCCTCGCTGCTTTTTCGCCAGTCTGAGGCTGGCCTGTCAAGCCCGTCTTGCCGTGGGCGTGGGAAGCTGACGGTCTCGGGGGAGGGGCTCCGGCGATTCGCTGCTGGAGGGCAGGGCAGTCGGTGGTGGTGCCGTCGTGGTGGACGAGGCGGCGGCCGGTCAGATACGGCAATCCGCCAGTATCTTGGGTAGCGTCCCGACCTCAGAGTGCAGGCAGGGCGGCCCAGCAGTGGCAGCCGATTCGCGGTCGAGGGCTGGCCGGGTCAGGTACGAATGCGCCAAGGTTGCGGGTCGGTAAGAGAAGAAGCAAGACAGGCCAGCAGAGGAGCGAGGACGGGGCATTGATGAAGAGGAGAGAAAAGAGAGAGCCGGGAGGGAGACGGGAGGGGCTTGGCAGCGCGGTGCGGCAGGAGTAAGTTTTTTCTCTCTCGTCACACTGGAGCTCGAGGTCGAACCGGTCAGTCAGTCACCCTTCGGGCACCGCAGCAGTTGGCCCATGCTCTGGGGCCGGACGGAGACGCCGGACGGAGCGCGGTCTCAGGGCCCCGACGGATGGATGGATGCGCTTCAAAGGCTCCAGTTTCTGTTTCCCCCCCAGCAATTCGGAGTGGAGCTTCAGCGCTGCTTGACACGCGCCTGACCCGACCCGACGGCGACGGTGGATGGCGGATGGGTCGCGCGTGGAGCAAGAAGCCCGGGGACAGCGCGGCTCAGATACGGGCAGGACCGCAGGAGGCTCCATAGCTCTCTCTCTCCAGGCCGCGTACTTGTCGTCCCTGGGCATCGCCAGCATCATCATCGTCGCGGCCGTCGATGGCGACGAGACAAAAGAACGGCCGCCTCGCCAAGGCAGGCGTCGCCATCCTCGGCGTGGCACGCGGCCAAGAGCCCGAGCAAAGGCCAGGCGAGGGCTCGTTACCCCAGGGGGGCCACGGCGCGCCATTCAGAGTCGAGACAAGCGCCGCTGCACCCCGGACCGTCGACCCAGGCTTCAACTCGAGGCCCCGTGTCGTGGGTGGTCACCGATGGCAGATCAAGCCCCCTGGGTGGCCCAGAGGCGTCGGCGCCGAGTCGGGTGTCTTGGAGGCCCATCGTGGGAATTGTCGCGGTGTCGTGCTTGCTGTGCGGGTGCTGCGTGGCGCCGTGCGGTGCGCGTCGAAGGTGAGAACGGGGGCGAGTTGCAAGAGTCAATGTCGCGAGGCGGGCAGCAAATGCGCACTGGCCACGGGCCCTCGTGCTGCGAGACGGCGACCTGATTCGCACGCAGCCTCGACTGTCCCTGCAAGACAGCGGGGTGTGGGAATCTGCGATACTGAAACTGGACATGGCATTTGGACAGAGCACGTCCAGATCGATGAGCAGGACATCGACGACGGCACAGACGCAGGAAGGACAAAGCTTTCAAGCGGCAGTATGGATGCTGCTCAATGGCGCGTAGATGGACGCTCAAACCCCTGGCGCCTTCCACCGCAATCGGCCACCTTCACGCCCCCAAGCGGACCAGCGAAGTTGGGAGGTAGAGCACTGGGCAGGCTGCCATGGAATGGGGCGCTATGCTCACCCTGATGCTTCGTTCCCTGGGCCCTGAACGACAGGCACAAAAACTTGGAGGGCATTGATCTTCAAATACACAGCAGCCCAGCACCTCTAAACCAGCTCTCACACGGCTGTATGTGATCACAACCGTTGTTGTATCCATCAACGCTCAGCTCCTGGCCACGAAATTGCGGTCTCTGTCCTGGAGCATCGCGTCCCCCTGTCGTCCATGTTGGCCGCCCCCGCATGGGTGGGCCGTGCTCAGGCGTTTGCTAAACCAGATCTGAGAGGGTGGACCTCCACTACAATTTGCCAAATGGGTAACTGGCCTCACTTCACTCCAAGTCCTCTGTTCGTGCGATGTCATCGCTATCAGAGCGCACGCGCTGGTGTCCCCCGGAAAAGAGCCCAGTGCTGGCTGCTTTCGAGGAAAGATGTCGAAAGGCAAAGCAGCAGCCATTCCTCGATGAGACATTGATGGACGAGCGCGAGATCGCTTGCTCCTGGTCAGACTTCAAGCGACCTTTGCTGAGGCGGTATAATCTACAAGGCAGCCTGATCTTCATCGACGTCGTCGGCTATGGGGTAGATGGCATCGTGTGGAGAGTGGAAGTCGGCTGTCGCATTATGGCACTCAAAGTGGTAAGTTCTACGCTACGTTCTATCGCAACTGTTAGCTGACGTTGGAAAGTTCTGGGACAATGAGGCCCCGGAAAAGGCGACGCAGTATTGGGCACTGCAACGGGAGTGCCAGAATGCCTCTCTCCTGCAGATGATCCAATTCGTAACCGAGAATTATCCTGACTCAATCTGGCTGAAGCCGAACCCGAGAACATTTCCCGATGCCGTACGCAATCTATACGCATTTTCTGACGAGGGCCGTCGGCAAAAACGGTTTCGAGACGTGCCAGGCGCCATCAATCATACTAATACTCCACGAATGAAGAAATGCTTCGGGTGGACGACCGTGAGGGGCGAGGACCTCTGCGCCTTGCACCGAAATGCGCGGCTCCCGAGAGTAAAGATCGATGGCCTTACGCGTGGAATATCACCGACCGAATCGTACCACGCCATCCTTTACGAATTCGTACCTGATAATTCCGGCGTTCTCTCTACAGACGCTGTGCAATCCCAGTTAGACTTCTTTTGGCTCACTGGATTCTGCCTGACACCCCTGCGTTCGGAGAACTGGAAGGCACCGGGCGTTTTGATGGATCTGGCTGATCTCATCTGTCCCTGGCATGCCGGATGGTTCTCCTCTAAATACAAGAGACGACAGGCAGAAGAGATAACACAAAGCCCTGGCTGTTCATAACAGCACTTCGCTCGGACAAGCCGTCTTGAGATCAACGAGCGACTACCGCTTGTGTCTCTCTCTTCGATTCTACGCGTCTCCTTGCCGTTGTTGTTGCCAATACCCGTGCTGCGCGTGTCAGTGCTGAAAGAAAGTGAGTGCTCGGTGGCATTCGCTTTCGTCGCCAGCCGCTGCCGATGCCGCCTGGCCCAATGCGTAGTGGGGCGTTGCCGCGGCCCGCCTTTCGCTCGATTCGGCGACCCCAACAGCTGGCCGGCCCGCGATAAGATAAGGGAGCCCGGGCCTGCCTAGCGCAGCAGCCCGGAGCTTGAGAGCAGCACCAACTGGCGCCTAAGTTACCAGTTGCCTGCACCCTGCCCGCGCCCAGTGACCGAGTGCCAGCGCTCCAGCGCCTGCCGGAAGCCTGGACACGTGCCTCGCCCACCCCCGTCGAGTGCGCTCCGTCCACCTGCCTGATGCATCGTCATTGACGCCAGATCCGACCGCAGCTCAACCTCACGCCATCACGACGTGAGCCGCCTTTCGGCATCACAACCGCAGCCCTTGAGATACCGCCTTCTGCGCCCGGCCCTGTCCTCCAACAACGCCTCCCTTCTCCGAACTCGTCCGATTGAGCAGTCCCGGCGCATGGGACACGGCTCCAGACGCGGCTTCCCGGCCTCCGCATTGCGCGCTTCATTCATGGTGCCCCGGAGCTGGTGTCGATAGCTCCCTCAGCGCCCAGACGCCTCACGATCCTGCATCCGCCCGAGCCGCCTCCATGGCGCGCCCCCAGAGCTCCCCCATCCTGGCCCAGCTGCGAAGCGCCAAGACGTACCCGGAGCAGACGGCTGCCCTGCAGGCTCTCAAGAATGAGATCGTCGGCCACATACAAAAGAAGGAGGCGTGGATCGGCTTTGGGGTTCTCGAGCCCATCGTCCTGACCCTCTCCGCCAGCCGGTCGCCAGCGAAACCGAACGGAAAGGACGCCCGAACCCAGCTGGTTTCGCGACCCCTGTCGGACGAGGATAGCGTCAAACTCCAAGCGCTACAGCTCGTCGCCAGCTTCGCCAACGGTAAGCATCCCCCGCGCTCTCACAGATTGAACTGGCTGACACAGGACTTTAGGCGGACCGGCTTTCCTCGCCCCTGTCCATGCCGCCGGCGTGGTGCCCGCCATCCTGGCCAACACGTGCCCTCTCTCGAACCCGCCACAGCTCGTCGTCGCCGCCCTCAGAGCGTTGACAGACATTGCCGATGCCGCCGCCCTGGCGCAGCCGTCGTCGCCTCTCGACACGTCTTCCCTCGCCGATAATGTCTTTTCACCTCAGAACATGGAGGCACTCAACGTGATGCTCTCCATATCCTCGCCCAAACACATGCTCCAATCGCAGGTCAACCTCGCGTCTGGCCTGATCAGCCGGCTATGCCGGGAGGAGAAGCACCAGCATGCCCTCACCACAGCGGGGGTCTTGGACTCGCTCGCCACGCAGCTAGCAAGATTCGCCGTGCGCGACGGTCTTGTGGTCCCCGGTGCCGAAGAGCATGCCTACGCCGACGGCCTCTACGAAGTGTTTCCCGAGCCGGCCAGCGCAAACGCCAAGATAGGGCCCATTCTCGAAGCAATCGCCGCCATACTCGGGGACTCCAAATATCGCTCCAATCGTCTCGTATACTCCCCCTCCCTGATGGCAGTGTTCCCCAGTGTCAAGTTCGAAACTGCAGAGAGCTATGGGCCCCAACAGGCCGCCGCCCTAACAGCCATGGACTACATTCTACCTTCGATGCCTGTCACGGGGACAAGAAACCAATCGGGGCCTCAGTCTTCTTTTCCAACACCAGACAGATCCGATTCGAGAACATCCAGCCGCGCATCGCTGAGCAGGTTTAGTTCCGCCGCCGTGTGGGACTCGCCGCGCAATCAGTCGTCCGGGAACGGCAGTGATACTGCAACCGAGGACATTGAAAGCCCACTAATCCCCTGGCTGATTCATTTGTCGCGCACGCTCGCCGAGTATGACCGCCTGATGGCGGCCGCGGTGATTGCCGCCTTGTTCAAGGCCGGCCTCGGCAGAAAGGCAACAAGAGAGACAAGCATTGGCTTTCTCGTGGTACCCATCCTCGTCGGCATGGTCGAGAGAAACGACAAGGACGGTGCCGAGTTAGAAGCGCCTGTCAACGTCACACAGCAGCTCATTCTCGAAACCGCTCCGGCTGTGCTCGCGCGCCTGATCACAGACAGCGAATTCCTCCAGAAGGCGGCATACGATTGCGATGCCGTCAAGGTACTCACCAAGCTCTTGAGGCGCGCTTACCAGCCCGTCCCTGAGATCGACCAGCCCAAGTACTGGTCGCCCCAGTCAGACACGGGTATGGATGACGAAAGCACGCCGGCAATGGCGCAGCTGGGAGCCAAGGGCCAGAACCCGCTGCTCGCTCACCGGATGAAGCTTCGCGAGGTGTCGCTCAGGGCCATCGGCGCCTTGGCCGCAGGCAAGGAGGACTACAGAAAAGCGTTTGTGGCAGAGGATTTTGTGCCCTACGTTGTCGAGTCTCTCTGCGAGTTCCCCAGGAAGCCCAAGCAGGTCAAGGAACGATCCAAAGATAAGCAGGGCGCAGACGCTGGTCGCAAGGGCCCATCACCGGCGTACGGCAGCAACCCTGTGTCCGTCATCATCGCGGCGTGCCACGTGGTGCGCATGCTGGCCCGCTCGGTGAGCGTTTTGCGCACTGCGCTGGTCGACTATGGCGTCGCTCTACCCATCTTTCAGTTTATGACTCACCGTGATGTCAATGTCCAGATCGCCGCGACTGCCACCGTCATCAACCTGGTGGTGGAAGTCAGCCCTGTGCGCGAGGTAAGCGGAAGCGGCCCCAACCTAATAATGAAGAGAAGGGCGGCTAAACTATATCAGCTTCTCACTGAGAGTGGTGTCATGAAAGTTCTCTGCGAGCATGCCCACTCGGATAATCCGGCACTGCGACTCAACGCCCTATGGGCACTCAAGCATCTTGTGGATGCGGTCGGGCCGGAGCTGAAGAAGGCGTGCCTCCAGCAGCTCGAGCCTGGCTGGCTTGTACAACTGATCTGTGACGATACGCAAGACACGGCTCTTTACAACTCTCGGCTGAAGGAGGCGGCTGGCGATGACTTTGACGAAGACATGGATATGCAGCCACTCGACGAGCCCCTGCGCTGGCTGTACGGCAGCAACGGCTCCATCCGCGAGCTGGACGCGTCGCGATCAACGAAGTTACGGCAGGCCGAGGACAAACTCTCGGCAATCCGCGAAGCCGAGTTGAACCCCATGCGACGCGCCCGCAACGACGACATTGCCATCCAGGAGCAGGGTCTGGACTTTATCCGCAACCTGATCGGGCGACCCGAATCCGGGGCGTCGTCGGAAACACCCAGCGAGACGACGGAGATGATAGACTACCTCTTCACAGAGCTTGGCCAAGATCGACTGTTTGAGATTCTGGCATCCAAGTTGAGATCGAGGATGCTGCACCCATTCTCACGGCGGACATCGACGTCGGGCCGGGAGCAGCGGGTGCTGCACCCGCAAGCCAAGATTATCGTTGCGGTCATTTACATACTCGTGCACATGGCGGCCAGCATCCCTCGACACCGACAGCTGGTCATCGCTCAGACGGAACTACTGAAGCTGCTGGCCCAGCAAGCGAGCAGCAAGGATCGAGAAGTCCGAGTGGCCCTGTGTCACCTCGTTATTAACCTGACGTGGCAGGAGGACGATGCCGAGGCGCAGCAGTGCGCGGCGAGGGCGGCGGAGCTCAAGCGGCTCGGCTTCCACTCCAAGATGGAGTCCCTCAAGCTCCAGGATAGGGACCTGGACGTGCGAGAGAGGGCCAAGACCGCGGCGTGGCAGATTGAGCAGGCGACTTACTAGGAGCGTGCAGGCCTCGGACGCCCGCCCAGGCTGAGGAGGTGGCAGTCGGTGACGCAGTGACGAGGCGGTCGCCTCGTGTACATGTATGGTTACGATGAGGAGTGTAAAAACATGTCATGAGTAGTGCCGCTTATGTTGTATGTCTTTTCCAGCAACACTGGTTCTGCTCTTGCCCTTGCTATCTTTGCAAACGTCCCTTTGTGGGATATCGTGCCCATCATCGTGCCCATCGAACGAATAAGGGGGTTTGGGTTCTTTGAAGTTATCAAAGGAGTCGTCGATCTACGACGAGCAGTTGTCCCAGAGGTGTTGTCCACGCCGGACGGGACGCCATGCGCGGCCCGAGTCCATACTCTGAAAAGAGTTGGTGTACTGCATTGCCAGTGCCATTTGTAACATAACGGTCGACTGCCATCAAATGGCATGACCCCGGAATGTCCGACCTAGAGCTTCACCAACATGCCACGGCTCGGCTCTACACCATGACAATCACATACACAGCTCCGGGGCTGGCGATGCCAACTGCTTCCCGAGATAGATTTTGCCAGTTGGTATGTTACTCTCCCGTCTCGGGAGATGGAAACATGAAAGGAAAACTGCCAAAGCCGGTCGAAGCCGGCCACCCGAGACCGCCCCCGCGCCGGGCCCGAAGCCCACGACCCTCTCCCGCCCGGCCTGCCATCCCACGTTCCGCGCGTCTCCAGAGGGGGGAGTGACTACGTACAAACTGGTGTGTGTGTGGTGTGCAAAACACGATGGCAACGGCCGCTAGTAATAGGTCTGGCAGTGAAGGCCGGAGGGTGGGCGGCGGCGTTCGACCCCCATTGTCTCGTTCAGCCGTGAGCCGCAGTGGCCGGTTAGGAATGTACGCCGCGTACTGAAATCTTAACGTGGGACGAAGAAGACACGGCGCCTTTCTCCCACGGCCCGGCCTGAGATACCACTAACTTAGTACACATGTATGTACCATGGACGTGCGCGCGTGCGTGCGCTAGGGGGAGCCGCCGCGGCGGAAGGCCACGCGATTGGGGATGGGGCAGCGTGGGGAGGAGGAGGGCGATGGGCATGTGTGTGTCTCGCGCTAGCTCACCGAGGTGTCTCCCGCCCTGCCTTGGGGTGCTTCGAAGCGGGACACAGAGGCGGGATATTCATATCGTACGGGCACTGGCGTGGGAGAGTCAGTCAGTTGAGTCCGGCCGAGTCGGGGACGGACTGTCACACTAGCATCCCATTCCCCGGGATGTACGGGTTCGTGGGGGGAAGTGCGAGAAACACGGGAGGCACGGGAGGGTGGATTATCAGTCAGTGTTTTGTTCCGTGGTGCTCCGCTCGCCGAGCGGGCATGCGGCGTGGCATGGCTCCCGGGCGTCTGATCCTTTCCTATGGCATTGAGACAAGCGTGGCCGGCGTTGGCGGCTTTGGGGTCTTGACAAATACGTACGTGGGCTTGTCTGACGGTCACTCACCTCGCCTTGTTCTGTCTGTTGACCGAGACGTGAGCCGTTGGATGAGTCGTGTGCCGCCCAGTGTCATGAAAGGGGACAAAGCCATTCCACGTCTGAACTCTTGGGCCTCGTACGTGCTCGTCGTGTATACATCGAGGCGGCGTACGAGATCACCAAAGAACGCGGGCCTCGTGGCCTTGCACCCCCCATTCCTCGGGGGACTCAACTCGCTCAGGGGCAGTAACGGTTTCCACGTGGATGCTGCGCGATTCTGGGTGGACGTACGTAGATATCTTCGTACAACACTCCTTTCCGTACCAATCTTACAACGTGGTACGTACTTGCTGAAACGGAGCGGGAGACTTGCTTGCGATGTCGCTGTCCTTCCTCCTTTGGCTATCTGTCTGAGGCGCCATACTGTGCTTTCCATGAAGCACAAACAGGCTGGCTTAGAGATTAGACATTCTGCGCCAGCCTTGTCTCCGTCCAGTGACACGAGACTGGCTACCTCACGATACAGTTCTGACAGCGGCACACCGGGCAGGGAATGAATGAAGGATGCAACTCCGTTCTCGATGACGCCGTCACCATGTCTCTCTCTCTCCCCCTCTTGCTCACACGAACAGCGCAGCCTGCTTGACTCTCTCTCCGCCTCGTCCTAACGCAAGGCGCGAAACATGCATGACGCGCGGCGAATTCCTTATCTCTTCTGAGTGGCCTGCCCAGCACATATGCACGGCAGTGTCCCAGCTACCGAGTCGACGGGGCTGCGATCACTCCCCCTCCGCATTCGCCATCAGCCTTCCATTGCTTCCTTCTTTCTCTGAACCATCTAGATCCAGCTCCTGCACTGCAGCCCCAACCCCCACGCGCGGGTGTGCCGCGCTGTGCCCACCACCAGACGGCCCGTCGGCGGCGGGGGCCGCTCCCTCAAGTGCAGTATACCTGCATCTCCCAGGCGTCGTAGTAGCAGTAGTTTTCGTTTCTGGTGCACTGCATGCCTGCGTTAGTTCATGAGGGACAACTCAACGTCGTGCCTCTGCTACGTCTCTCTTATCAAATCTCTCCTTCTAGCGTCACGCACGGAAGGTGTTGCCAAAGGACAGCGGTTTGGCCAAAAGACTAAGAGACCTGGGGGATGAGAGCAAGAACCTACCCTGCTGTTCCAACACGTCCTCTTCGTTCGGGCCACTATCCCTTCGCCTACCGGCTTTGAAAAGTAGCACTCCTGCGTGTCCTTATAGCACTCCTGGGAACCGCAAGATGTTGGTCAGCTTCCACAGCTGTCGGTCTCCTAGGAGATGCTCAGAGCGCGTGGGTCTCACTCACCCCCCCGTATTTGACCTTTATTCTCTCGCCGACGGCAAGGCCCGCGTAGAGCAGGGCCGATAGGCCAAGAAAGAGAACCGAGTCAAACTTCATGTCGCTCGACGTTGGGTGCCTTGTGGTGAAAGATGCGTCGACGGAGCGCTATGCTATTTGCGTACGCAGCAGCTTCCTTATATATCGCATGGAAAATCCTTCTTTAATAAATGCCGTTTTTCATTTCGTACGTGGACTTTACGTAGTAGAGCGTGGGCTGTTTCTATGTTGAGCGCAGCACGGAAGTGTAGTTGAAACGGGGGTCATCGTGGCATTACGTATGTGCTTGCGCTTCATGACACGAGGAAACCTGCACAAAGCATACGAAAATAGTTGCCAACAACCCGAACAGCAAAGACGATATTAGATGGAAGAAAATATTGCTGCCAGGCCGTTGCAGTCACGTCGCCAACGACGCACATGTAAAAAACCCAGAGCAGGCTGGCGCATTTCTGCGCCACGAGAGGCTCAACTGGCACCCAACCATCCCAAACGACAACACCTGCCTACCCGCGTATTCCGCGGAGAAAGACAGTAAACCGGCTCAGAGTAAAACCAATCGCTACATTGCAGACAGAAGAAAAGGCAGAGAAAGGAAAAAGAAAACCAAAAGGCAAAAAGAGGCAGCAACCTCGGCCCCTTCCCCATTCGTGTGCGTGATTCGCTGACCCAACTGCCCGGGACGACGAGTGCAGTCCCAAAGCACGTCGTGCCACTGGCCCCGTCTGTCCTTTGGACTCAGACCGCAGCCCGTGGCTGAGACGGGCGCGAGCAGACGAACGAACCGGAAAAGGGGGGGAGTGAGGGTCCGGATGTGAGACACGGTGAAGCTCGCAAGAGACACGCGCACTGTCCGTCTTTGGAGATGATGGCCGTCCGACTTGGGGACCGAGGCGGACACGGCGACCTTGGTTCGATGTCGCGCTCGATTACATGACGCATGTGTATCTCTGAGGGTGCATGTGGAAATCGACAAACAAGAAAAACAAGATGCGGCTGGCAGTAGAGTGCAGTATCGTGGCAGTAAAGTACCGATATGCACAATCTGTAAGATGTCTATAGCCGCAGCCGTTTTTGCCCCCTTCTCAGCCGCAGCCCGTCGCCCCGAACGTCGACGTGCATGCCGGCGCGCATGCCCGAGAAACACAGAGAAGGGCCACCTCATCGCCATAATTGCCTTGCAGCTCAAATCTCATGCGAGGTGCTGGTGCTGCTGGTGCTGTCGCGCTGCCTTGCGCCTCTGTTGGTCGCAGCCATCGCCGCCGCCGCCGGTCGCTGGCCGCCTCGTTGGCAGTGACACAAGACTGTCTCGTCCTGTTGCACGCCTAATATGGGGAAGGGGGGCGGCCGACAAGCACGGTCGAAGGGGTCGTCCAGCCTGGTGGCCAACAGGGCCTACGAAGTCCCAGGAGTGTCACGAAATACTTGCCCAGTTGTGCTGGTAAGTATTAGCCAACATGTCTTGCGCAACGGCAGCTGAGAACGTGGCTGTGGGGATCAAGCCTGTTGTTCCTCGAAGGGTTGCCAACAACATCGGCAGCGACAGAGCTCCAGCATCGGAGATAATAAGTCGGTCGAGGCGACACCGCACGAGATGCTCAAAAGCCGCCTGGCCAACATTGTGCGTTTGCGGACGCCCGGAAGCAGGACGATGGCACCGTGCGTTGGTGGCCCACGGAGCACTTGTGAGTCGCTGACGCTCCGGGAGGGAGCATTGTGTTACTCGACCCTACAACTCTGGGTCTTGTGGACGGAGGTTGCATCCGCATCATGGGGGGAGAGACGTGTGGCCCACGGGCTCGGGACGGCAGTCTCATTGAACCCCCTTTTGTCTGGTCATGTGTGAGTGAGTCCCATGTGAGTGTCGAGAGAAACGATGTTACGTGGTTGGTGATGTATGTGTATGTACTGCATGCGACCCCTTTTTTTCTGCCGGCAGGCCAGACTGACGGACTGACTGGAATGGAGATGCTCTTCATCACGGGGGAGGCGGCGCATCTACGACACGGAGGGCAGAAGACACGCTTTTTCTTCAAGTTCGTAGATGCCAAGACTGTTGGTTGGCGCGCCGAGCCGGTACTCACTCGACGACAGTCGGGCAAACAACACAAACGACGGGTCCAGCAGCAGCGGGTCCCACGAGAAAAAGCCCGTGTTTGTCATCGAGGAAGAAGCAAACATGCTGAAAGTCTCCGAGCGAAAATGCAACGCCGTTGTGGGCTCGACACATGGCATTTCCGCGGTTGCGATGCGAGGGGGCGGGCGCGGCGAGAGACGTTGGCTAGGCCAGCTAGGTCCCGTCCCTCGCCCTCCACGACATGGAACCCGCGGGAAGAAGCAAGCATGTCGTTGCTTTTGCGGGCTTGACTTTTTGTGCTCGGCACAGCATAATAGTCAACCCAGCACACCTTGCCAAGCCAGGCCTGTGTCGACACCAAACGCCACGGCATGACACCAGAATGTCAGCAGAGGCTTGGTCTGAGAAGGGGGCGTAAGTCGGTACTGCATCCAGAGGCAAAAGGCAGGGATCTCCGTGGCGGATCCCAGGGTCGTTGCAGCCGATGCGAGGGCCTCTCGGGCACACGGGCCGTGACGGGCTAGGCTGTCATGCAGGCGCGCGGACATGGGGGCACAAGGGGGGCGGGCCTTCGAGCGTGTGTCTGTCGTCTGGCCTGACTTGCGGGCAGTGCTGTTGTGCACGTTTTTTATTATTTGAGGGAGGCGCTCAATTCCGAAGGACTGTTTTTGTGCAGCCTGCCCAGGATCATCCTTTGCCACCCACGCGGGGGCTTGACACCCAAGGAGACAAGAGAGGACAAAGGGCGGCGGAGGGCTTTCAGCTTTGGCTTTACCTGCGTTCCGACACTCTGGATCCGAGGGCACACCCCGTCGAGGCGAAACAAGAGAAAGTTGTTACTGCTCCTGCCCCCCTTCTCCTGGGGACAGCGTGCAGCGTGGGGCAAAGGCAGGCATGCAAGCAAGGCAAGCCCTTCGCAAGCTTCTGGGCCGGCTCGTGGATAGCAGCAGCCCACAGCCCACGAGGCGGCGCAGACCCCTGCTGGCTAAAGTCGACGAAGCTGTCTCACTATTGGGGACGGGGCGGCATGAGCATGGCAGGCGACAGGCGGGAAGGGCGGGCGAAGCTACTACTGACAGCTAGCGTTGGAGGCATTTGCCAATGGAGCATGAAGGCCGCTGCCATGCCTTGCTCGGCCCTGGAGACTGGGAACTGGGACTCCCGCTTGGCGCTCGCAGGAACGCAACGCGGGCGGCGCCCCATGACGCCGGGGGCTTGGGATGGACTGGTGGATGAATGGATGGATGAATTGAAGGTTTGGGAGCAGAGCCATGCCTTGCCCGCCAAGCCATGTCCCGGGCCCGAGCGTCGGTCTGGCAGCCGTCGTCTCGTCAAGCGCTGTTGTCTCGCGGGCGCTTCCCAGAGAGAAGTAAAAAAAAAAGCCTCCATTCCCCCGTTCCTCTCCCCTGCCTGTCGCGCTGCACAGGGGAGCCCTTGTCGCTGCCGGCCCCTCGTGGTCGTGCTCTGTGTTACCGGCGAGGGCTGTCGGTACTTGCGCACTTCCTCCTCGCCACGAATTTGCATGAGTGAGCGCTTTCAGGGTCATCGAGTCATGCTCTCACCCCAAAGGCGCTTTCATCCATTGTTTCCTCACGTCGTGTCCCCCTGTCAGATAGCGCTGGCTGCCGGGTTGCCCAAAACGACCTAGTCGACGGACTGATAGTCACTGACCAGCGCCGGCGACGGCGGCGGCGGCCCGTCCAGCGAACGGAGAAAATTAAAAGGGAAGGGGCAACGGACGGGAGGGCAAACCAAAAAGAGGGGCGCCAGAGATCTGCCGCACAGTTCCCGCAGCCTCTGGGGCGACACTGTGCGAGCGCCTGGAGCAGGGCACTGACAGCGGGTCCGCAGCGAGCGTCACGGATGACGCAGAGCCCTCCATTGGCTGTGTTGGACGAAGACAATCTCTCGCCCACAGTGTCCAGACTGTGGCGCACAGAGGGGGATGGGGGGGGATGGGGGCGTGTTCCTGATGTGAATGTGGGACGTGGGACCGCATCGTGAGGAATCCTGGGGGGAGCACAGAAGGAGCCTGTAACAGCCACCAACTCACTCGTACGAGCACAGCGCCGCACCATACCATCGCCCTCGTATGTACTCCGTATGTATGTATGTAATTGAACGCACGAGACGAGAGCTGCTGGTTCGACGCGAACGGTTCATCTGAAGATACCCAGCAGCGTTGCAGCCGGCTTGCAGAAACCCCCTCCAAGCGGTCGGTCGTCACGACAGGACAGCCACAGCATTCCCCCTTCGCTTTGCTACGCTACGCTCTGCTGTGCTGCGAGACAGAATCCAGCCGCCGCCTTTCAACGAGGGGCGCGGCGGAAGGGGCCATGATGAGATGCTGTTTGTGCACACAACCACAGCGCAGCCCAGCACAGCACAGCACACAGTAACGTACCGCACTGCCGGAGACGACCAACGACCAACAGGGCCGTGGAAATCTGCCCAGGCTGTTGTTCCCTGGCGGGCAACAAAACCCACAGCGTCGGGATGTGAAACTCGACGGGCCCAACCGATGGGCTGATCTCACTCACACGTTTCCCCGCCCTCTCTGCTAGGTGCTCCATTGGGGCCAGCAGCGTAGCCAGTTCGCCATGGACGTGCACACATCCTGGACAGTACAGTGCAGTAAGGACAACGCATGGCTTGTAAACTGCGAGATGATGGGCCTGCTCGTGAAGGCAAGTCATGTTGGCACGTCGCGGTGAGCGCATCCTGTCTATGGAAAAGAGAGGCAAACCAAATCCAGGAAAAAATTCCACCGACTGTCAAACCAGCCCGGGTGCAGCAAACCGGGCGCTTGGGTGCAGTGCATTCCACGGGGCGTGGTGTGCGTGGTCCTCGCCTGCATCGTCAGGACCCTCACCTGGCGCCGCCACAAGGAACCGCCAGTCGAAATTCTGTCCGTTCGCCCCGCCGCCCGCCCGCCCGCTGGGACGGGGTGTCGTTCGTGTTGGAGAGAGCTTTTGCAGATGACGGCCGGCCCGCTGGGATTGACAAGTCAAGTCTTCTTTTTCGGTGGGTTTGCGTGCACGGTTTCCGTTCAAGCCCCGGCTGCTTCGGCAGTGTGCCTAAAATACCTACTGTACACATTGTCACTGCTTGTCTGTGGTGGGCGAGCTCGCTGCTGGCGCTCGACGCCCGTTTTCTTTCTTTCTTTTTTGGGAGTGGCAGAGAGACAGCAGGAAGAAGAGAAGGAGGGCTTGTGGTTGCTTCTCCCACACGCAACATGCGACGGGCGCCAAGGCGAGCCCTATGATCGGAGCCCTCATGGGGTCTTCCGTTGACTGGTGCCGCCGTGTCGGTCAATCAATCACTCATCCATTCATTCACTCATTCATTCAGTCAATTGGGCCCCCCTCCTCTGTTCTGCGGCCGCGAACCAACAGAGACAAACAGGCTGGAATGTCGACCCTTTCCTCCCCCCTCTGAGGAGCAGACCCAACAACGCCCGGTCCCGACCCTGTGTCCTACCCTGCCATCCTCATCCTGCCTTGCTGCGTCTCTCACTGTGTCCACGTCCACGCAGGCGGGCAGGGCAGGCAGATCAGGCAAGGCACTCGCTCGGTCCCCATCCAACCGTCCAACCACCATCCATCCATCCTCGTCTCCCCCCTCACCATTGCTGACGGAGCAGAGCGCGCGCTCGCCGCTCACGCTCGCAAAGGGCAAACCAGAGCCGTGGTCCCGGGTTTGGCCCCCCTCCTCCCTCTCGCCAAAATCCACCCACCCACGCTGGCTGCCCGAAACCAGACACTGCCCGTCGTCGACCAACAGCGTCATCTGCGTGGTGCTGACGCTCGTTGGTTGGGTGCGGCGGGTGCGGGACAGGCAAGCAGGCAGGCAGGCAGGCAGGCCACGGGATTTGGTACCGGCTGTGGCATGGCATGGCATGGGGCATTGGGGCATGGCCGCCGTCCCATCCCAGGTTCCAAGCGGCAGAGGTCTCGTCAGCCGCAGTTTGGCCCGCTTGGTATCACCGATGCCATTCCCCGACGCGACCCCCCCCGGTCCCGTGCGGGCCCAGTGGCTTGCCCACCCAGCCTTGATCCCGGGTTGGCCCCGGCCCCATGCCCCCCACTCCACTTCTTCTTCTGGCGCCGCGTCCGCCCCAGAGCCGTGGGATGCGTGCGCTGCCTGTGCTTGCTTGCCTGCCATCCTGCGATGAATGGACGTGGGTGCGCATGGCGTGGCATGGCATGGCGAGCAACCGTCGAAGGATGAGGGGGGGAGGGGGCGCGCGCCGGCGGCTTGGGTCGAGGCACACACGGTGCAGCGACGGTGCTGTGCGGCATCCAGTGGCCCAAAGGCTCGGTGCCATCCTGTTTCCTCATTGCGGTACGAGGCTTCGGGACGAGGATGGGGTACAGTACATGCGTGTACTTAAGGCGCCAGCCGCGAAAAAGCGTCAAACGCCGTGGGTGGGAGTCGAGAGCTGTGAGTATCTTCACCTCTGGTCGCGCAGCGCCGGCGGTTTCGCCATCGCCATGTGGTTTCGCCATTTGAGCAGAGGCGCGCTGCGTGAAGCACCACGAGAAAGCCCCAGCGCTCTCAGGCCCGTTCGTCGTCGTCGCGCGAACCGTCTGTTCGGGACCCGTGTGTGTGTGCCATGCCGTGGGTGTAGGTAGGCACGGAGCAGTGGTCCCCGCCGGGGAGCCACAATCCCGCAGCGTGTCGTCGATGTACAGCCCCGTACCGTACCGGCAGGTCGCAGCGTTTGTCGGCGCCCGCCCTCGGCGCTGGGGCCGTTACACGGCGTCTGCTGGATCAGAAAGAGACGGCCCAATCTCGACAAGGCGAACGATGGAAGGGGGCAACAGACTGAAATTCCGGCATCGTGCTGCTGCAAATTTCCAAGTCATACGAGTTTTTCTGTCCAGTGCGCTCCGGACGATGAGAGTGTGTCGCCACGCCTTCCACGCCCGAGTTCCAATTCTCCCGTCGTCGTCTCTTCCCGCGGCGCCGCCCGCCGCATCCAGGTTAGCGCAGAAGTCGACTCCCCCGGAGCATGTTGCCCCTGCTTCCTTTTTCTGCCGCCAGACAGTGACAGCGAGGTGAGGCGACAGGGCCCTTCGGGATGGATGGTCATCATTCCTCCCGTCGTCTCAGCCTGCTGCTGTTGCTCCTCCTCCTTCCTGTCCTCCTCCAACAGGCTCCCCCCTCCCATCCCACCGCCGCGGAGACCGAGAGCACCGCGCCATCGCTGAATTACACCTGCTACCTGCCTGCCTGCCCGCCTGCCTGCCCGCCTGCCTGCCTGCCTGCCGTAGAGTGATGTTACTGTATCGCGCCCGTAGATGCTTCAGAGGAGGCTTCGCCTGGGCATCCCCACAGCCGCCATGCTGGCGTCGCTCCCTTCCTCCCGCCCGTCAGATCCCGCCGTCGGCGCCTGGCGGGCGTGGCGGCTGCTAACTATTGTGCTCGGCGTCACTACCTCTCTCTGTCGCCTCGCTCTCGCCTCGCCTGTTCTGCCACTAGCGGGAGGCGCCCGACAGGCCTGATGCTAAAACGGTGAGAGCGCCGCCAGCCGCGAACTACGACCTGGTACCTACACCTTGGCTTGCCTAGCGCGGACGCCCCGGTGACACCGTGTTGCAGCCAAACTCTTGTGCCACTGGACAGACTGGCAGCGGGCGCGCGCCGTCATCACCTTTCCTGCGCTCGTCCTCTGGGCTCAGTTCTTCTGGAGGCTCTCCTCTTGCGTTTGCTCATGCTCAACAAGCCCCGGCCTAGGTGCTCGCGACGCTGCACTCGTCCATCCAGCAATTGATCTCTCGCCAAGAGCCACTGGATGGCATCTTGAAGCATCCCGGTTCTCCTTGCCGGACGGGTTCCGAAAGGAAGAGCCAACAATGGCCCAGCCCCGGTCCGCCAACCCCAGTTTTTTCCCTTCGCAAAATGCGTGGCCGTGGCCCCTCCCACCATGTCGTCGGAGCACGTTAACTCTGCTTGGGTAGTGTATGTACCGCAGCTTGGGGAGCAGAGAGCACGCCCATACGGGTCGCTGGAACGGGCGAGCTGCCGAGGCCGCTGCTGCCGACACAGCAGGTACAGACGGTACAGCGCTGTACATGAGGTAAGGTACCTGCCTACACGCAGCGACGGGACCCCAGCGACCCTAACCGCTGGAACTCGAACCCGCCGCTGCCACTGGCTCACTGGCACACGCTGACGCCGGCGCTGGCGCTGGATGGTGCCTCTTCGTGGCTGGGTCCCCCTCCGGTCCCTGCACCGGCTGCCCGTCGCGGGTCCGTGATTGGCGCTGCGAGTGCTCAGCTGCACGCGCTGCACCCGCTACCCAGACTCTCGGGGCCGTCTGCTGTGACCGGCCCATGCCCCCCCAGCCCAGCCCAGTCCCAAGTCGTCCAGCTCGCCCGCCGTGGGCCAACCAGCGTGCCATCTCGGCGCCCAAGTGCCCCAGTAATTGCCCCCATGGCCTCTGCTGCTGCTGCGCGCGCACCCCCCCTTCCAAGGGCCTGGCTTGCCTGCCCCCGGGAGCCCCCCCATGCCACGCTTCCAGTGCATCCATCACACACTCACGCACACGCACACACCACCCAGCTCCCAACAGCTTGGGCTTGGCCCCAGCCGATCGGCTGCTCTCGCTGCCGCCCTCGGCGCGGTACACCTGCTGCCCCGGGCGCAGGGAATGGTACGAGGTGGCGCTGCAGCGGTTCCCTCACTCATCATCCTGGGGGGGTGGCCCGCCTGCGTGGTGTCTGGACAGTTCCATCCCACCCGCGCAATCAAGCAAGCAGCCAGACTGCAGAAGAGGTACCTACTGTACGGCGCAGTACTGCACCAAACGGAGCGGGCGATCCAACCCAGGGTACATCATTGCAGCGCAGAGCGGCACGGTACCTCGGGCCACGTCCCTCCGCATCCCGGCCTGTCTGCGCCCAGTACCGGTGGAGAGGGTCCAGTACAGTACATCCTCTACCTCCAGCACGTACACCATTGTACCTTGCCTTCCCTGGCACCTGCACCCGCTGCGGGCCCGTTCGGCTGCCGTCTCTCTGTCTCGGTCCCATCCATCACTTCCACTCTCTGCCTCTTCCTCCCCGTCCGTCTTCCCTCCTGTGCTTCCTTTCGTCGTCTGCAGCTCCCCTGCTCGGCGTCGTGTCGACCTCCCTCTTCCTGACCAAACCCATCCTCTTACACCTACCGGCTGGGAAGGAAGCCTCTCCTTTTCGACCTCCAACGTCCACGGGGGATCCGTTCATGGTAGCATCCTTGGTGCACCGCCATCCTCGTCGGCCTCGCAGGTGAGCCGTATCCTGACGAGCTCTTCCCCGTCGCCCCGGGACCTCTCGACTGGCGGCCGGCACCCTCGAAGTCGCCGCTGCCCCAACCAGACGAGAAAACTCCTTCGCAGGTGAGTCGAGCCTTGGAGAGGAGGGTGCTCGTGTGCCGAGCTGAAGGAGCATTGCGTCGCATGCCTTCGAACCCCCCTGGGTCACGGCAAACGTCGAGGTTGGTCGTACTGACCCTCCCGCCTGCAGACCCGATCGAGCATCTCCGCGTCCCGGCCTCGCAATAAGATGGCGACTCCTGCCTCCATCCCCACGAACCCCTCGCGGGACTCGGTCCAGCGTATCCAGCGCATCACGAGGGAAAACCGCAGCTTGTGGTATCAGTTGACGGTGCTCCAGCAGCCGGAGCGCGCTCGAGCATGCGGCTCGGGCATGAAAGGTACGCCAAACCAATGGACATGTCCCCGAGTGGCCGCGAAATCCGGTGTGCTGACATCCTCCACAGCGAACAGCGATCGCCGTCCGGTCGACCCTCCGCCCGTTGTTGAGCTGCGCATCATTGAAGGCCCCACGGTCGAGGAGGGCAAAGAAATCACCTTCGACTACAATGCCAACTTCTTCCTCTACGCCAGCCTCGAACAGGCTCGCACCATGGCCCACGGCCGCGTCCAGACCCCCGCCGCCAGCAATCCCCCGATCCTCACCGGCGTCCCGGCCTCGGGCATGGCGTATCTGGACCGACCTTCCGAGGCTGGATACTTCATCTTCCCCGATCTCTCCGTCCGCCACGAGGGCTACTTCCGCCTCTCTTTCAGCCTGTTCGAGACGACCAAGGAGGAGAAGGACTTTGACTTGAAGCCCGCTGACAGTGACATGCCACCAGGTGTGGACTGGCGGATGGAGATCAAGACGCAGCCTTTCAACGTCTTCAGCGCCAAGAAGTTCCCTGGACTGATGGAGAGCACACAGCTGAGCAAGACGGTCGCCGATCAGGGCTGCAGAGTTCGCATCCGACGTGACGTACGCATGAGGAAGCGCGACAGCAAATCCGGCGGATACGACAGACTAGACGAGGAATACTCACGCCGCAGAACAGTGACGCCCGCCCCCGACGACCCCCATGGCATCCGTGCCCGTTCACTCAGCAACTCAAGCGAACACCGCGTGCCGTATGGCGCAGACGCAGTCAGGCGGCCGTCAATGGCAGACCCCTATTCGCTGCCTCCACCTCCGCCGGGGTACGAGCAAGCGCAGCCTCCCAGCCGCGGCGGGCATCTCTCGTTCGGAGACGCGTCCGCCTCGCAGTACGCGGCCCCGCGCCCTTACCCTCACCCGACGGCCATGCCGGCGCCACCGATGTCTCCCAGCGGGCCATACCCCCCGTCATCGCAATCTCCATATAATTATCACCATGGGCGGACCTCCAGCTCCGCGGCCATGAGCTCGACGTGCCCCTCGCCGGCCATATCCATCAAGCAGGAGCCGTACGATAGGTCATCAGGGAGCTACGTGCCGCCGTCACCCTCGGTGTACAATACGGCGGATAGACACGCGCGGAGAGATTCGCACATGTCATACACTGCGGCGACGCCTATACTACCTGCACCAGCACCGAGAGCGCCGACGCCCGCTTCGAGCCGGCCGCATCCCGCACCGCTCAAGATTGCGGCTTTGATGTCTCCGATGCCACCCATCGAGGCGCAGACGGAACCGATGGCGCTGCCTCCTGTACTCCCCACGGGCTCAAAACGAAAACACGACTACGTGTTCCAGCAGTCGGCCCAGCCGCTTCACCACGGGCAGCGCCAGGTGGACCCTCATCTGGGCGGCCATCGACGGATCACGCACGACCAAGACGTGGAACAAGGGATGTACTCGCGTGCGGACGGCAAGGTTGGCGTGGTCCATTTTGGCGGGTGGCAATCATAGGGCGGAGCCCGTTCTCAATGCTAGCGACACGGTGGGCGGTGGCTTCAAGTCGGCATTTGCCCGGAGTTTATGGTGGCGGAGCAGCTCCCACTTTGCGGCTCCGCGGCTGCCTTACGAGAAGGCGGCAGCAAGATATCTCCTTGGGTCTTGGGTTTGATCTACGGATGGCGTCTGGCGCGAATCTTGTTCGATTCTACGGGCCTCGGATCACGGGACGACGAACGATGCGGAGACGCAGCTGAGAAGCTCGTGGGTCCCGGCGTGTTTGCGTTGCGCGGCGGTGGCGTGGACAGACAGCAAGCGGACGGGCTGAGGCGGGTAGACTCGATGGACGGCGTCTTCCGTCTCAGCATCGCTGGCCCTTGGGCCGGATTCCGGATCCGCTTTGCGCGTCACTCTCGCCGAAGCAACGTTTTCCTTTTCCATCGACATAACATATCTTTCAACTCAACTGTACGCATTTATATCTATTCTTTTCGACTCTACGCTCGCGGCCCAGGGCTGCGACGGCGGAACGGTGGCGAGGTTCTCGGGCATGGCCGTAGGGAGCGAGCGACGCCACCAGACACGACGATATGGCAGATGGCTCTTTACGAATATGCGCGATTGTCGGGTTGAGTTGCGGGATCATACGGTCCGCTCCGTTTTTTATTTGTATCTGGGAGATCGAGATTGGATGGAACAACTAGGACGGACGAAGAGGAGGAGCAGGCGCAGACGGAAGCGCGCACGCCCGACTGGCTGGCGAGCTGTATGTAGTTGAGCCGTGGACAGACGAGAGGTACAAGACAAGACAAGACAGCATTGCTGGCCATTCTACAAGTACATGGAGCGCTTGATGCTCGAAGACAGGGACTCCCTTGATTGAGGTGACGAGGCATGACGGGACATGGCGTGAGGTTAAAGTGATGGGGTTCCTGCGCGGCCGGGGCGGAGCGTCCGGTCCGGGCCCCTGCAGGCTGGAGCCTGGAGCGGGCAGCGGACATTCGATTGAGTTTGATGAATATGTTCTAGAAGTCGCGTCCAAGCGCCCGTAAGGACGTGGGCTGTGAGCAGCTGCCGACGCGAGGACGAGGCGCGGTGAGCCGATGGACATGAACAGCTGTGGAGTCGTTTTGTATGGGCGTGGGTGCAGGTGTACTTGATGGCGGAGGAGGCGATGAGGTGGGCTGGCGGGCGGGCGGGCGGCGGTGGGCAGCGGGCCGGGTTGTTAGCGCCCGTCCAAGACCGCCCGGGCACCCACACACACAGACACCCACCACCCTCGTGAATCGTCGGTCCTGGGCGGGACGGGAGTAACGGCTCCAGCGAGACTCGGTACTTGATGCAGGTAAGTGGTTACATTAGTAGTTGTCGCGTTCTGCGTACGTACCTTGAAACCATTGGCAATGCACATAATTGAACTGCACAATGCGTGTATGCATCGGCGCGGCGCCGCCGGGGTCCCGGCGTGGGCGGGCGGGTGGGTGGCTCCGCCGGCCTGGGGGGGGAGAGGGAGTCAAGGTGCGCTCGCGCAGCATCTGGATGGATGCTGCGGTGGTGACGGAGCAAGACGAGACCTGCTGCTGCGCGGGTTGCAGCTCTGGACGGGTGGGTGAAGTGGTTGCTGTGGTGAGATCACGTGCAGTGCGCAGGTAGAGGGGACCAGGGGGATGAGACGCAAGGAGTAAGTAGGTCGTGCTGCTGTCGCTGTCGCACTGCTGCACTGCACTGCATTGCGCTGGGATTGAAGCACTAACAGCTCTGGGACATGGTGAGGTAACATACACCAGCGCCCACGATCAGTGCTAGGTTAGTGCTGTATCTTCTCTTTCCCAGCGCGATCGGCTGCCCTGTACTTCGTACCTTGCGTTAGCAGGTGGGGGGTGGCTGGGCGGGTTGTCTGGCGGGGAAACAGCAGCGGGACAGGGGAGGAGGGCCTAGCGTGAGTGCGTGTTAGTGAGTAAGTGGGTGAGTGCCCTGAGTGACAGAGTGAGTGCCCGTAGCGGAGCAGCCCAGCGCCTGTGTGTCTGGCTCAGGTTGGAACAATAACAACAAATAATTGTTTGGAGCATGCCATGTGCTCCCCCCCTCCGCCCCGTACGAATACATACCTGCCTTCCCATTCCCCTACTACCTCCTCTCTCCAAAATATCTACTGCATTCATCTCTGCTCGCAGTTTTGCTGGTTGTTTTTGCGACCGGAAACGAACTTCCAAAAAACGCTTTCGACTGCTGCGCGTGAAACGAACGGGCGTCGTTGGGAAACGATTCACGTAGCGGGGCGGTTTTGCTTTCTTGGGGGAACCCGGTTGCCCCGCGAACGGGCGCCACTCTGTACGTCAACGTCCACACGTCAAGCAACGTCTAACGCGACGCATCGCATTGCATCGCATCGAGTGGCGACGACGCATTTCGTGATAGCCTCAGATTGGCCTGGCTAGAACGCGTCGCGCACGTTACTACTTGCACCGCACCCGCGCCCGCAATCGCCACCATCGCCAACGGCATCACCACCACCACATACTTCATCGTCACCATCTCCCCCCACCCGCGCCACCACCACAGCGTACGGCTCTGCAACGGCGGCGACGAGGACGAAGGGGGACACACGACGGGCGCATCCCACTACATACGCGCACACGCGCGCACGCACGCAGGAACCGCGACTGCGTGATACGCACCCGCATCCATCCATACATACAACCATTGCATACGCTGAACGAACCACGACGTTCGCGCCATGGGCCCGCCACGAACCCGCGCGCAGCGCCTCGCCGCGCAGCAGGCCGCCCGCAGCCGCTTCCACGAGGGCTCCATGAACGACCGCGTGTCGGCAGCCCCGCCCGTCGCGTTCCTCTTCGGGCCCGGCGAGCGCGAGGCCCTCGAACAGCCTGTGTTTGGCTTCGGCGTCGTCGGCGCCAGCAGCGGTCAAGCCGTCGATGAGCAGCAGAGGCGTCTGGGCGGCGACGATGACGAGAGGCGGAACGGGGGGTTCCAGCACCAGCAGCAGCAGACGCTATCGCAGCAACAACAATCACAACCGCCGCAACTGCAACAACAACCACCGCCGCCGCCGCAGGACGGCCGACGCAAGGCCCTCCTCGGCCAGATGTGGGAAGGCCTCCGCGGCAGGCTCAGGCTGAGGAGGGACCCCGCCGCGGAGAACAACGACGCCGCCACAACGGGCCGGAAGAGGCGCACAGAGAGCAGAGATGACACCGGCAGCAGCAGCAACAACAACGCGCAGGCAACGATGCCGCCGCCCTCGACCGCAGGGATTCCCGGCCTCGGCCTCGGCGACCGCCCTACGCGCGAAGAGGTCTACGCCAACTACCACCAGCTCGTCGCGAGCGGCTTCTTCTCCAGCCACGCCATACACTCGACGCGCCAGCCGGGACCCTCACAACGCCCGGCGACGTCGCATGATGCCCGCTCGCCGAACCATGTGCGCCACGACCCGCCGCAGTGGCCGCTTGCCGTGCCGCCGGCCCCGGGGATGACGACGGCGTCGACGGCCATGCTGATGACGCCGCCGCGCGGGCCGTCGCCCATATGCTCGCCCGCCAGCGCCGCCTCGTCGCGCGGGACCAAGCGCGCCGCCGAGGACGACGATGACGACGTCGAGGATCACGTTGCCGACACGGCCATGCGCGGCGACGGACAACCCCCCGCCGCCACCGCAACGATGGACCACGCCGGCGAGGACGCGTCGACCCTCGCACACAGGTTCCTGCCCAAGCGCCTCCGCAAGTCGGCCAGCAGGGACATCTCCCTCCCGAAGCTGCGCGCCGTGGCCACGCGCAGGGGCCTCGCCGGCGGGCGCCGCAGCATCTCCATGGTCGCTGAGGTGGGCAGCGGCCGCGCCGCCGCACCAGAGCAGCAGCACCAAAACCACCACCACGCCGGCGCCAACACCAAGCACAGCAGCAGCGGCGGCAACAAGCTCGCCAAGCGCGTCCCCGGGAGCTCCTTTCCCAACACCAGCATCCTCCCCACCGACCCCTCCTCCTCCTCCCTCGCCCGCGCCTCGCTCGACGTCGTCCAGCAGCAACCCCCGGCGCCCCGACGGCAGCAGCAGACGCAGTCCCTCCGCGGTAGGCACGCGGGCGATGACGCCGCCGTCATCATGCCGGGCGCCTTCTTCGCCGGCGGCAGCAGCAACAGCAGCAGCAGCACGGCCAAGCGGCAGACGAGCTCCCGCAGCCTGCGCTCCAAAGCCGCCGCCATGTCGTCGTTGTCTTCCGCAGCGGCGCACGCCATCCCCGCCGCCGAATCGGGTCCCCTGAGCGTCGTGCCCGACGCAAACAGGGGCATCCCCAACGTCCCCGCCATCCCCGCCAAGTTCACCTACGGCGAGGACAGGGAGAATGGCGTGCCGTGGCGCGGTCTGCGGCGGTAGAGGCTCCGGGACCACTACCTCGCCATACGTGATTACAGCCAGCGAAGAATCTCGACTGGCGGTTCTGACTGCGGTGGCACTCGACTGGGATAGTGATGGCCACGGCTCGAGGATCAAACAAACGAACGGACAGGAGGAAACGGGACGAACGAACTCTTGATGTGCTTCACGACTTTTGACGTTTCTACTTGAACATTGGATGATGTGTGCTCGGACAGATACGCGGTACGAGAGCCGATTATGACGAGCAGGTGCCGAGATGATTGGATTGGATTGGATCGATTGCCCGATGCCGGCTGGACGGACAAACGGAACGGACTGAATAACGCTGACTGCGCTTCTGGCGGACCGAGACGCCTGGACTTGATTAGTGGATGTCCATGAGCACGCGTTCATGCCTTTACGGGGCACTACACGTGTGTCGAGAGACCTTCCTCTGGCACCCTCAGACCATGAGATCCGCGGCGATGGGCACCCCATGGCAGCGACGTGCGCCGGGCAGAGTATCAACGAGGATAGTAGCGGCTCTGGCAGAGTATGTGTATATATACGCGCCTAAATATCAACCGCATGTGACGCGCCAACGACTACAGAGTACATCAGCGACAGCATGCATAGTCTAATGATCCTCACATTGACAGCGCTGCGTGTAACCGCGCGCACTAGAAAGTCCTACACGTTGTAACATATACAAGCCCTCGCTATACCTAGACCCGTCCCATGACACCACCCAGACACTCGTCTCGTTCGTCCGTGTCCATCCTACCCCTATCACAGAACCCAGTCCCGTTCAAGTTCCTCCCGAATGACAGTTCACCACTCCGCCATTAGCGCGCCGACGAAACTGGCCCTCTTGGGAGCACCTCTCGAGCTCCGCCAGCGCCTCTCCCTGATATTTCGGCCCCCGTCTGTAGAGCAAGTCCAGAGAAATAGTGTGTCGCGTTCCTTGTTGCCTCCTGGCGATCCTTGCTGATCCGTAATCTGTAACGATGGTGATAAGGGGCGCTCTACAAACGAAACGCAAGCCCCTTGAAAATGGTGTCCGAGAATGATAAATGTTGACAACACCTGTGCCGCAAAGCTTTGAAGCGCCGTACTCTAGAAGTGAATCGAACGTAGCCGTCATCATGATGCATTATACCTCAACTGGTGGCGCTCTCGTCCCTTGTGGGACCAGTCGCGCGACCTGCGTCTGCCCGACCTGGACCAGCGCGCGCGCAGACGACCACAGGAAGGGGAAGAGCGAAGGGAAATAGCTGTAAAGCATGGCGCAAACCATGACCAAAAGTAGCGGTATCTGAGATGTTGTTAGCTCAGTCACACAAACGACATGTCGACAGGAACGTACCCAGATAAAGAACAAGTTCCGGTCACTGCTGAGATTCTTCAGCTTCTTTTCATGCGCCGCTAGGAACTGTTCTTGTTGCTCTTTCGTGATGGCGTTCTTGCGTCCAATCTTCAAGATCCCGGGCGATGTAGCTCGCGTGATCGTCCTCGCTTCGGCAGCCGCAGACGTAGATGGCTGATCGTACAGGCTCGTGCACTTGATGTCTGCCTCTGCATCGGCGGCAGCGCGGATCGCAGACTCCTGCTTCGTGTCGGAATCCTGCCGCCCAAAGATCTCCTCGTAGGCGGGAGGTGCTTGAGCGCCGTTCTGCATGTAGGAGCTGAGGTCCCACCAGCGACTGTCCATCTTGGGATTTCCGCCGTCCTGCGAATCTGGGCGAGCCCCGGAACCGCCAGGCATGAGCTGCTGCATGCGACGCATGAATGGAGCCTGCTGAAGGTACGCCTGATAGTCGGGCAGTAGGGGCATGCCAGGGAACGTCGGGATCTGCGGCATCTGGGGTAGACTTTGGAGATGCAACGCCATCGACTGCTGGAGTTGGTGGAATTGCTGCTGAAGTTGGTCCTTCAAGGCCGCGAACTGCGTCGTCGGCGACCCAGGGCCACGAATCTCCTCGTCCGAATCGTCCCCAAGATGGTCGGTGCTGTCCACATCGCCTCTCACCCGGCTCTGTCGTCGCATGTGCATGTACAAGTCCTCGTCGGGGTCTTCGTCTTCAAAGTCGCCAGACGTGTACTCGGGGCTCTCCTCGCCGCCGTCGACAGCGATAGGCTCGTCGTGGGTGTGGGCTCTGGTCATCGGCTCCCAGAGCGAGCGCAATGAGGTGGCGCTGCTGGTTCGGCTGTGCAGAGAGCCGCCGCTAAATGATCGGGCATGGCGCTCAGACTGGCGAATGGCACGCAGCACCTGCCGCGACTGCGCGACGTCGGCAGCCGTGAGACTGGACAGGCTTCGGATGGTCGGATCGGCCCCGACAAGCATCAGCCGCCTCACAATCTCGGGGTGGTTATTGATCGCAGCCACATGCAGCGGCGTGAAGCCGCCCTTGTCACGAGCGTCAGGGTTCGCTCCTCGGGCGAGAAGCGCCGCAACAAAACGGTGGTAGCCGAGCGAGCACGCCAGGTGCAGCATCGTGTGCCCAGTTGGCCTCTTCAAGTCCAGCCGGGTCTTGTGAGTGCTGTCGTCGAGATCAATCAAGTCGAGGACCTTGAGCAGCTGGGACTCGAGGTGCTCGTGGGAAGCCGCATGGTTGAATCCGGGTCCGCCACTTGTCTGTCCACCCGATGGCCCGGCGGCCCACGTCGAGCTGCCGTCGTTGAGGATCCGTCGTGCCAAGTCGCTAACATCGACCATCTGACCAGACATCTTGTGGCCTAGCACAGACAGCGCCGTTCTGATAAGCTTGTCCTCGTTGTCGTCAATGTACTTGAAGATGGGCGGCTCCTTGCCCATAGGAAAGCTCTGAGCCCCTGGGACACCTTGGTGCTTGAAGGTGACCGCCACTGCTCCAGCCACGGGAGAGGGAGGCAACAGACAGACAAGGGACGAATCGCCCCAGTAAGTCGTCGTAGTGGCCTTTTGATCACCGAACCAGACCTCCAACCCTTGGAAGAACCCTTGCCCCAGCACGGTGACTTCGATGCCGCCCATCTTGGGGCCCTCGTTCGGAATGATCTTGTGGATCATGGGAGGCGGCCGGGCCTGATTGACACCCATCGGCAGGGCGAAGAGGCTGCTGCTTAGCGACTGCGCAAACTGGTTCTGGGGGATGTTGACGCCATTGCGCAGGCCGTTGGGGCTCGGGGCTCGACTGGGGTGGCTCGACGTCGGTGCAGAGTACAGTTGGGCCATTGCCAGGTTATCCATGCTAGCGGACCTGTTGTTGGCGAAGAACGGGACCTGGTCGCTGCTACCGGGTGTCGGTGGCCCATTGGCAAACGGCTGTTGCCCAAACATCTGCTCCATCTGCGAGAAAGCAGCGGGGTTCGGCGAGAAGGGAGACGTGGCCGTCGACAACTGGGCGCTGGTAGTCTGAGAACCCGGGGGCGGGGACGTTTCCAGTCTCGTCATCGTCAAACCGTTAGGCACGCGCGTTCCGCTTCCACTCGACTTCCTCTTCTTCGCCAGCGGCCCGCCTTGGCTTGGGGACGGCGGCCTGGACATTGTTCGGGTCGGCGCCGTCGCGGCGCTCATGGTCGGCGTGGTCTTGCCCGAAGTTGAGGCGGCATATGATGGGGATTGACCGTTGCGCTGGCCCGCGTGATGGTCGCTGGCAGATGGCGACATGTGATAGCCATTTTGCGCAGGCGGCCCGAGGCTGCTCGTGGCGGGGTCCTGAGCCGCCGTCGAGGATGTGACGGCTTCAGACATGGCGGGCTGCGAGGAAGCTTGGGTCATGGGATGAGTCTTGTGGTCATCCGTGATCATGATTGGGTTAGACATTGCCTGCGCGATGACGCGGTCCTGGAAGTCCTTGATGGTGAAGATGACGTTGAAACCCATCTTCTCGTTATGGTGGCGGCAGTAGCACGCGATGCGCATCGGTGCGTCAATCTGCATCGCGAGATTAGATGCCACCGTCTCCGGCCGCCCGTTCGGGTCCATAACGCCGCTCAGGGGCTGCCACTCCTTCACCTCCTGTGTATTGAAGACGATGACGCGGCGTTCCTCGTCAAGGCCCCAGAGCTTCTCTTCGTCCGGCTTCTTGATCTTCTTCCGCGCGGCTCTCTTTCGTTCTCGGGTGATGCATCCCTGGCAAATGCGGACGTCGCCGCCGTTTTGTGGCGAGTTCTCGTCGTCCAGGTCGGGCAAATGACGCTGCGGCAGCTTGCAGGCTCTGTCCAGGGCCTTTTGCTTCATTCCCGGCTGCTCCATGGCGCTCGTGCAAACCAAAGTGACGTGCAGTTCCAGCGTATCGGGTGACCTTTCGGGCGCTGGCTTCGCCAGGAGCTTCGGCTTGGATATCGTATGGGCTGGGAGATGCAGCTTTGTAACCCCCGGAGGCAATGGCGACAGCGTCATCTTGATGGGAATTTGGGTCTCCACACGTGACTTGAGCGGCGTTGGCATGATCCTCAGCTCGTAGCCTCCAGTGAAGTTGAACGGCGCCGCGTTGTACATGGCAGCCTGCTGCTGTGGCATCGGCACCGGGCCTCCAAACGGAACGGGGACAGGCCGCCCGTTCGCGTGCGCAGCCATGTCCATTCGGTTCGGCCACATGGCGTTGCCGTTCATGGCCTTATTAAAATCGTGACCCGCACCAGGAGACGGGGAGTTGAAGAAGGTATTTGCGGGGGAGGAATTGTGACTGGTCACCATGGCCGACATAGGCGAGACCTCTCTCGAGCCGGCCGTCTTGGCGCCGTTGACGGACGAGGCCATCGAGTATTGCTGCATCCAAGAGTTAGCGAGGCGACGTCTGAACGTCAGCGCGGAGCACTTACCGATGGCTGCTTCTTGTGATTCGGCGCCTTCGCCCGGTTGGGCTGTGCGGTCTTCTTAGGGCTTGTAGTCTTGATGGTGGGCATGCCCGGTGACGGCATGTTGATCTGAGAACCGACCGCAGCTTCAGGACTGCTCGAGGCGCCTTCGAAGTCGAAGGAGCGATCCATAAATGTGTCGTCGTGTTCACCGAAGCCGTACATGGCGTCCATCATGACGGAGGGGTCTGCCTCGCGGCCAAAGGCAAAGGCATTGTCCTCGTCGTCAAACGCGCTGTAGTTGGGGTTGGCCCACTCCATCTTGACGTCCTTGCCATCCTCCATGGCCGTGTCGGCGGTCGTCGCCGGCGTCTTGGCGGACGCGGAGCTGCCGGCCCTCTTGGTGGAGGAAGCCGACTCGGATGAGGAGTCGTGGTACGACTCGTTGGGCGAGTCGGGGAGGGCGTCGGGCGCGGAGGCCGTCAGCTCCTGCGGGTTGAGAAAGTTCTTGCTCTCGTTGGTCCCTATCGTCTCCAGACTCTGCAGGGTGTCTGGGCTGTTGGAAAAGTCGAAGAGGTTCGAGGCGCCGAACTCATCGTCGTAGTCGTGGAAGTCGCCACTGGGCATTCCCGCTCCCGCGATAACAGGGTCCCCGGGGCCTTTACCTGCCGCAGATGACATGACCACCAGCAGACAGAGCCGTGCGCGTCGTCCACCTCACAGGGGTCTCGCTCGAGCGAGGCGCCGATGGGAAGGCGACGTGCGTGATGGGGTGACCGGGTGCCGAGAGGGTTCGAAGGGTCCCGTTGGGGAGGGACGCCCGAAGCGTACAGATCAGGGGTCCGACCCGGCTCGGGATGCAGTTGTATCTCGACTCAGATGCCTCGAGGCTCCAAAGCCATCTCCTCCCCCGTGGGACACGGACAAAAAAAGGCGGAGGGAAGGCGGTAAAGGTGCGTGCGCCTCGGCGAGGTCGGCGGGACGCGAGAGGTGAGGTCGAGGGCAAAAAAGCAAGATTAAGGTTGGGGGCAGGAGCACGCGCCGCGCGGAAGGCGCTTCAATTGACGGGGCGGCAGAAATCGACCGCCGGGCGCCCGATGACTGTGGGATCGAACTCTCGACGATGGGCGCAGATGCCGCTCGAAGGCCCTCTGCCGTCGTGGCCGTGATCGTGGGTTTCGCTCGGTGGTGCGGCAGCAAGAGACGTTGAGGCGTTGAGGGGGAGGGAAGAATCTGCGACGGGATGAGCGAGACAGTGGACGAGACTGACTGGCTGTCGGGCTGCTCTTAGGGGACTCTGCGCGCACACGGCCTGCGCTGCGCCGACTTTGGGGGGGTCCGGGTGGGAGGGGAGAGGGAACAGTGGAGGCGGGCTGGGACAACCTGGAAAGGGTACCGTCGCTCGAGGCACTAACCTGGAAAGTGTCAGCGCCCAGCGCTGAAGGAACCTGGAACCGTGGAAACAGACCGGGAGGGACGCTGGGGCGGCGCGGGCTGTTAGTTGGTGGCCACTGTCCCGCCGCACAGCACCGCAGCGCAGCGTCACCTCACGCGCATCTGCGGCAGAGTCAATGTCAGTCCATCTGGAGCAGGCCCGCCCTGGTGGCCCTTGGGCGGTCCTTGGTAGGCGTGGCGCCTCAGACCGGTGGGGTCCAGGGTACGGGGTGTCCACCCGCCCAGCCGTTTGATTGCTCGAGTGCCGCTGTCCGAAGTCCGGATCGGACAGTGTTGAGTAATTGATCCGCGATCTGAGGCACTGTCCGTGGCGCAGCGGAAGCCCCGGATAACACAGTGTGTATTCAACTCCATCCAGTCTCCTCCTCCTGGCTGGCAGCCCGGCGCCCAGCCAATAGTGGCGCAGCTGGTGGTCATGCCTGCCTTAATGACTCTGCGACGTGATCCATCCATCCATCAAGGCACGGCTGCCTCCGCGTCCACAGTCTTGCCAGTGCAGCCATGATTCCCAGCCTTCGAGGTACCTGCGCGGCCACACACAACCCCCGCGTTGCAGGCGTACCTGCCACGGTCGACCGCTGAAGCGCCATCCACTGTGATGGAAGCTTCCCAGCCGGGTGCCAGTTCTCTCCACAACTCCCACCACCCTCAGCCTAGCCAGCCCAGTCCAGCCCAGCCCAGAGAGGCACCGCCCGGCGGCGGCGGCAGCACAACAGAATCGCCCTTCTGAACAGCTGTCCCCTCCAGCTTCATCCCCAACCTTCTGACGTTTCCCCAACCCAACCTGGGCCCCCCGGGTCAATCGGGCGACGATGAGCTTCTCCAGCCTTCCGCAGCAGCGGCCCGTTCTGTGACTCAACTCCGCGTCGAAATCCCACCCCGCAATATTACGCAAGCCCCTCGTGTTGTTACACGTCCTGGGATCTGTTGCGTCGCGTTGTGTGTGTGCCTTTGGGTTGCGTCGTCCGGCCTTGGTCGCCCGAATGCTGCCCCCGGCCGACCGCAAGCTGGTCCCTGCACCAAGGACGCATGTACGTATGCGAATGGCGGTCATGCTGCCCCTTGATGGATGGCGCATGCCGCAATTTTCGGCGCAATCAATTGGTTACGCGCCACAAGGAGAGAACTCCTGCATGCTGCTGTAGGCGTCGTTGTGTAAAGAGGCAACGCTCGGCCAACGCGAGTGGTCGCTGGGAAAGCATGCACACAAAGTATCGCCATCGCTGCGTCTCGGCCTGTCTGCCACCAAGCGCCCGGCGGCGCCACCCGGTGCGGACCGGGCAGTCTGCAGCTGACAGGGAGGTGCGCATTCAATTGCCTATCTACGGGCTCCGCATCGCCATGAACTCAAGAACATGCTAGCCGTAGTAATATAAAGCTGCGTGCGTGTACGTGCGTCGCCATGGTTCTGACGCGACGCCATCCACAAGCTTTGGGCCCGTGTCCAGGCCGCCATTGTGGGCTTTGTCGGCGAAAAGGGCCGTAAGGGCCTTGGTGGTGTGAGCCGACGCCCAATCAACGACGCCAGCCGCATCGCCATCTTTGCGACTTTTTCTCGCCGCATCCCGCACATCGACGACGCGCATCTTGTTATCAGTTCGTCCCTGCGCCGTCCTGCACCTAGCATGCAGCCACGCCTTGCCGCGTTGCCACGGTGGCTGGCCGTCCATGGCCGCGGCGCGTCGTGATCGCGTGCCGTCCATCGTGCCTGGCTTGCTGTGTCGGCCCGACGCTCGACACTGGCGACACCTCCCGCGGCGATCTTCACGCATGTACTACTGCTAGTATCCAAGGCAGATGAACATCTCCAGGATTTTATTCCCGTCTATACAAACGCTGGCTAGTGATGTTCTAGAACCACTCCACTCAGTGGAAAGGCTGTTGTGTTTACAGGGTGTGGATGCGAGGCGCATCTACACAGACTATAAACGCCAGGGCGCCACCTCCTCGCCACCGGATGAAAGAACGGCCTCGAGCGCATCCGGCAATTGGGCGGTAACGGCACTGCGGATAAGCGATCGGGATCTTTCGCTGTCAAGGTGATCGATTCAGCTCGGCTACACCTCGTCCGGGAACCGAATCTCCCGATCTCGGCGGACGCGGACGGGCGTGGCCGTCCCAGAGTCTGGCTGCATCTGGATTGCACCGGACAAGGACGCAGACAATGCCGGCCCTTCACCCGAGGGTGCTGTCCCCTGGTGGGCCTGGCGAGGGTTCGTCGGGCCTGATATGACGGGACGGGGCTTCGGGCGCCTCGACTCGACGTCACCTGGCTTTCCTGCGAGATATTTGCCGAGGACGGGGATCCGGCGCCGTGCTTCAACGGCACGCGGCTCGTCGCTCAAGCTCTCGCTAAGCACACGGCCAAAGGTTCGAGGCGCGAGATATCCGATTTTTCCAAGCGGGATGCTCAGGCCGTGAACAACCTAGCGCTACGTTAGATTCTGGGTTGAACGAGGCAGACATTTCAGACAAGGTGACGGCTCATGCACTTACAACACTGCAAACAGTCAGGAACCAAACGACGATTCGAATCGTTTCACTGAGATCCTGGACATCTCTACGCGGGACACCATTCTCATCACTCATATGCTCCTCGATGAACTCGAGGCTGATGAATAGATAGAAAACGGCAGAGACTCCAATGGGGCCAAAGAAGCCAACAAAGATGGCCTGCCTGGTCTCCTCGATCTGGCGAATCCACTTGTGCATGGCAAACACCCACGGTAGGCGGCGCACCAGGAGGACCAAGATGCCCAGCACGGCGAGCTTCCAGGTCGGAACGATGGGATTGTCGCCGAAGAGGGTCCACGGGAGAACGGCCCCGTACCACAGAAAGATGGTGACGTTAAGCAGCATGTCGATGGTGGGCTGCAGGGAGTCATCCTTGGTCTGCAGTCGGAACCAGTCGTCCCACGTGAAGGTGTTGCCGGCAATGAAACAGGCAAGCACGTCGTCGGTGCCAATGAGGCCGCATGTGCCGAGCACGAAGAGGGCGAGCGCGATGGCGAAGACGAGGAAGCTCTCGCGGTCGACATAGTTGCGCTGCTTGGCCCAGAACAGCAGCTCCTTGCCCAGCCAACCGACGACAGCGCCGTATAGAATGCTCAGGATGATGGTGTAACCCCACGTGAAGCCGAACCAAAGCCCCATGGCGTCGCCAGCATTTCCCTCAGTGGCCCCCGCACCGACGTACTTGATGAGGTAGAGGGCGAAGAACAAGAACGGGTAGCCCAGGCCGTCGTTGGTGCCGGACTCGGCGATGATGAGGTTCTGCAGATCCTTGGGGATGTTCTGGTCGGCAAACTTGCCCTTGACGATGACGGCAGACAGCACGGGGTCGGTGGGCGTCACGCAGGCACCGACGGCGAGGGCATGCAGAAAGCTGGGCGGGCGGACGAGGCCCCAGACAAGCAGGCTGGTGGCGATCCACATGGCCGTCATGCCGGGCCCGACGAGGAGGAGGATGGGCTTCCACTCCCTGCGCAGGTACTTGCTCGGGAGCTGGACGCCGGCCAGGACCAGCTGGACGCCGAGCACGAGGCGGGAGAAGTTGAGCGTGATGCCATTGAGGTTATCGCGGCACTCGAGGGCCGAGACGCCTGACTGATTGCACTCGGCGTAGTCACGCGGACGGATGAAGTCGGCGCCATGGGGCCCAAAGCCGACTCCGACGAGGAGCGAGATGACTGGAACAAAAAGATGTCAGTCCTTCTGTCCCGCAGCAACTGTTCATGCCCTCTCTCTCTCTCGCAAGTCTCACGCCTTCCAGGCCGCCAAGTGCCTTGGCACGGGAGAGCGACACGGGCCAGGTGGAGACACAAAAGAGCCCAGCCTCAAGCGCGGGGCGGGGGAGGAGGGGGGACTCACGAGCCTCGGAGAGGTAGAAGTTTTCCTTGAGGAGGAACGACACGAGGCCGAAGAGGGAGATGAAGCCGCCCAGCAGGGCGACGGTGATGTTGAAGTTTGTCAGCTGGAGCGGCACCGCCCAGATGCTGTCTTTGTTGTGAGCCATCCCGGCAGCACAAGGCGTTAGCAACGCGAGAGGCGAGAAGCGGCGACGACGTGGGTGAGCGCAGACGAGGAAGCGGTCATGGCGCTCTTGGTCGGCGACGACGAAGGCGGCGAAAGTAGCGACGACGACGAATGGCGTGTCATTCGCAAAGGAGGAGAGCGGCAGACGAGAACGCGGAGACGGGCGTCGCGAGCTTTTCTTCAGTCGGTGTGATCTGGCTACGGTGATGACGTTGATGCGGTGGTGGTGCTGGTTGTGGAGAGAGAGTAGGCCCAAGTCGGACCAGAATTTTTCAAGGTCAATGCCGTCCCCTACGGCACGGAGCAAAGGCCCACGGGGGTGCTCAGTAGCGCGCCCGCCGGTGAGGCTCCAGCTGTTCAGCCACCGGGCGCAGGCGCCGCGGCGAGGCGCCCGAGATGCCTCCTCAGCGCAGCCGGCACTTGTCGTTGGTTAGAAGCACAGTAGCTTGCCTTGCGAGTGAGTTCGTGGCCTGGCGAGCCCGTTAGCTCCCGTCGGCAGGTTCGTCTTGGGCACACCACCACTACCACCACGACAACCACGGGAACCCGTGGGGAATAAGGTACCTATGGCCCTTAACCGTCGTGTGCCCAACACAGGCGGGCTGACACCCCCGAACCTCCCCAGGCGGCGTCTGCAGCTCCGGCCCGGGAGCGCGGCAGGTGAGGAGAGACGTCGTCGTGGTCGGGTCGGGTCCGGGCGGCGCGTACAAGACACGGACAAGCCGGCCGGGGGGGAGGTGAGACACGCAGGATAACCCGGCCTCAGCCCCGGGGTGACGACCCCGGTCCTGTTCCTGTTCCTGCTGAAGGATGTCAAACTCGGCCGTTACACAGGCCGTCCCACGCTGGAGGTGCGGACGCACACACGCAGCCGTGGACGTCCGTATACCAGACGAGGACTGATAATCATCAAGACACGATCCCTCATCTCCTCTCCCATCTCGCCGTCCACCTCCCTTATATGTACACATCTCATCCTCCTCTCTCCCCATCACATGCCAACTCGCCGCCTCTCCCTCTCCCTCCTTCCCTCCCTCTCTTCCTCCATCCATCCATCCACCCCTCTTTCTCTCTCTCCCGCAGCCACATCATCCCACCTCCGCCTCGCCCAAACCGCCCGCGCTGCCAATCTTCGACCCTCCCGATCATGCTGTACACTGTTCCATCGCAGGGCGACGGGACCCGTCCAGACGAACGCTTGCCTTTCCCCTCTTTCGACATGCCGTTCGCTGGGCATCCGACGACGTGTGAGCAAGTTAAATGCGCGCAGGACACACAAATGCGACGAGGTGCGTGGGGCTGTCGAAAACGACAGAAGGGGAGACAAAGATTCCATAGAAAGATTACGAGGTATCATCGCGAGAGCGCCCGACGAGGCATACCGGCCCAGGGCGCAGAGAAGAGTACAAGTATGCCCGCATGTGCATCGCCTTCCGATCTCCGTCCCGTCCAGTCCAGTCCAGCCAGTCCAGTCCAGCAACGCCCCAAGGTCTCGCGTCACACACGCACCGAAGACGAGAAATAAAAAGACGCACAAAACAAAAGGCCGCATCGCCCGGCCCGTCTGCCATCCGTCGCCCGTCCCGAAATACCCGCTCGTCGATGCCCTCATTCACACCACGCCAATCTTGGCCCCCCTCACGGCCAGCCGGTCCGCCGCCACGTTTCCCCTGTCCGTGGCGTGGCCCTTGACCCAGTGAAAGTACGTCGTGGCGCCCACGAGATTCCTCTGGTCTATCAGATCAATCACCTGCTCGATGAGGTCCTTGTTCTTCACCATCTCGCCCGACGCCGTCATCCATCCCTTGCGCTTCCAGCCCGGCGCCCACTGCGTCACGCAGTTGATCGAGTACTGGCTGTCGCTCACAATCTGCACCGGCTCCGTCACCGGCGCGATCTGGAGCGCTCGCAGGATCGCCATCAGCTCCGCCCGCTGGTTCGTCTGCGGCTCGCCCGGCAGTCGCTCCGACACGTTGCGCGGGTCGCCGTCGCCGAAGAAGACGCCCACCCCGGCCCGCGATCCGGCCTTGCCGTTGGCGAGGCTGCTGCCGTCCGTGTAGATCTGCAGTACATTGTCGCCGGGCTTCTTGACTGTCGTTGCCGTGGTCCCGGCCGCTGCAGCCTTCTTCGTCGACTTGCCTGCGGTGGCACGCTGGGTCGTCTGGCCAGGTTCGACACCCGCCGCCTCGCCCAGGGCCTCGACGGCCTCCCGGCTGCCAAATTGCCTAATGTACGTGACCGCCTCGATCCGGCTGTTGAATCGTCTGTACTTGGGGCCCTTGACACCCTTGATCGCCGCTGCGGCATCAGTCCAGTCCGTGTAGATGCCCGTGGGCGAGCCCACCGCCACGGCGTAAAAACGGTCCGGCTCATCTGCCGGCGCTGAAACCTTCTTGCCTGCTGCAAACGCCTTTGCATCCTCCATTGACGTGAATGATTTGACTAGAAAGACGGTCAGTATGAGTCGCAGCGTGAGCGGATAGCTGGCGCGCCAGCTCAAACGTACATATCGCGCCCTTGAACCCCGTGGTCTGCCTTGAGCAGTCGGCGTAATTGAGGTACACGCCGGGGATGTGGCCGGCCTGGACGGCGTAGAACTTTTGCAGATTGTCCATCTTGCGCTTCTTGGTGGAGCTGCCGGCCGTGGGCTCAGAGCCCGACCCTGGGGCGGACCTCTTCTTATTCATTGTGTTGTTTTCGTCCCCTCTCGCAGCTGGCACTGCTGGCACTGCTCCTGCTGCTCGTACAGCACGCGGGGCGGTGGAGACGGCGAGGAAGCCGAATAGAAGCGACAAGTCAGAGCCGGCCGGACGTGCAGCGAATGCTCGCACCAATCTCGGCGCCGCGCGGGCGAGGATGCTTGCCCGTCTCAATGCTGCTGTCGCGGGCTGCACTCGGGCGGCTGAGGCAGACGACCAGTGGCAACCGTCTCGGCGGTGGAGTTGCGCGCTGCCGTCGCCGTCGCTGTTACTGCTTTCGCTTCTGCTGCTGCTAACACTTGATATGCAGAAGACGCCGCCTTCGCTGCCGTTGCTGCCAACGCTGGCTGCTGCTTGCTGTAGCAGTGGTAGCAAGCCGCTGCCGTTGGGCGCTGTCGTCGGGGTCGCACAAGGCTGTCGCTGGGCGAGTCCGTCGGCTCCCTAGTCAATGAAGGCGCATGCTGCTGCTGCGGCTCAAACGGGCTTTTTCGTCTCCCTCCTCTCCGGCACGTGGCGCGCGACGTCGTCCTGTGCGGTGCGTGGCGGATACTGGGCTGGTGATGCCTGGGCCGCGACGCGCTCTTGTCGTGAGCAGAGAGACACGAAGAGGAGAAAAGAAAACAGAAGAGGAAGGGGGGGGGGGGGGGGGGGGGTTATGCAGGCCACCACACGCTGCCTGGCCGCCCTCGTGATGGAAGCAAAACTCAGTGAGGGGCCACCACCCTGGGCCAGCTTTGGCGGGGCCTGCTAGGGGGGGGGGGGGGGGGGGGGGGGGGGGGCCACGCCAGCATTCGCCCGGCCTCACCAAGCATCTCGACCCCCCCCCCCTTTTTTCGAGCCCCTACAAATCTCAATCCTCCTGTCTCACGACTCACCAAAGCACCTCCGGCGACATGCCAATGAGCCCGCGTAATTGCCATATCACCATCCCACCCTTCGTCTCCTGAATGCATCTCACTCTCACACGCCATTTTCCAACGCTGCTATGCCATCGCGTGAGTGAAAACAGGCTCAAGTTGAATGAAGCACTCAATTCATCGCAAAAGTGTGTCTAGTGCAAATGCGACACAGTGTCCCAACTCCAGTCCTAACCGTTCGCCTCGCCATGCCGGGTATGCAGTACACATGAACAGCCGCCTCAATCACTGCTAAACCCCCGAGCAGTGAGGACTATCTAAACCCCCTTCTGCTCGTCCTCCAACCAGCTGTCGACTATTCAGCAGTCCACAAACACACAAACCTCTGAGCACCTCAACATAGCAATGGCACCGTGTTCGTCGCTGACATCGTCGCCGTCGTCGTGTGCGTCCAAGTCTTCTCTCGTAACAAATGCAATCAGTTCGCGCCGCCGTCGCGAGGCTCACACGTTCGGGCGACCATCCAGGCGCGGCGTATCGGACGGCGCGCGACGGTCGAGTCTCGCATGGGCCTCGGAGGTGGTAATCCTAAACGTGAGTGGTCGGGTCGACGTGAGGCAGGTCGGGCACGCCCTTTCGCTCCCACTCCCACGCCATCAGGCTCCAGTTGAGCTCGCGACGCCAGAAGAGCCCCAACCCTCGTCCACCTCCGTCAGGACGGTCATCCGAGCTCAAGCCCCCGGTGCGTGGCATATGTCGGCTAAACACGACTCTGCCCATGCGCGAGTGCAGGATTCCCATGGAGCAAGCAACGCACGGCTCGTGGGTCACGTACAGTTCGAGGCCGTGGCACAAATAGCCCTCCTTGTTCGGGTGCTCCTGCAGGAAGCACTGGCGCTCGATGTCCAGAAGGGGCCGGTCCTGGAAGGCGTCGTATTCGAGGTTGGCATGCTTGAACTCTACGCCAGCCGCTCGGCGCTCGTGACGGACGAGCTTCTGTGCCACCATGCTGATAGCACGGAGGACGCAGTGCGTCATCGTGTTCATGGGGGTGCCCATACCGTACTCCTGATGCCAGCGCGCGTCCCCAGCAAGCCCAATGACGTGGGATCCCTTGTCATCGCGAAGGACAACGACCGCTCCCATGGCTTCGCCGATGCCAGCTCTCTTGGCGTCGAGGGCCACGCGGTGGGCAAGGGCCATGAAGATGGGCGCGTCGTTCTTGAGTTCGTCGGTGCCGCGGCCTACCATGCTAGGATGAGGTCCCAGCGGGTTGTTCTTGCGGTAAACCGTGGGCCAGAACTGGGAAGACCACATGGCAGCCTGTACCTGCGAGGTCGGGGCTAGCAGGGGGATGGGGATAATGTGGAGGAAGATTTCCTCCTGCTGGAGTCCCTCGATACACGAGAGGGTTTGGATCACAGCCTCCTTGTTGAACTCTTTGACCTCACCCACAATGATGTAGATCCAGTTGGACTTGGCCGTGTGTATCTGCCGTCCAGCGGGCGTGTCGTTCATGAACTGGGTTTTGATATGCGCCGGGAGATCTGACGGCTTCGCGCAGGTGCGAAGATGAGGCAGGGGGTTAGCACTGCCTTCGGGTCGCAGGTTGCGTAGTGCCCTGGCAAAGTAGAGTCAATACACGCTGCAGGCTGTCTTCCGAAAGGGCAGAGGCGACTCACGAGATGACGTCGTTGGCCGACTTGGTCGGCGCCCTGGTGATGTACGCTGTGACGATAGTGTGATCCTGGCGAACTTCCTGAGTCGTCTTGAGGGGGATCAAAACGCCCCTGGGGCGGTTCTTATCTCTGAACTCGTCAAGCAGCGGGTTCGGCGCGACTCCGACAACCTTGAGAGGCTCGGAGTCGGCCAGAGCCGTCTCATTCGGTGCGTTCGCACCGGTGGCAGTGGCGTTGACTGTCATCGTGCCGAATGCCGCAGTATGCTGTTCGCTGTCGCAGTGTACTATAGTGGCTGCACCGACGGGAGCTCGAACCGATATCAGTGGCGGATACGCTGTCGGCAGAGGCCTGAGCGATGATGATGGCTGCTAGGAAGACTCCAAAAATCCACAGGAGAGGAGCACGACCAAACAGCTCGCCTTTGGGTGCCGGGAACGCAACCAAGGGAGGAGAAATGTAGGCAACGAGAGAAGGCGACGAAGGGCCTGCCCAAATAAGCGATCTTTGGCCAAGATGACCCTCCTCTGGACGCGTCTCTAGGGAAATGGGTGGGGTGGAAGCCGCGTTGAGCGCGCGGCCGGCTATGACGGTCGAAGCTTGGCAGGTGCTGGGGTTGGAAGCCGCGAGAGAGCAGCGAAAGGAAAGACTGAGCTGTTGGTTGCTCAGCCAGTACCTTCAAATGCTGTGGGAGCTGCCGTTCTTTGAATGGAGCAGGAATTGTGACGCGGCAGTCTGGCTGCGGCTCCGAGGTTGGCGACTTGAGATGCAGCACGAGCTGTAGCGATGGCTCTCAACTGCCCTCAAAGCCAGCCAACTGTGAAGCTGTGAGCTGCAGACAAGTCCCACGGGCTCTGAAGGGATGAGTGCAGTTGTGCGCGATTGTTTGTGACGGAAGTTGATCCCTGGGGTGAAGACGGGAAAGATGTGTGTGTGTTTGGTTTGAGTGGCAGGCAGGGAGGAGAGGGTGAAAAGGTGAGAGTGGGCGGGGTTGGGGACGGCGAGGGCCGACGAAGATGAACAGGTCCTCCCCAGGCAGAACTGCCAGGTGCGGGGAGCCGTCGCCAGCTGGCAAAGTGAGAAGCTGCTTTCCCAACGATTCGCACTCGCAACGCTCTGCGAGGACCTCGTTGCCCCGTGACGCGAGTGGCGGGGTGAGAACTGCTTTGCCGACCCGTATCAGGCACCTGAGATCGATCCAGAAGCCTCCTCTGTCGTTTACGAGGGGGACAGAGGCCGTGGTCGACTGTTGCGTGCCTTGGTCGCGATGATGTCCAGAAGATATCTTGAACCTCAAACTCGTCGTGATTTCTCTGCACTAGGATTGGATGGGCGGTTTGAGATGTGGCTGTGCGAACGGGACTGGTGAACAGGCCCGGTGGGGCGCCTGGCGCATGTGGCGCAGTAGAATCCACCAGCCACACCTTCTGGAAGCCCAGCTGTCTCGTCAACATTCCAGGGCCCAACCCAACCCATTGGCGCGAGGCGTGGAGATCTTGCCATCTCGCCAGATTGATCGGGGTCAGTGGGGCTGGGTTGGGCGGGCCTGGCAGCCGCCTGCAGCTCGGTGTTGTTTTGCCGAGAGACCCAGGACCAGGGCGACTGCGCTCGCCGTCGACGGCCACGGAGCCCTTTCTGGGCTTCTGCGGGCTGCCTGGAGTGGCATGAAGACGCGCCTCTATCCGGAACTGCCCTGACAGACTTGGCGCAGATCTGGCATCACGTAAATATAGAAGCCGGCGTCTGATTCACGGCTCGTTTCCATTCCACAACGAAATGCGCCGTCTGCGCTAAGGCGACTCAAGACCCGCGCTGTCAAGGTTTCGACCAGCCCGTCAATCTGGACAAATGCGATGATTGCGCCGAGACGCCCGTTGTCATGTCCGCGTTTGCGCTGTACGGTACAATCTCGCTGCCCGGTGGTTCCCCCCAAACCCTCTCCCGTCGATCCACAAGTTTGAGCTAGCATCACTCCTGAGGGCAGGCCAAGTACTGTGCAGGAATAGCATTGGCTCGCGTATCTGCCAGCTGCAGGCATGTTGCATCGGCGCAATGTCGCATCATCTGGCGGCGGCGGCGGCGGCCCGCCTTGGTCCAGCGCGCCTCAAGCAACCCGTTTCGTTCCTGGTTTCGTCAGACTGAATTACTCGGAAGAAACCAAGCGGCCTCGTGCAACGTGCCCTGTCGTCCGGCCACCAAGTTTTGCCAACCCTCCTTTCTTTGGGCTTTGGCAGCTGGACGAGCACTCTCGCATTTCAACGTGGGACACCACCGCGGGAGAGCGCCGGGACACACGGAGATGCTCCGCGACCATTCAGACCGGACTGGACGCCAGACGGAAGATGGGCGCTGCCGCTGGCACTGTCGTCTTACCCCAAAGCGTCGTCATACCGCATGTGCCACCACCACCTCAACCTCAGCCCTTGCCGAATATCCCACCCAGGCCATGTCTCACTCTGCTACGCGCTCGGCCGGCACGACTGTTGGGCAACCGCACCGCACTGCCTGGCGAGGCACGGCAGTCAATCCAGCACCTACGAAGTAACTGTTGAGGAATGAAGCGTCGACGTCCGTGCCCACGGTCCCCAGTCCTGGAACGCCGGACGGCCAAACAAATTTGGGGCTGGATGAAACTCGTCGACGACGGCATGGACGGGTCCTGCTGCACGACCCCAAGCATGCGTGCCGTCGCGCACGGTGAGGTGATTTATTTAAGCATAGATTCAGAGTTTCCTGTCTCAATCTGCGCTGCGACGCTATTTCTGTTGAGGCAACAGGTCTCAGGTGTCGCGGTGAGGCGAGCGAAGATCTGGTTGAGGTGCAACAGCCCAGGGTCTGGATCGGGTTTCGGGGCCAGGAAAAGAAGCTGCTGCTGCTGCTGCGGCGGCCGCGGCAGGGACAGGCGGACGAGCAGGCTGTCCAGGGCGCGCGCGCCGCTCTACGCGCTGCTAAACATGGCACAGGCACCAGGCTGTCCTCGTTGTCGAGTTGATGCCCGCCCGCCTATGGACAAGGCACGGGGTGTGGGCAGCAACTGTCCCCTGGGCAGACGGTGGTGACCACCGTGTCATGGTGGTGGTGGTCAGCTCGCGCCTCGAGGACAGCGAGCAATGTGGAAATGGAAAGCCAGGACCAGGTCTCCTGCGAGGGCCCGGAGCACCGGCGAGCAAGTGCGTAAGCCACCGCGTAACTCGAGCCATGGATGATGCTGGTGGTCGGGGTGTCTCATCCTCCACAGCTCCTCCGCACCAGACGGATGATGATCTTGTTGGAGTCATTACGCAAAGATCGGGGGTAATGGGCGACAACAATCAATTACTACGGCCGCTGTGTCTGGCGTCTTATCAGTGCCCAGCCGCTGCCTGCAGCGGTGGGCTGGCCGCTACACTTTTAGGCTTGGCAGCTACAGGTACTAGCAGGCAGGCACGGCCGGCACTGGCGTCGCCGCTGGAGCAGCCCAGTGTCCAGCATCCATGGATGGATAGGTCAAGCAGCTGGCGCGAATGGCAGCGGGGGGTGGGGTCCGCACGTGGGGATGAGTCGATTGGCGTGCCTGTCGGGCGGCGACATCGGAGAAGAGGCTGGAATGGAGCCCTCCATTGCTGGTGCTCAGTGCGCCGTGCTCGCCTGCCGCGCTTCCCCGCGCTGGGGGATGTCGGGCTCGCGGGATTGTTTGCCCATCATTGACCTCCATGGCTGCTTCCCATGGCACGGGGCGTCTGCAAGTGCGCATTAGCAAGCAGCTACGACTCCGCGGGGCGTGGCGGGCCGGGGTTGCGAACCTGGGGGAGACGACGGAGGCGAGGAAAACGACGCGACGCCGGACGGATGTCCTCCATGCCCTCCATGCAAGACAGACTGGCAGACAGACAGGCAGACCGACAAGCAGGCGGGCAGACGCACACTTCCGCACAAGTCCGCTCCGCCACCGAGCAGCCCCCAACAAGACAGACAGGCTGTTGTTGGACGGCGGCGGTGCCTGTTCCCCGTATTCTGTTTTCCGTCGATGCGCGACACCGAGCGTGCAGACCGACGCGAGTCCCGTCTGCAACTCGCCTGCCAACCTTGGACGTACGTACGGAAGTGGGCAGGCGGACCGAGTGCGGCACGGGAGCAGGCGTCGCCCGATGCAGGGCAGCTCTCGTCATGGAATGTGCTGGGCGCTGCGACACACACACCATCTTCCCAGTGCTTCTAGCTGGACCCTGATCGGTGGTGATGGAGCTTGCCCCCCGGCGGGCCCTGCCCTGGCCATCTACTGTACCCATCCACGCCCCTCCATGCCCATCCACCACCAGGGCAAGCAGGGCATGTCCGCCCGCCGCGCCGACCAGCCAGCCAGCCACCCCTCCCCCGGCCCTGACGTCCATCCTGGCCAGCTCGCTCGCTCGCCGCCCACGGACACAGCTCGGTGCAGCTCCGGACGTGGAGGTGACCGACGGCGCATCAGCGCATCAGCGCGCCCCCCCGTCGTCTGTAGCAGGACAGCTTCCTCCGAAACCTCGAAGCAGCAGCCCTTCCACGGCGATCAGGCCGTGACACGGGCGGGTGGGGGTGCCAGTCCCAGAGTCCAGGTGAAGTGCAACATGTGTGAGATGCATTGACACGCCTCGCCCGTCTTCTTGTTGGGGGGACGCTCCTTTAAGAGGCGCTGCGTCCACAAGTGCCGCGCATGTCTTGCCGTTATCATCAACAAGTCTCGACGACGCCATCGAATATCTACCCCTTGGAGCTCCCGCGCCGGTCGCCAGTGGCTCTCTGCTCCCGCTCTAGTCAGGACAACTGCCACATGCACAAGAGAGTGCGCGCTACAGCACCTTGATACACAACAGGTGGGCTCGCCGCCTGGGTAAACTCTATCGCGCAGGTCGACATAGACAAAGGGCAGTTTGGGCGGCACGCCGTCATACAGTTTGCGCGCCACCAAAGCCATCGAACAGTCGCGCACGGCAGCACAATACGATATCATATATTACACAAAGCATTCCTCCCGCTCGCTTTCCTCGTTTGCTCTCTCAGTCGAACTTGCTTCTTCTCCAACAAGTGAGCCTGGTTTCACCCACACAGCTTGAAAACTCGCCGTCCACAGCTTTTTTGGTCCACATCAACGGCACCTTCTCGGCGCACCAGCACGGCACACCAACACGGCACCACGTCTTGGGAATCTTCTGTCACTCCGTACGGCCACGATTTTTCCCTCCCACTGCACCACAGCTTCTTCGTGTCCACCGCACACGGGTTCGCCGGAGAACCTCAGCCCCACGACTGGACGCGGGCGAGCCAAGAAGCGAAGCGTCCTCACAGCCCACCGCCGTCGAGTCAGCCTGCCAATCCAGGCCCTGAGCCGGTACTTCAAATTTGCGTCTCTCCGGTCCCCTAGCTCGCTCCAGCTGGGTGAGGTGAGGTGAGTGTCTGCCCAGCAACCCAAGTGCCCGCCCGCCCTGCCATCTGCGCGGCGGCCGAGCCCGCCCCGGAGTTAATTACAGGGCCGCTGGGGCTGTCTTCAGGGCTAACTTTGGCCTGGCAGCAGCCTCGCGTCGGCCTCCAAAACTCACCGAAGCCTCCACCAGCGGTAGTGCTGTGCCTCTGCAGCAGCCACTGCCACTGCTAGCTCCGACTTGGTAGCGGGCAGGGCCCACCGCGTCCATCCACTCGGTCGCCCCACGAGCCGGTTTCGCTGGCCTAACTGAACCCTTGGACGTCATTGGACAGGGATCCTCCTCCCACCACCTCGCGCCGCACGCCCACGCCTGCCCACGCTCACGCCCACGGCGCCTTGGGTGGCTCTTGACTTGTTTGACTTGTTGAGCAGGCGCACGCCCGCCTCCCCGGCCCTTCCTGGCCTCCAGCAACTCGATTTTCTCCTCCTCCCTCACCAACATCCAGATGCCAGTCGCAGTGCCCATACCCAGACAAGGTGTGTATTGACCTCTGTCTGTCTTCATCTCCTCTTTTGCACTCTCGTCTCGCCGCTCCAGCACCGGAGCCTCTGTACCCTCCCCCGAACAGGCACTCACTTTTTTTTTCGACTTAGACGTGGGCCACAAGCAAGCCAAGCAGTCCGACTTAGCCCAGCTTGTCATGCACAGCTCGTTGGCCTCATCGTCGCCACCTACTGTCTCGCCCACGACTTCGGAGCCGGACCACAGCCTAGCTGTGCTGCCGCCGTCCGCTGTCGCATATGGCTCTCCTACGCCCGGATATGCGTCGTCCGCGACCTCGGCGCCAATCCCCGTCCCAGCCATGGCCCAGGCCATGCGCATCATGAAGGACTTGACGGACACGCCGCAGTCCCAGAGCGTCACCTCGACGGCTCCCAGTTCCCCGCGCATGTAAGCGCCCTTTGCCTTTCTGCGCCTCACCAGTGGCGCCCTCACGGATGACAGCCGTTGCTGACGAGACGTGTGCAGGCCTCCTCAGCGCCAAAACTCCGGTAGCCAAACCCCCCGAGTGCGCCCTCATGCGACCACGCTCAACATCCCCGGCATGACGCGCTCCCGCGTCTCCCCCGACGGCCGCATCCCTCAGCGCGACGTCGCCGCCAAGCTCGTCATCGTCATGGTGGGCCTGCCCGCCCGTGGCAAATCTTACATCACCAAGAAGTTGCAGCGGTACCTCTCATGGCAGCAACACGATTCGAGAATTTTCAACGTCGGGAACAGAAGGCGACACGCCGCCGGCATCAAGGTCTCGGCAAAGGCCAAGTTGGCGCCCGAGCCCGACTTCCTCGACCCGCCTGTCCGCGCCGCCAAGATCCTGCTCAACGGTTTCCCTGCGCCAACTGAGGAGCTCAGCTCCGCGACGTCGGAACCCACAGCCCTCACCCTCGACAGCCCTGGTTTGGAACAGGACACTGATCAGTCGGCCAAGTTCTTTGATCCCAAGAATGCAAAGGCGTCCGCTCTGCGAGACCAAGTTGCGATGGAGACGCTGGATGAACTGCTGGACTACCTCCTGAACCAGGGGGGTGCTGTCGGTATTCTGGACGCTACCAACAGCACTCTTGAGCGGAGGCAGCACATTGTCGAGCGCATCAGGGAGCGCGAACCCAAGCTCGGCATCCTCTTCATCGAAAGCATCTGCAGGGACCAGCACCTCCTCGAAGCCAATATGCGCCTCAAGCTCTCCGGCCCTGACTACCGCGACAAGGACCCCTTGAAGTCCCTCGAAGACTTCAAGGCCCGAGTTGCCGCGTACGCCAGCGCCTATGTGCCCCTTGGCGACTATGAGGAGGATCATGACCTGCAGTACATTCAGGTTCGTTGCCAACCGCCTACATTTCGTGTGATAAGAGACTAACCAATTTTTTCAGATGGTAGATGTTGGTCGCAAGCTTGTGCAGCACAGGCTCAAGGGCTTCTTGAGCGGCGGAATCAGCACTTATCTTTCCAGCTTCAACCTTGCTCCACGACAGATCTGGATCACACGACACGGGCAGAGTGTCGACAACGAGTTGGGCAAGCTCGGTGGCAATTCGCCGCTGACTGAGCGCGGCCACTGCTATGGTCTCGCCCTCTACCGCTTCATCACTCAGAAGAGAAAGGAGTGGTTGATGGAGCAGAAAAGCAAGATGGCCCAGGCAACATTCCCACCTCAGCCTGGTGACAACACCCCTCCTTACCCCGACATGAATCGGGATCTTGACGAGAAGAACTTTTGCGTCTGGACATCGATGCTCCAGCGAAGCGTCGAGACTGCCGAATATTTTGACGCCGATGATGATTACGACGTCAAGAACTGGGAAATGCTCAACGAACTCAACTCCGGCCAGTTCGAAGGCATGACTTACCAGGAAATTGCGAGGAAGTACCCCGAAGAGTTCCACAGGCGTTCTCAAGACAAGCTCAACTACATCTACCCGGGCGTCGGTGGCGAGGGTTACTTGCAGGTTATCAGCCGCCTGCGCGACATGGTCCGAGAGATTGAGCGCATTACCGACCACGTACTCATCATTGGGCACCGCTCGGTGTGCCGCGTCCTCATGGCCTACTTCATGGATCTGACTCGCGAGGACATTACCGACATGGACGTTCCACTTGGAATGCTTTACTCGATTGAGCCCAAGCCGTACGGAATCGCATTCCACGCCTACAAGTACGACGAGGCCCGCAGCTGGTTCGAGGAGCTGCCCAACTACAAGCCGCAAAAGGCTACCCGAGGCAGCGTTTGAGCTGCCAAAATACGATACCCATACATGATTTTACGATTTGACAGGAATCTTTTGTTCAGAACGTGTACAACAGCAAGCAACAGCACTGTCTGCAGTATTGCGAGGATCAGCACCGGCGTTTGATTTCAGGAGATGGAGTCCTTTTAGACAGGATGACGGCAGCAGACACGAAAGGCGTCCCGATTTCAGGAGAGTACCCAGGGCTGGAAGGCTTGAGCCGGTCGCGTTGATTCTGGGCCAACGGTGCATGAGTTGCGTCTGCCAGCAGCGGTTTTAGTCACTTTCGGCGTTTTATTGGGAACTTGAGGGTTCGGAATCGCTAGGTGCCAGGGGTGTTGCTTCAAGAGACGGTCACTGGAAAGGGGCGTGTCTTACAGACTCTGCTTGTGCGCGCAGGAAGCGCTTTCACGGCTGTCGCCGCCTGTCACTGAGACGGACTTTGTGATGAGGGTTCGCGATATCTATGTATGACTACCTCTTACGTGTCTCGAGCGACTACGTTACCGAGCATCTGCAACTGTTGTTCAAAAATCATGAGTCCCACCGGGACTTTTCCCTATATGTGATTGTGATCCTTAACGCCGTGCCATGCGAATCACCAGATTTACAGCCAAGAAATATGAAGACCGAGCCAGATAGCCTATTTTTCCTTTGCCAACACCATCTTTTGTCTTTCGCTCTTGCGCCGCTCGAACTGCTTCTTTGTGTGCCGGCGCTCGTTCTCCTCCTTCCGCTTGATGCTCTTGATCTCGTCGGACTTGATCTCGGCGGCCTTCTTGAGGACCTTCGGGATGTGGCGATGGCGCTTGATGCGGCGGACCTCGGGCATGTGAGAGTAGCGGTTGATGAGGGCCTCGTTGTACTCGAGGGCCTGGCGGTGGCGGGCCGACTTGACGCCCTGGCGCTCCGAGGCGTTTGCGCGCCAGAGGCGGATGTTACCGTCGTCGGAGCCGGAGAGGATGTACTTGTTGTCCGGGGTCCAGCGGGCAGCCATGACGCGCTGCATGCGCTTGGTGTGATAGATGTCGCGGGAGTGGCCCTGGTCGCGGTTCCAGAGGCGGACGGTGCGGTCCCACGAGGCGGAGACGAGCTCCTCGCCCGTGGGGGAGAACTCGACGTCCATGACGGCGGCGACGTGGTCCTTGAGGACGTTGAGGGCGCGGTCGAAGCGGCGCATGTCGAAGAGGTAGAGGTTGTGATCCTCGGAGGCCGTGGCGAGGTTGAAGGCCTCCATAGGGGACCAGGCTATGCGGTTGGTGGCAAAGTTGAGGATGGTCTTGGTGACGGGGGTCGAGGTGCGCAGGTCGTAGATGACGACGGAGCGGTCGGTGGAGCAGGAGGCGAGGACGGACGTCTCGACGTAGTTGAAGGCGACGTTGGTGATGGTGTCGGTTGAAGTGGGCCAGTGCAGGACTTCCGGCGCAGCAGTGTGCTTCTCGAGATCGTAAATAGAGATGACGCTCGAGGCGGCGGCGAAAGCATTCTTTGACCGGTGGTGGGATAGGCTGGTAAAGGCACCGGATCCGAGCCACGACGAGATGGGCGCAGCCTCGCTCTGCGTGTTGTACGGATCGAACAGCTTGACGGTGCGGTCGGCGGCACACGTCAGGAGCTTCTGGTCGCGCGTCCACTCGAGGCCCTTGACGATGTTCTCGTGGGCACTCGTATGCCACACCTCATCCCTGTCCGTCAGGTCCCAGACCTTGACAACGCCGTCGCCGCTGCCGCTGGCGAAGCGCTGCAGCGAATTGGGGTCCTTGGCGATGGAGTAGACGCCGTCGACGTGGCCGCGGCCGAGCTGCGCAACGAACGGCGCGGCGTGCATGCGCTCGAGCTTGACGGCGTTGACGGCGCGCTGGTACTCGCGGGCGCGCTCGAACGGGTGCAGCGCCGAGTCGAGGTTGCGCGGCTGCTTGGCAACGTCGGAGCCGGGCGCCTGGTGCGACGCCACGGACCGGCTGAGGGCTTTGATCTTCATGACTTGAGCGCGTGTCGCTGCGGCCTCGACGGTGGTGGGCGATTCGTCGACGAGAGGGGGGCCAGGCAGGCGGGCGATGGGGAGGGCTGTCGAAGCTGTGAGGTAGGGTCCAGGAATCTGAGGTTCCAAAATTTCCCAATGTGAGGTGAGTTTGGCTGGCAGATGGCGGGGAATTTTTTTGCTTTATCGGACGTCCAACTGTAGCGCGATAAGGCGGGTGTTGAGCCGCTGACTAAGTCGCGGTGGCGCGGCGCGAACACCCGCAAGGGATCTCTTTTGGCGGGCTTGAATCGCCTTGCTAAATCCCACCAGCCTTCTCTCGCCCAACTTCCTTCACGCCTTCACTCCCACGACTCGCAACGACCTCTACGAACCCGACGACGAGGACGAAACGAATCGACAAGAGATACTTGCGCGATCCGTCGAAGGGCTCCTGCGAGTGGATCAAGTTACGGTCGCAGCCGCGGCCGGTCTGAGCGGCCGAGATGGACGGTATGGACTACGACCCGATGGTGATGGACGGGGAGCCGGAGCAGCCCCAGGTCAAGATCTCAGCGGTACGTAGGCCGCGAAGGGCACTTCATCCGCTTAACCTTGGAGCAGAAGTGGCTGACGAGCAGTGCAGGCCGACAGCACGCGGGTCGACTTTGAGCTGTCCAAGACGAACCTCTCCTTCGCCAACTCGATACGTCGCATCATCCAGGCCGAAGTGCCGACCATCGCCATCGACCTGGTCGAGGTCGAGGTCAACAGCTCCGTGCTGGCCGACGAGTTCATCGCGCACCGGCTGGGCCTCATCCCGCTCAGCTCCAAGGGCGTCAACGAGCTCAACTACTCGCGCGACTGCGACTGCGAGCAGTACTGCGAGCAGTGCAGCGTCACGCTCACCCTGCACGCCAAGTGCACGAGCGACCAGATCATGAAGGTGTACGCGCGCGACCTCGTCGTCGATGGCCGCCACGCCAGCCCCGTCGGCAGCCCCGTCATAACCGACCCCGAGGGGCTGGGGTGCCTCATCGCCAAGCTGCGCGAGGGCCAGGAGCTGAAGCTCTCGTGCATCGCCAAGAAGGGCATCGCCAAGGAGCACGCAAAGTGGATGCCCACGTCGGCCGTCGGCTTCGAGTACGATCCTCACAACAAGCTGCACCACCTCGACCTGTGGTACGAGAACAACACCGATCCGCAGAAGGAATGGTAAGTTGCCGTGGCGCGCCGCCCTGTCTTGTCCCCTCGCCGAGACGGATTGCTGACTCTGTATAACCAGGCCCAAGAGCAAATACGCCGAGTGGGAAGAGCCCCTGCAGGAGGGTGAGACGTTCAACTACGACGCCATGCCTGAGCGATTCTACTTCGAGGTGGAGGCAGCCGGGACCATGGAGCCCGATCAGATCGTGCAAGGAGGAATAAGAGTCCTCCAGCAGAAGATTGGCGCCCTCCTCAAGGGCCTCGACCCGAGAAAATACGGTGGTGAGGATGCCGACATGGACGGCCCCCGGAGTCCGGACATGAACATGGACGGCGGCACCACGCCCTGGCAGGATCAGGGATTCACAACCCCGTACGGCGGCAACATGACGGCCTACGGCGGGGGCAACACGGCCTATGGCGGCGCCCCGGGCACGTCTTACGGAGGAGCCGGCACGTCGTATGGAGGCGGTGCAGGCACGTCGTACGGTGGCGGAGGCTCGTATGGGAGCACCACGCCGTACGGCCAGCCATCGTGGCAGTGAGTTTGGCGTTTGGGAGGGGCGCTCGGGCGGCGGGCGCTTTTCGAAAAATGGTTGGCGCAGTCTTGTATGCTTCCAGGGGCCTTGTAAAGTAAACATGAGAATCACGGACGGGGTAGATATGAACCGTGCACGCGTCACCCTGAAGCAGCGCTCGCGGATGGCGGGACGCATAGTGCGCTTATAAGTCTATGCGTATTTCCTGATGAAGCGGGTGCGTGCTCCGCTTGTCTAGTATTCCGCGGCCCTCGTTTTTAAGTACGTAGCCGCCTCGGGTAGAAACAGAAAGTCATTTGCCGTACAGTAAGTAAAACCCGTTTATGCATCGTCGCCCCGTCTAAGTCGCAACGCCGTCTACACATGCGCGTTCCCCCGATGCATGAGGGGGGAACCAGATGTACAATGTATAACAAGAGGATTTGGGGGTGGAAAAGCAGAAAGGGGAAAACAAAATCACAGCTTTTGCTCGTCGATGCCCTTGACCTTTCTATATGCTTTTCGGTGCATCTCCAGGAAGACGAATGTACAGATGGTGTGCCTGGTTCGGAGATTGTTAGACTTTCCGAAGAGATGCGGGTGGCTGTATACTACATGGTTGTAAAATAGGGAATGGGGGAGTAAGGAACTCACGGTCCGAGGCGGAGGAAGCTGGGGACCCAGCCCTTAAACATCCAGCCTATGCCGTCGGCCTTGTAGGCGTCGCCGACGACGCGGAGGATGCCCTGGTGGTGGGCCGAGGACATGACGCGGGTCTTGATGACGTCGATGGGGCTGGTGGCCGTGGCGGCAGCCAGGCCGGCGAGGAAGGAGGCGGTGAAGTGGGTGGTGAGGTTGTCGCCCATGGGGGTGTAGTCCATGAGGATACGTTTGAAGGTGTCGTAGGTGGCGAGCTGCCCGGCGGTCATGACGGCGGCGCGGCTGCTGTTGGGGAGCCACCCGCGGAAGAAGCTCAGGGGCCCCTCCTCGCGGGCCATGCGGGCCATGCCGTCGACGGCGTGGCGGTAGTTGCGGCGCTCGGCGGGCGGCAGGGCGGCGTCATGCTGCATGCGCACGTTGAGAACGTCGGCGAAGTTGCCCGCGATGCCGCCGAGGAAGCCGGACCCCATGGCCATGGCGATGAGGGCCGGGAAGGACGGTTCGCGGCCGGGGGGCAGGGTGCGCGAGTAACGCGTCTTGAGCTCCTCGTAGACGCCGAACCGGACCGTCGAGTAGGTGAGCTGCCGCAGGAGCGAGGCCGAGATGCCGCTGTAGAGGGCCAGCGGGCCGTCGTTCTTGATGATGTGGACAAAGGTGCCGCTCATGTTTTTGGGCGCGTTGCCCTTGCGCATCTGCAGACGGACCTGCGTGGGAGGATGTACGTGTTAGTCAATGCGGCGGGGGGTGGATGGCCCGGGGGTTTGTTTGCGATCGCGCGCAGCATGCAATTGCATGGCGCATGTGCGCGGCGCGCTCGCCATCGTGGTCGTGCGAGGTGCGTACCTTTACTATAAGTGTGCGTGTCGCGGTCAGCAAGTTGTCCTGGGCCGAGGCCGCAAACGAGGGCATCGTGTGTACGCAAAACTTACCCAGATCAAGCGGGTGCGTGACGCAGGCGGCCATGCTACTGGCACTGCCGCCAAACCAAAACGGATACCGTACAGCCGGCGGCTTCTTTTTCCTGCGCTCGTCGACCTTGGCCGCAACAGCGACGTCGGGATTGTTGGTGGTGGCCGCAGCTGTGGTTGTGGTCGGGGCCGAGGCCGAAGCCGAAGCCGGCGCCGCGGAGGAAGCGGCCATGGTTTTTCGTCTCGACGACTTCGACTAATGCAAACGGAGCGCGCGCTCTGCGGCGACGGGAGGAGGGGAACGGACGGACGGCGGCCTATTGTGACATTGCACGACGGCGGCGGGCGGGAAGGGGCAGCATGCGCGGCCGCAATTGGGTGGTCGCGGACGGTCGTAGGAGGTTGAGGTGAGGTGCGAGAAGGGGCTTCGCTTGCTCCTGCTGCGGCTGTTGCTGCTGACGAGGGTGGGTAGTGGTGTTGGTGAAGAAAGAAGTGGCGCCGTTCGGCTACTGGAGACAAATTCTCGGCCGTTGACGTCGGAACGGCGGCAGAAAACTTGCCCTGGCAGTGGCTGGCCGACTGGGACTTGCCGCGGGGGGGCAGGCGGCGGCTCCGCACCTCAGGCGGTGACGTCGTATGATTTGCTCCAGGAACTGGCGGCGGGCGTCGCATTTCACGTCTCTCGTATGTACGAAGGTAGGCTGTCGGTTGTGTCTCCTTGTCTGCTGGGACGAAGGATCCAATTTTTTGTTGGAAGGGCTATACAGGCGTCGCTTTGCACATTTTATTTCCAGGAGCGTCAATCATCCTCAAGGCCGGGCACTGCACATGTTCCGATTGTGCAAGCATCTGACGAAAGGGCCGTTCAGATGTGTTGTGTGAAGTGTACGCCCTGTCATCCGGTCGTGCGCCTAATGCTGAGGGGATATAGCAGCTACCCGATGACACTGTCGTAAAGTCCCAGCATATAAACAGATCGGGGGCTAACACAAGGATTATATGTGAGTGTCAAAAAAAGACGCGAGCACGAGCGAATTGCGCAACTGCTCCCCGGCCGTCGGTTTTCTGCAGGGTAAGTCGGAAAGTCCTGGTATTTCAGTCGGTCCGAGTCCTAACACAGGCATAGTATACTACAGAGGTTGCATACAGGTTGCAAATGTGCCACTATTGGCCGCAGAGGTCTGTGTGCCCATGAGCACTCCTTGAATGTCATCGGCGGGCGCCCCTCTTATTAACGCCTTGATTCGAATCATGGCCTGGAGACACGAGGTAAATAGAGGTGAAAGTAGCCTCCTATATTAATAGAGAAATTTATATACGAAAATAAGGATACATGGCAGAAATATTAAGCACAATCGACCGCATCCAGCTTGTCCCTATCCTGGATAAATATCCCGCTCAAAGTTCAAGAACTGGCTATAGTCAACTTGGTCACATGCCGCCAGCAACTCTTCCGTGCTCATACCTGCCAGGTCAATACCCTCCCATACGGGATCAGTGGCCAAAGCTGTTTCGTCGACGAGATGCTCCGCGTCCTGAGGTGTGCGTCCTTGTCGGTGCTCTGCCACGTCCGACAAGGCCTCTCTGGACGCTGTCCTCGAAACATATCCCGACTCTGGTGGTATACTTGGTTCGAGCAGGGCGATACTGTCTCCAAGGGGTCCTCCAGAGAAACACCTTGGCGCAGCCCGAAGAGAATCTCGGACACCGCGGAGAGATTCGCTCATGGTTGGGTGACCCGAGGCAAGGGCGCCGTCTTCAGGCGCCGAGCAAGGAGTGCTCACAAAGCTCTCCAAAGCGGCTTGGAAACCGGTTCGTATCGTTTGCTCTATCTGATCCTGCAGTTCAGACGCAGATGCCCCCAACATCTCCCTGAGGGCGTTGTGGGTAAGCTGCTCTTTGAGGATAGCACTGACCCGAGCTTGGCAGAACTGCACGAAACTGTCGAAGTCGCGTGTTCGCTCAAAATCCATGTATGGAGAGTTTGGTCGCGGGATATCCTCGAAGAGAATGTCCCAAATGACATACCACTGCTCCTCCGCAGTATGCTTGCTATTGGACTTCTCCCGAAGCATCCTTTGCTGGTGGTGTTTTACGCCGTCCAATGCCTCGAACGGCCGAGGGACGCACCTGGTTGCTCCCGTGGCCACGACATGTTCCTGTTGGTCCTGCAATTGCTCGAAAACCCTTTTACAGCTTTCGCAATATAATGGGCAATGCTTTCTCGTAAGGTGCTGCTTAACATCCCGGATTCTCGCCAGCTTCCTGGGAAAGCAGGCTTGATGTTTCGTGGGGTTCTTCTTCCAGAAAGGGCAAGCGAACAGCTTTCGAGGCGGTTCACCTGGTTTGGGCGTTTCCGTAGCCAAAACCGGGGTTCCCCGAAGATCTGCATCCTCATCCCTATCGTCCGGTGCCCTCAGTCTTCTGCGTTTGCACGGAGGGCCGGTTGCCGACGAAGACGACCTGCTTGGCCGTTCGGGCCTCGATGTGCAGCGCTGCTTGGGTTCTTCTGAGGATTGGAGTTGCTTTTTCTTATCTTGCCAATCTTTCAATAGTACATGAAGTACGTCGGTGAGGATTACTGACGCGGCAGGGCCGAGACCAAAGGGATCCAGTGGTTCCGAAGAGTCCGATATGGATAACATGTCGGAGTCAAGCGACTCAGTACAAGGAACCGAGGTCGCATCACGAGAAACCATGGGAGGCACACAGGTCCCTCTTCGACCTATACCACCAGAGGAGTCTCGATAAGAGGCAGGGGTGACTGATTCGTTGGCCTTTACGTCGTGGGATGTTTCGACCCCTGGACCCTCGTTTTCTGATCTGGATGTAACCTTCCGGTCATTCCCCTGCGTATTGGAGCCCTCGAAGGGGGCTGACCACGGCATAGCGGCACACTCAGTCTCATGTCTGTGTTCAGAGCTGGGTATGGCTGTTTCGTTGGAGAAGAAACTCCTGGTGCCACAGTCGAGCTCGTTACCATTTTCTTTGGATTGTTAGATGTCAGGATCAGCAAACTCTTGAGATATGAGGTTGCTTACCAGGGCCATCGGCAATGATATGCCTGCAAGACGATATCGGCATGTCCCAGGGAAGTTGGTCAGAATGTCGAACTAGTCTCTTGGCATTGCAGTGCCGGCTTTCCCATGAGGACCCTAGTTGCACAGTCCATATAAGTAAATTGTCGATCGACCGTGATAACGTGAAATGACCTCTGGACCCTTGGATGACAACAGCCTCGTCGACCTGCATTAACTGCCCAGAACCGATGAGATTCACCATCATCGAAAATGGGAGTTCTATTCCAGGGCAACCCTCGGGGCGTCGTCGCAGCGGAAATCCATCGACAATGGATAGGCCCTTGAAGAGCCCGCGCCAGCTTGCCTCCCCAACGTTCGTGGCTGGGAAAGCACTCCAGTCGAATCTAAAGCTGATCCCGGGACAAGAGCCAACTAGAGCTCCTTCCTGGTAATGTTGGAGCTCGGCAGTTGGCGTACAATATCCAGTGTCTTGCTGTTCCTCATGATGGACTGCGCGGGCCATCCACGTGGCACCAAGCCACGCAAACTGTTCACCACATTCGGCAACCGAGTAAGCAGTACCACGCACTTCGAGGTACAACGTCGAACGCTGGACCCATGACGACAGAAGCGTGTTATCGGCCAGAGAATCTATCAAAGGCTTTAGTTTTCGTCACCTGCGACATCGTGGCCACCGTGGCTGCACTGTTGCAAAAATGTCCTGCCATAGTACCACATACCGTTCAATGGAGGCCCTTCTCCGGCCAAACACGCTCGCTCAAGAAGCCGAAGGAGACGTACTGCGCCCAACGGCCATGTTTGCATGCAGTAGCGCACATACGACGCCGCTTGAAACGAGGTCGAGTTGCCTACCAGGCAAATGTTGCCGTCCCGTACTTTGTCCGTTCTGTCGCTCCGAGCCATCAAAATGTCAACATCAAATTTGAAAGTCACCTTATGGGTGGTGAGGGCATTCCCCGTATCGACCTTGCCTTGACCAAGACAGTTCAGGATTGTTTCTTTGATGTTATCGTCGCCATTATTGGACCCCAATCTGCCGGATACTAAAAGCGCCTTATTTCTCAGACTGCTCAGCAGCCACTCCCACGATGGACCGTCGAGAATACGTTCGAAATCCGGAGGCAGTTGCACTCCCTCGAAGTCGCCAGGGGAGTCGTGTCCAACGCTTTGGTAGAGTTGGTCCTCATCAGGTTCAGTCTCATTCCACGTCGCCTCTTTAGCACCGGAAAGGCGAACACGATCAGACACATTGGGTCCTGAATAGTCCTTGTTGTTATTGAACCACAATTCAATCTTTTCGTGCAGTGAGATGCCGCTAGAATGGCCTCCATCCTCGTCTGACGGTTGGTTCCTTTGCAGGGAAAGCTCTCCGAGCCTGTCGGAAATATCTCTGAAAGCAACGTTCTTGTTAAGACACAATCCTCACATAAGCGCTCGAAGAACTCACTTAGCGTGCTTGTGCATAAATGCTGCTGCCATTTGGTCCATCTCAGTGGAGCATACGTCGAACATTTTGACTGCAAATGCTTGGAGTAGTCTAGGGGCACCGTCGACAATGTGCTCCCACTGTCCGCCGTACTCCTTCAGCTGAAGCTTGCAATTCATGTTGTCGGCAACTACCGAGATCAGGTACAGGGCAGTTATGCTGTCGTCTTCGGGCAAAGCAGCGTAACAGGCCTCGATATGGTCTTCCGCGTTGGCCTCTACGCCAGACTCGTCGTTCGGACTTTCCGGTGTCGAGTCATTCTCTGCACTTCCTGGTTCCATCTCGGGCGGCATCGAGTAGTAGCCGGACTCCCAGCTTGCCTTAGTTCCGATACTTTCATTTTGCTTCTTCTTCCACATTCTTTGCCCTTCATTCAAGACTCTAGGGCTTACGGCTGTCTTATCGATCCAGCAGTTTCGCCACCTCTTGTTGACACCCCCCCTCTCGAAATATATTTTGATCTTGAATTCCCCGGAGGCAAATACCGCCACATCTAAGACCCGAATCCCGGCGTCATATCCTCGATACGATTTGTGGAACGTATCGAGTAATGCAGGGTCGTGGATCATTAGATTCGACAATTTTTGCCATCCCCTCTTTCCGTCCAGAGACTCGGCAAAGTAATATGTCTCTCCTCCGTATCGTGTAATGTCGAGGATGGCTCTGGTGGGTATTTTTTCATGACCTGGGTGGACAGATGCTGCGCCGTCCGCAATACTCGCTTCGACGCATCTCTTTTTTCTTTGGGGAGGTCGTTTGTCGACTGTGGGCGACCGCCGTTTTGAGGACGCCGCTCGCTGCTGCATCTGCGGTTCAAGAAAGTCGTCAAAGTTTTCAAGAAAGTAGTCAAAGTTTCCATACGGATCAGCGATGGGAGGAGAGGTCCCCTCCCCACGGCAAAACAAGTGATCTTGCCTTGTAACACTCGTTTGAAGCTTGGGCGTCATTGTCAAGGTTCCGTCTGTTATTTTCCAGGGTATTTCACCCTCGCAGCTTACTGTCCAGCAGTCTTCGTACAATGAAGTCGCCGATGAACCAAGTACTGGGTGCACCATTGACATCTGAGCAGTGCCTGCTTTTGGCGTGGACAAGAATGAGCGCTGGGGATGATCCGACGACGCCCGTCTGGATCGCAGTTCTGTTTCGAGCTGTTCTATAGCAACATCTTCCGCGTCGCCTTCGGATCTGCAACCGCGACGTGGTGTGTTGCGAGGCCCATTGCCGTTCCATTCTGGACTTAATTCGACGTAGTCATGGCCGAACGGACCACATCCCATGTCCTGCCGTTGAGCTACTCTCTCGTCGCTCGTAGGTAATATTCTCTCCCGATCGACAGCAGGCTCAACGTCAACGTGCGAGGCCATATTGGTCTGAGCGGAGCAGGGTAGCGGTAAGAGTACGTGTCGCTCCGCACATGGGGTGCTCGGTTTGGTCAAGTTCTCTTGTGGTAGGGACAGTCAGGGAGAGAACTTTCGAATCGTGAACAATGAAGCAAGAATGACACCTTACCAGCAGCTGACGCTTCAAACACCTGGTTCTTTTCCTTGCGGCAGCGGCAGCGGCGAACTCGGAAGTTGAGCAAGGCCGTCACGGACAAAGCTAAGAACAATTTCTCCTGTATCAGAGGAGTTTGCTGCTGGATAAGCACATGGCACAGAGAGGTGTTCCACGTGACGGCTTTTCACCGCTGTGACGAAGTTCACGGTGGAAGGGACAAGGTCTGAATTGTCGGGTGCATCTCAGTAGCCTGCGACGGGGAAGGCTAAGCGCCCAGGGAGAGCACGTTGTGCTTTTAACGTCCATTGGTCGGATCGTAAAATCACGAAACGGGCCAATGAACTTGCAATGCACATGGCGGTAAAGCAACAATGTGCAGTTTGGAAGTGGGGTTGGGGGCGATTCTGTGCTCGTCGTTGAACGTGTTCACGAGTCTCGAGCGGTCTGTGATTCTACGTGCTCGTGCTATGCTCTACGTGTCAATGATCGCTCTTAACTTGTCCGAGCCAGGTGACTCCTATTCTTAATGTTTACACGAACGGTTCGCGGCAACTAGCGAGGGCCTCCGAGAGCTGCTATATGCTTTTGTCTACAAATAAAAGGTGCCTTATAATCCGCTTGACCTACACCTTATCTAGCTAGTGGTAATAGCGGTAATAAATTCGCCTTATCTAGCATGCTTTACAATAATAATAATTCTTGGCTGTGATGTGACGTAGTGCTACGACGGAAACGCATCGAGGCTCATTAGCTGCTTACTCGGATTACGCGGTCGTTGTTTTTCGATCTCAGCTGGTGGATTCAGAACCGGGCGCTAGTGACCAAGGAGGAAACAATCGGGCGCCCGTCCAAGCCCCCCTTAGAGCACGTACGCGGCTTCACACCCCTGAGCACCCCCGATAATACAGTGTATCTTCATGTGTGGGGCTTATACGAGCGCCCGTCAAGGGCTCAACTTGAACATAGCCCGGAAACCCTGCCAAGGCAGAAATATGATAAAATGAGTGACCGTGGCCCTCTCCATGTATTCACATGACTGGAGAAGAAGAGAAAGAAAATAAAAAGGGCAAGTACAAAAGTACACATTGTCACGGTATTTCATCGACTCTCTTCCCTTCTCCTCCTGTCATCACAACCTTCACAACAGTCTTATACAATACCCTTGCATTGCAGCGACTTTGATTATCCCTACGCCTGGTCCTGGCCTGTTGCCTCCCCGGAACGAAGCAATGGCAGACTGCCCGACCGATTGGAGCGGCATCACGCTCGCGTTCCTCACCCAGGCTCAACTCCAGCGACCAGACTTTTGCACCGTCTGCGATTGCCCACTTACGCTAGATGGAGTGCAGATCGCCAACATGGCCTACCGGCCCTCACTAGCCGGCAACGTTCTCTTTGCTGCCATCTTTGGCGTCTTCTTGGCCGCACACATATTCTTAGGACTGCGGTACAAGACGCGAGGTTTCATGATTGCCATGGTATGCGGTCTGATCCTCGAGATTGTTGGCTACGTTGGTCGTATCCTGATGAGGTCGCACATGTTTGATTTCAACTACTTCATCATGTACGCTTCCCCTCCCTGTTCAGGCCCTTTTCAGAGACTAATGACCCGAATTCGTGGCGCAGATACCTCGTTTGTCTGACGATTGGGCCGGCCTTTTTCTCGGCTGCCATCTACCTCACGCTTTCGGCCATCATCGTCATCTACGTACCAGAGAGAGCTCGCTTCAAACCGCAGACCTACACGTACATCTTCATCACGTTCGACTTAATAGCGTTGGTTCTGCAAGCAGCTGGGGGCGGCATCGCGTCCACCGCTGGAACCAATTCTGCCGCGAAACAAGGCGGCATCGACGCCATGGTTGCCGGAGTCGCCTGGCAGGTCGTCTCTTTGGCTTTGTTCGGCTTCTTAGCCCTCGACTACTGGGTCCGCGTGACGCGCCGCGACCCAAGCGTCCATGAGATGAACCCAATGTTTGAGCAGCTGCGCCGCCGTCGCGTGTTTCAGCCTTTCTTCCTGGTCGCCATTTTCCTTGCAGGCATCTTCATCTTTGTACGGTCCGTGTTTCGATGCGTTGAATTATCGGACGGCTTTGACAGCGCCCTCGCCAACGACGAGGTGACTTTCATGGTGCTCGAAGGGACCATGATCATCTTGGCGTGTGTGCTTATGACTGTGTTCCACCCAGGTCTTATTATAGGAGCGGAGGGGTGGTCGATTGCGCGTCGGAAGCGTGCGCCAAAGTCGTTTGAGCCGGCGATGAGGTTGTCGGAGTTGTAGCGCCGTACTTGAATGACGAGAAATAGCGCCAGAAACACTTAGACTAGGTGCTTGGTTTGCACGGAGAAAATATGGCGAGTCTGTATATATGACTTGGTCCCGGCAAGGGACTGTTTGTTCCACGTAAATGCCGGCGCCGGCTAGAGCCTCATCGTCGTGTACTCCCACGAGGGTCCAACAACGACCCCGTCCGGACCCGATGAATGGAAGCAGATGCGCCGACGAACAAGAGCGCGGCCCTCAGAGTCCGCTTCCAAACTTGCTTCGTCGGCGAGGTCAAACCTCACAATGCGTTGTGCGTCGTAGGGGAGATGCTTGTCCGGGTACGGATTGCTCGCGCTCCTCATGCGCTCCTCGTCGAGCGACAGGCCGTGCTCGAACTCAACCACTCGTTTCGCAGTCGCGTAGGCAATGCACGCGTCCCAAATAGTCTCCCTGGAGCACGAAAGAGCTTTGAGAAGAACCAGCGCGCGGATTCGAAGTCGGAGCTGCCGGCATCGGAGGCTGACGATGTAAAGAAAAGGCAGATAGCCCATGTCGAATGAGAAACTCGGCGGGCGCATCCCAGATGCGCTTCGCGCGGCCCTTTCTTGCTCTGCCAGCTCGACGATGCGTCGGAAATGGTCCAAGTATTCGTCGAGAAGGGCCTCATTGCCAGCGAGACAGGATCTCGCTAATACGTCGGAGGCAAGCCATCGCGTCTCGAGGAGGCGTAACTCCGCGGCGTCCGACTCGAGCACGGAAGACGTCGATGAGAGCCGGCGTCTCAGAGCGACAAAGCCTTGCCACCAGAGGCTCAGGGCACGGCACACGTGAAACTGCTCCGTCCTCGCATCCTGTATAGAATACGAATCATCCCCATCCCAGTTGCCCGGCGCCAGCCGAACAAGCCTTGCCCCTCGAGCCATGACTGCATCCAAGGCTTGGCGCGCTTCTGCCACTGTGCACATTTCGCCTACTGGTGTTGGGCAAGGGTCGGCTTGCGGGGAAACAGAGTCTGTCAAGTTCAAGGGATTGAATAACCGGCGGAATATGCTGATATGGCCAAAGACGGCCGAGAGCTGCGCAGGCAGTTGGTCGTTGGCGTACAGACCGAGGCCGTGTTGGCAGTGTGTGGCGGCGGCATCGGTGCTGCCCTGAAGCAGCTCGATGCACGTAAACAGCAGAGAGACAGTCAAAAGGGCCTCCTCACTAGATATACGATCCTCGAGAACGATTCTGATGGCGCTGTTGTAGTGCTGCAGGGCGAACGCACACGCCGCTGACACGTCGGCGCTCATATCCGAGCGGCCGGTGAGGCCGGTGAGGCCATCCAAGACACCCGATGCTCTTTTGAGGAGCGTCGCGTCAAAACCCTCATGCAGAGCGCCGATGGCGAGGACGGCATGCCGCGCCGCGGGCTCTCGGTCGAGGACCTGAGGGACGTGGACGGCCCAAAACGTGTCGTCGGGCGATCGTGCAAGGGACGGCGCGACCACGCGGTGATAGTACGACAGGCAACGAACCTCGGACTCATCGACAAAGAGGCAGGGCCGCCGCAGGAGTTGCTGCCAGGAAATGGTGCCTACGGGCGCGGGTTGGTAGCCGCGACATTGCCGCCCTGACACTAGGCATCTTTTGCAGCTTGGGCGTCCCTCGTCGCATTTTACCCTACGGAGCCTGCCATACAATTGTCAACTACATGAGCCGCGGGGGCTCCAGCAATGGATGAAAGGGTGACAGGGAGAGGGGGCATTCGACCTACTTGCACGTCTGACACCCTGTGCGGGCCTTTTCGTGTCGTCTGCGCATCGCGTCTGCGTATTGAGGCAGATTTGCTTCGCAAACCTTGCTACGCTAGAGGCAATGCGGAACGCCGGAATTCAGGGTGCCATTGCAGGCTGAAGAGACGGGGAGGCAGTCAGCGCATGGCGAGCTTGGGTGATCTGTTGGAGATGGAAAGTCATGAGCATGACATGTCGTCGGCTTCTGGGTCGTATGTAGTTACCAAGTTGGTTAGCCTGGGTGCGTCATCCGGGCCGAGCCTCAGATTGTCCCAGCCGGACCCGCAGTGGGGCATTTACGAGCATCGCCGTGCATCCATGCAAGCCGTTGTAGAATCTCACCCGCAGCAACGCCACGGTTTGACAGAGAGCCAGGCAAACGGGCCATGTACCTGCCGGGACTCGCTGCTCCATCCCATCTTACTCACAGCCATGGCTGTGTTTGATTCGTTCGACGGCGTTGCGAACCAGCTGCCGTCTGGTTTTTACGGGCCGTGGCCCAATGCTCGACTTACACAGTTACACGCCAGCCAGCGTCAAGGTTCCGAACGTATAAAAGGGAATGGTGCATCACTCTCCGGCGGCGTGCACTGATACCATACACGCATCATCATGCCGTGACGAAAAGAGGCGAAGCCAATCTGCCCTCTTCCATGCACACCATGGGCACTGAACCTCTTCCGTCCCAGGCCCAGCCAGCCCCAGGGACGGCCATGCAGCACTCCATACTTCAGCAAGCAGAAGCTGCTGTTGCCGCCCAAGCGGATCCCGCGGGGCCTACGGGACACGAAACCCTCCTACAGGAGACGGATCTCTTCACTCTCGATGCGAACCAGGGCGACCTGCCTCCTCCTGCCTACGGCGACACCTATGGCGAGATTCGCAGCGAAAAAGACGGCCTGGGCACCAGCGGCTGCGTCACCGACGACGGCCGTGTAAACATCCGCATCAATCAGGTTAACAGGCGTCTGTCCCAGATTTTCAGTCCGGCTTTGCGTCGACAGATCCAGGCCGTCCAAGACGATCGCCCACCGCCTTCTCGTCCTCCCCCCTACGTCCCTCCGTTCTTGGGAGGAGGCAAAGCAGGAGCTGCTCCGGCGCCGCCACCCTTGAATGTTGTCATCCAAGTCGTGGGCTCGCGTGGAGACGTGCAGCCCTTCATTGCCTTGGGCAAGGTCCTGAAGGGCACATACGGCCATCGCGTGCGTCTGGCTACCCATCCCATCTTCAGGGACTTTGTGCGGGAGCATGGCCTCGAGTTTTTCAGCATCGGCGGCGACCCCTCCCGGCTCATGGCCTTTATGGTCAAGAACCCTAGCCTGGTGCCAGGTCTACGCAGTCTGATGAGCGGAGACATCAGCCAGAGAAGAAGAGATGTCGCCGAGTACATTCAGGGCTGCTGGCGGTCATGTTACCAAGCTGGTGACGGAATGGGTTCATGTTCTGACCCTGGCAAGGTCGATGGTCGTTCCGAGTCAGCAGCAAGGCCCTTCGTCGCCGACTGCATCATCGCGAATCCTCCGAGCTTTGCCCACATCCATTGCGCAGAGAAGCTGGGCATCCCTCTGCACATGATGTTCACTATGCCGTATTCTCCAACCCAGGACTTTCCCCACCCGCTGGTCAACATACAATCCTCCAACGAGGATCCTCAAATCACCAGCTACATCAGCTATGCCATGGTCGAGCTCCTCTTGTGGCAGGGCATAGGAGACATCATCAACCGGTTTCGCGCCAAGTGTCTCGGCTTGGATCCAGTGAGTACGATTTGGGGCCCCGGTATGCTCCAGCGCCTCAAAGTCCCTCATACCTACTGCTGGTCCCCGGCCCTGCTGCCCAAACCGAGAGACTGGGCCCCTCACATTTCCATCTCCGGGTACTACTTCCTCGATTCCGCCTCTGACTACACGCCTGCTCCGGAACTCCAGGCCTTTCTCGATGCCGGCCCACCCCCCGTCTACATAGGGTTCGGGAGCATCGTTTTGGACGACCCCAATGCCATGACGGAACTCATCTTCGAGGCAGTAAGGAAGACTGGCCAGCGTGTCCTCCTTTCTAAAGGCTGGGGCGGATTAGGCGCGGACGAGCTACCAATCCCCGACGGCGTCTTCCTGCTAGGCAACGTATCGCACGACTGGCTGTTTAAGCACGTCTCCTGCGTCATCCACCACGGTGGAGCAGGAACCACGGCGGCAGGCATCGCCGCTGGCCGACCAACCTTGATAGTCCCCTTCTTTGGGGACCAGCCCTTTTGGGGCGATGTGGTCGCGCGATCGGGCGCCGGCCCCGATCCGATCCCTCACAAACAGCTCAAGGCCGACAAGCTAGCCGATGCCATCAACTTTCTCCTCAAACCCGAAACCCTAGAACGAGCGCAGGAACTCGCAAGCCAGATCGCGGCCGAGCGAGGCACCGACATGGGCGCGCAGTCTTTCCATCATCATCTCGAGGTTGATCAACTCCGCTGCGCCCTTGCACCATCTCGACCAGCTGCGTGGCGCGTCAAGCGCACGCAGGTCACGTTGAGCGCGTTCGCTGCGTGTGCTCTCGCGAATGCAAATCTCCTGGACTTTCACGACTTGAAGCTCTTTCGACCCAGAGAGTATTACACCGACGAAGGGCCCTGGGATCCGATATCGGGGGGCTTTACGGCCTTTGCGGGCGCGGTCGGCGGTATGATGATGGGGTTGGCGGATGTTCCTTCGGAGACCTGGAGAGGCTTGCAGATTCAGGGTGGGCGTAGCCGACGGCCGTCCCAGGCATCAGTGCCTATGGTCGCGAGCGAAAGTGAAGCCTCACGGGCAGAGAACATATCGAGTCCGCGTCTTTTGCCCAACCAAAGTGAGACGAGCCCAGAGGACTCTGTTCCTCGTGTTCGGAACCATCTCAGCCTCTCCAGTCGGTCATCTTCTACTTCAACCGCCCCATCGAACCCTGTGCCCGGTTCGTTACAAGCCCATTTGGGTCCCAAACAAGACGACACCAGCCAAAACCCATCGCCTAGTCGAACCCTCTCCAGCTCCGGCAAAGAGCCCGACATGCTGCGCCCGACTGGCGTGCACATGAGCAGAGGTGCTGGGCGTTTCGTCAAGGCGCTCGTGCAAGCACCCGTGAACATCTCGGTGAACCTCACCAGAGGCTGCCACAACATCCCCAAGCTCTGGGGAGACGATACCGTGCGTCCCCAAGAGAGAGTCAGCGATGTAAAATCCGGCCTCAGGGCGGCGGGAAGGGAGTTCGGCTTTGGCTGGTACGATGGCGTTACTGGCCTGGCTACCCAGCCCTGGCAAGGCGCCAAGAGAGAAGGGGTCAGCGGCTTCGTCAAGGGCGTGGGCAAAGGAGTTGGAGGGTTTTTGACCAAGCCGGGCGCGGCTCTCCTCGGTATTCTCAGCCATACGATGCAGGGCGTCAGCAAAGAGATGGAGAAGCTGTTTGGTAGCAATGTGCACAGCTACATTGTTGCGTCCAGAGTAGCTCAGGGATATGAGGACTGGCTACAGAGCTCCGACGCGGAAAAACAAGACGTCATTGAACGTTGGAAGTTGATCCGGAAATACTTGAAGAAAAGGGGAGACCGCGACGAGATGGTGCGAGATGTCTTGGGAGCACAGCGAAACCAGAACCCAGAGGACGGAGAGGCACAGCACCAAGGCAGCAGAACCACCGCCAGTTCCGATGGCTCTGCTACTGCAGAGGCTCCGGATCTCGTTCCCGAGAGTGCCGCGCTGGACACGAGCGACTCCGAGTCATCATTGCGCCCTGCCGACGCGGCTTCCCCGGGGCTGAGAGCGATGCAAGCCAACGGAATCAACCGACTGTCGAACCAGGAGACGTCACAAAGACGCGTTGAAGAGAACAGTGCCCACCAGATAGATCAGGGGGATGTGCACCAGACAATAATGGCTAGCAAAGCCGACTTTCAGCGACACGAGTGCGAGGCCTTAATTTATGAGGAACAACTGAAGCAAGCCGTGGCAGAGAGTGCAAGGGAGCAGAGGCAGAGGGCCATCGACGGCGGTCGGGAGCCGAATACGGGCCCCCATGACGTCGACGGCGACGACGACTTGTTAACGCATAGGGGGATGACCGAGAATGCGGCGGCAGCCGTGGATGGTGTGTCAACACGCGTCTGGCCGTTGGACCCGGGGCATCTCGGGGGCACCACGCGAAGCGAGTTCGAGGCGCAACAGCACATGCAGGGACAAAGGAGGGAGAAGACGACACAGGAGAGGGCGGAAGAAGTGGTTGTGCTGGAGTATGTCAAGAAGCAAAGCCTGTTGGAACAGCAGTACAGGAACAAAGGCAAGGGTCGTGCCGTGGCGATGGAGGATGCAGAAAGATAAGGTTTCGCAGGAGGCAGTGAAGTCGAGAAGCATGTCAGGATAGGCACCTAATGCGGCATGGAGCAGCAGCATGGTGGGGTTTCAGGGGCGTGATGGATCCTGTGTCTTCTGGTGAGCCGATGAAGTGATTATGTTCAGCTACGGCCAATGCCATACATTAGATTCGCTCAAATAATCAACAAGTGTTTGGTTGCAGGGTAGTGATTCGTTTTGTCGCGGGCGCCGTTGCCCAGCTCCATCGGGCGTCTCACACAGCACTGGAGCTGGGCTGCAAGCTGCCCTGAGCTGCTCGCCCCGGGCCGCCACCAATGCCCGGGACCCGGGGCCACGCTAACCATCCAGGGTCCATCGCGATTGAGCTCTGCTCTCGCTCAAAATTCCACCACCATCACCCACCTCATCCGACAGCTCTCCCAGGCAACCCCCGCAGCCGACCGCGCTCGGCCTGTTGTCCGCCCTCGCATGCAGCTCGAATGATGTGATTGCAGCCCGATTGGCACAGTCAAAATGTCGCTGCGGTCCGTCGCAACGCACGCGCTCTTGCGCCGGAGCGCCGGAGCTCCGCGTCTCGCTCGCCGTCTCGCTTGGTCCGGCCCATGTCTTCTTCGGCCATACTCGTCTCGTCAGTTCTCCCCGTGCTGGTCCGGCGCGCCTGTATACTCACAGCAAGCGCATGCAGAAGCCGAGTCGACACAGCCCAAGACCCTGGGCCAGAACAAGCCGCCGTCCGTCGTCGTCCGCGGCAAGTCCTACAAGACGGACCGCGACTGGTTCAACGTGCCGCCCAACGTCCTCGACGCCACGTCGCGCAAGCTTCACCTCCAGCGCGACCACCCCGTCTACATCACGCGCCAGATCATCGAGTCGCACTTCCCGCAGCCCACGTACAAGTACTACAACGAGTACAATCCCGTCGTCTCGACGCACCAAAACTTCGACTCGCTCGGCTTCCCCGCCAACCACCCGGGGCGGGCGCTGACGGACACATACTACATCAACGACACGACCCTCTTGCGCACGCACACGAGCGCCCACCAGGCCGACACGTTCCGCGCCAACGAGAGCGATGGCTACCTCATCTCGGCCGACGTCTACCGCCGCGACGAGATCGACCGGAGCCACTACCCCGTCTTCCACCAGATGGAGGGAGCAAGGTCGTGGGACCGCCAAAAGGTGCCCGGCGGGGACGTGGCGGCCACCGTGCGGCGCGACCTCGAAACGCTGCCCAAGCATAACGTCACGGTGGAGGACCCGAACCCGCCCTTCCACGACGAGCGCAACCCGCTGCAGGAGGGCCACTCGGCCGCCGAGGCGACGGCCATAGGCGAGCACCTCAAGCGATCGCTTGAGAACATGGTGGTGGACATATTTTCGCGGGCCAAGGCGGCGGCGCTCAAGGACGACCCAACTTTTGTGGACGAGCCGCTGCAGATGCGCTGGGTCGAGGCCTACTTTCCCTTTACAAGCCCGTCATGGGAGCTCGAGGTGTACTACGCGGGCGACTGGCTCGAGGTGCTGGGGTGCGGCGTGGTCAAGCAGGACCTGTACAAGAACGCGGGAGTGCCGTCGCAGCTGGGCTGGGCGTTTGGCATCGGCATCGACCGCATCGCCATGCTGCTGTTCAAGATCCCGGACATTCGGCTGTTCTGGTCGCGCGACGAGCGGTTCCTGTCGCAGTTTACGGGGGTCTCGGACCGGCTCGACACGTTGAAGCGGTTCGTACCGTTTTCCAAGTACCCGCCGTGCCCCAAAGACGTGTCGTTTTGGCTGCGGGCGACGTCGCCGGCCGGAGGCAACACGCGAGGCACCTTCCACGAGAACGACGTCATGGAGATTGTGCGCAGCGTGGCGGGCGACGTGGTCGAGGACGTGCGGGTGATTGACGAGTTTACGCACCCCAAGACGGGGCGCAAGAGCATGGCGTACCGCATCGTGTACCGCAGCCTCGAGCGGACGCTGACCAACGACGAGGCCGTCGAGTTTCACGAGGCTGTCCGGCAGGCACTGGTGCGAGAGCTGGGCGTCGAGCTGCGGTGAGCAAGGAAGCCGGCTGGGGACCATCACGGGGCGCAGCGGCCGCGCGCCACACGGATGAAGCTGGAGCTGAAGCCAAAGCTGGAGCTGTACAATAACATCACACGAGGGGAGCGGCGGCTCTGTACGAGTACGAGACTGTAAGATTACCTGGGCCTTCAGGGAAGTAAAGCATGGAGGCGTAGCACGAGCCAGACGTCAGATGACGTGATGCAACACCTACCCGAGCGCTGCGAATATGTCAAATCCTCCTGTGAAGCCGGTCAACACGGCACTCTATGCCCCGCCAAGCCGAGTCGCCTCGCGACGGAGGGTGAGGCTGCGCAGAGCATGACGTTGGGGCAGCTCAGCTCAGCTCCGGTGAAGACATCGACGCCGCCGAGCTGGCGACTAACTACTAAGACGAGATACTTGCCTAAACGGGAAATCCTCACCTCTTGCCCCTCTTCGACCCGGCAGGTGCGAGGCGCAGCGCAAAGGGCCTCCTCTCAGCCATGGCTCATCCTCCCTTCGATCGTGTCTCGAGTCTTTTTCTTTGTTCCGACCGGTCTCCCGACGGGCTTCCCCCCCTCCCTCTCTCCATTCGTCAGGCAGTGTGTCTTGGCGAGAAGAGGAGGGGAAAAAAAAAACGCCAACGGCCTCCGACCTGCACATGTATGTAGCTTGTAGGTCGGGAGGTGGTGGAGGGGGGCTGTGCAAAAGCGCAGGTTGCGGGCGATGACGGCGATGGCGCCGGTGGGTGGTCTGTTCTCCCATGCCCCGGGCTGCGCAACAGTCTCGTCCTCCGGGGTCTCTTCTGGGCTGTGAATGCCAAGACGGAGAGGCGAGGCTTAGAGGAGGGGAGAAAAAGCTTGAAGTGATGGAAGGAGCAGGAAGGGAGGGAAAGGGCCGGAGGGATGCGCGTGTCGGGGAGGAGGGGGGTGCGATCGCGCAGTTGCGTTGCTCAGGCTCGATTGGCATTTATGGCATGTTAGCATGTTAGTTAGGTACCCACCACATATTGGTGCGAACCGCGGACAGACATCTCGTGTGAGAAGCGCAGTCGAGAAGCTTTGATCGGCAGAGCCAACGACGACTAGGCCCAGAATCCTCACGACAGTAACCGAGCCTTTTGGCGCGTTCTCTCGCGTATCCTGAAAAAATGCCAACTGTGGCGGTGATTCATTTAAGCACTCGCTTCGACTGCAAGCTGCCCCGGCTTGTTACCATATGGACCGGTGAAACTCGGGATCGGCGTCTGCAGTCTCGGGGAGGCACAAACGTATCCGGGAAATACGTTACTTTGGTTGTTCCAGCCAAGCACCAATAGGTGCAATACAGCTGACAAGTCGGGAAGTAGTAGTAGTAATAAGCTTTCCACAATGCAGCAGCGACGGCGGAAGAGGCGGAGCCCATCCCGCACGCCCTCGCCTGGCCTGCCGCCGCGATCGACGAGTCCTCGGTCGTGGAGTCTGATGGGGTGCGCGTGTGTGTTGCAGTTGTTGGCTACAGTACCCGATGCACCCGGGTGCAACGCCTGTTTGTCCGCCTGCCTTTTCCAGGCGTTCACTTGTCATTCCCAGTGGATGTCTCCACGCCCCGGCCGTCCTGCCACGATCCCCGTGCCTCCTCTACGAGGAGGTGTAGTATAACACAGCACAGCAAAGCACAGTTCCTTGGCATCTTTGCAGTTGTCTGCGCCGCCCCCGATTCCATCCATATCGCTCATGCTACCGCCACCAAAGGGCCAGTGCGGCGGCCATGCACCGCAAAAACTCTGCCCGCCCCTCCATTAAATCGCCAATCGAAACCAAGGCCCCGGGCGGCGCCATATTGTCGTGCCCAGGGGGATGGGGTCCGACGCTGCCCGCCAGAGGAGGAGCCGCCAGCATAGCCTCACTGGCGGTCGGGACGAAAAACGCGGGGAGGGCCCCAGACGTTGTGAACTTGTGATTGATTGATGGATCTGGGCGCCATCTCACTCCGCTTTTCTGTGTGTGTGTGTCGTTGCCCGTCGTTTCTTCCGTCTCCCCTCCGTGTCCGACTTACACGGCGGGGGCGTGCGTGTGTGTGTCGGGTGAATGAATGAATGAATGAATGAGCTGCATGGGATGCAATGCGGGACGCAGGCCGCATGTCGTTCCTGGGGCCCGCGCCGCCGCTTTTGGCTGGCTCAACCGCCCCGGTGGTGCATTATGATTGCCTCCGGTCGAAACGGTAAACACGGTACTACTTACACGGAGAATATTGCCTTTGATCGCCAACATCTGCTTCGAATTGACTCGTGACGATTCCAATCCACAGTTCAAGACACATCACAGTCGTACCAAGTAAGGAGAACGCACACAATGTAAGCATAGCATGCAAGTTGCGTCGTACAAGCGATGCCCCATCAGTCCGCGGCCAAGACCGCCTCAATCACGCTCTCTCCCTCCGTGTACCACACGCCGCTCATCCTCAACCCCACGCCCGCGAGCAACTCCCGCCACTGGCTCTCCGTCCGCTCGCGGCTCACCAGCATGGCCATCATGACCCAGTCGAGGCTCGTGTCTCGCCACGACGCCCCCTCGTCCCGCAGCACCACGTCGTTGATGAGCACCCGCGAGTACCCCGGCGCCATGGCGTCGCGCAGGTGCGACAGGATCGCGCCGCACTGCGCGTCCGGCCAGTCGTGCAGGATGAGGCGCATGTAGTACGCCCGCGCGCCGCGGCACGCCGCCGGCTGCGCCGTGAAGAAGTCGTGCGCGACCGCCGTCACGCGCGAAGACAGCTCGCCCGAGGCGGTGGCCGCGGCGATGACGGGCGCTTGGTCCTGCAGCACGAGCTCGCCGCGCAGGTCCGGGAAGCGGTTGTGCAAGTCTACGAGCTGGTGGCCCAGGTTGCCGCCCACGTCGACGAGGAGCGGACTGGAGTGCCGTATCTCCTCGCCCCCCAGGCGCTCCCGCACGGGATATACGTCCGTCCAAGATGGCACCGACCTGGCGTATGCTTTCATAAAGTCGTTGAAGGCCTCGGCTAAGCGAGCGTTCTCCCGCATCATGCCGAAGAACGTCTCTCTCGATCGTAGGCCGAATTGCACCGGGCTGTTGTTCTCGTCGGTTGGCGTTTGGTAGTATGTCTTGTCCAGGAACTCTGGAAGCGCGAGAAACGTAGGCAGCGTGACCATGGACGTATATCGCATGGTCGCGCTGACGGCCGGGTCGTCTATCGCCCTGGAAAACCGCGTGCTCACGTACACGTCCTTGCCGACTTCCTTGACGATACCATTCGCCGCCAGGTGTTTGAGGATCCGCGCTGTGTTGCGGTTCAAGTTAACGGCAGCCTTGCATCTTGGACATGGCACTCGAGTACATACCAACCAAGACGGGATCTGCTACAGTCCCTGTAGCTACCTGCTGACTGGTTTGTGGTTCACTGTCGAGATTCCTGAGTAGGCCGAGCTCAAAGGCAACTCGTAGAGCCGCTGTCCTGGATGTCTCGCCCCAAGTGATGCGCGCTACAAGCTCAAATGGCGTGTACAGCTCCATCGCGAGCGCGTCGGCGGCGTCCAAGAGTTTGAGCCGGGCTGCGCGATCGCTAGGGTCGAGGAGGAATGCCTCGCCGAGGGCGGCAATACCCTCAAGATGTCTAGCTGCCATTATCGCAGACGCTCATGGACAGACAAGAAGGCAGTGACCAAGAGGCTTCCACAGCTCCGTGGTCGAACACAGACTATATACATCCTCGGGACCACATGAGACGGATGGAGCAGCCCGAGGCAGCCACGCTGGCCCAAACCTCGCACAAACGAGTCGCATGCTCAGGCAGGTGTCGGTTGTACGACACGTTTTCTAGAAGTTGTACCAGCTGTTACCAATTACTGATGGTGTCTGGTCGGAACTCTGTTCGAGACCGGTGAGGGCTCTCACTCGGGCCGTGGGCGCGGTCGTGGGGTATGTCGACGACGTGTAAGTGCTGGGAATGGATGAGTTGGCGGACACATAGCCAGCCACACCGGTTTGACCTGCAACGTTGACCGGATGCTCGACCGTTCATGACGGTGCGGGAAACGGAGGAACCGGCTGTGTGAATGGCGATTACGAAGTACATACTTCTCTACTATAGGCATACGGCACCCAGCATCAAGCATGGACGTGAGGAATCCCACCGAACGTGGCTGATGAAACGCAACGCAGAGAGAGCCAGCACCGTTAAAGTGGCGAGAGCGGCGCTGCGACCATCCCCATCTCGACTCGGGATGGAGCGCTGCAAAGCCCCAAGCCCCCCTGTCACGGACCGTTCGTTGCGGCAAGTGCGCGTGGCTGCAGCAGCACCTAGCGCATGGATGGCCAGGTGAGGTGGTGTTCCATTGCGGTGCCGTCTGCTACCTTGGGTCACTATCAGCCAGCACAGCCCTCTGGGGCCCGGCGCATTGGCAAGGTTCCAGTTCCCCGTTCGGTTGGGCCACCACCTCAACAACACGCATCACAACAACCATCCGTGTCTCGTCTCTCGTCACCTGCAGCTGGAGAGAGCCCGCAAAAAAATTGGACAAGAAAGCCACGCCGCAGTCGACCGACGCGAGGAGAAATTTGTCGATCCGTGTTCCCCCCCCTCCCCTGATCGTCGCCTGATGCCGAGTGCTTGACGACGCTGAGACCATGGACCCTCCTTCACTGCCACAACGGAAAGGATCTCAATTACAGTATCAACGAGCTTGCGCTGGAGGAGGACCACTGGACGGGCGGGCACCTACTGTAATAACGCCTATACGTACTGTGTACTGCTGGACTGCGCCGTACGGAGCACTGTATTCAATGGCCCCAGAACCAACCACGGCGAGCGCTCCAATTATTAATGTCAGCGCCCATTGTTGAACCTGCCGCTTTGGGGCTGGGCAACAGTGACCTTCTCGACGCTCCACTCTTTTTTCTCCGTCGCCGCCGAGAGCCAGCACCCAACCCTTGCCAACCCATGCCATCCAACCCCCCCAAGCCCCCTCGGCCGCCAAGTCAGGTAGTCGAGTCAAATCAGTCAGGTTCCATCGTCGTCCACCACGCCCAGCACCACCAGCACCGCCCGCACATTCGCCTCCTCCCGTGGCTTTGCATCCTCGAAACCTTTTGCCGCCCGCCCACCTGCCACACGCCGCGACGGACACCCCCCACCCCACTCTCCCGCAAGACCCGTCGTCGTCCGCGTGCCACACCTCGCCTCGCCGCCTCTCGCTCACCCACGCAGACAGAACTCGACCCCGACCCGACACCGCCTGCGACTCCCGACTTCCGCCTCCTCATATTAACCGCCTCTCCCGCCGCCCTCGCCCCCTCACTCGTCGAAATCATCACCATTCTTCTCCAGCATTCCCCAGACACTGTCACACTTTGCCTCTCGCCGCACCGATCGTCGCCTTTGCGAAACGGACACTACGCAACCCCGAGGCATCGACGAGACACCACTTGCCACCGCATCTGTCGCAAGACCAAGGCACTCCAACACCGGACTTCACCGTCTCGTCTGCATATCTACCGCACCGTCCGCTTCCCCGCGACAGCCGCCGCTACCGTCGCGCTGCACAGTCACATACCCAACGACGCCATGGAGCCCACACCGCGCCCGTCACGATCCTCGTCGTCGGCCTCTCGCAAGGCCAACCTGACGCTCGACCTGTCCAACCTCCCGCCGCTGGTCCAGCCGACACCGCCGTCCAACACTCTGCTGTTCACGAACCTCACCAACCCCGACGTCTTCCGGCCGGATAACCTGCAAAGCATCCGCGACCTCATCACCAAGACGGCGCCCATCCACGCCTTTGCGCCGCTCAAGTCGTTCCGCCGCATCGTCGTCTCCTTCTTCGACATCGACGCCGCCATCGCCGTCCGGCAAGTCTGGGACGGCGAGGCCGTCCTCGGCGAGCGCCTGAAGGTCTACTACGGCCAACAGACCTCCGTCGAGGCCAAGGACGAGCACCTCGCCCTCCCCGACGCCGGCAAGCTCTTCTTCATCTCGCCGCCGCCTAGCCCGCCCCACGGATGGGAGATGCGGCTGGAGGACGCACCCAACAAGATGGTCCACGCCGATGACCTCGCCGATGCCCTGGCCAAGCTGCACCAGCGCAGGGACGCCGTCGAGTCCCCGCTGAGCCCCGTCGATGGTGCGCTGCTCGGCGGCCGGGGCAGGAGCCGCAGCTCCACGCTCATCTGGCACCCCGAGGAAAACGGCTGCAGCCCCGATCTGCCCGCCGTAGTGGTCGAGGACATGACGGACAAGCCCGAGGAGATCAGCCCCCTCGAGGCCTCTCGCCCCATCATGGCGCACACAGCCCGGCCGCCCGTCGAGCTGATGCACCAAGCATAAGTAAGTGCTGAGCCTCGCCTTTACGTGGCGGGATTACGGCACCGGCGCATTTGTTTTTGCAGGGTCGGCGTTTACGGTACGGGTGGTGTTTTACTTTCCTACAAGCGAAGTTGGGCGTCAGCTTTGGGTGTGGCCGCGTGCTCGGCTGGACATTGCATGGTTCACGCGCGGCCTGATTTCGAGTCTCTTGACTCTGGTACAAATTCCGAGCTGAGGATGCTGGTTTTTGCTACTGGCGAGTGTCATTGAAAAGCAGTCTTCACGGATAGACTTGTCTAGAAGTGTACAATATGAATACAGTACCGTGGCGCCATGTGGGCGGCCATTGAGGAAACGAAGTCGCGTCTAAACCTTGGCCTCGAGAATCAAGCAACGCGGGCAGGCGACAGGTCCGCGTGCTGGCATCTGCGTGCTGCCTTGTCGCGTCGCCCTGCTCGCATGACGTCCCTGGGAATGGGCAGATGGCGCGTGGGTACTCTGGACACGTCGTTGAGGCGCAAGTGGTCTAAGCCCCGGGGCGGGCCGGGAAGGCATCTCGTGCCATCTCCACGCCGGGCTGTGCGAAGCTCAGACAAAGGGTGGAGCATCTCGTAGCCCGCGATGACTTGGCAGGCTGTGATGATCCGCAAAATTTGGCCATGCGCCGTATGGGCCATGGCGGACCCTGGCGGTGTCATTCTAATGCCCTAGCATGTCTGCTTGCGCCTCTGCGACGCCCGGCATTGATGCATCAGACGGGGGACAATCCGAAGCGTACGAGACAGGTACGGCTCAGCAGCGGAGGATCCGCCCACCGCGGGAGAGGTTTCTCCGCCGGGGCGGCTCCGGGACCCACTGGAGGACCCCTGTCGGCCTGAATTTCCTTCCCCTTCACGTTGCGCCTCCAGGCGTCATGCCCGCCCACGACAGCTTAGGTTTTTTTCCCTTCCACCCTCGCCTCACACTCCTCCTGGGCCGTCCGCCCATCACCACGCCACCGATCCGACACACGACGACGCGCGTGCAGCACACGTCGGCCATGAGCTGCGCGTGCCGGACCGCGCCCTGGAGGGCCTTTGTCCAGGGCCTGGCGCAGGTCCACAGGCTCGAGGCGGCGCCGATCCTTCGTGTCACACGTGCCGCCGCCGGCCTCGCACCCGTTGCGCCTGCTCGCCTGGCATTGCGCCGTGCGCTGCCTGCTGCGCCGCTGCGGGGAGATCGTGGGTTCCATGCCTCGTCGGGATTGAGGCAAGATGCCGCTGGTGCAGCTGCGGCGAAGACACACGAGCCGCCGAATACGACGCGGGAGACGGAGGAGGGGCTGAGCGCTGAGCCACCGTCCTCGGAGCAGGAGGCATCGTCAGCACCGGCGCAGTCCAAGCCGAGGCGGAGGAGACGCAACGAGGACGCGAAACTCGACATTGACGAATCTGCTGCGCGGCCGGCCGATGGAGCCGCGCCCCCGACCAAGGCGAAGCGCGGGCGAAAGCCCCAACCCGACTCCTCCTCATCCCCAACCCGCAACAACACGCACGACGACGACCCCTCCGCCGCCAACAAACCCCAACGCGAAGCGTGGCAGACGCAAAAGGCGGCACTGAAAGAAAAGTTCCCCTCCGGATGGAAGCCGCGCAAGCGCCTCTCGCCCGACGCGCTGGCGGGCATCCGGGCGCTCAACGCGCAGTTCCCCGACGTGTACACGACGCAGGCGCTGGCGGACAAGTTCGAGGTGTCGGCCGAGGCGATCCGGCGCATCCTCAAGAGCAAGTGGCAGCCGTCGGCGGCGGAGGAGGAGGAGCGGCAGCAGCGCTGGTTCCGGCGCGGCGTGCAGGTGTGGGAGCACAAGGCCGCGCTGGGGGTCAAGCCGCCGCGCAGGTGGCGCCGCGAGGGCGTCGCGCGGGATCCCGCGTACCATGAGCGCAGGGGCCAGGCGGCGGAGAGGGAGAGGCGGTGGGAGGAGGAGGAGGATAGGCGGTATAGGGAGCGGAGGGGGGGACGGAGCGGCAGCGGCGGGGGGCAGCAGTCGCAGCAGCAGCGGCCTTGACGGCGGGCTGGCTGGTGTCGGACGTGTGTGTACGATGAGACGGGACGTGGTGTATATTGAACTCTCCGCGGAGTGTTGATTTGGGATACGAAAATACCCAGCTTGCTGCATATTGGCGATGTTCTACCTCGTCTACTTGCTCTGAGATGTGAGGCCCTGCACTCCTTTGTGCGTGAAGATTGTAGGAGGGATGGTAGTCGTAGGCCCTCCTCAATACCTATGCTAGACAACGTAAACTCTACAATGCGAGTCCAGACGCATGAAATGGCTTACAAACAGCCGGCTGCTACGACTCAACACTCTGATGGTACAAACGTAGTATTTGGCTATGGAAACGGGGAAGTGCCGGGCGGCTGTAGATCGCCGCAGGCGCCATGGCGTCGTGGACACGCGCGCGCGCCGCCCGGTGTGCCTGCGGCTCAAACCGACTGGCGGGGCCCACCAAGAGCGTGTACTGTGTGTGTGTGAGGTGCCTGACAGGGGTGTCAAACCAGGGGTCGCCTTCACATGCAGCAGCGGGTTTCGACCAAACCGCCACCATTTCTTCACCAGCTTTCCAACGAAGAAAGGGCGGCGGAGCTTCTCCTTCATCCCTTCTCTCTTCTCTCTCTCCTCCCTTTGCAGCTCTTCTCCGCGCACTTTCGCTCACGGCCACGAACGAGAGCCTGCCGGGCGAACCGTCTCATCATCTCCGCCGGCCAGCCATCCAGCCAGCCAGCCAGCAGCTTTACGTCGCTGCATCAAACCCACAGCCTCACTGCCTGCCTGCCTGCCTGCTCACAACCACCACCATGGCGCGGCCGCCGAACTACCCCCGCCCGCCGCAGCACGACTCGTGGTTCGCGCCGCTGTCCGTCGACCTCTTCCTCAAGGTCCTCTACGTGACGCTGCTGCACCCGTTCGTGTGCTGGATCATCCCGCTGTGCCTGCGCGCGCGCACCGTCAAGTGGGAGGCGCCGCCCATGCTCTTCGCCTTCGCGTGGGCGACGCTCGTGACGCTCGGGTGGGCGGCCGCGGCGGTCAACCGGCGCGTCGCGTACGGCGCCCCGCGCGAGGTCGACCTCGGCGAGGAGGTCATCGTGGTGACAGGCGGCGCCAGCGGGCTGGGCATGCTCGTCGCCGAGGTGTACGGGATGCGCGGCGCGACTGTCGCGGTGCTGGACGTCAATGAGATGGAGAATGGGGAGGCGAGGGGCGTTACGTATTACAAGTGCGATGTGAGCGACAAGGCGCAGGTCGCCCGGGTCGCGGCCGAGATTGAAAAGGATGTGAGTGTCACCCTCCCTCCCTCCTCCCTCCATACCCGAGCCGCGCCGCTCTCTCTCATTCTCTCTCTCATGGTGGTACACGGGAAGAGGTAGCGAAGGGTGCTAACGCGAACGGAAAATACAGCTCGGCACGCCGACGGTGCTCATCAACAACGCGGCCATCGTGGTGGGCAAGTCGTTCCTCAACCTCACCCTCGACGACATCGACACCAGCCTGGGCACGAACCTCCTCGGGCCCTTTTACTGCCTCAAGGCGTTCCTCCCCGCGCTGATCCGCTCCGGCCGCGGCGGCACCATCGTCAACGTCTCCTCCGTCATCGGGCACCTCGGCGCCGCGCGCCTGACCGACTACGCGGCCGCCAAGGCGGGCCTCACGGCGCTGCACCGGTCCCTGGCGGCGGAGCTGCGGGAGACGCACCCGGAGATCCGCACCGTGCTGGTGACGCCGGGGCAGGTGAGCACGCCGCTCTTCTACGGGGTGCAGACGCCGAGCGCGTTCCTGGCGCCCGTCGTGGAGCCCGTCGACGTGGCGCGCGACATCATCGCCGCCGTGGACGCGGGGACGGGCGGGTGGGCGGCCATGCCGCTGTATGCGCGCTGGGTCGACTGGTATAACGTGTTGCCCGCGGGGGTGCAGGTGCTGGCGCGCAGGCTGTCGGGCATTGATCGGGGGATGAGGACGTTTGTCGGCAGGAGGGGCGCCGGCGGGGAGGATGGCAAGGCTAGTTGAAGAAGAGACGAGACGGTGCGGGCGTCGTCGTCGTCGTCGTTAGATGCGAGGTGAGGAGTTGTGTATAATACCTAGGCGGATAGTGATGGATGGGCGTATGATTGGACGAGGGGGAGGGTGGGAGAGAGCATAGATGCATGGCGTTGTCGTATATCTAAACAATGAATGAGCATGCGCTTGCACACCTACGCAGATCACACCAGCGAGGGAAACGGACAGGCCAGCTCTGTTAACCACCGAGTCGCCCCGATGTTTGAGGTGCGTCATGGACGGGAGCACGGTTGGCAGAGCACCATTTCAGCTCCGGCGACGACGCGAAACACGTAACCGCGCACTCATCCATCTCATCACAGTCGCCCAGGGCACCCACCTAGCCATTGAGAAGCAACCTTGGAACACGTCCGTATGCCACCGCACTGTCTGAACGCGCGCGCGCCGTCACAGCTTCATGTAAGGTACCTACCTACCTACATGAGCCGTCCCGTCTTCCCGACGTCGTCTCCGTGCACAGCAGCAGCAGCAGCAGCAGCAGCAGCAGCAGCAGGGGTGCCCGATGAGCGGCTCGGGAAGCGTGCGAAACGTCACGGCAGCATCGGACAACGACGAACCAGATCAAGTGCAGGTGGCGCAAATCTGCAAGCCTCGCCGTTTGTGCTTCATCTCGCAGCACTTTGGCGTTGTGCAAAGTACACGTAGATGAAATCACCTGGAAGCACCGCATACGGCACACCATCCAGCCATACAGCACTTCAATGGGCAATACGTACCAGCAACGACGACCCCGTTGCCCGGCCTCACTGCTCTCCATGTCGTCATGAACGTGGGGGAAGGGCAGGCAATCAAAGAAGCAGAGAGTCGGTCCCCTTGTCTCGGGCCTTTTTGGAATACGGGGTCCTCGTTTCAATTAATTCGTGCATCCTGCTAGCTTGTCTCGGCAGCGCCCAGGGGTGGCGGGCGGCGGATGGGGGTGAGGAGGATTGGCGAGAGTTTCGGTCCCCGCTAGTTAGGCCGCGGGACAGCTTCTGGAAACAACCCGAACTGGGCTTTGCCCGAGACTTTCCAACGGGGGTGTTATCAAGCTCGGGACCGGCCAGGCGGGCAATGGAAGCTACTGCGAGGCCCTCGTACTTTGGGCTCGTACCCACGAAATAGGCTACAAAAGGTACGGAGTAATATCATCACCACACAGTTCTGGCTTCTGGGTCTCGGCCCCAGTCAGCCCTAGGCCGTATGGGCAGAGGATAAAGGATATTAGCAACGCGCGCAAGGCCACAAGGGGTCCAATCGCCCGAGGCCATCACAGCACAGCATGGAGGCCAAGAGCGCAGGACCAGGGGGGTTCGAGGGGCCCGCTGATGACAGGGCATGGGGGCCACGGGGCCACTGGAGCCCTGCAGCGGGCGGATGGGCAGCCGACAGGGGCGGGGGCCTCCACTCGACCTCCTCACCTTTGGCTGTCAAAAACACTCCATCCTGTCTTTTGCCTGTCAAGTCATGTCCGGTGATGAGGGACGAAGAGCAATTCCGGGGGGGAGGCTGCTGTCTGTTGGGGCCCGCCGCTGCTGGATTCCAAGGTTCCCCACGAACAGACCCAGGCTCGCCAGGCAAGCGAACCAACGGCGGATCGCCGGCCCCCTGGTCCACTCGCTCGCTCACCCGTGGCTGCAGGGTTTTTGTCCGTTGTCGTCGTCGTCGAAAAACCTGGTTTCCCTTCTCGGCCGCCTTGCCGCAGGCGCCATGCCCGCATGCCATCCCATCCTGCCATCTTTGCCCACCTTGCCCACCACCTTTTCCATCCATCCAGTCGCCCACTTCCCACTCAGGGATCCCCACCAGACGAATCCACCACCCTGGATGACCACCCAGGCACGTTGCTTCACTCGCAGTTGCCCGATCGCGATGGGCCCTGCCCGCCGGCGGCCCTGGCGCGTCTCGCACTTTCCCTAGCGCCCGTCCAGTTACGAGGAACCGGGCAGGATGGACTGGCCCTGCGCTGTTCTCACGCCCGCCGCGTGTGATGGCGATGGACATGGGTACGGGCTCAGGCCCCCCCGTTCTGCCCGGCGCGGTGCGGTGCGCCTGCTGCACCTCGCCCATGTTCCGGTTCAGTTCAGTTCCCGGGGAGCAAGACACACTCGCACCGGGCTCTGACTGCTCGTATTTTCCCTCTGACGTACATCGTACGTTGCGGCGGCAGTTAAGAACCGAGATTGTCCCCCCGTCCATGCGCGCGCGCGTGCGCCTGCCTTGCCTCTTCGTCCCGACCACGTCAAGACTCAAGAGTGGTCCGTACCGTACTTTGTACTTGCGCGTCTTGGGGTGACGTTGCCGTGCGCCGTCTCGTCTGTCTCTCCTTGTGGTGCCCCAAGGCCGACTCGCCTTCTCCCGCGCTCGCTTCTCCATTTCTTTTCCTTTACCGTCCCCGTGTCTCCCGTTCGTCTCGATCCCGTCGTCGCCTAGTTGCGAGAGCACCGGTTTTTTTCTTGCGGCCTTTTGTGGCGACTGACTCGGCCTTTGCTGTGCTTCTCGCTATCTTGGCCTTGGACTTTTCTTGCTTGCTGAAGAAGATCCACCTCTGGACGGGCTTCTGGTGGACGGACTCTTGGCTTGCGCCTTGCTGAGAAACGACTCAGCCCGACACCAATTGCTTCGCTACTAGCACATCCGAGAGACGCCGTAAGACAACCGCCATGCTGCGAACGACGCTGGCCGTTCTCTCTGGCCTGGCGGCCTCGGCCGCCGCCCTGGACCCCATCGAGGCGTACGGCAACAAGTTCTTCAACAAGGACGGATCGCAATTCTTTATCAAAGGTAGGACACGGCCTGCTGCGGTTCACTGTTATGCTGTGCCCGTGGCTGACCTCTGCAGGTGTTGCGTACCAGCTTGTTCCCGATGACCCTCTCATCGACACCAACCAGTGCAAGCTGGATGCCAAGTTGATGAAGGACCTCGGCGCCAACGCGATTCGCGTGTACCATGTCGACGCCGGCAAGGACCACGACGGCTGCATGAAGGCGTTTGACGAGGCTGGCGTCTATGTCATGCTCGACATGGATACTTTTAACACGTACATTGAGCCGGTATGGCTGCCCCTCGTGTCTTGAACATGCCACTCACAGAATGAGGCCTCTGACTGACCCGACCCGACGCCACGCAGACGATGCTTTACTGGAACACTAGTCAGTTCGACAAGTACGCCGAGGTCATGGATACGTTCCAAAAGTACGACAATGTCTTGGGCCTGTTCGTCGGCAATGAGAACATTGCTAAGAGGCAGGACTCACCCGTCGCCCCCTTCCTCAAGGCTGCCGCCCGGGACATGAAGGCGTATCGTGACCGCAAGGGTTACCGCAAGATCCCCGTCGGCTACTCGGCCGCCGACATCCAGGAGCTGCGTCCCATGCTCCAAAACTACCTGACGTGCGGTGGCAACTCGTCCGAGATCATCGACTTCTTTGCCCTCAACTCGTACTCGTGGTGCGACCCCAGCACCTACGAGCAGTCCACCTACGACAAGCTCCAGGAGTACGCCAAGAACTTCCCCGTCCCCATCTTCTTCTCGGAGACGGGCTGCAACGTCCCCGGCCCTCGCAAGTTCGACGACCAGGACGCCGTCTTTGGCAAGCTCATGGTTAACGACTGGAGCGGCGCCATGGTCTACGAGTGGATCCAGGAGCAGAACAACTATGGGCTCATCGAGTACGGGCCTCCGGCCAAGAGCAACAAGAGGGCCGACGATGTTGTCGACGGCTTCACCCGCAAGGGCACACCGACGCCCAGGAACCCGGAATTCAACAACCTCAAGACCAAGTGGGCTAGTATCCACCCGACGGGTGTGAGCAAGGGCGACTACGACACCAAGAGCATCTCGACGCGCGCCTGCCCCATGTCCACGTCGGGCGGCTGGTGGCAAGTTAATGGTAATGTCAGGCTGCCTACCCTGGGCGAGACCAAGACGGGTGCTTTCGAGTCGTCCCCGAGCGCCACGGCGGACCCCAGCGCAACGGCCACGACGGGCAGCAAGTCTGGCGACAAGTCGGGCTCGGGCAGTCAGAGCTCTAGCAGCGCCCAGGCGACGGGCGGATCTGAGAAGGGTAAGACCGACAAGGAGAACTCGTCCGACAGACCGCTGGCATTGATTGGCGCCACCTTGGCAGGTCTTGTACTGTCTCTGGCAATCCTGCTGTAGCCGGTTGCAGACGGGGTTTCCCAATTCAGTTATTGTCAGCGCTGCACTCACCTTTTGAACTTCTTGGTACATATTCCGGCGTACACTCAGGTATCGGCCGCCGTGTCACGGGATGATGGCTGCTGATGTGCTATGCAAGCATGTCGATATGTTTACTACATGTATAAGACGAGCATTGTATAAAGCGTGAGCATGACTTGCTTAGACTTAGAACGACTGTAATTACGTTGACGCCGCCAGGGCAAGTAGCACTGAACAAGAATATCCTTTGATGAGCCTGCGGACGAAGCATGTGAATGTTGATGCATCCGTGATTGTTACGTGTTGAGGGCGTACCTTGATCTGGCCAGATGTCGGCGTAGTTTCTGGTTCTTGGGGAGAACAACCTCCGCGAAACCAAACGAAGCGATCTTTTTCTCTACACCGCCGCGGAGCCACGAATCATTGCGACACTCCCTCGTTGGGTCGTCTGGGGGCATTTCGATGCTTCACCAGTGCAAGGCCCGCCACGAGTAAACGTGTATACGATGCCGAGGACCATGACGCCCGCGAAGAGCACGACGAGGACGCCCATGAGGAGATAGCGCAGACGGTAGTCACAGCGGTGGGAGGACCTGCCCCAAGGCGTGCGCGTGTGAGACGGGCATTGCGACTTGTCGATCATGACAGGGTGCGGCGGTGATGACTTTGATGATGACGACTCTCGAGACTTGCGTGGGAGGACGAGGAGAACGACTAAGGGTCACAGCGTGTTTCCTGTTTAGGAGGCGTGTAGGGCGGTTGGATAGGTACTTGGGAATCTAGGATGATGATGCGGCGAGGGATACCATGAAGGTGCTGAAGTTTGGGATTGACCACGGGACTAAAGTGAGGGTATCTGGGAGTGTACACTGTACAGGACCTGCTGGCATGAAGGAGCTAGGGGCGATGCAACGGCGGTGCTTGCATTGACAGCATGCGCACCTGCCGCAACACTGGATGCAGGGGAATTGACTGGGTTAGTAGAATGTACTTGACCATCGACATACCTTACAGCCTGATTCACGCATAGGGATGGACTTTCTGCTGGCTCTTGCATTACCAGGGTTGCTCCTTTTTCTTGAGCAGAGGTTGCCGGACAAGAACTCACGACTCAAGTACCTCAAGTACAGCCAGCACACTTGCACCTACATCTGCCATCCCGTCGCAGGTTACAGATATACAGACTGAGACTTTCCGGATCCGGAGCGCCTGCCACAGAAACCACCAACCAGCATTCAGCACTTCCCTGCCTGGTGTTTCGTCCAATGCTGCAAGTCGACAACGCCACGCCCGCTGACTAAGGCATCGTCGCCCACCAAAGGATGGAAGCAGCCTTGGCAGCCCCCCCCCCCCCCCCCCCGGTCAGTCTGGCTGCAGTGCTTGCTGCGGAATGGGTGGAGCACCCACTCACTGGGTGGCTGTTCGTCGCCCAGCGAATGTCGCGACAGCGGTGGCAGAGGCAGGCAGAGTCTTTCGAGCCGACGCCGCCAGCTATCTATCTCGACGACAGTCGGCGCACCGCGATAAGCCGTCGATTCGCGGACCGTCAGCCAGCAGACGAGACACGCCGCAGACGAATCAACAACACTGCATCGCCAACGCCCGCCAGCGCGACCGTGCTTCTGATTTTGACCGGCGCCGCCAAATTATTTTCCGCGCCGGCAGCCGCTGTGAGGATTGTGTATCTCGGAGCGGCAGAATTTTGGGGCACGATATAAGGGCACCCGGATCGACTGACTCAGCAAATTTTCCTCCGACCGCCCGCCCGCCCGCTTGCGCGCCCGCCTGTTGCTGTTGCTGCGATTGCTCTGCTCGAGAGTCTTGGGTAGCAGAAACGCCTCCGCCCATCTCGACCGCCCGACAGACATCCATGCGCATGTCCCTCCCTAGGCGGTAACCGTGTCAATTGGCATCATGGCCGAGCCGGCGCAGACCTCCGCCGGCGCAGCCGCCGCCGCGCCAGGTACGTTTTGTCCTGTCCTCTTCACCCCCCGCCATGGCGCCATGGGTCTCTGTCCGTCCTTGCGACAGACGCTGCTCGGTGCGCGCGGCGTCGCTGACATGTCCGCTCGCGGATGCTGACCCTGGCGACTGTCTAGACATCAAGCAAGAGCATGAGCCGACTGGCCTGGAGGGCCTCGACTTCAACCTGTCGCCCGAGCTCGCGTCGAAGCGGCCGTTCGAGGACGTCGCAACCGGCGCCGTCGAGAGTTCAGAAGCAAAGCGCGCAAAGACGGAGGGCCAGGCAGAAGAGGACTCGCTAGAGGATGGCCTCGCCCTTCTCGTCCAGAATGCGCTCTCCAACGTAGGCGACCTGGTCGACCAGTTCAGCGCCGGGCCCGACCCTTTGCCCGCGCCCTCGACCGAGCCCATGGACGTGGACAGCGCGCCCACCCCGGAACCCAGAAAGGTCCCGGCCACGTTTGCGCTCGAGCCCCAGCGATACATTCGCGAGATGAACATGCATGCGCTTGGAAACCTGGTGCGTATACTGCTACTACTTGTTCAGAGAGGAAGCGCGGCCCGCTAACCAACACTGCATCGTTCCAGGCCATTTCTTTGCTTCTCATCGTGGCGCAGCCGCCGCTCGAAGATACCATCAAGCTTATAAGAAACGGCGATTCAGATCACGGGCGCTCCTACCGCCAGCTGAAACAGTCGTTAGAACAGATCCGATCGTTGTACACCTCGAAACACGTCCTGTCGGCGCACGAGCTGGAAATCCATGACGCCGATTCGCGAACCCTACTGGAGCTGGCGAACCTGGCGCAACTCGGCTCTTGGCTGATCGACGGCAGCCAGACCTCGCTCGACGAGGCCGACGAGTCGTTCCTGTCCATGTTTGACTGCCAGGTCTCCGATCTGCCCGCCGGCATGGAGGAACTCTATCTTGGCATCATGACGCAGAGAGCCGTCGAGTCGCTGGCGGTGAAGGAACCGGAAAAGCCCTCAGAGGAAGTGCTGGGCGAGATACTGATGTCGGGTCTCGAGGACCGGCTGCGCGGCCAGCACGGCGGCAACGAGCTGACGTCCGCGGACCAGCACTTTGTCTCGTCCGTTCAGTCCCGCAAAGAGACTTTACAGGGGGAGGCAAAGGAGCAGCCCGAACCAAGTTGGTTCCCCGACCTTGGCCACGCCTCGAGCCGTGAAGCTGACCGTTGTATAGCTGCCCTTAGGGAAAAGCACCCCCTCGAAGAGCTGCTGCGGCTGTACGTCAAGTACGTCAGAGAGCGGCTCGCGGCGGTATCGCATCTGGGATCCAAATTCGGCATCTCCACGGAAATACGCGACGCGTCCGTCACGGCAGATGTCATAAGCGACACCACCGTCGGCCACGCCAACACCAATACCTCCGCCAACCAAGCTGACGCCGAAGTCGACGTAGACCTGGATGACCTGTCGTCATTCTTCGAAAAGACAGCTTCCGGACTCGTACAGGACGCGCTGGCCGGCCTGACGGAAGAGACCAACGAGGAGTCGACAGCAGAAGGAGGCGAGCACGGTGCCCACACCAACGGCGAGGCCAAGGCCACAACGGGCCAGACAAATGGCAAGATCGATCTCGCGACAGACTACAAAGAGCTCGAGGCTCTTGTTGCTGAGAGCACCTCCAACTATGTCAGGACGACGCTGCACGGCCTCTCGCCTGTTCCGTACCAGCCAACCGTCCCCCAAAGTACTAGTGAGTTTGCAATGCGCACAGGCGTTTTGTCCTGGAGAATCGACACTGACAGAAAGCAGCGGAATCCATGGCCGCCCAGCTGCCTTATCTGCAGCAGCTCCAGCAACACCAAGCACAGCATCCTTATTACACCTCCTACTCACAACCTCCGCCCGAGCCGCAGGCCCCAGCCCCGGCCCCGGGCGAAAACCTACCGCCGAATCAGACGTGCTCAAGTGCAACGCTGTACGACAAAGCCCGGCAGGCCGCCTTGTCCAAGACGTCATCGCACACCAGGAGAGAGGGCTCCCACTCGACGAGGCGGCCGTGGAGCCAAGACGAGGAGAAGGCGCTCATGGCTGGGCTTGACATGGTTAAGGGGCCTCACTGGAGCCAGATCCTGTCGCTGTTCGGACACAGCGGCACCATCTCCGATATCCTGAAGGAGCGGACGCAAGTCCAGCTCAAGGACAAAGCGCGAAACCTCAAGCTGTTCTTCCTCAAGACCAACTCGGAGATGCCATACTACCTGCAGGCCGTCACTGGCGAACTCAAGACGAGGGCCCCTACGCAGGCTGCCAGGAAGGAGGCGGAGGAGCGGGCACGCATGAACTCGGAGGAGGATCAGGCCAAGCTGCAAGGCATCCTGACGCTGGCCGGCGGACTGCAGCACCCACCTCAAGGGCGAGCCACGGGAAGCCCTGCCACGGGCATAACTGGCAGCGTCGTGACACCAGCACAAGCCGCGGCGGCTGCTACCTCTGCGCAACAGCAGAACCAGCAGCAGCAAGCCAGTCAGTGGCACACATCCGCGCAAGCAGCCAGTCGTCTTCACGGGGCAGCCACCGCGTCGGCGTCGACGCCCGCGTCGGCACAGACGACGCAGGCAACTAAACCCGGTGTGCAGGCGACAACGCAGCAGGTGCTACAGTCGATGCCGCAGGCTCCTCCGCGACCGCAGGCCCAGATCCCTCCTCAGGCGCACAGGCCGCAGCCGTACGGCAACCAACCGCATCAGCTGCAGTACCAGCATCTGCAGCAAGCCCAGCAGCAGGCTCGGCCACAGGCACAACAGCAGGCTCAGGGCCAGCAGGGCCAGCAGGGCCAGCAGCAGCACCCTCAGCAAGCCCAGGGCCAGCAGAACACACAGGCGCAGCAGCAGCAGCAGCAGCAAAGCCCCGTTGTTCGGTCGCCGGCAACGCCCCAGCCTGGGATCCCTGGAGCACAACCGCAACGGCCGCTGTCTGCCCAGGGTCAGGCGGCTTCCCAGGGGCACACACCAGCCGCCGCCCAGCTTCAAGCACGGGCTCCGGCAGCAGCCCAGCAGTCGGCACAGGCACCACCCCAGGTTCAAGTCGGTGCACAACGCGCCCAGGGACAGGCCCAAACTCAAGGGCAGCCGCAAGCTCAGCATCCCCAGAGCCAGTTGCAACCTCAGGCAAGACCACAAGTGCAAGCAGCACAGGCTCAGGCTCAAGCCCAAGCCCGACCGGCGCCTGTTCCCGCGCAAGGCGTCCAGGGACACAACCAGCCTGTCCCGGCTCAAGCAATCCAGGGAAGACCAGCGCAACCACAGACCCCGAGCCAACCGGCGCAAGGTCAGCCGCCTCAAAGTCGACCGGCCCTCACGCTGCCAGCACAAGGCCAACAAGGCCAGCAGAGCCAGGCTCCTCTCCAGAACAACTTGCAACAACCCCAGCGTCCGCAGAGCCAGCCCCAGGCCTCACCGCTTGCTCTTCCTGTGGTGGCCCGTCCGCCCAGTGCTCCCGCCAACCCGCAGTCTCAGCCTCCTCCTGCAGCGGCGTCCGCGCCTCACGGACACCCGCCTCAGCAGCAAACGCAGCCGCAGCCGCAGCCGCAACCACAGGCGAACCACAGCTCGGGTGCCGCGTCGGCGCCTCCGTCACAGCAGGCGCCTCCTGCCCAGGCACCAGCTCCTCTCGTGCTGCCAACTCAGCCCATCGAGGCCGCACCGCACAAGTCTCAGGAAGAGACACAGGCCGACGACAACGCCGCCGAGGTGGCCCTGCTCGAGGGTCTGCAGGCCGTTGTGGCCCAGAGCCTGGCATCGTAAAACCCTTCCTCACCTCTTTTCCGTCGCCCACACGGGCTGCAAAAACGCCACCCTTTGCTGGACGAGGAAGAGTGCCTCATTGCCACGACACGAATTCTCTCTCACACGCCGTACGACTAATGACAGACACCGGCAGGTGGGCTCACGCACACAAGTTCGTATCTTTTTCTGGAACCGCTTCCATCGTTACATGCTTCCTTTTTACTTATGGCGCAAGAGGAAGAACGGGGGCCGACAGGGGGCGCTCGGCGGACAAGGCCAAACATACAACTTATATCGGGTGTGGTCAGCCAAACACGCTTCTAGCTTCTTTTTCTGCATGGGATATGATACCACGGAGTCTTGGGGGAAAAGAAATGGGGCGGGGGTTCGTCGGCATGTCTTTGGGATAAGGCGCGGCGACGAACGCGTTCATTTAGGGAATTAGTTAGAACTACAGCAACGAGGAAATACCCTTGGTGGTTCGGATGACTCGACTGTGCCACTCGCAATACCATTACAAATCATTCCACGGTCTGGTCTGTTTTAGCTTGGTGACATTGTGACCCGTCTCGTGAGGGTGTCGATGAGTGCCGCGCCTCCATCACCGATGAGCCGGACGGTCGGTAGTAAGCATGAACTAGTTGGCATTTTCGCTGCCCCCTTTTACTCACTACATGTTCTGTCGCGCTTCACAAGAACTTCGGAGGGGGAGTGTCGGTCATAGACAGGCCCCTCATCCAACGTCCAAGAGACAACGACAAAATACGTAGCCAGCGGGTTGTGTGGGCCTGCGGCATCTCGCACAAGCCTGCCGTATCTGCGCCCAAACGGCGTCGCGGGGGCACCCATGATGCGGGTAACCGCTGCATCATCCTCTGCACCTTCTTCGTGGAGAAAGGGGAGAGGTCCCTTTACGCTGGACTGACCCCGTGACGGGCAGATGGTGTAACGTCACGGTTCTGTGGGTATTACAGGCTGTGGCGATACTGTCACGTCTGCTCCGGTGCTCGGAGGAGAGTTGAGGCTCGGGCGAGGGATGAGAGACGAGAAACGAGGGAGGGGGGAGGAAAGAACGAAAGAAAGGGGATGACAGGGACGACGACTTGAATGTGTCGGTGTGGCGAGGAGTCATCCAGGGCAGGTCTATGCACATGGACTGTCGTACGTACATATGCCGTGTGCCGCTGACCTGTGGGGATGGTAGGCAGGGTGCAACGGGACAACATCGTAACGTCAGGCTGCTGCCTTGATGGAGTTGAGGGCACGGTCTGATCTGTGTCCGCCATCTATATATTCTCGTGGCTCCCTCCTCCCGGCAAATGATAGAGGAGGCGCGGCCTTCGGCGGCTCTGGTGTTCCGACTCTGGTATAAATACGGGGTGCCGCTCCTCGACTTCTCGAGTCCTGGGGAACCGCCTCTTACACCTCACTCCAACAATAACCCAACACTACAACGCAAGCTTCGACAACTCAGAACTTGACACAGAAGAGAGAAACTACACTTGACACGCAAGATTTGACTTGCCCCCCGGCCTCCCCTCCCCGTTCCGATTTGAACTTCAGCCCACCACCACCACCAAAGGCATACCGTTACCAGGCGCCATGTATCACCTGGAGGACCTCGCGAAGGAGCGCTGCAGCCACCCCAGCGGCCGGTGCCCACATAGCACCTGCGCGCTCCGCCCCCGCGGCTCGGGTAAGTACCAGTTGTCCCCGTACTGCGAGCCTCACTCGTGCCTCTTCTTTGACGAGCGGGGGAGGCTGTGTGACCGTCCGCGTGTCAACCATGTGAGCTATTGTGAAGAGCGTGAGTCGTTGCCCCCACCGCTGCGCGCCATGTCTCGTCCACTCCCATCCTGCCTGCCCTGCCTAAATGCTTGTACTGGCACGGGCATCATGGGCAGGCAGAGGGGGGTGGAGGAGGCGAGGGAGAAAGAGAAAAGAGGAAAGGAAAAAAGAAGGGCTGACGCTGAGGCGCGGGGCTGGGGAGCAACAGACATCAGGTGTAAGGGGTCGGCCGGAGGGGCCAAGTGCATGCAAGAAGTGAGGGAGGGCCAGCCCGGCGTGTATCGCTTCTGCTGGCAATACCGTCGGTGGTCTTCCTGCTCTGCCAGATTCTCCCTGAGGATACGTCTTCTGACCAAGCGCGGCACGCCACACAGACAACTGCGTCGAGGACGGATGCCACAACCAGCGGCGATGGTTCGGCGGCCGGGACATGCGGCGCTGCGACGAACACCGCTGCCACTTCCACGACTGCACCGAGCGGCGCGACCGGAGCGACTACTGCCCCGACCACAAGTGCCGATTCGACGGCTGCCGCGACGGCGTCACGAACGGGCTGGGCCACTACTGCGCGCGACACGAAATCTTCCGCGACGGCGGCGGCGTTGGCGTCCGGCCCAGCGCCGCCATCCCGCCGTGTCTCTTCGACGGGTGCGACTACCCCTCGCTGTCGGGGCGTCGGTACTGCCGCTTCCACGAGTGCGAGGTGCGCGAATGCACGCTGCCTCTGATGGCCGGCGTGTCCAACTTTTGCTTCGAGCACAAGTGCCGCGTCTGCTCGGGCAAGAAGCCCGCCGACGGGCGCTTCTGCAGCCAGCACAGGTGTGCGCAGCTCGACTGCGAGGATCGCGCTCTGAACGGTGGCTGGTGTGACACACACTGGACAAGGCGTCGCCGCCGCCGGCGGACGGGATCGCGGCCTCCCGGCGTGTGGTTCGAGGGCGCGGGTGACCACAATGGGGACGACCTCGATTACCTTGACTACGGTGACGATGACGACGACGACGATGGGTATGACGGCGAGCGGGCGCGGCGACGGTCCCGTGCAAGAGGTGAGTTGAAAAACGCCCCCATGCCGCGACAGCATGGCACCAGAGATGGGACATGACATGGCCTTGAAACCCGGGGCTGACCCGCCGGCGGTGCCCCACAGAAACCCCCGGGCGGGGCGGATCCCCGGCGCGGGTCTGTCTCTTCCGCACCGGCAGCGGGCCCGTGCCGGACCGCATCTGCAACCAGCGCGCCGAGCGCGGCCGCCAATACTGCACGCGCCACCTCTGCCGGGACTACCACTGCGACGCGCCCGCGCGCGGCGAGACGTCGTACTTCTGCCGCCACCACGAGTGCGAGCGCGACGGGTGCCGGCGCAAGGTGCACGGCTACGACGGGCCGGGCTTCACGATGCCGGGGCCCTCGTTCGTGTGCGCCCGGCACCGGCGCTGCGCCATTGAGGGCTGCGGCAGGGACGTCGACGGCTATGTGATTGATGCGCTGTGCTCGAGGCATAGGTATTTTGGTGGGCCCTTTCGTGGTTCTGAGGGGCTTTTGTAGGTGTTTACGGTGCGTTTCTCTTCTTTTCTTTGCTTCCCCCTCTGTTCTTTCCTTTCAGTTCCCTTTTCTCTCTGCGCTTGATGGGTCTGTCGTTGAAGGAGACTACGTGCTAACGTGCGGGGGTTTTGCAAAAGCTGGCTTGCAAGCGAGTGAGCGTTCGTTGTATCGCAAGTAATACAGGCCCCAGGAGCGGCTAGGCGGAGCGTGGTGTTTCTGATTGCGAGGGTATCTGATGGCATTGGTAAAAACATAACTTTTGAATTTGTGGCAATCGCCGGTCGGTAGACAGTCGGAGCATCTCTCTCTCAAAACTGGGTGGCATGGTTCACGCCCACGGAGCATACGTATACGGAGGAACAAACAGTCTGCCGGTGGGAGGGAATGGTGGAATCTACGACAAATTGATCTTGTGCTGCAGCGCTGAAGGGGCTCTATCTGCAGTGCTTTGACGCTTTGCTTCTTGGGTGCGTATGCCGGACACGAGTAGTATCGAAATTGGCGTCCGTGGTGGAAGCTGTGGTAGAGTTTCGGGGTGCAGAGAGATATGGTTCGGCTGCGTGTTTGGATTTAGGGCTGAGCGTAAAGTCCCAAGCGTCCAGTCTCACACGTGGTCCTAGCCGCCATTTACGTCTGGCCCAAGGTCTAGTCCATCTCGATGAAGGTCCCGTGCCCTATAAACTGCCGAGGGGCGAGGGGCCGCCTCGTTTGGGTTCATGAGCGTGCCGGTGCTAAACGAACTTGGTTCGGACGTGCATGGTCCAAACACGTCGATTTCCCCATGGATCCCAAACAATAGCTGCACTAGCAGCAACCAGGCATGTCGATGACACTGTCGCTTGGGCTCTCTGACCCCATTACTCCTCTTACACCTTGCGGTGCCGGGGTCGTTGAGTAGTAACCAGGAGGGTAAATAAGGGGCCGTGTCCCTCAGAGACCGAGTGCTTGGCCGCTTGAGCTTTGATCTTTGCGGTTGCTCCTTGTGTCGACTGAGTCCAAGCACAAACTGTTTGGTAGGCAGCGCAAATCACCACGTATTCCCGCCGCCTGCAACATGCGTTTGTGCGCTCTTCTCTCCGTGGCGCCTTTGGCGGCTGCGGCGATGGGTCCTCACCTTGCCCAGCGGGCGGAACCAGCCCCCCTCCTGATGCCGGGAGACACTTCCGCAATTACTGCCGGCAAGTACATCGTCAAGTTCCGAGACGACATTCCGGATGCACAATTCAAGAGCCTCATGGAAAGCGTCAAGGAAGAAGCGGACCAAGTTTACACAAACGTACTGTTCGGTTTCAGTGCGGCCCTGGACGCGGCAAGCCTGGAGCGCTGGCGAAATCATCCAGACGTAGGTTACCCCCATCCTCGGATACTGAGATGCAAGTCCATTGGTCCGTCTCCTGCTGACCGGGACGCAGGTTGACTACGTCGAGCCCGATTCCAAGATCACGGCAAGCGGCACCATCCGCCAAGACAACGCAACCTGGGGCCTGGGCCGCATCTCGGCCCGCGACAACGGAGAATCCGAGTACGTATTCGACGAGACCGCGGGCGAAGGCACTTGCACCTATGTTCTCGATAGCGGTATCGATGACACCCACCCCGTAAGTTCTTGGCATGATACCCTGGGGAGTTGTGCACTTGTTCGGCAAAACAGCTTACCTGCGGACAGGAATTCGAGGGCAGAGCCGAGCAGATATACTCCTTCATCACGGGCGAGCAGACGGACGGCTGGGGCCACGGCACTCTCGTAGCGGGCATCATCGGCAGCAAGACGTATGGCGTGGCCAAGAAGACGCGTCTGTACGGCATCAAGGTGATGGCGGACCGGGGCGGGACCGACGTGTCGATGCTCATCGCGGGCGCAGACCTGGTGCTCCGACACATGAGGACGCGGAGTTGCCCCAAGGGCGTCTTCGTCAACATCAGCATCAGCGGTGGCATGTCTCTGGCGACCAACCAAGCGGTCGAAAGGCTCGTCAAGAACGACGTCTTTGTCGGGGTAGCGGCCGGCAACGACGGCAAGGAGTTGGCGGATCGATCTCCGGCGACGGCGCGGTACGTCTGCGTCGTTGCGGGCACCAACAAAAACGATACTTGGTACAAGGCTTCCAACTATGGCCGCCGCGTCGATATTTTGGCTCCAGCAAGCGAGGTAGAGTCGACGACAATTAACGGCGAAACTGTAAGTTACTCCCTGCCTCTCTCTCTCTCTCTCTCTTTCTCTCGATGCGAGGAACGTCAAGAAGGGCGGGCTGCTGACCCGTCGGAATCAACGCAGGCTATTGTGAATGGCACGTCGGTGGCAGCGCCGCACGTTGTCGGTCTGGCGGCGTATGTGCGAGCGCTCAAGGACATTGGCGCCGCAAACCTCTGCGCTCATCTTCGCCTGACGGCGCACATTGGCAAGATCAAAGGCGTTCCTAACGGGACGAGCAATCACCTTGCGTTTAACCAGGTCCGCCGCGACGAGACTTGACGTCGTCGGGAGGGCCATGTTGGTGAACCTTTGTTGCTTGAGGGCTGTGTTGGCAATGGTTGGTGATTGCGCTACCGATTGGCTCGCCGTGTAAGTTGGTCTCCTTGGGGGGACAGTTGCGTTGCATGTGCGTGCCTCGTTGCTGTTGGTAACCTTTGCAAAGGTGGTTTGCGCTCAGCAGGGTGTGTCGGTGTTGCTATGTAAGGTGGAAAGATTGGGTATTGCTTGAATAGACAAATGAATGTAGCTGTCCCACTGCGCACACAACACATGATGATGCTCTCATCCAAGCACGGGGAACGCGCCGTTGGCCGTTGTTGTTTTTCCGCCCTTCACCAAAGCGACGACCATGGACAATTGGAATTCTACGGCGTCACTATCATCTGATCGCTCTCCCATGGTATCACATGATGTTGCCGCTTCCACGCAGACAAGAGTGCAGGTAAAGAGGCATCTGCGTCCATCAAATCTCATCCTTTGATGGCTGACATGCAGCCATGGATGCTACAGCTCCGACTCGGATATGTCACGATATCCGCCATCGGAAGCCCGAACGACAGCCATCACCCCAACGTTCTGCGGCTCTCCATCATCCGCAGCTCCCTCGGCAGCTTCGTATGTTCGATTCTGAGCTATCTTCCCCGATTTTTCACCACCTTTGCTCAATGCGTTGCCCCCAATTACTTCCTCTCATCCAGGATCATTGTCAAGAAGCTCAAGCCCGGCTGAGACAGCGACTTCGACAACGAAAAGCGCATGTACGAGAAGCTGCGGCCCTTGCAGGGGACGCTGATACCCCGGTGCCTTGGCGAGGGCACGTGCGAGGGCACCCGCGCCTTGGTCCTATCCGAAGTCGAAGGCGTGCAGGCGTGCAGGCAGAAGAAGCCCTGGCTAGAGCCCGCCGAGCTCCAGCGGCGACTCGAATCAGCCTTTAGGCAGCTGGAGGAGCTTGGGCTCGGGTACGGCGACCTGAAGCTGGACAACTTTCTCATTGCTGGCGACGGCATGGTCGTCGTGGACCTGGAGTCGGTGTACGAGGACACACCGGACGAGCTCGACTATGCCACGAGGACGCACATTGCGCACCTGAAGGGCCGCTATGAGAGGTATCTCGACGGCATGTGTGACGGATACTGATTAGAAGGATCGCCGCCCCGACGGCATCGAGATTCGAGATTCGATGATGGGAGGTCAGCCCACGTCGATAGCCGGCATGGCTAGATGGATGATAGAAACCCTTTCCGCCAGGAACCGAATAGCGATATACTGTTTTGTTTGTGGTTTCATTTGTGGATTAGCCAGACTCGGCACGGCTAGATGGAGGATGGACACCCCTTCTGTCAGTAAACCGACCAGCGCTACTATGTATTATGCTGTGTGTGATTGTTTGTAAAGTCGCCAGGGCACAGCCTCTCGGCCCAACATCCAATCTGCATCACCCCCGGAAGTCGTCGTTTTGTCGTCCACGCGCCACAGCCGCACGTCCCACGGACCTCCAGGAAAGCCAAATGCGCTCATTACCGGAGTAGGCACAGATATGACGTCGGGATGCGACGCGACAGGAGACACACACACATATCCACACACGTAACAGCTCACCGACACACACGCACATGCACTCACTCACTCACCCACCCCCCCTTCCGAGAAACAAGACGGACGGAACGCGGATGAGGCGCGCGCGCGGGGTTCGTCGAAACAAAAGTTGGTCACACGGTTGGCTCGGGGCCCGTCGTCACTGCTGCTGCGCATTTTTAATTATTTCCCTCCGCCCCCCCGCGGCCAGGCGGTCGCCCAATGGGCTGACCGCTGAGACACGCAGCTGCTCGAAGCTACAACACACCCGCGAAACTCTCTTTTTGGGGGCTGCTTGCTGCTGTGTCTCTCCCTCTCTCCTTCCGTTCCTTCCCCCCCTCTCTCCCGTTGCTGCCATCTTCCCTCTCTCTCTCTCCCCCTCTCGTCAATGTCGGGCAGACAGACCCCGACAGGCAATTGTTTGTTGCAGCTCGGGGTGCGGTATTGAAGAATCGTCGTCGGTCATCGGTGTCGACATTGCCCACCATGTTCAACCCGGGCGTCTTCTACATGCTTGTAAGTCAGCCGCGGAGCAGAGGCACACCGCAAACGCGCGTTGGGAAGCTCAGAACTGATGATGCGAACCGCGATAACATCTAGGCCAGCGTCGTGCTCTTTGCCGTCGCAGTGTACGTCGCTTCTCCTTCTTCTTCTTCTCCCAGGTTCTCATCGATCGATTGATCCGTCCACCCACCCATCCATCTATCCATCGCCACGCGAAGCCCAAAGCCATCATCGCTGACACGCAGGCGCTCAACGCCAACGCCAACAAACAGCGTCGTCCACTTCCACACGGCGCACCTCTCCCTCCCCCTCTCGCCCTTCATCACCGTCCTCGCCGTCGTCCTCCCCATCGCCGCCTTCATCAACGCCTACATCTACCCCAACCTGCTGCGCAACTCGCACGCCTGCGCCCTCGCGCCCCTCGACCACTCGGCCCTCGAGCGCCTCGCCCCCGTCCTCCTCCAGGGCCTCCAGGCCGTCGTCTCCAGCGTCCTCGCTACCCTGCTCTTCGAGGGCCTCGTCCCCTCCCCGGCCCTCGACTATCTCCTCGACTATGAGTGGGGCCGCCTCTACGACGCCCGCGACGGCGAGAGCATCCGCCTCGTGCAGGACACGTATCGCTGCTGCGGGCTCAGGGCCGTGGACGACCGCGCGTATCCCTTCGAGGGGGCGCAGACATGTGCCGAGATGTATGGACGGGCGACGTCGTGCGAGGTGCCGTGGAAGAGCGCCATGCAGGTTACTTCGGGCGTGGACTTTGGCGTCGTCGTCGTCGTTGGGCTGATGCAGGTTCGCATCCCCTCTACTGTACCAGGAACTGCTAGCTAGGCGTTGATACTGACTGGGGCACTCACAGATCATCGGCCTTCTCATGATGCGCGAGCGCACCAAGTGGTGGACGGCGCTGCGCACCCGAGACTGGAAGCAGCCGTACTGTGACGACACCGCCAGCCAGTCTCTGCTGAATCCGGACGAGGAGCAGGAGGCGAATGGCACTGTCGAGGCCCCGTCACAGGCACAGGGGTACGGCGCACTCCAGGAGAGACAGCCAACGCCCACGGGCAGACCCGTCGAGGAAGGAAACCCGCCTAGCAGTCGGTAGGCGGTGGCTGGATCATCCACTTGCACGGATATTCTCACGCACGGGCACGTATGGAAACTGTTCACCGCATATGGTAGCGATGCGTTTGGAGTTGCTGTCATTTCACATTGCTTTCTTCTCATCTTCGCCGGACCTCTAGTGCCTCCTTTCCGAGCTTAGCCAATGCATTCTCGTAGTCCTTGACCCGCTCCTCGCTCATCTCGTCGATCTTGGTCCGCTCGACCTTTTGTGCTCGCCTCACGCCCTGTCCCTTGGCAATTTTGCCCCAGAACCAGCCGCTCTCCTCGTCGCCGACCAGCGTCCACGCGCAGCCGGCCCGACCGGCACGCGCGGTTCGACCCACACGGTGGACGTAGCCGGCCGCACTGGCAGGCAAGTCGTAGTTGATGACGTGGCCCAGTTTGGGTATATCGATACCACGCGCCACCAGGTCGGACGCGATAATAAGGCGGACAGGAGACGAAGGAGTCGTAAAGGCGCGCAAGGTCTTGCGGCGGATGTGCGTAGGCGTCGTCGACGTGAGGGTGCTGATGTGCGCCGACAGCGTGTCGTCCAGGATGGCGAGCAGTCGGGACAGACGGAGGGCCGACTCGTTGGACTTGGTGAAGATGAGGCAGTGGGGGAGCTTTGACTTCTTCAACGGCTTGGCCGGCTCGTCGTCGCTCGAGTCAGAGTCAGAAGTGCTGTCCGAATCTGAGCTTGAAGAGTCTGAGCTGCTGTCCGAGTCTGAGGACGAGGACGAGGACGAATCTGACGATGACTCCGACTCGGCAGCGTCATCCACAGCGTCTTTGTTTTCAGTATCCGCGAGTGCTGCCTGCATGTACGGCCCAGACAAGAGGTCGAGAAGGTACAACGGCTTGAGATTCGTCTCGTGCACGCGGATGGCAAACTCCTTGAGCAGGGCAGGTAGCGTGTGCTCTGCAATCGGAGCGCTGCTGTCGCCTTCCAGAACAATGAGTTGTGGCCGCCTCAGAGCGAGCTGGTTGAGAAGGCTCAGGTCCCGCGTCAGCGTCGCGCTGAGAATCACCTTGCGCACGCCCGAGTAGGCCATGTCCGGGAAGTCTCTCGCGCTGAATTTGTCGGCCTGGAACTTCTCCATAACCAGATCAAGCCAGCCCTGGAAACTCTGTGCCAGGAGCTTATCGGCCTCGTCCACCACAAGCCACCGCACGTAGTCGAGGCTGAAGCCTGGCGTCTGCTCGATATGTTCAACGAGGCGGCCCGGAGTGCAGATCAGGACGTCAACGGTGGACGAATAATCAACGACTTGGCCGTCCCAGGGACCTAATCGTGGATCCCTCTCCTCGCCGAGAAGCTCGTCATCGTCGTCAAAGGCTGTATTTTGCCGTCGCCGCTCTTGCGACTGCTTGAGGATCTCCTGGTAAGCTTCCGGATCGTAACGAGACTCGCTGCTCATCAGCGTCTCCTGCTCGCTTTTGATCGACTGACTACCAACAGCCACGCCGATTCGAACTCTCTTGCGCTCGTCGCCATCAAAAGCTCTCGCGCAGACCTCAAAGACTTCTTGCGCCTGCTTGACAAGCTCTCGCGTGGGAAGCACAACAAGAGCTCTCAGCCTTGTGACGACCCCTTGACTTATGTCCCGCACAATGGGCAGGGCATATGCGAGCGTCTTTCCGGAACCAGTCGCGGCAGAGACCAAGACATCTCCTGGGCGCTGTTTGCTCGTTGGCAGCAATAGCGGGATTGCGGCCGTTTGGACGGCGAATGCTTCTGGGAAACCCTTTTGCTCCAAAACACGTACGGCCTTTGGCAGAATTCCGAGGTCCTTGAAAGGGGCCCGCGTGTCTTGAGAGACACGGATTGGGTTCGCTAACCAGGGCGGCAGAGTGTCGTAGGTAGGCTTCACTTCTTCCTCCTCGACAACCTTGGGCTGTGGGAGGGGCTCTAGGCCGTGGAGCTCCTCTGGTTCCTGGTCGGAGTCGTCTGCGTCTTTTGCGGCTTCTTGTGCCAGCTTGAGCGACTTGGCCTTGCGCTCGAGGACTGCCTTGTGCCGTGCATCTTCTTGTTCCTGTTGAAGCTGTTCCTCAGCAGAGTCCATGTCGACCGCCTTCTTCTTCTTCTCTTTTCTCCTCTTCTTTTCTTTAATAGGTTCAGGCTGCGATATCAGCATTTCCGTGTCGTCGGCATCGTGGTCCGCGTCAGCCATCGCAACATCGCCTTCCCCATCGGGCGCACTCGCATCTTCAAGTGTCGTTTCCGGCTCCGGTGCGACCTCAGCTTCAGGCTGGGATTGGGGCTCGGACTCAGGCTCTCGACGTTTCGCCTTGTCCTTTTTCTTCTTCTGCTTCTCTTTCTTTATATCCTTCTTAGTGGCTTCCGGGGTGACCGCCCGTTCTTCCTTGTCGTCGGTCGCCTTCGCGGGGGCGGGCTCGGGGCGAGGTGCCTCATCACCGGAGTCGTCCGAGTCGGTCTCTGCTGCCCTCGTTCGTTGCTTGCGCTTCCGCCTATTCTTCTTCTTTTTGGGCGCGACATCGCCGGCCGGCTTGGCCGACATGGTGGCCACCCTTGCGGGGGTCTTTTCTTCCTCCGTCTTCTTCGTCTTCTTGGCTCCTTGCGGACGAGTCTCCTCCGCGTCCCGCTTGCGCTTGGGCTTCGGCGGACTAGGTTCGTCGTCAAAATACATCACGCTGGAAGACGGTTCCGTCTCAGGTCGCTCTGGCTTCGTCGGTACTGCTTTGGCCGGAGGGACGTAGCGGGCGTAGCTGGGGCCGTCGCTCGGCGCCGCGGCAGGAGAGTCGAGGACGGGGTTTGATCGAGCCGCTGCCGGCGAGGATGAGGGCGCCGAGGAAGGTTTTGAGCCTTTTGACGGCGGCACGTACCTCGCATACATGACGGCGTGACCAATTGGTCTGCGTGACGAGGACGTGGCTAACAAAGTGAAAGTGAGGACGGGCGCATGCGGCGGGCAGACGAAGCTGGTCCAAAAATTTAGGCGGTGGAGGGCCTTATCGTGGTTCTGCCGGACCCCACCGCCGGTCTTATCGCAGACCTACCACAGTTACCCCCTGGTTCAACCAGGCGGCAGGGACCTTTAGTTCGAATAGCAATGCTATTTGCACCGAGAAGAAGGTCTACTTGCAGCAAAGAAAGCAACGACAGGAACGAGAGCAACGAAGGCAACGAAAGCAACGAAAGCAACGAAAGCAACGAAGGCAACGAAGGCAACGAAAGCAACGAAAGCAGCAGCAGCAACTAAAGCAACGAAAGCAACCGGTTTAAAGCGAATTAAGCGTCACATGGAACATGACCGATCCTCCATGCAATTGTGTAATCTGGCCACTGATGCTGAGCGATTCTACCGGCGCGGCGGGCTGCGATGCGATGTAATTGAATGCATTGTGAAGTTGTGAGTCTTAGCTCTATGTGACTTCAATGGAAATGTCGGCGTGCGGTACAGCGCGCCTCTGCAGTCTCATGCCTGTCTCATGCCTGTAAGAGTACAGAGTACACCAAACATTTCTGGTGCGGCAGAGGTAGCCGTGCGAGCCCCTCAGAACAATTCAGAGCGCCTGTGCGAATAGACTTTTTGGTTGGTACGAATAGCGTTCAGTGTGTGGTGCCTGGATCGGCGTACGGCGTGACCTGCTGTAATCGTTCAGTAGCCGCCTAAGCTACTTCGTACCTCGAATTCCAGACGCTCATTACACGTTCGCGTTCTTGAATCTCATGTCCACGCTCCGGCAGCCTACGCCGCGCTTTCGCCTGCGCCCACGCCAATGATCTGAAATCAAAGCTATGCGCCGCGCCGAGCTGAAGCGAGTCTCGTTAGAGCCTTTGCGTTGAGCAGCCAGGCCATGTCGGCGACGTCGCTCACCTCCTCCTCCTCCCCGCGGCGTCACCTCTCATAGCGGCCACGCAGTCCGTCGTCATCGCCACCACCCTCACTCACTCTCAAAGACTGGCGCGGTCCGCGGTCCTCCGCGTCCGCCAGCCACGCCCCGCCGCCGCCATGGCGCGCCGCACGTACAACATCGCCATGGTCAGCGACTTCTTCTTCCCGCAGCCGGGGGGCGTCGAGTCGCACATCTACCAGCTCTCGAGCAAGCTCATCGACCGCGGGCACAAGGTCATCATCATCACGCACGCGCACGGCGACCGCAAGGGCGTGCGCTACCTCACCAACGGCCTCAAGGTCTACCACGTGCCCTTCCTCGTCATCTACCGCCACACCACCTTCCCCACCGTCTTCTCCTTCTTCCCCATGCTGAGGTACATCTGCATCCGCGAGCGCATCGAGATTGTCCACGGCCATGGGAGCCTCAGTAGTCTGTGCCACGAGGGCATCCTGCACGCCCGCACCATGGGCCTGCGTACCGTCTTTACGGATCATTCGCTCTTTGGGTTTGCAGACGCGGCGAGCATCTTGACCAACAAGCTGCTCAAGTTTACGCTCAGCGACGTGGACCACAGCATATGCGTGAGCCACACATGGTACGGCAACCCCTTAGCTTTTCTCTCATATTCGTATCTTCTCCGACTGACGCCCCTCGCAGTAAAGAGAATACTGTACTTAGAGCCTCGCTCGACCCCCTCATGGTCTCCGTCATCCCCAACGCCATCGTCGCGGAGAGCTTCCGTCCGCGCGACTACCCATCCTCTCCCATCTCCAGCACCGGCGCCGTCACCTTCGCCCCCGAGACGTCGCCCAACCGCCTCGGCCCCAACGACATGATCACCATCGTCGTCATCTCGCGCCTCTTCTACAACAAGGGCACCGACCTGCTCACCGCCGCCATCCCGCGCATCCTCGAGGACCACCCCAACACGCGCTTCATCATCGCCGGGTCGGGCCCCAAGGCCATCGACCTCGAGCAGATGATCGAGACCAACGTCCTCCAGGACCGCGTCGAGATGCTCGGCCCCATTCGCCACGAGGACGTGCGCGACGTCATGATCCGCGGCCACATCTACCTCCACCCCTCCCTCACCGAGGCCTTCGGCACCGTCATAGTAGAGGCGGCCAGCTGCGGCCTCTACGTCGTCTGCACCCAGGTCGGCGGCATCCCCGAGGTCCTGCCCTCCCACATGACCACCTTCGCCAAGCCCGAGGAGGACGACCTCGTCCTCGCCACCGGCAAGGCCATCACCGCCGTCCGCGCTGGCAAGGTCCGCACCGACAAGTTCCACGACCAGGTCCGCAAGATGTACTCGTGGGCCAACGTCGCCCTCCGCACCGAGCGCGTCTACGACGGCATCTCGGGCGCCATCCCCGAGGAGGACTTTTACGGCTTCGACACGAGCGGCTACAACGGCAGCCGCGTCCGCGACTTTGCCCTCATAGACCGCCTCAAGCGCTACTACGGCTGCGGCATATGGGCCGGCAAGCTGTTTTGCCTGTGCGTCGTCATCGACTACCTCTTCTTCCTCTTCCTCGAGTGGTGGTTCCCCCGCGAGAACATCGACATATGCCCGGACTGGCCGCGCAAGACGCTCGACGCCAACGGCAAGAAGGCCGCCGCCGCGAGCAACAGGTCCAGGGGCTCGCACGGCGCGGCCAAGCTGGACTGAGCCAGGCGACATGACAATAGTTACGGTTGGAACGAAAAGATGATATTAATAGCGTCGGGAGCAGAGCAATGCGACTCCCCAGTGCGATTACCTACGCAAGGCAGACGAGTCCTCCGCTCAAGGCGCTCGACACCAAAACAGACAGACTTAGAACATTAATATACCCAGCACAGCATCAAGTAATGTTGGTAATTGTAGTAATTTCACGCTATCCACACATTGATACAATGACACGTAGAGACGCTCTCGCTGGAGCATTCATACTGTCCTGGGCCATCTGCCGTCTTCACAGTCCAAGCCATCAACCCCTCGTTCCTATCCGGCGCCTCTTCCCGATGCTGGCTGCCGCGCCGCCGTCTCCCGCCAGCTCGTCCTCGTCCTCGGCCGTGTCGTCCGCCGGAGTCGCCACGCTCGCCTGGCGCGTGGCCGACAGCGGCGGGGGGACGCCGCGCTCCTTCTCGGCGCTGCGCAGGTCGCCCAGCAGCTTCTCCACCTCGACGAACATGCTGCGCGTGTTTTTGACCACGCCGTTCTCGTCGACATGGTACCCAACCACCTCTTCTTCCTCGTCCTGGGAGCGCTTCATAAACGACGCCCCAGGGCCGCGGTCCGGGTCAGGGTTGTACATGATGGCGTTGCAGAACATGTGCACGAGCTCCCGCTCAAGCTGGGCGCTGTTGATGATGCCTTTCGGCGGGACGAGGTCCTCGGAGAAAGGCAGCCACACGCTGGCAGCGCCGGGATCGCCCCCAGGGAGGCTGGAGGCCGCTTGGATCGCAGCCTTGTTTCCCTGCTTGATCGCGGACCGTATGGAGGTGATGTCCTGGGGCTGCAGTACGATTTGGCGATAGTTGGGCGCGTCCTTCTCGCGGACCCCCGTCGCAAACATGTTCGCGTCGCGGTGGCTCGAGATCTGGTCCAGGGCTGACGACGAAACCTTCGTAAAGCCTCGCGTCCATAACACCTGGCTGGGTGGCGGTGTCGATTCATGCGGCGATTCTTGCCGCTTCCGCTTCGCAAGACGAGAAGACACGCTGCCCGGCGTGGCCATGTGCGTCCTGCCGTGCACGCTCTCGTCTGCTGTGGTGTCACCCGCATCGTCGTGCGCCCGTGGCGTCATAGCCTCCTTCTTAATCTTGGTCGTGGAAAGCATAGAATGGTGGTCCAACGCAAGCTCGTCTGCCTGCGACGCCACGGACTGACTCCTTCTCGAGACCGAAGGCGTGGCGCTCGCCCGGGCATTACGCGGCGGGCGGCCACGGGGCCTTGATGTGGGCGCCTCACCCTGAGGCGTAGGCTTGGGCATCACCTTCCTCATACCGGTCTTTGGCGTATCAGATACAATGGATGCATCTCGCGGAGGGGGGCTGACCGGCTCATATGCCGGGCTTTCTGGCTCGGCGACGATAGGACCTGGCGTCGAAGGCGTCGACTGCGATGCCCATTTGGTGCCGAAGCCGCGCGTCAAAGAGACAGGTGTCGTCGCGCCCGGCGTGGTAGGTGCGGCTACAGGGCTAAGCCGCCTGACAGCTGGGGTTCCAGCAGCTTGCCGGATAATGTGCTCTGGGATGGCGGGTCGTGGGGGTTGCGTGGTATAGGGAGACGTGTAGGGCTTGTCTTTCGCGGAAGCCAGAGGTGCGGGTGATGCTGAGGGAGAAGGGCGCTGTCCCTGCTGGGCAGGGGTTGCCTGGGACTGAGGCCATCTCTGCGGAGGGACGTGAGGACCAGCAGCGCCCTTCGGTGGCGTGGGAGACGCAGCCGCGATGGGTCGAGGCTGTGGATGAGCTGGCTGAGCTTGTTGTGGTAGCTGAGGCTGCTGCGGCTGGATGGGTCGTCCAGGCGGCAGCACGGGTGTCGTCGACGGCGGGCGAACCTGCGGCGAAGCAACTCCTGCTGGTCGAGGAGGCGCCGGTTGCAGCGGCGTTGCGACCTGGCCTGTTCCTTGCGGAGATGCCAGAACCGGCTTGCCGGTAGGACGTGCTTGTTGAGCAGTCGCTGGGGTTTGGCCCGGAGTGTGGCCGGGGTATTGCTGTTGTTGAAGCCGCTGTTGAGCCAGCTGGGGTTGCTGAGGCTGGGCCGGCTGGATCGGCTGCTGTGGTTGAGGCTGCAAGGGTTTTTGCTGGCTCGCTGCACTCGGCGGCACGTTCGGCGGTTGCTGTTGCTGCCCAGCGGGAGTTGCCTGTCCGGCCTGAGGCGGCTGATATGGCTTCTCCCACTTCAGGCCGCTGGCAGGTGTAGGTACCGGCTGTGGTGTGCCTGGAGCAGCGTCTTTGACAGCCTTCGTCGCGTCTGGACGCGGAGGAATGGCCTGCTTGCCGGGCTGCGCTGGGGATTGCAGGACTCGAGGGCCAGTCTGTGGCACGCCGGCCGGAGGCTGTAGCACGGATCCCGGTCCAGTTCCCGGCTTGGGCGAAGGCGTCGGCCGCGCAGGCGGCACTCCAACAGGCGGGTGACTTGGCGGCACGACCGGTGTCTGTACTGGAGTGGCGGTGGTGGGCAGCTTTGGCGGGTAGACGGGCGTGTTTGGTGTCGGACCGCGCTTGACGCCGGCCGCCGCGTTCGGTGCGATCGGGACGTGAGACGGGCTCGCGGCGTGCCCACCGACGGCCGTCTTCGAATCGCGCCCGACTGGTGCAGGTGAGCTGCCCTGGGCGGCCTTGGACGCGAGCCTCTCCTTCTCAACCTTTTCGAGCAACTGAATCTCCTTCTGCACGGTGCCAAACCGCCGCTCGTCCTCGCGCACGTCTTTGACGACGCCGTCGCGATACCGCGCGTAGAGGCGGTCCACGAGCACCGGGATCTTCTCGATATGGTTGTGCGCGTCCTGGAGCGATGGCAGCGGCGGGCTGCCAATCTTCCTCTTGCGCGAGTTGGGCGACTTGGACGCATCGGGCGCGCCGTCCGCCGTCCTGTCGGCCTCGCTCTTCACCTCCTCGCGCAGCAGCAGCAGGAAGAGCTGCTGTAGCGCCTCGGGCGCCAGGCGCGCCGGGTCGTACGTGTCGCCATCCCGGATAAGCGAATTGCCCCTGAGCCCCTCGGAGATGCGCACGAAAGCCGCCGCGTCCAGGCCCTGCGTCAGCAGCGCCTGGAAGAGGAACAGCGACTCGAGGGGCGTGTAGGCCGCCGGGTTATACATGCCCCCGGGTCCGCCTCGCCCGCGGCCGAGGGGACCTTCGCGCGTCGCGGCGAGATGAATCGGCGCCAGCGTTGGTAGCGAGGCTAGGCGATGTGAGCGCGCGCGCGCCGCGTCGGTGTCGTCGCCAGGCTCGCGTTTGGGGCTTCCCTTCGTCAGGTCGCTCGCGATCGCCTACGTCATTCCGGGGCCGCCAAACGCGTGTACGCGACCTCGCTCGGAGCCTCTGAGTCTCAGGACGTCGTTTCCGGCGATTTCATCGGGTATTCGTGGTTATTGAGGCTTGTCGTCGATGCGACTCTCCGAGCCGTTGTCGTGATGTTTTTTTCCCTAGGTCGCAACCGTTTGCCTGGTTATCACGTGCTCGGCCGCTAGTTGGAGGCCGCGTCGGGATGGGTCGAAGGTTTTTTGGGAGGTGAAAAGGGAGAATTTCGGCCGGCCGACACCCAGCGCATTGAACTGCTCGAACGTTGGCGCATCACGTGACTCCCCTGAGCAACAACACCGGTGTAAGCCGCCGACATGCCTTTTTGGGATATCTTCAAAGCTAGCTTGTAAGGCGACAGCGCAGCAGTCACGTCACTAAGCGAGGATTCCCATGCACAAATCGAGTTGCATCAATGACCGCAGGCTTTCGAAAAGCTGTGTTCGAGGCCTGGACTCTAAGCCAGACGTATAAGTCAATATCCGTAACTCCTGACCCATGGTATCATATCACGAGAATAGCTCGGTGAGCGCACACCTCCCCTCCACGGCAAGCATCTGCTCGCTTCCTGTTCCAGATGGCTGATTGATCCTCAACGCCGTAAACCTGCTCTAATCGTTCCTCGGGGGGTGTCTGTAGCAATGCCAAAAGGCTGAAGAATAACACATGGAATCGAAAAGGATGTCACGGCGAGGACGCGCTCGACGTGTCCGGGGAGCTTCGGCGCCGTTCCTCGCCGGAGTTCGAGTCTCCGTCGTCCCGTTCCTTCGCTTGGCTCGTGAGACGCAGTTTCTCGTCGAGCAGCGTGACCAGCCGCTCGGAGTACTGGTCCAGCAGCCCGCTCAACACCGTCTCGTTCATCGCCTTGCTCCGTATCGCCCGGTCGCCGAGCGCGGCAGCAGTTAGCCGGAGCTCGTGATCCAGCTCCGTCAGCGCGTCTGCGGTAATGGGCTCCGCAGACGACAGCTTCTTTCTGTAGGCCCGCAGCGTGCGGCAGGCCTGCTCCGTGGCCATGTTTAGGGAACCAAACCCACGGAGATTGGGTGAGGACTTTTTCCGAGCCGTATTCAAGCCCAGGGATGGCAACGATGGCGCCCTAGCGACTCGCCCCTTAGGGCTGGGTGGCGGGCTTTCCGCCTGATTGCTGTGAGATGGCCGCCGGCGCGATGGCGTGTCCTCCATTATGGTGCTGTTGCCAGGACTCATCTGATATGGCGCCGTAGGCGTTCGCGCATTCGTAGCGCTCGGCAGCAGACTCACTCGCGAGGACCTGCGCTGAAGTGTCCGTGGCGGCGAGCGCCTACCGCCGGATGGCGACGAGCGCTGAAACTCTGCAAGCTCTGCCTTGGATAAAATCCTTCTGAGCGTCGGCCGACCTGAAGTCGCTTCCTTGACCGGCGATGGATCCCTACTCATCGACCGCGGCATAGGATCGTTCAAATCGATCGCCCATATCATGATCGTGCCGTCCGAGCCGACGCTCACAATCTTCTGTGTACCGTTATCGTCATCTACCAAGGCGACTCCGTTGATGGCCTCGGTGTGGCCCCATTCTCGGTCCAGAAAAGTGCCCGAGTTGGCGTCATAAATCCTCACCGACTTGTCCGTATTCGAAGAGCCGAGCAGGTAGTCCATGTCCTTTGGAGCCCATTGCCCTATGGAGAGCGACTCCAGAGTAGCCGATTCGGCGCCGCTCTCATCGAGGCACTTGAAGTAGCCGAGCTGTCGCCCGGTGGTCAGGTCAAACTGGCATATGGACCTGTCGAGAAGGGACACAAAGATGGTCCTGCTATCTGGGCTCATCGTCATTGACGTCGGCGATGCCTTGAGAGAGATGGCTCTGGTAGGAATGGCTGCCAGAATGTCTGGCTCTCCCTCCTTCGAGACCAGTTCGTGAATCTGCAACGTCCTGTCCAAGGAGCATGTGATGACCTTGTCCTCGGAGGGAACGAGCACTTGCGCAACTTTGGCGTGGAATTCGAGAGTCTGGAAGTGCTCAATGCTGCCAGTCGAGTGCCGATGGAACAACTGCACGGTGCGATCTCGACCACAGGACGCCATAATGAACTTGGACTCGTCCTCGAAGATGCTGATGCAGATGCATTCGGACGCGTGCGCTTTCGTGTCCAACAGGCAGGTCTTGGTGTCCACGTCTGTGACCTTCAGTATGCCAAATCGGTCTGACGTTACCAGGAGTGTCCCATCCTTGTTCGTTTGGGCGCATGATAGCTGGTTCACCAGCTCAACCTCAGAGTCCGGCTCGACAGGATCCAAGAGTACCTCGATTGAGGATTTGATGCCCCCGTCGATGTCCCAGTAGGTAACGTTTCCGGTAGAGGACCATGTTGCAAAAACGGCGTTGGCCTTGTTAGGCCGCCCAAGCGTGTGTATGCCTGCAATCGGCTCTCCGTGGCCTGGTATCGGAATATGCATAAGAGCCTCGGCCTCTTGGCCGGGCTGGTAGTCAGGGTTCCAAACGTCAATCGACTGCCTCGAATCAATGGTTACCAGCTTGTCCGTGAGAAACCCTAGCGCCAAGATGCCAGCAGACGCCTCTGTACTAGTTAGGATGCTGTCCGCATTGCCGTCCATGACACCTGGGACGTCAAGCGTCGCAAAGTGGCCATTCTTGCCCCCCACGTAAGCCACGTTTCCGCGGATCGTGATGCTCGTTATGGCAAACACGAGGTTCAAAACCCTGACGAGCCTCATTTGCCTGTCGTCGTCATCCAGTACGCAGACGTCGCCTGCTTCCGTGCAGATAATGAGCCTCTTCCCATCCACGGCAGCACAGCTAAACGTCGCATCTAGAAGGTCGCCAAGAAGCATGTTGCGTCCCGGCAGTGGTTTTTGCGCCGTGGGCGGGGTGGACATCAACTCGTTTGCGAACCTTGACTTTGAAGGCGAGGTGCTCTGGCCGCCCTCGATTCTCCAGACCTTGACGTGGCGGACGCCGAGCGTAATGAGGGTATTGCCCATCCATACCATGTCCCTGACGTAGGATGTACACCTGTTTTGCTGAAAGAGCCTCGCCGCGCCGGTTCGAGGATCAATCTTCCAGACATAGAGAAAGCCATCGTTGGCCGCCCCGAGGGACGCGAGATACTTGGAATCCGCAGACCATGCCACGGCTTTCACACCAAAGGCATGCTCGCTGATGGAGACGAGTGGAATATCGGATGAAGCGTCCTGGAGGCTAAAAATCAAGACCCGCGGGCCATAACCCGTCTCGCCGACGGCCAAGTACCTGCCGTCCCGACTCAGGGCTAGACAAGTAGCCGCCTTTATCCGCTCTCTGCTGGTCCACGTCTTCGATCCGGGCGAGTCCCCCCAGTCACCCGGGCTGCACTGGGAGTCGCGGAAGCTGGGCGCCACGCGGTTGCGGCTGTCGTTGGCCTTGGGCGTCGTTGCCGTGGGCGTAGAGGGCGCATTCTGGGAAGTGGTGACGGAGTATACGGGCACCGCGGCCGGGCGGGCTCGGTAGAAGCGCTGCGAATACTGCTGGCCGTCGACGTCAACCACCACCACGGCGCCACCAGCGATGTAGGCGAAGGAGGAGTTGACGGTGTCGAAGCCGGTCGGGGAGCGACACGTAGTGCCGACGACTCTCTTGAGGGACAGGCGGGACTCTTGCGTGGTCCGGCCACGCGCAGGAGTCCTGGCCGGTCGAGGAAGAAACGGAGAGTTGGAAGGCGTGAGTTTCAGGCGATTGTTGGATGGCGTAGCGGCCATGATGTCGCCATTGACTCGCTCAGCGGTGCCTCGGAGCCGTTGACGGAGAAGGCGAGGAACGCCGCGGGATCATTTGAGGAACCTGGCGAAGCAGGATTGCGAGAGTGCGGGTGGCGGGCAGCACTACACGAGCGGGCACTCTCCAGACGAGACGCCGCAACGCACGTTAAGAGAAGAAAAAAAGTAAACGGGGGCAAAAAAGAAACAAGCAACGCCAGGGCTGCCGAGGTCGCGATTGTCGGCGGAGAAAATGTGACAAAAAAGAGACGGTCGTCGATGTAAGTCAGTGTTTGGCCGGGGCCGTCGAGCGGTGCGTGTCGCAACAAAGGCGGTAAGAGCGAGGACGACTGCGCGGTACGAAGTCAGTGATGATCATCCAGGGACGGGGCTCGCGCGCGCCGCAAAAAGGAAGAAGTTCCGCAAGCACTCACAGCAGGCCACGGGCGACGAGTTTAAGCTGGGAGAGACGTACGGATGCGTAGTACGTAGTAGCAGTAACGGGGAGTAAAAAAAAAGGAAGGACTTGAATGTGGCTTGCAAGAGAAAAAATCTGCAGGCCAATTGGTCTGGAGGCTGGCCACGACGATGCACAAAAGACTGCCGTGGAGTCGAGGCGGCGCGTGTTGCAGGCGAAGAAAACGGGTCACCGGCAGTGGGTGGTGGTGTGGTGTTGAGGCCCGTCGGGTGTCACCTGTGCATGAGGTGAGTGAGGCGCATGCGGCAGCAACAGCGGGCGGCAGCAGCAGAGCAGCAAGCTCTCTCACTCTCGCCTAGCGTTTGTTTTGGTTCGGCAGCCGCTGGACCAGGGAAGTAGGCTGGGCTGGATGATGGGAGCAAGCTTGTTCCCGGATGCAGGGCAGATGCGGATGCAGCCCGGGCAAGATGCACAGCACCTTTCCAGGTTCGCCGTGGGCAGCGGGCGGGCGCCGCCTGGGCAGTAGGTCAGCAAATTCGCACGCGCGAGAGAACGAATGGCAGCTTCCCAGAGCGCCAGTTGCAGTTGGGGCGGTGGAGCCCAAGGCCCGAAGCAGGTTCCAGGTTACAGGGGGGGCCGGGCACCCCTGGTTGCCCGGTGTGCGCTAGTGGAGCTCTGGGAGCTGTTGGTGCTGGCGGGGTGACGGGGGGTGCTGTGGGTGACTGGCCCGTGCCGCCCGCGGACAGACCTCGAGCTCCAGGGCAAGTCCCAGCGCGGCCATTGACAACACGACCCTGAGCCCCCAACCTTAGGTTTGATGCCCCCCTCCCGGCCGCTGTTGCCGGGCCATCGTCTTCACTCCAGGGCACTAGCGCTGTTTGGCGCGCGCCCGTGCCGTTCAGAAGAGCAACGACGTCAGGAGAGCTGGGCAATCACACCACCTGGCCGCCAATGCTCCCGGTCACGAGGTTCTGACCTGCAAGGGCAGCGTCTGTCCAGAAGCTCGAGCGAACCTTGATTTTCAATACGAGTGCCGTTCTCGCGCCTTTATTAGCCACGGCGCACGAAGTTATCGCTCCAGCCTGTCGTGGCACTGCTGCTGTGCGACAAACGTATCAGCTCTCCGGCGGGGGAGTCCGGCCCCTGGCCGCGTTTAATCTCCCCAGGGCAGCTTGCGTGCGCTATTCCTCAACAGGGACACAAGGCTCGGGACATGCCATTTCATCCATTTCATTCATATCAAAAGAAGCCCAACAGCAGGCCAACTCCTTTCACCATCGTGCGCGCTCATGCTGCACATACATACCTTACAGCACGAGCGCACGCAGAGAACTGACACCACAGCCCGGCATCTCATCGCACAGCACGCCAAACCCACATGGCCACGCAGCCCCAAGGACCATCGCGCGCTCACGACCACGACGCCCGAGCCCGCCCCCGGTCCAGAACGAATCCTCAGCTCACACGCAGAGCATCCATCGCCCCCGACGCCGCCGTGCCCCCCGGGGATCCCAGCGCCCGCCCGCGCGCCCGGCAGCCATTCGGCTTCGGCAACGCCCCCGTCAGGCCACAGGGGGGGAGACCGACCGAGGAGCTGGAGGCTGGGCGTTGATCTCCTCTGTGCGTTTTAGCGCCCCGGGCCGAGCGCCAGCGTGAAATGACGATGATCCCTTTTTCCCAGCCCGGTCAATGGTCATTGTGCCTGTCTGTCTGTGCCCCTGCGGTGCCGCTCGCCGACAATCGATGGGTTCTGGCAAACACGCAGCCCCTAGCCAGCCGGCCAGCCAGCCACTGCCAATTGCCGGGCTGCTGGACCTGTCTGCAGTTGGTTGGGCTTTAGCTGCAAATAAAATGAGTTTGCGATAAGGGAGAAGACGCGACCTCAGCCCCGTCGAAACGAAGCAGTACGTATTCCGTCCTCCGTAGATACGCAAGGTAGCTCCGTCGTTTCGTGTGCGTGTCGCGTCTTGGCCTGCCCCCATGTTGCATCGTGATGTCCTCGTAGCACATCGCGATGAAGGTTGCAGATTGCCAAAGGGCCTGGCCTGACTCTCGCTTCACGCCAAAAGACCTTGCCTGGAGAGACATGTTTCACGTCCTTCAGGGTGCCGAGTAACTACGTACTGTACGGAGTACTCTGCATCCCGTGGCAATTCTGCCATCTTGTTGTCTCGTTGATGTGCGTCCGACCCAGCTGTGCCCTCGCGTAACGCCGCTCATTTCCCCCCCAGCAGCCCCGGACGCCAATCGTCCAAGCTCCTTGCACTGCCTTCCCATTCTCCTCTTCTCCGAGATCGCTCTCGGCTCCCAAAGCTGGCAAGGTTGCATTGCGCCTCACCTCGCCTCACCGCAGCGCGAGATACAAGTACGTCGAGGCGCGCCAGAAGTTGCTGCTCGAATCCATGTCATACTCAGACGCCGTGTTTCGTAATGGACACTCAAGCTTGTGTATATATATGCATATTGAGCAGGCATCTGAGCCACGCCGCGCCATGTATCCAATTATCTACGAGTAAACCCCAACTCCGTCGCACGCCGTAATCTTTACACTGCCAGCCCTTCCTCGGCGGCCTCGTCTCGCTCGAGACGCTCCAGCCCGCTGCCCACGGCCCCGTAGACGCGCAGCGGCACAGAGACGTCGAAGCTCTCGCACGCCAGGTTCTCCATGGCAACCAGCACGAGCCCTCCCTTTTCGTCTTGCGAGATCTGCTCCAGCAGAGGATGCACTGTCCGCGGCTCGCCCGTGTCCGGCCCTTGCGGCCCCTGATACGGAACGACGAACTCGACGCGTATTGTCCACTCAAAGCTGACGCCGCTCGTCACGAACTCGGGGGTGGCGGATATCGGAATCGTCGGCGTAAAGACGACGCGTCGTGAGTAGAGTGCGGCCTCCGAGGATGCTACGTAGACCTTTCTTGTGACGCGGTGGATGCTCGATTCCGAGCGCAGTGCCAGCGAGGGGTCCACTTTCTCAGACGTCTCGAGAGTCGCATGGACCGCGTAGCACGGTATGTCGGCATCGGTAAAGTCAATGGCCATGGTGATGACCTCTCCCAGCCGGTACGCCGGCCTCGTAAGCATGACCACACCAACGCGTTGCCCGTTGCGGGCAATCTCGAATCGATTGGGGCTCTGCTGCCCCTCGCCAGCCTGGTTGCTCCTCATGATGGCAAGATGGATAGCCTCCTTGGCGCTCGTGGTATCCTCGAATGACGATTGGCGCCTTGCCCCAAGGCTCTCTGTCGGAGACAGTAGCGTGCCGCCAACTTCGTCTCTCGGCCTCGTAAGAAGCTCGTCAACGTACGTTAGGAAGTCATTCATCGTTGCTGGCGAGTCGCACGGCCCCGTATCAGCGTGAGGCTTTTTGCCTTTGCCAAGCGTCTTCACGTTAGCCTCGTCCCGCAGCAGGACATATGGATTCATCAGGTCGTGGCCCAAGATCTCCCCGTGGCTATTGACGCTCCCCAGAACACGGAATGGCACCTCGACTGAGCGAACCTGCTGCTCCTTGGCGCCCCCAACCCTCTGCGTGCCAATGACAAGGCTGTACGCGATCTTGACTGCCTTACCCTTGTGCGTCGGTGGAAGACCCTTGGGCAGCTTGAAAGTGTATTCGAAGGAACGGCTCTCGCCAGGCGCCAGTTGCAGGTCGACAAACAGGATAGACTGCGGCGTGCTCAGGAGCGGCACGGACTTCGAATTTGCAACGCCGCGCATCTCCTTGATGGTGCTCAGCTCTCCGCCGCCCAGAAGATCGCCGAGGGAGTTGCTGATGTTGCTCCAGCCAAAGCCACGGAGGAGTCCGCTCTCTCTCCTTTGCGAGTCGACGCCAATCACTCCGCCACCTCTGCCGCCCACTGCTGCCTTTTTCTTTACAAGCTCGAAAGGGCCCAAGCTGACGAGCGAGCCGTCCAAAACGAACGAACCCTGAATCTGGGCATAGCCCATCATGAGCGACTCCGGAGCTCGTGACTGTTGTTGGATTACACCGAAGCTGCGCCGGAGGTGCGGTGACCTCCCGTGCCCTCTGGTGAGCGGTTGCGTCACGTACTCCGATGCCAGCGTCTCTGATGAGTTGTTGCTCATGGAATAAAACTCGCCGCTGCTGCGCGGTGTCCCTCCTGGTATACTCGTGCTCGACAAGATTCGTGCTGCAGGCCTATCGACAGCACTGAGGGGGGCGTCTTTAGGTCGCACGGCGAGGTTGTTGTGATCGCCACTCCCGCCCTTGGGGTTCAGCAAGCCCTCTGTCGGGGGCCTTCGCGGGCTGTGCTGGGAGTCATTCTCAGGCGGTGAAGCAGCAGGGAACCGGAACTCCGGCATGAGGTTCGGAGATGTTCTTGGGGATCGTCTTAGCCCTCCGGGATGAGGTGTATTTGGTGCGGTCGATGATCCTGTCTGGCGACCGAACCGATCGGGAGGGTACGATGCATTGAACAGGGGTGAACTGTTTTGCCTCGTCGTTGCTCGAGGAAGTTTAGCGACTGTGTATGAAGTGTCACGTAGAGCAAGGGGATCTACCTGAGTGTGGCCCTGGCGGGACTGGCTGGCCGCGAGGTAGTATCTGCAGACTGGCCGCGCGGTTATGGCCACGACGTGGCCGTTGAGGCATCGAGTGGTTCTCGTTTCGTTGGGCATGGTCGTCGACGGTGCTGGCGGATCCAATCGAGACGATAGAGAGGGAACGCTTATGATTATGGCCCGTCCGCCATTCGGCGCTGCTCGCCGTGTGCGGCCATTGTATCGAGCCCGACCGGCTATGCGCAGCCGTCCCCGGTATGCTCAGCGAGAGCGCTGACCGACGATGCCCTCTGCCGGAGGTCGCGGGAGGCGGCGAGGTAAGACTCGCGGCGGCCTTGGCCCGGCCATTCCTGTGCCTCTCCCCGCCTTGCTGCTGCGTCTGCTGCTTCTGCCTCTGCTGGCTCTGGTCCGGGGCGACGTTCTTGAAGGTGACGGTGCACTTGACGTCCTCTCCGGCGAAGACGGTCTGCTCGGCCCAGTGCACGAAGACACGGATGTTGCTGGGGCCGTCGGGCGCCATATCGGTCGGTACTCCGTAGGCGGCGGGCGGGACGCGGGCGGCTTGTGAGGCCGCTCAGCGTGGGACAGCGACGGGCGAGCGTTCACGCTGCTGCAAGCTTCTCATCTCCGTCGTGGCGGCGGTTCCGCGAGGTGTTGGGGTGTTGAGGGCGCAGTGGTGAGCGTCTGGAGTAGCGTCAACCAACGTCATGGAAGTTGGCCATTGTCGGGAGCCTGCACCTTTGAGGGGACAGACACGGCCCGCCTGCAGCTGAGTGGTGTCGCGCCAAGGGGGGGGCTTGGGGTGCTAGCTCGGGTGGGTAAGGACGGTCGGCCGGGTGCTCCAGCTGTGGGTCCATCTGACAGCGCATCGCCAGCACTCCAGCACGAGCCTCAACCTACGAAGTAAAACGTGAGTTACCCTGGACGCGGCAATCTTATCTCCGAACTCAGGTAGATGAGATGTCTGCGGTCGCCAGTTCATTGCAATTCTTTTTCTGTGCCTTTTCATTATATGTAGCCCTCTATTAAACGAGAAGAACTAAAAGAAGAAACCATGGCCTTGTTGGATACCATGGGGAATGTAAATCGAAGTGCTGAGGACCGAAGCACGGCCACGACAAAGGCAACTCGACCACTATAGGCCCACACATCATTGCACACACCAGCGCGATTGTATAACCGCATCCAGAAGGATGATTGTCAAATTGGCCAAGCCGTAGCCATATCCTCAAAGGTGTATTCATTCATGAACCTCGTTGCCTCCGGCACACCCAATTCGCTGCGCGCAGTGCCCAGGCATACTGCCAGCATGTCCCGACGCAGTGGCAGCCCCTGCTGTCTGCAGGATTCCCTGCCGAGTGAAAAATCCCATCGAAAACGCCCCCTTGATATCAAATGGTAGGCAAGTCTCCTCGCCGTTTCGATGTCCGTTCCCGCCAGTACCCTATGTCCGTAAACCCTTTATCCGCGCGCGATATCTACAGAAACCCAAGCCGTCCACTCCGCCAGCACGAAAGTATGTCTAACCCACTCGTTGCCGTTTGTTGTCACGACTGGGGTTGCTGTCATTACCAAAGTCGTCTCGCTGTATCTCCTCCGTGTCTGTAGGACTAGGCGTGTCTTTGCCACTCTTTGTCTCAGGATGGTTGTCAAGCGGGTTTTGCGCGTCATGATGGTCAAGGCCAAAATTGAAGTCGGTGCCGTCGCCTCCAAAATTCGCGTCGTTCAGGAATGCGTTGCTGTCAAAGTACTGGTCCAAGTCGACATTAGGCGGATCGAAGTAGGCCTCGTTGCCGTCGCCAAGTCCGGGGATGTGACCCGACGGGCTAAGCGGGCCTAGCATCTCACTCAGCTCGTGGATCTTGGCGTCCTGCTCGCTCTGCAGTCTTGAAAGCTGACCCAAGTCGATCTGATTCGCGTTGATCTGGTTCAGGGACGGGGGCTGCATGGTGGGAGACCGTAGGATTGGCGAGAGGGACGGCGCAGCGGCACCAGACGTAGGCGGCGGCGACACTCCAGCAGGTGCACTCGAAGGAGGCGGTGCCGCAGCGGGAGCCCTTCCGCTGGGCGCTGGTGCGGGTGTAGGCGACGTAGAGGATGGCGACGATGTCTGTCTCGACATCAAGTCGACCAACTTGCTTTGCTGGTCCTGGTTGAGCGTATTGGGCGCGTTGGCCACGAGCTTGGCTGCCTCCGGAAGATCCATGCCCGACGTGTTTGTAGCGTTGTGGTCGTTGATGATCTTCATCATGCGCTCCTGGGGGTTCGTCTCCAATTCTTGACGTAGGGTTGGCGGCGTGTCCGAATCCAACAGCTCCGTGACCGTTCCCATCTCTGGATTCTGGCCCCCGACCGCGTGGTAAGGGGTGCTGGCGGCTGAAGGCGACCTGCTGGCTTTCATGCCTTCGTTCTGGTTGGGAATCGGGGGCAGCAGGCCACGCGCTCGCTTGTGAGTACCGCTCATATTGGACGCAGGGTCCACCTGGGACTGAACGAAGTCGCCCAGATCGAACACGCTTCCTTGCTGATGGGACGACTGGTTACCCTGGTTCGTCATCATGCTCGAGATGATGTCGCCGACATTTTGGTGGCTGCCGTCTTCGAGTGTCTTGCGGAAGACGTTGGCAAGGAAATTGAGGATGGCGTTGATGGAGTTTTGGTGTCGGTCATGCTGGTTTTGGAACATCATCGCCTGGTTGTACAGATCGTTGTTGTTCCGTTGCAGCTGCGTGATGGCGCCAAGGATCATTTTCTGCTGCTCGCGGACCTTGTTGAGCTCCTCTCGAATCACGGCCATTTCCTTCTTCTGCAGCGGTGGCGATTCTGCCGCCGGGAGCGAGCGACCCGCCGGAGCGCTCGAGGCCCCCTGTCCCTGGCTGGGGCTTTCTTCCTGTCCGGCATCTTCGTCGCTTTCTGCCTCGCCCTCGGCATTTTTTGCCCCCTTCTTGTTAGCTTTGCTGCCACTCTTGGGCTTGTTGATGAGCCACAGCAGATTTGGATGCCCGCGCCGGAAGAACGGGTTGTAGTACTCGCTGGGGCTCTTGTTCTTGCGCTCACTGGCCCGCATCGAATTGTCCGACAGGCCCACGCGCTTGTGGAAGCCGTACATGTTGAGCTGTCGCACAAAAGAAGCGTAGTTGTTGTGCTTGAACAATTCCGGGATCAGAGTCTTGGCGAACTCGTCCTCGTCCAAGACGATGAACGAGTCGCCCTTCTCGGACCACCGAATCAAGTCCTCGTTTTTCCGCTCCTCCAGGAAGCTGGGCAGTTTTAGTACATGGATCGACACTGGCCGGAGTCCAGGGGTCTGGTTACCTGCTAAGTTTCTGGACGAAAGGAGGGATCTGCTTGCGTTTGCTCTGCGCTTCACGCTTGGCTTTGGCGGCCATCTCCTCGAGCACCTCCACGTTGTCCTGCTCCACCAAGCCCTCGCCATTGTTCTGCTGCAGAAGCGCGTTGCTGTCATCGCCAAAGCCGGTCCACGGCTCGACCGAAGAGTCGTAGTTGGCCCGTGGATTGGTAGGCACGAGCGCCTGGTTCGTGGGCCGCCGGGTGAGAGAGTTGGAGGGCGTAGGAACTGGCTGGCCGAATTGCGGCTGGGCCGGAACGAGGCCGTACTGATTCGCGGGGTGCGCTGTCGAGTCGATAAAGTCGGCACCGTCGCCCGTGCCATTCCACCGCATCATTGGGTCGGTCACTCCCACGTTATTGTCGGGTATGTACGGCTGCTGCATGCGCTGCTGGTACGGCGCCATGGGTGCCGCACCGGGCGCCGCGCGCTTCCGCGAATTCTGAGCAGACATGACCGCGTCGTGGGCGGGTCGTAGACCTCGGTGCTTTGAGGTTTGTCTCGGGTCGCGCCAGGCGCGAGAGAAGTGAAGCTGTTCGATTTTCTTCGCGGGCGATGGGGAGGATCGAGAAACCGTAACGCAGGAGGTCGGGGTTCCAGGCACTCGACAGTCGAGTCTTCACCGCAACCTTGTGGTCGGCTGTATGAGGGCTCGGAGGCAGACGCGGCTGTGGGCGAGATGCAATCTGATCGATCAAGAGCGCGTCGAGACCTTGACTCCTGTCGAGGTTGTTCGCTCGGAGGACAGGGGGCTTGACAACGCTGGTCGTTGATGCAGGGCCAGGCCGTCAAGGCGGCAAGGCGTCGCGGATGCGGCTCTGCTCCCCCGCAGCGAAGTGCAGCAATCGTGGCCGCGCTGTGTTGGCGGCTCGTCGCAGTGTCGCGTTGGCAGCGAAGAGTGGGATGGCGCAATTGACGGCTCCTGTCGACAATGGCCGGGCGGATGTGGGTGTCTGGGAAGTTTATGAACAGGCTCTTACGCGGTCAAGCGTCGCAAGATGGGTGTCTCGTCGATGGCGGGCGATGACGCCTGGGGGTTGCCGCGACAGTCGTCTTGGGTTGCGTTCCCGGGCACAGGATTCTCCGCAGCGATCCGCCTCTTCCGTGACGAGGGACGAGCGGGCCGTTGAGGAAAAGGACACGGCGAACGAAGGGGTGGTTGACGGATTCAATCTTGGGTTTACGCCAAGTGGTGGTAGCACGGAAGCGAGCAGTCCTAAAAATCACCGGTGCAAACTGCACAGTAACGTAAGAGGTACGTACCTTTGTCCGTTGCCGCTAACCACAAGTTGCCGCAGGACCGACCCCACCTCACCTCACTGGCTGGGCTAGTTGCCCGTTTCGCTGGCGCTGCGATAACTCTGTTTGGTGACGCCAACCACGTGACGCTTGGTCATTGAGTGAGACCGATAGTGATAATCGTCGTCAAAGGCCCAAGCTCCTTGCATCACCAGCAAGACATTTCCGCCGCATGCCGGTGGCAGAAGTCACGTCACACATCACCCGCTGTATGGGCACAGAGCAACATGAAACGAGCCCATCACGCCCAGGTATCGTTATCGTGCCTCAGAAAAAGTCTGACCAGGTCCCATACCCAACGCTTCAAGAAAAGACTATGCACCACCCCCGTCCATGCTGTACAATTACCGCGCGCAAGCGGCTCACTTCCTCTCACTTGGCGCCTCTACCCGCCAGCGACGCCGCGCGCGCCATCTGTGCGTTTCGCGCCTGGTCCCTCGCCTGATCCCATGCCCGCCCACTGCCCCCGGCTCGTGCGTCCCGTTCCGCCCGCTTCTCCTCCTTGAATGTACGGGCCCTTTCCCTTGGGTCAATCACGACGAGCTCCTCTTCGGCCTTCCTGCGGTTGCTCAGATCCTTGCCCAGTCTGTCCGCCGCAAATGACAGCGAGTGCGACATCCAGCCTTCGTCATCGCTCTCCTCCTTGTCCTGCTTGTCCCAGGCCGTGCAGCTCTGGCAGTTGGCGATGAAGTGTAGATCGCACAGCTCTGCCTCCTCACCCTGGTCATCTTGGGCGCCATCGACCTCGGTCTTTTGTTCCGAAGCCTGTACCTGCTCCTTTTCTGGCGGAGCCTTCTCCAGTCTTGACTGGAAAGACTTGAGCATCTGTAGAGTCGCTGGATCTTCGTTGCTGATCGCGTTGTTGCCGCCCGGCCGCCTTTTGCGGCCCCGTATTGAGGTCTCAGGGATCATCGATTCCAGCGCGGATTTGTGTTGTTTCTGAACTGGCTCCTCCGTGTGGATCGTACGGCGCATGGACGCCTTTATCGCCTTCAACTCCTCGTTTGCCCTTTCCAATGCCGATTTTCTGGGAGGCTCGGGTTCCGGTGATGACTCTGGTGAGGGGTCTCTCGGCTTCAGTCTTGGTTCTTCCCTGGGCTTTGCCGGACCATCACGGGCAGTCTCATCCTCAGCCTTCGGTGCAGGCTCTTCAGTTGGCTTATCGAGTTTCGATGCCTTCTTCTTGGCAGGTTTGGATTCCCGAGTCTCCTCCGCGGGTTCGTCTGCGATTAACCGTGTGTCGAACTTGGGCTTCTTGAACACTGGCTCCTCCTCCTCTCCCTCTTCATCGCCGAAACTGAGCAGCTGCTTCCCGCCCTTGCGCTTCTTCTTCTTGTCTTTCGCAGCGGGCGCTTTCGTCGGGGCCTTCGTCGCTACCCGTGTCCGCTTCTGCATGTCTTCGAACGGGTTCACGAGGATCTCGATTCGCTCAATCTTGACGGCATACAGCGGACGCTCGGAACCTGGCTCCACCTCGGACTCGCCGATCTTGGCGAGGTTGTATATCGTGTCGCCGGCCACGCGCCCAAACATTGTGTTCTTGCCCGTCAACTCCTCAGTCTTGTCCAGCGTGAAGAAGAACTGGCTGCCGTTGGTGTCCTGGCGGCCCTCGTTTGCCATGCCTAGGAGGCCACGCCTGTTGAATTTTAACCTTGAGTGGAATTCGTCTTTGAAGTTGATCCCCGTCGGTCCAGCGTTCTTGCCGTGCCGCTGGTCCATTGGCCACGGGTCCAGGTCACCGCTGAAGGCGCCGCCATCATATATGGACTCGCCGCCGTTGCCCGTGCCCGTCGGGTCGCCACCTTGCAAAATGAAGTTGGGCACGAGGCGGTGAAATATCGTGCCATCGTAGTAGCCGTCCAAGCTCAGCTGCAAAAAGTTGCGGCACGTCAACGGCGTCTGCTTCGCGAAGAGCTCGACCTGAATTTCGCCGAGCGTGGTGTGGATGATGGCCGACGCCGTCGGCTGCGGCTCGAGATTGTAAAGGGATGACATGGTGGGGACACTCGAGCTGTGGTCGGTGGTGGCGGTCCGCGACCTGCGGTCGTCGTGGTTGAGATGTGCCTTGTGTCGCGACGGGATGTGACGAAGGGAAAGCTGGGCGGCTTTGGTTGCAGCTGCGCTTATCGATAGTGCCCCACTTATTCCCAACACCAAGAGTCCAAGAACAACTCCCGCTGCTTTCGAAGCTGTCCTACTGACCTGTGAGAACTTGGAAGCTTCCTCAGCAATGCGTTCGCCGTCGAATCTCTATTAAGATGCGCATTACATCCCGGGAATCGTCATCTGTGCTTTCCCATGGCTCTGGACGCGATTCTTTTGAGCACTCCAAGACTTGGCATGACCTCGAGTCTCTCAACTCGTTTGGATGAGGAGCCGGCGACAGTGAAGCACTGAGGACGGCAATTTTGCCGTCTCCTCAGCACCTTGAGAGGCGCTCGTAGAGCGCCTCTCTAGGGTCAGCTTTAAGGACAACCGGTACATACACGCAGCAAAAGTCTGTGGCCATCCGGCTCGGAGGCCCTTTGTTTGGACCGACCGAGAAATGTGCCCTCCCGAGAATCAGAATCGAGTGCCGCAGTGCAAGCATGGACAAACGACGGTCACGTCTTGTCTGCGCAAGGCAATTTGGCCGAGGTGGACCAAAGGTAAGTCTCAGGCATTTCGCAGAAGGAGTCTGGGGCCAGCACGATTCCAGTGCCATGATGGTTGTCGTGACCACCGCCAGCCCGGACACTGCGACGGCAAGCAAAGCTATAGGATCCAACTACTCTACACCAGCCTCTTCTGCATCGGAACGTTTCTCGTAGTGGCCTGCCACGCGGGACTGAGGAAGGCGCGCTCAATGATGCGCCGTAAAGGCCCCGCGGAACCTTTGGCAGATGCCATTGAGTACGGCAAACTTGAGAAGGAGCGACATCACCCCAGAAACCGTTGGAGGGAGCGGGCCGAGGCCGCTTGAGCCTCAGTTGCAACTGGGCGGCTGCCTCAGGCCATTGTGTAGCGGTGAGGCTGTGTGGCGCAGTGTGATATGACCGCAACCAAGAGCTTTGCACAACCAGCGCAATCAGTGGAGGATTGCTAGACGTGCCGGATGACCAGGACACTTGTCAACCCGTCTGCTGTCTGAATTCCATAAATCTGAAAGCCGATGCGGATATATGAGCGCATATGTGTGACTGCATGAGACATGTTCCAGCATCGACAGCCTCCCACACAACGAAGCATGGTTCCAATTTCTTTAATTCGTACCTTCCTGGACTCATGTGGCTTGAGAAAACGATAAATTACACGGGTAGTAACCTCCCACGCCTTAGACAGCCTCCATTTTAACCAAACAAGGGGCCTCCGAGCCGGATGGCCACAGACTTGTGCTGCGTGTAGTTCTTGAGAGCCTCCTCGCCAAGTTCTCGGCCCAGTCCGGACTCCTTGAAGCCGCCGAAGGGAAGCTTTTAAGCCTGTTAGCATGTCTGTACGATGAGGGGAACGTGTACGACGCCCCGGGGTTGTTCGGAGGCTGCCGGTGGTGATGTGGAGAACGGGACTCACAGCGTGATTCAGGAGGTTGTAGCCTATTACAACGGTCAGAAACGATGCAGGAAAGTGCAATCACGCGGGGGATCGACTCACAGTTGACCCAGACGGTGCCGGCCTTCAGAGCGCTGCTGACGCGGATGGCCGTGTTGAGGTCCCGGGTGTGGACAGCGGCGGCCAGACCGTACGAGGTGTTGTTGCCCAGGGAAATGACCTCCTCCTCGTCCTTGAACTTGGAGATGGCGCAGACGGGGCCGAAAATCTCCTCCTGCATGATCTTCATGTCGGGACGAACGTTAGAGAAGATGGTAGGCTGGATGAAGTAGCCCTTGTCACCGTGGCGGTCACCGCCAATCTCCACAGTGGCGCCCTCCTCCTTGCCGGACTTGATGTAGCCCATGATGCGGTCGTACTGCAGCTGGCTGACCTGGGGGCCCTGGAAAGTCTCGGCGTTGAAGGGGTCGCCGACCTTGTTGGCCTGGGCGCGCTTCTTGAAGGCATCGAGGAACTTGTCGTAGATGCTCTCGTGGACGAAGATACGCGTGCCGGCGCAGCAGCACTGGCCGTGGTTGAAGTAGATGCCGAAGTTGACCCAAGAGATGGTCTGCTCGATGTCGGCGTCGGCGAAGACGATGTTGGGGGACTTGCCACCCAGCTCGAGGGTGACCTTCTTCAGGTTGGAGGCGGCGGCGGCCTTCATGATGGCGCGGCCAACGACGGTGGAGCCGGTGAAGGCGACCTTGTCGATGTCCATGTGGGAAGAGATGGCAGCACCGGCGACCTTGCCGAAGCCGGAGATGAGGTTGAAGACACCGGCGGGGAAGCCGGCCTCCTTGACGAGGTTGGCGAAGACGAGACCAGACAGGGGCGTCTGCTCGGCCGTCTTCATGACAATGGTGTTGCCGGTGGCCAGGGCAGGGCCGATCTTCCAGGCAAGCATGAGCAGGGGGAAGTTCCAGGGAATAATCTGACCGCAGACACCAATCTAGAAGACCAATTAGCAACTGAGGTACAGTCTGAACGTGCGCGAGTGGTGACATACGGGCTCCTCGCGGGTGTAGTGGAACATGTCGGGGGCAATGTCGATGGTCTTGCCCTCAATCTTGTCGGCCCAGCCACCGTAGTAACGGATGCAGGCGGCAACGGCGCCGACATCGCCCTTGGCCATGGTGATGGACTTGCCGTTGTCAAGGGACTCGACGGCGGCGAGGAGGTCGAGGTTCTTCTCGACAAGGTCGGCGAGCTTGAGAAGCAGGCGGCTGCGCTCCGTGGGAGTGACCTGGCGCCATGTGGTCTCGAAAGCCTTGCGGGCGGCGGAGACGGCGAGATCGACATCCTTCTCGGTGGCCTCACAGACTGAGGTGATGACCTCCTCGGTGGAGGGGTTGATGACCTCGAACTTCTTCTTGTCGACACCCTCAACCCATTCGTTGTTGATGAACCTAGGACGTGTTAGCCTGATGTCGCAGTCGCATTGGGTCCTGAGCGCGCCTGGGAGCCAGGTGGCGACTCTTGTTGGTCGACTTACAGGCCGATGGGCTGCTGGTAGGTGCCCGTCGCCGGGGTCTTGAGCTCGACGGTCAAAGTCATGGTGATTTCGTCTCTGGGGGTATCAAATTACAACAACAAGGAGTCTGATGAGAGGATAACGAGGCGATTTATTAGTACCAGAGGAGAGAGACTACGCAGGAGAAGAGAAGCCGACGGGACAACAGGCCGCGGCAGCAAACTCCTTATAAAGGCGGGGAAAGCGTCGCGCCGTCCATGTCGCCTCCCCCGCAGTGTCCAAGGCCGAGCGAGGGGCGACGCTATCCGAACAATCTAGACGGCGGACGTAATGGGGCAACGCCACAAGGGGGAGGGGGGGCCGCCGGGCCAGAGGCGGAAACGGACTCGACACGGACGGAACTCCCTGGCAACCGCGCGCTAGACGCCAACAGCCACGCACCAAGGGCACCACGATAACGCAGCAGCGGAGCACAGACTGGGGACGGCATTATGTCAAGCTCCGGAAGAGCTCAGAGGAGCTGCCCCTCCACGGCTCCGGGATGGTGTTGGGCGGCAGCGAATCACGCATGACGCCCCGATGCCGCTGAGACGCGATGGCACACTATCCGAGGCCCATGGTGGAGATTCCCCGCAGAGCCGCGGCCAATGAGTTGGGCCTTTTGCTGGAGACTGCCGATTCGACACGTAAAGGAGTCGTCGTCCGAACAAGGGCACATCTGGGAGAGAATCCTTGCGCGATGGGTGGTGGTGATGTGGCGAGGCTCGAGCACACAGCACTTGTCGTCGTCGCACCTGTGCTGTCACGGCAGACGACGTGGAGAAAGCTCGGTGACGGATGACATATCTGCTTGAACCCTTGTGCTACGTGACGATCCTTGCTTTGCAGCATGCAACGGTCAGCAGCTCCGCGGCAGAGCTTGTGCGACCCCAGCGCAGGTTGCCGGGGCTCGGTGTGCAGAGTCCAGACAACAAGGCCCAAGTACAAGGCACATCCCCGTCTGTCGAGCCCTTGCCATGTTGCCGGCACGCAGATGCAGAAACCCCTCCTTCGATGCGCCGCGCGACACCAGAGGCGCCCTCGGTCCTGCGGCCAAACACGGAGCCGCTGGCCAAACTGGTCCAAATGCTCCCTCAACCCCAGCCGTGCTGCTGCGCCGTCGGCGCTGTGTTGTGCTCGGCGCTGTTTCAAGGAAGAATAGACGAGGCCGTGCCGTCTCCCCCCTCAACTTCCATGTGCCATGCCATGCCATGCCATGCCCCAAAGTTATCCCGTAGTCCGCTCGTCGCGTTCAATGGCACGCGGACGAACCCCCCGCCGGCCAACGAGGCAACAAAGACCCGTCGGAAGTGAGACCAAACACGGCCCCAGTGGGGATCTGTGCGGACGGGACCTGAGCCATAGATGCTTCATCAAAAGTAAGTGCTGACGGCGAGAGCCCCGCAACCGGCATGACGTTGGCCAAACGTCCTTGTCTTCAATTCTGCCTCTTGGGGTCCAAAGGGGCCACTTGGTTCCTGTCTGTCGAGTTCCACACTCGCTCCATGTCATGTCCCAGCGGCATTCAACCTGGCTGGGGGCAAAAGACGGGAAAAGCCGCCGTGAATGGCGATCCCAGAACAGTTTCAACAACCACGAATTCACCCCAGCACATCTTAATGCCGATGTCGCCCATCGGCCTTTAGCCCACAGTTGAGTTTCGCGTGCTCGGCACAACGCCTGGCGAAGCCATCCGCCCCCAGCCCTCCCCTCCATCAACTGCGTGACCCCTCCGCCCCACCAAAGGTTCCGTCTCGTGGAGACCCTGCTCGCGTCACATCCCATCTCCCGTTCCTGCCACTCCTCCGTGGCAGCGTGCGTGGTACTGCCCAGCTCGGTGAGTGTGGCTGCTCGGCCTGCATGCCCGCTTGTCCTAGCGCCCAACGTCGACTTCCGCGTCCCCGACCCCAGACCCCCAGTCGCCACGAAAGTATGTGTGGCGAAACAGAGGCCTGCTCTGAGTTACCTTCAAGTAAGTCTGTGTCCGACAAGGTGTCCGGTCTCAACGCCGTGGACTTCCTTCCCGCCGGGCCTAGCGCCGCTTCCGGAGGACTGCCTCACGCGATTTCTTTCTCTTGCCCTTATGTTCGTGTCTCAAACCCGCATGTTCCGGTAGAAACAGTCTGGACCCTTTCTTCGTATTGGACTTACTTCCGACCGCCGCCGCCGCAGCGAGCGCGGCGAGCCAGGTTTTATTTGTCACTGTGATCCCGCTCCAGTCCAGCGACGACCCGTCAAGCGTGCCGACTCTCAAAAGCTTACTGCATTTGGAATGGCTGCCATGACCCCAAGGTCCATCAGTCGATTCTGGATTGCCGGGACGGCGACTTGATGGGTTGGTCCTCGCTGGCTCCCGCAGCTGAGGATACCTGGACTATTAATACCCGGCTGTCCTGCGCAAGCACGTGTGGAGCCAACACCTGAGTGTGTGAGGGGTGTCTGGTGTTACCAATGGTTGTCTCCCGAGTCCCGACGGCATTTTCGCTCTCATCGAAATATTGATGGTGACACTTGCATGGACTTCGCGTCTCTAGACATCGATGGAACGGGCCGAGATTGAGCACGTACATATAACTCCGGCTTGGCTATCCGCCAGATCCTTCTATCTCGCTTCTAGGCGTGCCACGCTTGCGTAGATTGTGCCCGTCATCGTAGAGTGGGAAGTACAACATCCAGGGCACTCACATGGTGGCGCCCATCCGCGGGCGGGGGAGGCCGAAGCGTGGCACCCAGGTATAGAGGAGAGTGCCTGAATATCGTAGGGATAGGTTCATAAGTAGCATGCAGGCACGCTTCCTGGGGCATTTTGAGGCTGTCTGGTTCTCGGGAACGTTGGCACTACTAGCATACTACACGCCCTGCTGCCCCACGCGCAACATGGTCATCGCGATTCTCGTCAAGAATGCAGCTTCGAAGAAGCCCACGGATGTAATAAGCTCATAAGCCACTAGCAATCGATTTCGAGGCTGCGCTCAAACATGAATGAGCAAGCTCCAAATGCGAAGGGTCGATATGTTTCAAATGTAAGCTTGGCGTCTCCAATGCCATGTGCTATGCAAATGTGCTTCTACCGGTCGTCGCCATCGATGCACCTTCGAGCGAGAGCCGTTCTTTATCCGACTCCATGTCCGCTAGCCGCATTATTTGCGATGGTGCCTGCCTCTCGTGAAATTAATTGGAGCAGCGACAGCGTTCCAACGCAATTCAGATGAGTGTCACTGCTCCAGGGACAAACTATTCGGTCTTGCAGTCAGAATCCGTAAGACCAATGTACATGCAATCAACACGAACAGCCGTACTTGGAGCCACTGCTGTGGGCATCTCAACCGTTTGTACCGATTGAGATATCTAGGCCGACGACCTCTGCTTCATGACGACGACGGCCACCTTAACTCAGTGACGGGGGTTTTGCAGGAAACAGCTGCCAGATAGCGCGGCGTACACTGCTGGAGTCCGCCAGGCCCAGTGCTGAACGCTATCACTCCAGCCAGTCGTCGTTTTTATAAGTTCCTGGTGTCGCTCATGCAAGCTTGGCAAACACGGCGAGCAGCGAGCACAGTATATTGCTCTACTTGACTGTAGGCTGGATTGGCCCAGTCACACGACGAGTTGTACGCAGGCATAACACGAGTCCCGGGCCGGCTCCGCAACATGCTGCTGGAGTTGCAGAATCTGGAAATCTCAGTTGATGATATTCCCAATCGAATTGAGCAATCTCGGGGAGGCAAGAGCCTCCTGGAATCCCGGACGGCTTGCTGTCGTGTGACGTGCATGAAGTCGCACAAGACAGCAAGGGGAGTTTTCGCACAGTGAAACTCAAGGCCGAAGACGCTTTCAGTGTTCACCCCCGAGACCTCTCAAAACAGACACTGGCGGCTTTGCGTTCTCTACCTATTGAGTCTTTGAGGGCAAGCTTGGGCGCCCCCAGTGACTGCGTGCCTGTTCTGTTGGATGCGCGCGCGTTTGCCCAAGGACGTACCTCAACGGGTCCCAAGGCAACGGCACGTTCGCTCCTGCCTACTTCTCACGCCCACCCTCTTTCCCTCTTCCATCCACTTCCACCTCTCGCCCTCTTCCATTCACTTCCCCCTCCATTCCTTCTCCCCTTCACTTCTCGTCCGTGTGAACCTTTCGCACAGGAGCAAGGCTTGGAGGGCCGTAGCCTCAACATTTCTCTTCATTTCTTGGCCCTCGGCTCGGCTGCCAAGTCGCCCAGCTCGCGAGAGCAGCCATGGCCGTCCTATCGAAGATGCCGGGATTGTCCGTCAAGGTTGTAATCAAAAGCGAAGCCGCGGTGGAATACTCTTCCGCCGAGAGCGAAGTCACCGGATCCATTGCTGGCGTGGCCTCGGCTGCTGGCAAACAAGGCGAGCATCTTTGGCCGCGTACGACGACATACATCGAGTCTAGCTCGGGCACTTTGTTTCAAATAGAGGCGACATTTGGACCTGGATTCCAGACTGCGTACCCCGAGTACGCAGACCGCGACGCCATCTGTGTGAGCGCATACATCGACGGAACTTGGGTCAACTGCAAGTGGCTCAAGCTCAACCAACTTCGCAAAAATGAGTTTCGCACCTTCACCATCTCCGACACGTACTCACTGTCAGCAAACAAGGAAGACACCGTACAGTGCCTGTTTACGTTTGCGCCTGTATCCGGTGGTAAGTCTGCGGCGTGCACGAGCGAAGTTGCGTCACTTGGATGCTTACAACCGATTGTTTGTAGTGGACAGCGCGACGAAAGAGAAGATTGCTGAAGACGCGAAGATCGCCAAGTCGTTGGGTGAGATTCGTGTCGACATTCATTTGGCGAAGACAACGAATTTAGGCGATCTCAGAATCTCTGTCAAGCAGACAGGCGAGTTTGCGTTAGCCGAGAAGGCCATGAAGGGAAAGGCAATCTCCCATGGAACATCGTAAGTTCAAACTTCACCCAAAGTGACGAGGACAATCAGCTGAAAACGGACAAGCTTCCCTGTCACCGGCATAGCTTCTGCCCCAAAAGCCCAGATGATGGAAAACTGGACTGCTATCGGACAATTCGTGTTTCGATATCGTTCTCGGGGTAAGCTGGCTTCAGAAAATGCGTTTGTTAACAAACTAACTTTTCAAGATGCTCTTCGAGAGGAGATGATCTTGCCTCCCCCACGATCACCTTCTCCAGCAAAACCCGACATCAACACTATGTCGATAAGTGAACTTCGCACCTTTGCTCAGAATCTCCTTCACGCCCAGAGAGTAAGTCCCTTCCACCAGGCTACAGCAGATGTTCTTCTGGCTGACCAGGGCCAGGACTCCCGGTCCGTGAAACGAGAGATCGACGACAGAGCCACGGTGAGTTGCGAGGGACGCCAGTACAAGTTGGTGAAATTGGAGAGTGGCGAGGAAGCAGTCGATCTAACCGAAGACTGAGGCTCCACGAGATCACAATCTCGATGAAACAGCGTCACGATGGACTTGCGAATGCTTGGAGCCATGGATACAGGGATAGTACGAGGGAAATGCTTCGAAGCGATAAGATGGTTGCCTATATATCGCGGCCGAAGCCGGCCAGGCAGATATTGCCCAAAAGACACCAAGTGCGCGATTCAGTCAATTTCCATGAGAACTTGGTATAGTGAATCGAGACCAAAAGCTCGGCTATGGCTTGCAGAGAATCACGCCATAATGCAGGCAACAACTCTATTCGTCGGCCAGATGTTGAGCGTGACCAGGGATCAAAACTCGGGTCCTGGTTACAGGCATCCAACCCTGGCACCGCTCGTGCTTCTAAAGCCGCCTAGGTGTAACAAACGTTGCTCGAGAATTGCCGGCGGAGGTGGTACATGGAATACCTGATATGATAACACATCCACCAAAGCATCGTGGAATCTCTTTCGGTTCTGTGACGATGCCATCGCATGAGATGGCGCCGAGCCGGCGACAGCGAGCGATGTTGTAAGAGATCGGCAAGAACACCGCGATGGGCGTAGAATTGTATCCCGTCCACGGCTCGGCGTGCCTCTTTGGTCCTCTACATCCTCGCCGACTACTGAAGGTCGTTGATGAGTAGCTTTGCCACAGGGCCAGAGCAAACCGTGGGCCTCGCGACCATCGTTCCGTGGAGGGTGGGGCACGTAAACTCGAGCTGTGACTTCCGTGAGTGTATCCATCGATGCAAGCCCTTCATCCGGCCAGCGGATTCGCATGAATTGTCACTTTTTCGATGCGAAACGGCTCCTTGGGGCGGCTCTTCTTGTCCACCTCGACCTTTTCCATCTTGGCGAGCGTCGCGAGCGAGTCGTCGCCGATGACCTTGCCGAAGATGGTGTTGAGCCCATCGAGATGCGACGCCTTGTCGAACGTAATGAAGAACTGGGAGCCGTTCGTGCCGGGCCCCTTGTTGGCCATGGAGACTACGCCGCGGGAGGTATGCCGCAGGGAGGGCCGGATCTCGTCGTCGAAAGCACCGCCCCAGATCGACCGGCCGCCCTTGGGGTTGCCGGCGGCGGGATCCGGATGGGCGGGGGCGCCGGTCTGAACCATGAATGATGGGATGAGGCGGTGGAAGGGCGATTCGTCGTAGTAGCCGGACGCGCAGAGGGCGAGAAAGTTCTATGGACAATGGAGTTAGCTGATGGATCGTGGTAATGACACAGGGACACGCACCTCTGCGGTCTTGGGGACGCTCTCGCAAAAGACCTCAATCTTGAGGTCGCCAAGAGAGGTGTGCAGCGTGATGGACATGGCGGCTGCGGACCGTCGGCGGCGCCGGGTACGTGGTCGTTGATGCGATGGACTGGTTGTGGTGAGGTGAGGTTGCAGTGTCATGTCTGGCGCAAGGCCGGAGGACCAAGCTCGAAATCTGAGGTGGGCCCCCCGCGATCCGTGACCGGGCGGGCCGGGGCTAGGCCACTTTAGGCGGTCGGGGCGGCTGGTCAGTGTTCTCCAGCGGGCGCCGGTACCTGAGGGGAGGTGCGGCGCGCTGTCGGGGTGCCTGGCGGGCGACCGGGCGCCCGCCCCCATGAATGGATGGACGGGAACCTGGAACCTGCCCTGGAAGCTGTCGTTGTCGGCCGGGGCGTCGCTGCACCCGTGCGTCTTGGGCGCAGGAGGGATGGAGGGGTCCAAGAATGGAACGACAGGGACGGGATGAACGCGCAGGCACCCGGCCGGCCATGGCTTCGAGCGCCGCAGTCGCACCAATCCAGGGGCAGGGGCGGGCGGTTTGAGGAAACATGTTTTATGCCATGGAAGCGGTTGGCGACGCATCTGCCTGCAACATGTACTGCACTGCCAGGCGCATGAGAGTAGATACCAACAACAGCTCGCCGTCGGGACGCGGCCATTTATTGGAGGAATCTCGCGCCTGATCGAGGGCCGTACCTCCTTGTCCGCCCGACGCAGATCGAGCTGCCTTGGCTGAAGCGGCGAGTTGGCCGCCCGGGTGTGCGACGGTGACTCGAGCTGGATGCGGGCTGACGCGGGGGCGCATGGTGCTGAAGACGATCAGTTCGCCCGAACTCTTCCTGGACCAGGCTCCAAGATTCGAAAAACACGGAGTCGCAGGCCGAGTCCCTGGCAATTTGCGGTGCCCCGGTGCGTGCCATGTGGCAGACGGTCAGCCATCCTCTCGAGTCGGAAGCCGCCCAACTCTCAGTGCGCAGGCCGGCTCGGGGTTTGGGTGGTGGCGAGCGAAGCATTTCGGCGTGCATTGGCGTCCGAGGTCACACGATCTGATTGGCAAAAGCGTGCTGATGGCTGACGAGGCAGCCCACCGGCCTCCTGGACATGGAAGCAAACGTCACCTAATCGCGGGGCAGCAAGGCGAGGTGCGGCAGCCAGCCCTGGCCGGCACCCGAGGCCGTCGGGGGAGCCTCCATCCCATCTCCACTGCAGCACTGCAGCGAAGGTACCTACGGTACCGCTGGGCTACTCTGGGCTTGGGGTTGACGTGGAGGCGCTGCCAGTGCGCCCGTCAACATGAATCGCATGCCCCAGCAACGTGTGCCCCATCTGCAAACACCAAGCAAGCTGCTTCGCGATTGTAGCTGGCCTTTTTAAAGTTTCGGCTGCGTGTTGTTTTCCGAATCCCTTCTCGACTTCTGGCCGTCCGTTGCCCGCGTGCAGCCTGCGCCAACGCAGGATCAGCAGCCCTGTCCTGTTCTCGTCCATTCTTACAGGCGCAAAGGTACCGCTGTCAGGCCCTCGAGCTGAAGCTGGAGCAACTGAAAGGCGCCCCGGCGGCTCCCCCCGCCCTCCACGCGCGCGCGGTGGCTCTTTCAGCCGGGACACGCACTCTACAGCTGCGTCTTACCTTACTAACCTAAACCTCCTCCGCGTCCCTGAAGAGCCGCATCCCGTCTCTCCCGTCCTCTCTCTTCCCCAGCTTGCTCACGCACCGCCCCGGCGAGCTCGCATCCCGGCGCTCCACTTGCACGGAAAGCCTGACATCCGTCCGTCGACGCCTGCCGGCCATCGCTTACGCGACGCTGCGCCCGACCACGACGGCCAGCCTGGCGTGCTCACCAGCTGCCTCCGTTCCTGGGGATGCGACCAACACCCCCACTGCGCAATCACCGCTACTGCCAGGAATACCCATCGGCGCCTCCGACATCGAGCTCCCGTGTGAGGAATCTCCGTACTGCTACAACGGCGGCCGCGTCTCCTCCGCACTCGGCGCGCACGCTGTCCGACTTCTGTCCTCTCTGACCGACGACGACAACGGCGACGACAACTACGCCTCATTGCGTGCGTACGACATCAACGACCAACCACGCCACCCCTCCCCTCCCCCCTCGTCGCACGCCCACGGCACCACGCTACATGACGGCATCGCTAATTACCACCGCCCGCTGACGACGGCCAAGACGACCGCAACACCTCCTGCCGCGCCTGGACGCCCCTATAGTACCCTCTCTCCTCCAGCCGCTGCCGCAATCGTCGGCGAGCCCGTGCTGGCGGAAACCACAACGACATCATGGCCTCTGCGCCAGCCAGCGTGAGGGTCTCGGGCCCTCCAAACAGTAGCTTCCTCGTCGGCTACCCTGGCATCTCGGCGACGTTGGTATGTTTGCGACCGCACCCTGTCCTGGTCGCCCCGACCCCTCGGCCGCTCCCCCGCAGACGTGGTACAAGAGAGCCAATGCTGACAGTTGCAGCCGCGCATCGAGGGCAAGGTTGAAATACGACCTGGTCAGGGTTTCTCCATGCCAGTTCCCATATCATTAGTACGAATATGTCTACAACGGCGCGAAACGATACATCCAGATGCGGACAGCCTCACCAAGAGGCATCTCGGAGCTCCTCGACGAGAGTCGACTGACGTGGTGGGCAAAGAGGTTCTGCTCTTCCGATGCTCAACAGGAAAGGAGGCCGAGAGCGTAATCGCCATGGACCTGCCCTTTGTGCTCTTCATACCCTTTGGCAGAGGGGGCGAAGAGACGAACCGCCGGATACCCCCGGCCTCATTACAGCTTCCTAGCCGGACCGCCGAGACGTACTACGAGCTGGTCGTGACCCTGCAGCAGGGTCACAGCAACCAGTACAAATACAGCTTCCCGGTGCCCCTGCAGCGGTACGATACGCTGTCAACTTTCGGAATGTACAACAAGCCCGAGACCAAGCTTGTCACCACCGACAACATTGTCCACCTTGGAATCAACCTCCCGCGGTGGAGCTTTGGCCCCAGCGACCCCATTACCGTATACATCAAGCTGTCGCCAAACATTGACTGGATGAGCAAAGCGAAGCGGGTGACAATCGAAAAGATCACACTCACAATCGAGGAGGAAATCACGTTTAATCCGGAAGGCGACGAGCCAACTAAAAAGGTCAACAAGCTCTCGAAGCAGGTGCAAGCAGTCAAGATGAAGATGCCCGAGGCCGGGTACGCCACCAACATCGGCCTGGTGTTTCCGTCAAAAGATCTCCGAGATCCGGACGGTATCATCAAGAGGGGCAAGCCGGCCTTTCCCCAATACGAGGTCGCCACGTTCACCACCACGTCAAGTCTGTACAAGATTGAGTTTTACGTCAGTATCAAGGTACTGCTCCCCACTAGTCCACAGTCCTTCTCCTTGACACCTCTAATACGATCACAGGTTCAACTGAGTGGAGCGCGCGACGTGACGCTACGGCAGCCCATTGTTATCTGCCCGTTGGACCAACAAGCGTGCAAAGAAGAGATGGATGCCATCGAGCAGGCAGCCAAAGACGCGGCGCTCGTCGACCCGAACAACCCCATGCTACCAGCGCGAAACATCATTCTGGCCAACGACCGAGACTCTTTACGTGCTTTGGGGCTGTGCATGGTTGGGGGTCAGAAGAAGCCCTTCATCGACTGAAAAGTCGTATTGACGACCGCGACACAACGAGACGAGCTCGAAGCGGCTGGGCTACCTGGACTTGTACATGGCGGGCGGCGCTCTATACCCCTACGAGGCGTTTGAAGCCCTGATTTGGCGCGCACTGGAGGAGGAGGACATTTCATCCAACTATTATTCTGCCGAGGCATACTCGGGGCGTTTGGACAGGCGGAGTTGGCGATTGCGGGATCGATGGCTTCTCCCGCCGCTTATAGAGCGGGTACGGTGGGCGTGATTGGATGGGATATACCGAGTTCATGTCTCTAGGCGGCCTGGAGCCATACGAATATGTTGATGAGCTACGCAAGCATCTCACGAGGAGGATCTATTCACAGCGGAGGACTCCGCGGACGCTGGCGAGGAACATATGACGAACCACGCTCAAAGGATTGATATGAATGGCGCAGTTTGAGTCGACGAGCAAGCAAGCAAATGGAAAAAAATTCGAACATGAAATATGCAAAAGCACCACCAACACGCAAAAAATAAAATCGCGTGGGAGCCGTAGGGATCGAACCTACGCGGGCGATGCCCATTGCGGTTCAAGAATTAAGCGTGTCAACACGGTGGATGACGACTTCCTAAACACAACGCCTTAACCACTCGGCCAGACTCCCATAGTGTGAGTGGCAATTCGTCGAATTTAAGTCCTATATAGGTGTGGCGGGACACCAGCCGCACCATGCCTTCGGGTTCTTGGTGGACCCACCGCCTCACTGAAAAGCAGATGGCCTCTTCAACTTCAACCTTTCACAACATAGATTTGATCGAGGGTGGGCACGGCGTTGGGCGATTCATGCTCGATTGAAATTCTTGGATAATTCTGTGAGAAGTTTTCTTTAGAAGGTAAGAGCGTTACAGCTGTTTCAGTGGCCACGTTGCATTGCTGACTCTTCGTCAGCTCACGTCAAGGCCATTTGAGAACATCTGAACCTCATTCTCAGTCACTCAGGCCACCTTGTTCTTGGCTCACATTACGGGAGACTATTGAAGCGACAGGCCATTTCGGCACACGGTTTCTCGCTCGGCGTCTCCGTTTCCCCTCTAAGGGATTGGCAGCATGCCGTTCGACGACGACGACAACCCGCTGCAGGCCGCGGGGGCGCCCGCCGCCCAGCCCACCGCAGGGGGTGCCGCGCGTAACGCCGAGGACGAAGATGGCATGGAGGACGACGGACTGCCCGACTACAAGCTCTTCGCAGCCATGTTCGAGAAGAGGGGCGTGTCCAGCAAGACGATCCGCAAGGGCGAGAAGGACTTTGAGTCGCACGGCACACGTGCCCAGGATGGCGCCCTCGAGGCCAGTCGACGCGCCATGGAGGAGGTGCTCGGCTACACGCGCACGCACCGTTCAGATGCGTGGATACGGGCATGGTACTTTCCTGACTGGTGGACCGTTGATGCCACTGTCTCGACACCATCGCCGCCGCCTGCGAGGAACGAAGTCGCCGGCCGGGAGCAGAGCCAGACGCAGCCCGACGCCTGGTTGTTGGACCGCGTCGTCGTCATGGAGCACGAGAAGGGCAGCTGGATGAAGGATATTGGCCGCACCGTCCCCGGAAGCAAAGACCAGCCTGGTGTCGGGCGTCTGTGGCTGCTTCCTGAAGAGGCGCTCTATCTCGTCGAGCGCGGCACCGTGGACCTGTGGTGGCCGGAAATGTCGCTACCGGAGCTGCTTCCCGCGGGTGAGATGCCATCACCGGGCTATGGACATGATAACTACGACGTCGGGCTGCCGCTGAGCGTGGAGGCGGCATACTCGCTGCTTATCGGCTACGAGGGCGACAGGGGGAAGACGACGCTGGCGAAATACCAGGTGTACACACATCTCAAGCGCGCGGGCTTTCACATTCTACGGGCGCCACCGGATGGGGCATCCACGGCTGAGGACGCGAAAGAAGTGCAGGACTCTCCGCCGCGGCAGAGTCTTTGGCAGTGGCTCTTCTCGTTTGTGCCGAGCTTCGAGCGAAGACCCAAGCGGGATCCCATGGGCCCGCTCGTCTCCCCAGGCTTGTATCGCTCCTACGGTCCCATCTACCAGCGCCTCGCGCTCCTCCTACGGCACAAGCCCACACCGCGACGACCGGCATCAGACCACAGCGAGCCGAAGGAACCGTTCCGGGTACACTACCACGTGTGGAAGCCCGGCGGCGCGCCCTTCTCCAAGAAGAACCCGCCGCCGCCCGACTTCCGCATCGCCGTCGCCGACACGGCCGAGTCCGGGGTGCCGACGCTTGAGGAGATTGACGCGCTGCTGGGGTCCACGCCGTGGAGCCCGCCGCCGGAGGCGATGCGCACGCCGGGCCGGCTGTACCAGCGGCTCAAGCACGGGTACCGTAACGTGCTGGTGGCAGTGGTGGACTGCGGACTGGTCAACTTCATGAGGTTCGGCGAGGCGGCGTTTGGGGAGGAGAGGCTGTTTGAGCGGTTCGACGGCGCGGGCGGCAGGGGCGGCAAGAAGAGCGGACGGGGTGGAGGCGGCGGCAGAGGCCGAGGACGGGGGAGGGGAAGGGGGAGGGGGAGAGGCGGCCGTGGTGGCGGCTGATGAGACCCCTTGTCGATGCTGGTGATGGGGGCTTTGTGTTGACGACTCACGAGGGCCTTGCTCGTGCCATGCAAGAGGCCGTTGAAGCTGAGATGATGGACGACAAGGGCAAGTTGGATATCAAAAGCGCCCGGCCAGTTGTGGCGTTTCTGAACGTGCAGGCTCAGGCGATTCCTTGTACTACGACTCAGCTATGCTGCTCTCATAAATCCGACGGCGAGCAGGATGTGAGCAAACATGAAGGGCTGCCGCACTGCTGTACAATATCATAACACATTTACAGTACTTCACACGTCCATTCACCCATACTTGGCAGAGTACGGAGTACGTAGTATCTACAGTACGGTACAGCCCTGCACTCATCTGGCCAGCAGGAAAAAGAGTGCCAATGAAATGCGAGTCTCATGCAGAAAGCCAGAGGCACCAGGCCACTGAATGGTCCGACTCGCGCAGCATGTGCTCACATCTCACATGTGCCATGCCGGGCCCGGGCGCCCTGTCACGCCGTTCGCCACGCGTCCTGCCATTGATTCGCCGTCCTGCAGGCGGGCTTGTGATATTCGCGTTAATGTGAGCTGCTTCTCAGCCTTTTACTTTTCTTCGCAATCAGCTTCGAGGCTTGGACTCCGGGCCATACCGGGGGAGAAGCGCGGAGAGACAGAGTGACCTGACATAGTACAACACGGCTGTAGGCTCATTCGCCCAATGCCAACTTCCTCGCCCGTGTTGAGAGGTAAACATACGTAAGCTTATTGCCTAGGAAGGACAGTGCAGGAAATTAATTTCCAAGTCCTATTGTTGATGTTGTTGCCGTTGTCGATGTTTGCTGACGCCGCCACGCCGGAAACCCATGCGTGCAGTTCCTCGGGCTGCCGACTCACCCCCGGCGTAAGCATCCCAACGCCCCCCGGGCCGAGCAAGTTTTTCCCCCCTTCCCTCTCACTTTCTCTACTCTCCCTCCCGCCGTTTGATTCCAAGGGCTTTGATTACTGTGGGAACCAGAAAAGGCCGTTGGAGGGGTGGGCTCGCACGACGGGCACTTGTGTTGCCTGACCAGTGGCACAAGCGGGAGGCGTGATCCGGGCCCGGATTCTCGACCCTGTCATACCCTACGAAGTAATGCAGACGCAGTTGACGCCGGCGACCATGCGGGCGTGCATATGACTTGTACCGGCCTCTTGTCTATCTGGCGTTATGCGCTCGCTGCGCCTCTTTGTATCCTCTTCTCTTTCTCTCACAAGCACCAGACACTCACATGCGGGCGCTCTCCTGCTCCTCGTTTGTGTTGTACAAATTACCGGGCAGCAAAACGCCAGGCATCATTGATAACGTTCAACTAAATGAGTCGCTCGAGTCTGTGTGTGAGACCTCGAGTGAGTGACATTTGTTGCCGGCCACAGCTGAGCAACGAAGCCTGATGAATCATGTAAACGGTACTGTACAGTTTACCCGCCGAGGCTCGGCACAACCCAGTCGATGGCGAGAAGCGAGCACGAGGCCGGCCGCCGCCGCCGCCTCCTCTCGGAACGTCTTCTGCTTTTATGCCTCGTGCCCGCCGATGCGACGACGTTCCTTGCCCTCGCGCCTCGGGATCCAGGAGCTTGGACGTTTCGGGCAGCCCAAGCGGCCGCGCGGGCACGCGGCAGATCCGTCTCGAAAAAGGGCAGCGCTTTGAGTTGATCCGACGACTGTCGTCGCAACCGAGTCTACCCTATTACTACCCAACCTACTCCCCTACGTACAGTACTACTGTAACTAACGTAACTAGTCATGCCCCGTGTCACTGCGCCCATAGCTGAAGAGCAAACGGTTTCAATTACGTAGCTGAGCGTGCCGATCCGCATGTATTTTACCTTGCCCGTATGCACGCGCGCTCGCATCGGAGGGACTATTGCTTTGATTGTGAGCCGCGCAAAGCAAACAGCAGCAATTAAACTACAATAGTTTCCGACAATAATTCGGCAAAAGCTGAGGAGATTCGATGGGCAAACGAAGCATATGGGCGAGGGTGTGCCTGCTCGTTTGCCGCATCCCCCCGGAAGCAAATCGACAGAGAGGACAGGGCATTGCCAAAACAGGGGCATGGGACGGCCTTGCCGTTGGTTTGGTTATATTAATCTGCGGCGGTGGTGGGTGGGTGTGGTTGCTGGCAGGCGGCGTTAGGGGGTGGGCGTGTTCCAGGTTGTCAGACCCCGGGACGAGTTGCCAGCTGTGCGAAAGTACTTTTGAGCTCTTTTTTTGGGTTCTTCTTTTCGCGTTGGCGGATGCAGATCATCAAGAATATCGCAGGTCCCCCGAGGCAAAGGTATTGACAGTCGTCAGCCAGCCAGCCTTCCAGCCATCAGTACGAAGTATTATGTTGCCTGGCCTCTATCATTGATTGAACCCCTCTGTTCGGGGCCATCATTTTCCAGCCCTCGTATAGTACCGGGAAGCGAACAAAGACCATAGAAAACCGTGTTTCATTCCGGTGCCAACGGCAATCAAGGCGAGGGTCAACCTAAACTGCGCCGCTGTCCGCCGTGCGCTGTCCTCAAACACCCTCGGCGGGTGCTACTCACGGAGAATCAAATGATGCAAAATGGCACGAGAATGAGTTTCGCCCAGACACAACCGAGCCAGGGGACTAATCAACAAATCACCTCATAACGCAATCAACCATGCACAGAGCGCCTTTTCTTCATGTTCCCTTTCCACCACCTCCCCGGCCCCCCTGCTCTGCCACACCGCAAACGCACAAAAGTATTGTCCTTGTCGTACGAAGTATACCTGATTTCGTTTCTACGCTGGCCGCGTTTCGCAACGTCCCGGCACTCGCATGTGCACTGCCCAAACTGTCTCTCTTGTCTGCTTGTGCCCTGCTTTCTTGCTTGCTTGCCCAGCCTCTGCTATGCAGGCAAGTAACGCCATGCGCTGCTGCATATACTAGAGGCGGCGGGAAGCAACGTTAAAGGCGGTGGGCGCAGGGTGTTGACGTCGTCGATAAGCCAAAAAACCTGCAACCGGCCGGTGCAGCCCATGTACTCGCGCACAATACAGGAAAGCCGGTGCGGGCATGAATGATTGAATCAAATGAATGAATGGTCTCGCGCCGCCCATCATGGAGCCATGCCCGCGGCGTCAACCATTCACAAGGCACCATCTGGCTAAGGGGGCCGCCACAATTAAGAGACACACATGCGCGCCGGCTCTGTCGCGTCGCGCGATCCGACTCGCTCACTTGATCTCGATAGACTCTGGTTCCGGTCGGTGACGGCGAAGGCGAGGGCCAAAACACGGGTCACCTTCAATGCGACATGGACTAAAAGGCAGGTTCAAAGCCAAATTTATCGGCAGAGACCCTCGTGAGGAAGGCTCACGCATGCATCTTTCGGCAAGGGGGTCGCCCGTTGATGATGGACTGACTTGACGGGACTGGCTGAACTGCGCATTTCCCATTTTCCTGTCCGGCAGTTCCTTTTTGGTGCGGCGCCCGGGCCTGCTGCGTCTGTGTTGTCGACGGTGGGGACTGAAACATTCATGTCTGATGATGTGCTTGCTTGCTTTCCCAGGTCGCCGGCGAGTCCAGCGGCTTGGTGCCGATTCAGCATTGACCTGCGCTGGGCACCTGAACATGGCGCCGCCCATTTAGTTCCCCTTCTCTGATGCGACTGCATTACCAAGTATCTCTCCCCAATTGACCGTCCTTGTTTGGGTGGACAAGGCCTTCCCGCGGCGTACCCAGTTGTCGCCAGTTGAGGCCCGGCCGTGGCATCCCTGTCTGTTGCCGGACAGGTCGGCTGGTTAGTTGCGGATCCCTGCGCCGAGTACGTGCGCGATAAAGTTTGGCGGCGGCGTGGCGCCCATTCCATTCAGTATTAGTAGATGTATTCTCAGCAAGCAACTTTGCTCGTAGCAAGCAACCAGACTGTAATCGTCATATCTGCCTGCATGTTTGCAAGTACTCTACAGTGCAAACTGCGCTGCATGTACATACACCTGTACAGTTCCGTGCGGTATCTGAGCTTCTACGCGATTGCCGGCGAGATTGCGCAAGTCTAGGCCGCCGCCATCCCCCACCAGTGCCGCCTTGCCATCAACTATTGGAAGCTTTTGCCCTTGCCTGCCAGCCACCCACCTCCACACGCAACTTCGCTGACCGACGGCAGCGGGTTCCGGCGCGGCGGTGGGCGTGTCGGACAGCAGGACGGTTTGCGGAACAACGACGAGAAAGAGGTGGTTTCACTGACAGACACGACAAGAGAGGAGCATCTGACCAGGAGACACAGAAACCGAGTCGGTCCCGACATGGGGGGAGGGCGCACAACACATGGCATACGAAGTACGAGAGCAACAGCCCTGGAAACTCAAGGGAGGGGGGAGGGGAGACAATTTGCTGGGACAGGGAAAAAGGGTGGGTGGTCGCTTTCAACAGACGCCGAGTATTATCGTAAGCAACAGCAGCACCGCATCCGGCGCGCCCTCGCAAGGTATGCAATTCGCTGCGCCCTTTGTTGCTTGTCGTGCCACTGGCCGGCTGAGAGGGGGCAGAGACTGGACGAGTTGCACCGTGATGGCCTGTTATCGTTCCGGCACCCGCACACCGCTCAACCGGGATTGGGACCGAGGCGAGACTCTCCAACTCTGACTCTCTCAGGTACTTTGCGTGCGTACAACACAGTATGTATATGCGTACTTGGGTGGTTTCCGATGGCTCTTTTCATCTTTTATCTCTCCGAGTGTCGCCATGTTCCCATGGTTCGAGTGATTCGCAATGGCTTGGCATTAACGCGTGTGTGCCCATCAATAGTTGTTAGCCTAATAAGCTGGCGTCTCCGGTGGGCAGGCAAGCAGTTCCAGTCAAGACTGGGCGATAGCCTAGGGCAAGGCAGTGTGCATGTGGAGCATACCGTCGCCATCACGCGCGCGGGCTTCCATGCCCATCTCAAACGGACACGAGCAAAACGTGAGGAAGAGGCCAAAAAAGGCCGTTTCGAGACTTGAGAGATTGACCCACCCGCCGCGTTGCTGATCCCTTGGTTGTTATGGGCTCTGCGGCATCATGTGTTTGTGGTGCATGTGTTGTCATGCACAGTGGCGACACGGAACTCTCAAACTCGACCCGGGCCCGGGCAAGCAGGCGACGAGCAAGCAGGCAGGTGACGTTGTAGGCACGACGTAGCATGGAGGCGTTGACATTGGCCCATGGATGCAGGCTGCCCTTGCCGTGTGTCCTTGTTGTTTACTGTCTGGTGGCACCACCGCCTCCATGTCATTCGCGGTGCGGCCATATGGGTCGGACGCGAACTGATTCGTCCCTTTTTTTTTTTTTTTTTTTTTTTTTTTCATGTTCACCCTCGTCGCTTTGATTATTCTCAAAGCAAGGCAAGCAAAGCACCGTGTGATGTGCGGTGCAATTCAGCGCAGTGCTTGAAACCAAGTGCGACATGAAACGACATGGAGAGAGAGAGGTGGTGGTGGCTCGGAACCGGCAGGGAATGTGCTTACCTGTTGGGTCGTGACGGGGGGTGTGTCTGTCTGCCTGGTGGCATCGATCAAGCAATCAAATGGCCTTGGGCGCGGGCGAGTTGGTTGTTGGGGCCTTGGCGTGCCATTGATCGATCCATGAATGGACCGAGGGGGCGGGCGATGAATCAGAGGTCGGGGTAGCATTTTGCGTCGAGACGATATGATACATACAGCACAGCCAGTACAGTCAGTCAGTACAGCGCATGCATGCGCAGCCCCAAACATGAAAGCGTCGAGGACGAGGGCGCCGCCGGGACAAGGAGACGGACGGGGGGCCATCCCGGTTCATACTCGTATCATGCTCTTCAGGTTCTCTCAATGCTGGCATCCGCATCCTCCCTCACCCCCAACATACCTTGTGTAACGCAGGCGAGGTACCTGCCTGTAAAGCAGCACTGCCCTGTAATCATATGGTCATAATCAAAAAAGAGTCAGGTTTTCCGTTCTGGGCGTTCCACGCTCAGGTGGCCCAGGCTTTAGTATTGCGTGCCAGCCAATGGCGATTGAGCCTCGCGGCCGGGACGGAATCTGCCTTTTGGGGCCTCTGGGCTCTGGTTCGGGCCTAAAAAAAAAAGAAGAGCCGGTACTTGCTCGCTTCTTGACGATGCGCATGTATCGTGATCAACGTTGGACAGATGTACGTTCCTTGCCTGCTCCCCAAAAAGGTTCCCCCCGAAACTGGCAGGTCAACGTAGTGCGCGGAACTAGTCACTGCAAAGGTGATTCAAACTGCGAAAGAGAGAAAGTCGTTGCAGGATGATTGATGGATGGATGGAGGGATGTGAGGGAGGGTCGGTCGTTGATTTGGGTCATTTCACCTACTCGTGTTTGCCAAGTACCTGCTGCTGAAACTAACTTGCTGGACCGCACCGTGGGTACATCGTTTCGGGTACCTTGGCTTGCTGGGAAATCTGGCAAGGTTGCAGGAAGTAGGTACGTTGGCGAAAGAGGTAGCACTGCAACTTTGCCGGAGGCCGCGTTGCGTTGCGCTGCGGTGAGGCGCGGTGAGGTGATCGATCGCTCATCCGGTCAATCATCCAAATCAACGGCTGCTGCTGCTGCTGCTGCTGCTGCTGCTGCTGCATCATCGTCAGCTGCTCCCTTGACGTTGGCCTTTCTTCCCTTGCGGCAAGCAAGCAAGCCAACCCAGCCAGCCGAGCCCAGCCCAGTCAGTCGAGTCCCCAGCCCCAGCAGCCCATCCCAATCCCGAATCCCCATTTGATCTCAGCCCATCTACTTCGTACCCATCCCATCGTCCCCCTTCGCAAATCATTCGTCCCTGCGCTCGTCCTTGTAAAACCTGTCTCTAACCCGTCATTCCCGCCGCCCCTGGCGCCGCCGCCGCGCCCACCAGACTGGACCTCCCACCCCCCGTCCACCCATCCATCAAAAGTCAGTCAAGTCAACCAGTCCTCGCCCTCTGGCTGGCACATGTGCGTGCGTTCGTGCGCCGCCTGAGCAAAATTGCCCACTGCCAATCTCTCTTTCCCGTAACTCTGTTTCTTGTTTCTCTTCGTCTCTCTCTCCCACACACACCCAGACTCTCTCTCTCCCGCTCGAGGAGGACAGAGACTTTCTTCCTTCTCTTCTTTCGCACACGCTCCCTGTGTCCCTTCCGCGACTACTACCTTGCCTTATCTACCTGCGACTATTGCGCGGCATTCGCGGGCCCCCCTTTCTGTTTTGGTAACTCGGCCCCCGGCTAATACAGTGCCGTGCTGTGCTGTAATTGCTCCTCTGCCACCTTCAACGCGCGTTGGGGGAAACCCGTTCTCCAGTTTCGCTCCTCGCGTTGCCGCTTTTCCGATCGATTGCCAGAGTGCAATTGTCCGCTGCGCTGCGACCGTCCACACACACTCTCTCTCTCGCACGCACTCGCGCAGACACGCACACGCACGCACACACACACACCCATCATCACGCCAGCGCACGCAACTCTCCTCCATTACGAGAGTCTGCCTGGATAATTTCCCCTTCGCCACCTCGCCGCTTCTTGGCCTTGTCAGCATTTGTCTTGTCTGTCCGCTGCGTTCCAATCAGGCCTGACGTCGCCTAATATCTTGCATCTCCACATCACCCCATCTTACTCTTTCCTCTTCGAGTTCGTCAAAGGGCACGGCTCATCGGCTACTGCGCCATAGCTCGCAGCTCCGATTACACAGCCGGCCGGCTCTTTCCACTCGTCAACAACTGCCCGGTCTGTTTGCGTTTCAACGTCGTCCTTTTGTCGTCTGCATTCCCGCTCAATCGGCAACGCCGCCGCCATGGAGGAACCCGCTGCCGAGAAGCGCAGCGTGTCTGCGACGGCCGACGACAACGCGAAGCCGTCTACTAATCACCGCACCGCGTCGCCCGCGCCATCGGCAGGAGCTGCCGCGGAGCCGGACGCCGCGACGCAGGCGGCGGCCCTGGCTGAGCGAGAGGTCGCCGCGGCCAAGGCGGCAGCTGAGCAACAACAAAAGCGTCGGGAAGCATCGCCGCAACAGGACCGCCCACAGGCCCCTACGCCGCCGGCCGAGCCGCGGCTTCATCAAGAGTCCCGAGAGGGGCGAGAGGCCCGTTCATATGAGCGGAGCACCAGCAAGCCTTTTGTTCAGTCACCAGAACGGGAGCAGAACGAGGGCGAGGAGGAGCCATCGCCGCGACAGCAGCGGCCAAATGGCACTGCGACAGACTCTGTGTAAGTTTCAGCTTCCCTTTCACTGCCGCGCTGCGCTTCATTTTCGTCGTGGTTCTTTCGTCTCGTCGACCACCCAAGCATTGGAAGCCTCTGGATCCTCTGTGGGATGCAGGCCGACATTGGAGTCGGTTCACAAGCGCCAGTTCCTACCGAAGCAAGTGCTGGGTAGTTTCACAGGCTGAAAATTGCGCAACTCGCTCTCGTGCCGATTCGAGGCTGCAAATCCATCTGGCAGGACCTCAACCTGAAGCGGGATGGACGCTCCTGCCTTGCCTGGAACTGCACTACACTGCTCCTTCCCTCTCGTAGCCGCCACTCGTCGCAAAAAGCAAGCGCACCACCTCAGGCGCCATCGAGCGGCACCTCGACCTGCAATCCCCAGGTAGGCTCACTGTTGCGGCATCAGGCTTCGCCTTGCACCTGAGCATTGCCGCGGCCTCGCACTGGATGCTCGGGTACCTGTAGTGCGGTAACTCGGGTGCCCAAGCCAAGCCAAGGCAGCTCGCTCGCTGGCTCGCTGGAGTGCAAGTGCGCGCACGGTCCAGGGAGCGCGGGTTCAGCCGAGGCGGTAATAGCTCGATTCGTCTGTTCAGTCCCTGATTCATTGCTCGCTGCCCTTCTCACCTCACCTCGCCTTGCCTTCTCTCTCCTTCTCTTCCCTTCACCACGTCAACTGGGCCAACTCGTTGGCAACTCGCATGCTTGCGAAGCACTTTCGTTCGCGCCAAGGTGCACAATTCAGCAATCTGCCCGTCTTCTGCCGCTCCCTTGGTTGCGCCTCTTCTGCCCGGATCCGTCTTGTCAGACATCGAGTTGGTTGCGCCGCCCCGACTGCCCTGGCCGCACACCAGAGTTGCCTCGCAACCAACCAAGAGTGTCACCAACGAGGGCAGAGTGAGTAAGGCCTCGCTAGCCGTTCTGTCCTTCGTTTGGAGTTTTCCCTCACGATCCGATCCCAACGGCTTTCGTCATCATCGGCCTGCGGGTCTAGCCCCCCTTCAACTCTTTCCTGCCTCAAATCAACTCGCTCGGGTGCCGGCAAACCTCAAACAGACGCTTGACCCCGGCGCTTGCTCTCGGGCGTCGCTTCTGAATCCTTCCCGCCGAGGCGACTCCCTTCGACTTTGCAAACGCCTTGTCTTTGTACTGGTGCCACTTGGGCCGCACATCTATTCGTTGGGTTCTCGTCTTCACCCCCGTCGTGGCCTGCGTTTCGAGCCTGTCATACCCCTACGCGTTACACCGACTTCAGCCTGGATGGGAGCAAGCAGTCTGCTCGCCATTGCTGTCGTTTCTGCCTCTTGCCGCTACCCCTTCCCGCAACCGCATTCTGCCTATTTGTTGCCAGCGGCCCGGCGGCAATAGACTGGTGGCCCGTTCATTCTTCACCTGCTACCGAGACCCATACGACAGCCCGACTGTCTTGTGTTAGTCCAACTCCAGAAGATGAAAACCGACGACGAGTGTCCTCGCTTCGGCTCAGCCGATGAACCAACCTTGTTGCCGTCTACAGCAACTTACATACCCATTAGGCAGCTCAACGGTCACAAGAGCAACGGCGTGGCCGAAGACGGAGAGGCAGAGAGCGAGCTCAGCGAACCCGACAGCAACCTTCATTCACCACCCACCGCGGCGCCTGTTGCTGAGCCCGAAGACGAAATAGTTGTCGAGGCCCGTGGTGATAAGGAGCACAAGCCCGACGCTCCCGCACCTCAGCCGGCCAACGAGGATGCTGTAATGCAAGACGCTCAAGACGAAGCTGCAGTTCCTCATTACCCGAAACGGAAGCGCACTTCTCTGTACCCTGACCTGAGTGAAACCAAGATGGAAAACTCGCAGACAGCCCCCGCTGCACCACCTGCTGCTCCGCCCGCTGTCAAGGACGTCAGGAAGCCCAGGGCGAGAGAGACCTCGGTCAAGGCTGCCCTGCTTGGCTGCTGGAGAGACTCCCCGGTACCTGAGCCTGAGCGTCGACATGCTGTTGTTGGCTTCATCGACATACGTGATCGCCTCCGCACGCGGGTCCAGCCTCACACCACGGCCGGGATCCCCATTGACGACTTTCGCCTGCCTCCTGGACCCGGTGGCAGCTGGGTCACGTTCGAGCGCATCGCCTTCGCTGAGCACCTCATCGGACTGGATCACCCCCAGGTCAAGGAGTATGTGCGTTTGGTTGCAGAAATGCAGCAGAGCGAGGCAATGAACATGTCGGACGAAGAGCTCGTTCAAGCGGCCATCGCCCGCGCCAAGGCGAATCCTGCGTACGAGAATCCCGTGGTGGCTCCCCAGATTGCCTATGGTCTGGAAATGCCCGACCGCGGATCGGATCGCCCCGAGTCCAAGCGCCGCAAAACGAGCACCGGCTTTGCCGCCATTAACACGAACTCGGTGGACACTGCCACGCCTCCCCCGGACTCGGCCAAAGCTCTGACTCCGCCTCAGTCTATGGCCTCGCACCAGACTCGATTCTCAGTTGACCCTTTACCCGGAACCCGGCCGACGCGCATCCTTCTCGGATACTGGAAGCCGTCCAGCGAGCCTGATCCCAGAGATCGACACGCCGTCTACGGAATTCTCGGCCAGAACGACATGTTCAGGGTCAAGGTGGTGCGAGAAGCCCGAGACGGTCGCCCCGTTGAAGGCAACTTCCCGCAGGGTGCAGGGGCTCTTTGGATCCAGTACGACGAAGTCGAGTTCGACGACCATCTCAAGGGTCTCCAACGCGCTGAGATCAAGGAATACTGCCGCGTCCGACAGTATCAGCTAGATCAGCTGTTGGGCAAGGCCGAAACACCGGACCAGAGAGCTGAAAACGAGACCAAGGCGGTCGTTGAGGCACAGGCCCGTGCCGGAAGCGGCCTCAAACTTCCCAGCAACGCGCCGAGCTTCAGCACCGTTGCGTCCGCGGCCACAGAGAGCGAGGCGACATCCAAGTCTGGCTATGGCGGTCATGAGCTGCGTCAGTCTCGCAGGATCGAACCCCGGCCCGACGGTCGCAACCTCCGCCACTCCCTCAACGAGAATGATCTCCGATCGACTCAGCAGCGAGCCCAGGCCGGCGGCAACGCGGTCGCCCTCGAGCGAACCAACGCCATGGCGCGCCGTGAGCTCGCGAGAGCAGAGGCCGCCCAGGTTCGCGCCGACCGTCACGCGACGAACCGAGAGCGTGCCGCGGCAGCCGCAGCGGCTGCAGATGCCACCACGGCTGCCGCCGCTGCTGCCGCCGCTGCTGCGACACCAGTGCCGATGACCAATGGCCGCGTCCTGTTTCACGAGTCTGACGATGTGCAGCGGCTCAATGATCTGTGGGAGCGCCAGGAGACACTGCGCGTCAAGGCCGGCGCAGAGGAGGCCAAGTTCTACGACGGTGTTAAGTACGAGCGCAAACCCACCGGTCCGTTTGTCGGCAAGCTCGTTTCGCAGGGCACCATCATCAACATTGACGGCGAGGACTACGTCGAATATCGTGTCCTCACCAAGCCGTCATTCTTTTAATTGTCGCAGTCGCACCCCGTGCGGTATTGCGAAGCTGCCGAGATGGATTCGGCATTTCCTTGTCTCGTCAGCCTCGATCATGTTTCAATGCTATTGCGACGGTACGGTACAGACGGGAGGGATTTCTTTGCGAAACTAGACTGGAACAAATGCTCGCGCCGCCTTTTTGCGTCTGGGTTTTCGGGTCTTTTAATATCATCTTACCGCTCGAGCACACGGTGGAGATACGGGGAGGGTTCTGCCACCGGCTTGCTGGATTTTTTTGGTCCTCGACTCACCCTTCTTTGTGGGCATGGTTGTTTGCTCTGACGGGATAATTTTTACGCGACGGTAACCGTGTGGGTGCCGTTGGTTTCGAGAAATGTTATGCGGAAAGGGAAACCCCATGGAAACGGACGGGCGAGAACGCCTTGGGCTTGCTGGCGCGATGACATGGAGAATGGAGTTACGGGAGACGGACCACGGTACTTATACCCGGTAGTTTTTCGTGTTTGAGTTTTAATTTGAACCTGTCTGTATGGACTCGCTCTACGATCCTAGGTGACAGTTAAAAGTGTTTTTTGTAAACGAGATGTGCCCAGTTACGCATTTCAGTGAGTGTAGAAACAGTTTGACTGAAACGATTCGCGCTTAATCTTTATTCATTCTTTTCTCTATCCGCTTCGACATCATGACCCGTCAAATATACCCGTCCACAAAACGCCCGACATGGCCCTCATGTATATGTGTGTATATGCATGCATACTCTCCCCCTCTCTCAACGCCAGTGTCTACGACTTCTCCACATCATTGTGCCGGCACTTCAGCATCCGCCTCCGCCTTGGCAGGGTCCTCGTACCCCTCCGTCTTCATGTCCCTGAGGCCCAGCTCCTCCTCCTCTTCCTCAGTGCGCTCGTACGTCTCCTTCTTGATCTTGGGGTCGGCGTTGGGGTCGTCCGTGTTGGGCTGCACGAAACTGCTGGCAAAGGGGTCGGTAAGGATGACGGTGAAGGGCCGACGGCCGGCGATGGCGTCGTCGAGGCCGCCGAAGAAGTCGTCCCACTGGGCCTTTTCGTCGGCGCTGAGGGAGTCGCCGCCACCGGCATTGGGCTGCTGGCCCGGGGCGCCGTTGGCTTCGAAGATTTGGCTGCGCAGGTCGTCGCGGACCTGGGTGAGGAGACCCTCGACGGTGGTGAAGCGGCCACCAAGGGTGCCGGGGTTGACCTGGAGCTTGAGCTCCGGGCACTCGAGGCCGCAGGTCTCGCTCTTGAGGATGTCGCGCGCCAAGTCCGTCGAGTCCTCGACCGTCAGGGTGATCTTCTCGCCGAGCTCGGGGATCTCGCCGCCCGTCTTGACGTCGTTGGAGCGGTAGCCGCAGTCGTCGCAGACGGTGGACATGAGCACGACCTGCTTGAAGTGGGGGATGTCCACCATCTTCATGTGCGTGGTGCAGGGGTGCATGCAGCCGGGGCACGACGCGGGGAAGCTGTAGACCTCGTTGGGGATGATCTCGCCGTCGGCGGTGAGGCCCGGGTTGGACAGGCCGGCTGCGCCAGCGCTGTCGGCGAGGCCGAGAGCGGCGTTCTGCTCCGGCGTACGCACAAACTCGCGCTTCTCCCACTTGCCCACTCCGTCCTTGAGGTCCGGCGCGATGAAGGAATTGCCAGCCGGGTCGTCGACGTACACGCGGAACGGGAACGCCTCGCCAGCGAGCATGGCGCGGCCCTTGGCGATGATCTCGGCCACCTTGGGGTACACCTCGGGCATCTGCTCCTTGCGCGCCTCCTGCCCCAGCTCCAGGTCGTCCATGACAGTCGTCAGCAGGCCCTCGACATTTGTAAGCTGGCCGCGGCCCGCCGGGATCTCGAGGTCCAGCTCGATGAACTTGACGACGGCGGTGTCGGACTTGACGACCTGCCGGCTGAAGTCGGCGAGGTCAGTCAACCGCAGCTCGTAGTGCGTGCCGCGCGGTTGAACAGTTCCAGCGGCCTGGATCTCGTTGTTTTGGGTATTGCAGTGTTCGCAGGAGAAAGACATGATGACGACTTCGCGGAAGTACGGGATCGCGGTGAGGAGCAGCCGGGTGACGCCCTAGTCTGTGTTAGCATATTGCTACAGCAAACGGCACATAACCTTTTCAATAGGCTTCATCAAGACGTACATTCTCTCCGCAGTTCATGCACAGAGACTCAATCTCCTCGACGGGCTTGCGCTCGTCATCCTCGGCGGTCGGCTCGCCGTTGGTCGCTGGCGCGAGGTTCTCGACCTTGCTGCCGATGGACTCGAAGAACTGCTCGGGGTTCTGGGTGTTGACCACCTCTTTTGGCTGATCGGAAGACATTTTCGGGTTCGTTTTGCGTGCTCTGGGTATCTCGGATGGTGGTTGCGTCGTCAAGAAACGGGCGGCGCTGGCGGGGAGGGTTCTTTTTGGTGGAGGTGATGCGGATGGAGGGGCTCTGAATTTTTTGGAGGGGCAACAGTGCAGCGTTGGCAAGTTATGTCATTGGGCGGCCACCGCCTGTCCGTCTGGGGAAGTGCGCTAGAAAGTTCGCGACGCTGCCCGTAGGCAGGCTCAATTCCGTGTGCAGACAGACAGCCCGACGCCTGATGTCAGTGTGGCGCGAGCTCCTTCTGGTGCCATCGACTGTGCCGCAGCAGAGGTTCGCTCGGTGTGCATGTCGAAGTAGTAGTAGTAAATGATTTTCTGTCGGTTGTCGAGCTGTGAGGACAGACCCGGGTCGGCACCTCACTTCTTCATAAAGTCGGCCAACGACAGAGACGGCGCCGGCTTCTGCTGGCCAGCGAGAAGAGCCTGCAGGCCGCCTTTTCGATTCTTGGCTCGCTTCTTGCTGCTGGCATTGGCCGTGGCCTTCACGGACGCTGCTGTAACTGGCGGCTGCTCCGTCCTTTTCGCTGCCGATGCCTTTGCGACTCGGCCGCGCACGGCTGCTGGCTGTTGTCCCAGAGTAACCCTCGTGACGCGATGGCAGCGTCCACATGTCAATTCCTTGGATGGTCCCTGCGCCGCCGCGGGCTCTTCCGCCCGCGACCGGGCCGCGCCAGTCGACCGCTTCTTCCAGTCCTGCTGGCGGGATTTGAGCCTCTGCAGCCTCAGCGTCGTCTCCCCGAGCCCAGGAATCATGATGTGTCCGCAGGCAGAGCAGACGTGCTGTCGTTGGAGCTCATGCTGGTCCAGATTGTTGTGGAACATGAGGTCTGCTCGATGCCTCATGAAGTGCGCCGACGCGTCTGGCGCCGTCTCCCGCAACAGGTGCGCCGCATCGGTGAGGAAGTCGAGATCCCTCGCAAGCTGCTGCTGATGCCCCGAGGATGCCATCGCGGACCGCGCGTGCCGTGATGCGCGCTCCGAGTGGGTGCGAGTTTTGGCGATGGATGCAAATATGGGATTGCTACTGCAAGGCCCACGGCGGTCTGCGGCCTGACTCGGGCTGGGCGTGCGGCTAGCGAAGTGCCGGGAGTGGGGCTAGTGCTGGTCGCATACCGTGAGTGTGAACCCTTTGGTGCTGTTGCTTCGACACGCTCATCCGTCGCCACCAACACAACATTCACCGGCGAGTCTGACGGTCACGAGGACACTTCTCATCTCAGCGCAATTATATTGTCTAGGCTCGGCGAATCTCCCACGTGATGTCCTTGATGCTGACCTCCTCCCCGGCCTTTTCATCGTAGTCGAACCATTCGCCGTCGACCAGCTCGATGCCCGTGAACTTGGTGCCCGACTCGAGGCCCTCGGCCAGCCAGTCCCCCTGTGACGCTTGTTAGCATTTGCTCTGAAATGGATCACGGTCCCGTAGCCATGGACTTCGCAACAGCTAGGGATAGGTTTTGGTGGCTTTCGCATACCTCTGGCTTGAATTCCACAAACTCCAGTCCGCGGCAGTCAAACTCAATGAGCCGCTGGGCCTTGGCAGGCTCTGCCTGCTCATACGGCTTTGGGGCAGCCTTGATGGAAGCCGACGATTCCCGCTGCAAGGTGTGAGCGTTCTGATCACCGGAGGGGAGCTAGAAAGTCTGACCTTGCAGTTTTTGCATTTCCATACAAAATTGGCCTCGCCGCGGCTGCCGCTCATTTCGTTTGTCTCCTAGGTGGGAGGGTGAGCAGCCATCCGGGTTCAAGCAAGGGTGGCTTCGACCTACAAAACGGTTCACTCCCACATAGTTGTTGTGCGTCTCTCTGCACGAGGTACATTGGACCTTGAACATGTACCAGAATGGGTTGTCCTGGCTGTCGTCGGGTCGCAGGTTTGTCACCCTGGGATGCGTGAGCTCAGCTTCAATTGTCGCCGTAGTGGGGGAATGGGCTTCAGATGCTCACCCCGTGAGCTCGGCTTTCAACTCGAGCGTGAACATTTTGCAGCGCAAAGACGTCTCAGCAGATTGCTAGAGCGACCTCGAGGACCGGTTCCGTTGAAGTCTCATTAAGCACCAGGCGGTCGTCATCGCCTGTGTCACAAGCTGTCTGCTTGGTGGGGGAGGGGAGCTTGGGCTATCACGTGACCAGCCGCATCGGGTCCGGAATTGCCCTTGGATTTTCTCGAGCTCGCCTGATCATGATTACCGACCGAATGGCCTCATGCCGACGACCACATTGCCCATCCCAATTGATTCCCAACAACCGTCGCCTCCACGCCAGTCTCTGCAGATGCCGCGGTGATGCAGTCTCTGTGGTCTAGGGCCGCAGGCCAGGCTCACCGCTGCGGATGCAGGACCTGCAGCACCGCCGTCGGCGCCGCCGGGAGACGAACCGCGGCCGCCGCCCGGCGTCGCAAGCCGACCTTTGCCGAAATCTTTACCGCGTGCTACAGCTCCATGTTTGCGACCGCCGCTGTCGTCGATGCAGTCAGGAAAGAAGATCGCCGAAGGGAGCTGGATCGACAATTGGATGAGGCGCGACAGGAACTGTCGGACCTGCGAGACCGCGGAGCTTCGGAAGCTCCAAAGCGCGAGTTCCGGCCGACCGACCTCACGATTGAGCAGATGGACGCACTATGGCGCAGCCTCAAGAGCATCTACAGCAACCGGCCGTACATGAAGGAGATCGACAAGCCAGCCACAATCAGCGCGTCCGAATTGGTGTCCAGCCTCCAGAGCGAATACTACGGTTGTCCGACGGAAGCCTCCATGCGAGCATCCCGGCGAACAGAGTACGAGCGCTTGGAGCGGGCCATCATCGCAGAAGAATCCGACAAGGCCATTCTGTCGCGTGAACCGCGAAACAATCTACATCTGTTCAACGAATCCTCGAGCATCGAGCATCTCGTGCAGCAGCTCCTTCGCCGAGCAGAAATCATCGACAAGGGAACATCGCCGAGCCCTTCGTTCGATGAAGCACGGGATTTGGCGGAAACGGGCCGCGCCAACTTCACCTTCCGGTCAATCGACCCGGGGCGAGCAAAGAAGAATACCTCCTTGCTCAACCGACGACTGAGGTCCTTGATGGACGATCCGAAGCTTGGAGTGAAGGAGAGAATCGGTCGGGTGTGCTACAACCTCCTTGTGTCGGCCCACCCGCCAGACATGCACACATACAACACCCTGATCGTGGCATTCGACAAGGCAGGGTACCATGCGTTCGCCGACGCCTTGGTCAACTCCTTCTTCCATGAGCGGCTACTGCGACCGACACCATCCACCTTTGTCGCCATCTTAAACCACTACAAGGCCACAAACAACCATGGCAAATTTCTGCGCGCACTCGCGTGCCTCACAGGCGCCGACTCCAAGACGGGCGCGAAGATTGGGAGACGACACGTTGGGGACGTTGAGAACAGCCCTATTCTGCGCAAGTGGGCGGCCGACACGAGACTTCGAACCCGGACAGGAGACTGGGTTTGGGAACATGTTCCCTTGAGTCGTCCTCTTGTCGAAGAAGTCATTACCGGTCTACTGCGGTTCAGGCTCTTTGACCAGGCCGCCACCTTCTTCGTCACATGCATGAGGTCCGGTGTCGCAGTGAGCACGTCCGTTGTCAAGCAAATACTGGACGAGCTCATTGTGGCCCTGGATTGGAGAGCGGCAGTCCGGCTGATACGCGGATTCAGCCATGCAAACCAACAGTGGAAGGCGCTTCTTCTGACCGACGATGAGACGACGAACTCGTATCTGATCAGGAGGATCTACACCTTGTTGGATCTATGTGGCCTGCATGGTGCGGGTTCGACATGGTCGAAAGACCTCCTCACCAACTTGAATTTGTCAGGATCGAAGCTCAGCCGGTTCCTCGAGACGCTGGAGGAGTCTTGCCTAGAGTCGCCAACGCGCCCTGGTGGTATCGCCGACAACCAGTCCGCCGAGGACAACGCGCTCATCGCCCGCTCGGCGAGTCGACTGCTTCAGACCGAAAGCCTATGGAAAGAATATGTCTTCGTCAGGAAGACGACGGCATCTATCGAGAGCAAGCTTCTTTACCCAGAAGTAGGGCCCGAGTTCCGTGCCGCCATGGCCTTACACATCGGATCTGCGGCTGTTCGGCGGTCAGAACAACTGGCTCAAGATCTGGCCGGAGTGCTGGCCAGTGGGAGCTTGTCCGGCCCTCGAAGGATCGACGCGCTTGATGAATGTCTCAGATTTGAGCAGCTGAGCCTTGAGGATGGAGACAGGAAAGATGAGGTCGTCGTCGGCAATGCAGCGACTACTACGCGCCGTGTAGGCGTCCGAGGCAATGCACCCGGGAGGAAGATGGAAGCTGTCGCTTACAGGGGGCGGCAGGCTACGGACGGGCTTGCTATGACACCCAGACCGAAGAATCTCCTTGCGTGGCCAGCCGTGAGCCGGCGCGAAGTCTATTACTCGGATGGGCGCCAGTGGGCCGTGGGAGCATGAGCTTTCCGACTGTTTACAATATCATGTACTGTACTGTGCAGTACGACATTACTGTATAAAGATGTCTCTAGAGGCACTACTGAACGACGAGCGATTTTTTCCTGTTTATCTATGACCTTGACAAGGAGCAAATCACACAAGGGGCATGTGCACGACATCCGAGCCACGCTGTGAGGTTGCAGCGAGCGCAGCACGCGAGGTTGCCTTGCTGCCAATAGCAGGCAAACAAACAGGCAGGCGGCCAGCCATTGGCAAATGAGACGTGCAGCAGACGATTATCACTCACGTTTTATCTTTAACTCGTAAATTTGCTTTGACGGCCACTGCAGCCGAGGGCGCCCGGTCTCGATGGCACGCGCGGCGCGCGGCGTCTGGGCCAGTCACGGAGCGGTGCTGGTCCACGGTCGCCAATGGCCGGCCCAGAGTCGCCGGCGCGGACGGAGGCACCAGCGGCACGGTTCGAAAGGAATGCGCCATCATTGTTCGTCTGAGGGGGAAGGGCACGATGGAGGACGGGGGAAACATGCCACGCGGGGGGGGATGCACTGTGCGCCAGGCGCTGGCTTTTGGCGACGCATTTTGCATACAAGGAAAGCTGGGAAGCTCAAAGCTTGATTGATTGATTGATAACTTGATCGAGTGTTCGGACTCTGTAGCCCGACGGGACCGGACAGCGGGCGGCCAAGCTGTCCTGAAATGGATGGTGGCACTGTGCCGCAGACGACGCGGGTAGAACCAACGGTTCTGGCTACCGCCAACTGTAAGAGCGTCAAGGTTCTGAACAAGCTCAGCGAGCGCACCCAGAGCAGCCGTCATTACAGCGCATTACAGCGCCTTAGCCATGCGCTACAATACGCTACAGCACGTGCGTCGAGCTGGCGCAGACTGTGTCCGCCTGCAAAGAGTGCCCGCCCAGTGGCCTGCGATTATTATTAGGCGCACGCCCCAGCCCCGACTCAACCTCCACCCCGGCTCTCGCGAGATGACTCGGCCTTCCCCACATGGATTCTGACACGGCGGCTTTCTCTCGGTTTCGTCGCCAGCACTCATCAGCTCTGCCTCTCACCCCGAAAATCTCTTCGGATCCGTCATCGTCACGAGGAGGAGAAAAAAGTGGACGCTTCGCGCGCGGATACATTTGCCGACAATGTGTCCATCCTCGTTGCCCTGAGCTCCGCGCAGGCGCACCGCGTCGCAAAAGCACCCAACAACGAAGAGGCAAACCCGCCGCCCGCCGAGCCCCCCCTTGCGACCGTCTGCGCTGCTGCCACTGTGGCTCTGGCACGGTCTCACGATACTTTCATTGGCGCCGACTAGGGCTCTCTCGCTCGGTAAAGCTACCTGCCTGGACACTGGTCGCTAGGCGCGGCTACCGTACCGACGGACGACAGCCCGGTCTGGACGGCAATCAACCTGGGGAACTCGGACACACAAAAACGGATCACGCGACCTCGCCGCCCTACCGCCCTTTATCATCGTCGCTCCTCCGTTGTTTTGATCGGTGCCGGCTCATCCCCTTTCCCTTTGCTTTCCCTTACCGGTTCGTCGGCGGCGTAGAGGCACCTCGTCTCGCCTCAGCGCGCTCTTGGTTGCTGTCGCCCCACGACTCAATCTCTTATCGTTTGGCCCCCACAAACACCCCAGGGCCAGTGCACCTGCACCATGAAGTTTGGACGGAAGTGAGTTTCTCTCTTGCCCGAGAACCGTTTTCGTCGCGAATAGGTGACATTGTTGACACGCGTTCCCCCAAAGTCTCCCGCGCAACCAGGTCCCCGAGTGGGCTTCTTCTTACATCAACTACAAAGGCCTCAAGAAGCTCGTCAAGGCCGCTGCTGAGAAGGCTCGTAATGGAGAGGCAGTGGACCCAGCAGGTGGGCGGAACCCCCTGTTGACCGCATCTCGTCAACATCCCCTAGGGGCTGGACCCTGATCCCCTAACTCAACCCTGCAGAACTGTTCTTTGCCCTCGACCGCAATCTCGAGGATGTCGACTCTTTTTACAACAAAAAGTATGCTGAGGCGTGCCGTCGCCTCAACCTTCTTCACAACCGCTACGGCAGCGTCCCTGATGTTGTAGCTACTCTCGACCAGGATGAGGTGGAGGAAGTCATGGGAGCTCTGCTCGAGCTCCGAGCACAGTTCAGGAACCTCCAATGGTTCGGCGAGATTAACCGCAGAGGCTTCGTCAAGATCACCAAGAAGCTAGACAAGAAAGTCCCCGGCATCTCGTCCCAGCACAGCTACATCTCCACCAAAGTCGACCCCAAGCCGTTTGCAAAGGACGGCAACATCTCGAGGCTGCTGAATGACATCAACCGCTGGCTGTCCGTCCTTGGTGACTCCCAGAACACGGACGACTCCAGGTCGGATCGTTCCACTCGGTCCCTGGGACGAGCCTCCGCAAAGGCTATGCTGAATCTCCCCCAGGCTCAGCTTGACGTGCTTGATCAGGCAGTCCGCAGCGATGAAGTCGAGGCGCTGAAGGCTGGTCTTGCTGAGTCAACGATTGGGTCAGAGCTGCAGAGGCAAAGCCTGCTGCTCAACTTGCTTCAACGCTCCATCTCGGCCCGTTCGCGGAAGTGCATTACGCATCTTTTGTCGCAGCTGAAGAGCCTCGACGAGCCGGACGACATCAATGGCCGCAACTGCATTCACCGCCTCGTCATTCACATTGGAAGGACCAAGTCCTCGCCTCAGGACGACGATAGCGTTAGCGCATATCCCGTGCCCGTCGGGTCTCACTTCACCAACAAGCACTTGCAGCCGGCGGTTTCGTCTACCGTCCCCGTCAAGGCCATCAACACCAAAGAGTCTAATCTCTTGAGCAAGGACGATGAGGCGGTGCAGCTGCTGATCTTCCTGTTGGACCAGCTCAGCCCTGATCAGAGGATCGCGCTCAAGAGCCGGGATTCGTTCGGTCGCCTGCCTCTGCACTATGCTGCCCAATTCGGGTTCGTCATCATCTGCCAGATCATCATGAAGAAGATGCAAGATTGGAACCAGTTTGATTCCAAAGACGGCATTGACGCACCCGAGTGGCAAGACAGCGAGGGCTTTGCGCCCCTGCATCTCAGCGTCATCGGGGGACATCCCTTGACCACGCAGGCTCTGCTCCAGGGCGAGAACTGGCAAGGAAGCAGCGAAGCCAAGGTACAGCTCCGGAAGACGGTGCCCAAATCTGGCGCGGTGCTGGCGTTGGCCACAAAATCGAACTACGAGCCCATTGTCGAGATGCTTGTCAAGGCAGGCGTCGACATCAACTGGACCGACAAGACGGGCGAGACGGCGCTGCACGTCGCTGCCCGGTTCAATCATGTGGGCTGCGCTCGGATCATTGTCAACGGGAGCGAATCTCAAAAGGCCGATCTCGAGATTGCCGAGAACTCGTACTCATGGACACCTCTGCATGTTGCTGCCGTCGACGGTTCCATCACTGTCGTGCAGCTCCTGATCGATAGTGGCGCCGATGTGTCTCGTCCGGACGCTTCCGGCTGGACTGCAAAGGAGCATGCGGCACTCCGTGGCCACATGGATATTGCGCGACTGCTTGCCGCGCATACGGACGAGGAGGAAGCCGCTTCGCGTGTTGCTGCCGGGATGCAGCCGTCCGGCAACTCGCCCGAGAACTCTTCCATCGACGAGCGACGTTCTAACGGAGCAAACGCTAACAGCGGGCCTCGGCCGGCTGAGCCTGTCAAGAGTTTCGGTCACCGCTATTTGACAAACGAAAGCCTGGTGCTTGTCAGTCTCGGGTCGATGGACATTCGCAAGACGACGGATGCCGTCCACCTGGACCGTGTTCCTCTCAATGAGGCACATAACACGCAGCTCGACACGGCGCTTTCCGTTGTCATCAGCGCCAATGGGGCTGTTGGCGAGGCGACCGTGGTAGACCTGCCGGTCCACGAGAGCATCGCGACGGAGCCTGTCGTCTTCACGACGCAGGATGCCACCAACGTTAAACTACTCTTTGACATCGTCCCGACGTACTCTGGAGGAAGCGGGAAGAACAAGATCGGTCGCGCCGTGGCGCTACTGTCATCTATCAAGCCGACCTTGGGCACCCAACGGATGAATCTCCAGGGCGACGTCTGTGTGCCCATCATGTCGGGCAACCTCGACGTCATCGGCACCGTCAACTTCAATTACGTCGTCATTACACCCTTCCACCATCCCAACATGGAAATTACGTCGCGGCAGACGTACTGGAAGAAGATGTCGTCGACGATGCTCATCGGCCACAGAGGACTGGGCAAGAACCTTACCTCCAACAAGTCCCTGCAGCTCGGCGAGAATACGCTGCCGTCCTTCATCGCAGCAGCCAACCTAGGTGCCCAGTACGTCGAATTCGACGTGCAACTTACCAAGGACCACGTGCCTGTCATCTACCACGACTTCCTCGTCAGCGAGACGGGTATCGACGCCCCCGTCCACACGCTCACCCTGGAGCAGTTCCTGCACATCAATCCCGATAAGGGGAGGGATAGAATCCACCAAAACGGACCCAAGGTTGCGAATGGACGAGGCGGCTCACCCCGGCCGCGAAGCCACAGCTTCACGCCTAAGCGGTCGCTGTCCATGGGCTACGCCGGGACCGGGCACGCGGAGATGGAGGAGCGCATGAAGCACACTCGCGACTTCAAGGAGAAGGGCTACAAGGCCAACTCGCGCGGCAACTTCATCCAGGCTCCGTTTGCGACTCTGGAGGATCTGTTCCGCAAGCTGCCCGAGGAGATTGGCTTCAACATTGAGATGAAGTACCCCATGCTGCACGAGAGCGAGGAGCACGAGATGGACACGTACGCAGTCGAGCTCAACTCGTTCTGCGACACGGTGCTGTCCAAGGTCTACGACCTGGCCGGAGAACGACACATCATCCTCAGCTCCTTCAACCCAGACATTTGCCTGTGCCTCAGCTTTAAGCAGCCTTCGATACCGATTCTCTTCCTCACGGACGCCGGGTGCAGCCCGGTCGGCGACATCCGAGCTTCTTCACTGCAGGAGGCAATTCGGTTCGCCAGCCGGTGGAACTTGCTGGGAATTGTGTCGGCGGCAGAGCCACTCATCAACAGTCCACGCTTGGTCAAAGTGGTCAAGGAGTTGGGGTTGGTGTGCGTCAGCTATGGCGTACTCAACAACGACCCAGCCATGGTACAGGTAGGTTTTCGTGCTGCCCGTACACCAGTTGGATTTCGAAGCTAACATTTTGCAGCGACAAGTCAAGGAGGGCATCGACGCCGTCATCGTCGACAGCGTTCTGGCAATTCGCAAGGGCCTGACGACTGCAGAGTCGGCCAGCGGAGAGCAAACACGAGCGGCAACTACTCCCGAGTCAGAAAAGGAGCTCAAAACATTAGAGGAGGGGCAGTGATTCTGCATATTTGCTTGCATTTACGGAGCGAGAAGCCTTCAAGGAAACGTCTTTCCCTTGGGCCTAATACAGCATACAATGGCACGTGTGAAGAGGAACGAGTTCATGGTAGAGGTCTATGCAGCAGCCGAATTCATCAGACGGCTCAACCTGCCTGAGGAATTCGTGTTGACGACCATATGATATTCTAGCTACGATTGGCGGACACATGTATCTTGGAACGGACGGCCGCAAGAAATTCAGCGGTTGCGGACCGCGAGACAGGACTGTTCCTGCTCGTCGGGTCACGCACAATGACTCGCCCCCCTTTTGGTCCCCCTTTTGGTGCCTTGCTATCGCGTGCTTGCTGGCTCACTTGTCGTTACATAGCTGATGGGCGTCGGATACCAGGCAGGCCTGCCTGTCACCTGATGCAATGCGTACGCAGCAAGCATGGGCCCAGGAGAGTGTGTCGAGGCCGGCAGCGCTCAGTACGCGATGCTACCCAGCCCGTACCAACAATGCCTCGGATCAGGTACGTATGTACGAAGTGCCGAGACGCTGCTACCTTGGCCTATGTGTGTTGGGTATAGGCGCAGGCTCAGGCACATGCGGGTTCGCGCAGCCGGCGGTCCGCGACCCAAAGTCGACGAGAGTTTGGATGCGGCAAGCCCCCCGTCTGTCAAAACGCCTCCTGCATCCGGGCCGTCCAGCACCACCTTGTGGGCGGCACGCATCGTCGTTCGTTCGTCTACGAGTACGGATAGAGGGGTATTCGTCCGCGCACCAGGGCTCGTTTCTCGGCATGTCAGGGACCAGGGGGGCTGTGTTCGGTTCGCCCGCCCGGCGGCTCCGGGCCGGGGACAGGTTGAGCCAGACTTTTGGCCAAGGGACAACATCCACGGGACCAAGTTACGACGTGAGTACGAAGCATGTAGCTACGTAGGATCGTGCCGGGCCCTTGGACGGGCGGGCGGCTGGCGAGGTCGCACGATGGTGATGATGCGGGCTTGGCTGCGCCCACGGGGGAGGATCGATTCGCAGCGAGAACGGCGATGCTCCACGAGGGCCAGAGGCGAGATGAGGACCCGGCGCGCGATGTGATGGCGATTGCGATGCGGCTCGGATGCGGGCTGGGGCTGGTGCCAATTGACGGTTAGTGTCACCATGGCCGTCCCATGTTCCGGCTCTTGGTCGGGCTCATATCGCGGATGCACCACACCGTAGCCGCCAAACCCCCATCGCCCATGCCCATGCCCATCCCATACGCACGCCACGCCTAGTCTTTCTCCTCCCATGCGTTTTCAACCCGCCCGCGTGGTACAGGATGGCGCGAATGCTGACCCGAAGATCTTTGAAGATGGACGGGGTGTGCGAAGGAGTAGATGTGACCACCCGACGAGGTACCTACCTACTTACGCCGTCGAGTCGTTGCTTTTTATTTCCCCTTTCTTTCCTTTCGTGACGCGGGCACCCGCTCATCCTCTTGTCTCCTCCCTCGTTGTCCCGTGTACGTTGCAGCACTCAGGTTAATACACAGAACAGCTCGTACAGTAGTAGTAGCCCCGCACCCCGCCAAGGGACGAAGACACGGCATGGGACAGCCAAAGAAAGAAAGAAAAAAATATGAAGTATCGCTTCGGATGCCGTTGCCCTTGATCCCCGGGGCTGCGCTGCATCTACCGTACGCGCGCATATGCGATGGGGCGTCACCGTACCCGTCCATCTGCCAGGTACAAGCGGTACTTGCCGGGGGTACTCGATGCAAAAGTCCCCCTCCCATCCTCCATCGTCTCTCTTCCCCTTGCCTCTCCTAGCCTCTGTACCCTGCAGCATCGTCAACAGAGCCAGGACAACAACAAGAAAGAACGCTTTTTGGGGTAAGGTGGGCGGGCGAAAAGGGGGGGGGGGGGGCGCTGGCAAGAAAGAAGAAACGAACGGGGAAGCAAAAAAATCACTTAAGGCAGCCAGCCGGCCCGCACCTGTCAGATGTGACAGCTCGCAGCCGCCATCTTTGCCACCAGACTGGGGGCGGGCTGGCGGAGGGGCGTACGGACTACGGGAACCGTTCGGGCGTCCTATTCGTCTCGGCTTGACGGAAGGAAGGCAGGCTCGTCCTGCTCGCCAGAGGAAACACAGGACATGACACGACACGATAACGACACGATGGCAAGGTTACGGGGCGCATCCATCTGGGCCGAAACGGTCCTGAGGGCGGGGGGCGGAGGGGGGATTTCGCATGCACTGTTCGCCCGGGGGAGGGGCGTTGGCGGGCCGTGGAGCGTCGATTGCCTTGGGTCCCTTGGGTCTTGTCTCGTCTCCATCATTGAACCATGCTGATGCGGCCGCTGTTGCTGTTGCTGTTGGGCGAGCTGTGTCTGCGCGCTCAGACTCAGTGACTCTCTCCGCTGCTTCAGATAACAAAATATTTGACCGCGATATCGGTACGCAAACAGTAGGCCAACCTGCTCGTGGTCGAGGACACGGCGAGGGACGGAGAGAAAGCCCCATAATCTCCGATCGAGGCCGTTCGCGATGGGGCGCACGGCTGGGGGGAGATGAGCGTCTCCGGTGGAGCAAGATGCGCCGTGGGCCAGGCCGAATAGCCCACTTACATGTATTACCCCGTAGTGCTCTGTATGAGGTACGCGCGCAGCTGCTCAAGGTCTGCCCCGGGAACTTCAGCAACCAACTTCGTACAACAAGGGGCATCCGATGGACAGAGTGACAGACCCTTGCGGGTGTCTGAAGCGTGATGCCATCGACAGCGGCCAAAATCCTGCTGGGCCCAGAATGCCGGCCCGGCTACCACAGACATCGTCACTGCAGTTGCTGTAACTAATTAGTAGTCCGTACAGGCATCAGAGCACAGACTACGGAGTAGACTGACTACCAAGGACAACCCAGCAGATCTGCCTCATCAATGATCAAGGCCCGTCCGTGCGTGTGTGGCACAGCATGGGCAAAAACCCCTGGTGTATCTATTATGTAGTGCGGCGCGGCGCGGTGCGGCTCGGTTCGGTTCGGTTCCGCAGCGGACCGTCTGTCGAGGAGGTTCGTCCCCCGTTGTTGACGTGCAACATACACACACACTCCCATGGCTCTCATGTTTGACAGAAAGTGAGTGTATTTTGACTTTCGTCGACTTGGTCACCCCCGGCCAACGACGCACGCGCATGGGCGCATCTCCCATCCGTCGTGGTGGCTGTGGCACGGCATGATGGCATCTCGGCCGCCGCCGCCGCTCCCCTGTCCTGGTAACAGTGACGTTTTTGTGCCTTGTCGCTAAACCAGCATTCTTCTTCCCGTGGTTTGCGGTCGCGCTATCGTGGCGCGGGCGGGTGACTGCCGATGAGAGTGCCGCAGGTTTCTGTCCCTCTAAGCTACTCGTGCAACACGCCCCCGGCAGGTAGTGAGTCCTTGCAAACAGGGACGTCAACTGATACTAGTCGAGATGGGCTGGACAGCGGCCAACTATGCTACGTAACTTGGCAATTAAGGCTGCCCCCTCCTGCAGGGCGGTGGATATCGGCCTACCGTCAATCAGGGAGGTGAGAGGCTTGGCGGCCGCAGACATCAGACGCAACGCGCATCGTCGCGAACGCTTCAAACCCGACGTCCTCGCGAGACTTCAGTCACGCCGTTCCCCCTTCTGTCTCTTGCAGTCAGCCTCGCCCGCCAACGTGGCTTGCCAGTTCCTCCTCCTCCTCCCAGTCCTCGGGCTTCTTAGCCTCGGACCGTCGCTTGTTTTTGGATTGATTGATTCTCAGCCCTGCCAAAGAGGTTTAGGTTAGGATCTTATATTGACTGCTTGCTTGCTTTTTGTCTAGGTGCCGCGCCACCCCTACATACGTACCTTGCCCCCCAGTCTCAACCCTGGTAATGGCGTTTTCCGCCGTTGAAACTCCCATCCATCACATCTCATTTTCTTGTCGTGCGCGAGTATTACTGTACGCTGGTTCTGCTCTTTCTTTCGTGCGCCTATTCCCCGCCGCCGCACCCGCTCGTGTTGAGGTATAATGCTCGCCTCGGCGGCGCATGGGTAGGTATGTAGGTACTTTGTGCGAAGCAACGTAGGTACTGAATCAAACAAAACAGGAAGGCCTTTTTGTCGACCCAGTTGCGGCCGCCCCATGGTTGCGTGCGTCTGCGCAAGCGTCTCATCATCCGTCAAACAAGGCAGTCATGTGCTCTACACTCCGTAGTCCGTGCAAGTTGCGCTTGTGATAGACAGCGGCAGGTACGGGGGAGCCATGGGTGAGCCCCAACGCCCAGGGCCATACTCGGTAGGCCTTGTTTCCGCGAAAAGCGGCAAAGGAAAGACAAAGGAGCCAACAGTCTTTCGGAAACAGGGCCGGTTTCGTGGACGTCTTGCGAGGGCCGCGCAAGTGCCGGCGTTGCTCGCTCGGCCACGGCACTTACAGATTCCAGCAACCAGGACACCAACCCAACATCCACTGCAGAAGAACGTCCTGCTCTCTCTTTCCCCTTCTCTTCTGCTTTCTTCTTTCAATGGCGTTTCCTGCACTGCATGCCTGCAGTCGTCAGTATCAGCGCAATATTGCAGATCGAGGTGTTCGCGCCACCAAGAGGATGTTCAGCTCCCCCGCAACGCGCAAGACAACAACTGCCATTATTTGGCGTGTCATGACGTATTGCGCTGCAGCAAAATGCAACACCTGCCGCATAAAGAAGAAAAGCGCAGACGCCATTTCGGCGCTTCTCTCGAAACCTGGCCGCCGCGCCGCGCCACGGCATCTGCCGCGCTGATCAGGGCGTGTGCCTCGGCAGGGTTTGGTTAGGCTGGCGAGACAGCCCTTCTCCGACGGGTGATATCAACCTCATGCGCGCGTGCCCGCAGGTGCAGCAAGGGGGCGCGGCTGGCTGTGCTCAACCCCTCCTCCTCCTCCTCATGATCCCCTCTTCCTCCAACGGCTTCAACGGGGAGCACACCCTGGTCAGCGCATCATGACCACCACCATCAACCACCCACGTTGCGCCGTGGAATCTAATACACTCTGTCGGTATCCCACCAACGCCTGCTGTTGAGGGGAAGCAAGGGGAGACGGGTAAGGGGTGGCAAAGGGACGCAGCCGGCGGCAACTGCCACGCGCACGCATGCGTATCGTCCGGAAGCCCTTCCCGGGTCGATGAGATGCCGCGACGAGACTCGTCGCCAACTCCCATACACCAACCCTGCATGCATGCATGCAGGAGTGCATGCTGTATCTTGCATGTGCTCCACGGCGCAGCCAACACACCAGACCAGACCTGCTTCCGGCCCGCCAGCGTGGTAGCATCTCCGGTCTTGTTTCTAGCTCTCGGCGCATGAGCACGTATCAGCGAGGGGCGCGCATGCGCTGGCTTCTTTGTACCGAGCAAGCGGTACCCATGGTCTTGAACCGAGCCCGTCTGCCGCCTTCAACCCCATCTCCCATGATATTCGACACGTTCCTGCAGGCACGCCTCCCCAAGACCGGCAGGGGGGAGGGCGTACGATGCCTAGTCTATCATCGTCCATCAGTGCACCGTTTCAGGAGAGGGATGACTATTCAATACTTACAGGACGGCTGTTCCGGCCCGCCCTCCGCGAAGCTGTATGCTTGACTGATATTAGCCCGTCTCAAACGCCTCCCCGTCTCCTGGCTCACGGCAACGCTTCCGGGCTATAACGACCCTGTCCAATAGTATTCTTGGCGAACGTCCGAGCATGTCCGCGGCGAACTTCAAACTTGGCAGGACGCAATCTCGTGTATTGTTCGGTGAGTCGCGCAAGATAGTCCGACCTGACACGGCCCCGGACATCCGTGTCCTGTCAGTGACGGCTTTGCCCAGGCCGGTGCGAGTCAAGCGCACGCCGGATGCACGCCCTTTCCCCGCCATATCTTGAAGCGCTGAACTATCATTGGCGTGGAGGGAATTGACATCCCCCGCGGAGAAGAGCAGACGCGATGCATACCCCTGGGGATGGAGAGTGGTGTCCGGAGGCCTCAAGTCTGTGCCTCGCATGCAGTCTGCGCTAATGGAAGCCCTATAGACGTCGCGAGGCTCGGATGTCGCATCGGGGGTCCTTCGCAACCGGCCACTCCAGGCGCAGGACGGGCAAGCACGACTCGTGGCCAACCCGGTCGACCGCCATGTTGTCGGCGAGGTCGTGCCACCGTCGATGCTCTTCTAGACCGTGCTCATCAGCTCAGCGATGCGACGGCGTGTTCGTACTGAGAAGCTCTGTGCATGCGCGGCACCTGTAAGCAGGCGTTGTTCTTCCCCTGAAGCCTCTTCCACCAGCATTTCGAAGCACCATCTCGTAGAACGAAAGCGCCATGGGCTATCCCTGAGGCCGGTCAGCGTACAAGTCGCGAAGTCAGGGAACAAATAGGGGGTACTTCAAACAATTCAGCTTCGCTCGACCTTCTGGAATGAGTCCATACTTCCTTCAGAATGCAAGAAGCTTGTGTGAACGTCGCGTATCAGCCGCGCCGCGAGAACCACGAGTGTTTTGGCATTATAGAACTTGCCTCAACGGGCTTCTTGCAGTGCTGCCGCGCAGGGACGTACGCCATGGATACATGTCAACAAGGTACATACGACCTGTAGATACCACAACGGCGAGTCAGTCGCTTTCAATGTCATCAGCCTCGTCCAACACGACCGCCCGAGCAGTTGTTGTCGGGATGAAGTGCGTCGCGCCCAGCCGACGTAGTGCATGGGACCCAGTCGACGTCCTGCGGACGCGAGACTGGGGAAAATGTGCCGTTTCGAAGAAAGGCCACGATACACAAAGTATTGCGGCTCTGGTCAGGGGGCATGTCCGAATCTAGGTCGTGTAAGCAGGGGCTCTTCCGCTCGACAGTTGAGGCGCTGCCCCTTTTGGTACGGGGACGAATGGCTTGACACGACTTCGTCCACGGGGGCCGCGCAGGCAGCCCTTGGCAGACAATAATCCTGCGATTGCAATTCGCCAAGCCATGCATACGGGACGTGACTTGTGACACGCCGCGCGCGCGACGGCTCCCGATCTGTTGACAGGTGAGACGCGAGGCTTGTCTCGTGTCGTGTAACCACCACCGGTCGGTCCATCGGGACGTTGAGAGGGCTTTTGTGTTCTCGCACCCAGAGACTCTGAAGCCCAATGGCCGATGAGACCAGCCCATTGTCCCCGATCGCTGCTAGGTGGTTGCGGCCATATGTCGCACCGCATGTCCTCGCCTCGCCGTCATTCAGCGCAACAGGGGCCATCAACTGCATGCACGTCAGGGAACGACCAGGGAACATTGGTTCAATCAATCTACCGATTGATTGACCTGAGTCTCTCGCGCCGTCGCGCATGTCACCAGACTTGAGTCAATCTCAATGAGATTGGAGATTGGCGACCTGCCACGGCCCCCCTGCACTTCTCGACCCCTCGGCAGCTCGACGAAGTCGCAGGTTTGAAGATGAGATTTACCCTCGAAAGCCAGCCATCCGTCCAGAGTGAGCGTTGATACTGGGTACGCGGCGCGGCACTGCAAATAAGCCAGGCTGCATGTTGCAAGACGTTTGGCTGTATTGCGAGATCGCAAAGACAGAGGACGTGATCCATCCCCAGCCGCATGGCAAAAGGCCTCGCAACTTTCACTTCCAAGGAGGCTCTGCAGGTGGAAGAAGGATTCGCATGTCCAATGAATCAACTTTGATTCAAGACTCTGTTGCACAAGTACAAGAACCAAGTGGGAGAGCTTTGATGTCGTACTGCAGCCACTTGGCTGGTGTTTTGCGCAGTCGGCAGCACAGAGATCACACGCGTCGAGTCGCCGTGTCTGTTCAACGGATGGCCGTCGAGGGCTCGTTCATGCAGTTTGGGCGCTATTTTCCTTGGGGATTCTCATCAGTTACAATATCCGACGCGATTTAGGGCCAGTTTTGCCCTTGCCATTGAGATTTACGTTGGACCCTCGATCTCTTCTGGTCGGCCTCTGAGGCTCCAGAACAAACAACAATCGAGCCTGCTGTCCGGGGGCGGAATACGAAGGGTGCAAGTCAGATACGCGTAACGGGCTCACATGGCCAGGGTAGAAATTTCACACTGCTGGACTTGCACCCTCGAACTATGACAAACAGAATGCCTCTCCTGCTTGGTTTCTTGTCCCAGAAACGAAACAGCCTGTCAAGTGTTCCCGTGGCCACTTCAATCCAAGGGTCTCCCTGTTCCTGTCGACACATCATGTGTGGGGAGGTGAGCGCCACAGCGCCGCCAGGCCCGCTGTACCAGACTTCGATCCCTGCAACAGGCCATTACGGTGCGGCCGACACCATCGTCGACCGCCATGTCCGCTTACATCGCCGGGCGTGCCACGGCTGTCATCGAGGATCTTCAGTCGGGTCGGCCTGTGCGGAGTTCCGGATCCAGGGACGACATCTCGGTTCGTGCGGACGCGCAGGCGATCATCGGCCTTGGCATAAGACCATGGATGCCAATACCATAGCCCGTCCACCGGAGCCGAGGTAACAACGCTTGCGCTGAAGCTCATCCATGCTTTGGATGATGCACTCCAAGGCAGCGATGGCGGACTGGACCGGCTCTGACTCGCGCGACGCATCACAAGTCAACTGTCAGAGTGATCCGTCGTCGGCCTAGCAAAGCACTATCCCGGATTGACAGCCCTACCGGCCTACAATCCTATCTGCTTGGTGCCGAAAATGTGACACGCTAGGCTCGGGTCCGTGGGCGCCATGATCACCACGGGTTCAATAGACGACCCGGTAGCGCAGCGCGGTAGCTCCCGAGGCGTCTGGTCAAATCCCTCGTAGCGGGTTGTGTCACATCGCCGGAAGAGCCATTTTTGGTCGACCAAGGCATGGCATCAGTGCCTTCGGAGAAAAACCGCCAGACGGTGGACGGGCTCGACTCCCAGTCGAGTTAGTCGCCCGTTTGCTCGCTGTCTCCGCCGTATCGGGAGGAGGGAGCAAGACCCGCCTAGGGAAACGAGACGGATACTGTTCCATCGGGCGTTTTCTGTTGATGTGCAACGGGTGCAAGGGAGCGCTAAACTTGGCAGCGGCTCCGAAGGCACGCTGTCACGACGATCAGGTCCCCAACAGGACCAACCACTCGGGTCCCAATCGTATCGTGCGCCGTCTGGACGGGTCAAACGGGGCTTGAGGATCTGTGCGGTACGTATGATGATGTTTCTGGGGCTCTCGTCCTTGAAGCGTGACAACAAGACGGCCACGGCCAGCGCAGGTGTCCCTGCCAACCAGCAAGGCGTGCTTTCTCGACATGCGTTGTCCAGCTCAGAGCAATCCGTGGCTAGCTACCTTACAAAGCGTTACGTACCTTGCTGACCCTCGGCATGCGCGTCTTGGTGCTGTAGCTGCCCCCCGCAGTGACGAGTTCGCGACGACAACTCGGCCGGGCCTGCGGGCAGTGTCGACAGCACAGGTGCAGCCCGCTGGACCCTGATGCTTGTCAGCTGAGGACCGGTACGCTTCAGGTGGGAGATCCCTAATCTCCAAGCTTCACATGACAAGTCCAGAGGTACTGCACGGGGTGGAGGCGCGGCTAGCGACCACTTGCGTGGTGGCGGCTGCATTGTGTAGGTAGGCCGAGTCGGCACCTGCGCCGGGACTTTTCGACGTCTCGGATCTCGGGTCCTACCGCGGGAATTTCCCAATCAGGAAGGGCCTGGAGGTGACGAAACGGAACGGCTGTGAGCCGTTAGCCGACGACGGCGGCTCCTCCACCGAATCCATCTCGGTCCATCTACTCATCGTCGGGACGTGGGGAGGCGATCGTACCACGAACCGGACCGGACTGGAATGGACTGGACTGGGCCGCCTCCGGATGTCTAGCGAGCGACTATCGGCGGGCGAGGTGGGCTCACCTAAACTGAGTCGTTTGCCATCCATCCTCGCCCTCGGGCGGCCAGGCAGGACAAGGCGAGCAACTGCAAAGGATTCAATCCCTCGTCGTCAGAGTCGACGCCTGGCAAGTGGATGCGATTGGCCGTGAAATGCGATTGGCCGCTGGCAAGTACCGGATGGCGCCATGTTGTCGTCCCTGTGCCGTGAGCGAAGGCCGCCCACCCGCAATGCCACCACACCAAATGCAGCGCACCACTTGGTACGGCATCTTCCGCCCTCTGGTTGGCTGCCCGGCACTCGTCCGAGGCACTCTGTTTTGAGTTTCTCCCGTCCCTCCCAATCTAGGTCGCTGTCATCACGTCCTGGACCCTGCATCGTCGACGCTGGCTGTTCGTGTCTCCTCGCCTCGCCGTTCCTGTCAACGGGGCTTGTCCAGGCTTCGCTATCTCCCGATAAGCTCACCCCGTCCAGCTGAGAGCCCGTGCAAGCCAGGCCTACACCCATCGTCGCCTTCTGCGTTGCAGCATCGGCGTCTGTTTCACCCTGACGCAGGGTGCTCGTGGCCGTGGATCCAGCAGTCGATGTCGTCAACCGCCTCGGGCCTCGCTTCCAGCCACTACAAGTCCGCAATGAATCGTTCATCTGCTCAAGCCAGATTCATCCCTGTCGCGGTGGATCCAACGACCCGACTCCGTACTCTCCTGTTGCCTGTTGCTACCTTGACAATTCCCCCATAGGAAAGGGCATGGAGACGGCCAGCTCGAATCGATGTGCCTATTGTGCGTTAGCCTCGCATCTCCGAGACATCCCTCTTCGCACGCGTTGGCGACCCTGGTGAAGCTGGGCACACGCTCCCGCCACCGTTCCTTTCGCACTAAACGTCATGCAGCCTGCTGAACGACAAAGAAGAAGGTTTCTGATGTCTCGCTATTAGCCCCAGGGAGTCGTCTCTTGGCTCTTGGTACTGTAATGGGTAATACCACGTTGGCTTACCGACTCGGTCCACGCAGTTCAGTTGCCAGAACTTCAGTACAGCTGCATACAAAGCAGGCCTGCATCTTGCTGAACCAGTGCATCGTCAGAGATAAGCACGTGAACGGAGCCAGACGTCCGTGACACAGAAAATTCCCGCTGCGTACTTCTATTTTGGCTGCTGGACTGGATCCACCGGTTTGAATGTGACGTCCTGAACAATCTCGCGATGGATTACTTCCGATGCCAGAGCTCACGCTTGGGACAATCTTTGTATACCTATTGAGTTAGGAGATACACTGCCGAGGCATGACGCGAATGAACATCCACCCGTTGGCTCGAGAGCACTGCGGCTATCGAATTCACATCCATAGCAACTGCAGAGCCGACGCAAGATGCCAATTCGGTCGCATGCCACGAAATCTGGAGCTGCCTTCGGAACTGTTGAACCATGATCCATTGACGTACAAACACCAGCCGGGTGTCGTGTCGAGAGGTAAGGGCGATGGTAATGGCTCGCTTTTGGGCACGAGACGTGCCGTTCAATCAGGGGTCAGGCAGCCCGTGTCACGCCACTCACTTGCGGCTAGCTAGCTATCCAGCTAGTGAACTTGCTCACTCGAAGGTGACGAGCCGCCGCGGCGCGGAGTATATCACGATATCGCCGCTTTTGCCAAGAATGATTCCTGATGCTGTGCAAACAGTGGTCGTAGTTAGCCAAATGCAGTAGCGCTGGACACCTCAGGATCCATTTTGGGGGTACGTCTGTTGCTCTCAGACGAGGTCCACTCACCCGAGCCATCCTGAATGGTAAATGGAGACCTCGACAGAGAACGGGACGAAGCCAGTGGTGTAAAATCCCTAAAGCAGCTGCAGAAAGACCACCAACGCAATCCTTGGACAAAGCTGTCCTTCGTATGTCGGCAGCCTTCCACACTGGTAGTGCGAGAGGCTTTTGTCGGACCCCAGTGGCAACGAGGCATCTGACTTAGGATCAATGTTGTTCGTCTCATGTCGAAAATTACGCTTGAGAGCCGAGCCCACCAGCTGCGCGGGACGGATCTACATCTTCATCGCGGTTCAGGGCATAGCGTAGCAGTTGATTCCGTGCGCAAAGACAGCTTGTATTGGCTGTTAATGAGGCTCCCGCAGAAGGCCATGTGCTCGACGAGGTCGCATCCTCCTTGGTGCTATCGTCGTATTCAGTACGAGCGTCGCGCCCGACGCTGAGGATTCGCGCCGCCAGCGTTGATATCCGTTTCAGTCTACACCAGCTCGGACTGGTCGCTCCGACTCATGGTAAGCAACTGCGTATCAATGAGATTGTCGAGGCTCGTAGCCGGCCACAATGCCGATGGTCGGGCGGACTAAGCTCGATTTCGAACCTTCCCCGAGATGATCTGCTCTGTCAAAACGTGGCAATGACGCCCATGGCGGAAATGGCGGGTGATGGCGAGATTTGGGGCTGAGGTTGCCCGCTACTGTTGGCCGAGGGCCAGCACAGGCGGCTGGCGCCACCGGAGGAGGCGTGGTGGCTCTCAACTTCAGGGACAATTCGCGGGGGGGTGTAGGATGTACTGTACCGCACTGCGGAGTATGAGCACAGCGTCGTGTCTGTGGCGCCGTCCAGGCTCAATTTGTCATGGCGGGCAGCAGCGAGGCGTCTGAGCATCTGCGACATCCGGCACGTGGCATCCATTTGCCCTGAGCCGGTGTTTCGGCATGAGGTGCACAGGTGGACACCAACCTCACATCCAAATGACTCTTAGCCGTTCGCTGGCAAAATGGGCCGCCAGCAAATCAAGTCGTCCCAAGTCGAACCCAGAAGAGGCAAGTCGTGAGTTTGACAATGTTCGCGCCTCAATCGGATGGCATGAGGTCGGTGAATCCTTGGGGGCGAATGTGCAAGATGGTGTACTCCGACCAAGGGCCGAGACGGCCATGGTGCCCAAGCAAGAGGTCCGCGAATGTTGCATACCGAAACAAGGGTCGAACGTGCCCCCAAGAAGCCTGCGGCGAGCGCCTTGCCCGTTGGTGCTCGCGGAACAGCTTAGTGCAAAATTGCTCTCGCAAGCCACTTCGTAGACGTTGCCGGTCTTGCGGTCCGGCGAGGAGCTGCTCCTGGAGCCATGGGCGTAAGTGTTTGACAGGCCACGCTGATGCCAGTCGCGCAGGAGATTCGGCTGATGCGGCCGACCCTGGGCCTGCCACGCGAGCTCGCGGAGTCATGGGCGGATGCAGGGGCTGCGGCGTGGCAGGGGCTGGTGGAAGATATTCAGAGATTCTTACTTGCTCGACAGGAACGGCAAAGCAGCTCGAGGGCGAAGCCGAGCATGCGGAGTCACGACGGCTGGAGTCGGCGGAAGTTGGGGCTGATTCTCACAACGCCGTGGAAGCATTCAGGCCGACAATTGATGGCTCACGCCATTCACGCATGCATCACATGAGAAATACGAGTTTCGGCTGTGAGCCAGGGGATGAGCTGCCACGTATGCTCCAGGTTGGAATGTTTGGTGGTACTTGAGGATGAGGTACCGATCTTGGCCATCAACTTGCAGGCCTTGTGTCGCCTTCCTCCAGGCATTGGACGCCTGAGATGAGGACGTGCCAGTCGCGCTTGCCCAAAGCAAGGAAGCGAACGCGGAAGTTGCGGGCTGGGGCGCGCCTGCCCGCCATCCTGCCCGCCATCTTGCGCCCCGGCCGAGTCTGCGTGCGTCAATCGAATCTGCCGCAACCGCGCCAGAAGCGGGGAGGAAGCCATCGAAGGTCACCGCCGCCAGGCCATCAGCCTCCCAGAAGCGCCCCCCAGCCCCTGCAACGCGCCACCTCACCTTCGAGACCAGCTGCAGAAGAAGACGAAACGAAGCCATCTCCTCAGATGGCTGTGATGGGCCGACCGGTCAGCACGCCCATGCATGTCGGTGTGCGCCTCCGATATCCACGGCGCGCGAACCGCTGCCAGACAATGCAAATCCGCACGCGTACCATCGGCGACAGGCCCGATGTGGAGTCGTGGACGCGGCCCCTGGGCCCGACGCGGGCACAAACGCTCATCATCTGCAGGTTGGCGGCGCTTGTCCCGGCAGCACGAGTATTAGCCTGCGTCGCCGAGCGCGGTCTGACATGTCGCAGGGCCACAGAATCGAGATGAGGAGGCGCGCCACGTCGTTGCAGCCCTTCATCAAACCGCGCTGCGATCAGCGGCGAAATTTAGCACCCCCCCAAAGACGGCGTGCTCAAGACGAGCTAACGCTGAGCCCACCGACGAGCCATGGCAGCCAACGTGTGGCGCCAATCCGGGCCCGCTGATGCGCGACGCGGGATGGATGGCTGGAGCCCTGGCAGCGTGCGGCAGACGGCGGCGATGAACAGGGTCCCGACTCGTGGCCGACTGGGGTCTGGCGGGATTCGACAGCGCGGGGTCGATGGCAACGCCTCTCGTTGGTCCACGGTGCTCACCGTGTGGTGGCCAGCCATTGCGCCGACAGCCAGCCCAGCGCAAGCGACCATGACCTCGCCCATCGACCTAGCACTACTACCCTACAACGGCCGGCGCGAGGCAACGAGACGCCATCAAGATGCGATTGGGAGGCAAGCTGGAACCCGACAGCCGGGCTGGGTAGGTGCCTGTGTCTCAATCTCGAGGTTTTCGGCAGGATCGACGGCATTCCGAACGGCACGCGGCAAACGGGGCCGTCTGAGGCCTCGTTGAACTTTGATCAGGTTAACTTCGGGCTACAGGCTCAATCGTCAGGCGAGAAACAAGTCCACTCACTCGCACGAGACGAACCATGCCTGGCCGCGACCGGGATGCCCACACCACCACCCATCGGAGCCGACGAATTCCAGCTGAGAACCGCAGCGTCACGACCCAAGAGGCGTGTTGATGGCTGCTTCCCACCGAGACTAGCTGCCGTGGCTACCATTATCCACCGATAGCTGCGCCGGCGTCGTGGGTGGGAGAACGGGTCTCTTGGCGGTAGGATACGGTGGCAGAGGAAAAGCGCCCACTGCATTGTCCACCAGTGTCCGATTAGCTCGCGGCCATCGCTGCCACAGCTGCGGATCCCCCCCTTGGCTGTTGAACATTGCAACGCCCTGGAGAGCGCCCGTTCGCATTCTGCGACCCAGGCAGCCACTGTGGTGGCCACGCCCCCAGAAGTCGCAGCGGGATCTCTCCCACTGCACAGACTGCCCATTACAGTTGGAAGGCTCCACGCGTCTTAGCAGCTCCCAGGTAATCCAGTGGACCCATCCTAGGCCCACGTCTTGGTACAGACCGTGAAGCCAGCGGAGCAACTCCCAAGACAGTGACCCAATGCCACCAGTGTCCACCCGCAATTGCGTATCAGGGGCCCATGAGCCGCAAACCCGTCTACAGCATTGCCCATCAAGGTTCTGCCTCCTCGTTTACGAGGGCACTGGCGGAGTTGACGTTTGCGCCCGGCAACCCCGCTCGTGAGTGGAAAAGCAGGAATTCTCCGGGGCAGCGGCGTGACCCGTGCCTCCGAGTGCATCACGACCAGTACATACAATCACCACTGTCTCAGTTTGCCCGCAGCAGATCAGCAAAGTCAGGCTTCATCGTGCCTCCTATCCCCGGAGATTTCCCGAACGTTTCTATCTCTGCCAATTCCTCACGTACGTTACGTCTTACCAAATGCATCTACGTCGGCAGCAGGAAACACGTTGACGCAAGTCCTCATGTTCGCAAAGCTGGCCGGCTCAAGGGCGGCCTCGGGAGGTTCCTGTCTGGGCGAATAGACAAGCATCGTCTTACGGGTAGCGAAGAGGATCATCGTTACCCTGAAACGCATTGGAGGAGGTCGTCGCTGATGATCCGGTACATCGCCGGCCTCGAGCCAACTGAATCGGACAATGCCTCGCTATTACCCGTGCCTCGTGAGCAGGAAACAGGGGACTGCGATGGTGTCATGGCTTGCTCAATGCATCCACAGGTGGGTCCGTACCTCGTACAGGGGTGTGAGTCGGCGACAAGGAACGACTTGTGTGCCTGGTCCGGTGTGTAGGGCAGAGCCGACGCCCTCTGCCCGCAGTGGGCGACAAGAGGGCCAGGCCTTGGGTTTGATTAACTGCGTTAGCGGCCATGCAGTCTCTTCTTGTCCAGCGATGCCGAGGGGTTCCGACTCCTCAACTTAGGAGGGATGCTGGCGGTGGTGCAGATCACTGGCGCCAATCGGTGGTAACACGAGATTCGATGAGGAGCCTCAGGCGACCGGCCGGCGGACCTCTTGGCGACCTTGCCTGGACAGCATCTTGAGAGCAAAATACGTACAGTGGACGACTCGTCACATGCCTGCTGGACGACACGGCGCCAGGCCCATTGCGCACCGATGACCCCTGATATTCTGCATGGTGACTGGGGAGCATGCGGCGCTCACCAGTGATGGCGGAGACTTGAGCCAGCCGGCGCTGGGCTTGTCAAACCCGGATCGGCCGTGGTCGGGCTGCAACTGCTGAGGCCGATAGACTGTCACGAATCCCCGGATGGCGATTGTGTGACGCCACTTCCCCCTGGCACGTCCCCTGCATCCGTTGCGCCCACCACTTGATCAGGCGGCGGCCTGCAACAAGCAGAGTTTCGCAGTCTCGAGTGCCGACGCGTTCCGCTACGAAGCCGGCAGCAGATCTTCCAGGACTTGCAGTCGAATATGGGAAGCTTTTGTGCGAGAGTATCGGTAACGATGCGTCAGCGACGGACCAGCTGAGCCTGGGAAACATGACGATGCTCACCGTCGAAGACCGATGTGGAGGATGGCGAGCTGTCAAGCACGGCTGGTGGAGCGAGGCCGACGGCAGGCCTGGCTCTCCCGCTCAACTAATTCTCGACAAATTAGCGGCACGTAGCGGCCACCGCCGCTGAAGCCAGAGACGATCCACAATCGCCGACTGATCGCCTGGGAGGATTGGTTGAGGGCGAGCCGCCCATCCGTGCTCGCCTCATGCATGGGGCGTGCATGAACCACACGAAGGACCACACAAAGCACCTCCCACTAGCAGGCATAAATCAGCAAGACGCCAGCAGCAGCTCTGGTTAGTGACTCGCCCAGTCCCCGCGTCGGCCATAACTCGCCCACAGACGGTGATGTGGTCTGCCTTTGCGCCGCTTAATGACAGGGTGAACGAGAATGCGCTACGTTCCTACAACGGCCGCCCGCCACATGGGTCGCGCACTCGAGCTCGAGGGCAATCGCGGCGGTCATGCCTGGCAGATGCCAGTCTGCACTGGCGCGCCTCCGATACAGAACGCCGATCAAGAGCTGTTGACTCGCTGCCGATGGACAAGTGAGGTACCTGTGCTATCTAGGCCGACGCAACGTTAGACGGGCTTCGGGTGCGGGAGACACGACCGACGGCTCGGGGCCAACGCCTCCCGCCATGTGCTTGTTCCACTCTTGGTTGCGTGACGCCTGCTGGCTCAAAGCCGGCCGTTGGAAACTCCTTCTGGGCCACGCAGACTGGCTTTGGCGCGCCCATGAATGGGGCCCCTTGGGACAAAATGGGGGCATCTCCAGCGCCACGGCGGCCTGGCCGTCGTCCCCAGGGTCCCCACGCCTTCAGCGGAAGCAATGCCGGTTCTGAGTGGGCCCGCCGTGGCTCGCAGACGGGCCTCGCCAGATGATCTGCAGAGCGTCTCCGCTTGGCCCGTCATCGTCGCCATGCCTTTCACGTGAGAAAGACGTCGGGGCGTCCGGAGCCGCATCGGCGCGACTCGCAGCGTGTGTTTGGGCTGGCTTCAATGATGCCGTTGCGACTGCCGGGTCGCACTCCCGACCGGACGGACAGGTTCCACGTTGCCCGCTCAGTGAGTTGGTTGCCAACCAAAGCGCCTCGTGGAGCTCGGGTGGCCTGGGGTTGCATTTGGTGGCTGTCATGGAACACTTCCCGACTGAAACCTTGTGACCGTACGCAACACCTGCAATCACCAAAGTCCGTGTCAGTCTCGCGTGGCCGCATGGGCTTATGCATTCCTGAGCTGGGTCGTGGCCCTTAGCCCCTGAGTTCATTCACGCTGGTGCCGATCGGTTTTGACCGCACTCGAACAAAGCAGGGACCTAACACATCGCGTGATTTTATCGCCTGGCTGCCAGATCCTGACGTCGACTGCACACGGGCTCTTTGTGTTGGGCGCATACAGATGGGGGACAACGAATTTGGCCGCGAGAATCGTCGGTGCCTACGAAGTACGCGACAAAGCACCCGAACCGGGATGACCGACTTTTGCGTCCTTGCTGCTACGGGCATAGCCGGATCTGACTTCAAGTCGGAGAAATGGAACCGTCCCGCGGCCATGGAGATACGAATCAAAGGCTATTTGATACAGCATGCTTCGAAAAGTATGTGCTTCCTGCCGGTGCGCGAGGGGAGGGGTGCCCACCAGGATCCCCAGGGAAACTGCATCGCCACGGTACCCCTGCATCATCGCGCATTGCCGAGAGCATCTGCGGCGCCCCTCACGCAGAACGAGGCCGTTGCCGGCCCAAGGTTTGATGTCGAGCAGTCGCAGCTGCACACCAGCCTGCTGAGCAATGATGAGGGATCGTGCCGGAGATAGGCCAGGTCCACGTGCGTGCGTGGTATCATTGTGCGTCATGGGCACGCTCACCAACTGTTTTGGCGCACCTGTGGTTCGGGAGCACGGCCGGGAACAAGCACCGTTGAAGACGAGCACCCCACAGCCTTCTTCGGGACCGGCGCCGGGCGCTGGTTGGCGCCCTCAGCCTGGGTGTGGGACGCGACAGGCGGCCAAACGCCTCCCGTGATATTCCCTTGGGCGCTCTCCGCAAAGCACAATGCATTTTAAACTTTGCACCGACGCGTAATTACCGGGGAGGCAGCTCTGAACCTAATCGGGCCCGGTATCGACAAAGGTCCTCGGAATGGAGGTCTTGGCCAACGCTGTCTGCCAGGAGGCCCCCTGCACTGTGCCTTTCAGAGTCGTACGAGTTGGCTCCGTGGGCCGTGTGGAGATTGCCAGATCGGGCAATAGCTGGTTGCGCCTCGGATGGGATCTTAGGGGACGAGCAGTTGGAGGGCGGGGGGAGCTTTTGCTAGCTTACACGCGGTGGCGGTGACTTTCCGTCGTCGTCGTCGTCGTCGTCGTCGTCGCCAGCTGTGGCGGCAAGTGGCGAACGTCAATTTCTCGGGCGAGTGCCACAGCAGCTGAAGGTCCGGTCCAGCAGCATCATGGAAATTACTAAGGCAGCTGGCGTAGCTGGAGCACACATGGCAGGAGGGGCGGCGCGGATAACTCCCGATGATCTGTCAGCGCGGTGTGGCCTCATATTGCGTTGGGCTAGTGTAATGGCGGGCTTGGCTCAGGACAGCTGCTGATGCTGGTTGTGGACACGGGCAAACGGCGACGATTTTCCGTGGCTTCTCTCGTCAAGGTTCTCTGACTTTATTGACGCGGCTAACGGACGGGTATTACTTGGCTGCGAGCATGGCTGATGCCCCTGGGCCTGCGATATCTCAATGTTTGGGGTTTGGTAGGTAAGGCAGTCAGCCAGTGGCGCAATAGAGCACGTCGTCTAGTAGTCAGCCACCGGCCGAAGCAGGGAACAGGGCTCGAGAAGCACAAGCGACTCCCGTGGGTAGAACCTCAGGACATTCAGGATAAAATGGTTGAGCTCGCTAGAAGCTGGATCGACGCCGGCCTGCGTCGAAGCCTTATCACGGGATGCGCACGGCGCCACTTCCCCGGCCCGACAAGTCTGGGCGCACGTCCTTTTGTGGTGCATTGTGGGACGATGGTATGCACCTCCAATGTTAGTAGGGCAATGCGAGAGAAACGAGCATGCTAGTCAACTCGTGGAAGGGGAGCAGAGGGCGCGCGTGTTTCGTTTGCGTTTGGGCGTTGCATGCGGCACGACTTGGCATGCAAGTTGCTGTTGTCTGCGTGTAGGAAAGGCTCGCAGGGCAGGGGCTGGCTGAACGTATGCACGTAGTGCATGCTCGTCCATTTTTTATTTTAAACTACGGAGTGCTGTGGAGGGGTGTTTTTGCCGTGTCTGATGTGCAGATAGGTATGCGGGGAGAGCAAGTCGAGTGTAAGAGGATGATGCAGTAGCTACGACAACAGCGCCGGCAGCCAAGCAGAGCGTTCATTGTCTTGGTAGGGGCATGGCCAGTACATCGTTGGCCAGAGGCATGGACTCGCAGGCAGGCTTGGAGCTACCCTTGGCCAAGCACCTACCTTGATCAAGTTAATGTGTGGCACGTAGGTAAAGTGCGGACTTAACAGATCCGCAACCCCCGGTTGTTCATTCGTTGTCTATTCCGTCGTCGTGCCGTCAGTCGTCGATAGCGGATCTGCTGGGGGCACGCAGATTTGGACGGACCCCGTTCTGCACAGGGCGAGTCAGGACGCCCGCGTGGGCAGGCGTGGCCCAGTGGCCACCCCCCCTCAAAACCCGCTCTGGGCCCCGTCGAAACGGCAGCGGACGGGCGGGCGAGCGTTTTGAAACATTCCATCTGGGCTGGGCTGGGGAGGGGCCTTGGTTCAGGTTCAGGGTCAGGGCGCACGGTCTGCGGGCATGACTGTGCAGCGGCACAAGCATCATCAGCGGCGGCGGGGGCGCCGGGCGGGTAGCGGCCTTCTTTCCACTGCGCATGCGGCGCCGCACCTGCTGGGCTGGTTGTAGTTAGCGCGTGCAGTGTGTGGTTGGTGGATGACCAGTTGCTGCTGCTGCTGCTGCTGGTGCCCAAGTTGCCCCTCCAGCCTCCCATGGACCTCAAGCAAGGCACCACCACCTACCTCACTGTACCTTACAGGGAGCCGACCCTCCTTCCCGTCTCCAGCCTGGCCAGGCCCGCAGGGGGGGGGGCGCCCCGATGCTTGCCAACCCGCGTCCATTCATGGATGCCCAGGCAAACGCCTGCAGGCACAGTAGGGCATTTGCAGCGACCTGCAGAGCCCTCACAGCACCACATCTCGCGACGACGCAACGCAGGAACCCCGGCCCGGAGCCGCCCAACCCATCCCTCATGCAAACGCACAGCCTGTGGGCTTTGATGTTGCAGCGCCTTGAGCGGGAAGGATTTTCCATCGCAAACACCTCACCTCAACGCGTGAGGAGAAAATCTTGACGCGCGGTAAGCGACTCTGCCAGCCGGCACGCAACAGGAGTAGCAGCGGCCCGGCTCTCGGTACGATACGGCCGTTGGTGCGCCGTGCTGATGCAAGGCTCAACACACCAGCCTTCCTCTCTTGGCTTGCCTTGGCCAGGGGCACATGCCATTCTGACGTGGGTTGCGGAGCACTAGTACTGCCTAGCAGGAACATGAAGAACGACAACGACTGTGTATTACGATCACGCGGTGCCTTGCGCCGCCTGGCCGGCAAGCCGGATGAGGCGGGAGGAGGGAGGGATATGGCGCTGTATCAAATCCCTGTGGAAGCGTTGGCCACAGGGCTGTTACAGCCGATGCCGATTGCAGTAGAAGCCGGGCAAGCCACTCAGCCAGCCTAGTGAGGTGCCGGCAGTGCAGACACACCTTTTGGCGGGAGGGGGTTTGTTCGGGTGGGAGGTGGGATGGGCGCGAGGCCAGGCCTCCAGGGCCGCAACCCAGCCAGCTCCCCCAGCTCTCTTGGCCTGCAGGGCCCGGACGCTGCAAGAACCGAACAGGGGCCTGCGACGCGCGACAGGGCTGCTGCGGGAGGGAGAAAACGCTGGAAGCATGGACGCGGCGTTCTCAACTGCCCTGCCCTTGCCCTGCCTTGCCGGCAGGCTAATACCTCCTCCCATGCCATGACATGAAATCTTGTTAGTTGAATTGAGAGAGTGAGGGGTGGACCAGCCATGCAACTAACTAACAAGCTCCGGCAAAACCTGGCGTGCGGTTGCCGCTGCACGAGATGCGAGGCAAGGCTTCAAACGCGAATGACGATGATCCTACGGCCCAGGGCGGGCAAGATTGGCAGCGCGCGCACCCAGGGCATTGCGGCCGGGGTGACACGAGTAATGCATGCGAGCACAGGTCTGCTTGCATGTACATGTGTCGTTGCTTTGGGCTCTCTCTCGCAAAAAAAGAGATGTGTCAATTCGCCAGGGACCCCCCTCCTCCTCAGAGAATTGATGCATTGATGATTGATATGATGATGATGATTCCGCAGCTACCCCGGACTATAGCGGCAGGTCAACTATACCGACCCGGCCTCGCGACACGGTCCGTTTTGCCTGTTTGTTCGTCGTTCCTTGTTTGCCTGCCCTGCCCTTTTCCCTTGTTGGCATTGATCGTACGTATTAGTAGTAGTACCAGTATTTGACTGTAGCTGTATGCTTTGCCCGTTTACCCGTTCTCGCCCACCACCCGGCGCGGCTCCCGCTCCCGTCCGCCGCGCCGCGCCGCGCCGCGCCCGCGGCTCTGCGTCGTCGTCGTCCCATAATCTGACCATCTCAGGGCGCCCCCTTCCCGGCCCTGGTGGCGGGCGTTGCGCATCGACTGTTTTCCAGAAACGGGCCGGACAATGCTTGGCCCAGCCAGCCACCGGAGCGGAGGAATGACTGCAAGTTGAGAGGCCGGAGGCGGGCATCATATTCTGGGGGAGGGGGGTCCTGCCGACGGCGTCCGTACCTTTACCCCCTCGCCCGCCCGTTGCCCGTCCGCCGCGCCCCGTCCAAACCGGGCCGCAAGCCGCCCATGCAAGAATGCAAGAAACTTGTTCTGCCGCACAGAAGGTACTTGTGCACCAGGGACCGCAGGACGAACGAACAAACGAACCTTGAAAGGAAGACGGAAGGAGAGGGGGAAAATATGACAGACGAGCTAACAAAAAGCAACCATCCTGGCCGGGTAGGCGCGCGAGCGCAGCCGACCCGTCACTTGCAGCAGTAGCAGCAGCAACAAGCAGCAGCAGGACGACCCAGCGCCCGCCCGGCCGGATGTCCGTCAGTCGGGTCGGCGCTGGGAACTGGGGCTGGGTCGCGCACGCGGCCGCACCGAGCGGAGGAAATGCCAGCCCGCCCGCCCAGCCCAGGGCCCGCCGCTGCAGCAAGCAGACAAGAGAGCGCGCGACCCAAGCCCCAAGGCACCAAGGTCACGCAATCAGACCCAAGGTGAGGATGGCGCCAAGGCACCGCCGCCAGGGTCGGGATTTGCGCTGTCAAACCAGACCGCGCCCAGTTCTGGGTGGAGGCTCTGCTGGAGACACCGGGCGGCACATCACCCGTCCGGCCGGGACTTCAGAGTGTGCGCTTGTGTGCGCGCGCGTGTGTGAGTGGATGTGCGGTCGCCCACACCGCGAACCCCGTACTTTGAAATATCTGGTACGCTATTATCTGTGGTCCCGAATCCCGTTTGGATTCAAAAAAGCATCTCTCGAAATAGAAAAAAAAGAACTGGGCTACAAATGCCGACCCAGAGGAACCGGCGGCTTGGTACGCAGAACTGCGGGTTGCATCTGTCATGGTGTGCCTTGCCAAACGCGCGTTGGATAAGGCAGAGGTCAGCGCTTGGTAAGGCCGGGAGTCTATCGCGGCTCGGCGGAGGCAGACGCTGCTGCGGCGATGCCGCGGTGGGCGCGTCTCTGTTGGTGGTTGAGTGGCGACCTTCGTGCACGCCCGATTGGGAGCGCTACGCGACCGTGGGTTTGCCTGAAGCGATCGTTCACCTCCGGTCTGGTCCGCCAAACGGCAGGCCGTCGTCCCAGACCAACCTGCACCTGTACCGTCCGGGTCAAGCGGACACACTCACACACACACCAGACCTCTCCCACACCTGGAGCCGGTCCCCGCTGCCCACCTCATGGACGGCGCCATCGCCAACCCGCCAACCCGCCCACGGAGCGGCGCCCACAGGGCCCCGCCGTTCTATGCCCGACAGTGGAGCGCTATTGACACCTGTAACACCGCTGGCCGCGCCAGACGGTACCCCTAGGGCTGCACAGCTGCCCCCCCGGACGGGCTGGGCTGGGCATCCCCCTCATGAGGCATGCGGTGCCTCTCCCACTCTCGCCTGGGCCAACCTCGGAAGTTACCTCACCTTCTCGCCCGCTGGGACGGATCGAGGCCGACGGGCAGCCTCCGGGGTGCTGTAATGTCCACGGCAAGGCTCTCGTCATCCTCATCTCGTCACCCCGCAGCAGCACCTGCATGGCGACTCGAGAGGCACCGATAGCGTATTTCGTCGATCAGTCACATTGCGCCCCTCCCCGTGGCGCGGACATGACGGGCTTGCATTACCATGGGAAATGGGGGACGACGGTCGTGGCAGCGGCCGATGTGGTACAACGATGCCCCGCGCTGGTGCCACACCGACGCAGGTACCAGGCCTCCATCCCGACGACTCGCGTCACGCCCGCCCTCAGATTTGCTTTCCACGGTCCCCGTCCCGTCTGCCGTGATCGCAACCTACCAACTACGTTACTAGACTTTCCGGAGCAACTTCGCCACTGTAGCAGCACTCTGGCCCGCTAGACGGCCCGCCCGTTTCTTTGCTCGAGAGGCTGGTCCCCGCTGCGATCGAGACGAGCCCGTTGGCACGCCTTGGCGGCGGGCGAGTTGTGATCCCTCTGACGGACTGGCGCTCTTGTCGCTCGACCCCAGACCCTGGTCCCAGGACGGCCTCAGTCGAGTTCCCTGGTCCCTGAGGGTGAGTCCGCCCCCCATCGAGCGGGCGGGCGGGCGGCCCAGAAGCCTCTTCCCGCCGGTCGCAGCAGGTGAAAAAGGACGACTCACACAGCGGGCTCGCCACAGATGCCACGAAAGGGCGAGGACGAAGACCAGAGAGAAAGCCCGCCCCCCTGGAGCGGCTACGGCCCCCCCCCCCTCCTCGCCCGTCCAAGGGGTGCTGCACAGAACCCCCCTCCAATCGTCGTGTTGTGGCGCTCCTCGTCCTGTCCAGAAGAAGAATGTGAGTGCCTCACTCCGTCCGGCCGCGACGACGAGCACGACAGAAACAGCCCGCTCGAGTCCGTAAGCGTATGTGCTCACACAGAGCGCGCATGCATGTGCGTCTGCCTCGTGCGACGATAGAGAGGACGGCGCCTCGCAAGTCAGTGGGCCAATCGGCAGCCAAAGCCCACGGAGAGCTCGCTGGCGTGCCACCACATGCCCACGTCTCCGGCTGTCGCCTCATGGGCAACTTCCGACTAACACGGCCGAGACGGGCGCGCCATGGACACGCCGACGCCGGGCTCGCCCACCGGGGGGGCGCTGTGGAAGTCCTGACGTACACCACCGCTGTGCCTTGCCTTGGGATAACCTCCAACTGCCCAAGGGCCGTCTGTCAGTGGGAAAAGGGTCAACCGCCAGCCAGACCAGCAGCGCACTGGGCCGGACTAGGCGGGGCTTGGCCAAAGTCAGTCTCGTTGTTTTCCTTTTCCTCGCCGATGCTGCCTCGATGCCCACACCACCACCCTTCGTCTTCTTCTTCCCCCCTCCCCTCCCATCCGCTTGGTGCTTGTCCAATGTCCAAACCGACCCGCACCACGGTCCAGCCGTCCGGTAAGTTCAGGTACGTACCGGCATGGCTCCCCGAGGCTGGCCTGGGTTGGCTTAGCTGGGCTGGGCGTGAAGTGGTCACGGGTGGTGTGGGATGTGGGGGGCCCGCCTGAGAAGATGCGATACGGGAATTGGGGCAGCAGCAGCACCACTCTGGGCTGCTGCTTCCTGCTCCGAGAGAGTCTCTGCAGTGCGCACCGCACCGCCGCGCCTGATAGCGATACCTGGCGGCAAGTACCCAGGTACTCGCCGGCTTGTACCCAGACTACCACGGGGGCCTCGACTGGGCTTAGCGCGCCCCTCCCCCCGTTATGCCGGGAAGAGCTCCTGGCGGCGCTAGCGCAGGCAGGGGCGCAGGGGTCCCTTCCCCATGAATCCATGCTCGCTTGGATAAGTGAAGCATGAGGCAAGAGCAGGTGGGCAACGCCGCAAGATGGCATGGCATGGCATGGGCAAGGGCAAGGGCAAGGGCAGGCGCATCCGCATGGCGGGCAGAGGCGAGGCAGGTGCAAGGCGGCAGTGAACCTGCAGGCTTCCCTCCTCAGTCGACCAACCAGTCTGTCAGTCCGGCCGGTTCGGTTCGACTCACCCTCACATCAATCCAGTCAAGTTGGCTGCGGTGCAGCACCTCCCGACCTGCAGTACCGTAGTGGCAGGTACCTCCGCCGGCACGTATCCACACCCCCTACCCCGGCCTGCGAGAGACGGCGCCCACCCCCAGCCAGACGGGCGGCACCCCAAGGCCACAAACGTCTCCAGTTTCCTGGCCTCACTGACTCCCTCCCATCCCGTCGCGTTGCGTCCCGTCCGCCCCTCGATTGCGCACTTACACACGCCCGTCCGGCCCTGACCTCATCATGGCCTCTTTGCCAAAGTATCCTAGCCACAAACCATGTGCTTTGCTCCCCCCAACGGCCAAAGTACCTGGCGCCCCGAGCTGCCCACGCACGACTCGATGCCGACCTGACGATTCCCCACCTCGCCTCTTTACCATTGCCCGATACGGCACCTCCCAGCTGCTGGCTCGGCCAAGTCCCATTGCCCACCCTTCTCCATCCACGAACCGTGCTGCCAGCTGCGTGCATTGCTTCTTTCTTCGGGGTATTTTCTTCTTCACTTGCAGTCTCCCTGCAGGCAAAGGCGCCCGTCTCTACGCCTCGTGGTGCAAGTATATAGAAGTGCTTCCTTTGCCCTTCAAGACTTTTGCTCCGGCTCAGACGCTTCCGCCAGACGAGCAGCACCACCCCCTTGTTGCCCTTCATCTTGTGCGTGTAAGCCGCCTCGTCGTCCCAGCCTACGCCCCGTTGCCGCATCGTCAACGGTGCTCCAACCACCGCCGGACGAAACACAATACTCTCGTCGGTCCCTTGTCTCGCCAGACCCCAATATCACATCTCGCCTGCTGGCCGCCCCTCTGACACGCCTGCCTCGAGTCAGAATCCCCAGGCAGACCCTCAACGGGCCAGGCTGATCTTCGCTTGTGTTTCTTTACTCCGCGTCACTGCGCCTCCCGTCTTTCTTCTTCAGACGAGTCCCTCACGGAAACCCCGGCGACGGCCACGACTCGCTGCCGGTACGTTTTATTGGATCGATACGCCGTGACCTGTGTTACCTTCTCGATCCCGTCTATTCCTGGCCCTGTCTCTCTGCCAGCACAGCCGCGCCCACAGAGGAACGGTACCAGCACCCGCGAGCCAAAACCGTCTTGCAGAGGCACGCTGGCAGTCTGTCAGTCTCCTTTCAGCTGGCCCTGACTCGACGCGCCAAACACGCCCCTGATACACGACGGTTCTTGCCCGACGGCAGATAGCACTGCCCCCGAGATACCTATCGCCGCCTCTGTCTGCTTGAGGACCCGGCCGCACAGTCGTCGAAGCGACCCTCTTGTCAAGATCGTCATATTCGCTGCAACGACAACTGGTCTTTGCCCTCTGCTCTAGCCGCTTCGGTAGCAGATCCTGGCTGGACCGTGCCCGAGCGCTCCCACGACTGCCGCACCCACTTCTGGTCGACAGCCAAGGTCTTCAGGGTCTGTGACCGGCCGAAAATAACAAGAATCTCTGGTGGTCTATCCACTTGACACCACCCCAGGGCTATCATTCTCCTCCTTGCCCCTGGACCCCCGACCCACCACTTTGATCCAGAGTTCCACCACCCACCCCCCCTGCCTCCCGACCCCGATCATATTATACCTTTTTCGCCGGGAAAGCCTCAGGTGGGCTCTGCCGTACACACCTCCTCCGCCCGGTACACGCCTACAAGTACATATCAAGCCCTCCGCGATAGCCTTCCACCATCTCTCCCACTTGTTGCCATACATACATAACCTCCTCCCCCTTCCTCCACCCCTCGCCCCGATCTCCTTCATCACCACTTATTATATACCCTCCCATCGCCTCTCTACTTTACCACACATCGTCTGCCGTTGCGTCTCTTCCTCCTCTCACCCACTCGTGTCTCTGCCACTGTCTCAGACACCAGGCTCTGCCTGAAAACGACCGTTTCTCGCTACCCCAGAGACCACGCCGGCGCCACCACAAGCGCAACAGCAAAAAGAAAGCTCGATCCTTTCTTGTTGCATTTGTCTGACCATTGTCGACGCCGTTCGTACTCGACTGCACCATCTCGGCCCGGATACGTCAGCAGTACGGACGACTCTTACCCGGACCATCTACGACCCTCCCCTTCAAGGGTCCTTTCAGCCCTCCGTGTTTATGACGGCGTAGCCCTCGACCATCGGACAGCAACTTCCTACAAACAAACACCTCGTTACCATCTCCTTTGACAAACAACAATCAGCACTTAGCATCTCTGGCTTGAGTACGAGCCAACACGCGCCGTAATGGAACTCCTCGAACTCGTCGAGTACGAGCCTACGACTCGTCCCTTTCAGTGCGACTGGGAAACCTGCAACAAGGCATGTCCTCAGTCCCGATGGCACAGCCGCCCAGCGCTTGCTAACCTCGCACAGAGCTTCAACCGCAAGTCAGACCTCCAAAGGCACTACAGGATACACACCAATGAGCGCCCTTACACCTGCTCTACTCCCGGCTGTGGAAAGAGCTTTATCCAGAGGAGTGCTCTGACAGTACACATCCGAACACATACCGGCGAGAAGCCTCACCAGTGCCAGCACATCGGCTGCGGAAAGAGGTTCTCTGATGTACGTGACTCTCACGGCACTCTGTTGGCCTCTGGCTCATTCGTTTGCAGTCTTCTAGTCTTGCCCGCCACCGACGTATTCACACCGGAAAGCGCCCGTACAAGTGCGCACACGATGGCTGCCTGAAGAGGTTTGCAAGCACCAACGCGCGCTCTCTCGTCAGTGACGCTGACATGCCATAGCTTCTGCAGAAAGACGACCATGGTCAAGCACCAGCGGCGGTCTCACCAGCGCGGGCTGCATCCCAACGAGTTGATGGACGACTGCACTTCAGAATCAGACGGTTGCGAGTCGCCCCCCACTCCCACACAGTCCTCTGTATCCTGGCCAGGACACGGCCCGATGGGCTCGCACCCATCCTTGGCTCAAGCCCACGCCATGCACCGAGCCGCCTCGTTCGCCGACTTTGGCCAACACATGAGCTACAACATGGCTCAACAGATGCCTCATCGGCACAGCGTCGCTGGCGAGGGACAAGAGTACCACTCGCCCGCGCCTCACGGTCAGCCGCAGGGCATCCAGATGGTACACCGCACGGCCAGCATGCCTCAGCACTACTATGTTATTGAGCAGAGCAACCCGGGAATCGCTACCATGAATACCACAAGCGTTCAGCAAGCCTACATTCCTCGGCAACACGTCGAGCGAACCAACGTTGAGATTCCCTACTCGGCAGGCAGCGTCGCCTCCTTGAGCAGCAGCCCGGGCAGCTTTTCGCCGGCCTCAGGAAACAGCCCGACTATCCCGGAAACCATGTACACGCATCAACCTTCGCAGGCACCGTCATATGCCATTCAGACTGCTTCACCTGTGGACCAGCAGCCTCCGATGGTGCAATACTCGCAGCAGATTCCGGCGAACATGCCCGCACAAGCGCCACAGCAGCAAGCCGAGGCTTGGTACCAGTACCAAGCCCCGGTAGAGGTCGCAACCATCGGCCAGCTTCCGCCTTTTGGGTCAGGGGTGTACGACCTGTACGGGGGCCCGAAGATCGAATTCGACGACCCAACGATGCAGCTTCCCAGCAGCCGCATCGAGACAATGTGAGCGACCTCGGCTGCAGATCGTCGAGGACCGCTTCCCGGCTGTACAATTCCGTGGCTTCCTGGCAGGCCGATGTACAACTATCTTTATCAAAGACTACCTAATTCCGCATTTACAACTCTTAATGTTTTGCTTCACTTCAACGTGGATATTCCACATGGACGACAAAGAACCACAGGAGGGGTGCGTTTGTCGCCGTTCGACTGCGCGATGCGCTCGCCCCGGTGCCGGGACCGGGGTGATTTGCCGCAACCCCTGCAGCAACGAGAACAAACAACATCATCGATATCATCATACCACCACGGCGTTGCGTTATGACTGGCTGCTGCGAAGCCCAATACCGATAAGTCATATTCTGGCGCAAAATAGTCTTTTTTGCTTTACGATTCCCTGGGGCGACCGGCTTGAATGTGTACACGATGTTATTTCAACGCAGAGGCGGCTTGCGGACGGCTGTGCCCTTCTATGGACAGGGACAAGTCTTAATTGCGATTGTCGCACGCGCCGCAGCCTGCGATTCCCACAGCAATTTCAACCACGGCTCTTGTTTAGCCGGGTACACCTGGTCAGCGCGCCGCAGGACCGGGTCATGCAAGGTCGCAACCCAGGCGGGCGCTGCGAACAGCCATGGGGATGCTTGCCGTTTTGTGGTCTCACGCGACGGGGACCCAAGATGGCGGACGGGACTTGTGGGATGGCGGCTGCTTGGCTGGCATCTGACGGACATGGATCGGCGGCATATGGTGGAGTTGGGGTGCGGGTTGGGTGATTTGGGCGGGTGAATTACTCGTACTGGGCAGGGCGGGCGTGTAGGGGAAGGGCTAAAGCCGAGATGACAATTAAAAGGAGAGGGGGGGCTCTCTTGGGGGGGTTTACGGCGCCCGCGAACTGGCTTGCTCATGAAAGTTCTGTACAAGTACGAGTCACAACAGGGTGTGATTGATTGCGAATGGTGTTTGTTGAGAGTGTTGGTGTAAGTCAGTGAGGTGCAGCAGTTGATGCAACGAACATGTCAGGGCCGGGCTGTTGGGCTGAAATACGAACATGAATTTATCTTAGTGCATATTTTACGCGTGTGGAGGGAATATTACTCTCGGGTGTCGACCAGCCAAAAAAATCGTCTTGTCATATGAACACCGCCAGGCCCAACTCCTAGATAGAGTGAGATGGGATCGGATCGGCGCGAGTCAGGGGTGTAGAAGGGCGTGCCAGGTTCAACGGCCACCACTGCCAACCAACATGGCCCGGGACGGCCCCCGTCCCTGGCGTCAGCAATGAGGTGCGACTCCACTGCGGAAATGTCCATCCAGTCCGCCTGCCTGTCTGTCGTGGGGGGAGGGGGAGGGATGCTGGATGGCTGGCTGGCGTCCTGTCATTGCCGACAGAGCGCATGTGAGCGGACGGCGGCCCTGGCTGGGCTGGGCCGGACGGGGAAGGGAAGGAAAGGGCAGGGAAGGGGGGCGTGTGTGGGTGGTGGTGGTGGTGGCATCTGAGCCGGAGGCGAGGGTCGGATCGGCGAACAGACAGCAAACGCCTCATCAAGTGCGCAATCTGGGCTGGGCTGGACTACGTTCGCGGCTCGGGCGGTCGTGGCCCTGCAGGGCAACCTACCTACCCACTGAGGTGCGGTGCGGTGCGGATGTGATAGGTACAACGCGGTGCGGTGCCTGCGCCAGTTACTCGGTCCCTTACCTCACCTCACATTTTGCTCACTTTCAAGGTTGCATGGAAAGAGTGTGTATGGGTGCGGCGGCAATGCAGGCAGGCAGTCCGGTATATCTGGCGTAAACACCGATGCAACTCCGAGCAGGCCAAGGCCAGGCCAGGCAAATCCAGGGTTCCATTCGGGCTGGCCCCGGCAGTTGGGAGTCGGACCAGGCTCCATGGTCCGCAGCAGCGTGGAGGGCGGGACTTGCTGGGCGGTGGTGCATCCGCCCCAGGCAGGGCCTGTCGCGAGCAGCGCTACATTAGGTTATTGCTCGAGTACGAAGTACCTGTTACCGCCGACAGACCAGGAGGAGCCCAGCAACGGGCTGAGGTGAGTCAATTGGAATGGGGGCGAGTGGTCGCGACGGTAGCACGAAGCAATATGTAATGTACTTTGGGTGCATCAAGACGGACCGTTTGGGCGGCGTTGGTTGTGGCCGCGAGCTGACATCAATAAATCTGTGGGGTCACTGGGCCGGGCTGCTGCTGGGCTGAGAGAAACGGAGAACGAGTGGCCGGACGCCCGGAGGTGGACGTCCTGCGCTGGGTTGGCTGCTGCAAGTGCTGGTCTCCGCCCCGACGCTCATCAGCTGTCCGGCTTGGGGCCTCGGCCGAGCGATTCTAGGTGCTTCGGTCAGGTGACCTGCTGCCGTGTCGGAAGCCCTTGCAGTGGGCCGCCCGCCGCCGTTTTGGAGCGCGTGCAGCCTGCTGACTAAGGCCCGAAGAAAACGAACGCATGACGATGTCGGGGCGTTGAGACACGGTTGAGTGGCAAGTCCCGTCCCGAACCCCATCACCGCACAACCTCATCATCAACGCCTGCAACCAGTTGGCGTCGCCCCGGCATCGCGTCGACACCATGCGAACGGCGAGGTAGACGCTCTCGAGACGATCCCCTCCCTTCACCTCTCTCCGACACGTTCACTGCTGCGCGCGACCTCCCGCTCCCGCCCCCGGACCCCTCGGTCGCGCCGCTGCCGACGAGGCGCCGCACCGGGCCGCACTAGGACCTCAACGTCATCGTCCGACGACCGGTGTTACCTCTATCCTCTGAACGCTTCTGCCTCGAGTTTCGACATACCGCAAATCTGGGAGCGTTCTACTGAATCGTCGGATCACCTACCGAAGCCGTGATGGCTTTTCAAGGAGCGCTGCTGCCGGTGAGTCAAGTCCCGTGAACGCACTCTCTATCTGCTCGAGGCCGGCAATGCTAACACGTCCGACCATCAGAATATAGCGGCAGCAGCTACAGACGCGTGGCCCTCGGTCGCAGGCAGCCTCGCCGCTCCCTGGAGAAGCGTTACTCTGCCATCCCGAAGCGCGGATCGGGCTGCGTCTGCGAGAGACCAGCGTGGCGTTGAGCAGCCGGCCAAGCATGCCAAGCCTCTCGTCCCCGACTTCCTTCAAGTTCCCAGCATACAATCTCAACTCCTCCCGAAAATATCCAACGCCATGGCCACCACGAGCGTCCAGAATGCCGTGGTGAACCTGACCCGCGTGGGCCTTCAGGCCGCAAACCCGATATTGCGACGACCCTTCTTTCAGCCGCAAATGTCCGCCGCACCTGCACTTGCGCGCCCGTTCATGCGCTCTGGCTTCAGCACGATGGTCACGTCACGGAACATGTCTTCTACCTCTCGTCTCGGTCTGCATATGCGAGCTACTGGCATGCAACACCGAGGATTCGGCACTTCGAACGGCATCTCACGCAACCAACTGGCAACAGTCGAGGAGTCGGCAAACAGGAATCCCGGGAATGCGAATCTGCAGAATGCGTTCTATCAGTTGCTCCTGCGGGCAAATATGCCTGGAATCCTGGTCGAACGTTATCAGTCGGGACGCTTTGCGACCAACGCTGCGACTGAGGAGGCATACAAGAAGGCTCTGGCCGCCCTCAATGCCGGTACCAACGCTACGGCAGGCTCCGTCGGTCAGACCTCGTATGCTAGAGGCCAATGGTCGGGTCAAGACCAAGGCTTTGCTGGTGCCGCAGCCGGTGGAAACAGCGCCGCCGCCAACTCCATGGGCGGTAAGGGGGAGCCCATCCATGTTGTCGTCCAGGAATCCACTCGGTCGCTCATCTTCCGCTGGGTCAAGTTCTTCGCCACTTTCGTCGTCGTCACGTATCTCTGCTTCGCGGCCGTCACCATCCTGATCGAAACACTTAGCACTTTCAGACGGGGTCCTGGGGCCAAGAACGATTCCGAGGTCAAGGCTGAGAAGCAGACAACTCGGTTCAGCGACGTCCACGGCTGCGACGAGGCAAAGGAGGAGCTCCAGGAGGTCGTCGAGTTCCTTCGCAACCCCGAAAAGTTCTCTGATCTTGGAGCCAAGCTGCCCAAGGGTGTTCTCCTCGTTGGCCCTCCTGGAACTGGCAAGACGCTTCTGGCCCGAGCCGTCGCCGGCGAGGCTGGCGTGCCCTTCTTCTATATGTCTGGAAGCGAGTTCGACGAGATCTTTGTCGGCGTCGGTGCCAAGCGTGTACGTGAGCTGTTCGCTGCCGCCAAGGCCAAGTCGCCTGCCATCATCTTCATCGACGAGCTGGATGCCATCGGCGGCAAGCGAAACCCTCGGGATCAAGCCCACGCCAAGCAGACACTCAACCAGCTGCTCACTGAGTTGGACGGTTTCGATCAGGATACCAAGATCATCATCATGGGCGCGACTAACCTCCCCAAGCTTCTCGACAAGGCGCTGACGCGCCCTGGCCGCTTCGACCGACACATCAACGTTGATCTGCCGGACGTGCGAGGTCGCATTGCAATCCTGAAACATCACGCCAAGAAGATCAAGGCTGCGCCGGACGTCGACCTGGAAGCCATCGCTGCACGCTCGCCTGGTCGCTCCGGTGCCGAGCTGGAGAACATGCTCAACCTGGCCGCCCTCCGAGCGTCTCGTGCTAGGGCCACGATGGTCTCCAAGCAGGACATGGAGTGGGCATTTGACCGCGTCACCATGGGCGCCGAGAGGAAGTCGATGGTGGTGACGGAGAAGGAGAAGGAGATGACGGCGTACCACGAAGCAGGCCACGCACTGGTGCAGCTATTCGAAAAGGACAGCTCCAGCCGCCTCTACAAGGTCACGATTCTCCCCAAGGGGCCGTCTCTGGGCCACACGGCGCACGTCCCTCAAATGGACAAGTACTCGTACACCGCTGCCGAGTACATGGCCAACATCCGTGTGCTTCTCGGTGGCAAGATGGCCGAGGAGATGCGCTACGGCGACGACAAGGTGACGTCGGGCGTGTCCAATGTGAGTTGACTTCCGCGAACAATGGTGCGCTAGCAGTGAGTGCTAACAAGCCACAGGATCTGGAGAAGGCAACCGATCTCAGCTTCATGATGGTGACGCACTTTGGCATGTCCAACGTGCTGGGCCCTGTCGAGTACGGCCGCCGTTACGAGAACCTCAGCTCCGAGACGAGGAGCGTGATCGAGGGCGAAGTCCAAAAGGCGATGAAGAAGTCGTACGAGGACGTGAGGAAGCTGCTGACGGAGAAGCGCAAGGAGTTGGACTTGCTGGCCAAGGCCCTCGTCGAGTATGAGACTCTCGACAAGGCCGAAGTCGAGTTGGTGATTCGCGGGGAGAAGCTCCCCGGACGCACCATCGTGCCCAAGGGACCGTTGGTCCTCCCGATCCCGGACGACAGCCCTCAGCCGCCGGGGCTGAACGGAGTGCCGCACCCGCACCCGCCCGAGTCGCCTGCGCCTCCGGCTCCCGCTGAGTCGTCAGGTGCGAACTGAGGGCGCACGAGCGGCGAAGCTGCGGAGAAGCCTACCTAGGTACCTAGGTACGGTCTGCCCACCGTGACCCTCTCTTGCGGGGTGCAGGCCGCGTGTGGTCCGAGTCGACGGCTCCATGTCTCAGGCCACCTCGACGAGCCGCAGTGGAGGACGGAGGCTCGTCGGGCTACAGCTTGTCAGTGCTATGCTACTTGCAGACGAACTGTCGCATTAGGTCATTTTCCCCTAGCGAAGCAGCGATGGGGACAAGCGAGTGTTTGCGGGAGGAGTGGTGGAAGTTGCTGGGCCACCATATGTGAACAGCGCTTGGTGGGTGTCTCTGGTCATCCCACGTGTATAATTGTCAGCCGTGAGATAGCTCACATCACAATGCATTATTCCTTTGAGTCACACCGAAGCATCCCAGCTGCCTCGCGGAGTTAGGACGTGAATGCCATGCATGGCGTTTTGCGTGATCGCAAGATCCAGGGCGCCTCTCTGTATTTAAGTCCGTGTGTCGTCCGAAGCCGCCTGAGCTGCTTGTTGACCCCCGTGGCTGACCCCCAATCGCGGGGCCCCCGCGGACTGGGACCCAGTTTCAGTTCTGGGCGGCCGCGCCAACAAACGCCAACCATGCGACGAGCCAGGGAGGGCCGCCACCAGCGACCACCACCACCACCGCGGACATAAGGGGGGGGTTAGCGAGCTAAAGTCCCCATTATGGTGCAATTGACGTCAAGGACCTTTCGCTCGGAGGGGTCTCGGGGAGGGCGCCCGCGTACGCGTGCGGGCGGGAGGCTGTCCGCGATTTATAAGAGGGAGGGGGGACCGGTTAGCCTGCGTGCGCTCGTGAAGCCGCTGCTCTCGATTCGATTCACGTTTTTGTCAACGAGATTCACGATTCTCTGCGCCTTGCCTCGCTCTGCTGCCCTTGCTGGAGTACATTTCTTTGAGGAGAGAGCTTGAGCAGTTGACCTTGCGGACGTGTTTTGTGGCCCATTGGGTTCTTGTTTCGCAACAAAGATGACCAAGATTCTTGTGACGGGTACGTCGCGTCTACAGGTTCCCGCACCCTTTGCGAGGAGAGGAAAGGAAAGGAAAGATGTGCGAGTGCTGACTTGGAACTTGCTGTACGACGACAGGTGGCTCGGGCTTCATCGCCGGTATGCCCAATTCCCCCCCTTCCCTCCCTCTTCGCCAGAGAAACCCCCACAAGCGGGCGTCCTTTCCCACGACGGATGGCTAACGCAGACGCGGAACAACAACAACAGCGCACCTCGTGGACCAGCTCCTCGCGGCGGGCCACACGGTGGTGACGACGGTGCGCTCCGAGGACAAGGCCGCGCGGCTGCGCGACGCGCACGCCGACAAGGGCGAGAGGCTGAGCGTCGCCGTGGTGGGCGACATTGCCGTCGAGGGCGCCTTCGACAAGGTGGTGGAGGGCACGCCGGGGCTCGAGGTGGTGATGCACACGGCGAGCCCGTTTCACTTCAAGTGGAGTAAGTTCTGCCTTCCCTTCCTGTTCCCCCGTTCTTTGTCATGGTCTTGCTCCCCCACGAGGTGAGAACGTCCAAGTAGCTGGATGTTGGTTTGCGGCGGGCGGGAGGCCAGACGGATAGGGGAACTCTGTTTTGCTGACCAGAGGCGGTGTTTGATGTGTGATGTATAGCCGACGCGCAGACGGAGCTCATCGACCCAGCCCTCGTCGGCACCACGTCCATCCTCCGCGCCGTGCACCGCTCCGCCCCCTCGGTGCGCCGCGTCGTCGTCACCTCGTCCTTCGCCGCCGTCCTCACCGAGACGCTCCTCGACGACCCGGCCACCACCTTTTCCGAGGCGTCGTGGAACCCCTCCACGCTCGCCGACGTGCACTCCTCCCCCGCCACCGCCTACCGCGTCTCCAAGACGCTCGCCGAGCGCGCCGCCTGGGACTTTGTCGCCCGCGAGAAGCCCGCCTTCGACCTCGCCACCGTCTGCCCCCCCATGGTCTACGGCCCCCTCGCCCCCGGCGTCGGCGTCGCGTCCCTCGACGCCGTCAACACCTCCAATGAGCGCTTCGTCGCCATGCTGCGCGGCAAGTGGGCGTCCGAGATCCCCGCCACGGGGCCCGTGTCCATCTGGGTTGATGTGCGGGATGTGGCGCGCGCGCATGTCCTCGCCATGGAGAAGCCGGATGCTGGCGGCCGACGCCTGTACACGGTGGGCGGGCGCTTCTCCAACCGCCGCCTCGTCGAGATTGTGCGCGAGCGCTTCCCCGAGTACAAGGACCGGCTCCCCGGGCCCGACGTCCCTGGTGGCGAGGCGCCCCCCGCGGACAAGAACTTCAAGTACAACAACGACGAGACGGTGCGTGTCCTGGGCATCAAGTGGACGAGCCTCGAGGACAGCGTCGAGGGCGTTGTGCAGTCTCTCAAGAAGTACGGGTTGTAAAGGAAAGCAAAAAAAGGGGGCAAGGGTCCCGCAGGCTAGATGATGACCAAGTGTCGTTCAATTAAAGAATCAAGCCAGAATCGCTGCTTACGCCCACTATTATGCGTGACCGTCATCATCTATCGACACCCCCAATACCCCTCATTACTCACTTATACGAGCCACCTAGACGCTCGAGCTCCCCCTCCTCCATGACGGGGCTGTTCAACTCCCGTGCTCGCGTCGACGGGGCGACAGAGGATGGGGCCAGGCCGGTGCTCCCCGGTCCGCTCCGTCCGCTCCACGTCCCCCAACTGCGATGCGCCTCATTTCCTGGCTCCTCCGTCAGCTCTAGCAGCAGCTCGCGAGATCCTCCAGGCATCTGCGAATATGACCCGATGGCAACTCCGATTCCGTCCCGCTGGCGCCTCATCGATGGACTCACCGGCGGACTTCGCTCCGTCGGTGTCGTGGGCAATGCCCTTTTTGGCGGCGGACCAGGACTCACGACACCGAATAGGTCCAACGATGTCCGTTGTCGAGGCATCCGAGGCGTACGAGGTGGGGATGCAACGCTGCCATCCCGTGACGAGGCTCTCCCCGCCCTCGCAGTTCCTTTAGGTGTAGTCACTGTTGGTGATCTGGTGCCAGTTTTTAAGGGACTTGGCCGGCCCTTGGGTTTTCTCTCCCCACCCGGCGCAGGCATTGCCTCATCGCCGGCGGCGACGCCTTGTGGAAATAGGTCCATATCGGTGAGTGGCCAGTTGCCTCCCGCTGTAAGGAATCTGCGGTCTCGCAGCCGCGCGGGAGGTCTCAGGGGAGATTCGCTTGGATTTGGTAACTTGGGTGTTGGGGACAGCAGTGGCATCGGGGACCTGTGTGTCCCAATCCGACTCTGGTCTTCCTTGCTGCTGCTACTGTCGCCATGAAGTCGGGCGCGACGAGCCTGCCGCCTGAACCGCAGATACCAGACGAGGGCGAGGGCCGCGATGACGAAGAGAACCACGGCGGCCGATAGAGCAATGGTGATCTTGGCACCGGTGGACAGACCGCGGTCACGTCTGACCTGGCTCGCGGAGATTATGATATCTGGTGAGCGCAAACTGGCGGCGAGCGATGGATCCCTGATAGGAACGCCTGTTATGGCCGAGGATGCAGACGAGGCAGTGGAGATGCTGCCACTTGCAGGCTGCAGCCCGGCCATACCAGGTGAATTCTTGCCCTTGTCGTGTCCCAGTGAACGTTTGAGCAGGCGCTGGGTATATGGACCTTGCGACTTGGAGAGCGTTGGGAGCAATCGGCGGCCGCATGGATGCGGACCCTTCTCATTTGCGGGCGTTGATTCACTGCTGGATATGGCAGTCGGCGGTCCAGGATCTACGAGGGAATAATGTCCAAGCCTGCATAAACGCTTAGAAGATATCGTAGGAATGACGTGCGAGGAGCAGGGATACCGTACTTTGAGCAAGTGTTGATGAGCCAGTTGACATTGGCTAGAGACGTGTCGGCATGAAGCGTCAGCTGCCCCGAACCCAGCGTCATGGGCCTGATCCCCCCGGAGCGCACCCACGATCTTGGCCGCGGCCGGCACAGTTTTGAACACCACAGAATTGGAAATCGCAGCGATATGCGGCGCGGAACGCTTCACTGGCGTTGGCAGTGTCTGAAGAAAGCGCCTGGCACGACTCTTGAAGCGTCTCGTTGCGCGACCAGACGGCCAGAAGGAGGCGGCGCCGACACGCCGCAATACGCGGATTTCTGTCTGCAACGCCGACAGTCAGGTTGCCCCGGCGGCTTGGGGCACACTTCACGTCAGGTATAGCGGCGCTGCGCGACATGGCCACGGTAGTGGCAAGTTCCGAGGCTGGGCAGGAGTCGAGATGGAGGGTCAAACCTGGGGAGCCTCAGAGTTGGCCCCCGGAGACCCATTTAGCCAACTCTGCGACAAGGCGTCAAAATAAAAGGGCAACGGCCAGACGAGGGTCGCTGCGAAGGAGGAGCAGGCTTCTGCTTCTTTGTCGAAACGAGAGCCCGGGCACAAGGTGACAGCTACGGCATGGCATGGCATGTCTTGATGCCTTGACGGACGGCGCCAGGACATGGGCACCCGTCCGGTCGGGCGCCACATACGACAGCGACGCACGGGTCCGCGACGGTCACGGACAAGGTCGAGAACTCGAGCGTGACGAGGCTGCGGTGCCATGAACCGTTCGGGCCTGGTCGGGAGAGTCGCGGGTTACACGGCTTGCTGGGCTCCCGAGGGGGCACATTTGTACTTTGGTAGGGAGTCGGTCTCATGTCATATCGAGCGACGATGGCATTTCAAGTGGTCCCACCCTCCCGTCCGGGGCCGTGCCAGGTGGCGCCAGATGCCGCTGACAGGACGGGTCCCCGGCATCGAAGCCATGTGGAATCTGCAGCGCCCGCCCCCGGCAGGGGGTCCGCCTCCAGAGGCTGCCGTGGTTCGTCGGCACCTCAGCGGAGGCGGCGGCGGCGGCGGCGGACGACTTCTGTAGCTCACGTCACAGGGGAGCACTGCCTTAATTATTAGCATTTCCCGTGCCCCCTGCCTTGTCCCCTGGGCAGCGACGCTGCGGCTCCGGCTGCCACGTCAGGCGGGTGGCAGTGTGGCACCTCGACGGCGATCTGGAGAACGGCGTTGGGCAATGGCATGCCCTGGCAAGGGGTGCGGCGACATCGGCAAGGTGCCCCATTTGCCGCCCGGGTGGGTGACGAGCGTCGTCCGATCAGCGCGCGAGGCCGGTGATGTCGGGATGGCGGATGGCGGCCCAAGGGCGCAACGGGCACAGTGTATCGTACAGGCGCTGAGCGGAGCAGAGCCAATTGACAATGGCAGGTAGTTGGCGAGCAAGGGTAGGTTGGCAAGGTAGGGTACGAGGGAGGAAAGAAAGTGATGACACTCAGATGCGGTGTGACGGGAGCCAGAAGCCCTCCAGGGCGGGAGTGCAGAGAGTGAGTGGGCGAGCAGTATCCACGGAGGATGGACTCGGGCATTCCGGGTTCTGGGGCCCTGCCCTGCCCGTGGGACCTGGGGTCACTGAGAACGCTCTGCCTCGTATTCGACATTTATTTCGCCTGGAAGTTACCTACCTTAGTACTGTGCTGTACATCTTACAAAGTACCTAGCTTGTGTGGCAGGACCAGCTGCCGATTGCGCTTGCCTTCTACACAGACGGGTTTATGTGTGGAAGTCGCGCGTCGTAACTCGAGGCAGGTACGAAGTACAGCATAGACAGGCGTAGGTGTTATGTACTTCCTTCAGACTTCACTACCCGCGGCATCGGTAGGACCTCGTAAACCACTTCATGAAGCGAGCATGAGGAATGCAGCCTACCAGGCGACTTGCCGGCGGGTGTTTGCTGCCTTCCGTCTCCAGCCTCGGCGGCAAAGACGACGAACGAATTGCCCAATCGTCCCTCCTCGGACAGACTCGATCGGCCGCTCGTACAAAGCACTCGGCCCGGCCCTCAACACAGCTCTCCACCGACGTCGTTATCGGCACCTCTCCCAGCCCTGAGGAGGCGTGGCATGGCATGGGCCTCGCCCCAGACCGAAGCACCAGCACGCCGTGCAGGGCCTTCGTGCTCAATTTTCCAGCGCCACGTGCGCCCATCACCGTCGACCTCAGGGCGGTCATACGTCGACTGCGCTCGGGAGCGAGGCCCACCAAGACGGACATCCGAGGTGCCGTTGCGCTTCCGCCCACTCATTGGCCCAGGCGGCTGACAATGGCACGAGCGAGTTGTCTCAGCGGACCGTGAAGGGCATGGGCGCCGTCCGACCTCGCGGGGACAGCGAGACATTTGCGACCCGAGTGGGAGGCCTTGTCAGACCAGACGCAACGGCCTGTAGATACCTCTACATCATTCGTACCTCGTCATCTTGTCCAGTCCTATGCCCCGATTGTCGTCCGCGGCGCCGTCGTCGACGGACCACTCGATCGATGCCCGGCGGTGTGACCAGGCGGCGAGCCTCAACAAAGGCCCGACACGAGCGCCGCGACCGAGATGCAGCGTCCCGTCGTGCATGCGCCGCCGCCGGGTTGGAACGTCGAGGGTCCCGTTGGCGCCAGGCAGCCCGCCTCTGGCCCTCGACTCAGCAGCGAAGGATCCAAGCGAGCCAGCAATACGTGCACACCGCGCGATTGCCCAGGCTGGACAGCCTGCCGCGGGCCCTGCCCCCAATCGCACCACACGGATTTGACTTTTGTCGAGGACGACCGGCTCGGGCGGGTAAATGGGGGTCTCTACTACTCTAGTAGTGAAGGGTCCCGTCCTCGCTATGTCACAAGGCCCTCTGCTCTGGTGGCGTTAAGCAAAAAGGGCCCAACAGGTTCGCAATGGTGGACATTGGAAAGGCGTCCACGGGCTGAATCCTGACCTGCCATACTACGAGCTAGGGACGCTGCTGCTCCAACAGCTCTTACAGCTTCGACAAGCTTTCTCCGGGCGAGCCGCGCCAACGCTCAGCCGCGAACCTTGGGCCCTACGGCGGCGTCTGTCCGTTCTGACCATTGGCTCCGTGCCGTTTCTCATGAACTGCTATGACAGTCGGTTTCGGTCTGGACCACAGGAGCACAGGTGTTGGCTTGATTGCTCCCCTGCCTCATGGGGCAGGAACAGCTGATGCGGCGTGCAGCGGTTACGACATTGTTACATCATTGCACGAGGAGTTGCCTGCTCGCTCAAGATGAATATATGAAAGCGCCCTGGGCGCGATGCTCTCAGTCCCGATGGTGTGCGCGCGACACAGAGTAAAGCACGCACCGTGATACCCAACAGACAGACATCCAGTTGAACGTTTAGTCGACAAACCAGACAGAAAAAAAGAGACAGAAATGGCTCACGGAACTTTGCGAGCGCTGGCAGCGTTCTGCCACTTCATGGTTTTCGCGTCGGCGGTGATTGTTACGGGCCTGGTGTCCGCCTTTCTCGACAGGTGGGCCTTCCGGGGCTACCGCGTCGTCTACCAGGAGGTCATCGTACGTGCTACTGTCCCTGGCTGGCATGGCTTGATGAGCTTACCGTGAAACGTTGGCAGGCCGTCATCACCTTGGTGATATACATGTTTGCGATGTTCGTGCCGATCATGAAGACGTACCGGGGCTACTTTGCACCCGTCAACTTCATCTTTTCGTACCTGTGGCTGGCGTCCTTCATCTTCTCGTCGCAGGACTGGAGTGGTCGGCTGTGTTCTCAGACGCCGCTGGGTACAGGCAGATGCGCGCAGAAGAGGACGGTGGAGGCCTTCAACTTTATTGCGTTGTGAGTGTGGCTCAGGTCGTGCGGCTCGGCGATGCCTTGCTAACGCCATGGGCACAGCTTCTTCCTGCTCATCAATGTGATCATCGAAGTGGTTCTCTTCTCCGAGTCTCGCGACGACTCGTATATCACACCCCCTCCGGTGTCCAAGGAGCGCCCTGGGACCGGAGGCACAGATGCGAGCGCGACGCCGGCCGTGCAGAATCCAGCTTAAGGGAGTCTGTGAGCCAGACCGGCTGAGGAGGAGGGATCGACACGGGGCAAAATGAAAAACCGGAGTGTGCCTGGTCTGGTTGATTGTTGTGCTGCTTTTCCCTGCGGATGGTGGTTGGCCGTGCGGAATCCACGAAAGGGTGGTGTTGTAATATCTAATGGTGAGCTGGTCCGGTATGGCTTACACGCGCGCGGGTCGAGGATGTAGGCAATGTTAGTGCAGCAAATCAAGGCCACGACAACCATGTGTGCAAAAGCCGGTGAGGAGATGCATGCGTGCATATGCACGATTTGGCGGCAGAGTTCCCATTCGTCTGGCGGGAGAGGCCGGCGGTCCCGTACAAGGTGACGTGAGCAGCGAGCCGGTGGTGGCATGGCGGCATGCCTCATGTGTGCGTACCTTGGCTCGTATGCGGGTGCAGGTACTGGCCTCTGAATGTTTCCTCTGTGAAGAGTACTACATACTTATAGTGCAGTACCAGAGTCAGGATGTACTAATTCCTCATTCATCGCGTCGGGCGGTGATTCGTCACCTAGCTTCCATTCCTCGGCCTCGATGGGCTCTCACTGCTCAGGGCACTCGAGGTGCTGACTGCTGAGATCACTTTGACAGCGTTTATAGCTGGCCGCCGGCCGAGTGCCCGCCCCCTCCCCGCCGCGGAGCCGAACCAACCTCCACTGGAGCTGGAGGCCCCCGGCCACTGAAGGTCCCCACTCTTCAAGGCCCCAGCTCCCCCCCCGTAGGTCTCTTCCATCCAATGCCTGGGCGCGCTGGCGGGCCTCGAACCTCGGCTCCGGATCTCAATTCCGGGGTAAATTGACGACCTACCGAGTCCCGAACCTTTGACGGACGAAGGCCCTCATCATCATCAACACCAACAGACGACGGCGACGGCCCCCCGTATACATTTACTCTCTAAACCCCCTCGTTCGTGTCTGTCTGTCTGTCTGTCTGTACGTCGTATCTGCAAGCAAGCGTGCGCCGCCCTCCTCGGTAGCCGTCCACCTCGTGCAACTGCACTGCACCGAGTAACAGCGGCAGCAGCGTCATCGTCGGGCGCCCACCTCGTCGTCAGCAGTCGCCAACAGTCGTCACCACAGCGAACCTCCGTCATGGCCGACCAGCAAGCCGGGCGCCGCATCCAGGCCATCGGCCAGCAGCTCCAGCCGCCGCCCTCGGGCCTGCCGCCCATCCGAAGAGTCGCCGCCGGTTCCAGCGCGCCGCGCGCCCAGGGCAAGGTCGTCATCATCACGGGTAAAGATGCCACCCCCCCCTTTTCTCACATCCCATGCGCAACACGCGTCTTCTTTGCGACTCGTCTTCTCCATGAAATACTGACTGACCTCACCCACAAAAAGGCGCCAACTCGCCCCTGGGCATCGGGCGCGCCTCGGCCCACCAGTTCGCTGAGAGCGGCGCCAGGGCGCTGTACCTGTGTGACTACGACGGCACGCACCTCGAGTCTCACGCGCGCGACATCACGGCCGCGTTTCCGGGCGTCGAGGTCCATGCGCGCCGCTTCGATGCCGCTGACGAGGCCGCGGTCAAGGCCGTCGTTGACGACGCCGTGAGCCGCTATGGCCGCCTCGATGTCTTCTTCGCCAACGCGGGCATCACGGGGCCCAACGTCATCTTCACCGATGTCAGCGCCGACGACTTCATGTCTGTGCTCAAGACCAACACGCTGAGGTAAGGCTCTGTTCAAACCCTCGCACTCGCACATGCAGAGACAACATCGTTACTGTATTGCCGCGTGAGACTGACCGAGTCTCCTCCAGCGTCTTCCTCGCGGCCAAGTACGCCGCCCCTGCCATGGGCAAGACGTCGGCGGACAAGCCCACGCCGGGCGGCAGCATCATCGGCACGGCGTCGGTAGCGGGCATCCGGTCCAACGCCGGGTCCACGCCGTACTCGGCCTCCAAGGCAGCCGTCGTGTCCCTGGCGCAGACCCTGGCGTACCAGCTGGCCGGCACGGGCGTGCGCGTCAACGCCGTGTGCCCGGGCCTCATCGAGACGGGCATGACGGCGCCCGTCTACCAGGCCGCGCGTGCCCGCGGCAGCGAGAAGAAGATTGGCCAGCTCAACCCGACCAAGCGCGGCGGCCACGCCGATGAGATTGCCCGCGTCGCGCTCTTCCTCGGCAGCGACGAGAGCAGCTACGTCAACGGCCAGGCCTGGGCCGTCGACGGCGGCCTGAGTGCGGGTCACCCTTATGTGCCCGGCCGTCTGGGTTAAGATTCCATTCCAGCCAGGCAGGTTGACCAGACATGACCTGACCTGACCTGCTCATGACGACTATGGCGAAGGGCGGGTGGTGCCGAGCATATGCGTTGCGAATGGGCTTGGATATGGACAAACACTGGATCGAGAAGAGAGTAAGGGTTCCGCGCCTCATGTAGCATTCATGCATACATACCTAGCCATTGTAGATAGTGAGCGAGCACCGACACTACCCGCCCCCGTGTCCATCGCGCCACCACATCCCGCTGATGCTACGTCACCTACCCGTCGACCTACCTCGGGCGATATGAAGCAGACTTGACCATTGTAAGCGAGGCCGGGCCCCAGGTCTGTCTGGTCAACCTGCCTGCCTGTCTGTCAAGCGAACCTTGAGCGTAGCATCCGTGGGGGGAATCAAAGAGGGCGCGCCATACATCTCGTCCGCAATTCCGCATGTCTGGTCAACTACCCCAGTTCCCAGCTGCGCGACCCCTGAGCGGCACCAAGCAAGCAAATGCCCGAACGGCCTTTTCTCTTCCTTGCATGTTGCGCCCCCCCCCGGCGGTATCATCGAGCCAATAGCCATTGCGTTGTTGCGCATTATCAAGCATAATGCTTGCCCGCCCACCCACAACCACAAACTCCCCGACCGCAACCCCCGGTCGGCCCATCGGGCATCCCACCGCGGAGTCGCATCCTGAGAGCCTCTCTCCTGCCACCTCATCGACCGGCGCGTAGTATCTCTCTCTCTCCGCCGGAGCGCATTGGTTCGCTTGGCCTTTTCTTGGCTCGCCACATACGACGCCTATTTCAACCACTACCGGGCTTCTTTGCGTCTTCCCCTGTCTGCCGCCCGCCTGCCCGCCCCTCCCCGTCCCCGCCTCCGCACGGCCCTGCCGCCATCACGAACCACCAGGGAATCCCCAGTCTGCCTGCTTGCCTGTCTTCCCTCTCTCTCCATGCCAAGGCCGCGCGGGCAACAGCCCACCTGCTCCTTTGGGTCCTCGCCTGGTTTCACGATGGCAGGTTTTGTTTCCACTTCCCTTTCCTCCTCGTCCGTGATGGGCGGTGATGTGTTGTCCGGAGAGTGGGAACTTTTGGCGGCCAAAGCGTTCAGCGGGAAGGCCCGGGACGTGGACCTGTTTGGTTTCTTGTTGTAAACTCGGAATGAGGCGGACGGCGGGGGCTGCTGTCAACCGGTATTTTGACATATGCAGGCTCATCTCGTAGTAGTCAGATCTTTCCCCCTGACAATGGTATCGAGAAGAGCCGCGTTCGGGGTTTTAGATGCCGAGGCCACGATATATAACAGGGTTTGTTTAAAGAAAGGATAGAGGAAGAAACCCCTACTGGGAGAGAAGCGTCAGGGTCCAGAGAGAGAAAGACAGAGACAGAGACGGCAGAGCAACACACAAGGGTCGCCCCAGCGTCGCCTTTCTCAGCCCACATCCTCCGCCGATCAAAGCCACCATTCATCGAGCGAGCTCGCACGCAATCGGGCAACTCATGCGCCGCACCAAAGGCGCCCAACCGTGGATACTCACTCGCCCGCGCCAGAGAAAGCAGCGAAGCAGACGGCGGCCTTTTTAGATCGCGGCTCTCCCACAGGCCACAGGCCCCTTCCTCCCACTCGGATGTTGCAGTCGACCACGGTTTGCAACTCGCGGCTGCTACTTTGAGAAAGAAGGGAAACGCGCGCGCGCCCCCTCCCGCCAGTGCACGACAGGTCTTCGTCCTTCGCGGGAGAAAGACAGCGAGCGGGGGGTAGGGACAGTGAGGAAAACAGGGAATATGGCTGTCACAGAGGGGGCGAGGAGGACGCCCGACCACGGGATGTGGGAGGGCGGGTGTTGCACAAGTATAAAAGAGTCCGTCTACTTCCCCCCGTCCAACTTGCCGAAGAAAGATATAGATATACTCTTAGACACAGACAGCCCCAGGCAAAGACGGCCAAGGCTGTGACAGAGACCAAATAAAAAAAAGCAACATGCCCCTCGCCACGACCCTCGTGGCCCTGCTCGCCTGCGTGGCCGGCGTGCTCGGCCACCCCAGCTCCGAGGAGGACAAGAAGGCCTACCTCGAGACCCGGAGCCGTGTCATCGCCCACACGAGGCGTTCGCTTGAGCGCTGCGCCGACTCGCCCGAGGCGCGCGCCCTGGAGGAGCGCGCCGTGGCCCGCCGCATGGCCAAGGCGGAGGAGCTGCGCGCAAAGTATGGCCTCAACAAGGGTGAGCCTCTCCCTTTCTTTCTTTCTTTCTTCTACCTGGCTATGTCAGAGAGACAAAAGCGGACGGAGCAGACCACAGAGGGCGGCGGGGGTGATATGACTTGATGTGATGATCTAACGAGTTGTCCGTCTATAGACAAGCGGGATAGGCAGTGGTTCCAGCACTACAACGGGCTCTCGCACGACATGTCGTACAAGGGCTACAACCTCAACACGCCCGCCAAGACGCTCTTCTCGTCCAACACGACGTGCGCCCTGGTGCCCGAGACCATCATCGGCCCCTACTACGTCGAGGGCGAGCTCATCCGCTCCGACATCACCGACGGCCAGAAGGGCGTGCGCGCCCACGTCGACTACCAGTTCATCAACATCCGCACCTGCAAGCCCATGCCCGACCTGCTCATCGACATCTGGCACTGCAACGCCCTGGGCGTCTACTCGGGCGTCTCGGCCCCCGGCCAGGGCGGCCTCGACACCACCTATGGTCGCGGCGTGCAAAAGACCGACGCCGACGGTGTCGTGCAGTTCGACACCATCTTCCCGGGCCACTACGAAGGCCGCGCCACCCACATCCACGTCATGTCCACTGACCATGCCCGCGTCTTGCCCAATGGCACTTTTGAGGGCGGCACCGTCCGCCACATCGGCCAGACCTACTTCGACGAGTCCGTCATCAAGGCTGTCGAGGCCACCGAGCCGTACCGTCGCAACCCGGCGCGCCGCACCACCAACCTCCAAGACTTCTTCGCCGGCGACCAGGCAACGCCTCAGTATGACCCCTTTGTCAAGCACGTCTACCTGGGCAAGAAGCCCCAAGACGGGCTGCTGCTTTTCCTCTCCATCGGCCTCGATCCGGATGCCGATTACAACGAGTGCCGCACGCCCGCAGCCCACTGGCACCCCGGCGGCGGTGAGGACTTGCCCGACCCTCAGTTTTGCAATATGTGACGCGTTTTCCCGGCTGTACCTTCGTCTTGAGCTCTGTAAATAGCGTGCTGGGGCTGGTCTGCTAGGGCTGGTTCTGGAGGCAGTGTAACGCGAGGACTCAATAGTCGAGATCAGCTTAGGTCTCGAGAGCCAAAATTATTGAATGAGCCCGTCGCACACGCAGTCGTACACCGTTCGTGTTGGCGTCGTTCCTCAGGAATCCACCTCCATGGCGCCGCCGGCTGCCATGGCTTGTCCAATCCTCGCCAGCATCTGATCCTTCCACGCGGCGTAGTCAGACATCCGTGCGTCGCTCAAGAAGTCGTATTTTTCTTGCAGCATCGTGTCCGCGCGTCGAGCAGGCAGCGGAGCCCCAGAATCGTCGTCATCACCCTCGTCTTCCATGCCGTCGTCGGCCTCTCGTGTCGTATTGACCACGTCCGTGATGCCCTTGTACCAGTCGCCGGCGAGCCAATCCGTCTCGTTGATGTGCGCCACCGCTGCGTCAAATTCTCTCGACTTGATGGCTTTCCAGCCGCCCCATGCCTCGCTCTCGTTGATGTCCTTGATCGCGACGTCGGTTCGTGCCTGACCTAGAAGAGCAAGAATCTCTTTCCGTAGAGGGACGTAGCCTTCGCGGTCAATGGCCTCCCCAGAAGTCACGGCTCGAACACGCATAATGACGAAGAAGTAAATCGTGGCGACCAAGTCCGCGACGTGCTTGCTCACCCACGCATCGACTGTTCTCCGTCCAGCAGGCGCGACGATAGACTCGACGCCCGCCAATACAGTCGGGGCCAGTCTTCGGTTCCCCATCTCGTTACACATGTAACGAACAGTAGGGCGGATCCATGGGTGCAGGCCCTCGTTGGAGGCGAGGGCGTCTTTATAGGCAGTCGACTTGGAGGGGGTTGTTTCCTGGCCGGCTTGTGACGGCCGAAACTGCGCCAAGCTGGACTCCTTGCTGGGCGTGCCTCTTGACGGCAGCTGGCGGGAGTTGGATGCGGGCGAGGCGCCCAAGTCGCGCTTCTTTGAGCTGGGAGTGCGTGTGCGCGTCGACCGCGGCGTGCTGGAAGTGTTGGGCAAGATGTTGTCTAGGTGCGTGTAGAGCCGCTTGTAGATGCGCGGCGGGATAGGCGGCCGGGGCTCGATCGGAGGGAGGTCCAGGGTAATTTTCAGCCTATACGCAGTCCCCAGTTACATACCCATGGCCACTCGAGAACTCGATCACAGAGGGCTTACCTGTCGCAGGCAATGTTGGCGCAGGCATAGTGCCGAGCCACCTCTTCTTCGGCTTTGAGGGTGCTGGCTCTGTTGCGGGATTGCGCGAGCAGAGACCCGGCGAGCTCGACGAGCGACGGGGGGAGCTCTGAGCCGTGTGCCGGCATCAGCGAGAGCAGCGCCAGCTCAAGCTGTTTGCTCATCCTGGAGGAGGTGCTGACGCGAGACGAGTGCGACGATTGTTGGAGAGGGACGTAAGGTCGACGGCAGAGGTTCACAGACGCGGCGCGGCGTGGCAGCTAGAGTGGAAGGTCGACGCGTTAGGTGGTCATTTTTAGGGACCAGACAGCGGCCGGTTCCGCGCCCCACAGCACTGCCAACCCTTTCTGTTTCTGTAGGAGCTCAGCACCACCATAGTTACTGGCCCTGCCACAAGCCACCCGCGATGTTCCCCGCGACGGTGGTAGGGTTCTTGTCCCAATTTGGTAACGGCATCAAAAGCTGATTGTGATCCATTAGTTTCCTACAATTCTACACGCCCTCTTTCGGGAGACCTGAGGTGTTGTCCGCCGCCTTCCGTCGAGTTGATCTGGGGGAGACCGCGACGGGACCTGTAACACGCAACAGAACCGATTTCGAGTGAATTGGGGACGTCACGGCGGCCGACAATGCGCATGCAAGGAATGCTTTCAACGTTTGAAAGAGGCGTGCCGGTCCAGGCACGTAGGAGAGCATGTGACAACGCGAGACGTTTGCTTGCTCGCATCTCTCCTCAATGGCCCGGCAGCTCGCTACGGGGACGTGTGTTGTCCCCTTCCAGCTCCACAATGGGGTGGCTTGTGGCAGCATCAAGCTCAAGTCTGGCTGAATCTTCCAGTTCTGGTCTTGCTTGCTCTGCCGAGTCCAGCTCCGGCTTGGCATAGCCGGCGTCGTTGCCGCTCTCTTCAATGTGTGGCGTCTTGGCCTCTGCCTGTTTAGCTCGGCGTCTTCTATATGCCCACATCGAGAAAAGGAGCAAGCCCCCCACGAATGCACAAACTCCAATCACTATGCCCGCAATCCCGCCTGCCCTGAGCGTCGCTGTCGTTGAGCCTTGGATGCCACCACCGGCCCCTCCACTGTAGGTGCCGTTCGTGGGGACGCTGGACTGCGACGACGAGGTGGGTGCCAGGCTTCGGTCTTGCGGCCGGTGATTGATCTGCACTGTAGGCGCAATGACTTGAATGCCTGCGAACCAGACGCGAGTGCTCGAGTCGCTGTTGAGGCTGCGCTGCTGGGTATAGTTCACGGTAATGTACTCGCCGATATCAGACCGGGTGATTTCTTGGAAGAAGGAAGAGGGCACGCAAGACTTGTACGACACGGGATTGGTGACGACGTTGCTGGTGCAGATGCCACTCGCGCCTCCGGCATCCACGATGGGAAAGTACGCGTAGTTGCTGCCACTCGGAGGATCTGCTTAGTGTCTGTCAAACGTTACTGAGAAATGAATTCGCACCTTGGGCAGCATGCAACCGCGGTCTCGTCCGGGAGCAGGGCATCCACGCGCATCGCATTCTTAAACCCGTACTCGTCGCCCTTGTCGCCCGCCGTCACAGAGGCCACTGGCTGCCACCCCGACGGACAAAAGAGCCCTGGGGAATAGAACGCGCCATAGACTGTCTCAAATGTAGAACCAGTAGGAAGGCACGGCGGCGCCGATGTCGTCTGCGAGTTGCACACGACAATGGAGTAGAAGGCCACGCATTGCGCAGACAACGTGCCGCTGGTGATCCGACCGGGCCCACTGTCTGTCCAATGGCTGCATTCCGGAGCAGGCGTGAATGTTGTCGTGAGCGGTGCGATGACCTGGCGCGGCCTGACGGTCCTGCTCCAGCTTGTCGTGCGCGACGCAGCTGTGGATGCTTGCGTCGACGGCGTGGACGATGTTACTGACGCCATTGCAGTCGCTGGGAAGGGATCTCGGTCTGATAAGAGGAGCGGAAGACTGGGAGATGCGAAGTGACTGAAGTAAACAAATCCAGCGGCTGTCCATCAACAAGGGGCGCGTACCGCCTCATCCCCGATCTACGTCATCGGGCGCAGATGGCCAGGATGTAGGTGAAGGCGGGAGGGAATCTGGCCAACTGATACGGGCCATCGTCTCGTAACATAAAGCATAGTTGCATGTGGACTTCGGTCATTTCTATTTGAGGCAGTTGGCAGCTGTCAGATGCCAGGTCACTCCGCCGATTGAGCTTGGCGCAATGACGTCGTGACGCTTGCTGTGCAGAGGCTAAGGCAGTGTCGAGCAAGGTCCCGTCAGCTGCGTTGGGCCAAAAGCGCTTCTGGCCCTGGCCCCCCCGGGACCGTTCGTGCTCTCATCCTCACTACTAGACGGGGAATGGTGGGGTGGCAGGGGAGGGAGGGGAAGGCAGGCTGCTGTCGGAGCACGGCGAGACAGACATGAGAGCGCCCGACCAAAGCTTGGTTGCCGTCGATCAGTCCCAGGTTCCTCTTGCAGATTGGAGGCCGGGAAACTGGTTCGTCTCACGGCATGCGTTAGCGTACGTTCCCGCCCCCGGAGCCCATCGTGAGAACCATCGATCGCAGTCGCGGACACGCGAGAGAAGGGCAGAGAACCGCCTGTTCATTCTGCTATGTTTATAGTTACAGGCTGACTCGGTTCACTGTTTGGGTATCGTTCATGATTTATGGTTCGTTAACGTTGATGGTTTATAGATCCAAGTATCACCGTCAGACGCCAACTTTGGCGGTTCGGGTCTGCTTCAGTGCTTAAGGGCGTACTCTGTATGCGAAGGGGAGAGTCCTGTACTTGGCCCCCTCAACACCTATTCCTACCATCATGCATCTTTGCCGAGAGAGCCGCTTGCGGGGCTCTCGGTTCTATGAGAAGTTCTCTTTGTCGAGACAAAACAGAACATATCTACGTTTTTTGTCAATCTACATGATAGAAAGTCGGCATAATCGATATTGGGGCCACGTGCCCGCGACGGGTCAGCCAAAGTAACTTACACAATGGCCCAGCTAGAACTCGTAGTGGGCCATGCTCCTCCTCGGCTTATACTGAAGACGATTCCGGTCGCCATTCGGCCGGTACTTGGCTTCCAGCTCGCTCTCCACATCCGCGGCCGTCTTCCCCGCATGGTCGCGTATGGACTCGTCGATCCCGGCGTCGAGCAGCAGCCGCCTCATCTCTTCGGTTCGCGCCATGGCTTCCCGGTGGGAAGGGGCGATCTCGTACGCCGAGATGACGGCGTGATGCAGGGCCGTTTGGCCCTCGTCGTCGGCGATGTTGACCTGCGCGTAGAGCGATAGCAGCATCTCCACCATGGAGAGGTTTGCTTCGCGGCAGGCTGCAATGAGGGCCGTCTGGCCACCTAAGCATCGCAGGTCAAGGCCCATCGGGGCTTTGGAGTCTCGTAGCTGCTGTCCGAGGAGGCGCAGGCCTAGGAGATAGCCTTCCGAGAGGGGGATGTCGTCGTCGAATGAGTCGCGGAGTGCCGTGAGCATCCACTGTAGAGGCGCGGTCCTCGCCATGTAAAAGACGGCCGTGCATCCGTCAGAGTCTCGCAACGAGCCGTCGGCTCCGCTACGTATCAAGACCGCCATGGCGTCCCAGAGAAACGACTTGGCCGCATAGTGCAATGCCGTCCGCCCAAAGCTATCCGTCACGCTGACGTCGGTCACGCATGGCAGAAGCTCGGCCATGATGTCCAGGGGCCGCGACCAGACTACGGCTGTCTCGCAGTCGTCCGTGCCGCTGCGGCAGCGGCGGACCTCCGCCCCGACATGACGTCTCCGGCCCATCAGGGCCCAGTGAAGCGCGTTGCGGCCGTTCTCATCCGTCAGCTGGGCGGAGGCGCCTGCGGCGATGAGGCTCTTGACGGCAGCCAGGTTCTGGTGCGTCGCGGCCAGCTGTAACGCCGTCACCTGGCGGCCGCCCCGAGGCCGCTCCCAGTGGTCAGTATGAGCATGGCGAGTGTTGACGTCTGCTGCCGTGGTCGCGATGAGGCGCTCAATCACTGACGAGCCCGCCCATTAGCAGGCACAAAGCAGCAAGGAATTGGCAAACTCTTGCTCCACCGCCGGGTTGGCGCCATGATCGAGGAGCACATGCACAATCTCCTCGCGCTACGCGAGCACCTATGGCATTTCCCAGGGCCAAGCCTCGGTCTCGCCCTTGCTCCAGACCTTAGCCACCGCACAGACGAGCCACGCATCGATTATGGTTGGGTTCCACGGCCACTCCCCGGGGGAGAGGGTTCGTCGAAGCTCGGCCTCGTCAAGTTGGCGCAGAAGAAGAGCGACGACATCTCGATGGCCGTAGCCCATTGCCAGCGCCGACATGCAACATCCGCCGCCAGGGCGGAGCTCGCCCCCAGCTAAGAACGCGAGGGGATAATCGAGCCGTTCGCGCTCAAAGGGGCGTGAACTTGAAGCCGAGATCGAAAAGTGCTTGGATGGTTCTCACATGGCCGTTCTAGCCGGCCACGTAGCCAATGCCGCCGGTCACAAGGCCGCGTTCCAGGAATCCGCCCGTCCTTGCCCAAACCTCGGTGCTGCGAGGCATCCTAGCCCCAGCGCGCAGCAGGAGATGCGATGACGGGCTCTGTCCGGGGGCGTGAGGCCAGCTCGTCCCGTCCGTCATCGTCTACACATGGTTTGTAGGAGTGAGTCACGAATGCGCTGGCCAGCGTCGCGTCTTGCGTCAAGAGCGCCTCGACCTGACTGACATCTTGGGCGAATATCGCGTTCATGAGCGCCGTCGCAGCTTCACTCGTGTTGTACACGGAGCCGCCGTCCCGGACGTCGCCGACGGATGATGCAGAGCCCGACATCGTCCCCTATTTCCGAGCTCTCGAGGCTCGGAGAGCCGTCGACAAGGAACGCTGTCCGGCTATGAATCATGGGCTCTGACAGGACGGGCGGGAGGAGGTTGCTGCAGGCCCCTCAGTATTCTCACCACTGGACGCTCTGGCCGAATTGGGCGAGCCAGATCAGAGTTCTCGTGCCGCCCTGCATCACCGCCTTAACCTCCGCTGTTCTGCATATGTTCCGATGTCTGTTGACATGCGAGTTCCCCGAGCAAAGGTCATGGCATCGACACCAATTGTTCCGGGTTCAACAAGTATAGCGGACGGGAGCATAAGCTCCATGTATGTATTGGCTGCTTCAGGGGATGACGGTCGCGCGACCCGTCAGGGCACCATTGCTCAGGAGTAAGCCCGCGCGACCCCACCGGAGCCAATTCCGCATCTTGCACCGAGTTGCCTGGCACTCGGGCCTCCCTGATCTGACGGGTCGTTCCGTCAGCGTGGCAGTCGAGGCAGATCCGTTCCGTCACTTGAGCGCAACGTGGACGCCGGAACGCAACCCCGGAAGAGGTGTCCTCACTCAACTACATCACGCCGGCATTGACTGCACCTCCGCGACGCCCAATTGATTGCAGCCAAGCCGCCAATCGCCCCAAGGACCACGGTTCGCCATCATGCGCACGTCCATCCTCTCCCCCCTGTGCGCCCTCGCGGGCCTGGCGCTCGCCCACGACGCCCGGACGGGGTCGCACCTCCAGAAGCCCATGGTGGACGAGAACGCCGACTGGATGACGAAACACATGGCTGGTACGTGTCTCTGACCCCTAATCTTTCGAGCGCATCTGCCCACGCTGCTCTCCGCCATGAGACGCGCTCGCGCGATTGCGCGTTCGTCTGTGTCTGCTGTTGCTGACAATCGCCCCGTCGCAGAGGAGCACCACATGTCGAGCTGGGACGCCGACTCCTTCTTCACCCTCCACGACTACAACGCCGACGACACCTGGCAGGCCGACGAGCTGCACCGCACCTACGGCCTCCTCGACCAGTCCAACAAGCACGTCTCGCTCGACCGCCGCGACGAGATCACGCGCGAGCTGCTGCACCTGCTCGACACCGACCACGACGGCGACGTCAGCCGCGCCGAGTGGAAGGCCTTTGTCGCCGCCGGCAAGACCCTGCCCGACCTCGGCACCGGGCCCGGCCACCACGGCGACGACGAGTACGAGTACGAGATCCACCACTGGGAAAAGTACCACGACGAGAACACCAAGCTCGAGGACCTGACGCACCCCGAGGACATTGAGCACTTCAAGCACCACGAGGATCTGGAGCGCGCGCGCGAGGAGCAGGAGGCCATGGACAAGAAGTCCATCATCGAGGAGAACATTCCCCTCAAGTTCCGCAGGCAACATTAGATGAGGCATGATTAGATACAGGCAGTCATTGGCGTTGTTGGATAGGCGCTGGATGGGGGGGATGTCGGCTGCAATGTGCCACGCCGGTTACGAGACTTGTACATAGGTGGCCAGATACCATCGTGGCATGTACGTTTAGATCCTCTTTATATATACATCAAAGACGCAGTGCCACACACCGGGCGCAAACGTCTTGACCAGCTCCACGTGCTCTACAGCAGCCGACCGGCCGCGGCCCTCCGTCTCGCTCCAATCCACGAAGCGCCGCTGAATCTCCTCCCGCCTCGCCTCCGTGTCTGCGGCACCGACGTTCTCGTGCAGATGAAGCCACGTCTCGCGGCTCCAACGCGCCATCTCCCATGCCGGCCGCCATGTCGGCTCACTGGACGGCAGGTAACCGCAGTTTATATGCCGTACCTCCCGCACCGCAGCCGCTTCCTGCACCTCAGCGACTCTCCTCGCGGCGTGTTCGTTGCTCTCCAGGAACACGACAATGTCTTCGTAGTCCTCACCGCCACTGACATCTAGCTCCCCGCGCCTGGACCGTACCCAGTCCAGCGTCGGCCGCGCCAGGTCCTCCGAGCCCTGCACGACCCTCACGCTCCGTCCGTTGGCCCGCGCGCCGCGCCGCAAGCCCTCGACGCTCCACGGATTGATCTCCCAGCACATGACGCGCATGCCCAGCGCCGCGTAGCAGAGGACAAAGTACCCAATGCCCGCGTACAGGTCCAGCGCCCAGACGTCGTCGCCGTCCGCCTTGGCACGCGGAAACTCGAGCAGCCGGGCCTTCTCCTTAACGTTGCCGCGGCTGAACATGGTCCATCGCGGCGCCCACGTCTGGTAGATGCCGTTCTGCTTCGTCGAGACCCAGAAGGCGGCGTCAAAGTCCGCGGCCGACGGCGGATCGTGCGCCGGCTGTGCAGGGCCAAAGTCCCCAAACAGCATCTTCAGCCCGCTCGGGCTGCGCAGCACGTTCTCGGCGTCGCCGCCTTCGCTTTGCAGCGGGATGCCCTCGTTGACCGCGAGGTTCGTTAGCGTGGCTTTGGCGTTCTTGGACAGTTCCTCCAGGATGAGCCTCCAGAGGCGTTCCAGCGTGTCACCATCCTGGCGCGCCAGCTCCACGGCCCAGGGCGGGGTAGTGAAGCTGCCGGACGGCAGCAGCGCCATGGGCTCGTAGATCGTGAAGCGCTTGGGGGCACCGTTGACAAGAGACTCGCGCCATGCTTGCGACTTGTCAGAGCCCTCAGCGTCGAGGGTGGCCGTCCATCGCTCCACTGCCGCCTGGATGGGGTTGATTTGTCTTTGCCGCGGCTTGGGCATATCTGACCGTTTTGGCGCAAAGGACCTCTCAGATTCAAGGCATCGTTTGGTTCTGTAGTTCGCGGTGGGACTATGCACTTCCAGGCAGACGTATGTTGTCGAGGTGCAAAGACCAAAGAAGTCAGTCATGCAGGTCCTGGTGGGTCATGTGTTTGGGGTGGAGCTCGACGCCCGTCATTGTCGACGGTCAGTCTCTAGAACGCCATCACTTGCATGTACGTGGATTCCGTTCGGACTCGTCGCCAGCAGGCTTTGGCCACTTTACACCCTCATCGACAGGAATGCCAGCTACCCAATCAACCATCATGCGTTGCCATTCATTCACAAGTCATGGATATCTCAACCGTGTGCTAGTGTACATCTAGAGCCCAAACCGTACCGATGCTTGAAAGAGTCCCATCGCTCATTACAGGAAATAGTCGCTCGGCCCCCGTCTACTCGCCGGCACGTGTCTCTGGTCGTCCGGCACCGCCGAGAAGATGCTGAATTTCGGGTTGAGGTCTTTGTCTACAGACATGATGGAGGCGACGTTGCCGCATCTATAGCAGTAGTTGGGCGCTGACCAAACCGTCACCACCGAGCTCTCTTCGAAATGATACTGCAAAAGGTCAGCCATGGTCTTCGTTGAATGGGTCGCCGAGGATCGCCAACCTTGTATCCTTCATTGACCAGCTGATGCGCTCGCGCAATCAGCTTGAGGCCGTTGACGTGGTTGAACTCGTTGGCCACCTTGTCGCCAAACAGCCAGCCGGCACCGCGAGGGCTGATAGCCCAAGTGTCGACATCTTCGGGGTCGGACCACACGAGATCGCAGAAAGCACCCTCATGAGGAATCTCCTGAGCGCGGGCGACGACTCGAATTTGGTCAATGGTCCTGATCTCCGGGCTCAAACCACCGTGCACGCAGAGCACCTCGCCGTCGACAATGGCGGCCAGGACCAAAAAGTCGAATACCTGGCAGCACGCTTTCCAGACCGACGCGTTGCCGTACTTTTGTTGGCATTCTTCGTAGAAGCCGTAGACTTGGGTGATTTGCCGCGACTCGTGGTTGCCGCGAACGAGAACGATTCGGTCCGGATACCTATGTCGCTGTCAGCAGATGGACAACCCGGAGTCCATTAGGACGGGGGAGATCGCACTTGGCCTTGAGACACATGAGCAGCGTAAACGTCTCCAAGCTAAAGTATCCGCGGTCCACAAAGTCTCCAAGAAAGATGAACCTGTTTTCCGCGCTTTGGGAGGAAGTCACCGTGGGCACGGGGCCGGAACCAGGACTGGAGCCGGCAGAAGCAGTCGACGTGTCGGCCGCTGGGGCTGCGGCTGCGGCATCTTGTTGGGTATCAGCACTGGAGCCTGGGATGGGCGATCGCAGCTTCTTTCGCAGCTTGGGGTTCGTAATCTCACTCGGTGGCTCGATGTCCTCGGATGTGATGACCGTGGTGGCCGTCTTGGGGGGCTGGACGTTATTCTCGCCGGGCATGCCGCCCGAGACCCGGAAGAGCTCGAGCAGGTCGTAGAACTGGCCATGGATATCGCCGCAGACCGTGACGGGGGTGCACACAGGCTGGATGTTGGACTCTGCACGTGTGTTGCTCGTGGTCAGCGGGCGGACCCTGACGAGGCGCGCACAGACAGGGAGTACCATGCAGGGACGACGAACCTTCCATCAGGATCTCCTTGACTTTCTCGCATAGCTCCTTCATGGCCCGCTCGGGCAGGTAGTGGCACTGCTTGGCCTCCTCGAGCCATTCGTCCAGTCCGGCATTGGGGGTGAGATTGGCAGGCCCCGGTCGGGGAACGGTGGACGCCATGGCGGCGGATTTCGAGCACGCCGCGAGAGGCGAGGGCGAGGGCGGGAATGGCAGCCCAGCGGAAGCGCGGCTGGGGTGGTTGATGGCGATGGCCCCGTGGAGGGGAGGTTGATGTGGTCGAGGCAAGCCAGGCAGGGCAGCTCAAAGGCAGGGCCAGGCAAGGGGGGTGCCGCGCTTGGGCTCTGGGCCCGTGCTGGTCGCGCGGGTGGGGGGTGTCGTCAGACTGGATCGGGAGTTTATCGGGACAGGCCAGACAAATCTCGTGGTGGTCTGCCCTGGGCCCTGGGCGCTCACGCAATGGCAAGGATGATGGACGCTGAGGTCGAATACGTGTTTGGTTTATTCAAGCAATAAAGTGTCGCTGCGAAGGAAATGGAATGGCGGACGATGTTGTGTCGTGCTCCTCTTCTCTCCCCTCTCACAAGCTGCATCGACATTACTAAGGGCCCTGAAGCAGGTCAGGTTAAGGGAGTACCGGCAGTCCGCAGCCACATCCTTTGACGCCCGCTGGAAGCCCAGCTGTAGTGCGGTATTGGCGCGTGTCAACCACTGGAGGCACCGCCTACAGCGCCAGCCGGGTGCCACGACGGGACCTGGCGACTCGTACGGAGTTCAAGATTGGCGCTGTCGCGGACCCTGCCACGTGACTGATCAAGTACCACTGCACCAAGCCGGGCGCCATCCGGTACCAAAACCTGCAGGCGGCCGTGCTCCTATCTCGAGCGCTGGCCAATCCGCCAAAGCCCCCCTGCGGTCCACCCCACACCTTTCCCACTGCCTGCCCGCCAGCTGCTCCTTCTGCGGCCACTCGATTCGTGGTGGGGCGCCGGACCTTCACCCGCCAAAGCAAGCGTCACAAACACGCTCTCATCATCGTCCACCATCCGCCCTCACTGCGCTTCTCACCCGCCCGGCCGTCCACCCACTGAGGTCTCACCAATGCGAGCACCCCGGTTCCAGCTGCAAGTTGCGCCATCGGCCGGAATCATCGACGGCCCGCGCAATGTCGGCCCCGGGGCCACAGGTCTTGGCCCGTAGGTCCAACGGCGTCTCTCAGGCTGCCGAAGGCAAAGTATTTCTCCCGCGTGTTCTCTCGCCAGCTGCACTCGCTGACTCGCTCCAGGGCAAAGCATCGTCGGGCGAAGCCAGCGGATCCAGGCCACCCAGGGCTAAAGGCTCTGGAGATAGGAACACCGACTCGACTAAGGCACGTGTATCGCCTCGTCGAAGCTGTGCAAGCCGGCTAACCCCCATCACCAGAACGCGAGCGGGACGGAGCCTTCGAGACGCTCGAAGCCCAGGGTTCACGATGAAGGCGAGAAGCTCGTGATTCGACGCTTGCCGCCCGGCATGACCGTGGCCGAGTTTGTTGCCATCCTCGGCCCTGACTGGGAAGTCAACAAGGGCAAGGTCGACTGGCTGTCGTACAGCCCCGGCAAGGTCTCAACAGAGTCAGCTTTCTCCGTGGTATAGTTTCTGTTGCAGTGAATCTAACGAAGTCCAATAGCCCCTCGAAGCCGTCACGTCCCAGCCGTGCATACCTCCATCTGGTGCGCAAGGACGATATCATGGCACTCGGCCAGATCGTTCGCACCGCGACGTGGGAAGACGCCAAGGCGACCTTCACCAACCCTTCGCTGGTGGGGCCTCCGTCGCTTGAGTTCTCCCCATACAAGAAGATCCCGGGCAGCAAGCGACGCACAGATCCCCGTCAGGGAACCATCGACCAGGACCAAGAGTTCATGACCTTTCTGGAGGCTCTCGCCAACCCAGCCCCGCTTCGCGAGAGCATCGATGTTGAGGAAGCCGACGAGGTCAAGGAGGAAACCAAGGTCACAACTACCCCGTTGGTCGAATATCTGAAGGAGAAGAAGGCGAACAAGAGCAAGGACTCTGGAAAGAACGCCAAGTCATCCAAGAAAGGCGGTTCCAAGGACGAGGACTCCAAGAAGAAGTCCAAGGATCCCAAGGCCGACAAGTCCGAGAAAGCACCGAGAGAGACAGTCAAGATCCTGAGCAAGAAGGCGGCCACGGAACAAGCTGCCGATGCGGCCAAGAACGTTGCCAGCCAAATCTCCGCCGCCGGTGCCGCAGACGCCCCGAAGAGCCGCCGCGCAGGCATTGCCGCTGCCGCGAGAATTTTGCAACGAGACTTGGGCCTGAGTCCCGGCAGCGCCCATCGGCGAGCTAGGCACGACGCCGCGAAGGCCGAAGCCGATTCCAAGGCGCCATCGGCCAAGGACAGCCCGGCTTCCGCAAGCGACACCGCTCCAGCGCCCGCAGACTCGACTCCCCAGCCGCCAAGAAGTCGACCCGACAGCCCGGTGGCCTCGAAGGCCTCGCAACAGTCCGGACGCAGAGCCCGCGGGGGTAAAAGCGCCGAGAAGGGCAAGGCCGCCGAGGCTTCATCTTCAGCTTCACAGCCCGCGCCAACGACCGCGCCGGTTATTCTGAAGAAAAAGGTTGACGCCGAGGTAGCAACGCCTACTGCCGACAGTCAGACAACAGCAGCCCAGGCACCGAACGGCAAATCAACAGGCGCTTCTTCTACCAACGCCAAGGGTGCTAACAGCAAGGCCGCTGCTCCGCAGAAGAAGGCGTCAGGCGTGTCTCCCGGCGCGACACGCGCGTTTATCAAGCACGCCAGCGCATCCCAAGGCGTCACCGATGCCTCACTTAGGCAAGCCCTCGAGGCCTACGGCTCCGTCACATCTATCGACATGGACAAGCGCAAAGGCTTCGCCTATGTCGATTTCGCAGAGCATGAAAGTCTCGTCAAAGCCGTGGCCGCGAGCCCCGTGCAGGTTGCTCAGACATCAGTCCAGGTTCTCGAACGCAAGGACAAGAAGCCGGCCGCCACCTCCTCTGGTGGTCCGCCATCGTCTACGAACCCAGAGAAGGGATCTGGACGTGGTCGTCGAGGCAGGGGCGGTGGCGGTGGCAACAAGTCGGGTGGACAGAGCAACGCTCAGGCTACTGCGGCTGCTGCTGCGACAGCTGCCAGTACAGGTGGCTGATTGACCTGGCAGGGGACTTGATCCCATGACATTATTTCAGCATAACCCCGGAAGAATCCAAGCTAACGGCATCGAGGCTAGAGGCCGTCTCACCCGCGCTCCCCACCCTCGGGCAGCGAGCGAGTTGGCTTGATTCACTTGCGCAGGCTCTCGTGCAACCGCCGTTGTCCAGAAGACGTCTACGAGACCGTCTCGACGGATGATGGCGACGAAGGAGAAGTTGTAGACGTTGCGCAGACATCACAGCTTCTGTGCCATGAGATGGCAGTTAGCAGCGAGCCATCATGCTTTGGAAGATGCGAAGGAAAGAAGCGTGTCGACGGGACTATGCAATAGGGTTAACAACCACAAGCGAACGAAGCGAAGAGGGAGGGAGCATGCTCCAGCTGTAGCTACATAGGATGCTTCTTCTGGACACGCCATGATGCTCCTGAGGATTGTCCAGCCTTGTCGCGGACGTGCGTTGCGTATGCTATGCGGTGGCATGCTCATCAACTATGTTGCAGACATTAAAGTATTTTGCAAGCCGTACATGGGGTTACGCAGTGTCATATGTGTCTGTCTTGATGTCCGCATCCGATCCAGAACTCACTTCTACAACACGGCATTTGCAGCGATAACAGACACAGATTAAGCTGCGCTTTTGTACCAGGCAGCTGTTTGTTCCTCACTGAAACAACAATGGAGTTGTCCATGACCTTGTTCGGAAATCCCCGGTCGAAGCGACAAGAACATCGCTCCGCCCATCACGTAGTGACAGACCTCGATGCGACCACTGGGCGTCCCATTGCAATGTTGCCTAGGAGCATGCATTGCTAATGACTTGAATTCAAGTTTGGTTTTGACGAGAATGATGCATAGACTAGAAGAGTAAAAGGAGAAAGGGGGGGCGGGGGGCGGTACGCTCACGCCGGTCCGTTTGAGCTCGAGACATACCTGGAGAAGCTTTCGCAGAAGCCATGCAGAGAGGGATATGGAGCAACTGATACAGCGGCTCGAAACCTAATGGCTGTCGTTGGAGGAAACTCCATGGAAGGGTGCTCCTTCACGTGGAAATGACGACGAGGAAGTAACTGAAATGTCTAAATTCGGCGCTCGATTGCTATGGTGGCGCATACCCGGTACATACTCCCCAACGCCTGTTAGAACATGACCACGATTACATTTCAAGACAGTACCCAGCTCAAACAAGATCAAACACTAACAAGTACAGCCAAAGTCTACAGCTTGAGCGGCAGGCTGGAAAAGCCTACCAGGACAAAGTACAATATCATGGCAAGCAGGAACCCAACAGCAACGGCTTCTTTCTCGGCGCTGATGCGCTTCAAGCGAGCCGTGAGGTCGCGCAACCAGAGCGTCTCGCCCGTCTCGCGGCGGGCGCTGCGCAGGCCAGGTAGCCCGTCGATACTGTCGGCATTGTTGACGCCCTGGTAATCGACCAAGCCATTGCTCTGTGCCTTGTTGGAGGCCCAGTGGTCCATGGTCGGGCGTGCCTCGAAGACGGCAAGCTCATCCAGCTTCCTGTCTGGCTCGAAACCGTCGCGCAAGATATCCTCGACCGGAGTAGGTGGGCCGTCCTCTCCGGGCGCATACAACGCTTTCTTAACACGCGGCACGCCGTAACCGCAACTTGTCTGCACTTCCCAAATATCACCAACAATAACAGCGCGAGCGCCGTCGAATGCTTCCCTTTTGCCTTTGGCGATCTTTCGTACAAGCTCGGGGAAGGCAGGTTGGTCCCATTCGACAACGGTGGCGCGGCAGAAGAGGCGCATGATTCGAGGCGTGTTTCCAAAGCTCATGAACATGAGGCACAGGCGGCCGTTTTCGTATGCATGGGAGATGGTTTCGCAGCCGGAGCCGGTGCGGTCGATGTAGGCGCATTTGTTCGGCCCAAGGACGGCAAAGTGCGTATCGGTGAGGCCCTTGGGGGATACGTTGATGTGCGCCCCATGCGTAGCTGCCGACGCCGTGAAGAAGACGGGCTGCCGCTGAGCCCAGGCGGCGAGGTCGTCAGAGAGGCTAGGATAGAGCTTCATGGCGGTGGCGGTGATGATAAAGACAAACTCAAAGCAGCGCAGTCGAGCGTTTTTCGTTGACGTTGATGCGGGAGTGTCCACGGCCAAGTCAATGGAGCGGGGATTGTGGTTATCAACAGGTCAAAGTGGGAATTCCCGAAGGCGAGTCAAGCCCAAGGTAACATTCCAAAGTCCGAGCCGGGTGCAATGACAGGGATTGTTCGCTGGCGGCAGGCAGACCAAGGCAAATGGAGCGACGATTCACCACGGTCTTGCGGCGCTTCCTTGGAGGGGACCTTCGGCGTTACGATGTTCGGCGCTTGAGGCTCCAGCAGGGCGGTATCGGACAACCAAGAGGAGGCTGGCGCCTTATGACCTCCCTGCCCGCACCAAACACAAAACGACGTGTACGAAGTACGAAGCAAAGTTTGGGTCGGGGCCGGCGTGGCGGAAACAGTGGACCCGGTCCGCTAAGGCAGCCGGGTCTGGTACCTTTTTGCCCGCTGGGTTGCCGAGTGCGACGTTTTGAGACAATGCATTGTATCGCAAATGCCGTTACCGCGCCACCGGGTACGGGTGGTAATTGCCATCCTCGTAGTACTCGTCGTCATACGCCGCCGTGTTGCTGTACAGGCCAGGACTGAGCGGGTTGGCCGTGGTCCGGGGCACCGAGGAGAACGACACCTTGTTGTGCGACTGGGATACGGCGGGCGGCTGGCCAAGGCCCGCCGTGGCCACGCCGGCAAACGCCCGGCCCGTGGCCCCGGTTGTTGGTGGAGCAGCCGATGCTGAAGATCCGGAGGCGGGACCCCAGCCCTCGATGAAGCTGTGCCGGCGCGAGCCCCGGCCCCCGCTCGACGACGGGCGCTTCTCTTCGAAACGCTTTGACAATCGGTCCTTTTGCTCCTTGTCGCTGTTGCTAGTGTTGCTCTTGCGCGACGCGGGCGACGATTCTTTGTGCTCTCTACGCGTGGAAGAGGACGACGGCTTTTTCTTGTGGTGAGACGCCCGCTTCGGCCTCTCGGGCAAGTTGGTCGAGATGCGATACGACGATGAAGACGAAGGCATTGACGCCAGCAGGCTGTTGTACTGCACCGTGAGCTCGCCGTAGCTCTTTTCGAGCCCGGTGTAGTGCTTGTCCCACAGGTCGTTCTCGTACAGCAGCTGGGCGTTGTCATCTTCCAGCTGCTGGACGCGGGCGCGCAGCACGCTAAAGTCATCCTTGAGCGAGTGGGCCTGGGCCTTGAGGTCGTTTTGGGCAGCGTGGGACTGGGACAACTTGAGCGTGGCCTGCTCGTAGAGGTACTTGTAGCGGTCGCGCTCCGAGTTGGCCTTGTTGAGGTCCGTGTTTGCGTTCTTCAGGTCCTCCATGAGCGCCTCGGCGTACTCTTTAGTTGGGCGGGACATGTCAGCCGGTGCACGTACTGGTACTGGCACAGCGGTGCAGGACCGGGGCTGCGGAAGGGAGGACTGAGGACGGTGGTGCAGGGAGGGAGACAAACCTGACGCCGTCTGGCCCGGCTGGGAGCTGTGGTGACTCTGATGAGCGCGCCTGCCGGAATTGGCCGAGGCACGCTGGCTGAAGGACGGCTGCGACGAGGAAGACGGCATGGCGGCGATGTCGACCTGGTTGACGGGCCGTCTCGTGTCAAACAGAGCAGGTGGAACTGCGTGCAAGTGCGGGTCGCAGACGCAGAGGGTGAATGAGTCGGAGCCGGATGCCCAGGTAGGCAGGTCGACGGGCGGAAAGCAGCGAGAGTGTCTGCCTGGTCGGCGGGCCAGGCAATAATGGGAAGGGTAAGGTAAGGGCGTCGAGGCAAGACGTCCAGGTCGATAATGACACCGATATTGATGTTAGGCCGGGCAACCTGGATGCTTGCAAATGAGACGGTGAAGTGCCAGGCACGCAAGTCGGTGGACCCTGGTCGGCCGGTACTGGACTCGTCGTAGCTCGCTGGGGTATCGGCAGTCTGCTGGCGGGCGATGGTGGCACTGTGGCTCGCGGGTCCAGGTATGAAGGGATGGACGGGTCTGTGTCAACAAGAACCAGAATGAACGACGGGGTCGACGAGAGGCTCGATGGAGAGAACGGCCAGGCAGGGAGAGTCACACGATAAGGCAAGGCAAGGCAACGTATTTAAAGGAAGGAGGCAGCTTGGAGTTGAGAAGATATGTATAGTAGATTTTTTTTTCTCGCGCAGGAAGCAGCCGGCGCCGCCAGGCAGGTCCTCGGTCAGATTGGTTGGCGGGCTGGTCTGTGTCGGTAGTGACAAGCCAGGCCGTGGCCTGTCTGCGAGCGTGGGTGGGTGGGCAGGGGGGGGTGGGTGTGCGGGCGTGAGAGTGAGCGAGGGACGGCGAGGGACGCGCGAAGGGGGAATTTGGGGAGGGAAGCGGATGGAACGAGGTGGCACGCGGGCTGGCACCGCCGTCCGGGCACTGAAAAACGATGAATTTGGGAGACAAAGACAGCGCCAGCAGAGCATCGCACAGCACCCAAAACCGCGCCGGCCCAGGCTGCTTTGTGCTGCGCCCAGTCGAGAGAGACGATGGAAGGAGCCCCCCGGCCGTTGGGGGCGCCCGTCCTGTCCAGGACTCTCCCTGGCGCACCTCCAGCGTACCTCAGCGGCGTCATCAGCGGCGTTCCGCCAGCTTCCGCCACGACAGCCTCCGCGCTGGCGTCCCCTAGCTCTGGATTTAGTGTTGCCCTGCCACTGTCCCAGGGGTCTCGTCGTCAGTCCTAGCCTCCGGGGGGCTTGCTGGGTGCCTAGTCCAACGCAAAACACCATGCTCGCCATCGTCACGACTGCCGCCCATTGCCGCCTCCCCGTCAGCACATCATCAACCATCACGTCAATCTCACGCGCCCAGCCCCTGGAAAGCATCCTGGTCGAGGCCCGAGGCGATTGTCGATCGCCTCGGCACGCCGGCTGGTACCAGTGTCCGGGCCGTCGTGAACGGCGCCCACGCAATGGCCCTACGGCGTCGGGACCTCTCGCCGGTCCTCGATACCTCTCTGCCAAAGCCCAGCAGGCATCATCGCATCCTCCGCCAAAGTCGAAAAAAGGCTCCCGAGGCGCGAACACATCAGACACAGCACGATTCCCACCACGGAGGCACGCCATTGGCCTGCTGGCTCCGTGTGCGCGGGTTGCCTTGTCCGTCGCGGCCCCCAATGTGGTCCGCCAGGCAGTCCGCCTAGCCTAGCAGCCGCACCGGGTCCTTGGGATCGCCAGGCGAAGGGCGAGCCCTCGCCCTGCAGCCTGGTCGAACTGGAGGGCAGGTGACGCGATGACGAGGGCCTGCCGCGGCGTCGGTGACGCGGTGACTCATGGTGGTGGTGATGGTGGCCGTGGCCGCAGCCGTGGCCCTACGGCGAAGCGAAGCGTCGAGAACTGGCACGCAGCACAGACGCGCCCGCCACGAGCGGTTTGCATGCCGATGCGTCGACGTGAGTTTGATGGCCTGTCCGACACTCGCCGAGCCCTACCCATTGCCGGCCGTGATTGCACGACGGCGGACGCCATGGGCCACTGGTCGCCGAGGACGCACACCATCAGATGATGCCGCTCCGGCCGGCCTGCAGGCGCAAGCGCGAGCGCGAGCGCGCCAGTTCGCAGAAAGCCATCGAAGCCGCACGATGGAGGTTTGTGCTCGGTGAGCCGGCGGCCACGGGCGTCGACGAGGGTGTCGGAGGAGCCCCCCCAAGCCCCCTCCCCCACGCCATGCCAGCCACGACTGGGTAACGTCCCTTGCTCCTGGCGCGCGGCGTAGGGCTGACCGAAGGTGTGTCGCTCGCGCTTTCGGAGCCCAGCCAGGCGATCGTTACTCCGGATTCCGTACCTGCGAAGCGCAACCCGTGCAGGCCTGGCGATTGTTACTCCGAACCTGCAGTGTAGACCCGCGCATGCCTGGCGTTAGTTACACGCCAGACGCAGCTCTCGTCTTTGTCCGTCCCTTGGCGGCTTCACCCGCTGTCCGGGGCTGTCAGACCCGCCTCTTTCCGGCGGCCTCCAACCAACGGCGAGCAAGGGCATGCCCTCTTTCCTCTTCGGTCACCTGCTTGCACCATGAGTGGGCAGCGAGAATGGTGAACCCGCACAAAGCAATGTGCGCATCAACTGTGCGAGGGAGTTGCTACAGTTGCAGCTCTTGGACCTCAGCATTGGGGTTCCTTGCGTGTGTCTTTTTTTTTTCCCTTCATATGCGCGCCGTTGCAGAGTGCGTATGTAGATGACGCGGATAAGTGCAAAGTACCAGCGCCATGGAAGACTGCTTAGTCCTCCGCGTCGTCTGCAAAGTCGCCGCGCGTGAATCCATCGAGCATCGGTTGCCTCTCACATCAAACTACACGCAGACAAGGATAGACGCCGCAGCCGCAGACACTGCAATCGACCGTCGCCTATCCCGCGCTCCGTCCGGCCCGACCGGCTCGTCATGAACGACGCGCGGCGCTTGCTGACCAAGGACCTTCAGGCTGAGTGCGACCAGTTTGGCTCAGAGGCCCATGGCCCAAGACAGCCCGCACTAAACACAGCACACCAAGCCTGCCAGTGCAGGGTCGCAATCCAGACTTTCGAGCCTCCTTGCCCTCCTCGACGCGGCTAATTGTTCGAACCAGGCGCAGGCGCAGGCGTCTAGGACTACATACTATGCGCGATGTCGTTTTGGAAGCGCGCGCGCGGCCGAGCCGTTCCGTCGCCACCGTCAGCGCTGCTGCTGGTACCCCTGGTGCCCTACTTTGCCCGCCCGCCGCCAGCCCCCGCCAATGCATCGCACCGCCCTCCACGATGGATGATGGTCTGCACCATGACTGACCATGCAACCATGGCAATGTAGGAGGAACACGTACCCGTGTGCCTGCATCTTATCAATCTGGGTTCTGACGTGATCGCCACGCCCGTGGTCCGTCCCGCGAACCAACCCCGTCCACCCTCCCGCGAGGCCTCCCTATTATCCTATTGGCAGCCAGCCGAGCCCATCTTGCCTGTTCCACACGGCGTCTGGAGGAGGTTGGCGTTGGGCGATGGCGTTGCCCGTTTCGGCGACCTGTCTCACATGACCTCCTCCACTCACTTACACGGGCAACCTCACACGACGTGCCGCCATCACGAGGGGGTAACACGCGCCCTGAACAAGGTTTACTCGTAAATTTGTATTTGGCGCCGCTATCTGTAGAGATGACAATAGAAATATGAAACTCTATGAGAGGCTCTCGAAGCGAGCCAGAGCGCAACGGCAGTGCGAAACGAGGCATGCGTTCATGTTCATTATGCGCAACATCAATCCTGGCAACTGCAGCAAAGTACATCCATGGATGGGGACACTTTATGTCGCTATTGACGCCTTGGAAGCCGTTAGTTGTTGTACAAAGTAATGACTGGACGAGTTTCGAGGCACTTACCGTCCTGCCTCGTGTCGTTGTCTTCAGTCTTCGCGTATTGCCCTTTCCGCGGCACGCTTCATCCGTCCAACGGTTGTTCTCCCCCCGGCACCGGCTATATGATGCGACGGCGCCTCAAAATCTCCTCGTACGCCCTCATCTTCTCGGTGCGTATCTCGAGCATGCCGCACGTGTCGTCGTGGCGGCGCCTCGTGTCCTCAAACTTGCACTTCCAGTAGCGCACCTGGTCCTTCCAGTAGTCGATGTCGGCGAGCAGGTCCGAGACGCGGCGGCCGCACGCCTGCTCGAGCTGCTTGGCCAGGCTCTTGATCTTGTCCTTGAGCCCGGCGTTGTCGGCGGCGAGGGCGCACTTCTCCTTCTCGAGGGCGGCGATGATGCCCTTGAGGCGGTCGAGCTCGTGGCAGTGCTTGGAGGAGCTGTTGCCCGCGTTGTCGAGCGAGCGGCGGAGGGCGTCGTTGTCGGCGAGCAGCACGTTGATCTGGCCCTGCAGCTGGGGGACGACGACGTGGCACAGGTGGTGCGCCTCGGCCTGCGCGGCGGAGAGGCTGGCCTTTAGGGCGCTGACCTCGGCGACGAGGCTCTTGTTGGCCTCGTCGAGGCAGCGCTCCCGCTCCGCGAGGCGGTTCCACTCGTCGCGCCCGACCCGAATCGTGTCATGCTCGGGGTGGTGGTGGTGGTGGTGGTGGCGACGGTGGTGGTGGGAGCGGGAGCGCTTGATGGACACGAACTGTTCCTTGCCGGTCGGTGTGGTCTCGAAGTACCAGCGCCGCGACATTCGCGGGAGGTCGGACAGGTCGGGGATGTCGACCTTGGGGAGGCCGGGTTGGCTCTGCTGGGCACCCACTTTGGCGGTTTTGAGGTCGACGCCGACCGTTGTGTGTATGTGTGCGAACCCGTCTTTGTTTGGACAAACAAGACGGGTTCTTCTTCTCGCGGTTGAGTCGTAGATCGAGTATGTGGGAGCAAAGGTTTTACAAGGAGAAAGAGAGACAAAAGAGAGTGCTCCCGGAGCGAAGCAGCGGAACGCTTGTTTAAAGTAATGAAAGCGTCATACGCGGCGTGTAAGCCACGGGATAGACTATAGAGAGACTCGGTGCTGAATGTCTCGCGACGAGCTGAAGACGAGCGGGAGAGATGATTCAGAGCAGGCACTCGGGCAACGCAGGTGATTCGAAAGAGGATGGGCAGGCGACGGCGACGGGAGATCATGTATATGGAGCATCGAGGTCACGTCGAGCCATCAAGTGTGAGAAGCCTCCCTCCCGCCCCGTCACCCCCCTCCCCTGTTATGAGAGAAAGGCAAGCCACTCCGCGCGCGCCCAGGCCAGCAACCACCACCCGCAGTCATCCAGGCACGGCGGCGGGAGGCCCGGTCTGCTCGCGGCCACATGGGGAAACACAGCAAAAAAAGGGGATAAAGACGTGGGCACGCGGTTTGGGCATATGGCCGCAATTGGGTCAAGGTGTACTCTGAAGAAAGGGCTCTGAGTCCGGTCGTGGCTGAGAGGGGGGGGGAGTGCGGCGGGCTTCGACCGGGGTGTGAGAGAGTGTGGTGGCCCGCCCTTGGTGGTGACCGAACGTCGTCCTAGGACGGGAGCCCTCCTCCGCAGGCCAACGGCAAAAAGAGACAACGGTTTGCGGTGCTCGGTATGCTTCGCTGCCCGCTTGTCGCTGCAAGTCAGCAGAGCCATGTCTGCGCGGGCTGCTAATTATTCCTTGGGCCGGCGGCGAGGCTCTGAGGCGAAGGAGGCCCGGCTCGGTGGCAGTGTGGCACGAGGCTGAACTTGGGGGCCATGCTCACACACACGGCTCGCGCGGACACGCCGTCACACGCCAGTAATAGGTACCAAGTCGCCATGTAGGCAGGCCGCCAACTGATGTCTGGCAGCGGGAGGCAGCCGTCGACGACAACGGGCTGTTCAGTTCAGTGCAGTCCTAGGTATGTCGCAGCCGTGCCCGCTGCCTCTGCTCCAGCGCGACATGTCGGGAGCGCAGACCGGCCGCCATGGCCTCTCTCCAAGTCTCCTCCTCGCAGCAGGTAGGTGGTTTGGCAGCTCAGCTCAGCTCACGACGAACGCATCGCACACCTACCTTCCTTGGATTCCGCTCGGACGGCGCGGGCGCTCTCTGCAAGGGCGACGCAGGGACGGTGCGGCTTTGGCGGCGCGCGAACGGGAACGGTCGATGCGCTGGCAAGGTCCCAGAGATTTCCGAGTGGACGGCCCGCGCAGGATGGACGGCTCGCGTTTGCTGGGGACGGTGATGAATGGGCTGCGCGGCAGGGGGGGGGGGGGGGGGGGGGGGGGGGGAGGTGATGCGCGTCTGGTGGTTCGCCCGTGTGGCCAGGCGACCTCTCCATCTGTCCCCCTTCGCTTCCGGCTGGGAGGGTCAGTTGATGACGACGGCCTTTGGGGGCGTGTGGCTGACGGTCTCGGTGTCCGCACTGTGTCATTAGGGCAATGGTCTCGGTATTGGAGGGTGACCGAGTTTCCACCGCAGGTGATGCGTGCGGCAGCCACAGGGCTATGGGCGGACAGTGTGAGAAACGCCGCAACTGTCGGCATTGCACTGGACGACGCCTGCCTGAGCGCCACAACCGCCCCGGCTGCCTTGCATACGAGGAGTCGCAGGTTGGCTTGCAGCGATCCAACATCTGGCCGCTTTCATGCTCCTTCGTGTTGCAAAAACGTGGCGGATCTCGACAGACGCAAGCCTCGCTGCAGGTTATGAAGTATTTTTTTTTTTGTTCGATGCGAGCGGACTCGATTGGCACGGGCATGTAGTAGACCTTTCGAGGCTTGTCCCCAGGGCCTCTTACAAGATACGGCAGCTCAGGCCAGTCCTTCTTTGTAAGTCGGCTCCGTGCCGTTGACCACTAGGTTTGCATGTGCAGTCAAAGACAATGGTCCGCCTGGTGCAGCAATATTCTTTGTCGATAATCCGACTGCATTTGGTATCATGAAACGTCAAAGACGAAATGTGCGTGCCCCCGAGCACCAAAGGCGAGGTCCACCAACGGCACTCGCATCAAGCAACACCGGTCCCTTACCTTGTTACGAGCTCCTCCTCTTCTTTTCTTTCCTGCCATCGCCGCATCCGACCTCACATCAGACCTTTCCCACCGGCGCCTCATCCCGTCCAACAGACAGCCCTCGCCCCGGCGGGATCGAGTAGCCCGTGTACAGGTACAGGCACAGGGCAGCATACTCCATCAGCAGGCCCATAAAGGCAAACACGACGGCCGAGCCGTACACGGGGTTCCACTTGGTCGCGTTGTCGCTCTGGTACACGACCTCGAGGATGCCGTACACGGTGCGCACCATGATGAAGGGGCTCGCGAGGAGCGCGCCGCAGAGGACCTGTAGCGGAGGGCATCAGTGTCAGTCGTCGCAGGCTCAGCGACTCCGTCATCTTTCGTGAAGTCGTTTCATCAGCTCACCTTTTGACTGCTCTCGAGGAACCCGGACCGCCGCCGCCAAAAGTAGACTTGCATGGCCGTGAGCACGACCAGCTCGACGGCAAAGACAATGTATCCCGCGAGGGTCAGGCCGTGGCCGACGCTGCGCAGGTCCGCCGACGTCTGCGAACCCAGGCCGCCGCCCGCGCCGAGGAGGCCCGCGGCGATGACAAAGGTGGCGCGGAGCATGCCACCGATGCGGTTCGAGTGCGGGCTGTGGCTGTAGTTGTCCATGAGGCTGTCGCAGATGTTAGCATGCTCTGCAAGCGCTATAGTCCTGGGGCAACCGGTACACGTACATGACGCGTGTTAGACCCAGGTCGGCGACGATGAGCGGGATGACGCCGACATTGAGGAGGATGATTGCCGCGATGATGAGACCGATGCTCTCGGGGTTCTTTTCGAGGGCAATGATGACGGGCCCGCCGGCGAGTCGCACTGCCAAGGGCGTCTGTTAGTCGGCATATCTCGTCGTAGGCTCTTCGGCGGAACACGTACTCAGCGAAAAGGGTATAAGTGGCCACCAGGCCATGCGCGGGCGGATTCTGCCGTTGCGCTTCATGAGGTATATGGCGAGCGGCACCATGGGCGCATAGAAGACGGTCTGGGCGATGCCCAGGCTCGTGTGGGGGTCGAGCATCTTGAGTCGTGGGCCGCTTGATGTTTCTGTCTATCCGGGGGTGTGATGTCGAGTCGGCGTGCGCTGTCCTTCCAGGTTGGACAGCAGGACAGAGCAAGTGCGTCGCAGCGCAAGCTGTCAAGCTTGAGGTGGGCTTGAATACGGAGAGTGTTCTGTGTCTCTTTCGCCTTTGCCTCTCCTCCGGCGCAACACAACAGACCAGCTCGCGATATATATAATCTCCTCGACCGTCCTCCACCGTTCCCCCGTGCTGACCTGGCTGCCGCTGCCGTGAAGCCGTGCCGGGCGAATCACGCTGCGCGGCTCTCGCAGCATCGTGCCCAAACAGGACCAGCGCCGCCGCTCCGGCACATCGCCAGGGCTAGCTGGAGCCTGCCGCCCTGGAAGCCGCCCTGGAAACCGCCCCGGTGCCCCGTCCACTTCCAGCTCCTGCCACCTCTCTTGGCGTCTCTGCCGCGCGCCGGGGCTAAACCGCTTCGGACATGATGCTGCGAGAAAGACACCTGCCCGCAGCACGCGGGGCACACGCACACACATTCTGTGGCACCGGTGATCTGCGATTTCGCGGTGCGGTGCTGCCCTGGCCCGCCCGCGCGAGTCGCTCCCATTCGCAGGATCTGGCTTCGAATCGCCCGATTGGGGACCATGCCACGAGATGAAGCTTAGCGACCGTCGTGATACGTCTCACTGTCCCATCTACGGCCACACCCGCTCGTCACAAAGGAGTCTAACCTCTCGGGCGCGCCGAGATAGACATGGCTTGAGATCATTGCCTGGTGCTCGCTCCCAGCCTTACAAGGCACACACACATGCCCTTCTCCATCTGGGGAGTTGGAAGACGCCCATTTGCCGCGTCGAGGGCGGGAGCGTGGCTCAGGCGCGCGGCGTGGCGCGGCCACGATGCTGTGTCCGGCACGGCGTGCCGAAAATGCAAGGCAATGCGAGGACGGAGCACCGCTTCTGGAAGCGATTGAGACGTAGCTACATATCAGTCTGGTGCGTCTCGCGGAATAATTCCTCGTTCGCGACGCCGACCTGGCTTGTTGTTGCCTCGCGATACGATAGGCTTCTCGCTACCCTACAACTTGGACATCGTGGCGACGACACCATGCATCTCGTCTCGGCCATGGCTGCAAATTTACCAGCGAAGAAGGCACGCGTAGATGTGTTGTCGCTTACGCGTCCGACACGCATGCGTGGCTGTCCACGAGATGCAGAGAAATTCAGCCGAAATCAATACAGTACTCGCACCCGAGCACGCAAAAGTGATGAACCCAAGGTGTGGTGCGGTGTTCGGTGACCTTTGGCGAGGCCCTCACCTCGCAGGCATCTTCGAAAATCGTCAACACGCGACTCCAAAAAGAAGAGGACAAGACCACACAAAATACACCCAAAGAGCATTTTATCCACCTAGAAAACCATCGGAGACAACTTCCCATGTCCTCTTTGACACACTGCAACAAAAAACACGGAGCAAAAAAGTACAAAAAAATCGTTAGCAACACCTGGTCTCGATCCAGGGGCCTACGGGTTATGAGCCCGTCGCTCTTCCGCTGAGCTATGTTGCTGAACACTTGGAAGGAGCCGCTTTTTCTCGAAGTGGCTCTTGTTGGAAAACAGTCGACCAAATGTGCTATAAGAAGGGCTGGCTGGTGGCCGGCATCGGGTTGAAGGGGCGCGGGCGCGCGTGAGTCACATATTGTTCCTTGACCCATACTGTGGTGGGGGACGCGGCTCGATTTTTTTTTTCGTGCTGGCCCTTGGTGCGCCGCCGGCCGCCGTGGCGGCCGGGCTCAACTCTGTCTGTGGGCCGGGCGCATCTCCTTTGAAACACGTCCCTTGCCTGTAGTGTGAGCTACGGTTATCCTCATCGTTGAATCTCATGCTCGTGCACTCGTTGGATATTCGTCAGGCTTCGCAATGAGCCGTGAGGTCCAATAATTATCTGGTATCTTCTGTTGTACATGTTGGTTGCCCAAACGCCATAACTTCGTCGCTTCGTGTCTCCCATAAACTTTGTACCAATCCGCCCGTGGGTCTCAATATACATCGCCTCAAAACAAAGAGCCGCTCGCATCGCACCTCGTCTCAAATGCACATCATCGTCTAGCCCAGCTCCCACGACTCGCCCCAAATCTCATTCAAATTCAGCCCCAGCAGCTCCAGGCTAGGGTCCAGGTTGAACGGCTGCGTCTGGTCCCCACCCAGGATCCACGGAGCCGCGCCCGATGCCGGGTCCACGGGCACCGCTGACATGGCCGGGTTGAACGTGAATGGCGTCACAGACTGCGGGAGAGCGTTAGATCCACTGTCAAGGCGGCGCATCGCACTGGTAGTGGTTACCTTTGCCCTGTCAGGCACGTCCATGCCCGGGTTCGGACCCAGGCCTGGCGCAGACATTGCCGCCGCGCCGCTGAGCGGCGTGTTCGGTCCCTGCCCAGACGAGATGGGCGGCTCCTGGTTCGCGAGGAGGCGGTAGTGCAGGTTGACGAACCGCTCCGCCGACGTCGACTTGGCCACCTCGGGCGTCTTGGTCCCCAGATGCGCCTCGAGCAGTCCGAGCGCCGAGCACATGATGGAGTAGCCCCACGGCTCGTTGTTGCCGCAGCGGAGCAGCCGGTCTTCCTTCATGGCGATGCACTTCTCGATGAGCTTGAGCGTGTGGTGCGAGTTGATCATGATCATGTTGGTCGACCCCCGGGGCTGCAGCATCGTCACGCTGCACAGGTTGATGGCCGTCGTCAGCGCGTCCTCACGCAGGAAGTTGAGCGACCGGATGCCCTGCTCATACAGCTTGTCGTGCAGGAGCACAATGTCCCGGGCGGCGTTGTAGTAGATAATCTCCGAGTACTGGTACTTTGAGTTTTGCTTGCGCAGCTTGAGGTACGGCTGGTGCAGCGGGATGATGTACTGCCGCAGCTGCACGTGCAGGAGGGTGTAGGCGATGAGCGGGTTCTTCTTGCTCTTGGTGTTGTCTGTGTTCATGTCCCACGACGGAAGGGCGTCAATCTCTTGGGTGAGGTCATTGGTATATCGGATGACTTGGTCATAGTCAATATCCGACAGTGGCCCTGTCAGCAGTCGGCTCAGCTCCAGACGAAGCATGAGGCTCTGTCGCGCGAGATTCTGAAAAGAGCTGAAGGTGTACTCCTTCTGCGGCTTCGAAGGCGGCAGCGTGGCCGTGTCTTCGTCAAAGTCCTCGTCATCCAGGTTCCGCGGGGGATTGGTGTCGTAATGCAGCTGGCTCAGCAGAGTGGGCAAGCCGTGGTCGAATGAAGCCTGCATGTCAAACTCCTGAACCGTCGTCCAGATCCTCCGTCGCATCTCTTGGTTGTAGACGCTAATCTTGCCAGCCATGTGGCTGGGTTCACGGTGCAGGCCCACCGAGATGCCGTCCTGGATCAACGCGCCGGCGCCGGTCCAGAAGCGCTTCTTCTTGATGGTGTTGACGCGCTTGCCCAGGTACAGCAGACACGCAATCTGGAAGTGAATGAGCTTGCGGTGCTTCTGGCTCTGCCGCGAGAGCCACGTGTCGCAGGCGTTGATCCACTTCTCCGCCATGTGTCTGGCGTTGGACATCATGCCAATGAACTTGAGCGACTCATGTGTGTGCACGCAGCTGGCAACGGCCATCATGGAGAGAATGAGAGCGGTGAAGGCGGCGTAGCGCTGCTTGCTGTCGGGCTTCCAGAAATCGGCATACTCCTTGCGGAATGTGGGAATGTGCACGATGCGGTGCACCTGCTCAAACTGGTCCAAGTAGACGTTGATCAGGGCGTCCGTCTCCTCCTTGGTGGGGAGCAGCGCGATGAGCTCGGCGTCGGGCTGCTCAAAGATGATCTCGCGCTCCTCCTTGCGGCGGTTGCGGTCCTTGCGGTCGTGCAGGATGACGGGCCGCAGCCACTCGTCTGCCGTCTCTCTCATGAAGGGGCAGAGGCCAGTGAGCTCAACAAAGGCCATGCTCGCGTTGTGCGGGCCAAAGTAGCGGGTGCGAAAGCCCTTTCCGCGGAAGAAGCGCAGCTCACCCTTTTCGCCGCTCATGTTGCTGGCGTCAATGCACTCCTGGACCTCGGGGCGGGGCCCGGAGTCGGCGTCGAGGGCGTCATCCTTCTGGGTGGAGGGAGAGTTGGTGCCGGCGATGGTGCTGCCGTCAAAGGAAGCGGCGCCGGCGCCGGCGCCCGGGCGGGCGAGCAGGTTCTTGAGCTGGGTGATCTCGAGCTCGAGCCTCCGGATGCGGTCATGGTCCTCACGGGCGGTGAAGCCGGCGGCGGCGTCGGCGCCGATGCCGAACCTCCGGGAGTCGAGCTGGGCAAAGGGCGGGGGCACGCCGGACGAGGCGTTGACGACCTCGCCGTTGCGGGCCTCGTAGCTGCACCGGTCCGGGGTGCCGCTTTTGATGCAGCGCTCGCAGGGGAAGCCACGGTCGCACGAGAGCTTGCGGCGGCGGCACTCGAGGCAGCTCAGGCGGACGCGCTGGCGCTTGCGGGCGGGCGGTTGGTCGGAGTCGCCTGAGCCCCCCGTCTGAGGGCCGGCGCCTGCGTCGGACTCCGGGCTCTCGCTGCGCTCCTCAGTGTCAGGCATCGTTGGTGAGGTTGCCGTGCGGTGGTCGTCGGAGTTACGACGTTTGTTTCCAAGGATGAGGCGCGGCTCAATCGAGGTGAGGGGGCCGGGCCAGTTGTAAAGGGATTCTTTATCAATCTGATCTGATAAGAATGGGTGCAGATTTTGCGCCTGCGGGCTTTCCATGGCAAACGCCGAGCGGAGTTACGAGCGCGGCCACGCCACGCCCTGTCCAACGGCGGGAGGCGGATGACTCAGCGTGGTGGTGCTTCGGAGCTCCGAGCGTCGGGGGCCGGGCCGGAGAGCGCGCGATGCTCGTTTGGGAAACAATATGAACGACGAATCGCCCGTATTACTGTACCTGGTGCTCTCTGCTGCAGCAGACCATTCGGGCAGTCCAGCGAGTAATGCTGTGCGACCGAACAAGAGACGCTCCACTAGTGAGCGAGAAAACGGTAAGACGACGTACGTGGTGGCCAAAGAAAGAAAATGAAGGCTCAACGGGCCGGCACGCACGCGAGCAGGACGGCCGGCCGTTTAATACCCAAACAACGAACACGCGGCCCACGCCCGCGGGCGTGCGTCTCCGCCGTCAACGGGCGACTTGAGGCGTTTCTGGCCAAACCCGGCATCTGATAAACCTGGCGCCCGCAACTTTCACGCACTCGCATCGCACTTGTACTGTACGTACCTCAGCTAGCCCCGGCCATCGGGCGGACTTTGCGGGCCCCCGAATAGGCAATCCCCAGCGAGCCCCATGAACATGACGAATGCTGGCCCTGGACTTTTTGTCCTCCCGTTACCTCATTCAAACGATGGAAGCCAGTCAGTCGTCCAGGGCCCAGCCCATCCATCCCTGGAACCATATTCCCTCGGCCTGCCCTCCACACAGGCTCCAGCCGCCTCTGATCCACGTTTTGTCTCCTGCTCGTCCCAAGTGCCGCCAACAAGCCAAAGTGGTGCCATTCGGAAGCGGCGGCTCCCTGCCGAGCTTCGGCAAGCAAGTGCGATTTAAGTCTTCACGATCTCTCTCATAATTTGCGCCTCCGTTCGTGAGATCGACTCAATGCTGCGTGCCTTGTCGCGGTGGTGACGCCCGCGCCCTGGACAACGACCCCACCGCTGTTCTCTCTCTTGCCTCCCACCATCATCATCAAGGTCGCGCCATGCCAGTGCTGCGCGGATCCGCGACGCCTAGCGCTGCGCGGTCTACGCAAAGTGCCCGGCAAACTTGCCTCCGTCTCGCTCTGGTACTCATACATTGCAGTCCTGTTCTCGAAAAAAAGGGGGCGACATGGCAAACGTTGACTCACCGCTGGCGGGTCCCACGGGGGGCTGGGCGGATGGGCGCTGCCGAACAGGGCCCGATTGGGTCCTGCGGCGGCCAGGGGCGGCCAGTCAGGGCGCCATTGCACCCGCCAAACGCCGATTTCTGGTGTGGGTGGTAAGACCGGTGCGTCAAACGACCCGCAGCCGACTTGGGCACGGGTCGAATTGCCGGGGCTCGCGGGTGGGCTGGCACGAAGCAGCCACCGCGCGCCGGGTGTCGCGATGTCCTGCTCCCCCGCTGATTGATAAGGAACGGCGTCCCACCCGGGTCCCGAAACGGAAACCCTGGCGCCGCTCGCGGGTCCGGTCTCGCACCCTGCCACTTGGAAAGTCCCCGGCCTGCGCTCTGCACAGCCCGCTGGCGAGGCCAAGGTGCCAAGTGGTAGTGGTACTAGTATTAATGTCCAGGATTCTGCGCTGGTTCTGTTGCATCCTTCATGATGAATGTTTCATCGGTGTAGGCGAGCCATGGAAGCGGGCCTTTTGCTTCCTGGAGGGAGGGCTCACTGCAGAACGTGTCTGTCCTCTCATTGCGAAAAGCCGCCCACCAAGCCAGCTCTTCTGTGAATGCGTTCCATTCGTGTCAAAGTATTCTATGTACTGAAAGTTCATCGTTCTTCTCGACATGTCTCGACGACGCCTCACCATCCGGCTACGAGTATAGCGCACCACTGCTCAGCTTGGCAAGGAGCTTGTGCCTCTCGGTGGACCAAACGCCATGCCACCAAGCACGATCCGGCAGCACACCGAGGGCCACCTCGAGATCCACGACTCTGTGGTGAATGCCATTTCGTCGACACATAGGGTCCACTGCTCGCGAGCTTAATGTCGCCGTCCAGCAGGGCTAGCGACGCCATCCGAAACCCTCGATCCCGGGTGCCAAGGCATGGTCCGCTAGCAATGGTAGTTTGTAGTACCAGGACCCGGCACCTTACTTTGTCGGCCAAGGGCCAAAAAGTCATTCGCGCAGTCTCATTTTGCGTTGTGGCCTCGCCCCCACACGCCCATGGACGCCCCCCTGCACGTCAATCGCCGCTATTGAGTCTCTCGGCTGGTCCATCCGTTATCAATCAGTGCCATCGCGGCCCTGTCACGAGCCAACGGGCCGGCGGCGTCTGGTGGTGTGGGCCGCCCACGCGAAGGGAAGGGGGGAACAATTGAGGGAACGTGAGTTGCGCCCTGTCTCGCTCGGCTGCTGCCAAGCTTGGATGGGGGTGGGTGTCCTCGTATGTGCCTCGATTTCCAAGTGGACAGGTGGCAAGGAGAATGGCTCTGGCGGAGTTACAGTCCATGTCATCGTCGTGAATTGACACGTGCAGGTCGAGCGAGATGGAAGCTCCCAGGTCGAAGCCTATATGCTCGCATTTGCACGCTGCGGCACAGCAAGCTCGCCTGGGCTGCTGGGCAGGCAGGACTCAGGTCGGGTCGGTCCCCTGAATTGCCCCGCCGGTGCGGCCACGGGTCCTCCGCGGGTCCCTCCACCACCGACGCACCTCTCCTCACCGTCCCCACCCTCGTCCCTGGCCTCGGTCCATCAGGCCGCACGAGGCACCTTGCCGTACCTTTACCTGGCCTGACTGCCTGAGGTTTTGTGGGTTGGGCCGAATCGCCAGCATCCCAACGATTCGCATCCGTCGCCTGGTAGCTTGCACCGCACCGCCAGCCCAAGACTACCGCCGCCACCACCCGGTACCACAGCACCTGACAGACAGCTTCAAGCTCGCGTCACATCCGCCGTCGAGATGGCCACTACCACCTCCCCCTCCGCCGCGGCAGCCGCCGCCGTCGCCGCCGCCGATGAGGAGCGCCGCAGCCGCATCATCGCGCACATGAACCGCTCGCACACGCGCGAGCTCGGACACTACATCCGCCACTGGGCCGGCGCCTCCCCGCGCGAGGCCTCCGCCGCCGCCGCCCCCTCCATCCGGGACCTCACCCTGCAGGGCATGCGCATCCGCACCGCCTCCGGCCGCGACTACGCCGTGCCCTTTGACCCGCCGCTTGACTCGTGGGCCGACGCCAAGGCCCGCATCATCGACATGGACACCGTCGCCCGCCGCGCCCTCGGCATCAGCGACATCTATGTCACCGAGTACCTGGCCCCTCGCGGCTTCGACGCCATCATCTTTGGCGCCGTCGTCTTCTACTTTGGCTCCTTCCTCGCCCTGCCCTGGCTGCTCCCCGGCACCGCCGCCTGGAACTTCCTCGATGCCTACTTCCCTGGCGGCGCCGACATGTTCCGCTGGCTCAGCCGCGTCCTCTTGCTGCCCGTCGTCGGCATTCACCTCACCGAGAGCGCCATCTTCGACAGGAAGCTGCGCCGACACGGCGTCGACCGTGGCAGCGGCCTGTGGTGGGCTTGGGTCTCGAGCTGCTTCTTCGAGGGCGTCTGCGCCTTTCGCCGACTCAACGGCCTCGTCGCCCGCAAGCAGGCCCAAAAGGAAGGGAAAAAGGAGTGAAGCGGGTTGGACGTCGCGACCTTGATCGCATGGGCTTAATCGCACAAGCATGATCGCATAAGCTTGACCACCGCATGAGACCTGATCGCATGTTCCTGATCGCCATCATCATTTAAGCGAGCGCTGCCCTGACCATGACTCCAGCCAAATAGACTGTCACCCAGGCCTGATTAGATAGGGGATGCCCTGAATCTAGACTTCATTTTCATCACAAAAGGGCCTCTTGCAATCAAACGTAGACTTGCCGCGGGTGTGTATTTATGCGCTTTTTGAAGCACAAGCCTCCGCGACTCGAAATAACGGTCCCGGTTACGGCAGGGCAGGCTATGCAGATCCTCCGCAGATTGCCCAAAACGGCCAATGGACGAACCCTCTGGTGGCATGCATGTTGGGTCGACCTTGTTATTGTAGCCATCTGCCGCGGCCTTTCGCGTTTCAATCCTTCGGCATATCAATTCGTCATTCCTCATAGTGCCCGTCGTACGTGCCCTGCATGGCCTGCGTGCTCACCCACTCCTCCGTTGCCAGGCCCCGCAGGAATCTCATCTCGAGGTCGTCTGGATCCTTGTGCCAGTCGCACGCAAAGTCACACTCGGGCACTGCCGCTTCGCCAAAGTACTTGCAGATCGCCGCGTGCCGACATGAGTCTGTGTTCTCACAATACAGCGCCAGCGAGTGGAGGCTTCGCAGCCGCGCCTCCTGGTTCGACCCGTCCTTGGAATCGCCGCGGATCATGCGCGTCACCCGCTCCAGGTCCTCGCGGCTGTAGTATAGGAAGCAGTAGCTGGCGTTGCCATCTCGCCCTGCCCTGCCGGCCTCCTGGTAATATCCCTCAAACGACTTTGGTATGCGCCAGTGCACAACGAACCGTACGTTGTTCTTGTCGATGCCCATGCCGAACGCCGTCGTAGCCACGATGATATCGTAACCAGGCTCGTTGTTGATCCAGCGGGCAAGCGTCTCCTGTTTGACTTCCTGCGGCAGTTTTGCATGAAATGGACGTGCCCCGACCCCTTCGTCGCGCAGTGCGGCCGACAGTGACTCGCACTCGTCTCGGGATATCGTGTAGATGATGCCGGGCACGCTTTCCGCCCTCTCACCCACCTGCGTCAGCTCTGCCCGCCGGGCTTCAGCTCGCCGCCGCTCATACACGCCGCGTATCCAACGCAGGAAATCCGATAGCCTATTGTCGTCCTCATCCCTGGTGTACCGTATCTCTAGATGGAGGTTGCCGCGCTGTGGGCTCATGAGAAATGTCTTTGTGCGCTCAGGCGTTGCGTCCAGGCGCAGCGTGCTTAGCACATCCTGGCGGACCTGTGGGTTTGCGGTCGCCGTAAGGCACATAATGGGAACATCAGGGAAGGTCTCTCTGAACCACGACAGCCGCTTAAAGTCTTTGCGGAAGTCATGGCCCCATTCCGAAATACAGTGAGCCTCGTCAATAGCGATTCTAGCAAGTTCTTTCTGGGTGTGGACCAGCTTGAGGCGCTCGCGGAACCGAGAGCCGGAGCACAGCTCAGGCGTCACGTACAAGAGACGAGTCCTTGGGTGCCCCGTCTCGAGGTCACGATGGATTCGGTTCCTTTCAGCATACGACGTGTTGCTGTTGAGAGAGCTCGCGTCGATGCCTGACGCGCGCAAGGCCGCCACTTGGTTTATCTAATGACTAGCTGTCAGTCCGATCCAAGAGACACAAGCCAGGCTCGTGCCACCCACCATGAGACTTAGTAAAGGCGACACAACGATGGTGACTATAGCTGTCAGCCCCTGGACTCTCCGAGGAGACCCCGGAAAGGATGTCACTTGCTGCCCTGGTCTATGACTGCTGGAAGCTGAAAGCAAAGGCTTTTCCCGAAGGAGGTCGCCGCCTGCACGTAAACGTCGTGGCCATCGAGCGCCGCCTCGATAATCTCTCGTTGATGTGGGCTTGCGAGAACAGAGTGTAAGCCACCTACACGGCTGTCTGTGGAGGGCCGGAACAGGACTAACCGGAACGCATCTTTCTGAAACTGTCTCCGAAGGGTGAAGCCGATGTCTGTGCACGAGTTTGTCCTTTGCAGAGCCGGCATCATGCAAGGGCCTCGGCCGTGGGGCGGATCGCGGCGAGGCTGTTGTGTCGACGCGTCGAGGTCCACAACTTACTTACACGACGCCTCCGCGCCGCCGATGGCCAAGAAAACGTCACATGCAGTGCGTCTCCTTTTTCTTCGACGGAGGCCGCGACGTGATGCCGGTAGTAGCGAGCGGCTCCCAGGACCTCGTATTTCGTGGCGAGGCGTTGGGCGAGGAATCAGACGTGCTTGATCCTGGTTGGTGTCTGGCGGTGCGCTGACAGCCAATCCAGGCCGATATGAGCTGTGATGGTGACGCCCTCCGGTGGCACGGCAGCGGAGAGAGAGACGCTCGAGGACTGGCAGGCGAGGGCGGAACGCTCATGCGGCTGGGGGACGACGTCGAGCACGGAGGTCCCCTTGCCAGGAGGAGAGCAGCGGCGTTTGTTGTTTCCTTTTTGTTTCGGTTTCAATGGTGGCCGGCGAGCAGCACCTCGTGAGCCGGAGAAAAAAAAGAAGCACACAGAACTGGAGGCGGGGTGTGGAGGGAGCTGGGCGTGCCTTGCATGGCAGCCTGTCGCTGGCGCAGATAAGGGGGGCCCTTCCCGCCTGCAGCGCCCAATCCGTGAGCGGCACCCCACCTACCTGACCTGACCTGGGCTGTGATGGGGGCCCCGGTGGGTGTCTGGCTGCCAGGCACCCTGATGAGCGCTGGGGGGCAGCGGCTGGGGCGCAGCGACGCACCAGCCAGCACCCAAAGCGCCCCCCAGCCAGTGGTGTGGAGCGAGCCTGACTTGGATCAATTGGTGTTCTGGTGGCGTGCAACGCGGCTCTCTGCGCACTGTGTGAACGGGCCCCCGCCGGCTGGGATCGCTGCCTGCGCTGGTGACTGCAGCAGCTAGCGATTGCTGTGCGCACTCAAAGCAAAAAAAAAAAGTGGCCCATCCTGACACTGTGTACAGGTGGTGGCCAGCCACCTCGCCTTCGGCTGCGGCTCCAGGTCGCGCTACCGCCCCTTTCTCACCACCAGCCATGCAGCCGTGGTTTTAGGGGGTTTCGCGTGAGCACCTCACATGCAGTCTCTGGAACCTCTTCTCCCTTAGTCCTTCCCGCCCACCGGTCCTCTCAACCAACTCTGGGGAGCAGCATTCTGCATACCCGACCAAGCCGCCGCCGGCATCCAACATTGACCCCAAACTCGTCTTTGCGATTTCGCTGTTGCCGCCCAATCGCCTGTCCGCTGCGCATCAACGGCTGTGATTCGACACTTGGGCGGTCCTTCGCCCATCGGCGCGCCGCCTCGTACCATCGCGGCCCCATCACGACCCGGAACGACCTGCGCCAGCAGCCAGACAAGCTGCCTCCCAACCACAATGCCATCTCGTGCTGCGTCCGCCAATCCGTCGCAGCCCCGATCGGTTTAAACGTCCCCGGACTCGTGCCCCTTGGCTTGAGACTCGAGGAACCAGCCTTAGCGGGACAGAGGGGTCTCTGAAACACATCCTGCCAAACCCGACCGAACCTCCGCTTCGATCAACACCCAGCGAGCCTTCTTTCCTTCTCGATCACATCGCGTGTGCGAAGCTCGCACACGGTCATCACCATGGACCGGCTGAATCGAATGCCTGGCCCGTCCAACGCCCAGCCATCGTCTCTCCGGGGCCTCCCCGAGAACCCTGCTCATGGACGACGACCTGTACCGAATTCCGCTGCGACATCCAACGGCCCTCCGCCGCCTCTCCCGCCCGTGCCGAACCTTCGCAATGCTTCTTCCAACGCGACGCTGTCGGCCTCGAGCTCGATGACGCCATCGCAGGTCATATCTCTCGCCCGCGAGGCGATGCGGAACGCTCTCGAAAGTGAGAAAAGCCAAGCCGCGGAAGCCGGAGCCGTTGCGCCGGGGCTGCGGTCCGGCGTGACCATCGATCTGAGCCGCAAGAACATCCACAAATTGCCAGAGGAGGTCGTGGATATTGTCAAAGATGAGCTGGAACGGTCAGTCTTACCAAAGTCGCCTTCAAGAACGGCCAAGTCGCTAACGCACTTCTACATCCACAGACTCGCCTTGTCGCATAATCAGCTCTCATCTCTTCCAGCCCGCTTTTCCGAATGCACGTCACTGCGATACCTCAACATCAGGGGGAACCAAATCAAAGAATTTCCTTTGCCGGTATGGGATACTCTTTGAATTGCCATGCAATGTCGTTGCTCTGGACCTTGCGCTAACTCGAGGAATAGTTATGCGGGCTGAAGTCCCTCGAGATCCTCGACCTCGGTCGCAACCAGCTACGAGTCCTGCCCAACGATATTGTCAATCTATCGTCGCTTAAAGTCCTCTCCATACCGAAAAATCAGATCCGGGAGCTCCCCCTCTGCCTTGCCGACATGGTCTCGCTCCAGGTGCTAAAGCTCGAGGGTAATCCGATTAGCTTTCCGCCCAAGGATGCCATTCAACCGCAAACCGGAAGCCCACCCAACGACGGAGGTTCAAGGGACACGGAGGTTACGGATGTGGCCGTGACTGCGCTCATCAAAAAGTTCTTGCGCCAGTATGCGATCAACGGACGCATGGAGGCGGAGGGTACGGGCGACGAGTCCAGCGAAGGTGCTGAGACGCCACGATTTCCACTCAAGCGAGCCGCAAGTGGCCGCTTCCCTATCAAGATCAGCGGCTCTGATGTCACCGATATGCGATCGCCAAACGCGGCATCACGACCACCGCCCATTCCCTCTAGGTCCCACTACCGGGGCCTGTCGCAACAAAGCACGTCCAACCGTCGACCCGGTGTCATGCCCTTGACCATTGGCAACGTCAACGAGAGGCTTCGTAGTAACTCCGAGTCCTTGCTCCGGTCCGACAGGCCTGATGGACGGAACCGACGCATGGGAGTTGTAACGAGGAAGACGTCCGAACTCGGAACCCTGGACGAGACGCAGGCCAATGTGCGATTCAGCCACTATCGCGGCTTGAGCCATGGCTCAGCGATGCAGGGCAATCCGCCCGTGACCAAGAGCCCCGCGACACCCACCGAGCCACACATGCAGCCGCCCACGTACATCCGGCGGCTCTCGGTGCTTCCCGAACGCCGACGCGAATCGAAGATCTTCGACCCTATAATCGAAGCGGCAAAGGGAATTCTTTACTCTGTCTTCCAAATACACCCGATGATACAGGCGCTCATGACACTGACCAACGACGGGTCTGCGAAAAGATCAAGCCTGGAAATCGTTGTCTACAATACTAATTCTCACGTTTTGGAACTGGAAGAGGAGGTTCAGAAGCATGATGCAGCCGTGGCTGAAGGTGATGAGTACGCGACGCGTGAAAACGAGCACGTCCTGCGGGCATGTCAGACGCTTGTCGGCGCGTATGGGCACGTCTGTACGCTCTTGGCGGACAACATCGATACATTTGTGGACAACGGAGACGCCCGCTATATTCGAACGCTCCTGATGTGCCTTTACAACAGTATCATGGAGCTCCGCGTGACGTTGGCGTCAGTCACCGCGGAGCAGGCCAAGCCCCGGCACTCGAACCGGCAGAGCTTGGATAACACCAACAACACTATACGCCCCTACCACCGAGAGCCGACAGCGACTCCAACGGCAGAGCGACCAGGTTTCGCGCGGCACCGTAATGGTACCGTCGTACATAACCCTGCGAATCTGAGGGTCGCCACAAACGTTCCCGTCCCGCAGCTCAACGGAGGTGGTCGAACCGCAATCATGACGTCGGCGACTCCTCGATCGGGCGAGTCGTTCCCGTCCATCCATAGCCGGGACATCAGTATCAACTTCTCAGAGGATGATGCGCAGTTTGACCGAATTTACCTGTCCCTGCAGAAGTCAATCGACGTGGTCCTCCGCACGCTGCCCAACTTTCATGTACAGTTGACGGGCGGCTTGAGGCATGCCGTTGCGTACCGCGCGCCGGCCACGGCGCTGGGACAGTGGAAGGCGTTGACCGGCAGCGTCAACGCGACGATACAGCAAACAGAGATTTTGCGGAACAAGCTGTCGCTGATCAAGCTCAAGGACCCGAATGCCCGGGCGCAACCAAGCCTATGGAGACAATGTTTCGAGTTCGTCCAGGCATGGCTAGCCGTGCTGTCCCTTTTGCACTACATGGATGGCAACAACGCGATCCCGCTACCGCCTGACACGAAGACTAGACTACGGCCGGTACAGCAGAGCATCAGGGAGACCTCCAACGCCATTTCACAGTCGCCCTGGAACGACCTATTTCAGCCGCCAGACAGCCACACCCGCCTCGGAGGTGCCTATTCGTCTCAAAGCGCTTCACCGACGCAGGCGCAGCTACCAATCACCCCGCAGAGCGCGGCACTAGGTCCCGCCATGCAAGCGACCGTGCCGACGACGCCTCATAGCGCGGCCTTTGCGGCTGCGTTCCATGGGAATGTCTTCGATCGAGCAGATGCACTGATCGCAAACCCGGGCATCTCCATGTCGCGAAGCGGAACCATGACCCGGGGCCACTCTGGCTTCAACTCGCTGTCGTCCATTTCATCGATGTCGTCGGATGGCAACGGGCCGCCGCCGTCGGTAGCCTTCAGCCCCAATAGCGGACTGGGGCTCGTGCCTCCACGCATGAACGGCAGCAGGGTGGCCATTTAGGCCCAAATGAGGTGGCCTCTGCAAGCTTTGGTGGCTTGGCTCGCAAAATGGCCTTGATGGAAGGGGTTCTCGTCTACAGGTGTATGCCACGCTAGGAATGACGACGCCCAGGAACAGCGGGATGGAGTTATGGAGAGTTTTGTTCGTCTTTGGGTGCTTCAATACTTCTTTTGGTTCCTGTTTTTTTTTTTTTTTTTGGTTTATTGGGCATAGCATTGGAGTTTGGGAATTCGGTTGGGCTTTTATTCGTCCCTCTCTGGGTTGTACGTTGAGGTGCGTGCTTGCAAGAGAGCCGAGTCGATGGACTTGCAAGTTACAACTGTACATGTCGGCGCACACTGCTTGGCTTCAAGTTCCTGATGGACTTGATGGATTGAAACGGGAATGCATATGCGCACGCAGGCATGAAAGGACAAAAGGCACGGTTGCGTGGGATGGGTTTCATGGAGGCGACACCGGGATGACTGGTGGCGTCTTATATCATTGCTAGATTTTCGGGGCGGATGTAATATCCAGACAAGCCAATTGATGCTGAGTATATCTAGTCCTTATGAGCACCTCGAATTGGCCGTGGCCTGCTGTTTGCATCTGGCCGCCGTGCAGTTGGTCTTGTCGCTGGCCGCGAAACTGCATGGGGGACCAAATTGAAGTTGAATGAGAGGGCCTACTTGATGCAGCACAGACACGGCGTGTCTCATGCACCCCGCTGCACCCCCCCTGGTCGAGGTACAAGCGTGTACCTTGCCGGCACATGGAGTTGATCAGGTGCCACGGCGTCCATGCATCTTGCTTGCTCCCGCGCGTGGTGTCTTTGACCCCCCGTCCGTCGACGTCGTCATCACCATCGCCATATCCATTGCCGTCGCCCATTTCTCTCCATCGCATTGACCCGCCATCGCGTCGTGCGTTCCTCCCGCCGAACGCCCGCCTGCCGTCGCCGTCTCAGCACCACCACCACCACCACCACCACCACCACCACCACCATGTCCTCGTCGGCGCATCAGCACCAGCCGCCGCCGTCGCTGTCGCTGTCGACATCGCCTCGCCAGACAATGGCCACGACGGCAACGTCCACGGCGACGGCGACGTCCACATCGCGGTCCGCGTCACCGCCCACATCGCTGTCGCATCATTCCCTCCAACAGCATCAGCAGCTACAACAAAACCAGCAAGACCACCACCACCAGACGCAAACACAACCACAACCACAACAGCAACAGCAACACCCCTCCCCGCCCCTCGCGCCGCTCTACCCGCACCTCCCCTCCCCCTCGTCGGAGCGGCACGTGGCCGAGGCGCGCGCCGCCGTCGTCGCCTCCATCGGCAACATGCTCGACTCGCAGCTGCAGACGCGCGCCTCGGTGCTGCACGACAACGCCGCCGCCCTCGACCGCCAGGAGCGCGACGTCCTCGCCGCCACCGAGGGCCTGCGCCGCGAGCGCGAGCGCCTCGCCCGCGAGGCCGACGCCGCCGCCCGCAAGGTCAAGGAGCTCGGCAACGTCCAGAACTGGGCGGAGGTCCTCGAGCGCGGGTTCCTGGTGCTTGAGGAGACGGTGCGCTTGGCCAACGGCGGGAGTGACCGTGGCGATGGGGGCGAGGACGGGGACGAGGATGGCAGTGGTGGGGGGAGTAGCTGCAGCTGTAGCTGCTCCGAGTGTGGGAGGGAGGACGATGGCCATGTCGGTCCCGAGGACATGGATCTGGATGCGGATGGGGATGTGAATGGCGGACAGGGCGGGCCTCATGGCAAGGACGCCGAGACGGACGCCATGGCGGTGGACGCGGATGGGACGCGCAGCGCGTGGTCCGACACCAGCCGCAGTCTCATGGAGCCCGAATCAAGTACAGGGACAGGCAGGGCAAAAGGATCCGACACCGCGTCCCTCTCTACAGGGTCGTCGTCCAAAGACGTGACCTAAGGGCGGTAGTTTGCAAGCGCAGCCTATGATGATTTAGATGATTGATGACCACGGCCAAGCTCTTGACAAATACACGATCTAATACCGCATCAAACCCTCCTTATGCCCATTTAATCAATACATTATGCCCCTTTTGTCCCTTAAATTCCGCTCTCGACCCTTTTGTGTAGTTGCACCCTTGCGATGCCGGTACCAGCGAGGCTTCTCCTTCCATGGCAGGTCAAACAGTGACTTGGCGTGACTCGCCCCTGCGCTTACAGCAGGCCGGGGAGGATGACGTAGCGCTTCTTCTTGTACTTGTCACCAAACTCCTTGCGGTACGCGCTCTCCTTGCCCCGAGCCCAGGTATACATCTGCGCAGCGCCCACGCTGATGAAGACGGCAACGGCCCAGTCGCGGCTGGCGACGATGATGCCCACCCAAGCCAGGATCTCGAACATGTAGTTGGGGCAGGTGACGAGCCCGAATCCGTAGCCCGACGGGATCTGGCGCTCGGTGCCGCCAGGCGATCGCAGCGACGACAGATACAAGTGCACCGTGGCATTGCCCATCTCAGCAAACAGGTAGAGGGCGGTGCCGACGGCGTCGATGACGGGGAGATCGGCGCGGGCAGCCAACGAGCGCGGGTGGTAGATGGACAGCGCGCAGAGCAGACCGGACAGGGCCCAGTAGAAGACGCTGTTCTTGAAGATGTTGAAGACGGGCATCGTGTTGGCCGAGAACTTGTGAACAAACAGCGTCTCGAGCTCGCGCTTGACGAAGTGGGCAACGATCATGCCGAAGCTGAGCCACTGGGTGAAGGACATGGCCTCGGCCGTGGCGCCAGCATCGCGGTAGATGTACGGCCGAGCGGCGACGACGAGGACGTGGATCAGGATGGGGCCCAGGTACTCGATGAGGAAGACGGTGCGCCAGGCAATCTGCGGGCCGAGGTCCTTGACGAGCACCTCGCCGGCGGCGGCGACATTCTGCTCGTCAAAGACGCGGGCCTTGCGGTTCTTGAGCGTCTTCCTGGTCGACGGGTCGAAGAGGCCGATGCGGTTGTAGTCGCCAATCTTGGACGTCTGGGCGATGAGCTTCTTGAGGTCCTCGACAGTGGCCTCGGCAGGGAGCTCGACCGACGCCGGGAGCCGCTTGACGGGCTGCTTCGGCGCTGCAAGCTTTTCCGTTAGCAATTGCGCGCACGCAAGGTCATATGCGGTGCTGGTGGCGAGGCAGGCGCGTGCACGTACAGCGGTTCGTGAGTCTGAGCGTCGTCGGCGCCATTGTTGCTGCGCGGCGTACGGATTGGCGTTGTTGAGGATGCAGAATCGAGCTGCGTTGCGTTGGGGACGGCACGGTACTTGAAGCTTGCCTGCATCGAGCCAAGGTACCTTGGGCGCCTCAGCAAGCTGAGATAAGGTAAGCTTACCTCGGTGGTACTCGCTACTCTTTTTTGGCTGGGCAAAATTGCTGTCTGGATTAGCCTGTGGTTGCGCCTGCCGCGCCCCCCCAAGCCGAGGAGGTTTCGCGCCATTGCCGCAGGTGACGACGAGTGGGGCCCCGCGCTGTCCCGCCCAGATCCAGCGACCAACGACAGGGATGGCGCCTGACAAGACGTCGTCCCAAAACGGCATTTACAACTTCGACTCTCTACAGCAAGGCAACACTTTGTATGTGTGGGCGAAGCCCTTGAATCTTCTTCGAGTATATATCTTCAGGACCATGCGGGGCCCGTTTATTCGCGGGGTTTTCAGTGCTGGCTCGAACTGACAGCAGCGGATCGCCCACTTACAGCACTTCGCACTCGCTCCTGGCAGCAGCCAGCTATGAGATGAGATGAAAGATCCGCGCAAGCAACCCCTCAACCACAATTGATTGTTTGCCGCAATGTCTGTTCAGGCACATGCTGCCCCTCACGTCCCTTCGTGCGCCTGCGCGCGTCAACATGCCCCGTGACCTAGGCGGCTGTTCAGGCAGCCCTCCGTGCCGTTTCCGCGCAGCAACCGCGACAGCGGCCTGTTCACGACGCGCTCGCATCAAATGTCCCGTACGTGTCCGTGATTCACCCCAACCTTTCTTCTCCCAAACATCGCCCACCTTCCTCACTTGTGTCGCTTTCCAGAGTGTCGTGCCCAGTCCCGCACCACGCCGCTATCCTCAACCGAGGCGGCTATCGCTCGTCCGACGCCCAAGACTACCTCATCTCGGGCTCCCTTCCTCAAAGTATCTCATGGCACACGGATCTGCCGCCTTTTGTTGCGCCTCACGAACCCAACAAGCTTTTGAGCATCAGATTCACGGCTGCACAAAGCCAAGGAAGTACCCCCTCACTCGCCCTCCGCCACAGCCCCCTGGCTTCCCGGGGAACCAAGGCCCAGCATGAATCCGCTCGCCCCAAACTTTACGCCCTTGGCAAGTCCGGGGAAAGAAACATCGCAGCTGGCGGATCATGGCGCGCAGCTGGCGCACACTGCTCAACATGTCGTCAGCCCAACGGCCACACCAGACCATGCGTCCGAGTTTGCGTCGCAGACGGTCGCTCCGGTACCAACGTATCCAATCTTTCACCCTCAAGAAATTGCAAGTTACCCTCCCCAGCCGATAGTGTACGGGCGCTGGCCAGGGAATACGGCATATATCGGCTTTGGCGGTTGTCCTGCCCCCTACTATCCTCACCGATGTCCCAACGTCTACGCCCCTGCGACGCGTACTAACTACAATCAGACCCAGCAGCCGCCTCCGATGAACGCCAGCTCGAACGTTGGCATGGAAGGTAAGTGCTTGCATCACTGTGGATTTTATTTGCTTGTGGCTGACCCTGATTTAGGTGAGGACCAGACGGATCCATTTACCGGTCCGACTGTGGCTGTCAGTGCCGCAGCTTCAGGGCCTCATGTCGCGCAGCATCAGAGGCAACTGTCGCACACTATTGCGGCGGAGAGACAGAGTCAAATGTCCCCTAGTGGCCATCATTCCGAGTTTGTCAACACCAATCCTCTTCTCCACCACGCCCTTCAACAGCATTTGATGTCCCAAGAAGGGCTTCGACAATCATACCTAGGCTCACCGTTCCCAACCAGCACCGCCGCCGCCGTTCAGCCCGGAGAGAATCAGACAGACGTAACTGCACCCACTCAGCCGTCCCGACACAAAGGCGCTGCGAGAAGCCCTTTGGCCCGAGGCGAGAGAGGTCGGAAACGAACCGGACGTCGAAATAAAGGGCGCGGGACAGAAGCCCCCGGTCCCAGTACAGGTGCCGCCCCTCAGCATTTGCGAAGCATCTCAACCGATACTGGAGGCTCAGGTATGCAATACAGGGTAGCCTATCCAAATGAACATCTGCGGTCGGCTTCTCAAGGCACCGGAAACTTCGGCTTCATGTCGGCGAGCCTCGCGGCTGCACCGCAGCGACCTGCCCCTAATCTGACTCAGTATCTAGCTCAGCAGCGGCACGAGGTGCAAAGTAGCACACAGCTTCAGTCAGCCGACTTGGCTTCAGGCCATACCGCTCAAGGCGCCCCCTTGGCGCCTGTTGCTCGTAATGAGCACACCGTAAGTCACCCAACACCTGTACACACCTTGAGAGAGCTCCAGGCTGACACGGTGCGACCTACAGAGCCCTTCCATGACCCAGGCTGCGGGTAATGCAACATACGGCCTTCCTGTTGCACATACCCCAGGAACGAATGTCCCTTCGGATTCATCGCGACCAGAGCTTGGTTCTGCTGGCCAAAGCTCACAGCATATGTCGCAGCAAAGTGTGTTTCGCCCTGGGGTCTTTAAAGCACCCTCAAGTCCAAGCAAGTCACCTGAACTGACCGACAGCCTAGATTCCGGATCGTGGTCACAGTCAAAGAAATGGATGAGCCAGGAGGCGATAGACCGCGCAGCCTTCTCCAAGCTCATGAGAAACCTTCGCCACATCGGCGCGGACAAGTCCCCATTCATCCCGCAAACCCCAGCAGAGATGGCCGCGTTCAAGGCCGAGTTTGCCGAGGATCGACGCAAGGAGTTGGAAGCCGGACTGGAAGAACGACAAAAGGACGCGGATCGCAGAAAGCAGTTGAACCTGGCCAAGGAAGAACAGGAGCAGGCTGAAACGAAAGTTGGCCCCCTGTTTGGCGGTCGGCAGTTGAGCGCGATGTTCTCGCCCGTGCTGGCCGTGCCAAACTGCTTTAACAACGATCAGCCCGCCGCGGAACACTTGCGTGTTGATTGGCCGTCCTTGGCAGAGTACAAGGAAGCGCCAGTCGGTCGTTATGGCCGCACTCTGCCTGTCCCGCGTGTCAACTTGGTCGACCCGAGATTCGCAGAGGCTCATCCAGACCAAGTCTACAACTCGGATGGGACTATCCGCTGGCAGGCCAAGCTGGCTGTTCCAGATCCGCACTTTATTCTACCCACCTCACCGCCCGAGGAGGGGTAAATTCCTAGCCGCAGTCAACAGACGGCTCGGACCCTTGACTAACTGTCAAGAACACTCTTGCAAACGACAACTTTAGCTGACGCGATCAACTGTATGATTCAGACCGATATCGATGAGACATGAGCAACAGAGACGCAGTGACAAGGTACAGTTCGACCCGAGCAGGAGCCGAATCCTGGAGAACGGGCTGCAATGACTGCGCCTGCGAATAGCTGGCACTGATTCACTGAACAGGGCAACTCCCTTTTTCGATTTGTAATCCCCAGAGACTGCATGGGGTAAAGAAGAATCTCCGGAGCTAGAGAAAACACGGGCAACGGCCTCCGCGAACGAACCCTGGCTACGGATGACAGACAGAACGTCACTTGAGCGTTCAGGATGGTTCCAGAGGGCCCGCGTAGGGACAGAGAGGGGGGAGGGCACGGAGGGCTGCACCATAATAGTGCAGATTCAGAGAAAGAAGCAAATGTATGATTCAAAACACTGTGCACAGCAGACTTCGCTTGCACCATATGTAGGCAGTCCAACATCGGACTCATCAAGGACAAGATACTCGGTCTCTGAGCTTCGAGGTTTGAGAAGATCATCCACGGATCGCCTTGCGGGTGGGCCTCCTCAATGCGGCATAGCTCCACCTTAGTCATCGGTCTTTGGGATGGCTGGGTAGCCCTTCAACACGACGGCACGTGATAGGGTCTTCCGGACTAACGCAGCCTCCGAGAAGCCCTGAGCGGCCGGTACGTACCTGGCGCTAGCGAAACACCCGTGCCCACAACCACAATTTTCGTTGCAATTCAGCCCTCCAACTCCGTCCCCCGTCGAAAAGTTCACTCCTCCCACATCCGCCGACAATTCGATTGCACTGGTGATTATACCATTCATCAGGTAAGGCAGCACCTCTTCGACATACCACCGCGACGATGGCACGAGAGAGAGAGAGAGAGCGGGCACGACGATTGCCACAGGCGAGCAACATTCGACGGCTTCCGCGATTCCAATTCGGGCTCCGGGGCTCTGAACGATTTCGATATCCAAAACGATCTCGTGCTCCGGGCTGCGTTTGGGCGTCTGGTTCTGCCGGACGCGGCCTCGCTTTTGCATCGTCGTTGCTTGCCGCCTCGGTTCTTCGGCGCTGCCGCCTCTCTCTCTCCCTCCTCGGGTGGTTCGAGATCAAGAATAGCAAGCAGATCGCTAACCGTCTTTTCGTCTTGCAGAGCTCGCAATCATGGGTATCTCTCGCGACTCCCGCCACAAGCGCTCCGCCTCCGGTGCCAAGCGCGCATACTACCGTGCGTAACAATACTACACTCGAAAGCCCGTATGGTTCTTTTGCATAGATCATACGTTCTGACCTACCGTCAACAGGGAAGAAGCGCGCTTTCGAAGCTGGCCGCCAGGGTGCCAACACCCGTATCGGCGCCAAGCGCATCCACACCGTCCGCACCCGCGGCGGTAACCACAAGCACCGCGCTCTGCGCCTCGACTCGGGCAACTTCGCCTGGGCCTCCGAGGGCTGCACCCGCAAGACCCGTGTCATCGTCGTCGCCTACCACCCCTCCAACAACGAGCTCGTCCGCACCAACACCCTGACCCGCTCCGCCGTTGTCCAGATCGACGCCGCCCCCTTCCGGCAATGGTACGAGGCCCACTACGGCCAGCCCATCGGCCGTAGACGCCAGAAGGCTCAGGCCGCCAAGGAGGGCAAGGTCGAGGAGGAGGTCAAGAAGAGCAAGGCCGTCGAGAAGAAGCAGGCCGCCCGCTTCGCCTCCGAGGGTAAGGTCGAGCCCGCTGTCGAGAAGCAGTTCGAGGCTGGTCGTCTCTACGCCATCATCTCCAGCCGCCCCGGCCAGTCCGGCCGCTGCGACGGCTACATCCTGGAGGGTGAGGAGCTCGCCTTCTACCAGCGCAAGCTGCACAAGTAAGCGAGCCGCGAGGCTGCTGGCAGGAGGCTGTTGGGGAGAAAGGACACATTGTGGCCCTTTGGTATGGTGTTAAAGGATTTTCTCGCTGTCTTGTCGTTTCAGGGCATGAAGAGCTTCATAAGCATCGGGACGGGTCCATAAGGAATCAAAAGATATTTCTCGCAACCAATGACATTATGACACTCTTGGTTCGTGCGTTCAAAACCACGGGTAGTCCTCGCAAGCTTTGGTTCCTGTAATAATGCTTCCCCTTGCCTGCCGACCAAGGCTGAAGCCGAAGGCTTCTCACCAACGATACATATCTAATCACATGTCGCCAGACGCCGCTCTCCCCGGCTGAGACTACTTGTCACCGATATCAACATATGAATGTCACCAAACGTTTCTTGCCTCGGAGTTTCTTTCCCTTCAGACAAAACGGCCCCCGAACCGTGTCCATGACCATCACGCCAGATAATGCTTCCCAGCCTCATCTTACAAGCAGAGCCCCCCCCTGTGTCGACATTCGCAGTGACACCTGTGAGGGAGAAACGCGCTGAAAAAGACCAAGTTTGTACGAAGTACACCTGTGCCCCATTGCGCCAAGGCGCTGCCTGATGCTCCCAACCCAGATTGTGGGAGCGGCTCCCATCACTGCCGCTCCCGCGCCTACGAAAATTGGCGCTTCAAGTCGGCCCATTTGCGAGTCAAAGCTTCGTGCTGAGAGTTGATCTACACGTGGATCGCCGTGTCAGTAAACGCTATGCCAGCGGCGGCCAAGCAATTGGGGGTGTTACGTACCTCGGCGTATTGCATCTTGGTCTGGACAAGCTCCTCCTCCAGCTCAGACATTTCCTTCTCTAGGCGTTGGTTCTCCTCGTGAACGTTTCCGTTCCGCTTCATCAGGTCGTCCCTCTCCATGTTCCACTTCTCTTCGATTTCTGCAGGCTGCTGCTCGATCACCACCTTCAGCTCGCGAACCTGGCCCTTGAGGCTCTCGTTCTCGTCTCGGAGTTCCTCGTTCTCCACCTTCGTGTGCACGAGCTCCGTGGCTAGAGCAGCTTGTTCACGGTCGCAGACCTGGACGCGCTCTTCCAGCTTCCGAACTTGAATGGCAAAGTTCTGGTTCGCCGCGCGGAGTTCCAGCAGCTCGATCTCGCGGTCCCGCTCGGCCTTTGTCTTTTCTTCCCATTCGGTGGTGTACAGCTTCAGTGTCTCGGGCGTGATCTTAACCTCGCAAGCGTCCCTGACCAGCTGGTCTGCCCTGTACACTTCCTTGTCCATGCTTGAGCTAGAGCTTCCGAAGAAGCCATTCTCGAGAATGCTTCCTTGGCTCGGGTCCTTGTCGATGTATACGTCGAAGAGCTTGTCCTTGAGGTGCGTCGTGAGCTGTTGCATGTCCGAGATGGCCAGCAACGTGCTTGCATTCTTCTGCATCAGGACGATACCGAACCGGAGAATTGCCGACAGTCCTTCAGACAGGATCAGGTCGTAAATGCGAAGCACAAGCTGAAGGGGGAAGCGGTAGGCGAACAGCGTCAAGAACCACTGCGTGGCGTAGAGATGCGGCGAGACGCCTCGTCTGTGTAGGTGGCAGTATAGTGCAGGCTCGACATCCTCCAGCAGTCGCTCAAACTGATACAAGTGCATGTGCAGTCCCGGCATGTCCTGAATGAAGAGGTCTCGGAGGTGGTAGTGGTTCATCATGCGAACCAGAAGGCAGAAGGCCTCCTGCTCCGGCATCTGTGATTCCCGTCAGCATCTCAACCCGTCCGTCTTTGTGGGGGGGCGGAACTCACGTTGAAGAGCAGTGGCATTATCAGGAAGTTCATGCCCTGCGCATATCCTACCCCTTCGTCAAAGAGGGCGTAGGCCTTGCAGACACCGAACAGGCTCTCCTGAAGCCCGGCGGCGGCCGCAAACTTGGAGTAGCTTGTACGTGCCCCAAGATCGCGGCGAATGGTCTTCTCCAGCTTCTGCAACGCCGCAGCGTCCTCCTTCTCCCTCTTTTTGCGCTCGGCGGTAGCTACAGCCTGCGCTTTGGCGATAGCCTCTGCGCTCTTCTCTCCCTTCGGGGAGCTGCTGCCATTGCCTGCAGACTGTTCAGAATGCACGGATGATGCCGAAGATGCTGCGTCGCCGCTGTGTGTGCTGAGATTGCCATTGCTGACTGTGCTCGACGTCGTACTGTTGCTCTGTCGGTTCTTGTCCTTGTCGGTGCCCCTTGCTGCGAGCTCTCGATAAACCAGCTCAAGATCCTCGTTCTTGCTCTGTGCGAGGACCTGCCAAATGACTCCTCGAATGGCATTGGGTATCCCCGTGGCAATGGCTTTGTTGAGCTCCTCGGCGCTGGTCCGGGCCACTGCAGCTGGTCCCTCATAGACAACGGACTGCCACAGGTCCCAGTCAACCTGGGTGTCCGGCATGGCTGACGGACCGGCATTGACGCCCGAGGCCGTCCCGGGAGCCATCGCCTTGTCCGGCCCTGGCAGGGATTGGGTAGGGGTCTTCTCGGTTGGTGAGGCATCCCCGGCCTGGTTGACCAGGCCCAGCGCATCGCCGGTCCCATCAGACTCCCCGCCGACGCCTGCAATGCCTGCCTCCTCTCGCATGCGCACTGCCTTGAACCTGTCCCTGAGGCTCTCGCGGTTCGAGGCAGGCCCGCCATTAGGGGTGCCCTCGCTCTCCTCCTCCAAACGGCTCAGCATCATCTCTGGGTTGCTCATCAGGGTTGCAATAGAGCTCGCCGTATTCCTTCTCGGGGATGCTTGCACAGGGGGTGAGGTTTGGTTGTCCTTGCTGCTGGAAGTGTTGCGCGAAAGCCACGAGAAGGGACTTGTTAGCTTCCGGGTCGGAGGCTGTGGCTTGGGCTCTGGAGGCGGTGAGGCCACTGCGACCAACGATGGTCTCGGACTCTTTGCGGGCGACTCGGCTGGGGGTGACCAGGGCATGGAGGGCAAAGCGCTGGTGAGGCCGCCCAGAGACAGCTTTCTGCCAGACGGTTCTTTTTCGGCAGGGCTGTGCGGCTCTGCAACAACGTCAGCCTAATATCATCTGGGTGGGTTTGGCAGGCTGCCAGTGCGACAAGCTTTCTCACCTTTGGCTTTGGCGGGAGCTTCATCGTCCAAGTCGACATTATCGAGATTAGAGTCATGCGATATGCGTTTGGAGATTGGCGACGAGGACCGGCGTGGCTGGGACTTGGAATCGGTGCCGGACGAGTCACGGCGAACGTCTCCAGTGTCATCTGCATCCGACTTGGTGTCTTGTTGCTCGGCGTCGGGAGGTGGCGGGCTCTTGCTGGCGGAGGCAGATCTTTTTGTCAGGGATCGCACGGACACGGCGTCGACGGCGTCTTCAAACGAGTCATTCTCGGCAGCCTGCGGTAGATGCAGTCAGCAACAGTGTACAGGATGGTCAGGAAGCGCAGCAGTCGATGGTCCGTGCCGCGCAACTCCATCACCTGCGGAGCAGGCAGGGGAGCGTACAGTATCTGGCTCCGAAGCCGGTGGAGACGCGGCAGCGGCGTCTTTTGACTCTTGTCCTTGATGCTGCGGGTTGTCTTGCGCCGCCGAGGCTACGTCGTCGTCCTGCTTCGGCATGGCTTCGATGGTTCCCCGGCGAGGCAGCCGGCGTTCAAGGGGGAGGATGTGAGCAGTGGATCGAGGAGATGAGAGTGCCTCAGCTCAGCCAGTGGCCATCAACCAAGGGCCTTGTGGCGCTTGAGACCTCCTGGCGAAGGACGTATGTTGTCGTCCGCCGGTCGGCCGTTTTCGTGGGTTCGTGGACGCGGGTAGTTTAGGTATCAGGGATGCGTGGCGTGAGCAGTGGGTGACTTGAATTTCGCTAGAGACGTCGTCTCGGGGTCGCGCAGGGGCAGGTCGCGGAGAACGGAGTCGAGGACGGGCGGCGCGGGCTCGTATCGACGGTAAGGAATCAAACGTGCTGGTCGCCCTCGGGAAGTATGATAGAGAGAGAGAAGTGAAGGGGGTTGCGAGGTCGAGGGGAGCTGCGAAGGCACGAATTAGGGGGGACGACCAGTTAGGGGCACATGCCGTGGGTCATATCAGTGGTCTCGTTAAGCATGGAGGTTTCGTTGACAGTAATTAGCCTAGCATGGGGAGCGGCAGGTGCTCGCCTTCCACTTTTTTTTTGTCCGGGCAGGCCAGCATCCCAGGCAGCTCGCGAGGGGCATCCGTGATTTCAGGAGGCCAGTTCCAGTGATTGGGAGCTGCCAATGCCGTCTCCCGCGGCTCACCTGCTGTGCGAAACCTCGACTAACTGCGACGAAACAATGGAGCCACTGGACCTCTACCCCCCTGGTGGGGGTGCCTGGCTTGCCCGGGGCCCGCTGGGGGCATAGCAGGCCCGCTTTGCCCGGCAGCTTCAGTGGGCCTCGTCTCCCGGATTGGATCGAGCGGCGACGCCCCTGCCTGCCCGCCCCTCCAACGCATCCAGCCGTCTTCAGGGCGTTTGGGCGCCTTCCAGGCTGACTCCTGCATCCCCCACTGGTGCGGTGGCCACCTCACAGGCGGTGCAACGGGACATGGAAGCAGAACCCCCTCCCGTTACCAACTTGGAACCGTATCGCTGGCTTCCACCTGCCTGCTGCGGCCAACGTACCTGCGCTGCAGTTGCACACACATCACCCGCGCGCCACCTGACCACTCTCTGGCGGATGCGGATCGTCGGCCAAGAGGGCCTCGTTCGCAACTGGAACCGTACGGCTCCCGGGCAGCATGGGTCGCCCGGCGGCCCCGTGCCAGCGTGTGGACCCCAGGCGGTCAAAGGAACGGCCATGCTTTTCCTCCCATGCAAACCGCGGGCAAGCTCATGGCAACCAGACAACGGCATAATACACAATCATTGCCAGGCGAGGCAGGCAATCCACCACGGAATGACTTATGCCTGGGTTCAAGCGCCACCACGGCCTCTGCTCGGCTCCTTGTGCAGGCGCAGCCAACACTAGCTACGTCGGCGCGTTTTCCCATTCCCCGGCAGCAGGGAACAATGAGCGCATCGCGTGACACTCCCCTCTCCTAGGGCGAAGGATCCTGCGACCTTGTCTCACATCGCGACGCACACTGGATCAGTGGCGAGCGCGTACAGAGCTATCACCGGCATGGAACGTGACGGGGCGACACCACCACAAATGCCTGACGCGGGGTTGGGGCTCGGCGCGGGCAAAGATGCGGACGAGCATAGTGTACCCATGCCTTGCCATGCCTTCCCATGTGCACCTGCACTGCATTGATGAGCTGCTGGAAGTGCCTTGTTTGGGGGGCTTCCAGGTTCGGCCCCTTCGGCTAACATGCCGTATGCCATGCAACGTTTCGCTGCTCCATGCACGCTGTAGTCGCCGGTAGTCGTACAAGATCAGTGTGACAACTAGTTACCAAAGATGTGCCTAGTTTCGATCTCCAACGCCACGGGAAGAAATCCATATTCATAAAGGAAGGTCCCCTGCTTGCCCCCACTGCACATCAGTGTAGGTGGTTCGCGTCGCAAATCTGGCAGGGTCCTTCGACACCGACACGAGTCCAGGGTAGAGGTGTTCGTTATGGCTTCCACGCGTCTGTACGAGTAAGCCTTCCCACGAGCTGGCGCCAATGAATGGCCCGGTTTGGTGATGGTGGATGATCCCTCTGGCAAAATATGTCATTTGAATGCTGCTGGTTCCGCCTTGTGCTCAGTCTGTCATTGTGGACATGGCCGGTGGGTATGACGCACGCGCATGATGTGTTGGGAAACTGATGGTCTGGGAAAAGCCCGTTGCCGGACGTTGGTGTAATGAGGGGACACCTTTCGCAGACAACATGCCTATAGTCGGACTGCTACATAATACAAGGATCTTCAAAAGAAGGGCACGCGGAGCAAGCTGTCAACATAGGGGAGGCCAAGCGCGACGGGCACGTCATTGCCAACATTACTCGAATGGTAGTCCAGTGTGCGGACACTGGTCGCTCTCCCCGCTTCAGATGCGGCGAGGGCCCTGATGATAACTAACTTAGATAATGAAACGCCGTGCGCCCAACAAGATTGCGAGAAAGCTGCGGGCATACACTCCGAGGCACACGCCTTTAGTGCGATGAATCACTAGTGCCCCTCTTTGCCGACCTTGGCGAAGCAAACAAGACAGACCTGCATCCGCAGGGAAAAAACTGTGCATCGCGACCTGAGCCTTGGGACAGATACACGGCGCCGACGAATTGGCGCTGCAGCCGCGTGGCACGGGCCTGGTAAGCGCGCCGTAGACCACCCGAGACGCGGCCAGCGCATGGCCTCAAATGGGCCGAGGAGTCCTCTAGGCGGCCATAGCAGGCATCATGGAGTCGGGTTGCCGCGTCTTGATGGGAATTCGCCGATCACGTCGGCTGAAGCATGACATACAGGTGCTGCCTCTCATGTAGATAGCCGCAAGATACGTAGTGCTCCAAGTCTTTGCTTTGCCTCACCTCGGACGGGTGAACGTTGACAGTGCGCAGATGCCCTTCCTTGGTCATGCCACTGACAGGCGCAGTCTCTGTCAGCTGGCTGCAGACTGGCACCTCGTCTGGGCAGTTCTCAGGCACCTGGCGGAGGTGCCCAGCAGGCTGCGCTGATGTTTGCTGTTTTCTACCTACAGCACCATTAAAGTGAAGCATGGAGGTCTGAAGGAGGGGGGTGTCCGTTCTGGCCTATCACAGCAGCTACCGTAGTGAGTCACCTACGAAGAAGAGGATGTACGGGTGGCTTGAAGCAAAGGTTAATAAGCTGGAGGTCCTGGTAGCTTAGCTGTTCATCGAGGCACAGCAACTGCAGTGCCTTATGTTCCAGCCCTGGAGAATCTGGCGGCTTTCATCCGTCCAATGACGTGTTGGTCCAGCCGCAGCTGCTCAAGCTCCCCCGGCGATGATACCAAGGCAGCCGGTACAGAGGACCCGCGCCCGGTAGTGTCGGGTACTACAGTGGGAGTGCCTTACCTTCCCGTCCAGCTTGCCTGCAGTCCAGGCCGCCGGCTCGACTCACTGCAGGCGCCTGCCGTGGACCGCCGTGGAAGCGCAGCAAGGTCCCCACGGGTCGCTCGCCCGCCCGGCCGCCCGCTCGCTCGTTCGCTCGCCGCCGCACTGTCCCTCGATGAGGCACCAACTCGAAGCCAGTCTCCACCGCCCACCACCTGCTGGTCCACGCCTATTACGCAAAGGCCCACTTCTCCCAACCTGACGTTTCGATGTCCACCACCTCAGCACAAGCACCTCTTTTTCTCTGCCGACACGCATCTGTCCCAACCAGCACCACCACGACCCTGCCTCTTCTCTGCACGACGCTCGCCGAACCCGCGCTGCATCGCCCAAGCAAGCTTCACAACCGGCTTGTTTGACCCTGCACCGCCGCCTGCGTCGACCCGGAGTCTCGCGGATCAAGCACCATTCCTGGACGACCTGCACTCGTTAAGGAACCCGGTGAACCTGCTTCGCCTGGCTGCCTGCCCACCACCCTGGTCCTGGCTACAGAGACGACGTCGAAGCGTGCTCGACCGACCGCCCTTCCCTCACCTGCCCGAGGCCTAGCCCGCACACCTCGGTGCAAAGGGTCGCCGTCATCGACGCCTTCCGAGACCCTCCGGTGCTGTGCGCTCCCAAGCACGGGACGTCTGTTGTACGACACTGCTCCCCGCGCTGATACAAAACCGACGAGTTGCCCTCCATCACTGCTCGCTCCAGAATCTGCCGCCGCACCAGGACACGCAACACCAAGGAGCTGTCCGACCAAGGGCACTCCGCCTTTGCGCGCAGCGTTGTCGCTCCGGCCGGCTGGCCGTCTGTAGTGGAGGGGGAGCTTGTTTTCCGTGGCCGCGGCCTCTGCCGCTCCAGCTTCCACCATGGGCAAGATAACAAAAACGATGCAGCCCAAGCACAGGGAAACCCTGGTGAGTCCCCCCCCCCTTTGCCCCCATGCCTCGAGGGAAACATTGCTCTGACCCCGCCTACTGTAGTCGCCCTGGCTACGAAACTATGTCCAAACCACCGCAGCCCTCCCACTGCCGTCTTTGCCAAATCACCTCTCCGAGTTTCCGTCGAGATGGCCGTTTGGACGCGGCGATTTGTATCACTGGATACCTCTCCTCAACCGCTTCGACAGTATATTGGGACAGTTCTGCAAGACCTACAAGCTGCATGAAGGCCCTCAAACGCGTGACTTTGGTTCTGAGATGCTCTCAAACCATGCCGAAGATACGCCGTTTAGCAGCGAGAAGCAGTGGGATGTGCACGAGTTGGAGCAACTTGGACTTGCGTCGGATGGCGACAGGCTGCTGGTGGAAGCCGTCCTGCGCTTCACCCGTATGCTCCTCGAACACTGTGGCAACCGAAGCATTTACGCCAGTAGCGCCCATCTCAACGATCTCTTGAACAGCACCTCGCTGTCAATCGTCATTGCCACTCTCGAGGTTGGGGCGGAGCTGGCTCAACGCTATCAAGCATCCGTTAAGCGCTTCGGCAGCCCTTCCAGACAGATTAGTGCCGCCTTGCTGGCGAACCACTACAACATCGACCTCGATCGCGTTCAGCAGATTGCCTTGCCCTTTGTCAAGACCCCCATCGTGAGCCTCTCCGACTCTGCGCCTACTGCGACCCCCGCGTCTGCCAAGGGCAAGGAGAAAGCGCACAGCGGCGCCGTGCGGACTGCAACATCTATGCACGCAAACGACCTTGCCGCCCTTGTTTCCTCAGACGACAACGGCTGGAAGGAGTGGACGGATGTTCGGGTCTTTTACTACCCGGAGGACGCCGTGCTAAGCAACGATGCCGTTGCAGAGCATGGTCGCACGTCCGCTCCTTCAACGCCGACGCCGCTGCGACGAAGCTCCACCATGACTGCACAGCAGCACACCCCGAGAGCACGCAACCCCCCTGGCGACGACTCGTCGCCTCTGGGGCCCCGAACACCGGCTGTTGCTGATGAACCCGTGACCATTGGACAGAAATCGTTTGATATTCCCCGGTCGGCTGTCATTTCGACGCCCATCTCCGATCTCACGCGCCGTTGTCCTCAAGATATGCCTGCTGCCGCCAAGTACGAGGTGTTCCACAGGCTTCGTGTTGCCAAGGCATTGTTTGGGTCGTCCGACACCCGCCGGCAAATCCTGGCTACGCGCCTGCTCGCCATCACCAACCTGGCGTACATCCACACCGAATCCAACTTTTTGGAGAAGGTTCTTCGCCAAGATATCGACGAGACCAGACGGTATCAATTGGTCTATCAGCTGGCAGAACTCATCCACCCGTCTGCGAGTGGCCGGCTTGAGGTGCCACTGTGGCTGCAATCCATCGCACTGGCTCTCATGGAGGCAGTCTCAAACTTTCACGCTAGATGCCAGGATGTGCTGTCCGCTCTTAACGCCAACGTCAATCATGGAATCCTGCTTTATGTCATCCGAAAGGCGGTCGCCGGAATGGAGAAGGACAGCAGCGACGACGACAGCGAGCAGGTCACAGAGGCGGATGAGTGGCGAAACAATTTGTTCTCGTTGACTTTGCATCTGTCCATGGCCACTCGTGTTGGTAATGAGATGGTATCGGCAGGCCTTATGGATATCCTCGTCGAGATCCTCAACATCCGGTCCAAGATTGCTCAGCGCCACCACGCCATGGTGTTGGCATTCGTTGACGGCCTGATATGGACATACCAAAACGCCTTCACGGCTTTCTTCAGTACCAATGGATTGGATGCCGTCGCCAAATTGGTTGTCGATGCGGTCGGTGACGCTCGGGCTTCCTTGAAGGCCTCCCAGGGCCTGAAGCCGGACCAGCAATCCAGCGCCGTCGACTACTTGATTCCTTTCTATCAACAGCAGACGCTCAAGTGGCTGCTCAAGTTCGTCCACCACATCATGGCGAACTCGTACACTTATGGGGCCAACACGGACCGACTCCTACGGAATCTGGCCGAGAAATCCGATCTGTTGAGCAGCCTACGTGAAATCATGGAAGACAAGAAGTCTTTCGGTTCAGTTGTGTGGACTCACACTGTCACAATCCTGAGCGACTTCATCAACAACGATCCCACCAGCTTTGCAGCCATCTCGGAATCAGGCATGGTCAAGACGTACCTGGAAGCCATCACTGGGAGCTCTGTAACCGACTTGCATACTGGCGAGCACACTCAAAAGGATGAGGGAGAGGAGGGTAGTGAAGACGATGACGACTCTCTCGATGATGCCATCAACTCCATCGTTGAGCAAGACAGCCGACCGCATCCGCCTTCCGAGGAGGCCCTGCGTCAAGAACAACGCGGCCCACTTGCCGAAGGAATCCTGGCCTCGGCCGAGGCCATGAGCGTTGTGCCCCAGGTCCTGAATTCGCTCTCCCTGAACAACACTGGCATGAAGATGGTCGTTTCGTCGCGGGCTTTTGACAGCTACCTGCAAATCTTCGAAAGCCCCGCCCACGTCAAGTGCATGCAATCCGATAGAGATCTCGCCCACACCATAGGCAGCAGTTTTGACGAGCTTGCCCGGCATCACCCTCAGCTGCGAACGCCGATCTCGAACGCCGTCATCGACATGGTGGCACGCGTCCGTTTCCTGGGCCTCGAGAAGGCGCGCACAGCTGGATGGGGCGCCAGGTTACTTCTTACAGGGGACGGCGGCAAGTTGCTTTCGGTGACCGAGAATGGGAGCCTGGAAGATGCCAGCAAACTTCCCGCAGGCAAGCAACCCGCAACTACGGACAATTTGGACGTTGATATGGCCGATGCCACATCCCCGAAAGACGCAAGCTCGGGGGCAAAGGCTGAGAAGGAGCCCGAGGTTGCCACAGAGTCGATTACGCCTTACATCCACGCGCTTGCCAGTTTCCTCACGGCTTACTTGTCCAACGGGATGCTTAAGACGTACTTCATTCGGGAGGGAGGAATCGAGCTTTTGCTCGACATCTGCCAATCGCCTAGTCTTCCTGCTGCCTTCGGCGACACGGCTGCCTCTAGGGGACTGACCCAAGTCGTTGTGCAGTTGGTGGAGCAGTCCCCCATGCGCGCCCTCCCTTCCCTACTGCGGCGTGCTCAGGACGCGATTGACGTACTGAAGCCTCTTGGTGCCAAGACCGAGGCCCTACCGCCGTACTTCGCAGCGTTCCTGGCCCGAGACTTGGATGTCCCTGGAGATGGCGCGGACCTCCCGGAGCCTGTCAAGACAGGCACCAGAATTGTCAAGGCGCTGTTGAATGCACAGACGCTGCTCAAGATTGCGTCTGATTGTTTCTTTACCTCGAGGAACAACAACGTCTCGTTCTACCCCGTGAACGTCTTTGACTACTACCTCGCGCTTGTCAAGTCCATCGGTCCTTTGTTGCGGGGGGTTCTGGCAGAAGAAGCCGGCCAGCTGTCGGTCGTCCCGCAGCATTGGTCGCTTAGACGACAACCGGCGGCAGGTGGCAGCGGCTCCCGAGAAGCCGACGGCGAAGGCGATGATGCAGCGTCTCTGCCAGATGTCATTAACAGCACAAGCAACTGGAGATCAGGCGACAAGGCAGACGATTCGACGCCGCGACGGCCCACGGAGCAAGAACAAGCCAGTCCTCGCTTCCAGAATTACGAAACATTGAGGGTGCTGCTGCATCCCATGATCCCGACTTCGTTTCCGTTATTCCAAGCACTGGGACGATCGCTCCTACCGCGACGCAGCGAATCATCCCACCCCGAACCGTTCACAAGATGCCGTCACCTCGAGATCGCCAAGGCTCTTGCCGACTGTGTTTTGGCTCATCTGTCGCCTTCAGTCATGATGCCAGAGCCATCTTCCAAAGACTTCCACTACTGGATCATCATGCTGCACACGGTACACGAGATGCTCATCGATCAGCCCCCAGCCAGGCAGAGTGATCGACCCAGCATGCACATAATCATGCCGGTGCTGCTCGCGTTCAAGGAGCTAGGTGGCTTGGACGTTCTGAACACTATGCTTCGAGTCTTTTCTCGCGCCATCCGGCAGGTACCTGGCAACAACAACGACGAGTCATCGAAAGGCAAGGTTGCCGCGTTTGGATTGAAGAAAGTGCTCGATCTCTACCACGTCCTGCTCAACGGCAAGTTCTTGACCGACACTGGGAACTTCTTCAATATCCAGCCGAGGAATGGTGACAGGTCGCATCCGGTCGTGGCTCTGCAGCAAGTTGTTGTCGAATTCCGCGCCATCGCGATGCCAGCGATAGTCGAGCTCTGGGACTCAAATCTGGTCGAGAGCGTCCCGGATGCTACGGTCAAGCGACTGCTCGACATTCTCAAACTGGTTTCCCTCGGCGAGCACGAGCTTCAGCAGATTTCCAAGACCTCGCCGCCTTTTGACTTGTTTCGATACACGGACGCTCGTTTCGACTGGCGGCCGCTCCGGACTGTCGTGGCCAGCACACTGGGTCAGGGCTATGAGGAGGGCCTCGTGCATGAGGCTGCATACAGAACCAATGGCAGTACCACAAGCACCGCCGAATACTGCCGTGCCCATAGAGACGGGCTCGCTGGCCCGCGTAACCCCATCCCACCCGAAGACGCCGACGTTTCGGCCCTCGCTGTTCCCGAGCCCGCAAACAACGACCAGGATGAATCCGCCAACGAAGCAGTCTCAAGCGAGCACCCCAGCCTGTCAGACGTGGATCGAATGTCCTTGGATGCGTTACCCGACGTGGCTACTGAGGGGTTCCACGATCTGATCGAACGCGGTGATGCCACTCAAGGAGCTGACGAGGGCCAGCGTGGGCAATCGTCTACACCTATGGCAGCCGGAGCCGACTCGGGTGAACAGGAAACCGTTCGCAAGCTCGTTGCCGCCAAAGAGAACCTCGACACGCTGAGGAACAAGTTGAGAGATAACTTGATCGACCAGTGCCTGGACGTTATTCGCGCCCACCCGGAGACTGCTATCGAGGTGTCGGACCTCATTACGGCTGTGGTGCTGCGTCGACAGAATCAGGACGCTCAGGAAGATGTCGGGGCCACGCTGTCTTCTGCTCTGTCATCACTCGCCGTTGAGGAGGAGGATAACAAGAAGCGAAATGGCAAATGCATCGCTGCGTATGCTCATTTGATGGCTTTGCTGCTTCAAGACGACAAATTTTTCGAGCGTAACCTCGAGACCTTGGGAGGAAACGTTGACGAGTATGTCGGCTTTTTGAAAGTCCCTTTCTCTTCTTCGACCGACGAGCTACCTCCCTGGATCCCATATGTTCTACTCATTGTGGAGACCTTACTGTGCCGTGACGAACGACCCGTGGCTGCACAGTGGAAACCTCCCGCTTCGTTGGACGAACCGGTGGCGGCGCCAGTCGTGCAGAAGGGTACCATGCTTGTCAGCGACGAACAGCGCGCGGATGTTCTCAATTCTCTGCTCGAGCTTCTGCCTCGAATTGGCAAGGAAGAGATGTTGGCAACCGCCGTTCTGCGGGTTTTGGTTATTCTAACTCGAAAGCGAGCCGCCGCCAAGCTTGTTGGTGAAAAGAGGAATTTGCAGCGCCTGTTCCTCATGGCCAAGCAACTCTCAGGGTCTGGCTCTGAACGTCTCCGGCAGACGAGACTGACGGCCTATATCGTTACCGTTCTCCGCCATATCATCGAGGATGAGGAGATCATCAAGCAAATCATGCGCGCCGAGATCCAGTCCGACTTCCAGAACCTGCAGAGGACCCACCGTGGAACCCTTGAAGTTTCCGTCTATCTTCGCGCAATGGCCCCTGTTGCACTTCGAGCTCCCGACCTGTTTGTCGATGTCACAAACGAGCTGCTTCAGTTCTCCAGGTGGCAGGTGACGCCAGCGGATGACACACGATCTCCTGGCCTGACCATGAAAACGCCAGAGGTAGTTGAAGAAGCAGCTGTCGATACGAAACCAGCTCCCGAGGAGGCAGCAAACCAGGGCATCAAGCAGTCCACGGAGACTGGAGACAAGGAGATGACAGATGCACCGAAGGCCCACCATGACAGCAAGCGCCCGGTCGTCGAGAACCCCGACGGGGTCATTCACTTCCTCCTATGTGAACTGGTAAACTATCGCGAGGTCGACGACAAGGAGCCAATACCAGCTGTAAAGGACGGCAAGCCTGACTCCGAGGCTAGCCCCTCGGCTGCAGGCCCTTCGTCTAAGGACAAGGCTGCGACGGACGAGTCAGACAAGAAGCAGTCCAAACCCGTGTTCAAGGCAGAGGAGCACCCAATTTTCGTCTATCGCTGCTTCCTGCTGAGTTGCTTGGCCGAGCTTCTCCAGAGCTACACGAGGACCAAGGTTGAGTTCATCAACTTCAAGCGCAGTGCGCCGCCGTTGTTGAACAATACTCCCATCAAGCCGAGGTCTAGTATTCTCAACTACCTCATCTATGACCTGCTCTGTCAGGGCAACTTGAATGGAGCCACAGACACCATTGCGTCCAAGAAGAAAGCTGCCACGTCCTCGTTGACGCAGAAGGTTCTAGTAGCACTGGTTGCCAAGACTGGCGAACGGCCTGCGGAGCGTGGCCGTGATAAATTTGCGTACGACGAGGAGAGCGACCTCCTCTTTGTCCGCAAGTTCGTGTTAGACACCATCCTCAAAGCCTACGAAAAGGCCCCTCTCACCGACGAGCCGTTAGAGACGCGCTATTCTCGAATGCAGGGCCTGGCTGAGTTGATGAACCACATGATAGGCGAAAAGGACAAGGAGCAGACTTCCGGCGTTCGGAGTACCGACCACGCGCAGTCTCGATCCCAGGCTCAGCTACGGCGCCTCATGTATGAAAAGGGCTTCGTGGACAAGCTGACATCGTCAATTGCGGAAATCAGCCTCAATTATCCTGGCGTCAAACGCGCAATCAAGTATATCTTGCGTGTTCTCCGAGTACTCACGGCCACGGCCAAGGAGCTTAGCCTTTCGCCTCTATCAACTTCTTTGCCGTCTGATCCAACAGCGGTGGACCATAGCGATGAGGAATTTGCTTCCACATCATCCCTCTCCGACCTAGATGACGGTCGAGAGGAGACTCCAGACCTATACCGCAATTCCGCCTTGGGAATGCTCGAGCCTCGAGGCGAGGATGACGAGTCAGAGGACGATGAGGAAGATGACGACGAAGACATGTATGGTGACGAGTACGACGACGATGAGATGGACTACGGCGACGATGACATCTCCGATGGAGAAGACAACATCAGCGACGAGGACGAGGAGCTGAGTGGCATGGGCGAGATCGAAGGTCTTCACGGCGAGCCCGGAGTCGTCGAAGTCATCATGGACGATGACGAGGACGACGATGACACCAGCGAGGACGACGAAGACGACGACATGGACTCGGCGGACATGGAAGATGTGGAAGACCGCGTCGAGATCGTGGACGAAGAAGGCAACCCTGTGGACGATGATGGGGATTCCGGATGGGAAAGCGAGAGCGATGCCGAAGGCGCGGATGACCCAGAAGCCGATGACATTGACTACGACGCCGAGGTTCAGGATGAGGAAGAAGCCCACATCCACGGTCTCGGACCCCATGATCTGCTAGACGATATGGCACGGGCAATCATGCGCGGTGACAACGACGGATACGAGCCAGACCTCGGCCTCGACGACCACTATCTGGACGAGGGCCACGACGACGAAGATGATGATGACGACGATGACGAGGACATCGAGGATGAGGAATACATATACGACGATGACTACCCTGAGGATCAGATGCCCCCTATGCCAGCTGGCCTTGGGTGGGACTCTCTGAACGCAGAGATGGATGACGGACACCGTCCGCTCTTCGTCCTCGATGGCAGTCACAGGCGTCCCATGCTCGCTCGGATGGACAATCGCAGCCCGTTCCCGCCTCGTTACCCCACTGGCTCTCATCGGGATCACTTGGACTTCCGAAGCTACTTCTCGCGCAGCCACCGACCTGCCGGTGCACAGCCGAACGCAGAGGATGGGGTGAACCCTCTCCTGCGACGCACCGATCACACCGCTGAAGGCGCATCACGGGCGGGCCACTCTCATTCGCCTTCACTTCGATTCGGGCCTGGCAGACACGTTATCGATGGGCCTATGGGTCTCTTGGGTGAGCTTATGGAGTTCCTCCCTATCATGGGGCGAAATGGCAATCAAGCGTTTCATTTCCAAATCACCGGAGGACCTGGCGGTGTGCGAGAGGCGCGAGAGCTTGCCAGTTCTTCTCGCTGGACCAGAAGCGACCAACGTCGTGATGGCTCGTCAAGCCAAGAACCCCACCAAGCAGTCTCGTTCGCGCCCGAGTCAACACTGGATCGCTACCAGGAAGAGGCTAGGATGATTTTCGGCGCAGCGCATACCACGGAGTCCAGCAAGCTCGCCAATGCCATCGTGGCCAACTTGACGCCAGCAGCCATCGAGCGGGAGAAGAAGCTCAAGGCCGAGGAAGCCGAGCTCGAGAAACGCTTGGAAGAAGAGCGGAGGAAGCGTGACGAGGAGCGCAAGGCCCGAGAGGCCAAGGAGGCGGAAGAAAGGGCTGCTCGGGAACAGAAAGAAGCCGAGGAGAGAGAGGCGGCTGCGCGAGCCGCTGCAGAGGCCGCTGCGGCCAACGACACCAGCGAACATGCAGCGTCCGCTGCTGACAGTGCAGTCGGTGCCATGGAAGGTGTCGAAAGCACGGAGCCCGCTACAGCAGCCGGGGGAGATCTTCAGGCCGGCACGTCTGCCGCCAACCAGCCACGCGTGATGACCACGCTGAGGGGTGAGGAGGTAGACGTCACTGAGCTGGGTATTGACCCTGACTACCTGGCGGCCTTGCCCGAGGAATTCAGGGAAGAGGTTATTGCTCAGACCGTCAGTGAGAGACGTTCTCAAGCTCGCGAGGAGGCCGCTACAGGGGAGTCTACGGAGGTGTTCCAGGAATTCCTCGACGCCCTTCCGGAGGAGCTGCGTTTGGAGATTGCTCAGCAGGAACGACAAGACGAACGCCGGCGACTGCGGGAGGGGAGCCGTCGGCAGCAGACGCAAAGTGGCCAGAGCGCCGTCGCGGCGGAAATGTCTCCGGCCAGCATTCTTCTCAGCTTTCCGCCAGAGCTGCGAGAACAGGCCCTCATCGACCAGGGAGAGGATCTCATAGACCAGCTGCCCCCAGACATGGCCGCTCAAGCTCGTGCTCTTGTTCAGCAGCGCACACCTGCTCCCCAGCAGGGTGGCATCCGCTCAATAGGCGCACCCGGAAGAACACCTCCCAGCGGAGCCAGGGCCGCGGGCCGTAACGGCGCAGAGGTACAAATCGAGCACAAGGTCCAGCGTCGAACCGTCGTGCAGATGCTGGACAAGTCCGGAATCGCAACCTTGCTGCGACTGATGTTCATTGCGCAGCAGGGCTCGATTCGCAATTACCTGTTCAGCGTGTTTGCGGACGTCTGCGAGAATCGGCAGAACCGCCTCGAGGTTGTTAGCAGCATCCTGCAGATTCTCCAGGAGGGAAGTATCGACATGAGCGCGGTCGAGCGCAGCTTTGGCCAGCTCTCGCTCAAGGCTCGCAGACACAAGGAGAAGGACGAGCAGAAGACTCCTCAGACCCTTAAGCGGACTCTGACCAGCATCGGAGCAACTCCCACGACGCAGCCAAACTCGGAGACCTCGCCTCTGTTGATCGTCCAGCAGTGCTTGGACCTCCTCGTCGACCTCTGTACCAGAAGCCATCACATCCCGTGGCTGTTCTTGACGGAGCACGAAATCGTCGGGTCGACGTTGAAGAGGGCCCTGAGCCGCAAAGGCAAGGCGAAGGACTCCAAGGCTCATAAGTACGCCATCAACTCCTTGCTGACCCTTTTGGACCGTGAGCTCGTTACCGAAAGCTCGCTTGTCATGACACACCTTGCCGACTTGTTGAACCGCGTCACCATGCCTCTGCAAAATCTTGAGCGCCGCCGTAAGGAGACTCAAGCGGAGGAGAAGCCAGACGAGGCTGGTGGAGAGAGGGCAGAGACCAACGCTGGCCAAGAAACAGCAGCCGGCGAACCCGGTAACGATGCCACGACGGCACCTGCTCAACCCGATGGCGAAGACCAACAAGCGGCCACCGCCGGGGACGATAGCAAAGCAAAGGAGTCCTCGAAGCGACCAAAGCAGTTGCAGGCGCCCGTCATTCCGCCGCAGAACTTAATCCTGGTAGTCCGCATCTTTGTCGCAAGAGAATGCAACTCCAAGACCTTCCAGAACACAATTTCGACCATCAAGAATCTTTCAGCGATTCCAGGAGCCAAGGAAGCGTTTGGAGAGGAGCTTGTCCGCCAGGCAAGGCTCCTGAGCGAGAATATCGTCTCGGACCTCGACGATCTGCTCCCGCACATTGATCAGGCAGCCAACGGGACAGAGATCCAGGGCCTTGCGCTGGCCAAGTTCTCTCCGGGAGCGTCCGAGCAGAACAAGCTCCTTCGTGTGCTCACTGCCTTGGACCACCTGTTTGACGGCAAGAAGAAGACAGGCGACGACAAGGACACCGCGGCTGGAGAAGACAAGAAGTACCTGGTCGATTCGTTGTACCACAACTCGACCTTCCCAGCAATGTGGGAGAAGCTGAGCGCGTGCCTGAGCGCCATTCGACAGCGAGAGAGCATGCTCAACGTCGCCACTATTTTGCTCCCCCTGATCGAGTCGCTCATGGTGGTCTGTAAGAACACGACTGCGGAGGAGCAACCCAAGGAACCATGGACGAAGGACACGGCCGCGCCGAAGCCGGATGCCGAGCACTATACCGCCGAGCTCTTCTTCCATTTCACGGGAGAGCACCGCCGCATCCTCAACGAGCTTGTTCGCAACAACCCGAAACTCATGTCCGGCACCTTTGCGTTGCTGGTGAAGAACCCCAAGGTTCTCGAGTTTGACAACAAGCGCAACTACTTCAATCGCAGTGTCCATTCGCGATCGGGCCAGGGCAACGGACGCCCGTCATACCCAGCGCTGCAGCTGTCCGTTCGTCGTGAACAAGTCTTCCGCGACTCGTTCAAGGCTCTCTACTTCAAGTCTGGCGACGAGATGAAGTTTGGCAAGCTCAACATCCGCTTCCATGGCGAAGAAGGTGTCGACGCTGGAGGCGTGACGCGCGAGTGGTTCCAGGTCCTCGCACGGCAAATGTTTGATCCAAACTACGCCCTTTTCATTCCCGTCTCGTCGGACCGCACGACGTTCCACCCAAACAAGCTCAGCGGTGTCAACGAGGCCCATCTGATGTTCTTCAAGTTCATCGGCCGGATCATCGGCAAAGCCCTGTACGAGGGCCGCCTGCTCGACTGCTTCTTCAGCCGAGCCGTGTACAAGCGCATTCTGGGCAAATCGGTGTCGGTCAAGGATATGGAGTCGTTTGACCCAGACTACTACAAGTCTCTTTGCTGGATGCTCGACAATGACATCACCGACATCATCACGGAGACATTTTCGGTCGAGGATGATGAGTTTGGCGTTACCAACGTGGTCGATCTCGTTCCAAACGGTCGAGAAATATCCGTGACGGAGGAAAACAAGCAGGAGTACGTCCGCCTCGTGGTGGAGCACAAGCTTCTGTCCTCGGTGAAGGAGCAAATGGAGAACTTTCTGAAGGGTGAGTTACAATGTCCTCTTACTAGGTGCTCTGACGAGAGATTGCTAACCAAAATTGGCCAGGCTTCCATGAAATCATCCCCGCCAACCTGATCTCGATCTTCAGCGAGCAGGAGCTGGAGCTGCTGATCTCGGGTCTACCAGACATCGACATTGATGACTGGAAGAGTAACACCGAGTACCAAAACTACACGCCGTCCTCTCAGCAGATCCAGTGGTTCTGGCGCGCCGTCCGGTCCCTTGACAAGGAGGAGCGAGCGAAGCTTCTGCAGTTCGTCACTGGCACGAGCAAGGTCCCTCTTAACGGCTTCAAGGAGCTGGAGGGCATGAATGGCGTGAACCGTTTCAACATTCATCGCGATTATGGCAGCAAAGACCGCCTACCCTCGTCGCACACATGTTTCAATCGTAAGTTTGCCCCCGCTGTTGTAGTCAAGACGAGCATTGGGCTGACAATGCAATACAGAGCTCGACCTCCCCGAGTACGAGACTTATGACATGTTGCGCTCGCAGCTCGTCAAGGCCATCACGCAAGGAAGCGAGTACTTTGGGTTCGCCTAATTAGACCAAGAGTGCGGGCAAAGCCGAGCGTTGCATGGCGCCCAGGTGTTGGGAGCACGGGAGTCCTGAGCTGGACACTACTTCGTTTGCTGTGTTACTTTGCGCTTCCCCCATTCCGGGGATGTAATTTTTATGGAACGGCCTCAATGAGGGATGGGAAAGGCCGCGAGCGCTGCGCCCCAAGCCTCCTGGTGGTCTCGGAGAAGTGCAGGTCTCTGGGATTGCGTCGGTTGCGCGGGGACGCTCTGAAGGCGGCAATAAGGCATATTGGACTGTAGAGTAGGGCCAATTGGCCACAAGCATTAGACAAGCAAGAATACAGCAGAAAACGGACATCACCCTTGGGATTGTGCTGTGTTAGGTGGGTGATAGGAGGCGTCGACACCATGGCCTGGCGCAGTTATTCTGTAATGCAGAGGGGACGGACAACCATGTCACAGGCGGAGCGAATGTGTCAAAGTGGCAAGTTGCAAGCGCGGAGTGTATAGATGGCATCAAGAATGCATTTGAATTTCCCGAAATGCTTCTAGTACATTCATGATTTTGGTCCCTAAATCGAGACCGAGAGATCCTCACTCCCAATGCATGCAAACCACAGACCGGGGACCAAGGTATGATTTCCACTTTTTCCTCATTAAAACGCCGAAAACGCTTACTTGCGCATGGAGCTCGCCCGTCGCTTGCGGACGTCGGCCTTGTGGGCCTTGGCCTCGGCGACGCGCTTGGCCAGGATCTGGGCGTACTCGTTCTGCAGCAGCCGTCAGCGACAAGATCTTTGCGTGGCATCGATTGCAATTGGGTGAGTACTCACGGCCTCGTCCTTGACCTTCTCGGCCTGGCGTCTCTTGAGAGCGGCGCGGTGGCGCTTGTGCTGCAGACGCTGGGGGGTGACCAGCCTCTGGATCTTGGGGGCCTTGGTGTAAGGCTTCTTGCCCTCACCCTTGGGCTGGACCTCTCGTCGAATGACGTACTTGCGGACCTAGATCGCCGCAGCGAGATTAGTTTCATGGATTCTGTCAAAAAGGTTTTGTACTCTTCCCCGCCCAGACACGGTTTCCCCCTGTCCTCAAAGGGGAAAAAGGGAATCCGCGCCCAGGCGGGTCCATCTCACTCTCTACCCGGACTGCCACGACCTCCACCGCAGCTCCGGGCAGGCGATGATCGAGTATGGGTGCAGGGTGAAACATACATCGTCATCCTTGGTGAGGCCGAAGAACTTGCGGATCTTGGTGGCGCGCTTGGGGCCGAGGCGCTTGGGGTGGACGACGTCGGTCAGGCCGGGGATGTCGCTGTCGCCCTGCTTGACGATGCTGAGGGCGAGGACGGACAGGTCCATGCCGACGATGCAGCCGCGGACAGACTTGCGCTTGCGCTCGCCGGTGCGGCGGGGGCGGTAGCAGGAGTGGCCATCGGCGAGCAGGAGGCGGACACGGCTGGGGTGCATGACACCCTGCTTCATGGGGAAACCCTGCTTGTCGTTGCCGCCGGTGATGCGGAAGATGTAGCCCTTGAACTCGTCGCCGACGGAGTCACCAGGGACCTCAGCGCCCATCTGTTATGAAGTCTCTGTTAGCACGGCGTGTTCTCGTTCGCGGTCTCGAAAGATTCGGGGCCTCGACGTTCGCGGAGGCAGGGTTCGACGTACGCGCTTCTCCATGAAGACGGCGAGCTTGCGCTCATCTTCGATGTCGATGAGCTTCTGGCTGCCATTGGCAGGGTAGCTGATGTTCAACTGCAGTCATCTTGTCAGCCATGATTCAAATTTGTCTTCGTTGGTTGATCGAGGTCGAGCGACCAGCCGCCGCCGCAGCGCGACGTGCAACAATTCAACGGGCGACCGTGCCAGTCAGGGCAGACCATTCATTGTATTGAGGCATCGCAGAGGCGGCGGTGTGATCGTCATCGCCCATCGTCGTCGGGCGGGGGGTAGAGGGCGCGCGTTTCGTACCTTCATCTTGCCAGTGCTGTGGTGGTGCAAGTTGACTTGACCTGGCTGACTGAAGTTCGTGGTTGGAGATGGGGGTTTGAAGGAGGTGGTAAAATTTGGGCGAAATAGAGAAAATGTGTGCCGCTAGGGTTCCGCTTCTCTCTGGCCGTGGGCAGCGAAAAAAAGGTGCGGGCCAATCATGGCGGGCGCATCTGGCGCACCGCCCGGCGCGGAAGAACATGCGGGCCCACAGGGGGGTTTTCCGCGAGTCTGCTGTGGCTGGTGAGCGGCGGTGCGCCACAAAGGACGTACTCGTACCCTCATCTGGTGAGGGCGCGGTTGGGTCTGTCAACGCGGTGGGTGCACCGTCGCGTCTCACTCACGGATCGGGCAGGTACTTTGTAGTACAACAGGGCCTCGATCTTGTGTCACTGTCGGCCTACACCCACCAGACCCCGCTCCCACGGCATAAGAGCCGTGCACATCGCTCTTCGTCATCTATCTCTGTCTATATGAGGGCTCTCTTGGTTCTTTTCAACCAAACACCACATCTCCATCGCAGAGCCTCTACAATGTCCGCCAAGCTCTACCCCCAAACCAAGCCCGAGCGGCCAGCATCCAGCCCGCTCCCGCCGTTGCTGCACACGCCCTCGGGCCTCGCGCTGGTCGAGCTCCAGGGCACCATCAACCTGCCCGCCGGCGAGGACGGCGAGATGCTCAAGGACGTCGAGGTCGGGCGGCTCGACTTCCCGGACTTTGTCCCCGGCGCCGAGGGCTCTGCCTGGATGAAGCGCGTCCATCTGTACGTCGGCCAGCACCAGCGCCTGACGGGCGAGGTCAAGAAGCTGCCTCGCGCCGTGGCCGTCGTCCGTCGCCGCGAGAACCAGGTGTACGGCAGCTCGGGCGTACCCGTGCAGGAGCAGGGCGATAACCTCGAGGTGGTGGAGATTGTCAAGTACAAGGTGCTCTTCTCGAATCGACCCGAGCCGGTCAACATGAGTGGGGCGCAGTAAGCATGGGGTTGAGGTTCGCTCATCACCATCATCATCAGTCTATCTCAACATTGACGAGCTGGAGTCAGGTGGGCCGTCATCCCCTTTCAGAGCTTGCAACTGCGCGACGAGCTCCTCAACTCGCCTGACACTGGGCTCGCGTCTCTCTGGATCAGGAGCCTCGGATATGAACACCAGCGCCAGCATCAGGGCGGCATCCAGGCGCAGAAACGTCTCCTGCCTTGGCGTGACCGTCGGCACGGCCGCGCGCCGGGAGTACGCCTCGACGAATGCAGCCCCCGGTTGGCCGAGCTCCATGATGCGAAAGTAATCTATCGCCGCCGGCCCGATGAGCGCATTCGTCCAGTCGAGCACCGCCACTGCTTTCCCGTGGCGGACGCGCAGGTTGACGTCGCGGAGGTCCATGTGCAGCAGGCAAGTAGGGAGCGACATAAGGCTGTCGGCGATGGGCTCCAAGTCACTCCCCGTTGGGATCCAATCCTTGGCGCCGGGCTCCTCTCTGGCAAGCTGCTCGAAGCGCCGCACCATCCTCTCGACTACTGCACTGAGCGCATCCGTGCCATCCATGGCCACTAATTTGACGCCCCAGTCAGTCGGCAACTTGGTCGCGTGGATGAGCGCAGCCAGCCGGCCAAGCTCCTCCGGCGGCGCCTCAGAGCCGTCGTCGTCGACATACTCGCTCAGCATCGCCGGGTAATCGTCCGCCTCGAGAAGCGCAATTGGCCTCGGGACTGGCACGGGACCATGGCGGAGAAGCTCGTAGATCTTGAGCTCCTGCTCGATGAGCTCCTTGGCGTCGTTGCTGGGGTCGTTGACGTTTTGAAAGATGCGGTGCTGCGGGACGCGGAGGGCGACTTGGCCATACGCAGCCGATTGTGCCTTGAAGACGTGGAATTCGAGCCCCTGAGCCACGGGCTCGACGTCGGTCAAGCCCGCGACGGCGATAAAGGGCCGAGCGAGGTCCATTGGGGCCCAGGTAGAGTAGTTAGCTAGCGGGGTTGAGATTCTTGGCGTGATACTACACCCTGTTGTGCTCCCAAATCTGTGCCTATAGATGTCATTCAATACAACGACGAAAGGTGCCTGGTCCACTCTCGTGTGTCCGATAAAGATGCTCTGTATCGGCTCGTGTGAGGGTTCAACAAGTTGAGGGCAGCTCGAATTACGGCTTACTGATGAGTCACAGCTGGCGCGGCAATTCGACGACGTGATAGGCGCATTGCGCGTCCATCCTTCTGAGCCCATTTGAGCCGTGGGATTGTTCGTCGAGCTCAAGACGGGTATGGCCATACGTACGAGTACATCGTTCCTACCACACTGAGCGAGCCCCACGGATATGTGGTGATCGAGGAAACAATACGCTCTCACGGGGGTCTTTGGGGTGTCACTAGGCCCCCATGGGGGAGAGAGCTTCACTCCCAGCATCGAGACCAAAGAGTGGTCGTCATCATCATCACATTTTTATTTTTCGTGGCCGACGACAAATCTACCCAGCTCCCACGACAGCGGTAGCCGGTGTACTACTGCTCTCCTGCACGGCCGGTCGCGTGCGGCCCAGCCCTTCCTTTCCGTAGTAGTCCATAGGATAGACACCTCCTCCGGGCTGTTTATCCCACTGCTCCTTCTCGCCGAGGACGACGAGCGCCTCGTAGGGCGTCAGCAGCGGCCGGGGGAACGCGTAGCCCCAGTCGATGCTCAGGCGCGGGCAGGCGACCTGAACCCAGCACTCAACGTCGCTCATCATGGCGAGCTTGCCGGGGAAGATCTCGCTGAGGAGGAGGTTGACAAAGGGAATGCCGCGCTCCGTCAAGCGGCGCTCGATGAGGGCCATGGTGTGGGGGTTGCCCTGGCGGCCGAGGGAGCCGAGGATGAGCCCCCAGCGCTTGGCGGTGCGGGCGGTGCGGATGGCGGACATGCGGACTGACTGCATCTCCTCGTGTGCGTACGTCTCGCGCGTGAGCTTCCTCGAGTAAGGGTCATAGCGGTAGGCTGGGATCTTGGGGTTGTGAATCATGATGCTCTCGAGGTGGAAGCGCCCGTCGCCGAGGTAGAGAATCAGGTCGACCTTGTCGTCGTCGCTGAGGCGGGGCGACGTGCAGCCGAGGATCTCGCCCTTGCTGAGAGGCGCGATCTGGGGCACGAGGACGCGAAAGCCGGCGGCCTCGAGGGCGCCGCGCACGCCATGGATGGTAGCGTTGAACTGGATGGTGCCGACGACGGCGATGGTCTTGCCCGTGGCGAAGTTGCGCTCGAGAGAGGCCAGCAGGTGGGCCGTGTCGATGCTGATGTCGACAAAGACGTAGAGCGTCTTGATCTTGGTGACGTCGACGGGGATGAGGCAGCTGTGGGCGTAGTGCACGAGGAGGTCGCAGCCCATGGCGCGGGCCGTGTAGTCGTCGATGCAGCACGCGCCGTAGGTGACGTCTCCCATGATGAGCGTCTCGATCCCGGGGCAGAACTGCGTGAGGATGTCGGAGATTGTGGTGGCGAAGAGCAAGAGGCCCTCGGGCATCTGGAGCGCCACCTTTTTGGCGCCGGACGAGCGTATCCTGTGTATCGTCTTGGGGATCTCAAAGCTGTAGTTGGCGGGCAGCAGCGCGATGGCCTCCTTGAGGTTGGGGTCGTCCAGGATCTCCTGGGGTACCCTGTTTAGCAGCCGCGGCGGCCGGCGGGGCTTTGCAGCTATCGCGGAGTTGTCAGTTTTCAGATCATGTGTGAGAGACTGCGGACAAGGTGGGTTGGGTCGGTGGGTGACTGACGCTGGATGGCACCGCTCTCGCCGCTTGTGTCTGCCGCGCCGGTCCTGGCCGCGGCCGCCTCTGCGGCGGCTCTTCTCCCGACAAATCTCTTCTTCGGCTGCCTGACCGCAGTGTCATCCTGGGGTGTCGTCGCTGAGGCCGAGTCCGGGGTTGGTGGTGGCGGTTGCTGCTGAGCCATCATCTGAGACTCTTCGATGTCGGCGGCGAGGCCGAGATCGACCTGCGCCCGATCGTCCTCCATTGTCCGAGTTTGCGCCTCGGTAAGGTCCTCCGCTCGAGACTTGTGGGCTCAGACAGTCGAGAAAAGGAGTGTTGCGTTGCCGATGGTGAATGAGAGAGAGTCTCGCCGAGTGTCGCGTGAGTGAGCGGGTTGCGGTTGCCCAAGTTTTTCTGGGTCCGCTGCCCGATTGGTGGTGGCATGAGAATTTGTAAGTCGGCGCTCACGACTTTGCCTGCCCCTCATCAACCCAACCGCAACTCCAACATTAAACCTCGCTTTCACTTTCACTTTTCACTTCTACGGGCGCGCGCATGCAATGTTCGGCCAAGTCTCTTTATTTTGTAAATGCTCGCCAAGACCCGTCGTCGGGAAGCGGCGCATGTCAATCATTACCGAGAAGCCTATCGTGACGTCCGAAGCATTATGTACCCACGCCGCCGCGAAGCAAACACCACTACTATGAACGCTTAACAACCCCCTTCTCTCTCCCCCAGCCCGGGCCGCCAGCTAACAAAACGTCGGGCTGGGTTCTTCTGCTGCGGGCGCAACCGCCGTGTAACAGCCAGCCAGCTGCTCGTCTACTACTTCTTGGTGCACGGCTTGTTCTTCTTGTGCTCCGACGCCAGGCTGAACCTGTACTTGGCCTTGAGCACGTAGGGGCCGTCCTCGGGGGCCCAGATCTGCTTGCGGCCCCACTCGGGGTGGTTGATGCCATCGATGTAGTCCTGGACCTCCAGGACGACGCAGCCGTACTTTGCGATGGTGCGCGGGAAGTCCTTGTTGGCGGGCTTGACGCCCTGCGTCTTCTTGAGCGCCATGCTGCCGTTCTGGCCGTGGCAGCCGTAGACCTGGAAGGCGGTCTGGTCGGTGAAGACGTCGAGCTGGATGCCGGACCAGTCGGACGCGAGGGTCGCGACGGGCGCGGTGCGCCAGTCGAACTCGCCCTCGCGGTTGATGGTGTAGCAGTTGTCTGTGGCCCAGGGGTGGTCAGCCGTTGCGTTTCCTCGAACAAGAGAGTCTCCCCAGCCCACTTTGTAGACTACTGGGCAAGGACTTGGGATGGAAAAACTTGCCGTAGCCGGAGCAGTTGAAGCCGCAGTTGCCGACAATTTCCGGCTTCTCAAGATCGGCGCCCAGCTGCTTGGGCTTGCTCCAGAAGTCGTTGACGGAGCCCTTTGCGTTGGCGAGGATGTCGCCGGTGGGGATGAGGATGTTGTCGACGCCGACGCGCTGGCCGCCGTAGGGCATGTGCAGGGTGTGGTTGAGGGCGGTGTTGGTCTCGTTGTTGGCGAAGCCGTCGAGGTTCCAGTAGGTGTGGCTGCTCAGCATGATGGGCGTCTTCTTGGTGAGGGACTGGGCGACGAGCTGGAAGTCCCAGTCGCGACCGTTGAGGCTGTAGGTGGCCCAGGAGACAACCTCGCCGGGGAACCCTTCCTTGCCGTCCGGGTCGACGATTTGGAAGGTGATGCTGTTCTTGGTGTAGGCCAGCACGGTGAAGTTGCGCCAGTCCCAGCCGTCGGGCCCGCCGTGCAGCGTGTCGAGGCCGTCCGGGTGCGCCTTGGTCGGGTTCTCGTTGGCCTTGACCTTGTACTTCTTGCCGTCGATCTCGAAGGTGCTGTTCTTGATGCGGTTGGCGTAGCGGCCGGGCACGCCGCCAAAGTGCGGGTGCTGCTTGTCGAGGCTGTAGTAGGTGGCATTGTCGAAGCCGGCGACCAGGTCGCGCTCGATGCCGTACTGGTCCTTGAACAGGATGTTGGTCACGGACGCGCCGTAGGGGATGAAGGCCGCCGAGATGCCGTCGCCGTAGATCCAGTACTTGCCGTCCTTGTCCGGCTTGGGCTTGTTGCTGGCGGCATCGGCGTCGTCCGCGAGCGCTACGGGCAGCAGCGCCGCGAGGGCGAGGAGCTTCGACGACCACTTCATGATGGTGCTGGGCAGGCTTCCAATGCAACACACACAGACACACCGCGAGCGCGCTTATGTACAAGACTCTCTCTCTCTCTCACTCAACCGTTTCGGTGTGTACAGAGGGGCGAGGGCAACGCTCGCGACAAGACTGAATGCTGCTGCTGCTGCTGCTGCTCCGGGAAGGCAGACGAAAGGGGGGGAGGGGGGCACGTTGTTTATTATACACAGTCGCACGAACCACTGCTGCGCACATGAAGTACCTTTCCAACGTGCATGCCCCCGGTGCGACGCTCCCCCTCGTGGGCGAGACATCAGGAAAGCCCTTGATCGTCCGTGTTTACTTTGTACCTGTCTGTCTCGCCCACCCCCGGGGCGGGCGATCGGCATCTTCGCTGGACCTTTGGCACATGGCCCCCAGCAATATGCATGCACATTCCAAGCTCCACGCTCCACGTTCTCCGCCGTCTCTCCATGTCTCCCCGTCTCTCATCCTCTACTGTGCAGTACTCCCAGCAGCTTCTGCCTATTGCCTTCTCCGCATCCGCCAGCCAGCCAGCCAGCCAGCCAGCTAGCAACAACCCCCCGACCGGACCGAGATTGGGTAGCCTCGCAGGGTCCTCGTCTCGTAAGATTGGTCGCAGGCCCGCGCGCGCACATACGAGTACGCGAGGAAGCTGCCAACTTTGGGACTGTACAGTACTGTACAGTACCTACCTTACGTAGAGCTGGACTGGCGCTGGGCCGGGCCGGCTTGAGGAGGGAGGGGGACCTGGTGGTGGAAGGCCTTGTTGTTGGTCCTGGTACTTACTGTACTTCGCAATTTAGTGGCAGGTTGGTGGTTCGGGAAAACGGGCGGTGACGATCTTTGTCCCGTTCGTTCGAAGCGTGCGAGTGAGGTGTCGAGGAGGCCCTCGTGGGGTTGCGGCTTTGCGCTTGCGGTGCTTGCCAGGTTGTATGTGCCCGCGTGATGTCACCTGCGCGGCCGCGCCTGCCCCGGCTGGGGGGGTAACAGTGGTCTGTTAGTTAGTGGTGCGGGTGTTTACTTACATGGGACATGGAGAGAGATGTAAGGCAAGGTAAGCACACCTAGCTTCCTCCCCTCTCCACACCACCACATCTGTCCGTCCACATCGTCATCATCGTCTTTGATCAATTGATGCGGCAAGCAGCTTGCCCCGTTGTGACGCCCCTGGCTGCCAACCTGCCTGTGTTTCCACCAACCTGCCCTCCCCGGCCGGGGGGGCAGCACTCTGGGGAAAGCGGGCCAACGCCAACGCCAACGCCAACCCAACCCACCTCATCAAGCTCTCGCCGGGGGAGGCGGCCAGGAGGCCCCCTTACAGGTCCACAAGCGCTATAGCTACAGTAATAACCATCCATCAGGCAAGGTCGTCCGAGCGCCGCCGCACCTCCCTCCCAACGGCCGCCCGGCAGCTAACTCATCTTGACCCTACCCGACGCCTTATATGCGCTCCAATGCGCAGCCCTGCCGCCTGCGATTTCTTCCCTCCCGCTCCCAACAGCCCCCCCCCCGGTCCGGCTCAGGAACGTCAGCTTTCCAACTAACAACAGCAACGGCCAAAACGTGAGCAACTTACATTGAGCCTGATGAGGAAGAGGGACGCGCATCCAGGACATCATCCATCAGCTTGACGCAACAACAAACCTTGGGACGCACCACCACCACCACCGTTTCCACTTGCAGGGTCCAGGCCAGGGCAGAAGCTTACACGCTCGTGCGGGGGAAGAAGCAAAAGAGGGCCGCCGTAGCAGCATGGGGGGGGAGCTTCCATGACCCTCCCTGCCCAGATGTTCGTCGACGACGGCCATGAATGATCCCATCCCTTCCATCCCTGGCTGCCAAGGTGTCATCGGCCACGCCGCCACCACAGCCGCCACCGTGCCGTGACACCGGCTTGCCTGCCGTCTCGGCATCGCCCAGCAGATCGGGCGCCCGCAGCACGCCTTCCTAGCACCACCTCACCCAGGTGATTACCCCCTCATCTGCTCACGGCCGCCAGTGTCGCACAGCAAATGACGAGGGATGCTGCTTCGACGAGCCTTTGCCCGCACGAGATCCTGCCATGGTTCTAGCGCCCTCGCTCTGCGTACTGCAGCAGCACCAGCGGAGGCACGATGGCACTTCCGCTGCCCTCGTACAAAGTACGAAGCTGCATAGTAAGTACAGTACTACAGCATGTGCTTTGCACATTCGTATGTCGGCGGCCAACACGAACCCGCCAGGCACCTTCGTCGCCGTGACACCTCGCTCTCCTTCGCCCCGCCCCTCCAACCAACACCGGGCGACATGTAACTGCTGTAGTCCGCACATACGCTCTCCGACAACTCAGGACATCCCTCCTCTCTGCCACTACGAATGTAGGCCGTATATGTCTCCGTTGCCTCGTCCGGCCGTAGATACAGTACAGCTGCAGCACCCATCCGCAGCTTACTCACCCCCCTCCCCGCCCTTCAACCAGCCGCGCGAGTGAGTACCATGTGGGGGAGCAAGTGCATCGTTCCCATCATGGGTTGTGCGGGGAGGGGAAGGGGGGCTGGTCCAACCCGACGCTTCTTGCCCATACTGGGCGCACGAGGCGCGGCATGCGTTCGGTTCCTCGCATGCGAAGAAGAAAAAAAGGCCCGAAAGCGCCTCTCCGAACCAGGCCTTACTAAGTCACTAACTGGCAGCCGCACGTATCCTGTGTCGTCTTCGGCTCGAACGCTCATTTTCGGTTCAACAAGCACAGGTGCCTCGCCCCGGTCATCGGCCTGCGAATCCTTGTCCAACGTCGCATGCGCAGCCAATACCACACCCGCGCCTCTACGCTCCCGCTCATTCACCAACGTGTGGCGCTTCTACGGCACTCTCGCCTGTTCAATGCATCATGTTGAGCTGCTGTTTGTCCCCTCCTGCAAAAACGATGAAGACAAGAAAAAGAGGTACTTCGAACGGCAGGGCCGCTTCCGCCAGCCCGACTTATACACATGACAATGGCCACCCCTGCTCTGCGACCGCTCCCCGTCCGCGGCGTCTATTAGGACTGCACTGCACCCGGTCTGGGCGCGACACTCTCGCTCACTGCGCTCCCCTTATGCGTCAATCAGGTTCTCCTCGTTTTGTTGCTGGTCCTTGGCAGCCACGTCCGCCCGCGCCTTGCCCTTCGACTTGGCGTCCTTTGCCGCACGCTGGTAGAACTCGTTGAGCACCTTGCCAGGGATACGGTTGAGCAGGTCCTTGGGGTAGATGCGCAGCAGGCTCCACGCAAGGTCCAGGGACTCGTAGATGGAGCGCGACTCGTACGCGCCCTGGTTGATGAACTGCCGCTCAAACTTGTCCAGGAACTCCAGAGACAGCTTGTCCTCGGCGGACAGCGCCTCCTCACCGACGACAGCCTTCATGGCCGCCGCGTCGCGACCGATGGCGTACTTGGCGTACAGCTGGTTCGACACATCGCCGTGGTCCTTGCGCGTCATGCCCTCGCCGATGGCAGACTTCATCAGACGCGACAGCGACGGCAGCACGTTGATCGGCGGGTAGATGCCGCGGTTGTACAGCGGTCGGTCGACGAAGATTTGGCCCTCGGTAATGTATCCCGTCAAGTCGGGAATGGGATGCGTGATGTCGTCGTTGGGCATCGTCAAGATGGGAATCTGCGTAATCGATCCGTTACGTCCCTCGACACGGCCGGCTCGTTCGTAGATGGTGGACAAATCAGTGTACATGTAACCGGGGAAACCACGGCGACCGGGCACTTCCTCTCGCGCCGCCGAAACTTCACGAAGGGCGTCGCAGTAGGCCGACAGGTCAGTAAGGATGACGAGGACGTGCTTCTCAAGCTGGTAGGCGTAGTACTCCGCGGTCGTAAGTGCCAGACGAGGGGTAATGATACGTTCGATGCTGTTCCAAAGTAAGCTTCTGAATGCGCCGAAACCGTTTGAGCCCATAGAAGCCAGGGCCCGACTTACGTAGGATCATTGGCCAGGTTGAGGAACAGAGTCGTGCGCTCCAAGCTGCCGTTCTCCTCAAAGTCGCGCGTGAAGAAACGGGCGGTTTCCAAGTTGACACCCATGGCACCGAACACGATGGAGAAGTTCTCCTCGTGGCCGTCATGCACGCCCTTGTTGGTGATGCCCTGCTTCTGGACGAGGCCGGCCTGTCGGCAAATCTGGGCGGCAATCTCGTTGTGAGGCAGACCAGAGGCAGAGAAAATGGGAATCTTTTGGCCACGGGCAATCGAGTTCATCGTGTCAATGGCGGAGATACCGGTCGAAATCATCTCCTCGGGGTATTCCTGCGTCCGTCAGTTCGGTATCCTGCTCGAGGAAAGGACGAGCCGAGACGTACACGAGAGTAAGGGTTGATAGGGCTGCCGTTGATGTCGAGGTAGTCCTCGGGAAGCACCTTGGGGCCCTTGTCGATGGCGCGGCCGGAGCCATCGAAGATGCGACCAAGCATGTCCTCCGAGACACCGAGCTTCAAGCTCGAGCCGGTGAACTCGACCTTGGTCTGCGCGGCTGTCAGCTTCCTGCACCCACGCTGTGCGGGCGAGTTTTCCGGCTCACCTTCTTGACATCGATACCGGACGTTCCCTCAAAGACCTATACAGCTGGCGTCAGCACTCGTTGGGGGTTCGTCGACACGGCGCCCGTGTAGAATGTACCTGGACAACAGCTCGGTCGCCTATCCACCGCGGTTAGCCAGCGCAGCCAAGCAGAGCGGCATTGGTGCCAGAACATACCTCGTGCTTCCAGGACCTGACCGGATCTCTGGGTGCCATCGGGAAGCGTCAAGGTGACAATCTCGTTGTATCTCGGGAATTTGACCTAGGGGCAGGCAACGTCAGCCCACAGGCGCACCGACACGACGGGGGCGAGCCAGCCCTGTCTCCATTCGTACATTCTCGAGAATAACCAGCGGTCCGTTGACGCCACCGACGGTGTTGTACCGAATCCTCGGCACGATCGAGTAGGACGACGAGTCGCGCGGGTCCGTCATGGTGTCGGTGGAAGACAGCTCACGAAAGGGCGCTTGGCTGTGCTGCGGGGCGAAGCGACGGGCGATGGCGGGATTACGGAGCCGGCCAGGGCGTCGAGGTGGTGCGGAAAGCGGCGGCGCTCGAGGGCGAAGGGGGGGATGCGAGAGGAGAGGATGAGCCGCTGTCGTGGCACACGCGGGTCTGGCGCAGCAGCAGAGGGGGTGCAGGACGTTGGAGGAAGGATGACAAAAGTGAGCCTCGCCAGCTGCGGTCCGAAACGAGGTTGGAGGAGGTTGATGAGGTTGAGCTTGGCTGGCTGGCTGGCCGCAGGCTGGTGGAGCCCTTCCCCCGTCCTCCACTTCCCACCTCCCATGGCGAGGTGCGCGGCGGCCGCTGCGCCCGCCTGTTTCGACTGCCTCCAGCGAGCAAGGCCTCCGCTGGAGCTGGACCCACGTTTGCTGAGGATTGGCCCGTTCCCCGATCGCGACAGTGACATCACATGACTGGAGCTTGGCTGCTGCTCACCTAGAGGCAAGTTTGAGAGTCATTGACCCTGCGGATAGACCTTGAGGTCTTTGAATGTGTGTTTTTTTGTCCTTTTCTGCGTATTTTGCATCTGTTTAATGGTGTAGTACTTGGGTTGAAGTATGCACGTCTCCCAGCACAAGACAATGAATGCATCAGAGCTTCACTACCAACGCCGTTCCTCCAAATACCTTCGGTACTCACGCCTTGGTGGCCTCTGCAGTCGCCCGCGCCCTCGCGCCGAGCACCGCCTTGCCCACCGAGCTGTCATTTGCCTTGCCCAGCTCCCCCGTAATCCACGCACCGATGTCCGCCATGGCATCCAGGTCTATGCCCGTCTCCATTCCCAGCGTCTCCATGAAGTAGACCATGTTCTCCGTCGCCACGTTGCCCGTCGCCCCGGGACTGTACGGGCAGCCGCCCAGCCCGCCCACGCTGCTGTCGAACGTCCGGATGCCGTGCTCCAGCGACACCGCCGTGTTGACCAGCGCCTGCCCGTACGTGTCGTGGAAGTGCATCGCAATGTCCTCGCTCCGGATGCCCGCCGCCGACATGCACTTGAGCAGTGCGCTGGTCCGTGGTGCCGTGCCCATGCCCGTCGTGTCACCCAGCGAGATCTCGTCCGCGCCCGACTCGAGCAGGTCCGTGGCGATCTCAGCCACCTTGTGCGGGTCGACGTCGAATCCCTCAAACGGGCAGCCCAGGACGACGGAGACGTACGCGCGCACCCTCAGCCCGAGCGCCTTGGAGTCCTGGATCACGGCCTTGAAGCGCTCCAGAGACGTTTGTATATCGCAGTTGAGGTTCTTCTGCGAGAAGCTCTCGGTCGCGGCCGCGAAGACGGCCACCTCGACGGCTGGCTTGTCGTTCGGGTCCAGCTGGCTCGAGAAGGTGCCGGGGTTCTGCTTGAGGATGGCGGCCGCGTTCTGCAGGCCTTTCGTGTTTGGTGCCAGGAACGACCAGGTCATCGGAACGGGGGCCTGCACCTTTTGCTGCAAAAGGTGCTCCATGATCTCGCTCGAGTTGGCCATCTACCGAATGGGCTGTCGTCAGCATGGTAGCGGTGCGCCTGGTCGCTTCCTGACGTACCTGAGGGACCCATTTGGGAGAAACGAAAGACCCCGCCTCAATAGTCGAAACGCCTGTTCTCGCAAGGCGCTCAATCAGGTCGATTTTTGTGGCGAGCGGGATAATTGTCTTCTCGTTCTGCAGGCCATCGCGCGGTCCGACCTCGACGAGCTTCACCCGGTTGCCGCCAGTGGCTTGCTGAGAGCTAGCTGTCGCGAAGCCTCGTCGCAGCTGGAATTGGGATCGCCTGCAGGCCCTGCACACAGCCGATCGAAGGAGAGCCATCGTGAACTCGCTCGATTACCAGCGCCGACGTTGTTGTGAGGAGAGTCATGGAGGATGGTGTTGCCACGGCCGGTTCAACTGTAGGAACCCGCGTACCGTCGGCTCCAGGCGGCCAGCCCGGCAATCAGCCGAGCCAGCGGGCGCACCCCGCGCGGAGTGACCGCGGCGCCCCAGCTCCGCTCACGTTGACAGCCACAACAAGCTGGTAATTCACGTTAACTTGCACAACACTGTTGACCATGAGCTGGCTTGGGACTTCACTCGCTTATCGGGCATGTCGTCTTTGTTCTGAACATTAAAATACTGGAGTGGCTTGTGACCTAGAGAAAAGTACACCCTTTATATGAATTCCAGGGTATGACAAAAGGCCTGACTTGGTGTAGAATCAACAGTGCCGCAGCCTCTACAAACGCGACCCTCGGCTACTCTGCTTAGTACTCGGCCTCAAGCTCCTCATCGCCCATCGAGTCGGCGGCAACCTCCTCGTAGTCGCGCTCCAGAGCAGCCAGATCCTCACGAGCCTCGGAGAACTCGCCTTCCTCCATACCCTCACCAACATACCAGTGCACGAACGCGCGCTTGGAGTGCATGAGATCGAACTTCATAGACAGAGAGCTCCAGGCCTCGGCGATGGCGGTCGTGTTGGAAAGCATGCAGCTATGCATTGTTAGCCTCATTGTGCAGCTCAGTGCATGGGGAGTACTTACACGGCGCGGTTGACCTTGGCGAGGTCGCCGTTGGGCACGTTCTCGGGAGCCTGGTAGCAGATACCGAGCTTGAAGCCAGTGGGGCACCAGTCGACGAACTGGATGGTGCGCTTGGTCTTGAGGGTGGCAACGGCAGCGTGGGCGTCGTTGGGGACCACGTCGCCGCGGTACAGCAGGCAGGTAGCCATGTACTTGCCGTGACGGGGGTCGCACTTGACCATCTGGTTGTTGGGCTCGAAGCAGGACATGGTCATCTCCTGGACCGAGTTGGCCTCGTGGGCGGCCTTGGCGGCAGAGACGACGGGCGCATACGCAACCAGAGGGAAGTGGATACGGGGGTAGGGAACCAGGTTGGTCTGGAACTCGTTCAGGTCGACGTTGAGGGAGCCGTCGAACCGGAGAGAAGCAGTGATGGACGAAACGACTGGAGAAGCGGTCAGCACGTCGGGTCACTCGTCTGGGCAAGATGATGCAGGAACGTAAGCTTACCCTGAGCAATCAGGCGGTTCAGGTTCTCGTAGTTGGGGCGCTCAAGGCCCAGGTTGCGGCGGCAAATGTCGTAAATGGCCTCGTTGTCCACCATGAAGGAGCAGTCAGAGTGCTCGAGGGTGGTGTGGGTGGTCAGGATGGAGTTGTAGGGCTCGACAACGGACGTGGCGGTCTGAGGGGCAGGGTAGACGCAGAACTCCAGCTTGCTCTTCTTGCCGTAGTCGACGGAGAGACGCTCCATGAGGAGAGCACCAAAACCAGAGCCGGTACCGCCACCGAAGGAGTGGAAGACGAGGAAGCCCTGGAGACCAACGCAGTTGTCGGCGACGCGGCGGATCTTGTCGAGGACGCCCTCGATGAGCTCCTTGCCGACGGTGTAGTGGCCACGGGCGTAGTTGTTGGAAGCATCCTCCTTGCCGGTGATCATCATCTCCGGGTGGAAGAGGTTGCGGTAGGGACCGGTGCGGACCTCATCGACGACATTGGGCTCAAGATCGCAGTAAATGGCGCGGGGGACGTACTTGCCCTGGCCTATTCACGTATTGTTAGACAGTCCGAGCCGGCGGTTTATTTGCGCGGAAGATGCGTAAACGCGTACCAGTCTCGGAGAAGAAAGTGCTGAAGCCCTGGTCGGGCTCCTGGGCCTTGCGCTCCTCGGTGAGGTAGCCATCGGGCTGTGGTGTCGCGTTCGGTCAGTCGATGTCGAGCGGAGCCGCGTCAACAAATCGGAGTGCATGTTTACCTGGATACCGTGCTCGAGGCAGTAGAGCTGGCGACGCAAGTCAGCATCATTTCGAGAAGAAGGGGTCAAAAAAGCGATGCAGGACGCAACATACCTCCCAGCAAGAGTTGGCAATCTGGCAACCGGCCTGGCCGACTGTGGGTGACGATATCAGCAGCTGCGGCGGGACATGCGGTGAAGGGGCGGAGCGAGCGAGACGCGTGCGGTGCGGGAGATGAGGGGCACAAGCTAGAGCTCACCGTTGATGCTGATAACCTCACGCATGGTGACGGCGTTCTGCGAAGCAGGTTCTCGGGGACTTGGGGATAAACGCGAGGTGGAATCAGGAGATGGACGACGCAGGGAGTCGCAAGACCGGATCCTGTGATTTTTGCTCGCCACGGGTTGGGTACGTGTGAGGGTTGGCTTGGGAGGAGGTGCTTCGGGTGCGTGCGAGGGACGGGGAGGGAAGAAAATAGGTGGGGGAAATTTGGGCGACAGGGGTAGGAGGGGGGCGGCGAGGGAGCTGCGCTGCTGCTGGTGCGGTCGGGTGCTTGTGCTCGGCCAGGGGGAGGGGGGGCCTGATTGATTGGATTTGTTGACTTTTTGCCCACTGGCTGGACGAGTCGGGTCGCCTGCTCGTACGACAGGGGCGCGTGTCTCGAACGAGGCAAGCGCGTCTGCGAATGGTCCCTGCTGGGCGCTCACCGCTCTAGCGCTCGCAGCGGCCGGGGACCTCTGGGCTCTCCTCTCCCCAGCGGCTCCCGCTCCCCGGGCCCCCGTGCGTCGCGCTGCGCTGATGAGCTGTGCTGCCTGGGTGCACCAGGTGGTCCCCGTCCCCTGGGCGAGACGGGAGCTGATGGGGCGATACCTGCAGCGATGCGTGAAGACTGCCGGGCGCCGCGGCGACGATGACAACAAAGAAACAGTGCCACACGACCGGCACCACACAAACGTCCTTTGCCGATATATCGCTCCAGGCATCGCTTCCGACAAGACGCCGTTTGAGCCAATGTCGCCCGATTCCGCCACGCCGTTTTGCCCCTTGTGCCTGGCCAACGGCGCGGTGAGGTGCTAGAGACTGTTGCCTACAGGTACCTACCCAGTAAGTACCCTCCCGTTGAACAGGCAAGACAGGAGGCGGGCAGGCACAGCCGAAACCTCGCTGCCTGTTCCAGCTTGGCACCCTCGGCCGAGACCTCTATGCCACCATCCCTCTCCTGCAAAACTCCATTCCCGCACAACTGCCGCTCCCCCGGGTGGTCCGACGTTTCGACGGCTAATGAATATGAAGCATGTCCGGGGGTGCACCTTGGCTCTGTCCCCTACTCCTGGGAAAATGTCCATACTTTTTGTCTGGTCCCCAGCACAACCCCCTTCAAACCTCGTTCCTGCTGTCACACGTGTATTTGCTCTCGTTGCTCTTTTCATCTATATGCAGTCCACAGTCCGGATGTTTTGATCAGAGAGATGCTCGTGTTCCTGCAATCACGAAATCTCCTGCTCGAATATACGGCCACCATCTAGTCCGGCACTGTGGATGAGATGTCACGACGGGCTAAAGCCTAGACAGCAAGGATATATGGCTTCAGATGACACACGAGCAAGGCCATGAGCTCCAGGATATCGCCACGGCGTTACTCACTGATGCGTTCCTTGCACTACTCGTGCAGCCTTGCCGCTTTCCTCCAACACAAAATCCGCCAAAAAGTAATGTCAAATATCCTTGAGCTCCTTTGTCGGGTTCCCAGAGCTGGCCAAGAGCTCGCGAGGACACCCGGCACTGGTCGTTGCGTACACAAATGTAACTGAGTGTCCGGCAAGGACTGGGCCAAAGCAGATCCAAGCTCTGCAACAGTCGAGACAAGATTCACCATTGGCTTAGAGTAGTGCTACTTGTAGAGCCAACTTTTGCTAGTTGTAGAGCCCATAGGAGCAATAGCAACGACAGCAACGACAGCAACGACAGCAACGACAGCAACGACAGCAACGACAGCAACGACAGCAACGACAGCAACGAAAGCAACGAAAGCAACGAAAGCAACGAAAGCAACGAAAGCAACGAAAGCAACGAAAGCAACGAAAGCAACGAAAGCAACGAAAGCAACGAAAGCAACGAAAGCAACGAAAGCAACGAAAGCAACGAAAGCAACGAAAGCAACGAAAGTAATAGGCGGCGCGCCGCTACCGTCCCATGTCTACGCCTATATGCAGTAAAATCCATTGGGCCGGCATGGGGGTAGGGCGAGGCCGAGAAACAAAACATTAAATGTAGGGAGGCTCTACAACTAGCAAAAGTTGGCTCTACGAATAGTACTCCTCTTGGCTTATTCTGCATGCTCTCTCCGCAGCGAAGTCGTCAGCAGTTCATCTGAAGCTCCAGCGGCGCCAGCTCCCCCGAACGGGCTCCGGCTGGCCCCACCACGCGGCCGGGCACGCCACGTTGGTCCGTTCCACCAGCACCAGCAACCAGCGGCACGGTCACCCCTGTGCAAGCTCGCAGCCCACGCGTCGACCCATGTCACGACGACGCCTCAATTGGAACGACTCCTCCTCAATCCTTCGCGGCCGCGGACCCCCTTCCTCCTCCGACATCAATCGAGTCGCGACCCCCTTTTGCCTCTCAACATCGAAGGGCTCGGTTCTTCAGTCAGACGATCCAAAAGGACGCAAACGCCCATCATGGCGACCTACCACCGCACGCCGCTGTTCGGCGTACCGCTGTCGCTATTGCTGCTGCAGCTCCTCCTCGCCGCCACGACCGTGCTCGCCAACGTCGAGAAAATCATCTTCACGGCCCCCGCGCCCGCCAACATCCCCCTCGCCAAGCCCTCCCTCGCGGACCTCAACCTCCACGCCCTCTCCCCCGACACGCTCACCGTGCGCACGAGCCTCGACCGCGTCTTCCCCGTCGACAAGGGCAACTCGTCCCAGGGACACCCGTCGTGGGTGCTGCTCGACAACCTCGTCGAGGGCCAGCGCTACGAGTTTCACGTCTCATGGGCCGCCAATGTACGTTTCTCTCCATCGCTCGCTTGGGAAGTTCTGGCTGGAGCGGGTTGCTCCCGTGGATCGCGACATGTGTGCTAACGATGTATTCGGCGCAGGAGCCTACTCTCTTCGCCCTGGATTCGTATGAGCTCGATACAGTTTGGGACACTCCCGAGCTTATCCAGTCTTTGGCAGAGCACGCCGCCTCCCGTCAGCCTGCCAACGAGTCGGACGACAAGCCTCCGTCCAACGAGTCAGGGGCGCGGAAGGCGTCTGTGCTGCTTGTCCACATCCGCGCGGCGGCAGACTACTTTGTCGACGACGTCGAGCTTATGAAGAATCCTCCACCCGTCTTGGTGGATCTGGTCCTCGACCCCTTCGTGCTTAACCTGGCCAACCAGTCCCTCATACCCACCGTGGGTTATCTCATCATTGTCGGCGTCGTCACTTGGTTTGCAGCGCGGTGGATCGCTTCTCGTCTCCAGTCTGTGGCCGGCTCCTCCGAGGACCAGACATTGAAGCAGACTAAGAAAAACTGACGGTCAAACTCATTGCTGCCAAACCCTTCGCCGCCAACCCCTTCCATGCTCTTCAGTCTCTCACCCCGCCACTCTCTGATGGACGAGCACATGCGATATATACACGACGCTGAAGGCTCAAACCTCATCTCGGCAGTTCGTTACAGATGCTTCTTTGGTCGACCGTGTCATCATCGCAGACGTCTTGTTTGAGCGAACGACATTGCACGCAAACGGCCCATCCCCTTGTCCAACACTCCCTCCGCTTGGCCTGTGCTCGCTCGCCCAACAGGGCGCAGTGCGGAGGCTTCAGCTGCCCTCAACTGGATCTGGCCCGGACTTGAGTGAAGGCAGCCACCAAGAGCCGAGCTGGTTATACGTCTCGCAGCTCATCCAGCTACTCAGTAGGGGCCTCCATGGTAAGGCGCCTGGTTTTGGCCACCATACTGCTGATGTTGCTGCTGCTGCTGGCCACCGTATGAGGAGGCGTATCCCCCCGAGGAGCCTTGGTTGTATCCGCCAGGTGGGCCTTGGCTATAGCCGCCCTGCGCTCCCTGGCTGTAGCCACCCGGAGGGCCCTGTTGGTAGCCTCCCGGAGGTCCCTGGCTGTAGCTAGAGGGAGGGCCTTGGTGGGACTGCCCATACGACGGCTGGTGGCCGCCAGCTGGGGGCGTACCATAGCTTGGCTGCGCAGGCTGGTGGGAGTACGAGCCATTCCCTCCGTGCTGACCTGCGTGCTGGCCTCCGTGCTGGCCGCCGTAGGATTGGCTGCCACCGTACGGGGACTGGCTGTGCGGCGGTTGGTGGCCTTGGCTACCTCCAGAAGATGGGGCGCCATACGACTGCTGGCTCTGAGATTGGTGGCTCTGGTTCTGGGAGCCTTGGTGGTGCGAAGAGCCCTGTTGCTGCTGCTGGTGTTGACTCGGTTGCGACGTGGACGGCGTATGCGTGGACGAGGACGGGCCGGAGCCCGGCGGGTGGTATGTCGGGGCTTCGCCGCCCGAGTAAGCATTGCCAGTACCAGCACCCGAATAGCCGTAATTTTGGCCCTGGAAAGGAATCGTCAGCATACGTCTGTGTCTCTCTTGCCACGCAGTGAACATCATACGCTTCCGTGGGACTCCTTGCCCCCGAACATGTGGGCGACGCCGCCAAAGACGGCGCCGGCCAGACCACCCTGGTGCTGGCCGTGGCCCGTGTTCTGTCCGCCGTGGTAGTTTTGCGGCTGCTCGGGCTTGCTGGACGGGGAGAAGAGGTTCGAAGCCAGCTGTCCGACGAGCTTGCCGGCGGCGTTATTCTTGCCACCGCCGCCGCTGCTGCCGCCGTGAGAACCGCCGCCGAGGAACTGATTCGCGAGGCTGCCGAGGGGATTGCCGCCGTGGCTACCACCGCCGCCACCGCCGGAGCCTTTTCCGCCGAGAAGGGCGTTCATGGCCATGCTCTGCGGGTCTGTTAGTCACCAAGTCCGTGGGAGAGTTTGAGGCGGTAACGTGGCAGGGGCCTTACACCAAGTCCTCTGTCGCCGTTGGGGCCGTCCAAGCCTCTGGAGCCGTCGGCCATGATTGGCTCCATGGTGCCGTCGGGGTGCTTGACCGTCTGGGAGCCGTCCGGGTGCGTGATGAGCTCCGGAGGTCGCGGCGGCACGCTGCCGGGGGCGCTGCCAGGCGGAGGCTGGCCGTATGGGTGCTCGGATGACTCGTGGGCGGGAGTATTGCCCGTCTGGTGGACGGCCTGCGTGGGCACCTCCCACTGGGAGACGCCCGTCGCGAGCTGCACGTAGTAGTACTTCTTGCTCGCGCCGTCCCACTGGGCGATCCAGCCGGCGGGCAGGCTCGGGGGCGCAAACGTGGGACCCTCGGTGCTGGGGGACGTCGGGCCGGCCATGGCGGCGGTTGGAGCGCGGGCGGCGGGCTTGGTGTCGCGGGGTGGTCGTACTTGGTAGTAGTCGTAGAGCGAAGGGCGATGACGTGACGTGCGCGGGTCGTGTCAATTCGCAGGCGTCGCGGGCGCGCGGGGCGGAAGGGAGCCCGCCGTCGATTCACGAGATGTCGAGGCGAGGAAGACGGGAAAGGGGCGGGGGTGGTTAGGGGAGGACGCTCAGACGTGCGAGGGAGAAGAGGACGGAGGGAGCGAGAGGTCAAGGTGGATGATATGCCGGCGTGGCGGTCGGATTGGGTGGTGGTGGACCTGCTGCTGGGCGAGTGGCGGGGGAGGGCGAGCGAGCGAGGGGCGGCGGGAGCGCAGGGAGAAGCAGCCCACCACCTGCACCTGCCGCCGCTGCTGCACCGCGGGCATAGAGGGTCGCCGATAATAACATGGCCGCCGGACTTTGCAACCCCATCCATCTCGTTCATCTGACGAACGCTGATGGTCCAGCCCCAGCCCACGGGGCACCGCCACGGGAGGCCTGCGAAACTACCTATTCCCAACGGCTGTATGCGCCGCAACGAGCCCCATCACGTACCAAGTACCCGCCGCCCAGAATTCGCAATCCCGCTCTCAGCGTCGTCACGCTTCGCTGCGATGTTGAGCAGGTATCTCCAAACCGTGCGATCGCATAGGCAGGCAGGGAGGGCTGCTTGACTGGGACCACTTTACCCGACGCCCTTGGAAGCTGTTTGGAGGAGGGCCAGACGGACCCTATCAATGCATTGAGATGCATAGACTGGACTGGGCCCGACCATTACCGGCTGGTGTCGTTCAAGGGTCCAGAGGCGGCCCAGAGGCAGCCCAGCCACGGGTGGGTGCCGGACGGGTAGTGATCATTTTGGCAGCGCTTCGCTTCCCAACGGCACGCGCCTCGGATACAAGGAGATATTATTGCTAGCAGTGCTGGAGACGGGGCGTTGCGCGCGTGCACTATGCACCGCCTCACTGCTTGTGCTGAACAAAAGAAGCCGACACACCAACATGTGCGGACTCGCTGTCCGTCCTCGGGCTTGTCCTCAACTGTGGCGCAGCACCCGATGAGGCGTCCCTGCTCCGACTCGGGGGCGGGCCATCTCAACATCGGCAACGCCGACCGGGTGGCAGCCCATACGTACGACAGTGAGCACACACTCGCGCAAGTCGTGATTCTCGTGAGAGTCAACAAACACACTGGCGCCCCCCATGCGCGCGCGCGCTCTCGCTTGTTATTCCCTCAGGCGGCCGCTCATGTCCCGCCTCAAGTGACCCCTCCCCCACCCCCGGCGGCGCGTCCAGTGTACGTCCGTGCGAGGCCCTATTCCCAGAGCGATTGAATCACCTGACCATCCTCGCCGTACTTCGAAGTACAACGCACTGAGGTATGGATGTCGACAGCAGCTCTGTCTGTACGTACCTTGAACGCAGTTTATACGGTGAGGTTGTCTCGCAGTGCTCCTCGCGCCCACTTCGCAGGTCATGATTTAGTCACGCCCTTGGCTTGGTGTTGCGCGAGGGCGAAGAGGCATAACCCGCCCATTCATCCTCTGTGTTCTCCCACACGAATCCCCCACTCGAAAAGTAGGACGGCATGACACACAGCGGCATCTAGACGCGATAGGCGTCACATCGTCACTTTGTCACACAAGACTTACATGTATCCCACGAAGCGCTTGGCCCTTGCGAGTCATCATCATCCCACGCCCAGCCCCAGGGTAGTTGGCGACAGACCACCCGACCACAACACACAAAGAGCAGCGCAGCACCGATCTATAAGCCGAATAGCCTCGTCCATCTTGCACATACGACCACAGGTAGTGGAGAATTTCGGATCCCGTCCGCTCTCCGGTAAACAAGCCACTAACCGGCAGATTAGTAGTTGGGTCGGTGACGACCAGCGAACACCGGCTGTTGTATGTTCTCTCTTTTTTTTTGCGTTATATTTTTGTTCCGCTTTGTTGTCAGTTGGAAATATTCTGGTCTCTCTTGGTGCGGTCGTCTGACGGTCTGCCACAAGTGTGTGGTGGTGGTGGTGGTGTGGTGCTCGCCAACCCTTGCAGAGACGCATGCTGCAGCCAGCCAGCCCCCTGCAGGCTGTCGTTGGCCTTGCTTTTGCTCTTTGAGGACAGCACATGTGGGGGGTCCATCTAGCTGCTGATTGGCTTGCTGGGGAAGCCTGTGGCCACTTCGGCCCCCCTGTCTCGACTTACACGGCCCAGGGACGTATCAATGTATGTAGTGGCCGTTATCCAACGCTTGGACATGAAGCAATCCAGCCATCATGATGTGTGATTCAGATGAGCGTCGAGTTACATGGCAAGTTTGCTGCTTGAACATCCAACCGTCACGGAGAGCGAGGCGAGCACAGCGGACCAGTCCATCAAGCCAGCCCAGAACGCCGACGTCACTCGCCTGTCCGAGCCTGCAAACACATCAATCACACAGTCACGCGCGCTGCGAGACAAACCACAAGGCTGTTTGCATCAACAAGCCCATGAAAAGCTCTCGTAGCCCTCATGACTGTTTATATTCTCAACTGAGCAGTACGTAGACCTAAAGTAGTAGGAGCCGGCTCCCCTATCGCCCGCCGCAGTTTCATGTTGTCTTTTCCGCCGCCGCCGCCGCCGCTGCCCTCCATGCATCTGCTAGTCTTGCCGCAATGTAACGAAAGACTCGAAGTGAATGTACAAATATGTGCAAGTTTGTATTTTTTGTCGTGTCGAAATCAGAAATATGTACTGGTGAATCCCGCCGCGTCCAGGTGGCTCGGGACGCCCTGAAAGAGGCAGTGACTGAGTGAGTGTTGTCGTCTCAGGTCTGATGAGCAGCGCAACCGCTGTCGCTCCCACCATCTTGATGGGGTGAATGGGTGGCAACAGGAGTTCCTTGGCTAGTTGCGTTCTTCATCTGTCCGTGGTTGCTCGTGTCGCTGCCTCCGCCAGGTGTCTTTCCGCCAGAGCTGGCGCCGCCGCCACTGCCCCTGCCGCGTCCCTGATCAGTCCTCTAGCTGCAGTTTCCGACGGGCGCAACGGGCGGCTGGTCCGAGGTCTGGGTGACATCCGGGCCGGGGTTGGGGAACTTGGTGTCGCGGCCCTCGACGGTGGTGCAGCCGTTGCCGACGTTGGCGACGAAGAGGTTGGGGCGGCTGCTGAGGCCGGCGCGGGCCTCCGTGGAGCCGCGGATCTTCTTGGCGCCGACGATGTTGATGGACGCGCAGTTCATGTACATCTCGCGGTTGCCGATCTGGTTAAACCACGACCACGCGAAGAGGGCCTTGCCCGAGGGGGTGTCGCTGGGGACCTTGAACGGGAAGGTCGAGTCGCCGACGATGGGGCAGTGGCCGATGTACGAGTGGATGACCTGGAACGTCTTGCCGCCGTCGAAGGAGAGCGAGGCCTGGCACGAGCCGCCGTTGTGGGCAGCGCCGCCGGTGATGGTCATGCTGTACGACTGGCCGGGAGTCCAGTCGGCGACAGTCTGGCCCTGAGGCGTGTTGAGGAGGGTGTGGTAGCCCTTGCAAGGGAAGTTGCTGCCGCCGGCGCTAAGCGGGTTCTTCATGTCGTAGTCGACGCTCGTGGTGTACTTGTTGAACTGGGAGCGCAGAGGCGGGGGGTTCTTCATCTCCATGTGGGCAGACGCCAGACCCAGGAGGGAGGCAGTGAGGATCGCAAAGGACTTCATGGTGACGGGTGAAAAGTTGCGATGGTCTTTCCGTGAGCTTTTGTGTGTGAGTGTTGATCGAGGCTGAGCAGACCAAAGGGCGTTGCTGTTGGCAGGCGTTTATATACAGATAGTTCTGAAGGATCGGAAGCTGCGAAAGCGGATGAATGAGTAACGAAGAAGCGAAGAACAGACTTGCTGTGGCTTGATGGGGAGGAGAAGAGGCGAGAGAGGTTGCCTTGGACGCAGGGAGACGGGTGGGTTATATACCTGTTAGTCGCGCAAGCAATAGGCTTCGGTGAATTCTTCCTTGCCTATTGACAATCCCCAACAGGCGTGAACAAGCAGGCACTCACTACTAGGTGCGAAGACAGACGTTCAGCGGCTCCATAGACAAGGAGGCGACAATGGGACCGAGTCCAGGTAACGTTTGGTTATCCTTCACCCCATTCATTTCATGGAGCCCCCACGTAGGAGGAGCAGCGAAGCCCCCTTTGCGCTGGGGCGAGTGTCGCACTTGTCGCCCGACGGCTACCCTTCCGTCCAATGGCCTCCGTGTTCCGGTAGAAGCATTGTAGCTGCCGGAAACATGGGGCGCTGCCTGCATGCCATCGGGTCGTAGCGAGAAGAAAGCGTCCAAGCTCCGATTTCCGGTCTCCTTGGAGTGGTCCGCGCAGCTTCTTTGTTGTCTCTTGGGACACGTCGTAGGCGGTGCTTGCTCCCAACAATCACGGAACAAACACGCTGCTTGGCTATTTTACGAACAGCTATTTGCGTGACTCGGCCCGTGTGATGGTCTACGCGAGAACAGATGGTCGAGGCTACAGTGGAAGCAAACCGCTTGGGGCTAGAAACCGCCATGCTCATTGTTTGCCATACTGTGCCCCTCGCCCCCCTGACTGTTGGGTCGCGTGGTGTTCGTCCTTGGGCGAGACATGAGTAGCATCGTTTCCCCGCGGACCACCATCCATGATGCGCATCCCACAGGAAGTTGGCACGGCCCAAGCATGATTGGGGGGGCAAGTCATCAACGGGAACAGGGGGAGGGAAGGGATCGTCGGGAGGAGCATAGGGCGCCACCCAAAGGTGACGCGATGCAGGCGGGCAGGCGAGCAGGCAAGCCACCTGGCGGGACGGTGCCTGTCTCAGAGTTGGGATGGGATGGGATCGGCCGTTGGCACGTCTCGGCAGAGCCGTCGAAGCCTTGGTTTGTTTGGCCCGGCCGTCGTCGTCGGAGCGGAAGCCACCGTCGGCCCCGCCCAATCATTGTGCGACAGCGACAGCAACAGCGGATCGGGGGCTCGGGTGCCACGAGCCTCTGGAGTCACGGGGGACGAGTAGAAGACGACGGAGGCGTATGTACGGAGCCGGAGTATGCAGTTGAGGAAGGTGCTGTGACTACTGTCTGGTACAGTATAGTACTGCATGATAGTCAGTCCCTAGTAGTAGAGGCGGCTAAGTATAGTAGGCCGACGAGAAGGCGTCTCTCAACCAAAAGCCTGGTTCCGCGAGTGGATCTAACGTCGAAGTCCCAGCATCTCGTCGTCCGCCGGCGCTTGTGGCGGCGCCAGCGCGAGGCCGCGTGCGCAGTCGTCGTCGGCGGCTGGATGAAACGCTGAACGGACATCGTGCTGGGGGCGATGCGAGTCAAGACGAGACGACAGGCGGTGGTTGTGACGAGTCGGGTTGACGGCAGCAAACCAACAGTGGGGACACGGAGACGCTGGTGAGGGAGCAAAAGAAAAGATGGGAGCCCGTCCATGAGAGAGGGCCCTGGTCCTGGTGCAAATCCTGCAGATGCCCTCTTGCCATAGGAAGTAGTACAGCATTGCAGTTGACTCGATTCTGGTGGTCGTGCCTGCCAAGTTTCTGAAACGGGCAGGGCCCCAGCCTCAGTCCCACCTCAGGCGACGGACTCTCTCAGTACAGAACCCCACTGTACCTCACGTCGCCTGCAGCGCGGCGGGGACGGCCGGTTTCAACGCTCACAGCAGAACCCCCAGACCAGGTCGTCAGCGGTGCCCATGCTTGGCGTCGCAGCGATCACTGCCCTGATCAGCGTCGACGCCGATGTTAGCACGCACCTTGCCGTCAGTTACAGTGGTACACAAGGTACAGTAGCCAACGGCCTGCGAGTTATCTTAGCCAGGCCAGGCGCTCATGCGTTCCATCGCGGTGCCTGACAGCCAACCAAGGTCGGCCCGTTCATCAGCGGCCAGGCACACGCCAACCAACATGTTTCTTTGCGCGAAACCGATAGTCCGCATCAGGTCGGCGTCCATGCAATTGCCACGTCCAAGGCAGGAGAACGCCGAACCTCGGCTGCCAGGTGCCGTCTGCGGCGTTCTCTCGCTCTCTCGCATCGATGACATCGTGCAGAGCTCAGACATCAAGCCTCAACGCCGCATCAGCCTTCCCGCCACCCCTGCTTTCACCAGTCCGCCGCATAGTAGCTACGCTATGCCAATGCAGTCTTCCCCCCCCGCGTCGGGGACTGCCTACCACCAAGCTTGGCGCTGCCGGCCCTGATCTGATCAACCGCCACGCCCGAGTTGCAACGTCTCTTTTCGTCGGCCCCCCTTGGGCCTCCTTCCGTTTCCAAATGTTGCGGTCTGCGCGTTAGCGCTTCCGCCGCCACCTAAGGCGCCTTGCCTTATCTCTCTTTCCTTCGCAAGCTACAGAAATAAGCAGTCGACTACGGAGATAGAGATGGAGCCGGCCGCAAGCAGCCCTCGCGCCGCCCCTCCGCCCGCCGCGCGGAGCAATGACCCCGACGACCCGTTGAGCTACCCAGGTATTAGTTGCTCGCCTAACTATGCCCCAGTTAGTCCCTGAGAAGCTCCGTGCAAAATGAAAGCTTCATGCCTCGCCCCTCTCGGCCGCTCCCGCGCCCGCGGCCGAGACATCCAACAAAGCTCGTCAGCCCGGCCGAACCCTTTAGAGTCTGTCTGTCCGTGTGTCGTCGTCAGGGTCACAACTGCATGCCTGCATTCCTACTTCGTCTGTCCCAAAGCGGCATTCTTCTGTGCACTCTCCCGGACTGCAACCCTGCACGGTGATGCGCTCCTCCCGAAAGCCTCCCTCCTGCACCCCGGAATCCAGTTCCTCGGCGCGGTTTACGCGCAGCCTCGCATCGAATCGCGTCACATCACATCGCCGTCGCAGGGACAAGGCCTGTTGTCGCCTTTGACTTTTCTGTCTCGAGGCCCGGGGTGTCACCTCCGTGGACTAGCCGCCGGTGTTAGTTTAACTTGTCTCTCATCCTGTCCTGGGCCCCTGCAGCCCCCCCCCCCCTCCTTTCGGGGAATGCAGGTCGTTGTAACCTTCTTTGCAGCCACCTCTTGGCGGATGCCCTTGCGCCTGCGACGGCGTCTAATTGTACATTCGTCTGTTTCGTCCGCCCACGCAGTCATGCGGGACGCCATCCTCGACTCCCGCCATCACCGCCGCCGCCGCCTCCGCATCCGCCTCCGCGCACCCCCACAATCCACAATCCCCTCCGTCATCTCGCCTCCTGCTTCGACTGCCACCCCAACTACCGATCGGGTAGGTCCTTACCCCAGAACTACGGTTCAATATGCCGCTATTATAGGCCGTACCAAGACACGCTCGCCCTCACCCACGTCGTCGCCCACGTCCGCCACGCGCTGCCAAGCTCACCCATGCCATGCGGACCGTAACGTAACTTCTGCTCCATGTGACTTCTTGCCTCAGTCTACAACTACCTGTCAGGTACTACGTGTAGATGCTGCAGTGGCCGCCTGGCCTTCTGTGCCCGCCCCTTCCGCCCCGTCCACAACCTCCTGCGTACCGCCACCTCCCTCCGACTAGCCTTGCCATGAGCCTCCAACAAAACCATGTCTCGTCTCCTCCATCCCCCTAAGCATGCGCCCCCAATCCGACACAATCCTGCTCCGGCTCGCGGCCGAGGCGGCAAGCTAGCAGGCCGACCGTCAGCATGTGCGGTCCCGGGGCGTCTCCGAGGCAGGACGGCACCTACCGTCACAGTAGGGGGCGCGATGTCGTATGCGTAGCTGTGCTCGGGCGAATAAGTCTGACACCAGGCGTCCGTGCCCTCTGAGCCTTCCATGTTAATCAAAGAAACATAAGCGTGTAGGCTCCAGACACGGCCTTCTTCCAGCGATGGACGCCATGTCGTCGTCCGGCGCTCCAGCTACTCCAAGCGGCGCCCGGCACCTAGCCGGCGCCAATGTGTTACAATCCAGAACCGCCATGCCCTGGTCCTGGCGCCGCCTTGGGCATTCATGGGGGCTTGCCATGCGTTGCATCGTGCCAGCCAAAATGGGATCGCCATCACTGGCTCGGTCCGGTCGGCTGGCCCGGCCCGTACGCTGGCTGGTTGTACTGTACGTTCGGGCTCATTCCGTACATTGGCTGGCCCTGCTGAGAGCCCTGGTGCATCATGACCGGAGCCGCCGGTTGCCCAGGGCTTGGGTAGCCGTTGGCGCCGGGAATGGGCTGGGGAGGGCCGGACGGTGGCATGAATTGCGGATGCCCGCCGTGATACATCATTTGCGGAGCAGCCACCATGCCCTGAGGTCCAGGAATGAACTGAGGCTGCATCATCATGGGTCCGCCCATCTGGCCCTGCTGAGGCACGTAGTGCGGGTTGGCAGAAAAGTTCCGGTACTGTCCCATCTGGGGCGTGTTGGGCTGCATGAACATGGTCTGTCCGTACCCGACCTGGGCCGGGTATGCGACGGGCAGCTGTCCCATGCGTGGGGAAGCAAAAGACTGAGCCGAGTTGGAGTGCATCATACGGTGGTCGTCGCCGCCGAAGGGTGGGTGAGGCACCGGTCCTTGCTGGGGAGTGTGAATCTGCATGGGGGGCATGTGCGGCGACTGACGAGGACCCATGTTGTGGGCGCCGTGCTGCAGATGGAATGGAAGCTGATGCTGGTGAGCCAGCTGAGGAACAACATGTGGCGGGTTAGGCGTGCTCATGGCTGCGTTGGAGAAGGGCTGGCGCTCGAAATACTCCTTGTACGTCAGGTGCATGGTTGAGTCGGACTTCTCGTCGTCCTGGAGCTGTCGCCAAGTGGGCAGCGTGTCGTAAGACGGACGAAGGCCGCCGTTGTCGTCCCAGTTGCGTCCCTGAGGAGGAGTCAATGTCTTGATGTGGGACAGGATATAGCATTTCCCGACGTCCACGGCTTTGGTCTTTCGTCGGATCAGCTGCCCCGTCTGGGCCGTGGCAGAGGCAGGGCTGTCGGAGACCTGATTCACACTTGTTCGTGGGCTGGAGCCGGCACTTGGATGGCTGTTGGGGTTGAAGGAAGCCGCAAAAGGGCTGGGCCTGAACTCGTGGCTGTTGGGGTTGAGCTTGGCCCCCATGTGGCCCGGTGCTCCGCTAAGCCTGCGGTTGAAGCCAGCATCCGCGTTGTTCGCAGGGCCGGTGGGCGGCGCACGAACGTCCGGGCCCGCTTGGTGGGGGTTCGGCGGGACGGGCTGGGAGTATCTCTGCTGTTCCATGTGACGCAGTCGCTGAGCAAGGTTGCCAGTCTGCTGCTGAGGCATAACGTGGGGCGGGCCGCCACGGTTGTTCCTGTAAGCCTGCGCGTGGTATGGCTGCTGAGGGTATTGCTGGCGAGGGCCGGCATGTCTGTTATTGGTGGCTGCCGCCCCGGCTGCCTGAGGAGCGCCAGGCGCTCGAGCAGGCCTGTCAGTAGACGGAGTGACTGTAGCGGGCTCAGCGGACTTGGGCTGCGAGTCCTTCGGCGCGGCCTGCCCCTTGTTGTCCTTGCTGCCCACGTCCGACTTGGTCTTCTTCATCTCCTCGGCGTTCTTCATAGCCTTCGCCTGGATCTCCTTCTGCTTCGCAGGATCTTTGGCGATGATGGAGACTAGATCGGACGGAACCGGGGTCGAGAGCTTGAAGCTACTTGCGAACTTCTTCAGCTCGGTCAACTTGACCTCCTTGTCCGCGCGTGCCTTGCTGCTGCGAACTTTTTCAGCGTTGAGCCGCTGCTGAGTGGCGAACGACTTGAACGAGTTGAGGACGTCACGCTCCACGGTGGATGTAGCACTCGGTGTGCCCTCCTTGGCTTGCGCAGGCACGTTGCGAGTGGATGCCGCCGCAGACGACGGACCAGACGCGCCGCCCTTCTCGCCCGCCTTCTCGGTGGTCTTTGCCTCTGGCGTCTTGGATTCACGGGCGCCAGATGTCGGCTTTGCGTCCGCCGATTTGTCATCTGAAGCCTTTGGCTGTCCAGTCTTTTGGGTCTCAGGGGCAGGCGAGACTCCGTTCTTGCCAGCAGGAGTCGGGGCACGGGGCTGCTCCGGTGCTGGTGACTGCTTCTTGGGTGGGGCCTTGATCTGCGACGAGATGATAGCTGGGTCAACAGGCGCACCCTTGACCGTGGATTGGGCAGTCGGAGCTCTCTTTGCTGGAGGCGTGTATCGGTTCTCGCGACCGCCAGCCGACAGAGGGGGGAATTCCTGTCGCCGGACGCCACTGTATCTGTTGCGGGACGCGTTAGGGGAGCGGGATTCCGCGGGGTCGGGAAGATACGAACTTGTCCTCTTCGTTGTCGCCCCCCGAACCTCCACCAACAAAATCCATGATGCGCTCCTCAGCCACATGGGCCGTGACAGGAGCACTCCGCTCAATCTCTCTGACCTTGCGCTCGGCCGCCGCTATTCTCTCCTTGTACTGCGGATGGTTCTTGTTGATGGCGGTCGTGTAGATGTTCTCGTCGTAATCCGTCTTCAGGCCAAACAGCCTCTCGTTCTCCGCAAATTGGTCCCAGTGTCCACTGCTGGATGACGCCTCGAGGCCACCGTCGATGCCATCGGCAGAGTCAGGGACCCACGGTTGCAGTGTCCGCTCGTTTCCGAAGCGGCTGTTGGAGATGGCTGTGTCGGTGCGAAACCCTTGTCGGTTTCCTGTTTGGCGCTCGTCGTTAGCCCTCAGCTCTTGCCCCGATCCTCACAAGCACGCCAAGCAGCAAGAGGGGGCATACCGTTCTGGTTGCGGCCGTCGACCTTTGCCGCACCCCCACCAGACGCACCCTCTTTCTTGGGAAGAGGCATGGCTGAATTACCCCCGCAGTCGAAACAACTTTGAAGACTATGGTGCAATGTCACCAGTCGTCAAATCTTTCGATCGACGATGAAACGGGTCGTTTTCGGACTGATACGAAACCGCAAGACAAGTGATGTCCGCCTATCTGAACCGTATAACTATGTCAGCACTCTCTGGACGCCTTTGTCTGGGGTTTGATGAGCTAGCGAAGGGAAGTCATGTCGAAAGACGGGGGTTTTTGTGCAGTCGAGTAGGGCGTGGGCCCAAAATGTCCAAAAGAGGCCGAATTCGAGTCGGCCAAAAGCCGCGCAGGTGCATGAAGTGCCAGCAAGGAGCGTATATATCTTGCCACGAACCTTTGCGACTGTGGCCAGCGACTCTCGTGTCACTCGAGTGAGGGCACAAGTGTCGTCGTGCGATCGGGCTCCTTGGGAGTGCGGAGGCTCGCAGGGAACGGGTTACTCCAAACGCGGCCTGGGACAAGCGTCAGTCAAGTTCCCGGACGCTGCAGATGCAAGTGCTCGAGCTGCGTAGCCGACGTGATGGCCTCGCCTCAGCTGCTCTGCGAGCGAACGACGGCAGACGTCACTTAGGAGGGCGCGAGGCCAGCATGGCATCGAGGAGACAGGATGGAGGTCGTGTGGCTCACCTGAGGGCAAAGCGAGAGACAGGATCCGAGGTGGGATGGATCTCCGGCGTGCCACCCAGCTCGTCGCTGTTACGAATGCCTCGCAATGGGCCAAAGGGGCATGGAGAGATGGAAATTGCAGACGGCAGAAGGTGAGGACGTTTGCCCGTGGAGGTGGTGGATGAGGCTTTGTTTTCCCCAACCCTGTCGCTCTTGCTAGACTAACGACAAAGAAGCGTGGTGGGCCGCCAGCCAGCCAGGTGGGCAGACACGGGTAGGAGGTACGGGGCACACGGGTGTCGGAAGACCTAGTCCACCGTGCGAGGGTGGCCGCAGACCTGCGGCCGCACACTGTGGGACGACCCGCCACGCCGAGCAGCAAGGCCAATCCCGGCAGCCGTCTCCGCAGCAAACGCAGGTAAGCCGGACAGCGCAGCCCGCTCGTGAGCACAGTGCGCGCTCGGGCAGCACACGACTCGCCGGGCGCCAGGTCGTGCTACCCCTAAAAAGCAGGACCTTGTCAGGGCACAAGAGGTGACCAAACGCATTCCAAAAGCCAGCCATTGGGGGTCGGACCGCCATCTTTTGATGATGGCCTACAATAGGAAACAGGACGCATTGAGGGCACGCAGGGTAGCTCTCCTTGGCCATTAAAGAGTCGGAGCATACTTGAAATGGATTGACGCCATCCCGAGCCGCGCTCGTGTGAGTCCGAACCTGTGCGAACGCTCATCGCCCAGCCACCCATGCGCGGAGCTTTGGCTCAAGGCGGCCGAGGTCAGAGGCACAGCGCGAAGCCGACGTGGCAGCATGGAGCATGGGCCCTGTCAGTTTCGGGCTGTGACAAGAAGCTAGGTACGCGGTAGAAGGGCCTGCTCGGCGTTTCGGCCGTGGGGACACTGCAGCCACGTCCAGCACTTCCATTCGTACTCGTACTTGCTTCGTAGCCGCGTCCGCCGCAGCACGTCACCGCCAGCCAAGCCCGCCTGTTGGTCCGGCGACCTCTCAGCGGTCACCGCGAAACCACCCCGGGCAGGCCAACATAATGCGGCAAGTGCACCTGAGATAGAGGAGAGGAAAACGCCATGTGAACAAAGGGGATTTCTACTACAGATATTCACAGGCATGAGGACCCCAATCACCCCGTCTAGACCACCTCGACAACTGTTGGTACAAGCTTTTCGCGTCCATGGCGGCGTTCCTTTATACCCGCAGACCAATCTCCTCGGCGTACGGCAGCACGAACAGGTCGCCAACCGTCGACACAGTGGCCTTGCCGTCCAGGAGAGCCTTGGCGGTCTGTACGCAAAGTTAGCCGGTCTGCGCTGGGCATGCGGCGCCAACGTGAGCTTCTTCAAGATGCAACGTACCGTCTTCAGCTTGTCGGCGGTAACGGAGTCGATGCCGCTAGCCAGGGCAGCAAGGTCGGCGGCCTTGCCGCTGTGCACGAGGCCGGATCCAGCCTGGAGGATGCTCGGTCCACGGAACTGAGCCTTCTCAAGGGCGTCGAACTTGGCGTTGGCAACAGCCTTGGCGACGTCCTCCTTGCTCACCGAGCCATCCGCGACGCTCTTGAGCGCCTTAGCGGTGTCCTCGGCGGCCTTGCGAACAGCGGCGGCAGGGCCAGTAAGCTGAATAGCCAGCAGGCCGGCGTCGGAGTAAGCGAGGTTGGCGGAAGAGACGGAGAGGCCAGTCGACCCGGCGGTGGCCTTGGAGAGCAGGCTGAAGCCAGGAGTCCACTTGATCGTGGGCTTGCCACCCAACAGAGCAGCGAGGACGGCAATCTCGGGCTTCGAGCCGTTGCTGTCGGAGCCGGGGAAGGCGATGACCATGGAGTTGCCACCAGCGTGGTTCGTCCGCTGCTCGCCGCCGTGGTACTTGGACGCCTCAACCTTGAGGGACTGGCCGCTCTGAGAGCTGGCCGGGACGTCCTTGAAGAACTGGCCAACCCACTTGGACAGGGCGTCGGGCGACGCACCGTCGGCGACGACAGCAATGTTGGGCTTGGAGTAGACGACGTCGGCGTAGCTAGCAATGTACTCCTCGTTCAGGTACTTCTGGGGAGTCGACAGCGAAGGGTATACGGGGGCGCCGAGGCCGGTGTGGAAGGCGACGGCGTGGGCGTTGTCGAGGGCCAGAGCGGGCACATTGGCGTTGAGAGCAGCCTGCTTGAGGTGCAGGACACGCTCAACATCCTCGTGGAACTCGTGCGCTGCAATTGATTTAGCTTCGGTCCTCCAATGGCGATGCGATGGTGCGGCTCACTGGTGTACTTGGTCATGGAAACGACCTCGGCCAAGAGCTCGGCAAAGTACGGCAGGTCCTCGCGGAGGAAGCTGGCCTTGAGAACCAGGGCCTCTCGGGAGTGCGAGGCAGACAATTGACCGCCCAGGAGTTCGGATTCGCGCGTGATGCGGAGGGCAGATCGCCTTTGCGTGTTCTAACGGCAAATTAGCTCACGATCCCGTCATCCTCGGCAATCGGCCTGCGACTCGCCTTGAAGGTAAACTCCTCAAGACCGACGGTCAGGCCGGGCAGCGGCTGGTAACGAGTGCCGGCCTTGGCCACGATAGCCAGCTCGGTCGTCGGGCCATGGGCGTCCCGCGAAGCAACCTTGAGGCCAGAGAGGTCCGTCGTGTCGAAGGCGCCCGTCGAGGCCGCGGCAGCGAAGCCACGGCGCTGGAGCGGCTGCACGCTGCAGGAGCGCCGGGCGGCCTGCTGCGCGGTTCTCGCGAGGGAGGTTCTCGAGATCATGGTCGAGGATGAGGGCGTAGGCGATGAGCGGTCCTTCAGCCGGCGTGGTGAAGCAATTGATCTCTCAAGATGTGCCTCGTCGAACCAGCTCCCGTCTAATTTTCGGCGCCGGCGAAGCCTGCGAGAATCACGTGATTGCTGATTGGCTGGCGCCGGGGAGCCTCAGCTGCCAGGTAGCCGCGAGGTATCCTGCCCGCGGACCGCCTGCCAACAGCGACTCGGGGGCTACTGCGCGCCAGCCCGTACCCGACCAACCCACTTGAAGCTCTTGTCGACTTACACCAGCAGAAAAATTGACGGATGCGACCAAGGTGGGCTTGACTTGCTTCATCGCCAACCACCACGACCCTTCAATTCTCTTGCACCCGCACACCGAAATTCCCCCGCCTCATCGGCGCGGCCCATCCTTCGACTGCCACCCTTCAATGACGGCCCGGTAGTCTCAGTGGCAGCTCTAGAGATAGTGAGAGGATCTCTAGGAGCAGAGCAATGCTTGTAGTCAGTGCCGCCTGCGACCCCGCCAGATCTTCCCTGCAGCCCTTACTGACCTGTCGCCCGCAGACAAAACACGCAGCCGAGCTTTGTGCTCTCCTAGTCAGCGATCTCTTTGGCGAGCTTCCATCGGTACGTTCCCTCTCCTGCGCATACTCCCGGTGAAGCGATGCAGCGTGGTGAGCGCGGGGCTGACTCAACGTGTTTCGCAGCGAATTCTCGCCGCCCTCTTTACCAAGGGACGATCCAGCATCGCGCAGCTGGCTCAGCATACGTCTCTAGGCCCGCGACAATTGCGAAATGGCCTCGCCGTCCTGATTCAACACAACCTCCTCTACCACTACACAGACCCCGACTCCAGGGTCACCAACTACGAAACAAACTCCGACGCCTGCTACAGCCTCGTCCGGTCGGGCAAGATCCTCGAGGTCATCGACAGCCAATATGGGACTGCTGAGCGCGATCTCGTCCAGACGCTCATGCAACTGGGTTACGCCCGGGTCGCAGACCTCACCCATGCCTTCTCATCGCGGGCTCCAAAGACCAATGGGCACGCGAACGGAACACATGAGTCGGGGTCTGGGCTGATTGAGTCTGAGGATCATCTCAACGCCGTCCTGACCCGCCTCATTCAGGCCGAGATCGTCGAGACTGTACGGCCAGACAGTTTTCGGAATCCGGCGGAGGTCTATCGCGAGATCGAGACGGAGCTCACCAAGACCGGCCCTGGAGAAAAGGCTACCAAGAGCAAAGGGGAGCAGCAAACAGCAATCATCGAGCGATTTAGAACCTTTCGTGATCAGGGCAGGATGTTGAAGCGGCAGCTCGATCAGTCCAATGGCCCGGTCACCAAGAAGAGGAAGCTTCAGAACGGCGCAAGCCATGTCGACGACCCCTTTGACGAGGTCGCCCAACTCAATGTAGGTTGCGAGCAACCACTGACTCGGCAGATCCAAGCTAACAAGTGGCAGCCCAACATTGTAGTCCGGGTCAATCACGAAAAGTGCTTGGTACAGCTTCGCAACCAGCGACTGGCGGAGTTTGCCGCGGACACCGTCGGCGAGGCCACCGGCCAGATATACCGAGCCTTGTTAGAGCTGTTGACAACGCAGCTGCCGAGGTGCCAGCCGGATTCTCTGATTGGTGACCAGACAGGTGGCCAACAGCAAGTGACGGTCACGTCTGTCCAGATCCTGGAACACCTCGATGAGAGTGTCAACGTGCAGAGCGGCATAGGCAAGGCACCCAAGGACAAGATCGACTTCCAGAGCGCCGAGAAGATCAAAGCTACGCCCCTTGACTATGAGAGCGATTCCGAAGATGATTCGGACGAGCGACCAGTGGCCCGCCCAAGGGTGCCAAGACCCCTTTCCAACGGCCATGGAGGCGATTTCGACGCATCGGACGATGACGATGGATTTCCTGCACAGAGCAGCCACCAAGCACAGCGGTCCAATGGCGAACGGCAAACAAAGGTTAAGTTTGAGGACGACGGAACGTCCAAGGACAGTCGACTTGATCAGATGAGACAGCACCTGTTGCTCCTGGCGGAAGGGAAACACCGGTTTGTTCGACACTGTGGCACCCACGGTAGAGGTCAGTGGACGGTCGATTTCGGCCAGCTCATGGAGAGTCTCCGCGAGGCAGAGCTCGATGCATACATCGAGCAGTCGTTCGGCCGCCACGGCCTGCGTCTGACACGGATCCTGAGAGAAAAGGGGAAGCTCGACGAGAAGATGCTGCCTTCGGCTGCGCTGATGAAGAAATCGGATGTGCAGGGGAAAATGCTGGCGATGCAAATGGCAGGACTCGTCGATGTACAGGAGGTGCCAAAGGACAACAGCCGGTTGGCGAACCGAACGATGTTCTTCTGGTTCTTCGACGGCGAGCGGACGCAGTCGCAGCTTCTGGACGATGTCTACAAGGCCATGCTCCGCTGTTTGCAGAAGCTCCAGGTGGAGCGGCACAGGGACAGGAACGTCTTGTCCTTTGTAGAGCGCAAGGACGTCAAGGGCAAGGAGGAAGAGGTGATGTCGGCAGAGCACTACAACACGTACAACCGGCACTTGGAGGAGCAGGACAAGCTCATCGCACAGGTCATGAGGCTCGACGACATGGTGGGAGTCTTCCGCGATTATTGACACAGGATGGATGCATGTCGACGACATGTCTCGTAGCATAGCGCACGGCCATGAATATGTTGGTCGATTGAATAGGGAATCAAGACCCGCATTGACGACCAAATACTACTCTGCCGGACCACGACCGGACATTGTGCGTGAGAATGGGCGTATGGTCGCATTTCGATGGACGACTATGTGACATTGCGCATGTGACGAGAACTAAGAATGCGACATGAGATGCTGGCTGGATTCCACTTCTCCGGAGTAGAGAGTCGAGAGTAGACAAATGAGCCGTTGAGGCAGCTCTCGAGCCTAATATGGGTAGAGGCGATAGACGTGCTCTAGAGCAGAAAGCATCACGCTATGCACAAGTTGGGATTAAGAGTGCGAAGCGCAGGGTAGGGCGGCGGCCCGGCGTCGTGATGCATGTGCGCGGGCGCGGTACTTGCTCGTGGCTAGGTCAGAAGGGTCTCCGGCCCACCCGCCCCGAGTCCCCGACAGTGGACACCTCAGCGGTGGGTCCAGCGCCCATCCCATCCATCCAGCCGAGCCCCTGCCGCGCTCTCTCGCCTCGGGGCCCCAGGAACCGCTGGACCGCCGCCCGTCGCGTGCTCCCGAGATCGGTACCTGTGCCCTGGGAAAGCAAGTTGGCCGCCATCAAAAAATTTCCCCCGTGGGCGTCGCTCCTCAGCATTGAAATTGCCGCGACCACCTCAACCACCCCGGGACGAAGCGCCAGACAACCTCACCCGCCGTTTTCGAGATCGTGCATCATGTCGCCCCCGGCAATGGTTTCTGGCCGCGAGAAGGAGTCGGGTCTGGCCCGACTCCTTGGTTCCGGTTAGTGCTCAGTCTCTGCCGCCGCTGGGTCCTGCCCCCACGGCCGGCGCATGTGTGCATGCTGACCGACGATGCTTCGCGACAGGCTCCGCTGGTATTGCCGAGCTGGCCGTCTTCCACCCCGTACGTTGGTCCACGAACCTCGACGACCTGAGCAGGCGCTGACTCTTGTCGTGCACAGGTCGACACGATTGCGAAGCGATTGATGAGCAACCAGACTCGGGTAAGGAGGACCCCACGACTCGCCGACAAGAAACGAATCGAGCTTGAATACTGAGCACTTTTACTGCTGCAGATCACCAGCGCCAGCCAGCTCAACCAGGTCATCTTCAAGGACAAGGCCGGCGCGCCCATCGGCCGCAAGTTCTTCTCTCTGTTCCCCGGCCTGGGCTACGCCGCCGGTTACAAGGTCCTGCAGCGGATATACAAGTATGGCGGTCAGCCCGTGGCGCGCGACTATCTCGCGCAGCACTACGGCAAGGACTTTGAGGCGGCGTTCGGCAAGAAGACGGGCAAGGCCATCATGCACTCTACGGCCGGCAGGTGAGACGCCCAGCTGCAGCGCTCTACGATGGTGTGCGCGACGACTGACTTTGCATCCACTTGTAGCTTGATCGGAATCGGCGAGATTGTCCTCCTTCCCCTCGACGTCCTCAAGATCAAGCGCCAGACGAACCCGGAAGCCTTCAAGGGCCGAGGCGTGCTCAAGATTGTCCGCGACGAGGGTTTCGGCCTCTACCGCGGCTGGGGCTGGACTGCCGCCCGCAATGCCCCGGGCTCCTTTGCTGTGCGTTGAACCAGGCGCTGCGTTTGAGGTCTATGATGCTTACTGTCGGCAACAGCTGTTTGGTGGCTCGGCCTTTGCCAAAGAGTACCTGTTCCACCTCCAGGACTACAACAAGGCGAGCTGGTTCCAGAACTTCGTGGCCTCGATTGCCGGCGCGTCGGCGTCGCTCGTCGTCTCCGCACCGCTCGATGTGATCAAGACGCGTATCCAGAACCGCAACTTTGACAACCCGGAGAGCGGATTCCGCATCCTGTCCAACATGGCCCGCCAGGAGGGCTTCTCGAGTTTCTTCAAGGGCCTGGTGCCTAAGGTGAGTGGCCATTGCCCCTCCCTCGATTGCCATATTGCTGCGTGTGAGTGTGACGGGGGCTAACACGACCGACGCAGCTGCTCATGACGGGACCCAAGCTGGTGTTCTCGTTCTGGCTCGCGCAGACGCTCATCCCGGCGTTTGACACCGCCTTCAAGCGATAAAGGGCTCGCTGTGTTATTTAGAACAACAAAATCTTTGTAATTGGGACGGATAGACTTTTCAGCGGCTTGCCAGCGCAGGACGGACGGAATGAACGGGGCGTTGGCGAGTACCGGCCGAGGGGACGATGCTGTGTATCTTGGGTACCCTCGTATTATAGAAGCACTCAGCTCTATGGAGTCAGCGACATGCGATTAGGACTTGCGCGGGCGGGCGGACGACTGGTATTTTGAACGCGTGATGGCTGTAGCCGAGGTGTGTGGACGGCAACCTGTGCCCTCAGCTGCCCAAAGTGGTATCGTTGTCGACCTGGACGGGCAAGATGCTGTTGTGAGTCTATTGTACTTGTATGCCCAGCATGAGGTTGCCCATGCCAAACGGAACAGTTTGTTCGAGCGGCGTGAATAAGGCGATCAAACATTGTGCCCAAACGAGGGCCTGTTGCCAACTGCAGAGCAACGCTGGATGGAGGCCACGGCAGGAGAACAAAGGCATTGTGGTCCCTGGCCGTGCAACAGCGGCATCGCTTCCGTCCTGTGGCACAGACGAATCTAGCGAAGCGCACGGGGCATCCGGGGCCTCCACTGTTTCAATCTGGTCCAACTTGGGCAGCAGGGACAGAGCTTAAAGTTAGAAGGTTCGATTGGTGGCGTCACGTCAGCGGCCCGCCACGCGCCGTTGCCCTGGACAACAGGCGGCCAGCGCACACCGCACCAGTCGCTGCAGGTGCGGCACAACAACAGCTAGCGGCGCCCAACCAGCACCCGCCGCCAGCGAGCCGCAGGTTGCACAGGGCCTGTCGCTAGCTTGTTTGGAACAGCTTCCAGTGGACGTTGTTGAGGTGAGCTGGGCTGGGCTCTCCCCATTGGAGGTGTGCTACTAGTTGCCCGTACCTACCCAGGAAGGCAGTCGCTGCCCACCTTCCAGCCTGCCTTCCCGTTCGCCATGGCGCCTTGTTATTTACTTACCCTGCCCGCCTCAACACCAAGCTCTCTCCGCATCCCACCCAAGCAGCCAGCTTCCCGCAACCTCAATTTGCTGAGCACTTCCCTCTAGTGCCCCATATCCTCGCCGCCGTGCTGATCCCGCAGGCACGCACACACACGCCCAGCTGCTGCCCCTCCACGCGCACGTCATTGGAGCTGCCCCAAGCGTGGTAGCGGCGCCGTCCGCATTCTTGACGTTCGCGCATCGCATTCCAGAGCTGCCCTCTCCGTCAGACCATAGTCCGGAGATAGGATGCCACAGTCACACGCCAGTACGGACCGGGAGTCGGTCTGGTCCGAAGGGGACCACCGGCTGAAACATCAACACTCTGCCTCTTCTGATCATGGCAGCCGAGCCTTGATTCCCATGTGCGTCTGATATCCGGCCAACTTTTGTTGCTCTGTCTGCCCGACACCTCTACTGACTGACGATGGCTTCACAGGTGGGACAGCTCCGATCCTGAACGTGCACCCCCGCCGTTGCCCTTGAATCCGCAGTCGCCCAGCTTCTCGTCGCGGGCCGGCACTAGTATTGCCATCCAGTCCGCCCATGCTGCGCTGAGCGAGCGAGCCCGCGAGAACGCCGTCGTCCCGTCCCTGGCCAAGCGGGTCCAGGACGGCTCCCCCGAAAAATCCATGATCAAGGGCCACCGTCGCATGCAGTCGCTGCAGCCTGGCACCGTCCGGGACATGAGTCTTATGATCGACGGCGGGCGAAACACTCCTGGCTCCCCCGGCCGATCTTTCGACAAGCACGACCGACCGTCGACTCCCACCAGCAACAATAACAACAACCAGCTCCGAGAGAGCGCCATCGAGCACGAGAGCTCGAACCCGGGTCCTGGCCCCAGCCTCACACCAATTGTCCGACCGACGGTCCGTCGACCGCCTCCTCAGAGCATACTGGGAGAGAACACGCCGCCTCAGTCGTCGACTATGCTCGCCCTTCAGACCATGGGCATCCAACAAGCATCCCGAGAGGCAAACCCTGCCCTCTCGAGTGTTACAAACGGCGCGACCCCTAGCAAAGGTGCCCCGACCATCGAGGGCCTGTCTGGTCAGATCATCAATCTCACTGGCATCGCCCAGTCACTGCAAAAGGAGCTGTCGGCGCTCAGCAGGCGCAGCCGCGACAATGCCACCGACCTTCTCAGCCTCAAGGAGGCCACCAACACCAGGGATGAGGACATTCGAAGGAGCCTACGAGACCTGATGGGTAATGTGAGCGAGGCGTCCAGCAGAATCTCTTCGCGCGAACACTACTCTGGGCTGTTCCTCGACAACAAGCCTCACTGCACCTCGCCGCCTCATAGGGGTTCGTTCCAACTCCCCCGGATACCATCACCCAAGAGCTTTGCCGAGTCTATCGACCGCGCCTCCGTGAGCACACCCTCTCTCGTGGGCGTGGATGGCCCCGCCTCGATTGCCATCCTTGAAAGGATTCTGCGCGGCCTCGGTACCAAAGATGGACAGGAATCGCTGGTCGGCCTCCTCAACGAGCTGTCGCAAAAGGTATCCGGGCTGGCGACGGCTTCCAAGGTGGATGACCTCGCTCGCTTCGTTCGCGAAAGGTCGCAGAGCGCAATCGTCCCAGATGTCTCTGCGCGCGGCTCACCATTTGGCGGCGATGTCGTCGCGGCCGGCTCCATAACCCCGAGAGTCGAGCGCCTTCTCCACAGCAGTGAGAATCGCAGCTTGCCAGGCTCGGCGGGGCGTGGCGCCGACCTGCTGAATGAGGACCTCATAAAGATCATTCAGTCAGTCAAGGACAGCGTCGCGCAGGGCGGCGGCTTGACGGCCGAGGTCAAGGCTCTGGTGCGCGAACTTCGGGGCGAGGTCCTGGGCATGGGCCGTGAGCTCGGCAAGCGCCTGGAGAAGATGGGTGTCAGGGCCGATGAAGAGTCGGACCCTCCCAGCAAAGATGAAGTCTCAAGGGTGATCGATGAGGGCCTCGCTCAGATGAAGGAGCAGCTAAACAACGTCCTCCGCGAGCATCGACGACAGTCTCAGGCCTCGGCCTCCTCGCAGAAGACCCTGATCGATTATCAGGAGATCTACAACGCTATGCGTGCAGCACTCCGTGACAACGAAGCTTCTCGCAGTGAGATGCCCGATCTTAGCCGCGAGGACGTCATCGAGGCTGTGCGTGACGCCTGGGAGAACTACAAGCCCGAGATCGAGGTTCAGCAGCTCGGTCTGGAGCGCGACGAAGTCCTTACCTGCCTCAAGGAGGGCATCCAGGAGTACATGCCTCGTGATCAAGCACCGGTTGGCGCGACCAGGGATGAGGTGTTCCAGGCCGTCGTCGAAGGCCTGAAGCATTTTGTGCCGCCGCGCATGGACACCTCGGCGACGATGTCTAGGGACGAGATTATCGAGGCTGTCCGTGACTGCCTAGAGGAGTTTGAATTCCCTGTGGCGGCGTCTGCGATTGGCAACGACATGACGCACAAGGATATGGTCCACGCAGTCAAGGAGGGCCTGGAAGGGCTTGAGTTTCCTCGCGGAGATGCCATCGTTAGAGCCCAGCCTGACAACGACGAGGTTCTGCTGCGCCTCCAAGACATCATGGAGTACATGAAGCTTGAGTTCAAGGCGGTCTCTGAAGAGGCAAAGGACAATGTCGCTGCCAACGGCCGAGACACGGAACAAGTCCTCGACGCCACCAAGGACGGCCTAGAGAATCTCCGCATTGCCATTGAGAGCTATGTTGACCGCGTCTCTGGCGCGAGTGGACACGAGGAGCTCATGGAGCATCTGTCCAGGACAGTCGAGGAGATGAAGGAAGAGCTGTCCCATGCTGTTACGCAGGCCAACGAAGGCGCGCGCGTACAGCTCCAAACCGAACTTGAGGGCCTGCGTGACGTTGTCAATTCGTCAATGGTCCCTGCGACGCCCCAAAATGCGAACAACAACCATGAAGTCCTCGACGCGCTGCAAACCGGCCTTAACAACCTCAGGCAGGAGATCTTGAGACCTCGCCCCGAGACCAGCGAAATCCTGGATGCCATCAACGATGGTCTCAACGAGATTCGGGCTGGGATCGACAGAGTGACTAACAAGCCGGTCGACCTAACCGCAAACGATGAGATCCTGGACGCTCTCAAGAGTGGTCTGGACTCTGTCAGGTCTGACATCGAGACGCTGCGCGACGACGGCAATGACAGAGCAGTAGCCACAGTCAACAATCTCGGGTCGGACCAGGCCATCATTCCGGCAGACATGGTCAAGCAGGATGACATCAGGAATCTCGAGGTTCTCATCACACAGCTCCGAATCAAGGTCGAGGCTATGGGCCCCGAAGCCGAGACGGACAACGTGCAAAAGGAGGATCTGGCTCGGCTGGAGGACATGCTTCGAAACGTCCAGGAAGGCGTTGAAGAGATTTCTTCTCGAGAGCCTCCAGCACCAGCCGAGAAGGAGGCGTCGGATGCTGCTCCTATTCCTGGGGATGTTGCGACAAAGGATGATGTCGAAGCCATCGAGACGATTCTGCGCAACACGAAAGCTCGCCTTGACGACCTCATTGACGGCGAGCAAGCTGTCCGAAAAGAGCAGCTTGATGCCGTAGAGGCTGCTGCATTGGAGTCCAAGCAAACAATGGACTCTATAGTTGAGCAGCTTGGCGCTATCTCCAAAAAGGAAGACCTGACTGTCTTTGAATCTCTGCTCACGCAACTTACCGTCGGCTTGAGCGAGTTGAAGGAGCATGCAGATAAGGACGCTGAAAACGACGACAAGGCCACCAAAACGGACGTTGAAGCTGTCGAAACGGTCGTACTCGAGATCAAGACGGCGCTCGACGGCTTTACTGGCACAGACTTTGCAGGTCTATCGAACAAGGAGGATCTCTCAAACATTGAGAGCATCGTCAAGGAGGCCAACGAGAAGCTCCAAGAGCTTTCCGAGGTATCGACCAAAGCCCAGGATGATCGCCAAGCCGAAATCGTTGGTGTGGCCGACCGAGTGGCCGAGGTCAAAACGTTCTTGGAGGAATTCCAGGAGGCCGTCAAGGGCAAGCTTGAGGAGGGCACGTCTGGTGTCGAGGCGCTCGGCAAGCTCCTTGAATCCATGGGCGAGAAGATCGACAAGAACGAGAACGTCGGTCAAGACCTCAAAGACATGTTCGACAATATGAAGACGCAGTTCGAGGAGTCCAAGGAGGTCGTCGCCGGTGCCAGACTCGAATCGAACGAGAAGCTCCAGGAAGCCACGGACAGCATAGGAACCAAGATCGACGACAAGATCACGGAGCTCATTGCCAAGTATGACGAGTTCAAGATCACCCTCGACGAAAAGTCGGCGGCGGGTGAGGCGCGGGACATCGAGACTGAAGCTGCCGTCGTCGGAACCAAGGCGGTTGCGGACGAGCTGAAGCTGCTGATTGACACTCTGGGTTCGACCGTCACAGACTCGCTTGAGAAGATGGAGGAAGCCTCGAAGACTGTGTTCGAAAAGGTCGAAGAGCTCGCTTCTCGAACCGACGACCACCAGGCCGAGGGCAAGTCTGAGCATGCACAGACGCGGGAGCACATCCAGCAAGCCGTCGCAGTCGTTGAGGGCTTGCAGGGCGAAGTCAAGGAATACCAGCCCCAAATCCTGCAGGCAGTCAAAGACCTCCTCCTCCTCGTCGGCGAGCACTACGAGCACTCCAAATCCTCCGCCACCAACCTCCAAGACAAGATTGTGGAGTCGAAGCCGCCTGAGCAGCCCATGCTGCCCCCTCCGGAGAAGTATGATGATTCGGAGGTGCAGCAGAAGCTCAATACGCTGGTGGAGCAAAAGTACGACGATTCGGAAGTCAAGGAGACGCTCAACAGGCTGGTGGAGCAAAGATACGACGACACCGAGGTCCGAGAGACTCTGGGTAGGCTGCTCGAAGACAAGTACGACGACTCTATGCTCCACGAGAAGATCGATAAGCTGGTCGAGGACAAGTACGACGACGCCGGCGTCCACGAGAAGCTGGACAGGCTCGTCGACCACAGCGCCACGGCTACGGAGGCATTTTCGCGCTTTGAAACCCTGGATAAGGTGCACGCGTCTGTCGTCAACACGGCTGCCGAGATTTCTCAATTCCTGTCTGCTCAGACGCAGCGCATCTCGGACGACCACGAGGACCGCGAGAAGACTCTCCAGGAGACGATCATCTCCCTGGAGCGCCGGCTGGCCGAAAAGGAGCATGTGGAGACGTCTATCCTCAGCCTCAAGGATGAGGAAGAGAGGCTCCGCAAGAGCGTCATGAGCCTCCGCACGGAGCAGGAGAGTCTCATCCGCCAGAAGACTAGACTCACAGGCGACGTGTCCTCGCTCGAGACGGCCATGCGATTGCGCAAGGAGGAGCTCTCGGAGATGGAGCACCGCGCAGAACGTCTTGAACGGCGCATCATGGAGGGCGTCATGGACCATTCACGGATTCTTCTCATGTCCAAGTCTAGCAAGGACCGCGACAATATGAGCCGCAAGCGCGTCAAGAAGCCTGCCAGCGAAGAGGCTGAGGTCCCCAAACCCCGGCCCGTCGTCAACATGGCCCTGCAGGCAAAGCGTAACCTGGCACCGCCGGCATCGAACGGAGCTGCGAGGCGTATTGCGTCTCTCAGCCAGATGCACAGCAACATGTCGTCGGGTCTGGTCAAGCGAAGCCAGAGCGTGCGGACGCCGGCGGGCGCGAACGCGCTCCGGAAGCGCAGCTGGGGCGGCGGCCTTGGAAAGGCGTTTGACTCTGAGGACAAGGAGAACGTTGGCGTGGCGGAGACGGTGGAAGAGCTGGAAGAGCCGGAGACGCCTCAGCCGGACCGAACCACCGAGATCGACTTTGCGGGAGAGGAGACGACGGTGCTCGACTCGGCGCTTGACGACGACGGCGACGATGATCACAGCGAGGCCGGCACGCTGCGGCGGAGCAGCATGGGCACCACGGTGATTACATCGAGCACGGATCAGTACGACGAGTCCGAGGCCGGGACCAGCGAGTACGGCGACGAGTATAGCGACTACACGGAGAGCGTCATCGGGACGGACGCCAGCACCGATATTGGCGCCGAGAACGGCCTCGTGCTGTACGGTCAGTAGAGGTCGACGACACCGCGTCTTCTGTCATTTGGGCGATGCCCCGACACCCAAGACACGAAGTAGAGCAGCATGGAGTGGTACAAAGTATGTTGTATGGATTAGTACAGGACGAGATTGTGTGCCTGCCGCCTTGAGCGTTCCGTTTTGTTTGTTTGCTTTGTTGGGTTACGTCCATGATCGGAAATGACGAGTACATGAAGTGATAGCTGTTAATTGTAACAAATATTCGGTTCTGCAACCTCTGGAGATGAGCAATGCCAAGGGGAATGGGTGATGTTAACACGAGAGAGCAGTGATCTGTGCCTGTCCCTTGCCGGGCGTCGAAGTGATGGTGGTGGAGAGATGGTGCAGACTGCAGGGGTCTGTTACAGCTGTGAATTAACCCCACCATCCCGCCAAAGCAGGCCAACTCCACGCCCGACCTCACCTCACGTCTTTCACACGCGCGGCAGCAAGCCCACCTCCACTGCCCGACGCGTCTCGCCCCAGCTCCCACCGCCACGAGCACCACGAGTACTACCACATCCTCCGTCCTCCTCCTCCAAACAACCGGCCCGACGAACCACCACCTGCAAACCCACGCGTCGCCGCCATGGAGCACAGCAGCAGCACCGGCCCGGGCGCCAGCAACCTCCTCTCCCCGCCGGAGCTCACGCCCCTCGAGCAGGAAGTGCTGGACGAGTACGAGCGGCTGGCCAACAACATGAAGGAGGTAAGATGCCACACCCTCGCCTCACCTCGCCTCACCCACCGACCGACCGATCTCTTCTCTTCTGCCGCTCCCTTCCCTTCTCCTTTCCCCATTCAAGACAGGGAAGTACGATAGGAGGAGGAATTATAAGAAACGGGGACTAGACAGGAGGAAGGGCAAAAGAGAGAGGCAGGCAGGCAACAAGGGAGAGAACAAAGCAAGCTGATGGGATGTACGGTTTAGCTCGCGGCGGTGCTCGACGACCTGGCCTCGCGGCCGACGACGCAGATCCTCGACGGGCTGCGCGAGCTGGAGCGCAAGACGAGCCTGGCGTTTACGCTGCTCAAGGCGAGCGTGTACAGCATCGTGCTGCAGCAGGAGATTGACTGGGGGAGCGGCGGCGGCCCCGGCGAGGATGGGGGTGACGGGCAGTGAAGAGCGAAAAGCGAAAGCGAAAGCAGCCCCGGCCGAGAGAGGACGTGAGCCTGGAGGGGAAAGAGCGGACGACATGATGAGGGAGGGAGGGGGATGCAAAAAGGAGACAAGCTTTTTGAAGGTCGAAGGCATGCCGGGTGATGCAGTGGGATTGGCGTTCTGGTGCCCTGTTTCTTGCTTCTTTGATACCCTACGAAATGACACGAGGTTCGGATGACGGTTCGCGCGTAGGCCAGTTTCACTCGGTAAGCGTTCGATAGTCTTGGACGTAAAGTCCCGGGAGATTTCCCTCTCTTCTTTCCCCTCTATCGACAATATACATAGCTGGTAGTATACACGCACGCACGGCCGTGCCGCTTCCTGCGACTTGCGCTCCCCCGAATGCCATCCTTCTTCTCCCCTTTCTTCTCTTTTCAGTTCCTCCCTTAGTATACAGCGCCGCCGTAGTACACCTTGCGCACGTCCACCATCTTCTTGCCGCGGCCAATGGCAATCTCCTCGGGGTCGGGCTGGTTGACGAGCGCGTTGTAGGCGGCCTTGACCGAGTTCATGGGGTTCTTGGAGCGCGGCATGCGCGCCGCGATGTCGTGCAGGCCCGAGGCGCGGCACATTTCGAAGATGCGGTGCGGGCAGCGGAGGCCAAAGCCTGCGGGTAGCTTCGTTAGAACCGTCCATGTTGACTGTGCATGTTGGGGGGGAGGGGGCTGCCTGGGCTGCCTTACCTGGCGGGCGGGCAAAGAGCTCGACGACGGTGCCCGACACCTTTGCGCTGACGTTGCCGTAGACGGTGCGGTTCTCGTACCGGCGGATGGGCTTCATGTTGCGGATGGCCAGCAGCTGGGCCGTCTCGGCGGCGAGGCCGGCCTCGGTGGACTTTGCGATGCCCAGGCCCAGGCGGCCGTTGCCGTTGCCGGCGATGGCGACGACCGAGGTGCTGCGCACCTTGCCCAGACGCGTCTGGTTGGAGACCCAGCGCGTGACCAGGACCTTGCGGTAGATGGACTGGATGTCCTTGAGGCTCATGCCCGTCAGGCGCTTGATCTCCTGGTAGTGACCCGCGTCGTCCTGGCCCTCGTCCTCCGGGTCGACGGCCGACTTGTACAGGCCCTCGACGCCGGGCACCTTGCCCAGCTCCACGGCCTCGGCCGAGTGGACGCGAGTGGCGCCTGCGGGCCCGTCCTCGACGAGCTCGAGGTTGGAGGGCTGCACCTCGCCGGGGTCGCTAAGCGACGACAGCTTGTCGAGCTCCTTCTTCCACTCGGCGTCGACGGCCTCGTCGAGCTTCATGGCCTGGGCGCGCGTCAGCAGGTCCGGGCCCGAGGCGTTGGCGTCGGGCTCGGGCTGCGCGCCCTCGCCGTCCTCGTCGACCAGGTACCGCTTGAGCAGCTCCGGGTCCTTCTCAATGTCCTTGAGCTCGTCCTCGGTCAGGTCGATGAGCTCCTGGCCGTTGCTCTCCTTGACCCTCCGCAGGGCGCGGACCATGGCGCGCGTGAGCTGGTCCGTCGTCTTCTTGTCCGTCAGCTGGGCCATGCGCGCGCCATACCGATCAACCCAGTCGTTGTGGTTGAGCCACTCGGGTTCGCGGGGCGTCACGTCGGGCTGCGGCCTGAGGTCGTATCTCGGGTCCAGGACGGTGTAGTCCTCGACGTAGTTGGGGCGGTAGGGGTCGTCGCGCAGGCGGCCCTGGAAGACGAGGTCGTCCGGGTCGACGGCCTTCTCGCCGGCGCGCAGGGCCTCGAGCTGCTCGGGCGTGTACTTGCTCCGCAGTGCCTCTTGGTCCTGCTTGGAGTACTCGGGGAACTTTTCCTGGCGGTACTTGGCCAGCGTCGAGGGGCTCAGCAGGCCCAGCTCCTCGGCCTTGACGTTGCGGAACCGTGACCGCCGCTTCGAGCGCACCGCTGAGCTGTGGAATTGGGCGCACTGGACCGAGGCTGCTGCCGGGCGGGAGGAGCGCGTCGAGGCGAGGCACCGCCCGAGGAGGCCATGTGCCGGGCGTGCGACGCTCATGGCCGCCGAGCTGCCTGCTTGCCTTGCCGCTGAGGCGAGCGAGCTAGAAGGGGCAGTGTATGGGGGGGATGGTGGCACGGGGCCCGTGTCGTGCCGTGTCGTGTCGTGTCGTCGAGAGCGGCGCCTGGTCGGTCCGTGATATCGTGATGTGAGCGCTCTCACACGAGCTCGAGATTTTTCTGGAGCCTCCCAGGACGACCTGCGAGGCCCCAATTGAACGCCCGGTCCCGTTTGTGCTAGCGCGAGATGGGGACCTGCCTGTCGTCCGTGCCGGTGGCAGGGGGCCCTTTGGAGGGACAGACACGTGCACTCTCACGTGATGCACTTGCAACACCACGCCCCTGTTTCATGTTCTCTGTGCAGAGAGACAGCGCCTGGAACCATTATTGTGGTTGCATGATGGCTGGTAGGTCGAACAAACGCTTTGTGGTTTTGCCTCTCTTCAAGCTCCTAGGCCAACATCCTGCCCTTTGCACAACATGTGCCATCCCGTCCCGCGCGCTGCACGTAGAGACCGCAGCTTTCCATGGCACGCATCCACCACGCCATTCCGTCCGAGCACCGCACCGCGCCGCCAAGCTCCGACAAGGTTGGCGCACCGGTGAAACGTCTCAGGGCAGCCTCCTGATTGCATCTCGGTCCCGCAGCCAGCGCAACACCGGCGCTTCGCTTCCCACCGTGGGGCCAGTCGCGCCCGCCGTTGTACGGCCACTCTATGCCGCTCGGAACCACGAAGAGCCCATGTTGCTCGTCGTTTTCCTCCTGTCCCTTTGATCCTGTTTTCGGTGCGCCTGTCGTGAAATTCGTCGTGTCTTTCACTATTGCCAACTTCCACCCGCTGTGCCGACTCGCTGAGTGCACCCGCCTGGACAGCATCACCTAGGTGTAATTGCTTGCCTCACATCTGCAGGCGTCGTCTTCAGAAGCACCGTCCATCAAACGCCAACGACATCTGCACCCATCACCTGCGTCTCACCGTGCACCAGCCATCTGCGCGCGAGCCAGCATCCAGCCATGGCCGACTTCTCGTGGCTCCGCAAGGTCGGCGCCACGCCCGAGGCCGTCGCCGTCCTCAACGACCAGCCTCAGCTCTTCGTCACCCTTATCGTCGTCATCCTCGGCCTGGCTCTCCAGTGCGTCCTCATCTGGTACATCCACTTCGCCACCTTGAAGCCCGAGCAAAAGAAGAAGAAGGCCAAGGACAACGGCAAGGCCGCTCCCGCGAGGAGGTAAACTCTGTACGACCCGCTTACACGACTTTGCCCGTCCTCGAGAACCGAAACCGAGTCTCGATGCACTTGACTGAAGGTCCTTGCGGCCCATCTTCGGAGTGGATGGCTTCGAAATAGGAGGCCGGGACAACGATTGAATTTGGCGTTGGGCATATTGATAGATAGACACCATCTGATCAGTCCGTCTTGCTGGCAAGCGATGACCGAGCGACAGCCTTTGCTGCATTTCTCTTGCTGTACTTAATACATTTTGGTACTGTACATTCTCACCAGCGATGCTAACTATCTGCCTGAGAAATCAGCCATAGTGCGAAAATTGATTCAAATTGATATAGGAGCCTGGGTGCGACATTTGCGACTGGTCCCATCTGCCGCGGCTTGTGGCGAAGTCACCCTCCCGGCGCTCCCATACCTGGCTGGAGGTCGGCCACTGTGTATATGATTGACTCTGCGGGTGGCTGTTCGATGGTGCTGAATAGATGCTGGGCTCCACGAATGGTGCTAGAACGGTCGAGGGTGTCGCTAAGAAGCCGCCTTCGGAGCCAGAGCTTCCAAGTCGGTAAGGCGAGAACTCTCTGTACGGGGCACTGGTACGAGGACTGCTGTATACCGTCGACGGCTCGGACAGAGACATGACGACATCCTCGCCCTCCTCAAAATATGTCACCATCGTCGGTTGTACGGTTGCATAGTCTTCCAGAGATCCACCTCCCACACCTGGCTTAGGCGCGTGTTCCGTTGTTGGCACTGGTGCAGTCGGTCCGCCCTTCCTTGCACTTGCCCTCTTGTTCAAGTGTTGTGGTTCAAGCGTTGTCACGAGGACACCCCAGGTCCTCCTCTCAATACCTGATACCAAGCTATTCGCGTCGACTCCCTGCACCTCGTCTTGCCCAGAATCCGAATTGGGTAGCGTTCCAAGTGACTCGACCTTTTGCCTCAACGTTGGCGACTCTGCGTTTACGAGCTTCGCTAGAGATGTTGCTATCACGGGCAGCAACCTGGCTCGATCCGATATCTCCTGTGAACTGGTAAGCATGGCTCAGGATCTTGGAAGGAAGAGCTTTACGGACTTTGAGATATGGCATATGGAAAACCGCTGGAGCCAAGTCAACAAGAGAATGCGACGGGGTCTCCCCTATCCAAGACACTCCCTTCACTTGCCCCCTACGTCCCATGATCGTCGTCCTTAGGGTTGTCTGTACGAGGTCTCGGACGCTGGTAGAATCCAACAGTTCAGATACTGGCTTGCAGTCTTGGCTCTTTCTCTTCGGCCCCCCTCGTGTCTCGGCGCTTTCTGAGCGAAGGTTTATACTTCGAACAAAGTCCTCCACAGCCTTGTGATCGGTCGCCGTCAAGTACTGGGAAAAAAGACTGTCCATTCTGGGCCCGCCGCTGTCGGCTTCGTGCCTCATCAACTTTCGTTTCTTTGGTGCGCGTTTAGCATCTGGCGGCGTCGCCTCTTTTGTAATGAGTTCGAGAGAACATGACCAAGACGCAAAGTCCGCTGTAGGAGCTCCCGCAGGGGCAATCAAGCTAGACGACATATCGGGATGCTGGATGGAGAAGGCCTTTTCCGAGTCGCTGTTCGAGTCGGCACAGGCCTGAATGCGGCAACCTAGTCGATCCCATACCTGTTGCTTGCGCATGAGCAAAAGTGAAGCCGCCTGTTTAGGAATTGTTTGATGAGGCCATACCTCGCATCCTTCCACCCACTGCACGATCCGAGCCATGTGCCCCGGAGTCATGAGCGCATGGCCATCCACAGTAACAGAGACGTACAGGTGACACGGACCTGCTCGCCGTATCCAGACATGATTACTGGTGACGAGACCCAAGAGCTCGGCGCTGGTTTGCGGTCGACCGAGCGCCACCGGAAGCTTGAGCGTGAGCGAGCCCCTGACGATTAGCTCTGCACCGTCGACCTTGCTGGCTAGGTGCAGGTCTGGCAAGGAAACGGCCGCGTGCTGCATGGCTGGGCATTGAAAACGCCCATTAGCTGGACTTGTCGGCGATGAAGGATGACGGTGGGTGCTGTTGGTGCCACCGCACACATCGCAACAAGGTTTCTGTCCCCAGGGCTAGCTTGACAGGCGACAAAATGTAGGACAGACAGGGCGACGCTGGACTGACTTGTCAATGGGAAGGTGGTACCCGGCGTAGACACGAATTTGGCAAGAGCGCTCGCGACCCTTCAACAATGGAAGGCACACACACTTTCACGCACGATGTACGAGGTAAGTGTACATTCAACTCTTTGGCTTGGGGGGAGTCGACTCGATAGGATGACGCCGCACCATGAGTATGCTTCGCTTTCAATTGTTCGCAGCCATGTATCTATTCTTCCCAAGATGTCGTCAGATCTCGACCTGCCCGAGGTCTTCATAAACTGTCCCAAATATCATTCAGTCGTCACGCCACCTCTTCATCATCCAAGTCATCTGTTCACGGCATTCCGCTCGCAGCCCTACTTGGCAAACCAAGGAAACTTCTTCTTGCTTGGCTCTACTGGGCCCGACGAACTGCTCTCGACCTGCAAACTCCGCTGGTAGATTTCCTGCGCATTGTCAGCTTCTTGAGCCGCGAAGCCGCGTGCTGGCTTGAAACTCACCTCGTCGTCCGTGGGCATGCGGCACCCCAGTATCAGATCTCGGGTATTTTCGAGCTTGCTGAGGTTGCGATACGCCGTGCCTCGGCTCTTCATGATGGGCAGTAGCACTTCCCCCAGCACCTCAAATTTTTTCCAGTTGATGCGGTCACCATCAGGTCCCACAAACGTCTTGCTGCCCTCCTCGGCCGACACAAGATCCCGACGATGAAGGGGGATGAAAGGTATCCGCGGTAGCGGAGAGTTTTCCCAAGCCAAACGATACGCAAAGTGGCTCTTCTGCGTCCCCATCAGGATTGTCAGCGTCGCAAAGCGCTTTTGCACATCAGGTGGCACTAGAGCTCGTGTCTGAGCGAGCCGGTGGATAGCCGTCCCATTGATCCCGGCCAGCACCGCCGCCAACCCGTTGTAGTTGTTCATTTGCCGCAGCTTGACGGCAATGTTCATAAACTTGGCCAGCATCTGAGCCCGGTGTTTTGCCTTATCCCTCAACAGAATCATGTTAGCAACCCATTTGGCGATGTGGTTGAAGTGGTTGATCATGCGATTCACGTTTCGCAGACTCTTGCACTTCTCCTTTTGCGCGCTGGATAAGCTGACGTGGCGGACGAAGTCGCGAATGCGGATAGAAGAGAACATGATCCAGTCGATGCGGGTAAGTTCGTCGGCTATACCATCATCCGACATGTCCATGAAGATGTGGTATCGAAACTTGTTCATGGGCAGGTAATCAGTGGGCTCCAACTGGCTCGCCTGCTGCTCGTACTCCTCATACGAGTTGAACTGGAATTGCGACCCTGTCGTGCTTGCCTTGTCAGGGACCGACGTCTCGGAGCTGTTTGAAGGTCGTCCGTCCGTCTCTTCGTCAAACTGAAGGGCATTCATGCCAGTGGGCAGCTCGTTCATATCCTTGGACAAGATCTTGCTGGCAAGCTCGTCGCCTGCGTCATCGGCGTTTGCCCACCCCGTGTCATCATCGACAATCACATTAAGCTGGAGGTTTCGACGCATCTGCTGTGAGGCAAGGGAAAACACAGGCTCTGTGGAGAGGTGTTTGATGAAGTCTTCGAGATTGCGGCGCGTCGTTGGTCGGGCGAAGTCGCCGGGATACAGCGACACCCACTTCGCCACTACCTCGATAATCCTCAGCTGTGTGGCTGTCTTGGTGAGATAGTGTGCGGTCTTGTCGTCGCGAACTCGATCTAGCCGGAGGAGGATGGCGGAGAACAATTCTCCTGGCGCAGCGAACTTTCGATACAAGCAGAGGAAGATGTCGGAGAAGTTGTTATCTGCCCTAGACAGTCGCATTGCGAGCAAGCGGTCGACAAGCTCGTCGAAAGTAACACCCGCGACCCTCGGCTGCTTCTCGACAATCGCATCATCGCCCCTTTGTAGTATCGGAATGTCGTCAGAGTTTCTGCGCGACTCTCCCTCGGACTCCTCCAGCTCGAGGAATGAATCGCCGCCTGGTCTATCGAACCGGAAGCCTGTGCCACAAGTCAGCATTTGCGATTCAACGACCTGGACACCAGTCGCACCTGGCCGTGGACTCCTCGAGGCTTGGGCGCGATGTGAATCTCCTCCTTGCGCGTTGGAGAAGCCGCGCAGAACTGAAAAGTCAGAGCTGGCTCGGCTATGCTTGCTGTGCTGGCTCAGTGGTCTTCCGGTGTGATCGGGAGCCTCCAGGTTGGCGGCTGACCGGGCTCGTCTTCGCGACGTTGTCTCTCCGTTGTCGTCTGAAATAGTCAACGACAGGAGCCCACACATTGGAGATGACCGCGAATTACCTTTGCGATGCGATATTGAAGCCCTCAAGATGGTTTGCAAGCACGCTCGGCACGCATCGGGCTTCGTTATGGCCACCTTGTAGCTAGCGATGCACGATTTGAACCACTCGTGAATGGCTACTTTGTCTGGATCGACCTCCCAGTCCTCCTCCTCCACGCCGTCGCATTTGCAAGCAACAAGAACGGCAGGAAGGTTGGAGTTGGCAAGAGCAGCTGGACCGTGGATCAGCGACATGCAAAGACGAGCCTTGAGCTCGGGACGAGGGCGCGCGCGTACTGGCGACGTCGTGAAGCTGACGCAGTGACCTCTTATCGGTGACGTCGTAGAGGATCAATGCAGAATCCACCCGAGGAATGATATGCCCATTAATCTGCTTGGGCCATTGTATTGCTTCGGGGGGACTGAATTCGAAGTGGTCGAGATCCAGCTCGAGAAGGGTGACCATGATTGGAACATTGTCCACGACTTGCCGTACGGTCGAGGCGTTGGATATGGGCGGCCGGGGTAGCGTAAAGACACGCTGTATGAGGGTCGACTTGCCGACGGCGGATGCGCCGATGACGGCGACGTTGTAGCTCTCCATGGCGGAGCCTGAATTGGACTGAAGCAAGCAGAAGACAAGCGTCAGCTTTTCCGCGTTCCAATACTTGTCAACACACGTCCCCAGACACCCCGGGGCATGTAGCCGGAGCTCCTCCGCTGACCCCTGTCAGCGCGGGTCGCCAGCTGGGGCGCAGCGCGCAACGGATGGATGCTCGTGGCAAAGGGGCTGGCTGGGCATGGGCAGAGCTCATGAGGGGCAGGCACATCCTATGAGCTTGCCGCATTCGAGTTGCTTTTTGCTGCTTACCCAGTAGTATTGCGAAGGGCCAATAGTTAATGACTCTCGACGTGGAGGCGGCCAGCGCTGGGTCTTGTCGTTGTCATCGCTGTCGTCACGATCGGTCGGGGAGGATTCGTCTTCGGATGACGGCTCGCGGTGGGGTGTCTCGGCGTCGTTCTCTTCGATGGCGGGGCCAAAGCGACTGAAAAAGGGGTCGTCGACGATGGAGACAAAGGAGTCGCGATCGCCTCCACTTGTACGGGATGGAAGCAGGCCGCCGGCCGATGAAGCCGTGCTGGAGCTTGCCGTCAGATCCGTCGAGGTGGATGTGCGCGAAAAGACGCTGGCCGTCGCGTTGCTCTGGGCCGAGTCGCGGGCGGCGGATGCGGAGGGACGGGAAGAGGTGGTGGTCGTGGCGCCGGAGGGGCGCCTATGGGGCCTGGGGCCGTCTGAAGTCCTGTGAGCTTCGCGGGAGCTGACATTGCTGGAAGTCATGGTCACGATCGCGGCCTCAGCGGCGCGAAGGGGACGTGGGTGGTGGCATGGGGGGGCAGCGACTGGCGGCGGCGAGGAGATGATTGAGCAATAAATGAAGCCGGCAGGTCTTCGCGGGACCGACGCAGACAAGTTGGAGAAGCGCGCACCACCGAGGCCGTTTGTGGTTGATGGCGAAAGCCACTGGGACACTACTGGACAGGAGGGCCACTTACCAGCCTGCAATCCACAAGCCGGATCAGCCACGACGATGACGGCGGCGACAGGAGACTTGTCGCGCGGCGCGAATCAAGGATCAATGGGCGGGTGGTTTTCTGGTTGGTGAGCTGACTTGGTCAAGCGCACGGGCGGGCAGCCATGTGCTCGATGCGATGCGATGCGATGCGCAGTCGAGACGCCGACCTGTCGGAATAAGGCTCGCTGACGCAGCAATAGAGGCTCTTGGATGGTTCTCGACCGTCCCTCGTCAGCCGGGGGGCGAGGAACTAGCAGCCGCCGGGTTTTTGTTGGATGCCGTTGGGACTGACTTCGTTCGTGGGGACGGCGCGGCGCGGCGCTGTTATAATAACGGGTGGGTAGGAGGATCGCAGGCAGCTGATATCTTTGTCTGATTTAGACCGTAGTCGTTGCCTGGCTTTTCCTCGGTGCGATCGACGAAGGAGCGGGTGTTTACCTCTGTTCGTCTTAGACAAGACGGGACCCCGGTCCTGCGCCGTGAGGGTCCGGGTTCCGGTAGATACGATAGCAGGTGGAGCGGGAGCGAGCGCTCACCAGCTGACAGCTACTTTTAGTTGCTCAGGTATGGACGGGAGGGGTCATGATGGAGCCAAAGGGAGTCCGTACGAGGGCACGACGTGATACGACCCTGCTCTGTGGAGGGAGAGACCAATGCTCGCGGAAGACGCGGGATGCTTGGCGAGGATGCGGGACCCGATATTGGCAAGTCGTGATTGTAACGCGGATGACGAGGAGGGACAGAGGCGCAAGAGGAGGGGCATGATGATGACCAAGTACCGTGAGGTGGCCCGTGAAGCGGCTCGACTGAACGAACATATGGAAGGAGCTCCGCAACGGATGACAGCTGGACCTGCCGTGCATCTCGCACCACGTCTGCCAGCATCAGCAGTCAACATCCAACCCGGCCTCCGCCTCCGGTTGGTGCTCGAGGTCGGCGATCTGTCTTGTTTCTCATCTTAGACCTTTGCTCGCACAAGGTATTGCTTGGCCACCCTCGCGCGTCAATTGGCTTTCGCTAAACGGGGGTAGGACCAGGCTGTCAGTGGCCCTGGCCAATCGATCACAGCCCGGCCCAGAGCCCCACGAGCTCAGGTACAGCTCCTCCTCGTACGAAGTGCAGCTGCCCTTGCGAGAGCTCAGTTTGCGCGAACTACTAGTCATTCTCTCTCCTTGGACATTGCACGGGTCGTTTTCGTCCTCCCTGGGCCCTTGCAGCGGCAGCGGCGCCTTCAGGGGAGGTCCCAGCCCAAAAGCAACGGCAATATAGTACGACACCTTTGGACTTGCATCGATCACGACCGCGTGGGTCGAGCCATGGCGGCGGGCCTCCTGGCTCTGCTCCAAATCCGTGCCCTAGATGATTTCCGAAATGGCTGACCCATGTCAGAAGAATTCACAATGACTTCCCGCAACCAGAAGGGGCAGCGAGCAACTCTCGCCACTAACACATGGCATGGCGCTGAGGGACACTTGACTCACGGCCGTTGCGGCACCTTTGAACCGACAGCAAGAGAATGGATGACGAAGATTAGCCTGGCAAGCTTGGGTTAAAACTCCAGCTCGGCAGGGTCTCGCCAACATTCCAACTGATCTCCTTTCAGAGAGGCTTTGGGCATCCACGTTCATGCTGGTGGGACGTGTCCAGGTCTTGTCTTGCCCCGACCCCGCTGTCTCACATGCCCAAGGCAAGTACCAGTCCGCGCGGTCGGAACGACATCCAGGTCTCGCAGGGTGGACAACGGCCTTGGTCTGATCCTGTAGTCTGACGGGGGCATATCAGGAGCTTGACAGCGCCGCCATCAGAACGGCCCCGGCCGTCAGCTGTTGTGTGGAGGCGCCAGCAAGGAGGACCGCGATGATCCCCACACTCGCTGGACAAACAGGATGCCAAAGTCGGCAGAAGCCAGATCGGGCATTCCAACTCATGGACGCCAACGTGGAGCGAGCTCTGGGCGAGGTTACACGTGTTCTGGATACGGTCGGTCTTGCAGGTTCGCCAACGGACCGGGTAGTCTCTTATCGTGGATGCTTCGGAATTTAACACTGGCATCATTGACATCTCCGAGCGGCGACCCCGATGTCCCGAGGACGGTGGTGCAAATGGATGCGCGAGCCATGCTTCTCCAAGTCAGCTTTCACAACAAGCTCAATATCGATGTCCGCCAACTGAATGGGTGCACTTTGTTGACTCTGTCGGCCGCTGGCTTGAGTCACATGGCTTGGACTGTACTTGCAGCTGTACAGACACGCGTCAGTAAGGTTTGCCGCGCCAAGGTCCGAGAAAGGTTGCAGCGAATCAGCCAGCAACTGACCCCAGTCCAGCAGCCGTGTTCAAACCTCCACCGTGTTGGACCTGGATTCTGCAGGGCATTGCAGGGGTTTGTTCTCGCATCCTTGCCAGGCGGCTTGTGCAACGAACCACGAGCGCTCTAGCGGTCCCCGCCCCAAAACCAAGCCAGTCGCGGCGGGCTGCCACACGCGTTGCCGATGGTGGCAAGTGGGCTGCAAAAATAGAGGCACTGCAAAAGGGAGCATGCCTACCAATTCTCCTTAGAACCCATCAATCTCTACGATTATTCCTTACTTTTACGCGGGAAAAACAGGGAAATAAAAACAATACGATACTTACTAGAGCTTCTAGTTTATCTGTATGTTTTTTTTTTCTTTCGCGAGGACGGTAAGTCGGGCGAAAGTGAGGTTAAATGCTTCGCGGTGCCTCTTTTTTTGCAACCCACTTGGGTGGATAGAGTTGCGGCGAGGCCCGGCCCCATGGAGGGCAGTGGACAAGAACGAAGGGGGGAGGGGCAGGTTCACATGGTTCACCACAGTCAGTGGACTGACAGCGCAGGTCGTGAGCAGCGCGTGGCCCAACAAGCAAGCAAGCTGGCATCGCTGGGACGTGGGCAGAGGCGCGATGCAACCCTGGGCGGTGCTCAAGATGCGACCGACCGTTTCCGCGACGACGAGGGCGAGGACGACGTCGTCAGCGGGGAGATTCATCGCATTCGTCAAGACCCGGCGCGTACCGCCCGGGCAGGGGTTCGCGCCACCATGCCTAGCGACGTCTGCGGGCTGGCAGGTGACCGGTCGACCGTGGAGGGTAAGGGAAGAAGAGACGGTGCCTTGGCCGGCCGAGAAGGACAACTGGAGGCGGCAGATGTGCCGAGGAGCAAAGGGTCGGGTTGGCCATCTGTGGTGGGCATGTGCTTCTTCTCCCGCAGTGCTGTCTGTCATTGCTACTGACTCCTTCGCAGCTGGGCCAGCCTACGAATGCGTTCCTCTGCAGCTTCAGAGGTCGCGGACCATGCTTGTGCAGGCGTCGATCCCCCATCTGCACAAGGTTCGTGCGCGACCCAAAGTACAGCATACGGGTTGCAAGGCGCCTTGGGGTATTATGCTTTCACAAGCAAGAGCAAGGCGAGGCATTTGGCCCATACGCGGCTGCCAGCGGTAAGATAATTATGTTCCCGTCATGACTTGACGCGATGCCCCAACGCCACCTGTGTTTGACGAGAAGCGTACTGCCGCCAAGGGACAGCTCGTCGGTCGACTTGTGCTCTAAGCATACCCTGAGGGCACTGCCTAATGTACAAGCCACCAAGGCACCGACAACAACCGTGCAGTACCTGAACCTTGAGCATAAAAGCACGGAGGTGGCGGCGGGCAGGCGGGCGGGCGAGCCAGCGGTGGTGGTGGTGAAGGTGCGGTGGTGCCCGCCCAGCATGTGGTCAGGGCGTGTCCGGTGCGCCCCCGGGGCCCCTAGCGGCAGCGCCCTTTCCCTGCCGACGGGCGTCCTCGCCAGCTGCAAGCCGGCGCGCCCCCTCCCCCTCCAGCCTCCACTGCACGCCGAGCTGCAGATTCAGTTGAGGGTCGTCGGGGTCCGGGGGTTCCTCCACCACCACCACCCACAAGGCGCCCGCTACCGAAACGTGACCCTTCTGGAGCCAACCCGCGCACAGGCCAAAAAGCAACAACTTGCAACTGAAGATCAGAAAAAGGCGGAGGTGGCTTGTTCCCCCCAAGCCTGCTTTTCTTTGGGGGTGTGGTGGTCCCCGCGTCTCGCGCGCCATTGAATTTCCAAGCCCATCCAGAACTGGAGCTCCTCGCTCGCATCGTGACGAACGGATCCGCCGCCGCCCTCCCCTCCCCCCGCCCGCCCGCCTCTGCCTCCTTTCCTCATCCGCACTTTGCGTCCCCTTTTCAGGGTTGCAGCGGCGGGGGGGGAGGGCCGCTGGCTTCTCGCTTGATCGCGTGTCCTGCACGCAGTGCGCGGGCCAACCCAACAATGCGGCGCCCACGCCCACGCCCACAGATGGATGGGATGGAGCCCTTCACTCACTCACTCACTCACTCACGCCCCCCAAGGGCCGAATGGGACGACGGAGGGGGGGCCGCCGCCGCCGCCCAGTGCAGCGTCCATTGAGTTAGTTAGTTACCGCGAGTCCGGCCCGTTTGGTCTATTGTTGTTTTCCCCCCCCTGCCCTGCCCTGCCCTTCCCCTTCCCTGGTGCTTGCTCTCTGGCTGCTGCTGGGCTGGTGGTTGGCTCTCGGCACCAAAAGTGGTCAGGCGCTCGAGCCCGGCTATTCGACCTCTTTCTGCTGTCCCCCTTTGCCGTTGGTAGACGAGAAGGTTGCATTGCCGTGCAAAAACTGTCTTGTTCCCTTTCATGTCCCTCCCTGTCCTCGTCCGTCCGTCCGCCCGTCCGTTCGTCTGGCTGGCTCCTCAGATTTGCACTCCTCTCCTCCTCCTTTATCTGTCCAGCGTCTTTTTCTCCTCCTTGCCTCGGAGATATATCAACTCTGGGCGGTATCTACCTATCCACCGCCCCCGTCAAAGGAGTTTAACGGACTTGCCGACTCCCTTGCTTCTGGTTTCCCGCCGGGTCCCCATCCCGAGTCACCACCGCCCTTTTAAACGATACCCCGGCAGCGCGAAAGTGCCGTCCAAAATCCTCGACGGGTCGGTTTCGAGAGGATCTCAAAAGGGACGGGGAGCGACTCATCGGGAACAGCTTCAGCTTCACCCTTTGAAGGCGCCCGTGTACTTGTAAACTTGCAGTCTTGGCTCCGGCGGCGGTGTTTGTGCGACAGTCAGGTCGGCTGCACGGCCAGGCGGACAAAACTGCCGGTTCATCGCGATTCTCGTCCGTCGGCTTTCCGGGCGGCAAACATTTAAAGATACCCGCACGTGCACCAGAAACGCCTCGAGACACCCTCCTCGGATTTGAGCTCTCAACTAATAGCTAGCTCTCCTTTTCCGTCGCACGACAGCCTATCCCGTCTTGTCAGAGACACGCTGCCCTCCTGATTTACCGCCCCGCCCCCTCTTGGTCTGGAATTCGGCTGCCTGTCGAACGACACGACACCGCCCACCACGCAAACAGGTAACACGAGCGCCGGTACTTGCGCTGGAGCACAGCTGGTCGGCCCCTCCGAGAGACGAGCAACCCGCGCGCACCATATCATGCTCGCTACAATGAGCTACCAGCCACGGGAGTACAGGGGGACAACCGCCATGGCTGCGGCGCCAGGTTACAGGCCCGCCAGACCTGCCAGGCCCGCGCGCCAAAAGCCCAAGTCGTCACATCCCCAGCCATTGGATGCCGACGATCTCTCGCGGAGACTTCGTATCGTCCTCGCTGAGCAGAAGGCGCACTCCGAGAGGAAGAGGAGGGCCAGAGCCGAGGCCGAGAGACGCAGCAGGCCCGATTCGTTCGGAGCGGCAGTCAAGGAAAAGTCGCCAAACGTTCCCGCGCAACCAGCGAAGGCCACGGAGAGAAGCGAGGGGGACAAGCCGCACAAAAGCAAGCTTCATCTGACAGCCTCCAAGACCTCGTCCACCTCGAGCCAAAAGGATGACCAAGAAGGCCATGCCCCTGGCCATCCGTACATTCCTCAGGTGGCGGCTGCGCAGTTTGCCCGCACGACGACGGTCGAGACCTTGTCGGAGAGGCATGTCGTCCACAAGCTGTCCAAAAAGGCCATGAAATTCCACCTCGACGGCCCCAACGCGAGCCGGGAAATGGCGGGCATTACGGCCGACAGTGCCCCCTTCGAACAGGCACAAGCCCTGCGGAGGGCGCATAATGCACGCGAGCGGCAGTACGAGCGCAACCAGTTTCAGCACCCGTTCAACCTCGAGACAACGGCTGAAGTCGATGAGCTACCACCGCTCATCCCTCAGCGGCGGACCTTCGAAACGCACTTCAACCCTAGCAAGGACGGTGCAGAAAAGGAGGCCAGAAGGAGGAGCACGGGTAGCATCTTGGGAAAGGCAGAGCCTCAGCTGAGAGCTTCCTGCGAAATCCCATCTCTGGCAGAGTATGCCGAGCCGACGAAGGGCGACGATGTTGTGGGCGGGCCACTCGAGCATCAACGAGTCGACTGGACCCAGAGCGACGAGGCGCAGGGCCAGTCGATACCTGCGAACATGCCGTTTCAGTCTCTGCCGCCTCTCCGCAAGCCAGATTCGAAATGGACGCTGCGAGGTCGCCTCGGAAGTTTCACCAAGCATGGAAAGGAGGACAAGCCCCCTTCCCCGCCTGACGAGAAAGTAGGGTCCCTGGAATCGCCCAAATCTCCGGTCGCTGGGTTCTTTGCGCGGTTCAAGCGTTAGAGAGAACATTCCCAGCCAGCAGGGCGTGACCTCTTACCTCATTCCCACGACACCGGCTGTATAATGGCTCGACAGGTGTGAATTGAGATGGCGCCTCCAAGGCACCCATCTCTGCGACTCATACAAACATCCTCGTAACGCCGAGGATCCGCGAGGCTCAACGGCGACCCTTTTCCTCCTCCATCAGTTCGCGTATAATATCTGCATCCTGCTGTGCGAACTGTCGCTGGAGGGTCGCCGTGGCGCCGCCGTCGTCGGCTTCTTCTTCGTTGAGAAGCATCCTAATGAGAGTGCAATACTCGCGGACGCCCTCGCCTTCCTTCCCAGGTAGCTGTCGCGCCTTTCGGAGAGCCGCCTTGCCCTTCTTGATACCTTGATCGCGAGTCCAGTTGTTTCTCCTCGGGGGCGCAACGCCCTGCATGAGCGATGCCGGGATGTGCTTGCTGGGGTCCTCAGGTGGTGGCTGCGTCTCGGCGTGGATGTCGAGCAGCTGCTGGGGCAGGTCCGGGTACTTGCGAAACAGCCACGTGAGCATGTCCGAGTTGTCGAGCGCTGAGAAGGGGTTCGAGGGGGCAGACGGTTTGGCGGGGAGCGAGGCGGCGGGAGCCTTTTCCGGAGCTTGAGCAGGCTCGGGCTTCGGCTTCGTGTCTGGCGGATGGTTGGCCTGGTGGATCTTATTGCAGGCGACAGAGCAGCTATTGTGACGCAATTATGTCAGCGGTGACTCGAGCATTGCAGAGCATGTACGCAGCAGGACGTCTGATGCTTGTTCACGAAGATATGAATAACGTACTAGGGCAAGTAGCAACGCGGGCACTTGTATTTGGACACTGTTGTCTCGCAGACGCCGCACATTGTCGGGCCCTTTTTGACGTTGATCTGGTCTTTCTCCGCATCGTCGTCCGCATCGCTCGTCGGCTCGGTCTTTATCGCAGGAGGCTCGGCGTCCGCGGCACTGCCGTTGAGCTCCCTCGGCCCCGTGGCGACGTCGAGGGGTCCTGCCTGTGCCTCGTGTTCCGAGCCCGGCTCCGGCGGGGAGACCACCGTAGCAGCCATTGCGATCTCTTGAAGATCGACTGGCACGGCGTGGAGGTGATGGTTCGGCCGAGGAGATGTTGCTGTCGAGGACAGCCAGGAGAGAGGGTGGCGGTCGCTCGCGGGTTTCACGAGTCGACGTGGGATGGGAGCTCGGGCACTGAGGTGCTTGGGAAAAAATATTGGACCCGCAACCCGCCCGGCAACTGCCTATCGACCCAGCAGACCTGGCGGCTACCCAAGGGGAGGCACAGGTGGGCTGCACCTGCTGGGTAGCGGGAACTTTCAGCGGGCCTCACTGGGCCTGGGCATTACTAATGGCAGTTCCGAGAAACGCCGCCCTGGGGATTTGACGCACTGCGCCGGAGTCCACTTCCCCAGAAACATTTTCGACGTCACTTTCCCTTCAACATTGTACCATATATATAATCCCGCGACATCCGCACCTTCGAGCCGTTGAACACTCGCTTCACACTGTCCCCGCACTGCAGGTTGGAGAACAGGGACTACAGCAGTTGACAATGTCTACGGCGACGTTACCGAGGGCGCTCGCCCGCGCGCTCGCCACCCGGCCAGCCGCCGGATGCCACGTCCGAGCTGCGCCGAGATGGGCTCGGCAACTCAGCACCACGACCAGAGGACTGCCCGCCGTCCTGAGCGCGAGCGGCGCGCGACCGACGACGGCGCCCCCGAGCCACCGACAGCGAAACCTCGCGCCGAGCCTCGCCAGCCGCGGCGGCGCCCGCACCATCTTCATCCAGACCGAGAACACGCCCAACGCGGACGCCCTCAAGTTCCTCCCGAATCACCGCGTCGTCCCCGCCGCGCTCAACACGCCGTTCATCGAGTACCTCAACCCGCGAGCGACCATCTCGCCGCCGCACCCGTCCCCGCTGGCTGCCAAGCTCATGAACATTGACGGCGTCACGTCCGTCTTCTACGGCGCCGACTTCATCACCGTCACCAAGGCTAGCGATGCAAACTGGGCGCATATCCGGCCCGAGATCTTCGCCCTCATCACGGAGGCCATCACCTCGGGCGAGACCATCGTCAACGTCGTCGAGCGACGGGAAGGCGACCAGGCCGCCGAGGAGGATAGCTTGGCCTACAACGAGGACGACGACGAGGTCGTTGGCATGATCAAGGAACTTCTCGAGACGCGCATCCGGCCTGCCATTCAGGAAGACGGAGGCGACATAGAGTTCCGGGGATTTGAAGATGGCTACGTCAAGCTGAAGCTGCGCGGAGCCTGCCGGACATGCGACTCGAGCACTGTGACGCTGAAGAACGGCATAGAGGGCATGCTGATGCACTATGTAAGTTTCTATTGGTCTTCCATACGCCTATGCGTTTCCCCCTTTGCTGACAACCCATATTTAGATCGAAGAAGTCAAGGGAGTGCATCAAATCCTCGATCAGGAGGAGGAGATCGCCATGCAAGAGTTCGCCAAGTTCGAGGAGAAGCTGAAGCAGCAGAAGTCCGCACAGCCGTCATCTGCGTAGCAGCAGATGGGAGACAAGGCTACAAGTAGATAATCCTGTATACTATGACGATAAAAACGGCTCGAGAGTGTAGAGAATGGATGATACCCCGGAACCGGAACACACGCCTGTGGCAATCTGTGACGTCGTTGGTCAGCCTCGCGCGTCATACGCACTTGATATGAGGCCTATGTGAGGGGCCCGGCAGACTGCAGTTCGTACCGCGGGCCGCGTTGGCATTCGAACCCGAGTCTTTGAGTCTATTGGGCCACAGGAGTGAGCCCGCAGTCAACGTGGCGACCTCGCCGCATCCTGCAGAGCATTGGCCGGCGCAAGAGTCGCTTAGCGGGCGCTGGAGCTGCTGTTAGCTCCGTCGGCGCCGCCCAACAGACGGAGCGGCACGACCTGAGAGATCCACGGATGATCACGCCCAACGTTGAGAACCTGCATTGCAGACGCCTCCGCCAGGAGAAATCCGGGGTAGCAGGGATGTGGCTGCTTCCTGCATCTGGGGGCCGCTCATGGCCGTGTGATGAGCGTGGGCTGGCCTGAGTGCTCGTGGGCAGCGGATCACGTCAAACAGAGCAGATCGACGGGGGGAGCATGGCTTAGGACACCGCGGGCCATGACGAAGTGCCTTCGCGCCGTGGAGCTCTGTTCAAGCCCCCGCAGCCCCAGGGCCAAGATGAACCATGGAGCAGAGTCTAAAATCAAAGATCCGGCGGCCGACGCAGTTGAGACACTACCTGGAGGAAAGTCGTCTGTAGCGTCTAGTTCGCCGCTGAGGTATTATCCCTCCCGCTCACACGGGTGCCATGGGTCGCGTGGTCCTGGACATGACGAACACTGTCCTCGGGAGCGGAGGAGCAGTTGGACAAGCCTGAGCCAAGCAGTGCCTCTAAGCCAGGCTCGATCCGCAACCCCCGAACGAGACATATTGGCCGGGCATCGAGGACCGATCAGGGCGACGGGCGTCGGCAAGAGCGCCACAGCCACGGACTGGCCCAGATCCAGTGACAAGCACGCAGGGCTTCCGTGCGGCTGGCTCTGGCACGGCGGCAAGCCCACGCAGCCGGCGAGCCAAGCTTGCCAAGCTAGGCTGGATGTAGACCCGCGGCGCGAGTAATATTCATCCCCGCGTCACAGGACGAAGACCCTGCCCGCTCTTGGCCCCTTGACTGGAGTTGCAGAAGCAGCTTGGGCGGTCGGCCAGGCAGGCAGGTGACTCGAAAGCCACATTTTGAGGTGGGGTTCTGGAACCTGGCACTTGGTCGATTGCGGGGTGACGATCCGCTTAGCGGCTCAGACGCGAAAGCTTCGCAGGGTTGAACTGCCCCCCATGCCACCCTGCAACAGCGGCCCGCGGAGCAGGTTGTCTGCCCGTGGCTTGTACTCCGGGTAGTCGAGGACGGTCCTCCAGAGGGCGCCTGGTCAATTCCGTGACGCCTGCAAGGCTGCCGGCTGAAGTACTGTGGCTCCCGTAAACCCAATGACGCTGAACCAGCGGTTCGAGCGCGATGCTGTTCAGTATGCAAAGTGCAAGGCTCCTCCGGGGCGTGCGGGGGGGAGGGGATGGACGGCGCAGAACGAGTGATCGTCGATGGCCATACATGGGTTCAGTCGCCAGTCGAGGTCGCATGCTGCTGTGCTGCAATATGTACGAGGAATTGGGTGCATATATGCGAGCACTAATCCTGTCTGCCGTGCATGGACCAGGGGCGCATGGACGGACGGTCAGCGTGGATCGCAAACTACCTGTGCTTGCCTTCGCTGTCCGTCGTTGACTCGTCGGCCAGTCGAAGCTTCTGCAGGCCATGTCGTCAGTCAACAAGCCGCGCAGCGAGACCGACAAGCGAGACCTGCTTGAGCAGGACGCCGGCCGGCTCGAAGGGCTCAGATTTGACCTGGCAAGTGCAGTGTCGAGGCCGACCACCCAATGGTCCGTTGCGGTGCGAAGTATAGGTGTGGCAATTCGAGTTACACGACGCTGTCGTGAATTTGTCGTCAGACGCCCTCTGCAGCATTCAGCAAACCGGCCCCGGAGGATGCCGCGGGGATCGCACCCTGCGGCTGGTATTGAGTTTGTCTTTTGTTTGATGGCAAAATAGCAGCTTGTCATGATGACGCCGCGACAGCGCAGCTGGAGTCGTCGGCCCACGTTCCAGTGCAGTCTCGAGCCGTGTTGGTTTGGCACCTTGACACGGCGGGGGCAGCCATGGAGCCACCCACAGCACCAAGGGCGGGGAAGGACCCGCGACCTGCCGCTGCCTATACTGTGTGAGAACCGCGGCCGTCGGCACAGTACCCATGCGTGCCATGCGAGGTTCACGTGTCTGGATCAATGCCCTCTGCACGGGCGCGGCGGCTTGAAACAACGAATTCTCCCTGCACAAGTGCCGTCGTTGCCCATGCGTCTGATCCATCGCCGCGGACACGGGCTCAAGTCTCCGAGGTCTTCTCGTCGTGGACCCAATGCGCTGGTAGGTATGGGGGCGGCCCTGGAGGCGCTGCCTCTTGACCCTCTTCGATCAGCTGGAGGACCCTGAGTTTAGCTAGCTGTGCAAACCTGGGAAGCCCCAACGGCCGTGGCGTGCTGAGGTAGATGCTGCTGGCCCTAGTGGCCGACGTCTGCCCTGCCTAGCGAGTACTGTGTGCTCGTTCTGAAGACAGGTTGGTGAAGCTGAGTTGGAAGCTCGGGCCACGACAGCCCGGGTGTTGACAACCTGGCGTAGGTGGCTCACGGGAGAATGATGCTGCAGAATGCAGACTGGGCCGCGGGCGAGGACGGCCTCCGTCATTCTCGGTCATTGTGTGGTATTCAGTTCGCAGCGAGGGTTGCGGCGGCATCGTGCCATCCGACACACGCACCTTGCTGCTCGTAAAGCTGCAAGACGAGCGGCTGGCGCCGTGTAAGCCAGCCAGCCGGACAAGCCTTGCATTGCCCAACGCCAACTGGCGAAATCCCATGCAAGCAATTAATGTAGCGGCCGAGGTGGTGTCGCGGGATGGGATGGATGCGTACGTGAGTCGCCGGCAGGTCACAAAGGCCCTCGAGTATCCTTGACGACAAAGACGAGGCAGAAGTTGGACCGGATGACAAGGCAGAGCACCAAGGAGCGCTTGGGAGCTCGGGAGGTCGACACTGACACTGGACAGGCGCCACAGGATCCCAACTCCCCAAGGCTCCATCCCCCGACCCCAGCGCTAGTCCGCTTCCAGTAGCGGCTGGCGTGCTGCCAACAGGGGTCCACGGGTTCTGTCTGGGGGCGGGGGTGGGAGGCATGGGTAGGTGCACTTGCGCTTGGAACAAGATGGGCCACTACCCATCCACGGATCCAATGGCGGAACCCAGGAGTGGTGAGGTGGCCAGTGCAGCAGAACGCAGCCCCGGTGAGCCAGTGCAGCCCAGGGCTCCAGTGGAGGGACGCTACTTCATCATGGATACATTTTACGGTACTGTGTGGTTATGCCCTGCCTGTCCCGGCGCTGTTCCCTCCACCAGCTGGAGCGCAGCCGCTCGCTTCCAGAGAGTGCATCGGCCGCCTCATCTCGCGCAGTCCGGTCGTAGCGTCGCTCATGCACGCGGACAGGCCATCTCTGCCGTGAGCCAAGGGGAGGTACAGGTCCAGTACCGCTACCCACCGGCTCTGCCGCTGTGGACGATGGGGCCTTGTCCGAGACTCGGGTGGCCAACTCACCATAGGCAAGGTACATTATATGAACAGCAGGAACAGCTGGGAGCCCTTGCTGCTCGGGTTGGCACCACGCTGCTTCACACACGGCCCGCAGGGACGGGGCACCCACCATCCGCCCCGGCCCCCTAAACCAGAGGCCGGCCTGCCCCCCTCCCCGTACACCCTCAGGACCCTTCCACCCATACACCACTACAACCTGGCACCACCAGCGCCAGCAAAGCCCACCGCACCACGACGTCCGCCCGCCGGCTGCTGCCAAACCTTCCTATTCCCCGCGTTTCCTCGTTGAGCTCTCTTTCCTCACTCGCCCGCCCGTTCGTTCGTTCGTTCGTCGTCGCATGTCTGCACGGGCATTGGAAGCTTCCGGGGCCGCCTTGTCATCCATACCCGCGTCTTAGTCTCGCGCCTGGAGCCACGAGGGAGGGGCCACAGAGCGAGGCACAAAAAGCATATCAAAAGACAGCTCCCGCGTCGTTTCTGCACAGCTGCGAAGCTTCACGCAGCAGCTACCTCTAGTTGCTGGGCTCGCTCCGCTTTCCGCCAGCCGCATCTCCGCGCCCCTCATTCACCCTCACCCTCACCCTTCCCATTTTCTCGACAAGATCCGGATCGCCACCTCCCAAGGACTCCTTCGGACAGTCCAAACAGTCCTGCTGGCCCTCGGCTTCGCGACTCATCCCCTGCCCACCATCCTCCCTGACACGCACAGCCTGGCCTTGTTTGTGCGTGCCGCGCTGTTCGCAGAGACCGCACAGTGCGCTCAAGGCCCATTGCCCGCCTCCACACAGCCCCACGAAGCGCTTCGGGCCCGACCCTGGGGGAACCAAGATCGGCTTCCTGGGCGAACAGGTGTTAATAACAAGCTGAGGTAGACGTCCCGTCGACCCGGCATCAGGTAATACCCAGTAACACGCCTCGCCTCGTCACTGAGCAGTGAGAGCAACCCCGGCCCGAGGACCACTGTACGGTACGATTCCATTACATCGCCTCGAGGCCTTGTCCCTCCTCCACCGCCTCCACAGTCCACCCAACCCGCGTCGTTGTCCAATCTTCGCCGGCTGTCACTTGCCTCTCACGTCGGTCGAGCGCGCTTCCACCTCATACGCCCGCGGCCGGCATACCGAGAAAGTGGGAAGAACGGAGGCGAAAACTCTAAAAGCAGCAGCGAGCCTCGTGGCCTGTCTCACTGCATCACCAGTACCAGTGACAGCGCATTGGGTTTCTCTCGGAACACTCCGACTGCGCCAGCAACAGCCCTCTCGGCCACTCCCTTTTATTTCAATTTTTTCCAAGTTGCCCGTGCGGCAATACAGTGCTGCACTGCAGGTACCTACCTACCTACTCGTGCCGGGGCCATCCATCATCACGACCAGCTCCCGATCCCCATTTGCGCTGCGCTCCGCCGCCAGGCAAGAGGGACCTGCCTTATTACCGTGTGCGGAGTACCTACCTTAGGTACCTACAGTACCCCCTTGCTCCAGTACCGCTACCCCCTATCTGCGGCCAGCTGCACCACGCTCGAGCAACCTACGCCAACCAGCTTGCACACATCAGGCGGCCCGGCACCCACGCAACCACCACCACCACCACCATCTCACTCACTGCGCTGCTGCAGCCTGCCCCCTAACCGCCTGCAGGAGACTGTGCCGCACCCTCCACTCCAGGTCCTCCAGCACCGCACCAAGGCAGCCCGCCCGCCGACCGCTGCCCTGCTAGTGAGGTGACTTCCAGCAGGCTCCATCTGGCGCATTGCTCCCGCCACCGCGAGTCCCGCAGGACCCTCCATTCTCAACCTCACCTCCCGTCATTCTCAGGCTCCCGACAGGCCAGCCTCTGCACCACCCCGGGGTCTCGTGCTGATCGCCGCCCACTCCCCCGCTTTCCGGCCTCGTTCGACGCCCGCTGTTCGTCTTTTCCTCTCTCGCCTGCCCCCGGCAGCACACGCGCGCGACGTCCCAGGCTGCTCTTCTTCTCGACCTCTTGTTGCCATTCATTTACCTGGCCCGCGCCGCCCGACCCCTCTGCCTCAGCTGACCTCCGTTCCCGCCGCGTCCCGCTCGCGAGCAAGGCCCGAATCAAAGGCCATCTCACTTCACTCGCCACCTGTTCGCCTCAGCAGAGCAAGGTCCCGCAGGCTTCGCCACCTCGTCGTCCTCGCCGCACTCGTCGCAGCCGCACCGCACCGCATCGCATCGCATCGCATCGCGCCGCCGGCAGGAAGCTGTTCTCCAAGGCCGCTTCTTGTGTGAGCGCGCGCGGCGACAAGCACGGGGCTGCTTCGGCGCAAATTGGGAAGCGCACTTTGGCCCTCCGTCCAAACATGCGACCAAGTAGGCGCGCCTCTCCCCGGAAGTAACCTCATCGACAACTGCGACGACCGAGACGCCGCACATTCACGCTCCAGCCGCGGATGGGTGCGCTCCTCTGTACTTGATCTTCCCGCCATCTCCGTTCGGGTTGTTTCCTTTTGGGCCCTGGGTTTAGACGCAGTGTTTTAGACGTTTTCTTATACCCTTACACCACATCACCCCTCCTAATCGCCGGACGCGCAGAACGGCCTCCTCGAGCCTCATTCATCGCCGTCGCCGCTTGCCCCCTGGATAGAGACAGCACACTCACCGCCGACTATCCGCACCGCGACGACTCCTGGACCTGGGCCGTCTCAAACGACATAGAGCTTTATTTGATTTCCTGGATTCCCCCTCAAACGATAGAGATTTTCCAAGTTTCTCAGTTCTGGTGAGTCGGACCCCTCATTCCTGTCAGCCCATGAGAATCGCCCGTTTTGGGTGGCGTTGGGCCGGATTGCCTCGACCAAAGAGCCTCGAGCTGGTCTCTCCTGGCTGGCGAGAAGCCCGCGCAGTCGCGCGCACTGCGCCGGCGGCATACCGGCGCATTGATTGTGTCTGCAGAGGATCATGGCATTGACCACCTGACAGGTTGCCGCAACGCCCTCACGCCTCCACGCACCAAATCTCGACGTACTTTAGACCGACGTCTGTATGCGCCCCTTCTGAAGCGCCGTCGAGACTCGCCAAAGACCGCGTACCCGCCGCATACTGAGTTTCTGACTCCGGGGGACGTATCAAACTCCTGTTGTCATCGCCCACGTTCCCGGTCTGGCCACATATACCCCGTGTACTACTATACCCTCACCTGCAGTCGGAACGTCTGATCATGAGCACCGGTTCTCTCAAATCCGGCCGCTCATCGAAGCTCGGCCCGGCTGCCTCGGCTGGTCAGAATCCTCTTCTGGAGAAAGTCAACGCACGAACTTCGACACCAGACTCGGAGGCCCTAGCGAGCTCCGACGACGAGGGCGAACAACGCCCCGACGCTCCCCAAACCTCCAACAGCTCTCAACCGCCCAAGCCAGTTCGTCGGTCTTCTTGGCTTAACGACACGACCTCACAGCCTCTGCCTCGGCCTCGCAAGGGCTCGTTTGCGAGCAGTTCGATGTCTCCAACCGGGTCGCACCCTAGCACTCCGTCCGCCGAGAGCGGCAACGTGCCCTGGGGGTCGCACTCCACGTCCTCTGTCATGGGGCGTAGCTCGGGCGCGTCCACCTTTTCTTGGGGGACTGGGATATGGAATGATCGCAAGGATGTGCCGTCGCGGCTCACGGAGGTCTTACCATCGCCGACTTCGACTGTACCTCCCGGAGGCGGTGGCTCCTCTTTCTTCGGGCCCGACGCCGGCCTGGTGCAGCCGTCCACCGCCTCTGGACGTGACCCGAATACCAATTCGCAGATACCCTTCGCCATTCCTCTGCATCCGACACCGAAAACTTATCGCTCTCAGTCCTACTCAGTCGGACAGCTGGAGCCAGAGAACGCTTTTCCGGCGTCGATGACTTCCTCAACCGTCTTGGGCCGTGCTCGCCACTCGGCTCTGCAACATCGGCCATCTCGGCCGAGCATGCTGAGCGAAATGGCGAACGATGGCTCGGTCCTGGGGAAGGTCAAGGAGGTGGAGGATGATGACGATGAGAGCTCGACGGACTCCATGCAGGGTTCGTTCCACCAGATGTCGGATTCAAACAAGATCGAAATGCTGGCGCGCGAGAACGCCATGCTCCGCCAGCAACAGCAACAGTATACCAATCGCATTCGGCCCCGCGCCTCGACTGGGGCGGGCTACGTCGGGAACGGCTATCCGCTGCGCGAGACCGTACCAGAGGAGTCCGACTATGCTATTGATGAGTTGGACGAGACTGGCGATTCGGGCTATCCCTTCGGTAGACGATCTGCAGCTCGTCGCATGAGTGAATACGGCGGCGCCGGCGCCGGCGCCTTTCGGACGCCTCTCGGCATGGAAAGTCGCAAGGATAGCATGAACCTCAAGAAGGCCCTCTGGTCTAGCACCCCTAGCTACTTCACTGGCGATATATCCCAGAGTCGTCGCCACTCCTTCGCCAATATGCCCACGCGTCAGGGTTCGATAAGTTCAATTGCCGATTCGGTTTCGACGCTGGACGCAAACCCCGCCGACGGCCAGCAATCACAAGGCTTTGTGCCTGGCTACTCCGAGGGCCCCGGCTTTCCGGGCTCCACGAGTAACCGTACGTTCCCACTTCAGAGTATCTCCTGATTTCCTAAACCTAACCGATCAAATCAGCAGCAGCATTATATGGTGCCGGCGTTGGTGCCATGCAGGCCCCGTTCGGCAATCCTTACGCTTCTTCCTTCGGTCTGCAGAGCCAGTTCCACAACAGAGCCCCGTCACCTCATCGCAATGCCTACAGCATGGCACAGCCGAGGCACAACCAGCTCCTCCACGTCGTTTTATTCAAATGTGCGAGGGCCGATGTCTTCTACATTCAGGAAGGCACTGGCCTGACGGTGAAGCCGGGCGACCTGGTCATTGTTGAGGCTGATCGGGGCACAGACCTTGGCACCGTAGCCAAGGACAACGTTGACTGGCAGACGGCAAAGGAGATGAAGGAGCACTACGCTGAGGAGCACTATAAGTGGCTTATGATGTACTCGCAGGGCGCTGCAGCGGCCAACGAGGGTACTGGTGCCGGCCTGATGGCCTCCTCCAACGGCCTCCAGGGCAGCGCCATCGGCGGGATGGGACCCCCAAGCCAGCACCATGTTCAGGAGCCGAACGCCGGGGAGCTCCGGCCAAAGCTCATCAAGCGTCTGGCGCAGAATCATGAGATTCAAGCGCTACGTGACAAGGAGGGTCAGGAAGCAAAGGCCAAGCGAGTCTGCATGCAGAAGGTGAAGGAACATGGCCTCAACATGGAGATCCTTGATGCTGAGTTCCAGATGTAAGTGACCCACTCTGCCGACGTCGGTCCCCTTCAGACTGTGTTAACTTGCTCGTAGGGACTGGAAAAAGCTCACCTTCTACTACTTTGCCGACTCATACATCAACTTCAACTCTCTTGTAACCGATCTCTTCAAGATTTACAAGACTCGGATTTGGATGTCGGCTATTAACCCTGCGTCCTTCGCCAGCCCTACTCTGGGCATCCAGGCACCCAGCGGCATCGGCCCGGGTGCTGTGGGTGCAGGGCGAGCACCCGGCAGTGGAGAGCGTCGCCAGCAGAGTCACCAGGCCCAAGAACAGTCGTCGCAGGCTTTTGGCCAGGCACCGCAGGTCGCACGCGGATTCCGACCGGCTTTCTCTCAGCCATTTGGAGGAGATAGGCAGGTCCCTCCGGCCTCTGCCTATCCTGCTGCGAACTATGCCTTTGGCGGAGGTGGCGCCTTCGGCAACGCTCGAACCAACCCGGCGTATGCCCCCAGCCTGTCTCCAGGTTTAGAGGGCTTCTCCAGCGCGGGCTTCCAACAGCCGGCAGACCTCCAATCGATGCGCCAGCGGCTCCCCGGTGGACAGACAATTCCCAGTCCCACACCCCACGGTCACAGCGCCTCGCCCATCTCTCATCAAGCCGATTGGGCCTCGGCATTCCAGGGCTTGTCCTTGAATACTCACTAGATTGGCCAAAAAGACACTGGTCTTCGGGGGTGACTGGAGCCCACTGTGCCCGCTCTCTTCTTCTTCCAAATGGCGTTGCAATCACGAATTTTCTCCAACTACGGCCTTCGTACCTGTATTTGCGTGCCGGTCTGTGAGACGGATCTCCAGGCGCAAGTCAGGCCTTTGCCTGGGACATGTCCCTACCCAGATCGGCATCTGCCACACACTCCTTCGACCGTCCCAAACACTTCGGGATACGGGATATCTTCTTGCTTTGCCTTTTGCTTTTGTCATTTTCTTCATTGATCTTGTCATTCGTTTTCTTGTTCGAGATTGGGTTGGGCTGTGACCTGGCCCAACGACACAAGACAAGGGTTTGGGGTTCAGGAAGACAGAGGACGTATCAACTGCTTACTTTCAACGACTGAGAATTATAGACAGAGAGGCTTGAGTATACACACATGAGAACGCTGTAACTAATACGCAACCAAAAGGGATACGGCTTGGGTATGGCTACTAAAGTCATGTATGACAAAAGATTTCGTTTAGTATTCTTTCCGCGCGTGTTTTGGGGCTGCACTAATCGGGCCTTGGGACGGCCTTGTTTAAGAGATTTGTTCCACTAAGTCACCAAACTGTGCCCATCATGATAAGAAACAGGTGCATGGAATTGCTGCCTTGGTGGTGATCCTACCCCCAACTTACGGCGAATGCTCTGTATTGTCTCACTGGTGGGACCATGGCAACTCCAACGTTCGCTCCTGCCATATGCGGCTGTCAGTCGGGATACAAGTTCGTGTCACCTGATCCGGCCGCGCATGAAGGAAGGAGCGGACTTCATACACGGCAATTTATTTATCGGCCTTGCTGCACGTGAATTTGTGCCCGAACCCTCATCACCTGCCTGGGTTGAGAGGCTGTGTCGGATAACCACCGCTCTCCAAAACACACGACTGCACGAGTTTCCGCTCACAGGTCCAGGTCATCGCAGCGATGGCGCCAGTCACCCGACGGAAGAATCAGGCTGCAAAGGGTAAGTCTCCCAGTGCCACGACCTGCCGCACCGTTTACAACTGTTTCAGCAAATGACATCGACGAAGCACCCCCCGGTGAAGCGCCAGCAGCACGGAAGAGGACTCGCGCAGCGCCAAAAGCAACGAAGGCACGAAAGAAGCCTCGTGCGCAAGAAGAAAGCTCGAGCGATGATGAAGGACGAGCGAGCAGCAGGTCCGGCCATTCATTGCCCCTCTGCCACTCACGGACAAGCCGCTCACATCACTTGTCACACGCTAGGAACTTTCTCGCCAATTCGAAGAAAGGCCAAAGTATCATGGACGCGAAATTGGCTGCCCGCAAAGAAGCAGAGGAATTGTGCAAGTTTGTCGACGAACAGCTGAACATTGGACCGCAAGTCATTTCCCAATACGCCACTTGAGTACCCTTACGCCACTGACACAGGAGCTTTCAGGAGCGCCGACAAATGCATTCCCGCGATCGAGGAGCTGCCTGCCGAGATTTCGGCAGTCATTGCTCGTCCTGCAGGCTCTGTCCAGAATGCAGGACAGTATAATGAGACGTTCATCAAGGCTCGCGAGTGCTTGCAAAGTTGCGCCGAAATGGCAAAGCAATACCAAGAGTTCAATAAACGGCCTACTGAAATCAAGATGCCCGAAATGGGAGCTTGGAGACAGGACATTAAGGACTTAAAGGCATTGAACCATCGTGCCATGGTCGTGTCGATCCAGGCGTTGAATAGCATTGTCATGGCCAAAGCCGGAACTGATGTAGGACGAAGGGGAAACGACGTCGAGGTCATTGCATCAGAGCTCCTCGAAGATGCCATGCCGAAGAACATGGAAGAGACATGGGGTGGGACGGCGCGAAAGCTTGTGAAGTTGCTCGGCAGCGCGGCTGAGCTTCTGCCAACGGACTGTGCAGAGTAGGATGGGAACACAACGGCGGGGTGGCAAGGTCTATTATGTACACACTTTGCAATGCTTGTGCTTTGTTTTGGAAGCCAGAAATGATCTCAGCTCGGGAAATACATGAGTTGTTGGGACCCACGCAGCACTCTTTGTGTCGTTGCACGAAAATGCACCTCGACTTGAAGCTTCGAGTACGTATGGCCCGGCGAAGACCGGCCCACTTTTCCTGTCTTGCTCGATCGCCAGGGAAGGCTGGTGAGGGCTCGGTGAACGGAGTGCATGAGTGGGTCATCAAATGACTAAGCCGAGTGGTGTCCTGTCGACTCCTGAGGGCACTGAGGGGCATGTCCTAGCGCCCTAAAACCAAAACAGGACTAGTCCATCGCTTAACCCACAAACCGCTTTCAATTTTCACCATCGCCTGGGAATTTGCAGTTTGTGGAAATTTTGACCTCTGCTCCTCCTCCCTCTCACCTCTACTAACCACCGGCAGGAATTTCACCACATAATCCGGTTCGTGGCCCCTTCTCCGTCTCAAATCAATTCGACAAGGCCGAATCGCCGTTGTACTGACATTTTCCAACAGCCAAGATGGGTGCCCTCAAGTATGTCGAGGAGCTTCAGAAGAAGAAGCAGTCCGATGTGATGCGCTTCCTTCTGCGCGTGCGCTGCTGGGAGGTATGCTGAGAAACCCGACGTCGACTTTTTTTTACCTCCCCCGGACGAGCAATCAATCGTGGCCGAAACGGATTCCTCTTTGTCCGACGTACATCTCTCCTGTTGTCGCCGCTGGTGCCGCCGCCGCTGCCGCCGCGAATCCTGCTTGTCCTGGACTCGAAGTTCTACATCGGTTGGCAGTGGGCTGGACCAAGAGCGCACACACAGGAAGAGAGAGGACAAGAGACGGGGACATGGAGCCGGCGAGGCCACGCCGATATGCTCGTCCCATGCTATGCACTCGTTGAACATTTGCTGAGAGTGTTATAGTTCCGTCAGCTGAACGTCATCCACCGCGCCTCGCGCCCGTCGCGCCCCGACAAGGCCCGCCGCCTCGGATACAAGGCCAAGCAGGGCTATGTCATCTACCGCATCCGCGTCCGCCGTGGTGGCCGCAAGCGCCCCGTCCCTAAGGGTGCCACCTATGGTACGTTTTTTTCGAATCTCAGCTTCATCGGGCGTTCCTTCTGTCTGCGGGGCGAGGAGAAACGCTCGGGGGGCTGTCGTGTGTGGCGAGAGCATCAGATCGCTGACCAGGATTCCGCACTGCAGGCAAGCCCACCAACCAGGGTGTGAACCAGCTGAAGTACCAGCGCTCCCTCAAGTCCACCGCCGAGGAGCGTGTCGGTCGCCGCTGCGCCAACCTGCGCGTCCTCAACTCGTACTGGGTCAACCAGGACTCCACCTACAAGTACTACGAGGTCATCCTCGTCGACCCCCAGCACAAGGCCATCCGCATCGACCCCCGCATCAACTGGATCGTCAACCCCGTGCACAAGCACCGCGAGTCCCGCGGCCTCACCGCCACCGGCAAGAAGTCCCGCGGCCTCAACAAGGGCCACCGGTACAACAAGACCAAGGCTGGCCGCAGAAAGACCTGGAAGCGCCACAACACCCTGTCCCTGTGGCGCTACCGATAAGCGTCTCGCCCCCTGTTCTCCTCCCCGTGTCGGCGCTCTTACTCTCGAGCGCGTGCGCGAGGTGGTGGCTGTGGTGGTGCACGACGTCGTTGCTGCTCCCGCCGCTGCTGTTGGGGCTTCTTCCCTCGGCTCGGCGGGCTGCTCGGTGCTAGGTGCGGTGTTCAGGTGGGGGATTGCATGCATGCTTGCGTGGAACGGGATCGCGATTGGGAGCGCCTTTTCACGTCTGGTAGTTTGATACACAAAAATTATGGAATGAAAACATGGATTCCCGTAGTTGACGAAAGTCTACGGTATTAACTTATCTGTGCCTACATTGTTCTGTGATGTGATGATGTTTGTCCAACTGAAGCAGTGGCTCGATTCCGAAAAGTCCTCGCCACACATGTCGCTTCACCAGACGGCCCTTTGCTGCAAGTCTACCACCACTCACCCCGACTCTGCCGCTGCTCGAGCATGGCCCGTAGACTGCACATCACCTGGGAATACGAAGAGATTTCGGTATTTACATAGCCTCGCCAGGCACACCCTTGTACGCGCTGAAGGATCACGATGAAATTTCCATTGCCCATAGACCGGGCGCGCCGCGACTACCACGCCCGTTAGGGGCATACAAGGCATTTTCACTGTTCAGGTAAAGCAAAGGTTGAATTCTTTTCTGTCTCTAAACTCATACAAACACCGCGAAAATAAAAAAGAGAAAACGAAAATGCCCCCTAGCTTCCACGACGTCGCTACCCCGAGCGCGCGCACATCCTGACCAAATGCCAGCCCAAAAGTCCAAAGCACTTTCCCCCCACTGACCTGCCCGATGAGCTACATCAAGGGCGAAAGCACGCTCTAATGGGCTCTCTCTCAACGGCCCCAAGGCCCTGAGTGAAGACGGCGCCGCCCAGATTGTAGAAGAAAGAGGCAAAATGCAGGCGCAACAACAACAAAGAATTTCGAAATTGGAAAAGAAAAAGAGTAAGGGGCTCGTCTATGCCGATGAGAGGTGGTGACGATCCTAGTACACATACAGGATGCCGTCGTCGGTCCGTTCTTCTCTAGTGCAAGAGTTTGATGGATGTGGACCGGTGAGCGTTTTCGTTTCCAGACTCCCTTTCCTTGGGTAATGTACACACAAAGCACCCGCGAGGGTGCTGTGCTGGTCGGAGTGAGACGTCGTGTTATCATGCCAAACGTGCGGTCTTGGCGTCAATGTTTGCTCTTCGCGGGTCATTGCAAACGCGGAGCAAGGAAAATCGTCAAGTCATGGCCGAGTCGTAACCGTGCTGCATGAGAATGCCACCCAGTGACCTGGAAAGAGGATCATGAAAACCGTTGTACAAGCAAGTGGTCCTCTGGGTGGCAGTACACTTGAAAGGAAGATAGTTTACACCCAGCGTGCCTCGCTGGTATCCGTCGAGGAGTTGTTCGGCGGGTACTCGGCTGGCAGCATCTGGTTGAACTGGGTCTGCTGGGTAGGGCCAGGCTGCATATGGCCCTGCTGCGCTTGGTCTTGCCGAGCAACCGGCTGCTGACCATTATGCTGCTGCTGAGAGGGCTGGTACTGCGCCGGTCCAGACGTCGTTGCGCCGGGAGCGCCCAAGGCAGCGTTGCCAGGATGAATGGGGCCATTCTGGCGCATCCCCTGCGTGCCCAATCCCTGCAAGCCACCGCCGTTGGTTGCGAGGCCATTGCTCGCCAGCATGGGGGCGTTTCCAGACATGCCACGAGCATGGCTAGGCCGGATGGGTATCTGGCCCTGGGTGTTGTCGGCAGGGGTAGCCTGGCCGCTGGAAGCCGCGCTTCCACGGTTGTCGTACATGGCGATCTTGGCCTGGATGCGGCGCCCGTACGGAGTATTGCGGATCTGCGGGAGGAGAGGGCGGATGGCCTCGACCAGGCGGTACTTCTGAGGAGGAGTGGCGAATTCCAGAGCTGTCTGAACGACGTAATTGCCGAAGGAGTCTCGCAAATTGCGGTCGATCTCCTGGGGAGCAAGCAGCTCGTCGACAATCATGTCTTTGGACTCGGGTCCGGCGCATCGGAGACACTTTTCGATCACATTGGAGCTAAACTTGTGACGAGACAGCGATCCGACGCAGCCCTTGAACGACTGGACGACGGGGTCCGTGAAGCTCGGCTCATTGAGATCGATGATGTACTGGACGACGTAGTTGCCGAAGGGGTCCTGCACGAGAACACGAGCGTGGCCCGTGATGCGGTCAACCAACCACGACTTCTGGTGGCCGGAGGCGTGGTCGATGCAACGCTGGAGCACGCAGCATCCATGTCGATGCGTGCCCACATCGACGCAGTTGTTGCCAACTGCATCGAAGATGAACTGGGCATCGGCCGAAGTGAGCTTGTTCAGACACTTCTGGATAACGTGGTTGCCGTTGAGGTCTTGGATGAGCTCAACAACTCGGAAGCGCAGCGCCTCGATGATGAGTCGGACCTGCTGTCCAGTGTTGACGAACTCGATCATCTTCTGTAGAGCCCTGGTTCCATGCTGGTTTAGGGCGATGCGGACCATGTCCTGCGACGCGTTCTGGATCAAAACAGTCCGCTCGTCGTCATTGCAAAACTCGAGGAGCTTTTGGCACAAATAATTACCAAACGGGTCCATCATGAGCTCGATGACGTGCTGGTTTGTCTCCTCCCAGATCATGGTGACCTGGCTCGGATTGCGTTCCTCGAGCTTCTTCTGAAGATAGCGGCAGCCGTGCTGGTCCTTGCACAGGTCGTAGATTTGGCCACGGAAAGAGTCCAGAGGCATGTTGTGGTAGCGCGACATGGCTGCAAAGCCGTTCGAGTTAGCATCAGTACGAGCGTTGGGAGCGGCTGCCGGGACTAACCTTCATTATCCAGCTGGCGGCGGTGCTGAATCACACGAGCCTGGCTGTCACGTTGACCGGCCGGGTTGTACGGCATCGAGCCATAGCCGGTGTAGTTCTGAGGGGGGTACACCGTGTTTCCGTTGTTGACGCCGTTCATGTTCATCTGCTGCATCTGCGCCGCAAGCATCGGAATGCCGAAGTTTCCCGCGCCGTTGGCACCAGCTGGAGCATATCCATTGGTGGGGAAGAAGCCGTGGAACTGGCCTGCAGGGGCCGCGCTGGTGGGCGACGAGATGGTCGAGGCGCTCGACATTGGCGCTGCCGACGTCATGCTGGGGCCAAAGGGCGGCGCGCTGGCGTGAAGTGCGGACTGGATAGACGGAAAGCCGGCGGCCTGCTCTCGGCCACTGTTGACGTTGCTGTCGCTCGAGAGCTCTCGGTTATGACCGCGCGTTGGCACAGCGCCAGCGGGGATGCGGCCGATGCTAGCGTTGTGGTTGTGAAAGTGCTGCTGAGCGTGGTTGTTTGCGTTGCCTCCCATCATCGCAGCGCCGGACTGGTTCTTAACCGTAGGCACGTCGTTGGCAGAGAAGGAGCTCTGCAGTCTGGGCGGCGTCGTGTTCATGTTGTGATTGCCAGACGGATTCATGATGCCACCAGACGGCTCGGTCGCGTTCTCCGAGATGTACTTAAGATCAAGCGAGTGGCGGAGCGAGTTCGGTCGGCTGCCGATGCTGGCAAGGTCCCCAGCCTGGGCCGAAGACGCACCGTTGATGGACGAGAGGCTCTGTTGCGTGCGGTGACGGTTAATACGACTCCAGCTGTGGACCGCAGATGCTTCAGGGTTAGGAGACGGGGAGAGCGCGAGATCGAGCGCGGCAGAAGACGCTGAAAGCTGGACCAAGGCACAAATGTCAGAAGAACAAGGTGATGACAAGGTTGGTAGAAGTACAGGGAAGTACAGGGATCTCCCAACAAAAACTCTGCGATGTTGCGGAGCAGCGACGCAGAAGTGAGAGGATGGGAGAGGGGCGCGTAGTGTGCGGGAAGAGATGAGGGAAATGGTCATGTAAACAGGGCTTCGGGGCATCAGAGGTGGTTCGCAGCCTCAGGCGCCCAGAGCCTGGTCTCGCTGTGAATCGGTCGAGGACCAGAGAACGGGCCCTGTGCACAGTGACTGTTCTCGTTGAACAGCACAGTCACAGCAACCGAAGGCTAGCGTGGCACCAGCCCCATGGCAACAGGCAGAGCAACGCATAGAACATGAAAGAAACACACTTACCATCTGATCTTCCCGCCGCACAAGAGTAGGGAAATGCTCGTCGGGCGTCTGCCCCCGATGAAGCGCCCTGGGCTCGTCGTCGCCGAACAGGAAGCGCGTAGTGTTGGTCTGGTCGAGATTCATGTCGTAGGGTCCGTTTCGCGATCGCGTGACTGGCAGTGAGTAGCGATTCAGGCTGTTGTTGGAGTCGGTCAGTACGGTACTGGCTCGCGTTGAATGCTTGAATTCGAAAGGTGCTTGCTGCAGCGAGCCCTCGTAGGCCGAGGCGTAAAGGCTCGCGCGAAACAGCTGAGATGCACCGTGTTGAGGCATTCGAGCAGGTAGCAACTGAAGGGCCACACGTGGTTGCAATGAAAGCCGAGCTCTCCAGGCGGGCCAAGCACAGTGAACGAACGCCCTGCACTGGAAGGATGTTTGCTGCAGGCAGGTAGGTGGAGGAAGAAGAGAAGGGACGAGAGGTGTGAGCGACAAGATGTCTTGTTCAGCCGGCGCAGCGACTTGACGAGGGGCATGCGCGGAGCAGCAGCAATCCTGCCAATGTGCGTTTGTGACTCCACGGTTGATCAAAATACAGTCTCACTCGAGACTTTCCTTCCAGCTCATGGCCGATGGGCGAGGTCGAGGGAGCGTGTGTTGAAAGAGAGTCGCAGCGGTGCTTAGCATGCCAGATCCAGACAGCCGAGCAGCGGAAGCTTTGGGCACGAGTTGATGCACTGGTCATCGACCCAGCCCGAACAGCACAAGTCGTGCACGTCCCGGTTATCTTGCAAATCGCCTGCTCCAGACACTCTCTGGGAGCAGAGTCACGCCACTCGAGATGAACTCTGCTTTGCGGACCCTCCAGGTAATTCCCGCAGTCGTAATTCCATTAAAGAAGAGTGCAAGCCGTGACTCAGGCACTGAACGCAAAAAAAAAATATTCACCGATTCGAGAAACGAGCAAGCACGGGTGGGCACGTACACATTGGTTGACCTGTGGCTGGTCGGGTCCTGACGGACAGCCTCCTCCTTTTCCTCGTCGTCGCTGTTTCGACGAGTGGTGGGAACAGAGCGAGAGGGCATCGGCTCTTCATACCCATAGCGGTTCTGAATGAGGCCAGAGGGCGGCGAGGTCAACTGCGAGCCCGAGCGAGCGGGTCTGTTGAACAAGCCCGGCGGCGAAGCCAAGCTCGACATGGAATAACGGTTCGGCCTCGAGAACATGGACGGAAAGCCCGAGTTGTCGCGATACTCGGGAGGAGTGGTCGGCTCGGACTGATGGCCGGCCAGTCTGCCGATTTCCTCCTCCATCTGGGCAAGCTCCAGCGCCTCGCGTCGTTGCCGCTGGTCAAGTCGCTGCATCTCCAGCTCGAAGCGGTGGCGCTGCTCTCGGATCCTCTCGTACTCTATCTTCTTTTGCTCTATCTGTGGTCTGGGTCAGCCCCTGGTCCGGTCACTCTCGCTTCGGACTGCTTGGGTGGCAGGTCGTATGGTCGTCCAGCAGCGTGGCAAGGGTTGGACATTTGCATCTGGGCAACGTACCAGTTGGACTTTGTGTAACGTCGGCTGCGGCTTTGACAGTTAGCCAACATGCTTGAATGACCAGACGACGCTTGGGGGCCGTCGAGACGGGGACGGGAACCGACATTATATTCCGGGTTGGCGTCGAGGCCCGTGCCGCGCTGGGGCGAGCTCATGCTCGAGTTCATGGACGAGAGGGTCGGGACGCGGCCGGAGTCGGTGGTGAAGCGGCGAGGCATGTTGGCGCGCTGGTCGTGGGCGGCCTGCTGGGGCAGGCGAGCACCATTCCCATTGCGAGGCGGCGAGACGAAGCTGGCCATGGGCGGCTCGTTGCGCGGCGACTGCTGGGCCCGGAAGCGCAGCTCGTCCATGGCGGTGGCGATGGCGGTCGGGGGCGAGGACAGGAGAGGAGAGGACAGGACTCGTACACGCCGAATTGGCACCGTCTACTCGTATGTCGCTGCCGGCATGGACAAGGAGCGTCGCAACAAGTCAGCAGGCGCTGCCCGGTGGAGGACAGAGCAAAAAAGGAACCAGGACGACGATGCCGGGAGGCGGGGTGATGGACAACTGGACAAGTCGGTGCGGCCTGTGTGGGCATGGGGTCTGGGCCAGGCCAGGAGACAGGGGGTCGGCGATGAGGGTTGGCGAAGAGGGCTCTGTCAGGGCCACGGCCTGCTGAGGTGAGGTCTGGCCTGGCTGCTGTCCGGGGGCTGCTGCGCGCGTCCGCTGGCGGTGGACGACAGGGGTACCCGACGGTGGTCCCGGGCTCGGCGGGCGGGCGGGCGTCGTCGAGTCTTTGCCTGGCCTGGGCTGGGCTGGGATGGCGTCCTGGAGCGCGGGCGGTTGTGGTGGTGCAGGTGGTTGGCGACTGGGCCTTGCGGGGGGGGGGGGGGACGCTGCTACCGCACGAGTCCAGGTACTGTACGGTGGAAGTACCTACTCGGGGCAAAGGCAGGGCCTCCTCCAGCTGGCGCCGAGGGGCCAGGGGAGCGAAGAAGGGGGTCCGTCTGGTCGGGTGGGCATGGAGAGTCCAGCGTGGCAAGGAGGTACAGTACTTTGTCGGCCGCCTCCCGTTTTCGTACACGGTACCCGGCCCCGACCAGCGACGCGCGCACTAACAACCTTGAACTCCGCCGATGGCGACGCGGGCCCCGTGGAGCAGGTAACATGGAACAGGTACCTACCTACCTACTGTGCTGTACTCGGACCATTGCGTACGAGATCTCGGCGGCACCCAATCATCGGACATACGGCGGCGCAACTCAGGGCGCAGACATCTGAGAGACACGCAGCAGATACTCGGGAGCCACAGATGGAGCAAGCAAAGAGGGGGGTCCCCATCGGCTTGCGGACTAAGTTGCTTCGTACTTTGCGAAACATGGCGCTTCGAGCGAGCTCGGCACTGTGGGTGATGGCCAGTGCTCCCGTCCTCGTCCATGCTCGTCATTCGGAGGCGGCTCCCCTGGGCTTGAAAGCTAAAACGGGGTGCCCTGGCACTTGGGGCCTTGAGTTCCTACGCGCTTTGCAGGGCATGCAGGCACCTTACATTTCACGAGGCGCCAGGCTAGCCCGTCTATTTCATGTACTCACAGCTGTCATCTTGCTCAGCAAAGTTCACGGGCGCCTTGGTAGGTCCGCCGAGGCTTCGTGTCTGGGTCGACGGACGGCCTTGCTGGGCACTGCAGCGGACCAAGCACCCCATGCACACTGCACAACAAATCAGCGACAGCGTGACAGCAAACAACTTGCTGGTGATGGTGCCAGGTAACCGCCCGCCCGGTGATGAGTTGGACCGCCCTGGCAGGTTGCCCGCCCATTCAGGACAGCCAGCGGAGGTGGGTGCTGCTCAGTGGTGGTGGGATCCAAGGTCCAGACGCTCTTGCATCTTGGAACCAGTGGGCATTGGACCTTCAAAGTACAAGTTCGGGGCATGAACTGGACTGTCGGTCTCAGTTTCCCCCTCACCTGTGTCCTCGTCGCTGTCGAATTCGGGCGAAGCCCTCACACAAGGTCGGGGCTCTGTACATAATATTGCTCCCACACATCACCAAACACAGGCCCAGCCGTTCAACACAATCAGGAACCTATCCCACCGTGGCGCTGCTGGTCTTCCTCGTGTACCGGCGACGTTACGTGTACGTGTTCGCACATACTACTTGGTGCTAGGTAAGCTGCAGGCGACCCAAGGGGTGGCCTCCAGTGGGCGTGGCACATCTCACTAAACCCTTCCCAGACAGCCTCCGCCCACTGCGTTCTGCTCCGTCGGCATGTGTTTCCTCGATAGTCGACGAACGAGTCGTTCGCCTGAGTATGGAATCGAATTAATTCCTTTGATCAGCACCCGGCACACGCATCTCTTGTCTCCTCCGAAAAGGGCTCTTTTGCACTGCTTGCCCCTCCCGACTCCGGATGCCGGTCCACGTCCTCGATGCCGCCATGCATCCTCTGCGACCTATCACCAAAATAAGCGACGTCAGTCGAGGACCCTGCGCCTCCCACTGACCCTGGCCGGCAGGGACTCGATCTACTTCTACTAGCCCTAAGTCCTGCGAAACGGCTTCGCCAGCCACGCTGCTGAAACCCTTTTCTCTGGGGAACCTCATGCGTCCCCCCAGCCTTTCAGGAAAAAATTGCAGGACACCAAAGTCGCCCTTGGACCCAACGAAAAAGGCCAGTTCGCAAACCAGCCACCTCGTCAGATCGAGGACGTGCTCAAAGACAACAACCGAGGGGCGTCGCCTTTGGTGGGGGAGCGTAGGGCATCCGCCTGTGCTCTACAAGACTCACACGACACCTAACCCTCGCGCGCCATGTTGAGTGCTCGGCCATGGACCCTGAGCGGGCACCAAGCTGCCTACAGAGGACTCAACAGTTGCTGATTCCATCTGGGGGCAACACTGCCTTCCCCCACTGAGGGCAATGCAGTCCGCTTCGGATGGCGTCACTGAACCAGGGCCGTGGTCGCAACCCAACCAGCCGGCCGATGGTCACACGCATGCAATACCCACCAAGCGTCATGTTGTAGATGTTGTTTCGAGGCCTCACAGCCGGCCCCGTCGATCACGGAGATATGACGAGACGATTCCCTGGAGCAGGGGTCGACGAGCACGGCCAACCTGAAATCTCAGATCCGCTCAGCCAAGAGAAGCCCCCTTGTGTTCCAAGGGCTTCTTCGTTGCTATCCACCGACCCGTCCGGCGCGAAGCCAAGCTCGCTGGAGCTGCAGCCGTGACTGTGTCGCCGTGCGGCTCCCTTGCACGCAGGTCTAGACGCTCCGTCGGTGGAGCATGTCACCCTAGCGCATCAAGCACAGAGGATCGGGTGGTTGCACGGCCGAGCGCCCGGATCGAGACAAGAGGCGGATGGTTTGCATATCGAGGGCGAGGACATGGGCGCTCGTGCACGCTTCGCGCAGCCGACAATCTGCGTTACCCCTCGCCCGCAGTTCCGAGGGCTGGTCGAGGCATTTTAGGGCCTTCTCGAGATGCCCGCGCTCCACCATCTTGAGGCAACGCCGTCCCCGCAATGGCAATTCGCAACGCGAACCGAGTACCGTGTGCGAGATGCAGCGTCGCCGCTCGTCAGGCAGACATGGGGCAAGGCACCGCATGTATCGTCTACCGCCGGGTACTCCCTGGTTGCTTCTGTCACCGAACTGCGGGCGCTCTGTGCCTCTGCAGCCCTACCCTATCAGATCTGCCCCCACACATTGCCAGTGAGGTCGGCGTTGCAGTTACACGACGCTGCTCGTCGAAATTCCCAAGGTCCGCCTGCTTGCCCCTCGACAAGACAGCGCCGTATGCTATGCAGAATCGCCGGCCCAGCATCTTCACCGACTTTTTAATGGCTTGCCGCGAGTGGAGAAGTCGTTGAATTTGGCCGGCGGCCATGTGGGGTGGGGAGGCGACACCACCACAAAGCTTCCGTCTTGCCGTCCCACCATCATCATGTCTTGACAGCCTTGAACCTGAGGAGGGAGAAAGGAGGGGTCGTTGGAGGGTCCATCCATGCCGGCCACGCCAAAAGGCGCCGCTGAGGTGGTTGGGCGGCGGCTAGGGGGAGGGAAAAAGGAAGTGGCTCCGCCCAGGCTTCCACACGAGCATGGGTGCTTCGCGGACTTCGGATGCCATCTCTTTCACCAGACAGAGACGTTTTGCACGGCGAAATCAGATGCGCACAGTGATAACGAGGCAAGGAGAACTGTGGAAAAGGTTGCCACTGCTGACACAAAAGGGAGCCTCTCCACCGAGTTGCTGTAGTGTGCAGGCTACAGACGACTCTACTTCGCAGCGCAGATGGGCCATGTTCGCCACCATCTGTTGCTAGCCCTCGGGCGTCTCTTGCTGATGAAGGTATTTTGACTTGCGGCGAGAGAACCGCAACGTCCGTGTTGGTACAGCGTGATCGTCATTCGCGCGGGGTCGGGTCGGCATGGACCGGCTTACACCCAGAACCCCTCCTGCCCTCGTTGCCTCCCAGCCGAGCAGTGAAAAGAGGCCAGAGGTGGCTCTGCAATTTGAGGTGTGCTGCATTGGATGCGTTGGCAACGAGGCGAGTTCAGGTTCTTGTCCCGGCACCGAGGACTGGCGATGCGGCCGGTCGCTCGCGTGCCTCAACCTTTGTGGTGAACCGCCACTTACGCCGGGATCTCCAGGGTGTCGTGCTAGCTACGTCGGCCCAAGTCATGGAATGCCCGTTGCCCAACAAAGTGGTGCCACGTGTGAGTGGCGAAGGCTTTCGCGCGAGGCCGTACAGAGTGCACTCTCTTCCAGTCGGCTGAAGTGTACAGTACGATGTGATGCTTGAGTCTATTTGATCCGCAGAACCAAAACTGTCTGGATTCGCTGGGGTTCGGAGCGGTGCCTGGCACGTGATGGAGAATGCTGTCTAATCAAGCTGTGGTGGTTGCATTCTTCAGGCACCTCATTGTCGAGGACGGGTGAAGCTTGGCTGTCCCGGGGACAACTCTGTGGCATAGTCCAAGGTCCAAACAGAGTGCATGTATGTGCTGGAAGCGGGTGAGCTCAGTGGCTCTGAGAGAGTCGTGTTCGGGTCTTCTCTGAATGCATGAAGAGAGGCGGCGATAACCCCCAACCTCAGATTACGCCTGGACGGCCTGAATCAGGTAGGAACGGACGTTGCGGCATCAGAAGCATCCATTTTCCAGCAAGCTCATCTCTGGCCACTCGCATAAGGGTAGCGCAATTAGTTGACAATTGCCAGGCGCGACGCGCTGGTGTCTAGCGAGTGCGTCACCAGGCGTGGCGCGTATGTATTTACGGAGCAGGTACTATACGGTAAAGTTTGTATGAGTCGTCCCCCACCGCCGAGCGCCTCGCCAGTCGGCAAGCCCCACCTGCCTATCGCGGTGACTGCGAGGCGACGCTGGACTTTTTTTTTGCTTCGCAACTCCATCGCGGAACCTCCGTGACAACCGACGAACATCGCGACCTTCCAACCCGACGAGCCGCAGGCACCGCCTTGTCGCGCGGGTCTGTAGATGCTCCACCAGCGGTGACCTGCAACATGCCCTTCGTAGACGACGGCTTCGAGGCCCTTTTGGAGCCATTCTACAACGGCAAGAAGCTCACGGACCCCGTCTCGACCAAGGAGGACAAGTTCCAGCTGCTGCCGGCATTCCTCAAGGTCAAGGGTACGCAACCCCGCTGGTCGCGCCTCCCTTGCTTTGCATCGCTAACACTGTGAACAGGTTTGGTCAAACAGTACGCGCCCTTCCGCTCGGGGCGTCGCCGGTCGCGCTTCGCGACGCTCTACTGACCCGGACGATAGGCACATCGATTCGTACAACTTCTTCGTCGAGCACGAGATCAAGGACATTGTGCGCACCAACCGCACCATCCGAAGCGATGTCGATAGCAACTTCTGGCTCGAGTACGACTGCTCTGATTACCCCCCTCAAGCCTGACAGATCGCTTACTGTAGTGTCTAGGTTTACCGATATCCGCGTCGGCCGTCCGCGTCGGCAAGACCACAACGATGCCAAGTCACGCACCGAGGTCACTCCCATGGAATGCCGGCTGCGCGACATGACGTATGCTGCGCCTATCCTGGTCGACATCGCCTATATCCGTGATAAGACGAAGATCGTTCGAAAGGGCGTCCCGTTGGGACGCATGCCGGTCATGCTCAAGAGCTCCAAATGCAGGCTCAGCGGCGCCAACAATGCTCAGATGGAGGCCATGAACGAATGTCCGCTAGACCCTGGCGGCTACTTCATCATCAACGGCACAGAAAAGGTCATTCTGATCCAGGAGCAGCTGAGCAAGAACCGCGTCATTGTCGAGGCCGACGAGAAGAACAACGTCATTTCCGCTTCCGTCACCAGCTCGACACACGAACGAAAGTCCAAGACATACGTCACTTTAAAGAAGGACAGAATCGTGCTTACGCACAACGTTCTCGTCGAAGGCATCCCCATCGTCATCGTCCTCAAAGCTTTGGGTGGCCTCTCCGACTACGAGATCATGCAGCTGGTGGCGGGCTCAGACGGCAGATATCAGGACGAGTTCATCGTCAACTTCGACGAGGCAACCAAGGTCGGCGTGTTCACGCAGCACCAGGCACTCGAGTACATCGGCGCCCGTGTAAAGATGGGCTCGCGGCGATCCCAGTTCGGACCCCAGGTCCGTCGGAATAACGTGGAGGAAGGGCTCGACGCCTTGGCCAACCTGGTCATTGCACATGTTCCGATCGAAGGGCTCGACTTTTATCCCAAGGCCATCTACGTCGCCATGATGACGCGTAGGGTGCTCATGGCGTCGCAAGATTCGAAGCTGGTCGATGACCGAGACTTTGTCGGAAACAAGCGCCTGGAGTTGGCTGGTCAGCTCCTGTCACTCCTCTTCGAGGATCTATTCAAGCGCTTCATGGGCGAGGTCAAGATGTCCATCGACAAGTTCTTGAAGAAGAACAATCGAGCGGTTGCCCTTGATGCCGTCCACATGATCAGCAATCACGCCAACAATATCGGGCTCGGAATCAACCGGGCCATCCAGACCGGAAACTGGAGCGTCAAACGCTTCAACATGAACCGAGCCGGCGTCACGCACGTGCTCAGCCGCCTTAGCTACATCAGTGCCCTCGGCATGATGACCCGAATCAGCAGTCAGTTCGAGAAGACCCGCAAAGTGTCTGGCCCTCGAGCCCTTCAGCCGTCCCAGTGGGGTATGTTGTGTCCGTCGGATACACCAGAAGGTGAAGCTTGTGGTCTCGTCAAGAACTTGGCTCTGATGACGCACATCACCACGAATATCGACGAAACACCAATCAAGCGGTGGATTTTCACGCTTGATACCGGTGTTGAGCCCATCAGAAACTTCTCGGGTGCCGAGATGCATCGCGAGGGCTCATACATCATACACGTCAACGGCACGCCGTTCGCGTTAACAAGATATCCCAAGAGATTCGCGTCCAAGTTTCGGACGATGCGGCGGCGAGGTTGGATATCTCCTTTCGTCAGCATCAACCTCAACTCTCACTTCAATGCTGTCCATATCGCGACCGATGAGGGTCGCATTTGCCGTCCCTATATAATTGTCAAGAATGGTCAGCAAAAGCTCAAGCCTGAGCATCTAAAGCTGCTGCAGCTTGGCAAGGCTACCTTTGACGATTTCCTGACGAAGGGCATCGTGGAGTATCTTGATGTCAACGAAGAGAACGACGCACTCATCACTCTCTACGAAGATCAGGTGACACAAAGCACGACACACTTGGAGATTGAGCCATTTACGCTGCTCGGCGCTGTCGCCGGCCTGATTCCTTTCCCTCATCACAACCAGTCGCCACGAAACACATACCAATGTGCCATGGGTAAGCAAGCCATTGGAGCCATTGCATACAATCAGTTCAACCGAATCGACACGCTACTCTACACTCTCGTATACCCACAGCGGCCGATGGTCATCACCAAGACCATCGAGCTCATTCACTACGACAAACTTCCTGCAGGGCAAAACGCCACCGTCGTCGTCATGTCCTATTCAGGATACGACATCGAAGATGCCCTCGTGCTGAACAAGGGGTCCATTGACAGGGGCTTCGGGCGGTGCCAGGTATTCCGCAAGTACACCACAGAATTGCAAAAGTACCCCAACGGCAGGAGAGAACGAATTGGAGACCCCGTCAGCGCATCTGGCGGAATGGGCCAGCGCGAAGCGAAGTACGAGGCACTCGACAACGATGGCCTTGCCATGGTCGGATACAGAGTCAAATCCGGAGAAGTCATGGTCAAGAAGGAAACGCCCCTTGACCTGACAACCACCGGCATCGGCATGGACCGAGGGCCCAGCGAATACCGCGATTCCGCTGTCTCGTACCGTATACCCGACCCTGCCTACATTGACAAGGTCATGATCTCCCAAACGGAAAAGGATACGACAGTCATCAAGGTCCAGACGAGACAGACACGTCGCCCCGAGTTGGGAGACAAGTTCTCGTCTCGTCACGGTCAAAAGGGTGTGGTGGGCATCATCGTTGACAGCGAGGACATGCCGTTTGCGGACAATGGCCTGACACCAGACATTATCATGAACCCTCACGGTTTCCCGTCTCGAATGACTGTCGGTAAGCTTCTGGAGTGCTTGACAGGAAAGGCATCGATCGTCCACGGCCGGAAGGACTATGGCTTCGGCGATGCCTTCCGGTCGCATCCGGTCGAGGAGATGAGCCAAGTCCTCCTCGACCACGGCTTTTCCTGGGAGGGCAAAGACTACTTCACCTCTGGCCTCACCGGAGAGCCACTGGAGGCGTACATCTTCAACGGCCCCATCTATTACCAGCGCCTGAAGCACATGGTGCAAGACAAGATGCACTCTCGCTCCAGGGGCCCCAGGGCCATCCTGACCCGGCAGCCGACCGAAGGTCGTTCCAGGGACGGCGGCCTCCGTCTGGGAGAGATGGAGCGCGACTGCTTGATCGCGTACGGAGCGTCGCAACTGTTGCTGGAGCGGCTCATGGTCAGCTCGGACGGCGTGGAGATTGACATTTGCCAGCAGTGCGGCCTGTTTGGATACCGCGGCTACTGCCACACGTGCAAGAGCACGAGGGAGGTGACCAAGATGTCCATGCCCTACGCGGCCAAGCTGCTGGTGCAGGAGCTCATCAGCATGAACGTCGGTGTGCGTCTGCAGCTCGAGGACGAGTTTCCGCACCCGCGGTCATGAGCCGCCGCTAGCAACAGCTACGATGACCGATCTGGCGCATAGGTGGATATTGGGAATCTGTATAGCATGTCTAGATGACCATCGGTGGATATGTGAAAGAATTGTAAAACTTTACAAAAACGTGTCTCTTTTCTGGCGTGATTCGTCTAAAGTAGTGTGGCATTTCTTCACGGCCGTTGAGGAGCATGAGGCCACGGGTCAGCCCATGCCTTTAGTTTTGAGCTTGGCTTTAGGCTTCACGGACTTGAGCCCGCCCATGTTGACTTCAAACTCCGTCGCTCCATCCATGCCCTGCCCTGACGCCGCGACGTGCGGCGCGAACACGACCTTCATCCACCTCCTCCAAGCCTTGAGCGTCGGCTCCCGCGAAGCCACGTCGTCGCCGTCGTCGTAGTCGTCGGCGTGGAGGGGCGCCGCGACTCTCCGCGGGCGGCCGTAGACGGGCCGCTTGAAGAGTGCAACACGGCACGAGATCTGGGTGGACCAGACGAGGCCCAGGCTGGGTGTCTTGAGGGCCTGCGACGAGTACGGATCGTCGCCCCAGCCGGTGAACCAGCGCTGCTGGTGGTCGAGCCGCAGGGCGGGCGGCGCGGGCGGCGGGCCGTCGTCGGGGAAGGAGAAGGGCACGGCGCCGGAGGAGGAGGGCGTGCTGGCGAGGGGAGGAAACGGGGGGCCTTTATTACTCCGCGACGCGAGGGGACTGTCCTGCGTGCTTCGAGAGGTTGCTGCGACGTTGGTAACGCTGGCGGAGTGGACGCGGCCGCGGATGGCGCCGGGCGAGAGAGGGGACGAGGAGAAGCGATCGGCGACCTGGTTGGCGACGACGACGGCGAGGTTGTGTCTGCGGGCGAGGTCGCGCAGCAGTGCGCCGAGACGAACGAGCTCGGCGCTCCGGGCGGCCATGTTAGAGCCGCGGGAGCCCTGGCGCTCAAACTCGGCGCGGTAGTTTGCCGCGACGGAATCCACGACGATGAGGCCAATGTCGTGACGCGACAGCAAGACGGGGACCTGGTACTCGAGGATGTGGTCCTGGGACTCGAGGTCGGGCGTGACGGTACTGAGGATGTTGTCGAGCGAGGGGCGGCGGGCCGCCGCGCCGGCATCGTCGTCGGCGTCCCCGGGGAGGAGCGCCGGGTTGGCGGCCAGCATCTGAGCGAGGCGGCGTGTGGCGAGGCCGGACTCGGTGGAAATGTAGAGGGCCTGCTTGGCGAGGCCGCGCGGGGGCGGCAGCTGCACGGCGAGGCACAGGGAAAGGAGGAACTGCGTCTTGCCGGCGCCGCTCTCGCCAGCGAACTCGGTGATGCAGCCGAGGGGCACGCCGCCGCCGAGCGCGGCGTCGAGGTCGTCGTCAAGGGTGCTGATGGCTTCGCACGGGACGTCGCAAGGCGTCATCTGGCGTTGCGGCGGCGGTGGCAGTTGCTCCTGCTGCTCTGCCGCGTCTGCATCGGGCTCATCCCGGCCATCCTCCGGAGCGGCGTCTCCCCCTCCGTCACCCCCCTTCTCCTTCTCCTCGCCGTCACCAACATCCCCCGCGTCCTGCTGGGCGGTGTCGTCATCGTCAGCGTCCAACCCCACGAGCAGCGGCTCCGCGACAAGGTCGTCGACCAGCGACGACTGGATGGCGGCGACGAGGCGCTTGAGGTCCAGCAGCGGGAGCTGCGTCTGCTTGGCGATATCGGCGGGGTGCAGGGCAAGGAGCTCGGCGGTGGTGAGTGCGTGCTGCTCGATGGCCGGGAGGAGGGCGGAGAAGGGCGCGGCGCGGAAGGACGGGAGGATGCGCAGCAGGTCCGTCATGGGGGGTGGGAACGGGACGGGACGGCACGCGGACCGAGAGAGGAGGGCGTGGTCTGGTGTGCGGACTGCTATCGCATCTCGAAGTGGACACGCGAATTGGCGATGTCGGGTTGTGTCATGTGAGAGTTCGGATGAGGCGGACCGGAGAGGCGGACCACGGTGTCCGTTGCCGTTGTCGGGAGGTGAGGTCGATGACGATGAGGGGAGGCGAGGAGGATGGGAGCTTTCCAATCCCCGGCCAACACCTGTAGAACGACAGTCGCAACCCAATGCACGACGCTGACCTCTGAAATGATACTTCCCAAGCGAACCTTCAAAAATTCAACAAATGGATGCAACTTATCTCCAAGCTAATTCGTCCTCGGATTGTACTCTGCCTGCGCCGTGATAATGAGGCCGACGTTGAACAGCTACCCTGCGGCTGCGGCTACGGCTGCAGCTGGAGTCGCACCGCGCCAGATCGCGTCCCAAGCATCGCCAACCCACGTGACGACTCCTGCCACTCAATCTCGCTCCCCCACGACAACCCCTCCCCACCCACACGTTCGTGTCTGGTACTGCCCAACCCGCTTTTACACCAGGCCTCTAGCAGCTCCGTGCTTACCCCAAATTGACCCGACTCCCGACCTGCGTTTTGCCAGTCCCGGCACTCGTCCAAAGACGCACCCTTCTTCCGGTTTCGCCGTCTTCAACTCCCACGCCATGTCTCGGGTGGCTTGCTTGCCTTGCCAGCCGAGCTAGGTATGAAGACAAGACAGAGGCTCGACAGGGGGATGGGGCCCGTTCACCCACTCACTGCCAGGGGGAGCAGGACGCCAAACTTCTGCCGTGGCGCCAAACGTACGGGCGCGGGTAGGGCTCGTTGCCATGCCGGCGGCGGCGGCGGCGGCGGCGGCGGCGCAAAATGAGGATGCGACGCCACTACGCCAAATGTGCACGAGCCACGAACAGGGTGCCCGTTGACGGCCGAAAGCACCAGCAAGACGCGCAGATCCGCCAGTGGTGCCGTATCGAATACGACGGTTGGAAGGAAGCTCCACGAGCAGACGCAGATTTCTCCTCCTCCTGTCCCGTCTGGGTGCGAGTGCAGTTCGGTTCACCACGCCCTCCTGTCACCAGCAGGATAGGAAGGTCATTCGACAGTAACGTTGAGGGTGGAAAGAGGGGAATCTCATACGTACTTGCGTATTTCGTACGAGATACGGCCATCTCCTGGGCGAACATCGCAAAGCCGGGTAGTCGCGACGCGACGATGCTGCTGTTGCAACACGGCAACACGAGACCCTGCTGCAACAATCCCTTGTCAAGCAGCAGCCACGTCAAGCGGCTCCCCTGGCGGAAGGCTGATTTCTTCCCACAGACGCAGGCAGATCTGCCTGGCCCGGCAGGGCACTCGGGGCGAGACGGTTGTCGGGACCCGTTTAAATTCAGCTCCTGCAAGCCACGCTCGCTCCTCCACCGCCGTCCATTGGCGGCTGATGCCTCCCGTCACGACTCAATTCAACTTCGCGCTCCATCGTGGCCAATGCCCATCCTTGACACCCGAGGCGCTAGCCCAGGGCTGCATGGGATGGTCCAGATGCTGGAGTTGCGACGATGAGGTCCCGCCGGCGCGTGGGGACCGGGGGGTGACCGTTCATGGTGGCTCGCGCAATAAAACATCTCTCAGCCGCCTTGTCTCTTCCCCCCGGTCTGAAGAAGAGGATTGCAGAATCGCTCGTTTCTTCGTCCTTTCTCTTTTTTCTCCCTGTCTCGCCTGTTTCGGTAGCCTCATCTGTCACGTCTTTCCAGTGGGCTCTTCGTTGTCGCTTATAAGTCACGAAGCCATGAAGGTCTCCCAACTGGTCGCCGCTCTGGCGGCCATATGCAGCTCGACAGCCGTCGACGCTCGCCTCGTCGCGAGGGTGCCCCAAGCTACACGCTCGGTTGTCCTGCCCGCGGACGGCATGTCACCCAAGCCTACCGTGCCCCCCAGCATGCACGAGCTGCTGCGTCGCCAGGACTCGACGTCGTATAAGTTGACCATGGCCGTGGCGCCCGACAACACTTGCGGCTACATCTCCGGCAACGCCAGCTGGGCCTACACCTGCGGCCCCAGCGCGACGTGCGGCCTCGTCTTTTCACAGCCGACTCACTCCGGCCTCGTCATGTGCTACAACGACGGGGGCTCCAACTTCCGATTCGGATGCATGGACTACAACGACATCTTTACATCTAGCAAGTGCGGCGACGCCTGCGCCCAGGACACTCTTGTTCTCAAGTGGTATGCGCTGCTGCTCACTCTTCACTGTTGCCCAGACCCTCTTTGCGACTAACAACAAAACAAGCACAAACTCTGCGAGCAAGTTCTGCAACACCATCGCATTCGCCGGCGGCATCACAGACTACTGGTGTGCCGCCCTCAGCGACTCTGTGGTCAACCGGGCCTTCACGACCTTCAGCGGGCAGACCAGCAGCCGGTCCTACTTTACAATCACGCAGACCGGCTCGTCCACTTCACTTCTCAACACGAAGCAGACGGGCAACAGCGATATTGGCAACCCTACGCCTTCTGGGACCCCGTCTAAAACCTCGTCAACGGCTGCCACCACCAGCACCAGCGGCTCCAGCGATAGCGATGGCAGCGACAAGGGCAACAGCGGAGGCGGAGGCGGAGGCAAGAAAACCCCCGTGGGTGCCATCGTCGGTGGTGTCGTCGGTGGTGTCGCTGCGATTGGCATTGCCGGTATCATTGCCTTCTTCTGCCTGCGGCGCAACAAGAAGCAAGCCGACGCTGGCAAGACGGCGAGCCCGCCTATGGACCAGTCTCCCGTGCAGCAGCCCAGCGTGCCGCCCAACATGGTCCAGCAGCAGCAGCCCGGCCCGCACACGTCGTACTACAACCCCAACTACCCTCCTCCCGTCCAGGGCTATCCCTCTCCCAACCAGCAATACCCGCAGAACACACCGCCGCCGCCAGGAGCATACTATCCCGCCGCCGATCCGTCCCTCAACCCGACGTCTCCTACAGGGTCGCACATGACGCACATGACCGACCCGCGGACCAACAGCACGAGTCCAGGCGTGCCCCAATGGGGCGGGAGCTACCCGGCTCCTGTCCCGGGCCAGCAGCAGCCGCAACAGCCGCCGCACGGTTTCCAGCCGCAGCAGCCCGTCATCCACGAGGCTCCCGCACAGACGTCGGAGAACCACCGCGGCCAGATGCACGAGCTGAGCTGAGCTGAGCTGAGCTGGGCTGGGCTGGGCTGGGATGAGCTGGGCGGAACCAACTCCTCTGGTTCGATGTGTTGGGGCCCGAAAAGGAACTCATGGATCCGCGGCGACGGACCTTGATTCTATCGGGGGTGTATTCTTATGCCATGTTGTATGCATTGTGAGGTCTGGCGTTGGGTTTAGAAAGGTCACTTGCGGGATAGCCCGACGCGGCGTATAGGGATTAATTACTCATGACATATAAAAAGTATTTGGATCAATATCTCGGCCACTATGGCTTTGGAACCCCCTTCTCAATACCTATGCCGCGAATATTATCCTCGTTGCGAACAGGTTCGACACGATCACACCCGTTTTATATAAGAATGTTGATTGCCAGTAACACTCAAGCCTTATATATCTACTTGGAGTTGCACGTTCAGAGTAAAGCACCTGGTTTGAACATTCTATTGCAATCCAAAATAACCGAACTTGGCTATGTCGATAGATCTCCAACATACATACATATCCATCATGGCGTCCAAGGCCCGTAAAATATGATTCATACAACACGCTCATCATCATTCCGTCGTCAAGCGAAGCTTCTTGCCCACATCCCTCCGTCGGGCCTGCACCGCTGCCCGCTCGGATGCCTTGGTCTCGCTCGTGTCCGCCGCCGGATCCCGTGCCTTGAGTGCCTGACGCAACATGCCCGCGTCGAAGAAGCCGTCTGGGGACGCACGTTAGCATAGATAAATAGCTCTGGGTTATTGGAAACTTACATCCGCCAAGCTCATCGTCATCACTGGCCGTCGTGCTCTCCTCCGCGAGGGACGACCCGTCTTGGGAACGCGGCGTCCTCACCGTCTCGAGGCCGGTGACGAGCCGGCCGCGTGACTTGAATCGGCCGACGGGCTTGGGTCTGGACTCCTCTGCCTCACGCGCCCGGCTGGTCTTGGCCGTTGAGGATTTGCGATTCGTGATTCGGAGAATCCGTCGAATCTCTAGGAGATAGCTCTCGAGTGCGTCCACGAAGCGCTTCGTCTGGCGATGCTTGCTCGAAACACAAATAGAGATGGAATCATCCTTAATGATGTACCCAATACCGAAACCGTCGCCTGAGGTCGGACCGAAACCAAAGTGCCTGAGTGACGGGTTGCCGCAGTTTGATGTCGACAAAACCGTGGTATTCAGCTTGTCCCAGCCAGAGTCCGCGAATATGAATGGCAGAGGATGACTGTCCCGTGATCGCGAGTTCGTGCTGTCGCCTCGCTCTCTGCTGCGTCCTATTTCAATGCTGTCCAGCGACGAGATGCACGAGTCCTTTTCAGCGCTGCCCACAGGTGAGTATCCATCGACCGGGCTGGACTGGCCGAAGCTGCTCATGCCGCTGCCCATCTCGTCGTCGACATACTTCTGCCAGACGCAGAACAGGGCGTACAGGTGCCGGTCGCAACCTTGAGCCTTGGCGCATTCTTTCGTTCGGTTGACGTGCTTCTGGCACGCATGCTTAAGCGCCTCGATCTTCTGCTCGAGCGGGTTGTCTGCCCAAAACGTTTGGACAAAGTCAACGGAGTCGCTTGTTACGGTCCGAACAGCCTCGGTACGGCCGTGCAAGTACACCTTGGTCATGGCCGGCTCATAAGTGCATTCGACTCGGCCGTACAGTCCATAGTATGCGGCCTGGAATGCCATCTGCACAAATGCATCGGGTGAGAATCCCATTGACGTGATGAAATTCTTGCCGTAGTACCCGAAATCAAGACACTGGAACTCGTTCTGCTCGATCAAATCGGCAAGCCTCGTCTCGGCGAAGCGGACGGCTATGCTCAACTCCGGAATCATGTCCCACTCCAGCTTTCGCGGTGTGGTGTTGACATCCCCGAAGCTTTCGGGGTCTCTCTTGGATGGATCGGGGCTCGTTGATGCCCATAGTGTTGGCGCTTGGCCGTTGATGGAGCGAGCGAAGCGGAGGATCGTATCCGTGTAAACGTCGCTGGCGAACCGGAGCACGGTGTGGCCATCCACACCGGTGTGCTCAAAGTTGATACCCGCGCTGCCGTTCTTGCAGACAATGATTTGCATCTTGTCGTACCAGCGGTTGGTGCAGGTACCAATCTGAACGCCGTTCTTCACTTCGCTTGTGCCACACAGCATGTTCTGGCACAGCGCTGCGACGTTGGGAGGCTCCGTGTAGTCAAGGCAAAGTACGAAAAGAGCGGAGTCCACGATGTTGAGACAGTCGGCGTTGTTTGAGCCAGGGTCCTTCGTCAGGACGTCTCTGAGGCCTGACCACACCTTGCGGTTCTCCGTGCTCAGGACGCCAAGAGCACCTTTCGCAGCTTCCTGGATGGGTATTTGAGCGGCATCCTCGGTGATTGTCTGAAGGTTGACGGCAATGTCCTTTTCGGTCATGATGACGTCGGAGTTGTCGTCCAGGACATCGAACCAGTATATCTGGCCATGGCACATGACCGCGATGTGCGTCGACTGGGGGTCCTGTACAATCTGACAGCCATTCTCGGTCGGCACTCTCGCAGTGCCAAATAAGCGAGAGAACTGGTACATGCAAAGCGGGGTGCCCTTGAACATGTCGGGAGGAAGCTCCTCTTTTCGGACTGCTCGGATGAAGTCGAGGGCGGACACGACCAGTGAAGCCGCGCGAGTGACTTGGTTGTTTCTCGCTGGGGTAGGATCATCTTCGAGAAGGAAGAAGGGGTTCAAGTTGAGAACCACTGGGTTGTCGAAGTTGAGATACGAGTCATACCCTGCCAACATTAGCCAAGTCAGGAGGGCCTGCAAAATGTTCCACTTACAGAATTGCTCGATGTAGCTCGTCTTGCCATGGGCATACTTCTTGAGCTTCTCTTGCAAATCAGGGCCGTCCTGCTTGAGAAACTCCTGAACGGCATGTCTCGTCTCAGCCCGCTCGCGGGGCGCCTGAAGTGGTGCAAGGACTTCCAAGTATCTCTTGCAAGTGTCCTCGAGCTCAGGAATAGGGAGCTTAGGTAGCTTATCTTGAGCGGCAAAGGTGATGCCGCCCTCCTTTTTTGCGCTGTAGGAAGCCATGGGCATTCTCGTATAAGCCGATGACAGTTCCAGAGGCTGACGCGACGAGACAGATGCTGGAGGCTCTGGGACGCTTCGAGGCGTAGCTGGGTTGGCCGGAGGCTCTGCCAGCCTCGCTGCCAGAGAATTTGGAGGACTGAAGACTCGGACTTTGGCGGTCATCTTGTCAGCGAACCCGTGAACTTTTAGTAGTAGAGTGGCGAGACGCTGGTGCTGATGTTGAGACCGCGCAGAGCGGTGCGGTAGAAGTAGTGGCAGTCCTGGAGGTAGTAGGCTGGCATCACACTCGCTTGTTGGACCGCGGTGGGCCGGGTATGTGTGTAAGGCAACTTCAACTTGAGTTGCGGGATTATCGAACAGTGAAACACGAGTACGTGAGGGTAGGGGAGGTGGAGGATGAGACGGGAGGTAGGTGATATAAGAGTTGTCGGGCACGGCAATGGACGGGATGCAGAGTGGAGTCCCCGCAACCGGACGGCACAGGGTACCGGTGGTGTTATCTGGTGGATGAATTCCGTGGATGCACGAGGAAGGGTAATCTGGTGCTCCCTTGTGGGCCGTCCCAGGAACAGGATCGAGGAGGACGTTCGTGGGGAGCTGGGCAGATGTGGACGGGGACTGGGGTGCGTGGGCTAGGGGAGGCGGGAGACGGCCCATGGGGAGATGCTCGCTTGGGTCCTCCTCCGGAGGCCCGAAAGTCAATATGACTTGAGCAAATAGCCGCTGCTGTGGGGGAGGGGCAACGAGAAAGCCGGGGACACGACTCTGATGGAGTGGCCGAACACAGCGAGGGAAATACATATGCCGCTTGGACTCACCCTTGGCGACGGCGCGACACGGGCGCTACCGTGGTGCGTATCAGACGACGCTTGGGATATCGACGGGAGGGAGACGACGCAGCGCGGTGAACTGTACGGAAGAGGCAGTCAGTGAGCGGCTGATCCGAGAGGTGGCTTCGCATGTGCTGTGGTGCAGTGTGCGACGACTCGTCGCGTGGTACCTCGTACATGTGCTAACGCGGACAAGCCTGTGACAGATACAGACGGAAGCCCACCGGTCATGGGTGCGACATGGGGGTCACCAAGAGGTCGCGCACTCACACGTGCCCAAGAGGAAGACGGTTGGACAGCAGGAGGCTGACGAAGGGCGGCCGCAACGTTGTATGTACGTAAGACGTGTGGTTCGCTACCTAGAGCAGGTACTAATGTACTGTATCGATCGCATCGCCGGGGGGGCAGCTGGAGGCTTCGTCACTTCGGGACGGCGGGCGTGGGCGGATACCAGGCAGGCCAGGGCAGGGCTGCGGCGGAAGTTGGGGGCAGAGCGCGCTTCGGGCGAAGGGGACCTCTCGGCTGTTTGTCGCGCGTGGACGGCCGGCAGTGGTGGAGCTGTCAGGCGCCGCGGAGGGCGACGCTCCGTTGGCACGGGCCAGAGCACCGAAGGGAATGGGAAGGGTGCCCGTCCAGAAGCGTAATGCAGCCTAATGTGGCGGCCGTGACTGGTCTGGTCTGCGGGATGGGCGGCCTGGGCTGGCAGCTGCTGGGCTGCTGGCGCGCTGAAACGGGGCGCCCGTAGATCCGCCCGACGGGTTCCACTCCTCGGTCTGCACTCTGCAGCAGGTTGCGGCTCTCGGTTTGGCGGCTTGTGAGTTGCGCTGCGGCGGCGACAGAGTCCGTCGTCGCGATTAGAAGAGAATGATGAGGGGGGACATGAGATACCGCAGGACGGATTACGAGTGTCTTTGTTCATTACTGTCCATCACGTGGCCATTGCATTTCTCGGGGGCAGGCACGATGTACGATGTACTGGGTACGCGCAGCGGTCGGAGTTCCTGCCGTGTCGAGATTTTCACGATGAAATGGAGGGCTGGCTGGACTGGACGGATCCGCCCCTCTCAGCATCTGTCGTACTGTAACGTCAACATGACAGCACCAGCCCGTTGCCACTGCCGCCGCCTCCCGTGTCGTCTCGCGCTGCAGAGAGCCCGAACAAGGCAGACGACTGATTCTGACGCATGGTTGGGCTGGCTGGCCCGGCATCCTCTCTACCACCCCAGCACCTTGGCTGCGGTTGATATAGCAAGCATGGTCGCCAGCGCCCGACATGTCGACAATGCACCCCTGATCCTGCGAGCCGGCTGCCTCGACGGAACCGAGAAGTGGATGCGCCAGCAGCAGCCGTTCCTCAGGCCCCGGAGGATTGCAAGCCGTTGGATGTCGTCGAACCACGTCGGCACTCCTCGGCCATGGACGCTTTAATCCCGAGGTTTGCCACGACTGGGCGTTTGCGCCGTTCAGACACCAGACGAAATCGTATCGCACCAACAAGCAGGCTGCGTGCACATGGCTTCGGACCAAAGGACGCCAAACGGATGGAGAAGTTGGCTGGTGGTGGCGGCCTGCCCTCGGGGCCCCAGAATTTCGTCATTTTCGCATCCGCACCGCCGAGAGCGTGACCGACCCTGGCAAGCCTGGCCAACACACAGTCAGCTGCCTTGGCACGTGACTGGCGGTGCTCCGGCTTGGCACGGTCACGGACCCGCGCCCGACCGAATGCTTCACCGGAGCCGCCGCCGCAGGACCCGCAATTCCCGGCTCGGTTGAGGACAGCCGGGTCGGGATGCTCGCGGCAAGGGGGAGGATGTCCGGGAGGAACATGCTGCGGCGACCCGGCGGCTTTTAGTGAAGAGTCTTTCTTGTCGCATGGCTCGTATTCCGCACTCTTCTGTGCCGACCGGTCTCGTCACGCCGACTGCTGACATCTCCCGAGGTGGAGCCACTGGCTGCTGGCCCTCAGGCACCGCGTATTCTTCGCATTCTGGCCGGTTGCGCTGTGCTCTCGCCTCAAAGCGGGCTGGAGAGTGGACCAGCCCCAATGCTCAGCCTCAGACAGGCCCTTCCATCGACCAACATCAACGCTAATGGGAACCCTGCAAGGAGTGGCCGCCTGAGCAGAACAGGACACGATAGACAAAGAAAACAGAAGTTTGCATAACGGCGGGACTTTGCAGCGCACGAGAACTGGAAAAAGAGCAATCTAGCGCGCTTTGTCCAACAGACTCTTGCGTGTCCCTCTGGAGCTGCATCATCAGCGTCGTCAGTCGAGGCCCTCCCAATCGGGATAGTCATGCGAGGTCGACTCGGCAAGCCCCACTATGCCACCCCTCGCCCTGACTGACCGGCGACGGCAATGCAGCGCGAAGCCACAGCCCTACGGCCAGGGTCCTGGTCCGTTGGGATGCATGGCCCCATCTGGTTGTGGCTCTGTCTTCGAATCGACACTTCCCTTTGGGAACTCATTCGAGGTGCAAATTCCCGAAGCATGCACGGACTCGTAATGCCGGCGACAGAGCCCCAGATTGTACCCCTGGTTGTCATCCGCTCGTGATGTGGCCAGGGCGCCTATCATGACAGCATCATGCCGGAGGTGTGTGATAGTTTCAACATCTATATATGCCTGCCGCCCACGCGCCCTCAGTCCCTTGAAGCTCCATTGCTTAGAGTACAGTTCATACGATACACACACCAAGGGCAGGGCGCACCCTATCATATCTTCGATAAAGTCCCCCGCGCTGCCCATCATGGCGACCTACCTATACAAAAAGTTCCTCAGCCCGTCGCGCAACGAATCGTCCCCTCGACCGTCACCGAAGACATGTGCCCACCGGCAAGGGCCAGAGACCACACCATGCCTGGACTGCAAGGCAGAGAAGTCGAAAGTAAGAAAATACCGATGGAAGATCATCTTTGGCCTACTATGGCCGTACTCTCTACAAGCGCTCGATGCCACCATGTACGCATATCCCCTCGAGATCTTGTGGCCTGCTTACCCTGACCATTGACCAGCATCGCGAGCGCACTGCCATGGATCGCAAGCGACTTCAACGAAATATCTCAGCAAAATTGGATCGTATCGGCGTTTAACCTGACTTCGGCCGCCTTCATCCCGTTCTGGGCTCAGATGGCTGATGTGTTTGGGCGTTACGCCTCCATCACCGCGGCGGTAATCATAATGATGATCGGGAGTGCGCTCTGCACCGGATCCCCGACGAACGCCTATGCCGTCCTATTGCTTGGGCGCGCTTTCCAAGGCATTGCCTCCGCCGGCCTAAACGTCGTCGTCCGCACTATCCTCGCTGACAGAGTCACCCTGCGAGAAAACGCCAAGAACTGGGCTATCTTTGCGTTCGTTGGAGGTATATCCTATGCGATGGGCCCCGTCATCGGTGGCTACCTCACTAGGGCCAACTGGAGATGGTGTTTCGGAATCAACCTCCCCATCGCCGCCGTTGCCTTGCTGGCCATCTTCTTCGTACTTCGAAAAGAGCTCTTAGGGCCGCAGCCAATCCCCGAGCTTGACGAAACGACCGAGACTGGGCGCCGAGCCAAGCTCGCAGCGCGACTCAAGACGGTTGATGTGGGTGGACAGGCCCTCTTTGTCATAGGCTTTGGTCTTATTATCCTAGGCCTGACATGGGGTGGCGTGACCTATCCCTGGGCTTCGGCGGCGGTGATTGTGTCGCTTGTCGTCGGCTGCTTGTTCGTCGGCTTCTTTTTTGTCTGGGAGAGGATGCTTTCTCCAGGGCGGGCGCTGTCCAAGAAGATGCCGTGGCAACGACCCATGATTCCCTGGGCGATGTTGACGAATCGCGATCTTGGTTTGATCTTCTACACCGAGTGCGCTACCGGCATGGCCATGTTTTCGGTATGTGATAACTTACCCCTGCTGCAACAGTAATGGACTAATTGCCCCAGGTGCTTTACTTTTGCAACATCTATTTCATCGCAGTCAAGGTACGGGAGACACTCGGAGATACGCACAACACAATGAAAACTGACTGGGAGGACAGGGGAACAGCTCAGACAAGGCAGGCCTGCAGCTGCTTTATTTCACACCAGGAATCGGAGGTGAGCAACTTCGTCACTGCCACGAAAAGCCACATTCTCATGGATCTTTATAGTTGGCATCTACCTCTGCTCCTTTCTGTGCAATCGATGGCCGCGCATGACGTTCCCACCCCTATTTCTCGGCACACTCATCGAGATGGTCGGAGTTGGAGTTCTCGCCTGGGCCTTGTATATGGAAAGAACGGCGACGGTATTCGGCATGATGGCTCTGGTCGGCTGCGGCATGGGTCTCCGATTCATGGTTGCGCCGCTTCACGGCATTGGCATCTTCAAGGCCCACCGCGCGGCAGTCATTGGACTCATGGCTGTCGCTGTTCCTTTTGGCGGGACGATCGGGCTGACTGTGATGTCGACTGTGTTCAACAACACGTCCGGGCTCGACTCGAAGCACAGTGACTTCTCCAGACTGGGGGAGCTTCCCGAAGGAGCCAGGCAGCAGGCAGTCTACGACGCAAAGGTGAGCGAGCAATGGTTCAACAGCTTTCCGAGAATGGCTTTGCTAACAGAAGAGCAGATGGGTGTCGTCTGGGCATTTGTTGCCATTGTTCCCTTCATGGTCCTGGTAGGTGCCCGCGGTTGTTGGCAATTGTGAAACGCTGAGAGGCTAACCAGCCATTCTACTAGTCTTGGTTCTGTTGCTTCTTCCTCGGCAATGTGATGCTCGGCAAGAAGTCGGCGGTCGATGACGACGGTGACGGAAGCCAAGATATTGTCTTCGAGGAACCATACCTCTGGAGTCTGTTGAAGGGCCGGCGAGCACGTGTGGAGGATTACACGGGAATAAGGCTCGAAAGCCCCCGTGGAGGAGAAAGGTTCAAGAGGACATCGAACGAAGCCTCTCTCGCTTGAAGGAGGATGGCGCGTCGGATGCGGGCTTGCTTTTGTGTTTGATACCCCGATTGATAGACAATTACGCTCGAGCTGCCTCTTGCGCCTCTCGGGCCACATCCGTTCCCCATGCCTCTACGCATCTACACTGGCGGGAGTTGCGGCTCTGCCAACTTAACATGGTCTGATCAACGGCCGCAGGAAATAAGTCCATGATGGCATCGGCGATTATCTACCAAACTTTGGCAGCTTCCGGAGCTCTCGGGAGCTCTCCAACGTTGGTGTCAGTCCGGGGAGAACTGAGTTTGACGTTGCGCGGTCGGCGGTTGCGCTAACAAAGCTTCGACTTGACCAACAGACGAACGGCAGACGGATTGAGAACTTGAGAAGCATCAGATTGCGACGGGCCGTTGCATCGAAAGTCTGTCGCGAATATCTCGACGTCGGGGAGCTCAACGCAGCTTCGAGCAGCGCTAGACTGGACGAGACCGCTTCCAAGGGGCAAGTCCTGGGGCTTCCCACCTCTCGCCGTGGCAACGCACTTTGGCGCGATCCCATTTTTTTCCCGCATGCAGCTTGCGCTCACAATGGCCCCGCCACTGCGAGCTGCGGCCGAGTGTGGATGACGATACCCCACCGAAACGGGCCCAGGAGGCGTTGCCTCGCCACCCACCAGAAGCTCAGGGAAGCGCGAAAATTCAATTCAATTGCGCTGGGCAGACTGGACGGACCGAAAGTATGTCGCCCGGCCGCTTTTGGCAGCCCGGACAGGCCATGATGCGCTTGGGTCGTGTTGCTCGCTCGTCCTGGTCCGGATGAATTGGGAACCTCGACTGGCGAGGCACGGGGCGGTGTGCCCTTGTCGCTTGAGCAGTGACTGTCGTCGGTTCTATCGTGCGCTTGCCCCTCTGCATGGCGGCGAGGGACGTGGAGGGGCAGCGAAGGCGAGCTCTGGTGGGTGCCGCCCAAGTGGTGTGAGCGAGCGAACGAACCTGTGAGGGAAAAGAGGGGCAGCAAAGCGACCAAGTTGATCGTCGAGCTTCCAGAGGGTGCATCCAGGTGGGGCAGGCACCTTGCCAAGGGGTATGTGCTACCTGGCTGACCGCCTGTTGTCCCGGGTGAGACAAGGTTCCGAAGACTTGGAGGGGTGACGACGGTGCCCCGCGATGGAATTTTCGGGAGCTCTCGATGGGCAGCCATGACATCAAAAAAAACCCACCGCCAGGTAGAGCAGCTTCAGGGCCATGGATGACGATGCAAGGGTGCCGGGCGGGCAAAAAAAAAAGGACAGTGACGAGCAGAGGCATCGAGACGATCCCTGCCGCTCCGTCGTCACTGCAGAGATTGAGTGAATGCCTGACGCTGGACGCCGGACGGGGGCCCGGGTCGCTGCCCGGCCAGCGGCTTCTAGCGGGGTGCAGCGCCCGCCAGTGGCTGCCAGAGCCTTCCGGCACCCCCTGCAACCTTCTGGTGGGCTGCCTTGGAACAGTGTAGAAGCACATCGAAGCCCGCCCGCCTTCTTTTATTTAGATGCTCTCACAACCGCCCTGCTCGACCCGAAACTCTTTTCCCTCATCCTCCCTCTCATACCCTCACACACACCTCTCTCTCTTCTTCACGCAGCTCAATTCATCGACTGGATTGACTTGCCGTTTCGCCGTTTTCTTTGCAGCATCTCCCCTCACATCACAACCACATCTGCACAGTCATCATGGGTCCCGCCGTCGGTATCGATCTGGGTACCACGTACTCGTGCGTGGGCATCTTCCGCGAGGACAGATGCGACATCATCGCCAACGACCAGGGCAACCGCACCACGCCCTCGTTCGTTGCCTTCACCGACACTGAGCGTCTGATCGGCGATGCCGCCAAGAACCAGGTCGCCATGAACCCTCACAACACCGTCTTCGACGCCAAGCGGTTGATTGGCCGCAAGTTCGCCGACGCCGAGGTCCAGGCCGACATGAAGCACTTCCCCTTCAAGGTCATCGACAAGGCCGGCAAGCCTGCCATCGAGGTCGAGTTCAAGGGCGAGCAGAAGACCTTCACTCCCGAGGAGATCTCCTCCATGGTCCTGACCAAGATGCGCGAGACCGCCGAGAGCTACCTGGGCACCCAGGTCACCAACGCTGTCGTCACGGTTCCCGCCTACTTCAACGACAGCCAGCGCCAGGCTACCAAGGACGCCGGTCTCATTGCCGGCCTCAACGTCCTCCGTATCATCAACGAGCCTACCGCTGCTGCCATCGCCTATGGCCTGGACAAGAAGGTCGAGGGCGAGCGCAACGTCCTGATCTTCGATCTTGGTGGTGGTACCTTCGATGTCTCTCTCCTGACCATTGAGGAGGGTATCTTCGAGGTCAAGTCCACTGCTGGTGACACTCACCTGGGTGGCGAGGACTTCGACAACCGTCTCGTCAACCACTTCGTTAATGAGTTCAAACGCAAGCACAAGAAGGCAAGTAGCGACAGAAACGGGAGAAACGTCGGGAACGAAGGCAACTCGAGTAACGTTGGGAACGTTGGGAACGTCGGGAATATCAGGAATGTCGGGAACGTTGGGAATGTCGGGAATGTCGGAAACGACAGACACGACAGGAACGACAGGAACGGCAGGAACGATAGGAACGACAGGAACGACGGGAACGACGGGAACTTGAGGAACGCCGGAAACGACAGCGACCCGTCCCCTCAAATTTTTAATCCAAATGCTAACTTTGTACCACAGGACCTGTCCACGAACGCTCGTGCTCTGCGCCGTCTCCGTACTGCCTGCGAGCGTGCCAAGCGCACTCTTTCTTCGTCTGCCCAGACGTCCATTGAGATCGACTCCCTGTTCGAGGGTATCGACTTCTACACCTCCATCACCCGGGCCCGTTTCGAGGAGCTCTGCCAGGACCTCTTCCGCTCCACCATCCAGCCCGTCGACCGCGTCCTCAGCGACGCCAAGATCGACAAGAGCCAGGTCCACGAGATCGTCCTCGTCGGCGGCTCCACCCGTATCCCCCGCATCCAGAAGCTCATTACCGACTACTTCAACGGCAAGGAGCCCAACAAGTCCATCAACCCCGATGAGGCTGTTGCCTACGGCGCTGCCGTCCAGGCTGCCATCCTGTCTGGCGACACTTCCTCCAAGTCGACCAACGAGATCCTGCTTCTCGACGTCGCGCCTCTGTCTCTCGGTATCGAGACCGCTGGTGGCATGATGACCAAGCTCATTCCCCGCAACACTACCATCCCCACCAAGAAGTCCGAGGTCTTCTCCACCTTCTCCGACAACCAGCCTGGTGTGCTCATCCAGGTCTACGAGGGTGAGCGCCAGCGCACCAAGGACAACAACCTGATGGGCAAGTTCGAGCTCACTGGCATCCCCCCTGCCCCTCGTGGTGTTCCCCAGATCGAGGTCACCTTCGACCTTGACGCCAACGGCATCATGAACGTCTCCGCCGTCGAGAAGGGCACTGGCAAGTCCAACAAGATCGTCATTACCAACGACAAGGGCCGCCTGTCCAAGGAGGAGATTGAGCGCATGCTGGCTGATGCCGAGAAGTACAAGGACGAGGATGAGGCTGAGGGCCGCCGTGTCGCTGCCAAGAACGGCCTCGAGTCGTACGCGTACTCCCTGCGCAACACCCTGTCTGACCCCAAGGTCGACGAGAAGATTGAAGCTGCCGACAAGGAGACCCTCAAGACCGAGATCGACAAGATCGTTGCTTGGCTCGACGACAGCCAGCAGGCCACCCGCGAGGAGTACGAGGAGCATCAGAAGGAGCTTGAGGCTATTGCCAACCCCATCATGATGAAGTTCTACGGCTCTGAGGGTGGTGCCCCTGGCGGCATGCCCGGTGGCGCTCCCGGCGGCTTCCCTGGCGCCGGTGGCCCCCCTGGCGGCGCTGGCGGCGATGACGGCCCCACTGTCGAGGAGGTCGACTAAATTTCTTGATACCCCTTCCAAATTGGTAATGCGTTTACGATGCGGAGGTTCATGGGGTTCAGGGATTACGAGCTGATTAGACTTGCGCCTGCGTTGCACTTTCAATGGTTATGACAGGGAACGGAAAACTGGGTGGTAACCCTGGATTTGTACTTTAATGAGCAAAGGAATGAGAATTTCAATGGCATAGACCATACAAACACTTGAACTTTCTTTCCCGTGACAGTGATGAGTGTGTGCGGATTGCACAGTGGCAAAGAGAACAAGCCAATATTATGCCGCCCTGTGGCCAGGAGCCGGGAGCTATGACTTGACTTGTATTTGCCTTCACGATAGGTACGAGGGGCACGCACGAGAAGCACGACAGGTGGGAAAGGAGCAATATTTCACCTTATTGATGCGCGCAATGGTCCCGAGAACCGTACCAGTGGAAACGCACATGTCGGATTTGTCGGGTTTGGAGGAGATCGTGTGCATTTGGCTGCAAGCAAGCCGTGCACGCGCCTCTGTCCTTCCTGGTTAGTGGCAGTTTTAGATATTGTTCAGCGGTTAGGTAGGGGCATAGACGCCTGGTCTGACGCAGACCCCTGATGGCCGTGTTGGTGCAGCCTGCACATACCTGTCGACAGCGGGAAATTTGTCGGGTGCAGAATTGCCCGCTCTTGACACTGATGGCTTACTTGGATTGTGCAATGTATTTTTTACGCTGAAGGATGGGCCAATTCTTCTACATTGGGGACCAAGTCCTTTGATCCCGATCTTGTAACCCCTGCTTCGTTACAGTGATGACGGGACGGCATTTGCCAAATGGTATAGAGCAGAGAACACGCACCTTGCGTGATGGTCTATGTACATGGTGGTATATAATTGCATGATGAAATTTTGCTCAATCGTCATGAAGCCTTGTCGTGCCCAAGTTCTGTTCGGACTGCTCTCCTCCTCGCGTCCTCGGTCTTCCGCCACTCCTCGTCGCTGACCGTCGGGGGCTCAACCCTCTCTGTAAACGCGGTGCCCGGCGGCACCTTTTCTGTCCGGCTCTCCCAGATATCCTCAGAGCTGGGCTTCCCAGCGCCGTACTTGCGCCACTCCTTCTCGCGGTAGTGCGCGCGGACCATCTTGTCCTTGAGCTCGCCGGTGTACGACTTGGTGCGCATGCAGAACCAAAAGTCGTCCCACTGCTCGGAGCAGGAGCGCATCTCGCCGTAGCGGTAGACGGCGTTGAACTGGCCGCCCAGGGAGTTGCAGGACCAGGCGAGGTCGAAAGCCTGGCGGCAGGACATTTCGGTCGGGAGGAGGGATTCGGCGAGGGGGTCGCCGATGGGTGCCTCGGGTGGCGCTTGTGAGGACTTGGGGGACGCTTTCAGGGTGAGCCACGAGGCTAGCGTGGACTTTGACTGGTCGTTGGGAGGTTCTGAAGGGTTGGTGTTGGAGGGTGATGATGATTCGTCGTTCTTGAAAAGGTCGTAGAACTTTTGGATCTCGGGGTCGACGGGCTCGTTGGGAGCGGCGGTTTGGGCTGTTGTGGGTGGTTTCGATTCGACGCGCGCGTCTTGCGGTGACTCGGTTGGCTTGGGAGCCGGGGTTGATGCCCAGAGCCAGCCCATTGTGCGCCGATTATAGCGAGTGTCGTTGAGGAGGAGATGGCGCAGGAGTGTGGTTGTCTGAGATGGCTGAGGTCTCAATTCCACTTGCGATTGGTTCGGCAAGTTTGAATCGTCAGATCGGGGTCGCGTGCTCCCAAGGAACCGTGTCAAAGTAGTCCAGGCCCAGAAAACCACTGGTTGTCGTTCAAATCTTGTTCAAGCTTCTAAGCAGCGCATCAAACTGTCTTGCTCTGGGGCATCTCAGTCCAGAGTCTGTCGGAACGAACATTTGGCGGATCGGATAAACAGAATAGCCGAGTTCCGGCGCGGCCTGGGCCGCCCCGCGGGCGCGCGCAACGGCCATGACCTCATTGGCAGTGGAGCTTCGGAGCTCTGCCAGGGTGGGTGGATCACTGGGTAACAGGCAGGAGCTCGGTCGCGACCGTCACCATGATGTGAAGGGTCGACTGATCTGGAACGGCTTCTCTCTTCACTCCTCCTCCACACCTCGATTCTGTTTTGCTATCAGTACCCGCACGCCGTGCGCCGGTGGCAGGGGACATGATACCAACACGAGGCCTTGCGTCGCTGGCGCTGCGACGAGGCGCAACTTTGCCCAGCGCGATGTTCCGTCGCCCAGGCGTTCTCGCGACGGCGACCTTTCCTCGGCTTCGTGTGAACCATGGCTTCAGGGTCGGCACCGCAGGTCGCGCGTGGGAGAGTACCACGACGAAGACCGCGGAAACGACGACAGAGGAGAAAGAGACGGGCCATTTCTCGGTGAAGCATAATGAGTCGCTCCTCTTCTTCGACAGTGAGTTCTATGCGCGCGCCGGCCTGTCATACCGAGATTCACTAACACAACGCGCGTACAGACCTCTTCCCAATCAAGCTGAGCGCCTTGCTCAGGATGCCCGCCGAGCCTGACCGCGACCTGGCTGGCCTTCTCCGGCGGTTTGAGAGCTCGTCCCTCGGCATCATGGATCCCATCCGCCTCGTCAAGTCGGCCATCCCCGCCGACATGTCACTCAAGGTTACGGAAATCATGCCCAGACTCAAGGACGGCGGCGCCTTTGTGAAGGTGCAGCACGACCCAAGCGTTAGTGCCTCGGAGATTGAAAGTACTTAACCCCTTCCCGTTTCCTATTGACGCACCTCGCAACTATAGAATACTAACCGCCGCTTGCAGGTACGCTTTTGCAGAAACTCACCGAGCATCCGCTCAAACCTTGGTTCAGCCCCTTTCGCGGAATCAAGGCTCGCCTCGTGAGGGGCAGTCCCTGGCTCGAGGACCTCTACAGGTTTCCGTCGTCACTAGTCAAAGTCGAATTTGTTCCAAGAGAACCGGGTCAGAACCCAGCAGAGCTATCTGAAGAGATCTTGTACAGCCTCTTCCGACGATACGGCAAAATTGCCGACATCATCCCTCAGGCCTGGGACTCCAAAGAGACGCCGCGGTATGCGACCATTGGCTTTCCCAGGATACGAGACGCCATCATGGCACGCAACTGCCTCCACGGCTTCGTCGTGACGGACGGCATGGGGGGAGGCAAGGACGGCACGGTCCTGCGCCTCTCGTACGTGAAACGCGTCAAGGCGCACAGCATCTGGAATTGGCTCACCAGTCACCCACGTATCGTGATCCCCATCGTCGCGGCTCTCCTTGCGGGCATCTCGGTCATGATATTTGACCCCATCCGCAAGTTCTTTGTCAAGCTTCACGTTCAGCATTCCCTCCGCTTCACCGAATCCCGCGTCTACAAGTGGTTCAAGTCTCAGACAGGGAGCTTCAGCTTCAGCGGCAAGAACAAGGAGCGTATGGAGGGGTTGAGTACCGTTTGGAACCATAGACGTGATGTCATCGAGCAGCTGCAAGGCTGGCTTGATGGAAGCTCGGACACTTTCATCGTTGTCACCGGTCCAAGGGGTTCCGGCAAGGTCGAGATGGTCATGGACCAGTCGCTTTCTGGACGCAAAAACGTGCTCATGATCGATTGCCGGCCCATTGTGGACGCAAGCGGCGAGGCCGGGACGCTGAGGCGACTTGCCAGTGCCGTGGGATATCGGCCGATTTTCTCGTGGGCCAACAGCTTGAGCAGCATGGTCGATCTTGCCGTTCAAAGCACGACGGGCGTCAAGGCAGGATTCTCCGAAACGCTCGAGTCACAGGTCAACAGCATCCTGCACACGACAGCGGCGGCGCTCAAGGAGGTGGCGCTTTCTGGGCGAACGAAGAAGGACAAGGATGCTGCGCTATCTGAAGACGGCTTCCTCGAGGCGCACCCGGAGCGGCGACCTGTCATCGTCATCGACAATTTCCTACACAAGAATGACGACAAAGCCTTCGTCTACGACAAGATCGCGGAGTGGGCGGCTACCATTGTGCAAAACAATGTCGCCCACGTCGTGTTTCTCACGAGCGATTCGGCATATTCGAAGCCGTTGTCCAAGGCCATGCCGGACAGAGTCTTCCGCACGATCTCTCTTGGCGACCTCGACCACAACGTGGCCAAGAACTTTGTCCTCAGCCGCTTGGAGGAGGAGCAGCGGCTGGAGGATGAAGCAAAGGAAGGCGAAGAAAAGAAGCCACGGGCCCAACGCAATCTCAATGGGCTGGACGAGTGCATCGAGACCCTTGGAGGTCGCTTGACAGATCTCGAGTTCCTCTCACGGCGCATCAAAGCCGGACAGAGCCCGCGTCAGGCCGTCGATGAGATCGTGGGCGAGAGTGCTACGGACATCGTCAAGATGTACCTCCTACCCAAGACGGGCGAAGAGAAGAAGTACTCTATGCAGCAGGCTTGGCATGTCGTCAAGTCTCTCGCCGAGGCCCCGTCATTGAGGTACAACCAAGTCCTCCTGTCCCCGGCGTTTGCATCCTCAACAACCCCGTCGGCTGCCGACGGGGAGGCCGCGCTCGAGGCCCTGGCCAGCTCGGAGCTCATCTCGCTGAAGTCCCATCAGGGGCGGCCTCAACTCGTCCGTGCGGGTAAGCCCCTCCACCAGGCCGCCTTCGCCGTGCTTGTGCGCGACCGCGTGCTCAAGGCCAAGATGGACCTGGCCGCCATGACGGAGATGTCCAAGGTCGAGGCGAAGAGCATAGCGTCGGTCGAGCAGGAGCTCACGATGCTGGGCGCGCTTCCGCGACAGACCAACGAGACGGCGGGCAGGGTCACGTACCTGCTGGGCAAGCTCGACGCGTCGCAGAGGAAGATTGCGGAGCTGGACCGGGAGATGGGAGCTCTGAAGAAGGTGCTCAACGAGGAGTTTTAGTTGTGTGATTACGGCGTGTTGTTAAGTGGCCGTGCTAGACTGGCCTTGGTTTGAGGGGTTGGCTTGTTGCCTTTTGCAAGTACCAAGTGTATAATACTGTATAGAGGGCCTGTGAGACAGCGTTTGCAGCTGTTTACTCAAAGGGGGGAGAGAGGCGATATGAGTTTCATCGCCGGGTGCTGCTGGATACCGGGATGGGCTTGCTGGTCACTTAGATGAGGCACCCTGCTCACATCAAAGGAAATCACAACCACAATGAGAGAGATCTCATGTTCCTCAAAATCTGCCCGCACGGGGGAAGAGGCGAATGCCCGCCTAGTGAATTGCCTGACCTGGATATATAGCACGCAGAGGGGATGAAGATAGCTGCGACGGGAAAAAAAAAAAAGAAAAGATAATCCGCAGACGAAGCAGCAAACTGGTGTTTTGGCAGTATCATCTCGTGACGCGTCGTAAAAAAAAAACAGAGAGTGTGAGAGAGCCCGCCCGACCGCCAAAAAAAGGTGCGCGAAGACGGGCGCGCGCGTGTCACCCCGTTCGTTCCCATTTCCCCAGACCCTAAAACTCCAAATTTTTTCGACCAAAAAAGACAAAACGACACAAACAGTCTCGTTTGGACCCCGAGGCGCGTGGTAAAGATGATGATGATGCGGCGGCGGTATGGCCGAGCGCGCAGGGGAGGAGAGCGCTGGTGAGAGGGAGCGTCATATGTACTGGGTCCTGGAAAGCGAGCTCCTCTCTCTCCTAGACGGTGAGCCGCGTGAGGGTGATGAGACACGGCGGATGAGGACCGCGAGTGGGAAAGGGGGCTCCTCTTAGTAGCCCAGGGCCGTAGTGTCGTTTTGCACCTGCGAGGCGTCCGGGTCGGGGGCCCGCACCTCGCACGCCTGCGCAAAGAAGATGCGGCTGGGGTTGTCGTAGTCGTTTGTGATGCTGTAGTAGTTTCCTGCGGTCTAGAGTCAGCGGGCCACGTTCTCTGTGAAGGACAAAGTGAAAACTAACCTCTGGGCACGAACCATGTGCCGCCGGCCGAGATGCGAAACTGGGCCTCGTTGATGGTAACAAGGACCTTGCCGTAGTGGACGAAGAACACCATGTGCATCTTGCGCGAGTTCTTGGGCCGCTTCTCGGCGCCCGGGGGCAGGTCGACGACGCCGGCGCCCATGAAGGGCATGGTGAGCGTCTTTGCGAAGCGAAAGGTGGCGTCCTTGATGTCCGAGGTCTGGATGGCGTCGGCCGAGATGGCGATGCGGTCGTCCATGACCTGGACGGGTTCGTCGTCGGCGGGCGGGTGTTCCTCGTGCTCGGGCTCCCACAGCACAATCTCGCCCGTCACGGTGCCCGGGTTGAGCTCCCACTCCTCGAGCTCCTCGTCCTCGACCACAGCCAGGCTGTTTCTGCCCTTGGCCTTGGCGCGGGCCTTGCTGCGCGGCGCGCGCTTGGATGGCGGCGCCTCGTGCGGGACGCGGACGATTTCCTTGATGGTCGGCACGACAAATTCATCGTGATGGAAGGCGTCGTTCTGTTCCTCCTCCTCGCGGATGACCTGCTCGCCTCTCCAGTACTCGACGGGCCGGTACGAGTGGCGGCCGGACCGCGTCTGGCTCACGGCGTCGGGGTCGCGGCGTACCGAGACGAGGCCGCGCGATTTGGGCATCGGGGGCCCGCGCTGCAGGGCCATGAAGGAAGCCTCGCCAGCGTCCTCTCCGATCGGTTCCAGCTCCTTGCCCTTCTTGGACGGCCGGCCTTTGCCCTTTGGCTTCTCTGTTGGCTGCGGCGCCTCCTTGGATTTGGGCTTGGGCTTGGCCGTCTTGACCTCCTTGGTCTTGCCGGCGGGTTCCTTTTGCGGCTTCGGCGGTGCGGGAGCGGCCCTCGGAGCGGGCGGAGCCTTTGTTCGGGGGCGTTTTGCTTGCCTTGGTTCTTCGTCATCGTCGTCTCCTTGTTGCGCTTCGCCCGTATCGCCGTCACCGCCGGTCGAGCCCCTGAGCGACCTCCGTTTCTTACCCTTTGGTGGCTGCTGGGCGTCCGGCTTCGGTCGACTGGGCCCTGGCGGTCGGCCCCTGGGTCGCTTCGCTGGCGGCTCCTCCTCGTCCGTGTCGGGCGACTCCTGCACCTCATCGTGGACGCGCATGTCAACGAGCTCGCTGCTGCCATCGTCGCCGCCCATAGCGTCGACCATTTGCAGCGACTCCTCCACCATGTCGTCGACGGCCAGGTCGGCGTGGCCCCCGAGAATCGACTCGTCGTCATCGTCGTCGTCACTACTGGACGGGGCTATCCGTCTCCTGCTGGCCACGCCGTTGACCTTGCCCCTGGCACTGCCGAGCTTGGACGACGACTTCTCGGGCTTACCGGTAAAGTCGAGGCGCCGGGTGACGGTGGTGTCGCGGTCGGCGCCGAGGGAGCGCCGGGTGGGAGACGAGAGACGCTGCACCAGATGCGGGTTCTTACGCGCAGGGGATTTCAGGTTCGTCTTGAGGGGCGACTTGCTCTTGGGGAGGGGGAGCTTCGTGTTGCGCTGATTCCGCAACAGCGTTCGCGGGCCGGGGCCACCACCTGTCACGCGAAGAGCGGTCAGTATTTTGCGCCCGTAGGCTGCGTGGCCGTGTGATTTGAGAGGGAAGTTCGCTTACTGGATGCCAGTTCCATTTCTTCGCTGCCGGAGTCGTCTTCTTCGTCGTCGTCATGATGCGTGCCGTTGGTGGCAGCCATCTTGCGCGGCGACGAAAAGATGGCTTCGAGAGGCTGCATGCCGTGCTCGTCGCGCGCTCCATCGTCGGGGAGGAAGACGCCGGTTTTTCTAAAGCAGCGCAGGGTCAGCAGGGAGCCGTGGGGGACGAGGGTGCTCGCGGGGATGACACAACGTACCGGCCCTGTTTTCCAAACTCGTGGATGGCCTGTTGTTGAGCGGCGTCACCGCGCCTCGCGCGCGGAGCCATGGCGGAGGCAGTCAATGGTTGCGCGGTCCCCGCGTGTGGGATTCGAGGCGGGGGGAAATGATTTTGGGATTCTTCTTGGCGGCTCCGCGGTGCAGGGGAAGCGTGTTGAATAGGTGCGCTGTGGTGTGCGCGGCGGCGGCGGCGGCGTCGGGGCGACGAGGCTTTCACGAGCTGGCAGGTGGTGGTGGTGGTGGTGAGGAAAGTTTGGGTGGGCTCGACGCGCTTGTTGACGTGTTGAAGATTGGCCGGCGGGCAACGTGCGTTTACCTCTAAGTTACTGGTGCGCGCCGTTGGGCTGTAAAGGTAGTAAGGAGCTCCCGCCCGTGTTCATACTGGCTGGCGGCCGGGGTTGGGGGTCCAGTAGAGCGCCTGTAGTGGACGGGACGGGGAGAGAATGGCCTGCCAACGGGCGCGCGCGGGGGCTGCATTGGTGAGGGCGGCTGGCGCTGCGTGCTGCCCTGCTTGGGCACCTCAGCGTGTCGCTGGCATCCATGGCGCGCAATCGCCGCATCAGTGGTCGCAGTGGTCCTCTGATGGTCCGGCTTTAGCGGACTCATGCAATTACAGTAGGGCATTTACAGGTAATACATAGAAGCACTACTACATGCTCCAGCTATTGCAGCATCTGTTCCTAGCCATTTCAGCCCTGCCGCGCAGTCCACGACTGCAGCACCAAGACAGACAGCCGTGTAAGTTTTGATGCAGGCATCCATGGATACGGCGTCTCACAGCGGTGCGGTCCCCCGAAACCCACCCGGACACCGCCGGGTCACTCCTACATGCGCTGCAGAGACACTTAGACTTAAGTAACTACTAGGTAGGTAGCTTCAGTTCAAGCAGAGTGTAGGTTTGAATAATGCTGCCTCCTGAGATACTCCATCAATGGCAAACGGCGCTTCTGCATGACCTGCCTACCTAAAGTAAGTATAGGGCCCTCGGTTTACACCAAAAAGCAACGGCGGGTGGATGGATTGGACGGAACCTCGCTAGACCTAATTCGCGTCTCGGACGCGTCGCGGGGCGGCGGCGGCCCATTTGACGACCACCTGGGCACCGTAGAACGTCGCCGGGCTAAATTAACCACTGCGCAAGTCGGGTCGCTCCAACTGCGACAAGCCTGACCGCACACAACCTCTCTTCATACCTATCCTCCCATCCTGTTCTCTCCTCCGCCAACCCGCCGAGTCGCAGTCGCAAACCCCCCCGTGCCAACCTCAACTCGGTCGCCGCCTCGTCCCGACTCTCCAACACACGCGACCACCTCGCTCGCGCCGCAGTCGCATCCTCCCCCTCTTGCGCTCGCGACCGCGCGCATCCCCCCAAAGCGCCATGGACGACCCCGTCCTCCCCGACGTCGGCGACGATGCCGTCGCCGCCTCGACCTCCGCCTCCTCCTCCTCCTCCTCGTCGTCGACCTTTGTTCCGCCCTCGGTCCACCACGAGCCTCTCCTGACAGGCGCCTCGTTTACGCACTTTTCGCCCATCCCGCCGTCCCTCCTCCCCTCCCCCGACAACGGCAACAGCGACGACAATAGCAACAACGACGGAACCAGAAGCAACACCGCGCCGCCGTGCGCCCTCGGCGTCGACGAAGCCGGCCGCGGCCCCGTCCTCGGCCCCATGGTCTACGGCGTCTTCTTCCTCCCGCTCCCGCTCTCCGACCCGCTCCTCCGCACCGGCCACCACTTCGACGACTCCAAGGTCCTCACGCCCGCCGTGCGCTCCGACCTGATGCGCGCGCTGTGCACCCCCGGCACCGACCTGCACGCCTCCTGCGGCTGGGCCACGGCCTCCCTCTCCGCGCGCGACATCGCCGCCGGCATGCTCCGCCCCGCGCACTCGGCCGCCGTATATAACCTCAACGCCCAGGCCATGGATGCCACCGTCGAGCTCATCAAGGGTGTCTACGCCCGCGGCGTCAACGTCCAGGAGATTTACGTCGACACCGTCGGCCAGCCCGCCGCCTATCAGGCCAAGCTCCAGCGCGTGTTTCCCACCGCCCGCATCACCGTCGCGAAAAAGGCAGACAGCTTGTATCCCTGCGTGAGCGCCGCGTCCGTCTGCGCAAAGGTCACCCGCGATGCCGCCCTCGAGGAGCTCTACAAGGCGAGGGGCAGTGGCGACAGTGGCGATGGCGACGGTGACGGCCATGCGGCCATGGCGTGGGGCTCGGGCTACCCCTCGGACGCGCGCTGCGTCAGCTGGATGAAGGGCAATATGCACCCGGTTTTCGGCTGGGGGCCCGAGTGCCGCTTCAGTTGGGGCACCGCAAAGGACATGCTCGAGGCCAAGGGCGCTGGCGTCCGCGTCGAGTGGCCCCTCGACGACGATGGCGAGACGAGTCGCCTGACCGACTTCTTCACCGCGGGGCCGGCAGACAAGGACGCCAGCGAGCTGGGGACGTGGTATGGCGCGCCGGCGGGCCTCGAGGCATTCTAGCCGAGACCCCGGGCCCCCTTTCGTTACCATCGAATTTGATGCTTTGCGGCGTTATGGTCATATACAGTATACAGGGATCATACTGAAACAAGCAGGAGTCCAGGATCGGTTGGATATCAGATGTACTTATAGAGTAGAACCGCCCAAACCCGGCACAGTTTTTTTCTACATGTAGGCAGAGGGAATGAAATCCGTTCAAGCCGTCTTAGACATTATCATACCCACCCGTCGTCCCGACGCCATCTGCGCATCCTCTTCGTACAGGCCGGGGGGCCGCTCGTGGCACATCAAATCTCATCATCGTGCTCCTCGGCCCGCCTCGTCGTCTTCTTGCCGCGGCTATCCAAGTCGTCCATGTCAATGTCCTCGCGCGTGCCGTTGCTGTTGCCGTTGGCCGGCACCGCCAGCGCCTGCCTCGCCGTCTCCGAGTTGGCGATGAAGTCGCGCAGCTGCTGCTTGGCAATGTCGACGCCCTGGTTGAAGGCCGCATTGCTCATCTGCATCATCGGCCCCAGCAGGTTGAGCGTGTACGCCACGTAGGTTCCTCCTGCGATCATGATGAGGAGGATAAAGAGGAAGGGGTTGCGCAAGACTATACCATCTCGTCAGTCAACAAACTCGACAATCGTCGTGGGGGGAGACGCATACCCATAAAGATCTCGTTCCAGCCGAGCGCCAGGAGCAGGCCGTAAAAGTACCATGGCACCTGGGCGACGCCGCCAATGGCACTACGCTTGGCCTCGACGTACACCCCGTCGGCAGTCTTCTTGAAGCGCACCACCAGGTCCTGCCGCTTGCTCTCGCTCAGCACCGTCATCTCCTCTTCCAGGCTCTTGCCCTCCTCCTCATCCACGCCGCCAATGGGCGTCAGGTCCTCCTCGTCCCCGACCTCCACGCCGCCGGGCTGGGGTCCAATAAAGCCCGGTAGGTTCGGCGGGGCGTACGTCTTGGATAGGCGGAACCTCGAGAGCAGCGGGATGAGCGTGAGTGTGGACTCGCGGGCCTTGGTGTAGATGCCCTCGATGTCGTCCGACGGGCGCCATATCCGCGGAACGCCAGCCTCGTCGTAGCGGAACTTATCCTCAAAGTTTTCCCGAAGCTTGAGGAGGATGTTGCCCTCCATCACCTCCTCCTCGATCTTCTCTCGCAGGCCGACCCAGCTCTTGCGGCGCAGGCGCCACATGCCCACCTCGGCCTCGTCGTCGCTAGCGTCGAAGCTCTTGGCGCGCTCTGCGAAACGCCCCTCGGCCTCCCCGACGATGCCCGTGAAGACGCTCCAGATCCGGTCCCAGAGGTCCTTCTCCGTGGGCTGCTCGCCTTCTTCCGGCGCGCCGGACCCGCCTCGGCCGGACCCGAGCTTGTTGAACTCGAGCCCGATGGCCTCTCCCAGCCTGGACTTGACCCAGCGCTCGACGCGCGTGGCCAGTCGGCGCATCTCCTCCTTGCGCAGCTTTGCGCTGACCTCGTCGAGCTCGGCCTCGAACAGCTGGTACTGCGACCTGAAGTTGGTCCACGGCACGCCCTCGATGGCGAGGCCCATGGCCTCCGTCTTGAAGATGCCGAGCGTCTTCTTCTTCTCGTTTGCCACTATCTCGGCGAATTCGTAGCCTCCGCCGGCCTTTTGCCCCGCCTTGACCTTGTGCGTGACGGCCTCGCTGAAGGCCGCGACGCCCGCCTTATGCGCCGCCGCCAGCTGGCCCAGATACAATGTCTTGAGCCTTGAGTCAATTTTGGCTTCCAGCTCCTGCCTTTTCCGCGTGTATGTGCCCTTGTGATAGCGACTCGCCTGGGTCTCAAACGCCTTGATGCACTGCTGGCGTGCCACGCTGCCGGTCGTGCCAAGGTCGCCCAGGACCAAGATCTTGCCGAGCTTGACGGCCTCATTCTGTTGCTCCTCGAGAGGGGCGACGGTCGTGTCGAAGCCGACTAGGACTTCGCGCGCAATCTCGTCACATCGGAACTGAGCGAGAAGCTCCTGCTGGGTCGGCAGGTCGAGATCCTTGTTGTTGACGATCTGGTCCCAGACACCTTCGGCATACACGGAGAAGCCGTCGGCGGGGATTCGGCGGTGATATTCGGGCAGGAAGACGCCGCCCTCGAGCTCGTGGTCGCCATGACCGTCGGGTTTGCCGGCCCGGTGGCCCGCGGTGAACCTCGTGCCCAGCTTCTGGACCTCGGACTTGAACCTGTCCTCCTGTAGAACCTTGTGCGGGAGGGCAGCAAAGGCGAAATCGAAGTAGTCTTCTATCGTGGACTTTTCGAGCCCCTGAGGTTTTGATATCGTCGACCAGATCTTGGTCAAGTCTTGAATGAGGGTGGTTCGTAGGTTCGAAAGGGGCGTGTTGCCGATGTGATCGCGGATGACGAAGAAGAGCAGGGAGCGGGGGGTGGATCTAAGAGGCTTGCGTGTCAGTCAAGTCGGCGCCGAAGACGCTGCTGCTGCTGCTGCTGCTGCTGCTGCTGCTGCTGCGGGTATTCACGCACTGCTTGTCCTTGAGGAAGAGCTGCAGGTTGACCTCAAAGACGGTCTTGAGCAGGCCCATGTTGGCGCCCTGGTACAGGCCGACCTGGTGCTCCCAGATGTTGACGATGAGGACCTCGCTGGTGGCGAGGGCGAAGAGGGCGCTCTTCCTCTCAAAGTCCTGGTCCTCGCCGCGCTCGCGGCCGTCGGTGCCCTCGACGTCCATGACGAGGATGTTGTCGGCCATGTGGCTGTCGGTGCGGCGGTTCTTGGACATCCATATGCCCTTTGTGGTCTGGCGGCGCTCCGTCTCAGCCATGACGGAGAACTCGGTGCCGAAGAGGTGGTTGAGCAGGGTGGACTTGCCCGTCGACTGGGAGCCGAAGACGGATATGAGGTGGTAGTTGAAGCCGGCCTCGGCGACCTGGCTGACGCGGAGATAGTCGTTGAGGTTGTCACTGCAGGCAAGCAAGCGCACAGGCAAGCGGGTCAGCGGGGGGTCCTCCTCTGCGGCGGCGGCGATGGGAGTTGGGAGGGGAGCGCGCACTTGAACTCCTTGTCCTCGTCAATGACCTGGACGCCGTGCTCGTAGCTGGACGCGCCCCCCGGCTTGTCGCCGACGGCGGAGAAGTGGCCGTTCATGATGGCGTGCAGGGGCGGACACGCATGGGATGGACGCGAATGGGTGGTCGGCGCCGGCGATGGGGGTTGCTGCGGCGAGGAGGAGAGGAGCGAGAAGGGAGGGAATTGGAGATCGAAAGACGCTGCGCAGCTGTGGTGGGAGGGCTCGGGGCTTGAGGAAGAGAAAATGAAAGGGGCGGCGGTTTTGGTCGATGGGCCGAGGAATGGAGGGATGCGTGCAGCATTAGCGGATGCAGGTGGCAGATTGTACAAGTGCGTCTTCTATTCGAACATGCATTGAAGACGGTTGGAAGCCCTCCACTAAAATGTATTCCACGTAGGTTCCAAGGTTGCCGCTATGGCGGCACACGGCGGGTCGGCTAACAAAGGCACCAACTATAATAAACAAAGCTTCACAGGCGTGCGTGCACAGCTCAGCAAGCTCGCCGCCCACAGGGCCGACGGCTGGTAGCTGCTGGTGCTGCTGGTGCTGCTGGTGCTGCTGGTGCTGCTGGTGCTGCTGGTGCTGCTGCTGTAAACCTCCAGGCTGGAAGTTGAGACCACCTCGCCCCAACGAGCGCCAAATAGAGCCACCTCACCCACCCACCGGGGCAGGCGGCGTCCCCAGCAGCCCGGCCGCCCTTGTGATCTGGTCGCGGGGCGGCCACCCGCCCGCAAGCCGGGGCCCGGGGGCCACATGCTCATGCCACCAGCCACCAACCACCTGGAACCCCACCGAACGACGGGGCCCGCGCTGTCGTCAGCGGACCGCCACCTGTCCATGATGCCAATCCTCGCTTTCACGCGAACCGGAACAAGACGATTCACCGCCTCCGCCCTCCAATATGTCGCGAACCAAGGCGCCATGGCGGTCCCTGCAGAAAAAGAACGGACGGCAAACAAAGATTCGCCATTGACTGAGTTCACTTGGTGTCTGAAAGAGCTGTCTGATCCAGATCAAAGACTTGGCCTTCGTCGTGCCCTCCCTCCTACACCATCGCAGGGACGGGCCAGCAACACTTGCACCTATCCCGGATCCAACGAGCCTGAGCCCGACCAGTTGAGGTATGAATAGACCTCGGCACCCTTCGTCTATGAAGCCGCTTGCGAGTCCGTCACGAGCCCAGCCAACCCCCGAATGCTCGTGCTCGGGTCCATCAGGACCTCCAGGTCAATCTCCACCTGGAACTGCTGTGCGATGAAATACGCCAGCGCCATCATGTTGATCGAGTCGAGACCAGATGGAAACAGGCAAATGTCCTCGTAGCCTGAACCTCCGTTTGCTGTCATGTCACGCTGGCGCCACGGCGGCAGCATCGCAGCCACTTTTTGTGCCAAAGCAAAAGCCGGTTGTTCGCTTTCCAAGATCGGCGCGTCAACTTCTGTTGACTCCTCTAATGGCTTCTCTGTCATCGTCTCGGAAAAGGACTCGCCCATCTCGCGTAGCCGCCTCCGGTCCGTCTTGCCCGTCGGCGTCATGGGAAACTCCCTGATGGAGAAGAACACCGTTGGCACCATGTAGCTCGGCAGGAGCTCTTCCAGCTTCTTCTGCGAGTCCTTGTTGATGGACAGCATGCTCAGGCCAGATTCGGCCATGGCCAAGCCATCCATGCGTATAAAGGCTGCCAAAGATGTGCTCGAGCCGTCCTTCGCCGGCACCAAAGCCTCAGCCACGACCTGGCTCGCCACCGACACGCAGTCCTGGACCGCGCGTTCAACCTCGCCGAGCTCGACTCGCTGGCCGCGGATCTTGACTTGCGAGTCGTTGCGGCCGACAAAGACCAAACTGCCGTCTTCAGCGTACTTGACCAGGTCGCCCGTCTTGTATAGTCGTCCCCGCCGGCCCGACTGGCCAGACGAGCCTCGTAGCAGCCAGGTAGGGTCGTCGATAAACGCCGCGGCCGTCTTTTTCGGATCGTTGAGATAGCCCAAGCCGACGAGGGGACCCTCGAGCAGCAGTTCGCCAACGCACCCCGGCGGAAGCAACGAGTTGTGATCATGCTGGTCAACAACCCAGGTAACCACTCCGACGCCCCGTCCCAGTCGGCACGCCTCTTCTGGACTCGACGGCCCGAGGTTCATCATACTTGTTGGAGTGCACTCGCTTGGCCCGTAGGCTGTGAACACGCGACCCCACCATGGCTCAATGTCTCCAACATGTATCGCCTCTCCGCCCAAAATCATCGTCTTTAGGTCAAGCAAATCAGCTGGGGAAAGTAGCCGGGCGACGGACGGTGTAAGAGATATCGTGTTAGCCCTCAGCGAGTTGATGCTCCCCGCCAAGGTTGACTTGCGGTCCTGCTCTTTGGGGACGCATAGACATCCTCCAGCCAAGAGCGTTGTGAGGGCATTGTAGATCGAAATGTCGAAGCTATACGCCGCAAAGTCGTAAACCCTCGATTCAGCCGTGTACCCCAGACCGGCAATCTGGTGTCGAAGGCCGGAGCTCGAGCTTTTGTGCGTGATTATAGCCCCTTTCGGGGTCCCTGTTGTCCCCGACGTGAACACGACATAGATGATGGAATTCGGGTCGGAGTCAGGAAGACTCCGAGTCGGCTGACTATCAACGTCATCACGAAAGTAGCCGTGGTCGACGACTAAAGTCTTTGGGCACAGCTTCGAGGCCAAAGCATGCTCCCCGGCTGATGACACAAGCAGACTCGTATTGGCTTCGCGGACCATGCACTGGAGGCGTTGCCCCGGGAGCGACGGGTCCAGGAGCACAAACGCCCCTCCCGCCTTCATCACGCCGAGCATTGCGACGGTAGTCCACATTGACTTTTCGAAACAGAGCGGAACCAGCATGTTGGGTTTGACTCCAAGATCGACGAGTTGCCCAGCCAGCCCCGTAGCCAGGCGGTCCAGCTCGTGATAGGTGAGGTTGCCGTCCCAGGCACACACGGCCGGTGCGCTGGGCCGAGCCTGGGCTTGGTATTGGATCATGTCGTGGACGCAGCGCTCCTCCGCCTCCGGGACTATGCTGTTCCAGCGCCATATCTTGTCGAGGTCGCGCTGAGTTATGGGCTCCTCCTTGGTTGGTGCTGCGGAGAGGTCATCTTGGCCGCTTAGCCATCCGTTCGCGGCCGGCTGCTGCAACTCGGCTTCGGAGGAGTGAGGCTCCATATGGACCTAAAAGGGTATTCCCCGTGAATTTGTACCCCTTGTTGTGCTGCTTTATAACGAGTGCGGCTATCTCAAGGTGTTTGAGCCCGGAGACCTCGGCCGAGCTGTCGGGAAGCCAAGTTGATTGATCGTTGAGGGTTTGATTCGTCTCGCTTGAGGCGATCAACCCTTACGCGAAACTCTTCGATTAATATCGAACAAGCCTCGAGGGAGGTTCTGGACAACACAAGTCGGAAAGGAGGTTGGGCTTGTCTTGTTGTCTCAGTCACGGATGTAATGAACCTCGCATCGTATTCCCAGCCAGATAGCAGTGGCGTCCATGGTCCAGGCCGCCAAAGTTGACCGGTGTACCAAAGTGATGAGAGCGCTCCCGTATTCTTGCACGTACGTCAGCCCCCGGTTTCCCGTGAGAGCTGAGCTCTGAGACTTGGACTCCCACGCACATCAAGTTGCCACTCGGAAGTGGACACGTTCTCAGAAACGGGCCGCGTACCTGCTCGCAGATGGCGTTGTGCGCCACTGCTTCTTCTCTCTTGAGGCTGTGTGACTGTGATGCAGTTTTCTCGCCCCCGTTCGTACATGCATGAAGCCGAGACCGCACGACGCAACGATGAACAAACCGAAGCTGAGTGCCGGAAGCTCACCTCCGTGGTGGTGTAGCAAAGGTGCCAAGTTGGCCATTGTGATTCCTTCTGGCAGGAAACCTGGGAGGATTGGGGGGCATTGATTCGTCCATGGGGCAGGACGCCGAGCAGTGCCCAGAGACCAACAGGAAGAACACTGCGAGACTCGAGGCCCGGGACCTCAATTTCATCCAGTTCGTTTACAGGAACGCCACCTGAGGAACCGTATGGTGCGTGTCGAAAAGTTTGGGTCCTGCAAAGCCACAGGGTCGGGCTTGAGGAACTCAGGAGGTCCGACAGGCCAAGCCCTGGCTGCCACTTACCGATCCCACCGGCCTCATCACTTCGTCAGACCGGATCGAGAAGCGCATGCATACGAGGGATCGTTTGCGCCAGGCCGCCAGGGACAAGGATGAGGCTATCCAGGCCATGTCTGATGCGGTGCGACTGCGGGACGGCTCGACGGCCAGTTACACACATCGGCGGCCTTCGAGCTGGTTAAACGGCCTCAGCTCCCTCGCGAGTTGCACAAAACGGGTACGGAACAATCTCGACACGGTCATCCTTCATGGGTGGCTTTCCGACGGGGGAGCATGGCGGCCCCCTTTTCCGTGTCTGAACCCGCCCCGCGTTTCGAGCACGCGGCTGGATTGAATGAAAGGGCAATTTCGGCGGGATAATATAGCTCTCTCGTCGTGTGATAACCTCTCGGCCCTGTGTGATTGAAAGCGACTACAGTCGGGGCATGCAACATTGGACGTCCATCGATCGCAGGACAGACCGACCCCCTGAATTGAGTACCTGCCGAAGCCAGCCATGACGACCGCACTCGGAGAGGCGATGCCCGCCGGCGATGAGCATGTGAAGGCCACGTGGACCGAACCTTTTGCCCAGCGATGGTCAATACGGCTAACCATATTCCCTCTTACAGGCCGTGAGCGTCTCCCTCCCCCAATGGGGGCACTTTGTAGCAATCATCCGCAACGACGCAGAGGTGCTGGGGGCTCTCAAGGCCGGGTACCCGCGATTCAACATCCACCGAGATGTCCTGAGCCTGGAGAAGAAGCTCATTGCATGGGCGGCGTCGTCATCTGGCTCTGGACCGGCACTGGCGGCCCTCCCCGGTGAGGGGGTGAAGCTGTTCCCCAGCGAGCGCATGGCCAAGGAGTGTCGAAGACATCTCGACAAGGTCGTAGAGGCCACCGGCGGCAGCAAAGACGCCGTGCGCATCGCACACATTACCTTGGACGGCGCTCTTGAGCAGATTGGTGCCGAGGAGTCGACGGCACGCTTCGACGACCACGCCTACGGACACGTCTATGTAGTGGCATATCCCGCTCACCTGACCCGCGTCGCCTTTCAGTTCTGGCTGTTAACGGGCTATGGCGTCTCGAGCCGCTTCGCGTCGTTTTGGCTGAACAATGCCCCTTTTCTCAGGCCCGACCATCAGGAGGACGCAACTGGCCGCTGGCGAGAGGCATTGCCCGTGGAAGAGGCCAAGGAGGCTGCCAACGCGATGCGAAACCACATTGCGTCTCTCTACTCGATAGACGATGTCAAGGCCACGGCGGAGGATGTGTTTCTGTTTCAGTGCGGCATGGCAGCGATTACGCAGACGGCCGGCATCTTGAGGGCGTTGGCGGGCGAGCGGCAAGACTATCGCATCGCCATGTTTGGGTGTGTTTTGCCCCCTTGTATATGCGAAGGCATACCAAGCCCTTACGGTATCATACTTTGTGTGAATACATGGCGCCGCTGACACGGGATGGACACAGCTTCCTGAACGTCGACACGGTCGCGGTGCTCGGCAAGGTCCTCGGCTTCGGATGCGCCTTCTACGGGCACGCCTCATCCGCAGACCTCGACGCCCTCGAGGCCGAGCTCCAGTCGGGGAAGCGCATCGACGCCCTCTTCACCGAGTTCCCGACCAACCCACAGCTCAAGCTCGTCGACCTGGAGCGGCTGCACGCGCTCGCCACGCGGCACGACTTCGTGCTCGTCGTCGACGACAGCATCGGCACGCCGGCCAACGTCCTCACGGCGCCGCACTGCGACCTCGTCAGCTCGAGCCTCACCAAGATGTTCAGCGGCGCATGCAACGTCATGGGCGGCAGCGTCGTCGTGAGCCCCTGGTCGCGCCGGCGGGCGGCCCTGCGCGCGGCGCTGGCGGCCCGCCACGAGGACACCTTCTTCCCGCTCGACGTGCTCGTGCTGCGCGCCAACAGCGCCGACTTCGAGGCGCGCGTCGCGGCGGCGAGCGACAACGCGCGGCGCGTCGCCGAGCAGCTGCGCGGGCACCCGCTCGTCGACGAGGTGCTGTACCCGTGGGGGTCGCCCTCGCAGGAGCGCTACGACAGGTTCCGCCGCAGCAGGCCCGGCGGCGGCTACGGGTTCCTGCTGTCGGTGCGGTTCCGCGAGCCGGACGCGGCCGTGGCGTTCCACGACGCCCTCGAGCTGGCCAAGGGGCCGAGCTTCGGGACCAACTTTACGCTCGCGTGCCCGTACACGGTGCTCGCGCACTACTCGGAGCTGGAATGGGCGGGACAGTTTGGCGTTCCCGCGCATCTGGTGCGCATCAGTGTCGGCGTCGAGGATCCAGAGGTGCTGCGCGTGGCGATTGGGAAGGCCCTGGACGCTGCCGAGGAGAGGAGGGCTCTCTAGCGGGTTCTTTTCCGCAGCGCGGGGGCAGGCACTGGGAGCTGAACATGTCTATCTCGGCTGCTCCATAGAGCCTATTTGGCGTGGTTTGTGGCTTGCGAAGCCAGGGAGGTTTTCATGATGAATGCCGGAGGTAGTTGTGCATGAGTTGAATGGAGTAATATGTGAGGTCGTAAAGACGTCGCGGGCCTAATAGTGGGCGACTGCCCCGCTAAGTGATAGAGCGCATTGCATTCAACCTCAACCTCACCCCTCCACCCCACCTCTCACTCACACACATCAACCACCACCACCAGCATAAAGCTCACTCACTCACTCAGCCAACATGTTGATCCAGGAATCGCACGTCGACGTCCCCGTCTCTGCCAATGGCAAGGATGGCTCCATGCGTACGTTGCATGTCACGCACAATGTCTCCCACCGGATCCTCCCACCCCGCTGACACGATGCCCCTCCATGTCAGGAATCTACGTCTTTCACCCGACGATTCCGGGATACCCCAAGGCGTATGTTGTGTCAACAAGACACCTCCCTCCCATCCTCCGCATCTATGGCAGCCACTGACATTGTCCTCCATAGTCGCTTCCCGGGTGTCTGTCTCTTCAGTGAAATCTACCAAGGTATGGCCAGCTTCTGAGCTACCTGTCAACCTGGACCAGAGGCACGAGGCATGGGTTGACACGCTCACCTCGCAGTCACCGGCCCCGTGGCCCGCTTCGCCCGCCAGATTGCCGGCCAAGGCTACATCGTCGCGGCCCCGTCGTCCTACCACGACTTTGTCGGCCCCGAGCCTCTAGCCTACGACGCCGCCGACACGGACCGTGGCAACCAGTTCAAGATCCAAAAGGTCAGTATCTACTCCATCCCTCTCCCTTCGCTGCTGCAGCCAAGCAAGCTACGTGCCGGAAGAACGAGTGGCTGACATTCGCCACTTGGTCATCTACAGACCCTCGAGTCGTACGACGCAGACTCGCGCGCCACAGTCGACCACCTCCTCTCCCTCCCGACGTGTACCGGCCTCATCGGCGCCACGGGCATGTGTCTTGGCGGCCACCTCGCCGTCCGCGCCGCTGTACGACCCCCCTTTCCCCTCCCCGCCTCCCCTTATCACCACTCCCCGCATGTCCTCCTCCCTTCTCATCCCCGCAGCTCGCAGAGCCAGCAAGTGAAGGCGAGCGCTCGTTAACAAGCATCCCCGCAGCTCGACCCGCGCATCACCGCCTGCGTCTCCTACTTCGCCACCGACATCCACTCGCGCACCCTCGGCCCCTACGAGGCCCCCAACACGGCCGCCGCGCCACCCCCGGGCTCCGCGCACACGCTCGACAACTTCAAGCAGCTGCGCGGCGAGGTGGCCCTGATCTTCGGCATCAAGGACACCCACGTGCCCGACGCCGGGCGCGACCTCATCCGCGCCAAGCTGCGCGACGCGGGCGTCGTCTTCAGCTTTCACGAGTTCGCCTGGGCGCAGCACGCCTTCATCAGGGACGAGCTGAGCAAGGGCCGCTACGACCCGGCCATCACAAAGGTCTGCTTCGAGGTCCTGCTTGAGCTCTTCGGCAGGGTTCTCAAGACGGACCTTGGACCCCGGGACGGGGCCGTTCCTCCCCCGGAGCACGTTTGCTGAACATCCAAAGTAAAATAGATAATGTCACCAATGGAACTGTCCTGCTGGAACACTCTCATCTCTTCTTTTGATCTATAGTATCGTGCAGATACTCTGGTAAACTTCTAAAGCCGAATCATCGTCGGCGGTGCCTCAGTGGGCAATCCAGGCAGAGCATCGCCCGCCTACAGCTTCCTGCTGCGCGGTGTGCGTGATGCCTCCACATTATAACCCAAATACACCATATCCCCTGTCCAAATACAAATACTCCGTCGCGACGCGTCCGGTCCATACCCAGGAGTCGGGCATTGATTTTGCAAAGTCGACAGTTTCAGTCTTGTCCACGCATCAGTCTATCATGCGATCGAATACTAACGCTGGCCGTGGCTGGGCGAAGGACCACGGTAGCTCGGGCCCCTGTGCGGCATGTGTTGAGAGCCGGTCGGGTGAAGTCCCTGCTCATCCTCCTCCATGGGCGCAGCGGCGCCAGACTGCCCGCGGTTAAGGTCGTAAAAGGTAGACGGCATGCCCGTTCGCGCCTCTTCGTCGAACGTCTCTAGCCGTGGGCTGGTGGCATGGTGGTGGCTGACAGCGTGGCTATCAGTCGGCGTGAGGTTCTGCAGGCCCTCGCCAGCCCTGCGACGGCCGCGAGTGCTCGCCCGGTTAAGGAGCTCAGTGCGGACAGACTCGATGTCCCTGGACCGGCGCGGGTCCTCCGACGCGTCGTGCCCGCTGGGGGATCGGTCGTCACGCTCGCTGGGGTCCCAGAGACCCTGCGTCTCCACCATCAAAGGACGGTTGTTGAGCTCTGTCACGGCATGCTGCTCGGTCTCGCGGGCCTCCGCCTCGGTTTGCCCAACATGCGTCGGGACCATGCGGCCCGCCTCCTTCTCCTTCGAGGCGGCCTCACGGGCCGCAGATGCGAACTGATCAGTAACAGCGACGGAATACGTGGGGTTCGTCGGTCCACCCAAGGCCTCAGCACCGCCACCAGGGCCGTAGATGGGGACCTTCTTGAGCGCGATGGCCAGGGCGCACATGAACTTGGACCGGCGAGTGCCGCGCACCTTGTCATTGTGCCAGTTAGACTTGTGCTTGATGCTGATGTAGAGGAGCATCTTGTCCAGGTTGCCGACACCGCCGACACTGATGCTGAAGTCGGGCTGGAAGTCGCGAGAGTTCTCCGGAGCGCGAACAAACTTCTCCATCTCAGTGCGGAGCAGCTCGATATCCTCAAAGGACGTGTCGTACGAGACGTTGAGCTCAACCGTCTCCGACATGGCCTTGCTGCGAGAAATATTGTCGATCCAGAGGTTGTTGAGCTGAATGTTGGGGATCTAAAGAGCCTTGTTAGCCATGTTTGCGAGCACGCCCTGAGAGCAAAGACCTACCTGGACGGTCTGCATGGTGTCAAGACGAGTAAAGACAGTGTACAGGAGAGAGATCCTATCAACCATCATCTGCGTGCTGGTGATTTCGACCCTGTCACCCACGTCGAAGGGGTGCTTGACAAAGAGGAAGATGCAGGATCCCAAGAACTCCTGGGCCGTGACGGCAAAGACGAAGGACAGCGACAGAAACGTGGTACCAGCACTAATGATGGTCGTCACGAAGCTGCTCTTGAAGAAGACGACTGCGCCGACTGGTTAGCACACATGATACTCATCCAGGACGCGTTAAACATACGGAAGACGAAAATGACCAGAAGGAAGACGACAAAGAGCAGGACCGAGTCAAAGACTCGGAGAGCCTGGCCAATGTCCTTCATGCCCTCGCCAATGGCCTTGCGCTCGGTGCCCATCTCCACCACCTTTCGCACCATCTCATCCAGGCTGATGTCACCGTTGATATCGCTGTCGATGGCGTTGAACGCCTCCTCGGCCTCGTCCTTGTACGCCGGCCCGAGGACCTCCTGAAAGTCCTCGAGATAGAGCGCGTCCTTGCCCTCGAGAACAAAGGACATCCAGATGCGACGCGCAAGAGCCTCTGATGGCACACGCTTCTCGAGAGCCTCCAGGACAATCGAGTGGGCCGAGTTGGGATTGAAGACCTGCTTCCCGGTGATTTCGTGCGCAATGTTTCCAAAGGCCGACGTCACCTTATCGCCAAAACGGGCCGCGTCACCAATGAGCTTCATGGGCGTCGCAGCGCCATTCTTCTTGCGGCCCGCCTTCTTCCTCAGCATCATCTCGATGCTATCGTTGATGACGTAGTCTTCGTCTGCAAACTCGCGGCAGTACATGGGGAAGAGGGTGCGCGAGGCGTCGTAGAGGAGGCCGAGCAGGTGGATCTCGCGCTTCGAAGCCTTAATCCGGTTGGCGAAAGATCGTTGGTGGTACGACACGCTGATCAGCTGGACAATGGCTTTCTCGGCGAGCAAGAGGGCAGACGACACGAAGAGGGCGCCAAAAATACGCTGAAGAATGACGACCCACTGGATGTCGGCGTCGAAAGACTTCTCGAAGAGCTTCATGAAGGTGATCCACGTTGCCAAGGCCCAGAGGAGAAGCGACAGCGTGATGGTGAGGTTGCTGAGGATGGTGGCGTACTTGCGGACGCCCCGGCTGACAATGCCGCAGAAGAACATGAAGATCTTGGGGATGAAGAAGGCGACAATCTTGGCAGCCCATAGCGTCAGCCAGGTGATCTCGATCCAGAGGAATAGCTTAAACAACGGAGGTCCCTCTGTCGTCTCGTCTTCTCCCTTGGCATTCTTCTTCGTGATGGCTCCGAGGGGAATGTCGCTTTTCTTGTCCATGAGGGCGATGACCACAAGAGGGACAGCGAGCAGGATACCGACTGGCACAACGTAGACCATGTAGCGGGTGATGACGGAGAAGCCGACAATCTTCGCGTAGAGCCTGCCCATGGCGTTGAGTCTCACGTCTTCCGTGTCGCCAGTGCCGCTGCGGCCGAGGTTGCCCTGCTTCCGCCGGCGGCCGGCATGACGCTGGTGTGCTTCGCCTTTTTCGTTTGCGGTCTGGGAGGACTCGAAGCTGGTCGAGTTGCCGATGACGGGCTTGCGGGCGCCGGTGGAGGCATTGCTGCGCACCGCAGTGAGGGGGATTCCGTTGTCCATTTCGTTCTGCGAGGTGCCGCCGCCGCCAAGAGGGATGAAGCCCGAGGTTCGCGAGGCCCGGGAGGAGTGCCGGTTTTGCATTGGGTCTGCCCCGAGGTGGGAGGTCGAGTCTTCTTTTGAAGTGCCGTGCTGGTATTTCAGCTTCTATCGAGGTGGCCACCCAGTTGCCGGTGGGTGCGCTGATGAATGCCGGTTCGTATCAGGTGTCTCTAGGGTCGTGGTATGCGGCCAAGGGTATACTGGTCCGCGTCTAAAGGTGATCGTTCAGTCGTGAAACGGGCTATCCCGTCAAGCAGCTCGCTGAAGACCTGCTTCAGATGACGGCTAGCTGTGGGGGGAGCGCTCCGAGGCGTAACGATTCACGGTCCTCAGACCGATCGTGTAGGGGCCGCCTCAAAGGGGGGGTACGGGAGCGAGAACTAGGTCGTTGACGATGCCGACCGTGGATAAGGGGGGAGGGGGAGGCGCAACGTCGAAGACACGAAACGACGTTTTGTTTCTAGGGGACGCAAAGAGCGAGAGGCAGGGGAACGCAACGAGCGAGCGTGTGACAGAGGAAAGAGAGAAAAAGGGACAAACAAAAGGAGGTGGGGGAGGAGAACGGACGGAGGGGATCGCAGGACGCGAGGTGCGAGGATGTGGAGAGGGAAGAGGAGAGAGGAGGGTGAAACGCAGCTCGGCCATGGCTGGCGATGATGATCTTTTTTTGCCCTTGCGGGATGGGGAGCGCGCAGCTGCACCTGCGCATACACACAGTGACGGTACGGTGTGTGCGATCCATGCCATGCTGCTAACACGAGCATCCCCACCGACGGACTGATGTCGGGTGCCCACCTCGCAGCTCGCCCACTGAGACGCCACGCCCACTGCCCCCCGGGTCCCAGCCAGCGCCGATGCTGGGCTGGGCTGGGCTGCTGGAGTGCCCACTTGCCCCCGGCGCTCACTGGGCGAGCATGTGCTACCAGATCACGAAGGTACAGCAGAGTTTGGCGTCGACGTCGCTGGAGGAAGCAAGGCTCGGGGGGCCAGGGGCGGGTGCTCGCCTGGACGTGGGCGGCGGCAGTTTTAGTGGTACCGCCACGCACCCACCCTCGTTGCCGCGCTCCAATGGCCGCACCTCGAAAAACGCGAGCGGGCAAATCGATCCAGCGCAGCAAGCGAGCTGCAGACCAGGCGCAGCACCGGTGCGATGTGGTGCAGCGCAACGCAGTGGGGGCAATGGGGACAGTGGGAGGCTTGCATCCGGCAAGGGTTCCCGCGGATGGCGCAGGGGTGCAGGGGAGTGGTGGTGGGGGGGGGGGAGGCCAAGGAGATCCGCCGGTCCCACACACCCGTGGGACCCGCCGCCCACCGGCCCCCCGAGGAATTTGCCCCTGGCCACTCAGCGCAAAAGGGCCATCCGTCCACTGGAGAGGCGGCAACCCAGGCCGTCGGGCAGCTTCTGAGACAGTGCCTTGACAGCGCCACAGGGGCACGGGCGGGTCCCGCGCAGGTTTTAGATCACGACCTGGAACCTAATTGCGGAAAGCAAAGAAAAGGAAAGAGAAAAATCACACGTAAGACCAGATGTTGCTGCAGATGGCAGGTAAGGGGAAACGAACGGTCTAGACACTGTGATTTTTTCTCGTCTCTGGAGTGACTGAAAAGAGTAGCCACTTCATGCCCCTTGGCAGTGGAGCGAGATTCGACTGCCGCGCCGCGAGATCCCTGACTGAGCATGGCACTCAATCTTGCCTCTGGCTTTTAATAGCCGCTGCTGTTATTTTTGCTTCAGATGGGCTGATGTGATTGCTTGTCTACGAGTGACATTGGCACAGGGACACCCACCTTCGTCCGGGGACAAGTACGGCCGTTGCTCCTGGTGTTGTTGTTGACTCGCAGCAGGGCATCGGGACGCGTCCATTCGCTCGCTCATCGACGGGTGTTGCCCGCATGCTTGCTTGCTTGCTTGCATGCGTGCGTGCAAGCATGTCATGGGAAAAAAGGGAGCACAGCATTTCATGCAACGCGCGAAAAAGTATGCCGTGCACGCCCTTTTTGCCCCTTGCCATGCGGAACGGGACTTTGTACGTAACCGACAAGGCATTGCCAAGCTGAATTGATGTTTACCGACTTGGTAAAAATGTACATGGTCGATGACATACCGGACCAGAGCCTCACGAAGCCGTCGTTTGAACGTCATGGCCCGTCAAGCAACGGAGTATCCCGTCTTTTAGCTACCTAGCGCGCACGCGAAGAAGTCTTTTTTTTTTTTTGCTCTTCCTCCTTCCCTGCGTCTGTCCACCTCCCCCTGTCGGTGCTAGGAAAGGCGTCCGACAAGTCATGGCTCTGCGATCCGCTGTGGGCTTTTCCCAGCTTGCCACATCATGCTTGTCCCACACAGGGGGCGGGTAGGCGCAGACATGGATGGAGAACGGAGCCCGCAGCACAGTGCCACGAGTGGCCTTTGCGGCACGGCCGCCTGTCGTCGCGACCGGACCAACAGGCCAGCGAGCGGGCTTGGGTGGGTGCCTCGCGCTAGAGCCAACCGTCAACGACGAACTCAAGACCCCCCCCCTCGCCTCGGCTCTGGGCAACCCCGACTCACTCCCATCACGGCCAAGCTCAACCGGTGGGATTCCATCAGTAGCCGCATACGAGCAGGATGACGTCTATCCAAGCCCGATGCAGCAGCGCGCACACCATCAAAAACGGTCTGCCGCTCATTTACTAACAAAGAACGGAATCGGCGTTGCCGCTGCTGGCTTGTTGCACACGCATTGTCCGCCAATTTTTTTTTTTACCTTTACAAAGGGAGGTTGTGGCTTGCAATGGCACTGTCCGCAATTCGTTCTTACTTTCATCTTCACAGGGGGAATTGTGGCTGGCCGTCTTGACAAACCTATGGCTCAACGCACAAAACTCTCCCCTCCCATCAGCTAGCTGTCCGCAGTCCGTGGCTTGTGTTCCAACGTATTTCCGTCTAAATGTAGTTTAGTAAGGGTGTCATCGAGACCGACCGCCTGGATGTGCCGACGAACAGAGTTTGACGTCAAAACAGTCAGCCCGTGCCTGTGCTGGCGGCGGCATGGCGTCCCAGCCCGTCTGGAACCTCCACCGTTGTTGCCATCATCAACCGACTGACTGAAGATGCATGTGAGCGAGCGTTTCCCGTCGGCAAGAGAAATCGTTGCACCCCCATCGCTCGTCGATGAATGAATGGTCCCCGACGTGGGCGCCCTTCCCCCCTCCCCGATCAGAGCCTGACCTGCCAATCCATGCCGCCCGCGCCGTCCGCGCGCACCGTTCGAGCCGTCAATTGATCAGCGGGCAAGCCTCGCAAATGTTGCTGCACGCGTCGCACACACGCACGCACATGCAGGTCGGCATCCGGTTAAAATCCAACCTCCCCCAAGGCCGTTCGTTCGCTGATGACAAGGGCCAGGGCGGGGGCGGGCATCGATCTGCACGCGTACATGCCTCGCCCGGGGGGGCTGAAACTGGGGCATCTCAATCTCATCGTGGAAACTCGTGGCTCCTCCACGTCGATGTGTATGGAGCCTACAAGGACTACGAGAACTAGCAGATAGGGAAACGAAACGCCGCTGGACACATGTGGTGAATGCCTCTCGGTCTCGTCGGCCGAGGGCACAGTCTGATCGACCAGGTCAAGATGCTCCTCGCGGGATCGGACCATCTCCCCTGCGCAGCATCATCAACATGTATTGAACTCTGTACTTCAGTACTTCATACGCAACTGCAGTTGGTATGAATCGCAGATGGCAGTGGGCCGCTGACGTCGCCAAACCAACCCCCTCCCCACAACGGTCCTTTACGCGAGGCCCGTCACCGCTCATCCCCATCAATCGCTAGATGCATGGCAGATTCGCGTCATCCAAGCGCTTAACGCGAATCGCCCCAGCGAGCGTCACTCTGCTCCGAAGTCTCCGCGGACGATGGGTCTTGGCATCACTCTTAACCACCCATTGCATCACATCGAGCCTGCTGGACTTCTGCTGGTTCGTTGCAAACCGCTCGACAATCGTGTCAGTCATTACACCCGGACCCCCTTTCTCATTTACGTCTGTCTTTTGCTTGTGTCTTGATCGGTTTAATATGACCGTCCTTGGCGTGAATGTCGCAACGCAAGGGCATTGAAAGGGTATCGTGCCTGCGCCACATGCTCCGTGGCGCCGTCTCTCCTGCCCTGTCCCCTGGTATCGTAGATAATGTGAAGAACCAGCTCGCTAAAATGCCCATAGCCAAAACGCCCAAATCCTAATGCCGAGCTGCGCCAGCAGGAGGAGCCAAATAAGTCGTACAGTCGTCGCCTCATATCGATGTCCGAGGAGACGGGCTGGGTGGCTGATTCGGCTGCAGCTCAGTCATCCCCCTGGGAAATCCCACAATGTCCTTCATCTCCACTCTCGCCTTGTCGTTCTCGTACCCGTTGTCGGTGCTTGCGATCTCGTCTTCCTCCTCGTGGTGATCGGCCACGTCTAGTTGGTAAAGGGGCTCCAGGGTGGCGTTCTTCTGGAATAGGAGCCACCTCTTGCACCACCAGGGCAGTGCCTTGGTGACCTGATACCGCGCAAATACCCTCGTGGGGACGCCAAAGATGTAGTCGAGCTCCTCCAGCGTCCGCTGCTTCGTTTCAGGGACCGCCAGGAAAATCATGATCAGCGCCAGAATATTGAGCATCGCGTACAAGCCAAAGGAACCGCGCACCCCCAGCTTCGCCAACATCAGGGGGAACGTAATGGACAGCACAGACGCCCAAAACAGGCATGTCGCGACGGCGAACGCCATGCCCACCTCGCGGTGCGACAGGGGAAACACCTCGGCGGAGTACGTGAACGGCACGGGTCCCTCGCCTGGCGAGTAGAAGACGGCAAAGAGGTAGACGAACAAGGCAACCATGCCTATGTGCGCGGGACCCGGCGGTATCAACGTGCAGAGTCCAGCCGCGAGAAGCGTCCAGGCCATCTGGGGAAAGGTGAACAACAGCAGTGAGCGGCGTCCAAAGGTATCGATGGTCCAAATGGCGGGGAAGGCAAAGAGGAAGTTGATGAGACCAAAGCCCCAGGTGGCCAGCAGGGCATTAAAGTCGCTCGCGCCGGCATCGCGAAAGACTGTCGTAGAGTAAAAGGCGATGATGTTGATTCCACACATCTGCTGCGCAATCATAACCACAAAGGCTGCGAGTGTCGCTCGGCGGATGCGCGGGATCGTGAACAGCTCGATGAAGCGGCCTATGTAGTCGCCGTGGCCGATGAATTCCTTCTCAACCTGCAGCTGGACATGGATGTAGTAGAGGTCCCGGGCGGCCTGGACCGGGGAATTGCGCAGGCGCAGCAGCGAGTGCAGGGCATCTAGGTAGCGGTCCTTTTTGATGTACCAACGCGGCGATTCGGGGCAAAAGTAGATGAGGAGAGCAAGCGGCACAGCCGGGATAAAGGCCGACCCAAGCTGATATCTCCACGACTCCGGCCCGATGTGCTTGACGACGAGGTTGGCGCATGTGCCCAGGAAGATACCAAACGCGGTCCACAGCTGCCAGCTCATGACGAGCGCGCCACGAATGGGCGCTGGCGAGTTCTCGGCGGCGAATATGGGTACTGACAGCGGAGGTTAGCCGATGCCGGGTCGTAACTGCGCGAGCCACTTACCGGTGGAAGCCTTGGTGCCCATGCCAACGCCTAAGAGCAGACGGCATCCAAACAGCTGCACCCAGGTATTGCAAAAGGCGCTGGCGAGGACCGGCCAAAGGCAAAAGTGGGCAGCGACAAAGATGGTCCCTCGGCGACCCCAACGGGAGTTGATGGGGTCAGACAGCCAGCAGCCAACAAAAGCCGTTCCGATATAAGGAGCCGCGTTTACGAGGCCGACGATGACGTTGTCATGTATGCTGGCACTCCCTATGCCAAAGGCCCTCGGGAAGTCGAGGTTGGCGCCATTGGAACCGGTTTGGTCCCAGCCCTGGACGGCGGCGCCAATGGAACATGTGATGATGGTGAGGTAGAGCACTCGTGGGATGCGCCACTTGTGCAGCACTTCGCCGCGGAGGGACTCTATCTCCTCGTCGGTGAGAGCCTCCTCGCCCGTGATGTCTTCGTAGCCAGTCGGGTCTTGCGCGACCAGGGCGCCTTTGCGAAGGATGTGGCGGTGGGCCTCGAGGCCCTTGCTGCGGCAAAAAGTGTCGACATCGGCGAGCAAGGTCCGCCGCGGTATGCCGATGAGGGGGTTCTTGATTCTGCGCGGCGATGGCAAGGTTAAGATGGCATTGCGGGTACAAGAGGCGACAAAGGAACCTGCACGTACTTGGCTTCGATGTTGGAATTAATGTTGACATACGGCTCTGGGCCGCGAGGACGGTAGCCAGCCTCGGTCGAGGACGAGTACACATGGCGATCCTCGGAGCGGCTGCATCGCACGGAAGCACGGCGTCAGTATGAGTTTCGGGCCGCAATGGGAAGGCTTGGAGGCTTGAACGCCCGAGACGGGGGACAATGATTTAAGGTTTGGGATGGAATGGACAGGCCCGCCAGACCGTTGCAGCATAGCCCCGGGGTGGCGGGACGGGCATGCGATGCAACGGTCAAGCGTCGCCATGACAGGACGGAAATGAAACACGAAACATACCTCCGATGAATGACCTCGACGTGGTCGACTCGCGACGCCATCGCGGGCGCTGTGGGAGCGACAACAGCTGCTGCTGCTGCAGTCGCCGCCGCCGTGGCCGCGGCTGGCGCTGGCGTTGGCGCTGCCGCGCGGGTGAAGATCGTGACGAAATCCGGGGAAGTCGTCGCGGCGGGATGGGAATGGAGGTGGAGAAGGTGAGACGGTCGGATCGGATCAGGGTCTCGCTGGTGCTGCTGCTGCCGGGTCGCGGCGGCGAGCCATGCCTAGGTTCGAGACGGGCCGGTTGTCTTAGAGACGGGAAGGGGTCCCGCCAGCGCTGGCTGAGACGGAAGGCGAGGCCAGAGTCAGAGTCGTCGGCGAGACGGCATGGACGCTCGGGAGAGAGCAGGAGGAAGAAGCGGGAAGACGGATGAGTGAGGTCGAAAGAGGAGGACGCGGGACGGCAAGTCGAGGCCGGGGGTGGGATCCTCAGCGCTGCAGCAGGACCACCAGCCCAGCGCCGGAAGCGACGAGGCAGGCCCACTGGCTTTGACTGCCTGACTGGGGCAATGGCAATGGGGGGGTGCCCGCACTGGAGGAAAACGTGGAGGGCGAGCCGGCAGGCCCCAGGAGGCACTTTCACATTCTGGGCTTGTACCTCGTCCAGCTTGGGTACCTGCTGTGTCACCGCAGGGTCGTCGGCTGGTACTTTGTCCTCGGGGCAGGCGCTGGGGGATGTGCTGCGCTACCCGACCCAGGGTCGATGTACCTTAATTGAGTGGAGCAGCAGCAGCGCCAGCGCCAGCGCCGCAGGCTTGCGGGCGTTGGCGGCGGGCCTGGAGCTGGACTCTGCGCCCGAAGCGTGTCTGCGCGCGATGCTGCACGTAATCCCGATGACGCTGACACGGGGGGCTCTGGTTCTTTGCTTCTTGGCTTGGCGACCGACAGGATGCACCTTGGAGATTCCCCTCGTCGCTGTTGTCGTTGTTAGTGTCCTCTACCAGTTGGCGGACCTAGGTATGCACCGTAGCACACAAGTACTCGCCGGGGCGACGGTACCCGGGTCAGCTGTCGAGCGGTTGGTGTTGGCTTGGCTCGGCTCGAGGGTTGGCGCCACCAGCACCGCGAGGCAGGGCGCAACACCTGGGCGCAAACAAGCGACGAGCAACCAGCAGCCGGGGTGGACGACGGATGGAACGAGGAGAGGGAAACGAAGAGGGGGGCGCCGGTGTGGGATTGGACGGGCCTCGACAGCCAGGACTTCGGGGCGGCGGCGGGCTGTGCCTTTGCGCATTTCGGCGTCGCACATGGTGCTTCCAAGGTTGTTCCTGTGCGACTCGAGGTAAGCCATGGGTAAGCCACCGGCGGCCAGATGGCTTTTTGCCTGCCTGATGGTCATGGCAGGGAATGGTATGTCGAGGTCATCATGCCCGTGGTCATGTTGTTCACGCCCATGCTCATTCTCACGTTGGCGGCGCCAAAGCCCCGGTGGCCGACATGTCATGGTCCTCCACACAAGGCCTCTCCCCCCCAAGCTCCCCATGTCGACGAACCCTGTCGTTACATATGCCAGACCTCAGCAGCGTCCTCGCCCCGCCTTTGTGCTGCCGGGCTAAAGAGCCATCTGCCGCCCTCGCGTGTTGGCGAGCCCCATCCCATGCCATCCCATGCCATTCCATCCAACACACGCCTGGCCGTGGAAAGCCAGCAGGTCTTGGCCGCGGGCAGTCTGGCGCCATCGCGGGATGCGTGTGCCCCGAGCGTCTCCCTCCCGGGGCCTGCGCCTGCGCCAGGACAGGGGTCGGCGAGGGCGGCGGCGGCGGCAACAGCCGCAACATCTTTTTCACTTTACCAATTGTCGGTGACGAGAAAACACCCAGCTAGCAAGGTCGCTAGCTATTGTGCTGGGGGCGACAATAGACGGGTGGCACTGCCGAAGAGATCCTCGGATCCATGTATCGTTCCAGCGACCCGCAACCCGGAGCGGCAGGCAGAGATGGAGGCGCTAAAGCAGTCGCTAAAATCAAGGGCCTCGACGTCTTGTTGGTTTCAGAGGCGCGCCGCGCCGCGCAATCGCCTGCGTCGTCGCGCAGAGCGCACCGACTCCCGACCGGTTGCCAATTTTCCTATTTATGGCACGGGGGGGAGTGTCTTTTCAGCATCAAGTGCTGTCCAGTGCAGCACTAAATACTGCAAGTTACAGTAAGACGATGAAGGGCATTGCGCCGCTGGAGGACAATGCGCTGCGGAGAGCGGCGGCATCTCGGGCGGCGCCACCAACATGCCCTTTTACGTCCGCCAGGCCGTGCCGCTCGCGGTCGATGCCGGCGGGCCAGGGTCGGTCAGGTTGCTTTGAGTTTGCAAACGCGTCGCAGCCCTAAATAAGACAAGTAACTTACAGTAGTACTGTACAGTATGTGGTAGGTTAATCAATCGACAGCGATGCTGCAAGCACGCTTGCCGTGTAGCATCGCCTGTCCCCTCGCCCGCCAAACCCCGGCCAGATACCGTAGCATCCAGCTGTCTCTCGACAGGTGACAGGCGGGGCGGGGGCGGGGCGATGCAACAGCCTGCGTTCTCGCTCCCCTCGCACTGTATTCCGAGAGGCAGAGTAAGTTACCCTCCATTTCCGCTTCCGCCCGTCAGGCGCTGCATATTGGTCATGCACCAAAGTACCTCGGTGCATCGGAAGACGTTGCAGGTACCTACTAAATTCAAGTTGTCTAAGTCGCCTGCTTTGTCCAGCGCTGGCCGCCGCCTCGTGCTGTGCTTCGGCACGATGATGCGGGCCGGCGGGCTTGCGGGACTGATGTGACGGCTCGGGCACGCCAGGGCAGGCGGTTGCAGGGGGCCATCGCCAATACAGTTACGCGACGGCTTCGCTGCCATTGGCCCTGGAGGCCCCGGCACTCGCTCATCGTCCCCCCCGCAGCCCGCTGTGCCGAATCTCATCAACCCTGCTTTGTTCTTCATTTCTGTCCTGCCCACCACCATCGTCATCGAGCGTCGAAAGGCACAAGGGCATTGTCAGCCGACAGCAGCAGGCAGCGACGCAATCTCGCCGCCCCTGTTCCGCCATCTCATCTCTGTCTCCCTTTACTCGCGGTGCCAACAATGATGCCTTGCTGACCATGTCTCACCCTTCCCGCAAGATGTTGTCGTCGCGTGTCTCGGCACAGCCGCTTTCCCCAGCGCGCGCGAGACACGATGACACGCTCGCCGTGCCCTGATCTCCGGCCAGAGACGCTGAGACCTGCGTGAGGCTGATTGGGGCGTGGAAAGAGACGACACCACAATGGAGCACGCAAATCTGAGCCTCGTGCTCCTGCATCTGCGTGTAGTACTATAGTTTCGCATGTCTTATCGAATAGGCTCATGTCGCCGGCTGCAGTTGAAATTGTCTTTCCCCTTGTTGCCGGGACGGTAGGCATCAGCAGTGACGAAAATAGTCTTCTCATGTCCGTCCTGTCGTTGTGAAGGCAGGGAGCCAGGTGAGAGAGAGGAGAGTCCGGTATTTTGGCTGGCCTGCACGCTATGCTGCACTACCTCGACCTCCACAGCCTCCGTCCCCAGGTAAAGATGAGGATAGATCTCCCAATCATGTGGCCAAACACCAACGGCAGGCCAAACCGGAACCACGTCAGGGGCCGCCAAAGCCTAGGCACCGGAAGGGCCTCTTGAGCCCTCAACCTCCCCTCCGTCGCCTCATCGACTGGTGTAGCACCCTCGACGGACGTTCCCGCAAACGCCTCCACCGCCTCAACCACCAGCCTCGTCGTCTCCTCGGGCCTGCTCAGAAACGGCGAGTGGCTCGTCGCTAGCTCCCGGTGCTCGACGCGCGCGCCCATCTCCCGCGCCATGCCGACCTGCATCCGCTGCACCACCAGCGGCAGCCCGCGGTCCTCCGTCGTGCCGATCAGCCAGGCCGGCACGTCCTGCCACCCGGCGTACGCATGCTCGCCGCCCTCGAACAGCGCCTTGAGGCTCTGCGGCGTGAGCTGCGCGGCCCAGTGCTCGGCCTCCTCGGCGGGAAGGTCGTGGTAGAAGAAGTCGCGCGGGTCGGCGACGAGCTCGGCGAACCCCGTCGCGCTGTTGACGCGCCACGCAGGCGGGGGGCGGCCCAGGAACGGGTCCATGAAGGCGACCCCCGTGAAGGTGAAGCCGGAGGCTATGAGGATGATGCCGATGACGTGCCCGTCGGTTGAGCTGCTGCTGCTGCTGCTTGTGCTTGCGTCGGCCGCATCTTGTGACCGCGCGAAGCCCTTAACGGCGCTGTTGCCGACCATGCCGCCGTAGGAATGGGCAATGACGACCACGTCGCGCCCCTGCGTCGTCTCGCCAGAGATGGCCCCGCGCGCGGCATCGAGGTCATCTTTAAATGTTGCGTTTGGGTCGCCCGTCGTAGACGGCAGGGTGATGGCGATGCACTTCAACCTGTGCCTCTCTCGCAGCAGCGCAATGATCTTGTCGTAGCACGCGGGCTTGTGCCAGGCGCCCGGGACGAACACCAGTGTCGGTAATTGAGACATTGGTTCCCTGGCAATCAGGGCCCTTACCAAGTAGATGATGCCGAGTTTGCGGCGCGCCTCCTCCTATCTTGTACGGCTAGATTTACCTTAGTTACCGGACTGGACGTCCTGGAATTCCAGGCCTTCAGAGCCAGGCACTCTGGGTTTAGGCTAACAAGATAATCACGTGCGGCACCTAACGTATATCCTATACCTAGAGAGCTGCGAGCCTGCATGAGAGTACCTTATCTTGTCACGTCCTGATGCAGTCATGAAAGAGTAAAGTTCCCTTGTTAGATTGTAGCCCGAAGGAGGATAATAACCAGCCTGGCCGGATCCTCGCATCGGCGGTTGGGTGGGCGGTTGTCGCTCCGACACCCGAACTCCCCATGTAAGACGCAGCAGCTGCACGAGAATTGACCCGGAACCAAAGCACGATAGCTTTCCTAAACTGGAGGATATCAAATGGGCTGCACACGGTTCGTACTGCACTGCTGTTGCTGACACGCCATGTCAAAATTTGTCTCTCCGTCTGCCTGCCTCACCGGTCGCCAAAGCCTCACAGCCGCCCCCAAGTCCTCATCATGACAAGCCGCGCAGCATGCAAGCCGTAGCAAAGGCTGCAGCACAGACCAGGCAGCCGTTTTCTCCCCCCTCTGATCGCACGCCCGGTCCCCTCCCGCCGCGTGCGCCACCAGCAGCCACAGCGCATCGCGGCTTGTCACTGCTCACATTTAGTGCTGGGGGAAAAGGGCTTGGCGAGCCTGGGTGTCAACCTCACGCGATGAGCGGGCAGACACGGCTCACACGTGCATGATGTACACACGGAGACAAACGTGGTTCCGCTTTGTTCCATGCTTCCCCCTGTCTCCCGTCCGCCAGCGTCTCTCTCGCCAATCGGACTCGATCGCCGTGTGAGCGACGATTGTAACCGTTCCCCCATGCATCGTCTCGGGGGTTGGCCTCTGCCCACGCCTCACTCATGCAGGGCTCGTACACTCACACTGCAGCGTGCGGCAGTACCACAACAGAGGCTATTCCTGAGAACACGGACCGTAGGGGTATAATGCATGTTTGTAAAAGAAACACTTGTCAGGACGAGCAGCCGCTCGAGCCTGGGACTGCTCAACGCCGATAGCCCCGTTTCCATTGTCAATGCCGCCTGGTCGAAGCAATAAACGCCAGAATGCATCTCTAAAGCAAATTGGTATCACGTCTCCATCCACTCCCGTCCCAGCGAGGACATCACCCTGGTTCGCAGGTCGTGTATCTCCTTGTTGCGATTGTACATCTCCTCCGTCAACGCCTGGTACTTTCTCTTCCAGTCGTCGGCGGACAAGGGCACCTCCGGCTCGCCGTCGCCACTGGCGCCCGCGCCAGCCTCGCCCGGCCCGTGATCTTGACTGCCGCCTCTACCGGCCTCCGTTCTACTCGGCTTCCACATGGTCGACGGCACGTACTGCGACATGGTGAAGCTGCCTTTGACGTGGCCGAAGCGGTACTCCCAGTCGCACTTGTAGACGTGCGTGCCGTCGCTCTCGCCCATGCGTGCGCACTTGGGCCGACTCGTCACCAGCATCATGGACCCTGCGAGCGCCGCGAGGTTGATGAGGAAGGCCTGCGGCGAGGTCGACGTCTTGTACATGTTCTGCAGCATCGAGTTGACCATGGCTGTCGACTCCTCGATCCCCGCCGGCTTGCCCGGGTTTCCCTCGGCGTCTAGCCACTCCGAGTCGGTCATAGAGCGCACAAAGTAGGCCAAGAGGGCATCGACGTTGGTCCGATCCTCCATCCTCTCAAAGTAAAACTCGGGCATTTCATCCGGGGGGTCGCACCCAGTGCCGGGGACACTGGCGGCCTGCTCGTAAGCATCCGTTGCTTCCTTGGCGAACCGCTGCCATCTGTTAGACGGCCCTTGGTTCGGATCGGAGGCGTTGGTCCCTGGCGGAGCGAAAGGTCTCTCCATGTTGACTCGTTCGCTGGCTTGCCCATTCGGCTGGCCGTTGATGTGGACGTCTGGTGGCGGGGCCTGAGGTGGAGGGGGTGGTGGTGGTGTAGCCAACCGGACTGAGCCGCCTTGCCGCTCCGGGACCTGCAGCGATATACTGGGTCTCGCTGGCCGCGCTCCTTCGTTGGCAGCGTGCTGGTGTTGCATCGCCGGCGGCAGGGACGCCGGAGGTGGCGCATGGTTGCCCAAGGGAGGTTGAGTAGTAGGTTGATAGTGAGCGTGGCCATAGCTGTAATGCTCAGGTGCTTTCGGATAGGCGGGGCTGGCATCACTCGTCGGTGTCCAGTGCTGGTTCGACGATGGATTGCTCTCCACAGGAGTTCGGTTGATCGGTGGCCGCCCCCTCAACTTGCCTCCGATGTCGTGAGGGCCCGTCTTCCATGCCGACGAAACATTCTTGGCGCCTCTCCGGGGGTAAGACTGCCGCGGTTTGGACGGCGTGACGGCGGACCTGGGTTCGAGGGCGTCGTCCCAGAATGTGCCTCTTGTCGTCGGTGTCACGGCAGACTGCGGCCACCGGGCAAGTGACGCCTGCAGATTGTCATAGCCCGCATTGTTGGTGGGCCGGTTGGTGTCCGCAGGCATCTGGGGCCTACCGTCGGGGTGGGCTGACCAAGCTTGCGTGCCATGGTTGTGATTGTCAACTGCAGAGGGCGGCGTCTTCCGCCGCCTTCGAGTTGCAGGCGCAGGTCCGACGTCAGGATCTGGCCGTTTGCGGCCCCTCTTTGGCCGGATCTCAGGTACGACGGCCCTCAGAGCCATATCGTCCTCGAAAGCAACGCCATCGCGGACCGGCCAAGCTACGGGGTTGGGGTCCGTGGGAATGTTAGTCCAATACTCATTGGGCCTATCCATGAGATACTCGAAAAACGCCTTGACGTGCATAGAGTTCATCCATTTCTGTCTTGTTAGTGCTGCCAGATTGACTTGAATCACGCGGTGGACCACGGCTCACTTTTAGACGGACGCCATACTGAGAAATCTTCTGCGAGCTCTCGTCCTTGCTTGGGTCAGGCGGCTCGACCCCGAGCATGATAGTCAGGTCGGTCCAGGTCCTGATCTCGTGCGCATAGAACCTGCGGACCAGCTCGTAGATGGTGAAGGGGTGGAAGGTCTTGCCGCCGCTCTTGGGCGGGTTGCGGAAGGCTTCCCTGAGAGTGTCGGTGTTGACGCTCAGGCGCACCGCGGGGTTGCAGTAGAAGATGAAGCGCACATAGGCATCTTCGATGCTGTCCGCAGTGACGTTTCTGTCAGGGAGATCCGGACGGGAAGTGAAGCCAGACTGGAAACGGATGGCGTCATTGGCAGCGGCAATGGCTTCCGCTTCCGTGGATGAGTCGACGGAGGACTGCCGCTGGTGTTGTTGCTGTTGCTGTTGCTGATCTTGTTGCTGGTGTTGCTGTTGCTGGCGTCGCTGTTGCTGGTGTTGCTGTTGCTGGTGTTGCTGCTCTTGCTCCGGCTGTTGCTGCTGTTGGTGATAGTGCTGTCGTTCAGGGTGGTCCTGGTTCCTGGCCAGGTCCATATGAGGAGACAGCATCGCGGGCGATCCGTCGTGCTACGCGAGAGACACGGGTCTCAAAAGGCCTCATTCATCCAGGGCGCCTGAGACGTTGCGGGCCGGGGGAGGGGGCTTGGTGGAACTTGGGTCCCCGGCGACGCGCGCCTCACAGGCCCGGCGGACGTGCAAGACGGGCGACGGTGCAAGATGGCAGGCAGGGACGCGCGCCAGAGGTGCACTGCGACGAGGACGGCGGTGCGACGCGGGAGAACGGCGGAGGATGAGATACGGCCGGCCCTATTGGACGGGAGCGGCAACCATTGGGGGAGAAGGGGGGGCGAGGTTGCGCGTTTGGAAACGGCGAGAGGCAGCGAGAGTAGATGCAATGCAGGACATGAGGTTGTAAATTAGGTCCGTGTGGCTGGAGCAAAGCGGGATAAAATGCAGCGTTTAGGGGTCCAGGGGCGGCGCACTGTCTGGCCGGCGGGGAGGCTGCAGCCTCGGTACAGTGCGAGTACGGGGTGGCTCGTGCCCGATCAACCTCTCCTGTACGTACCGTCGGGTCCTCCCCGCATTTTGTGCGGGCTGAAACATGAACGCAGCCCAACTGCCGGCGGCCCATCGGGGGATTTGACTGCCTGCACTACCACTCGCGAGCCGGGGGTACACAGATGGGTCAGCAGCGGGCAGAGCTGAGCTGACGGGGAGCTGAGGAGGGCCTGTGCACTCGGTGTCCCGGGCCGGGCACTGAGAGCCAACGCGCGGGCGCAGCCTGTCCCTCTCTGCCAACTATTGAGCTCAACTTACTTCGCACGCAAAGCTGCGCGTGTCTGGTGAGAGGACTGCGCCAGCCATTGGGCTGCATGATGGCAGCATCAGCGGCGGGCAACCCTTCACGATGATTCCATAGCCGAGTGCGGCTACAGGACATGGTTCCGGGCGCCGGGGTCCGAACGTTCACATCCGCGTCAGCTCGCCGAACCTTGAAGCCGCGCCAGCGTAGACCCGGCATATATATAAGGAAATGGTTTAATGTATTAATTGATGATAACGATGAGACTTCGATCTAGGAAATGGCACGCACAACTAAATTAAAAAGAGAGAGAGAGAGAGAGAGAGAAAGGGAATAACAAAATACGATGTACCTCTATAGGTCATCCTCTACATAGCCGACTATAGGTCCTCCAATATTTGCAACACGTCTACTGCCAGTTTCTCGAGGTCGTGGCCGGCAGAGCGTTTGTCCCTTGTTACCGAAGACGTCGGTTTAATGTCAGAAAGTCCCTTGTCAGAGAGCCCCTTGTCGGGGGCTCGGAGACTTCGCGGTGTGAAATTTTGAAGTGTGGCGGGGGGCTTGTCTTGGAGATAGCGGCATATTTCTGCCATTACGAAGGCGTTTAATACGATGGGGTGAATACCCTCGCTAGGAGGGTTGGGACTTGCACGAATAAGACTGAGAATTTCTTCGACACTGGAACGTTCGACTTCGCCGCTGTCATTGTCGGGGAGTTTGCTGTTAGAAAGTTCGCTCTGGGGGAGTTTGTTCCTGGGGAATTTATTCTGGGGGAGTTCGTTATGGGGGACTTTATCGTCGGAGAGTTCGTCGGTCCACGCTTTCTTAGCTGTAATGTCGTCGCGACTCGCGACCGTAGGCACGGGATAAGCACCTTCACCAATAACCCGGAGACACATTTCGAAGAAGGCGCATTCGCGATCTCTGCTATCGTCGTCGGGGACTTTACTGTCGGCAACTTCGCTCTGGGGGCGTTTGTCCTGGGGAGGTTCGCTCGGAGAAAATTCGTTATTAGGGACTTTATCGGTCCACGCTTTATTGGCTTTATTGTCGCCGCGATCGAAGGCACTATATAAGAAGCGACTTGTTTTGGTAGAGGCGCGTTGCGATTCTTTGACGTTTTTAGAGAGTTCGTCGTCGGGTTGTTCGTCGAGACGGGTACGTGATAAAGTAGATGCATCATTACCGCCAGCCCCGTTATTGAATTAGGAACGTCCGCTATCTTTGCTGCTAGCACCCGCACGATTAGGTTTGGGCAATTTTTGGATTAGGGCACCTGCGCCATCTTTGCTGGTAGTGTCGTCGGTCTCTTCGTCGTAGGGGAGTTCGGGGACTTCATCGTCGGTGTCTTCGTCGTAGGGGAGTTCGGGGACTTCGTCGTCGGTGTCTTCGCCGTAATAATATCTCCCTGGTTTCTCGGGCTTGTTTCGGAGGTGGGGGTGTATGCCTCTAAAGACCATGACGCGAGGAGGGGTGCCACTCCCATCGTATTTAGTATCGGTGGCGGACCATACGCTGCCGCTATGTTTAGTGCTGGAATATTCCCAGCTATCGTTGTCCGTGATTTCGTCGTCGGCGAGTTCGTCGTCGGCGAGTTTGTTGCCAGAACCGCCTCTACCAGACTCCTTGTTGTGGGAGATGGCTGTGTCCGGCACCTCGGCCGGGTTCGTTGGTGCAGCCCCGGTGGTTGTTGGCGCGGCGTTGCGCTGCGCGATTCTCGCCACGGAGCGGGAGGTTCGTGTTCCCATTGGAGTGGCGAGAGCCAGCCCCTGAATGAGAGCGAGAGTAGCAATCGAGGTCTTCATGTTTTGTTTTCCTCCTTATGCAGGCGGTTGCTGATAATTGTCGTGGTTTTTGTGTGGGCTGAGTGAGACTGTGCAAAGGCTGAATGTGACTGTGTTGACTGCACGAATGAGACTGCGTGGGCTGAATGAGAGTCACTGGTGTGTAGACTGAATAAGACTGTGTTGACTGACTGAGATTGTGTAGGCCGAATGTGACTATGCAGACTGAATGTGACTACGCTGGATGCATGAGACAAGAAGTGCGTCTACGAGTCAGTTCGACTACTTATTATATAGTAAAGCACCATAGTATAGTCGTATAACATTGATAGATATACGGTCTGGTACTAGAGTCCCAAGCATAAAGACTCATCTAGTCAAGATGATACCCATCAATGCTAGCAAGCTCTATGTTCTATCCTACACGTCAACTAGGCGGTTGGGCGAGATTCGCATAAACGCGGACAAGGCCGAAAGAAAACAGACTTCGCCAGCGGTCACTGATGCGCATCGACAGGCCGCCCAGCATCTACAATAGAGAAGCATAGGCCGGCCCCAAGTCCACGATGCCGTTGCATGCGGCAGGATTCATGCGGTCCGCTCTTGCCGGGCTTGAGAAGGGTGTTGCGCGCTTCGCATGAGAGGGACTCAACCTAATTACGCATGTTGATGCCTTTAAGCGGTGTCTGGCACCCACTATCAGTTCACGCGTGGGCGACGGCCCCGCGGCGCTCTCCAATCGGCACATGTCTGCGCCGCTCTGCTTGAACTATGGTAAAAGCTTGGGTCACGTATGTAAGCATTGATGCCGCGTGCCGTATGCGCACAACGAAACGTCATCATCGCACAGTACACGGCCTCAAGCGCAAGACACGTCTCTCGCATTCTGCTCAATGCACGGCTGGCCCGGCACGGCTGGCTCGGCACGGCCGGCCCTGAGCCTCTACTGGCGCAGGTCGCGTCCGGGGGGGGGGGGGGGGGGGCGTGCATTGCGATGGCCTGCCAGCGTCAGGCAAAGTACCGAGGCCAGTGAGGGCATCCGCCGTCCGCGCCGGAGGTTGGCTGGCCGCCGGGCATGCCCGGCTTTACGCACGTAATTTAGCACGATATGTATGTAGTTCATGTCCCCGACTCCCGCAGCGACTACCCCAGTGGAAGATTCTCTTTTTCCAACGGGCATTGCCCCAGCACGCCATCGCCTCCGACGTCAGCCCGTCCAAAACCCGGCCCCCAGGCACCGCCCACGGCTCCAGCGCTTCCAACGGAAGTTACTAATCCCCCGCGCCCTTACAAATGGTCAACCAGCGGGCTGGCGAATCGGCGGCCCTCCGCGTGAGGTGACGTGCTCAAGTTCCCAGTGTGCTCTCACCTCGGCGCGCCCTTTCGACCGGGTCACCCACCATGCACCACCACCACCAGCCTGGGCAAGCTGGGCACTCGCCCGCCCACCCGCCCGTCTCTGTGGGCAGAGCGCGGCGATGCGTCTCCGTTTTTTGCGCTGAGGCAGTGAGGGGAGAGGGGGGCACACCCTGATTTGAGATCTGGCAATGGATTGGTAGGACGGATGGGGAAATCGTCAAAGTGTCAAACATGACACTTGCAGAGGGCGCGCGCTGTGCGACTCTCTCACGCAAGCGTATAAAGCTGTGGCACTCCCGCCGGACAGCGAGCAGACGTAGCAGCAAACAACACCAACGAAAAACGTCACTGCACAGAACCTGGAGCTTTCGTATAAGCCGAGGTCATAAGTTGGCGACGAAGTATAAAATTGCTCTCAGGCGCGCCAACCTCAAAGACGCCATTCGCCACAGCTGGGAGACAGAGAACTGCCATATCCCATCTTCATCTTCATTACTCTGAGGATCACTTCTCTCAACACCAATCTCATCACACCTAAATCATCCACATCACCATCGTCATGGCCGTAACCGCCTCGGTCCCGCGCGGCGACGTCACCGCCACCCTCAACTACTACAACCCCCCGGCCGACAAGTCGGCCGCGCCCTTCAACTTCGTCGACACCCCGCCGGCGGGCCAGCCGCAGCGCAACTACTCCGACGCCGCGCACGAGACGCTCATCCGGGACCTGCGCGGCCAGGAGTCCGCCTTCTCGCTCGACCGCGACGCCTTCCAGGTGCTGCGCGACGTGCCCGAGTCCGCCGAGCGCGCGTTCCTCGACGACGAGGCCATCCGCCGCAACTACTACCCCGAGGTCGAGCGCCTGCTGCTCGACAGCATCCCCGGCTCCAACCGCGTGCGCATCTTCGACCACACCATCCGTCGCGCTGACCCGGCCGCGTCGCGCAACCCCGTCACGCGCGTGCACATCGACCAGACGGCCCCGTCGGTCGAGAAGCGCGTGCGCCGCTACTTTGAGGGCGACGAGGCGGAGGCCCTCCTGCGCGGGCGCTACCGCATCGTCAACGTCTGGCGGCCCCTCAACAAGAACCCCGTCGAGTCCTTCCCGCTTGCCTTTGCCTCCACGTCGACGCTCGAGGACGCTGATGTCATCCCCATCGAGCACCGCTACGCAGACGGCTACCTCGGCCAGACGGCCGCCATCCGCCACAACCCCGCCCAGAAGTGGTACTACCTTAGTGGTATGACGGGCAGCGAGCGCGTCCTGCTCGAGTGCTTCGATAGCGAGTCCCTCAAGCCCGGCTCCAAGATTGGCGGCCGCGTCCCACACTCGGCCTTTGTCGACCCCCGGACCCGGCCCGAGGCCGAGGGCCGCGAGAGCATCGAGGTGCGCGCGCTCGTCTTTGGCCCGTGAGCCAGGCGCACGCGACACACTGCCTAATATGAAACGATACACACGATGAGAGCATGTAGGGATGAGGAGTTGGCGTTGGATTCTTGTCACCGTCCAGGTTGCACAGCTAGCATAATTTCAGTAATAGAAGATCTTTGATGACGCCGGTCTCTGCCGAGTGAGCTATTATGCACATGCCTCCCGCGTTTCTCATTGTGCACTCCATGACGCCCGGCAGTACGCCGGATTCGTCCGGTCCCATAGACCGCCCAGGCGCAAAACGACAACTGCACAGCAGAACCTCCTGGTATTTGTGACGAAAGTTGCCAACGTCAGACGCAAGACCGAAGCCACATAAACCACAGCCAAACGAAAGGAAACCGAGTCAAATCCGCCGGGCCGATGACACCCCAGCAACGGGGCAGGCTCCGTCCAAGGAAAGAAATCCACATTGCCACATCAACCCCCAACCGCAGCGCCAGAAAAGTGCAAAGAAACCCCCCCTTCGACAGCCAATGTCCGTCATCAGCAGTCGGATGATCTATCTCATCGCTGCAGTTGAGAACAAAATGGACGACGCAAACCATGCCATCAAGACCAAAACCACCGTGTGGATGCAGTCCCTGCCGGCAGGCCAACAACAACCGAGACGCCACGCTTATTGACCGCAAATGCAACGTAATATCCAGATAGCAGACGGTATACCCGTTGCGCATCAATCAATACCTGCGCGGCTTGCCGCGGCCGCTGCCGGCCGTTCCCTGGCGGCTCATGGCCACGCCGCCGACGCTGCTCTGCCGGCTGGCCGGCTGCAGGGTCTCTCGCAGGCTGCTGGTGGCCGGTGCGGCATCCTCGAGGACTTCGGCGTAGTTCTCCAACTCGGCCGGGTCGCGGGCCAACGCCGCGAAGCCCATGTACTTGCCGGACTTGTAGGGCGTTGAGACCGTCTCAAAAGTCTTGCGAGGACCCTTGGGGTTGTCCAGGTGGCTGCCCGGTTTTCGGGTGTGGTCGTAGTGCTTGAGGGCCGTGATTACCTGCATGTCCGCCTTGAAGTCGTCGTCGCGCGTCTGAGGGATGGCGCTGTTCTCGCTGCTGGCTTTGAGAGACGTCTTCAGGTAGTAGCTCGGCTGGCCGACCGGGATCTTGGGATCCACCTGGGAGTGCATGAGGTCCAGATTGGCAGGAAGCTCATAGTTCGCAACACCCTCGATGCCGAGAAGCTTATCGTCGACGAAGTTCTGGTTGGCGTTGCCCCGAGTGCTCCTAGTTTGATGCGAGACTTGTCGCTCCATAGCAGCCGAAGAAGCTTGCTCGCCGTCACCAGAGTCGCTATCCTCGGGCGACGAGTCGCTGCCCGTGACGCGATGACGCACCATGGACTTGTGGGCGGCGAGGGCGGCTGTATTGTAGTGCATTGACAGTTCCTTATCGGTGAAGAGGCTCCCAATACTGTAGTCGGCGCCGCGCTTCTTGGCCTCGTTGCGCATCTTCTCCGACTGCCAGAATGGCGTCGTGTTGTTTGGGTCCAGAGCCCGGCGCGACGGCGCGGGGGAGCCATCGTCTTCGCCGCCATTGCGCTTTCGCTTCTTGCCCTCGGAGAAGTCGTCGGCTTCTTTGCGGTTGCGCGTCGTGCGCTTACCCGGGTGGCCGCCGGGGCTGCCCGGGTTGGCGAGGCTGAACTGTGAAGGATGTAGGAGCAGCGCATTGGTCTCACTAATCTCAAAGGCCTCCTTCTCCTTAACAAGGCGGTTCTTCTTGTTGGTGAGCTGGTTGATCAGGCGGTCCCGCATGGTGCTGTTGAGCGCCTCGTGCTCGCGCTTGGCCGTCTCCATCTTGAACGTGAATGTGTTTTGGAACTCTTGTACCTTGCGCTCGTATTCGTTCTGTATATGGCAAATTGTAATTAGCACAGTCAGTCGCTACGCTGGGCCGCGTCGCAGCTCACCTTGGCCTGGGTGAGGGAGAAGTCGCGAATCTCCCAGAGGTCCTGAATGTCGGACATGAACTGGGGCAGCTGGACGCCGGCCATGTCCATGAGACTTCTGGCGGACTCGGCGTGCATCGGCGTGCCCATGGTCTGGTTGTATTCATCTTGGAGCCGAGAAGCGACGTCGAGAGCGTCATCGGCGTAGGGGTCGAACTTTTGCATGTGGTTGATCTCGAACTGGATCTTTTGGAGCTGGTCGCGGTAGGTCGAGTCCTTGTCATCTTGAAACTTGTCGTTCAAGGCGGCGAGCCGCTCCAAGACTGCCTGTCGCTTGCGGTCTCGCTTCGATTGCGTGGTCGGGGGAGGCGACCGTCGTTCGGCCTTCGCGCCGAGGGCGGAGGAGACGGCGGCTTCGCTGGCGGCCATTGCGCGTCGGTGTCGGAGACCGGGTATGGCGGGAGAAAAGAAATATAGACAGAGGTCCCGGGCAGATTACAGCCGCGGGCAGGTAATCGCAGGAGGGGGCCGCTGTCGCGAGGGCCACGGGGCCGGAAGCGCCTGTGTGGATTCTGCCCGCTCGCTTGAAGCGAAGCTGCCGTCCGCGGTTGGCAAACTGCAGCCCTGCGGGCGCCGAGACAAAGACGGGGGCAGAATAAACAAGGCGGCTTGCCTGACAAGATTGGCAAGAGGAGGCGAGGGGAGCTTGGAGAGAGCAGAAACGGGCGAGGTTGCAGCGGTGCGCGACGAGGACGAGCGGTGCTATGGTGGTGTTGTTGCGGTCGAGGGGGAAAAGGTCAGCCGGCAGCAAGCGGGTGGCCGTCTCAGTGTCAGGCGCCGGCCGGCGATTGTGCCAGCATTGAATGGCCTTGCTGGGGCGTCGTGTTAGTGTTAGTGGGTTAGCGCCGCCCTCACCGCCTGCCTTGGACGGGCGGCTGGGCCCGAAAGGGGAGGCCGGCACTCACAAGCTGGCACAGTGCCAGTCGCCCTGGCCGAAGGCCGTTTCGGACAGTCTGTGCACTGTATCAACGCCAACCCGGACAGACGCGGATCAAATACATGACGCAGTCTTTCCCTTTCCTTGCGGACAATGTGACTATATGTCTGCTTGCGAAAGGGTTAGAGCATGGAATTAAAGGCATAGTATATCAGCAGCCACCCGTCGGCTTAGGGAAACACGTCATGTGCGGTCAGAACGGGCTACGTCGACTGTCGGATACACAGTGCTCTACGTCCTGGCCCTCGGCGCGACCACCATGGTCACCAGCACTGAGGCTCCGGCAGCGGTGCCAATCTCCTCAATATCGACTATGCTTGCTGTAAATCATGAGCCAACTCCTCATCGCCTCAATTGTGCGCATGGCCGTGGAAATGTCGAGGTGACCGGGTTGCGTGTTGTCCGCTCCAGTGTCCGTCTCGCCGCAATATAGCACAGAAGCATTCGACAAAATAGACATAATGCGGGCGTGCAGAGGCAACAATACAGTCGAACCCGCACCGTGAGTCATCAAGTTTGCCGCATCTCCAAAATGAGCCATGATAGTAGCGCATGTATTGCAAGTGTCTCGTCATGAATGTGACCCCAGTCAGCGGCTTGCTTGGTAGATATAATGGGTTCTGAATAATGGATAACGTCGATGTCCTTCACTCTGCGCGAAAACGGTACGTCATTGAGTCGGACAGGGCCTATCGTTGAGGCGCTGTTTCGCAGCACGGCAAGCGGCACAAAATCGACTTCATCACGTTGCATGCCTTCTCATCGATCGTTCAAACCGTGGTAGCACGGCCGCCGTTCTTATAAGCCGCTTCTCAGCTTTTGTAACTGGCTTATTAGACCAAATCCGCCCGGCAACGCCTTCGAGTCCTCCCCTCCACCGGCAGCGCGCTTCGCCGAGGCCGTCTCCTGCGCCGCCCTGCCCTCGCGCCTCGCCGCCTGCTCCATATCCCTGACCAGCTCGCGGTGCCTGTCCTCGACCATCTTGGCGAGGCTCTCGATGAACTTGCTGCGGCCCTTCTCCTCGGCGGTGCCGCGCCACACCGTCGTCAGCTCCTTGAGCTCCTCGATCCGCGTCGCCGCCCGCTCGATGCCCTGCACGGGGTCGTCGCTGCGGTGCAGCAGGTTGGTGATCTCGTCGCGCAGGCCCCGGAGCACCTGCTGTCCCTTTTCCTCGGAGCTCTGCTGCTCTGAGCCCGGTTCCGGCGCCGACACGGAGAGGAAACCCGAGCTGACCGACACCTCGGACGGCGGGAAGGAAAAGTCCATGGCGTCGCCGAATGTCTTGATGACGGACTCGAGACGTGCCCGCACCAGCGTCAGTGTCTGCAGCTGCTTGATGTACTCGGGGTCTTCAGCGTCGCCGACGGTGGCCGAGCCTCCAGATGGTGCCGTGGCGTGATCGTCCTCTCCGTTGGTCGCCTTCGCGGCGCTGTCCTGTGGTGGCAGCCCGCCGGGGACAAACTTCTTGATGTCCTCCTGCAAGGTCTCGTTCATCGTCTCCGACAGGGTCAGGGTCTCTCCCCGCAGCAGCTCCACCTCGTAGGCCAGCCTGCTGCCGCTTCTCAGGATATCGTCGGTCAGCTGCGTGAGCGTGTTGGACAGCCTCGTCGTCTGCGCGTTGAGCTGAGAGAGCAGCGTCTGCGCCTGCGCCGACAGCTCTGACAGGGGCACGGCCTCGGAGCCTCCCGAGGCGGCGACGGGCTTCTGCGCCAAGGGCGGCAGTGTTGCGTTGAGATACGCTGCCGGGTCGAATGACGGGTTAAGAAAGTCTCGCAGGAACTCGTCCGCGGTGTGGCTTGACTTTGGCTCGATGGCCTTGGCCGCTGCTGAGGATGAGCGGCCATTGCGTTGTGAGGCCGACGACGCCGCGCGCCGGCGGCCCTGCTTCAGGTCTGAGGCCATGGCGCACTGCGCTCTCAAACACCCCGCTTCCTCAATTGCGAAAGAGTCGGATTAAATCTTGTCAGTGTAAGCGGCCATGTGAAGGTCGTCCTCGGCCACGGGGTGTGTAAACCAGAGCGTTGATGTAATGAACAGTGAGACCAACAGTGGACGTGCCAGCTAGGCGTGTATTAGAGCGCCTGTTGGACAGCCGACAATGAGCCGATACCTGGGTGCCGTGACCGCTGTGACTGACGTTGCGCCTGCTGAAAGTGGGCCGCCGGCGCCTGTAAAAGAAGCGGAGGCCAGTGCGGCCCTGCAAGGCGCAGGCGCTGCGTCACATCGGGCAGGTCTTCCAGGGCTGACGGGAGCAGCCTAACCTCCCGCAGTGGATATGCTGGAGCGGTTTATGTGGTTGACGGGCGGACAGTTCCTGAACCGGTGACATGGACGGTAATGTCGTCGATACTCTCCCCTACTCAGTGCTGACGCACTCCGCCCCATAGCCCGGTTTCTGCAGCTCTACAAACAGCTGACATGCATTTCTGCCTTGTACATACTTAAAGAGATCCATGGTCTCTTCGTAGACTAGGATCCTCTTCCCTAGCCGCTGTTCACTCGTCGTTCAAAATTCACTTATTCAAGACTACACTGACTTATCCCTCCTGCAGCACAAGTTGACAATCAAGCATAAGTAACAGCGAGCCGGTGACCATCAACATGTCCGACGCCATGCCATCGGCAAACTCACTAGAGGCCAGCACCTCGGGCCAGCAACCAGCCAGTGCAGATGCATCCCACAGTGACCTGTTCGAACTCTCTGGGCGGCGAGGTGCCAGACTCATGGCCGCCATGGAGGCCCCCCGAGACGAGAACCAACACGACGTCGACATTCTCTCCGACAAGGACCTCGAGCGCCTCACCATCCGCCTCAAGAGCGACAGCGAGGACAGCCAAAACATCGTTGCAAAGGCCACCGAGGAGCAACGCAACAGGTTCGACCAATACAAGCATCATTCATTCGTGAAGCGCTGGGAGCCGCTCAGTCCCGAAGCGCCCGTGGACGAGGAGTGGTTCATCGCCGACCCAGAAGTCCTTCCCGAGGACGACCCTGGGTATCTCTGCGAGATGTGTCGACACCTCGACTTCGCGGCTTTATTTAGCCAGCGTGGGTTACCGGGTAACAACGTGCCTTCCATGCCCACCCAGATCAACATCCACGGCATGTGGAAAGTCATGCAGGAGAGTGGGAACAATTGCGCCTTCTGCCGAATATTGCGGCGGAGAATCGTCGAGGGCGGAAGCATTTCCCGAATGGCGGACGATGAGATCAGAGACGGGCAGTTCTACATCAACGTCATCGACGAGGGCCCCGAATACGCTCTCAGACTGGAGATTGAGCTGGAAGGGGACGGAAGGACGGTTGACAGATTTGTCGTGCAGAGAGTCGAGGACAACCCGCAGCAGCCTCTGGCGGGACGATTTGTGCGACAGGATCGAGCCGACATGGACCGACTGAGGCAATGGCTCATGATCTGCGAGGGAACCCATCAGGTCTCTGACAGGAGTCTCGAACCTGTCGACTTGCCCTCGTTACGAGTCATCGATACAGAGGAGCTTCGCGTCTGTGAGGTGAAAACACCGTGTCGATATGCCTGCTTGTCTTATGTCTGGGGAAAGGGCAGTCAGACGCAGTACACCACCGCCACGAGAGACAGCTTGGAGGCCCCGAACGGTCTGCAATCTGTTGCTTTGCCTCAGACGATCAAGGATGCGATCGCGGTCACCAAAGAAGCAAGACTACGGTATCTATGGGTCGACGCTTTATGCATTCTCCAAGATGACCCTGCGGACAAGGCCAACATTATCTCCAAGATGGGTCCCATTTACGGCGGCGCTACGTTGACCATCGTCGCCTCCGCCAACGATAATCCCCACGACGGTCTACCTGGCATGGGCACCGCAAATCGCTCCATCGCACAGGATGTGGCAAGAGTCCAAGGCATAACACTGGCCGTGGGCCTTAGCGATCCGCGTCAACCGATCCCTGATATTGAGAGCTCAGTATGGAGCTCACGGGCGTGGACGTTCCAGGAGCGAGCACTCTCGGCGCGGGCTATCCACTTCACCCGCTCCCAAATGGTCTTCAAGTGCCTCCACGGCGCCGTCATGCTCGAAGAGACCGTCCCGACCCTCGACCCGGCATTCCAGCATTCGAGGATCGAAGACCAGGCGCAGTCAGATCTCATGTACCTGGCGTGGGCCCATCCGTCACTGAGTCGATTCGAAAACGTGGGGTTGTCGTCACGGGACGCGGGCGCGACGATAATGATATCCGGCGACGTCGACATCGAGGAGTTTCTGAAGATGAGTTTGGAGGAGAAAGGGAAGATAGCACCCGTGTTTAACATTGCGGTGGACGCGCCGCGCGACTTCATGGGGTCGCTTAGCGGTACGGACGGCGGTTCGACGCCCTGGGATCTGTACCGCCGCGCAGTGGACGATTACACGAAGCGCAAGCTGACGTGGGAGTCTGACGCCGTAAACGCCTTCTCCGGCGTGGAGCACATCGTCCGACAGGGCATAAACACCAAGTTTTGGTTCGGGCTGCCCTCGTTTGCGTTCGAGAAGGCGTTGCTCTGGCAGGCTAGGGAGCCTCTCACGCTGCGGGCTCGGAACGACGAGGCTCTTTTTCCGAGCTGGTCGTGGGCCGCCTGGCGAGGCCAGGTATCCTACCGCGGGAGGGGGTGGAAGAACTCTGTACTCTGGGATTCCGTCTCCGTGATACGGTGGTTCGTCAGAGAAAGTCCGCAGTGGTTCATCGACAGGTTCAACGGCGGAGGGGATAAGACGGACGAGGAGGTGCAAGCTTTCACGCAGCAGGTATCGAAAGCCAAGCTGCTCTTGAGGGAGCTCGACGCCGATTCACTACGCCACCTGGATGCCGTGGGAGAGGACGGCTGGGTTGTGAAGCACGACGAGGAGTATAACCGCCACATCTACTCTCACGATGCTTATCCAGGGGTCAGGTTCACCTACCCCGTCAATCTCCCCGGCCAGGACATCAACGACCTCCCCGACACAAACGGCGTCCTTATCTTTTCCGCTCACGTGGTGCCAATCGTTCCCTGCGACATGACAAACACCACCTTCAAGATGACCCTCGAATATCGATTCCTGCAACTCGGCCTCAACGACGAGTCCCGCTCCGCCAACTACCGGCCCCCCTGGCAGCGCATCGTCTACCACCAAGGCTACCGCGCCGGCTTCCTCACCCTCAACAACGAGACCCTCCTCCCGACCGAGGACGACGGCTGCGAGTACCACCTCGCGGCCATCTCGCGCGGGAGCCTGCCACACATCCCGCCCCCGCCGCCAGGCTGGGACGCCTACTGGGGGTACGAGCCGCGCAAGATCCAGGAGTCGCTCTTCGACGAGGAGTGGCGCCTCGGCCCCAGCAAGCTCATCGTGCCCGACGAGACGGCCGAGCCGTCGACGCGGAAGTCGCAGAACGAGGAGGGCGATCCGCACTGGGACGCGGGGCGGTTTCAGGGTATCAGCGTGTTTGACGTCTACGAGGTGTTGCTCCTGAGGACGGCGGATGGGCTGTCGCGGAGGATGGGGGCGGGTAAGATGAGTTACTGCGCCTTCTCGGCGGCGCGTCCAGAGGAGATGCTCGTTAAGCTTGCGTAGTGTTTTTGGCCCGATGATGAAAGGTGTGTATGTGAGGGAGAGTCGTGGCTAACTTGAGCATACTATGAGGTAGGTTCAAAGTCGTTTGGTGTTCGGCGATGGGAGCTCTTGGGTAAATATCAGCGTCTCAGTTCAAGGGCAAGTTTATGAGTATGATTGAATATCGTGCTCGCCGCCTTGATGAAGTGGCTCTTGAGCACGCGACCAACACAAGAGGACAATCGTCTCACGTTGCGAACCGAAGCCTATACATAGATGTAACCCATAGATGGACTTTTATTGGGGCCTTTTTGCAAGTGCCTCCCAGGAGGAGCTCACTGCATCATACCATGCGTGCCACCTCTCCACATCCATCATTGCTCCATCCAGCGGACAGTCATGTTCCCGTGGTTGTTAGTCGACGAAAGGGCGCGTGGTGACGACGTTGGGCAACGGGGATGCTTAACGGCGGCCACAGCAGGTCCAATGAAAACACACTCGCACAGGACCCCGGCGACCCCTCCTGTAAGCTTTGTGCTACAGTGGAAGACCGCCCGGCTCGCCTCGCCTAAACCGGAGGCCCGCCCGGCCGGTGGCCACTGGCGCCTTTCCCAACTCGACTTTCAACTTCACTCGCCTGTTTTCCGCACTAGCTCGTTGACACCTCCGACCGACCGGGCATCGCCGCCGCCGCTGCACACAACCTGGAACGTCCAACGTAAAGCCATGAGCGAGCCGCCCGCCGAAGAAGAGATGCGCATCGACCCGGCCAGAGCACAGGCCCTCATCAGCCAGCTCGCCTCGGTCAAGGACCGCGTCGCCGCGCTGGCTGGCGGCCGGAATGTGAGTATCACTGTGCCTTTCATCCACCCCAGAGGGTCGGCGGCGACCCATGTCATATACAGACTTGCCTTGTTCTTCCTTTGCCATCATGACGAGTGCCCCCCTTTTTTCACTTTAATTGTTTTCCCACTGACAAACGCGCAGGTCCGCCTCGTCGCCGTGTCCAAGCTCAAGCCCGCCAACGACATCCTCGCCCTGCACCAGGATCCCGCCCGCCACGCCCACTTTGGCGAGAACTACGCCCAGGAGCTGAGCCAAAAGGCCGACCTGCTGCCGCGCTCCATCCAGTGGCACTTTATCGGCGGCCTGCAGTCTGGTGCGTTGGCGTGACCCCTTTTCTTCAACATCAACTTCAACTTCAACACTCACCACAACCACCTTCTTTCACTTGAGTGGACTGAAACGGAGTGAGTGAGTTGCTAAACGACAGACTGACTGACTGGTCGACCGTGTTCCTGGAAAACAGGCCACTGCAAGAACCTCGCCAAGATCCCCAACCTCTTCTGCGTCTCCAGCGTCGACACCCTCAAAAAGGCCCGCCTCCTCAGCGCCGCCCGCGCCGCCCTCCTCGCCGCCGATCCCTCCCTCCCCAAGCTCTCCGTCCACGTCCAGGTCAACACCTCGGGCGAGGACGCCAAGTCGGGCTGCGCCCCGGGCCCGGACACCGTCGCCCTGTGCCGCGAGATCCTCGAGCACTGCGCCGCCGGCCTCGACCTCCTCGGCCTCATGACCATCGGCGCCATCGCCCGCAGCAAGGCCACCACCGCCGACTCCGAGAACGAGGACTTTGTCGCCCTCCGCGAGCAGCGCGACCTCGTCGCCAGGGAGCTCGGCCTCGACCCGCAACGGCTCGAGCTGAGCATGGGCATGAGCGAGGACTTTGAGGGCGCCATTGCCATGGGCAGCGGCGAGGTGAGGGTCGGGAGTACCATCTTTGGCCAGAGGCCCGCAAAGGCCGATGCCAAGATTAAGGATTAAAATGTCAAACCACCTAATAATGTAGATGATAGATTTCATCCAACTGTATTAAGCGCCTGTCTGGCTCAGACTAATCCTGGGCCGCGTTGACTGCAGCTACATGTGAGCGAAGCAACGGGGGTGTTTCCGAAGCCGCACCCACAAGGTGGACGGCGCTTCTGCTTCCTCACCTCGCCGCAATGCCATCGCGTATGTGCGCTATGAATCTCCCTGCGCATAGATGCTACCGACTTGGCATGCTTTCGTCCCGACTCATGTTCCACCAGTTTCATCTCCAACAGCCTCAGACATCAATACATACGCTCTCGCGCCTTTGCATCATCCTAGACCTTGAACGTGCCACAAATACTTTTCCCGTGATTCATTTCTCCCTCTCGCCGTACATCTCTGCTAGCTTCAAGCCGCCATGACTCTTAGCGACAGGCGCCAGGACATCTCATGCAAATGTTGGGCTTCCGGGCTGTTCGCGTGACGTCGAATGTCCCATGGAAATCCTATCCTGCATGAGCTTCAGCAACACAGACGGGACCGATTCGTCCGTGGCTCGGATCGTCATTCGGATCATCTACCATTTGGGTCAGCACAGAACAGCTCAAACATATGGTCCGCCGCCTCGGGGCACTCACCTGACTGCCGTAGTTCGGCTCCAGCCGCAAGAGACAGCCAAACTTGCCACCTTCCGAAGTGTGCAAGACGCTGGCTCCCACAATGTTCTTGGGATTCGGGTCCACCATGTCCAACACGCGCCATCTGAAGCCTTCAATCGTCTTGTTGACGAACCGTTCCGTAATCTCCCTCCCACTGCCCTTTCCTGGAGCCAACCCAAAGATCTCCTGTGCCTCGCGAGGGCCTGCGCCGATCTGCTTCCACCTCTTGAAGAAGTCTTCGGCAGACAAATCAGCCGGGTCCATGAATTTATGGATAGCCACTGGCAGCTTGAGCGTGAGCGCCTGCAGCGCGCCAGCCAGGTAGCTGACTCTGATTGTCGGGCTCTTGTCGAACACCCTCTTAGCCTCGAACATTGTCACTTGCTGAGACTGCGCTCCGGGGGCAATGGTGCTTTCGGGGAGGTTCTTGACGTCCCAGGTGAGCTTGCCCTTCTCGGCTTCGTCCAAGTCTAGGGTCGTTGTGAACGACGTCATGGCCCCGGGAGTTTTGTTCGTGAAGTAGGCGATAAGACAAGCCATCTGTCCACGGTATTCAGAGCGAACACCGATTTGGACCTGGCCATCTTCGTAGAGCACACCCTCCGACCGTAGAATGAGCCTGTCGAAGCCCTTCTCCCACCCAGGAGAGAGATGCGCAGCGCTAGCAAGGTTAGGTGGCTTAAGCATCTTGGGCTCGGCCGGCGTTGGCGCATTCATGTCCAGCCCCGCGAGATCCGTGGCACCGTTCGCGTTGCCGTTGGCGCCGCCGTGTCCCTTGCCGCCATTCAGGGGCACAGCAGCACTGAAAGTCCTCTTGAGACTACCAGCCTTGGCCATGCCCAGCTCTGTTCCGTCGGCGTTGGCATCTTTACCTCCAACAACCCACGTCCGCCGGTCGCTGGTGTTGGCGTGTTTCTGATGAAGGCGAGACAGAAGCGCCGACTCGCGCTCCGGGAAGGGCGGCATTTCGTCGCAGACGGTTCTCAGCAGGTCGTCCGTCGGCATTCTAGCCAGGGCCAAGTACTCGCATGCACGCTGTTGCATCTCCGAGTCCAGCGTGTGCGTGTACACGTCAAACGTGTGGAGAAGCTGCGGCTTGATCTCCGGGAAGAGGTTGACAAACTTGACGAAACATGACAGGATCATGGCCCGAGTGCTGGGGGAGCAGGCCGCAAGCTTGCTTCGGAGCGCCATGAACTGCTCAATCGGGCTGCACCGTGCCTGGTCGGCGACCAGATGGCCAAACTCGCCAAGGATGTAGGCCCCAATCTTTACCAGCGTTTCGTGGCAGTGCTCCGATTTGATATGCTGCAGGGCGTTCTGAGCGGCGTACACCTGGAGCTCTTCGTTGTTCGTCACGATCTGGATTACGCGCTGCCAGACCTCGTCGCTAACATGGTCTCCAGCCATGGCAATGAGACGCAGCGAAATGTCCACATACCACTGCACGTCGGTGGCGTACTTTTCCGTGAGAATCGCAATCTTCAAGACCATTTCTTCGCGGATGGCAAAATCGGCGTTCTGCAAATAATGAAGAAGCTCGCCGACAATGATTTGGGCGTTAGTCGCATCGCACATGCTGTAAAGAAGGTCAAGTCCCTTCCGCCGCACGCTGATGTCACGATCTTTGAGAGACCCGAGAATAATGTCTTGGTGCTGCTTGATGGGCCCGAGCGTCTCCGAGCGCGCAGCCAAATGCGTCATGGCCTCCAGGCCCAGATACCGTACATTGGTCTCACGGCTCTGGATGAAGCGGCCAAGGCGAGAAGAGATTTGCTTCATGAGGGCGTGCTCGGTGTCAAGGTGAATAATAAGGTTGATAGCTTCGAATAGGACGGCGTTCTGGGCGTTGTTCTGCTGAACGTTCTTGTTCGCCTCCATGGCGAGATTCAAGATCCTTTCCAAGGACTCGCGGATCATCTCGCGCACGTGGGTATCTTCTGTGAGGGGGGTAAGATACCGCAATATTGCCAATCTCGCCCAGCTCACTTACCTGAAGGAGCAAAGTACTGCAGCAGCCGGAGGAGCTTGACCTGCAGCCAGGGGCAGGGGACCTTGTAGTAGAGGTAGTCGGTGGTGTATTCTCCGTCAATGATGATGCGCTTCAGTCTCGCCGCCGCCTTGGTATACGCTCCCTTGTATTGTTCTAGGTTATCCTGCGCCAGCGTCATGACCAGCGAGGTCACAGAGAGCGCGACACCTAGGTCAGTGTCGTCCATCAAGTGGATGATGCGCTCCGCCCACTGCGGCGAGACAATGTCGGGGTGCTTCCGGTAGAGCCGAAGTAGAGTGAGGGCGGCCTTTTTCTTCACAAACGGCTTGGAGGTCCTGCAGCACAGAGTAAGCACAGGAACATGCGCCATTCGGCGTCAAATGTGGTCACTCACGGTGAGATCAAGAGCCGATGTACCTCCCCGCTCAGGGCCTCTCCCATCTCACGGCCGCCCACGTTGGCAATGGCATGGAGAGCCAGGCAGTTGAACAGCTCGTTATGGTCCATAAGGTCTTTGCGGATGCTGTTGACGACGAGGTGTAGCAGCTCGTGCTTCTCGTGGAGGAAGAGGGTCATGGCGAGGTATCCGATTTGCTTCTCGGAGTACTTGTTGGCCGAGATGAGGTTGACGGCCTCGAGGTGGCCAAAGTCGACGTTCCACCCCAGAATGTAGATGTACAGCAGCTTGCAGACATACTTCTTCTTGTGGTAGCCGCTGAGGTTGCCGTCCTTGAACTTTTGGCGGATGTTGGCCAGCTCCTTGTTGATGCGCTTCTCTTCGAGCTCGCGGGCGCGGGCATTCCTGAGGTCGGCAATGAACTGGACCAGGCCGCGCATGTTGGCATTGCTGCTGCTCGAGCGGCCGAGGAAGCCGGACCCCGAGGACGACATGGCGATGGCGGCGGCGGCTGCGCCTCAGCCTGGTGCCCCTTATTGCGTCGAAGGTCGATGGATGCCCGAGGAGGCAGGGATGGAGTGCGTCCGAGATGCGTTACGCGAGGCCGAAATCCTCAGTCAAGTCGTCGGCGGTCGGAGCGCTGGCATACTCGGGCAGGGTTTCGACGTTGGTTCCCGAGCCTTCGTCAACGGCGCGTCGTCGTCGTCACTGTCGCTGCAGGGTCTCGGGTCGTGTGCGAAACGGCTCAGTCGGATGGGCCCTGGCGGTTGAGGGAGCAGCGGGCTTCCGAGACAAGCGTGCAGCGGTTGGCCTGCGCGAACGTTGCAGCAGTATCGATGGCCAAGCTTGCAGCCGTCCAACGGTCGCAGGCGGTGCAAGCGTCGAGCGGTCGAGGGTCGTGATGCTGGAGAAGGGAGCGGAGGCAATGGACCGTGGTCCAGGTCGTCGTTAGCTCTGGCGGCGGCGGCAGCGGGACACGCGGTTGACCTGAGGTGCTGATGGGATTGGGCCACACCGCGCAGTGGAGGGTAGCCCTGCGGATAGCATTGAGCGGGCGCGAACAGCGCAGTTGAGGGCTTTCCAGTAGCCCGGGGGCACCTAACCCACCACCCAAGCCTCCTGGATCTCCAGTGCCCGCGTTCATCCCGTACTGTTCTGGGGGACCGACCCCTCCACTGGCATGGAAGCTTCCACTGGACGGCCTGTCAGACCAGGGAGGCCCATTGGAACATGACCGTCCTGCCGCGCCCCACCACGGATCCGCCGCCCAAAGCTGCTTCGACGTATCGTAAAAGTCCGGGCAGAAGCTCCCACTTCGTCATCGACCTCCCAACTCCCACCCGTCGGCAGATGCACGCGCTCTGCAGAACTGGCATGTAATGTCGCCATGCGCGTGGCCAGCCTCGGCACTGCTGGGCAAGGGCTGGCAGCGCCTGTCCCTGCTCAGCGGTCCCCCCCTGGCGCTCAATGCCGCGGCCTGCAACGGCCGACGCTCGTACGCCGTCCTCTCCGGCGGCGCGCCGCGGTTCCAGGTCTTCAACAGGCGCACAAAGTGGCTCCAGAAGGAGCGCGCCGCCTCCAACCCTGAGGAGGGCCGCCAGGCGGACTACCTCAAGGACGAAGTCGCCGTGCGGCTCACGGACCGGTTGCTGGTGAGCACCGCTTCGCCTACCCGTCGCAAGACGCACGTCGTCGTCGTGCTGACTCCCGTATGCAGGACATCAACCGGCAGTTTCCCCGCGTCCTCGATCTCGGCGCCAACTCGTGCAACATTGCGCGCGCCCTGGTGCAGGAGAACCCGGACCCGGACCCGTCTACGCCAGAATCACCACCGCTGGCGACGCGGATATCGGAACTCGTCGCCGCCGACTCGTCCGAGACGCTTCTGTACCGCGATGCGGACCTCGACTTCAACAAGAAGCTTAACATCACGCGGCAGGTCCTGGAGGACGAGGAGACTCTCCCCTACGAGGCAGAGTCGTTCGACCTGGTCCTGAGCTCCCTGAGCATGCACTGGATCAACGACCTCCCGGGCATTCTGTCACAAATCAACAACGTCCTGAAGCCGGACAGCCCCTTCATCGGGGCCATGCTCGGCGGCGATACCCTTTTCGAGCTGCGCACGTCCCTCCAGCTCGCGGAGCAGGAGCGCAGAGGCGGCATTTCTCCCCACGTCTCCCCGTTGGCCGACGTCAGGGACGTGGGAGGCTTGCTACAAAAGGCCGGCTTCAAGATGTTGACGGTGGATGTCGACGACATCATTGTCGACTACCCGGACACATTTGCGCTCATGCAAGACTTGCAGTCCATGGGCGAGAACAATGCCATCCTCGGCCGAGAGATGGGCCCCATCCGACGTGATGTGTTGATGGCCAACGAAGCCATATACAGGGAGCTTCATGGAAACCCGGACGGGTCCATCCCAGCAACCTTTAGGATCATATACATGATTGGGTGGCGTGAAGGAGAGAATCAGCCGAAACCGCTTGCAAGAGGAAGCGGCGAGCTAAATCTGAAGGACATTTTGGAAAAGAAGTAATCGCCCTGCCGGAGCGCTGTACCAACAGGCAGAGGAGACGATGCCAAACGACCATGTAGTACGTTGTATGTAGCATAATCGAGAAATCGCTAAATTCCCTGCAGCGACTCTACTTCTTTTTGCTGTTCTTCCGTGTAACATGCGCCATTTCACCGGTTGCCAAATTTCCCCCCTTTACACCCTGCGCCAGTCCGTCATTGTCCGCCCAATGCAGCCCAGGCCAGCCACGTCCACCAGCTTCTCGTGCCAACTCAGCAGGACGCTCATGGCGGCCGTTGCGGGCTCGTTGGACACGCCGGGCCGCGCGCCAATCTGGCTGAAGCCGCCCGTCGACTGCGGCGTGACCTTGGAGGGCGTGCGCCCGGCGCCGCCGTTTGACCCCATGGCCATGCCCTTGTAGCTGCGCACCGTCAGTTAGTGGCCGAGTTCAGTTTTCGTCGAGGAAGGAAGGACGCCGCATCAACGCACATGTACTTCATGAGCACGTCCAGGGACTCGCTGCCGCCGGGGGACTCGTAGATGCCGCGCAGGAGCGGGCTCATGTCGCTGGCCTTGATGGATTGCAGGACCTCGATGATTGTTTGCAGATGGGCCTCCTGTCACGGGCAATCAGATGTCAGTCAGCTTTGTTCCCCTGCGACCTCGTCGGTCCGGCTCGGGGTTCCCTGATCGTCTGCGCGCGCACCTTTGCCCCGTCGGTTCCGTTGTAGACGGGCGTCTCCAGGCATCCCCGCAGGGCGCCCTCGGCGTCGCCGCCCCTCAGCAGCTGCCTGACCTGGCCGGCGAGCTGGCGCACCTCCGCCTCTGAGATCTCGGGCTGCGGGGGGTGCAGCGTCGAGGTGTCGAAGTTGACGCTCGAGTCCTCGGTCAGGGCGTCGATGTTGATGGTGCGCCAGGCGTCGCTGAGCGACGCGCTGGTGTGTTGCTGGATGATGGACATGGTGACTGTCCGCGGCGCTGGCTTGCCCGGGGGTTCGGCGGGGTGGAAGGTTCGTCGGGCGAGGGCGATGCCTGTGCGGGTCGTCGGGGAGGCGAGCGGTGGCTTCTCGAGAGCTATTCGCGACGCATGTCACGATAGGAGGAGCTGCGTCACGGATGGCGGGGTGGATGGCACGGCTGACGACTTGGCAGGCTGCTGTGGGGCAGGTCTGATGGAAGTGCTGGTGTCAGCATGGGTTAGTGAGACACCCTAACTCACTCCTCTTCATCACACTGCAGGAGGTACTCTACTAGCAGCTTGTTCAAGAGCTCTCGCTTCAAGCTTCATCAGGGGAGTATACAAACGCTTCACCATATCCTTTCGGTGGCAACAGCTTTCTGTGATGGGCATTGCTGTGTCTACCAGTTGACATTGCATCTAATTCCTGCCATTAATCTTTCGACAATGCCGCGGGTCGCGCTCTGAACCCTACCGATACTCACCCAGTCGAGGAACACCCACCTACCCTGGATTCAACCCATCTTCAGCCAAAGGGAAGAGAATCCATCTGGCTAGCCTCACAGCTCTTAGAGCGTGGTGGTCTTTTTCTTGCAGATTCACCAGGACACATGTCCTTGCATTCTTGAGCTGGGACTCGGCTTCTGCGTCGGCATTCGCGTCCCTGCCTCGTGGACAGCAATGACCCTCCGCGTTCTCACGACCACATCCACGCGGGATCAATAGGTGACCGACATAACTCCCGCGATCAACCGCACTCGGAGATCAAGTACGGGACATGAAAGAGCTGCTACGTAGCCGGTCCGGCGTCGCACTAAATGTCGGCTGCGGAAGCCCAGGTCACCCAAATAACACGCAGCCACAGCAAACCTGCATCGACGAGTGGTTGCAGAGGCCCTCTCCCTTCGGTGACACAGTCACAGTCACCACCACGCCCACCTCAGCGTCCCCACGTGGCCGGACGGCATGAAGGGACAAAATCTCTTGGGAGAATCACACACTCACTGCCTGCAGGCCCGCCAACCCGCCAGCCCGCGCCCCCCGGCAACGCGGGCCCGCACGCGAGAGGCGCCGCCGATCCAAGCACCACAAGGAGCTGCTCTTTGGTGAAGCCTTCCAGAAGACCACTTACCGCATTGAGGACCCCTGCGCCTGCAACCCTCCCACCCCGTTTCGACCGGACAGAGGGGACCGCGTCGCGTCCAAGCCCGCCGCAAAAAAAAAGGGCTGGGCTGGGCTTGGCTGGGATGGGAAAATTTTTAAAATTAACAAAGGTCGTCGCGGAATAGGGTATGCTTGCTGGCGGATGGCTTCCCCGGCATCCCGGAAGGCCATGAGGCAGACTTTCCCACCTGGGCGGTGGCGGCAACGGGGTCCGGCCTGACGATTTGTCTGGGGTTACTGGGTTCCTGCTGCTGGGCTCTGCGCCATGGCCGGACTCGTCCCGCCGCCTCACCGCGACGATGTGATGGGGCCGAGCCGAGGCGATGTGACAAGCAGCGTGGTTGATGGGTCTCGAACCGCAGAGGCGGCTGGTCAATGCCGTGGCAAAGACATTCGCGGGCAGCCTCAGCCAAGGGTAATTGTAAGTACTGTACTGCATGGATTGAGCTCTGTACCTTGGCAAGTTTGGCTGCCAGCAGCGAACGAGATGGCCGGCGTCTGGACACTTGACGATTGACGACCTGCCAAGCATGCCATCGGCCAACACGGGGCACAAGCCGATCAATGGGGCAGTCGGGCCTCCGTCGAGCTCTTCGTACGCCTCCGGCACGTCAAGAGTCAATGCTAATGCACTCCACTCGGCACCCCAAGCTTTTGAGAAGGCTTGTGCTCGTGGCAACAGGAACAACCTGACAGGGGTCATCCGTCCGGGCTCATCCATTGTCACCAAGCGCTCAGCCGGCAATCAATTCTCAATTGATTTGCCCCAACCGAGTCAGGCAAAGGTCTGTGGATAATCCCACCTGGATCTGTCTTGATGGGACCAGACGACGACTTGTCCACGAATCATTCTAGCTCAGGGGCTTCAGCAGCGTCCTGTGCCGTTTGCAGGCCTTCCGCTCCGTCTGCCGGGCGACCGCAACGATGTTCTGCAAACGACCCAAGTTCCCCTTCCAGACGAATGCTGCCGATTGCCTGAATGCACGCCCCGGGGTAAGTGGACGCCGCATCGCGCCGGCCTTGGTACGCCGAAACAACGCTATGATCCTGCGGCTCTTGGTGCTGTCCGAAGTGGTAGCTTGCGACGGCTGTTTTGCGCACCTGCTGCTAACAATGACACAGTGGCCATTTCAAGACTGAAGAGCGTTTGTTCAGGTATTCCAAGTGTTCCAGGAGTGACCCTGCGGCCCTGGAAAGAAGAGCCACACACAAACGGGCCCTAGCCAAACCCCGTCCGTGCGACAAGTCACACCGTGACCGAAGGAGTCCTGGACGTGGCGATGTACATACCATCCTCCTTGCAGCACCACGTCAAGCGTGGCACGATCGGCCAACAGCTTGATCATCTGTCGGCTAACAGCGTCGAGCCACAACGCTCCGGATAGGATGACGACCAGCAAGGTCCGGGACCGGGCCGTTGCTCGTTGCCCACGGCTGCCAGAGCTCGGCCAGTGGCCGGGCAAATACTCTGGCGTGGTTTCAAGGCTAATATCGACAGGCGAAAGGCGTGGCGGACGGACAGACTGATCCAGTCCCGCGGTGCCACGGGCCTCATCGCGCCATGCTCGCTTGGTGAGACCATACACCACGTGCGAGCGACTTCTTCGCCCCCGACCGCGCACACACCCCAAGGCCGGGCAGGGTCATGGTTGGCATGTCGGAGGAACATAGCCACGCCAACCGGGTTACGAGGGATTGTAAAGATCCTTTGGCGCTCCCGCGGGAGGATAAGCCGCCGAAGCTGCTAGTGTGCTGTCCACATAACCGGCCCAGCGCTGACCAGCTTGGCCGGACGGCGCCCCCTGTAGCATGTGGTCCTTGTCAGCCAGATAGCCGCGGGTGGACAACAGCACATGCTTACCCGCCAGCGGCAGCCCAACAAGGGACTTTTCCCTGTGTTGTGGTGCCTGTCAGAACTGCTGGCCAAAGTCACCCAACGAGCACTGGAATTCGTGCCACCCCTGCCTTCTAGAAAGCTTCCGAGGCATCAGCCTAGCCCACCGCGGAAGCCACGCGTCTCTGGTGGGGGCGCGGGCGTCCGGGGTGCCCCTGAAAATCCAAGGGCTGGCAGCAAACTCGAAACAATGGGCTGCGTGCCGTCTTCTTCAGAGGCCGCCGTCAATCTCATGCGAAGAATCCGTGCTCGTATGGCCCTGCATGACTGGACTTGTCGCACAGTTCGGAGGCGTTGCGGTTTCGTGAGAAGATGCTCGACGCGGGCCGGCCCAGAAGGAACACTCGTCTCCCCCTCGCCAGCCGCTGCGTTGCGTGTCGATTCCACGGTACATGGACATGCAGCACTGGCCACTTGCATGTCGAGGCGCCAATCATGAGTCGTCGCGCCTTCTCCGGGTGCGCTAGGAGAACGCGGCTCTGAGAACGGACGGGCTTATGCATGCACTCTTGACTTGGTGGGTTGCCGATGGAGTCCCTTAAAGTACTGCGCATGTAATGCTCAATCCAGCGAGGCTGAGCTGGAAAGCTGAGCTTGTCAATGATGATGATGATGGGACGAAGCTGAAGCATCCACCTAAGCTATTATTATATACGGGGGCGTTTCTAATTGGAGATGGCTTCCAGCATGGCGTCGATGCCCTTAACAAGGCCCTTGGGTGCAAACCCCAGGCTGGAGAGTTGCTCGGGCGGATTCAGGAAGATTGGGCTCAGGGACGACGGGTAACGCGCCCTTGTAATTTGAGTATGAGTCCCTCGTCGCGACGACAGAGGTGCCAAAGTGGTGTCTGGTATCATGCTGCAGAACTCTTTCATTAAGAAGAAACTGCGTCATGCGACGCCTTCATCGGGCCTCATCGTAGAATCCGGTGGTGGACGACATGAGACACCTACCTGGCAATGGAGATATTTGAGCAGCCAGGCGACTGAAACCGCCTTTGGCAATGCATTCCTGCCGGTATAGATGGAGTCCGCATGTGCGCGGCTGGGTGTGCGGTTGGGTGCCTGTTGCAGGGACTTGACGATTGTCTGATGTCAATCGTGAGTATCACGACCGGAAATAGCAACAAGCTCCGTGGTCCGCTCGAGCCAGCTCCGTTGTCATGCTGCAGTAGGGGCCATGCGTACATGCTGGGTAAGCGTACTGTGTGTGGAAAGTAATACCATGGTGTTCGTAGCCGCGCAATGGTGGTGTGCTTCTGCCATACCTATCATTGGCCCAGGCGACGCCATCCGCGCTCCTGTTGTTGGTTGGCTCTTGTCTCCCAAGCTGGCTGCATCATGGCCCCCAACAACATCACCAGCTGCTGTGTGATGCCATGCAAGGGACGAGTCAAGGCGCGCAGAGTTTTCGTAGGCTGGTCCCTGAGAATGAGACGGGTCGCAAGATGTCGAACAATTAGGGACGTGGGCCCTCCGGAAGAGACAACCGCAAAAAGACGTCCAGGGTGCGGGCATGCACGACGAAGGACCCAGAGAGCCGGGCCGCTGGGAGTGAACGGGGGTGGCCTGCTGACGACCACTACGTTAAGCGGGCCACCTGAACACTGCCGCCCTGGGGAATTGTGTGCAGAAAGTATCCGGAGTAGAAGTTGTTGCACTGTTCGGCCTGCCCGGCCGTAGAAACATGTCCTCGCGGACACCACGTCGCGCGACCACGCCTGGGATTGCTCGAATAGCTGGGGCCCGAACGTCTGTACGAGTTCAGCTCTCCGCCTGGAGGCTGGTGATACCTGAGACTAGGATCTGTCAGCTCCCATCTTCGGCTCCGGGGCGCGAGTAAACAAAAGCTGCAAGGGGAGTCGCACAAGAGAGACCTGCCACGATGCTTGCCCGCTGCAGGTGGACCCTGTCGATGGGCAACCTCGCATCAATCTGCAAGAGTGAGATCAGCCGCGACGCAGAGTGCGACAATCTGGCCAAAGGGGTGCAAACGCGCGCCGGCCGATGACACAAGACCTCCCGGAGCGACGGGTCGGCGCGGAACCGGGAGCTATAGCGGCTCGTCGAGAGGAGCATCGGCGAGGGAGGAGAGGGCCCGTACAACGCGGACACGCCGGGTACACAGGCGGACGGGACGGGCTGCCTGAGTCGAGCAACAATAAAAAAAAAAAAAGAGGTGGCCGACATGTTGCTTCGCGGTGTCCTTGGTGCCCTTGTGCCCTTGCTGCGCCGCTGGGACCGTCATCGCCATCCTTGCACGGGAAATCAAGCAGGGACCGGGCGCGCGCCGATTGGCGTGGGCAAACGAAGCGACGGCGGAAGCAGGAAAACGGGGCCAAGAGGAAGGGCCCGATGAGGACGCCGGTGGGCGGCTGGAACCGACAGTCTGGACAGCCGAATCATGATGGCTTGCTTGCCCGGCCTGCTTTTCCCTGTCGACCTGGCGTTTGGGAGAAGCAAGGCTAGGGGGCTGAGGCGGAACGGGCGATGCATCCAAACAACTGGCAGCCGATAGATCGGCGCGCGGTGCGTCGTTGGGTGCCGTTGGGGGTCCTGACGGGAAAGAGCAGTCGCAAGCGACGACGGATGGAGAGGGTGCATCCGAGTTGCCTCACCGAGGCCGTGACCGTGCCGTCGGAGGGTACGACCAGCGATGATTGTGTAGGTGGTGTGGTCTTCTTTTGACACAGCAACTAACCCGAGGAAGGTCTCTTGTTCATTTGCCTGCATCATCGTGCGGGAGATGTAAGTTTATGCCTTCTTGCTTCAATAAGAAAGCGCGGACTTCGAAGGTGCAATAGGTACGGCGGGCGTTGCGCGCATGAGCGTAAGATGTATGAGCACGGAGCACTCCGAGATTGGAGGCGCGCAAATGCAAACGTTCTCTACGAGTCGTCTCTCCAGACGCCTCTCGTATGTACGGACATGAGATAGACTGCTCTGTACCCCGTACGAAGTACTAACGTTACAGGGCCCAAGACGGGTACCACGCTTTCGCTGCAGCGGAATCAGCAGAGGCGAGAAATGGCAAGTGGAGAACGGCGCTGTCCCGTCATTGATCGGTAGCTCCTGCCTGGACCTGCAGTCTCGGCTGTCATGAAGCAGGTCCGTTCGTGGAGTTGGCACGTACCTTGCCATATTAGTTGCCCCGTCCTCCGTGCGGCCTGTAAGTACCTGATCAGCTGCAACACGGCAAGGGAAGGTACCTGCGGATGGCGCTTGTCACGCACAAGCAGTCCTGTACTTAGGTAGCATAGGTACGAGAACGGGAGACAAACCAATTGTCCCCCAACAGAGACAAAAAGCAACTCTGGCCGGCCGGCCTCCCGTCCTCAGATTCGGGGAGACAAAGTTCCCATTCCCATCAGCAGCTGAGACGGGCGGGCTCTGCGATCAGGAGCTTCGGAACCCTGCACCTGCCCAGGCGGACCAGGTCTCCGGGGAGCGGAACCACTGAATCCAAGGCGACGGGCCCCTTGTCATGCTCCCGTGAGGGAAAGCGCTTGGCTGCGTTTGGGTCGCTGGGTGTTTTGGCGGCCGATGGTGGATGGCGATGCTGGACGTGGCCACGCCCCCCAATTCCCCTTTGAATGAAGGCCAATCCCTGTTTGGCTGGGGCAGGCAGGCGCGAGTTGAAGGTCGGACGGGAGGTACCCACCGCCCACGCCCACGTCCACGTCCACGCCCCCGTCCACGTCCACCACGCGAACGCCAACGCCAGCGCCAACAGGCACGGTATGAGGTGCCCGGCTGGGCTTGGACGCTGGGCCGAGCACCATTTGCCCAGGCGAGCGAGACCTGGAGTTGGCTGGCAGGACTGGCACCTGAACACCACCTCGTCCATCACGACTGCGGAGGTAATACGGAGTAGTCGTACAATCATTAGGCACCGCACTCCGTAACGTTAGTAAAGTTACCTAATACAAGCACTCCATTCTTCCTTGTACTAACTTTCAGGGCGGCCGCCCAGACAGCAAAGGCCCCCCGACTGGCCGGCCCCAGAACATGCGTCATGGCGCCCAGCCTGGAAGGCATGGCCCGCTAGCGGCCTCTCATCATTGCTGTGCCTGGCTAAGCCAAGCTAACAGGGCACGAATGGGGCCGCCAAGCTCCTCAGGTACCCGACCGCTGGGAAGGCAACCAGGTACCCGCACCGCAGGCAGTGTGCAACTGAAGGTCGTCGTGGGGTGGGCTTCCACGCGAAAGGTACCCCGACGATAGAGCCGGAGCACGGATTGCACGGCTCTCCAAACGAGCACCAGTGTTTTGCCCTTGGCAGATCGCCACCCACGCACGAGGCCCGACGCCATGCACCGGTCAGGCCCCAGCATTTCGATTGCGAGTCGCTCCAACACGAGCGAGTAATGTGAGCTGCTTTGGGGTCCTGACGTCCATAGGTGGCTCCGTGTTCCAGCGCTCTCGGCTGGAGCATCTGGCGTGAGGGCCATTGGCGGCGGCGACAGGGGGGGTTGCGGCAGGTGTAGCGTGTAGCGTGGCTGGGCTTTGGCTGACTGGGACGCAGGTGATGGATGCCCTGGAGTGCTGCCATCGCCGCCCTTCCCCGGCCAGTTTCCATCCAGCGGCCGTTGCCTCGTGGTCGAGCGACGACGGCGGCGCACCACCAATGCCGCTGGCTGACCTGACTGCTGGGTACGGAGGACAGGGATGCCTCCTTTCTCAATTCCGCCAAAAACAGGGTCCAGGGGAAATTTCCCAATCCCCCGGGGCCACTGCCTGCGAAAAAAGTTTTTTTCTCCCTCCTGCTATTTGCTTGCTTGCTTTCCCGTCGCGCGGCCGCATGGCCCGCGGGTGAGGTTCAACCTTGGAAGCCTGCTTTTGGCGAGGCCGCCCCGGTGGAGGCTGCTATTTACGAGCATTGTGGCCAAGGGGCGAGCGAGCCATCGTGCAGCCCGCAACGCTGCAGGCTTGGGCGATGAGACCGCCCCTTGACAGACAGGCAGCGCATTGGGGGCAAGCACGGACGGGTGAAGCGCTGTAGCGCAGCGCAGCGCCAGCGCCAGGCAAAGCAACGTGGTGAAGCGACCTAAAAGCAAGGCAAAGCAACCAAGGCGGCGCAAAAAGCAGGGACGGGCAGGACCAGGCCCGGAAACGCAGGAACGAGGTACCTGCCACTCGTGGCTTGCCCGTCCGCCTGCCCTGCCAGTGCAGCCCAGTACCCGAGAGTCAGGTAGCCCACTCCGTACCCGACAACAAGGTACCTGCCGTACCTGCCTTACGGAGGACCTTCCGCGCGCCAGCTGGGGGTGCCATGGTGGTGGTATAAGCCCACGCCACACGCCATGTACATGCCTTACCGTACCTTCCTTTGCACCCTGCCACCGGCGCGAGGCAAAGCAGGTACCGTATGCAGGTACTTCGTACCTTGCTCCCATGCATGCATACCAACCGCACGCCCCCCTTGACCACTCCTCCCTCCCTGGTCTGGCAAGCAGTGCCCTGACTCTTTCCCCCAAAATGTGAGGTGACGGCAGGCTGGGTCCGTTCTTTTCTCGCTCTGTCTCTGTCTCGCGCCTTCCCTCTCTCTTGGATTGCGCTTTGATATACAAAAGCGCCCTTCCCTCCCTGGCACTGCACTTTCCCTTCGTTCCCCTAGATCTCCTTGTTCATCGTCCGTCGTCGGCTTCTCTCTGGGCACCTGCACGCTCATTTCTCCTTGCCCTCGCTCTACTTGCCGCTTGCTTGCCTGCCACTGCACTGCTCTAATCGACCCGTCCTCCTAATCAGCCGCTCCATAACTCGCCTTCCGCGCAGCTTCGCTCCCGTCCGCGCCGACCCACTCACCTGCGTATACTTGACTGCGACACCCGACTCGTCTTGCGCGACGCTCCGTCTACTCTCGCCGCGAGCAACAAAAACGTTCGAGAATCAACGGACCGCAAGAAGAGCCGATACGGCAGCCTAGGCTACCAGAATCCACGTCAAGACCCGTTGTACCCGGGACGACACCACATCTTGTCCGCCTTGTGCAGAAGAATCTCCTGCCGAACCGAGGTCTCCCGTGTCACACACCACATCTGCGACAGCATCTGGGCTCGTGTAACGCCTCGTCCCAACGCTCCGGTGCCGATCTACTCGCCTCGTTGACCACGACTGCTCTTGCCTCAGCTGCGCTCCCGAAACAGCCCAGTAATATTGGCCGCGCTCGCAAATCGGCCGCCGATTTGGCAGTCTTTCGACTTTCTGTCCCTTTGGAACATCACCTCGTCTCCTTGACAACCCGCTTCCGCTGCCCTTTCCTGGGCAAGCTTCCCTCATACCGCGGTCACACCACGGCATCTGATCTTGTGAGTCACTGTCGCTTATACGTTTTCTACGACTTTCCCGCCCGACTCGCGTTGGCCTGCCGAGCTCGCCTCCAGGCAAGACTCGCTTCGCCACGGGGATGAGACTCCTGCCAGCATGCATGCTCTGGTATTTTATTCCTTACAAAGCATTTGTGTATAAGAATCGCAATGTCGGCGTCGTTCCGGTTGGCATAAAGTGGTCACCTTGGCTAACATCGCACCTCGGCTTACAGCACATGCGTCATCAGCTCCCCACCACGACCACTCCCGTCACAATGATACACAAGGACTCGAGCCTCTGCAACATGGGCCGCGGTGCCTACGACACGACTGGCGTTCCTAAGCCACCGCCCCGGCCGCAGCCGCGGTAATGCGCTTTGAGCCGATACAACCACATCCAACTGGGCATCCTTGAGCCCTTTCTCCTCCTGGCCCGGATGGCCATCGACTGTACCAATGCTGTATAACGCCTTTCGATACAACCTTTTTTAATCAGTTTGCTGTCGCCTGTATACATACACCACGGCTTCGGAGCCAACTTGCTTGTCAGCAGCAAGGGACACCAAAGGACGGTTCACACAATGCGCGATGATTTTGCATTTCCAGTACACGCATGGGATTTTTCACCTTCACATTTCTGGCACGGCTGAGTGTGCGGCGTTCGACCATAGACGGGATCTCAGGAAGTTTTGATTTTGTTTCCTTGTTCTTTCTGTTCCTTCTTTGCTTTTTCTGCCGAGCTAGGCATCTTGCCCCGTCATATTTCATCTTTTCGCCCCTCGAGACATCGCGCCAACCGCGTCAAGGGTGGTGCATTCCCAACGGAATGCAGATCCGGCCATTTCGCGACATGTCTGGGATCGGCCACTGGTGGCGGGGTTCATGCCGAGAGGCAGGCAATCTCGCCCGCTCATGACAGGACTCAGAGAGCCGCAGGCCCGGCCGATGCACCTCGTTGGGCTGAGCTATTGGCAAAGCTCTAATTTCCTTTTCATCATTCACTTTCTTGCCGTTGGGGTTTGGGTGGTTTAAAAATGGGAACGGAAGGGAAAAAGGACTGGTGATTTTCATTTTTTCGCATATAGACTTTGGGGCCCTGGCTTGGATCGGTTATTTTCCTTTTCCTTTCGTCACCATCTCCCCGGCTGCGCGGAAGCAGGCCGGCGTCGACATCACCGAGGGGGCCAGCCTCGAGCGATAGTGTACGATTTTCGCGGACAAACCGCGCTGGCGACGAGGCGGAGGCGAGGCGATGGAGAAGCCGACCAGCCCGACCAAACTCTGGGCTGGACTCAGGATGTCGGCTGGATGATACCCCTTTTCCTTAATCTCAACAATGTACAGTACCCGCATCAAAAGGATTCGGGTCGACATTTGGTCACGGAGCGGGTCACGGCGTGCACTTGGAGATGCACGAGCGGGGACCCTAGATAGTTGCGGCATGCTGCTTACTTTTTCCTATCAGACTAGATACAAAATCAAGGCCCAAGCCGTTTGCAATGGATGATGAATCGCCCCAGGATGAGATTTCGCGAGGTGATCGACAGACCGGGAGGCAAGCTGGGAAGGGTCACGGCAGTCCCCGGACCGCAGCACGGATGGGGGAGACGGGGGGCCCATGGGGCTTCGGTGACGACTACAAGTGGGCACGCCGACCGAGTCAAGGTCTCAGACTCGCGGCGCGGTGCAGGAGGATGGTGGCCAGAGCACTGGTGGCGCGGCGAGACTCTTGTTGTCGACCGCCCGCCGCCTCTCTGCCATTCTGCCTGCCGCCATGCCACCATCTCGGATCGGCGAGGCAGGCCCAAGATGCCGGGAGCGGATGGCGGGTGTGGCTTGATCGAACGGGAGGATATGATCGGGCCGCGGCAGAATGGTGGTGGTGGTGACGGGATGGGACGTGTGTGTATGTGTATGTGTATGTGTATATGTATGTGTGTGTGTGTGTGTGTGTGTGTGTGTGTGTGTGTGTGTGTGTGTGTGTGTGTGCGTGCGCGCGCGCGCCCGAAGTACGTACGAAGCAAACATGCGTCTGGCTGGGCGCTCTAGTACTGCAAGAAGACGGTCTTCACTTGCATCATGCATGGGCGCCGACGTTGCGCGGCGATAATCGTCTCTACCGCCCGCAGCCACTGAACCACATCAGGTGTTCGTTGACCAGCCACGGGTGCGTGCCCACCCGCCTGAGATACCTACCTACGCACATACATACAAACATGACTTACATGATCCGCAAGTAGGTAGTCTGTACCCTCTTGTACATCTTGTGGCAAAGAAACCTGCGAGGCGGCAACCCCCGTCCATATGCCAGGATAGGGGGGGAGGGAGGGGGCGGCGCGAAGACGGCAAAAAGAAAGCATGAGCCTGCGAGGTTAGGGTTTCGGTTGCGAGATCTAATAGCGGCCCGCCCGGACTGAGATGACGCCGGACAGCGTGATACGGGGGCGTCGAGCGACAGGCCTGGGGAGGGGCTGGGGTGGTGAGGAGGGTGTAGCATCTACTCGGTATCGCTGGGTCGTGAGATGGTGATGAATCATGGCCGAGAGAGTCAGGCGAACCCCAGACGCAGCTGAAGACAGAGGTCGCAAGGGGGGCCAGCAGAGATAATCGCCGGTAAAGGTCCCAAACAAGGTCTCTGCAGCGCCGCATCGCGTGTGAGAGTGCGCCCCCGTGTCCACCGGCTGTAGGTTTCTCGAGTCGCGCAGCAACACGTTCAACGTCGGAGCTGAAGGCGAGCGCAAACAATGCGCACAATGCAGCCAGCCAGACAAGCAGGCATCCATGGCCATTGACTTACTTGCCTCACTCAACCCGCGCCCAATTCATCGTCCCCCACCGGCATTGCCTGGCCGGCCGCCCTGCATCTCGCATCTCGCATCTCGCATCGTGCAGCAGCTTTGCAGCCTCGCGGCGGCGGCAAGCGTCATGCGGTCGCATCTCGCCGCAAATGCAGCCACTCAAACGCTCCCTTGCCGCTAATGCAAGGCCCCAAAAACCCCACCACTTCCCTTCCCTTCCCTTGCCCCCTTTTTGCGCACCCCCACACGCCCCCCCTTCCCCCTGCGGCGAGTGAAAGGGGGGCGCGGGCGCGGGATCCAGAAAGCCGGGACGGGGCGTTGGGCGGTTGGAGGCGGGGCGCACGGCGCGGCGGGATGACAGAAGGAAAAGCGGCCAAAATGAAAAGAGAACCCATCACCATCAAAGCAAAGGAAGGGGGAAAAAGGGGGTGGGGCCGCCCGGCACGACGCTCGATCTTCCGCGGGTGGTGACGTGCCTTGACGTGTCTTGACGCGCCTTGGACTTGCGTCGTTGGGTGGACAAAAGTTTCCTTTGCCGTTCACTACGGAGTGATGTAGCCAGAGTCGACTCGATATTTTGCATTTCCTTCTTCATTCGTTTTGGTGGGCGAGCTGAGCGGTGGGAGAAGAGGGACAAGGGGAAACAAGCAGCACCGGAACTCGCCCGGGTGAGACGGCGGTGATGAAGCCATCGCCAACCAGAAAGCCATGGTATTACAAAGGTTGGCCCTGGTAGTACTGCAGCATGGCCGAACGCGACAGATCGCGGGGCATGGGCCGCATGGCCTCGTGGCAACCCTCTTCCTGCCGATCATGCTTCGTTCGCGTTGCGTGTTCGTCAATGCGTCCCGTCACACCAACGAGGCCAGGCCGTTCGGCACTTGTTCGTATCTGTCATCTGCGTTGTACGGACAAGCGCGCGCATGGGCGCTCCACAAGGGACGGCAAGTGCAGGCGCAGGCCAAGGTTGCGTCGACGTCCCAACTCATAACGTCGACCTTGGCCTGTTCTTTGCTTCCCTCACCGGTTGGACCTACGCGCGAGGGCGTCGCTCTCGGCACCCACGCTGCCGCTAGACTGCCGTAGCAGGCGAGGCCGGTCGGGTACCGACGCATACCTCGATCCTTCCATACTTGTACGCAGGGAGTGGCCTTTCGCTCTGTGGGTCGTCCCGACCGTCTGGAAATCCGGGGAACGCGCAGATGCCGGCCACATCATGCGGGGGGTGGCGGTCCAGAGGTGGCACAAATGCTCATGCATTCTTGTGCACAATGCATGCCCTACATGGGACATTGTTAGATTCCCATCGCCCCCTCGCGACGTGCGCACCCGGCCTTGGTTGGCGGCACCGACAATCAGCCCGTGCCGTCCGGCCGTCCGGGCAACTCGGGGTAGACGTCCCTGCACCGTGACATGTCAGTTTGCACTCTCACGACGGCCGACGATCGGCACACTCACGTTCGCCTCTGCAGCGGCATGCCCTCCCTCACTCGGCTTGTCATGTCCATGTCCATCTCAACGAAACCAATCTCCCCCACTGCCCCCTCCTCGGCCTCACCACTGGCGTCCACAACTCCCTTGAGCCGCAGTCTCACTGTGCCCCACGGGTCCACGACAATGCTCCTTCCGTAGCTCGCCCGTTTCTCGTTGTGCTGACCAACCTGCGCGGCGGCCACCACCCAGCTTTCTGTCTCAATGGCCCGCGCCCGGAGCAGCGTCTCCCAGTGCGCCTCGCCCGTGCGAATCGTAAACGCGCTGGGGTACGTCAAGATCTGTGCGGGGCGGTTGAACCATCTACTTGACTTGCCCGGCTGCGCCAAAGCAATCGCAGTCTCGGGAAACCGCACGTCGAAGCATATGAGACTGCCTATCCTACCTACCGGTGAGTCAAACGGAGCCGTGAGCGTCGGCCCCGGCTGAACGGTGTTGCTCTCCTTGAGAGACCCATAATCAAACACGTGAAGCTTGTCGTACGTCGCCGCGTCGACAATGGCACCGTCTGCGTTGATGTACAAGGCGCGATTGAGCAGCTTTCGAATGGGCGCACCCGGGGCTGCTTCTATAGGGTGATGGATGCCGACATGAACAGCGATGGCGTGCTGCTTCGCGGCGGCACGTAGCCCGAGGACGAATGGCGACGTCGCCTGCGGCACCGCAAGCTCCAACGATGTCTGGGCGTTGGGTGCGATGTAGTCTGAAGCCTCAGGCAGGAACAGTATCTAAGGACAGAGCCAGGTCAGTGGACGACTCTCGCGTAGCTGCCTGTCTCGCGACTGAACGGGGGCTGGCGGGGGGGTTCGCGTCTGGTAACGAACGACACAGGCAAAGTCGGCACCCTCTACGCCGCCCTGCAGATGTCTCACAATATCTCGATACGCGATCGAGAAATCAAAACAATGCCAGGCAGAGAGGGCTCAGCCCAGCTGGGGTGCGACTGTGAAACAATCTCCCCACCGACGCTCGTCGGTGGAGAGCTGGAGATGTCTGGTCTAGTATTCGCCGCCGTCTCATCGGCGTGCTCACCTTTGCCCCGCCGACGGCGGCCTTGCTAACGAGCCTCACACACTGGTCCAGGTTGGCCTTGAGGGACCCCGTGGCGCAGATCTGCCCGACAGCCTGCGAGCATGTTAGCTCTCCTCTCGCCTTGAGCCCATCGGTCGGGGTCGGGCGGTGTCCTGGACTCTTGGACGTACTGCGAGCACGGCCATGGTGTGCACGTGGTGAATGTTCCTTTGGTCTCAAGTCGGCTCTTGTAGGCTAAAAGTAGGCACGGTAATGGGCTCAAGTGCGTATGACGAGAGAGTGCGTGCCGAGGGGTGGGTGAGGTTGAAAGAGGAGTCGCCGCTTATTAAGGCGAAATGTCGTGACAGCGCGCGGCTGGGAAGTCGCGAACGACCTTGCCCAAACTCCACGCGCAGTCCTGGACACCAGCACGTAACAACAGCACCAGGCAAAGCACGATGTAAGCCGCATCAAAAACGACCACATCTTAATCAATAGTTTTATAACGTCTTTCTCGCGGGCCCGTAGGCCCCGTCCACTAGGTATTGTGAGGCGCCAGCTCCACGTACCCTGTTCTGAACCTGGGACAAAGGCGCTCTCTCTCTCGTGCGCTGCTGACCCGCGTGCCCCCTGTTCCCGCCATGAGCTCGACATGCCGCCCGAGCTGCCGAAAAAAAAAACGACCATTCAGCCTTGTCCTGGTATAACGCCGGGCTAACGCAAATCGCAATCAAATCAAAACCAATGCACGGCGATGGGTATCTTCCGCATAACCCGCCCCTCGTACCACGCGTATACCCGTGTTATCGTGGTGGTAGCGGCATCGTCGTCATCCAATTTTCTGCTTCATGCCCCTGAATTACCTGGGAAGAGACATGTCCAGCTGCGAGTGGGCTGCCGACAGCGCCTTGGTTTCTCGCCCGTCCCTCTCGAGGACGACCACCCAGTCCCGCAGCTGAATGTTCTTCCCCTTCTCCTTGTCTTCACGCCACGTGCCGAGTCGGTTCCGACCCTCGGTTGTGAGGGGATGGTTGGCTCCGGCCGGCGTCCCGGGCGCACCGCTCGCACCCTTGGGTCCCGGAGCAGCTCGAGTAGGCGTGCTCGCGCCGCTGCCGGTTCGGCCGACGTTCATCCAGTCGTACGTCTTGCCCGTCTTCTTCTTCCCGAACAAGCCGCCCTTGCCGCCGAGACCTGCAAACATGCTGCTTGTCAGGTTCTGGTTGGCGTGACTGTTGGCTTCCGCTGCCTTCAAAGCCTGGCTCTTCTTCATCTCCTTCTTGGTCATCGCCTTCTCAGGCTCCGGCGCGACGGATCCAGGGGTTGCGGGAGCAGCACTGCCCGCTCGCGTTGGCGTCGCTGTCCCGTCTTGGCCGCCGTCCTTGCGGTGCTGGCGTTTCCGCAGCCGGGCCTCTTCCCACTCGCGGTCCTGCCTGGCTCGCTCTCTCATCGGCACCGTAACGTTGGATCCTCCGATCTTGGGAAGCTTCTTCACTGGCGGTGGCGTCGCACCATCTCCAAGGCCTGCCGCATCTGCTGACCCTATTGGCATACACTGTTAGACAAACCACGGCGTAGGGTTTACGAAGATGCGACATACGCTTCAACGGATTCGTGCCAGAGTCTTCGGCACTGTCCGTCTCCATGGGTTCACCCGGCTTGTCCATGGGTTCCAAGACCTCGACGTTCATGGGTGCAGCTGCGGGCTCCCACTCCGCAGGCACGTCTCCGTGAGACGTCTTTTGCCGATGAATGGCAATCACGCCAGCCTCTTCCACGAGACCTCGTAATCTGTGCTTGGCCGCGATAGACATGAGGGCGAGTTGATCAACTAGAAAGGACTCCTGCGGGATGTAAGAGCCCGTCGTTTGAACCATGGTCGAATCCGGGCCTGGCGCCATGCGGACGGTGACTTGCGGCTGCGGGAACTGTTCCGGAAGTCTCATCTTACCCATAGGCTGCGGGTTCTTCATCTCCAAATTGAGGCCGATGCCGTGCTCTCGGGCGATCTTGTCCGCGCGCTGATGGAGCAGAGCCACCAACAGAAACGGGTCGTTAATTTCCTGGGTCCTTTGCACGGCTAGTCGCATTGACGACTCGGCCCAGGCTCGCTCGGCGGCCTTTGCGGCAACCTCATCCTGGTTGGACGTGGAGGTTGGCTCGGCGGGCTGATTGGCGGGTCCTGCGCCGTAAAAGGTTGACTTTGAACCGGCTTGGTTGTAGGCAAACCCAGTCCGAGCATCAGCAGTGTTCGAGTCCAGGGCATTCGAATACAGGTCGGACATGTACTGCTCCTCGGCGCGCAAGTCGATTCCCGTGCCGGCCAGCGAATCTGTGACATCGTATTCGTAGTCTTTCGTGGGCCTATCCGCGGGTCGCTGCGGAGGGCCCATGACATTGGCGGACGGAGCGGGAGACGCAACCGCTTGCTGGATGGGAGCCATCATGGCGTTGGTATACTGAGGCTGCACCATCTGCGGAGGCGCGCCGTGGGGTGTTTGCACGGGCGTGGCGCTGTTTGAACGGCCATCGGGCAGATTCATCCCCGGCGCTGCGGCGCCGTTGGTATAGGGCGTCGCATATGTAGCGGAGAGCGGAGGAGTCGCCGAGAACGTAGGCGACGCGGCCGTCATCGGAGGCGTGCCGGCAGCACCGGGGCTGGCAGCGAACGGAGAGGCCGCGTACGGCGACCCGGGCTGAGAAGGCGGGCCATCGGTCCGGACACGCTTGTTCGGGGGCAGGGCGTATGCCGAGGGCGTGCCGGCGGCCGGTGACGGCGAGTGCTGCGGAGGCGAGAAGGCGCGCGGGGGCGGCGCCTGGTGCTGAGGCTGCGCCATCCTGCCGGGAACCTGCCGGGGCGGTGCTATCGCGGCGGCGAGATGGGCGTGGGCGAGCGAAGAGGCGCAGGAAGGGTGGCCAGCGACCGCAAACTTAGCAGGCAACAGAGCCTGCCTCGATCAAGGTCGCGCGGCCCATCCGACGCGCGCGGGACGTGTCAGACACGCGTTAACGATGCAGTTATCTGTGTGAGCGTCGCCGGGTCGGTCGTCGATGCTGATGCGATGCGACAGGCACGGGCAGGCGGCGGAGGAGAGCGTCGTCGAGCAGGGTGGAGGTTTGCTTGACCGGGAGGGAAGATGGAGCTGCCTCTGCTAGAGGGGGTTTGCGTAAATTTAAAGTCACGTGAGTCGGAGCTCTCAGAGCCGGAGCAGCCAATGGGCGGCGGGTCCGGCCTTTATCCGGTGTGACCTTGGCCAGCCTCGTCGCGCCTGGGCCTGCAACGACAAACGGACTTCAGCTCTTACACAATCACAACCCGTTCCCTTCAATATCGCTATTGTCGGAACGCAACAATCGTAGCATGCAGCGCTCGGCGCTGTATTGAGTCGTCGCCCACCCGCGCGCGTCGTCAATCCGCAGTGGCCGCGAAAACACATCGTTCAAGCGCGGGAGCCATTACCGTTAACCAGCAGCAAACAAGCAACCCTCGCGCCGCCCTTGATCGCGACCTGTCCAACCATTGCCGCAAACGAACTCGCAAGCAACCATGGCGTCGAAGCGCAAGGCATCCGCCATGAACGTGGCCTCCGCCGAGGAGCCCGTCGATCCCTCAGACGAGCTCATGTTCCTCTGCCTCGGCGGCGGCAACGAAGTCGGCAGGTCATGTCACATCATTCAATACAAGGGCAAGACGGTCATGGTGCGATGCCCTCTCTGCCGTCTACATGGCAGGCGGTGACCCCGATCTGCACAGCGTTCAGTTTACTGACATGGAGGCTTTGCCGTGCATAGCTCGACGCCGGCCAACACCCGGCGTACGACGGTCTAGCCGCGCTGCCCTTCTATGACGACTTCGATCTCAGTACCGTCGATGTGCTCCTAATCAGCCAGTAAGTCTACAGCCTACACAAACACCCAACCGTGACTCGCGGCCCGACGGCGGGGATGCATGGTATATCTTGTGATGGGACGGACGCCCTGGGCCCGGCCGATGCACTGCCCTCGGTTACGAGAGCGCTCTCTTTCATGCCTCCACGGGCATCCGTCCTCTATGCCAGATCAATACAAGAAGTTTCCTGTCCTCTGCTCTTGCGCTGCTGCTAGTGATGCCGTCCCGCCCTGGTTACCATGTTTCCCCGTCTTGCCCGCCGTCGCTATCCAGACCGTTTCCTCGACGCCAACGCTGACGACGAGCCCCTAGTTTCCACGTCGACCACGCGGCGTCATTACCATATGTCCTTGCAAAGACCAACTTCAAGGGCCGCGTCTTCATGACGCACCCGACAAAGGCCATCTACAAGTGGCTCATCCAAGACAGCGTCCGCGTGGGCAACACGTCGTCCAACCCGACGACGCAGCCCGTCTACACGGAGCAGGACCACCTCAACACGTTCCCCCAGATCGAGGCCATCGACTACCACACGACGCACACCATCTCCTCCATCCGCATCACCCCCTACCCGGCCGGCCACGTCCTCGGCGCGGCCATGTTCCTCATCGAGATCGCCGGCCTCAAGATCTTCTTCACGGGCGACTACTCGCGCGAGCAGGACAGGCATCTCGTCTCCGCCGAGGTGCCCAAGGGCGTCAAGATCGACGTCCTCATCACCGAGTCGACGTACGGCATCGCGTCCCACGTGCCGCGGCTGGAGCGCGAGCAGGCCCTCATGAAGACCATCACCAGCATCCTCAACCGCGGCGGCCGCGCCCTCCTGCCCGTGTTCGCCCTCGGCCGCGCGCAGGAGCTGCTCCTCATCCTCGACGAGTACTGGGGCAAGCACCCGGAGTTCCAAAAGTACCCCATCTACTATGCCAGCAACCTCGCCCGCAAGTGCATGGTCGTGTACCAGACGTACGTCGGCGCCATGAACGACAACATCAAGCGCCTCTTCCGCGAGCGCATGGCCGAGGCTGAGGCCGCGGGCGACGTCGCCGGCAAGGGCGGGCCCTGGGACTTCAAGTACATCCGCTCGCTCAAGAACCTCGACCGTTTCGACGACGTGGGCGGCTGCGTCATGCTTGCCAGCCCCGGTATGCTGCAGAGCGGCGTCAGCAGGGAGCTCTTTGAGCGCTGGGCCCCGAGCGAGAAGAACGGCGTCATCATCACGGGCTACAGTGTCGAGGGCACTATGGCGAGACAGGTTATGCAGGAGCCCGACCAGATCCAGGCCATCATGTCGCGCAGCATCGCCGGCGCCCGGAGGGCTCCCGGAGGCGACTCCGAAAAGGTGCTCATCCCCCGCCGCTGCAGCGTCGCCGAGTACTCGTTTGCCGCGCACGTCGACGGCGTTGAGAACCGCGAGTTTATTGAGGAAGTTGCAGCGCCGGTTGTGGTACGTTTTCATAGGCCCCTTCCATTTCACGTAAACGCATCGTCTACGTCAGGGGCATCCACTGACTCAACGGTATATAGATCCTCGTCCACGGCGAGCAGCACAACATGATGCGCCTCAAGTCCAAGCTCCTCTCCCTCAACGCCAGCAAGACGACAAAAGTCAAGGTCTACTCCCCGCGCAACTGCGAGGAGCTACGCATCCCCTTCAAGGGCGACAAGACAGCCAAGGTCGTCGGCAAGCTGGCCGCGGTCCCGCCGCCGTCACTCCTTCCCGGCTCCGGGCCCGACGACGCGGCAGCCATCACCGCTGCGCCGGCCGACCCGCCCCTCATCACCGGCGTGCTCGTCCAAAACGACTTCAAGCTCTCCCTCATGGCGCCCGAGGACCTGCGCGAGTACGCCGGCCTCACCACCACCACCATCATGTGCAAGCAGCGCCTACGCCTCAGCGCCGCGGGCATAGACCTCATCCGCTGGGCGCTCGAGGGCATGTTTGGCGCCATCGAGGAGCTGCCCGAGATGCGCGGCGCCAACAAGGCCGTCACCACCACCAAGGCGGACGCTGACGCTGGCGAGGACAACGCAGACGCGGCTGCCGCCGACGACGCGCTGACCGCCAAGCAAGAAGAGGCGGACGAGGAAATCGGCAGCACGCTCGTCGCCGCGTACCTCGTCATGGGCTGCATCACCGTCCGGTACCACACCAACGGCGAGGTCGAGCTCGAGTGGGAAGGCAACATGTTCAACGACAGCATCGCCGACTCCGTCATGGCGGTGCTCTTCTCCGTCGAAAGCTCCCCCGCCGCCGTGAAGCGCTCCGCCGCCAACAGCAAACACTCGCACTCGCACGGCGAGGAAGCAACTAGCAACGGCGGCCCGCCCCACGGGCACAACCCGCACGCCAACTGCTCCCCGGCCGAGCGCCTCGAGCGCCTCTTCTGGTTCCTTGAGGCGCAGTTTGGCGCCGACAACGTCGCCCCCGTCGAGGACCCCAAGCTGCCGGCCGCGCCCGCGCCAGTCAAGGCCGAGGACCGCATGGCGGCGGCGTCGACCGCGGACGGCACCAAGAAGGAAAGCGGAGAGGACGGCGCCAAAAAGGAGGAACAGGAGGACGGCGTCAAGGATGAACCGGCGGCTAAGAAGGAGGAGGAGGAAGACGTCGCGGACGCTGACGCCATGGACGAAGACACCAACGCCGACTCGGAGCTGGAGCAGCGCCGCAGCAAGGAGATTCAGCGGCTGCACAAGCTGGGCATTCCTGTGCCGGGCGTGCGCATCAAGGTGGACAAGATGGAGGCCACCGTCTGGCTCGAGGACCTCGAGGTTGAGTGCAATAACAAGGTGTTTGCCGACCGCGTCAGGGCGGTCATGGAGCGTGCCGTCGAGGTCACGGCTCCGCTCTGGGCGTAAGCCTCGCCGACGTAATGGCATCTTACATCTAGGCATTTACAAGTCAAGATGGTCACAGAGCAGTCAATAGGTGCATTATGGACCAGCACAAGTCTAGAATGCTTTGCTTGTATGATATGATACAAAGGGGCTAGCTAGCTAGGCTAGGTCTACACGATAAGAAAGGAAACAATGCAGTACGGCCTAATGGTCATGACCGTCTCATCCCAAGTAGTCCTTCAGGTCTTCCGACTCTTCCAGCAGTGCATTGAATGAGAACGGCACAAAAGGCCACCCCCCGAACTCTGCAAACTTGGAGAATGACTCGACCCACGCGAGTCGCAGCGAGTGCAACATGGCACTGGTTCCCTCCATGCACACCAGAATGGCAATGGCTGTGGCGTGGTCAGCATACTGATATGAGATACGACGGTAGCAGGGTCGGCCTTACTCAGGAAGAACCAGAGGTAGAAGCACGCGACGATCATGATGACGCCCACGACGCCAGGCCTGGCCAGAGCAGGCCCAAGAGTCATGTTCCAAAGGACGACGCTGAGCTGCTGATGAGCAAGGGACAAGGCCCAGAGACGAAGGTAGGAAGCAGTGTGCGAGACACAGTTGAGGCAGAATTCTGGGCACCGTTAGCATGTGAAGTGAACCACGCGCGGCGTTCGACTTACCAATCGTGTGAATGACCTGGTGGATCATGGCTTCGCTGAACTCAAACTCCTCGTGCTCGTCGTCGATGTTCTGGGAGATCATAGCCACGCCTTCGCCATCGTCGTCGAAGCTGTTTCCGTGCCCATTGACCAGGCCCTCGTTCTCCTCGTCACCATCCAAGGCGCTAACTCGAGACGTTTCACCTATGCCACGATAACCTTTGGCGCGAGCACGGTTGTGTTCCCAGCGGAGGTAAAACGGCTTGAGGAAGAGGAGGATGGGCACTTGAACAAAGGCCAGCAGGAGCAGGATCACCTGCACAACCTTCTGTCCCTTATACAGCTCCATGTCCAGCGTACCAGGTTGCAAGAACATGTAGATGAGCATGTTGAGCAGCCCCGGCGGCTGAACGTTATTAGTGCCATCCTCAAAATCAATCCACTTGACGGACCACTTGTAAATAATACAAACGACCAGGTACCCAAAGATGGACTGGAAGAAGATCATGCCGGGAATAAAGTTGCCCCAGATGTCAATCGGCTTCTTGAAGTGCCTCGCGTTGATGTACGCGAAGCAGAGCGAATAGGTCATGTGTGCCCAACCCAGGATGATACTCATCTTCATCTTGTAACTGTTGCTGAAGAGGAGGTCATTGTCGGTCCCGTGCCATGCCCAGTCGATACCAAAGGGGTAGCGGTAGCCGTCCGTGTTCAACACACCACTGACCGTGTCGCCCTCCTTCCAGCCATCGGGCTTCACGTACGACCAAGCACTCGGGAAGAGAGTCATGGACTTGGAGAAAATGTCGTTGTACATGAGACCAGTGAAGATGGAGAAGACGGCCATGACCAGAGCAATATATCTGCCGTAGTAAATCATGGCAAAGAGTTCGAACGTCACCTTCTTCAGCGGCTTCTCCCAGTAGATCATGGCAAGCGCAGCCGAAAGCATGATCAGGGCGTGGCCAAGGTCGCCAAACATGACGGCGAAGAGGAAGGGGAACGTGACGAAGACGGGCAAGGCCGGGTTGACTTCCTGGTACGTGGCAGTACCATAGGCGTTGACGATGGTCTGGAACCCCTCGGTGAACTTGTTCGTCTTGAGGTACGTTGGCGGCGTCTTGTTGGTTCGGATCTCGTTGATGATGGATGGCACAGAAAGGCCGGCGCGGTTGGTCACGTCCTGGAGCGTAGACCGGATGAGAGGCATGTCGTTTGTCGGGCACCAGGCCTCGGCAATCAAAGTTCGGCGAGCTCTGTCGTAAGAAAAGAGGTTGAGCGTGCTGTAGACGGCCTTTTCCTTGGCAATGAGCACCATCCACGCCGACAGCGACTGCGAGATTTGGTTGAGCTCAGCCTCGAGCGTGGCCTGAGTGTTGCGCAGGACGTTCTGCACGTCATCCAGACGTCCATTGACCTCGTGGATCTGGTCGCGGCGAAGATCGCTGTTCTCGTCGACGTTGTAGACCTCGGCACCCATAGACTCGGAGATCTTGCGGATCTTGGCGAGGATCTCCTTGCCGTGGGCAAAGATGACGAAGACGTTCTTGTTGACGGCCTCGTTGTTTGTGGGGTCGATCAGGGGCTCGGGGATCTCCGACTGGTTCATGTACAAGTTGCCGCGCAGTGTACGCCAGAGAATGCGCTCAAAAGCCGCAACGCGGTCCCGCGCAATAACGCCCGCGACGAAGCCAATGTTCATACCAGAGAAGGATCGCTCGACCTCGGGTGCCTGGTGATGCTGCTCGATGTCGGACAGCAGGGGCGCATCGTCGTTGTCAGTCGAGGCCCGGATCTCGTCGACGTTGCCGTGAGCACGGTCGAAGAAGCTGCCTGCCTCGCGCAGAACCCATCGCCACTCGGTGAGGTCGCCCTCACGCTTCTTGAGGGTCTCGTAACTGTCATTAAGGTCCGAGACCCGTTGCTCGAGCTTCTGGCTTCGCTCGGCGAGCTCATCGATCTCCGAGGTCGATGGGGACGCGAGCCTTTCGTTGTCGAGATCGAGCTTTCGGAGGGGGATGCCGGTCTTTTCCATTTGAGCATAGAAGCATCCTGCAGCCGGTCAGCTATGCAATGCGGTCTTTGGCGGCTGCCGAGTGCGGACATACGCAGCTGTCTTTCGACATTATCTAGGCGTCGGATCTCCTGTGTATACGTTCGCTGGAAAGCGCTAACATCCTCGTTCAACTGGGCATCTCTGTCAGTCGCCGTCGAGGCCGAGGGGGGATAATGCCATGGTTGCTCACGTCTCGGAACTGACAGAGGCCAAGCTCGCCCAGGGCAGTGACGACCTCCCGACCGATCTCGTTGGAGACGTACAGCTGCACCATGCTCATGTCCGCCGAGCGGAACGGCGTGTCCTTGTTGGGAGCCATGGCGATGCAGCTCAAGCGCCAAGGGCTCGGTCGACAGGAAGGTTGAGTTGGAGCTCGTCAACGAGCCAGGTGTGGTTGCGGGCTCCCAGGTGAGGCGGCGCAGGAGCTGACCCGCTCGACGCGCGGGCGGTTCGTTCTTCCGGCGCTGTCACGTGATGGGTCCCGTGTCGTGGAACGACGTCACCGCTAGTGATCCATACGCCGGACATGGGCAGCTCTCCAAGAATACGCAACTGCGAGAAAATGCGAAATTGATCATTACAAAGGGCGTGTCTACAGACTGATGCCCGAGCTTCATGATTTATTGGATGTTGCGCTACGGCAATCTGGCATTTCTGCGCCGCGCATCGCCACACGGTGAGAAGTTTGAGAACATCACGGACAAGACGAGCTCGAATAGTTTTCATCGTGCTTAACGCTATAGAATGCTTAACGCTGCCCAATTAACAATACACAGTCTGCAAAACCATATTCGCGAGAATGACCCTTTTCGTCTTCCTTTTTCAGGCCCGCCAAGGTATCGACTCAGCAAATGCGTTTTGGTGGTATCTCCCAGCCCCCCAAACTCCGGACAATGAGAAACAAAACAAGGAAGAAAGATGAGCAGAGAGTTGCGCCGCCGATGATGATGCTGCTTTTGTCCGAGTCGTGTCGCTTTGTCGTCCGTGTCGTGCAATGCAATCAACGATAACCATCAAAAACACATGCGATGCGATGCGATGCGAGGGGTATCAGAGCCGCCGGCCAAACATAAAGGACCCATACATGCCTCCGACCTCGGCGACGGCAACCGGGATCTTCCTCATACCCCAGCTCTCGGCGCCCATCTTCCACTTCCGACGCGGGTTCTCCGCGACGGTGCCGGGCGCCGGCTTTCGCACCAGCCAGTAGCGGCTTCCGAACTCGCTGGCCATCCAGCCTACCTTTTCGAGGCTCTTGTTGAGCTTTGCGGCGCGCTCATAGGCGCGCTCCTCGATCTCAATGACGCCGAGCGGGGCGCACGCCGGCGCGAGAAGGGTGCTAGCGCTTCCAATAATGGTGTCGATTTCGGAAATGTCCAGATATCGGAGGTTGTGCTCGAGGAATGCGTCATCCTGCTTGAAAATGCGATGGATGTCGCTCATGTCCAGCCCGCGTCCCACTGCGAGCTCCTCCAGCGTCTGAGAGAGGCGGATCAGCTCGGGTACGTGGGAGGTGTGCATCCGACTGCCGCGCAAGCTGAGAGACTGAAGAGTCGGCGGCAGCACAGGCAAGAGCGCGTCCACGTCGTCCTTGCCGAGCAGAAGATGGTTGGTAGCGTCAGCAGCGAGGCTGAGGAAGACCAGATTCGATGCAGCGGGATGAGTCGAGATGAACTTGATGACGACCTCTGCCGAGAGGTCCTTGCACTTGGCAAGGTTCAGGTGCGTCAGCTTGGCCGTGGCGGGGATCATCTGCAGCGCCTCGTCCGTGATGTGCGTCCCAGCGACGTCAAGGTGTGTGAGGTGCCCCAGGCGTGGGAGAAGCTTCTCGAACACGGCAGGTGGCAGGCTGATGCACTTGTGCAGGGACAGCCTCTTAATGGGGAGCATGTCCGGCCAAGGATCATCAAGAATGGCCTTGAACGAGTTCTTGAATGCCGTTGACGAGCAGCCGCAGATATCCAGGGCTCGGAGCTGAGGCATGTCAAACAGCAGCTTCCGGAGAACGTCGGGGCCAAGGTCGTCGTCAATGTACTCCTGAGCGAGGAATTCCTGGAGGAAGGGCATGAGCTCCAGGCACTGAACCAGCGTCTCGGCGGTGAGGTTGCGGGCCTTGGCACGCTCGCTGGCCGTGGAGAACATGAAGGACGGGTTGAAGTGGCTAAAGTCCATGCGCCTCACAATGGTGGCGAGCGCGGGGTACTTGTTGATGGTGGCGAGGAACTTGCGGAAGATGCGCGAGTGCGGGATGGTGATGTGCCGGTAGAGCGTGGTGAGAGTGGCGGCATGCATGGCGCGCGAGGTCAAGAGAAGAGACATGAGATCGGTGTTGCGCGTGGTGAGGCCATTCGGGGGGATCTCCACGACCAAGTAGTCGATGATGACGGCTGTAGAACGGTTAGCTCCGAGATCCACGAAACTTGAAAGTACAGAGCAAGAATTGTTTGTTTACGTACTCAAAACTTCGCTGGGAAGCCGCTCGAGAGCGGACTCGCCTGGCAGCTCGCTGTCGGCCTGCTTCGTGGGGGTCACCTCGGGGACATTGTCCCAGGTCATGCACAGCTTCCTCAGGTCCTCGGAGCTGCGGCTCGCCGTCTTGCCCTTGATGGGGATCTGCTTCCAGCCCTTGAAGCTGTCCGAGGGGTACCAGAAGCCATGGAGTTTGCTCTGCGGCTGGGTCAGGGGCGGCTGGAAGATGGGCTGGGCGATCTCGCTGGTGGGCGACTCGTCAAAGACGTCCTCGGGGGCGTCGATGTAGGAGGAGACCTTGGAGCGGGTGAAGGTCTGGGCGAGGCCATCGTCGTTCTCGCGGACCGAGGAGAACGAAGATCGTGAACCGGTGTCGGAAGGAGAAAGAGCCCGTGCCATGCTGGACTTGATCATCATGGACGTGTCGAAGTCAAGCACCCGTCGGGGCCCGGCTCCGTTGGGCACGGCCATGTAAGAGCAAGGGGCGGGCTCGAGGAAAAGGTCTAGGTGTTTGTTGTAGGCGCGTCTGCCGCTTGAAGAAGAGGCGTGCTGGGGCCGCGGTGGGGTGTCGTCGCGAGCGGCTCGGGCAGTTCTGTCAAGGCGGTTTCCGCGCGGACGAGGAGAGGCGTCCGAGACGAGAAGGCGGGTGGCGATTCGAGGGCGGAAGAGTCAGTCGCGGTGGTTTCGGCAGCAGTGACGATGGTGAAGAGGAAGAGTCTGGCTGTCGACGTGAGTGTGTGTGGGAAGGAAATAAAATAAATCCAGTCAGGCCAGGACAAGTCAGGTCAGGTCAGGTCAGGTTCAGGTTTTTGGTTCGTGGTGGTGGTAACTCTAGTCGTTGGCCGAGAATTTGGGTTATAAGTCATCCGTCCATCGTATTCTGGGTCCGTGGTGGGAACTGGAAGCCAATGCATGCGGGCGCGCGACAGGGATCCACACACGCCACCGGTGCGGATGCCGCTGCCAGACAGCACACGGCAGCAGGGAGCCCAGGCCCCCGCCCCATGCCCGCCCCATGCCCGCCATGAATGCAGCCCAGGCGCTCCCAGGGCTCGCTCTGAGGGGGTCCCGGGCCCTTCCTAGGTGGTGGCGACCAGGGGGGCACCCCTCCATGGCTCCCACCCCCGGGCGCAAAACGTGCTGGCCTGGCACCGCACCTTTGGCTTTTAGCGCGGCATGGTAGCGCCGAACCTGGCAAGATTTGGTAATGGAAACCCAGCGCGCGCTCCAAGCGGCGGTCACCTGAGCACCTCGCCGACGGCCATTTTTTCTGAGACCTGCGCTTTGGGTTTGCCCGGGCGGGCAGCTTATTTCCACGGACGAGAGAAAAGGCGAGACACACCTGACGCTTATTTTGCTTGACGTCGCTGTGCAGCGCAGCGCTGCACTGCACCGCACTGTATGACTCCGTTACCCCGTACTGGACCAGGTCGCCGGATGCGCGTCGCCAGAGTTGCGGACCCCTCAAACCTACAACAGTAGCTGCCTTCGCACGAGGCGGCAACGTCTCCTACCATTACCGCGTAGGACTGCAGTACGTACAGTGCTGCCACCACTGGGATGGCGCCGCCTCTCGCTTCTCCAGACATGCAACTCTGCAACGAGGCGAGGCGCGGCGTCGGCGGGTGGAGGACGGGCACACCTCGCCTATCGTGGTACCTTGCGTGGTGCCGCGTCTTAGCACTGGCACATACAGTAACACTACAGGTTTGTACTCCGTCCATGCTCCATACCGAAGCATCGATGGTACATGCCTAGGTCGGTACCTACAGTGCCTTGCCTGACCTCGCCCGTGTTGCCTCGTCCCCGGTTGCCTATTCCGCATCGCCTTTGTTGGGCGACGGGATTCGCATGCTCGCATGAGGTGCGGTGAGGTGCCGCGCCGTGGTTCGTTGTTGGCTCCCCCCCCGGTCCCGCCGCCGGCAGCCCTGGAATCGATGGAAATCGCACCGCCGCCCAGGCTGCCCGCCCGCCCGCTGCAACCAACTGCAGGACAGGGAGCTACCTTAGGCGCAGGCCCAGGGCAGCCTCCCCGGAGTCACCCATCCATGGCCCTGGAGCTCCCGGCCGTCCAGGGTGAGGGAGCAGCACTGCGGCGTCATCGGCTGCCCGGCCCCCAAGGGGGTTGGTTTACAGCGACGGGATCTGAGGCGTGCCGGCGTGCCCGCGTCGGGCGCAGACAAACGTCGTCATCGCCAGCGCTCCCGGTTGCACAAGATTCCAACGACATCGCGTCACATCAGTCATCAGTCAGTTCACCTTTGCGCGGAGAGCTTTCCCGGCGCGCACACACGCAGGACCCCCCATGCCATCCCTTGTGTGCCAACCGCACCCCGAGAAGAGCTCCTCCTCTGTTGCTGGCTGCTGCCGGCGAGCCGACACACACCACTTTGCCCTTCTTCATCAGCCACACTGGCCGCCATTACGTCTGCTTGATGCCAGTCCCCAGTACACCGTCCACCGTCCACCGTCCCAGTCGCCGGACGGGCGCCACGCACACCCGGGGAACGAGGCCCGCCGCCCAAACAGCAAGGCGCTCCCGTCCGCAAACTCCGCGCCGGGGCTTGCCCCCTTCAGCTTGAGCGGCGCCGCGTGCTGCCATCCAACGAGGCGCGCGTAAGGATGTGGTAATGGAAATTCCAACTCGGGCAAGGGTCTTCACCTCCGTCCCTTCGCGCTCCCCGCACCTCGAGCTCAGGTCGTCGAGTCGGCGTCGAATCGAGTCGTCGACTTTTGTTAGTTGCGGCCAGCCAGCAAGCCGGCCAGCCAGCCAGCAAACTTCCCGGCTCGCTCGCCCGTCTCTCCTCTCCCGCCCGCCCGCGCCATCCACCTTCGCGCACTGTCGTCGCAACAAACGAGCGTCCCGCGACATGGCGTCGGGAGTCTGGCTCCTGCGCCCCCCCGCGCCGTAGTCACTCACCGCACTCCCCAACCTGTTCGGTACCTACCTCCCTCGCGCAAACGCGTGGTCTGTTGTTACGAGCGCACGAAATGCTGGGCATGTACGAGATGTGCTGGGCCGCCTCGCACTCCGTGCACAGCCCTGCTGTCGGCCCCCATGACCTGCCAAGAGCCTTTGCCCCCCCGGCCGCAGCGTCGTACGTTGCATCGCGGTCCTGGCAGCGAGACAGAGCCGCAAGGTCTGCGACATCGCTCTAGGAGGGCTCCGGTAGCCGGAGCGGCAGCCCAACGTTCAATGGGCCGAGATGGGATTCATGCGGCGAGGCAAACTTACGAGCGCGGCCAGGGCAGCCGTGGTGGCCCCATTCATCCTCGACTGTCTCCATGTCCTCGTCCATACATATCTGTCCTCTACTGTTGGTAAATTGCTGTACTTACTCGTAGTGCCCGTGCGACTTGCGCCGAGCGCATCACCGAAGACGCCGAGCCATGTCCAGACCCCCAGAGCAAGACTCCAGAGCGGGAGGGCCCCGTCCGGGGCTCCGAGCCCTTGGGTACGGAGTACGAGCCTCTTGCTTTTTTTTTGGCCTGTATGTACGGTCGGAGCCCTCGTCGCACGACCGAGCCGGTGATCCGGGCGAGGACCCCACGGGATGGACGCTGGTTTGCTCCGTCGTCCTTGTTCCTCGATGGCGCTGCCGCCGTGCAACCAGGGCGACATGAGCCGTTCATTCCGCTTACCCGCCCGCCCGCAACTCCCGGGTTTCCCTACGCACGCACGAAGTACTGTAATACTGCGAGCGCATGAGCGAGCATCCACACGGGCGGGCGAGCGAGCGACGGCCGAAGAACAGTGGAGATGGCGACGGGCGATGGAGTCGAGAGTCGTCGTTCTCTCTCCCCTCGCCTCGCCTCGCCTCGCCGCGCCCGCGCGCGCTAACCCAAGGCTAACGTAGCGGCCGCGACGGGCTCCTCCGACGTCCAGCCAGTCCTCGTCTCGGGCGGCCATGAACCGAAGCCAGCCGCCTTTTTTTGCTCCCCCCAGGCTAGGGTTGCTGATGAGGCATGGATGTTGGTTCTTTGGACGCTAGAAGATAGTGGAGAAGAGAGAAACCACAAATTACCTAAGGCACCTGGAACCTTTGGTACTCTAAACGGAAGGCCAGGGACAGGACCCATGAAACTGTTCACTTTCACTGTCCCTGTACTGTACCGAAATGGCATGCACTTCGTCGACGACACTGGGCCGCCGTCGTCCGTCTCACCGCAAGTCTTTGCCAATGCAGGGACTCTTGTTGGACAGACGCTGCCCCACGGGGTCTCATTCAATATATCGTCGTCGCACTTGTCCGTCCGGTCACGGCAGCAGCAGCAGCAGCAGTACGAGCACAGAGCAGCAGCGCCGCACGGTGGGAGAACGAGAGAGAGCTGGAGAGCACAAAGAAAGGAAAGAAGCCGCCTCAGCCGACCAGGCCAGGCCAGGCCAGGCCGCGACGACACCCCGTGACAGCTCCCTCCAATCCCTTCGCTCCGACGTCAGGCAATGGTCACGAGACCACCTTTCTTGTTGATGAGTTGGCACCATCGTCGTCGCCTTCGCCCGTCGTTTTCGTTTCGTCGCCCGCCATCGTCTCATCTGCCATGTGCTGTGTCCTCTCTCCCCTCGGGCCACCCGCCCCTTTTGCAAGGACCGTACGAGATCGGGGTGCCGACTCGACTCCCCCGTCTGTTCAAACACGGCAGCGTTTGGGGCGTCTGCGTGGCTCGTATTGGGTTGGCCCCCCTTCTCCTCCTCGTTGTGCGTGAAGTCGTTCTCGCCTGCCTAGTACGGCACGAATCGTACATACATACATACATACTGTATATTCACGGCTCTCGCTCGCTACGGGAGGGACGGGACGTCGGCGGTGCGACGACGTCTCTCCGGCTGCCAGGTCTCGCCCACGGATGACACTGCCGAGGCAGCGTACAAGACCAGCGCCTTGCTGTGCACACCGAGTAACGTCATCATGCACGCCCGCTGCCTGCTTCCTGCTGTGCGTTGCTCGCTCATCTTGCATGCTCATCAGTCCGCCACCTGCGCAACACGAGACGGCATACCGTGCGTACAAAGGTGGTGTTGCATGTCTTTGTACGAAGTATGCACGTACACCGTGCTCTCCCGCCAACACCCGAAACCGTCTACTATTCTGTCCAGGGGCAGGAGCAACAGTCGCCGCCTTTGGTTCCAGGCACTTCTCGGCCCTGCGCTCAACAACCTACCACCCCGGATTTCGCGGCGGCGGCGGCGGCGGCCGTGGGGGAGGAGGAACCAACAGCCCAGCCGGGGGGGGGGGCTAGCTCCTGTGGCTTGCCGAGCAGGGCCTTGCTTGCCCCCCCGCGCGTGCGCGTGCCCCAGGCCACCGGTCCGGGGTTGGCCGTCCGCCTTCCCCGTTGGGAACGCGCGTGAAAGCATGGGACGCAACTCTGCATCGCGGGTGACTGTTGACTGTTGGGGGCTGTCGTGTCCTTTGCATGAGCCAGAGCGGCATCCTCGACCGAAGCTCGCTGGTTCTCCGTATGACTACTCGTACCATCCTGCTTACGAAGCGGTCATCTGTTCATCGTGGACTGGAGAACAAAGGGGACTGCCTGCGTTCTGGACTGGCCGCTCACGATGCCACCGCTAGCAAACCCCCAACAACAGACGTGGGGAGCTGTGCCCACCTCATCAAGTCAGCGGCCGCTTTACATAATGGTAATTGAGTGACGGTCCGCACGGGAATCCTACAATTGCGTCCTTCCGAGGGCCGCGGACCGAAACAGCCAGCCCGGATGGGGCTCTACGTACGGTGAAGCGAAGCAGTTATTCATCACACCAACCGATTCATCAATTCCCGGTCAACAGTACAGTATTCTGCCTCTATGGCTCGTGGCCACGACAAATGCCAACTTATTGGGTTCCCTCCTGGGTGATCAGGCTCAACCCCTGTCCTGACAAGGCGGCGTCCGTTGCCCGCCTCCAGCTCCCATCGCAGGCCTTGGACAGACGGGCCAGTTGCCCCACGTCCACTCGGCGTAGCTAGAGCAACAACGTCCTCAGCTCCGGATATCCGTAAACTCCAACAGGGTCCGCGAAACAAAAGAGACAGAAATGAACAAGGAGGGGCAAACGTGCTCGAAGTGAAAGAAACAACTCCTCAATTCTCAAGAGGCTCCCTGTGATGTACAATGCATGGTGTCCAGGTTTCGCTGTAGTGCTGTTCGTAGTCGAACCCTTTATGTCCCCAAATTTGGATGGGTGTTGTCCCTGACCAAGTGCTCGAGCAATGCGACTGCTTGGTGTAGTCGCCGGCATCATGAATGTGGCTCATCGCTGCCACTGCCATACCGAGCGAGGGTCTGCTTTGCGCGCCGGATCAAGTCGATGGGTTGTGCCCCGATCCCGGCATAAGCCACCTTAATAGCTGCGGCCGCTCCTCGTCTATCGGCTGCTGGCCTTCTTGTCTCCCATCTTAAGGCGCTTCTTGCAGTCCTCGCAGTACCATTTCGCTGTAGATTACCCCGGGTCAGCGGACCGACGTGGCTCGAAGGGCGCCGATTGTTGAAACAGGGGTTATAACTTACTCTTAGAGCCCGGCGCGACCTTGAGGCCAACACACGCCAGATGGAACCACTCGCGCTCACATTCGTCGGCGTCGCACGCCACCATCTCGCCGTAGCTAACGCTGTTGCAGTAGCAGTACGTCGGCTCGTCTGCATCGATGTCGTTATCATCGTCATCGTCGCCCTGCAGGCTGCTGCTGTTCGCATCCGACTCAACGACCTGGGGTGCGATGGCCTGCGCCACGGAACCACCCTTCTTATGGCTCTTCTTGCTCGCCCCTCCGTTGTCCGTGTTCCTAGACGATCGCGGCCGTGCTGCCTCCTGAAAGGTCGCCAGCGCCGGAGTCGACGGTTTGCTCGCCCTACCGCTCTTTGTCGTCACCGTTACCGTGGTCTGCGGCTGTGGCGGCACGGACTCGCTCTTGTTGTCCGTTTCGTCTTTGCTGTCCTTCTTTCCCACGGTGGATGGCGGCCTAGAGCTACTCTCTGGTCGGTCTGCCTCCTTCTTGATCGTCTCCGGCTTCAGGGGGACGATGGTCTCCTTGACGGGTTTGGGTTCATTCGTGGGGCGTGGGAAAACGCTCATCGAGGACATGTCTGGAGTACTGGGCTCCTTGCCGTTAGGCTTGGTGGATGCTGACGACAGCGCTCTCGCTCTGCCATTCGGATCCGCGTTGGATTGTATAGAGTTCTGCCGCGCACGCGACGACGCCGGCCGGGGAGCGCTGCTAGGTATAGGCGATGCGCGCGCCTGTGTCTTCGGCTCGGGGAGGTTACCCATAACAGGTGAGGACGTGACCGAGGGAGACATGCCATTCCTGAATAGTAATTCTTGTTAGTATACCAGCGCGTGTGGACGCGAATAACTTGGAGGGCACTTGCTTCTTCTTGGCCTGGCCGCTGCCGGTGGGGAGGGCCTTGCGCTTCTTGGGCCCGTCTGGCGCCGGTGTCCCTCGCGGGCTGCTCGTCTTAGTCTTGGGCGCGGCGTTTCCAAAGACGCTGCTCATGGCGCGTTCCATGGGCTCTCCGCCGTTCGTAGTCTTTTCCACCTTGCGGCGCTTTGGCGGCGGGTTTCCATTCGCAGTCGCTCCAGTGATGCCCAGACCGACGTTGGCCTCTGCAGTTTTTCTAGACTTGCTGCTCTGGGCCTTCTTGCCACCTTCTCCCTTGTGCCGGCCGGCGAGGTCGTCGGCGTCCGAGTCGTGGTGCTGATTTCTCTGGTTTCGCTTCGCCTGAACGGCCTGTTTCCTCGCATCGCTTCTAGCCGCAGCTTCCTCGGCGAGGGCTTGGGCGGCAGCAGAAATGGCAGCGGCGCCGTCGCGACGTGCGCGCTCGGCGTGAGCAGCCTTGCCGTTTCTGTTCTCTGGGTAGGCCCAGTGTGTGGTGCTGCCCCATTTCGCCTCGTCGCTGAACTCGCTCTCGAGGTAGGGCCACACGTCCTCGATGCGCGCGAGCTGGCGGTTGAGGGCCTCATTGGCAGTCGATATGACGTGGTTTTTCTCCTCGAGCGACACCAGCATCTCCTGGATTTTGAAAGCCGTCTGTCGGAAGAGCTGGCGGCGAGGAATATTGGAGGGATCGAAGACGCTGCTCGGAGCGGTCGTGTTGGGCTCGTCAGACGGGGGAGCCGAGCGAACGGCACGGCCTGGGCCGAAGCCGCTGGAGCTGTTCTGTGTGCTCATGGGCGCCGAAGAGGACGCGCCGACACCAGTGGCGTCATTGCTGGGTCGTGGCTCCGGTGCGGGAGCATTCGCAGCCTGCTCGACGAGCTTGAAGAGCTGGTCTTCCGGGCCAAAGAGCTTGGCGTCGACCTCCTTAAGCAGTGTAAAATGTCGGACGAGCTCCTTGGGGAGGGCAGTGATGGTGTCGGCGAAGTGCGTTATTGCCGGGAAGATGTCGATGGGCTGGTCGCCCGCGGGACCTGAATGGCCGTCTCTGCCGCCGGCGCCGTGACGGCCAGCATGAGCTGGGCCACGCGATGGGTTGGTGCGCGCTTGTCGGACGGGCTGGGCTCTGCGATGCGCTGGGGCGTCCACGAGGGACGGCCTGGCCGACTTCATCGTGTCGGGCAGCGCGGTGCTCGCGACGCAGTGGGAGGGAGGGGTTGTGAGGGTGTCGGGCTGATTGCTCGAGCTCGTCGCGAGGGTTCGCAGGCGAGGCTTCGTGTTTCTCGTCGTCGAAGCCTGATCCAGGGTTCCTCGGTCGGTCTCTCTGCGCGTGTGGCGGGGGTTTTGCGAGATGGAGGGAAAGGCGAAGATGTTGATTCAAAAAAGAATAACGCAGAAGCAGGCCCTGAGATTGAGGATAGTCTAGTCCATTCTTGCAAGGGCTCAGCGCCCGATCGGAGGGATCACGAAGGGGTGGGAGGCAGCGTGACCAGGAGGGGTGAAAAGAAAGAAACAGGGAGGAAGCGGTGGTGCACCTGGCGTGGGTAGCAGCGGTGGTGGTGCTGCTGATGGTGCTGGTGGAGGAGGACGACCGAGCCGGAACGACGAGAGATGCAGATCAGATGCCGCCGCCGCCCCAGCCAGTTCTTCCATTCGAATTTGGCACCTGGGCCACAGGCCTGCGCCGCTAGCCTCAGGTGCCCCGGGGCAGGAAATTGTGGGGCCTCCAGGCCCTGTGGGTGAATGCCAGGCTGAGAGACGGCCCACCCCATTGCGACTTGCGACGGGTTCGGCCTCCAGCTGCAGTGGCGCGCCCGCTCAGCTGTTTCCTTATCTTATCAGCCCGCACCAGGAAGCAGCCTTGCAACCTGGGTAGCCTGACCATCCATGGATTTCGCCGCGATGGGCGAGTCGGCCACCGTGCCTTGGGCGCACGTTAGGTGCGTCGTCGCGCTCTGGTTCGCGAGATGCACTGCACTGCACTGCACTGCACTGCACTTTCATTGCCTGATTGGCTGTTCGGGGCAAGACTGGGCTGCCGGCTCCGACGAGCTGTATTGGCCGACAAAGCGTGCCAGCATGTCGTCATCATGGGCACGAGAGACATGCCCCCTGTGATGCCGACCTGAGAGCGCAACCAGCACGGCGGTTCGGCGGCGGCCCGCCAGTCCATGCGCATACACAATTGACTTTGCAGAGAAGGCACGTAAGTTGCTACAGTCCATCGATGTATGGCTTCATGTAATTGAACACCCGCGGCGCCAAACCGGACGCGCAGAGACAAGACGAAACGACGCTATGAAACCTCTCTCCCATGCTGCCCCCTTGCACAGCATCAACCGCGTTGCCAACATCATGCTCCTTTCTAGGACATGTACCGCCGCTGAAAAGAACCGTTGGGTATCGATGCGACGTCTATTCCACCAGCCGTCGTGCCTTGCCGTTCCTCGCCCGCTCCGCATTATCGTCCCGCTCCTTTTGCTTTTGCCTCCACTGCCACTCCAGCATGACCCAGATGAAATGCTGCAGGTCGAAGTCGGGCCAGTAGCATTGCAAGAAAAAGAGATGCGTATCCTGGTGGCATTGCCACAGCATAAAGTCACTAAGCCGCTCAACGCCGCTGGTCCTGACGAACAGCTCCAAGGGCGGGTCCTGCGAGGTGTACATGTGCTTCTCGAGCGTCTCCACCGTGATGCTCTCGGGATTGGGCAGGTTGGGCGCATTGTACGATCCCTCTCCTGACCACAGGCGTGACTTGGGCGAGTCCGGTGGCAGCGTTGCCGAGGACGAGTCCCCGCCGTCCATGTCGACCTCGACTTCCTTATCTGGCTCATCGCCTTCCCGGGCCGTTGAATCGTCCGGCGAATCATCCTGAATCGTGGGCAACGGGTCCCGTCCGTCGAGCTGCGAGGACAGAATCTTCTGCCTTATGCGTGACGGGGAGAACGGCGTGTTCTTGGGCGGCGGCGGGGCCAGGAACTCTTGGACCGTCGACTTGATCGCGGTCGTGATTTCGGCTCTTGATGTGTACGGGAAGCAGATATTGAGGACGGCCCTGGATAAATGTTAGCCATGACTAAAGAGGCTTCGCGTCGCAGGCTTGGCTCACTTGTTATTGTGCTTCGTCCTTGCCACGGCCTTGTCGACAACCTGCAGGACATCTTCCCGTATCATCTCTCGCTGGCCGAGGACGCGGACGCACGCGCCGTAGCGGTCGAGGATGTCTCCGTAGGTGGTCAGCTGCTCCAGCTTGACCTTGGCCAGCTGCATAAGCCCCTCGACTTCGTGCTTGGGCCGGTTGTAGTTCTCGACGCTGAAGGCGTAGACGGTGACGACCTTGACGCCGCACCGATAGCAGATTTCCATGATCTAGGGAGTGGATTAGGTCTCTGAGTCCCGGACTCCAGCACAGACTCGAAGAGTACTCACCCGGGCGAGCGCCTCAAAGCCACGGTGATGGCCCTCGACAGTCTCCATTCGATGCGACCGGGCGTAGCGCCGGTTGCCGTCCATCTCGAATGCGACATGTTGAGGAATAGGCCCCTGCCTCAGAGCGCCAATGAGCAGGCTGCGAAGCTGATTCAGAGCCCATTCTCCCGGCGGCGACTCGAGGATCAGGCGGCGTAGTAAAGATACAGAGCTGGACATGATGGGCGACCAGGGCAGGGCGTCGATTGGAGAAAACGGAAGGCCGAGGCTGCGTTCGGGATAGGAGAGGAGCGCGACGGGTCTTGGGATCAGCAGGCGAGGGAAGCGTCGCTTTTACGCAGCATGGTCGCAAATATGATGAGGGCGGCGGCAAAGGGGCGATGTACGCGGCGAGAGGGGGGAGGACCGAGCAGGAAGGGCCACGACAGCCCGGGGCAGTGTTGGCGGTGCCTTGGGAGGTGTCGAGAGGTGGTGGCCAGATGGATGGGAAGTTTTGGCTCCAGCTGACGAGACGGGAGTAGACGGGTCTCCCGCAGAGCTTGTTAGGGGCAAGGTGGCCCCTTGGCGCTGAAGGATGACGGGCGTCCAGGGATGGGTGGTTGCAGGGGGGTGGGTTGCCTGAAAAGGGCTGGGGGCGGTGCTCGCCGGCTGCAATTGGACGCCTTGCCGGGGCGGGCGCTGGGCCACCTGAGCGTTTTGGTCAGAAGGCCTCTGTGGCTGGCGATTTATGGACGGGATGGCCTTTCAGTTGCGAGTGCCCTGCCTGTTGGTGAATTGTGGGAGCCGTTTGCCAGTCGTGTCTCATGAAAAAGGCCGAGGCTTTCACTTGGCGAGTGTCAAGATGCTGCGAGCGGTCCTTGGGGGCGCACCTTTTTTTTTTTTTTTTAAACGTACTTAGGATGTCAAAACATACCGGAAGGCGACGTTGGCCGTCCGCGTTTCACTCGACTCGCCCACGACTGCGCCGTTGCGGCTGCCAAGTGTGGCCGTGACAGCGCGTCTCCGCCCGCCGTGGCTCAGATCTGTGGCACTCATTGAGGCGCATTGCCACGCGGCGCCGAAGATTGGGTGATGACCGGTGATCTCTCCTCTCGACGAAACATGCTGCTGCATAGCGTGCGCACAGGCGTACGTCATGCTCATCACGTACGATTCGTGTCCGGCATCTGTGGTGCCCTGTGAGTGTGAAGCGGCCGAGTTCCGAACTTGGGCCTTATAAAGGCGAGCCGACTGTCTCGCGGCAGCTCTGCCAGCTGCGCCCAAGGCGCATTCATCTAAATTTAGTCGCAGGCGGGATAGTCGAGGAATCTTCCGAAGATGGATATGCTCCTCATGCGCAGGTGGACACCGCGAATGGTTCCATGCAGAACGCAAAGCTCAGCTTCCACACCGTCCCGCCGGCCGAGTGCATTCCGATGCGTGTATGGATTCCCGGTACCCTCGTTGCCCTCACACCCGAGCGCAAAGCTGGCTCGCTACCGATGCAATGCGGCTCGGCGGGCGGTTGGACGGACAAACATCTGCCGCGTGCAGAAGAAACCCACATGCTCTGCAAGTGCTCGTCCCGACTCCCGACCCTTGCACGGATCCAATGCGCAACACGGCCTTTGTCGTCAGCAACAATTGTTTTGCCGGACTGGGCTTCCCGGGGCTCCGTAGCTTCTGTGCCGCATCAAGTCTCCGACCGCGCCGGCTCCTCCGCCCACTGCGATTCGTGGGAGCAGTTCTCGTTTAAATTCCCGAGCACGTTGAAACTCTAACCTGAGTTTCCGAGTTCCCGGCAGCAAAACATCGCGACTTTGTTCCACCAGCTTTGCAAGGCGAGGTAGAGCAAGGGAGATGCGACGCCGAAAGCACCACTCCGAGTCCGAGCCTTTCAGCAGTCGCATGGCATGGAGGAAAAGCGCGACCGGAGAAACTTGGCAGACGGCGCTGCCGTAACAAAAAGCTTATCGTACCTGTGGCACACGACGGACCACCTCAGCGGAGGCAGGAACAAGCCCAGGCCAGGCCTGACTGGGCGGCCTTCCGCCCGCCGCCAGCATAAAACTGGCACTGGCACATGCGGCAACCGCCACCAACAGCAGCCCATGCCGCCCTGTCAGTGCTCACTGGCCGGTCAGCCCGTAGTCAGCGAAAAACAGCTCGCCCAAAGCAAAGCAAATAGCCAGAATCCCCCGCCGCCCGTATCAGCGGCAGCTTGCCCCACGCCTGCGACGCAGTGCCAGTGCAGCTAGTCGCCAACTCCATCGTCGATGTCATGACGAGACCGCCAACACCATAAAACTCAGCGTTCGCAAATCAATTGCCTCCGCAGCACCGCTCGAAGCACTCCCGTTCGCGTCGGGTCTTTGTGTGGCAACTCTGCCAGGCTTCCTTGTGCTGTCTCCTTTACTTCAAGCTCGCTGCCTCGTGTCTCCAGAGCTTCCGTGCATCGAGCTTCCCGCGCACCGCCTTTGCACGCGCCGCCGCCATGGTGGTCTTTGACGGCCACGAGTACCTCACCGAGGAGGAGAAGCGCCTCAAACAGGATCGCGAGCGCACAAAGTACTGGAAGAAATGGGGTCCATACGTCGCCGAACGCCAGTGGGCAACAGGTAACCACCCGCTTCCGCTGACCGGAGCTATCACGGCACGCTCTGCCATGAGGCATATAGCTGACATGCCGACAGTGAGAGAGGACTACAGCGCTGATGGAGACGCCTGGAGCCGTATGCTGACATTCGAATCCGTTTCGTTCGACCATATCCATTGACTTCTGCTCCCAGACTTCCCGCACGACCACGCTCGGTCCCGTGCTTTCAGATGGGGCGAGGACGGCATCGCCGGCGTCTCCGACACGCATGGCCTGCAAAACATCGGGTTCAGCTTCTGGAATGAGGAAGAGTACGAAAAATAATCCCTCTGATAATATCGAAGAGCTTTCGTGCCTAACCCGTCACAGCGACTTTCTGAAGGAGCGCCTCTTTGGCTTGTCCAACCCCCAAGGCAACCATGGCGAGAGCGTCAAGGAAGCCCACTTTCACCTTGACAACACACCGGTTAGTCCCAATGAAGTTTCTTGTTCAACGGCAATGTGTCGGTATGCTAACCTGCTTCGTTCCACAGACGGTACGATCCCGTTCCGATGACACCGATCGCTGCGACAACGGCTAATCTGCGTAACAGCACTCCTACATGAAGTTCTTATACAAGTACCCGCAGAAGAAATTTCCTTACGAAGATTTGCTCAAAGAAAATGCTCGCCGGTCGAGAGAGGATAAGGAATACCAGATCATCGATACTGGAGTGTTCGACGAGGATAGGTATTGGGACATCTTCATCGAAACGGCCAAAGAGTCGGACGATCCCGACGAGCTCCTTTTCCGTGTCACGGCGTGGAACAGAGGCCCGGACCCCGCGCCGCTTCACATTATCCCGCAAGTCTGGTTTCGAAACACTTGGAGCTGGGGTAGGGAACCAGAGGATAGAAAACCTTCGATTGCGACGCATACGGAGATTGCCGCCAAGTCAAAGCATCACAGCCTCGGCGATCGCTTTTTTCTGCTGTCACCATCACCCGGAGTGGGCTCAAGCGGAGATGATGTATTGCCCAAGCTGATGTACACCGAGAACGACACAAACTTCAAGGCTTTGTACGACCAGGAGAACAAGCAGCCCTACGTCAAGGATGCCTTCCATCGATACATTGTGGATGGAGAGAAGGCGGCCGTCAACCCCGCTCAGACCGGCACAAAGTGTGCTGCGTGGTTCAACTTCAATGAGGACGGGGGTGTTGATCCTGGAGAGTGCGCAGGTACGAACTTGCTCTCAACGTAGCACAAGACATACGAGAGCCCGGCTGACAAGCGCAGTGGTCCGTTTTCGATTCACGAAGAAGGACATGACCTTCTTGGACGAAGAAGAATTCGACGACATCATCGAGAAGCGCAGAGAAGAGGCCGACGAATTCTACTACAGAATCAGCCCCATGCCTATGACAGACGACCTGCGGAACATCCAAAGGCAGGCCTTCTCAGGCATGATGTGGACAAAGCAGCATTATCACTTTGTCTGGGACCAGTGGGCCAACGGCGACCCGTCGATGCCCCCGCCTCCACCGGATCGAATCGGGGTGCGCAACTCGCAATGGAAACACATGTACTGTGACGACATCCTATCGATGCCGGACTCTTGGGAGTATCCGTTCTTTGCTGCGTGGGACAGCGCGTTCCATTGTATCCCGCTCGCCATGCTCGACCCCGACTTTGCCAAGAAACAGCTCGACTTGTTTACGAGGGAGTGGTACTGCCATCCGAACGGCCAGCTCCCAGCGTGAGTCTCCCCTTGAAGTCTAGCGGCCACTCGTGCTCACAGCTACCTAGATACGAGTGGAACTTTGGCGATGTGAACCCGCCTGTTCACGCCTGGGCCACCTTCAGAGTCTTCAAAATTGAGCGGAAAATGTATGGACGACAGGACCTCGACTTCCTCGAGCGTGTCTTCCAAAAGCTGCTGCTCAACTTCACCTGGTGGGTAAATCGAAAGGACGCCGATGGCAAAAACGTGTTTGAGGGTGGTTTCCTCGGCCTCGATAACATTGGCCTCTTCAACCGATCGGAGCCCTTGCCCACCGGTGGTGTCTTGGAGCAGGCGGACAGCACTGGGTGGATGGCTTTCTTCTGCCTGTCCATGCTCAACATTGCCCTCGAGCTGGCCAAGCACCGCCGCATCTACGAGGATATTGCCTCCAAGTTTTTCGAGCACTTCATCTTCATCAGCGATGCCATGACATTCCGGGCGGGCAAGGACGAGAAGTCCCTCTGGAACGAGGAAGATGGTTTCTACTACGATGCCATCTCTTGGGGTGGCCCGTGGATCGAGCAGCTCCCTGTCCGGTCGCTGGTTGGTCTTATTCCTCTTTATGCTACGACCACGCTGGAGCCGGAGCTGTTGAACAAGCTTCCGTCATTCAAGAAGAGGGTCGACTGGTTCGTGCACAACCGTGTCGACCTGGCTGAGAGAAACATGGCCAGTATCAGGAAGAGGGGCAAGGGCGACCGCATCCTGCTCTCAATCGTCAGCAGAGATCGCTTGGAGAAGATTCTCAAGCGTATGCTGGACGAGGATGAGTTCTTCAGCGATCACGGTATCCGCTCGATGTCAAAGTATCACAAGGAACACCCGTACTCTATGGATGTCAACGGGCAGCAGTTCCGGGTCGGATACGTGCCGGGGGATTCCGACACCGGTCTCTTCGGTGGCAACAGCAACTGGAGGGGGCCGATTTGGTTGTGCGTCAACTTCCTTCTCGTCGAATCTCTGCAGAGATTCTTCCTCTTCTACGGCCCGGAACTCCAGGTCGAATGCCCTACGGGCAGTGGCGACTACATGCATCTGGGCAAGGTCTCTGAGGAGATTCAGCACCGTCTCCAGCACCTCTTCGCGCGGACGGACGACGGCAGACGCAGCGTCAACCATGGAGACGATCGCCTCGACTTTGATGAACACTGGAAAGACTATCTCTGGTTCTACGAGTTCTTTGACGGCGACTCGGGTCGCGGCCTGGGCGCGTCCCATCAGTGTGGATGGACAGGCTTGATTGCGCGGATGATCCACGATACTGGGTAAGTTTTGCGAGGAATAGCCCTGCTTTTTGACCAAATTGCTAACAGCTGGCGCAGTGTCAACTGCCGTTTGCCGCAAACGCCCCGCACGCCGTCTGTCGCCATGGCGCACTACTTTGATGACATGTTCCAGCGCACCATCGACAGCGGAACCCCCCGCTCCAGTGGCCTGCGGCACGTCCGCCGGTCCTCCATAGCCCGCTCCATCGGTGCTCGCAGTGACTTTGACACGTCTGTCAACGGCGCGGACGACGACGGTGACTCGGCCGTCTACGACGATACCAGGTCAAAGGAAAAGGCCGAGGCCGACGAGCATATGCATCATTACATTGCGGATCAGCTGTCACGGTACAAGACCCAAAACGGCGACTTTGAGCACGAGGACGAGTTCGAAACCCAGGCCTAAAGTGCGCCAGGTCTCTTGTCTCTTGGCACCGTTGGCGGATAAAGCACGCCAGGTATTGAAGGTAGCGGACAGTGGTGGTCTGGCGTTGGATGGGACGCGATTGGACTGGGAGCATACGGATTGGGGGCAGCTTAATCAAAACGGATACATATAGATAGACTTGACACATATCATTCTACACCATTCAGACTGCACCTGGAGGACATGGCTGTCCGCTCGTAGGCGCGCCGCACACTGGGAGCAGGTTCGTCCTAGACATTCAGAAAGGCTAGACAATGCTTTCTATTTCGACATCACTATCAACAGCCTTCTACACGGCCGGGCAGCCTCCCAAGCCACCCGCGCCGACACCGTCCGGCCACCGCCGAGGGCACCCGAACCGTTGCCCCCCTCCGCTCTGCTTCTTGCTCGGGCCCCGAAACGAGGGACCGCCACGACATCAAAGTTGAGGGAGGGCTTGACGCAAAAAGGAAAATGGTTTGTTGTTAAGGTGGTCATGCAGTTGAGGTCTTAGTTGGTACATTTACAGGGTGTCCGTCAGGAGCTTGTTCATCTTGGCGATGCGGGAAGAGACGCTGAGGTCGATGGTGCGGTCACCGACCTCGACGACGAGTCCACCAACGATGTCGGGGTTGACCTGAAAACAAGTGTTAGAAGTTTTGTCCTGAAAATACTTGGCGATGTTGCCAAGTTTGTGACTGGAGGGGGAATGCCGGGAGTTCCCGGGTGGGACTGGTCGCGTACCTGGTTGGTGACCTTGAGCTTCTTGCCCTGGCCGACGTAGGAGGACTTGGCGACGGCGGTCTCGAGGCGGGACAGAGTCTTGCTGTCAAGGGCCTAAATTCAATCCGTTAGCTCTCTGCGTCATGTTCGTCGTCCATGATGCGTCACCGCTCGAAAGAGGAAGACGGCGGCGGGCTCGCGTGTCCGTACCTGAGCGCTGGTGACAGTCATCTCGACCTCGCCGCGGGCGGCGGCCATGATCTGGCCAAACTTGGAGCAGACGCCCTGGAGGAGGCCCAGGCGGTTGTTCTCGGCGAGGGTGTCGAGGAAGTTCTTGACCGTCGCGGAGCTGCCGCCGGCGTGCTTGTTGAGCTCGGCGACTATGGCCGACTTGTCCTCGGGGGTCAGCGTCGGGGCGGCGAGGATCTGCGAGAGCTTGGTGTCCTTCTCGACGATGGCGCCGAGGTTGGCGAGCGCCTTGGCCGTGGGGTCGAGCGACGAAGACTTGGAGGCGGCCGTGTACTGTAAATTGGCGCAACCGTTAGTTTCCATGTCCCTTCACTTTCCAATGCCCATCGCAGTAAGTCCCAGCGGGCGGCCACCGCATCAATTGGCCACGGGGCCGTCCGCCGCGCTTATCCCGAGCGAGAGAGGGAGGGAGGTCCGTCGCGTACCAGGGCAGAGGCGTAGGTGCCATCGAGGCCGAAGACGGTGATCGGGGGCTGGCCCTCGGTGCCGGCGGCGGCGGCAAAGGCCCGGACGGGGGCGGCGCGCAGGGCGAGGGCACGCTGGGGGGCGGTGGCCCGGACGGCACGGAGGGCTTGTCGGGAGAACATGGTGGGCGTGGGAGGCGGAATTGGGTGGTGGAGGAGAGCGTTCGACGTGGGTGAGGCAAGTCGTGGAGCTGGCGGTTGAGGTTCTCGCGGTCGGCAATTTTGGAAGTTGATGCCTTGCCGGCTGTGAGGCACCAACTTTTATTACATAAGGCAACAACCACGCCAAGCTCCCGCTGCCACCACCAAAACCTCCACCACCGCCCGGTTGCACGGCTACAGTGCCTACTCAACGGGTTAATTTGCCCGTGGTGAACCGGGTTGTGTTTTCTTCGCCGTTGGCCGCGGTCACACTACGCATATCCCGAGGCCGGCGGCGAAGCGCACTCGAGCCATTGGCCCATCATTTCGACATCGGCAGATGAAATTTGACATCATCCCGATCGGCAGCAAAAGGCTCGACACACCAAGTGGGAAAGTGAAACCCTGACTCTATTGTGTCTGCCAACTCTGCAAGCATTAATATCCGTCATCATGTTCGAAAGCCACAACGCCGGAGCTCCCAAAACTATTTATACAAAGTCATGCGTTCCTTGATGAGAGGTGGCTCTCCGGCTCAGTCGCTCCGCAACATGCTGTCCACGAGATCACCCAGCGGGCCCCAGTAGTCGCGTCCACTGGCGAGGCCGTGCTCGTCGATGAAGAGCACGTACTGCTTGAAGCTTGTGTTGAGGTGCGGCTCAAGACCAAGCTCGCGAATGACGGGGTAGTGGTGGCAGTAGATGTGTGCGTAGACCCGGTACATGCGCTTGAAGATTTGGCGGACCAGCGCCGGGAATGACTTGGGGAACGGTACACCTGGATTGTGGTCAGCATGGTGGTCGTCAGCCAAATATGGCTAGGGGTTTAACGAACCAATCTTGCTTGGCAGCACTGACTCGTTGTCAATGTTGGCTTGCACCCACGTCATGAGCTGTTCGATGTACGCCGGGGCGGGCATCTTGGTCGGCTTCTTGTAGTTTTCGCTGTCTTGCCACAGATACTCGAACCTGCACTCGTCAGCTGCTTTCTCAATATGGAGCGGCGCGGATATTCGTACTCGTCCGTCGCCTTCATCTCGGGACATGATTGCGGAGAGCAAAATTCAGTAATGGCGCCGTAGAGCAGGTTGATTTGGTTGTAGAAGTCGACCACTGCAGAGGCATCAGCGAGCTGTTGCATGTCATGCGCGGGCTCCTAGCTTACTGTTGACGGCGAGCCACTCGTTCTCATCCTCGCCCTCGGGCAGCTTGACAACCTTTCTCAAGCTGCCGCCTCCCAATGTGACCTCGGCATACTGTCGCAGCTGGTAGCTCGTCGCGCCACCCTTGCCGACGCGCGGCCGGAACTGATTCTTAGTCCGTTGGTTACTGCAGTCGGTCAGGGGCTGGACGTTAGCAATCGTGCCTATAGAAGAGTCGGAGAGCGGCCGGCCGGCCGAACGATCCTCGTGGACTGGGATGATGGTGTTGTCGATGCGCGACATGGTCACGACCGACTTGGGGCTCAGGTAGCGAAACGCGGCTGCGGCGACAGCGGCGGCCATGGTGTTTGCTTTTGCAGGATTGATCTTGGGTATTGGGAGGATGGGAGAGGACTAACACTGTGGTGAGAAACTGAGCCATGGCGGCGACGTTGGGCAGCGCCGACGAAGGGTCGTGATGTCGGGGGCCTGCGACATTCCAGTGGTTAGCGGGGCAATGACAGCAATGGCGAGGGACCGCGGGCGATGGGCGCCAGGCACATACCTGCGCGACGGCAGGGACGTCGGTCCTCGGAGCGTGTTCTGCAGGTCGTATGGGTCGGCGCGCCACGGCAATGCAGACGAGAGTTCGAGGTCGCAGAAATGTGCTGGTAATGGATGATGGCGGTGGTGATGAAGCGTAAGTTGCGGTTGCAGGGCGGCGATGATGATGATGCAGGGGTAGCGTAGCGCCTTGGGTGCTGCCAGCTGCTGCTTGTTTACGGTATTTCCTCATTGGTGTGGTTGCTAGGGGCGGGCAGGTGGCGCCTGCCCCAGTGCCTGCAGTGCCAGGTCTCCGCCCCGCCAACTCAGCGTGTCCCACGTATTATTGTCGCCACCACTTGAAACACCACGATAAAACATCTCAAGTCATCCGTTTCTCTATTCTTATCTGTCACCACCAACCACATCGCTTAGTGTTATATGCCTTGGTTAATTGACGGCCCATCGACAGTGCTAAATCTAGACAATTTCATCACGGCGAATCCCCAAAAGGCAGCCAGGCTCACACCAAATCTATGTCCACCAATTCAGACCGCCCGCTGGCAGCCACCTCGCCATGCATCAACCCGTGAACATAGCACGCGCCCACAAAGTGATACCGCGGCGCGGTCCCATTCCCCGGTGCCACCAGCCTCAGCACCGCCGGCGCCGTCAAGCCAGGCAGCACCCAGACCTCGTCCCCCTGCGCGGCCGACAACGCCGCCATGCCCAGGTACGCGCCGTCGACGGTCACGAGCTGCCGCCCGCCGTACACGCTGCTGTACGCGCTGGCAAAGCCCTCGCAGCGCTGGAACATGCGCGACCCGCGGACCACATACCCGCAGCCGACGATGCGGCTCCGGCCGGCCCGCACCTCGGGCGGCACGTAAAAGTCGTTGGGCCCGCCGTCGGCGTCCACGGCCGTGTTGCGCACCATGGTGCACTCGAGCTTGTCCCAAAAGTACAGCACCTCCTCGCGGCTCGGCAGGTAGTTGAGCTCCCCATCCTGCGCGGCAACGGCATCGAGATCCGCCAGTGTCGCCTCCATGTCCGCCTTCATGGGGTCGTAGGGGAGCTCGCTAACGGTGAAGGTGTGCTTTATGCTGGGCTCGACGCCGACTTTGTCTAGGACCATGCGGTCCGCGCCCGCTAGGACCATGAGGAGCATGAACATCCGGAACTGATTGCCGAACTCGTCGGGCGCCCGCGCCCCGTAGACCTTGGAGTCGAACAGGCTCCCGGAGGACATGTCCATGCACAGCGTCCGCCAGAGGATCTCGGACAGGACAGGCTGCTCGCCGTAGCCGTTCTGGCCTCGGATAGAAAGCAGCAGCCTCAGCCATGACGGGTCAAACTGTAGCTTTCCAGAGGGTCCAATATTCGGGCGTCCCGCCGCCAGCGAGATGCTCCCGATCCTCTGGCCTCGCACACCAAGAACCGGGCTGTCGAAGGCATCCTCTCTCGGCGTCTGGTATTCCAGCCCCTTGTCAGCGGAAAAGATTTCCGGCACCCCGTTGATGCCAGGAAGGCTAAAGTCCAGCACCCAGCTGGGCAGATCGTCGCGCCTCTGGACCGGATAGACGCACGCAGACAGCGCCGACAAGTTGCCCGCGTCCAGTATCAACTGCCTCGTCGTAGCCGTGTAAACATCAACCAGCGAACGACGGTAGTCGGTCATCAGCCGGCGATCCGCAAACGCATTGATGACGCCGTAGAGCGCAAAGACCTTGTCCCTTGGGTCCGACGCGAGAAACGTCCAGAAGTTGAAGACGAGCTCGCGCAGCACAAACAGTGACCTCGACGCGCGCACCTCTGCGGCGTCGACGTCCCGCCGCAGGGCCATGTTCCTGTTAGTCCTATACTTGTGCACCTCGCCCATGTTCCACTCGACGGCCACGGCGGCGTCGTGCAGCGGCACAAAGGCCGTCGAGCCGCTCGCGCCCAGCTTGGCCTTGCTGTGCCGCAGCGCGTCCGCCACGTTGCCCAGGTCGTACCACGAGATGTACGTGTCGCCGAGGTACATGAGCAGGATGGGAGGCAGGATGGCCTCCTGCACGATCCACGCCCGCCGGAACCACTGCCGCTGGTAAATGCCCGCCAACGCCGCCCACTCCGCCCAGGGGATGAAGGGCACACCCGCGTCCGCGTAGTTGGCCTTGTCGTAGCCGCCAAAGGGCTCTATCCGGCTGGCCCTGAAGCCTTCGAGGTGCTCTGTGAGGGTGCTCAGGGTCTGTAGCCCGAGCGACGAGCGCTCGTCCGGTGGTCCCAGCCAGGCGACTGCGTAGGCGGCGTTGGAGTAGATGCGGTCCATCATGCTGACTTGGGCGCTCTTCTCGTCAATGTCGGCTTGATTAATGCAGATTGCGTCGGCCCATATCAACCTGTCGGCTGGGTCAGGGTTCCTTGGAGACTGTGACTCGAGAGGCAGAGGATCCGGCTGTCCGATGTAGCCCTCGAGTAGAACAACCACATCGCCGTGACCTCCGTCCCTCGCCAGATCCAAGGCGCTCTTCTCGTTCTTGTCCATCCGAGCACGAACCGAGCCCGCCTTGCAGAGCATCTCCACGATTGCCGCGTGCCCCTTCTCCGCCGCATAGTGCAGCGCCGCCCTGCCCCTATCGTCGAGGCTACCCACGGCCGCTCCATTCCACAGCCATCCCTCTACCAGCTCGGCGCTGCCTCCCTCCGCGATGTCATGGAGATACGTCCTGCCGCCCTTCCCCGCCAGCGGCCTGTCGAGATAGTCCACGTATGCCGACCGCGGCACCTCCCTCAGCGCGTCGTGCAGGTTGCGCTGGATGCGCAGCTCTCGCCCATCCAGCTCAATGGCCACCGTGCTCTCCGGCTCGTACTGCGGCGCCACCGACTCGAAGTGCTCGCTAAAGTACCGTCCGTGGGCGAACGGGTTACCCCATGTGTATGACAGGCAGTGGTAATCGGGGCCCTTTGCGTCGGCAACGCGCCGCGTTGTGAGCGAGAAGCGCAGCGTCCCATCAGGCCCGGTCGCTTCGCGCCTCAGCAGCCGGATGTGCGAGGTGCTCGGCAGGGGCTCATACACGTAGGGCAATGGGTCGGTCATTGCTTCTGCACTCTGCGCGTTGCCGGCGATGTGCGAGAATTGTTTGTCAGTGTCTAGCGTGCTGCGTTGTTCAGCCGTTGGCGACGGGTCATGTCGACACATTGTCAGACAGGGGTGCTCGCAGCTGAACGCGGGATGCCCTACATCACGTCTACTTCACCCTCAAGGCCGATCGCAACTAGAGAATTGGAATTATATGAGTTGTGCCGCCTGGCCATGTAACAAATTACGCATCGTTGTAAGTTGAATCCGGTAGAAGCCCATCTTTGGAGGGTTCAAAGTTCAAACGCCAAATAGAACCCTACCCTATGCTGTCGCCGGCCCCCAAACATCTCCCGACTCCCACTTCTTCCTCTCCAGAGCGTGCATTTACTCCCGGGTCCTCATTTTCGCAAGCAGAGTGCCATGCCGTAGGACGAAACATGTGCCTCTGCACCTGGTCCTGAAGTAAGAGAAGCGCTAAAACCTTCCCCGGTTACCGCGCCCTCTTCCCCGACCACCTCCGCGTCCGCCTCTACCACCCCTACCACCCCTACCACCTCTTCCACCGCCGAAGCCACCACGATGGCCTCCGCGGAAAGCAGATGGCGGTGGGCCTCGTTCCTTCCGCTCCGTTCTTTCCTCTGTCGTGGCGTCCCATAGATTCTCGACTCCGAGAAGGTTGCAGAACGCCGCGGTTTGGGGGTTTGTGTATTCTTCTGGCTGCTCCTGGACAATCTCAGGACTTCCGGGAACATGAGGCGGTGCTGTCAACTCAAAATTTTCCGGCACGTCCAACTTGGCTGGCTTGACGACATTTTCTTCGACCCATTCCCGCTCTTTCTCGATCGAGGGCAGATACTTGTCTTCTCCCAGATTTTCGGCCACTTGGGCATTTCGATCGCCAATTGAAAGGGATGAGTGGAATACTCGCGTAATAGAGAGCCACTCTGGGTCATACTGGAGCCGATAGCGAGGTGACGAGTCTTTAGGAGGATGAAGCGACAACGCCTCTCGGTCGTACGGGACAAGCTCGCACAGTTGGAGGTACTGCCGTTTGGGGAGGCACTTGTCCAAGGCCAAGAATCGAACCTCCTTGTTGGCAATGCCAGGAGGAACTGGCTGACCTGGCGTTTGTCTCGGTACCTGTGGTGGAGGAGGAGCAAAGGACGCGGGTAGCTGAGCTCGTAGCTCATCAGACACCCGGTTGGTTTCCTCCTGACTGGCGTCCGTATGGCCTTGTTTGCCATTGCGTTCGCTAGCTCCAGTGTCATCATCGTCCATGTCCAAGTCAATCTCATCGGGATTGGGCTCGGCATCTTGCTGCACGGGAGGCGGAGTTTCCTTGCCGTTCGTCGCAGGGTCGACAGCATTGTCCGCGCCGTCGTACTTTTTCAAGGCGGCAAACTTGACATGCAGATGGGCAGAAAACCAGTATGGCGGGCGAAGTCTGTCCATGACGTACTCTGCTGCGACGCTGCCCAGAGTTCCGTCTCTCGACTCAGCTCGAAAGTCTGGCTTCTTCTTGAACAAGCGCTCCGAATCGCCATGCTTTTCGATGGCCCGCGGCCAGTCATGGCTCAGACCAACGTCGACTTGAGTTTGGATCAGCAGCAGCTTGCGGACGTCAACCTCGCGGACGTGATAGAAAGACTTGACATCGTCCGAATTGAAGGGAAGCCGCTCGTGATGCGGCTTGCGGTAGTCATGCCCTTTCCAGATGCCAGACATTCCGGCGATCCGAAGTGGGCCAAACCGCAGGACATTGGCGGCGCCGAGATAGTAGATGTTGGGAGCGACCCAGCCGCCATAGTACAGCTCCCAAAGATGCGAGCTTGCCTCGTGGTTACCAGCGATGAAGATGGTGAGGTAGGGAGCAGTCCGCGCCCCAGAATAGTACTCGGGAAAGTCGCCTAGGTGGCGGTACTTGACGGGCACCGACATGGCCGTCAAGTCTGAGGCATTGCGAACGGACTGGTCTGTGGTCAGCACATGCCTGGGTCAAGGATGAATGTGTACGCGCGCGCGCAAAAGCCGACATACCTGAAAGTCACCTCCAATGATGAGCAGGTCGACGCCATCCCAGCCGCGTTCCTTGCATGACCGTGCAACGGAGTCGTAGATGGCGTGGAGAGTGCCGTGGCCCTGGAGGTTGTCGGTCAGTCGCATGCCACTACAAATCGTCGGCCGGGACAGTGAAACTTACACAACCCTCGACGGCAACCCGCACGCCCTGCGTCTCGAAAGTGCTGGCGGCCATGGTTGGTGGTTGAGCTCGGCGTGCTGGGAGACGTGAAAGTTTGCGGTGATGAGGGATGGATGGCGGTGGTTGACACGAACTTTTTGGTGAGACTGAACAGTGAGCTGTAGCGGACGCGGGCAGGCGTGGGTGGTGGCGCTTGGCCAGGGGCACAGCACCTGTCGAGTGCGCCTGCCAATCGACATCAAACCACCCGATGAACAACTACGAGGCTCCCGCATCCACCCGTTGACGAAAATGCGCAACCATTTACTTCCCGAAATGTGGAATAAATCATACTGGCGACGACAGCTAGTTATTGTCATTGGCTTTAGCGAGCTTGCTTGTAACTCAACCTAACCACTCTCCTGCCTCATCGTGCCAGCCGCGATCCGTCCACACTCGGCAGCCAATGGTAGTCGCTGGTTGATCATCTCGATATCGGTCTCGGGCTCTCTTCTGCCTTTGCATTTTTTGCTCGACATCTTCCAATCGCCCAGTTCGCAGCCAACCACCGTCTCACCCTGCCCTACCACCACCACCTCGACTCGCTCGGCATCCGTTTACTTGCGGCAAGAAGTGGGCTTCTTGAAGGGAACCTCGTCGTAGGGGTTGTAGCCGAGGCACTTCTCATAAGTCTCAGTGCAGTCCTTGATGGCATTGCCGCCGGCGACACACTTGTCCATGGCCGAGTTGCACCTGCGGGCGCACGCGTCACGAGGAAGGTGCTCCTTGCGGCAAGTCGTGGGCTTCTTGAACGGCACCTCATCATAAGGGTTGTAGCCGAGGCACTTCTCGTAGGTCTCGGTGCAGCCCTTGATGGCGTTGCCGCCCGCGACGCACTTGTCCATGGCCGTGTTGCACCGATCGGCGCAAGCGTCACGGCGGACGTGCGAGGCGCGGCAAGCCTTGGGCTTCGTGAACGGCGTCTCATCGTAAGGGTTGTAGCCGAGGCACTTGACGTAAGTCTCGGTGCAGTCCTTGATGGCTTTGCCGGCGGCGACGCACCCGTCCATGGACGAGTTGCACCTGTCGGCGCAGAATTCAGGGGAACCGACCAGGTGGCACTTGGTGGGCTTCGTGAAGGGCACCTCGTCGTAGGGGTTGTAGCCGAGGCACTCGATGTACACGTCAGTGCAGACGGAGATGGGCGAGCCAGTCGCTACGCAGCCGTCCATGGCCAAGTTGCAGTGCATGGCGCAGTTCTCCGCGGTAGTAGGTGTGGTGGCGAGCGCCACGGCGGCGAAGGTGGTGACGGCGACAAAGGACTTCATTGCGACGGTTGATGAGGCTTCAGCTAGAGAGCGGGCAGCGGATTGACGGTGTTTATATACAAGAGTCAACACTGACTGGAGTCGATGGATCGGGTGTTGAGTGGAAGCAGGGGAGTGAACGGTTGGCAACCCTTCAATGTAGCCTTTATATATGTCGAGTCCAACGCACAAGGTTGAAGGAGTTTGACGGGTTTAAGAGTATAGAAGGCCGATAATCCGAATGCATACAGCTCTACGTTCGGGCCGTCGCCCTCGGGCCGTATGTCATGTACAGATCGCCGTCCACATATCGAACATTTCAACACTACTGTACTGTATAGTACATACAGAACTATACCGAAAGAAGCATCCATATCTATTCGATTCCTCCCATTTCTGTACTGTACTGTAACTAATTGCACCTCGATCATGTTCCTGACGCGAGACTTGGTCCGGGCCGACTGTTCGCACTGCAACGCTCCATGTACAGAACTTCTGGATTCGTTTAGAGCTGCAGGTCCTTGGTGTCTATGCTGGCCGCACGGCGAACTGTGCTCCCAACGTCTCCACGCCGGCTACCCGATCTGCGTAGCAACGGTCGGTCAAAGAGCCTGGGCGCAGCAAGAGATCGCCGGGCCAACATGCAATACCGCTCACTTCTCGCCTTGCCAATTGCCCGAGCTGCAGGTGATCATGGGCTCGAGCATTGCCCTCTCGGACACGAAGGCGACCAGCGCGCTTCTCAGGGACGATCCACGACGTCGACGTCCCCCTCCCCGTCTAGGTCACGCTCGAAGGCCATCTGGATCTCCATGACCTGTTGGAGCTGGTCCAAGTCCAGCTTGCGCCTCTTGTGCGAGGCCAGGCTCTTGGCAGTCCTCACCACGTTCTTGATCTGCCGCCCGTTGAGGGGCGCCTCGGCCAACGCCGCGATCCCCGAGTCGCCGATGGAGTCGTAAACGGACGCGCCATCTTGGCCGTTGGCGCTGCAGTTGGTGCCTCCCACTCCACTCAGGAAGTTGCGCCAGATCTTGGCCCGTGACTCGGCCGGCAGCTCCCCATACTTGAGCGGGACGTGGATTCGCGACTTGAAGGCGTCGTCAAAGGTGCGCACGCGATTCGTCGTCATGAACAGGATCCCCGAGTAGTACTCGAGCGTGCGCAGGAAGATGCTGACTAGCCCGTTGCGCTGCAGGTCGTGCAGCGAGCGCCGCTCCAGGAACACGTCGGCCTCGTCGATGAGCAGCACCGCCTTCCATGTGCTCGCCAGGTCAAGTGTCCGGCCAAGCCGCTCGTCCAGCACCGATGGGTTTGTGTCCAGGTCGCCCGATGAGACAATGTACAGCGGCCGCTTGCTGAATTCGGCCACGCACTCGGCAGTCAGGGTCTTGCCCACGCCGGGAGGTCCGTGCAGCACCAGGATTAGGCCACGGGACTTGCCCTTGACGATGTCTTCAAACGCGGAGTTGGGATCGATCGCGCGCTTGGTATGCTCGTCCACCAGCGCTTGAACAAGATCCTTCTGGCTCTGGGGTAAGACGAGTTGCTCAAAGCACTTTGTGTTCCACTCGATATCCGAGACGTTATCGATGAAGAAGTCAAGGAACTTCTTCTCTGTCATCGAGAAGCCGCGCACCAGGGATGCCGCCATCAAGCATTGCTCGTCCGTCAGAGCTGGGAACGAGTCCTTGTTCTCCGTCGGGATCAGCTCTGCCTCGTCGTCTGACCAGTCATTGTTTCCGTCACTCAACGATGATACGCTAAAGGCGTAGTCGGCCTCGAGACGGTGGAACGTGCGAGCATCGATCATGACCCTCGAATCAACATTGTACCGATTTCCCTGAACATCGAGGGCGATGCCGCGGTAGTGGCGGAAGTGCTGGCCGGCGTGGGCCTCCCATCGGCGTCCGCGTTCGATGAGGCGCTTCCTGATGACGGCCTCGTTGGGGCTGCACTTCAGGGGTATAGCGTTAAGCCCTCGAATTGGAGCTGACCCGCCAAACGGTGGGATCTTGAGGTTGGCTTGGCGCGTGCCGAACTCGTCTCCGTCAAAGTCCACAAACTCGACGGAAAGCTGGAATCCGGGGCAGGTGCCGCCGACGTAGTCAGCAGACAGGAGCTCGAACCCTCGCGGCTGCGAGAGCTTGGTGCTGTATACCAAGACGCCGGGCTTGAAGATTGTCCACAGATGCTCATACGACATGAGCCCCTGGTCGCGGAGGTTGTCCCCCTCCGTAATTGTGTCGCGAAACTCTTCGTTGATGAAGTCGATCAGAATCGGCAGGTGCCTCGCCTCATCCGAATCAGGGTCCTCGGCCACGAGCCTCTCCAGCTCGGCCTTGAACTCAGGGCGATAGTGATAGAGGCACCGGGGCGGGAATGGGATCGAGATGTCGTTGGTGTGGAACGACACGCCAGGGTAGTGACCGATGATGTTGCGCAGCATCTTCTTCAGGACCGGCGAGTTGACCTGCAGCGAGGTGCTCTCGACATACTTGTTCGCACGATCGTAGCGACGCGTGACGCACAGGGCAAATTTGTCGTACCAGTTGAACGACTCGTCGGGCAGCTCCTCATCGTCGCGGGGCTCGGTGATGTACCCACGGCCCTTTTTGGTCCAGCGCTTCTCGAGGTGCTTCAGCTCGGCGCGCATGGGGGCCTTTTCGAGCTCTTCGCGCCGGCGCTTGTCTTCCTCGGTGAGCAGGGCGTTCATCTCCTGCTGCTCCTCCTCATCGGGGGGATCCGAGTAGAGGTCTTCGGGACGGACAACCCGCCGGCCTTGCAACTTGCCTCGTGCCATGGCTTAGAGACGAGGAAGTATAGTGTACTTTATGGTCCCCTTTTTGGCACTTGTTTATGTCCCAGATGGTGAAGAACTTGTGTTGATGAGAGATGAATGTGAAACGAGGGGCGGCACTCTCTTTTATAGACATATGCCAAGGCAAACGGATGCAAACCTGCACCCAGCATGGGCCGCGCGCCAGGCGCCAGACATATCGGATCCCGTTCCCGAATTAGGCGCAGAATCCCCCTCTCATTGGGGGCAGGGATGCCTAGGACTCCTCAACCGCAGGCAGAAGCCAGGCAGAAGGCCCCCAAGGGCACCCTGGGCGCATGTAAGCGCTTGCTGGGAGCCGAGTCCTTCGCCCACACGGCTGGAGGGGGGCGACTTGTAGGGATCAATGGGGGTCTGCAGCCGGTCATAATCAAGGGCGGACTTTGTAAGTAAAATTATAAGTGAATACATGGTTGACTCCAGTTGATGCATCAAAGTGTGTGACTCAAAGCAAGGCAGAGCGCAAAGAATGATTGACCACTCTTGCCATCGCCCACACCAGCTCCATGCCCTGTTCATCCCTACTTTGGTCCATACTCGACATAAGAGCGTCCGGAAAAACCATGGCTCTTGCAGGTATGTCAAGACCCCATGAGTAGGTTTGGCAAGGCTCCTTCCAAACAGACATACTCGCCCGTCTAGGTGCAGGTCTGCGCATACTTCTCTCCGCGGCCGTTACAATAATTGCCCGTCCTGTGGCACTGATAATATCTGTCAGCTCAATTGCAACCTGTAACCCTGCATCCCCAACCGGCCGTGATGGACGGCCATTGGGGTAAGATGCGTGTGCTCTCTCTCGTACCCTCTCTTTCACGCCTTCGAAGCAAGGCATCGTGTACGGTTTCGCATCAAAGTAGTACTTTTCCCACTTATCGCCCTTCTGGCGGCACCAGTTTCGGCCGCCTGGGCACGTTTTCCTGAACGTGCAGGTATTCGACTTTTCGTCGCAGGTCTGAATTGGTACCAGTCCGTCAGCAACGCCGAGACATGTCCAGGGATATTGCTGCACCACTCACTCCGTTGTACGACCACTCATCATGATCAGGTGGCTTATCCCTCGTGATCACGTTTGCGCTTACGACTGAAGCCGCGGCGCAAAGAATGTATAAGACGAGGCCGAGGCTGGTCTTCATCGTTTCGCGCTTCGAATCACTTCAGTATTGTCAATGGGAGATGCTGCCAGGGTCGCGCAACATTTCGTCGAGTGCAGCGTAAGAGAATTTAAAGAGAAATAGAGACGGCATACGCCATGTATGATTGCCTCCAACATATTCTGAATAAAGTTCTTCTATATCTGGCAGCCCTGGAACACGTGTGATGTCTATTCTTGTGGGTGTGCTTCGTGGACGAAATCTGGCCCAAGCAACGCTTCCTGACAAGTTCGCCGGCAAAATGGGGCAAAGCACGAGCTGCAAAGCCACCAAAGATTTCGCGTACGAAACCCGCACCTGGCCAGGCCCCGTCTTGAAACCGACCGCACAGACACACGGACCAGGCATATCCGCGCGGCCTAGCCGGGGAGCAAACGCCTGCGACAGGCACCGAGCCCCAAAAAGGACAACGCCGAAGTGAGTCACGCATTTTCGCCGATCGGCACGAACGACATGCTTTAGCAATGTCCAGGCTGCAGCGGCGAACGCCTTGCCGGGATGCGGGGTCGGTCGGCACGTCGCTTGACAGTGGAGGTGGTGCGCGGCCCCGGAGCCCTCTCCGGGTGGGTCCTCCGGACCGGGAACTATTTGTGGGGCAATCTTCGGAGCCGACGTCATCTTTGTCGCCGCCGCCTCTTCAACAGGCGATGTGATCAAGTTCCCCGAAACGATTCTTTATGCCAGCGTGGTATCTCTATTTGGATAAGCCAATCCCTCAGTGAGGATATATTCTGCAGTTGAGGCTCTGGTCGTTCTACGAGCCCGTCGGGATATGTCGGTGCAACCCGGATGTGCCGGATTTAGACGCAATCGGGCAAGGGCTCCATCATGTTGCTGTGGCGTCACCTGCAGCCCTATAAGTCATTTACTGCACGAGGACGTCTCCCAGCCTCCTCTCCGCCTCTCTTGACCCATATACTTATCTGTGTTGTGACCAGTCATTGCTTTGGCGAGAAGTCAATCACACACCCCAGCTCTCAATCGCAACGGCAACGGGGACACGACCCTCCGCCATGGCACCGCACCAAAAGGACCGCCTCCTCGTCGTCATCGGCTCCGGGCCGGGCATCGGCGTGCATGTCGCATCGGCCTTTGCGACTCGCGGCTTCAACCGCGTCGCCCTCGTCGCGCGCAACCAGGCGAAGCTCAACAGCGACCGCGCCACCATCGAGAAGGCTGCCGCGTCCGGAGCGAGCGTCAAGGTCGGCACGTACGCGACCGACATCACTGATCATGTGGCCTTCAACAACATCCTGAATAAGATGGACGAGGAGATGGGCCCAGCAGAGTGCGTGTTCTACAACGCCGCCACGGTCCGGCCCTCGGTCCTGCTGGAGACGAGCGAGGTCGACATGGAGCAGGACTTTAAGGTGCGTGCTTCCCCTGACATGAGATATGAACCGAAGTATATGCCGGGGGAAGCTGAATGTGTCAAATTTCGTGCGAAAGGTTACGTGCACAAGCCTCCACGCAACGGCCAAGCACTATGTCCCGCAGCTCATCAAGCTCGCTGAGACGGACCTCTCCGCTCGGCCCTCGCTTCTCATCACGAGCTCAGAGCTCCCACACCAGCCAGACCCGGAATCATTCGTCCTTTCCATGACCAAGGCGGCCCAGCGCAACATGGCGCAGTCTATGGCGCAAACGTTTGGCCCAAAAGGCGTGCGCGTAGGCCTTGTGACCGTCTGCGGCGTCGTCGACCCAGAGAAGAAGCAGTTGAACTCGGAATTCATCGCTGACCGCGCCTGGGACTTGTTCAATCAACCGAAAGAGCAGCAGGACTTCGAGGTCATTATAAAAGAAGAGTTTGAGGTATCAATTCGAGAAGGACGGCACTAGGGCTCTTCGAAGGGGGTGTTCCGGAGCAAGTAGTCCGTCGAGCATTGCTTGTTGGCAGATACAGCCACCCCGACGCGTCGGGTGTTGCCTCTAGGCAGGTTTGCGTCCATAGGTAACACGGCTAATCATTAATGGAGTTAGTTAAAGAGGCGAGAGTAGGCTTTGATACCACATCAGTCACAGCTCACATCACAAAGCCCAAGTGAATATTCGGATCATGACAGTCGCGCATCGCTGCCTCCTCGAGCTTTTCGAATTCGTCGGGCACCGAACCCTCTGACAGGAAGGATGTGCCAAGTGCACCGAGCACGCGCGTCACGGAGAGCATCCACTGCCTCCCGATGGTCTTGAATCGTGGATCCTTGGGCCAAGACCCGAGCGGGACAGGAAGTAGCTCCTCCGTCACGTCAACGAAGCCCACGTCTCGGCACCAACCCGGGTACTGCTTCGACCTGTTAAAGTCTCGACCCCTGTTGCTCCACGCGTCTTGAGTCTCCCTGTGCCAGCGCTCGAAACTCGAGCCGCGAGCGGAGCCGTCAAAGTCAACAGTGTCATGGCAGACATCCATCAGCTCGATGTAACCACCGGGGCGCAGGTTTTCAAAGCAGCGGCGTATAACGCCGTGCGTATCGTCGAAGCAAGTGATGACGAAGCGCAAGTGAATGTAGTCGAATAAGCGGCCGAACGAGGCCCACGAGTCGCGCTCTACGTCGTGCTGGACAAAGGAGCAATTGGGCGGGGGAGAGGCAGGTTGGATGCAGCTGAGATCAGAGCCGATAACGATGCTTTCAGGATGTTTCTCCGCTGTACACGTCAATGCTTGGTTTAAAGCTGTGTATCGTAGAGTCAGGGTGATGGTGCGGTACCATATTGTATTGCCCAGATACCGGTCCCAGTGGCGACATCGAGAACACACTTTGGCTCGATCACGGGTGCGAGGCCCAACTTTGCATCAAGTAGGAGTAGGCACATCTCGTGCTGGAGATCTATGGCGCATACTGTCAATAATGATTGATGTCTGCAAGATCAGGGTGCTATACCAAGGCGGTCCTGTTCCTCCTTCATCCAGTCGCATGGTCAGCACCACGGCGCAAGACAGTGAGGTTGTTTCAAGACCAACAGCATCGTTTGGCAGATAGTATGCTACCTCGAGTTATCAGCCATAGATAGGCTATGCGTAAGGAAGGTTGAGAAACATACAACCCGGGTTGTACCCATGATACGTCCGGCCGTTCGTAGCCAACATGGCGTCTGGCGCCGCAACCGCGCCGGATCTAGACCTGATGTAGGTCAAATAGATGACAAAAGGACTTGGTATGTCTCTCACCTCTTGGATCCTTCTGTATGGTCATCATCGGTGTTCCTGATGGGATCCACTTCAAGGATGTGGCCCCTGAATGTAACGAAGGTAGGTTGCTTCGGCATCGTGTGTCTCTGACAGAAGCATTAGCTAGCTCATGAACGGGACAAATGCAAAAGACCGTTGCTTAAAATGCCATCTCCCTTTATACAAGATCAGATTCGCTCACGGGAAGACTCGGCTTCGGCATTTACGTGGAACTTCCATGCTGCAGCTCATTATCACCACTGTGCTTCTTTATTGGCACACAGAGCCGGGGAGTGCAACCCAACCGCCGCCTCCTTACATTACTCACTGTTCTTCGCATAAAAGTGGCGCCAGCGGTTGCCGGGTTTACCTTTTATGTACTTCACATCCTTGTCGCTCTCGTTGTAATCATTTCACATAAGACTCCCAGGCTTCGCACATTGATGGTATACTACTTCGTACGTAGACAGCCGGTCAGTCCCTGTTAATTCGCACCGTTAGGCAAAACTCATTTGTCGAGCGAATCCTTTGATAGAAGAGTGACGTTCAGAGGCCCGAAAGACGTATTTTGGCTAGATGGCTACATTGGAAGTGAGTGCTTAGCCAAGATGTTAGGTTTGCCAATCTCAACCCTAGTCCCGCCAGTTGCGACGGTGCGCCAACTTGCCTCAAGCAATTCGCCAGCAAGAGAATTGAGAAAAACTTCACCGCCCTATCCTTCAGTGGCGTTAAAAATATGTTGAGCAAAATTTGTGTTCCTGATCGAGAACATGTGAGCAGAAGGAAGGCCGAAAGTATCAGTCACGAGCCTCACAAGTCTCATGGGATTCACTTTACATATCACGTTTCACCAACTGGCTTGCACGATCTTGCTCTACTGGCTACCTCGCATGCGTCCGAAGGTAGAATAGAGTCGTGCTGTCTCGTACACATGCGTGACGCCTCGTCAGCTGTGATGTTGTGTAGCCAATATCGACGTCATCTTCCATCCGCGATTCTTCGCCGCGGCTTGCTCAGCGACATACGACCGGCAGCCACCAGACCAAAAGGCATGCTTTCTATCAATAGATGCAGCCAACCGCCAGCCTCAAGTCCTCTTTTGGCTCCTCCCTGGTCTGATCTAGTCAGCGGGCACTGCCTGAAATCATCGCAGTCTGTCGTACCCTGCTGCTTCGGACTACAAGGCGTGCTTCGTGGGCTTGTCACACTCCGATAGTCGTGTTTCTCAACAGAACGAAAGAGGTCTTGTCTAAAGCCACTGTCTTTAGAGCAGCATACTGCAAATAATCATAGATCTAGGTACGAGCCTCACTTTGGAACTTTGCCTCAGCAAAGGTACGAGTTTGCAAGGTTGAATTCCGGACGACAGCCACAGCCAAGCGGCCCAGCTAGGGTCGCCTCGCCATGCACAACCTCAAGCTACGTGCACACGATATGTGCCACGAACGGACAGACCTCGAAACCGTCATACATATACACGCGGGTCGGTCTCACGACAAAATGTGTCCCCGCAGAAAAAGCGAAAACCCAATGCGTCAACTGAGCAACGCAGAGTGAGGGGGAGGTACGTTCATCTTCCATCTCTAATAGACGTTCGGCCCACGGAGGAGTAGAGGAGCAGAACGCATATGCTGAAATGGTGCAGTTATTTCACACTAACATCACTGTCGAGGAGATTCGAGTCCGAGGGGTCTCATCAGGCAATCTTGTTTTCACGGTATAGTAAGCAGTAGTACCCAAACGCCAGAACGCCGCCGTGTCCGCGATACGCCCCGTTGAGTAGTCATTACTTCATGCTCATGTTGGCTCTGCCCACAAACGTCAGGATGCGCGGTCCTCGATCGTGGCGAGAGGGAGCTGGCTTACTGGTCCAAGCCGAGGTAGTCAGCCGCAGCGAGCAGCTCGAGGCACAGCTCGACGGGAATGTCCAAGTCTGGCACCTCTTCGCTGTCGCGGTACTTGTACCAGTAGTGAAAATACTCGACCACTTTGTCGAGTACCATGCCGCTGCATCGGGGCGTCAGCCGCGAGCTCTAGCTGAGGGCAACCGGTCGCAGCGAAACGAAGACAAGCAGAGAAGGGGAAGAGTTGAGGCCAAAGTCAGGTCAAGTGTAGTTGCGACAATCACGAGGAACCAGCCAGCCGCAGCGGGCGGCTCCCATCATGAGCAATGATTTCGTCATGCTAGCCGACGGGAAGAGGACGTGCGTGCAGCGCGGGATGCTCGCTCACCTTATCTCTTGGAAGACACAGCGCGCGTTCTTGGCCTCGGCGAATTGACCTGCGAGCAAGCTGCGGTGAGTCACTTGACGGGCGCAGGGCGAGAGGGAAGGATCCGAGAGGGAGAAGTCGTCACGCACTCCTCGGGTCGAGCATGCCCTTGAGGATCGGGCTCACCAGGGTCGCCTCGCGCAGCACGACGAACTCGAAGCCATCGGCCGAGACGAGCGTGACGTACTTGCTGGGCGGCGCCTGGGCCTGCATCGTCGTCGCCATGGCGGGAGCTGGCCGCTGGAGAGGGGCGGCGGTCTGACGCAAGGGGGTTCGACGCAGAGATTTGACGAACGGTGAACTTTCGAAGAGTGTGAGGAGGAGCTCGTGAAGTTTGCGGTTGGAGCGTGGATGATTTTGCGGGTGGAGCCCGGGCGAATAATCGTTTCGCCGGGCCGTGTGCAGGCGAGCGGCAGAGGCCAATGGCAGCCATCCATAGAACCAGCCAGAGCTCAGGTCCTGGCGCCTCCACTGTTGGGTCACTGGGCGCCTCCCTTCCAGGGCTGTTTGCAGCGCGCACAATGCGAACGGCAGGGCCCTCCAGGGGCCCCTCCACTGCGACGCGGGCAGCCGGGCCAGGAACCTGGAAACACCCGACCTCACCAGTGCCTTGGAACCCCCTGGAAGGATTGGACAGCCCCGCCCACCACGGAGCCCACTGTGACCCGAACCCCTGCATGGCTGGAACCAGGTTGCGACCTTGGGCGGCTGGCAGCGCTGACACCACTGGAGCACCCCGGAGAAGCGCCCCCCCAAACGCCCCGCCACGGGCGACGGACCTGCCGCCCGTTGCCCTGTCAACATGTTTACCTCGCTCCATGTTTCGTGTCCGTCGCCTCGTCCACCCGCAACCCGCAACCCACAACGGCACAGCCCAGCTCTTTCTCTGCCCTCTCTCCGATCCTATTGTCGGCCTTTGCCGTCTCCCTCGTCATCTTCATCTGCGTCCCACCTGTTGCCCGGCACGAGACCAAGGGCGGCCAGCTCCCCCCACTCCCCCCAAAAGAACGTCGTGGTCGTCGCTCCGTCTCCTCGATCGATCATCTCTCGTTCCCTCCGTCTTCCGCGGCCCCCCCGTATCTCTCCATTCTTTGCCCGCCCGATTCCCCCTCCCTCCCCCCATCTCAATCCTACCAACTCCATCTTCCTCGTGTCGCGGGCCATCTATCCCATCTCCACTCCCCGTCTGCCTCGTCGCGACCCCGTCAACATACCTACCCCCCTCCATCGAGCATCTCCTCTTTGGAACCTTGACCAACAACTGCCGCGTCGCCGCGTCTCATTTCTCGCAGCGCCACCATCAGCCTCTCTCACAACAAGCTTTTGCCCAGTCCGGACAACGTCGCTTTCGACCCTGTAACAGAGAAACGTTCGGGCGGCCAGACGACCAGTGGAGAACGCACGGGAAGGCAGCGCCAACATCATCTCGCCTTGACGCTCGGAGACGTGCGCGAGCAGGAATCTCAGAGGCATCAATCACCTCGCCAGCCATACGCACTGCCGGCGTCAGCCAACGCAGTCGTCGCTCCCTCCCTCGAGCCGCTCCAGGCCACCTCCTCCACAGCCAGCGTCGCACATCATGGCGTCGTATCAACAACACAACAACTCATACTACACACCCGCGGCATATGACCAGCCGCCGCGTCGCGACCAGCGCACACGCTCCAGCGAGGGCACCGTCAGCACAACCATGAGCTCCTCGTCCGGCCGCGAGTCTGCCGGCACGCACATCACCGAGGCACCCACCTATTCCAAGAAGATTGTTGTCGTCGGCGACGGCGGCTGCGGCAAGACATGTCTTCTCATCAGCTACAGCCAGGGCTACTTCCCTGAGGTAAAAACCATTGCCCAGACCATTGCGCCGACACCAACTGACGATGCGCGCACTCGCGCCGTGACAGAAATACGTCCCAACTGTCTTCGAGAACTACATCACCTTCCCGACGCACCCACCCACGGGAAAGACGGTCGAGCTCGCCCTGTGGGATACTGCCGGCCAGGAAGAGTACGACAGGCTTCGGCCGCTGTCTTACCCGGAGACGGATCTCATCTTTGTCTGCTTCGCCATCGACTGCCCCAACTCTCTTGACAATGTCCTCGACAAGGTAGGAGTGCCGCGTCGCCCCCATGAACCTCGTCCGCCCTGCTGACCATCAACAGTGGTACCCTGAAGTGCTTCATTTCTGCCCCTACACGCCCCTCGTCCTTGTTGGCCTCAAGTCGGACCTGCGACACAAAAAGACGTGCATCGACATGCTCAAGACCCAGGGCCTCACGCCCGTCACCACGGAGCAGGGCTTGACGGTCGCCAAGAAGATGGGTGCCCAGTACATGGAGTGCAGCAGCAAGGAGATGCGCGGCGTCGACGAGATCTTTGAGCGCGCCATCCTCACCGTCGTAGCCAACGACAGGAGGAACCAGGAAGCCATGGCGCCGCCCCGGACCTCTGCGGGCGAGCGATCACGGACGCCTCTGCCAGGAATGGGCATGCCGAAGCGCAAGAAGAGAAAGTGCCAGTTCCTCTGAGCGCTCTACGCCTTGGCCGCGGCGGTATAGAAAACGCCACGGACCTCCTCCTGTGGCCTTGGTATTCGACTTGCGGGCCCTTTACAGACTTGTAATGACCATTGCATGAATCTTTTGTCTTTTCACGACTGGACTATTACGACCAACACGGACACACGCACAACACAACACGAGCTTCCGACAGTTGCCATGACGCAACTGCACGTCGGGGAAGACGGAAGCGACGACACATGAAGCCTGCGCCGGGGCCCCTCTACAGGGCTCCTTAGTTGAGCACTGGCGTCGTCCTTCCAAAACTATGGTATATAGCTGCTGCGCTGTCGCTGTGCCGGGCGCAGCATGAATATATCCGAGGGGTGCGGACCCTCCTCCTGGCGGCGCTCGCCTACAGAGAGGCGAGGGCTTGAAGGGAAAACGGCATGGGAAGGGGCATGGGCATGGGCATATATGGAACGGCGGCTACGCGAGACCGCTAGTCGGTCCATCAGAGACGAGACGTTGAATGTTTTTGCGAGTTTGCTCTTTTCTCTTTGTTTTTTGTTCCTCATTGTATGGCCTCGTCGTTTCCGATGCAGTTGGCTTTCTTTTGTTGTCTGCTGACGATTCTTGCGTTTTCTTTTCCGGGACTGGCATAGGGAAATAAAATTTCATCCTCATAATTGATTGATTGTGTGTGTTTGTCGTGTCGTGATCGTGTCGTGACTCTGGCGTAGGCCCGGGCAGTTTGCCGTCACGGGGTATATCTATGTCGTCCATCTCCCACTTTCCACTCGTATCGTTACCGCTCGCCATCGTGCTGTTGCTGCTGCTGCTGCTCGCCCTGCTGTCTGCCGCTGTCCGTGCCACTTCCATCCTGGTCCTTTGCCATGACGTTTTCAAACTGCGACCACAGGGCCTCGACCGACGAGAACTCGTTGCCGACCTACACGAACGCGCCCCATCCGCTGTCAGCCCGACTGCCGCCATCACCACTTTACGCAACGCACGCGGGGCCGCACACCTCCGCGCAGCAGCAGCCCAAGGAAGGGAAGCCAGAAGGGGGAAGGTCGTAGAAACGCACCGCGATGACGGCCTCCAGGGACCGGTTCAGCTTGTTAATGTTGGCGAGGACGTGTTCGAAGCTCTGCACCCGCGCCACCCACCCAAGTCAGTGACGCTGCTGCGCGCGTGGTGTAGTTGTGGTAACGGGAACGAAGAAGCACCTCCCCTCCCGTAGATGGAGACGGAAGGAGGACAAACGAGAAGGACGGGGAACACGAACCATGGCAATGTCGCCGATGAGCGCCTCGCGGTGCTGCTCAAAGTACGTCTTCTCGCGCGTCGCCGGCGCCGCCGTCGCGTCCATGGCGGAGGCGGAGCGCTGGTGGGAAGACGCCATGGTGGAGGGGGGGAGTGGATGAGGTTGAGAGCCGATGCTGGTCGACGGAGTTGGGTCGTCGATGTTGGTGATTTCAGTCCCCGCGTCGCGACGTGGATGACGCGCGCTGCGCAGAGTTCCGCTGGTGGGGTCCCTTGCCTGCGGCTCTGTCCCGGAGTGGGGGGTTACGCCAGTGATGGCTCCTGTCCTTCGCTCCGGAGCAACACCACCAAAACCACCAACACCATTGCATGAGAAAAGATTGACTTAGTACAAAGTACACATACGCTTCCGTATTCTACCAACTAGCAAGCTACGCCCATCGTCGCAAGATTCATGCAGCCCTATCGGCCGCCTGTCCAATACAACTCCTGTCCAACGCCAACGCAGTCCCCCCTGAAGCCTACCCCCTCCCCATTCGTCATTTGTACAAGAGTAAGTGATTATGTCCGTCCGATGACGTGCCGCCATGGCCTTGCCAAATGCTCGGCCCATCATCGCCCGTATCTGTTATCCGGATGGCGCTCGTATTCGTGGGGCCGCAGCCCTCTGGCCATCATCTCCCGTGGATCTCTGGGATCGCGCGGGTCACGGTTGTCCCGGAGCGACATCTCCCTCGGATCAGGTCCTGGGTACGCCTGGCCTGGCGCCGGTGGCGGAGGCCCGCGCGCGTCATACACGCCGGGTGTGTAGCTCCTGCCCTGTTCCCTTGGGTCTCGCGGTCCGACGGGTCCTGGCGTCGAGACATACCGAGGGTAGGCTTGAGCTGGCGGCGGCACTTGTTCGGGGCCTCGAGAAGCAGGTGGGCCGTAACGGTGCTGAGGCGGCTGAGAATTGGCACCGTACATTGATGCGCCGCGCTCGTCCCGCATCGCCATCGGGTGAGGCTGTTGGGGTGGAGGCGCGGTAGACCACGCCGGGGCCGGCGTTGACGGCTTTGGAGTGCTGGAGGGATGTTGCGGCCACGACTGCTGAGGCGGAGGTGCTTGAGATTTCGGGGGCTGCGTCGGCCATCCGGTTGCCTGCTGCATTGCCGGCGGCTGCTGCTGATGGCCCTGCTGCGGCCATGCATTCTCGCGCCCACCCTGAGGCATTTCGCGACCTCGAGGCACCGGTTGATGGACCGCGTACTGAGGCGGCGGCGGAGATGCAGCATGGGGCACTTGACCACCACCGCCATATGCCGTTGGGTAGCCACTCTGCGGCGGATATTGGCCCTGGCCCGGCTGTCCGGGAGGCGGATACCGCTGCGATGTCTGAGGCGAGTTGGTGCCGCTGCTGTGGTGTCCTGGCTGTGGCTGGTATGCGTGCTGCCTATAGTATTCTCTCTCCGACGGTGCAGAACCCATTGGTGGTGGAGCGTTCGGAGAGCCTCCATACGTCGGCTTCAACGGAGGCATGCTCGGGCCACCAGACGGGGTTCGACCATAGGGAGAGTACTGCGGCTCTGGCTCGCGCCGCATTTGCGATGGCGGCGCCGACCCAGGTGGAGGGCGACCCATGCCTTGAGGCGGCGGCGTCGCCGAGTGTCCGGGGGTACTCGCAACGTCGCTGACTCTCTTCGCTGCAGGCGGCGGATCGTCGTTCAGCAGTGACATGATGTTGGACGTCTTACGTGGCTCTGGTGGTCGACTCGGAGGCGCTGCAGGCGGCGCAACGCCGTATTGCTCCGAGCCGGGCCCAGGGGGTTGCCTCTGCTGGAGTGACGACGCCGGCCGGCCAGTGTTGGGACCCAGAGGTGGCGACTGAGCTGCGCCGAGTTCGCCCATCATGCCCCGAGCAGCATGGACGCCCTGTTGCTGCATGGGAGGAGGATACGGCTGCCCAGCAACGGATCGAGACGGCTCTTGAGAAGGCGGTCTTGCGAGCGACAAAGGCTCCCTCGGACCACCTCCAAGGCTCGATTGTTGACGATGACCGTACGGTTCGTAGTGGCGCTGGGCTGCGAGCTCGGCCTCTTGCGTCATCCTCATGGCCTGGCGCTCCGACTGGCGTTGCAATTCCCTCTCCCGTTCTCGCTCCCGTTCCCTCTGCTGCATCTCCAGCTTCTGCCGTTCCATCATCGCTTCCTGACGGGTTGATTGGAGGGGCTGTGCGGCCGCAAGCGGTCGTTGCTCGCGAAGCTCGGGTACCGCGGAGCTCCCGGCCTTCTGAGGAAGTTGTGCCCGCTGTTGCTGTTGTTGTTGCTGAGCCGGAGGAGCAGGTTCGTGATCGCGCTCGGGAAAGCCAAATGGCTGAAGGGGGGCGCGGAGAGGGCGAGCTCCAGGGGACATGGCTTGCGTGGCCGGAGGGGGGGCGGCTGCTGCGTGTTGTTGCATAGCAATCGGCTGCTGGCCAGGCTGAGGTCCAGGCTGAGGCCCAGGCTGCGCAATGGCTTGTTGGGCAGGAGCCTGTGCAATGGGCACGCCGTAGCCCGAGAAACCCTGGGGTCGAGCCTGTTGAGGCTGGACGTCCATCTTGGCTTGCGAAGGCTCTCCTTGACCATCCACACCTGGGGCAACGGCCAAGGGTCTAGATGTGCCAGGTGCAGCTGTCGTGTTCTCGAATCTCCTGCCTCGCCCGCCAGCGGTCGGCTGTGGCGGATCAGGCCGCTTCTCGCCACGCGACCGCTTGGCGTCCGCTTCCTGGACGAGTGCTTCCCATTCGGGTTTTCCCTGGTCCTTTTGCCGGACAAAATAATTCTTCACCTGGAGAATTGTTAGATCCACAGCCTACAAGAACGAGGAATGAGTGCAACTTACCATGACGGCCGTCTTGGAACCCATATGGGCGGCGATAGATGTCCAGTCAGACCCAAAGGCCCGCAACAGATGCGGAAAGTCGTTCGCTTCTGACACGCTCCAGTAGCTCGAGGCCTGCGTGGTAGTCTTGCGCTCGGATTGGGGTTGAGCCAGGTGGAAGGAGGTCATGGACGTCTGCTGCGGCGGTGGCGGCGGTTCTGGCCGCAGCGAGGGTGCTGCCATGACTTCGGATATGGACGAAGCAGCAACAGGCTTGGGGCGCTCAACAGCTTGAACGGGCTGTTGCTGCTGCACTGGGAACGGCGGCTGAATCCCAGCGTGGGCCGGCGGCTGCTCGAATGCGACAGGTGCACGATTCGGTTCTGCCGGAGCCGGAGCCGGCGCCGGGGTCTCGGCAGTTGGCGGCAAGTTTGGCGGCACCCGCGAGCTGGATCGTGAGCGTCCTCGCGCGGAGGATGGCGTGGCTGCAGCGGCGAGGTTCTGGTTCGCCTTTGCCCCTTTGGCGTCCTTATCCTTGGCAGCCTTGCGTCTGCCCTTTCTGCCATCCACCTTGTCGCCTTGTTCTGCCCTTGCCGCGGCCGAGGCGCCACGACGGCCAGGGGTCCCGGCGGGAGTCGCGTTCTCGCTGTCGGTCGCCGGCTGTTCGAAACCCCATGTGGGCGCCGCGGCGCGTCGTGGTCGTCTCCGTTCTCCGTTGTCCCCAGTGTCCTGGGTCTCCTCTCCATCCTGTTCCCCGTTTCCAAGCTCCGACACCAATGCACTAGATCTTTGCTTGCCTCGGCCCTTCTTGCGTCGTCTTGGCTGCTTCTTCAGTTTCTCTTTGAGGTTCAACTCCTTCTTCATCAGATAGTAATACTGTATGCAAGCGTGGAAGTCACGGTTCGGGACGGCGTCGGCGATCCGGCCCCATTGCTTCGGGAACTCCAGATAGGCCTTCTCAAAGAGCTCCGCCTCCTCTGGCGTGAAGTTGTTGACCGGGGGTAGCACCTGCCAAGCTGAAACAAGGCGTTCCACGGGCGTATACCCTGAACGATCGGTGTACTGAGCCTTTGCTCGCTGCTCGGCGTCCCAGTACATGTCAGGGATCACGGCTTCCTTGTCGCTGCGATACTTCTCCTTTTGAGCCCGAAGCTCACGCTCCTTGCGTTCCTCGTCCTCTCGCATCGATGCCTGCAATACGCGTTCAAGATCGCGCTCAGAAGCAAATCTTCGGGCGCCGCGTCCTTCTGGCTTCGCCACGGGTTCAGGAGTCGCGGTGCCAGGGACCTCGGGGACGGGAGCTGCAACAGAGAACTTGTCTCTGCTCTTGACGGCGACGGGGTCGCTGGACAGGGTAAAGTTGAGGTACTGGACATAGTTGTCCTCGTACGCCTTTTGTGCCTTGGTCTGCTCCTCCCTCTCCTGGATATGTATCTTGTCGAGATGTTTGGCCACGAAATTGTCAATAACAGGATCGGAGTCGAGCGTGGCGAGAAAGTCTTCGTCCTTTGACCAGTCTTGGCCCGTGAAGTAGTTTGGAAGACTATCGATCGGTGGAGTCCTCATGTACCTGCGTACGGTTTCGACATCCACAAACGCCTCATCCTCGGATTCGGTCTCGTCGTCATCTTCGTCCGGGATTTGCGACGGAGTACTCGGGGGCTTCGACCCGACGCCTGTCGTTTCTGATGGAACAGACTGTCGCGAGGCTTCGCCAGAAATGGCACCGACATCGTTCGCTGGCGCGGTGGGGCCAACGCTGCCTCTCTTGGCCTCCTCCTCGGCTCTGGGCTCAGCTGAAGGAACCTGTGGTGCCGCGGGGGCTGCATCAGCACTCGGCACGTCGACGTCCATCGCATCTGTCGTTGGCTGAGACTCGGGAACCTCCGTAGGCTCAGGTATCTTGGCCAATGTGTCGGACGTAGTCGGCTCTTCCTCCTTGGAAACCGGAGCCGTTATCTCGTCGTAGACTTTGGGTTTAGCGGGCACCTGCTCGATGGGCTTTGCTTCAGCTATCTTGACTTCTTCGGGAATCGGACCAAGCATCTCGGTCAAGCCTTCGCTTTTGCTAAGCAACTCGGCCATTGCACCGTGAGACATGGCCGCGTATCGTGCCACTACACCCCGCGGTAGGCTTGGCTTGGGAAGTTTGCTGAGCTCGGCCTCGGTCTTTTGTATCTCCATGTCGAAGTAATCGGCCATGTCATCGTCGTCCGACTCAGAGTCATGTTCTTGGATTGGCGGTTTCTTGGCGGGGACTGCGAATCGCACAACGGGGACAGTCGGCATTCTCCGACGTCGCTTCGGTGCTTCCACGGCCTGCTTGCTCGGCCTTTCTGGCTCCGCGACTTTTCGATTGGGGAACTTGGACAAGGTTTGAAGAGCAGGAGAGTTCCCGGCTGAGGCGGATTTTGCGCTTCGATCTTTGTAATCGCTCTGATCACGAGATTCGGGCTCGAACTTAACGATCTCTCCGGGCTCAGCGCTGTAGTGGGAGCGAGACCTGTCTTCAAACTCCGACGGCCGTGTGTCCGATTTGGCATCACTGCTGCGAGGCCGACTCTGCTCGGTCTGGTCGATTTGAGAGCTTCCACGCCGTAGCGTGGCCGGTCCGGACTGCGAAAAGGTCTGGGCTCTCATGATCTTTGGCGATTCCGGGCCCTTTTTCAAGTTGGGGTTGACCCACTGCTTGCTGCCGGGGTGTGGTTGCTGCGCCCGCGGTCCTACAGGAATCTGAGGCGCATCGTGAACCGACTTTCGGGACGGTCCCGTTGGAGGCGCCGAGTCGTGGCCAGCGGAGACGGGTCGCTCGCTGTATGCGCGCGGAGCGGTGGGAGGGGGTTTACCAGTTCCTGAAGCTGCCGGGGCGTCACTTCCACTGGCACTGCGACTGGGCACAGAGCCAAATGCCGGTGCCGATGGAGCAACGGGTGGCGGCGACACGTCTCGAATCTGAGAGGGTTCCTGGGAGATAGACGGCCGGGCTTCCTTCTTTGGCCGTATTAAGTCGCGCTCGCCCCTCTCTCGTTCGTCGCGAGGGTCTCGTCGCACATCAGGTTCGGGGGGATATCTGTCGCCGCGGTCGCGCTCGTCTCGGTCTCGACCCCATCGCCCTTCCTGGGAGCGACTCCTGGGGTAGCGATCCCCTCGGTCGTCGTAGGGGGTACGGCCACGGCCTCTGTCTGAGGACCAGTCGCCCCTACCGCCCCTACCACCGCGACCCCGCATGAAACTTCCACCGCGCCCAAAAGGAGGCAGTCCGAACTGGGGATCCGAGGATGTGGAGCCTGCAGAGGGAGGACCGCCGTCCCGGGACCCGCGTCGGGACCTGTCTGCGTCGGCGATGGGCGGGCCATCTCGGTCTCGGTCTCGGAAGTCTCGAGCTGGTGATCGCGCTCGACCTAGGGGTGAGCGTCGGGATCGGAAGTCTCTCGTCTCTCTCCAGTCACGGTCTCGATCTCGGTCACGATCTCGCTCGCGATCACGGTCCCTGTCTCGGTCACGTTCTCGGCTCCTCTCGTCGCGGTACCTGTCTCGGTAGTCCATGTCCCTTTCTCTACCGCGGTCCCGAGACTCGTCTCGCGCAGGCCAGGCTCGGCCACGGCCGCGACCTCTACCGCCTCTGAAGTCGCCGGCAAAGCCTCCACCACGAGGCCCGCTGGGAGCGTCGACGAGCGCCTTGGGCCCGCGCGGCGGCTCCCGGCCAAATGAATCGCGGCTCTGAAAACCCGGGGCATTTGGCCTCGACTCGGCTGAAGAGCGCCGCCTGTCCCCATCACCGTACTGAGAGTTCCTGTCGAAACGGTCTGGCGACCGATCTCTAGGAGACCTCGACCGGCGGTCGGGTTCGTACCTCGAGTACCTGGACGCCCTGGAGGGTAAATCATTGTGAGCAAGAGATGCACCTGGGGCGGGCGGCTCCTGGCCGATCTCAAGGAATCCCGCGCGCAAACCGCGGCCGCGTCCACTGCCGTGGTTGCGGCCCCGGCCACCATTGCGAGGGACTCGGGCCATGGCAAGGGTCAGGACGCCAGGCTGGACAATACGTACATAACGTATGGCGGGCAGGAGCCCAACACTCGATGCGCAGGCGGCTATGGTCCCATCCGGGGAACGGGAACGGGGGGTACGGGCGTGAGAAGGCAGAAGGAACAAGGTTGGCGAGGGTTCGGGGCCGGCGCTGGACCCTCGGCAATTATGTGGGTGCGTGGTTCGACGAAGGAGGCCGTGCAACGGCGCGCGCCCGGCGAAGAGCAGGTAGGCGACGGGCAGGGTCGGCGCGGACTCTCGGAGGCGTCAATAGGGCTGCAAGGTGCTCCGTCGGCGAGGTGTCGAGCGCGTGAGGGCCGGGCGGGTCGCCAGGCTGGCACGGGGGGCCAAGGAGATGAATGCAGAGAGTGAGGGTGAATGGGATGGGATGCAGGATTGAAGGTTGAGATGGTGCTCCCCGGCCCGTCAGCCCTTCAAAATACGCCCGGATCGCGTGGCGCTTGGTTGGATTGGGTCAGGCCAAAACTGCCGCCGCGCGCTAGGCTTCTTTGGGCGCGGCCGGCCGGTGGCCTCGTCGACGTTGCGGCGGCAGTACCTTCTCCTGTAGTTGCAGCGGGCACTTGGCGATGCCTTCAAAACTTGTTTGACTTGCTGAGAGTTCGTTTGCGCGCGCTACGCAGCGGCGGCGGGATGTGCAAGAGAGACTGGGAGTGGCGTGAGAGAGATTTGATCAAGGTATTGCAGACGTTGGATTTTTCTTAACCCCGCCCGCCTTGCGCGTTCGCACTTGGCTCAGTGCTGCGTGCCTGCGTGCGGTGATGTCGGGTCCTGCCGTCCAGGTACGAGTACGCTGGGCCTGCTGCAGGTTGTTGCTGCTGCGGCCAGGGGTCACCAACCGGCAGGCGTAGCGCGTGCAACCGCCAACGGAAACGCTTGGGCAAATGCGAACCCATCCAGCTCAGCGGATGGAACGCCTGGAGCCCCCGACGGTGGGCCGTTCATCAGGGGGGCCGGGCCCGTACCCAAGTACGCAAGCGCTGCGCGGCACCTGGGCAGTACGAAGTACCTGCAAGCCCGTTCCTAGCGCCTGGAGTACCTTACCTAGTAGAGGCTCCTCCGTTCACAAGGTCGGGTGGTTGCCCGCGGTCGTCAATCATCAGGCTCGCATGCCGTGCCATGCCCCCCCACAATAACGTCGGGTATTCCAGATGGCGGGCCACTGAGGCGAGCCAACCCAACCGAGACAACGAGCCCGCCCAGATTGATTCACCTGCAGCAGCCCAGTGTCGCCAGGGGCCAGCATGGCAGCCTCTCGCGTCGGGACCCCCAACCCCGTTCCACCTCCGCCGCCCGCCCGCGTCACCACTGCCACCGGCTCCGTAGTGGCTGCCCAGCGAGCCATTTTAGTGGCCACCCGAGTCCGCTGGACGGACCGCCGGCGCGCCGGACATTTACATTGGATTGGACGGACGGCACGGGTGAAAAATCCAGGGTCCATCGACAACTACGACGGTGTCATTCACACTCACAATCGTTCGACTGACTTTTTTATCAGTGTGACGGTGCTGTGAACGTGCCATTCCGTCCCGCGTTCTCCTGGCACGTCCACGCCGCCATCTATCTCATCACGCATATATTTACGCACAATTTGACCAGTTTCCTCGAGTCGATCCGGGCCATCTCGAAGGAAACCACGACACCAAAAATCTTGCAGCTCACGCTGCCTCTCACCACCCCTGCGTTGCCATGGCCAACTCCGACGGCGAGGTCCTCACGGGGGCCAAGGATGCCGTCCTCGTAAAGTCGGAGGATATGCCTGCGGGGTCGCAGCAGGTCGAGGAGCTCGACTTCAACAAGCTCAAGGGCCCCGTCACGGCCGAGGACCTGCTTGATGGCATGCGCCACATGGGCTTCCAGGCCTCGTCCATGGCAGAAGCCATACGCATCATCAACGACATGGTAAGTGCTTCCCTACTCGCTCCTCCTCTCAGCGTGACATACTGAGTGAGGCATTAAACAAGCGGGCGTGGAGGGACCCCGAGACGGGAGACAAGACCACCATCTTCCTCGGCTACACCTCCAACCTGATATCGTCGGGCCTCCGCGGCGTCCTGCGCTGGCTTGTCGAGCACAACCACGTCTCGTGCATCGTCACCACCGCAGGCGGCATAGAGGAGGACTTCATCAAGTGCCTCGGTCAGACGTACATGAGCTCCTTCAGCGCGGTCGGCGCCGACCTGCGCAAAAAGGGCCTCAACCGCATCGGCAACCTCATCGTGCCCAACGCAAACTACTGCGCCTTTGAGGACTGGGTCGTGCCCATTCTCGACAAGATGCTGGAGGAGCAGGAAGCGAGCAAGGGCACCGACGACGAGATCAACTGGACGCCGTCCAAGGTCATCCACCGCCTCGGCAAGGAGATCAACGACGAGCGATCCGTCTACTACTGGGCCTACAAGAACAACATCCCCGTCTTCTGCCCCGCCCTCACCGACGGCAGCCTCGGCGACATGCTCTACTTCCACACCTTCAAGTCGTCGCCGCTGCAGCTCAAGATTGACATCGTCGAGGACATTCGCCGCATCAACACCATCTCGGTCCGCGCCAAGCGCGCGGGCATGATCATCCTCGGCGGCGGCCTGGTCAAGCACCACATTGCCAACGCCTGCCTGATGCGCAACGGCGCCGAGTCGGCCGTCTACATCAACACGGCGCAGGAGTTTGACGGCAGCGATGCGGGCGCCAGGCCCGACGAGGCCGTCTCGTGGGGCAAGATAAAGATTGGGGCAGACAACGTCAAGGTATGTGCTTCTTTGGCCAGTTGTGTAAGGGAGGGCCTGTCGTTTCGAAATTAACTCTGCACCAGGTCTATCTCGAGGCCACCGCCTGCTTCCCGTTCATTGTTGCCAATACATTTGCCAAGGACATATAGAGGCAGCATTAAACTATAATTACGACTGAATGAACAAAAGTAGTGCTATTCTTAGAGCCACGTTTTGCTAGTTATACAACTATTCTACTTGTTCCTCGGCCGCGCCCTGCCCCCATGCTCCGCCAGCGATTTTTAGTATGCAGGCATAGGACGATAGCAGCGCTCTGCCTATTGATGATCATTCGCTATTGTTCTTACCATTAGTGATATTGCTGTCGTTGCCTCCGTTGCCCTCGTTGCCCTCGTTGCCCTCGTTGTTGTACACTCTCGCTACAGGTCTCCTAGCATGGCTTGGAAGGTCTTCAGCGTCTGCGACCAGGCACGGTTTTCATTGTCAGCCCACAAGCCGACTTTTTCGATCTCCAGGTCCGCAGCCATGTGCGCCGTGTCCGTTGTCCCGTCCAGCACCGCCAGGTTCCCCAAGGCGACGAGCAGCGAATAGTACGCCGCCACGGCGTCCACGCCGGCGTTTTGCGCGACGAAGCGCACTGGTTCACTTTCCAAGAGCTCCCTGTTGGCGGTTATGGTCCAGAAGGCCTGGAACACCATGTCATTCTCGCGGCAGTAGGACCTCAGTGCTCTTTCGAAGCCTGTTCGGCTCCAGAAGCGATTCTGCACGATCGCGGGCTTGAGCGACGCACGCGCGTAGACCGCTTCAAGTGTACTTAGCGTCGTGTTGGAGAGGCCGAGGTGGCGGATGCGATGCGGTGCATACGACTCCAGCGTCTTCCACACTATCATGGTGTCATCTATGGTATCCATGGGTCCGTGTAAGATAAGGCCGTCGAGGTACGGCTCCTGGCCAACGAAAGTGAAGTTTTTGAGGGACGACTGGACGGATTGGTGCACCATGTCGACGAGTGGTGCGAAACGGTCATACGGGAGCGTCTCGCTCTGAGAATTGAGTGGCGTGAACTTGGTTTGGATCTGAATGCCTTCTTGTTAGACAAAGCTATCCGCGGGGCGCGGTCTTGTATGGGCTGTGACCACCTACAAAGAGGTCCTTGCGGTTGACGATGCCCTCGCAGATGGCGCGCCCGATGCCCTCGCCAACGCCGCGCTCGTCGTAGTGCTTCGGCTGCGCGGCTGTATCGACCGCGCGAAAGCCGGTCTTGAGCGCGGCATAGACCAGGTCGGCAGTGCGCTCCTTCTTCCAGGCTGTGCCATAGATGAGCTTCGGGATGGACAAGGCGTTGCCGATGATGAGGCTTGACGTCTGCGGGCCGGTGGCTGCCGCGGGCGAAGTCATGATGACGATTGCCGACTGTCGGACGCAGTCTTTGCTCGCTGTTTGGGAAAGTTGCAAATGAACGGACGGCAATTGGCCGCGGCCGAATTGATGATTCGGGCAACTCAAATACCCGACGCTGCAGGTGACCTGTGGCGTAGGCGTAGAGCAAAGCTGCCGAGCTACGTACCTACTGTAGCGACAAAGTATCAAATAGAGCCCATTGGGGTTTACTTTCCGCAACAGCAACGACAGCAACGACAGCAACGACAGCAACGACAGCAACGACAGCAACGACAGCAATAGTAATACGTAGCGCGCCGCTGCTGTCCCATGCTTATGCCATAAAAAGCGCTAGCGCAGTATCTTGGAAGGCGCTCGCCGCCGCAGGGAATCTCGCTCCTCCCAAGCAAGAGCTCGTCGCCACAAAAAGCTCGCTACCGCAAAGCAAATACCTCGGCGCAGGCGCCCCCGGAGGGCCCCAGGAGGAAAGAGTCAAACCCTCTAGGCTCCATTAATGAGAACGGTATTGTTCCATAGCTCGACAGTTTACTTATGCCTACGCCCCAGGTCACCTGCTGTGTTAGGTGTTTCATTCTATGAATCTATATATTAAAACGGAAAAGATTAGTAGTCTATATTTCCTGAAGCAAATCGTTCGTCACTACGCATCACCTTATTGCTTAGTCCATGTCCGCATGGCCCACCATATCACGCTTATACACGCAGTTGCTCGCAGGCAAATCAGCCACCTCCTCAACGGCCCCCCCAGTCAGCTTGGCCGACCAGTCCCTCAGCTTGCTAGGATTCACAAGCTTCGACTTGACCCAAACGTTTCGCCATTCTTGATTGCAGCCGGTTCTAACAAAATACACCTGAACCCACTGAGCCCCAGTGGGATCCTGCTTCGCGTCTAGGACCAAGATGCCCGCATCATGCCCTCGATAGCCTTTGTTGAAGTCTTCAAGCACGCGGGGGTCGTAAGTTTTCAGGTTCTCGGGTCGCTGCCAGCCTTTGTTTCCGTCCGGCGACTCGACGAAGTAATAGGTCGTCTTGTTCTTCTTCATCTTCCTGTCGAGAATGCGACTGATCAAAATCTGTTCGCTGCCAGGGTCAATAGAAGCTGCTCCGTCTGCGATACCAGGTCTGCTCCCCGGGTTCTTCGGATTGATCCAGTTTTTCCTTTTCTTGACCGGCCGATGCTCGGCGCTGAAGCTGTGCCACGCACCATCCACCTCCCGCTTCAATGATGGGCCTGGCGCGGGGAGCATGACCGCGAGCTTGCTGGCTCCACGGCGGTCATGGCACGGTATATCGTCAGCAGTCCATACCTCGGCGACATCCGACGCGGTGTCGCTGCTACGCGAGCAGGGAGAATAAGTGTTGTCCGTGGACGACGCGCCTTTGGCAGGGGAGGACTCGAGGCTACTTGGATGGATTTCATCGCTCAATGCTACAGGGTCGTTTCTGACCGATGCTGGACTATCTCCGGCTGATGGTCGATAGATCCTTGTCGCCAAGTTGTTCCTCGCCACCCCCAAGAGAGTTCTGTTATTTGCTGGTAATGGGGCATAAAGCACCGAAGAAGTGTTCCATGGCTGAGCGCGACCGAATCCGAGGTTGGGCGTCAGCCGTGCGATAGGGTCGGGGGACGAAAGCGGTGACCGATTATGGGTGGCTAGAGGGCGTAAAGACTCGCTGCTGCACGACTCCCCGGACCACTCTTGGGCGCATGAGGGCTCAATGAATCGCTCTCCAGGTCCGTAGACGAATCAGTAGAATTAGCATCACCGGTCTCCTTGTGACGAGCGCTTGTCATGGGGGGTAATTCTGGGCAGAGCGACATTGGCTTTTCTAGTTGGCCCAGAGCCCGTAATGTACCCTTTCCTCCTGCGAAGTGGTTCAACTGCAGTGATTGGAGGATATCTCTCGACAATCTAGTCATTCTGTCGTTGATCTTCTTGCTGAGCTGGTAATCACGATTTACCGATGCTCTATCAGATTCTTGCATTTGTTGGCGCAGTTGATGCACCAGTTCGCAGAGCTCACGGACATCAAGTTGTGTGCTGACTCCATTGTTCGAGTCCGTCTGTGTGCCCCTGCTCTTCCAAAAATTATTTGACTCGGTCGATTGTCCCACCGGGATCGCTCGAATGTCTTCCGGTGACGACGTGCCTCTCCCGCCTGAGTTTGCAGTTAGAAGCGCAGAGCTCAGGGACATACGGCGAGACCGCATGGCGATACAAGGTGAGTCGCACGGATTCATGTTGGTAGGCTGCATACCGATACTGTCGAGGCGAGATGTCACTTTGCTTCTATCATATGTTTTTTGTTAGCTGGCAAGAAACGGTATACTCCCACCTCAGGGATGACCCACGCTTGGAGTACCAACGTCTCGAAGTTCGCATACACTCTACAGCAACCTCAGCGCGGTATGTGCCGTAGGCCAATAGAGTCAGACTGCTATTGAAGTAGCATGATTAGTCGGCTTTGTGACATACAGAACTGGCAGTTAGATCAGGCAGCTCCAAACTTACAGGCACTCTCCTTTCGCGCCCTTGAACCCAGCGAGTCTCAGAACAACCCTACTCGAAGCTGATCTGATCTTCTGGAAGGTCCATTTGGCGAGACAAAGGTCGACTAGTGCAGGGTCCGACAGCTGAGCATGCCTCTCGATGCTGTTCCTCATCCACGGCACCAGACCTTGTGGTACACTTGATAGGAACTGCTGGACCGCAGTCAGGGAAAAAGAGAGATGGCCGCTCCCTCAAGCTGGTCCGGCAAGCACGGAGGCACCGATGCGCTTGTGGTATTAAAGCCTTTCGCGCACATTATGATGCTAGCCAGCGTTGGAAAAAAAAAATTGCGCGCAGGGCAATCTCCTTGCATCTTTCTTGTATCACAGAACCATCCTGGTCCGACGCGCGCGACCCGTTGAGCTGCGGCCGCAGAGACTCATTTCCTCCCACTCGTTCCTCCCTTCACGCGCGCGTCGCCTGGTCCCTGACAGCGTGCCATTTCGCGTTCTGTCCAATCACAGTCACCGTGGGTGGCGCTGGGTGATGTTATTTTGGGAGGGGGACTGGCAATGGTGACAAGCAGAAGAAGGGATTCTGGAACGAGGCTTGATGCGAACATCTCTCGTGTCCATTTGACAGCAATTGTTGTGCTACCATGTGATCTAACAGATTCTCCACTCAACCCCTTTACTCTCAAGTGAACTTCAGACGGCAGGGTATAGCGAGTGAGGCAAGCTGGGCTGACGCGAGGTGCCTTGCTCACAGTGTCAAAGTGTAGATACCCTAGTGTCTTGAGCGGTGTGGCAACTCCAACTTCCAAATATTGGCTTCGAACAGGCCTTTGACAACGGACTATCTCCGAATGATCCTTGTTTACGAAGACATGACCCTTAGCCCCCACTGGCAATCAAAGCCTTGGAGCTCGATGCGTCCACTCAAACCTGAGTCCTATCGTCACAGAGTCCTGAGGACAAGGGCATGCCAGGAGAAAGATCGGGCCAGTCACCTGGACCGCTTGCTGCCGACGTGGCAAAGGCTGTGGGTGCGTTTCAGTGTAGGCAGTCTGTTCAGGATGCATACATGTGCCACGGGCGCACTGCCGGTTGCTGGACAGTGGTGTCACCTCGAGCGACAACGATCCGCAGCTATGTTGTCATGGTCAGGGCGGCCATTGGACTGCTCAATCTCATAGCACATGGCAAAAGACGGGCACGGCTTTCGAGCATGTATGAGGGCTGTCCTTTCTCTTTTCCTTACCGCAGAGGTGTGAGAGCAGGTATGCTACAGCTCCAGTCAGCCCACATCGAGGATGTTCGACGGGGGCATCGACTCGGCCTCCTCGCCATACCAGTCGATCAAAGTACACTCTTGCTTTTCCTTCAGCTTCCGCTCAACGAAGCCTTCCATCGCAGCAGCCTGTTCTGGCGACAGAAGCTTCAGCCTTTCCATGAACTCGCCTTTGTCGTCTCCAAAGAATCGCCTGTCGAGGGTCCTCCAAAAGATGCCATCAAATGCCCAGGACTTGCGCGCCGCGTAGGCGACCCAAAAGTCGTCCGTCTCCCAACTGCGGCGCATTCGCGTGGACAGTACCTGCGACTCGTCGAGTCGGCCTTGCTGTATGAACTCGCGCTCCTTGGCCTCCATGGCCCGGAGGAAAGTCTTCAACCGCGGCTCGTACTTGGCCGCCCAATCATCCAGCCCCTCTGGCCACTCTTCGGGCATGATGAGGAGAAGCCACCACGGTGGCGAGTACGCAAACTCGGCAGGGGCGGCGTAGGTAAACTCCCAGTCGATCACGCCTACAATTTGATGGGCTGCGTCAACGAGAATGTTGGCCGGCCGAAAGTCGTCGCACCAAAGCTTAAAAGGACCGGCGTCCGTGTCTGGTGAAGCCATCCGATGGTTGGCAGCTGCCTTGCGGAAGCATTGCCTGGATGAGCCGTCAGAAATTGCGTACTTGGAGCTGAGCGTGCAGCATCCTCACCTGGCGATGTACTTCTTGCGGCAGTCGTCCGCTGACTTGACGGCCTGGTTCCGCTGATAAGAGAGTTGCTGTAGATGCATGTCGGCTAAAGCAGAATAATACTCTGACGAGGTGGAGAAGGTCTTGGATGTGTCGGGAAACTCGAAGAAAGGGGTACCCCCGACCTCTCCGAGCTGGGCCATGTTGAATGAAAGCGGCCGACATATGGCGTCTGGGTCACTGATGTCGTCGCCATCGCGGCTTCTCGTCCCCAGGGAACCAATTCTGGAGAAGTCGCACGAGGCCAATTGAAGCATGATATCGGCTATCTGGCCGTATATGTGTTCCAGTTTCTCTTCGTCTATGTCCGGATCCAGGACTGGCTTCTCCCCAGGCGTGTGCCCTGCTGCCCTCAGCACATCGACCATGTCACCAGCGTTGTCAATGTACTCCATTATTATAAAGGGCCCGAGCCGCCCCGGGCTTTCGTCTGTCATGCCATAGTGGAGGACAAACGGTACGGGTATCGTGGTGTGATCGGCGATGTATCGCATCGCAGCAACCTCAGCACGGAGTTTCTCCTCGGCTATCTGGAAGTAACCCGGCAAGGGGAAGCGGATGATGGCAGAGTCGCCATCAGAATACTCTATGCGGTAGTGGAAATTGAATCCTCCCAGCTTCGGAGGGTGAAATTTGGTCGGCCTGCCACCCTTTCGGTGTTTTGTGACGAACCTTGCAATTTCGTAGTAGAGGTCTTGATTGAAGATTGTACCTCGCAGGGCGTCAAATATGGCCTCGCCACGACCCCAGGCCTCATCATCGTATAGCTCATAGGATGCCACCATGGCGACGCGGTTGTGGCCATCGAGTTCGCTGATCCGAGAGGAATAGTGAGCTCGGTGGGAAGCGCATGTATAGACACGCGCCGTGTTGGGCGATGCCTGATGAGACATCGAACGGGCACGGCCTCTCCTGATTGGGGTAGCCGGACTCTGCTAGCATGGATTTTGTGCATTTCATCTGCATTCACACGTTAAATAAAATCACCGTGGACATGACCACCGTTGCAGCTGACACGCCGTGTACATAATACGAAAGTGCAGAGTTCATAACGAAGGCACCCATGGACAGACCTTCATCGAGACCACTGGCCCTGCCTCGGTCAGTACTAGACGTAATTACTGCGGCTGCTCCGGTCGTAGCGAGCCTACGGGGTAGCAGAGCCGCGACAGCCCATCAAGGCACATTTGTAGTCAAAAGACGGCACCGAAGCAACCTCCCTTTTGCAGTCTTAGTGTGAAACCCCAGTCTCCAGAGCGCGCGCTCGCGTGGAAGAGAATCCCCAGCCGCTGTCGAAGTAACGTTAACAGCCCACTGAGCCCAACATCAGCCCGGCCATGACGTCGACGCCACCACACGCGACTTTTCCCCTCCCGTCCATCCACTTTACCCCACCATCGACTCGTCGCACGCAGAAGGAAAAAAGAGTGCGAACCCCTCCATGTTCTCCAGACCGGACAGGCTCACCCTCACCGCGGGGTCGCCCTTCAGCCCACCTTGCAGCGTCCCAGTATATAAGAACCGTATGGAGACGTCAGGATGGGAAAAGTAAGAGTCACGCCGAAACGGCAGTTGATTGTTAAGCAAAACGCTACGTTCGGCACAAAGAAGCCGACGATGATCAAAGGCGAAGAAGACTCGCCGCGAAAAGCAACGGCAGTCAACGACAAGCCCATGCCCCCCGTCCCGTGCCCCCATGAGAACCGAACCGGCCACAGTCTCCGCCATCCGCGCCAATGGTGCCGCTTGCCGGTCCGTCCCCGATATCAGGAGGGCTCCAGCTCCGGCGGCGTGGCTCTCGCAAGCCCATCCATCATCACTCATTAGCCGACGGATGCCCTTTTGATCCGCAACGGCAACAACCACCACTGCTACTACTGCTGAACCCATTGGGCGGGCCACGCGTAAAAGCCCTCCCGCTGATACGATGTCCGCGAAGGCGTGCCACGTTCTGCCCTCGCTCTATCCTGCCACTAGCGAGCTGCAAGCTAGCCATGGGCTTTCTCCATCGCGGTCCCGCTCCACACAAAAACCGCCCGGCCGCCGGATGCCTTCCCATCCCCTCCTAACTAACGTTAGTGACAGCACGTACGTAGTAGTTGCGTAGATCCATAAAAGCCACACGGCACCTCACTCTACCCCTCCAGAGCTTCACCGAGAGCTCCTCATCCTCATACGCCCTTACTCAATTGCTGTCGCTCCTCTTGTGCCTGTCGATTAAACCGCTCCTCCACCATGGCTTCCGGCGCACCTCACACCCTGAAATGGGGCATCATGGCCACCGGCTGGATCGCCGAGGGTACGCTCATCCCAAACCATCACGTCGCGGCCGCGGCCCCGGCCCATGCATGACGTCCGCCGCTAACAACACTCTCACAACCTGCGCAGTCTTCTGCAAGGACCTCCTCACCGATCCCGCCTCGCGCGACGTCCACGACGTCCGCCACGAAATCGTCGCCGTCTCGTCCTCCAGCTCCGTCGACAAGGCCGCCGCCTTCGTCAAGAAGATTGACGGCCCGGCCTCGGCCAAGCTCTACGGCTCTTACACCGAGCTCGTCGCCGACCCCAACGTCGACATCATCTACGTCGCCACCCCGCACAGCCACCACTTCCAAAACGCCATGCTGGCCCTCGACGCCGGCAAGAACGTCCTCTGCGAAAAGGCACTCACCGTAAACGCCTCTCAGGCGCGCAAGCTCGTCGAAAAGGCCAAGTCCAAGAACCTCTTCTTCATGGAGGCCGTCTGGACTCGCTACTTCCCCCTCAGCATCAAGATCCGAGAGCTGATCACCTCGGGCGAGATTGGCACCGTCTACAGGACCTTGGGTGAGTCTACCTTGGCTGAGCTCTCACACGTCGCAGAACGACAGTGGCGCTGACAGACACAGCCGATTTGTCCTTCAACGAGAACAAGGACGGCCAAGATGGCACGGTCAACTTTCCCGACACGCACCGCATGGTCAACAAGGACCTCGCTGGAGGCGCTCTCCTGGACCTCGGTATCTACGCCCTGACTTGGGTGTTCCAGACTCTCTATCACGTCCAGCCGGAAAAGGACAAGGAGGCTCCCAAGGTTGTCGCTGCCATCAACAAGTACAAGACTGGCGCCGACGAGATGACGAGCATCATCTGCCAGTTCCCCGGCCACAAGAGCATGGGCGTTGCCACCACCTCCATCCTCGTCGCGAGCAACCCCGACGATAACACCACGGCCCCTGCCATCCGGATTCAAGGATCCAAGGGCGAGATCCAAGTCACGCACCCCGCCTTCCGACCGACCGAGTTCCGCGTCATCAAGAAGGGCAGGGAGGGCAAGGTCGATGTCGTCGACTGCCCCATTCCCAAGGACCCGAAGCGGAACTGGGGCCACGGCATGTTCTGGGAGGCCGACGAGTGCGCCCGTTGCGTGCGAGACGGAAAGAAGGAGAGCGCGACGCTGCCATGGTCCGAGAGCATCGTCATCATGGAGACCATGGAGGAGGTGTTGAAGCAAGGAGGTGTCGAGTACCCGGAGCTCATCACGACCGACGTCTATGACGCCAAGAGCCCGCTCAACACCGGAAATCAGTAGAGAGAGGAGCCACGCATGCGTGGACCGAGTAGAGCTCAAGGCATGAACGCCACGTTGGAGATGAACTCCCTGTATTCAAGTATAATACATACCACGTCGGACTCGGAGGCGTGACGCGCACATGCATGTGCATTCGTCGTCCCGCTGTATGCATAAGCTTTGAAGGACCTCATTTCGGCGGCCCCGAAGGTGCGTTAATTGCTCCATGCGTCTCGTCTTCAACGCTGTTTGCTTGTTTGCTTGTTTGCCGCCGCCATGGCGCTCCAGGTGCTATATCGAAAGGCCCATGCGTTTGAGCAGCGCCGCTTGACCCAACTGACGCATGGCGCGACTCGGCCTGGCCGAATCTCGGGAGATTGGCAATGCATGGCCAGGACCCCTGCAACGTCACTCAAAGCCACGGAATGTTCCTCGATCCCTGCGCAGAAACGGGGCCGAAGGAGGGGCGCTTGCGATCGCAACTCTGTCACACGCAGCAAGCAAGCAAGCTCCGCGCGGCCCTTGTAGCCGGTACATTGCGCGGAAGCGCCCAAGTACAGGATACTTTTGGCCCGTCAACCGGCCGCCCGCCCGGGGTTCCACAAGGCGGGAAGGGGAAGGGTTGGGGGTTGTTTCGCGCGGGAGTGGCTCGCGTTCGTCCCGCCCAGGCCGTGAGCTGCATGAAGCTCTGGGGTCGTGAGCGTTTGAACTTTGGGGACGGACAGGGATGGAGTCGTGGCGTGAACCATGCCGTGCGCCGTGGGATTCCGGTTTCCCTTTGCCGCCTGCCCCCCTCGCCCCTCGTCGCGGGTGGAATTCTAGAGTGTCGGGCCCGGAGTCGGACTGACTGGATGTCAGCTGCTCCATCATTGGGCTTCCCTGCCTGCCTCGAGGGAGAGAGCGCGCACTCGGCCGCCGCCGCCGCCATCGCCTACTGTATACCCAAACGCCGTGCGAGCAGACGAAAATCGGAGAATGACGGCCAAAGTGCCGTCGCCCGCCCGCACCCGGCCCTCGATTCGCGCGTCAACGCGGGCACCATCCGTTTGGTCCTCGCTGCACGACGTCTCGTGTCCCGTGCTCGTTTCAATGCCGCCGGCTCGGACGTATACGTACGCCTGTGTCTGTATCACTCACTCGCACGCTCTCCGGTACGTAGCGGCGCAGGCCCGGGAACGCAAGACCCGTTTTGATGCTGACTCGGCAAAAGGTTAAGTAGGACGATGAGAAACTGCATGGCGTTTCGATCCCATCCTGGCGGAGCCCGCTGGGGCCTGCTGGACCTGCTGGGCCTGCCGGGTCTGCTGGGTCGCGCCTTCCATGCTGCGCCCACCGTTCCTGCCCTGCCGTCACGAACGGTCTGGGCTCCGGGCAAGCGGGCCGGCCGTCTCCTTCCCGCCAGGCGGCCGCTAGTCGTCCACTCAACCCGGAAGTAGGTACGTAGCCTGGCTGGTTACCTGCCAGGGACGACCCCCAGCCTGCTTCACGTGACGCCCAGTTTCAACCACACCTCTTCTCCGGCAGCCTCAGACGCAGTTTCAAACGGCCCTTTTGCGTCCACCGATCCGCCAATTTAGATTGCGCCAATCCTGGGGCCCTGAAAGAGATAGAGACAGAGAGAGAGGGAGCGCGCGCCCTTCAACCCGGAGCACCAGCCAGACAGGTGTACATTTTGCGTCGCGCAAGGATTCCCGTGGCCGGCGCGACCCCCTCTGCCGCGCATGGTTCGGCGCGTGTAATCTCAGGTGCTGCGAGCCAACTTTATGCGACTGCCGGTATTTTTCGAACGCCCACCCACCCCCGGCTCCACACCCATCCACATCCGTCAGAATCCGTCAGGGAGAGCCTGACCCGACACCCATCCTGGCGCCCACCCACGGCTGATGAACGTTCATGCAACCGGAGCACAAACGCACGACCAGGCTGCCTGCCCGCCCACTGTTCGAGCCAGCACCAGAGAGGCCACCCAAGCCCGAGCAACTACCAGGCGCCCGGCGAAGGAAGCTCGGCCCGTTTCCAGGGGGGCTCAAAGACATTTCTACGTCAGTGAGATACCCGGCCAGAGATAGCCGCGGTCCACGTGTCTAGCATCTGCGCTCCGCGGCGACGACACCTGCCCACTCACACACCTTGCCTGGATCTGACAGCACGAGCATTGGCCGGAGAGACGGTTCCGATCGAAGCTTCTGTGGTCGGGTCTGGGTCCGAGGAGCCTGCCCATCTGCTCCGCAAGGGAGCTTCATCCGGGCGGCAACATGAGCCAGCCAGACTTGGGCTCCTCCGGGGGCGGGCCGACGGCGACACATCCTGACACACAGCCTCGGCCTCCGGTATTGATGCCGTCTGAGGTCCCTGAAAGCCGGCATACGTCACAAGAGGAGCAGCATCAGGAGCAGCAGCAGCAACAGCCGAATCACCCTCCCGAGGCAGCAGAGGCATACGAGGACACACACGTGCACAGCGTGTACGAGGCCATCGCGCCGCACTTCTCGGCCACGCGCCACAAGCCCTGGCCCCTCGTCGAGCGCTTCCTCCTCTCCCAGCCGCCCGGCAGCGTCGGCCTCGACGTCGGCTGCGGCAACGGCAAGTACCTGCCCGTCAACCCCTCAGTCTTCATCCTGGGCTCCGACCGCAGCGCCTCCCTCGTGCGCCTGGCCGCCACCCAGCGCTCCGGCGAGGTGGCCGTCGCCGACGGCCTCGCCCTGCCCTACCGCCCCGCCGCCGTGGACTTCGTCATCAGCATCGCTGTCGTGCACCACCTGTCCACGCGACGCCGCCGCCAGGAGGCCATCGCCGCGCTGCTCGCCTGCCTCCGCCCCGGGCCCGGCGCCCGCGCGCTCGTCTACGCCTGGGCCCTGGAGCAGAGCAGCAGCCGCCGCGGCTGGGACGAGTCATCACAGCAGGACACCTTGGTGCCTTGGGTCATGCGCAGGAAGGGCGAGCCCGACGCCACCTTCCAGCGCTACTATCACCTATACCGCGAAGGCGAGCTGGATGAGGACGTGCGCGCCGCCGGCGGGACGTGCTGCGAGAGCGGCTACGAAAAGGACAACTGGTGGGTGATTTGTAGTAGATAGGCGTTGTCTCCTTTGGATCAAAATAAAGAAGCAAAGACATGATGTCGCGTCGGTCCACGTCAACGTCGGCCAACGGGTCGGCCCAAGGCGGCAGGCAGGTTGCGGCGGTCAGTACATATCAAAATGCTGGGGAGGGGGCGTAGCACCAGTGACTCGGTCCCTCCGTCTACAGGCGTGCATTCACGTCACATCCGAACGCAGGGTGTTTGCCCAAGCAGCATGCATAAGAGCATCACGTTTGGTGTCCAAGTTTCCATGCCTCGCCGCCCCCGGCCGTGTCATGCAAGATCGTATTTGTCATTATCTATTTCGACGATCAAAGCCGCGAGCCAAAGACAAACCCCCCCAACGAGCTGATTCCAGCCCAAACGTCCGACCAAGCCCACGGAGGGGTAGCCCGCCCTCCGTGATCGATCTAAGCGGTGTAACTGGCACCGCAACCATTAGCCACCGCTGGCGACCGTTTCTATGACCCATGACCCATTCCTGCACAGCCCGCAGTTGCAAAATATCAATGCCCAATTCCGTGACCACCCCTTGTCGTGCGCCACCGACGCCTTCTATCAGTACAAGATGGACTCGTAAAACATGCTCCCACCCATGGCCTCGCCCCAACCGTGTTCCGTCTCCTCGGAGGCCTTGTGGTCCCGTTCGCTCGATGCATCGTGGACAAATGCGGACGTGAAAATCGTTGGCTCGCTCGCAATGAAAAGGATCATCCAGTCCTTGTGTATCTGCAGGCCCTCTCTGCCCGTCTTCCCATCATCAAATCTATAACTCCGGAGACTAAACCGTGGCCCAGTCGGCAACATTCTATTCCGTGCTTTGTTTTCTCTTGTTCTTTCGCTGCCGAATGTTGTGGCGGACTTCATCCAATCCGCCTCCTGTGGCTGTTCTCTCGTTGCATCATTTCTGGACTTGCTCGCCGTTTGGCCCTTGTAGGTTCTGGAGGAAGGTAACCCTGCGCAGGCGGCAGGCTCGGTCCGTGTTTCGGGCCTGGCCCCGGGCCTGGCCCCGAGCCCGGCCCCATCGGGCCGGATCGCGGCCGCTCGATTGGAGTTCCGTAGGGACTGACGCCCGTCGTGAGCTCGGCAAGGCTTGGCAGCGGACCCGGATTGCGAGGCTGCCCTTGAGTCTGGATGGGTGCAAGGCCCGGACCAGAAGTGTAATAGAGCTCTCCGTGCTCCTGCGGCATTCCGGGAGGGAATCCCGGCCCAGCAGCTGCCGGCGGAGGGGGAGGAGGGGGTGCTGGTGGTAGCGCCTCGACCCGTTGGGGTACCGGCATGACAGACAGGGCGGGATTTCGGGCGTATATAGACCGTGGCGATGGAGGCGTCAGATGGTGACCAAGGCTCTCCTGATGCTGGAAGTGGGCGGCGGGCCGTGGTACCGCTGCTCGTGCCGTGCTTTCGACGTTGCCTGACGCCAGCGAGAACGGAACAACGCCGGCTCGACGGGCCATATCGACTTCTCCGAGCTGCCAGTGCATAGCTTCGGCCGCTCGCCAGGGAACTTGCAGCTCTTCGGCCACCTTGGCCCACATCTCCGCCTTGAACCTGTAACAGTGTCAGCAAGTGTGTCGCGACGCTACGCAGCGAGGCGCGTCCCCCTTTTCGTGGATGAGGCAAATGCTCAAGTTAAAATTACCTTTCGTAAAGCCTTGCCAGCTTGTTCTTGCGCTCTTCGTCCCACTCACTCCGCCGTTCAAGGTAGTTTTGATAGTGGAGTCGACAGCTTATGGCGCTTCGGCCCGGCAGTCGCTTGGAGACGTCTTCCCACTTCATGCCACTTCCCCTGAGCTCGATGATGAGGCTGTCCTCCTCCTGCGACCATTTGCTCTGCTTTTTCACGGGCTGATCAGATGCTAGGGGAGGCATGTTGCGCCTGGCGTTGGGCATCGGGCCGGACGCAGCAGGTGGCGCGATCTGCGCGGGCAGCTGCCCATGAACTGGGGCGGCACCCGTCGATGGCGGCACGAGGGCGGGTCGAGGCTGTTGGGTATACGCGGGAGACTCATTTGAGTCGGAGCGTTTGAGCAAGGAGCCGATATCCACGTTGAAGGCGTGACCCTGCCGTCTGCTGCCTGCGAGGCGTGATGGGACCGGGGCTGGGGCTGGAGCACAGGAGCCGCGGTGCAGGCCGACGTCGCCGCTGTTGGGAATGACGTCGAACAAGGGCTCCGCCCGCGGGAGGCAGAGCAGCGTCTGGCTCTTGAGTTGGGCCAGCTCCGCGACTGGCTGCCAGGCGCGGCCTTGGCTGCTCCCGGACTTGGTTGGGGACAAACTGCGTTGTCCAAGCGACGCAGTGTAGCGAGGCCCAGCAAATAGCTGCCTTGGTGTAGCGATGGACGTAGCTCCGGAGGATCACACGGCAGTCGGGTCCTCGTCAAGGTCCGGGCTGGCGTTGGGCCGGCAGGTGGCTCCAGGCGGGCTCTCGAGCTGGCGAGACGAGGGCGAAGAGGGAGACTGCGAGCGAGTTGGCGATGGCCGGTCGAGAGTCCGCGCCGGCGCACTGATATCGACAGCCCAGCTCGGGGCAGGTAACAGACGGGACGAGAGGGGGGCAAGAGGAGGAGAAAAGGAAACGGAAGAGACCTGGAGGTGTCTGGGGATGACCCAAGTAGACAACGGCTCCTGGAGTCGTGTTTGGAGGCGAGTCCGGGCTGTGATTGGTGCCGTGCGAGCAGTTGTCGGCCAATGGGCTGGAGATGAAGCAGAGTGAGCAGCGGCAACGGGCCAGTACGAGTACATGAAAAGGCCAGACCAGGTTCCTGCAAAGCAGACACAGACATCAGGTGGCGGCACGGCGTCGAGGGTTTGCAAGAGCCCCAGCCCCGGCAGACGAGGGACAACGTCAGAGGGGACGATAGGTATGTATACGAGCCGACGAGCCAAGGCATGGATGGATGGATGGACAGATGAGGTGGGCTTGGGTACTGCATGGGCCGTACGGCCGCCTACGAGCGCGAGTATGGGGCACCAACGCCGACAGGGGTGCCTGCCACGGCGCAGGGACGAGGCGGACGTCCGGCCGAGAGGTTGCTGGTACTTGACGCTTGCCTGAGGTGGGCGACGTCTTGCTCGAGGCGGCACGGCGACAGAGCGACGGCCGGGGGCAGGGGTCGGCCGGTCGAGGCGAAAAAGAAAGCAAAAAGGGCCCCAGCAGGCTGGGTCCTTGGGTCTGGAGGGGCTCGGCTCGGCTGGCAGGCATCGATGCACTTCATCGACGCCGGCGAGGGTGAACCGTGGGGGGGAGGAGGGCGGTCGGGGGCAGCATAATGACTGCCGCGCTGGCAGATGAGAAGAGCCAAGGTTGGCCCTCTGGCGCGCCCGCCTGCCCGCCCTGCTGGCTCTGCTGGCTCTGCTGGGTCTGCTGGGTCTGCTGGCCCTGCCGGGAGGTGCATGACTGAGCAGGCAGCCCCAAGTATAGCAACATATGGCCTTGGTGCGTCGATACAACGCCGCGTTGGCAAGGCCGGGTGTGTGAGCGCGTGGGCCTGTATAGGGCTATCCAAGTTCAACAACCTTAGCTGCCTATGCATGATGAACGTCAAGCCAGAGGGCATGGAGAGACATGCATGAGGGGCGTGCGGGAACAGCCATGTTGGGGTCCCTCATGCACCAAGAGGGAGGGGCGTGGGCCGAGGGCGAGCAGCGAGCCCAGCCACGGGTCGGGTGGATCGTGGACCGTGGACCACGGCTGTCGAACACCCTTTACCGGTGCTCGCGACCGCCCATTTGCGAGGCGCAACAGACGGGCGGCCACCCACCGTGCAACAGCCGCGGTGCAGCGCAGCGCAGCGCTGTGCTGTGCTGTGCTGTGCTGTGCTCTGCTGGCTGTGCTGTGCTGTGCGGTGCGTTGCGTGGCGGCGGCGTGGGGTGTGCGTCGGATTGGCGGCCGTTTGGTCGGGACGGGGCGACGACGGCCACGGCTCGTCATAGGCCCTGAATTGGCCCTGAGAGCGCCCTGGGCGTCACCCAACATCCGCGCAGCGTGCCTGCCAGCCGCTTGGCCGCTGGCACCTCCCATTTGGTGCCTGGCGTCTGGTGCATGCGTGGAGTCCCTGACGTACTGTACAAAGTAGGCGTGTATTGGAGCGGCTGGCGCTGCTGCTGGACGGGGTGGCCGTTGCTGTGCTCGTGTTGTCGTGGAGCGACAGGAGCTTCGAGGACCGCGGATGAACGCCCGAGTGCGTGCGTCCATGGCCCCCGTGGGCTTTGATGAAGACGGGTCCCGGCAGTCATGCGTGCGGGTGCGAGGCCAAGGCCGGGCCACTCAGTGGTAAGGACATTCAGAGAAGGAAAAAAAAAGTAAAAAGCAGAAATTAACGGCGAGGGGAGGGATAATGCCGTGACGTCCATCTCGCGGGTCGCTCATGCCTCATCAGAGTGGGCAAAGTCAGTTCAGTTACCCTGCGCGTGAGGCCAGGCAGGACCCAGTCAGGTACCTGTCAGGCTGCGCTGCAGACACGCCCCCCCTCCCCGGTCTCTGTCTGTCCCCTTTCTCTCGCCCCATCCTCATCCCCTTCGTTCCTTCCTTCCATCCTTCCTTGCCCAGACAGCGACGACTGCGAGTACAGCGACAGCGAGACTGACAACCGCAGCCGCAGCCGCAGCCGCAGCCCGGGCAGCCCGGGCAGCCCAGCCTGCCCCGGGTGGGTAAAGGCCGTGAGGCGCTTGGTAATGACTGGCACCAAAGCCTCCAGTTCGGTCGATCCAACGTGCCCACCCGCGGTAGTCCCGTACGATCAGTGACCGGGAAGGCCAGGCCAGCTTGCATGCACCAGGTACCTGCTCCGTGGTTACTGCTAGGTAAGGTAGGTACCTTATGAAGTACTATAACTCAACTTGGGCCTCTCTGCTCCCGTCCTCCCGCTCCCGCGCTCCCAGGCTGTGCCCGCCTCGCCCGCCACAGGGCGTTTTCCTTCTTTGGACGGCCCAAAACACCAACGTCGGCGTCCGCACAAAGCACAACCGCCTGCGCACAGGCATGGGGGAGAGCCGGCCCTCCCCAGCGCACGGGCACGGGACCTGCGCGCATTCCGCTGAGCGGATCACGACTGGCCAGGGCGCATGAGGATGAGGTCCAGGAGGCCCAGGAGGCCCTCGTACCGACAAGGCAATGTGGAATGAGCCGCCGGCTGAACCAGGCCATGCGCTTCGGCGCTCACATCAGACATGCGTCGTATAATTCCTTCTGCGATCCTGATGTTGGGTCAACGCGTGTGCGCGCGGCCAAGGTGGCTCCGCTACAGCCCCAAACCCAGGCTTACTCGGACCTGTTGCCAGCCATGATTGCCCAGGACAAATTGGCCACACAAGCCAGAGCAGCGGGCGCTGCGACGTCCGGAGGGGCATCCCGGTCCCTTACTCTCTGCGTTAAGGCGCCTCCAAGCTCCTCTGGGCGTCTTGTTTGGCGCCGTCATGCAACATCTGGATGACTGAGGTTCCCACCCCAAGGGTACGCCGAACTTCGCACAAGGAACGGTTCAGGCTGGCGCCGTTGGTTGTGGCGCGCCCGTCGACGAAGCGCTCAATGAGAGGCCGGCGTCGTACCCGGTACTTTGGGCGTGTAAGTGGTTGCTGGCGGCCCTGGGCGTTCGCCCGCCTGCCCCTCGAGATTCCGCCCAGGTGCCCAACGGTACCTGGTACCCGCGCGGCCTTCTGCCACGCATAAGATTCGAAACAGGCAAGCGCTCGCCCTCCATTCGTCTCGTGCGCGCCTTCCCGATGCCAGACGAGCCTGTTGTTGTTATACGTGAGGTACTCGCGCTCGACGGCTGCTTGTCGGCTCTTCCTTGCTGCATCTGCTCTCCACGACTCGTTCGTTTCTGCTTCTCGACCGCCATACATCCTTCCAAACGAAAACCGTCTCCCGACGGACGCACGCTCTCCGATCACGGTTCCCGCCAATGTCACGGCAGGCGTCCTTTGTCAGCGGCAGTCCACGCCGTCCACTCGCAATCCGCACTGCAGCTGATCTTCGCCTTCGACCCCTCCAACGCTCCAGTTTTTACCCATCTTGGGCGCCGCCGCCGGTCCCAGCCCAGAGCCCTCCCTACCAGCTCGCTTGCTTGCCAGCGCATGGCCACGAAGCCATGCATGCTCGTGTCTCCAGATGCCGTACCTCCTTGTGTCTGGCTGGCCACGCTCCATCGTCATCGCCTTGTCTATCCCAGCGCACCGTGGAGGGCGACCTGGCCAGCAGCAGCTGGAGGGGGCGTGTAGGTGCTGCGACGCGTCTGTTGTGTGTCGCATGCACTTCCTTACAATGGAAGCCACGCAAGGCGCTCTGGGATGGAGGGGGCCATGCTTCGTAATAACAGGGTGAGATATTTGCTGGCACCAGGACACTCTGGCCCTACCTCGCTGCACCGAGAGGCCCAGCTTGGACTCACTGAGCATGGAGTACTGTACCTCGCGGCTGGACGTCCAACGGAGGAGGGGGTGCCTCGAGTTCCGAGCCAGATTCGCGTTCCGCCGTCGCAGGTCTATTGATGGTCCTGCTCTTGCACTCTACTCGACACGAACCTTCTAACCTGGGCAGCGACGACAGGGGCTGCACCCTCTCCCGTGCGTTTCCGTTGAACCGCCCAGGAAAAAGTTGCTACTCCGGAAGAAAAGGAACTGCTAATGCCGTTGACCGGTCCTTGGGTGGGGCATGAACCCCGACAAACTGCAGCGGACCAGGACCAAAGCGATGCGATGCGACACGATGCGATCCAGGAATTGTTCGGGGGGGCGTGTCAGCGCGCTTTGGACGGCAACGCGGCTGGCCCTTCACCGCCGAGACGCTGCCTCCGTCCATGGCCGCCGAAGATCTGGCCCGCACCATCTGCAGTTCCTGGCTGCACTGGCTGCTGTGGCACCGTTCCGGCCAGGTGCAGCGTTGTCACCAGACGCTCGCCCCGACGCACTTGTATGTACATCATCCACGATGCCGTCTCCTTCTGGTAGGCGCCGCGGGCATCTGTTCGCATCGAGCCTGGCATCGAATGTGAAAAGGCTCGCATCCTGCAGCCTGCCTGCAACCTCGTGGAGTGCAGGGCCTGGGCAGCATGGGGGAACCGATCTTAGCCTGCTCGGTATGCCTGGACATGCTTCACTGCCTCTCTGATCGGATGGAAAATTAGCTGCAAATGTCGCGGCCGGCATCGATGTCTGTGCGCCGACGGCTGACACCACAGTTCATGTCTTTCGGTTCAAGCTTTCCCGACCCCAAAACCCTCCATTGCCTGCTCCCAAGGATCATGGTCAGCATTGGGGAAGACATCACCGCCCTGGGGCGCCCAATGGCCTCCCCTTGCTCCAACTCGGCTCGAGGGCAGGGCAAGCGGCTGGCAGACGGGACTGCGCCATCCAGGCGGGAGCAGTGCCAATCGTGGATGCACAGAGTGGGAATGGCGGTCAGCCGTAACACGTTGCGGCGCGAGTACGAATCCTCCAAAAAGCGAGGCAGGCAGGAGGCTCGCGATGGGTGTGGGCGGACACCCGGTGCGTTGCGCCGTGTCCACGTCAGACCAGGGATGCCAAAGGGTTCATCGATTTAACTGCGAGCCACACGAACGCCTGTTCATCACCGCCATGCCCCCGGGCCACCAACATGCAGGCCGAGCACGCGCATGGCAACCAACAGGCTGGTGCCTTCGCTCGGCGCCCGTTGGCGCTTCACATGGATGCAGCTACCAGCGTCATCACACTGGAGATCGAACGCATCCCGCTTCAACGCCGCCCTGGAACCGCCCGTTTGTTGCCGACGCCCCCCCCCCCCTCCTTCTTCTGTAACCGGACCTGCAAACTCAGTGTCCCCTTGCACCAACGCCACAAGGTCCACCTCCCCGGTGGCTAGCCCCTCTTCCGTGACCGCCACGACAGGGCAACGGATGTGGTCGACGGACTCGACACCGCCTTATCGGCCCAAAACGCATCACCTGGCTAACACGTGTAAGTCGCGACTGAGGCGAAGCCCACTGCCATATATAGAAGTCGATCACTGGCAACGACAGACCGACTGCAGCGAGAGTGGCCGTCGCTCCCGGTCATCCCGTCCCGTGGCTCTAGTGCAATGCGATGCGTGGCATCGTGGGTGTCATGCCTCGGGCCCAAAGGCGAAGCGCGGCTCCACGCCCAAGTGTTGATGCCCAAGCGAGGATGGCGGCGACGAATCGTCACGCCCGGCCCGTTTCGCTCTGTTTGGCGTGCCGGGCGGAGACCAAATCACTGCCTTCCTCGGATTGTATCTGCCAGACAAGGCCCTATGACCAGGCTACAAGTCACGATGGTTTGAGCGAGTTTGCACAGTAGAAGCCGAGTTTCGGTTTCCACCTGGTGGCTCAGGCATTGTGCCTGGAGGGCCCGACACACCCAGGCCCGCGGCCAAGTCAAGTGAGTCGAGGCATATGTATGCAGCGCCGGCGGCCGCTCTCCCGTGGCCTATCGTTGCGCGAGGCTGGTTCCCCATGGACTAATCCGGGAGGGTGGCGTGCGGCTGTTAGGAGCGACCTCGAACAAGCGCGCTGCACCAGCACACGCACACACCCACACGTGCCTACGGTGGACTTCGCACAGAATTGCGCAGGCGTGTCGAGTTCCAGTGAACGGGCCGTTGGGCTCCCATACACATACGTGGCTTTCAAGGGGACGAACTCGGAGGCGGGCTTGGGCCGGCCCGGTGAGCAAGGCGCCAAGCTGTTCAACAAGGCAATGTACTTACTTTGGCCAGCGTGCATCACACCCACTTCTGCTCTCAGGCAACGTGCGGGATGGCTCCGCGGAGCGGTAGCTCAACCCCCGTGCATTGAGCATCCGACGTCATCTTCAAGGTGAGGCACGGCATGGCGCCTCCAAATGCATCGCCCACTCCAGCGGTGGAATCGGTGAGCAGGAGGTGATGCGAACGCCCCTGCGGCAACAGAAATCATGAACTCATATGCTATGGGCACCCCACACGCCATATGACATCAACCGCCACCGCCTCGAGGCACCCGGTACGACGACTGCAGACCTCTATAACAGGGACATGCCGGGGCGCAGTCAGGAGGACAGGGCTCTACGGCAGAAGCGAGCACAGCCCAACGTCGATGATGACGCTGGCGCTTCAGCCCACGACGCCGCGCAAACGTGGCGGTGAGAGGCCTCTTGACCTTGGGCATCTCCCAAGTGTCAGGTATCAAGACGCAGCATGCCATCTTTCTCGTTCAGACGGCGAACTGCTGGTGCTTGGGCCGTCAAGACTTTCTTCTTGGGGGCTCGCTGTCCCGTTTCACTAATGTGCTTGCCACTACTAGGGACGACTTGCTTTTTCTACCCCGGGTGTTTTGCCTTGTTTCTTGGTTCGAGATGGCTCCATGCAAAGCAATTCCTTGGGACGCTATAGGCTTATCTCGGCTCCTACCCAATGCCAATGTCTGGGTGACACCTCAAGAAGGCTGGGCGGTCCTGTCGCTGCCACCTGACGCGGGGGCAGACGAAGCACGTTGACAGACAACATTGCCCGTGGTCGTGAAGGTGGTGTTTCAAGCCTGTGCACTTGCAGCGCAAGAGCAGCTACTGCTTGCTGTGTCGACTGCTTGGCCCAATGCGCGGCAGACCGCTTCGATCCTCAAAGCAAAGTGCAGCGGCACCGGAAGGCCAGGGCGACACGGCTAGCCGGCGGACCGGGCAGGCAAATGATGTTGCACTCAGGGCACCGGGACCCGTCGCTGCCGAGGAGCCCGGTCGATTCTACGCTTGCAGCATGGGCATGGAACATGCGTATATCATCGTTTGCTAACCTGCAGTGCCAAATCCGCCGCGCGTGCAGCTGTCAATGCCTAGCGGGCTGCATCGATGCCGCATGTCGGCCTTGGCCTCCAGCAACCCGCCTGTGTCATGGGTTTCCAGAGCAGAGAGCCCTGAGACGACTACCTACCTAGTATTGTTGGCATGGGGCATCTCGGTGGGCGGGCGTACTCAAAACCTGAGGCCTGGTCACACAGCATGACACCAAGGGCAGAGCTGACGGCCGAGCACAGCGGATTGCATTGCGACTGCTACGTCAGGGCGTAGAATCGCCTCGTCTCTGCATGGCTGGCGGCGATCCCGCAGCGCAACCCAAGCCCAAAGAGCTTGTGGTGGTGGACATGCGGTGAAGCAAAGGAGGAGGGCAGAGTTTGCCGAACAGCAGACGTGGTTTGTGCGACTGTGACGATGGTGAAGGGTACAGCAACGGTGGGCGGTGACGCCAGAACCAATGCAAGGCGAGGAGGCTTGCTGGGTTGCCGTGGGCACGTATTATGTATTATGTACAGACAAAGCCCTCACTGCTCCAGTTGGCCGACAGCAGATGAGGCGGCGTAGTGTGCGCTGTGGCTCGCAACCTAATAATCGTGGCTAGTGAAGGGTCCTGCCCAGATGGGCTTGACTGGCGAGGGGCAGTGAGGGGCAGCGAGGGGCATTGGACGGCTGCGCTCGAGGGTGAGGAACCGGCGCAATATCGCAGCAAATGGAAATGACGCCATTCTGAGACAACAACAACAACAACAACAACCTGAGGTGAGGTCCAGATGAACAGCGCGGTGCGTATAAGCCCAGTCCGTGACCTGGCCCCTTCGCGGGGCAAGGCAGCAGAGGCCTGGTGCTCATGCTGAGCGGACTGAAGGACAGAGCCCCGCGGTGATGTGATTCATCTCGACTTTGGCGGGGCAATCCCCGTCCTTGGAGTCGCAGGGCAAAAGGGACCACCTCGTCACCGTCTCTTGATCAGGCGCCGGGCGACAAAGTGCCGGGCAGGTACTAATCCCATGGGCATTTTGCACTTTTCATAGGGCTGCTCAAGGGCCCGTGGAAGACTCATGCGGGCCGCAGATCGTCAGTCGCCTTCCATACGGCAGGCACCACGGCACTGTGGGCGGTTCCAGGAGGTGGTTCAGCGTCCTGGCAGCCCTGGAGGGGCCCAATGGCGACGCGCCGCGAACCGGGCAGCGCCGCGACCGCACGCGGTACTTTATACCTTGGGTACCTCGTTTGGGTGCGTGCCTCGAGTGGGAGAGCTTATCACGGCAAGTGCACCCGACGCTGTCGCTTTCGAGAACAAACAAACCCACGTCGGCGCCCTCGTTTCTGCCTTGCCCGGCTCTGCATTCTATACCCTGCTCCCAGCTGCCCGCACGCCATCGCCGCGCTCCGAGCACTCACACTCACTCAACGAGGCTCCAGAGGGGAGACCCTGATTTCCCCCCTTTAGCCCCCACCCCACCTTGTTTCTCCGAGACAGGGCGACGACCTCCAACCCGCGTCCGCGACGACGACAGACCATCGTCCAGAACCGCTCCGACCACCGGTTGATTTTCCGTCGCAGCAAGCAGACATCATGGCCGACGTCCCTCTCCAGGTCATCTCGGAGAATGCGGCCTCTGAGCGCCGCATCACGCCGTCGTGGACCATCACGCAGCTCCGCGCCAAGCTCGAGACCATCACTGGCATTCCCCCTTCGTCTCAGATACTGAGTCTCCAGCCGTCAGCAGGGGCGGAACGCATCCCCATTGACGGAGCCGACGAGGACAGCATACACCTGTCCAGCTTCCCCCTGGCTCCCTACGCCGAGCTGCATGTAAGTCTTGGCCTCTCCCTGTTCTGATTTGCTCCCGCCCCCAGCGAGACGGCACCGCGTCCAGGATCCTGGGGTTTCGTCCCGGCCTCGAGCACCGTCCCGTCGTGCCCGGCTCTCACCGTGCTGCCATGCGTGCATGCCGGAAAATGTCTCATGCGGCCGCTCTGCCTGCTGAATCGATGCTACGTTTCGCCATGAAGGCGGTTTGGCGCAGCGGAGGGGCCAGCGACCGCATGACCAGGCGGGTCGATGACGCGAAACGACACGCCTGCAAAGGCAAGAAGAGGGGCAGAGTGATGCATGGGTCGGCATGAGGCTTCCAGCCCGACGAATTCTCCATGCGCCCAGGTCCAAGTCGGATCACTCGTCTCCGCCATTGCACTACTGCTACGGGCCAGTCTGGTCATGAAGATTGTGCGGGATGACCGAGAACACAGGCTGACGGCGAGCGGACGCGTTGCAGGTGGGAGATGCCCGACCGCCGGGCGCAAGGCCCAACTACACCGACACGTCCGGCGTGGACAAGTACGTGATGCCCGAGGACGAGTACGAGAAAAAGACGGACTCTGTGCTGGCATGGAAGAAGGCGCAGAAGCTGGGCCGGTTCGACCCGAACGCGCCTGACCACGAGCAGGCCAAGCTCGCAGCCCTGGACGACGAGGTGCGCCGCCGCGGCATTGAAGTGGGTAGGCGGTGCCGGGTCGGCAGCGAAGACGCCCGCCGCGGCGTGGTACGATACGTGGGTGAGGTCAAGGAGATTCCCGCCGGCCGAGGCACCTGGGTCGGAGTACAGCTAGACGAGCCGGTAGGCAAGAATGACGGCAGCATCGCGGGAACCCGATACTGGGGTGAGGCATCCGAGCTCAAGCACGGTGTCTTTGTGCGGCCAGAAAGAGTCGAGGTGGGTGAATTCCCGCCGCTGGATGACCTGGAGGATATGGAAGAGATTTGAGCAAGCCGACCTGGGTGGACTGGGCGAGGCCACTGGCGGTGATCTGCGGACAACCTCACGACGCCGCCACAAAGGGCATCCACCGGGCAACCGCCTCGGCAGTGGTCGCGTCACGCCGCCGCCGTTCAGGGCCTCGGTCGATCAGATCCACGAGTGTTATACGAGCTCATGCACATTTACCTCGGGCAACGCTTGTGTTTCCTGATCCGCAGATTTATACATCGAGTCCAGGCTGCGTGACTAATGAACACATTCGGCGCCACGTCGGCCAGGCCTCCACGCCGTCCTTGCTATTTCTACAGACATACGCCGGTCTGTCTCGCCGCGCCATGCAACCAGGTCTGATAGACACGAACCCATCAGCCAAGTATGTGGCGTGAATGGCAACGCACAGGCTGTTATAGTCCCGCGGCAAAAGAAACTGGCTGCCACGCTAGTTGTTTTAACGTTGTCGTCCCTCTTGGGAAACAACAAAAAGTGGCGGTGCGCCGTAAGGTCAGGCGCACGGGACGGCAGTTCGTCACGGTCCTTTTGTGCGGGAACGGCTAGGCCGACTGGCGTGGAACAATGTTGGCGGCGAGCGTCCGTGGCATATCGCTCTCAGTACTGTATCGGGCGACGTGTGCAGCGTCCGCGATATTCGCAAGTATCCAAGGTATCCATGGTGAAGGGAGGTGGGTTGCCGAAGTGTGAGGCGCCAAGTAGTTGGCATGGGACGCTTCCGAGACCCGGCACTTGACGGGCCGGGCGGATAGCCGGGGGTCCGGGCGGCGGTAAGTGGGAGTCGAGATTCATCCCTCGGCCGCAGCATATTATCGCCATTGACGATGCTTGAACGATTCGATCATGCATCCCGACTGGCAAGTTTTCACGCATTCGAAGCATGAGACTAGAGCAAGTCTCGGGCTCGGCCACCCCGTTGTCGCAGACGACGCGCGCCGTCGTCTGATGGCCGGCAGCTGGCCGCTGGCTGAGCCCAGGCGGCGTCGAAGCGCGTCCAACGACGACGGCGCGTCCACGTCCTGTTTGTTCCGCAGCGGAGCGCGGGAGGTGCACCCGCAAGAGGGTGCAAGTCTTCATTACGGGGTCTTGGACGTGCTTCCGCTGCTTTCTTTGGCGGGTTGGGCAAGCCTGTTTCTTGCCGTCCGAAACCTAGTCTCGTGGCCCTCGAGGTCTCACTTCGGGCTGCTCAGAGTCTCACCAAGCGTGTCTCGCACACGGCGGGCGTCGTTGGGCCACGCCCGGTGGTGACGTCGCAGATGACATGGAGAAGAAGGATTCTCGCGCGTTCCACGTACCAAGGCCCCGCAGCGCGAGGATGAACAGTTCGTTGAACGGACGGTCACCAAGTTAGACGTTCCTCCTGTTGTCTTCGCACGAGTGGACTTGTACAAAGTACACAAAGGTGCCGCAGTGGGTCGGTTGACTCGGTTCGGTTGCTGTTGAGGGGAAACCTGGCGGGACGACGGGGGTCTATTGTTGGCGCAAGAGTGGAGGTTCCGAAGGCCCGGAAGCTGCTGCGTCGACGGCACCGGCCGTGCTACAATCTAGGGGGCGGCCGTTTCATGTGCTGGGGGTCCTTGGTGTGGAGGCGGCAGAGGCCGGCGGCGCGCGCGGAAAGCGGGTTGCATCGCGATGCTCACCCAGGGCTGCAGACTTGCGAGACTCTCGCGTTGACGACGCCCGCGCCCAGTTCTGGTGGCTGTGACACTCGAAGCACGACGGATGTGCCACTGTGGCTGCTGCGGCTGGTTCTGCGTGTCGTTGCGCAAGGGCCTTGCAGACGCGACGGGATAGGGCTCTGGGGATGAGGCGCCGGGCGCGCGCGTGGCGGCAGCGTTCCCGTCGTCATCTCACGTCGTTGCATCATGATTCCAATGGCGCCCGGTCACGAGCGTCGACGACTCCGAGCGCTCCGCCGCTGCCGCTCATCCGTGTTGGAACTGCATCACGCACCGCCCACACGCGGAACTCGGTGAGATGAGTCTGGCCGCCCAGAGGCAATTGGATGACCACCCGAAAGGTAGAGTGACGATGCCGCTCGTTAGAGTGCGCTCTGCGTGATATTACGGCAGTTCCTCTCTCGTGCCAAGGAGCGACGTGAATCATGCGTGCGAGGGTTCGTCTGTCACATCCGCGGGCGCGCGATTGATGGTGATGGGACTGCGCCGCCCGCCAGACCAGCCTCAGTGCCGGCCCACCCGGCCCGGCCGCCATTGGGTCGCCTCTGGCATGCCATCGTAGTGCCGCCCCCGAGTGTCGCGCCGAGCCTGTAGCGTCTGGCAGCGGTGGGCAGCTGCACCGCGGGCCGGCGCTGTAAGTGGTCGCGGGCGCTGGCGCCCAGACATCAATGCGTGGCGCGCTGCCGGCGGGGTACCTGCGCTGCGGGCGTCGAATGGCTGCCGGGCCGAGTACCACTGCCGCCCAGCGCCTTGGCCAAGCGCTCCCACGAACCTTTAGCGGCCGTTTCCAGCAGGCCCCGGGGCCCCGACTCCACAGCACCTCCCCATGGACGCTGACACTGCGCCGCCTTCCTAGGGGCTCAACTCCCACTGGGCGCTGGTGCTGATGCTCGCTGAATGGCCTGCGCGGCGCCGGCTGCCGGCCGTTCGGCTCCCCGCTCGTCTGTGCCGCACTGCGCTGCACTCCATCTCCACGGCACCGTTGCGCCCCCCCCCCCCCCCCCCCTTCTCAAGTCCGCTCGCTGCGGTCCCATCCATCTCCGGGCTCGATCCATCCGCTTTCCTGCATCGCCGTCGTACATTTCTCCCGACCGCACGAACCACTCGGCCCCCCTAATCCACCCTTCTCCCGCTCGCCCATCTCCTACGACCCCGACTCCGTCTGCGTCTCTGCCGTCTTGCGCCCGATTCAATCTCGTCGCGAGCGAATCCAGCTGCGGCACTCGCCAATCGCTCGCCCAATGTCGCCGCTCCTCTCCCACTAAGACAGAGCCCGAGCTCGTCCGTGGCCTCCGCGGCTCCTCTCGACTGCCGCCTTGGCTATTCATACGCAAACTTTCCCTCTTCGCCTAGACGTCTGCGGCACCACATCTCCGGGACGCCGATATCCCTCCTAAGCGTCCTATCGACGTTCGCACACAGCCCGGCAGGTCCGCCGCTTCGGCTCCTCGCGACCCTCCGATCGGCCATGGCCGTGCCGTCCTTCGGCCGAGCCAGCCGGCTGACGACGCTGCTCTCCGCCCTGCTCTTCGCTGCTGCCTTTGTTGGAGCCGATGATGGAGGCGTCACCACGGAGGCGGAGAGCGAGGTCCCCGAGTGGGCGTCCAACAATGCCCTGCAGTTGACGCTGTCCGCTCAGCCGGGCCTCCAGCTAACCACGATCCCGCTGACGTCAAATCTCGGCCTCAACGAGTCGAGTCCTGCTCGCGGGGTGAGTCTACTTCGGGCCATCTGGCACACAGCCTCGTTGCTGACCGTGGCGCCATGACAGATTGTCCGGATATACGGCAACATGAAGCCTGCCAACGTGACCAACTTCAACGAAATCACAGACCACGACGACGTCGCATATCTATCCTGTGACAAGCCAAGCGACGACAGCTTCATCAACCCCGATAAGATGCTCAACGACCTGATGAAGCAGAAGCCCAAGGCCATCGTCCTCTACTCGACCAACAAGAACTGGTGCTCCATCAGCGACACCGACTCTCTCCCCTACACCAGCATACTGACCATGGCGGACGCGGGCGAGGCGAGCGAGGTCCTGAACTTTCTCAACGGCACCAAGGCTGGGCGCGACGTCAAGGTCCTCATCTCCGGTAATGCTACCGACAACCAGAGCGCCAGCGGCGACAGCGGCAGTGGAGGTAGCAACTCCGCTGTGGCGATGAGCATTCTGTATAGTATCACGGGCCTGATCACCCTGCTGTTCCTCATCATCATTGCCACGGGCGCCATAAGGGCGCACCGCTACCCGGAGCGATATGGACCGAGGGGCGCCTTCGGCGGGAGGCCGCGGCAGAGCCGAGCCAAGGGGCTGGCCCGCGCTGTGCTCGACACCATCCCCATTGTCAAGTTCGGGAACCAGCAGCCTACCAAGCCGGACCCCGAGCTCGAGCTGGACACGGCCACGACGGATGGTCACGATGCTGCAACACAGCGATCCGTGGATGACAGGCAACCCGATTCAGTCACCGGCGCAGCGGCCGCTCCTGGGTCCCGACGACCGAGCGGGGAGACATCGAGGTCCACGCGGAACTCCTCCGCTGTGACGGACACCGGGCATGGCGAAGACAGCCACCCGGGCTGCTCCATCTGTACCGAAGACTTTAAGGTGGGAGAGGACGTCAGAGTCTTGCCGTGCAACCACCAGTTCCACCCCCACTGCGTCGACCCCTGGCTGGTCAACGTGTCCGGGACATGTCCGCTCTGGTAAGTGTCGTGAGAGTTTTCGATACTACAACAGTTCCTAACATTAAATAGTCGACTGGATCTTCGTCCGAATCAGGGCAACGCCAATGAAGGCTCGACCGCCGGCGATAACGAATCCCTTGCCCCTCCCCTGGCCATGGAGGGCGAAGACGAGCATGCTTCGTCTAGCACGCATAGCCACCGCTTGTCGCGTCTGTTCGACGTCAACAGGCTGCGGCAAGCACCCGTGGAAGAGCGGATCGAAGCCCTCCGACAGATGAGGGCTCAGAGGAATGAACATGGTCATGAGGCTCACGAGCCAGAAGCAGCGGACGCGGCCGACAGCAGGCCGCATGGCGCGCGCCTGACTGATAAGCTCAAGGACAAGTTTCGGATTCGGACCCGCGCCCAGCCCGCGCAGCGCCGCCGAGAAAGTCGAAGCTGAGGAAGCTGCGTGAGCAGCAGAGGCTGCACGAGGTTGTGTGGGCTGCTGAAACGACGGTGACCCAGGATAGCCGGGCCTTGGCGGGCTGGACTCCGCCAACATCTGGGCCCTTGCTGCTCCTCGTCGGACTACGCAGTCGTGGGCGTGTTTCGGTGCTTTGGCTATGCTGCTATGAGAGGCGTTTGGGAGCAACAAGAACACGGGATGGGCACAGGAGCATTCGGAGCATGGCACGGCGTTTTGTTGCTTGGCATATCGGGGCATGGAGATGTGCTCGAATCAGAATGAATATATACGGAGTACATGGTCCTTTTCCCGCGCAGGTAGTCTGTGCACGGTACAGTTTCTTTACGTGATGCCAGGCAAGCTATGGTATGTCGAGCCTGCGTGAGCTATCGTAGCCGTCTTGTGGAGTCGCGTGCTGTTTATCCCTTTGTTGCAGCGTCGGGAAAGAGCGACGTAAATCTGCAACAGCTGCTCTTCCCGATATCCACTCGTATCGTAGCAGGCGTGCCTTCCTCTTTCATGGCACGGCACGAAATACCATCTTGGCAAATGGCTCGCCGCCTTGGCTGGTCGATCAAGCCATCTCTGCGGCCCGGTGAAACGAGATACCTTTGTCTGCGGCATCAACCTAGAGACGCTTCGAAGCATCTTCCCTCTTCCCTTGACCAGCGACCGTCTGGCAGAGCGACTCGAACGGGCGACAGCACTGGGCTTCCTGAGCTGCCTCTACGTCCTTGTCTTATCCTTCTCTTCGTCTTCTTCTTCTTCTCCATTGGAACATCCTTGACTTCTCTTGGAACCCTCAGACATCCCAAATTGTCGCCTGTCGTCCCCCCTGTGCCGATCTGGACTTCGCCAGCTCCACGACGCCGCGAGACGCCGCGCCGCCTCGACTCTCACCCGATGAAGACATGATACCGCCGGTAGCGGGTATGCCGCCTGTGGGCGTACCCGAAGGGGGTCGGATCGCGAGCATGGTGCTCGCCCTGGCGGCCACGACGATCCTCACCTTGTTCATTAGTGAGCTTCGCCCATGTCTTACTTGTACCTTGCCTCCAGGAGTCCACTGGCTGGGGTTAACACTGGACTACAGCACAGAGGGCTCTGGCCATTCGATCATGGCGCCGGTTACCGCTCGTCGTGTGGCGTAAGAGGCCATCCGCGGAGACTCTCCATTACCCTGACACCTGGGCACCTGCTAACGGATGCAAAGTGATGTTTGCCATTTACGTCGATTCATACCTCTTCGTCACCGGAACGGCTACGCTACAGCACGCTCTCGGCATAAACGCCAACCACAAAACGTGCGATAGTGCCATACTGCTCTGTCTCGCGTGCTACATCACGACGAAGGTTCTGGACTGCAGCAACCCCTGACTGGAGCGACACAACGCGGCTAACTGAGAATCTTGTTGCAGATTGTGAGCCACCCGAGCGGCTCTCTTTGTGACCTTGAATGGGTTTGCATATTGACTCTGTCTTTCAGTTCATATACCTCTTCCTGGTCGAGAAAAGCGTGCGTGCCCTCGCTTGAGCGTGAGTTGTTTCTCTGACACTGTCTGCAGCACATTGTCCGCGCAACGCCAAAGGGGAGGCTACAGTCCAGACTGTACCTCTTCAACTCCTGTGGCATGCTCGGCATATATGTCGTCGTAGCAATACCAAACTTTATATTGTGAGCCTATCATTCCGTTCCCAACTGCCTTCTCTGAAGGCTGCTGACAAGTATAGTCGCATTGCCGATTTGAAGGATGGACATTGCATCATCGGCATGAGGAGCCCAGCCATGATCCCCCTCATATCTTTCGACGCAATCGCCAACGTGTACCTGACGCTGATGTTCCTCGTACCCCTAAGCAGTGAGTTCCGTGGCAAAAGCACGCGACCCAACACGGTTGACACGAGACAGGGCTGTACAGTTTCAAGAATATGGCCCGTACGCCAGCAAACCGTCGTCTACGCACAGTCGCAGTTAGAACATTCATCGGTGCCATCTGCACGCTGATCAGCAGTATTGTGCAAGTCTCATCTCCTTTAGCCGTCTGTGTCAGGGATACTGACACATCTTGTCAGCAACCTCTCTGTGCTAATGGCGTTAAACGGAGAGCCCGGTTGGGTTTGTCTGATGTGCTGCAATTGCGACAGTATGAGACGAATAGACCACGCTGCTGATTCCGCTCTAACGCTGTCTGCAGTTCTATTCTCGGCCCTCGTTATTCAATGGGTCACTTCTCGAGATAACGCGGGCAGTACACCCAGCACATCATCCTCGAGCCATAGAGCTGCAGTTCCGCCCGATTGCATCAGCCCGAGCTCCATCAGACTAACGACACCATGCGACTACTCCAGGAGATCGCTCATTACCGTGGACGATATATCCGTCCTCAGCTCACCCCGGCCTTCGTTTTCTCGCGATTGCCCCACGGACGGTCCGGGCGATCCCGAGGCACCGCCCGAAGCCATCCCCATGACGAGGATCAGGCGTGAGACGGACCCGAGCATCCCGTCCGCGTACGACAGAAAGGCGCGAAAGAGCGGCGAAGTGAGATTCGCAGATCATCCGCCGCCGTTGAAGTCGAGTTGCGGGCCCTTCGCTCCTGAAAGCTACTGCTTTCCGAGGGTGGCGGCCACGGGGACTACACAGGTGCAGCCATCCCCTGACGTCGACCCCAAGTCGAACCATTCGTTCCCGAACCCCTAGAAATTTGCCCACCGAGACTTTGCCACCTGGAACACAAGAGGGGAAAGCGCGCATGGGAGCCGTAGTAGGAAACTCAACCTTGTGGCGAGAGTGCTGGATAGCAAATCCTTGGATCCTACCGGAAACATATGTATTACGCTCCTCTATAGACCACTTTTCGTCGTTAATGGTTCGGTCCGGGACTGTCTCGCCTTGCGAGTGTCTCGTCGTCGGCCATGTCGAGATGCCGACTTTCGTGTGTCTCACGGCGTGCGGGCGCTGCCGAGACACAGACACATACTTCTAAAAGGCCGCTCGCCTATCAAGTCACGAACCTCCAACACTGCCCAAAAATGATGTCGCCGTTCCATAGTACGCTTCGTGCGCATAAGAGTGCTACCAGGGTAGTTAGAGAAGAGCCGTGCTAGGCTACACTCGCAAGCCATAGCTCAGCATGAGACACACGAGATCACCAGACATCCACATACAGTGCAATCTCACGAGTGCTCCATGCTAAAGAGTTTTTATGCTGCTTGTGGGGGCTCCAGTCTATATACAACAAGCACGCATCCTCGGTCTGCTGCCCCGTTCTCTGTTGCAGTGAAACGACCAAACACCATATGATGCCTGCGGATTTCCGAATATGTACGACATTCAGAAGAATCCACGACACATGCGGCTCGGTTCCGCTGATACCTCTCGCCGCTATAAGTTTCGCAAGATGTCGGGCCGTTGCACCCAAGGCCGGGCGCTGAAGATGATGGGTCGAACATGTACGGCGAAAATATGAGCTTGCCACGGGCCGTGCGACTTGACAATCGCGAATATATCCTTGAAGAAAAGTAGAACACCCGGACGGCGTCTAGCTAGTGTACAAACCAACAGCCGGGCCCATGCGCGTCGTGGTGCCTTACAGGGTGGCGTAGAGCTGGCCGGAGCTGCTCAGGCTTCGGCTGCCGGACATGAGCTTGCCCTGGGCGACCATGAAGTACGAGTAGGCATCGAGGGAGCCGAGGGCGTCGAGCTTGGGGAGCATCTTGCGGAGGAAGCCGTTGACGTCGCCGCCGGTGGGGGCGAACTCGGTAAGCCAGACGGGCTTGCCGCTGCAAGCCTTGGAGGCGGAGTTGATGTGAGTGATGAGGGTGTCGGCCCACTGAGCGTCCGAGTACCAGTGGACGGGGCAGAAGTCGACCCTGCATCGACCATTGCAGGCCTTGAAGAAGGCATTGAGCCAGTTGACGCCCTGGTTGGAGGCGCCGCTGTTGGTGATGGACGGAGCGCCAATCTTGACCTTGCCGGCATAAGGGTTCATGTACTTGATGTGGGCTTCGGCGGCAGCCTGGGGCGACATGTTGGACTGGCCGCCGTTGTCGGGCTCGTTGAAGCTGAGGAAGGCCTTGGCGCCGTTCTGGATGGCCTTCTGAGCATTGGCAGCCCAGCGGTTAGTGTGGACGGGGCGGTCTCCCCAAAGCATGGGAACAAAGCTGTATCGGCCGTCCAAGCCATTAGGGGTCTGGTCCCAGTTCCAGCCCCAGCCGCACTTCTTGCAGGCGCCGCCAAGGGCATTAGCCATGCCAGCGTCGTTGTAAGCCAGGCCGCGCTTGGAGAAGGGCATCGACCCGATCGACGTGTCGTTGCCATTACCCTCGCCTCTGGTTGCGAGGGCCTCGAGCACCTCGGCCGGAGCTCCATCGGTGCTATGGTCCTTGCCAGTGTTCACCTCAATCTTGGCGGTCACATCAACCTCGTCGCGGACGATGCTGACGTGGTAGTCGGATGGGAGAGCAATGGTCTGCTCGGCGAAGGAGGCAAGAGCGCCTAGGGCCAGAATGGTTTTGGCGAGCATTGTGAGTGAATCGGACTGTTTCCAAGTCTAAGCCGCGAGTTGTGATCAGCCTTGTCTCTTTGTTGCTGCGTCTAATAAAGCATTAGGTATGTATATGTGATTCACTCTCACCTAGAGTTTGAACGGAAAATTGCAGGAGATTGAAGGGAAGGGAACGATGGCACAAAAGGCGAACGGGAAGACAACTGCGGTCAAGGCGAAGCTGTCGGTGATCGAAGAGAAAGGCTGTCACAGACGAGAGGGCGAAGGAGTGCGCAAATATATAATCGAAAGAAACGATGATGGAGAGTAGAGGAGAGAAAAGAGGGGAGAAAAGAGGAGGAAGTGCGAAGGCAGGAGACAATAGGGTACCGAAGGCGAGCCTCCGGGTAAGGCAGGAGGCGGACCGTTGTTGGGTGCTGGGCAGCTGTGAAAGGGCCGCCGCTCCTGAACAGGGCAGCTGCGGTTGGATCGAACACTGAGCACTTGCGACCTGCCCGGTTGCGCAGTACCTATGAGGTACCCTACCTAAGGTACCTTAGGTACGATCCAGTACTGCGCATCAGGCAGGCACAGCATGGTCTGTATGGCGGATGATATTGCGCATTACTCCTTAATCCGTATGTACAGGAAGGATACAGTACTGTATCTGCTCATCGCCATGCCTCTCGTCAAGAAGACGTCGCATCCAGGCCGGGTCCTCTTGACGAAGCCCGTGGGTCATGGCCTGTGCCCTCTGCGGAAGAGGCGCCCATGGCACAAAGCACTCTGGAGGCACTGACCGCTCGCAACAAAAGCGGCGGAGCTGCCACCGGGTTTGCTATCCGGCACGAGCGCGCCAGCATTCGCGCCGAAGAAGAGGCGTCACGGCCACGCGGGCAGGGCCGTGGGGAGGACCCTGCCTCCACGGTCGGCCGCGCATCGGGCTGGCAGCCGACGTTCTGGTGACGTCGGCAGGTGCAGAAGGAAACACGGGATACCGAGACTAGAGGCACTTGTTGATGCGACTCGGGGAACACGAGGACGCATGAGGCGGCGCCTGGTGCTCCTCCAAGCCTTGAGCGACCAAGCTCGGCGGCGTGGCCGAGTTCACCTCGCGAGAGGGCATCGCGCAGTTCCAGGTTGCTCCTGGGCGGGCGCCTGCCTGTAAGACGAACCAACAGCTGTACTAAATCGAAGCCGCCGCGCCCGGTACGCCGGAGCTGCGTCTCTGGCCGCTGTGAAGCAAACCCAGGACGTGTCTGTGCAACGGTGCCGTCGCCGAATGGGCGGATGTCGTCGTCGACGGGCAGCGGGCCGGGGTCCTCGTCCATGGTGGGGCAATTTGACCCTGCAGCACCTACTTTTAGGGACCCTGGCACCTGGAACGCCGCCATGCTGCTGGAAGCCTTCAGGCATGCAGCTGCAGCACGCGCCCCGCCGGCTCGCCGCTGCAAGGGGAGCTAGATGGAGTGCTGGAGCCCCCCTCCACTATTATGTAGAAACCAGTCGACCCCCCCGGCAGGAGATCACATCAAGGGACCAGCGTTGGACGTTGGCACCGCCACTGCTGCCAGGCACAAGCCTCTGGTTGGTCCGCGCCCCCTTTCGCGTGTGGCACCTCATGCCATCCGTGATGCATCCATCGCTGCCAGGAGAGTGACAACCTGGAAGCTCCGTACTTTTACCTGAGGCATCGACACCCCAGCTCGGCAACTTCTGTGTTGCAGCGCAGCGCAGCGCAGCACCGGAGACCGAGTCCGCAACTGCCGACGCGCTGCAGTCGCATCCGCCTCGCCAATGCTGCTTCGTATGCAGCGCAGCCTTTGCGCCCAGCATCACGCTCGCTCGAGTCGCCGGGTCTGCTCTACAGGCTGGTGTGTCGATCCTTCGGGCGGCCACGTGCGGAGAGGTGATGCACCCACCGCCACGGAAAGCGACCTATGGCCGCCAGCCGCCGTTGGTTCTGTCCCTCCATGATGATTTCCCTGCCTTGCCATGCGGCCTCCACAAGCAAACAGCCCCGTTCAGATGGCACTTGTCATAAAACAAATGGTCCAAGGAGCCGCGCGCCCGTGCGATCCGAGAACCGACGTATGCGCTTCGGGCCGCTCCATTGGTCAACTGGCCGCCGAACCCCGACGGATACGGCTCCTACCCTTCCTGTAAGTAAGTTTTGACGGCGTCAGGGCCAGCATCGGATCTCTTTCGGCAAAACCACCATCTTCAAGGGGCACGGTTTCTTCCCGTTCCGTGTCGCGATCGAAGCCCGGCCTTCGTCCGAGCTGCTCATGGATAAGCGAATCGTCGACCCGGCCGTGGCCTCGGCCAACCCGTCACAGCATCTCTATCGCATGCGACATGTCACATCTCCAAGCAAGACGAGACGCGGCCGCGTCAGGCACTTGGGCTCCTCGTCGCACAGAACAGTACGAGTGTAGTGCAATACCGTACGTTGCCTGTTCATCCAGGCCGCGCAGAGCCCTTTGCCTCCTCGGGAGTCTCTGGCGCGATGAACGCGTGGCGCTTGAGGAGGAGCAAATTGCAAAGTTTTGGCACCAGCGTGTCACATCTTCTGTATCAACTTATTAAGGACGGCCAGCTTTTCAAGGGGAAGCCAACAGTGCCTACTTTTTTTCCAGCGCGGGACCAATCGCTTACATTCGAGGTGACGAGAGCTTCCCAGGACCAACACGGTTGCCCATGTCTTCACCGTTTCGAGGACAGCCTTCGGCCGGAAGACGTCTGTCTCTCGTCTTAGCTTGGCTCTTGGCAGAGCTCAGGGACTCAGGAGGGAGCGAAATCGTTGCCAAGCAGGGCATTGACAGAAGGCGATCCTGTCGAAGTGCTGTTCGTGTGGCATTGACGATTTCTGTCGTCACTATGAGCGCAATTTCGATTGCAGCGTTCTGATCTCTCCCTGGCTAAGCAACACCCTTGTCGAGGCTGTTGAAGAGCGAGGACTTGGCCAGTGCTAGAGACTGTTTCGACAATTATTCGACCACTGCACGGGACGCTCGCGATGCCTTCAAATCGCGAAAGCCCAATTGTGGTCAACTAAACCGGGCGGCTCGAGGTGGGGTCTGCCTGCCGAGCAAAGCGCATCGCCTACAGCCGAGACTGTTGCCGTGTCTGTTTGCCAAGTGTTGTGGCCGCCCCGACCGCAGAGGCTCCGAAGTCTGAACAGCATTTTGGAACGTCGGGGCTGGGCGATCAACCTGGATCTGGAGTCCAAGGTGACCCCGCGCCGTGTGACCTCATGCCGCGCCGTAGTGGGAGGCTTGTGCGGCGACGGTTCTCGGCGGCGGTGTGACAAGGTTGCAGTGTGCCTTGGGGCGCAGGTGACACGATGCTACCCCCAGCACGCCGATGCGTAGGTGTCTCGTGTTGAAGGTGCCGTCCTGATGTGAGCATGGTCATATTTATCGACTCATCGGCGACTGTGTTTGAGGCAACACATGTACCCGGCGCCGCAGGTGCAAAATGCTATGCGAACCAGCTCATCAGATAGAAAAGACGTCTTCCGTCTGCCTGATGGCTTTAGTCTCATCAATTATATTCAGTTGTGGGTGATGGGGAAATAGGTGTGAGCTTCGAAACGACGACGGGCAGGGTTTCGAGTTGCTCAATGCATCATGCAGGGCAAAGAATCCATCGTCGTAGGCGGCGCAAAAGGCCTCTCTCTGTCTCTGCAAAGACCGCTTCCCATAGTAAGGCGTGGCGAACTCTGTAGTGGATTGGTGTCATCAATGCGATTCATGAAGTAGTCAAAGTTAAGAGGTCGGTCACAGCGTCACACCACGGAACGAGATGCCCGTGTAAGAGAACAAAAAAGGTGACGGACCCCGCCAAATGGTCTTTGGTGACACAGCGACGGAGTGGCTTGTTTTTGGCAGATGCAGCGTCACCTCGGGTCTTTGGCAGGTTGCATCGACGCCTCTCCTGCCCTCGATGCAAGCCATCCGGGCCCGGCTCACGCGTCGCGGCCCCGGCGGGAAGGCACACACGCACGCGGTTTCCAGCGGCAAGGGGTTCCGGGTCCCGACGCCCCGGCCTGGCCAATGGATAAGCTCGCAAGGCGTCCCGATAAGATTCACTTTCCCCTTGGGCCCGCCATTGGGGGTTAGCGAGCGGGTTAGCGTTTGGCCCCGCGTCGGCGGCGGCGGCTCCTGCAGTGCGCGCAGAGAGAACCCCTCCAACGTGGAAAGTGCCAAAAATTTGTCGCCGCCAGAATGTTCGGGCCCCAGCCCAAGCATGGACAATTCCACCAGGCTCCAGGTCCCGCTCCTCGAGCCGTAATCTCCCTTCTCCGTTCAACGCATCCGCGCTCAAGCAATCGCGACGACCTGATCGTGGTCTTTCCAAGGCCTTCGTCTCTCTCTCTCGGCTTTCATCCCGTTCAGTCCCTCTGTAGCCACCGGGTTTCACCCCAGGGCCATCGCCATCGACCACCAGCGACTTCGGCGCCGCCATCGAGCATCCGCCCCGTCGAGTTCAACATTTTGCGCCACCAGCCAGCATCACTGCACGTCAAACTCGTCGCTTAGCGCTTTCTTCCGTGACAGAGCAGATCTCCTCCCCGTCGCATCGTCCGAAGCCGTCGACAGCATCATCCCGAGCGTTCCCGACCGAACCAAAAAATGTGCGGCATCGTCGGTCTCATCCTTGCCGACACCGACTCGCCCGGCGTCGAGGCGGCCGTTGACCTGCACGAGAGCCTCTACTACCTCCAGCACCGAGGTCAGGATGCTTGCGGCATCACGACCTGCGGGTCTGGTGGCAGGATATACCAGTGCAAGGGCAATGGCATGGTAGCCAAGGCACGTTGCGCCTATGGCTTCTCAGGATATGTCACTAACAGCACCAGGTCTTTGCTGATGGCAAGCGTTGTGCCGATCTGCCCGGATACATGGGCATCGCCCACCTCCGCTACCCTACCGCGGGAACCAGCTCGGTATGTTGCCTCCAGAGGTTGGGAGCACCGGTGACACTGTGCTGCATCCCGCGTTATATCCAACAGCTACTGACTGCCACAAAGAGCGCCGAGTCTCAGCCATTCTACGTCAACTCGCCTTACGGCATCTGGTACGTTTCCTTCGTCGAATAATCCGGCCCGGCAGGCACTGATCAGGTTAGCTTCTCCCATAACGGCAACATCACAAACGCCCCAGAGTTGCGCCGCTTCCTCGACCAGGAGGCTCACCGCCATGTCAACACCGACTCCGACAGCGAGCTGATGCTCAACGTTTTCGCCAACGCCCTCAACGACACCGGCAAGGCGCGAGTGAATGTTGACGACATCTTCAAGGCTCTGTCGCGTACGTATGAGAAGTGCGAGGGCGCATGGGCCGTGACGGCCATGATCGCCGGCTTTGGCATCTTTGCCTTCCGGGATTCTTATGGCATCCGACCGCTCATCATGGGCATCCGGCCCTCCACCACCGTCGAGGGCGGCACCGACTACATGTTGGCATCCGAGAGCATTGCGCTTCGCCAGCTGGGCTTCAAGAACATGCGCGACATTCTCCCCGGTGAGGCGGTCTTCATTCAGAAGGGCGGCAAGCCGCAATTCCACCAGGTTGCCGAGAGGCTGGCCTACTCGCCGGACATCTTCGAGTACGTCTACTTTGCCAGGCCCGACACGGTCATGGATGGCATCTCGATCCACCAGAGCCGACAGAACATGGGCGTCAAGCTGGCCCAAAAGCTCAAGGACACGCTTGGAGAGGATGGCATCAACGACATCGACGTGATCATTCCCGTCCCTGAGACGAGCAACACGGCCGCGGCGATTGTCTCGGAGCAGCTTGGCAAGCCGTTTTCCAACGGATTTGTCAAGAACAGATACGTGTATCGGACGTTCATTCTGCCTGGACAAAAGGCTCGCGAGAAGGGTGTGCGCAGGAAATTGAGTGCCATGGACTCTGAGTTTCAGGGCCGCGTGGTTTGTCTGGTTGACGACTCCATCGTCCGCGGCACGACCAGCAGGGAGATTGTCAGCATGGCGCGGGAAGCTGGTGCGCGAAAAGTCATCTTCGCCAGCTGCGCTCCGCCCATCACGCATCCCCACATTGTAAGCGTTTCCTGAACTGTATAAACAAGACACAGAAGCTGACACGGACCAGCACGGTATCGACCTGGCCAGCCCACAGGAGCTCATCGCGCATGAGAAGACAAGGCATGATATTGCGAGGCACATCAAGGCAGACGACGTCATCTATCAGGATCTGCAAGACCTGAAAGCCGCGTGCACGGAAGCGTCCCCGCAAAACCAGATCAAGGACTTTGAAGTGGGTGTCTTCTGCGGCAAGTACAAGACCCCAGTTCCGGATGGCTATTTCGACCACCTGAACCAGATGCGGGGCAAAAAGTCCAAGACTGTCGCCGTCGAGGGGGCGCATCAACCAGCCACCGCTGGCAACAGCGGGCCGGTCGGAACGGCCGCCGACGGTTCGCCCGTTGTTAATGGAAACGGCGGCAGGACGACACCCGTTACTGTCAGGATGGAGCCTCGCAGCCCCGAGCACCGTGAAGATGTTGGGTGAGATACATTCCCATGGATCATGCTGTCAAACAGTCTGCTAACACGTCACCTATCAGGCTCCACAACCTGGCGATGGACCCCGAAACTCGATAGACGATGGATGGGACGGGTTGGCGACGACCAAAAGTGCGATGCGGATGTGCTACTTACCCATATAGAAAGGCTTGAGACGTTGCAGATATGCACGCCGCAGAGCGAAGGGTATTGGACTGACGTTAAGATGAAGAACAAAGCATGTCAAGTCAAGTTACGAGTAGAAGCAGCATAATACCGTGTGAATGAGTGGTGCTCCCGGCTGTGAACTCTTGAACGCGTGTGCAGACGCCCTCGCCTTACCGCAATTGGTAAACGAGGAGCCTCACCGATTTGAGGCCGAAGCATGCCTTTCTTCCTGCTAACATTCATTCGCGGTCGTGCAGGGTAGTCCAAACCTGGTCGAGCCGTTGGAGTTGGCACAGCTTCGCGTAATGCAACGTTGATGCTCGTTTTGTGCTAGCGCGGTGTTCCTCAGCGGTGCCTGCTGTCTGCTTACTGGCAGCTGGAGAAGGCGCAACGTGATGGTGCCTTGGTCTTGCCGATTGGAGACACAATGTGCGCCGGTACCTGCCAGGCCACCAGGCTGCCATGAATCGAGAGCGCCATCATCTGCTTGCCCCTTCGTGTTGCGTGGTCACTGACCATAGCTGCCACCACTCCGCGATCCAAAAGTTCGTTGCGTGTGACTGTATCGCTGTCCGCCAAGACCTGCTTCGTCTATCAAAGCCAATGACCGATGGGATCTGAACATCAGCACTTGGTTTCTGCACAGAAGAGTGATCGACGCCGCTCGACGCTAGCCGCAACCTTGTCCCGCGCCCTGCGATTCTCTGCAGTCTGCACGGGTCTGGAGTCAGCGAGAGCCGGCCGGCTTTCCAACAGGGCTGAATATGCCGCGAGACGAGCAGGACATGTTGTCGCAAGGATGGCAAGGATGGCAAGGACTGGGCTGAGCTGTCACTTGGCGGCACAACGTCTCTCTCTGGACCGGCACGCCACCTGGCAGAACAGAAGGCATCCTCAAAGGCTCGAACCCTCGCCCACCGCCATCAGACGGGCGATCGAACCCACCGACCGAACCCACCGAAGAAGCCCCCACAGCCCTTACCGGCCGGGCGTCGTCAACCACAGCGCAGCCCCAAGCCGCGTTCCAGGGACCTCCCACCCTCCTTCCGGCAGGCGACAGCGCAACGAACTAGGCTCGCCGCGGGCTGGCAGCAGAAGTGGCGCGTTGCGTGGCCCACTGGGCTGAACCGCCGCAGCCCCTCATGGCCGCCGCGCAAGAGGGCATGATGCCATGGTAGCCGGGGTATTGATGGCCCGGTTCACTGCCACTCTTACGGTTCTGGCATCAACTCTCCGACCAGGGGGCTTCCGGCTGTCGTCGTCTCCCATTTAGACTCGCTCGCAGGGCTGGATTGATTGGCTACACGTGACGGGCCATGGCCTCTTGCCGGGTCCGTTTCTGGTTTCGACCGTGAATGAGTCCATCGACTCTCCTCTGCCTCGCATTTCGCGATCGAACCCCGACGGGCGCGCACAGCGACTCCGCCAGCTCAGAACGCTCACCGCTCGCATACTCAGTGACATCGCAGCCATGGATTTGCAGCAGTTTTCGCCGGGTCTCTTGTCGTACCCAGAACCGCCCGAGTTCGACTATTCGTCGTTCCTCCAGGGCGAGGACATTCCCTTTCATGACCCGTCGCACGGTGGCCATTCCGGCGGGCACTTGTCCGAGTCGTCGGGCAAGCTGACGCCGCCCAGCTCCGGCTCCGACAACAGAAGCACGGCGAGCGGTGCCACGGACGCTGTCGCACGTCGGCAGCCGACGCAGAAGCAGAGGCTGGAGAGGCGGGGCCACACCAAGAGCCGCCGCGGGTGCTACAACTGCAAGAGGCGGCGCATCAAGGTATGCGAAACGCCAAGGCTTGTTCTGCACAGAAGTGAGTGGCCTTGCTGAGCATCGAGTAGTGTCAAGAGACTCGTCCGGCCTGCGGTCACTGCGTCAAGACCGGGCTCAAGTGCGAATACCCCTCCATGCCCCAAATCACACATCAGGTAAGACATGCGCGTCCACTTCCCGTGTAAAGTCTGTGACCGACATTGACGTTGGAAATAGCCTCACAATCAAATCCCCCTCTTCAGCTTGCAAGACATGCGCTTCTTCCAACACTTCCTAACGCAGTGCTACCCCCACCACCCACTAAAGCAGGAGGAGATCTGGACGCACGAGATCCCCTGCATAGCCCACAACGTATGTGGCAAATCACCTTGGATTGCTTAGGACAAGGCTGCTGACTCGGTTCAACAGCATGAATTTTTGATGCATGCGATTCTAGGATTTGCAGCGTCGTCACTCACATCCACGGATAGCAGCCTCGTGACGGCGGCGATGAACCACCGAATCAAGGCCATCAAAGCTATCAAGAAGCGTCTCACCGAGTCGTCGAGGACCGACACGACGTACGAGGAAGCCAACGCGCTCGTGGCGACGTGCTTCGCCCTGACATTCCAGTCTGTGAGCCTGGATGACGGGCTGGCGGAGTACATGACGTTCATACGCGGTATCCTGATCGTGGGCATGCAAATGATGTTCAAGGGCATAAAACCCGTATTCACGACGCTGTTCGACGACAAGCAAAACGAGCTGATGGCGCCGCTGATGCAGGACATGCCGCTGATCGAGCGGGGATGGGTGGACGGCGCGGTGGAAGCCATTTCGAATCTGCGGCCGCTCTGTCTCGACCCCATTGAGGTGGAGTACTATGAGCAGTTGATTGGGATTGCGGAGAAGTTGTATACGAACTCGTTTGACGGTGCGCCCCCCTGACTTATACGACGTCGTCTGGAATCTGGAGACTGACTTGGAGTCGAAAACAGCGTACAAGGCCAACTCGAGAGAGTATGCGTGGTGGATGATGCTGCCGCATGGTTCGTTCCAGGAGCTCATCAACTTTAACCGGCAGACGATTGTGTTGCTGCACACGCACTGGATCGCACTGGCGCAGATCATGGCGTTTATCACAGAGCGGGAGTATGACCTGCGAGAGAAGAAGCCTATCAAGCAGGATAACGATATGGATCCAGGGTTCGTGAGATGGCTCAAGTACCTCAACGCGCGGGTCGACTTCGAGCACCAGCTGTATAACCAGTGGCCGATGTGGGTCGACGAGCAGCTGGACCGGGATATGACGTTCTTCGGAAAGAGGTTGTGAGGAGTGTTGGCGATGGATCGACCTGGCTGTGTACGATACGGGCTCGCGGTCGTCTTCGGAGGGCGGCCGTGGTTTGGCGTTGGCAGAGGGCAATGTTGGTGGACTGAGTGTCTTGGTCAGGCAGGCACGCCCTGGGACGGGCTGTGCTCAATATCAGTGCCGCGATTCCGCAAGCCTGCGTGTGCCCATGTGACGTCGTGCGTCGAGCCGACGAATACGGCGGCGGACTTGGGTGGGCATCCTGCAGGACGGGAGTGCCGCTCCGGGCCCGCACGGACGGGCCGTGGACAAAAGCATGCACTGTCACGGTGTTCCTATCCCTGTCAGGGCGTTGAAACCCATCGTCACGGCCGATGACACGGGTCTTGGGAACATGGCTTGCATGGCTACAGCCTTTGTGCCTGGCTGGGCGCCTGCCAAAGGTCAGGTTGCACAGCCACCTTCTAGAAGGTTTTTGCCTCGCGATGCACCTGGGCCGCCGCCCGGCGCGGTCGCCTTCGCATCCGTCGTATTTTCGGCAGCGGGCCAATGGGGGCGGCTGCCGGCGGTGGCGGTACAGGGAGCTTAAAGGGTAAACGACGATTCCGAAGGGGGCGCCGTATTTCGCGTTGGGGAATTGCGGGTCCGGGCCCGGGGGAGAAGGGGGCGCGGGGGGCGCTGGCGCAGCCACCACCACCGCTGATGACTGGCTGTGAGCCAGTGAGCACCACTGGAACTTACAGGCAGGCGGGAGCTGGTGACGATCGGCGGGAATGCGATGCAGACGAGACTGTCGCCGGGGGAGATTTGGGTATATAGAGGGACGGACGGGACGTTGACTTGGGGGAGATATCTGAAAGGGCTTTTCTTGCGATACAAGAAGCAGCTTTGGCATACCAGCACCCGACATCTTTCACATTTCATCATCAACCTGATCCCACAGGAAGTGGTCTCCTCCTAGGGCCCCCGACTTACACGACATCAACCTCAACTCGAGACCCGAGCACATCACATATAAAGATACACTCATACGCCAAGAGCGCGCCTTTCGCATTTACGCAATCCACGCGGATCACTTCTACTACAAGTCAACGCCAGCGACAAACCCCGCCGCAGCAATGACGAGCGTCGAGGTTCACACTGCCGAGAGCAAGGCTTCTCTCCTCCGCCGCCGGCGCTCCTCCCTCCCGCCCGAGTATCAGGACGCCACCGACGGCGAGTACGTCGAGCTGCGCGGCTACGCGCCCTCGGCGACCACGTCGGTCGACTCCCTCCCCGCGTACGAGTCCGTCGCCAGCAACGACACACCATCATCGTCATCATCATCCGCGGCGGCTACTCCCGGGGCCACGGGCCTCGGCGCCGCCACCGCCGCCTTCCAGATCGACACGCAGGGCCTGCCGCTCATCGCGCTGCCCTTCCCGACCAAGCCGGTGCCCATCCCCGTCTACAGCGTGCTGCCCGACGGCGCCGTCGGCCCGCTGGCGTACGAGTCGCTGCGGACGACGCGCGGGTCCGGCAACTGCGTGCTGGTGCGCGCGGGCGACGAGCCCACCGACGAGCGCATCCTGTGCAGCACGACGTACCGCTTCGGGCCCAACCGCCCGCCGCGCATCGAGCTGCTCGGCGACGTGGCGTGCGACGAGGTCTACGAGGTGCACAACCGGGGGTGCCACACGCGCGCGCAGGACATGCGCACGCACCTCGGCACCTTCCAGTGGCGGTACGCGAGCCGCGCGGAGCGCAAGGCCGCGGGCGCCAACAGCCTGCTGGTGCTGGACCTCGTCACGACGGTGGCGCTCGCGGGGGGCAACAAGACGGAGGAGCGGCGGCGGCGCGTCGCGCAGCTGGTGCGCAACGAGGAGCTGCGCACGGGGGGCACGCGCGGGAGCACGGCCGGCAACGGCGGGCGCTTGACCATGGACCTGCGCGGGTGGTCGGACACCAAGGGCGCGGCGCACCAGATGGAGGTGTTTGTCATTGCGAGCTGCATCACCATGCTCAAGAAGGAGGTGGACCGCCGGAGGATGCACCAGATGATTGTCATTATGGGCGCTGCATCTGGCGGCTCGTAAACGTGGGAGGAGGCCGTGGCCCTGGAATATTCCAAGATTGGACTGACGGACGGACGGATGATTGAATGCAGATACCTCTTTTGTTTTTGTTAGCAAGTTGTCAACCTCAGGGGACCCATAGACGGGATCTCTTTTGTCTCTCACTTTTTGAATAATACCAAATACGCCACCAATGTCTTTGTCTAGTTGTATGAGCCTAGGGTCCTCTAGACCGCCGTCTTGTCGTGCCTGTCGAGCTCAAAAACGTCTGCGTCTCGAACGCCCGGGGCATCGGGCTCTGCCAGCGCCACCTTTTCCATGTCCTTCTTGCTGCATCTCGCCAGGTACCGCACGTGGCAGCCCTCCTTCTCGCCGATAAACGGATCGTCCGTGCACGAGTCGCCAAACAGCTCCACGATGAGGACCCAGGCCGACAGCCCTAGGGTCGTGCCGATGAGCTCGAGCGAGTCGAGCGAGTGCGCCAGCGGCAGCAGAAACATGATGATGCAGACGGCGACGCGGTTCGCCAGCCTGTACCGCTTCGCCCAGCGGAGTGTGGCCGGGGCGCGGTGGTCGTGGCTCAGCGAGATGGCCGTCATGGAGAGCAGTGCGATGGCGAGGCCCTGGCAGTAGAAGAAGCGGACGGCGTTGCCGAAGTGGTCCTCCGAATGCGCCGAGTAGGGCTCCGCGAGCTCCGCGGGGTTGGCGTCCGCCACGTCTGAAGCCAGGACCAGCGTCGTGAGGGCCGAAGTGGCTACGATGTAGCCCATGATGAAGGGCAGGTGGGCAAACTGCCAAAGAATAGCTGCCGAAGTGTCAGCCCAAGCACATTGTATGTAGATGTTTGTTTTCTTGTGAAAGTATGACTTACCAGTATTGGCGGACCGACGGATTGCATGCAAATTGAGGTTCTTCCCATCGACGTCAAAGTAGATCCAGTTGAAGATGAAGGCCTGGACCAGTCCCATCACAGCCTTCCCCAGGAACGCATTGATGCTGTACCCGCCGCCGCTCTGGAACAAGATGCTGACCACCGAGTATCCCAGCACAAGAGACACAAACGCGTTCATCCGCTCCACCCTGTGCTCAATGTTCATGGCCGGGTAGAACTCGAAGAAGCGGTTCAGCCGGGCGCCCAGCCTCGAGTCCTGGCCGTGGGACCGCGCCCATCGGAACAGCGAGGTCGAGATGCCCGAGCCGAACAGGTCGAGGGCAATGGCCGTCCAGATGAGCCCCAGCCGCGCGGGCATCTCCACGTGAATGCTGGCGATCCAGAGCGCGGCCGGGACGAGTATGTTGAAGACGTTGCAGATCATGACGCCCTTGACCATGGGGAGGGTGAAGGCGGTGATTGCGAAATGGAGGGCGGCGAAGATGCGCGCCGCCAGATAATAGGCTACAAGCTGCACGTAAGTATTCGTACTTGGGTCCTCGCTGAAGCTGTTTATCATGTTGGTCGTGAATCTGCTCGATTTAGCGTTTGGTCCGCCGTCACCGTCTCAGGGATGAGGTCACGTACGCAAGCAAACAGGCAATCATGAAGAGGATTTCCAGCCTGGTAAAGACGTCGTCTGACTCGAACCAGCTCAGGGTCAGTGTGATGTCTGTCCACACCTTCCACGACATGATGAAGGTGACGGAGAAGCGGAGCAGCTCGTAGCCGTTGGGCTCCTCCGTCATGTGCTCGCCGTTGGTGTGGATAATTCCAACTGCATCGAGTTAAGTCAAGTCAGAAGAGAAATCACAAAAAGCAGGTCTGGCTGTCTCATCTCACCGTAAAGAAGATCAAAGAAGAGCTCAATGGCCATGACCTCGGTCTGCTCTGAAGCCCGCCACAGCAGCCCGCGATGGAACCATTGCTTGACGACGGGCTTCTTGAAGAGCTTGGTGGTCTCGGCGGGACGCGCCTCCTCCGAGAAGACGGAGGCGCTCGAGGAGCCCGGACCGTCGCCGCCGTGCTCGCTGTCGTAGGCGCGCATCGCCGCGTCGAAGCCAAACTTGCCAAAGTTGCTGCCCAGTCCGGATTGCTGGTTGGAAAGGCGCTCCAGCTCGGCCGTGACGGAGTTGAGCTGGTCGTTGACGTCTTCCCACTCGTCAAAGGCGGGCCCGTGGCGGCTCCGCAGCGCTTCCTTGCGGCGCTCATGATGCTCCCGCGACTGTTGGAGGTAGTTGGCGTGCTCTGTAGACCCCTGGATCACCACCTCGGTCTGGAGCTCTTGGTTGTTGCTGTACTTTCGTCGCAGGGCGTCAATGTCCTCGGGCAGCGAGACTATGACCTTCTTGCCGTCTGGGAGGGTAAACTCCTGCGGGCGGCGACGCCTCCCCCTTGGTGTCGTCGACATTGCGGGCCGTGGACGAGTCTACGTCTCAACAGAGCGTTCAAAACTTCAAGTTGAAAGAGCTTGCTCAAGGCTGGTGCCAGCATGAGGAATCCAGACACAGGAGCCAAGATCGACGAAGCCTCTGCCAGAGGGCTGTGCAAGGCACCGAGCCGCAAAAGAGCGTATGGAACACGTCGAAGAATAAGAAGAAAAGACCCTTCCCCTGCTGCCCTCGGTCATGTTAAGCTTTTGTCCCTGCAGCTAACGGCTGCTCCATATCGGCCGCTGGCCAGAAAGCCAATGTGCAGCATGGCGTCGAATTAATCCCATCTGGGCATCGCCATACTACAGCTTGCCAGGGTTCAGCTGGGCTGAGAGTCAGGCTGGCAGCCAACAGTGGGGAAGCCGTGCTGAGACAGCGCTTTGTCAAGTCACGTGCCGCCACGGCCAGATCTGAATGCCTCAGGCCCCACCGGCTTGACCCGGGCCGCGATGAATTCTGGCGAGCGTTCCGTCGGCAACATCACCACCCCCAATCCTCAACCCCGAACGCAACCTCTCAATTCCGCCAAGATGACTGCTGCGTGGAAAGCCGCCGGCTTGACGTACGTCAATTGACACCCCCCGAGCGCCGACCGCGATTTTACCCCTCCCCACGCGCCGCGAGCCGACGAGCGAAAGACGGGGTGTTGCAAGAAGCTAACGAGGCCTCGCCGAAACAGTTACAACCGCTACCTGGCCATCGCGGCCCGCGCTGTCCGCCGCAGCCTCAAGGAGGACAAGAGAATCGCCGCCGAGCGCCGTGGCGAGATGGAGCTGCGCTTCGCTAAGTGGCAGGTACGTCGCCGACGCACGCCGAGGGGACGGGACGGGTCGCGTGGGCTCGCAGCTAACGCCTAAATTACCGCACGCAGGGTGGCAAGCAGGGCGAGATCAAGGACCTCGCCAGCGCCAACACTGCCGCCATGGCCGAGAGCGCCTCCTCCTAATCGAATCGATCCATGAGAAACTGAGCGGAGGATATTGGGGGCGTGCGACGTGTTGAAGTCGAAGGACGGCGGCGGATGCATTCGAAGCGATAGACAAGCACGGCGAGGCTGGGTAGCTCGGTCCCGTGGCGCCTCTACCCTTGTAACATAACGATTGCTGCAATGAACAACAATCTACCAGGAGGCAGACGACCCCTTGAAATTGTCTTGGTGACGGTGACTGGTGTGCGGTTGTTCAAGATTGGCGGGCTTACGACCTAACGTGTCGTGCCTCGACGTGATGCTCGACTGCAGGCCAGTGAATAGTATTCGGGTGCATTTTGCGTGAAACCACCAAGTATTGGTACTAGTAGAATTGATTTCGAAAATGAAATTCATGGGACCGATGTCGTCGGTGACGCAGCTGCCGGCGTTGACTTTTGCTTTGCCGTGGTCTTAGGCGGAGGAGGCCCCTCTGTGACACAGTCATTCCAGCGCCCGCGCTTTGTCACTCACTCACACTCAGTCACTCACCAACTCCAACCCGCCAGCCAAGCTCCCCCCCATCGCTTTCCGTCTCACCACAGCAGCCGCAGCCGCAGGAGCAGCAGCAAACGCAGCCACCCATGGGGGGCCTATTATAGCAGCACGTCCCTCGAAATGGCCGACTATGGCATAGGTGCAACGGACGGTGCGTTCGCGGGTCCCGGCTGCTCCCGCCGCCGCCGCCAAAATTTCCCCCAGGTCGGGTCTGGTCTGGTCTGACACGCCGCAACAGAGATCGCGAGGCTCTCGCTCGGCCAGGATGTTGCCGAGCCAGAGCCGTCGCCGCCGCCCAACATCACGAGCCCCGGCATAGTCGCCGTCGACATAACGCAAAAGTTTGCCCAGGCTGCGAAGAGTAAGAGACGAAGAATCCCTCGCGCGTGAACGTTGCTGAAATGTATCCCTCGCAGCCCTGGCGCCGGGTGAGCTGGTTAAAGATGGCTTCTTCACGCTCTTCGAGTCTGTCTCGGCCCTTGAGGTTTGTTTTAACCCGCTGGCCATCAGCATATGGACGTGCCCGTCTGACCAAAAGCAGATCATGGACCCAAAGATGGACAGCGGTTGCGTCAAGCCTGGGGATGAGTTTGAGGAGCTGTTCGACGTATCACGTGCGCTGGATCCTCAGGAGGTCCTCGGTGTCATGGACCAGCTGCTTTGCCATGAGGTTGGCTCTCTCTCGAAGCTTGTATTGTCGCTCGTCTCACACTTGTTCAGATGTCCTGGCACATGGGGTACCCTCTGGCACAGACAATCCTTACCAGCGTCTACGTCGAGGCCCTCCTGATGCCCGTCCCTTCCTCGATAGACCAGGCCTACTTTGTTCGCCATGGGAAGCTCGACGCCAACCGACAGCCGATGCTCCAGGTCCTGAGAGCGTATTGTCTTGGCATGCTCAAAGCATGTGGCTATGTCAATGAACGCATCAAGTCGGAGCACTTCTACGAGGCATGCTAACCGGAACTCTTTGAACGACCAACCGACGCTGACTATGGATCCAGGAAGAGGATTTCGTCACAAACACGTATCATCGCACACTCCTCATCAATATACCCACAAGTGTTATCCAACAGGCATTGGCTGAAGCAAAGGGCCTCCTCACCTCACAGCGTGCCTCAATCGGAGAGGAGCTGACTGACGCTCTCACAAGTCGTCTAGAGCTGCGGCGGATCTTTTTGGACGCAGCCGAGTGCCCCCAGCATGTCAAGGACGCAGCAAAGGCACGGCAGCCCTGGGAAGAGGCCCAAGCTGTGTTGCCTAAGATAAGCGCGACCCACGCCCTGGCCAAGCCGGTCGACGAGGCCTTCAGCGCAAAGCTGCAGCGGAAGCTCGCGAGCACCATGCCTCCGCGGCCGATAGTCGAGCTAGGATTCGACGACGCATTCGGCCACTTGAGCCGTCTCTTTGCAGATGGATTGGAAGTCATCAGTATCCTCGACTATGTCGACTCCCAATGTCTCCTGGTGAGCCGCCTCACCAAAGACGCTAGTATTGCACAGTATACTGACAGTCGGTAGACCTTTGTCCTTACATTCCAGGCCAAGAAACCTCAGCCTTTGGTCTATGTGAGAACACTGCTGCAGACCTTCCTATTCAACGCCATGGAAATCCTGGGATCCATGAGCATCCGCCAACTCCTCGACGATGACTTTTCAATCATTTCCCTGCCCGCAAGCGTACTCCTGGACCGCGTCAACGACGAGATCGAGGCCGTACAAGATCCGCGGTTCGCCATGTCCCAGCAAATGGAGTTCTTCAGACAACGAGCGGCCCAGCCGTTTCTGGACATTCTCAGGACCGCTTGCCAGAACAGGAGCCGGGTACGACGGACGCTATGCCACACCATCCGGGAGTGGGAGAGTCTCCAGGTCGAGGCCGAGGAAATTGACCAGATATTGCAAGTCAAGACAAAGGAGAAGCCCATGGTGCATCAGCCATCGATGAGCGCCCCGCCCGTTGAGTCGTATGCGCTGTCATTATCATCCTGGACCTACCTCTACAAGCTGCGGCAGATGGAATGGATCGTGCAGCTGGGCTTCGAGTTAGAGGTATATCAACCGGATGAACTAGGCGGGATGTACTGGTACCTCAACTACCTATCCAAATCCCGCCTGCAGCATTCGGAGCGCATCAAGGGGTTCATCGTTCACAAGGCCGAGGAGGCACGATCTCAGCCGCAGAGACCCGACCCTATGGCCGACGAACAGCTGCAGAAATCACTTGCCCACACGCGATTGTCTCTTCTGGACGCCGCCGTGACGTGGGAGCTTTCTGACGCGCTGTGCTGCCTGTACACGGTCTTGGGCCGCCTCGACTTGGTCAAACCGCCTCCCAGGCCGTATAGCAACGACGACCTGCGGTACGACCTGCGCATGAAGCCCTTTGTGGCCGTCGGCTTCCCCGCACTACCCAACTTTCACGAGTTCACCGCAGGCGTGACGCAGTCAGAGTCTTCGTCGCAGGAGCTGTTAGAGTACGCAGAGAGGGCCGCGGCGGGTGCCAAACGGGGCTACGAGGCGCTGAGCAAGCTGTCGGCCAAGGAATCTTTCTCAGTAGGCTCGCACACTCGGTGGGCTGCGTCGGTTAAAGGCGCCCTGCGGTCGACCATAGCCGCGGGCATCGCGATTTCTAGCGTGCAAAAGGCACTGTCGAGGCAGACTTCCAAGGGTGGCCCCCTGGGCATCAAGGCCGAGGTACCGACCCCTGACAAGGCATATCACGAGTGGTGGATCGTGCCAAAGATTGTTCCGGTGGCGCCCTAAGATGGGTGCCGCGGAGGCTTTACAGTACATAATAAAGTCCACATTGGTCTATAACGACTATTGTAGCGATATGTATCTTGTGGTATCCAACCCCGAGCCCAATCTTTTCTTACGCCTCTCTTCTCCGTGGTATCTGACTCCCTCTGGCATATGTCATCATACAAGCGCATCGTCTTGATAAAGACGACGTCTTTAAATATCCACTGGCTTTGCTCTCGGAGCTTAGTGGTATTGTCTGGTTTGCGGGCCCCTGCTTGCAAGGTAGCGGTGCGCGCATGGGGCCACTGGTGTTTGTAAGAGGCTTACGCGCTCTTGCGGGAGCGGAGCCTGACGGTCTGCTCGTACAGGACGTCCTTGAAGGCGAACAGGAAAGCTGCCGTCAGGACGCTCTGCGTGACCTTGGGGCCGATGCCTGAGAAGCAACTGGTTAGCATCCCGTACACAGAAAATATGCAGAAGCTTCGCTTACCCTTGTAGAGGCCGGCATAGCCCTCCTCCTTGATGACGCGGTTCAGGGTCTGCGACATGCCCTCCTTCTTCTTGCCGTGGGCGGCAACGTGCATCTGGCTCTTGACCGTGATGTAGGGGTAGGTGACGCTGGTAGCAAAGAGCTTGCCGAGGGCGCCGAGGAAGAAGGCGATGGTGGGCGTCATCTTCCTCCTCTTCTCGACGGCGTTCTTCATCTGCTCGAAGAGGGTGTACTGGAGGATGGGGTTGATGACGAGCACCAGGGCGGGGATGACACCCGCGAAGAGGGCCTGGGGGCCCTCGTTCTTGAGCAGCGCCATGAGGGTGCCGATGGTGGAGGGCGCCTTGGTGCGCTTGACGGTGCCGGCCTCGACATCGCCGTCGACCTCGGCGTCCTGCTTGCGGGTCGTGACGCGCGTGTTGACGACCCAGATGGGGTTGGTGATGATGACGGTCGCCGAGCCGGCGATGGCGCCCGCGATCATGGACTCGATGGTGGAGAGCTTCTTGCTCGCGCGGGCGCGCTCAAAGCTGGCGCGGGTCCACTCGTACCAGTAGTAGTAAACGAAGTTGGTGACGCTGATGCCGAAGAGTGCGGAGTTGATGCCGGAGTACAGGCCCGGGACGCCCTCGCGGGCAATGATCTTCTGGACGGCCTCGACGAACTTGGTCTCTGCCTTTTTGGACTCGACCTGCGCCCGCGTCGACAGCGTGATGAGCGGGTACCTGGGGTGGACGGTGTCAGTGTCTGCGCCGGCGCAAGAGTGTCAGGCGATTAGCCGGGGCCGGTGGGCCAACGCACGTCAGGACCATGGAGAGGATGCCGCCGCCAGCGCCGGCGAGGGCGTGGGCGACATTGTCGTTCTGCGGGATGGGGGCCTTGGCTGCCATGGCGATGACGGGCTGCAGAGGATGATGATGATGGTGATAGTGGTGGTTGAGGCGGTTGGGGTGAGGGAGTGACGATGGGGTGAGGCTATCCGCGAGGGCTCGAGGTCGCAGTGACAGACAGGCAGTTCAGAAGGAAAAGAAAAGGGAAAAGGGAGGAAAGGGCGTCAGTTCAAACCCGCGAGCACCCGAAGCCGAGTTGGAGTCCCAAGATATTTAACAGACGTGAGGGCGAAGATCAATCGAATTCCGCAGTGGTTCCCCCTTGCTCGAGCCGAGGTCCCTTGTGGCTTTGGTGGTGGTCACTGGTGGGATGAGCATCCAAGAAGCCGACTGGGCTGGGCGGGACGCCAGGCGGGATGTCGCGTCCCACTTTTTGCGTCTCTCGAGAAGTGCGGGCGCCGAGATGAAGTCATGCGCTGTGCCGACCGCACCGTTCTATCCCGCGGAAGCCCGGCAGTGGGACGGATGGGCGTCGGGTGGGCGTGGGTGTGTGTGGTGGAAGACGCCGGGCGCGCTGGCTCGCATGTGACCGCCATTTCTGGACAAGAGTTGCCTACCCGGTAGTGGAGCCCTGCTCCCGCAACGACTGGATCTCCTCGTCCCAGACAACGCTGGGCACTAGTCCCGGTCGGGCGCAAAGTAAACACCAAAAAAACTCCCCACCACACCGCACCCCCGAACCGTGCGAGGACTGTGAGAATGTCGCACGCGCTCTGCAGCGACGCCACGCACGCTTGAGCTGCTCAACCCTATCTGGCCCATCCCGCGCGCCGCCACCACCACCACCACCACCCCGCGCTCGCTGGTGTCCACCACTGGTCCTCGCAAGCGAGCGACAACATTCCATGTCTGACGAAATCGATAACCCTCCGCCGTCGACGACCCTCACGCGCCGCCGCCGCCGCCGTCACCAATGCCCCGGCCGCGGTACTCCGGCTCCCAGCCCGAATCCTTCAACCTGCGCTGGCACAGCGTCGTCGACCCTGCCACGCCCAGCGCCGACATCATGTCGTCGCCGGATCCCCTCAACGACCAGACCCTGCCCGGCGGCGACTTCTTCGCGCCCCCCTCGTCGGCGGCCACGCGCCGCGTCACGCGCAGCCAGCGCTCCCAGCGCTTCCTCGCCCTGAGCAGCTCCCCGCGCAAGCAAATGTTTGAGCTGCAGGTCGGCGACAGGAGATCCCCCCAGCGCCTGCTCGTCACCGTCGAGACCGAGGACGGCGCCGACGCGTCTGCCGTCGTCGCGCCCGGCAGCAGCAGCGCCATCGGCCCCCGGCGCAAGCTGTTCCAGTCGCCGACCCCCCGTTCCGCGACGCGCCGCCGCAAGACGCCCGCCGTCACCACCACAACCGTGCCTCTGCGCGATACCACCGAAGAGGCAGACGTCCTCGGCGACGCGCCGATGACGCCGAGGCGAAGGGGCCGTCCGCGCAAGTCAAACGGCACACCCATGCCCAGCGCGGCCAAGAGGCGAGCTGGCACCCCTGCCAAGTCCAGGACGCCGCGACGCCCTCGGACCGCGCAGACCGACGACGAAGACCCAGCCATGTCCGAGGCCAGCATCGCTCCTACACCCAAATCCGGCAAACGGGGACGGCCGCGAAAGAACCCCGCGCCCGAAGCCCCAAGCGAGACCGGCACGGAAACCACCCCAGGCGCAACAAGACAGAGCAAACGAAGGCGACATGCGCTCGCGCCCGAGGAACTGGTTGAGCTCGCCGATGCGGCGGCAAATCAGAGCCAACCGCAACTGTCCACCGGAGCCGGGGCGCCGAGCGAGAACGAGATGGAACTCGTGGCCGCGCCGTCGGAAGCCGCGAGCTACGCGCCAATGGCAGAACCGGTGTCGGACGACGATGAGCCGGGGCCGGATATGTGGATGGATGCGCTCGACGATGATGCGACACCAAGAGCGGCGACGCAGGAGCCACAACAACCACCAGCACCAAGTTCCCCAACTCCGCGGCGTGCCTCGAAATCACCACGGCATGTACGAAAGCAGAGTGAAAACAGGGGTAACAGCTCTCAGGCGGGCGACTATCTCGACCTTGTCCCCGCGCCGAGCGACGTATCCTCTGTCAACGAACCCATGGGTGCCACCAACGATACCATTGCACAAGGAGAGGATTTTAGCATGATTTTTATGGATTCGATCCCGTCATTACAAGGGTTTTTTAACAGCTCTATCCCGCCTAGAGCGCCAGCCGCCCAAGAAGAGGAGCTCGGCGAAGAGACGAGCCTCATCATCAACAACACGCTCGAAACCTTGCGGCAGAGCGTTGTGCAAAGGGAAACCTCCGATCAGGTTGCGGCGCCAGAACCGGAAAAGGAGGCCACTGCTGCGCAGCTGGACTCTCCGCATTCCGAGCTTCCCCGTCGAGGATCTGAACCGCGCCATGATGATCAGGAGGATGATTTGGCCATGGATCTGCCTCAGCAAGAAGAAGACGCGGGGTTGGAAGCAGACGAGGATGAGCTGGCTTCAAAAGAGCCTTCCCCTACCTTGCCGCGACTTCGGAGCTTTGCGAGACCTACTCCGGCTCCCAGATGGTCCAGCAGCCCTCGAAAAGGCCCTGCGTCTTCTCCGCTCCGATACCGTGTGCTCAGAGCCACAACACAACAGGCCCAGGGTTCTCCATCCCCTCGGAAGGTCGCCACAACGGGCACTCCTCGATCGGGTCGCGCAAAGGGAAGATCCCCACGTGTCGATGCCGAGGCGTCAAACGCGTACGATGATTCGTTCTCCGAGATTCCACAGGACATCCTTGAGGCGGCTACGCCAGGGAGGCATCTTGCGACGGCACAGCACGAATCTGACGATGAAATGGAAATGGACGAAGTACAAGACCATGGTGACTCACCGGAGGTGGAGGAAGACGAGCTGCAGGAAGCCTACCAAGAGGCGGCAGCGGAGCAGTTGCGATCAGACGAAGCAGAGGTTCGTCGCGAGGAGACTATGCGCAGCAGTCCTGAAGTCGACTACGACCACGAGCAGGAGATGGAGATGAATGAACAGGAAGCCGATCACGAGGATGGGTTGGAGGTGGAGGACCACGACCATGAGCATGAGCTAGACATGGAATCGGCTGAGCAGGAACAGGAGCACGAGCAAGAGCTGCATGCTCCATCTGTGGGCAGTTCAGCTGCACGGTCCGATGCTGGGCGTCTGCCGACACCAGACGACACCCTCTCACAGCCGGATGCCGAGGACCAACCCGAGCTCGAACGGTCAGTCCGAGGGTCTACGGCGTCCTCGAAGCTGGCCTCGCCTATGCAATCCCGCATTGGCAATGCGGCGTCTACCGGTGCGGCGCTCAGCCTGGCCGAGATTGACCCTGACAATCACCCAGAGCCTCTCGAAGAGGAACAAGAAGAGCCGGAACAGTCACCAGAGGGGGCAGCTGCTGTGTCGGAGCACTCAGTCGAAGCCACCCCAGTCCATCAAATCTCATCTCCCATGCAAGAGCCGCACTCGCTGCAGCAAGAGACCTTGCAGGACAAGACAATCCGGCCTGCTCTATCCGCTATTGTCAGGGCCGGGCGAATGCTCCAGAGCATCACCTCAGATCCGCCATCGCCAGAAGGCCGTGAGAAGCAGCTGGGCAGCCCTTTCAGGAGCTCCGGCAGTAAGGAGTCGTGGAACGGCTCACGGGACAGTCAAAACAGCCAGCACAGGAGCAAGAGTCCGCAGCATCACCTTCTTCAGCCAATGGCCTTCAGCGAGCCCGCAGGTGCCTCGAGCAGCCCGGCGAGAGAGGTTGACGTGGGACAAGAGCCTGAGGACGAGCCTGAGGACGAGACCCATGCGGATGAGACGCACGGTGACTCGGCGGCATCACCTACTGGAGGCAATGCTTCGCTGGAGAAACAACAGCGGCCTCGCTCAAGGGAGTCCGCGGCGAGCTCCATCCGGATATCCCCCGCGAGCGAGGCCATGAGCTGGGTCGTGCGAGAAGGCCCCATCAGCCCACGCTTGAGGGGCGACGTTCCGCTGCAGCACGCCTCCCACTCGTCGACCATCGGCGCGGTTAAGAGCTCCGCGTCCCACGGACAGCCCGACGAGGCCGTGGACGAGCCCGACGAGCTGAGCACGGGCGTGCGAGACGATGAGACGGACATTTGGGAGCTCGAGGCCCTGCGCGAGTCGCCACCCAAGCCGACGACTCGGCAGCAGCCGTTTGGGAAGAGAACCACCACGGCGGCTAGCCTACGCCGTCGCGGGATGGCGAGCCCCTGGAGGAAGAAGCCTGCAGAAGTTGCAGCACGTCTGGTGGCCAAGGACACTCCTGCCGTCCCTGAGAAAGAGCAGGCCGCACCGCAGGCACAGCCCAGCGAGGCGGACGAATATTCGCTGCTGAGGGCGTCAAAGCAGCAAAAGGACGACGCGGCCGCAGCAGCGCATCTCGAGTCGGCGTCCAAGCAGGCCAGCCGCTTTGAGCTGTCGTCCTTCTTCTCCTCTCCCGCTGCCATTCCAGGCATGTTGGCGCAAAAGTTCCTCCCAGCAAAGGCTGCCGCTGCCACAACCAGCAAGGGCAAGCCAGACCAGCCGGCGTCGGCGCAGCAAGCCACAGCCATGCCGACGAGCTCCATGTTCCCCCAGATACCACAGAAGGAGTTTCATCCCAGCAGCAGTCCGCGCAGGGACCTGTTCTCGCCAGCCCGCTCTCAGCCGGCCCCCGCTGTCGAGGCACGGCCACCGCCGCCACGGCCAGCACCCGCCGTCGTTGTTGCCGACTCTCCCGCCGACGAGGAGTCGTCGTCTCCCGCGACCCCAGAGAGGATCCCCGTGCCAATCACGGTGGCGCAGAAGCAAAACTTCACGCCCCGACCCCGGCAGGCCAGCCAGACCTTCTTCCAGCCGTCGTCGCAGCGCACCAACACGGAGACGCCGCCCAGGATGCAGCTGTCCCACGAAGACATCCACCGCTGGCAGCAGGAAACGTCCAACGCCAGCGAGCAGTCCTCGCCCCGCCACCGTGATGGTCTGCTCCGGCCCCTGCCTCCCAAGAACGCCTCGCCGACAAAGTCGAGCCTGCGGTCGCCCCTGAAGCCTCGCACCCCCGGACGAGTCGTCGAGTTTACGAGCAGCGTCCTCTCGCCGGCGGAGCAGGCCCGGGTGCGCCAAGAGCGCCGCATTTCTCACTCCTTCCTGTCCGAGCAGCAGCAGCAGGAGGACTCCGAGGCGGCCGCTCCATCTGTCGGCTCCAGCTCGGCGGCTGCTGCGGCGGCCGTCGACACAGAAGATAAAGAGAACAGCACTTCCAACAGCACCAGCGACGAGACGGAGGACCTCTTCATGAGCGACGCGGTGGCCTTCCAGCCACCACCACCACCACCGGCCCTCCAGAAGCAGACACCGAAACGGGCGGGCCGAGGGCAGCAGCTGCGGCAACGACAGCAGCAGCAGCAACAGGAGGAGAATGATGATGATGGCCCCCTCTCGCTCTCCGTCTGGAGCCGCAGGCACTGGCTCCTCCTCGACGCCATTCTGCAGCGCCGGCGCCAGGCCCCCCTGGGCACGCCCTACCCGCGCCGGGCCGACCGCTACCTCGGCAAGACGGTCAAGAGCCAGGGCGAGGCGATGCGGCTCGAGCGCTGGCACCTCGACTGCGTCGACGCCTTCCGCGCCCAGGTCGGCGGCTGGGACGAGGGCGCCCTGGCCAAGCGCCTGTTTGCGCTCATCCTGGGCGAGGAGCAGAGGAAGAGGGCCGCCGCGGCCGAGGGGACGACTGCCATGATGCCCGCCGGGAGGGTCATGTTTCACTGACGACGAAGATGACACACACACACACACACACAAATCTTGTTTATGATAATTGGCGTTCGTCTTTTCTCTTGGTTACTGGGCCTTGCCTTGCCTTGCCTTCTGCCTCGGCTTGGCTTGGCTCGGCTTGGCCTAGTAGGGACCTGAATTTGGCAGTGTCGGTTTTACTTGTTACACTCGTTTACTGGGTTCTGAGCGTTTCACAACGGGAGACGCATCATGAGGCGAGGCGTTTGTTATCAGCGGTTTCCAACAAATGTTTGGGGAGTATGATGTTTTTTGGTTGCTTTTTTGGTTTCCGAGATACCACCTTCGTATCATTTTTCTGTCCGTCTGCCAGGCTGGATAAGGGCAAAACGTAGCTACTTGTTTGGAGATACCTTACTTGCCATTGTACCCTGGTTCGTATGAATCGTTGAAGCCAATACCCATCACATTACATCGCATCGCATCGCATCACGAGCAGTGCCTCACCACAAGGTGGGTGCTCTCGAGCAAGGCTCACGAAAGGGCGGATGAGGATGCAAGCGCAACTGTTTTGCACGCCACGCCACGCAGCTCGTCGGGCGAGCCCTTCTTGAACGCCGCATATCTACCGGTGACATAATACAATACAAAAAGACACCCGCTATCCCGGTCCCCCACGTCTCCAGCCGGCCGTCTACTCGAGCATGGACGCCTGGTTCGTGTACAGCACGTCCACGACGTTGCTCAGCTTCTCAATGGTGGCCAGGGCCGCGTCGTACGACTCGTCGCGCTGCGTCTCGTCAAAGATAATGAGGCAGCCCGCGCCCTGGTCCAGCACGCCGATGATGACCTTGTCGAGGATCATCTGGGACAGCTTGCGCTCGACCTGCTGGGTGTCGAGGCCAACCATCTTGGCGATGTGGTCGATCTCGACGCGAGAAAAGGGCTCGATGACCTTGATGAGGTTCTGCTCGAGCATGGCGTCGTAGAGGCGGCGCAGGTGGTTGCGGATGAAGGCGTCGCTGCCCAGCTCGTAGCGGTACGACGACAGGGCGCGCTCGTACTCCTCGAGGGAGCGGTTCGAGTGCGCGCGGGCAATGGCCTTCATGGCCTCGAGGTTCTTGCCGGCGTACTTGACAGCCTGCTTCGAGGCCATGAGCTGGTTGACGTCGTCGACGAGGTTGAGCATGATCTTGCACAGCAGCATGTACTGCAGGGCGGCCTGGGCCTTGGCGCTCTCGTCGAGACTGTGGTAGCCGTCGAGGGCCTCGATGAAGTAGGAGAAGGCCGTGTTGAAGTCCTTATCTTCGGCGTGGAGCATGCCGCTCTGCATGTCGAGGTTGGCCTGCAGCATGGGCGGCGTGTAGACGCTGGCGGCGCTCGTCCGGGCCGTGGTGAGGGCGGCGCGGGCCTTGGGGATGTTGCCAAGGGCGTGGTAGACTCTGGACTCGAGGAGCTGGACCTCGACGAGGCGGAGCTTGTCGTCGAGGCGCTTGAGCTCACGCAACAGGCCGTTGATGAGGGTCAGGGCATCGTAGTAGGATTGCTTGGTCATGTAGAGGGCGACCAGGCGGACCTCGAGGTCCTGGCGCTGGAAGGCGCGACGCTCGGCCGTGGCCCATTCGATGCAATCTTTTGTGACGTAGACCTCGGTGTCGGTGCTGTTTGGGATATCCTTGAAGAGGTCGAGCAATTGCCGGACTGAGGGAGCGCGCAAGTCAGCTACTTGGACCATGTGAGAGTGTCAAGGTCCGCACGCACCGAGCTTTGAAGACTTTGCCTTGGCAAAAGAGGAAAACACGGAGCGGCTCTCGCGCACCAAGTCTACCAGTTCTTGCGTCTTCCTGTCCGGGTGTCAGCGGTCCAATCTCTGCGAGCTTCCACGGTGGCACGGCGCGGTGGAGGAGACGCACTTCTCGTCCCTGTAGAGCTCGCCCAGGCTTATCAAGGCCGTCTCGTATTCTCTGGTGGCGGCATCGGAAGTCGCCTGGGGCGCCTTGGAGGTGATGTCTTTGTAGATGGCCTCTGCCTGCCGGGGATCCGTCTTGGCCAGCTTCTGGGCTTCCTGGACCCGGCTCGAGTCGCCGGCCGCCATTGTGGATGTGTGTGTGTTCTTCGGGCGGACGGGCGGGTGCGGCGAAGGAGGAGGAGTGTGTGAGAAGTGCGAGAGGTGGCACGCGAGTTGGGGCTTTGCTAGATCAGTCGCCGCTGCGTCGTCGGTAGATGCAGGGAGCGGACTGTTTGGTAACGGCTGGTGATGGTGGTGGTGATGGTGATGGTGCAGTCCAGTGTCTGAGCTGTCGGCGTCCAGCCTCGTTGGTGGTGCAGCAGGTAGCCACAGCGCGCGTCAGCCACTGGGGCACCCCCGGCGACGCAGGCCAGGCAGTCAATGGCAGCTCCCGGAAAACCGGGGCGCCGAGCTCCCTTCCAACCTTCCTTCCTCCCACAGCGCCGGCTTCCTTCCGCTTCTAGCGAGCGCCCTGTGGCGGACCGTCGTTGATCCGCCGCCTCCCCTGCGCCCGCCTCCGGCGCCCGGCGTTGAAATTTCAGCGTCCGTCTTGGGCCGATCCCAAGCTGTCTCTGCTGCCTTTGCCGCTCACGCGATAGCTTCCCCTTCGTCCTCCCAGCCGTAAAAGAGACGAATTGACCGCCATTCCGACCCCCAGATACCCTTTTCGACCACACATTTCCCCTCGCCTAGCCACAATGCTCCGACAGGTCCTCTCCTCCTCCTCCAGAGCTCTGCGCTCCGCCCCCAGGCTAGCCGCCGGCAAGCCCATGCTGCGGTCCCAGTTCCAGTCCGCTATGCCGTCACCGCTCGTCGCCCGGGCAGCCCAGCCCTCCGTCGCTCGCTGGTACAGTGAGGCCAAGGAGGCGCCGGCCGAGGGTGAAAAGGACAAGCCCGAGGCCAAGGAGGAGGCCGGCGAGGCCGATGCGCTGTCCGAGCTCAAGAAGACGCTCGAGACTAAGGAGAACGAGGCCAAGGAGTGGAAGGTTCGCGCCCCCTGCCCTGTCGCAAATAATCATAGACCAGGTGCTTACAGAGAGGAAATAGGACAAGTGCCTGCGCACCGTCGCCGACTTCCGCAACCTCCAGGACCGCACCGCGCGCGAGGTCAAGACGGCCCGCGACTTTGCCATCCAGAAGTTCGCCAAGGACCTCGTCGAGAGCGTCGATAACCTCGACCGCGCCCTCACCACCGTGCCCGCCGACAAGCTCGACGCCGCCGTCAACCAGGACCTCGTCAACCTCTACGACGGCCTCAAGATGACCGAGAGCATCCTGCTCCAGACGCTCGCCAAGCACGGCCTGGAGCGGCTAGACCCGGATGGCGAAAAGTTCAACCCCAACGAGCACGAGGCCACCTTCATGGCCCCGCAGCCCGACAAGGAGAACAACACCGTCTTCCACATCCAGCAGAAGGGCTTCAAGCTCAACGGCCGCGTTCTTCGCGCTGCCAAGGTCGGCGTCGTCAAGAACAGTTAGACGACTCGCAGTCAGATTCATTCATGACATGAACACACGGCTCGCCCGCACCACCACGCGGTAGCCGGGCCACCAAAAAAGAACCATTGTACTATTATATACTGTTGTTGTCGGGGGATCTCCGGGCCGGCGTTGTTGGATAAGATGTATTATCATGCTCCTCTCATGACGGTGGATTTACGTTTCGTTTCGTGGGTTTTGCGTCTAGCATGGCGGGTGAACCAAAAGAAAGACGACGATACAATCTTTGGAAATAAAGGGGGGGCAAAGAAACTCGGAGGGACAGTGGTATTTCCATGTACATGCGCATGCGGCCTGCATCACGACGCGCCCTTGTTCCCCAGGCCGGGACGGACGCGCGCGAGACTACCTTCTACTCCTAATCCACCCTGTGCACTCGTTGCACATGTATACCACCATCCATCGTTATAGTCCTTCCTGTCTTGACGCCGTCCACAATTGTTGACGTCTTCAGTCCTTGAAATCCACAATGCTCGACGTTCAAAGTCTTTGACGCCACGCAGTCCCTGCCAGTCGACCAAACATGTCCAGTGTCCCACAAGCAGCACACCGCGACGCCCGGCCGGCCAGTCGCGACATGTCGAACGACCAGCCTCTGTGCATTCCGTCTTCCAATGCCCATTCATCCGGGCGAATCTCTCTCTCTCCTCGACAAAGATCAAGAGTAGTGCTATTTGTAGAGCCAACTTTTGCTATTATGTAGTTGTAGAGCCTATAGGAGCAATAGCAACGAAAGCAACGAAAGCAATAGGCAGCGCGCCGCTGCCGTCCCATGCCTACGCCAGTGCGCAGTAAAAAATCACTGGGGCAGCATGGGAGTATGGCGCGGCCGAGAACAAAAGTGTAGCAGGGCTCTACAACTAGCAAAAAGTTGGCTCTACGAATAGCACTCCTCTTTTCAATTCCCAGATCATGCTGTGCACATGGTGGGATGAAGGGATAGCACATACTTATGTACGACACTGCGTGCAAGGACACACCTTTGGCCGCCACAAGGCCCCGGCCCGTTCTGAGCGCCAATCCATCTCGAAAAGGTCTTTTGAAACAAGTAGTTGGTTGCAAATGCCAGAACACACGCCAGACTCCAATACCTGCCACGACACTTGGTCCCTGTCCCCCTTACATGTCCATGCTCATCAGGTACATCTCGAATATCCGCATAAACTTAGCCACAAACGCCTCGAGGTGGAAGATGACCTTGGTGCCCGTCTTAATCCGGTGCTCGTAAAAGGCGGACCACAGAATCACCTCTCCCTTGAGTCCGTCGTCGATGAGTGCCAGCAGCTTGAACGTTAGGGTCTTGAGAATCGTCGTCGGTGGAATGCAATGCGTGAGGAGGTCGTAGAGTTTCGACCGGACTTGCAAAATCCTGGCCGGGGTGTGCTCTTCCATGATTTCCTTGGCGATCTGTCCGATTAATGCCTCCCAGTCCGCCGGCGGGATTGGCGTGCTTTCTGTTACTTTCTCGCTGCAGGGGTCATGTCAGTACCCATCCGGATAATCGCCAAAGAACGGCAACCTACTTTTGCGCGTGAACGGCTTCGTACATGAGCAGAGCTCTTCGAAGGTTTCGGCCGCTCTCCTCCGCAATGCGTTTGTGCAGGCCCTTGATGACCTCCCAGCCCTCCTTCTTCGCCGATTGGGCGAGGACGTCACATATCTCCTCGTGCGTGGGTGCCGCAACGCGTACCAGTAGCGTTCTCGAGCGAATCGGCGCAATGATATTGGACGTCGAGTTTGCGAGGAGGATCAGCCGCAGGTTGGGCGAGTATTTCTCCATGGTGCGACGCAGCGCGGCCTGCGCGTCGCGCGTGAGGTGGTCGGCCTCGTTGATGACCACCACCTTGAACCGCTGCTTGGCCGACTGATCAACCTGCTGCGTCTGAGCCACCTCCTTCAGCAGGTCTTGGACGACGACTCTGTCGTAGTTGCCAACATCGGACGGGGTGATTTCGAGGTGGTAGATGGAGGCGACAATGTTGAACTCGAGTTTGCGGTTGCTGCTCGTCTGAAACACACGCGCATCGATCTTGATCTTCTCGACGCCCGGGCCGTACAGCTCCTTGAGCGTAGCGACAATCCTCGTCTTCTTGCCGGCGCCTGAGGGACCGTATACCAGGAGATGGGGGAAGTCGCCGCTTTGAGCCTGCGGAACGCTTGTCAGCTGGTGCATTCGCGGGACGGCTCGCGCACGACCAGAATGGCCGACTTACGAGCGACCGGAGCCGTTCCGACAGCTCATTGTGATATGTCAGGGCCTCGAGCGACCGCGGCCGATGCTTGTCGACGATGAGGGCCATTTTTGCGACTCAGGGCACCCGTGCTGGGAGGTTGAAGCTGGCGTGGTGCTTTTTTGGTCGGAGACGCGTCGGCGCGTTAAGTGCACTGGAGGCAGGCAGGTGGGCTGGGTGACAGTGAAGGTCCACGGGCGGGCACTTAGGTTCGCACTGTCCAGGCGGGTGGCCCGTGCACTCCCGTCCGGACAACCCCCAAATAGGCACTTGAGGAATCACCACGGCCATCGCCTGGAGCTTCACCCGCTAGTCTGCAGCTTGCAAGGTCGAAATGTTCGATTTCATGGCTACTGTGGGCCTCATTTGTTACAGAATCTATGGTACATGACCGCGCTTTGGTACGAATACAGCTAAACAATCATCGTGACGCCTCGGACGTGCTTCCAGCCTCGGTCACGGTCGTCGGCGACGAAGCCTCTAGCAGCTCGGCAGGCGCGATTTGCCGCCTTGGTCTCTTGAGGTCCTCGAGTGTAACTCCATCGAGCTTCGTGATGCCGACCATCGGCGCATCACCCCTCTTTACAAACTCCCATTGGCCTGCGACATTGTCAGCAATAATCAGCTTGACGTATTAAGCATTGAGACTCACCAGGCAGCTTGTTGCCCGCCAGACGGAACGCATCTCGCACGATTTGCTCGTGGATTCGTCCCTTGATCTCGAAAAGCACCTGGCTCACGGCCATGCGCGTGGCCCAGTGGTCGAAAGAACCCTTGCCTTTACCCATTCGCATCTACCGACGCAGGTCAATGATTGTCCCTGTTCCGCCCGAGCGCAAGCTAGTTCGTACCTCGTTGCCGCTCACGTAAACGCCGACGTTGCAGCATTTCCTCTTGTAGAGCCGATATTTCTCGCCTCGAAGCCGCACCTTGATCGTGTCCTCGGCCATCTTCAGCTGCTTGGCGCTGATTCTCCGGTGATGATCGATCATTCGCAGCCCGTAGTCGCCCCAGATGACCGTCGTGCCCTTTGTAGAGCCGCCCGTCGCGACACGCGGACGTCCCTTGGCCATCTTCTTCTTGCGGTTCAGGCTGGGTTCCAGCCAGGTGCCCAGGACCGGGGCGGTCGTCGAGAAAGCTCTCGCATTCTGAAGTCGTGGCGCGATGGCGATGGTTTTCGATGCGTGCTGAATCGGCGCCCTGAGCTGTTGCAGCGGCGAGGAGCTGCATAGCCTCAGCCCCTGGAAGGCATTGAGCAATGCTGTTGTGCTGACGGGCTTCATCGTGCCGGCTGGTCGTACCGTCGTTGACGCTGTTCGTCGCAGAGCTTCGGAAAATCTTCCCGCAAGTCAAGCCGAGAACCATCAAAATGGCTGACTCAGCACAATTGGTGGTGGCTCGACGGCCTAAATTCTCAGGCCTGAGGACAGGCCAATTAAGCTCAAGTCACGGACCTCGCGTCAGCTTCGCGTCCTGGAGCGGGTCTGGCGTGCACGTCACCAGGCCATCAATTTCCAGGCTGCCGTGCTGCCTTCAACGACAGCACTCGGGCATCAGGCAGCATATCGCCAATGGTGATAAAAGGACCTCGAGGCCCTAACCCGAGCTTTTGAGTTGCCCCTTGAACAACCGAAGAAGTCAATCTCGGGACAAGATGCCCGACATCCGGTCGTTCTTTGCACCGAAAGGCGGTGCGACTGCTCCAAAGCCAGCTCCGGCCAAAAAAGAAGAGCCGACAAAGGGCAAGCGAGGTATGCTTTGCCCCTCTAGCCATTACATCGCCGCATGCTAATTATGCTCCAAGGTCGCAAAGTTGTCGAGGACAGCGAGGACGACGAGGCTGTCCAGTAAGTCCATATTGATAGCAACGCCTATTCCTTGGCTGACCCTGAGCAGAGAGAAGAAGCCTGCAGCCAAGGCAGCACCGAAGAAGAAGAAGGCGTAAGTTTCCGCTTCACCCCCATAAGCAGTGATGTTCTCTGACGCCTGGGCAGAGATGTCGAACCAAAGGGAGTAGCAATTTCTGCCGACGATTACTTTGCGTCGACCAATGACGGCAAAAAGTCCAAAGTCTCGACGACCCCGAAGAAAAGCTCAAGCAGGGTCCCGGTGAAGGAGGAAGTCCCTGTTCGGTCCAGCCCTCGGACGAAGCAGTCCGCCCCGAAGCAAGACGGCCCCGTTACCAACGGCACTCAAGCCAAGAAAGGGGTGTCTTATAAGCAACACAAAACGGAGGATGATGATGCATACATGGAGGATGCAGACGAAGATGCCGATGATATCTATGCCGCTGATGTCAAGGGACGGAGCAAGCGCAAGAATGATGAATACGTCGAGGAAGAATCTGAGGACGAGGTCCTCCCGCAACCCAAGAGAGTCGCGCCTCGCGGAAGAAACGCTACTGGGCCCAAGGTCACCAAGGAACCCGCCAAAAGCGACAAGACTACAGCTGCCAGTCGGAAACGTAAAACCCCCTCGCAAGATTCTGATGATGAGGAAGAAGAGAAACTACCAAGAAAGAAGCCGACCACGGCGAACTCTCGAGCCCCGAAGGCCAAGAAAGCAGACGAGCCGGAAGATTCCCAGATCCAAGACATCCTAGATAGCGTCGCTACAGTCCGTCCCCCTACACCTCCCCCGAAGGACCCAAACGCAAAGTTCGACTGGCGAAAGGCAGCTGCTGGCGGGGGCAACGCATCAGCCCAGCCAACGGGCATGGCGGATGTCCCGGATGGAGCAGACGAGTGCCTGAGTGGCCTCTCCTTTGTCTTCACTGGCGTTTTGCAAACGATTGGGCGCGACGAGGCCCAGGCGCTCGTCAAGCGTTATGGCGGCAAGGTGACTGGTCAACCAAGCAGCAAAACGAGCTTCGTGGTTCTTGGTGAAGATGCTGGCCCTAGCAAATTGGCCAAGATCAAATCACACGACATCAAGACTATCGACGAGAACGGACTCTTCGACCTTATTCGCAAGCTACCCGCCTACGGTGGATCTGGCAAAGGTGCACAGAAGGCGCAGGAGAAGAAGAAGGCGGAGGAAGAAAAGGTGAAGCAGCAAGTGGCCGAGATGGAAGCAGAAGAAAAGGCCAAGAAGGCCGCCGAGGCAAAGGCGGCCAAGGAAGCCGCAGCCTCCCGAGGCACAACCGGACGAGCGCCACAAGCTGCAAAGACAACCGTTCAGCTGCTGACCTCGAAGTATGCGCCGACGCAACTCAGCCACATCTGCGGCAACAAGGGCCAGGTCGAGAAGATCCAGTCCTGGCTCAAGAACTGGCCAAAGTCGAAAAAGTACAATTTCCAGCGACGGGGTGCAGACGGCATGGGCGGAGCACGTGCAATCATCATCTCTGGTCCACCGGGCATAGGCAAGACGACCGCCGCGCACTTGGCCGCTAAGCTGGAGGGCTACGATGTTCTGGAGAGCAATGCCAGTGACACCAGAAGCAAGAAGCTTGTCGAGGCTGGTGTGAGCGACGTGATGAACAACACATCGCTTCTCGGGTACTTTGCAGGTGATGGGAAGTCCGTGGACACGTCAAAGAAGAAGATCGTTCTCGTCATGGACGAAGTGGACGGTATGTCAGCTGGCGATCGAGGCGGTGTCGGCGCATTGGCGAAATTCTGCAGAGTCACCGAAGTCCCCCTTATCCTGATATGCAATGAACGGAAGCTGCCCAAGATGAAGCCTTTCGATCATGTCACCTTTGACATCAGATTCAACCGGCCGACTGTCGATCAAGTCAGGTCGCGCATCATGACCATCTGCCACCGGGAAGGGTTGAAGTTGCCTGTGCCTGTGGTCGACGCACTCATCGAGGGTAGCAACAAGGACATTCGCCAAATCATCAACATGATCTCGACGGCGAAACTCGACCAAAGCAGCATGGATTACGACCAAGGGAAGGCCATGACAAAAGCCTGGGAGAAGCACGTCGTCCTGAAGCCGTGGGATATTTGCCAGAAGATGCTTGCCGGTGGGCTGTTTGCTCCAGCCAGCAAAGCAACCCTCAACGACAAGATTGAACTGTATTTCAACGACCACGAGTTCAGCTTTCTCATGATCCAGGAGAACTATCTGCGCACAAAACCCATGGCTTTGAACGGCAAGGGCTACACGAGACGGGAGGAGAATCTCAAGGCTCTGGAGCTGTTCGACAACGCGGCGCAGAGCATCAGCGATGGCGACCTGGTGGATCGCATGATCCATGGCCCGCAGCAGCATTGGAGCCTGATGCCAACCCATGCCGTCTTCAGTACCGTCCGTCCTGCGAGTTTTATTGCCGGACAACTCATGGGCACAAATTTCACGTCTTGGCTGGGCAACTTTAGCAAGACTGGCAAGTTGGGCAGATATGTCCGAGAGATACATTCTCACATGCGCCTCAAGTCCTCAGGTGATCATAACGAGATCCGCCAGGAGTACATGCCCGTGCTGTGGAATCAAATGGTCAACCGGTTACAGAATGAAGGCACGGATTGCGTTGACGATGTCATCGAGTTGATGGACAGCTACTTCCTCACCCGCGAGGACTTTGACGCGATCCAGGAGCTCGGCGTCGGACCCATGACGGAGGAGAAGGTCAGCATCGAGACGAAGACAAAGGCTGCCTTTACTAGAACGTCAGTTGCTGATTCATCCCCCTCCTTTTCTTTTGAAGGATCCTTGAGCTAACGTGTGTTGCAGATACAATGCCATGAACCACCCTGTCCCCTTCATGAAGGCCAGCAACGTTTTGGCCCCGAAAAAGCAGACCAAAGAGGCGCCCGACCTGGAGGAGGCCATCGAAGAAGAAGACGAGGCGGACGTGGCCGAGCCTCCCGATGTAGACGATGACGAGATTGACTTCAAGAAGGACAAATACATCAAACAACCCAAGGCGAAGAAGACGGCCAAGAAGGCGGCAAAGAAAACCAAGGATGCTGCGGACGATGACGGCGGAGAAGCCAAGCCTAAGGCAGGCAAGGGCAAGAAAGGAAAGAAATGAGCCTCCCCCCCGTCTGGAGCAGGGTACTGCATCTGTATTGAATATGCATATTTTGTCTTGGGCGCAGTGTGTTGAGACTGCGAGTCGTGGGCATGGGTGGGATGGGATCTTGGAGTTGACGGTGGCGCAGCATCGTGGTATTCAAACTCTGACACCAGTGTCAACATTTGTTGGACCGTCCGGCGTGTGTTTTCCTGCTTGTGAAATTTGGACGGCGTGAACAGAGAGCACCCAGCGAGGCGGCTGGTTGCCATGCTGCTGGCGCATGTTCAACGGGCCTGTTCAGCCAGGAGCATGCCCCAGCAACGAACCGGTTCTGTACCGGCGCCTCTGTTTTCCTCGTACTTCCAGTCGCGTCTGCACCTGAACCAGTCCTACCGTGTTTCTCCCTTGCACCTCACGCGCTGCTCTTTGGACGCTGCCATCACAACTTCATCGCGCGTGGCTGCTGCAACCCAAGATCGCTTCCCGCTCCCTTGCCGCACTTGATACTTCAAGCTCACAATCATCGATCCAACCTTCCAACGCACCGCTACTCGCAGCCGACAGAGGTTTGTCATCTTGCAGAAGTGTCCGTTTGTCGAACCTCCCGCTGACTCTCGACAGAACTACGAAAAGGAGAACGCATCATGATGGCTCCTCGCGGTAACGAGGATCGTCACACGGCTCGGTCTCCTGATAGTACGGACCAGAGCGCCCGCTACAGCCAGGGAAGAGGATATTCCATGGGCTTCACCGCTGGTCACGTCTCCGAGGACGACCTCATCGATCCCGCCATGGCGACGGACAACAACGACCTCCACTCTCTTGACACTACGTCCCTCACCACCAACCACGCTGCCTCTGCAGGTGAGCTTGGTAACGGAGCCGGAGAAATGACTGAATACCTCGCCGGAGACGACATGTTTGATGATTCGGCGGCGTTCTCGACCCCAAAGACTGTGAGGTTTGCAGACACGCTGGAGACGGTGATCCCCGCGTCGCCGGACTACTGTTCGAGCTCGACCTCGGCTGGCCCCTCGCCGCCCGGCAGCGACGAATCGTTCCTTCGGGTCGAGGGCTGCACCGCGGGCTCGGATAACGGCGGTGAATGGCGTATGAGCAACTCGATGATGGTGGCGTACAACGCCATGCGCGGTGGGGAGACCGTTACCGACCCAGGCTCCGCGGACCAGGCTGTCACTGCCGTTGCAGCGTCGATGGATGAAGCCAACATCGTCGACAATCATATGCTGTACGTTTTCCCTTCCTGCCAAAGAAATGTAGATGCTAATGTGTGATCAGCTCGGCTGCGGTGGACGCTGAGATGCCAAACAACGACGGCCCAAGAACGCAGGACGTCTTCACTGTCCCTCGCCCAGAATACGACCACATCACGCCTCCTGCAGACGCGGCGTCCAACAAAGACAATGACCCTGGCCTCCCGGAGCACATTGTTCGAGGCATCAAGCGCCAGGCCCATCTCGGAGGCAAGCACGACATTGACGGTAAAGGCGCTCTACATCCCATCAAAAAGCCGCGACTTGACGCTGACCATGTCGGGTTCCCTCCTCTAGGCCCTTCGGATGCCGAGTTCTAGAGCAGCCCGGATCATCAGAAGACGGAGCCCTCCTTTGCCGGTAAGCAGGCCACCGACACTCCGACCCGCCACTGAGCGGAGAGCGGAGAGCGGCGGCCCAAGACTGATGCCCGAGTTTTGTAGAGTTGTATGATGTGTCTGATGGCGAGGACGACGTTGCGGACGGACGCATCTCGCCCTGCACGTTCCGCCTATGGGCCGACGGCGCTGCGGACGAGAGCGAGCGTGCGACCGGTCCTGGTGACAGAGTTGCTGTACAGAACCATGATGTATGTGTTGCGAATGCCGCTTGTGTGGCGTTATGATGATGATGGTGATGGTGATGGACTAAACCGCAGCCAGGAGACCGACGAGTCTGATTTGAACTCGGGCATCGCTAAGGCGGGCTCTGATCCCGATGCTCGACAGCGAGCTGATGCCGCTGAAGAGGCCAAGGCATGGCCGACGCCTCGCTATGTCGGCAACTCGGACTGTGAGCGCTGGCTGCAGGGCGTCGAGCCGGCCAGCGGCACGAAGCACTACCCCGGCAGGGCGGATGCGGAGGAGGAGCGCTTGAGAAACGCCGCCCACGCCTATGCTATGGTACCCATCACCGAAGTAGGACTATATCGTCACCTCCCTTGTCTAGAACCTCTGGAGCCATGGACCGGCGCTGACCTGGCTTGCCTCGCCCTCGCAGGAGGAAATCCGAGCCGCCCTCGCCCACCCCGACGCCCCAAGCTCCTTGGACGGCATCGCAGCAGAAGACATCTTCGAAGAGCTCAACGAGCGCCATCAGCGCCTCCAAGTCGCCGGCAAGGCCCTCACCGACGCCCTCGCCAGCCAGTGGGCCTACGCGCAGCGCATCAACCGCCGCGCGCCGCACGTGCAGCTCGCCGCCTTCGCCGCCGCCACCGTGGAGTTCCGCGCGCAGCGAGGCCAGGACGCGGCGCGCCTCCGCCGCAGGGGGGTCTACCGGTACGTCGAGGCGCGGCTGCGCGGCGTGGAGGCGCGCGCCGAGGAGCTCGAGGGCCAGGCCGCGAAGCTGTGGGCCGAGGTGACGGACATGATGCGCGTGGACCGTAACCTCACGCAGGCGGTGGTGGACATGGCGCGCGCCGTGGGCATCACGGAGCTTAATGGCGATATCGACGCGCTGTGCGAGCGTGTGATCCAGCTGGGGCGTGAGTGAGTAGGATTGGGGGAGGAGGAACAATGGTGTTGGATGAGCGAGGATTTGTTGTTGGAGACCTTTTGCTTGATCTTGAGGAGTGTGATTCGTAGAGCCAACTAGAGCCCTGTGCATGTGTTCTCGGCCGCGACCTAACCCCCATGCTGCCCGTTGCTCTCGTTGCTCTCGTTGCTCTCGTTGCTCTCGTTGCTCTCGTTGCTCTCGTTGCTCTCGTTGCTCTCGTTGCTCTCGTTGCTCTCGTTGCTCTCGTTGCTCTCGTTGCTCTCGTTGCTCTCGTTGCTCTCGTTGCTATTGCTCCTATATGCTCTACAACTACATAATAGCAAAAGTCGGCTCTACAAATAGCACTACTCATTGAAAATGCCATCGTCTATGGCGCTTCGTACGGCTATTTCTTCTTGGTATCGGTACGCGACCTCACTTTCTGCGGGCGACGACATGCCCAAGACATGTCACCGTCTGGCCTCTTCTCCCGCGTCTATATACCCACCCCTCACAACCTCACGCATGCATACCGTGGCGTTGCCAGACATACATGCTCATACATACTCCGCGCAAAGCCCCGCCCATGTGTGACGCCCAAATCGTGCCCCTCAAGCCGAGACAAAAAGGCCTCGAGACTCTTTTCTCTTGTCACAAGTCACCTCGATTCAGACGAGAGAGCGCGCGCATGAGAAGGAGAGAGACGGAGGGACAGAGAGAGGGAAGAAGAGGCACGGCAGCCTAGACATGCAGCTGCTCAGACGGGCTGTGACACGGCGGGAAGGGGGCATTTCCCTTCCGCCCGCACGATACACGCACATGCAGACATGTGCAGGGTCCTTGGGGCGTTGCGTGTCCCGTGCTGCGCGTGGGCGGCGCTCGCTCGCTCGCTCGCGCGCAGTGTGGTGTTGCTCCTCGTGCGTGTGCCGTCCAACGTGCGGCGGACGTCTGCGGAACGCTCACGCCAGTCTCTGAGCAGTGATGAGAGAGAGCTGAGACGTTGCCGCGCTGCGCTGCGTGGGTAGGTAGGTAGCGCCCGTGATCCCGGCAAAGGACGACGGCGAGCTTGGCGGCGCCCGTCTAACTCGCGAGTTGTCGTCTTCAGTCGCGTCGGAGATCTGGCACAGCGTGAGTTGGCGACGATGGCTCTCCGGCGTTCCGCCGCATGTAAAATCGCAGTGGTCCGGAAGAGGTACTACGACTACGGCGAGGAGCATCACGAGGGGCTTCCATGGCTCGAAGATAAAGTGGCGATTTGAGGCAAGATCATATCTCATTAGCTGTCCGCAATGTCACATCCGAAAGTACTGTACTCCGTAAAATATACACGAATTATTGCCGCTCCAACGCCGCCCCTCCTAACCACCATTTGCCAACATCACACAATAATCTCCCTCGCGATAATACCCAAACCGCCAACTCAAGTTCATCGGCGCTGTCAGTGCCCCGGAAGTTCCTGCCTGTTCGGCGACCAAGGCTCTGCGGTCGTAATCGACGAGGGCGTGTACGGCGTCTTGCAGTCGCTCGGCCAAAACACCGGAGGAGGGCTCGAAGGAGGCGGCGAGGCGGTCATGGAGGCCGGCGGCAATATAGGGTCGGCCGGCAGCTCCTGCACCGGGATATTCTGCTGGGACCCGCCATTTGGTCCGCGGCCCCGACGCCGCTTCATGATGAAGAGGGCCGCGAGGCCAGCGATGAGCCCTAGAACACCAAGTGTGACGCCAACCCCTATGCCGATTTTCGCGCCGTTGCTGCTCGACGAATCACTGGCCACGGGATTCGACGTCGTTGGCGTTGCGCTTGCCGGGGTCCCAGTTGACGTCCCCAGGCCAGTCACCCCGAGGTTCTGCGCGGTCGCCGTGATGGTCGTTTGAGGAGTGGGCGTCGCTATCGGATCTCCAGTCAGTAACGTGTCTCAAACAGATAGACGCTGCCACGCCTCTGGAAGCTGACTGACTCGAATAGACAATCACCCGCTGAGTGTGCTCGCAGTCGGGCTTCGACCGCGACTCGCAGTAAAAGAGCAAGTCGTTGTTGTCACACCTGTGCATGGCCTGCTGCCCGTTCAAAACATCGTAGCCAGTCGCCCTGCAAAAGCTCGGGCAGTTGGAGCTCTCCCAGAAGGAATCCGTGCAAGCGCCTCGCGCGTACAGCGGCCCTTTTATCAAGGCTTCGTCCGTCACCGCCAGGCACATGTGGTTGTTGAGGCACGCGTAGCCCGTCGCGCAACACGTCGAGTGGCCGCCGGTGCCACACGGGAACTGGCCGATGGCGACGTCTCCGTTCGGCCAGTAGCATAGTGGGCTCGCTGACCAGGCCGTGGATGCCAGTGTCAGGATGATGATCGGGATCTCCATCGGGGCCGGTGTCGACGCATCTATCCCCGTCGTTGAAGTCGTTCAAGCAGGTGAGGACAGGATAGCGAGAAAGGGCGAAAACCACGAGCAGCAGATACGCTCAATGCCCCTAGCGGCAGGCACAACGCCCACGATTCATGGGGGTGTTGGTCCGAGTGTAATTCGCAGCTGCGCCATCCGAGTGTATCCATCTTGGACTCAAGGGAGTCGGGTGGTTCGTGCTCTGGGAGACGGCAGGGCCGCCCGCTCTGTCGCCCTCGGCGCAGCTAGGCATTCTCATGTACGATAACAAGCCGTTTGGACGACACTGAGCAAGCTGGGAGTGAGCCACCTCGATTCAGTGACTAGCCGTTGGTTTCTCGGCTACGACGAGAGTTCCGTCGACTATCACTATCTGATCTGAACGTTCCATTATTAGCAGTCTGGCTGGGCCGGCTGGCGAGACCCCAGTGTGGGGTGCCCAGCATGCACGTCTGGCGTGGCTTGACTTGCTCAAACCCAACAAGACGCTCCCACGCTGAGTCCGGCGTCGGGCGCAGGCACCCGCGCGAGGGGAGTCGCCTCTGCCCCGTTGGCCGACGATGCAAACAAGAAAAGGAAGCGGCTCGGTGAGTCGCGGTGGTCTGTCCAGCGATACCTGCCTACCCTGGAGGCAGGCTTACCCTGTCCAGTCGAGGATCAAGACCATCTGCCGTGCTTGGACCAGTCCCCAGAGATTCCAGCTGGTAGCCCGATAGCTGCGGACATGTGTGAGACATATCTGCCCCGATGGTACACCTTTTGGCTGGGCTTGCGATGGACATCGCCAGGTACCCTGTGTGACGGTCGTCAGTGGCCTCGCCATCTACGCCGGTGGCTTTACGCCAAACCACCATCGTGGGCGACAATGGCGTCCTTGACGTTTTCCAGACGCATCCGCTTGGGACGAAAAGAAGGTTTGGCTCATTCCATCGTTCGTCCGGCTTTTGGCAACCCCCCTTCGGACCAAGACGTAAAGACAGAGTCGGTGGCGCAGCGCGGGGGGTCATGGGAACAGGATCTCCAACCATCGATGCCCCAAGCGGCAGAGGCGTCGCCCTTGGCATCGTGTTCGCAGTCAGGTACCTGGTACCGGCGGACGTGGCGAAATCTGGGCATCCGGGGCGGCGTGCATGCTCACCTCGGCCCTATGCCCTTACATATTTGTAGGTGTTGCCTGTTGGCCGCCGCAGAGCGGTTCAGTAGAGGCTTTAATCCAAATCCAACCTCCCCCATGCTGCCGCCCACCCTGCCGGTCTCTTCCCGGGCCACCGGGTGCCAATCACGGACAGTCCGGGGTGACCGGGTAAACAACATCGCATACCAGGAGTCCCCGACTCAGCGTGCAGCTTCTACGCAGGCCAAGAAATCCAACATCAGCTCGGAGCGGCTGAGTGACGGCATAGAATGCGGAGAAGGGGCAGGGAGGGGCTGTCGAATCAGTCAGTTGCGCAAATAGTGAGGCCGTCATTCCTGAAACGGAGGAGCTCATCAAGGGCGCCCCGGGCGTCCACAGCTCCGGTCAGGAAGCACAAACGAGTGTTGTGCTCTGGAGCGCCGACACTGGCCGCCGCAAGCCCAGCCGCAGTGGTTGCTGGGCAAACAGGCAGGCGGTTCTCGTGCCGTACCGTAAACATGGTTGTATCCTGTAGCGCCCTACGAAGGAGTCATCGACAGCCGGTCTCGTTACATGCACCATGGCAAATTTGCGACTGCGGGCGGACGAATCGAGCAATTCCTTTCGTCTGTGCGACACTGCGTGCCCCACGATGAGTGCCAGAGCGGGCGACAACAACTGGGGCGGGTTCCTGACTGAGCGTGAGTCTTTTTCTGTCGCATGGCCGTGCCTCTTTTCTCTGACATACAACAACGGCCATCCTTGACGACCCAGGCAGGGCTAAAAGTGTGGAGAGGGACGGCACCGCAGGGTTCCTTGTGAGACGCCCACGCGGCTCCCGAGGGCCGCAGCATGGGCGGGCGAATAGCGGCGTGCCGTGTCGAAATTGAGCAGATGCGCGATGCGGACGGAGTGGTTAGTGTCAGGGTGCATGCAACAACAGAGTGGGGAGGCGGCGGCTTCATGGCTCCAAACGACAGGGCTGTCGCCACGGGTTCCACGGGTCTGTCTTGTCTTTGTGCAACAGCCGAATGGGCTGGCCTCGATCGCCTCGCCGCTTCTTTGCGTGGGAAGGAGCGGAGGCGGCGCAGGTCGGCTGGCATGCCCCGGACATCTGGATGCACTTGTGCAACCTCGTGGACGGTGTGTTGGGCGATCCCTGCCGCAGCAGAAACGAGCAATTCGGGCGCCTCCTCGCCAACCTGACCTGGACATGCAGGTTGGCTGCAGCGGCTTAGCTGAGCAAAGATCCTTTTATAGCCCGCACCTGGCATAAGCACCGAGTTCTGGGTGTCAAGTGTCGAGCGCGTCTGAGGCGGCGGAGCAACGAGCGGCCAGCTGGCATCGACGCCGAGCCTGTTGGCACCGACAGAGCGAGGCACGGAGCTCGGGGGTCGTTTCAGCGGCAGCCCCGGGTGGCTCGCGCGGCAGACGGCGAGTCGCTGCGATCCGCAGCTCCGGCGGCCGGCGAGGCGCTTCCGCTGTCGCGTTGCACAACTGTCATCGGGCCCGTGAGGTCGACGAGGTGGCGGCCCATGTCCCCGGATTCGACTCGCAAACACTCTGGATCCTCGGTAAGTCTCTGGGTAAGGGGATACGGCCAAGCATCTAGGCTCCCGAAAAGAGGACGCTTCCCGGTTCTCCGCGTCTGGCAGACGAACGCCGGTGCGCACCGCCGATGCTCTGCGTTGCAAATACCCGTGGTTAAAGTGGACGGGGGGACGGGCTGGGGGCGAGCTAGAGCTGCTAGACGGAACCCTGGCTTCGGGGGAAAGGATGAGACCTACGGGCATCGACGGCGGAGGCGTTGGGGCAGGGATGGCGCCAGCACCCTTTCCCCCGGCTGCCCGAGCCAACGACCCAGGTAGGTCGGGTGCCCATTGGACGCCCCGAGCTGGCGGCTCGCTGGGCCGGCCCTTTCCAGGTTTGCGTTTCTCTGCCCGCGACTCCGATCTTGTGTTGGGCCAAACTGCAGGTCGTCGTCAGCGAAGTGGGTGAGTGAGTGAGTGAGTGAGTGAGTGACCTGTGACCGTACGGGGTACCGGGTGCAAGGCACGCTGGCCAACTTGGAAGTACTTCGTACAGCACCTGTTTGTCCAGGCCCGGCGCGCTGCCTCCACTGCATCGCCATCCACTCCCGTCTGCGCGCGCAGGCACGCCCGCGGGAGGGGCACCGCAGGCACGCCCGCGGCGAGGCGTTGCACCACACCCAATACAAAGGCTCTGCCTGACAGGGCATGGCAGGCCTCGTTGCTCGTCGAGGTAACGAGCGGCGGCGGGACACCCACCCACTCCCACGCCGAATGGATCCAGCTCACATCCCATCCGCCCACCATGCCCACCATGCCCACCATACCCCACGGAGGGGTAGCAGTGACCGTCTGCACCTTCTGGCACTGGCTTGACTGGCTCGCACTGGCCCGGTCGCTGTTGCCCGCGCCGGCGGACGGGGAGCATGGGGAGCAACATCGCCCTGGACTGAACCTTCCCGCGTTGGGCAGATACGGCGAGGATTGCAACGGAAGGAACCAGGCTCTCACGCATTCTGCAATGGAAGTAGCCAGGTACCCTTTCTGCATCGATGCGTGCCCTTGGTACCTGACATGGCCGTCCAGCCGCGTCGTACCTACCCTGCCCGCCCTGCCTCCCGCGTTGCATCCGAGCGAGCATCCATCTCACCTCTGATCAGTGCCTCCCTCACTTGCCGATGCTGCTCTCACAGCCGTCCGTCCCCCCGGCAGAGACATCCATCCCAATACCTACCCGCACGGCACCACCACGCCGTCTTCGCCTCCACCGTATAAAGAGATTCGCGTGCCCCCACCATTCTGCCGCAACCCTCCTTTCTCTTCCTCGACTGCTTCCTCGAATCTGCTCCTCTCCTTCTTCCTCTTCCTCTCCTCCTCTCCACTTCTTGTCGTCGCTCCTCCCTCACCTCCTCCATTGCCAACGTCGGCGAGAAGCTTCTCGTCCCGCAAACGCTGTTCCGTCGGACCGCGTCTTGCATTGAACAAGCGCGCGCCCAAAGTACGTGCGACCCTGCTTCGCGGACTTATACCTCCTGTCGTGCACCGCGCCGGCGCAACGTCACAGCGAGCGCATCCAGTTCAGCCGCTGACAGGGAGCAACAAAAATTAGGTAGCTAGCTACCCCGCACTGCACTGCACTGCATTGCACTGCGCGCGTAACAGCACAGCAGCAGCATCGAAACGGCAGCCCCTCGTCGGTGAAGCGCAAAACCGCCCCGCGCAGCGCACAGATCAAGCACGCAGCCGCCAGCAAGAATGGTCGCCGAAGAGCAGAAGGGACCTCGCGTCCACGAGGCGCACGAGGTGGACACGTTCCGTAAGATTGACCGCGTCAAACCCAGGCGGACAGCTTGGTCAAGAGCCGCGGGGCGTGTTGCTAACGCGTCTATTTTTTTCTTGCACAGATCCTCCCCAGAAGATGCTGGAGAGTATGACATCCCCCCATCCCTCCTGACGAGGTGACGACCCGGCGCGTGGTCATGGCTTTCCGCAGCGACCGCGCCACCTGAGTAGCGACACCTCTCATCGTCAAAGCTCCGCCAATGCTTGTACCCCCAATGACCCAAGCTGACGCCTTTTGATTGCCAGAGCACCCAAGCAAGCCCCACCTTGCCAGTAAGTCCACCTGTCCACCCTGCCCCGCCTGCAGCGCCGGTCCTCGGCGCCGTCGCCCTGGGAGCCGCGGTCGTCCGGCTTCGGTCGCGACTCGCGACGCCATTCCCACTTCATGCTCTTCCGCTCGTCCGCAACGCCCCCTGCTCAGGCACGCGCTGACCACGAGCGCCTGTCCGTAGACCTCGAAGAGTACCAGAAGCTGTACAAGGAGTCGATTACCGAGCCCAAGAAGTTCTGGGCTAACCAGGCCCGTGATCTGCTGACCTGGTACCGCGACTTCGAGACCGTCTCCAGCGGTTCTCTCACCGATGGCGACGTCAAGTGGTTTGTCGAAGGCCAGCTCAATGCCTCGTACAACTGCATTGACCGCCATGCATTCAAAGACCCCGACCGTGTCGCCATTATCTACGAGGCGGACGAGGCTGAAGATGGCCGCAACGTGACCTACGGCGAGCTCTTGCGCCAAGTCTCCAAGACGGCTTGGACTCTGAAGCAGATGGGCGTCCGCAAGGGGGACACTGTCGCAATCTACCTGCCCATGATTCCTGAAGCCATCATCGCGATCCTGGCTTGCGTCCGTATTGGCGCCGTCCACTCTGTCGTCTTTGCCGGCTTCTCCGCCGACTCCCTGCGCGACCGTGTCATTGACGCCAAGTCCAAGGTTGTCATCACCACGGACGAGGGCAAGCGTGGTGGCAAGTTGATTGGCACCAAGAAGATCGTCGACGACGCTCTCAAGCAGTGCCCCGACGTGACCAACGTTCTTGTCTACAAGCGGACGGGCGCCGACGTTCCCATGCAGGCCGGCCGTGACCTGTGGTGGCACGAGGAGGTTGAGAAGTGGCCCAGCTACATCGCCCCTGAGGTCATGAACGCCGAGGACCCCCTGTTCCTCCTCTACACATCTGGCTCCACGGGCAAACCCAAGGGTGTCATGCACACAACCGCCGGCTATCTGCTTGGCGCTGCCATAACCGGCAAGTACGTCTTCGACATCCATGACGGCGACCGCTACTTCTGTGGCGGTGATGTCGGCTGGATTACCGGCCACACGTACGTCGTCTATGCGCCTCTGCTGCTCGGCGTCTCGACCGTTGTCTTCGAGGGCACTCCTGCCTACCCCAACTTCTCTCGATACTGGGACATCATCGACAAGCACAAGGTTACTCAGTTCTACGTCGCCCCGACCGCCCTCCGTCTGCTCAAGCGTGCCGGCGACGAGCACGTCAAGGGCGAGATGAAGCACCTCCGAGTCCTGGGCTCCGTCGGCGAGCCCATCGCCGCCGAGGTTTGGAAGTGGTACTTTGAGGTTGTTGGTAGGGAGGAGTCGCACATTGTGGACGTGAGTCTGCCCCAATTGAAAGAAACACGCGTGAGTACTGACGTTCTGTAGACTTACTGGCAGACGGAGACTGGCTCCAACGTCATCACGCCCCTGGCTGGCGTCACCCCGACCAAGCCGGGATCCGCTTCGCTGCCGTTCTTTGGTATTGAGCCCGCCATCATCGACCCCGTCTCTGGCGAAGAGATCCACGGCAACGACGTCGACGGTGTGCTCGCATTCAAGCAGCCATGGCCCAGCATGGCCCGCACTGTGTATGGTGCCCACAAGCGGTACATGGACACCTACTTGAATGTGTACAAGGGCTACTATGTACGTTTACCTCACGGGTGCTCTGATGTTGCCCGCAACTGTCACTGACACACTTTGCCAGTTCACCGGCGACGGTGCCGGCCGCGACCACGAGGGATTCTACTGGATCCGTGGCCGTGTCGATGACGTCGTCAATGTCAGCGGTCACCGTCTGTCGACGGCTGAGATTGAGGCTGCTCTGATCGAGCACCACGCCGTGGCTGAGGCTGCCGTGGTGGGTGTCGCCGACGAGCTTACCGGCCAGGCTGTCAACGCGTTTGTTGCCGTCAAGGATGGCAACGAGATCAATGATGCGCTGCGCAAGGAGTTCATCATGCAGGTGCGCAAGAGCATCGGCCCCTTCGCTGCTCCCAAGGCCATCTATGTCGTGCCCGATCTGCCCAAGACGCGAAGTGGCAAGATCATGCGCCGTATCCTGAGAAAGGTGCTCGCAGGCGAGGAGGATCAGCTGGGTGATATCACGACGGTAAGTTATCCGGGCTGCGCAACCGGACGGACCCAGGGGCTAATGATTTGTGCAGCTCTCTGATCCCAGCATCGTCGACAAGATCATCAAGACGGTCCACGAGGCCAAGGGAAAATGAAAAGCGAAACCCACGAGGGATTAATCCGGGTTGATTTGACGAGCTGATACCATTATTGCGTTACGACCAACTGACGAGGCACGCTGTTGATATACGAATATGAAGCGAAGTCGGTGTCGGCCTTTTGGATAGGCCAAGGCATGCCTTGCATGATCTATGTGAGTTAAGTCTTGTGGATAGCACATGGATCGTGTGGCGGAGCTGGACGCGCAACGGAGTCTCGAGTAGTCGGCGACGGAATCTCTGTAGGTGAATAGTATAGTACTGCCAGCTCTCAGAATTGACGAAGCTCAAATCCACGTGGGGCCCGGATGACCGAGGACAATGGGGACGGCCGTTGGGATAGTGTTTAAGGTTGGGGTGCATGCTTCTCTTGGCGTTAGGCCCCAGATCGGCTTGTGACAGAACAAGTGATGAGGAAGAATGTCTGTCTCGCCACTGGGCCACGATGGGTGAATGGACAGTATCGGACTTAGGGTTCGGGTTTAGAAACGGCGCTGCAAAAGCAGGCAGCCCTCAGAGCCCTGCTCGAGTCGTGGGACGCCTCGCGACGCCGGCCAAGGACAGCGGGGCGGTGGGACAGAAGACTGTCGTCGTCATCGAGGGAAGCGTGGCTTGTGGGTTCTCTCGAGACAGAAAAGCAACGAACGAGCCGGGACTGAGGTGAGTGAGCATTAGTCGACCATCGCCGCGTTGGCAGGGAACTCCCCGATTGGCTTGGGCTGGTCTCTTGGAAGGTGGTGTTTGAGGTCGAGAGTTTGGACTTGGGGCATTCTGGATGAAGGCCAAGCGTGGCTCGGCACCCTGGTGGTGTGGCCGGTGGTCGAGGACCCCGAACTCGATGCGTTGTCAGACACGGGCGCGGGGATGGGGGGGTTGGCGGTCAGGCTCGACAGCGGATGGAATCATGCGAGCTAGATGATGATATGTCTGCCGTGATCACAGTAGGTCTCACGACGGTCGGTCGAGAGACAATGGGCTTGACAGGGTGGTGCTTTATTTTGGGCTTTAAGGCCCTGTACGAGACATGGGAAAGCTTCGTCTACGGTGCCAAGGATCATGGGTACCTGGTGCTGGTGCTGATGACGGTGCTGCTGACACGGAACCTCCGGGGGTAGATGCCTGCGATAGCTACCTTATCCATGGATTGCCTGTGGTGCGGCACGAGAGAGAGCTTGGCAGGAGCGCGCCGAGAGCGTGAGGCGTTCCATGGTGGAGGTACGCCGGCCGAGATGCAGGTCGCAGCAGCAGCAGCAGCAACAACGGCCGCGGCCTTTGGCGGGCCCGGAGCTGGATGAGGCGTCAAACAGTTCCAGTTTGAGCCTCCCGGCGGGCGAGCCTCCGTGTTATTTGATGCCGGGCGCTGGGACATTGGCTCGAGCGTGCATGAGAGAGAAAGAAAAAAAATGTGCATTCGAAGAGATCCTGTGAGGAGATTTAATCTGAGGGACGAGAGGAAACTGCTGCATTGTGGTTTTGCATTGCATCTTTTGTCGAGGAATTGCGGGTTGGCATGGATGGCCAACTGTAAACGCGGTGGCACGGCGACCGACGGGGACAAGTTACAGCCATTCAGCGCTCCACGGAGAGGGCAGGATGGATTACGAATGGACAAGACACTTGGCGAAGGTGGTTGGCTGGCTGGCTGGCATGTCGCTTGTGAGCAGGCGTAATAATCCCCGTCTGTCGGTACGGTAAGGAAGGTATTGCGTGCAGGCGGGCGGAGAGGCCCGGCCAACACGCAGCATCGCAACGCAGCACAGTGGCAGCGGCCGGTGGTTGGCCGGTTAGGCGGCCGGCCTGGCTGCGTGCCGTCGTGGCCTTGCCTTGCCTTGCCGTGCCTCGCCTCGCCTCGCCTTATGGCGCCTATTTCGGGACAAAATGGACAATACTGCCTGGGGATGATATGGGAAAGTGGGCGGTGGGCAAACAAATGAAAAGAAGCACATGGGGCGCAGGTAATATTTTGGATGGGCTTTTTCGGGTGAGATTTTCTCACTCACCCTGCCAGATGGGTGATGGTAGTAATAGTGAAATCCCGGGCGCTGCTGCGGACAAATCCCGCCAGACCAGCCAGCCAGCCGCAGCCGCAGCAGCACGGGCAGCAGCGCCGAAAAGATGCATGGATGCTCGGATGGATCCCACCTTATCCATGGCTGGGCGGATTCGGGTCGCAGAGGAGGCGTCGTGCCAAAAAAGACCCAAGCGTCCCGGGACGTTCCCCATCCGCATGCGGCGCAGCGCACCCACCAGCCTGCCCGCCAGCCATGCCCCCCGGCGACCTGACTGACTCTCACAGGCGCCGACCATGCTGCTGAGGAGGACGGGAGGACTGGGCTGGGCTGGCTGCTGCCAGTGGAGGCTGGAGACACTACCTAGGTACCGGCCCGCCAAGTGCCAAGGGGGGGCCCAGAGGGGCGCCTCTCCCCCCCGGGCCCCCCCATCCGCGGACGAACACCCGCTGAAGCGGCGAAACAGAAGCCCGCGACCGCGTGGCCCCTCCAGCCAAGCCTCCCTGCCCGTCGCCTCCCATTGGATCCTGTCCATGGCGCTCGCCTCTCCCCCCCACCCCTGACGCTCACTACCATCCATGCTGCGTGTGCAGTGCTCTCGCTCTCGCTCCAGCTGCACTGCGCTGCGCTGCTGCTCGTATGGGTGGTGACCCGTCGTCCTGGGCGCTCGCGCTGATGGATGTGCTCAGCCTTCCTCCGTCCACCCTTGATTCCGTCAACAACCCGCCCGTCTGCTCGTCCGTCCGTCTTGGCCGTCTCTCGCTTGCGACCCTTCGTCCTCCTCGCCCTCGTTCCTCCGAAATTCCCGAATCCTTCTTTTCTTAAGCAGCTTCCCCCCGGCAGTCGCTGCGCTGTTCCGCTTCCAGTATCTACCGTATCATCCAGCAGTCCGCAGGGAAAGCCCGCCATCGACGAACATCGGTCTCGCTTTTCTCACCGTCTCACTATCCTTTCCAGGCCGGGTTGACGCATACCTTGGCCCCTCCCCGTCTCTAGCGATCACCATCGACGGAAGCATATATACGAAAACGAGCCTGGATGCAGTAGCGCCGCGTCCTCCTCCCTCCCATCCTCGGGGACTCTGTCCATCATCGGCGTGACGATGGTGACGCTGCGGACCGTGGCGTCCGCTCTCGCCAGCGTCGCGCTGTGTGCTTACTCGTCGCTGGGTACGTCCCGTTGCCGCCGTTGACCGCGGTGCCGCCGCGCCTTGCTCCCTCCGCAGCATCGCACTGACCTTTCCCACGCTTAGCATACTCTGTCAAGCGAAACCCCGTCGGCTACGTCTCCCTCGTCGACGACCCGGTCATCAAGACCCCCTCTCACCGCGTCCACTCCTTTTCCAAGTTCGACCTCACATTCACCCTTCACAATGGGCGCCAGAGCATACGACTGGCCCTCGAGCCCAACGACGATATTCTACACGATGACTTCGCCATCACCATCATGGGCCAGGACGGTATCGTGCGTGAGGTGCAAAAGGTGCCGAGGACGGAACACAGGGTATACCGCGGCGATGCCTTTATCGAGCGGCCTGGCCACGAAGGCTGGTCCAAGGCTGGGTGGGCACGAGTGACGGTCCATCGCGATGGAGACCACCCCGTGTTCGACGGCGCATTCCGCATCGATGGCGACAACCACCACATTCAGACGGCGGAGCAATACCAGAAGCTCCGGGGCGACGACGACCCTGTCATCGACAGCCTTTCCGACGGCGAGGAACGCATGGTAGTATGGCGCGACTCGGACGTCATGGATTCCTCCGACGAGCACAACGAGCTGAAGCGAAGCGTTGGCGACGAGCCTCTGTGCAACGCCGATACCCTCAACTTCAACAGCAAGTTTCACACCGAGACGCAAAGCCGCAATGTGCTGCGCGCTGTCGAGTTCCGCTCCTTGTTTGGTCGCCAATCCATAGACGGCGGTGGTGGTAGCGGCTCGGGCTTGAATCTCGTCAGCTCCATCGGCTCCGTCGACGGATGTCCCACCACGAGAAAGGTCGCCCTTGTCGGCATCGCGACGGATTGCAATTACTGGGAGGGCTTTGACAACAAGGAGGACCTCACCAAGAACGTCATCAGCATGGTGAACAAGGCGTCCGAGGTGTACGAGAGTACCTTCAAGATCTCACTGGGCATCCAGAACCTCACCATCCTCGACAAGGCGTGTCCCGCCACCGCTGCGGCTGCGACACCGTGGAACGTCGCCTGCGGGCCGCAGACGACCATCAGCGATCGCCTCAATACCTTTTCCAGGTGGCGTGGTCAGTTCCAGGACGACAATGCCTACTGGTCGCTGCTCACCAAATGCGCCACGGACTCCGCCGTCGGCCTGGCGTGGCGCGGACAGCTGTGCCGTACAGGCTCCGGCGATAACAGCGATGGCAAGGGCAACAACGAGACTGTTGCCGCGACCAACGTCGTCGTTCGGACGGACACGGAGTGGCAGATCTTTGCCCACGAAACAGGCCACACGTTTGGCGCAGTCCATGACTGCACAAGCTCCACGTGTCCAGCGGACATGTCGACGCAGCCATGCTGTCCCCTGAGCAGCAGCAGCTGCGACGCCGGGGGCAAGTTCATCATGAACCCGTCGACGGGCAAGGGCATCACCCAGTTCTCGGCGTGCAGCATTGGCAACATCTGCTCGGGGCTCAAGTCCAACATGATCAAGGGCAACTGCCTCACCGACAACAAGAACGTCAAGACTATCACGGGCAGCCAGTGCGGCAACGGCATCGTAGAGAACGGCGAGGACTGCGACTGCGGCGGCGAGGCCGGCTGCAAGGACAACAAGTGCTGCAACCCCAAGACGTGCAAGTTCCTCAGCGGCGCCGTCTGCGACGCGAGCAACGAGGACTGCTGCACCGACAAGTGCCAGTTCGCGACCAACGGCACCGTCTGTCGGGCCAGCACGGGCGTCTGCGACATCGCGGAGACGTGTCCCGGCAACCACGCCAGCTGCCCCGAAGACAAGCACAAGAGCGACGGCGACTCGTGCGGCAGCGGCCTCCAGTGCGCGTCCGGACAATGCACGTCGCGGGACCTGCAGTGCAAGAACATGGCCAGCAGCCTCTCGGGCATGAACAACACCTCGGCCTGCCCGGACAGCGGCTGCCTGCTCGCCTGCACGTCTCCCGAGATGGGGCCCAACCAGTGCGTCACGTACAACCAAAACTTCCTTGACGGTACCGACTGCGGCGCCGGCGGCAAGTGCTCCAACGGCGCGTGCAAGGGCGCGTCGACGGCCAAGGAGATTGGCGACTGGATCCAGAACCACAAGTCCATCTTCATCCCCGTCGTGTCCGTGGTCGGCGGCCTCATCCTCATCGCCATCCTCAGCTGCATCGTGAGCGCCATCCGCAAGCGCTCGTACCGCCGGAAGCAGCCCACACCGCCCGAGATGAGCAACTGGCCGTCGTCATACAACCGTGGCGGGCCACCGAACCGCGGGCCGCAACAATGGAACCAGAACCAGCAATGGGCGCAGTCCTCCGGCGCGCTTCAAGGCGGCCAGGGCCCTCCTCAGGGTTATTACCCGTACCCGCCTCCCCCTCCGCCGACCAACGACGGGGAGAGGTGGCTGAACCGACAGCGAAGCATGAGATACGCATAGAACACCGCCAGTGGAAAAGGGGAGGCGGCATCATTCATTCTTGGGGGGACTTGCTTATTTTTTTTGGATACACACAGGGAGACCTCTTTGGTTATTTCCTCCCTGAGGGCATCATCACACCGGCGTTTGCAAGGGGCACTGGGAATGATTTTGGGATACAACGCCGTGGCATCGGCAATGGGGAGATACAGGATCGCGGAGAATTCTTCTTCTCTCGCGCTTTGGGGGTTTATGAGCAGCCACGACGCGCAGGCGAGGACAGAGGCAGAGACGTGCCTCCTCGTCTCGTACAAATCTTGTGTACAACCCTGTACGTATGCACATAGTTGCGGTGCTCCTCGTCGTCTTGGAGTATCGAGAGCCGGGGCCGGGTCGGAGGAGGCCCGGCCTCGCGTCGCAGATAGATGGATGGATAAAGAAAGAGACGGGACGGGACAATAGCGTCATGACTATACGATTCATTAGTGTCATTGCGGTCGTATGCTACCGGCCTGCCTACCCATGTGCCCGTCCTTGCTGTGACTACCATGATGCATGGCGTAATAAGAATCCGAGGAACAACGTCTGCCGCGACGCTGTTGCTCCCGTACCACACACGATGCGGCCCATCCCCTCCTTCTTCTATCCAGCCGTCCTCCTACCACCACCGCGCGCGTCCCTCCTCGCCTGCTGCCCTTGTCCCTGCTGCTGCGGCGTCTTCTTCTTCCTATGGCGGAACCGCCCCGCGCTCGACAGGCTGTTATCGGCCGACGCGGGGAGCGGCTCGAAGCCGGCGAGCATGGCGCTGAAGCGGCGGCGCTGGCTGGGGATGCTCTGTGCGTGGGTTTGTCCTTCGCGTCAGCTGGATGGAAATAGGATTGATGTGAGGCGGATGAAAGAAAGAAAGGGGGAAGAGGGGGTTGGAAACGCACGTCGCCGGCGCCCTGGGCGTACATCATGAGCTGCTCCGGGCTGTCGAGCACGGCGAGGGCGAAGCCTCTGCGCTCGCGGTCCTCGAACGGCTCTGCCTTGATGCTGTTTCCAAAAAGAAAAAGGTAGAGTCAGCCGGACGTGTCGCACAACATCGGCCAGGGGACATGTGGCCCTCAGAGAGAGAGCAGGCGAGGGGAGTGCTGGGCGATAACTCACCCCCTTCCGAGCCTCATCCGCCTGCGCGTCACGCCATCGCTTCCCACCTCCAACTCATCATCCTCCTCCTCCTCATCATCATCCCCATCATCCCCTCCATCCCCATCCCCGTCGTCCTCCTCGTCGTCAAAGTCGCTGTGCCCATTCCCCTTGTAGGGATCCTTGCCGCGGGCCTGGCGGTCGCGCATCTCGGGCGTCACTCCGCCGCCGTCGTCGTCGTCGTCGTCGTCGTCGTCGTCACCGTCGTTGTTGTCGCCGTAGCCGCCCTCCGAGTCGGAGCGCGCGATGGGCGCGGGGCCGGGCGTGCTGGCTGCTGTGGCGGCGGCGGCGTAGGGGGACGGATGGTGGTGGTGGTGGTGCGGCGTGGATGAGGATGCCCCTGCTGCTGCTCCTGCTGCTGCTCCTGCTGCTGCTGTCGCCGCGGAGGAGGAGCTGCCGCCCGCGCCGTGGTGATGGTGAGCGGTCCCGGACGAGGACATGGCTGGCTGTCGGCGCGGGGGGGGGGGCCAGGTTCTTTCGCTGATGTCCTCCTCCCCCGCTGGGGGTATTTAGCTGGCAGGCTGCGCAGATAGCGGGCTCAAACGGCCGTCGTCGCTGCCCTCACTACGGGGCGGGTTGGTGAAGTGAGTGTGGCCGCGGAGATCGAATCAAGTTGATCGTGGCGGATGAGTCGTCTTCTCTTCGTCAGGCGAAGTTCTGAGCAGTGCGAGGTCCGTCGTTCTCGTCTGGACCACAGCGGGACGAATCCCCCCCCCTAGCCCTCACACCTTGCGCAAGCGGAGAGAGCGCAGCTGCGGTCCGTCGCGCCTGCACGACTGCCGTAAGCGCCAATGAACCTGCGGGCTTCGGGCGCGCCTATATTCGCCGGGGCGATACGTATGAGGTTTTCGATGAGTGAGATGAGTTGAGAGAGTCTTGGGAGTTAGGTACCTAAGTTACAAGACACCCGAGTTCTGGGGTCGGGGGTGTTGAGGGGCGGGCCTGCATGAACCCGTGTGGCGTGCGCACGCACTGTACGTACGTCCGCATAGGTGCTACTACACCACGCAGGAGGGACGCAAGATGTGCAACGCTCCAACACCATCATATGTTCAACGTGCATTCTTCGTTGCGGAGAAAGAGTCCCCACCACTTCCGAAGCCCCTCTTCCATCGGCCGTCCGATAAAGCCTCCGCGTCCCGATCCGTGGCTCACATACGGCGCCCACAAAGCTGTGCGGGAAGCTTCCAACACACTCACGCAACAGCCATTGCCTCCGCCAAAATGTGCTGAATGACTCCTCGTATTGTGCGCCGTCCTGGTATATACTTGTACACTATCCGACACATATGTTTCGTTTTCCTGTGCCCACGCTTAAACTTCCAGACAATCGCACAGTCCGATCAGAAACCCTCCCCCATCCGGACCTCCAGGCATGGCTTTACCCTGCCAACGGTCTCGCGCCGTGTCGAAGCATAAACAATGCATGCAGCTAAACTCCAAAACGTCCTCTAGTCTCGTCACTTCGTCACCTGGCCCAAGGTCACGATCCTAGCCCAAATCCGACCCTGATCCGTGATCGTGATCCGCGCCTCACAGTCGGTATACAAAAGAAACAACGCGTTGGCAGCGTGCCTCGTCACAAACGGTCCGGTGACCATGGCCGCCGTCGCGGGAGCGCAATAGACATTATTCGGCCCTCGCGGCCGTCCTTTCGTGCTCCTGTGGCATGGCACGCCTCGGGCCGCGGGTAGCGATGCGGTACATCATCGTACAACACTGTTCTCAGGCATCGTGTTCACGACCGGCGCCGGCATCTTGGCAGGCAGTAGTGAGCCGCCTGCATGTGCACAGAGCCTGCTGGCACTCGAACAAGCCACGCGGCGTCTGGCTACCGGCTGAAGTTGATGACGGCAAGCTGCACGGAACTGGTTAGCAAACAGACACATCAATCGCAACGAGCATCGGGCCACTCACTCTACTATTGGAGCCGTAGGCCAGCTTTTGTCCGCTCATGTCCCAACACAAACAATGCTCGTCTTCTTCGTCGGTGTCGGACGAGCCCTTGGGGCTAAGCCACCCGGGGTGCGGCGGTCGCTTCCAGCTCGCTCGCGGCATGGCAAAGTTGTCCACCTTCCAGATCAACACCTGCCGCGTTGTTGCGCCAGCAATAAAGGCGCCGTCCGGCGTAAAAGCAAGTCGAACAATTGGCGAATCCATAGTCAAGAAGCATTTCGATTTGGCTTCGGGCTTTCGCGCATTCCAGATCAGGATTGCGCAGTCGTCGCCGCCCGTTGCGATAAGGCGCTCGTCGTCGGCCTCGGGCTGTGAAGGCGGCAGTGGCTGCCACGCCATCGTCGTGATGGCGCCTTGATGGGCCTGTATTGATCGGCGCTGCCCATGCTCATCCCACAGCTAAGCCAATCCGTCAGTATCAACAATCAGAGCACATCATTGTAGGTTCAGCCGTCTTACATCGAGGGAGCCCTTGTCGCTTGCCGTCGCGGCGAGCTTCGACCGCCAGTCAAAGAGCACTTGTGTAAAGCTATCGTCGTCTTTGGTCTCAAACTTGCGAACCTGGACAATTTTCATGTCCACGCATCGGAGGCAAAGCAAGAGGTCTCCACCGCAGAGGAGAAAGTCAGAGTCGCTCGTCCAGGCTGCATCGAGCGGCGTAGCGGCGATGTCATGACTTGGGAGATGGTACGTGATTGTTGCTTCCGACGGAATCGCGAACACGTTGACGATCGCGCCGCCCCCCTTTGCTGGGTAAATGGCGAGCAAGGCCGTGTTGGTCGGGTTCCAGGTCAGCTTGATGACGGGCCCTTCGCTGACGTCGAGCGTCTGTCCAAGAACGCCGTCGGGGGACCAGATGTTCACGGAACATCGCGTTCCAGTATCGGTTGCGACCGCAATGGCCGAACCGTCCGACGTCCACGACAGCGCCGTCACCGTCGTCGCTTTGGGTGCGTTCTGGTCGATGAGCGAGTGGGCTTGGGGTGACACGTGATCGTGGCCAGGCTCTGGCGCAGTGGCACGCGAAACCGTCCAAACACGGGCTAGCGCGTCGGTGCCAGCAGCCGCCAAAACGGATGGGTCTCTGGGGTTCCACTCGCACTGAAGCAGGACAGGCGCATTCTCCGAGCCCGCGGGCGAGGGCGATGGTGTCGTGTCGGCTGCGGCGCCGTGGTCCTCGTCTGTGAGGCGGATGAAGCTGGTTACAGGCGACAGCTCCTCGACCTTGTCGACCTGGGTGCCTTGCTCGGGGCCCTCGGTCTGCGGGACGGGAGGCGGCAGCTGCTCGCCCTCGAGCGGTGACGGGTAGGCGTGATTGGTGGCGCTGTCCTGGTTTTGCTGGTCGTCGAGGGGATGGGGCGGGTGGTCGACGTCCATAGGCGTCGTGGCTGTGGTGGTGGTTGTGGCGGTTGCGAGGGGTGCTGCATCGGGCCCGTTGTCGTAGCCATTGCTGAGGCGCGGGCGTTTTGCCGGCGACCCATTCGGCACCTGCTGCTGCTCGGGCGCCCGTTTTCTCAGCGCGTCGGGATCCTCGCCGGCCGGTACTGCAGCGTCGTCGGCCTCCTCCCGCTTAGTCGGAGGAAGCTGCGGCGCCGTGAGAGGCCCAAAGATGCCCACCTGCGACGATTCGGCCGCAGCGGTCGACTCCTGGGGCAGCTGCACGTCCTCCCCGTCAGTAACGGCGTCTCCGTCTCGCGGCAGCGCGGTAAGGGGGAGCGGGAAACGGGCATGAGCAAGGGCCAGATTGCCCGACGCCTGCGCAGGCGCGGCGGCCGCCGCGCAAGGCCGGATCAAGGCGCAGAGCGGCGCAAAAAGCTGAGACAACGCACCTGATTGAGAATACAGTCGCGCTCCAAGGCATAGTAGAGGAGGCCGCGATTGACGACGGAGACGAGAGCGTGGCCCTTGACGTGGCGGGCAAAGTCAAAATCCCGGTGCGGCTCCTTGACGTGCCACTCCTTCTGGAACTTGGCGGCCGTCTCGCGATAGTCTGCAAAGTGAGTGAGAGGCGGTTAGAAGCGTGCTCGGGCTGCCAGGCTGGCGTCATGACGCATTTCGGGGTCGGGGTGCCACGTACTCCCTTCCAACAGATACCTGTGTGCCGGAATGTCAGCGAAAAATAACGTCTCGCCGGGGGACGGCGCCGATAGGCAGCGCCCCATCAACGTCGGGCCTAGCCAGTGCAACGGGGCATGCAGGCACGGGGGGGAAAGGAGAGAGTCGGCCTAGGACGACGACGAGGGCGCCGGGGGATCGATCCGAAGGGGCGTGCGTACCTCCAGATGAGAAAGTTGACTCTATCCGAGTCGAGGAACTCCTTCACCACCATGGTTTGCGAGGCGCGCGCGCCGCAGGTGGCGGCAGTGTCACGGCGGTGTCCTGGCGAGGGTCGCGGCTGATGGGCGGGGTGTGGAGAGGCGCGGGTGTCGAGGGAGGCGACAGGCGGACGAGGGCTTCGACAACGGCGAGCCTCGCAGCGGAGGGCGGCAGCCAGGGAGCGACGATGTCGACGGCGACGGCGGCGACGACGAGATGCGTCGAGCTGAGGCAGAGGTGAGGGTGAGGGTGCGGGAGTGAGTGAGTGAGTGAAGATTCAAGCGCGAGATGAAATCCACATCTCACCAGGCCTTGCGTAGCGAGGCGAGGCGAGGCAAGGCAAGGTACCGCAGCCCAGGTACCTTGCCATGCCCCGTGGCCGGCAGAGGTACCGTGGTACTCGGGAGCCCGTCCCCAGCTGGGCCTGGACTTGGGGCTTGGGGGCGGCGGCACGCCTGCCTTGGCTTGTGGCCCAGCGCGTACCCCATACTTTGTTGTGCTCTGTCTGGTACTCAGTACTCCGTCCCTTGCTCGCCCGGGCTGTTTTCCAGACTCCCGTCTGGCGGGCACCTGGCGATGGTACCCCCGGCCCCCGGCGTGTTTCCGCTGGGTATCCAGCCCCGGGCAGGCCAAAACCCGCCCGACGGCCAGACAGCCAGGCGGAGGCTTAAGGAGGAACGGACAGGCACCTCACCTGCAGGCGTGGAGGTACGGGCGGGAAGGTACCCTGGCATGCCTGGCACCTGGCTGGCCTTGCATCGCCGCGTCGGGTGGCCTGCCCTCCCTCCCATCTTCCATCCTCCTCCACTCGTCGGGTTCGCTGGCGTTCGCGCTCGTCGACTGGCACTGGCAACTGGCAACAGGCGACTGGCACCGGGGGGTGGTGGGCCGGAGTGCGCTAAGGCGACAAGGGGGGGAACGAGTTTGGAGGGTGCTCAAGGGTGCTCAAGCAAGTCAAGGTTCCGCGAGGGATCAACTGCCCATGGGCCGTGGGCCTCCTGGCCCTGTCGGGAGGGTGGGTGCCTTTGAGGGTGGTGGTGCATGGGTGCATGGGCGCATCAAATCGCACCTACCTTCCAGGTTGTGGGTGGTGGGCGCGCGGGCGTGCCAGACGGGCACCTCATGGAACGGACAGCCCTGGGAGCCCTGGAGAGCCCTGGAGCACAATTGGCACTGGGCATGGCAGGGTCCACAGCCCACCTGAGGTGTGGAGGGTTTTGGGGACCGAGGTACGTACCGGGGCTCTGGCGGCGTGCTGGCGATGGACCTGGCTGACGCTTGTTGCTCGACTGCGCGCACGCACGCACGCACGCACACCCGCCAAGCAAGCATCCACATCCGCGCATCCACCACGAGCAGCCGCATAATCGTCCTTGTCTCGACGCGGCACTCGCTCTCGGCGCTCCTCCGCCGTGCCCGCCGCCGCCACCTCCGGTACCTAAAACGGGACGCGCGAGGCCGTCACCGTTGCCCCATGAAGGCAGCATTTTCCATTCAACTTTGCCTTCGGAGCAACCTCATCGCTTGGATCCTCAACGCCGTCTGGCATCGTCGAACTAGCTTCATCCCCCTCGGGCCGTCAATCGAGCAATCATCCATTCAACCCAAAACTGCTAGCTCGCAGCTGGAGCGGAAACGTCTGGCGCTAGCGCCCTCTGCGGCGGCGGACGAGGCGGCAGTTCGTTCCTCGACTCGCCCGAGTCCTTCCATCCCATCCGACAGTTGCCAAAACGGACCGCTTCTGCAATACTCCGTCCCTAGGTACGGTACGGACGATACACGCGCGCGAATCCTGCATCCCCCACAGCGGGCACCTCATCGGATTCCTGCTTGCCGGGATGCCACCGGGACTGAGGACTGCAACTCGCTCGCGCCACGGTGACATACCGAGGAGACAGGGCGAAAGCGTGACGACAGGGCTGGCCGTTGGCTGCCCTCCGTCACGCCAAGGCGAGATAAAGTGCTTGAGCTTGACGGGCGTTTGCCGAGACGCCGATGATCCCCGCGGCCCCAGCGACATGCACGCACACGCGCACTCAGGCACGCAGGCGACGTACCAGTAGGGAAGCTCATCTTGTCAGCTGGGTCAGCCCGCAGCGCAACCGTACTTTGCAGAGGTACGGACGCTCGTGCACGGGTAATTCGAACACCGACGTTCCATTACTACTAGGTACTTTGGTTTCCTCTTCAAAATGTGTCGACAAGCACCACGAATTCTTCGGATCAGCCAAGGGTGCTCCGCCGTGTTCGTCGCCGTCCGCCGTCCGCCCGAACCTGCCCACCCCATGGCGTCGCATCTCCTACAGGGCGCCGCCCATGGCAGGCTCAATATCCATCTCGTACTCTGTGCATACGTTCGCGAGGACTGAGGACTGTCGCGTCTGCATCGAATGCGGACTACCTTGTATGAGCTTTCGAGGTTCATCCTGACTGCGCGGCAAAGCGGCTTCCTACCAGGCATCCCAGGTACCTGGGGAGAAACCACATCCGCCAGGGCCAACGGCCAACCGTGTCGCACCCGTTGACAGCCGGCTGTGATTGGAGGCGCCGGGTTGCACGACGCACCACCTCCCTCTCCAGCCCTCCGCTTCCTTCCCCAGGGCCAGGGCTAGCTGGCCGGGCCTCTAAAACAGACCCGGCCCCAACCAGGCGTTTCTGTGGAATCTGAGACTGATGCAGATCGGCTGTGCCATTGGCACCAGTTGGCCGCGCCCACAGGGCAAGGCACCCGTACCGCTCGTACCAGTGCAGGACAGTCCCTCTCCCGGCTCATCCATAACAGAACCACTCCCGCACACTCCTCTGCGCCCCCCGTCGAACCGCACAACCCCAGCCCCGGCGCAAGCGACGCACTGCCGCTCGTCCATTTCCCATGCAACGGCCGCTTCTCGCGACAACGGCCCTGCGATCGCCGTACGGGGCTCGGCGGCGCTGCCCGGCAGAGGTACCTTGGGAACGAACATCGCTCGTGTGTCCCAGCAGTCGACTGGCCCAGCCCAGCTTCCTCGCAACACCAGGGGGCCAGCGATCTGCGACCACTTGCACGGGGCGGTGACGCCACCTGCGCGTCCCGTGCCCCCAATGTCGGCCAGCGAGCCTCGCAAACTCCCCGGAGGCGTCGTCGCACAAATCTGCAGGGATAGCGTGGCCAGACCAGGCATGGTTCTGCCGGCCACAGGGATCAGAGGGATGGGCACGATTCGTCCGAGACCATGACCATGATGACGCTGCCCTGGCCCGCCGAACGCAATGCACACGCAAAGGCACACACGCGTGTTTTTATCCTTCAAACATGCGGGCATACATGATACGTACGGCACATGTCACCCTGCGGCGCCGCCGTCGGCGATGCAGCAGCCGTGTCCGGGGCGTGAGGTGGCCAGCCTCGATCGCGCGGTTGCCCGCTTCCCCACCAGGCGTTTCCGGCGACCCCTTTGCGCTGCGCCATGCCGTTCGGCGGCTGCGATCCCTCATCAAAAAAGGAGCCCCCTCCATGCACCCGAGCGCCCAGGCCGGGCCCTGGCTGGGACGATCAGACAGCGAAGCCTCCATTTTTTCCTTCCATTTCCCCCCGTCCCTGTCAAATGTCCGTCCGATCCTGCCACTGCGCGGTTGCCGTAAAATGTAGCCGCCGCCGCCACCTCGTGTCCCAGGCCGCTTGTTGGTTGAGCCTCGACGCAACGACGTGCGCTGCTTCGCAGGAGGGTACAGTACAGTTACTTTGACATGAGATGGCATTGAAGTCCACACCGGAGGGGCTGCTGGGACGGGCTGCCCGTGGCAGTTCGAGTTCGGACGGATGGGGGCCCGGACACGCGCGAAGCGGCTAACTTGTGGCTGCTCCACCCGCGCCGTTGCGTGGTGCCATGCCTCTTGCCGTCCCGAGTCCGTTCTTCGAGATCGCTGATCACGTGACTGAGGTTGCATCGCCAAAGCGTGATCCGGCAGCGCCTCAGTGACGCGGAAAGCCAGAAGCTCTCGGCGCCTTGTCAGCGAGTATTCTGGCATGTTGCCTCATGTCACCGCGTCATTGCGCTCGCGGCCAAGGATAATGTCCCGTCTCTTCGCAAAAATCGGCGAGCCGAGGCTTCCTTTATGTCGCTCCCCATTCCAACTATTTCTGCCTGAGGCTGCAACAAGGGTCCGTCGTGTGCTCAATGTGGCTAGACTGGCCTGTGCGCCTCGCTGTACCTTGGAGCTTGCTCGTGACTACGGACTACGCCGCCCCCGAACTCCCAACCTCATTGACGCCAAGCTGGCCACCACGATACCGAGCTACGCGACGGCCAGCTACCCTCCCCGGACGGATGACATCTTAGCACAGCGAAGCGCGCTGCCCGTTACGCCCGCTCGCCCGACATGCCTCCGCGAATAAACATCCCGCCCGTCACAAGGGCGCTGCTCGGCGCGCTCCTCTTCCAGTCCTTCCTCAGCGCCGCGATACGGTACCGACAGTGGACAGAGACGGCTCACATCGTCATCCCCTACCTGACGCTCGTGCCGCAGCTCTCCCTTGTATATCCCTGGACCTTCCTCACATCGGCGCTCGTCGAGGGCAACGTGTTTACCCTCGCCATCGCGGGCCTGACACTATACCATGGCGGCCGGTACCTGGAGCGGGCTTGGTCGTCGGCCGAGCTCGCGAAATTTGTGGTCCTGGTCTGCCTGGTCCCGAACGTCCTGACCTTTCTCGTCATGATCTTCTTCTTCAGCTTGACTCGGAACGAGAGCTGGACGTACGTTCAATCCGCCTCACATACGCGACGACACTTACGAGCTAACGTATGTCTGCAGTCTTACCGTCATATCGGGAACCGTGTCCCTCCAAATCTCCTTCCTCGTCGCCTTCAGCCAGCTCGTCCCTGCGCATACCGTCACACTCTTCCGCGGCATCCTGTCTCTCAGGGTGCCGCGGTTCCCGCTGGTGTACATGGGCATCGTGACGCTGCTCTCCCTAACGCCGTTGCTGTCGCGGGCAGCCTTTTGGCTCGCCCTGTTCGGCCTCCTCACGAGCTGGACGTACCTGCGATTCTACAAGACCGTCTTCCCCGACCTCGACTCGTCGCAGCCGGCGTCCCTGCGCGGTGACGCAAGCGAGACTTTTGCTTTTGCCGAGTTCTTCCCCAGCCCGGTCAAGCCGTTTGTGGCCGCACTGGCCGATCAGATTTTCGATGTGCTCGTCGCGGTGCGCATCTGCACGCCCTTCTCCCAGGCGGGCATGTCTGCCGCTCGCGGCGACAGGGCGCTGCAGCGGGGCACGCCTGGCAGCGCCCGCGCGGAGGCGGAGCGGAGGAGAGCCATCGCCCTCAAAGCTCTTGACCAGAGGCTCAACGCCGCGACGGCCGGCGCCGCCAGCAGGGCACCTCCTCCGGCCCCCGTACAGCCCTCGGGGCCGACGGTCCAGGCGCAGCCGCAGTCGAGCACCCAGACGGCCATGACGTCGCAGCCGGGGCAGCTGCTCGGCGAGACCAAGTTCGAGCCGGACCATGACGATGGGCCTGGCAAGAACTGATGGGAAAGCATCGGGGGCTCATGTGTAAGGTTCCGTGTTCTGGTTGCGCTTGGCTTTCCTATGTTCCACTAGTATGAGGATACCCACGGGTCAGAGTATGGAAGGTGATGTGCGTGTGGCAAGCTACCTACCTAGTAACGTAGTGGGCCGAGGTCTGAGAAAGCAGAGGATAGGTGGGCGGTCATTTTCATTCCTAGCGACAATGCAATGCGAGCAATAGAAGACATACCGTCCAAGAGTGATGTGTGTAACTCCCGAGGTGGTGGCCTCCCGCCTGATAGTAGGTAGATATTGCAAGTCGTTGCTACCCGCTCGGTGGTACAGGGTAGTTGGATAAAACGGCTTGCGAGTCGTAACAATTGCAACGCTGCTCATCCGGAGCCCATGTGGCTATTTTTGAGATGTGTCTGGGTTACATACTTTAAGCGTCCGAGCTGGGTAGGTAGGTAAGGCACAAAGGAAGCTGATGAGCTGTCGCTGCAACCGTGCCAAGACAGCAGCGATCCGTCGGCACGGGGGGCCCCGCCCCAGTCACCCATCATCACCATCCTCATCACAACCGTGCTGAGACTACGTCCCGCCCCGCGCCGTGCCGCACGCATTTTAAATGTCCGCCCGTCCACCAGGCAGGCAGGCCTGCCTGCCAGAACCCGGAGACACATGGTGCTGCAATTGAGACACCGCCTTGCCAGTCACGGCCGCGTGACGCAGCAGCTCCCGCCCAAGAGACTGGGCCACACGCTTGTTGTACAAAATGGCATCGGGGAACAAAGGACAAGAGGCCAAGAAGCAAGGACGAAAATCAAAAAGGAAGACGACAAGCCCGCGCTTGCTTCGCCCATCGTATGATGTCTGCCAAAGCAAGAAAGCAAACCGGGCTCCCCGGGGTGGCTGGCTGGAGAGCGGATCTCAGGGTGGTTCTGTCTTGAGTTCTACCTACTACATCTTCGAGATACGGGGCCGGGATACTTTTGTCACCGGGCAGGTAAGGTAAGGTAAGGTTGGCTACCTGCCTGCCTTTATCCGGGTGGCGGGCACTCCGTATATCGAATGTTCTCCAATAGAACTCACGCCGCAACGACATCCCCCCCCATCTTGCCGCGATAAAAGGAAAGCGCGCTCGCGCGCGCGCGCGTCCAAAAAGGAACAATCGCAACGGCCCGGGGGGAGGGGGGTGATGATCGTCGCCCGCGCCGCCGCGAACGTCGTCTGCCGCAGTGGCGCCGCATCACGAGCGAAACGGTATTATGTACGTACAAGCGAGGAAAAGGCGCGCGCGAAACCGGCCGAATCTGGCGTCCTGCCTTCACCCACGTTTCACCTCGCAGGCCTTGTCCGCATCCCCATCCCATCCCATCCCATGCACCCATCGTGCAGTGTTTCCGCTCCGTGGAGCCCTGGGGACGCCAGCGGATCGGGGAGGCTTTCAAGTACGTAGGCAAGTACGTGTACGTACATGGAAACAGCCACAACTGAAGCGTTTCCAATGCCACCATTGGCCGGGGGGGGGGAGAGTTGTTGCTGCGACAAGCGAAAAAAAAGCCCGTTGGCTGCGTTGTGCGTTGCGTCGTTCTTGGGGAACGGAGACGGGGGACCGGGGGGAATGACGCAGGGAGCTCGGCGGCCCCTGAAACCCTGGGGCTGGGCTTCCCGCGTCGGCCCTCGTTCGCCTCGACGGCGAACCGTCTTTATGCGACCGGACGCATGGATGGGTGGGCGCTGCTGTGGCTGGTGCTCTGCGTACCGGGGATGTGAGGCGGTGGTGACAGGCCAGATTCATTATGCATGGCTTGACGATGTGTGGCTGGAACGCCGACAAGGGTTTTTTTCCATGTCTGGGGCGTTGCATTTGGCAAGTCGACCGTGTGTCAACGTGCCCACGCCGAACCCCCTTCCCCCCCTGTGTGCGGGCTGTTGGTGGCACGCAGCACAGTCTGACTACCTACGTACAGGCATCTTTTCTGGACACACGGCAGATGCACATCCCAAGCGCCCCCAAAACATCCCCGTGGCAGGTCATTACACGGTGAGACACTGAGCCTTGGCGGCCTGGCATTCCAGGGTCTGGGTCGCACCCACAGCAGCCCTTGTTTTTGGCGCAGAGCAGCCGAGCGGAGCAGGGCAGGGTATGGGCAGAGGTAGAGGCAGAGGCAGAGGCATACGGGACTTCGTCGAGCACGGATCGAGGACGGGGGAGGATATACGAGGACGTGTGTACGGTACCTACTCGCATGCGCATGCGCCGCCGTCACGCATGGCGGGCGGCCCGTGACGAGGTGGGAGCGGGCGGGCAGACGTCGCAGACACGCACATGGCATCACCCGTCGATGGCTCATCGAAGGCCCATCAGCAGGGCATGGCGCACCTGCTGCGCACCACGGCCAGTCCGCCGGCCGTTCTCGCCTCTGACCCTGACCCTATCTGCGCTGGTGTATCTCCAGAAGAAGCCCCGACTTGACGGGTCCCATGCCACCCCCATGGAGGTGAGGTGGGCCGCGCCGCGCCCCCAGAGCCGATGGATGTGCTTGCAGGGGTTCCGTCCGCGTTCGACGCAGGCAGGCAAGGCCAGGGACCGGACGCCGATGCGCAGGTGATCGGGCGCCAACAAAAACGCAATTGCCTAGCCTGGTCGCCGCCGACGAACGCGCGATGCAACATGCCCGCGCAAGGTTGCGCTTGATGAAAGAACATCTATCCACCCAATGCGCGGTGCGCCTCGGGGATCTGGGGAAGGGGGCCTGCCGCTGGCCTCGGCGAGGCATCATCAGCAGCAAGTCCGGTTTTTTGGACGTGGAACTGGTCCGCTGCAGGCGTTATTGCCCGCTGTGACCGGGCCCCGTAGAACTGCAAAAGATGGGACCTGCATGGCCCCTGGCCCGGCGTTCGAGCGCGGTGAGACTGTTGGGGTGCGGAGAATTCGTAGCATTTCCCAAACGGCTTTTGGGGTGCGAGGCGTGATGAGCCGCCCGCGGGTCAGTCAGTCGCCCACACGAAGCTGGCGGAAATAAACAAGGGGAAGGACAACGGCCAGGCCGTGAGATGTTCCGGCACGGGAGCGGGTGCGCCGTCGGGTATGAGGTGCTGTGCCAGCACGTCGTACATACCCATGGAAAAGTGACGAACGAACAGGGCAAGCTGTGGCTGCTTCTCCACGCAAGGAACACTGGCTGCGTGGGTGTGGAGGCGTCACCGAGGCTTGAGGTGCGGTGCGATTGACGCATTCGGTCACGTCGAGATCGAACGATCCGGGTGAGGCCAATGTAGGGCTAAGAGCCAGGCGTGCTTCGTGCTTCGCTGGCGCGCTGCTCGTGGCTGTCGACATGGCGTGGATGGTGGTTGTGTGTCACTTTTTCGAACCCCCCCTTCTTGCGAGCATTTTTTTCAGTTGGGGTGTCACAGCGCGATGGCGGCGGCGGCGGCGGCGTGACAATGGATAGGCGTTGCCAGGTCGTGAGCCCTCGTGAGCGTGCGTGAGCTTGAGCTTCCAGCTGTGGGACCGCCGCCGAGACGGGCATGCCCTCCAGCGGCTCTGTCGTCCTGGAGCTATGTGGAGACGAACGGACGCCAACGCGACGCAACCGCACGTCTCAGAAGCCGCCTGATGACTTGCTGGAGCTGCCGCCGCCGCCGCCGCTGGAGGTGCTGGTGTCCCAAGGTTGGCTTCTGCGGATGTCGGACAGGGCAGGATGGGCTTGACAGGGACCGTCGCCGGCCAGGGCTTGGGGCAGGAACCTTCCTGGGCGGGCGGGCCCCCTGGGGGTCTGCGCCTGCAGGCAGCCCGCACCGCAGCGCAGGGCCAGATCCGTCGGCGGCTGGGCGTGGCACGTCAGCGGGCGTCTGGGGCGACTCAGGAGAGAGACCGAGAAGAGGGTGGAGCCGCTGCTGCTGTTGGAGACGAACTGGGACTGGGACCTCGTGTGGGGGCATCTCTTTTTTTGCCTGGGCCGCTGGGCTCTCCGTGCTCTGTGCTGTTTCTGGGCGACGGCGGCGGCGGCGGCGGCGGCGCGGGCTGGTGTGGGGATGCGAGGGAGTGGAGCCGCACGCAGGCCACGACGATGATGACGGATGATGGGAAGGCGATGGAAGGGGAGGGGGCGTGGCTCAGGCTGCTGCTGCCCGCTGGGGTGAGGAAGGGGGGAGAGGGCGTGCGTGTGGGCGCATTGTGGGTGGGCTCACGCCGCACGACTCGGGCCAGCCCTGAGCTGTGGCGGCTACAGTCCCCGGGCCCCCCAGGCGGGCAGGCAGACAACCTTGAACGCAGGACACACGCAGCGGGCTGCCCCAGCCCAGCCAAGCCCAGACAGCCTGCCCAGGCCCCGCCGCCGTCGCCGCAGGGTTGAGGGGGGTTGCTGGGCGGCGGCGCTGGGGCCGGCCGGGTGTGTCAGCACCGGCAGTCTTCCATTTTCCGTCCAGCGGGCGGGAGGCCAGGCGGGCGGAGCATTTTTTCAGGCCGCTGATATGAGGGTGCGACCTCTTTACGTACGGGGTTCCTTGACTGTCGGTCCAGTCCATTCTGGCACTTTGGCCGGCCTCGGCCACGCATCTCAGTGCCTGGCAGGGGCAGCCTCAACATCAGGTCTCGGCTTTGCCTTGCCCTACGCGCTGGTGGCGCCCACGACCGACGCCAGAACCAGTGCATTTGGGTGGCTTAAATTCTTTCCAAGTCGTCCGCCATGCCCTGTTCAGCGGCGATGATGACTGCATCGGAGAATCGGCACCCAAGCCTCAAGATATCGGCAACCGGTAAGTGGGAATGGGGCTGTCCCAGGGCGCGTTCGCCACATCGTCACGGTACTAGGCGATGGAGCCTGGCGGCTGCCGCCTTGTTGAGCCGCTCGAACATCTGGGCGCGTGTCCGGTCTGCAGCAAACAGTCACCGAGGTTGGCAGCCAACCCAAGCTTGCGTGTGCATTGCGAGCCAAGCTGCCAAATAAGCTCGGCAACCGCTGGGCCGTCACGCACGGAGATATTCTGCATTGTACATTCTAGCAGTTCCTGGCGTCACCCGCCGCGCTTGATGCACACAACCTCCGAGGGTAAAATGCGTGACGTCCCTCATGGCTGCCTCGGCTCAACGCGCGGGGCTCGGACCGCAGCAATGGCAACTTTGTGCCCATGAGCAGCCATCACTGCAGCAGGGACAGTATACGAGTTTGTATGGCTGGCATCGAAGGAAATAACCGGGCATCCTTTCCAGGGAACCAAGTCCGGGAACCCACCGTCATCTGTCGCGGCCCCGCCGACCCGACGGTTGAGACCCTGCGATACCCACGGGCCCAGGGCCGAACGCCAACAAATGTGCGATGAAGCTCCACCATCCTCAGCCAGGGGGGGAGCGGCGCACAAGCTCTCCTCGCGTCTTGCGTTTCTCCCTAGCCAGGGCGATCTAAGCGGAAGCTTCCGTCTTTCTACGTACAGCCGGGCTGCGTGTTACAGGGTGAAGGAGGTGAAGCGCCTCAGAAACCAAACGCCTGGGGACTTGAGACCCTGCGGCGCGGCCCCAGTGGCCTTGGGAAAAGCATCACTACGTATTTGCCTTTTCGCGGCGGCCGGGGTTGGGAAGGGGGAAGACAACTTTAAGTAAATGAAAGTGATGGCAATCTTTGATCGAGCTGCGGAGCACTCATCCAGAGGCTCAGCGGGCATCTGGCTCGCCTCGTCAAGTCAGGGGGAGCTCCGCGTCGGGTTGGGCTTCGTTCACCGGGCATACAGGGCCGCGGATCGAACACCACATTGGCAGCCGCAGGGCGCCGCGGACACGTGGATGCCTGGCACCACGGGCGCGGGCAGGCGGGTCTGCGGCAACGCACATGAGCTGCTTGACCGTCGGGCTCTGCCAATCCGCTGCATGATGTGAGTATGTTGACGGCGGCTGCTGAGCCGCGTCATTGACGTCGTCGTTGTTGCGCGCTCCGATCATGTTCGTTCACTCTGGGAGTGCCGGCGGCTCTTGGTTGTGAGTGGTTCTGGTGGTGGCCGTGACCAAAGGAGCCAGGCGCCTGTCGTTGAATCTGCCATGTGGAGGCGGGATGGAGGAGGCTACAGTTCGCAAGTGCCTTCCAGGTTAGCTGCACCAAGGCCGGTGGCGGGTCCTCAGGTTCCTGGCGTGCGTCGCTGCCGACGATTCCGCGGGCTGCAGAGATCAGTGGATGGCAGGGCAGGCACCCGGCGCCTCACCAGGTGTGGTTGGTGCGCCAATCCGCTGCCACACCTCCCGCCGCCCACATCTGCCTACGGAGACCGACGCACGTGTATGTCGACGCGTGCAGACATACGAGGTAGGGGGGGTACCCTGGCCTCTTGCCGTGCGCCTGTTGCACAAGAACCGGAGGCGGCTTGAGGAGAGGGAGGACAGGACAGGACATTTGGGACGGACAAACACACGCGCAGGGTCGCAGCGTCATCACACGTTGGCCCGGCCTGGGGGGGGGGGGGGGGGGGGAGCCTCGATTGCGGAGCGGCACCACCCCGTCGTCGTTTTACCGAAGCACAAACTGCGCCCGTGCCCGCGCGGCCGCTTTGGAGAAACCCAGAGAGGGCGTTCCACAAAATCTGGCTTGTGCGCGACCGCGCGCACTCGCAGCTTTGTGGGACATGATGGCCGCGCAGCAATCTGCGGCAGACGTGACGAGGGCGCGCACACACACACACACACACACACCAGGGCGAGGCAGCCGACGGGATGGTGACGGCTTGTGCTATTCGATGCATCGGCGGCATCATCGCTCGCACCGGCGCCCAGGTCGCGGCACGTCGAAGACGTGGGGCGGTCGTGCTGCTGTCTTCCATCTGAAGTCGCACGCCGTCGGCGGTGCACAGGCGCGGTGCGATGGAGGTGTACCTTGTACCATGTGCTTGGTGTCGCAGCGGGAGCTTTTTGCCTTGCCTTGCCTTGCCTTGACCTGGATACCGTGGTAACAAGGCGCCGGATCCTTCGCCAGTAGGGCTTCTAGTTGCTGCGACTGTTTGGCTGTCGAGGGTGGGTTCGAAACGCCCTCGGAGGCTCTGACGATCACGCCGCCGGCCGGGGGTGGATTGGCGAGTGTGTGTATGCAAGTGTCTGGGACCAGCGCCACGCAGCGAGCGGCATGCAGTGCTAGGCAGTCTCTGATGCCGGCTATCGCATTTCATGCTGCATTGCGAAGTGGATGACGAGTTTGCCCCCGTCATGCCCGCCCGCCACATATGGCCAGTTCCAGCACGTTCGAGCCGGAGACGCTCTGCGCTAATTCACGGCCGCTGCCACCTCGTGGAACAAGAGACGACGGACGCGCAAATAAAGCTGCCGGCGAAATCGCGCTAGTCAGAGCCGGGCAGCTCCCCCCTCCCCATCGAAGCTCTGCGCTGTTGGTGTGGAGGCGCCCGCGGCGGCGGCGGCGGCGGCGGCGACGGCAGCAGCACAAGCAGCAGCAGTGGTGGTGAGCTGCAGGATCCATGGATGGAAAGGCTGGGGCCCCGACAGCGAGCGGCAGCCCAGGCCAGGGCAGGGTGCGACTTGGAAGTTGGCCAGGCACGCCTCCCTCCACTGGCAGCAGCAAGGCAACGAGCGCACGCCGGTGCCAACCACCTGCACCTGCGAATGCACCTGCAACAGAGGTGGAGGGCAGCACCGGCTCCGGCGCCTCCACTGCTCCTCCAGCGCCTCCAGCGCCTGGCTCCAGAGCACCTCAGTCTCCGGGCCCCACTCCCTCCCGGGCAGCATCAGTCAACAGCCTCCATCCAGGCAGGCTACGTACCTAAGCCTCCGTCCGTCCAGATGGGCGTGGCAGGGGTGGGCGGGCCCCGCTTCGCTTCACCGCGCCACGCCCTCCGTGCACGTAGCGCGCCCGTTCCCTCCCATATTCTCATGGGTAAGGGGAGTTTGCCAGCCAGGCCAGCAGCGCAGGTCCTTCCTCCACCAGCCAGGACAGCCTCTCCCCAATGACCCGTCTCCGTCTCCTTCTTCCTCCTTCACCCCCAATTTCTGTCAACCCCGAGACGGCTTCGTCGCCGCTGACAAGACTTGACCCGCGACGCCCTCACCCTCCGCTCCCCGCCTCTGGACCGCCCCCGCCGTGCCCTCCACAGGCCTCTCCTTCCGCTGCCACGCCGCTCTGCGATTTTGCACCCGCCGGGCTTGTCTTGTGCCCTGCTTAATCCCGGTGGCGGGCGCTTCTTGGGCCACTTCTCGTGTGTGCATGCGCCGACCGCCTCCGCGCTGGTAACCCAACCACCAAGGCATTGAACTTCATCGCATCTCTCCCCGCGAGCCTGCGACCGCCATCCTCGTCTCTGCGTCACTGCCGGCGCCGCCATCGATCGGCACTTAGCGACACCCGCCGTCCGCCTACGACGCATCCACGTCGCCGCGTCTCTCGCCCACACCTGCCGCTTCCCGTTTTCGACCCCCGGCCATGGCAAACCACCATCCCTCGCCCACCATGATGCAGATGCAGCATCAGGCCCAAGTGGCCCCTCCCCAGAATGTCCAGCCCGGCCATTTTGCGCCGTCGCACCAGATCAACGCCATGAACGAGGCTGTCTGGCTGCAGATTGGTGAGTGCCGCCGTCGCCGCCAGCGCAAACCGCGCCCCGGCTTCATCACATATTGACCCTCCTTCCAGGTAGCTTCTCAGAACTGCTGCGCGTCCCCGACGAGGCTATGCATGCCTATGAACGCGCCCTGCAGGCCAACCCCAACTCGACCGCTGCCATGAACGCCATCGGCATGCTCCTCAAGGGCCGCGAAGCTTTCGACAAGGCACTCGAATTCTTCCGCGCCATCGTTCAGCTGGAGCAGAACAATGGCGAGGCCTGGGGAAACCTCGGTACGACCCTTGCCTCTTAAACTCTACTTCCCCTCTTTGAATCCACGCTGACTATTGCGACAGGTCATTGCTATCTCATGACTGAAAACCTGCAAAAAGCATACGATGCGTATCAGCAGGCGCTTGTCAACCTCCGGGACCCCAAGGTGCGTAAACCTTCTCATTGCGAGCCGATCGTTTTCAAACCTAACGCTCCTGCAGGACCCCATGCTTTGGTACGGCATCGGCATTCTCTATGACCGTTATGGCAGTTACGACTATGCCGAAGAGGCCTTCTCCCAAGTCATGCAAATCCAGCCTGATTTCGAAAAGGCCAACGAGATCTATTTCCGCCTTGGAATAATATACAAGCAGCAGTCAAAGTTCCAACAGAGTCTCGAGGTATAGCTGGACCGTCGGGCGAAAGACATGCGCACAGGTACTAACTGCCTCCAGTGCTTCAAGTACATCGTCAACTCTCCTCCTGGACCGTTGACCCAGGAGGACATTTGGTTCCAGATTGGCCATGTGCACGAGCAGCAGAAGGATGTAAGCCATACGTCGCTCATTTTCATCCCACACTCATGACTTACATTCAATCCAGTTTGAGAGCGCCAAGGCTGCTTATCAGCGTGTGTTGGATCATTCACCCAACCACGCCAAGGTTCTGCAGCAGTTGGGCTGGCTGCACCACCAGCAGAGCAACGCGTACGAGACACAAGACAGGGCAATCCAGTACCTGGAAAAGTCTGTCAGCGCCGGTAAGATCCCCCATCCCATGCCTGATGGGTTGTGAACTGACAGACGTCAGACAATTCCGACGCTCAAAGCTGGTACCTTCTCGGCCGCTGCTACATGTCTCAGCAAAAGTATCCCAAGGCGTATGAGGCGTACCAGCAGGCTGTTTACAGGGACGGGAAGAACCCCACGTTCTGGTGCTCGATTGGTGTGCTGTACTATCAGATCAACCAATACCGCGATGCTCTCGACGCCTACTCGCGCGCCATTCGACTGAACCCGTACATCTCGGAGGTGTGGTATGACCTTGGTACACTGGTAAGTTGCCACTCGGCGACATCACGCGCTCGACTGTCGGAGACTGTTGCTGACCTGTCTCCTAGTACGAATCGTGCAACAACCAGATTGCCGACGCGCTTGATGCCTATCAACGCGCTGCTGAGCTCGACCCCGGCAACCCTCACATCAAGGCACGGCTTCAGCTCCTCCGCTCCGGCGGAAGCAATGGAGGCGCGCCTCCCGCTCCCCAGCCGGCCGACGTCCACCCGCACGCTTATCAGGCTGCAGGTCCTACCGGCCCTGTTGGACCTCAGTGGGGAGGCTCTACCCAGCAGCCTCCGTCGTCGGGTCCCCCGCCTCCTCCCGCCGGCGCTGGCGAGAACTGGGCCAGGGGCTTGTCGAATGTCAACCCGCCACCTCAGCCACCGAACCCCTACGACGGCCGGGAGCAGTTCCGTGGACCTCCCCCGCCCCCTCAGCGCCAGCCTAGCCCTCAGCAGGAACAACAAATGCGACAGCAGCAGTATCCTGAGGCCGGTCGTGGTGGCCCCGGCCCCGCACGTCGTGGCCCATCGCCGGCACCTGCAGGTCACCAATACTCGCAGGGCCCGCCGCCTCCTCCCCCGTCGCAGCAAGGGCCGCCTCCGCCGCCCGGTGGTGACCGCCGGGTTGTCAATCCCCTATGGAGTGGTGCTTCTCCATCCCACGCCGCCAACGGAGCCAACCCTCCTCCCAACGGCATGGCTCCCTTCCGGCCTAACAACAGCCCGCGCGCCGATGGCCGTGGCGCTCATGAGAACCGGATGCCCTCTCCCAAATCAGCGTATCCGCAGCACCAACCTCCTCCACCAGCCTACCCTCACCACCCGGAGGCCCCGTCCCAGGCTGGCGCGGAAGGTGGGCCGGCCCCGACAGCCGGCCCCCCGGAGCCTTCCGCTCAGCGTCTGGATGATCGCCCGCCGTCCGTTGGCCCGAAGCGGATGCGCGAGTGGGAGGAGGAGAGCGCGGCCAAGAAGCAGGCAAACGAAGAGAACCGTGCTCGCCTCGACGACATGAGACATCGACGGCCCTCGACTCCTCCTCGCGACGCCTACCGTCGTAACTCGTCTGAGTCCCGTCGCATCGAGGAGCAGCGCCGAGCCGACGAGCCGAGGAAAGTGGAAGAGCGCCGGGCTGCTAGCGATAGCTACCATCCGTCAGAGGCCGCGCACCACCCTCAGCCAGTTGGCCCCAGCCAGCTGCCCCCCATGCAGCAGCCCTCGGAGCCCATGCAAGGTGTTTCACAAGAGAAGCCGTCCGCTGGGCCCGCCCCGAAGGAGGAGCGGCCCCCGGCTGAGCAGCCCGCTCCCGCCTCGGCAGCGCCTGCCCCAGCCGAACCCGAGAGAGCGGCGAGAAAGATGGATGTTGACGAGGACTACGACGACAGCGGAGAAGATGACAAGAAGGCAGTGCTTACCAATGGCTCCGCCCCGGCTCCTGGGTCGGCTGATGGGAAGACGACGACGCCTACTAGCGCTGGTGTCAATGGCTCCTCGGCCACGGCCACGAAGACCGAGTGATGCATGAAAAGGTACGGCTGGTTTTAACGAGTTCCTGGCTTCTTGTGGCGGCTGCACTTGCGTCGCTTAAAATGGTAATTCCCTTTGTCACGCGGAGTTTGGCCGACGGCCTTTGGTGACAGGGTGGTTGGTTTGGTCTTTATGAGGTCTCTTTTGGCTACACAGCCAACAGCGCACGATATCCGTTACTGTAGGTAGTTAAACTGGGCAGCTTCTCAGCAACTCGATGGACTTTCTCAGCTTGACTGGTCCCGCATTGTGACTGCGTAGATCCATGCATGTACATACGTATTACATGCCATTGACAGAGTACCAGCGTCTCCCGTGCCTTGGCAACACAATGTTGGCAAACACCAGTCACGTGATGACCCGCTCACCGAGCGTCTGCGGTGTGGCTCGCGGTAAGGCTCGGTGAAACTTTTGCCCTGGTTTGACCCATTGGCCCCACCCGAATTCGGAATAGTGTGACGCACGGACCAGCCCACGCACTGGCTGCCCGCTGTGCTCGCTTAAAATTTCGCCCACAAATTGTTCAAAAACCCTCTCGTCCTCTCACAGCACGCAGGCTTGGACTCTACATACTAACCGTCAACCCTCAGCCGCCCAAGATGAGTGTGAGTGCATCTCGACGACGAATTCATTTACGACAATGCTGATGCTTTTGACAGCACCGAAAGTACGAGGCTCCCCGACACGGCTCCCTGGCCTACCTGCCGCGGAAGCGCGCCGCCCGCCACCGCGGCAAGGTCAAGTCGTAAGTTTTTGGTCCCGGGCGCATGGCGAAGAATTGAGGCCGGAGTCGTGGGCAAATTTGCTAACGCATGGCCTCCCGTCCAGCTTCCCCAAGGATGACGCCAAGAAGCCCGTCCACCTGACGGCCGCCATGGGCTACAAGGCCGGTATGACCACGATCGTTCGTGACCTCGACCGACCCGGCGCGAAGGCGAACAAGAAGGAAGTTGTTGAGGCCGTCACGGTCGTCGATACGCCACCTGTACGAACAATGCAGCCCGCTTGGCTTTGTGCCTATGGCTAACATCTTTACCTAGATGATCGTTGTTGGTCTTGTTGGCTACATCGAGACTCCCCGTGGTCTCCGCTCCCTCACCACCGTCTGGGCTGAGCACTTGAGCGACGAGGTCAAGCGCCGCTTCTACAAGAACTGGTACAAGAGCAAGAAGAAGGCCTTCACCAAGTACGCCAAGAAGCACTCCGAGAACAGCGGTGCCTCCATCACCCGCGAGCTTGAGCGCATCAAGAAGTACTGCACGGTCGTCCGCGTCCTCGCCCACACCCAGATCCGCAAGACGCCCCTCAAGCAGAAGAAGGCCCACCTCATGGAGATCCAGATCAACGGTGGCTCCGTCGCCGACAAGGTCGACTTCGGCAAGGACCTCTTCGAGAAGCCCGTCAGCATCGACACCATCTTCGAGCAGGATGAGATGATTGACGTGATCGCCGTCACCAAGGGCCACGGCTTCAACGGTGTCACCTCCCGTTGGGGCACCAAGAAGCTTCCCCGCAAGACTCACAAGGGTCTCCGCAAGGTCGCTTGTATCGGTGCCTGGCACCCGTCCCACGTCCAGTGGACCGTTGCCCGTGCTGGTCAGATGGGTTACCACCACCGTACCTCGGTCAACCACAAGGTTTACCGCATCGGCAAGGGCGATGCCGAGGACAACGCCTCTACCGAGATCGATGTCACCAAGAAGAAGATCACTCCGTAAGTAGCAGCCTGACCTGCTTGACCCTGCCGCAGTTGCTAACAGTGTTTGTCCAGTCTGGGTGGCTTCGTCCGCTATGGCGAGATCAACAACGACTTCGTCATGGTCAAGGGCTCTATCCCCGGTACCAAGAAGCGCGTCATGACTCTGCGCAAGTCCATGTTCACGCACACCTCCCGCCGCGCCCTGGAGAAGATCAACCTCAAGTGGATCGACACCTCGTCCGAGTTCGGACACGGCGCCTTCCAGACGCCCGCGGAGAAGAAGCAGTACCAGGGTACCCTCAAGAAGGACCTGGCTTCCGCGTAAAAGCGGCAGCTACGTTTCCTTTTTGTGTCTTGGCCATTGCATCGGTGTCAGGGTTGTTTCTGCCTTGCGTTGGGCTGGATTGGGTTTCATAATGGGATGAACAAAATGAATCCAGCTAGAGGGACGAATGACAAAATAAAAAGAGATTCCCACTACTTGCCGATGTCTTGATTTAAACATTCGTACTTGCCTGGCTCAATCGAGCTTAATTGTAGGATGGTGCAGGAGTGCATGGTTTGGCCTTGGAACTCGTCGCAGTGAAGATTTTTGGTGGGTATCGACGGGTTTGTCTCGCCCAGTCTGTCTGCCTTGGTAGCTTGACGTCACCCCACACCCGTCAACTCCAACCAGGGCAGCCCAACCTGAGCTGAAGATCCTCAGACATCACAATCGACAAGATCGTCCTTTCACCATTCCCGCAGTAGCTTTACTTCATATGCGAATCGGACCCAGGCAGTTCCTGACCGCGACCAGAACCAGAAGCCCGGCTCTACACCCCTCCTCAGCTTCCCTCAGCGCAGCGCACCCACGAAGCTCTGCTGTTGCGATCGTCGCTACCCCTCCCTCTCCCCATCAGCAGCGCCGGCTTCGCCAAATCCGAGGCGCGACCATCGGCCGAGCAGCCCCGTGCGGCAGGAACATGGCGAGCGACGAGGACTACATGGCGTTCCTCGACAAGGCGAACAAGGACCTGGACGAGGGCAAGGCGCACGCCCAGAAGCAGCAGCAGGAGGGCGGAGGCTCCAAGTCGCAGTTCAAGGCCATGGACTCTGGCGCGCAGGCGCCCAAAGCCATCAGCGATGTGTGCCAGAGCGAGGTGTACGTGAGCGACGCGGACGAGCCGTTTGAGGCGGTATCGCTCAAGTACTCGGGCGACGACCTGCCGGACGAGAGTAAGTTTGGCCCACTAAGGATACCTCTTTGCACTGCGACGACGCTCAGCCCGCGCCGACCATTGGCCATGGCTGCACTTGAAGCTTGAGAGGTGTCTTCTCTTTTGATACATTTGCTAATGGAGTTCTCCCGTCGCACAGCCGAGTTCGCCAAGCTCATCCACCACTGGAACCCGGACGCGGCCGAGATCGAGATCATGGACCCGCTGGACTGGGACTCGGCCGGGCGGTACGGGAAGGTCATCGACGCGGTGCGGGAGGCGAGCCGGGGCAACGACGTGCGGGTGTATCGCGTGACGAGGGATGCGACGCGGGTCGAGTACTGGGTCGTGACGCGGGAGGAGGGCCGGATCGTCGGCGTGAAGGCGCTGGGCGTGGAGAGCTGAGAGATGAAAACGCATACGCGTCTGCGCGAAATCATGGACGATGGCGGCGAGGCGACTATATCAAGAGCAGATCGGGCGAGACATATAGGACCATTGCCTCGGTGGAAGGGATAGATATGGCTTCGAGTCTACATTATGCGTGCCAGGTTCTGCAGGCATATTATCATGAACTCTCTGCGAGACACTCCCGCCCAGCCAGCGGTGTTGCTCAATTTCTTTAGTATTTGGACACAGCCCCTGTGACATGAGCTTTGTATTCGTAGCTTGATCCGATTGTTGAGATCTATCATGTACGACGTCTAGGACGTGCCTGGAACGCTCGATGAACTGCCTCACGTCTTCGGTAAATGAGTCACACTACTTGCACGACGTCAACGATCGCGCATCGTCTCCGACGCCCTCCCCAGCGGCGCAAGGTCCGCTCCAGCAAACCATTGTCAGATTTGTCGTAGCTACAGGGTGGCACGTCAAAGGTGGGACACAGCTCTTTCCCGGGCGTTGGCTGTGAGTTGGCCCGGTCAACATAGCTCTGGAGGTGCAGTGAGGTCCGTGGTCAGCACGGCAAATTCGACGAGGTGCGACTGGCGGGCGCACTGCGGCGTGGGCCGTCTCTTATTATGCGGGATGATTCATGGATACAGTCGGATACAGTCAGCGGCCGCAATTTGTCCGCAATTGAGGATGGCTGGCAGCGTCAAGCTACCCATCACTGAGCGACGAGCATTGACGAAGACATGAACAATTTGTCTACTTGGTAAGGGCGCCGCTTAAATGCAGCCATGTTGGAAGCTCTTGTCGTAGATCGTAATGCGAGGCGGGTACGGATAATGATCATGTATGGAATTGGGAAGACGGTGAAGGGCGCGGCGTTGGTTGTCATAACTGCTCGACAACGGGACGGGCGCGAGGCCGACGTCGGCAGGGCCTGGAACGGTCATGTACTGGGTACCGGCTCTCGGGTCTAGACGTGGCTAGACCTGCATGTACCGTGAACGCAGCCAGGACCCCTCAACCAAAAACGAGTGACTGACCCCTCCACGCCAGACCCGGACCCGGCACTGGCGAGATGCCCTGCTCAATTGCTGATTAGGCGATAAGAAAGAATTCTTGCCTGCTCTTAGCACTGTGTTCGTCCGCGCCTGCAGAATACCCGTGTCATCTACCTGAGCTTCCTCCTTTGCCTTCTTATATCTCGAGGCCCGACCCGACCGACTGGCCGCCCTTGACTCACTCACGTCTGACCATCGCCAAACTCGACACGACCTCCCCCTGCCACTGAGGCGACACGCAACTTCGTTTCCTTGGCCATGGCGGGCGCAGTAAGTAGCTGACCTCTGAAACCTCCACCATCTCCCTCCTCGACCAAAGCAACGTCCGCGCGCTGACTCCAATGGCTGCCCAGCGAGCTCTTCACCCGTCGCTCGACACGGTCCGCTCCATCGTCGACCGCCCCCACGCCGGGCCTGGCAAGAAGCCGACCCTCGTCCCCGTCTACCGCCAGATCTCGTCCGACCTCATCACCCCATCCGCCGCCTACCTCAAGATCTCGGCCCACTCCTCTTCCGACTTCTCCTTCCTCTTCGAGTCGGCCGCCACCGAGCAGGTCGGCCGCTACAGCTTCGTCGGCGCTGGCCCGCGCAAGGTCCTCACCACAGGACCTGGCCACGGCCCGGCGACGGACCCCCTGCCCGCTCTCGAGGAGGAGCTCGCCCGCCATGTCGTCGCCCATGTGCCCGACCTGCAGCTCCCGCCGCTGACGGGCGGCGCCATCGGCTACGTCGGCTACGACTGCGTCCGCTACTTCGAGCCCAAGACGGCGCGCCCCATGAAGGACGTGCTCGAGATCCCCGAGTCGCTCTTCATGCTCTTCGACACCATTGTCGCCTTTGATCGCTTCTTTGGCGTCATCAAGGTCATCAGCTATGTCAACGTCCCCGAGCACGGCTCCTCCACGACCCTCGACGAGGCCTACGAAAAGGCCCGCGCCACCGTCGACGAGCTCGTCGAGGTGCTCAACTCCCCGGACATTGAGATCCCCGAGCAGGCCCCCATAGTCCTCGGCCAGGAGGCCAAGTCCAACATTGGCCGCGAGGGCTACGAGGCGCACGTCACCAAGCTCAAGGAGCACATCGTCAGGGGCGACATCTTCCAGGCCGTCCCGTCGCAGCGGTTCGCCCGGCCCACGAGCCTGCACCCCTTCAACATATACAGACACCTGCGGACCGTCAACCCGTCCCCGTACCTGTTCTACGTCGACTGCAAGGACTTTCAGATCGTCGGCGCCTCCCCGGAGCTGCTCGTCAAGAGTGAGGCCGGCAGGATAATTACCCACCCCATTGCGGGCACCGTCAAGCGCGGCAAGACGCCCGAGGAGGACCAGAAGCTCGCCGACGAGCTGAGCAGTTCGCTCAAGGACCGCGCCGAGCACGTCATGCTGGTGGACCTAGCCCGCAACGACATCAACCGCGTTGGCGACCCCTTCACAGTTCGTGTCGACCGCTTGATGGTTGTTGAGAAGTTCAGCCACGTCCAGCACCTCGTCTCGCAAGTCTCAGGCGTCCTGCGGCCGGACAAGACGAGATTCGACGCCTTCCGTTCCGTCTTCCCTGCCGGCACGGTCTCAGGAGCCCCCAAGGTTCGGGCGATGGAGCTCATCGCCGAGCTGGAGAAGGAGAAGCGCGGAATATACGCCGGTGCGGTTGGGTACTTTGGCTACGGCAGCGAGGACGAGAAGGGCAACCCGGTAGAAGGCGCCATGGACACTTGCATTGCGCTGCGCACGATGATGACCAAGGATGGCGTGGCGTATCTCCAAGCAGGTAAGTCTCGGTCGTCGACCACCCAAACAACGCACCTTCCCTTGTTTGCTAACCCATGGGAACGTAGGTGGAGGCATCGTCTTCGATTCGGACGAGTACGATGAGTGGATGGAGACCCTCAACAAGCTGGGGGCCAATATGTCGTGCATCAAGTCAGCCGAGGAACTATACCACCAGCAGCAACAGCAGGAGGCTGCCAAGGCCGCCGCGAGGTGAAAATAGAACGGTCACATTCAATGCTTGGCGTCCTTTTGGAAGTATTTCTATGTGAGCTAAACGTGCTCCGATACAGCTATAGACAATCGAATTTAAGATATATGCACTGAATCACAAGAGGCGATTAATGTTGGTCATGTGTGAATATTGCAATATATGTTCTGTGACTGCCCGTAAAGGACGGCGCAGCCTGGAGACTGGGTGTGTCTCAATCAAGGGAGCTTTCGTGCCATTCGTATCTCATGAATATGTCGTCGCCGCCATGCTTATGCTTGAGCAATGCTTGTAAACCCCATGCGCCTTGTGAAACCACATTACGCCGATGTGACACCCTTATGTCAATTTTGCGCCTCGTCAAATCTCCTCATCCCAACGCCAACCGCCACTCAGATCAACTCCGGCGGCACGGGGGTGTCCCTCTTTTCAGACAGTTCTGGAATGGGGGTATCGCGGTTCTGCTGCCCAGGGGCTTGGCCGTTGGCCTTGCCGGGGGCGGTGGGCGTCTTGAGATCCAGGTCCGTCTCGCTCCTCTCGCTCGGGGCACGAAGCCGACCCCGGGCGCGATAGTCGTCGGTGGACAAGACGCTGCTGGTGTCCGACATTTCCACATCCCCGAGCTCTGACAAGGAACTCGTGCTTTCAATGCTGGGGGTGGGAGTTTCCAGGTACGTGATCTGCGGAAGAGCTGCTCCTGGAGTGATGTCCTGGGACGACGTCGTCTTTGAGTCCTCCGTTTGCGTTGCTGCCGCGATGACAGCTGCAGCGTCTTCGTCGCCGTCTTCCTGGCCGATCGTCCAGCGCCATTGACGCTTCTTCTCCGTCCTCTTGCGCTTGCGCGGTCCGCCGCCGTTCTCAACTGGAGAGGGCAGTTGGGGCACAGCCAAGCCAGCCATCCTCCGACGAGTCTCCTCAAAGGGACCAGGCGTCTGGCCGCCGTCCCGGAGCTCGTTTGCGGTGAATGACAACGCGACGTCCAATACGGTGTCTGCCGCCGTTGGCAAGGGTGGGGTATTAGGGGATGCGTCGTCCGTCAGGAGGTCGATGTGAGACTTTACATACGTGTTGGTGATGATGTCCTGGGTCAGGGGGTTATTGTATTCGACCTTTTTGGCCGCTTTCTCTTGCAGCCGGAGCGATTGCCTCCTCGGCGATGGTGGTGGGATGGCGGTTCTTGGTGGAAGGGGAGAGTTGCGGAGGATGCTATGGAGGCTCCGTGGATGCGTATACGGAAGATCACCGCCGAGACCAGCGTATATTCTCCTGCGAGCAGCACGGCCATCGACAGGCGATGCTAGTGTTGCAGGAGTCTTCTTGGCCGTGACGCTTGACGAAGAAGAGAAAGCAAAGACCTGTGCTGGGCTGGCGTCGGCCGTGGCTGATAGTGGCGGAGTGGCAGTCATGGTGCTCGGGAACTTGATCTCCATTTGTGAGGGAGAGTTGGAAAGTGCTGTCAATGGCGTCTCAGGATAGTTGGCGACGTAAGGGGTAAAGACGCGAGGGGGCCTGGGTTCGGCGGGCGTCTCGATGCTGAAGGCTTGCAGCGTGTTGATGGCAGTGATAGGTTCCGACTGCGCCGTCGACGATCTTTCGATGGCCGTGACATAGGCATTTGAGAGCGTATTGAATGCTGTTGGATCACTGGGGTTGACTGGACCACCTCTCAGACCCTTGGAAGGAGAGAGGCATGATGTCCTGATCTGAAGAGAGAGTCTCGGCCTCTTGGCCGTATTTGGAGTCCCCTGCGACTCCATGTCGGCGAATTGGCAGACGTCAATCGACGAGAGCAAGTTGAAAGACCTGTTGGCAGCGAAAACCGAGGAGTTGGTGATGGATGCCGCCGCCGTGTCTGTACTGGCCAGCAACTAACACTGTAGTGCTGCGTCCAAGGAACGACGACCAGCAGCAGTCAACACGAGCAGGCTCGGACAAAACTGGAGAACCAACAGGGCGAGAATGGGCCGGCGACCACTATATAGAACGGGAACATTGTCTGGGAAAACCGCCATCGTTCCGGGGGCGACATGGAACCCTGGCCAGAAGCAAGCGCCACTAACGCTGCATGGGGCAGATAGTTCCAGGATTTTAGACGCGCAGACGCTCGATCAACATGGCTGTCTGTCCATTTGACTCGGGCAGACGTTGGGCGCCCGACAGAACGAGCTGGTAGGATCGAAGAAGCCGGAGGTAACATGCACGCGGCTGTGGTTGGCTTGTGCCGTCGTGGCCTATGCAGGTGAGCGTGTAAGCGCCAGACTACCAGACCCCCAGCCTGGAGGCGCGCACTTGGAGGGTTGCACGCCAATCATGGGATGACGGGGTCACCCTTGTCTCCAGACCGGCGTCTATTTCATGCACAGCTCTCTTGCCGTCACTCTCAGTGCGAGGGGTTGTGGTGGTGAGCCGGGTGCGAATGATCTGAGCAGCGCTTCGCAATTGCAGGCTGAATCCTTCGTCGCGCAGCGCACCCACCGCGTGCAAGAGCGTCCTTTTTGCCGCAGACACGGGGATCCGAAGTGCCCGACGATGCCGGAGGCAGAGAGAATGAAGTGACAAGTCACCATGAGCGTGGAATACTCATATGTTGCACTTGGCGTTAACCACGATGTCATCTACGTCGTGTCAGTCAGAACCGCCAGACCCGGTGACAGTCACTCGCCTGGCTGGCGAGACCACAAACCAAACGGTTCAAGTACTTCAAAGCTGAGCACCTGCCAAGGAACGAGATCAGAAGACTGAGACGGTTCGATGCCACTGATGCCGGCGGCAACCTCTCAGACTGGGCGACGTTAGGGCAGGACGGGGCAACGACCATGCCCGCAGCCGCCCCGTCCCAATCACCGAGACGACATGCAGCCACGAAGGGAAGCTGGATGGCACCCCACGGCTTTCTGGCGGCGAATCTCCCGGGCGTAACGGGGCAGAGATACTTGATCTGGCTGCTTGCCAGCGGGATGGCCGCGGACCGCGCCTAATCCTTTGGCGCCACCGTCTCATGTCATGTCGTGCAACGCCGCGTGCCGTCAGAAGGTCCGAACCGCGGCATTGAGAGGCCAGAGGCCGATCCTTCTGCGACATCGTAGGAAACGGCCTTTGCTGGGCCGACTCGTCTTGGTCAAGTCGCTCCGTGTTGGCCGATGCACCCATCAGCGCTTGCCGCTAGCCTGGCCTCACATCGATCGCGGTTGCAGCGGACGACATTTCTAGAAGCCCAGCGAAGCCGGGCCACCCCTTGCCCCATGCAATAGAGCTCTCAAACGACTCGAAAAAAAGAAGTCATGAGGGATGGACGTTGGCAAAAGAGACAAAAGCTGGGGTCCTTCAATTGCACGGATGCTCTGGGTTTGGGCTGGGCCCTCATTTGTCAGCCTGCAGCAGCGGCGCGCCTGCCTGGCTGATCGTGAGGTCGCGAGTCGCGACTGCCATCCATTTTCACGCTCGCGGATCCTCTCTCAACATATCTTCAACCACGCACTTGGAGCTCTTGCATCAATCGAAACCCTCACACAAATTCCCACGAAAGGGCGCCGACTTACAGTGACCCTGCGCGAGTACCCTGCAAGACGCGCACATATGAGCCGTCGTTGAGAGGTAGTGAATGGGCTTTGGCGTCCTACGCCCATGTCTAGACGCATGCGACTGCTGGCGACGACGGGGACGAGACACACACCCAAAGCCCTGTTCTGCCTTGTGTCTTCGCGATGACCAGACCCACCGAGACTGTAGCCCAAGATGATTCCGCACCCAAGAAAGCCGCCGAGACGTAGAGACCACCGCGTCATCCTACAGTTCGTGAGTCTCTCGCTGGCGGCCCCAGCTCATCGAACCTGCTCACAGCCATGTAACCAGGACTACGATTGTTTCTACGCCCAAGTGTTTGAGAACAAGAACCCGGCCCTACGGTCCCGTCCCCTCGGAGTCAAGCAAAAGAACATCTTGGCGACATGCAACTACAATGCGCGGAATCTCGGCGTGGGCAAGCTCATGCTCATATCCGAGGCAAAGCGCATATGCCCGGGTCTCGTCCTGGTAGATGGCGAGGACTTGACCCCGTTTCGAGATACAAGCAAGACTCTGTTCAACTTCCTTCGTTCTCATTCCTGGACCGGGAAGGTGGAGCGACTCGGCTTCGATGAGGTATTCATGGGTAGGCGCCGCAACTACCCTGACCACGATCGCGTGAAGCTTACGAGCCCAGACGTCACTGACTTGGTCGACTACAATATCCTCTGCTTGAATAGAAACTCTCTGAGCGAATCGTTCTTTCACCTGTCTGAGCAAGACCCGGAACAGGGCTTCCCGTGCGACCTGAATGCGATTGCTGGCTGCGTTGCCGGATCAGATACCGCCCACGCAAGTTTAGACGACCACACATATTTACGTCTACTTCTTGGGTCCCATTTGGCACACTACTTGAGAAGCAAGCTCGAGACCGACTTTGGGTACACGTCAACGTGCGGCATCTCAACCAACAAGCTGCTAAGCAAGCTTGTCGGCAGCTGCAACAAGCCTCGAAACCAGACCACGCTGTTAGCTTGGAAAGATGACGATGTGGTGGAGTTTATGGATGCGCACAAGACGAGAAAGGTCCCGGGGCTCGGGTTCAAAACAGCCATGCTGTTGGAGTCACATGTCCTTGGCGAGGACATCGACGCCGATTCGCACTCATTCAACTCGCTTGTCACCGTTGGCCAGGTGCGGCAGCATCCCTCCATGTCGCCAGCCTTCCTAGAGACTCTTCTCAAGGGCCCTGGCTCAGAGAGGGGAGTGGGCGCCAGAGTCTGGGGCCTGCTCCATGGAGTGGATGAGACAGAGGTCAAGGAAGCGAGCGACATTCCTTCTCAGATCAGTATCGAAGACACGTACAAGGGCCTCGAGACCATCCCTCACATCACCGAAGAGCTGCACAAGCTCTCGTGCTCCCTGATACGAAGACTGAGGGTTGACCTGCTTACCGCTGACCCGAACGCCGAAATCCCTGGTTCCCGCAAATGGATTGCGCGACCCAAGACGCTGCGGCTCTCCATCAGATCGTGGCCGACACGCCAAGGGCCACATGCCACTCAAGCAATGAACTTTAGCAGAGTATCTCGCTCTGGTCCCCTCCCTCCCTTTGTGTTTGACCTTGAGACCGACATAGACTGTCTTGCGCAGCGCCTGGTGGCCGAGGCACTTCTCCCACTTCTTCGGCGCCTGCAAGTCGAACAAGGGCATAACCAAAAATGGAACCTTCAACTGTTGAATATTTGTGCGGCCAACATGGTTGCTGGGGCGGCAGACGACAAATTGGGGGCAGGGAGGGACATTGGCGTCATGTTCAAGCACCAGGACGAGGTGTTGCGTCCGTGGAAGGTAACGCAGCCTACCGATGAGCCGTCTGGCGGTGCCGTGGAAGACAGCACGAAGCAAGTGCCATTCGGCGATGACGACGATGAAGGCGATGTAGCTTGGGATGGTACGGTGCATCCCCATTGCCCGACTTGTGGGCATGCCATCCCGCATTTTGCAATGGCTGCCCATGCAAGATTCCATGAGCTGGGAGAGTGATGATCCGGTCTGGTCCACGTTTCGATGCAGTCAACACTTCCGTCGACCAAATTGAGCAACGTCCACCTCGAGCATTGCCACGACTTTTTCACGTACACGGGAGACGTACAACTTGCCTTGATAGGAGACGTCAGTGCGGGCAGAGAAGATGTCGCGTGCTGCCTCAACCTGCGCAGGACAACCAAGCAACCGAATTACCAGCGAAGCAGGGCTCCTCGTGACGTCTGCCGCATACTGCACGCTGAGGGATCGAAAGGACCGCATCAGCTTGGAGACGATGCGTAGCCGTTGACCAGTCGCAGTGTGGCCATCACCGTACATCGACTGGCCTTTCTGCCCGTTTGAATGCGATTTTGGGGCAGATCCAGACTACACATGGCAATTTTGAACGGAAAAGGGGCTCGGTTTCGCGGGAAGGACCAAGTCACGCGCCGGCCGCATGCTGCTTGCTTCTCAAATTTGCTCCGCCCATGTGCGAGCCTGTTTCCCCGCGTGATACGTGGTGCCATCCAGAAGGGACAGCTCTCCGTTGGAGCGAAAACCTGCTCGCGTCGTTACTGGGCTACCGGTGGCCCACGCAGTCCAGCGGGTTCATCGGGTTCGTGCATCTCTCAGCCCAGGCGGGCAGAGATGTGCGTGATTCACTCACTCCGTCGCCCGATCAAGTTGATAGGCAGCAGACGGCATTTTGCTAGAGCTGGCAGCCGCCTTGCCGACGCGGGTCTGTATTCTGGCAGGCAATCACGGGATCTGATCCCGTTTGGTGAAACGCGTTTCGTTGTACTGCTGAATCACCGGGTGACTGGAGGATGAGTCCTCCTGTCGGCGGCTATCCGCAGGTCGGCCATGTACCAGAACTTGCTTGGGCCACAACGGATGTTCGAGACGTGGCCGGAAAGCGGGAGCAAAGGATTGTGGACCATGGCTTGCCGTATCCGATATGCATAGAAGACGCGGGAGTATCAGATGGCCCTCAAGTTTTGTTGGTGAAAGAGGGGCAATCGAGGCTTGCCAAACGAGAGATCAAGGGGAGGCAGGCAGCACAGCCAAGTACATGAGGGGGCAGCACGACGCAACAGAGTACAGCCCGCTTCCTTTAGGTCGGTCGCTCCTGCCATCGTTGGACGAGAATGAGCAGCGGCAGCAGCGGCAGCGGAAGCAGCAGTAATGGCATGAGCAGCGAACGCAGCTGCACCTTCCCTCCGTCAACTCGACTCGCTTGTCATCGTGCCCGCCTCGTGCCCGCCTCTCCTCGCCCGCTCCGGACTCCTCCCGAACTTCTTCCTTCGAGAATGCAGAGCCCAGCCAGCCCCGTGTTGCTGTTCACAAACACGCCTGGCCCGGGACTGCTGAACAACGAACCGGTGCTGCCCGCCCAGCTGCCCACTGCCACCTGCCAGCCACCTGCCAGCCCCGGCTGCCATGGCCTGTTCGCAAACGGTTCCTTCGCACCTGGCGGCTGTTCGAGAGCCAGCTGCGCTGCGCCCTTCGTTCTTCTGCTGAACTGATGGAGTCGGTCTCGCTTTCGCCAGCTGCACAGGTTTGCGTCGTTACCTCTTCACCATCATCCCCTGCCGCGTGTGTTCACCCTCACCCGCACATTTCTCACTCTCCACCACCACCACTGCGTGTTTCTCTCCTCGTAGCGAGCGGGCTCTATCTGGTTAATACCTGATACCCAGTTCGCGTGCACAGGTCTGCATTCTGCATATCGAAACACTGTCCCTCAAGCTTCGGTCATTACCTGCAACCAGTGCTTGGCGATCGCCTTGCCTTCGTTCACTCCCCGAACCGCAACACTCGACGAGATCTCTCGACAACCACAGTCATGGGTCGAGGAGGTCGTGGTGGCGGCCATGCCCCCTTTCGTCGGCCCGTCGACTTGACCGGTGTCATTTCTGTTGCTGAGAGAAACGACTTGGTCACTCTGGTCAGTGCCATCACGGAGAAGATGCACAACGACATCAGCAGCATTTTCGACGCTCCCAGCGTGAGCAGCGTCCGCGATAACGGCGAACACGATCCCACCTGGCCGTCCCTTGCGGCCTCTCGTCGACATGAAGGCAATGAAACGGACAGTCAAGGAGCTGTTGCACAGTCCTCTGCCGTTTCTAGCAGCGACGGATCCAAGACGTATAACAAAGTGCATCCGATTGTTGAAAAGGAGGAGCGAGATGCGATGACACCCCAGCTTGGCGAGCTCAGAAAGGAGGCTCTTTTGTTCTTTCGCAAGTGGCAGAACGTCGTCATTCAGAGAGTCCGCGAGATTGCCGTCATCGAGCCCACCGCCCCCATGCCCGCCGGTGGCGCTCGCGGCCGGGGTGGCCGTGGTTCCCGAGGTGGTGGCCGTGCCCGCGGTGCACGAGGTGGTGCTGGTCCGGGTCGTGGAGGTCTGACCCTGGCATTTGGTATGCTTCTGGGACCCCCTCAAGCTCTTCTCCCCTCGACAATGCGGACGCTAACCAAGGTCAAGGCCCGCCGCGTGTCCCCGTGAACCAGATGGACCGCGAACTGTGCGGAATGTTCCCACCGATTCCGAACACTCTCTGGCTTCTTCATGTGGAAAAGCGAAAGCTTCTTCTGCATGTCGTACTCCTGCTCGTCCTGTCGCTTCAGGACTATAATGCCAACGCACGAGTCTTTCTTCTCAACCTCACGTCGGCTCTCAACCTTACCTTGGCCATCTATCATGGCGAAGAGCTTCGAATCTCCCGGGCCTTGGCAAAACTCGCCCTCGAATATGCTCCACGAGACGAAGCTGGCCAGAAGGCCGAAGAACAGAAAGGACCCAAGCGGTGGAAGGTTGGGTTTAGTTCTCCCAACCCCACTTCCACTATTGCTTCCGCGCTCAAAGCAGCGGGCATCGGAACCATCAACGATGGAATGGTGCTGAGCGTCGCAACTGTCGCCGGTCTGCTGGGGCCTTTGGGAGACTACGGGCACTTACTCGGTAACATATTCGGCATCAACGCTGTTCGGCCCACTAGCAAGCTGCTGGAGGCCTGTTGCAAAGACGTTTTCGACTTTGCTTTCCTCCGCGTGCGCGACCCTACCCACTCGGAATATCGAGACATGAAGGAAACCCCGGCAGATGATCGCCGCCTCCGTTTGGTCTTGGCCATGAGCGGCTGTTTTTCAGATGTCGAAGACGTTGTTAGACCCTGGCGATTTCTTGGCGATCAAACAGAGAGCTACGCGGTGAGATGGGATGTGGCGTCCATCACAACCCTCGGAAGCGCGGTCGAGACAGTCATCAGGAGCACAGCTTGGGCAAATGCAACCAAGGAGATCAGATCGCGATCCCGTAAGAGCCTCCTTAGCATCCTAACATGTCGGTGGCCTTCTGAAGTGAAAACTAACGCGCCGCAGTCTTTGCCAGTCTCCTGGACAATTCGTGGCCGGACGCTCTTCTCAAAGTGAGCAAGATCATTGACAACCCATGGAACTGGGGAATGGTCCGGGCCGAGAAGGTGGGCGCTTTGCTCGCGGACGCTCTTGTGCGGCACAAGTTCCAAGGGGAGCGAGCGGTCTCCCTCATAGGATTCAGCCTTGCAGCACGAGCGATCTACACCTGCCTCATGGTGCTGGCCGAACGTCGCCAATTCGGCTTGATTGACTCGGTCGTTCTCATCGGAACTCCAGCGCCGTCCGAAAGCCGGGTTTGGCTGACGCTGAAGAGCGTTGTGTCTGGCAGACTGGTCAATGTCTACTCAGAGCACGACTACATGCTGGGGTTCCTCTATCGCACCTCGAATGTTCACTTTGGAGTCGCTGGCCTGCAGGAGATCAAGGGCGCCAACGGCGTCGAAAATCACTGCGTCAAGTACCTGCCTCGAGGACACTTGGGCTATCAGGTCCTCACTGGTCAGATTCTGAAGGACATTGGCTGGGACTCTCTGGATGCGGATGCCCTCAAGGCCGACATGGCCCAGCGCCGGGGTTCAGGCCGCGGCCGAGGCAGGGGCAGAGGAGGCCGAGCCTAATCCGACAGCCGGGCAACTGGCGCAATCACGGCGTTGGAGTCGTTATGGAGTCCATGGTAATGGGTGGCAGGCTGAAGCGAGGTGCCATGACCATGGGATACGGTGTATTAGGACATGGCGTTACAGTAGCTGCCGAGAAGGCGCAGCACGATACCAATTTGACTCAATTGACGTAATACTTCGTATCTGTTCCGGAAATGGAGTATAATGATGTTGTTGAGGACTTATGGCAGGCGCGGATCATGGCTCTTTTCACATGACATACTCACGTCAGCTGTGAACTTGGAATCCAGACTGCAGACTAGTCTCAGCTGAATAGCTTCTTCATATTTTCGCTCCTCCGGTGCGAGCAATTTGATCTCGCACCTGGGACGCCTTAATTGCCTCTATATATCATGTTTCGTCTCCGACAAGAGCACGAAACGGAGAGGCAGTACGAAGTAGGCAATGCCGCAACGAAAACCGAATCCCCAGAGACTAGCCGGCCGGCTATCTGCGTGTACATGTGCCGTTCGTGACTCTAGCCCCTCTCTCTATCCATTGTCCCTCCCTCCACCAGTCTCGACTCTCTCAATCTCGCTCTCCGGGAGGCCTGCGATGATGCCCCCGGACCAGGGGAGGGGGCATTACTGATCCCATACGTAGGCCCCTCCCAACATTCCGACATGCTTTGTTTCAGGGGCCCGCCGCTGGGGGAATATCCCTCAAAAAAATGGTGCGCGCTTACGCTCCCCAAACCATTAACCCTTTACACAATCGTGAGGACAAGTCGGAAAGGAAGCCGGGGGCGGATCATGGCGGTGAGGTGGAAAGGTCGTGTTGTGTTGTACATATGTAAGTGTGTGGTCTTGTGAGTGGTGTCATGATGCGACTTAGGTCCAGCCACCTTGGCCCAGTCGTCTTGATGCTACCCGCCGGAGATCATCGCCACAGGTGAGCAAACGAGGAGGTGAAGCTCGGAATCACGTGGGTGGTGTCGTCCCGAGCATGCTGGGAACCTGTTTCCGGACCAGCCCTCTTGCGCCGCGCTGCTCCATGCGCGGAACGCCCTGAATGGCTCTCGGCTCGCGCATGAGCGTGCGGTCGAGGCGAGATGGAATGCGGGTGACGACGGAGCGGTACTCCCCCGGGAAATTGCCTTTGGGCAGGGGCACTGATGCCGTGCGCCAAATGTGGTCCGATGTGTCGGTCAAGAACGTAGGAGCCTTGCCGGCGGGAGTCCGAGAGGAGGCTCCAAGGCCCCAGGTGTTGGCCGATGCGCCATGAGACGCTCGGATAGTCGAGAGGCGCGACAGGCCAGACGACAGGCCCGTTCGACCACGGGCCTTTTTGGCCATAATAATTTCATCGAAGAGGCGCACTGACGCCTCTGACGCAGGCTTCATCTCGCGGTGATGAATGAACTCGTTGAATCCTGTGTGATTCCCGTTAGCCAACCAACGCCCAACACGTTGAAATCTCTGTTGGGCGACGACTCACCTTGCGTGTCTCGAAGCATGGTGGTATACTCTTGCTGATCATAGGGCAAGCTCTTGATGAAGCCATCCATGTCGAAGGCGTACAACTGGCCGTTGTTTTTCTGCTGCCTGGAAGGCTTGCCAAGGTACTTGCGGTACGTGTAGAGCAGGCTGGCCATGCACCGCACAAAGGCCGCCCTGACGCGATCGGCGTGGAAGGCCTCTGGGCAAACGAGCGAGACCTGTCCCAAGCACCTGCCGTGGGCCCAGGTCTTGCACGAATTGCACTGATACATGCCGTCGCCCTCAGGCTTCTCGTCGCAAATGGTGCACGAAGATGACGCGTCCCTTGCATCGAGGCTGAAGCAGTGGCCTTCGACCCAGACCGTCGTCTCCGTGTTTTGCACGGGCTGGATCTGCATGTTGGGCATGATGGTTGAGGCAGCCAACGTCGACTGAGCGTAGGCAGACGGCGCATAGCCGGCACCAAAGGATGATGTGGTGTCGACGGATAGGCCCGAGATGGAGGCGTTGGGTTGATGGCCGTTCAGGAAAGGCAATGCCGGTCGATTGGCCGGATGAAACTTGTCGAGGCCAAACGACGAGCTGCGGCGCCCCTTTTCCTCACCGAAATGACCCGACCGCTTCTCGCGAAGGGTCGCTGTGAGAGCGAAGCCGGAGTCGCTTCGTGAAAGTGGCGTCGTAGGCATTGGTGGGAAGTGTGCGGACACAGGGGAAACCGACGATTGCGGGCTCGTCCTGCTGGACTTGCTAGTACCGGGCCTGTCCGCTTTGCCAGTATCGACTGACGACACGGTAAATGCGTTGAAGACGGGTGGATGGATGTCGGTTGGGGGGTCAGGCTCGGCAAAGCTGGATGAGTTCTGCGTGACCCATTTGCCCAGCGTCGTGCGGGGAGGCGTCGAGGTGAAGACGGAGCCGTTTTCAGAGGAGAATGCATCGTAGGGGAACGATTCGATCGCGTATGGAGGCGGTCCAACGGTGACCCCGTATCGCAGTGTGTGGGGTGCGGCAACCTGCAGAAGGGACATGAGTTTTCGGCGATGTTGCCTCGGTAGCCGGTGTGGCTGCGACGTAGCGTCAATCGTGTCCCTATCCAGGTCGACAAGGACGTAGTCATCGTCTGGTAGATCTATCCGCTCATATCGGCGCTCAACACCGACGATATAGGGGCAGGGAGCCTCCAAGGCCGAGATGAGACGCGCCGGCAAGACGGGAATGAAGATGCTGGCCCACTTGAAAGGGTAGAGAAGGCTGGCCAGAGCATGGCAAGCTAGGTGTAGCATGCTTGTGTGGGATGAAAGGAAGATGATGCGGGATTCAGACATGGCGTACTCGAAAAGGGCGACGACGTTTTCGAGTGAGAGACATCTGAAGAGGGCGTAGAGGTCGATGGTCCGGGATCCGGGAAGCTCGTTGCTAGCTTCTCTCCGCGAATACATCCTCAGGTCCCTCACGCCGAGCTCGACCTGCGTCTTGGACCCCAGCGGAGTGAACGCCTCGGTACACATGTTGACAACGTAACGCTCCAAGGGCTGCCATCGTCCGATCTTGGGGGAGCTGGGCAGGACCCTAAGGACACTGCCATCAGTCATCGGGACGAGGATGGCCTTGAGCCACTCTTTCCAGAATCCCATATTGGCAGGATCGCGTCCCAGAATGCCGTATGCACGAGGAGCCCACAGCCCGCTTTCGCCTGCTGTGAGGCCCTCAATTTTCGATGCTGCGCCGTGCCTTAGCGGCCTCAGCATGTCAGTCATCAAGGAGATCTTCTCCTCCACGGTGCTGATCTCGTCCTCCAGCCTGTCTCTGGCCGGTGATCCGGACGGGATGGTGGGCAGCTTGGAGAGAAGGTGGGAGAGGTGCGACCGCTCCCCAGCCAAGCGGATGCCCAGGCTCGCCGCCAGCTCTCGCTCCTCGTTGGACATGTGGTTCTGTCGCCACTGCTCACACTTAGTCTCCACGTCCTCGGCAACGTCCGCCGTCAACGCAGTCCAGATGATGATCGTGATGCCGTAGAGCTTCGAGTTGTCTTCCGACGTCATTGTGAAGCCATGCCACGTTGACCGCGGCCGGTCATCTGACGAGACGATCTGAATGTCGTTGGGAAACGCGAACATGGGCACGTAGTCCGGAAACTTGCCACGTCTGGGAATCTCATCGGTGGCCGTCTTCGGCGGGTAACGGTCGAGGAGTACCGGCTCAAACCTGCGCTTGAGTGGGTGCATGTCCGGATCGGTGTTGAGGGGCTCCGGCGGAGGAATAACTGAGTTGTAGTTACTGAGCCTCTTGGCAGTGCGAACCGACGCTGCGGCATGTCTGTTAGTATGAGAAGGACTTGGGCGTTGGGGGGCTCCTTATGACGAACCTGCTCTGCTGGAAGCCCCTGGTCTTGCAGAGCTGGGCGGCTTGCGCATGCTGTTCATGTCCCTAAAACTTATCTTGCGACGGATGCTGCCCTTGATGCTCTTCAGGGGGCTGACTCTGCCGCTGGGGATGCTTTCCTCTGCACGAATTCGTTCGGCTCGGGGATTGACCATGGGAGGGCGCGCTTGGGTCTTTGCGCCTGCGGTAAAAGAGAGGTCCTCCAAGAAGTTCTCCCGCTCGGCAGCGAACTTGAACAGGGCCTTGTCAAAGTCAAACTCCCCCATGAGCAGCCCAGGCGGTAAGCCTTCAGTGGCGCCGCCGTTTGCTGCGCTGCCGTTAGGCCCGGGCACCTTGACTGCCTTGATCGTGGCACTGCTGCGGTTGCTCCTGGTGTTGCCGTCTGTCTCGTCCAGCGTGTGAATAGAGAAGCGCCCGTCGCTGGATATTCTAGAGAGGCGGTTGGCCGAGTTCTGCCGCGAGTGACGTGCCGCGGCTGTCTTTGGTTGCCCATTGGCAGCCACTTCTTGAGGCTCGCCATCCTCTGTAATGGTGGACTCGACAGGCAGAGAGGCGGGCTGCGGCAGCTGGTCGTCGTAGCGTATGGATTCTACGCCGGCGATCCAGAAGTAGTCGGCCAAGGGGGTTGATGAGGCCTCCATGACATGTCAGGTTTGCTCGCGGTCGAGCAGGGCCACTGGAGGTTTGGAAAGCCCTGGGGTCAGGAGTGGCGGGCGAAATTCCTGCCCTCTATCTCTGATCGATTCGGTGCGTCGCCGCCTGGATCCGTGTGCCGCGGGGGAAGCGAATCGGAAAAGGGTTCTGTCTAGGACACCCGTCAGAACGCCAACGAACGTAAGACATTTGCGCTGGTGCTCACCTCAACAGACGCGGGTCAAGCAAGGTCCGCGCTGTGGGCGGCTGCCGAACGACTCGCCGCGGCCCTGGTGAAGCTGACGACAGACGGCGCAGGTAGTCGGACTCGTAAGCTGGCAAAAAATCGCGAGACGAGACGAGGTCGCGACGGACGACGCGAACACAGGTGGAGGCGGACAGGATCGCCCACCCTGGCGGCCCCAGAGGGGAGGGGGGTTTGTTCGGACCCGATGGGCGCTGTCTGGCGCGGTTGGTGGGCTGCGGCGTGAGAATGGAGTGCGAGTATTACGGAGTAGGCAGGGCTCGTTGGGGTCGCGGGCGCCGCACGCGCGCTTTCCAGGTTCGTGGCAGAGGCGGCGGTCGAGCGGGCGAAGAGAGATGCCGGAGCGAAGTGGCAGAAGAATCGGGACGACGATGCGCCTCGTGAGTGAATGGTCGAGGGTAGTAGGCAGAGAGTGAAGCGGCCAGCCGTGCATGGGAGAAAAGGAAAGAAGGTGCATTGCGCCGCAGGTACGAGCAGGCACGGCGCTGCAGCTTCCCACAAGTACGAAGTACAGTGGGCTGGTGTAGCACCTCGGGCAGTTACCTCATGGATCCTGGGAGGAGGTTTGCAGCGAGCGTCTGGTGGCTGCCCCCCGTTGCGCGTGTCCACAGGTACTTGGTACAGGACGTACAGTGGAGGCCAGGGTAACCTGAACGGTTCTGCGCCTGCCCGCGGGCGGGGAAATGGACCCTGGCGCTGGCCCCTGGGGGGGGATGGGATTTGCACAGGCTTCCACCACTCTGCGAAGATCGGCGCCGACGGGGGTGGTCGCGACCTGGTTCTCGTGGCATGTTGCAGCCCAGGTTCATTCACCATGCATCCAGTCCGGGGCTGGCATCCACGGAACCCTGTCTGGTCGGGTGCCTGCTGCAAGATGTTGCCGAATGTCCTGGGTGGCCGACACAGCAGAGCGACTACCTACCGTATTCTACAGTGCAGTGCCGAGCACAGCACAGTACTGAGGCCAGTAGCCGGTACTGGGCCTACAACTTGGAACCTACAACTGGGCACCACCCACACTAGACGGGGCGTTGAGCAGCGCACCGGCGTCTGGGCAAGCGGGCGGTCCCAGGGCCTGCGGAGAGCTGAGGGTGGTGTTCCACTGTTCCGTCGCGCAGATGCCCCCCAAGCCCCCAGGTTCAGGCGGGACGCCCCCAGGGGCGACCCGGGCGCCGACCACCCCCAGGCCCGTTGAGCGTGCGCCTAAGCACACCACGCTGTTGGGCTGGGCTGTGAGGTCAGCGCGAGGCCCGGTAGGCTCTAGCCGTCAGATGGCTGAATGGATGGAACCGGTCGCGTCCCCACCATCTCGGCGGGCTTGGGGCTTGCTTGGGGGCGCTTGGTGGGCTTGGTAGGGTCCTCCTGCCTGGGTGGGCCCCCTGAGATGCATCCGTTTTAGGTGGCCCGGGGTGCGCAGGCAAGGGCTCCTCCCGTCGCCGCCGCCGCCGCCGTGCGCCAGCGCACCCGCCATCCATGGCTGCCGCCATCTCGCCATGGATCCATCCGTCTGTCCACTCATCGACTCACCCACCCACCCCGTTCCACCAGCACCTCGACCGACGTGGGCGAGCCGCGATGCTAGCCCGGCCGCCCAAAAGGCACCGCAACAAGCGCGACCACCACCGGCACCAACGTCCAGCGCGTGGAAGCGCCCGAGGTGGCGAACTCTCCTGTCGGCTGGCATCCACCACAACCCGACGCCGTCCATCTCGTCCTCACCCATTCACCCCGCTTGCTGCGAGCCCCCCACTCAGGCCCGGGACATCGCCTCCCGTGTCGCCGGGAGTCTCCTTGCCTGCCTCGAGATATTATCCGCACGGGAGATGGCAACAGGAGCACGAGGGACGACGAGGCGAGGTGAGGCAAGGCCAGGGTTCATGAGCGGGACAGGGTGAGGTCCTGGCAAACGACAAAGTAGGCAGTCCAGAACACGGATTTGGCACAAGAGGACCCTCCAACCGGACCCTCGCAGGACCCCTTCTGTCCAGTCCAGCTCTCGCCGCCGTCATTCAGTCATCCACATCCACGTTCGACGACGACAACGGGCCACCAGGTGGTGGATGCGGAGGGGCGAGGCAGCTCCTGGCATCTCTGCTAATGCACAGTCCCTGCCACGCCGAAACCTTCCAGCCGGCCAGCGACCCTGTCCCGCCTCCACCACTGTCCACTCTGTACGCCGTCGCCGTCCAATGTTGACCAAAACGGAGATTCTTGAACAAGGGGGCAGTTGTCGCCTAGCATTTCCCCTGGAAAGACGTCATTCAGGCGGGGGCCAGCTGTCGCCGATAACCCAAATGTCTCCTGAGTGTCGGGGAGGACGGCAGCGACTGCTGGGGAGTTTGGTCAGGCCGGGCTGCACTGCAGCATCCCGGATGTCTCGAGCAAGAATGGCATCAATTGCTCTGCTCTACTCCGTACTCTGCCTGGGCTTCTTGTGAGATGGTCCAACAATCATGCAAAAGCCCCGGCACGACGTGGACGCAGCCAGCCGCTTGAGGAAGCGCACTATTAGGGTCATGGACCGGCCAGCATTCTCCTTCACATGCGGCAAGGGTAACTTCCACCCGCAACCATTCTTTCACAGGAGCGGCCTCGCTGGCAATGCGATGATGGTCTGCAACCACGTCGAGGCATGTGCTGCGTGGGTTTTCTGAGGTCCAGGACAGCTGTCACCTGCCTCTTCCTTCGTGGTGCTGCAAGGCTCGAGGTTACGGCCTGGCACCTTGACCCCTGTACAATGCCGCGCCTCCCCTGTGGCCGATCAGGGGCTTGCAGCATGCGAAGATTCACCACAACTGACGGGCCACCAATACTCACTGCAGCTAGCCTGGGCCATCGAGGGGCCCCGGCTGCCGCAGGATACGAAGAGCCCAGGCACAGGCGAATGGGCGGGTGCATGGCATGCAGGAACAGTGCCACGGATGGAGGTGAAGGTCGGCAACACGCTTCCTAGCGAAGCTCGGCCATGCACGCCGCGTGGAAACTGCTGCACTCGGCGGATTCCAGCTGCTGTGTTCCGACGAGGCAAAACGACGACGATAACGCCACATGCAAGGGCACAGCAGTGGGCCAGTTCCGCTGACGCACAGCACAGACGACAGATCGTGATTCCATGTTTAAGAGGGAGAAAGGGAACAGGGCTCGGCTCCCTACCCCGATGCTGTGATCGGCTTCAGATTCCCGGTCCTGGCGGCCCACCGCTTTCTTTGGCCTGGAAAGTCGGTCGCGGATCAGACACGAACACTGCGCCCCGTACAAAGTACTCCGCAGTCGGGCTGTAGCACTTGGCTCGGTTCTGGCACCCGTTTGCACGGCGGCCCCGCGAAGGCGCCCGAAGATGCGTTGAGCAGCCAAGATGCCCACCAAGGCAAACCCCCATGATTACTACTCACCTAGGTGCTCCGTCCCAACCCGCCGAGACGCCAGAGCCGGCCTGAGCCTCCACCACCGTCGTCATAGCGTCGGACGGGTCGCGGAGGGACTCGACTGGTCCGTGGACGGTCAAGAACGGTGTCCGCCGCCGCGGTCGCCGCCAGCAAGGTTTAAGAGGGGAGAAAAAGTCAACCGGCCGTAGCTACGGAGTGGCCAGCCCAAAGGGGGGAAACGCTCCTGATTCTCCTTGCACTTGCACTCCTCCTCCTGGGCCCCGTCTCTTCGCCCGGTGCGGCCAAACTCAAAAAAATTGTCCATGTTTCGAAGTCCGGATGGTGCAACCATGCGAGCCGTTGAGGGGTGGCCCGCCCGGCCATCAACGGGCGGCGGAAGGACGGCCGCGGGGGGGTTCCAGCAAACTGGGCCGCCGTGCATGCGTGCATGCGTGCGTGCCAACGTCGTCCTACCCACCGCCTCTGAAAACATGGCACTGCTACGTATATACCATCAGCTATAGAAGTCATAGCACCGCCTTATATACCGTGCTGTATGGACTAAGGTACCAAGTCTCTTTGCCCGAGTGCCTGAACCTTTGTCCTTGTTTTGTCCCCGACGCCGGCGCGGGGGGGGACGTTGGTTCTTCGGCTTGAGACCCGGGTTGCACCACCCAAGACCTCGCTGCATGAGTGCAGCCCCAGGGATGCAGCGCATGGCCTCAGCTTGCTTTGCCTGCCAGCCTGCCACCGCCTACAAGTGCGATGCAGTGCTCGTACAGTACATAGTACTGACGGCGGTGCCCACTTAATTAATTGATGCCTTGATCCCGTTATCGCGGCTGCTTCTGCCGCCCGCCGAGTGCCGGCGCGCGGGCCCTCTGCATTGCCTTGCCTTGCCTTGCCTTGCCTTGCCGCCCACCTCCACTCCTCCGCTGTATCATGCATGTATGCACGCCGATGCATGTAGCTCGGAATATTTCGCACGCGTACGGGGTTGGAGAAGCAGAAGCAAGTAGTAGGAACTAGCCGGGCACTCGATAGCTCTGTGCGCTTTTGTACCATTCCAAGCCTTGCAAGCGCACCTACGGACAGTCTCAATGCTGAGCATAGTGTCTGTGCGGCCCTCCATGCTATCCACTGCTAAAAGGCGGCCACGACTCCAGCTGTTGCTTTCTCAGCTTTGCAAGCATCTGATGGATCAAGGATGATGGACCGTCTACGCAGTGCAAAGTGCGCTCAACCAAGCTTGCCAAGTCCTGCTACTAAGTTAGGTAGTGGCCATCTACGTGCCCCCCCACACTTTGCCACGACTCCAGCCCTGTTTTCATCGTGCGTACGTGCGTGCGTGAGCCCGCTCGCTGTCCGTGCCTGGCTCCACGCAAGGGCAGCACCGGGCCGGGCTGGACCGGATGCCGGAGGCGACCCCATGAAGCAGCTATTGCCCGCTTGGGACCCGGAAAGGCGCCCTGCCGTGTCAGGTGAGGCGCGGACACGCACTTATGCCCGCCTCCGGCTGTGGTAATGGGCGTGACCATATCGACGGCGTGCCCGTGGCATAGGACAGACTTGCCAGAGAGCACTGCGTTGGTGTCCTTGGGCTTGGCCTCGTCCTTTCCCCCCTTGCGCCGGAGTGCGGTTCCCCACGCTCAGGCGTCTCCCGAGCCGCCATCAGATGGCGCGAGATAGCGGCCCAGAGTCTTGGGTGATGTCTCTTGGCCCCCTCATCGTGCCGAGACCCGCGCCCCGAGTCTGCCCGTCGAGAGGAAGCCCCTGTTGCCCATCTCACCTCTCCAGCCGATGCCCAGCACGCCGAATGTGACTCTGCCATCGGCTCCGCGAGGCCGCGGTTGCTCCTCATCCCCCGTGCTGTCGTCGTCGCCGCCCGTCGCCTTGTCCACCTGCTCGACCAGGAAGCACACCTGCTCCACCTCGCCCGGCTGCAGCACGGGCTTCTCGCTGCCGCTTGACTCCCAGTTACAATCCTTGTACCGGAACCCATCCTCGAGCTCCATGGCCACCTTCTCCAGCTGCACCACGTCCTCGCTGCAGTTCTCGAGCTGCGCCTCGAGCACCCACCTCGGGTTGCCGCTGCCGTGCCCGCCCAGCTTGTGCTGCTGCGGCGGCGGCAGCGCGCCGACCTTTGTGCGCACGATGAGCGACGCCTTGCAGATGAACTGGTAAAGCTTCCTAAACGTGCGGGTCCGGCCGCTCGTCTCCGTCGCTTCGTAGTAGCTCACCGTCACGGCGAGCACGTGGTTCCCCTCCTCCTTGAGGTCAAACGAGACCACCTTCTGCAATGTGCCGGCCGGCTCCAGGTCGACGCCACCTGCCGTTGCGGCAGCAGCTGCAGCACCATCCTCGCCATGAGGCGGCGAGGGTCCGAGGTCGAGCTTGTGCGCCGCTCCCAGGCCCGGCGTCTTCATCTCCGCCTCGATGCGCACATCGCGGATCTGCTTGCCCGCGTCGGGGGCCAGGTCATTGTTTGCGCAGAGCGTGCAGCTGAAGGTCTCGCCGACATAGGCGGAGCCGAAGGACACGGGGAGGTTGAGGATCGGGCTGAGGATAAAGGGCGAGGGGTTCGTGTCTGGGGCCGGGGCCGGAGCCGAGGCGTAGGCGAGGGATGCAGGTGCCGCGGCCGGGAGCGTCCCGGGAACGGAGAGGGGAGGCTCGACGGGATACTGCGACACGAGGGAGGGACGTGAGAGGCTGCAACCCCAGACTCCGAGGTCAGCAAGGCGTGGCCTAGTCGAAAGACTGGCTGGGGATACTTGCCGGAGCACCTTGACAGAGACAGAGTGAGGCTCCTTAATGGGATCGTGGGACGGATATCTTTGATGGCTCATTTTGGCGGTGTGGTTGCTCGGGCCGGCAGGCAGGAGAAACGGACGTGGTAGGCGACCACCTCGACCGTCCTGGCTTGAAGGTGGAAGCTCACAGGTGCCTACAGGGATGCGTCGGACATGGAGCAAGGGGGTGGGGCAACACACAGCTCTATCGATAAGCAGCTCGTCAGGGACCGTGTCTTCCCCACATACGTCACAGTTGTAAGTATCATAACCAGAACCTCTACATGCTTATGCCTTTTGCTCAAGCTAAGCTACTTCATGTCATTACATTCAGCCACGAAACATCGTCTATACCTTTTATGGGCCGCTTTCAAGTTGGAGCTGCCGCTTTGGTTCCTTCGAGCGCGAGGCCAGGTCTTCGGTTGAGGTGACTGTACACCACCACGATGCTGAACGGAAATGCACAGGGTGCAACGTATTCGGCCCGGTCAATCAATCCACATTGTCACCAAGGTGCCGTTGTTCTGTCGCCTCGTATTCAACTCGACGGCCTTTTGGGTCTTTCACTTGTCTGAATGGAATCAGCTTATAGCTCCCGTCAGCAGCACTGCGAGGTCAATGTACTAGCATTAGCAGAGTGCGCCGTTACCAACCCAGAATCAGTCTCTTTCCACCCAACGAAACAGTTGGCTGCGTCCCTATCCTTTGGTCAGTCTCGGGGCCTAGAGCCCACCCGACAGCAACATAGTAGCCCAGTCTCACCAACCAAATTGCTTGCCCCGTCTCTCACCTTTACAAGCCGGGCGGAGGGGGAACCTGTAGTGGGACATGTCAACAGGCTGTTCGACTTTCCTTCCGGACAGAGTCATCAACGTACAGCATTATAGCCACTGCCGCCAGGAGGCGGCGGCGGCGGAGGGTTGCTTCCCGGGGGAGGCGGCGGAGCGGCATCCGAAGGCGGAGGGGGCGGCGGAGCCGATTCACTGGGCGGCGGCGGAGGAGCCGCAGCAGAGTCCGTGCCAGGTTGGCCCTGTGCCTGCTGTTGATAGTAGTAGTACCATGCAAGATAGCTGTCCGTCGTTAGTCTGCTGTTTCTCTGGCTCTGCAGGGCTCTGATGCTTACTTCTGGTAGCCTCCGTAAGCAGCATAGGGGTCCGCGCCATTCGCATAGTACTGAGAGTACTGCGACCAATCGGCCGCGCTTGCGGTGCTGGCTGTGCCAGGAGCGGCAGGAGACGATCCAGGAGGGGCCGCATGCTCGGAGCCTTGTCGGCCGTACGAATACGAGGAATGCTCTTGCGACCTGCCTCCGCCACGGTAGTGATCACCTCCACCGTAACGATCGCCGCCGTAGCCGCCTCGCTCGCGCGGTGGACGAGACTTGTGGGCTTCGTACTGCTCACGGACAGATGTTATCAGGTCCTCGCAGAGCTCCTTACCCTTCTCGACCATCTGGGCATCGGGTCCACTGAGATATGTTAGCGGCTAGCAAGTCTGCTGTAGGTGTTGACTCAAGCATACGTCACATGAAGGAACATGTCCTCTTCACTCTCGCGGCCCGTAGCATTCTCGAGATATCCAGAGCCACGTCCTTTGATCTGAACCCGACAGCCTGTTTCAGACTGGATATGCTTCACATAAGCGCCGCCGGCGCCAACGATCTGGGCACGGATGTTGAAGCCAGGGAGTGACTCAAGGCCAACAGTGATCTTCTCCTCTGGCCACTTGCGCTGTTCAGGCTTGTGCGTTAGCAACAAGTACGAGGCGGGCGCCACCGCCGTTCACGCCAGGATTGTGAGGGCTTACACGGCCATATTCGTCACGCTCAACTTGCGGCTGCTGCTCCTGGTCGCGCCGTCTGAAGCGGCGCTCGTCTACCAGCTGAGGTAACTCTTGCTGGATAAGCTCGTCGATCTTGGCCACAGCAGCCTCCAAGCCTTCCTTGGTGCGACTGGTGACGTGGAGGTACAGAGGAGGGTTCTAAAACAGTCAGTCATGATACGCGCCGCGGGGGTTACGGCCGGCAAACGCACCGTTGGGGTAGCCATGCTCTTGTTGGGGTAGTAGCTGCCACGCGTTGTCACGTCTTGGGGACAAGGTCAGAGCTCAACTCGTACGAGAGTCTCACCAAAGAATCGATACATACCAGCGCCGGTTTCGTCCTTGATCTAATGGAGGGAGGGTGTCAGTAGAGGCAGAGAAAAGGGGTTTGCATACGAGCGTGATGGCGCGCGAGCATGGGATCAGCGGCACGTCAGTTGCGACAGATGCCCGCCGGGGGGCCGAACTGAAGCATCAGTGAACATGTTTTAAGAGCAATATTTACCATTTTCTGAGTGGCGCCCTTGGTGAGCGTGTAGCGGTTGCGCAAGTCGTTGACTTCAATGTCCTTGATGTAGTCGCCGTCCGACACATACATCTCGCCGTCGATCTTGCGGTGAGCACCCGCGCTGCTGGGAGGAGCTGAAGCCGTGGCAGAGACCGGGGGCGTAGGCGACTGGTTGTCGGGCTTCTGGATGGGCGGGACGTCGACGTGTTGGATGCCTTTGCGGGCCTGGAGTTGGGCGTTGATCCGGGCGGCCGCGGCAGCTACGAATTCATCAGTCAGCACGCCAAGGAATACGGCGCTGTAGGGGCAGTCCAGGGGAGTCTACCCATGGGTGCTCAAGGCAAACTTACCTGCAGCAGCAGCGGGATCAACGGACGGCGATTTCTTGGCCTCGGCTGAGGCGTCGCGGGGCAGCGGACTGCGGTCTCGCGCGTCGGGGGTGCGGCGAGCTGGTGGCGAGCGGGAGCGACGATCAAATCGAGAGGGCCTCTTAGGCTCAGGCTCCATCTGATCGAAGCGCGACCGCTTGGGGGCGGGCCGGTCTGCGTCGCTCATGATGGCGGCCGTCGGTGAGGTTGGTGGCTGACGAGAGGTGCCCTGGTGTCCCGTGTTGCTCTTCCTGTGTAACGGCTGTTCGAACAATGACAACTGGCACACGGCACGGGGCCAAACGCCGGCAGCAAAGGCACAGGGCAGCTGCAAGCCTGCGGCACGTTGCAGACGTGTAGTCGCACGGGAGGGCTGTGGTGCCGGAGCCAAGATTTGGTGTTTTCGAGCCCAGGAGATGTTGGAGAGGCCAGAAAATTATAGCTGGCGAGGTGCTGCCTGCAAACAGCCCGCGTGGCTAGCGTGCTGGGGTCTGGTGGTCAGTGACCTGAGAACAGGTGGGTACCGAGCGGCTGTGGGGCTCTTCAAGCCAGCGCCGGGGTCACTCGAGAGAAGCCGACCCTGTCGTTGGCATTTAACATGCAACTTCCAACCTCGACGAAGCGATTGCGCCGCAATCGTGCGCGTCAAGCCAATGTGATACGAACTGTGAAGCACCCACAAAAGATTGGATTCGTGCAGCTCAGCGGCTTTATACTACCTCCCTCGCGGTGCCTCAACGGCCTGGAGTACTCTGATGCAAACGCCGTGGGACGTGCGCCGTCCGTCCGCAGAGATCCCGGTCCGAACAGTCACCGCGCGTGGTCGGCTGGATCCTTGTTGCTACTGTCAAGGCTGTTGTTATCGCCGCTGCCTTTGCTGCTGTCGTTGCTGCTCCAGGGAGCTTCTGCGGCAGATGATCAGCCGCCTCGCAGCGGGTACGGGCTTTGCCGCGCTTCCACGGACAACGCCAACACCAATAATAGAAGCGGCTTCTCGCAAGCTTGTCCTTCCGCGTCGGGAGATGGACGCAAAGCCTGGGGTACGGGGTTGCTGCGCTGGCATGCGACCCAGGTACGCGGTAGGTCGTCGCGAAGTCGTCTGATCGTCCGGTACCCGTCTTCCCGGAGCTTGGGTACTGACACCAGTTGCGGTTTCTTTCCCATCAAAAATTAGCAGAATACAAAGAACTGCCTATCTGCCCGCTCCGCTGTAATTCATCGCGCACGGGACTGTGTTTTGACCGCTCCCCAAGTTCAAGGCTCTGGGCTGTCTTCTGAAAGTACTGACTCCTGAAGAACACCTCTAAATAGGTTGAGTATTCTATCTGATAAAGCGCCTTTAATTTGGCGGTGTCATTCGCCCAACATCTCCCTCATCTACTTTTCACTTTTCGTTGCCTGCAACATGCAATGCTATCTGCTCAAATCCCATCGAAGGTGCATGATACAGCAGGTCGCTTTGCGGTGGGCACTGTGCACTTACATTATTAGGGGACGGCTTGCCTAGGCTCACCCTGTCCGATCACGGACCTGGAGATTGACACGACGCCCGCCCGCCCACGTAAGCTATCCATGATTCAGGGCCAAAAAAAAAGCAGGACAAGAACTCGGCATTTAAGAAAATTGATGTAGGCAAGGCCTGAGGCTCCAAATAATATTTAATCGTATACGGAGATCAAGGCTCCGAATCGTGGCCGACTGAACAGCAACGGCGGAATGGGCCGTGTGAAGAGACATGGCGGTGCTACTTGACACTGTCCGTCTGGTGCCTTGCGGGCCGAGGGCGGTCCGTGTGTGTGTGGTCACTCGTCAGCCAACAACTCGCCTCCGATAATTCGGAGCCCCAGGTCCACTAAGTTTTTGGCGTCCTGCCCGTCGTCCTTGACTCACGACCTCCAAGCCATTGACAGCGAGCCTTCATCGACTGGCATCGCGAAGCATCCCGTTTGGTCAGAGAGGGTACCCGTCTCCTCGATTGATCGCAAGATGGCCTCGCTCCGGTCCTGCAGCGCGCCGCTCCGTCGGCTTGCTGCCACGCGCAGCTCGACCCTCGGCGCCGTCCGCTACTCCTCCAACAGCAGCTCGACCTCGGCCATTGCCTACAAGGCCCTGCGAAACCGCTCTGCGCCTTTGCCCGTCACCAACGCGCCGCCCGCGTGGTCGGCCCAGGCCGCCGTGTCCAACATTCTCTACGAGACGCCGACGCCGTCCATGGCCCCGCCCAAGCGACACATTCTCAACTGCCTCGTCCAGAACGAGCCCGGTGTGCTGTCCCGCCTGTCCGGGATTCTCGCCGCCCGCGGCTTCAACATCGACTCGCTCGTCGTCTGCAACACCGAGGTCGAGGACCTGTCCCGCATGACGATTGTCCTGACGGGTCAGGATGGAGTTGTCGAGCAAGCGCGACGCCAGCTCGAGGACCTCGTGCCTGTCTGGGCTGTGCTGGACTACAGCAATGCTGCCCTCGTCCAGCGCGAGCTGCTTCTTGCCAAGATCAACATTCTCGGACCCGAGTACTTCGAGGAGCTCCTGGCCCACCACCGCGAGATGACGGCTGGCGAGCCCGAGTCCCCGGAAGGCATTGAGCGACAGACGCGCTCCCTGGAGGAGACCGCCCAAGACTTCCACCCCAGCAAGCTCGCTGCCAGTGAGGCCCTGCGACACAAGCACGAGCACTTGAAGACCATCACCTACTTCACCCACCAGTTCGGCGGCAAGGTCCTCGATATTAGCACCATCAGCTGCATCGTGGAACTGTAAGTCTAACGCTTTATGAACCTGCCTGGTGACTGGTGCTAACGATCCGCTAGGTCTGCCAAGCAGTCGAGGATCGACTCTTTCCTGAAGCTTGTGGCTCCCTTCGGCATCCTCGAGTCGGCTCGCACTGGCTTGATGGCCCTGCCCCGATCGCCCCTTCACGGCCCCAGCGAGGAGCCCCTGGTCAAGGAGGCCGATGAGGTTGTCGATATCAGCCAGCTGCCCCCCGGTTAAGTCACACGACGGTTCACAACTGGGGCTGCCTCGGCCGTTGGCGTCTGGCGAGAAGCGGATTTGATAGTTGAAATGTAAATTTGAATCAATTGGCTGCTGATGCTATCACTTTTACACTCCATTTCTCCTTGCTTTGACGTATCCCTTCTGCCAAGAATGGAATTGACTGGCGCTCACATCCCCTAAAGTTGCCCTTTGTTTACAACGAAACCCTCGAGGGCAGCTATTCAAAAAGTAATCAGTAAGGAGAACATACGGTCAAGGATGATTAGACTCACAAACTGCAGCCCAAAGCCGGTTCTCTGCTTCAGGGAAAACCAGCGACCTCGGGCTGTAAAAGACCTCATCCGCAACTTCTTCAGGATGTCGCGGCAGGCAGTGCATGAACTTCCACCCTTCCTTGGCACCGCCTCGCTTAGCCAAGTCGTTGGTGATCTGGTACCCGGCAAACGCGTCGAGTCGCTTCTTCTTCTCGCTCTCCTGGCCCATCGAGATCCACGTATCGGTCACCAGTACATCGGCATCCTTGATGGCTTCCTCGGGCACCGTAGTTTCCAGCAGCTTTCCAGGCGATGAAACGCCTTTAGCGGCGGACAGGATGAGCTGCTTCATGGCATCCGGAATGCCGTAGCCTGTCGGAGAAGCGACGGAGATGTCCACACCCATCTTGACGCATCCAATGGCAAGATCGAAGAGCACATTGTTCGAGTCTCCAACCCAGGCGACCTTCAGGCCGTTCAGGCCGAGACCGGAATCAGATCCCTTGGACGACGGGAACGCCTCGTGGATGGTGAGAAAGTCGGCAATGGTCTGGAGGGGGTGAAAATCGTCAGAGAGCGCGTTGATGACGGGCACGCTGGAGTGCTTGGCCAGCGTAGCGACGTCTGAGTGAGGGCCGACTCGAGCGACCATGCAGGAAGTCATTGAGGAAATGACAACAGACGTGTCATATAGAGACTCATTGACCTGCGCAGCACGGTTAGCCCAAGGTACTGATCGTAAGGCTGACCTTTACTCACACCAAGCTGAATATCGTCCTTGCCCAAGAACATGGGATGCCCGCCGAGCATAGTTACAGCGGCCTCAGTCGAGACTCGGGTCCGCGTGCTGCGCTTGCTGAACATCATGGCGACCGTCTGGCCGGTGAGTGATGTGGTGAGCGACGCGGGCGCCTGGCCGGCCTTGACGGCCTGTTTCCTCGCCGCTGCATTGCGCACCAGGTTGGAGAACTCGCTCGGCTGCAGGTCGCTGATGGACATGAGATGCCTGGGCGCCAGTGTCTGTGACGAGTAGCTGCGCTTTTGGAGAGTATTTGCGGCGCCTCGCGCGACTCGAAAAGCTGTGGGCGTCATGGCGGACGACGGATGCCGATGTCGCTATGACCTGGGGATGGAATCGTGTAAACTCAATGGCTAGCCGTGATGCGGGACTGCAGTGGATGAATCAATGGCGATGGGCCTTGGGGAGCTTGAGTATGAGATTGGAACAGTATTGTTCTCTCGACGGTGAGGGCTCAAAAGTGGCAGCTGTGTTGGAAGAGTCAGAGACAGCCTTCATCGGCGCACGTTCCGGCACGGGGCAAAGGACCCCAGCCCGGGAGGATGGAGTCGCACAGCAGGCACACCAGCGCACTCAGTGGCTGCGATGCCGTCCAGGCCCACTGAAGCGGTCACTAATGGGGAGTCATGCAGCACCCCTACAGCTGGATCTGCCTCCCATTCCACCCGTTGAGCTCCAGTTGGGCCCCCGTTGAGGTTCTGACGGGAAGCTGCGTGCGCTATACCTCTTGTGGACTAGCCTTCTATGCCTGTCCGCCAACCAACCAGCGCTCAAATTTGAGTGCCGCTGCGGGGCCCTTCCCCGACCGCGGCGGGACTGATGATGACCGACTGAATCAGCGACCGCCCAGGGTCTGGGAGTCTGGACCGGGAGCGTGACCGTCGCGGGCGCCTCTTACACCTGCATCATCCTCATCGTCGTCATCATCGCCGCTCCCATCGCTCTATCTTCCGGCCATCCCTCCGCCATCAAACTCCATCGATAGGCAGCTGGGATTTTTTTTTTCGCATCCTCGCTCGCTGCTTCATTCGCTCACCCCCTTCTGTTCACGACGCCGGGGTCGGGAGTCGGCTCGAGCAGGCACCCGGCGACGCCCGCCCGACGCCACGATGTCTGACACTGAACGATCGCCACTCCTCGCGCGGCAGCACGAGGAGCAAGCCCCGAACGAGTCCTCGCCTCTTCTCTCCAACCACCATGAATCGGAGCACGATGGCGATACCAACCAGCGCCGCAACTCGTCGTCAGACCCAGTCAAGGACCACCACAGCACCAAGCGCAAGTGGAGGTGGCCATCGCTCATCGCCATCCTGGTCCTCGCAGCATCAGTTGTTGTCATCATCGTTCTCGGATTCATCGTTCCCCCTGCTGTCAAGCAATACGCCGAAACCGCTGCGGTCCTGGAGCCTACAAGCTTGTCGCTCGAGTCTCTGACGGCTGATGGTGTGCGGGCCCGTATTCAGGCCAACTTCCGCCTGGATGGGGCCCGCGTGACCGACGACAATGCCCGCCGAATTGGTAGACTTGCCACTGGAATCATGAGGCATCTCGGCACGGAGGAGACGCGGCTCTACGTGCGTCTCCCGAACTACGACAACGCTCTCCTCGGCTCTGCCATTGTGCCGCCTCTCTCGCTTGATCTCGTGGATGGCCACAACAACCAACTGGACTTCGTGGCCGATGTCACGCCTGGGGACGCCGAACTCATGCGAAAGATTGTCAACGAGTGGCTTGATGGCAAGCTTGACCAACTCAAAGTGAATGGCGCTGCCTCGCTGAGCCTCAAGTCTGGCATCTTGCCTCTAGGCACTCACGACGTGGTGGAAACAATGGTTTTTGAAGGTCAATCTCTCTACCGCACCTTTGCAGCGTTGTATTTTGGACAGAAGACAATTAGATAGATAAAAGCCCTCCTCATATGTACTCTAGCTAACGCTCTCGCAGCCAAGGAGATTCCCTCTATCCCCGAGTATAAAATTCAAAACCTGGTGTTCCACGACGTCCCCCTCGGCGACGGGGGACGCATGGGTGTCGGTGCCAATGTTTCCATCACGGCACACAACGACTACCCTGTGGGCCTCGATGTTCCGTCGCTGGCCTTTGAAGTTCTTGTCCCCAACTGCAACCCTTCAGAGCCTAACATCAAGGTTGCTTCAGCAATCACCAGCATCATCCAGGTTAGGCCAAAGTCGGACGTTACGGCAGAGGCCGAGGGCGTCATTCGCGAACTGCCGGAGACCCTGACGCGAGCTTGCCCTGACACGGAGCTCTCCCCGCTGGACAACTTCATGAAGCACTACCTGCATGGGGAAGACGCTCGGGTATTCGTGCGTGGCAAGGCGTCGGAGCAGTCTGACCTCCCAAAGTGGGTCGGAGAGTTCTTGGAGAGCATCACTGTCCCAGTCGAGTTCCCGGGCCGCAACTTCGACAATTTCATTCGCAATTTCTCCCTCACGGATGTTGATTTCAAGATGCCCAGCCCCTTTGCGGACCCCAACGACCCGAACGGCAAGCCCCGTGTGTCGGGCACGGTCCAGGTTTTGGCCGCCCTCCCGGCAGAGCTGAACATCAACATCGAAGTTGACAGCCTGAGGGCAAACGGCGATCTCATCTACGAGGACCAGAAATTCGGCGAGCTGAACCTCGATGAATGGCAAAAGGCCAACTCGAGTGTCACTCCTGGCTCCGGCAATGACGAAGATCTCATCACCATCACGTCCCACATCACCGATGCACCCATCGACATCACAGACGGCGACATCTTTGGAGATCTGATGCAGAAGCTTCTGTTTGGGGACGAGGACATTATCCTTGACGTCAAGTCGTCCGTCGATGTCAAGGTCGCGACGGTGCTTGGCAAACTGGTCCTGAAAGGCGTCCCTGCGCAGGGGAAAGTCCCAGTAAAACGTCCGTCCTCGATCTGGTAGTCCTGTATGTCCGCATGTGGAGGCCATGCCGACTTCCTCCGGTCCGCTCAAGCTTGTTTTCTTGGCGGGTCTCCCACATGCTGCTGCAGAGTCGATTGCTAATAATGGCACCTGCAGACATTCCCGGGGATACCGTCTCGGCTCTGGACCCGCACGTCAGCGACCTACGAATTATGAACACATCAGCAACCGGTGTCAGTTTGCAAGCAAAGATCAACTTGACAAACCCTACACCTTACACGGCTACAGTACCTTATATCAACGTTCATGTTATGAAGCACGGATTTATGATTGGAGAGGCAATTGCAAGGGACGTGGACTTTCAGCTCGGGGACAACGCAGACATAGCCGTCACCGCGACGTGGGATCCCATGGCTTTTAGCGGCAGCCGCGGACAGGAAGTCAGCCGTCAGCTGCTGTCCGAATACCTCTCTGGGAAGAATACGACTCTAGAGATCAGAACCCATCGCGGCACCATCCCGACAATGCCCATCATTGGCGAGGCATTGTCAAAGATTAACATTACGCTCAACACTCCTCGCGTCAAGCTCCCTGGGGACGACGACGACGACAGTGACGACAGCCATGGCTTCATCCGCGACGCGACGTTTCACATCCTGTCATCGACCGCGGCATTCACACTCGCTTCGCCCCTGCACCACAACACGGTACACATAGAGTACATCAACGCAACGGCCTTTTATAACCACACCGAACCGGTAGGCCAAATACTCCACGACGAGCCCTTTGACGCCCCGCCTGGCCTGTCGCAGACCCCGCGGCTGCCCGTCAAGTGGTCCACGAGCAGCGTTGGCTTCGAGAAGCTTAAGGATGCCCTCGGAGGCTCGCTGAAGCTGGATGCCGTGGCGGACGTCACGTTGAGGGTGGGGAATTGGATACAAGAAGTGAAATACGAGGGGAGGGGGATTGGCGCGAAGGTGTCGCTCTGAACGATAGATGATGTATTTTGAACGCTTTTCTTGGTCTTGTTTTGGCGTTTCGGGGTACAGGTATACACACACACATCTGGGACGTTGTTTTGGAATACGAGCGAATGGAACCATGCGCGCGGGCGGTTCTTTGTTTATAGGCTATAGACATGCAACTACGTCTTTGCGAGTTTTCGGTTCATACTCTTCGTCGGGCAAGATACTTTGACATGTTTCTGTGGTAGAAGCCTCGGCACAACCACAAACTGTCACGCGATGGTGCGACAGTGGGTACGGCAACGGCCATCGGGTCACTCAAACCGCAGGGAACAAACAGGCTACGGGGACCAAGCCGAGCAGCATAACTTCATGCTGTCGCGATCCCGTGTGTGCAGGCATACATACACTCGTCGCGGCATGGACAAACCTTGTACACGAGGTCGTCGCGTACGTCGCGTCTAGGCAGAGCACAGAGCGGTGTCAGCAACGAGCAAGAGAACAAGGCCACCGAAATGGCAAAATGGTAAGAGAGAAAAAGTCAGGGTATCATGCACCTTTCGGTAGTTTCTGTCGTCTTGTCCAAACCGCAAGGGAAGGGTGGGTGCTGCTAAAACATTTTCCTGCGCCGGTCGGGGGAGTTTCTCGCCTATCCGAGCCGGACGCCCGCCTCCCTCCGCTTCTTGAGCTGCTGCGCCGTCGCGGCGTTCATGGCGCTGCCCTGGTTCGCGTCGAACAGGCTCTGGGCCTCGCGCCGCTTCTCGTCGTCGATCTGCTTGAGCTTCTTCTCCGTCTTGCCCTTGCCGCTGCCCTTGCCGTGGAACTGGTGGCTCAGGTGCTTGAACGCCTCCTTCTGGTCGAGGCTGCGGCCATGCTCGTCCGTGTACTTGAGCTGGACGTTGGGCTTGTACGTAGCCGTGATGAGCTCCGCCACGCGCCGCGAGTGCTGGTGGTCGCGCCAGGCGTTCTGCTGTCGGGCGTACTCCTCTCGGTCGGTGCGCGACATGCGGTCCAGCTTGCCGCTCGACCGGTCCCTCTCTCTCTGCTGCCGGGCCTTCTCGTCCAATTCATCTTCCAGCTCCTGCTTCTTCCTCAAGTATTCCTGGCGTTGAAGCATCTTCTCGTGCGACCCGTCTTGGGAACTTTGTAGCAAGCCTCGCTCCCGCAGCAACGACAGAGCCGCTCCCATGCCGCTACCAACTGCTTTCTCCTCGTCAATGGGATTATCGTCACCATCGGGAGCTTCGGATCTTCGTTCCGTCGCCGTTCCATCATGGCCGTCGAGGTTGTCTGCCTCCTCCATTGCGCGGTCCTCGTCGTCTCCTGGATTGAGCCAATCGGCCTTGCTATCCCTGCTCTCATCCTCTTTCTGTCGCCTAGGCTTCCTCTCCTCTTCCTCCTCCTCATCACGCTTGGTAAGACCAGCGACGAACTCGGATGTCTGTCCTATGACAAGGCCGCCGTCTTGACTCTGGTCCAGCGGCTCATCAGTCTGCTCCTTCAGCTGCTTCGCAATGTCTTCGGGCCGCATCTTCTTGCGTTTCTTTAGTGCCGACTTCCGCTGCAGGGCCAGGGAGGCTTGGAGATCGTCGTCGTCAACAAACATATCGGTCGTCGCCTTGCGTTTGGCACCGCTCGAAGTATCCTTGCTGTCGATTTCCATAGAGTTCTCGTCGGCTTCTACCGGTTCCAAAGGAAAGAAGTCGTCCTCATCACGTTGCCTCTGACGTGTGCCCTTGGATTTCTTCTTCTTGGGCTTCTTGACCTTGATTTCTGAAGGCGCCAAGTAGTCAGAAGACAAGGGTGCGTCGCCTGGGACAAGACCTGTTAGCCAGTGTGGCCTCAAGAGGCAGTATCTGGAAGGCAACTTACCAAGCACATCATCAAGGCTGACACTCTGCAGCTTGTTGGACTTTGGTGCCGGTTGACCCAGGATGTCAGATAGCTCGGCGATGGCGCCATCAGAATCCAGCGTGAACTTCTTTGTCTTCTTTCCGTCAATCTCCTCATCGTATTGCGATAGAATTCCCCGCTCCCCATCGTCGTCATCGTTGGGGTTGTAGCCGGGCCGCTGCTTCTTGAGGTCCAATCGAGCGGAGAGTTTCTCTTGGTCTCGCAGGTCCACATTTTCCAGCTCGTCGCCCTCTTCCTCATTCTCGTCTATCGTGGTGTCCTTGAGGGTGAGGATCTGGTCATTGCCTTCGAGGAAAGCCGACGAGTCGTGGGCAACCTTGATGCCGGCAAGGTCCTTGGAGGTGTACTGGACAGCGGCGGCAGCTGCAGCTTCTGCGGCTGCCAGTTCCTCCTCGAGCTTTCGTGCCTTTTCGATTTTCTTTTGGCGCTTCTTCTGACCCATCAACCACGACTTGGTGTCGAGTTCGCCGGCCTTGTCGGCTTCGCCGAGTCCGTGACCCTCGATGGCGGCGAATCGCTGGGCCTTCTCGCGCGCCTTGCGAATGGCAGCCGCGCGCTCTTCGCGCTTCTTCTTCTGGGCCTCGGCCTCCATATGGCTGGCGTAGTTGTCGTACGCCTGAGCCTGCCGGGTCTCCAGCGTGCTCGCGGGAGGCTCGCCATCGCTGTCCGAGGCGTCGCTACTGTCGCGATCTTGGGCAGTGTCAGCGCCGGGCACCGGCAAGGGCTTCATGCCCAGCGACACGCGGATGCGGTTCGCCTCCTCGATCGTCGCGGCGTCCATGGCTTCGGATGTCCTTGCGTCGCGTTGTGGGAATGGGATGGCCGTGTCGCTCACGAGGCGGGAAGAATTCAGTCGTCGACACGCGATGACGGCATTACATAAACAGGCAGCAGGAGCATAAAATGTCCAGAATGGGACGAGCAGACAAGGTACCATGTCACGTGTTGCGACCCCACCGCGTCGCCGAGCAAGCGTGCCTTTTTTAGTCGCGCCCGCCGAAATTTCTCTCCCCCTTCTCTTCTTTCACATACAATCACGGATCTGTGCTTTGCGGTCCCTTGGTCCTCCGGGATTTCAGGGTCGACTGCTCTGCAGCTCGATAACTTCATGGAGCCATCAACCTGCTATGGTGGTAATAATCCTATCGACAGGTCCCAGAACAACTGGCCCCGACGGTCCGGCTCGTCGTCGCAAGACGGCTTGAGCTTGGCCGTCGGTGGTCGGAGGCGCTATATTCCAAACCCCTTTTCCGAGATCGTCGGTCGGTGAGGTTGGGGCAAACCATTGCCTGTCTACATTTCAGCTTGAGGAGATGCGGATTTCTACGGTGGTGGTCGTGGCAGGCTGGGCCGGGTTGAGCTGGGCTTCGTCGGACCGACGAACGACAGCTTCTCGGAGCACTAGCCGTTTTCAACGTCGATCGCGAACAGGGTTGGCGAGAACCTGCAGCAACTCGGGACACGCGGCCTGCTCGACTTGCCAACTCCGGGGGCGGCTCTGTCTGGCGTTCGACCCGTTTCGGGTCGAGGCTCATACCCTAGGCCTCGTGGCTTGCGGGTGCATCGCGCTGTTGATGACGTTTGAGGGCGGACGCGATGCTGGTCGTCCATCACTTGCCGTAGCACGTGAATGTCGTGACTGTTTTTGTGCGTTCTGCCCTGGCATGCATGGCCCAGGTGCAAAGTCGTTGACGTCGGAGATGCATCAATACTTGGACTTTAGCCGTAAGCGATGTTGCAATGCGGGCCGAATGGGAAGGTGGACAACTTGTTTCGCCTGTTTGTTAGCATTCACCAAGCCCGTGACATGGCGGCTGAAGACGGGTTGTGTCTTCTCGCACAGGACGTGAAGCACAACACAGAGGCCAAGAATCAAAGCCGGTTTGCAAGTTGTTCTATCCCACGGCTCGTCGCATGTGCCACGACGCGAGTTTGCCGTGCCGTTTGCTGCAGGCACTACTCATTGTGTTAAGACAATCCAGTGCTTCTTGGGTAGTAACTGTGCAGCACCTACGCCAGCATGAGAAGCTTGTGAAGAAACGCGACCTCAACGAGTTGTCTCAAGTTTCCGTTTCTCCACAGCGAGCAACCCGGGAAGCGGCAGTTGGGTTGCTACCCGACCCCACAACGGCGCCTGCCCATCCAGACGGCATAGCGCCTCCCTTATGCAGGTGATTGCATGCGCAGTGGCTTGAACACCCTCCCTCTCCCGCCGCCCAGGGCATCACATCTCGTCATCACGAGGGACGAGCGGCGCCGGCCCGCCCCTCCTCCCCATTCAACCCCGGACGGATGCCCTCAATCTTGGTCTTGCCCCTGGTTGTCGATTTTGGCGCCGTCACACCCCCAGGTCCCGTCGGTCGATCAATACCGCCGAGTGACGGTGTAAGCTGTATGCTCTCTCTCTCTCGCTCTTGGCGATCACCTACATCAACGCCGCCGACCCTCATACGGGAAGCGGAAGACAGGAAAGCACCCCGGGCACGGCATTCGCTCTAGCCTCACCCGGCATCCCTCCGCCCGCTCCTCGGCGCTTCATGTAACGCATGGTATCGGCCCGTTGGAAACCTCAGGCGGGACCCCATGGGGAACTCCCACGCGAGCGTAACCGAGGCCAGCCTCTCGAGCTTAGTAGCTGCCGGGCCTGTTCCCGTATTGTATACACGCCTGTTGTTTCTGATATAAAAGGTCACGATGGAGGTGCTCGACCAGGACATCCCCGGCCTGTCCGTCAACGACACGGCGTCTCTCGTGAACCCCATCATGCACTTCCTCTCCACCGCTCTGCTCCTGGGCTCTGTGGCCGTTCAGCACGTCCTCGGACGCGCCGGCGCGAGCAGGCAGCCCCTTCTCCTGAAGCGCTCCGTTGACTCCTTCATCGGCACGGAGACCCCTATTGCCTTGGAGCAGTTACTCTGCAACATTGGGTCTGATGGCTGCAATGCTCAGGGCGCTGCGTCTGGTGCTGTCATTGCCTCGCCCAGCAAGCAGGACCCCGACTGTAAGCACCCGTCTGCTCCCTTGGAAGCACCCTACCATGCGCGTGCGAAGATGGACGTCCCCCAAGCTGACTTGCCACTCTCAAGACTTTTATACATGGACCCGGGATAGCGCCCTGGTATTTAAAGCTACTGTTGACCGGTTCACTACCCAGTATGACGCCGGGCTGCAGCGCCATATCCAAGAGTACATTGCCTCGCAGGCGAAGCTCCAGGGCATATCGGACCCTTCCGGATCCCTGTCTGACGGCCAGGGCCTCGGGGAGCCAAAGTACAATGCGGACCTGACTGCCTTTACCGGTGCATGGGGTGCGTCCGCATCGTTGAAGAAAAATGACCGAACGCATATCTGACCCTGCTCATTTAGGTCGACCTCAGCGGGACGGTCCTGCCCTGAGAGCCATCGCCATGATCACGTACGCCAACTGGCTCGTGCAGAACGGGTACACCTCAACGGCTTCTACTATCGTCTGGCCGGTCGTCCAGAATGATCTGAACTACGTGGCACAGTACTGGTACGACTCAACATGTTACCCCAGGGGGGTAGAATATACAGCAAGCTGACCGAACGATCAAGGAACCGGACTGGGTTCGACTTGTGGGAGGAAGTCAACGGCAGTTCCTTTTTCACCGTCGCTAGCCAGTACAGAGGTAAGATCCCCTCATCGTCCAAGACACCCGCATCTGGCCCCCTGTGGCTTACACGACGACAAGCTCTCATCGATGGCGGCAATCTGGCATCCACCCTCGGAAAACCCGCCACCTCATACACCGCAGTCGCGCCGCAGATCCTGTGCTTCCTCCAGACCTTCTGGGACTCGTCCGGAGGCTACGCCCGGGCAAACAGTAAGTCGACGAACCCCGTGGACGAGCCACTTACACAAGCTGACAACATAACTCACCAACAAAAGTCAACGTCAACAACGGCCGCGCAGGCAAGGATGCCAATACCATCCTAGCGTCCATCCACTCCTTCGACCCCAAGCTGGGCTGCGACGCCGCCACCTTCCAGCCCTGCAGCGACAGGGCCCTCTCCAACCACAAGGCCACCGTCGACTCCTTCCGCACGTACAAGATCAACAGCGGGCTCGGCAAGGGCAAGGCCGCCGCCGTGGGCCGCTACATCGAGGACGTCTACTACAACGGCAACCCGTGGTACCTCGCCACCCTGGCCGCCGCCGAGCAGCTCTACGACGCGCTGTACGTGTGGAAGCAGGCCGGCTCCGTCGCCGTGACGGACACGTCGCTCGCCTTCTTCCAGGACCTGGTCCCCGGCGCGGCCAAGGGCACGTACGCCAGCGGCTCGGCGACCTTCACCAGCATCGTCGACGCGGTGTCGGCCTACGCCGACGGGTTCGTCAACATCGTCGCCACGTATGCCGCTGCGAATGGGTCTCTCGCCGAGCAGTTCTCCAAGGACGACGGGCATCCTATGTCTGCGCGGGACCTGACGTGGTCGTACGCGGCCTTCCTCACGGCGGCTGCGCGCCGAGCTGGCGTCGTGCCGCCGTCGTGGGCAAACGACAAGGCCACGTCCGTTCCAGGGACGTGCTCCGCCACGTCTGTCGTGGGGTCCTACTCGAGTGCCACGGCCACGTCGTTCCCGCCGTCCCAAACACCCTCGACGGGCGTGCCGCCCACCAGCGTGACCACCTCCACCACAGGCAGCCCTTCCTCCTCCACAACGACGTCAACAACCACCTCTTCATGCCAGGCAGCCACGTCCGTCGCCGTGACGTTCAAGGAGCTAGTCACGACAAAGTACGGCCAGACGATCAAGATTGTCGGCAACACCGGCGCCCTGGGGAACTGGGACACGAGCAAGGCCGTTGCCCTTGAGGCGTCCGAGTACACGTCGAGCAACCCTCTGTGGAAGGGCACCGTGACGCTCCCGGCCGGCCAGGTCATCGAGTACAAGTACATCAACGTAAACACCGACGGCTCCGTGACATGGGAAAAGGATCCAAACCACACCTACACGGTGCCAAAGTCCTGCGCCACGAGCGCTACCCAGTCTGACAAGTGGCAGGGCTGAGTTGCCTCGTCCGCGGTACCTTGCTGATATCGGCTGTCCGAATCATAAGCTACAACATTGCAATGGTGATGCGAAAGCGTTGGTGAAAATTCCAGGAGAGTTCGAGTCGAGAATACATGGTTAGTTGGCGTGGTAATTTTAGTCATCTGGCAACAGGTCAAACCCACACGAGGGAAAGCAAAATAAACCACCAGGATTGGACAACATCAAACGTGTTTAGATGTCTAGTCTAGTGATGCTCCAGTCATCTTTTCACTCTTGTCTGTCTTTTTGAGGTATCATTCGGGGCCAAAGCTCATCACATCCGGTCAAGCGGCGTCAAGCCGAGCAGGACCATGCCGTTGTGCAGAACCACCCTGGCGGAGTCGTAGAGGGCCATGCGGGCCTTCATAACCTCGGGCTCGCTACCCACGATGCGGAGGTGGCTGTAGCTGGTGCTCAAGATGTGCGTCATCTTGAAGAGATAACTACACAAATGTCAGTAACGGCACTTCATATGAACAAGCAAGACAAAGAATGGACATACGTCAGAATAGTAGTAGGTTCCAGAGTCTTGAGTGTATTTGAGACGACATCCGGCCACTGGCACACGACGCGGATGAGGTTGACCGCCATGGGCTCGGTGAGAAGAGAGAGATCAGCGGTCGCGATGTCGTCGGCCCCGAGCCCAGCCTTGCGGGTGATGGAGCAAAGTCGGGCGTGGGCGTATTGGAGGTACTGTTTTCGATTAGAGGCTGAACAAACTGCAATTGTTTACTGCTGTCACATACCGGCCCAGTGTCGCCCTCAAAGCTGGTCATTCTCTGCAGGTTGAAAGTGTAGTTGTTGATTCTGCCACCCAGTCAGTCAGTGCCTTGCCCATGGATATTGTTGTACAAAAGACTTACCGCTTGCCCAACATGTCTTGAACCATGACACTGCGACTGCGTTAGCGGGATGTGAATAACTTGGTAATTCAGCTCAGACTTACGAGGAGATGCCCAAAATGTCGGCAGTCTTGGCGGGGTCGTCGACTTGTGAATACTTGTCCTCGTTCTTCTTCATGGTCTCGTGCATATGGTCGCCAACATCACGGAGAATGTCCTAGAAGTGGTGTCAGCAACAGTAATTGTATGGCTTCATGCGCAGCGCAGCGTGCAGAACCGCCTATTTTGAGGTATTTCTTACATCGAGGAACTTGACGGTGCCTGTGTGAGATATGGTTAGCTACAGAGCGCCACCTGCGAGGCTTGGGACTCCTACCTTTCCTGGTGCTCATGCCCAGCACAAGACCAAAGTTGACGTGCTGGCACTTGTCGGCAATGTCCTTATGGCCCATCATACCAACAACCTGCATGTCGTCAGCCGCTGCTTAGCCGTCGCGGAGCGATCTAATCACCTTGAAGAACTGCTTGACGTGAAGGTCCTGCTCCGACGCGATGACGTAGATCATGCGGTCAAAGTGGTACTTCTTCTCACGGTTCAGAAGCTCGGAAATGTCTCGTGTCAAGTACCTGCGCCAAGTCAGAGTGGAGTGAGAAGAGGTTAGATCCCGCGGATTGACTCACAGCGCAGTGCCGTCCCTCTTTCGCAGAACGGCCTTGCCGAGCTGCTTGCCCTCCTTGCCGGGAATGTTCTTGACAAAGTCAATGAGAAGCGCGCCGTCGTGCTCCTCAGCCAGGCCCAGCTCCTTCATCTTATCGGCAGCCTTGTGCATGTCGTCCTCGGAAACCTTGCTCTCGCCGGAGTACTCGTCAAAGTGGATGTTGAGTCGGGCGTACGTCTTCTTGTAACGCTCGATGCTGAAGTCGCGGAATCGCCTCCACAGGGCCAATGCCTCCTCGTCGCCCTGAGTCATCTTCTTGAAGTATTTGCGAGCTTGCTCGTCCAGGCCCTCTTCGATGATCTTCTTGGCCTCGTCCTCCTTGCCCTCGGCCTTCAGCTTGTCCGCCAGGTCCTTCTCGTCCTGGACATCGCGGCTGATCTTGACGTACACCTGAAACAGGTGGTTGATGGGGTCCTGTTCGAGATCGGCCTCGTTGCCGTACTTCTCAAAACCCAGGGCCAGGACGCCGTATTGCTTGCCCCAGTCGCCGAGGTAGTTGATGGCAACGACATCGTAACCGGCGCTCTTGTAGAGGTTTGCCAGGAAGCCGCCAATAATTGTGCTTCGCAGGTGACCGGCGTGGAAGGGCTTTGCGATGTTGGGGCTCGAGAACTCGACGATCATGCGCTGGCGACCCTTGGAGGGGTCGTCCAGGTCCTTGAGGCCGACGGAGTTGTTGGTGCCAAAGTCGGCTCGGTGGGAGAGCGCCATGGGAATGACGGTCTTGGCGAGCGGTCCGGCCTTGAAGAAGAAGGGAATAAACGGGCCGCTCTGCACGGGCTTCTCGACGAGAGGCGACTCGGGCCACTGGAGGTCGGTTGTCAGTCTGGAGGTCAGCGGCGCAACGGGTGGAACGAACGAACCTTGTCCAGCCATTGCTTGCCCAGATCATCAGGCTTGCCCTTGACGCGAAGCGCCGGGATTGCGAGCATCAAGTCGCCCTTCTCCAGCGTGGCAGTCCATTGCAGGGCAGGGTAGATGATCTTGGGATCGACGCCGGTGATGTCGTGGAGGATGCTCGTGATGTGCGACCGGTAGACGTCGACGGGGTTGATGTCGGGGTAGCAGTTGGGAAACCGGTCAATGAGCGGCAGGTGCCCAAACTGGCGAGCAAGATTGTCGAACGACGCGTCGGCCACCATGTTGGCAAAAGTCCTCGGACGTTGAGTCTGACGATGGTGGGGTAGAGGGAGGAAGAGCCTGGAGGGTTGGCGGGGTGGTAAAAATTGGCGGGGGCGCCTGAGATAAGTGGACGAAGTACCAGCAGCCAGTGCCGAACGAAAGGGATGCGCGAGCAGAGGCGAGCAGGCGTGCGACGCCGGCATAAGGCCCGCCGTCGAAACGAGCCCGGGCCACTATGCACCGGCCGGTCGGTGAACTGGCGCTGCCGTTTGGACGTCAGGCAGGCGTTGAGCGAGCGAATGGTGCAGGGCTGTCAATTGTTGATGACCTGTGTTCGATTGACCGTGGCAGGATGATGTGGGCAATGGCTGGCTCTTAGTGGGAGATGAGGCCCAGATTGGTCGCGTGAAGGTCGCCGCGCTGCCTGAGGTGTGCTGGATTGAACCTCAGGAATCGCGGCCCAGCGGGCCGATCTAGCCTCCGGCGGGCACTGGCCAGCCAGCTTCACCTACACCACCTGTCTCTCCTTGCCGTAAATGATTTTATATGCAGAATCACCGCCTCGTGTCGGAGCGACTTCATTTGAACTGCGATCAGCTCATGTGAGCATTCACGCCGTACTCGCGAATTCATCGACTTCATCAGTAAAATATAGCCAAGCATCGGCCTCTCTTATGTGATGCGCGGGAACGGCCCCGTTCCTCTACATGTTCCGCCGAACCGTCGCAACTCATCCAGTGTAGTCACATCCCTAAAGCAATAGCCGCAAAGAATACGTCCAACGCCCAGTATCAATGTCGTCTTCGTCTCCGAAACATGCCTGCCTGCCTTCCCTTCCCCCTGCCCCTTAGGCAAACTCGTCGTCGGCCTCTTCGATGGAATTCTTGACCCGCACGAGGATCGTCGTCTTCCACTTGTCCAGCTTGCTCACTTGGTCGTACTGGAACAGCTTGTCCGTAAACTGCTCTTGGCTCTTGGCCTCGACCGCCTCGCACAAGTCTACCAGGAGCATGTGCTCGCGCTGCGTCGCGAAGCCCGGGTCGAGCTCGCGGTAGCGCTCGAGGGCGCGCTGCGCCGCCACCAGGTCGCCGCTCGCAAGGTGGCAGATGCCCGCCTTGAGCAGGTAGTCCTTGACGCTGTACTTCATCAGGTTGTTGTTGATGGACTGCTCGGCCACCTTTTCGTAGTTGTCGATGGCCTTGTTGTAGTCGCCATCGAGCGCAGCCACGTCGGCCACCTTGAGCCACAGCTTGTTGGCGAGACTGTCGCAACTGTCGTCAGTGCTCTAACGTCCAAATACGTACGTCCGACGGCTTCAACTCACGCGTTGGCATTGTCACCCTCGTACCACCCCGCCGCCGACTCGTAGGCCTCGAGAGCGCTCTTGGTGTCGCCCAGGTCCTGCTCGTACAGCTCGCCTAGGCTCTCCTTGTGCGTGGCCGCCCTGCGGAAGTTGCCCTTTGAGCAGTATCGGTCGATGGCAACGTTGAGGCACCGCGCCGCGGCTTGGGGGTCCTCCTTGCGGTACGCCTTGAAGGCGTCGACGAGGGTGTTGGCGGCATCGTCCGGCTCGTTGAGCTTGTTGGTCTGTATTTGCGCGGCCTGCTCGAAGGCCTTGCCGGCGTCGACGTCTATGTCACAGCTTCGTCAGCGGCAGGCGTTCTCGGCCGGGTTGTCGCCCCCGCGGCGTCTGCGCAGTGGCTAGACATACTCTGCTTCTGCATCTTGAAGGCGTTGGCGGCCTGGACAAACATGTCCGCGGCATTCTGGTACTTTTCCTCGCGGCCGCCGAAGAAGCTGAAGCCGCTCCCGGCGCCTTGGAGCGCCTTCTCGGCCTGTCATGGACGGTCGTTCGTCAGCATAGTATTCCTCGCCATGCGGGCAGATCGACGATGCGGCGGCGGGGGAGGGGCATCGCAACGCAGGCGATCACGGAGACGGTCGCACCTTTTGCAGCAGTGCACGCGGATCCTGGGCCATGATGATGGATGCTGTGGGTTCCCGTATGCGTTTGTGAGGAGCGGGAGGGCGGGTTCGAAGGCGAAGCGCCGATACACGTGGCTTCGTCGATGGGTTACCTAGGGTGTCGGAGGTGTGTTCAAGGTCAGCGGCCGCACCCACGGTTAGCTATGACGCCGGACGTGTCACGCCTGAGCCACTGCGCAGCAGCAGTGGGGGGGCAGAGCTCAGCCGCTGGTGCCGTCTCCTTCGTCCCGTCCGGGCTCATAGGTACCTAGTAGGTCCTCAGGCGGCCGGCCCCGCCAAGGTACTCGGACAACGCGGGACACTTGGTGGGGGAGAAAGTACAACTTCTGCAGCGGGCACCGTTGCTGAATGTCCTGTAAGCGCTGGACCCTGTCCGTCCTGTTCCAACCGCCCGCATATCCGATATCCCTCTACCACCACCACCACCCTCGATCCAGGAACACAGGTCCGATCCGTTCGACCTCCGAGCGCCTTAATCGGCGACAGCACACACACGCAGCTCCGAATCGCCTGCGCACGCCATGTCTCTGTGCAGGAGCTGTCGCCAGGCCCTGCGGCTAGCCACCCGGCCACAGCCTTCCGGCCTCGCACCCAGGCGAGCATCGCCAGCCGCCGCGTCAACGGCCTTTCTCTCAACCAAGCAAGCCGCCCCCGCGCCTTCCGCGCCCTCCCCCTCCTCCTCCGTCGCCGACATCCTCTCCGGCGGGCCGTCATGGTCCATCCGCACCCTCCGCGGCGACCAGCCCACCGAGCCCATCACGCCCGCGCAGCTGCACCACCTGCTCCGCCTCGCCGCCCTGCCGCTGCCCAAGACCCCCGCCGAGGAGGACGCCATGATCGCCACCCTGCAGGGCCAGCTGCGCTTCGTGCGCGCCGTCCAGCGCGTCGACACGGCGGGCGTGGAGCCCCTGCGCGCGATCCGCGACGAGACAGAGGAGGGCGTGCGCGAGCAAACCATCGGCCTGCAAGACCTCAAGGACGCGCTCCACAAGGAGCAGCTCGTGGGGCACTACAGGCGGCCCAAGAGGGTCAAGGAGAGGGTGGACTCGGAGGCGGAGAAGTGGGATGCCCTGGCTACGGCGTCGAAGAAGGCGGGCAAGTACTTTGTGGTGGACAGCGGGAAGGGCAAGGACGGCGGCGCTTCATAACGATGGCGCAGGTCTGCGTCTTATTTGCCTGCGCCCCTTGAACGCCTCCATGATACCCTCACATCTTAACCATGATATGGGAGAGAGCATCCTCAAGCATGGAATATTTCCCATGCATGCATAACCCATAAGCAATATATATCGCGCTGAATACCCCCATGCGACGCCTCAAATGCTAAAGTGACAACCACGTAGGCTCCTTGCTACGCGGTATGCGATACGACCCCTCGTTTGGATATCTCGGCCTCCCCATAGTCCTTTCTCTATCGCTAGGTCCCCCCAACATTCTTGAGCCCCAAATACTACGCCTTCGAGGCCGGAGCCTGCTCCTCCTTGGGCTTGTGCTTGGGCACCTTTTCGTATGCGTTTGGGCTGGGCGGTCGCTTCTGCTTGTCGCCCTGTCCCTTCCGGCGGCGACTCCTCCCGTGGCCGTGCGAGTGCCCACACGCGGGCGTCTTCTTTGCGTCGCCGCTGCGCTTCTTGTCGTCCGCGCCGGAGTCTGAGTCGGAGTCTGAGGATGACGACGAGTCGTCTGACGAGGACTCGTCGCTCGATTCGTCGACCGCCTTGGGTTTGTGGTATATGCAGCACACTGGAAGCAAGGTCAAGGGTCAGCTTTAAGTGAGTCGCTCGTCGACGGCACCCCCGGCTGGGACGTCGCCGTCACGGAGGAGGAGGAGGCGTATGCGACACGCACCCTTGGAGCTCTTCCGCCCGAGCCCTTCATTGTCCACCACGTCCTCGGCCCACTGCACCGACCGCCCGCTCGAGGTATGCCCCCCGCGCAGGCGCAGTACCCGCGGGGACTCGGTGCGCGTCTCCGAATCTGTGCTGTTCTGCGTCGTCGTCTGCGACGTCGTCGGCGTGTTATCGCGCCGCTGTGTTCTGTCGCCCATAGTCGTTGTCGTCGTCGTCGAGAGCGCAGGCGTTGCGGGAAGAGGGCGAGTTTGAGAGGTGATCGATATGGTGGGGAGATTTATTTGGTGGCGAGTAGAATGTAGCTAGCTAGGTAATCAAGGTCGGCGGCGAGACACAGTGGTCGCAGCGCAAGGCCCCTCGTTTATATGCTCGGCAGTGTCCGGATCTATTCTGAGGCCCTGGCTGTGACGGGGAGGAGGTGTGGTGTCCGGCCGATGGAAGGAGGATGTTTGGTTCAAGTTCGAAAACGTTCACGTCATGTCGTCCATGTCCTTGAACAGGGTCGATCGGCCCCCGCGGTCCCTTTTTAGGCTCGACGCCACCACGACCTAATTAGCAGCAGCAGCAACGACCACAAAACGGCTAGCACCAGAACCGTCGACGTCCCATGTTTGGTTCCAAAGTCTGTAAAAGAAACATCATCACAATGAATCTCGAGCAAACTGTCAATCCGTGCCGGGCATCACCTGGTCGCCAAGCATGCGCCTTTAAAACGGTACAAAGAGATGGACAGGCGGGGTATATTGCTTTGGCTAGTGTACAGTATCTTACTTCGTACGTTCTCCAACGTAAACGGCAAAGGGCCGCGGGTCTTACACGGTCACTCTGTCGCGTGCGCCGCGGCTGCCCCTCGCCTCTCCTGCTTCTCCTTCTTCTTCTGGCCCTTCATGCTACGCCTCGGCCGGCTCTTCTTGTGCTCCGGCAGCACGCGCGGCTTGTTGTTCAACCATCCATTGATCGGCCGACGTGAGCCGACGAATCGCCCCTCGGGCGTGTACACGTCCACCGACGGCCAGTCCGGCTCAAGCGGCCGAGGACGGGCTGTTGCGCGGACCGGCTCTGCGCCCAGAGTGTCCCGCCTCTTGTTCATCATCTCTGCAAACGGGTCATCTGACGCCGCCGGAGCACCGTCTTCTGATTCCACTCGTGTTTCTTCGCCCTCTTGCGCGTGCCTGTCGACCGCATCCTGCATGGCGGACCACCGCTCAAAGTCGCGAGCCCGGACCTGCGCCACAATCTCGACGTATCCAACGCCCTCGATCAGGATATCAGTCGAGAGCACGCGGAAAGGCAGCCGGTCGACCTGCAGGCCAACCGCATTCTTGCGAGTCAGGGGGCCCGCCCGCTTCTTGGTCACGTCGTGGCACAGCCGAAACTGGCCGGCGTGTTTGCTCTTCTCGGCGGCCTCTGGCAAGGTGATATTCTCGACGCCCGCGGACTGCCTCGTCTGGTTTTGGAACTCGACAGCCTTCTCCGTACTCGTCAGATGCTCTTCCAATGGCGTAAAGTTGTACATGAGAAAGATCATGTCGGGCGTGCTTGGCGTGATGCGTATGAGGCCCCCTCCCAGGACCAGCGACTTTCCTGGCTTGACCGAGATCTGCTCGGGCACGATCCGCTTCTTCATGATGAGCGATTGCCTTTGCTCCTCCTTGACAAAGAGCTCGAGATCACTCCGTGCCAAGCCGGGGAGGTCAATAAGCTCGCCCTTGCCGTTGCCAAAGGGAACACGGATAGGTGACGCCGTAGTTCCCGGTAAGGAGGACACTACCGGCATTACCGGGTAGTTTTGCGCCGGCTGCGCGGGTGGGAGTAGCTCGCCAACGTCCAGGTCCTCCCACGCCTCATCTGGTTGAGTAACCTCGCCAGCCAGCGGCCCACCACTTGAGATGTCTCTCGTGCGTGTCGCGACGCCCGCAGAGTTGCCTTGCTGAGCCTCCGTCATCCGACCCTTGGGGTAGACGGCCTCGAACAGCTGACTCTTGCCGACGTTGACCTTTCCTACCATCCATCCAGCACCACCTCGCTTCCAGATGTCTTCTTTGACCGTCTTGGTCCACCAGCCCCTCTTCGCGCTCACGCACTTGAGGTTGCCGAGCCGCACCCTGCCGCCAAGCCGCCCCAGCGCATCTCGCAGCACTTCTCTCAGGTACGGCATCAACCCGTCCACCATCTCCTTGGTGGGCGCGAGCAAGTCGCCTCTCGTCACGATGAAGCTCATCTCCGTCTTGCGGTCCTTCTGGTACTTGGACGACCTGGAGCGGCGGTTGCGCGACCTCAGCGGAATGTCTCCCAGCAGCACGTTAAGCCTCGGTATCAGGGACATGGGGAAATCGGCGGCGTCGATGACGTGATATATGTGATTGTACTTGTGCGGCGACTCCTCGATCGTTTCGCGCAGGGACTCGACCGTGGGGTGGTACATGGTGAGCTTGGCCGTGTCGCCGGCCGTACTGTGGTGAATGAGATTATGGCATCTGTCGCACACCGGGGGCTGCGCAGACGTGAGAGCTGGCTGTGTGTCAGTGATCTTTCTGTCACATCGTTAACATGCGAGATGCGGGCATACCGGCTGCAGCAACCTCCTGCGCCGCCTCTCCAGAGACCATAGCAGTGGTGTTTAGTCCAAGCTCCTCGAGCAACTTGCTGTCCATGGACTTGAGTACCTCGTCCACAATCTCGTCCTCCTTGGCCTCCTCTGCCCTTCTGTCCGACACACTCGGCTTCAGCCAGCTCCGCACCCTCTTGCTGTCCGGGTCGTAGTAGCCAAACTGCTGCGGATCGCCCGTCTGGGTGAACGATCCACAGCCGCTGCACGTCACCGGCAGTCTTCGACCCGGTAGTTTCGGTGGCTCTGTCGGCGGTGTCGCGCTGAAATGGTCGCTTGCGGCCGCTTCGGTGTGGTTCATGCGGCATTGCGATGCGGGCGACTTATACGGAGTCGCACTCCGCTCGCGTGACAGGGCGCCGCTGTCGGGGGAGCGGAGCGCAGGGCACAGGTAGACGGGCAATCGTGTCGACGGCCCCGTCTCGCCAATGCGCAAGGCCCGGTTGAGCCATCGCGCGGCCGCTGCCCGATGCATGGTTGCTGCTGGGGTGGCGGTTGTTGAAAAAGGACGTCGCGACAGCAGCTTCGCCCAAAAAATTCCCAGGGGACCCTGCACTTGTTCCTGGCCGCCGGAGCAGCGTCATGGCCGGCTCCACTCCGCACCTCACGCGCCCGGATGATTAGCCGGTCCGGGTACCGGCAGGGGTCCGTCGATTTTCTGGCAGCCATCCGTCGCGCGGACATCACGGAGGATCACGAGGCAAAACGTCCTGCAATTGTCGACACACCCGCGTCGTCGGCCCAGTCGCAAAGATGAGGTCATTAGGAGAGCGCCTCAATCTGCTCAGAAAGGTACGTCTGAAACGCCCAGGCCGCCCTCATCGCGCAAGCTGCTAACTCGACCTTCAGAGGGTAAATGCTTCCCACCTGCCCGTTCCTAACACGAAGCTCTTCCTCACACGATCGCGCAGCTCATCAACATAAAATGCGGCCCCGGCGCTGCGATCCTCCCCCCGGAGGTGACTAGAATACATATGGACTTTGCGTCCAAGATAAACGGTGGCCACATGGGAGCCAGGTAAGCTGCAAGCCCCGGTTGCCAGCCCAGGCTCGTTGCTCACGAAACGTGCTTTACAGGAAGTTCTGGCGCGAATACCTCCCGCGGCTCAAGTACCACAACCCGGCGATCCCCATGATTGTCAACCGCCACGATCAAAACTCCTCCGCTCCGACCATGTCCATCTACCTACGCAACAACAGCGCCACCTCCCCTTCCGCAGACTCCCCGGCCGCCGAGGCCCACGCCCAGCCAGCCTCCTCCCGCAACAACCTGTCCAAGGCGCAGCCCCCCGCCTCCGATGAGCGCGTCGTCCACATCGACATGAAGGACAAGCACTCGACCGACATCCTCGAGTACTTCGTCGCGGAGACCCGCGCAAAGGGTTTGCAGCCTACCGCAGAGGAGATCGCCGAGATGCAATCTTTGGAGGCGCTCAAGAAGGAGGCCGCCGTCGACCGCGAGCGGGTACGGCAGTTGCGCGCCGAGAAGAAGAAGGAGGAAGACATGCTCAAGCGAGCCAGGGCTGCGGGAGGCATGGCCGAACAAGAGGCGTCATGAGGCGAGAACCGCCTTGTATTATATCCAACTTTGCACCTCAACGTGGGAGCGATGTATCAACAACAGCTGCATTGGGATTCATGGCTGAAATGTATTCGCCTGAGTGTATGTATGACCACTACTTGTCCTCTATGTTATGCCGGCCATGCAAAAAGGCAGAATGACCCAATATTCCAAAACCCCGATGTATCTGCGCCGTCCCATGCTACTCTGTGGCACCCATGATCCTGCCATGTCATTCTAGGCTCAGTGGCAAATCTTGGCTATAACGATTTTGCATCCCACACGCATGATCCAGCCATACAGTTCATAAGGTCGTCAGCTTGCCGTCGCCTCATTTGAGACCGAAGCCCTCACTTTCTCGCACAGCTCGCCAAAGCATGGCCTCTAGTCGCGCCTTTGACTGATATCGCCAAAGCGACAGCATATTGAAGCAGGTCCTGGCGATTGGGTATCGTCCGCAATCGTCGCCGAGACATGATATTTTGATGGGCAGCATGGCCGCACCCATGGCGGGTATTCGGTCACTGCCGGTGATGAAGAGAAGCAGCTTACGCTGATCTGCCGGGGTAGCGTCCTGGAAACTTTGCCAGAACCAGCTGACAACTGGTTCCTTCCCATCTGGCTGCCGCGTCCCCCAGTTGTCGTATTCGGCGACCGCTCGCAGAGAGGAAATGTCAAGGGCCTCGTCCGAGCCTCGCACAATGAGCTCAATTTCCTCTGGTCGGAAAAGCGAGAATGCGTTCCCGCCGCACACCGTATAGAAGCCTCTTTTGAAGGGCTCGAACTGCCGCGAAACTGCCGCGTCCAGCATGTGCCGGACATAAAGGTCAACGTACTCGCGTCGGTTGCTGTTCGTCACCGGCTTGCGCTCTCCGCCGTGGCACAGCGGCACCTGCACCGCTGTCCCATATCTGTCCATGTCGAGCACAAAATCCAACGCAAACGTCTCCTCCACATCTCCGTCGTAGTCAAGCAGCTGCCTGAGTCCCTTTGCAAGGCGCGGCTTGTACTCGGCCAAGTCTTCTAGCGTATACTTCATAGACGGTTTCGGGTGAGCCGAGGCACCTTGGCCATGGGCCGGGGCCGCTGCAAGAAGCTTGCGAAACGTAAACGGCGGTAGTGCGACGTCCAGGATGGTCGAATTGTATATGGCCAAGCCCATAACGACGCCCACAAGGAAGAACTGATCCGACGTCTCAAAGGAGGACGGGTTGAAGTAACAGTACTGGGAATCCTCATCGTAGAGAAACATGCCTATTAACCACGTTAGCGTAAGTCACAGCAGGGCAGCAGTGGTGACGGAACGAACCGTGATCTGGGTTAAACACATCGCGTACGAGGAGCAAGAACCATTCCTTCCGCAGTCCGCCTCCGTCGATGCCCTCCTCGCCCGCAAAGGTAATTCGTAGAGCCTTCTTGATGTCTTCGCTCCCACTTCCAATGACCTCGCTCACAGCCTGCAGGCTGTCGTCCACCAAGCAGTCCCTGCGAACGTCTAGTGTCAGGTACTGCTTCACGTTCTTGCGCGTCATGATGCTGTCGAAAAAGGCGTCGCGCGCCTTGTTCTGCATCTGACGCCGAGCATCGTACTCTAGTATCCTCGTTTTGGCCCATATGCTGAGCAAGAAGGGATACTGGCAGAAACAGAACTTTGCCCTCTTTGCTTCCCATGCCTCGAAATCGTTGACCAGATCGGCGTTGTCTATCATGAGGTTGTAAAAGTCGCTCGTCGGTAAAACCTGCCCGCTGGCACGCACACCATCGCGCACTGCAGCAACTTGGACGTCCCCTCCGCTTGCCACTACCTCATCCCCGTGTCTCATGCCGGGAAAGTTGTTGGCCGCGAACAGCAGAGCGAGGACACGAGATGCGGCCTTGACCTGCCAGTCATCTGAGTAGGCAGTCACCTTGTCCGATTCTTTCTGCTTCTTCGAGGAGCCGGATCCAATTTCATCGTACAGGTAAGCCCCCGCAGACCTCCCGGATTGCATCTCCGGGATCAGTCCAGCTGTGATGTCCACTTCGGTACGATGGGTCCTGTTCCCTTGACGGAGCATGCGATACGTCAAGAAGCCGGACACAAACTCTTTGGTACGAATAAAGCGCGCCTGCGGATATTTCGCAAACCAGACAATGAGTTGGTTGTGGCAATTGGTCGACGAATTGGACAAAAGACCAATGATACGCTTGATAATGCCGGAGTGATGGCCAGATAGCAGACCAGTCTGCGGCCCTGAAGGCTTTTGCGACGCTGGAACGGACACTGACTCCGGTATTCTGTCCTGCTGAAGGATGCCTTTAAATACAGGATCGTCCGAGTACAGCAGAGGGTTCTCCATGAGTATCAGTAGGAAACGAAGACTGCTGGGATCTGAAATGGGTCGACCCGGTCGCTTGAGGAGTAGCTCCGAAGCCTTGAGCAAGACTCGCTGAACATGTGCCTGCGCTTCAAGCAAGTCGCGCTCCAGTGCCTCGAGGCCCAGCTCGGCTGGACTCTGGAAGTTGGGATCCTGGGAGATCTCCTCATAGACCGCAAACCAGCCCTGAGCCGTGTTGATAATGGAAGAATACCAGCTCTCCAGCTCCTGCCAATTCATATGTGGAGACTTGGCCGAGGTGATCGCCTTTGTAACCTGGTCTGGCCTGCTCGCAGACGGGGTGCTGCCCGTGCCCCCGCCATGCTGTCCACCAGTCCACCAAGTACCGTTTTCCGCGAAGTCGCCCAGGAGCAGCATTTTCGGATCTAGCCCTTCGACGATATTTGCTGGGGGAGACGCCTCGCGCGGGAGTTCAGGGAGGGGCTTTTGAGTGGCCTGCATTTCGCGAGGAACAGGCTTCCTTCGGATCGAGTGGTCGCCTCCGGATCGCCCAGCTGGGCGAGCAGACTGGGTCAAAAAAGACGAGTTGACGCAATCAAACGAGCTAAAACAAGACACAATGTAGTCTTCAAGGGGCTTGAAGATCCGCTTCGGGTTCTCGTCTCGCGACGTCGATGGTTCCCTTCGACCATTGCTTGGCGTCGAAGGCGGAACCGCCAGCGTGGGCCTTTCTGGGTAGGACGATGAGTAGGAACGGGGCATGGCGTTGTTTTGGCGCAGCGGGTTGGGTCGCAAGGTTGGTTCCTCGTCGAAGACGTATTTGGCTTCGGACAATGGCTGGCTGCTGCTCGTGGGCGGGCCATGGCGATCATGGTGCTTTTCGTAGCCTCTGCCCGCATCACTCGGCAGCAATTGGGGGCCGCGGGTTGGCGATCCGGGCCGCTTCGCCGAGCCGGTATCCGAGTTGGATCGAGACCTCGAGCACAGCTTCCTTGAGAGATACGAGCGGAGACATTGTTGTACCAGTCGCTTGGAGTGTTGTGTGGATATGGGTACGCCTAGAGCACAACGTCAGAAACGGTGGCAAGGGATAAAGACGGGCCTTTCTACCTCTTTGGTGCGTACCTGGAAGATCGTTGCTCATTCCGCGAGCCCTGCCCGCGGTCGCATTCCTGCGCACGTCGCCCTGGACGGGCACGAGGTCGTTGATGGTGGAGCAGATGGTGCACTTGAACACCTTCAGATCCTTGGGCCACTTGACGAGCGACGAGCAGGTCATGCAGTTGCCCGTGGCAAAGTCCTTGCTGCTCGCTGCGGAAGCGCCAGGCCTGGGCTGCTTCCCGGTGTTGGCGCCGGCCATGACGCCAGCGTCATCGCCGTCGACGTTGAGGTCGGGGGCGGGGCGGCTCGTGGAATCCTGCCTCCTTTTCCTGGTGCTGAAGAGCGAGGGAAAGGGGTTGCTCATAGAGCGTGCGTGCTGGGGGCGAGAGGTGCGCGGCCGGGACGTGTAGGCGTCGGATTCGGAGGAGCTCGAGTCGGCGGGATTGGGGTTGTTGGAGCTAGGGACGTCGAAGCGGCCGGCGAGGCCAGTGGGCGTCTGGAGAGCGCTATTGTGGATACGGGTGACGAGGTCATGCTTTGGCGGCTGCCGCGACCCGTGGCGAGGGTTCATGTTTCGGGAAGCCATTCCCGCCGACGGTAGGCCGGTCGCGACGTGCTCCTGCTGTTGACGCAACCGAGATGAGCGTCATTGGGGCATGTGCGAAAGGGAGACCGCTGGCGAATTCCGTGGCAAGGGCGGGCTTGGGGACTTGTAAGTAGGACGGAGGCCAGGCGAGCCGACGGACCACCACCACAGGGTGAGTGGAGGTTGTTGCGCAATCGCCAAGGCAAGGCAAAGCCCGCTCCGTTGCCCCGATCTTTGAGGCTAGGTATGATGCGGGAAGGGAGGGAGAGTGAGCACAAGCACGCAGCCGTTGGACCTCGCGAGAGACAAGACACACATCGGCAACGGCGGATCCGAGGAGCAGCAGCTGCTATTAGGGCTGAAAAGCGGCTGCGCTGCGTCGTCGGGCTCGTTGTCGCATCACGCGGCGGGCTGTACGAAAGCGGCGTCGACAAGGCAGACCGCCTGAGGGCCTGGATTGTCGCGTTCCCGCGGCCCCTGACAGAGGGCTGTGGTTGGTAGTAGTAGACGATGCAGTTGCACGAGCACCGCGGGCTGTCGTGTCGTGTTGGTGTCGCAAGGTTTGGATGTGCTTGGTTACTGGCGCAGCATCCATCACTCGTCCACGAGGTTTATTGGGTTGACAGCTCCGCCGGCTGCGTAGTGATTAATTGTCTCCTGACACACGAGCGAGAGCACCGAACGCCCCAGAACAGCCCTGGAGCATGGGACCTCGCACATCAAACATTCGACACCCCTGCGGCGCCGAGGATGCTAGGCGTGCTGGGCTTGCTGGGCTTCCCCTGGGCCCCACCTGTAGTGGGAGATGCATGCCGCCCTGCCCCGCCCAGACCGGCACTGACACATTTCAGTCAATCCAGCCTGGCGGCCAACTCGACTCGACAGGGGCGGGCCATTGGAACCTCGTCAGTGGGGACCAGGCCTCGGCGCGGGATGGCTTGGGGAAGACACGAAGCACTAACCCAACGAGGTCCACTGCCTTCTCGCGCTACCTTAGCCCATACGTCAACACGAGCTCTCGCATCTGCGCCTGCGCAACTCCCATGCCTCTCATCATCAGCCTACCCGGGAACATGTTCATGTCGCTGCGGAATCCGTTGACCGGCCGCCTGCATCGTGCCCAGTCGTTTAAGAACAAAGACAAGTGCTTTGTGTGGATATGCCACCCCATTGTTCTTGTTCGGCACTTTTTCGCATTGCTACAGACCTAGGGATGCGTAAGAGAAGGTGGGTAGAAACGTGTCCGACGTAGGTTGCCTCAATTTGCAACCTCCAGCTTCTGACTCATGTGTTATTGAAAGACTTCAGACCTCGCATGATGCCGCGCGATGCGACATCATGCGTCCTCATGCCAACCCAGCATCTGTTCAATGCCCCCTTTCCGCTGCCACTCTGATCGCGGGACTTACATCAACGGGTAAATCCAAGAAAGGCACAGCTTCTCGGCACCAAGAGACCTCTTCCGCACAGATGCCAGTCAGTCTCATTTTGGCTGATATGACAGCCCCGGCCTTGGCCTTGCCATGTAGAACACAGTCAAAGGTTCCCCGAGTGATTTTCAAGGGACCCTTCAGCTCCGCGTACGCAAGCGCAACACCGCTTCGAAGCTCAAAGACGGTATTCCCAAGATCCACCTCGACCGGGCTTGGGTTCTCAATGGTGAGCACCACCGTCACGTCCTCACCACGGCGCTTCAAGCTCCGCAACTTTGCCTTGGGGCCTCCCATGCCGCGGATGGGAATGTCCATGCGGTAGTTGCAGTTTGCCGTTACCCCTAGCGCGGTCACGGTGCATCTGCCCTGCTCGAGCTGGAACTTTGTCTCGTCGTCTAGTATGATGCTCCGGATGTATGCCTTGAACGTGGTCATGTCGGTGATTTGGAGTCGCTGCCCTTGGATTTTGACACTGGTCGCCCAGAAGCTGGTCCTCACTTCGGGCAGTCTGATTCTGGCGAAGCAGAAGCCATTGAACGACAGGCCGACGTCCGTTTCGCTGATCGTGCTGCTGATCGGCCCGGTCTTGGTGAGACGGAACTCCACGGTGAGATCGCAAGAGCTGCAGATGCCAATTAGACGTGCACGACGTAGGGAAGCTAATGTCTGGTTACCGTACTCCTCTGTTGCTCTCTCGATGCGGATCTTGGATACGTCTATTCGGGATCGGTCGAGTAGGAACTGGACGACCGAGTCCATGGTGCCCCTCCGAGGCCTGGCCTCCGGATCGTGCGGTGCAAAGGTCTGCCGCAGCACAGGACGCGCCCTGTCCTTGAAGAGTGGGGAGTTGCCGATATTCATTTTAGGAGGAAGCTGCAAGGCGCTCTGTTCTTTCCACGAGCCGTGTTGTCGATCGTTAAGGAAGGAGTAGAGGCTGGAAGGGGCATTCGGGCAACAGGTCCAACAAGCGCCCAGGCGTGGAGGCCTGTGAATCGGAGCTCTAACAACTCTACATCCCACCAGACTACACGCTCGACGCCAAAAAACACCGGATGCGTCTCTACAGATCTATTAGTAAATGCTACTCTACACCCCCTATCTGTACCATTGACCGAAACGCTTATACGCCATCGGCTGTAGTAGACATACACCAATTGCTTTCCACGCAAGCTCCTAGGCAGTCATCGATCTACTCGAACACGATCGCGGCCTTGATGGCCGTCTTGTCCTTGATGCTCTGCAGGGCCTCGCCAAACTGCTCAAGCTTGAACGTCTTGTTAACGATGCCCTTGGTCTTGACCTTGCCCGAGTCAAGGTAGTCAATTGTGGCAGCTACATCGCATCAGTCCAGTCAGCAAAACCTTCCTTCAAGTCTACGAGAGGAAACGAGAACGTACGGAACATGTAGGTCTCCGAGAAGGAGCCAATGATGGTAATCTCGTCACCAAAGATCTTGGACGGCGGCCACGAAACTCTGTCCTTGTTGGCATAGACACTGGACGAGGTTAGCGCTCTGGAACGGATCGATGGAACGGAATGCAGTACCCATAGACGACGAGAGTGCCGCCGCGGCGAACATAGTTGATGGAGTCCTCCAGAATCTTGACGGATCCCGTAGCCTCAACGACTGCGGCTTGTCAGCGACCACACCACGCCGATCTGATTGTGCGCCAAAACTCACCGATGTCGAAACCATACGGGTTATCAGCCTTCAACTTGTCAAACTGCGCGCTGGGGTTCTCGCGAGAGAGCTCGATGTAGGTGTCGGCCGCATCGAGGCTCTTGGCCAGCTCCATCTTGAGACCCTGGGGAGCCGCAATAGTGACCTGGCAGCCTCCGTTCTGGCGCAACAGCTGAGCAAGCATCTACGGAAATGTGTCAGCGCATATCTGGCAGTTTCCTGGGATAAGAACCTACGAGACCAGTAGGACCCGCGCCAAACATGAGGACGTGGGATCCCAGCTTGGGTCGAATCTTCTCCAGACCGTGGCACGCGCAGGAAGCGGGCTCGAGGAGGGTGGCGTCGACCCAGTTCAGGTTATGGATCTTGAACACCTTGGCAGCGGGATAGGCGCAGTATTCGGCGAAGCCGCCATCCATGGTGACGCCGTGGGCATTGAACTGCACGCAATGATGAGCACTGGCCGAGGTCTTCCGTTGGGGGACGGACAGCTTACGTTCTCGCACAGCAGCAACTGGCCTCGTCGGCAGTAGAAGCACTCGTTGCAGAGCTCGCTGTTGTCGGCGGCAACGCGGTCGCCGATCTCAAAGCCTTTGACATCCTGAAATCTCATTAGGTTTACTCTGTTGCTACCGTGGTCGGCTGGAGAGCTTACTTTGCCAACAGCAGCGATCACGCCGACAGTCTCGTGTCCGGGGATCAGGGGAAATTTGGCGATGAATTCGCCCTCGTGGATGTGCTATCTCGTAATCAGCAACGTTGAATACGACCCTCAAGTTGTGAGAGTTAATACCAGATCTGTATTGACACAGTTGTTAGTCCCTGTCATGTGGCCATAAGCATCAGTATGGAGCCAACTCACCAGTGCCGCAGACACCACAGGCCTTGACCTGGACCAAGACATCGTTGTCCCGAAGCTTCGGCAGGGGGACCGTCACGATGGAAAAGTCCTCGGGCTTCTCATACCTGCAGAATGTGTGAGCGAGAAATGCGGAGCAATCCCCATGCCGAAGGAATCCCGGGGCTCGTCTAGACTCCAACGCATTGGCGCTTGGGGCAACTATGGCGGACCTTGATGGGCCGACAGGGTTTCTGGGCCAGCCCCAGCAGCGGGTATATAAGACGTACCTGAGAGCCTTCATCTCCTTGGGAAGTGACGCCATCTTTGGCGAGTTTCTGGTTGCAGTTTTGTACTGTACTGTGGACGAACAGGCAGCTGGGCGGGACGCTACGTCTCTTTATCGGAGCTGGGAAAGAAACAACAGTGAGCTACTGAGTTCCTTTTCACGTCATGGACTCGCCCTGACCAGACAATGCAGACCGTCGACTGCACTCGAAACTACACCTGGGTGGGAATACCTTCAAAGCGACAAGACAGCAGACGACGGCGGCAGATGGGGACGAGAGTGAGCTGCCTCGGCTCTCAGCCATGAGGGCGAGCGTTATTTCTATGTACGCTTTCTGGCATGGCACACGCCAGGGGGGCGGCTCTGGACTCCATCCATGCTGCATGCCGGACGCTTGTCAACCTGCTGCTTCAGACGGGGTGCGCACACTGCGGACCGTCCTGGTCAGTCGACGCCCCACCGGCCAGCACCAACATCGTGTGTTAGCTCCCCCACACGACGGCGTGGCTGCTCTGCCTCAGCACGACTTCCCACAGGACGGCAGGTGGATAGCGAGTCAGGGGGGATCTTTGCTTGTTGGAGTGCATCGAGCACGGGTTTGGATGTTTCAACCCGCTACGACGACTGCGTCGCCGTCGCCCCCTTGGGCCAACATCAGATGGTGTGTCCAAAGGAATCCAGGCCGGGGTGTACGCCTTCACCCACACGCAAAGGCGGGGTGCCTAGTCGGGATGCCAGGGCGTCGATAAGCAGCGGCGACTCGCCACCTCGCGGGGCACCTCCGAGCGGAGATGGGCACAATCCATCGTCTGCTGCCAGCCGTCAAGCCGCTCCCACGTTTGAGCGGCGGGAATTATTGTTTGCCGCGTCGTCGCAACAATGCTGCTCACCGACGCCGCGAGCTAAACTACTGCAGGGCCCAGACCATGCAAGCTCAGCTCCTGCGACGCTGCCGCGTTAAGGGTGCCGAAGCAAGTGGGAGGGGAGGCAGGTAGGCATGCAGGCATCTCCGAGGCCGGCCATGGGCATTCGATTCGCCAATTTCTCTGCCGAACTGCAGGACAGGTTACTGTGCTGTGCCTGGAGGATATTACTACCGCGTCAGTGGGTGTGACGCGAGGTGCAGCGACCCCCCGAGCATGTGGGATCAGCCCTTCGACCCGAATCGCTCCGCCACCCCGGAAGGCTCCCGCGGCCGGCATCTGCAGCACCAGCCTATCGCTGGCTCTGGTGGCTTTACAAGCCTGCAGACACCGCTCTTTTTACGGTCATGTGATGCCTCTGAAACACCGTAAACCTGGACGCCAATTTATGTAGTCCTACGGCGCCGCAGAGACGGGCTCCGTCGGCGGGGTCGGTGAGTCGTCGGGGACCGCGTCGTCAATGGGACGTGGGATGGATGCGATGCACTCGCGGCAGGGGCCTTGCCGTCTGTGGAACCCGACTAGGCAAGCCGACGGTGACGACGACAGCTCGGACGTCAGCCCGTCTTGGCCAGAATTGTTGAGTGAGCAAAAGGTCTCTTCGTTTTCTCGCCCTCACCCGCACCGTCGGTGGCGTGTAACAGCCACATGAGGTCCGACGAGACGCGTGCAGCATCGTACCTAGCACCAGGCTTCAATTGCGTGCTCTGAGAAGCAAGGTGAAAGCACTAGGTCTGTGAAAGGTGAGCAGAACGTTCAGTCTCCGCGCCAGGTCGGAAGGGTCCGGTCCGGTCCGGTCTACGGGACTCCTGCCGAGTATTCGCATTATAGATCGACCATTGGATTGGCCACTGTCGAGTCGTCCGAGTCGCGTTGAAGCCGTCAGGAGTCTGACGCTTGAAGTCGTCAAAGAGGAGCGTCAATGCTCATGATCACAGTTGCTCGAGCGGAAAGTTCTCGTTTGACGGTAAACATTGACCCTGATGCAAATGATTTCCCGAGGATCTACCCTCCAAACTCCCACGATGTCCCCCACTCTGCCGTTCTCACGAGCGGACTCTCATGGTAAAGAACTGCCCTCATTTTTAAGAGTACATGTCGGTACCTTTCGCCATGCATCTCGATAGTGAAAACCCCAAAGGAAACTCGCGTCGCTTAAGAGGGAGGAGCGCCACCACGGGCACGGCCAACGCCACCACGGCTGTAGAGGATATCCAGTTAGCTTGCTTGATGCGCATGTTGCGACAGGACAGCCGCTCTTGAGCGTCTGCTACGCAATCCGACGTGGGGGGCGAGCTTACAACTGAGGAGCGAACTCGCCGGGAGCACCACCCTCCTTGCCCTCGCCAGCATCCCGCCTTCGGTATCCGCCCTCGCGGTCGCCACGGTCGCCGCCACGGCCGCGGCCGAACGGCCGGCGCTCGCGCTCACCCTCGCCGAGCATGCCACGGGGAGGAGCGTGCGATCGCTGCTGCTTGATGTGGGTGGCGGGGACGATCTCGGCGGGGAGGTGAAGCCATTCGCGGAGGTAGTCGAGACCCTCGGGGGTCAGGGTGTAGTAGTAGTATTGCCACGAGAACTGAGTCTTGACATAGCCGCGGGAGTTGAGAGACTGGCAGGCCTTGATGACGAAGAGGTTCTTCGTGTCGATGTCGGGGTGCTTGGGGAGGTTGAAGTCCTTCTGAGCGACGAGCACGCCCTCGCGGAAGAGGTACTGCAGAAACACGAATTCAATCAGTCACACCGAAAACCCAAAGACACAGATTCGCTCGTTTTCTCGCGCGCCCGGTTCGGAATTACCTCGTGGATCTTCTTGCGGTCGGCCTTGGGAATCAACATCGTGGCGGTTTGGCGGTGCTGAGGTCGATGTTGAAAATGGGCAGTTTTTCGGGCGGCTGGCTGGGTGCAAAGGTCTCAAAATGGATTACACAATTTGTGGGCGGAAACCCTACAAGAAAATCGACCTACCTAGCGAGGTGGTGGGGCTTGAGAGGTGTTGTGCGCTGTGGCTGGAGCCGCACGTGACGCTGAGTTTGTACTGGCTCCCGTGGCGGTGCAGCATCCTCGCTGGTGCCACAGCCCAAAAGTGGAGCCAAATCATGTGAGTTGAGCTGGGGAGCAAGGCTTCGACTGCGCTGTAACACTCTTCTCTCATTGCAGATAGCCTCGAGATCGTCAAGTTCAACACTGTCTACATAAGTGAACTCTGCCCGACGTCTTGGGCATCTCCCCTCGCGCCATACTTTTCAGGCCAAATTATTTGACATTCGACAAAGCCATACATAGTGGTGACTGTCGCTGAAACTCTGACCTGCTGGGCCTGTATTAGTCATCCTCGGCGCCGCCGCTAGAGCCCAGAGTCAAGGGCCCAGGTCAACATTTGCTACTTCGAACTGTCACTGCAACATCCGTCCATCACCATCATGGCTCCCAAGAATCTCAACGTCCTCATTTCCACATTTGAGGGACTTGGCCTACCGTCTACGCTGGTAGTGCCAGTCCCGGCGACCACGACTATCTCGCAGCTCCGAGACGAGATCAACGAACGACTCCCCGTCACAGACACCAGACTCATCCTGACGACACTATCCAACAGACAACTGCCAGAGCGGTCCGAGGCCCCGCTGTCGACGTATCTCTCCACCAGCGATGACGAGTTTCTTTCTCTCCGATTGACCGTCCCGCTGTGCGGTGGCAAGGGCGGTTTCGGATCTCAGCTGCGCGCCGCCGGCGGTCGCATGTCGTCGCGGAAGAAGAAGAACCAGGAAGACCACGGATCAAGCCGGAACCTCGATGGGCGTCGTCTCCGTACCGTGAACGAGGCCAAGGCCCTTGCCGAGTATCTCGCCATCAAGCCGGAGATGGAGAAGAAGGAGAAGGAGAGGCGCCGGGAGCGATGGGAACAAATCGTTCAAGCGTCCGAGCAGAAAGAAGCCGAAATCAAGGCCGGAGGCAAAGGCCGCCTGGACGGGAAATGGGTCGAGGACAAGGAAGAGACCAGCGAAAGGACACGCGACGCCGTTCACGCCGCCATGAAGGCCGGCAACTACAAGGACAACCTCGTCAGCACCTCGCATGGATCCGCGTCCACGCAGAGCAACAACTCTTCTGGCTCCGACGAAGAAGAGAAATCGGGCTCCAAGGAGTCCACCCCTTCTGAGCCTGAGAAGGTGGAAAAGGACAAGCCCCGGACCTTCTTTGGCTTCGACGACGACGACGAATTCATGAGCTCCGACGATGACGAGGGTGACTCCAAAAAGGCTTGAATGTTTGGAATGGGGACATGATTGTGTTTGGGTCGGACAAAACTGCATTTGATTTACTCCTCGCGGCGTCTGGGATAGGTGGGAAAGCGGTCGTCGCAACGACATTTTGATACCAGTAGGATCGCCAACCTACGGCTTTGCATTTTCACAATTGAGATTGTTCACTCCTCATATTACCCGCCCGTGATTGTTTCAACGTGTCCAAAGATCAACCGTGGGTGTCGATTGTCTACAGGAACGTGCGAGTAGTACATTGCAGGCACCGCTACGGAGCCATCCTCTCCGACACTCTGTTCCCTTATAACTACATCAACAAATCTACATCTGAGTCCTCTAAGCGTCCAGCCTGACGGGGAAGTTGCCAGCCTCTGTGCATCATGTTAGCGCATGCCAAACTAGCCGTCTGCGAAGGGTTGGACCTACCGCGCTGCTCGTCCCAGCGCTGGTACCAGCCGGAGGGGCACAGTGATCGGTATGACAGCCAGAACTACTCCTGCGTTAGCATCTGCGGCTGTGAGGTCGGGGACGCTGGTCCTTGGGCGGTCGGGGCCGTACCTGGCGGCAGGGGGCAAAGTCCTCTCCCTTGGCGTTGATGCACTTGTGGTAGTCGACGTAGTTCTGCCAGCAGTGCTTGGTCTGGTTCTGGTTGGGGAAGCGGGCGTCGGTGCCTATGCAATTGAACAATCAGTCTCGCGATGGTTTCTGGGGCGCCGTCGTGCTCGTTGTGCACTCGCGCTCGTCGGGTGGTCGCGGGTGAGCTTACCGGCTGCGCATCGTTAGCCTCGGATCAAGATCAGCTCATTTTTTAGGGAGGGATTATCAGCCATACCAGTCACGAACTTGAAGGGCTTGCTGACAAGCTCCTGACCGTCTTCTTCAGCCATTGCGAATTGATGTGCGTCGACGGACGTCTGGAAGTGCTGGTAATCGGTGGGCGGGCAATTGGGAGCTCCGGGCAAGGTGGATGATGAGGTTAAATGGATGCGTCGACGATTGCAGCACGAATGGATGTTCCGGCGCTGGCGGGCGCCCGGGTGTGTGTGCCTCAGGTTACACGGCCAATTACATAAGGCAACCACCACGCTAGCGGGCCCGTTGCAGCAGCATCAGATGTTCGGCAACCTCCAAACATCACCTCGGAAGGGCGACAATTTCCAATTGAATCACAGCCATTGCTAAGCGCCTTACCAGCTCCTCTCCACTCCCTCACGATGCGCTCTACCGCCGCTCTCAGGACGTTCCAGCCGACGGCTCGGATGATGTTCCGGCCGTCGACCCGGATGATGCGCCCCGTTCCCGTGAGTTCCAGCCGACCGATGTGGCCGCGACCGAGCTAACAGAATCGACGTACAGAAGGAGGACCAGGCCGGTACGTGACGGAAAAACGAGCGCACGAGGCTCAAGCAGCTCTCCGAAGCTGCCCAAGCTCTTCTACGACGATCGAGGACTGACAATTGCGAAAGGCCACACCGTCTCCCAGCGACTCCGCAAGCTCAAGCAGATCCCCGCCGAACTGATTCCCCTCGGTAAATACCGCCCAGCCCGACTCTGGCCCGATACCACCAGTAAACTAACAACATGTCCGCAGCCGTTGTCGTCGGCTTCGCTGTCTTCGCCGCCGGCTACTCGAGCGTCCGGAAATTCTTCGTCGACAAGAACCTGCGACTGTCCCGGCAGGGACCCTCTGGCCGAGCTGAGCACTAAAAACTGTCAAACAATCCAAGGCACGCGCCAGCAATTTTTTTTTACTTTGTCGCGGAGGGCGGATTACTGTATATCCTCAGAACGGAAAACAGGAACTCAATTGCACAATTTGATCTTGTCCATTCAATTGCCAACATCGACTCGGGCGGTATCCACCCCGATCGCTCCCGATACGACCCGTGCCTCTCGTAACGCCATCGCTATGCAAAATGCGAAAGAAGTAGAAGTGAAATCCTAAGCCGGCTTTGGCCCGGCAACATCCAGTCCCTCTAGTCCTTGCATGGGATCTGGAGCGTCGTCCACCGGCTGGTCCTGGCCGTTTGTCGTGCCATTCTCCTGCGTCCCAGCGTGCTCGGCCAGCCATCCCTCCTAGATGAATGATCAGTAAGAAGCTCCGGTGCGGAACTCATGAGCACGTACCTGCTCCCAGATAGCTTTCTTGCTGCCCAGGCCCTCTTCTGCGCTCTTGGGCGCCTTTGCTTGTGAGACTTTCAGGATGCGACCAAAGAACTCCGACTGATCCATGTTGTCGATGGCTTCCTTGGCGTCATCGACATCCTCATACTCGACGTAGGCGAACCCTCTGTGGGCATCTGTCGAGTTCCGCGAGTCCGGTTTGGGAAGTTGAACCTCGACAATCTCGCCGAAGGGGATGAAGGCGTCCAGAACTTGGTTGCTCGTGACCATGGGCGCGAGTCCGCCGACGAAGACGGTCGCCTTCCAGCGAGCGGCGTCAGCCATCCTGTGTGATTTGCCGTTGCGAACCTGCGGTGATGCAAAAATCCAGGTGTCGGGTTGTCACTCTCATGAGTTCTTGCAGGTCTCGCGCCGCAAGGGTCGTTGCTCTCATTGGCCTGGCTGGGATCCTCACAGCGAAACCGACCACAGTGAGAATCTCCATCACGTGACAGCGACACCCCACCTCAGGGCGCTGATTGTTAGCGGCAACGAGCCGCTGTCGTGTCCCTGGGGGGAGGAGCTCAGGAGTCCTGAGCCAGGGAGCCTGCAATCTGGCATCATACCGTGCGTGCCCCGGCTCACACCCAGGCCAGATCCGCGTTGCTTCTTCCACCACGAAGGCCTCTCCCCCCTTTTGCTACCCGAAGCTGCGGGTTGACTCTCCGAGACTCGCCCATGCCCAGCCGTGGCGATTAGACCTTTATCGGCTTCACTTCCCTTGTCCAACAACCCCCCCTACCAGGCCAATCCGTCTCGGCGCCCGTTAGGACGTGTCCGTAACACACCCCCGCCATCATGGTGCGCCTTCGCGAAGTGCCCCGAACGGCCACCTTTGCCTGGTCGCCGGGCGCAGGCAAACCTCTACTGGTCACGGGCACGCGTGCCGGTGCTGTAGATGCGGATTTCTCTGACGAGAGCAAGTTGGAGCTCTGGGACCTGTCCCTGGATGACCAGGGGCAAGGCCTGGAGCTCCAGCCGGTGGCGAGCATCACCACTGACGCAAAGTACGTGCCATCGCCCTGGCTTCTTTGGGTTTCCGATGGCGGCTGACGCTAAGAGCAGATTCTACGACATTGCCTGGGGACCTCCCGACTCCGATCACCCCAGGGGCATCATCGCCGGCGCGCTCGAGAATGGCTCCCTAGACCTTTGGGATGCCGCGAAGTTGGAAGCTGGAGCTTCGGACGCTCTGATTTCCCAGACCTCCAAGCACACGGGGCCAATCAAGGCACTGCAGTTCAACCCGTTGAAGCCACAAATCTTGGCCACTGCAGGTGCCAAGGGGGAGCTGTTCATCTATGACGTGAACGACATCTCGAACCCGTTCCGTCTGGGCAACCCGGCAGCTCGCGCCGACGATATCGAGTGCCTGGCTTGGAACCGAAAAGTCTCGCACATCCTGGCGACCGGCGGTCAAAGCGGCTTTGTGACCGTGTGGGATTTGAAAACGAAGAAGGCGTCTCTCACTCTGAACAATAGCCGGAGAGCTGTGAGCGCCATTGCTTGGGACCCGAACAACTCCACCAAGCTCTTGACGGCGACCCCCGATGACAACACCCCGGTCATCTTGCTGTGGGATTTGCGCAACTCCAATGCGCCGGAGAGGACCCTCCAGGGACACGAGCAGGGTGTTCTTTCGCTGTCTTGGTGCTCTCAGGATAGTGACATTCTGCTCTCGTCCGGCAAGGACAACCGCACTCTTGTCTGGAATCCGCAAACAGGAGAACGTCTTGGGGAGCTCCCTGAAATGACCAACTGGATCTTCCAAGCCCAGTTCAACCCTCACAACCCCAGCCTTTCTGCCTCTGCCAGCTTCGATGGCAAGATTACCATCCAAACGTTGCAGAACACCAACCCAGACACCTCAAAGACCCAGGCGGATAAGAGCCTGGATGGAGAGGACTTTTTCAGGGCCGCGCAGACTCAGCCCCAAGGCGCGTCTTTCACGCTGAGCAAGGCACCTAAATGGCTTGAGCGACCGATTGGCGCATCCTTTGGCTTTGGCGGCAAGGTTGTCGTCTTCAAGGCCTTGCCTTCGCAACCAGGGCAGAAGCGCAGCTCCAAGGTCACTATCTCGCCGTTCTCGATCGACTCTGCCGTCTCAGCTGCGACTGAGAAGTTCCAGGAAGCCCTTGCAACCGGCGACCTTACAGCAATCTGCGAGGACCGGATGCAAGAAGCCAAGACCGACGAAGAAAAGGCGGATTGGAAGGTCATGGAGACACTGGTTGGTGACAACCCTCGTGGCAAGATCATCGAGTATCTCGGCTTCAAGGAAGATGAGCTGGCCAACGGCACGACCAAGGAAGAGCCCGCCAATGGCGAGAAAGAGGCCGAGGCCGAGGCTGAAACTGAAACGGAAGCTCCTGGGAAGGAGCAGTCTGACTTTTGGGGCGGCGGGGATGGCGATGGCGAAGACTTCCTTTCTCGAGTGGCCGCGACAAAGGGCACCAAGACGGACAACCCGTTCCACCTTTTCAGCGACAGCGACACCTCTGTCGAGAAGTCCATCACCAAGGCCTTGATGCTGGGCAACTTCGCCAAGGCTAGCGATATCTGCCTTGCCGAGGATCGCATCGCGGACGCGTTCTTGATCGCCAACTGCGGCGGCCAGGAGCTGGTGGACAAGGTTCAGACTGCGTACCTCACCAAGAAGAGCGGCATGCCCAGCTATATGCGTCTGCTTGGCTCTGTCATCGGCAAGAATCTCTGGGACATCGTCTACAACGCGAACCTGGAGAACTGGAAGGAGACCATGGCGATTCTTTGCACCTTTTCCGACCCGCAAGAGTTCCCGGACCTCTGCGAAGCTCTCGGCGATCGCATCGGTGAGGCCGGCCAGAGGAAGGACGCCTCGTTCTGCTACCTTGTCGGATCCAAGCTGGAGAAGGTCGTCGATATCTGGGTTGCTGAACTCGAGGAGGAGGAGCAGGCCGGCATGAAGCAGGCCTCGGACGACTCTACTTTCTCTGTTCACGCCAGATCGCTGCAGAACTTCATCGAAAAGGTCACTATCTTCCGGCAGGTGACCAAATTCCAAGACTCGGAGCAGGGCAAGGATTCCGACTGGAAGCTGGCGACGCTGTATGACAAGTATACCGAGTACGCCGACATCCTTGCCGGACATGGCCAGCTGGAAGTGGCTCAGAAGTATCTGGACTTGCTTCCCACCAAGTATGCCGCGGCCGAGATTGCCAGGAGCCGGGTCCAGATGGCGACGAAGAAGCCGGCTGCCCAGGCCGCTGTCGGACGGCAGTCGGCGACGCCCAATGTCGCAGCATCGAGGGTGCAGCCGACCTACGGCTACCAGCCGCCGCAGGCTAGTCCTGGGCCGGGCATTCCCCAGCCGAGCCCCTTTGTTAGCTTGAGCCAAACTCACAGCCCCGTGCCGCCGCCGCAGCAGCAGCACCAGTACATGCCACCCCAGAACCCGTATCAACCCCAGGGTGGCTACCAGCCCCCCGTCCAGACCGGGTATCCGACCATGGGTCATCAGCCTCCCCCGATGGGCGGGCCTCCTCCGAGAAACTCAACGCCGTCCCAGCCTCCCCCGTCTCAGGCCAAGAAGATGGATGTCTGGAACGACGTGCCTGTGGTGACCAAGGCCGTGCCGCGCAGACCGACGCCCAGCTCGGCTCCCATCACTTCGCCGTTCCCCGGGCAGCAGACCCCATCTGGTCCTCCGTCCTCCGGCGCCTACGGACAACGCCCGAGCCCTCCGCCGCCACCCCCCAAGGGTCCGGCGCCGCCCCGAGTCCAGTCCCCGCTGGCCGGTGCTCCTCAATCGTTCCAGGCACCGCCGCCGCGGCCGTCCTCGAGCGCGGCGAACCAGTATGCACCGCCTCCGCCGGCGGGAGGCTCTCCAGCGCCGCATATGCCGCAAGTGGTCCCCCGAACCGCCTCGCCGTACAACGCCCCTCCGTCTGGTGCGCCACCTTCCAACAGGTACGCACCGGCTCCATCGATGCAGCCGCAACAACCTAGCCAGCCCCCGATGGGCTCGATGCCACCGCCTCCAGGTCCCGCCAGCCGACCGCCCCCCGTGAACCCATACGGGCCTCCGCCAACGCAGGCCACTCCTCAGGGACAGTATGCGCCGTCTCCGTACGCGGCACCCCAAAGCCAACCTTCCGCACCTCCTCAGGGACCGCCGCCGACCGGGCCACCGCCCATGGGCAGCGGGGCCACTCCGACTCCGCCGCCCCCCAAGGCCGCTGCGCCGCCCTCGAAGCCAAAGCACCCTTCGGGTGACCGTTCGCACATCCCCGCGAATGCGCAGGGACTTGTCGATATCCTCAGCCAGGACATGCAGCGGGTGGCATCCAAGGCTCCCGCGACGTTTGCCCCGCAAGTTAAGGACACACAGAAGCGGCTTAACCTGCTGTTTGACCACCTGAACAACGAGGAGCTCGTCCAACCAGCCACCATCGACCAGCTCTCTGAACTTGCGCAGGCTATCCAGTCAAAGGACTACGCGAGGGCCCAGAAGCTCCAGTTGGACATTCAGCGCGACAAGACGGAGGAGTGCGGCAACTGGATGGTAAGTGATGAAGTTCAACAGGCGTAGAAGCGTGCTAACTTGACATGCAGGTGGGCGTCAAGCGACTGATTAGCATGAGCAAGGCAACCCCTTGATTTGGTACTTAATGCAAAGCAGTTCATGTTTACCGTTTACTGGATGAGCAAAAGACGAGTCCGATGAATGATGTACAGGTGAGGGAGGCTGGGGCAGGAGCATGGACAAGGTAGTTAGAGCAGAAAAGCCATGAATGGAAGAGCCAGGAACGTTTGAACCGATTTTCGCCGTGACCTCTACACCAACTGATGTGGCACCGTGACCGGGCCCGATCTATTGGGTGCGTCGAGTAACACTGCCGTGGTGAGATGCCCGTCTTGGGAGACCATGGTAGACTCGTACTTTTGAACGGCGTGTCGAAAGAAAGAGATGGGAAAGACGCCGACCACAAGCGAGTTACGTCGCACCAGGAATAGACGCCATATTGGCCTCGCATCTCAATTGATGTTGCAGCCGCGGGAAGCTGGGCCATAATTTGAAGCTGGACGAGGTGAGCTTCGGAACCGCCTCCGTAAGCTCGAGCTGTGCCTGTCGTCCACTGTGGGGCCCCGCTGGCGCCAGCTCAGAGCCTCATCAGCGCTACACCTCACCTCGGCTTCCAACCTGCGACGGTCCTTCCATCCAAGCCCACGCCCGCCGGCATCCATCGGACGTCAATACCCTCCGCCGCCAAACGACTCCCACCACCCCTCCTCCCGCCGTCCCAGAGCTTCAACAACCTACGGAAAACCCCACGGGCCGGCCGCACCGATCGACTGAACCGTCCCACAACTCCCTCCGCTTCAGCCATGGCGGACAGCAGCGCTGCGGCCACGTCCAACGACGCGGACGCCGCCGCGCAGCGGGCCTCGGAGCAGGCTCGTCTGCGCAAGGAGCGGCGCGAGGCCAAGCTCAAGGCTGGCGGCTCGGCGCGCCTGAACAAGATCACCGGCATAGGCGGCCGCGTGGTTGGTGGTGCGCTTATCCCCTCCGCTCCCCTCTGCCTGCGTGAAGGCCAAAGAAGCCCCCTGGCGTTCGGGTGCTGACCTGCGTGTTTTTCTGTTGCAGACACAGAACAGGCCTCGGCCATCTTTACGCCTCCTGCGACTGAGGATGCCGCCTCGCCCAAGGCACGCTCCGTGTCCGCCACACAGGCGCCTGCCCAGCAGCACCACGCCGCCGACCCCGAAGAGGTGGACATCTCAGAGCACTTCTACGAGCCCCGGACGACGACGCCGTCGCGCCGCAACGTTTCAGCTGCTGCCGGCGGTGGTGGCGCGGAGCCGTCCATCTCGGATGCGCAGCTGCGGCAGATGATGCTCGGCTTCGACCGCCCCGGGCAGAGCGCGTCGCCGAGCCCGAGCCCCGGCCCCGGCCCCGGTGGACCTGCCCTGCCGCCCGGCATGGAGGACGACCCGCTCATGAAGATGATGTCGCAGATGATGGGCGGCGCAGGCGGGTTCCCCCCCGGCGCGGGCGGCTCCTCCCCCTTCGCAGGCATGCCCGGCATGCCGGGGATGCCGGGCCAGCAACAGCAACAGGCCGCCCGCCCCGACGCCTACACCACCTTCTTCCGCATCCTGCACGCGCTGCTGGCCCTCGGACTGGGCCTGTACGTGACCCTCCTGACGCCCTTCTCCGGCACGCGCCTCGAGCGCGAGCGCGCCTCCCTCGCACACGCCGCGCACGTCGCCCACCCGAACGACGACCTGGCGGCGGCAGCGCTCGACGACGCCAACGAGCGCCGCAAGCTCATGTTCTTCTGGATCTTCGCCACGGGCGAGGCCGTGCTGCTCACGACGCGCTTCTTCCTCGACAAGGGCCGCCGCCAGCAACCCGCGGGCATGCTCTGGAGCATCGCCGGGTTCGTGCCCGAGCCGTTCAGGGGGTACCTGCTCGTGGCGCTGCGGTACGGGCAGATCTTCACGACGGTGAGGGCGGATATACTGGCATGCATGTTTGTGCTGGGCGTGTGCTCGTGGTGGAAGTCGTGAGCAGCGGGTAAGGTTGTAGTATACAGGAATGCGGGCGGTCATCGGATTCTTTTCTATAGCCAGAAGAACCTGCATAATACATTTCACCACTGCCGATTCGTATCACAATGGTGGACGTGACATGTACTGTTAATTCTTTGTATTATGCATTAGGTGAATGGATGCAGGAGCGTGAGCTGCCACGAGTCTTCGGTTCTAACTACTCAACGCTCCAGTCTCAACATCGCTGACCGAAGGACCCTTTTTTATCGCTCAACGTACAACACGGGCCCGCGCAAGCAACGCCAGACTGGAAGCTTACTGCAAGTCGCCCACCACCCCTCACTGACGCAAGGTCAGGCCGAGGATGCCGCCCATCATGCCCCTCACGCGCTTGGGATTCTCCGCCGCGCAGGTAAAGACGACGGCCGTGCTGACCGCAAACGCGAGCGTCTCGCGCCACTGGTACTTGAGGGGGTACCTCCGGGGCAGGAGCGTGGCCATGGCGCGCGGGGCGACGAACAGGGCCATGTCCTTGCGGCGGCTGGCCGTCTCGATGAGCACACTCCAGCCGCAGAGGAAGCAGCCCACGCCGACGCAGAGGCCGCCGTCGATGCGGTTCCGGCAGGCCGTGTCCTTGCCGATGAGGTGCGGGCCGACCCGCGTGCGGCCGAGGCAGACGCCGTAGTAGAAGAGCGTGATGTAGGTGGCAAGGAAGGCCGACGAGCGACATGCCGACATGAGGGCCAGCAAGGGGCTGTTGCGCGTGGGCTTGCGCAGCTGGAGGGCCAGCGCCAGGGGCAGGTACGTGTACATGGACCACCTCCACGACAGCCAGAAGCGGCGCCAGGCGTGGTATTCGCACGAGGGCCCTCTGCCCATGTGCACGATGTCGCAGGGAAAGGGCACGAACTTGGTAGGATCGCCCCATTCGTAGGGGAGGTTGTAGTCCTCGCACATGGACCCGAGGAGGGGGGCCTGCCCCGTCTCCTCGCGGTACCGAAGCTCCTGCGTCTTGCAGCGGCGAAGCGCCTCAATCAACCGCAGGTCAACGTGGGCGGCGGACGTGATCCATTTGTTGTATCCCCGGGGTAGACTGTCAGGGGCGTAGAACCACGCCCACATAATCAGGCCGCATGAGGCGACAAAGGAGAAGGGGTCAATCATCTGAGAGATGAACTGCTCCGCCTGGAGATCGTACAGTTAGCAGTTGGCCCGAGCAATGAGCGCATACGGCGGCTTCGAACCTTTGTCCATCGCCGGGCAGCGGTGCGCCGGACCCTGTGCCGCGACCACAGCTCCCCGATGATGACATCCACGGCCTGGGTCGCGGCGAAGAGTGTCAGGTCGAGCGTCCGACCGGCGAGCTTCCCCTGAGAGGCCGCGGGTGCAGCGTCAGTCGGCTTGGACCGGGGAGCCGACGAGTTCTTCCGTGGTGCTTGCTGTTTCGATTGGAGCAGCTTGAGGCTGAGCCACGCGGCGAAGAATGAAGCAAGCCATCTCGCGATTCTGTTGCGTGGCGACGACGACCCCTGTCAGCCCTTGTTCGTACTTGATGTCCCCCTGGTGGTGACATGCTGCGGAGCTACGCAAGTAGTCGCAGGTCCTGAAACATAAGCTATCGTCTCGCTACACGTACCTTAAACGGGCGGTCTCGCCAAGACCTGCAGCAAGTCGAGCGACGACTCTCTTCAAGGGTTCCTGGGGTACATCAGCCGACAGGAACGGGCACCGGGCGGGTGGGTTGGTGAGGTTGCGTGAGCGGACGCTAGTTTAGAAAGAGGAGGATCGGGGTTGCTCCGAGACGCCGCATCAAGCAAGATCCGACTGGCGACGTCGAGGAAACTCTCGACTCCACACAATACGGGGGGGCGGATGCGGGGACGGATACGCGTGATCTCGACTGCTCCAAGATCCGGGGAAAAGGGACGACGGAAGGGGATAAAACGGAATGACGGCAAAGGAGCAAGCAAGCAAGGAGGTGGGCGTCGCACCTGTAAGATGGTAGCGCCGCCAACCAGGACGGCACAGAACGTGGGGAAGCGCTGCGGCTCGAGCCCGATGCGAAGGACGTGAAGAACCGAGTCCACGAAGCTTCTTTCGTCCTTTTCGGCGGGGAGGCAGTTTTCGTTCTTGGCCCTTGCGCGGGAGAGGTGCTGGAGGATGACGGTCAGGAGTCGCGGCACCACTGACGACGCATAGCCCAGGATGTAGGCGCGGACCAGGGGCCGCAGGGCTGGAGGGAGAGACTGGAGCTGCAGTGGGAAAGGCTTGGTGGTCCCCAGGCGGCGCGTTCCACGAGCCGCAGGGAGCAGCTGTGGTGGTTGCTGCGGCATGTCGGGTGGTGCAGCAAGTCGTCGATGCGAGCGAGTCCAGAAGGCGTCGTCGACGACGACGACGACACCAGCAACGACGACGACGACGACTGACGACGCACCAGAAGCAGCAGCAGCAGCGGTGGCCCGGCGCGTCGGCACAAACCGGGCTGATCTCCAGGGACTAGCGGCAGTGCGAGGGCGTCACGGCCGGTAAATGGGCAGCGCGGTGCAACCTTGCCAGACGAGCAAGTGGGAGCAACCAGCTGCCGGATCACCAGGGCGAAGAGAGATGCGGTTGGCTGTTGGGGGGGCTGTCAGTGACGCAAACCCCTGCCCGGGCGATGAGCGATGCGGTACGACGTCAGAGACACAGAACGGAAGCCACCGGCGAGGGGCGGGTGCTCTGGCGGAAGCCCTGGGCCGGATGGGATGCGTTTGACGTCGGTCGGTGAGTCGCGGGCGGCGTGGCGTGTCGCGTGCCCCAGAGCGACGAGATGTTCCTTTGGTCGAGGGATGGTGCATGCGCTAGAAGGACCCGGCCAGCAGCTGCTGTCCACGCGTGGCAACGGCAACGGCAACGGCCACGATGCTGGAGGAGCAGCAGCAGGAGCGCGGGCTGGCTGGACGACCGATCGGATTAGGTGGTCAGAAAGGACAGCAACAGAGCTCCCAGGCACCACCAAAAAGGGCAGCTTTGGCTGGGAGACAGACGTCCCGTCTCTCGCGCGCGGCCTCGCAGTCCTTCTTTAGGCGCAACTGCCGGCAATCACAAGCCTCGGCTGCAGCGCGCACGCGTCCGCCAGCGACTTTTCGCCGTCCCGGACTCGTCGTGGGGCGCAAGGGACGCGGGTTTCAGGGCCGCTGCCATCCATCTCCCTGCCCGCCGGGGGGCAAGCCTGCCTGTCCTGGCTGCTGAAAATAGCGGGATCTGGCGACGTTGGCAGTTGGGGCGCGGTGCAGGGGAGGGGGGAGGGTCCTCGGTCGACTTGCCAGACGCGGGTTTGGCAGGCGACTCTCGAGCAAGTGATGGGCAGTTGGTTATTTGGTCGTGATGGAGCGCGCTCCACTGCGCGCCCTCATCGTCAGGGCAGGGGGGCCTGGAGCCTCCACGACGGGCCTGGGGCCTGGGGCCTGGAGCTGGAGCTGCCCGGAGATCTGCCTGGGGCTCCGTGTCCGGGGCTGGGGCACCATGGCAGCCCGCTGTAAAATTGAGGTGAAAGTCACCGGGCAGGACTCAGGACTGCCCTGGCAGCGGCGGCTGTCCCGCGCCAGGCCCTGGTGGTGGGTCGCCAGCGCCGACGGCACCATCGGCAGCCCAGGCGGCCACGGAAATGAAGATGAGATCCCCAGGAGCGCGACTGCGGCAGCCAGACCGGGCCGGGCTGCATGTCGCCGGTGTCAGGCGACACAAAATGGACAAGTAGGACTTCTAAATGCGGTGCGGGAGCGCAAACGTCGGGCGGTGGCACCTCGTTAGTTGCCCTGTCCGCCGTTTTGCCTGCGACGAGAGCCCATGGGGATCTGCTGCATGTAAAACAATGGCAGGCCAGGCCAGGCAAGCAAGGTACCGCAAGTACATGCGCACACGTATTACTCCGTACTTTCATAGTGCAGCTTGTTATTATGTATGTGTGTGTGCGTGTGTGTGTGTGCGTGTGTGTGTGTGTGTGTGTGTGAGTGAGTCTGCGTGCGTGTCTGCGTGTCTGCGTGCACATCAGTTCGACGTCGACGTCGAACACACCCACGCTTGCCACGCCCCCCTCGACGACGATCTCGGGTGGTGGGCATGGCCCACGGCACGTCCCCGAAATCAAGGTGTCGGGTGGCTTGCTCGTCGCCCTCGCACTGGACCGACGTGCAGCAGCCCGGAGCATCGGGAGGTCAGATGGATCATGGCACGGTGCACAAGTACCGCCTCCGTACCTTCTAGGCATCTTCGGCCTCGTCTTCATCTGGTCTCGTCCTCTTCTTCGACAAGTCCTGCATGGACGACGAGAGATTGATGGCCGTGCCTTGCATGCAGGATCAGGCAGGACCGCTGCGGCGCACAAACTATTTGCTGTGCATGGCCGCCTTCGTTGCTGCTGCAGATGACAAGGGGGGGTCACTCGCCGGACTGCAGAACGCAGACCAGTTCCCAAACCACGCGACTTGGGACCGGCTTCATGCAGGCTGGAATGACCATGCCATCCTCCCCATCCATCCTCTCTCTCCACGCCAGGCGTCCAGCCAACCGGCCAGCCATGCCGTCGCCACTGACCCAACAATGCCCGCTACTCCTCCGTACCTCGTCCCATCCTGACGATCCTCCTGCATCGGGACCAAAGCAGCGAGATCCTGCTTCCAGACGAGCAGGCCGGCTCTCCTCAAATGTCCCAACTATCCCAAGGTAAGCAGGAATCCCTGGGTGGCGCGAGCATTCGGGCCCGGGCCCCGTGCAACTCGTGGCAGCCCGCCCGAGCGCTGCCCACTCACTCATCCACTCCGGCGGGGACGGACGCGTGAAGAAAGGATGCGGAACAGGCCGGAATGTGCACCGCTCTGGGGAAACAGCGGGGACCGCAGCGGCGGCGGCGGTGCGTACGAGGAGAGCGGAGCGCGAGCGCAGACATTTGGCATGTGATTGTCGCCTTTGCTGCATCAAGGCCGAGAAAAAAAGTGCGTCATCTGGACGAGGCCCATCGCTGTAGCGGGGCGGCGCACCGGGCTCTCGGAGGGGACGGCTCCAGCAGGTCGGGACATGCAAGACACGACACGACGGGCAGGACAGGGCGAGCGGAAATGTCCGGGCGCACCATGGGCCAATCGCCAGAGGGCAGATGAACATGACGCGCCCAGAAGACCAGACGAGCCGGATACTTGCGAGCCCGCTATATCGATATCGGACTATCCGACACAACCCACGTTCCCCAGCCCCAGCCCCAGCCAGCCCAGCGAAGTGCCAGACGTCCAGAGCAGTCAGCACGCGGGTAGGGCCCACGGGAATCCCTGGACCAGCCGGGGGCCTCCAGCGCGCCAGCTCACTGACCGACAGGGGGGCGCTGTCCCGGAGGCTGACGCCAGCGCCATGGCGCTTCATTCATTCCTGGAGCTGCTGGGGCCCGCTCGCAAACCGGACGATGATGTCTGGTCAGCGACGACGATGGAGTCGCGGCGGAGGCGGCGGCAGTGGCAGTGGCAATGGACCCGGCCTGGGGTGAGGAGGAGCCCCGTTGCCGTTCTGGCCACCCGGGTTGGCGTCCTGCGGGTTGCGATGCCCTACGCAAGTGCTCTGTCTGGACCGCTGTTGGTCCCCCCATGCCCCCCCATGCCATCCATCCCACGCACCAGCGCACCAACCGTCGTGGTGGCCGGGTTTGCTAGCTCGAGTTCGTGCCCACGGAGCAACGGAGACCTGACTGCGGGGAGGATGAGGGAGGGGGAGGGGAGGGGTGGGCAATATTATGCGTGTCCAGAGGCAGAATGTCCAGCCAGAGAGGAGGACCGACCAAAGGAATCGAGAGGTCCACGGTACTCGTACAGTACTCGTATAGCGTCACTCGGGGCCCCGTACCTTAGGTACGGACTTGGGGTTACTTCGATTGCCTTGGCGGTAGTGGCCAACTGCGAGGTATCATAGTCCACTCGTCGGCGAGTAAGTCGAGTCGCTCGTCGGACGGGACGGAGCCCGGGCGTGTCTACTTCCAAGACACGTCGGTCAGGATGACTCGACGTCGCTCGTCGCTCGCTCGCTCGCTAAGCCTTGCACGAGTTTCGGAGTGGCTTCCAAATCCCCACGATTCCTTCTATTCTGGTGCCGGTCCATCCCTCCCCCCTCGTCCATGGCGGTGTCAGAGACGAGAAAGAGGCGTGCGGCGTGGGCGTGCCTGTCCGCCCGTCACGGGGTGGTGGTGGTGACCTCGAGGTACTTCCATTGCTCCAGGCTGCCCTGCCCACTGGGCACTGCACTGCAGGCTGGTGCCCGCCCGCCCACGCTGTCTGCCCGCTCATCAACCGCTGCTGCTACCGCTACCGCTACCGCTACCGCTACCGCTAGGGTGCCCCACCGCCTCCAACCTTGGCTCTCCGCTCCGTCCATCCTTCTCCAAGACTCTGACCTGACCTGGCCTGGCCAGCCTTGCCCGGGCTCTTTAACGAGCACATTTGTCCCCCTCGATCACTCCGCGATCTCCCAGCTCACCTTGCCCTGCCCACTACCCCGGATTTCCCCAGCCCCAAGCATGTGCTCGTACATATTCTAGGCACTCGCAGACTTTCTTCCCTTTACTCGCTTCATCATACCTACTCTCGTTCGCATGGCATCCGGCGGCAGCAGCAACCCCTCGATTCTGCATTCCTTGTAAACCACCACCATCGCCAGCATCACCACGCCATCACGACGAACAACACCATCCCCATCCAGCCCTCTCACCGCCCGACAGACGACGACCACAGCGAGACACCGCACAAAACGCCCTCATGCTCGCCGTCCAGCAGGCTCCCAGGATGGGTTCTACGCAGCCTGACTCCGACCCCTTACTACCCTTCGGCTGTGCGTCCCACCCCTCGTCTGCCCTCCTCACCCACGGGCCTTCAATACTGACTGGCTTGCCTCGTCGCTGCAGATGCCGTTGACCCGACCCAGGAGTCCCTCTTCGATGCCCCCGACCCTGCGCCGGGGGCACCGCTCCTCTCCGAGACCGACAGCAAGTTCCTTAGCTCCTTCTTCGAGGACTTGACGGCCAACCAATACAACATGCCGTCCTTCGGCGAGGGGCTCAACTTCAGTGATGCCTGGCTCGACCTGCCACCGCAGTTCATGGGCACGGCGACCTCGTTCGGCCCACAGTCCGGCTCTCTAGACTCCTCGGGCGACCAGGGCTACGCCAACAGCAACAACGGCCACAGTAACAGTAACGCTCAGCTCGAGCTGCAAAGGATGATGTCTGGTTCCAGCCTCATGCCCCCTCCCCCGCCCCCTCCATCACAACCCCAACCGTTCCAGCAGCAACATTCCGACGACGTCCTCAGTGCTGCCGCGACCCTCCTTCAGAACGGCTCCAGCTCTCGGGGCAGCGTCTCGTCCAAGGGCGGTGACTCGCCGCAGTCGAGGCGGCCGGTCGGGGGGTACCCCGTGGGCCACCTGCGCCACCAGCCGATGGAGGAGTTCAAGGAGGAGAACCGCAGGAGCAGTCTCGTGACGGAGCACGACAACACGTTCACCGAGTGGATGTGGGGGTCCAAAGAGCGAACGCCGGTTCGAAAGGTCAACCTGGGCGATATCCAATGGGGGTCGGATTCCAATTTTGGCACTCCACAAGGATACGTCCCGGAGCCACACAAGGAGTCAGTCGAGTCTCAGCAGCAAACGCAGCTCAAATGCCTCGAGTGCCTTGAGGTTAACAAGAGCGCTGCTAACACACGGCCTAGTAGCCCCGTCAACGGTCGCAGCCCTCTGGAACCCAGAGATGGCTCGGACTACATCAAGCGAGAGGACGACCCCAACGCGCCGCCTCGCAAGAGGCGCAAGAGCAAGAACGTCAGGGAGGCCGCCGATGAGGACGAGGACGACGAAGTCAACTCGTCCAAGTCCGGCAAGAAGCGGAAGCCCAGGTCTGAGCGAAACGGTACCTCGCCACTGTCCGATGCAACGGCTAGCAGCAGGCGGCGCAAGTCAACGGCCAACGGCGCCAAGCCTCCCCGCGAGAACCTCACCGAGGAGCAAAAGCGAGAGAATCACATCCGGAGCGAGCAGAAGCGACGCACCTTGATCAAGGAGGGCTTTGACGACCTCGGAGACCTTGTTCCCGGCCTCAAGGGTGGCGGCTTCAGCAAGAGCACGACGCTTGCAATGGCCGCCGAGTGGCTCGAGGACCTCCTCCGGGGCAACAAGACCTTGGCCGCCCAGGTAGCCTCGCTTGGCAGCTGAAGTCGTCGGTCGATATTTATTTTCCGCTTGAGCGTGTTTTCGTGTTTGATGAAAGGGGCAAGGGGCCCCACGGCTGGATACCACGGCGTTTACCACTGGCGGCTTATTAGGACACATACCACCTGTACACGATACTTGGTGGTCGGATTTGCTTGGAGGCGTGCGTGCAGAGCTCTACTATGATGATACCTATGTAATACTGCACTGGCATTGGAGCGATGGATCTCGGTTTTCAATGTGTAAAAGGGGGCGAGACTGATGAGACGTTGGGGCCCAAAGTCTGGTACAGGGGTCAAAATAAAAAGCTATCAACATCACTTGCTCACGTCCGGCTGTCGGATGGTACTGTATGAACACGCCGGCATGCGTCACTCCCCCTTTTGGGCATGCCGGTGACGGAATGAGGGGAACATTACTCGACGGCAGCCAGCCGAGCCGCCTTGGACGACTCGCAGCCGGATGAACAAGACATTGGGCCGGGCCGAACCCGTGGGGGGCCGCCCTTGCTGACCTGCCGGAGTCTTCGTTTGCCGATAATTGTCGCCCTTTACCATACGTCTTGTGTGCGACTGCGAATCTCGATGACGCAGCATTGCATTTGCATTACTGCACGGGAGGGGGCTGGGCTGGCGTTGCCTTGCCGAAACCAGTTGAGCGCCGCAGCCCCCAAACCACCTGCGTCGCTGTGTCCAGATAGGCTCCCGAGATTGGCTCGCGGGTGTCGCGCCCAGGAACGAGCCGACAGGGATGCTGCTTACGGGGCGGGCGGCTCTTTGCCAGGAGTCGCGGGCAAGCAGGCTTGCCGGGACACTTGTGGGTAGCAATGTCCCGCTCTTTGGGTCTGTCGATCCTTGGGACGTCGCAGGAGTTGAATTCGCTTGGGTGTGTCTGTCTGCGAAGTGGGCTGAGCCGTCGGCAAGGATGTGCGGTTTTCGCGGTTCGGTTCGTTGTCACGGCGTTTCCCTCAGTCTCCTTCCGCTTGACTTCGTTCACACCGCTTTGGCTTTTTGGGGCTTCATGGACGAGTCTGGCTTGCTGTGAGTCTCTGAGGCTGGCGGCTACGGACTGTCCAACATGGTATGTGCCGTTGACGTCCCGTTGTAACGGGGTATGGATGAGTGAATTGTGTCAATGGCTGACGAGAATTGGGCTCGTGGGTGACAGCGCGACGACGAGCGATACCCCACGGCGGTTGTCACCGACAACTATGCCTCGGGCCTGGAGGTCGCGGACCAGCAGCACGTCGACCCCCATGGGCGCGACAAGCTGACGCCGGAGGAGGTGCCCAAGGACGACGTCGACAAGCAGGCGTACCACGCAGACAAGGAGGCCGTCGGGCCAGCAACAGGTGGTGCGGCTCCGGCGAGGACGTGCTGCGGCCTGAAGCGGCGGACGTTTCTCATCGTCGTGGCTGTCGCGGCAGTCATTGTCATCGGAGCCGTGGTGGGAGGCGTCGTCGGCGGTCTGCGCGCGAACAAGGACAGCGACGTCAACACCAGCTCCGGCTCGGGCCCCGGCTCGGACTCGGACGCGCCACAGCCGACCTGGACGGGCACCGGCCCGGCCCCGATACCCACGGGTCCGATCCAGCCCAGCCAGCGCTCCCTGGCCGTCTCCGCGTCCGCCGACAACGAGACGCAGGAGCTGCAGCTCTTCTACCAGGACCTGGGCACAACAGACGTTCTCCTCCGGCGGATACGCAACGACGAGGCACGAACAGAGCACAAGCTCAACCTCACCATCCCGCCAGACTGGGGCACCTCCCTCGCCGCCGCCGCAGTCAACGGCACCGGCACCGGCTCCGGCTCCTCCACCACAGACCCCGTATCGACGCAGCTCTTCTACATCTCCAGCGCGGGCCGCGCCAACGCCAGCGTCGTGCAGGCGACGCTCGAGTGCCCGCCCCGGGGCGAAACCTGCGCGACGCGCTCCAACACCGTCGTGTCGGCCAACGTGACGGGCCACCGCGTCAACGCCCGGACGCGGCTCGCGGCGCTGCGCATCGGCGGCGACGGTGGGGGCGGCGGCGGCGGCATCCTGCGCGTGTACTACCAGGCCGAGGACGGGAGCCTGTCGGTGCTCAACGGCGACAGGGCGGCGAGCAGCGGGTGGACGACGACGCTGGTCCGCACGGGCGTGTACATGAGCTCGGCGATTGTGGCGCACGGGCCGGACAAGGACGACCTGAGCTTGTATTACATCAACAGCACGAACCAGCTGCAGTTTCTCGAGTATAGCGACATACTCGGGCCGAACCGCGGTAAGAGATTGCTGCTACTTCTCCTCCTCCTCCTCTTCCCCCTTTCCTTTCCCTTCCCTCCCCCTCCTTTTCCCCCTTCCAGCCGTAACAACGACAGAAAAATAAACTATTCCCGCAGACCACACACCTCGTGATGTGGCTATAGAAAGAAGAGAAGGGCGGTTTCGCTAAGTTTTATACCTGCAGCGGAACCCGTCAAGACGGCCCCCGGCTCGGCGTGGGACCCCTCCGTGTCCATGGCGGGCGTCTTCGTGCCGGGCCTCAGCCCGCGGCGCCTCTTCTACGCGCAGCCCTCCAACGGCACCATGGTCGCCTACTACAAGCCCGGGGCCGACTTCCGCTCCAGCACCGACCCCAACTGGGGCACCGTCGACGGCGGGCTGGCCGCCGCCGCCTGGGCCCGCCAGACCCGCGTCTACTACTTCCAGGGCAAGGACCTCGTCGTGTCGGTGCAGAACGTGACGGGCTGGGAGAAGCCCAAGGTGCTCTAGGCGGATGGACTGACTGGCGGTGATTAGCAGCCAGGATCACATCCGTGGCAGTGTACATACATATCTAGCGAGACTGCCCTCTGCGCCGATCTGTGGGCATTAATGGGCTGCACATAATCTACTTTTTCGAGCTCGACAAGCCACATCGTCACCGAATCATACTGGGCATCGTGCGTGCAACTGACGAAACCTCTGGCACGTCTCGCTGTCTCTTTGCGGCCCTTGACGCCCGGACCTTGTATGATACAGGGGAACGGATATCCCCGAGTCCTCCCGTCGTTTTGAACACATTTTAAACACCAAATAAAACGCCAGCCAGCTCTCTCGCATGTAAATCAGTCCCGTACCTTGATCTCCGCCAGTCCCTCTAGCTGAGGTCCATCTTCTCCTCGCCCGTCGTCCCGTTCGTCACCGACAGGTCCACGGCGCCGTCGTTGCCAATCAGCTTCTTCTCCGAGTCGGACACGAACTTGACGCTGCGGGCCGAGTCGTAGAACAGCTGGAAGCTGCGCTGGACGTCCTCCACCGACACCTGCTTGGCTTTCCGCTTGGCCGACACGAGCTGTGAGGTGCTGATGAGGTTGCTGGAGTAGCGCAGGCCCGCCTCCTGGCCGATTTTGGTGAGCAGTGCGAGGGCGTCGGGAGACACATCAACCTCCTCCTCTTGGGCGCGGATAGTCAGAATCTGCTTAATCTCGTCGCCCGAGTAGGGGTGCGTGTTGATGATGACGACGCGGTCGAGGAAGTCGAGCGGCAGGCCGTGCGGGCTGCGGTAGTCGGTGCCGCGGATGCGAGAGTTGCCACGGTTGCTGGCCATGATGACGACGGGCGCCAGCTCGTCCTCCAGCGCGCGGTTGATGTACGAGAAGCTCTCGATGTCGAGCATGTGCACCTCGTCGATGAAGAGAACGCCGGGGACGATCTCAGCCTTGCCCTCCTCCTTCCACTCGCCCACCTTGGTGTTGATCTGATCGCGGATCTCGCTGCGGATCTCGCCCGTGTCGCCGGAGAACAGGGCGAGGAAGCCCTGCGTCCTCGAGTTGATGACATCAATCTCGTGCAGGGTAACGGTGTGGACCACCTCCTTGCGCTTCTGAAGCTCGCCGTCGGGGCACTGCAGGAACTTGGTGTCGACACCCATCGCGTCGTAGTCGCGGGACCGGGCGTACGACCGGCCGAGCTTGGTGATCTTGCCCGACGACTTGTCGATGGAGATGATGTCGCCAGCCATGACACGCTCCTTGGTCATGGCGTCGATCATCTTGCTGCCCATGTCGTAAACGGCCTCCATGTCGGTCGTCTTGATGGTCAGCTTGCCCTGCTTGGCGCTGCCCGTGACACTCCGGTCGATCTGAATCTCGACGACCTCGCCCTCCATTATTTCGCTCTCCTCCTTGATGCGGACGCCGATGGACTTGCGGAAGGCCTGGGTGAGCGCCTCGGTCTTGGACATTTCGAGGGAGAAGATTTCGGACGACGCGAGCGAGGTGAAGGGGACGTCGGGGCCGAGAGACTGCGCCATGCCCATTGCGATGGCGGTCTTTCCGGTGCTGCGACATGTCAGCGCGCGCATTCTCGCGTCAAGGGCGTTGGGGCGAGTGGCGTGCGTAAAGGCTTACCTGGGCGGGCCAGCGATGAGCACGGCGCGGCCGGCAATCTTGCCATCCTTGATCATCTGCAGAATCACGGCGGCGGCCTTGCGAGCCTTTTCCTGGCCTACCAGGCCTTGCGACGCGGCGCGGGGTTCGAGGCTGGTGGCATCGACGCCGAGACCGCGGATGTGCGAATGCGCGGCGATGAGGTTGAGACCACGGAGGTCCTTGGATTCGGACACGGTCATCAGTGGCTGCGCGAGCAAGCACAATTAGCGAAGTTCCAGACTCCCGCGCAGCGTATAGCATTGAACGGCTTGGGTCGACTTACTGCAGCCATGGTGTGCGGTGTTTCCTCGGCGCGATGGCTGGGGGTGGTTTGGAGGCTGGAGGGAACGAAGGTGGTGATGCAGCCTTGGAGGTTGTCGCCCTTCGAAAAATGCCAGGAGCACCAGCCAGCCCATTACCTTACCAGCCAGGCTGGCGAGGTACCTGCGCTGCGGCACACGCAGGATGTACCACTCGATCCACTTTGCGCGGCTGGGCGCTTAGCACGGAACGTGTTATTCGCTGTGGTTGGCGCGCAGGACGGGAGCCTGGAGGGGCTTGACGCACCAGAGAGCCCTGGAGAGCGCTGCTGTAGGCGCCTGTAGAGCGGGCAGCTTATGTTCCGTACTTGTACCTCTCGCGGCCCCGTTCAACAGGTGCAAACGTGCAAGCTACGCCGGTACCTAGTACTAGGTAGTTAGTACGGGAAGCTCTCTCAGCCGTTGACTTTAGGCTTAGCACCTTACTTCCCAAGTTCTCGTTTGCAACTAGACCCTTCACCGCATCTTTTCAGTTCGTGAAGCTGAGCTGGTTCTTCCCTTGCATGGAACATTGGGCGACTTCCCGTGGCGACAGCAAACCTGCTTCTGTTCAAGTCGACAGGCGTGTGGCATCTGCGGGACTCAACCCTGCAGACGGGAGCGTGGCAACCGAGCGCTCCACTGAGCAAACGGCGCCCAAGGCAGATTAAGCACGGCCACTGACACTCAACGACGGGACCTGTCACCTCGATTACCGATCCCACGGGCCGCCCGGGGCAGCCTCTCTTTGTCCTCCTTTGCGCCCCGCTGCTTCGACAACGGCAGCCACGCATCCGCGGTCACGACTCTGCTACAGGGGTACGGGGTTCAAAAGGGGACCCTCCGGCGAGGTACTGGACCCTGAAGGCTCATGGCTGCGGATGCTTGCTCACAAGCACTGTCATCCTGTTGGCGCCGTCCGGTCTCTGGGTCCCATCTCCAGTCTCTGTCGCCTCAATCGCACGGCCCCTCCAATAAAGCAGCCCGACGTTACACCGGCTGCAGTCAGTCCTGATTGTCAACCCGTCCAGCATATTCGTACGGAGTACCTCAAACTCCGTACGTTGAATGAACGGCAACGGCTCAGGCAACCCCTGTTCACAACTGCTCCTGCCGGGCAACTGCCGGCAGCCCTCCATTGCACTCCAACTTCCTTCTGTGCCCTTCCATGCTCACGTGCGCTGCCCAGGCAACTTTGCACTCTCACATTCACTGCCCGTCCTGTTCGCGGGTCGCAGCTGCACCGCCCGGCTGCCTCTTTCCTCTCCTCCCAACTTCGCGCCGCGCTTTGTTTATTTCAGCGGAACCCCCCGCGGGTCGCTCTTTCCTGGCTGGAAAGGATCCCGATGAACTGCCCCCAGCGAGTCGCGTCCTTGAATTCAGGATCGCACGAGCACGGCCATCTGTTTCCTCCTACTCGTCTCGTCTAGTCGCCCTCTCCCAGGAATCCCGGCCACATGTTTTATAATGGCAACCACGTCTTCTCGCACTGGTTTCGACCGAAGAGACTCGGATCGAAGGGACTATGACCGACGTAACTTTGATCGACGGGACTCGGACAGATGGGATTCTGACCGACGAGACTCTGATTCACGAGCGTCTGATCGACGAGATCGGTCTCGATCTCGGGAGCGCGGCCGGGGAACCGATCGTGATCGCGACCGGGACACCAGGGCATGGGACAGAGACAGCGAAAGAGATCGAAGCAGAGGCCGGGATTGGGGCCATGACCGAGATCAATATGGTCGTGATCGTGACCGCGACGGTGCTCGAGGTGCGCTCTCTACTGCGTGCCTATTGGCAGAGGTGATGCTAACAATGCACTACTCGAACAGTAGAACAACGCAGAGACGATTATGCTAGGAACACTCGTCGTCCTGCTAGTGAGAGAGTCAGCTCGTCGCCGGCCATCACGTCCAACTCGGCATCGTCTTCTATCCGCAACGGCGCCGCCTCAGACCGTCGAAGTCCAGACCCCCAAACGTCACCGAACGCACGCCAACAAGCCACAGCGCCAGCCAAAAGCACTGCAGCACCCATTGCACCAAAGCCAGTCCCAGTTTCTAGTGCACTGCTAGATCAGAGCGTGCAGCGTGGAGTAGAGACTCTATGTGAAAGGCTCTTCTGGTACATGCAGAGGGAAAGGGCGGATACGAAGTTCAAAAAGACAAAAGCCGACGTCGATCGGTGCAGACCCAGCATGTCCGAGTATGGCAGCGCGTTCGAAGTCTTGGTCTCGCAGAAGGACGCTGCCTTGCAGGACAGGGACAAGTGCTGCGCCCGAGTGGACGCGACGGATCAGAAATTACAGAAAGTGTCGCAGTCAGTCTTGGCAGCCATGAGACGAGAGATTGCCGAGTCGATTGTTAAGTCGGGTGTTCTAGAGCCCGGCAACGGGCCCGACAAGGCAGTGACACTCTCGCGATCCGACTTTGAATTGGAAAGAACCTCCCTCAACGGCCAGATCGCGGAACTACGGACGCAGCTACTTGTTGAGAAAGCCAGAAACGGCAATCTAGAGCAGCGGCTTGAGAGAATCGAGGCCCAACTTGTCGCCGGCGTGCCCGCAAAGCGACAGGAACCAGACAGTGGTACCGAGGACAAGGTCGCCACCATGATGGGTGAGGCGGTGAAGGACCTCGTCACGCGAGATCAGCTTAACCACGCGGTGCAAGAGCTCGATGTGCGACTGTCCGCGTCGGACATGACCCAGAGTGATCAGTCCTCAATTCTCCATGCGTCTGCTGGAGAAAAGACTGGACGCAAGTTGGCTTCGATGGAGAAGTTCATACAAGGACTCTACTCGAATGTTCCGACGGAGGACTCCAACGAGCTTCCAGCATGCATTCGGTCGTTGATGGCGTCGGTGAATGGCCAAGAGCGAGCCATTCAAGAACAAGCCGAGCATCGAGAGGCGACCCAGTCTGCCATTGAAGAACTGAAGAGATCGGCGAATGGTCAAGAGCAGACTGAGTATCGACGGGCGACCGAGTCCGCCATTGAAGAACTGAAGAGATCGGCGAATGGTCAAGAGCAGACTGAGTATCGACGGGCGACCGAGTCCGCCATTGAAGAACTGAAGAGATCGGTGAATGGCCAGGAGCGAGCCATTCAAGAACAAGCCGAGCATCGAGAGGCGACCCAGTCTGCCATTGAAGAGCTGAAGAGGTCGGCGAGTGGTCAAGAGCGAGCCATTCAAGAGCAGACTGAGCATCTACAGGCGACCGATTCCGCCATTGAAGAACTGAAGAAGTCGGTGAATAATCAGGAACGAGCCATTCAGGAACAAGTCGAGTATCGACAGACGACCGAGTCCGCCCTTGAAAATATGAAAGGCTCGATGATCAAAGTCGGAGAGGATTCGAGTGCCTCAGAAACGCCCCGACAATCAGTTCTGGATTTCCCGTCCATCGACGCCTTGGAATCATTTATACTGACTACGTCCAAGGAGCCGCTCAAAGTACTGAGCACAAACCTCGGGCGCTTTCTGGACACGGAGAGAAATGAAAGAATCAAGATCGCCAGCGAGACCCAAGAAACAGCATCATCCCTTCTGAGGCTCGAGACAGAGTACGGAGGCCTCGTCAAGACGCAGGAAGAACGACACTCGGGCCTGATTTCGGATCTGGCCTTGTTGGGCGAGAAGCTCGGGACGGTGGACTCGAGCCTGACCGCCGTCAAGGACGACTCGAGCAGTTGTTTTGACGAGCTGCAGCTCCAGATCAGAAGCATGCAAGGATGGCAGAACAACTTTACGACGCGTCAATTGCATGAGGCTATCCTCCGCGAGATGAACAAGCTGGTTCCAAATGGGCTGAACTCAATTATGCAATTGACATCACGGATTGAGTCGATGGAAGGCTGGCTGAGGTCCGAGCAGAGTTATGGAGCGAAACGGCGCAAGACGGAGCATGAAGGCCCCTATCCGTCGAATGGCCACGTGACGACCTAGTGCAAGCTTTTTCACGGCGCAGCGTATTGTTGGACGGCGAGTGAACAGGCTGTGACGGCCAGCTGGACAGCAGAGATGACGGGAAAACTCTTGGTGTTTGGGCGCAACTGTGAATCTGCCGGGAATGGTGCTGCGATATACCCTTTCTTTGGGACACGATGGATCGGTGGGCCTGTTGGACTGCGCCTTTGAGTCTTTGTTGGTAAAGAGTAAGAGTACTTTGAGGCTACCCCTCAAATTGATTGACGCATGGTTTACTTCGTGAGGCGTGCCTGTTGCGTTTGTGGAAGCATGACACTTGGGAGAACATCGTTTAGTCCTATGCCATCTAAAACAATGTCGCGTGCCAGCTGCCCAGCCACGGCATGCACGCACATTGGCGCCTGCAGGGCTGCAATCAACGACGGCGCGTTTGCGGGCGAAAACTCTGCAGCAAATACTCTTGTTCTTATTGTACTCTGTAGTCATTGACCTATTGTGTTGAATTCTTGACGAGGGTTACAGCCTTATAGGGTAAGCACCTACGACTTTTTATTGTTGGCTTGCGCCTATGCCTAGGCTAGGATGCCTCCAGCTAGGTACCAGGCGCCACCTCAGGCAGGACAGGGCTGCCCTGCGCTGCGACCCTCTCTGGCAGGCGGACATTTCTTAGCGGCGATTTCTCTTTGGCGCTCCCGCTTGCCTTGCCGGACCGCCCCCGGACACCAGGCACTGCGGGCTGATGACGGGAGGTACGTACCGTTGAAGGCTGGCGCACCTGCGCAACCGCTGTCAAAATCGTCTGTTGTTCTGCCCGCCACCAACCGGAGAGGCGGTTCCATTGAAGTCGTCAAGCACGTGAGTTGCATGTGTCACGGCACGGGCTGGGATCACGTTGGGATGGGACAACGATGGACAGAGCAGAAGAGAGATAAACCTCGTACAAATAGAATGCGATGCTCGGAGTATATCGCACTGAGACCAAAGGCGAGCCCCTCGCACAGTACCTTATCCGAGTTACATTGTACAAAAGTCGCGGGTGACGTGCCAGGTGACGTGCATGGCAATTGTCCGTCTGGCATGCAACTGCAGGTAGGTAGGTAGGTAGGTTGGTGCTTCTGTCCCCCTCGGCCTGTGGTGGCAGCCCGTGGACGGCACGAACCGTTCCGGGGTTTCGTCCCCGCATCTGGGGGGCCTTGCTTGCACGGGCATAGTAGCGCAGAGGGAGCTGGGCGAGAAGTGACGAGTGGTGCTGGCTCGCGGGTTTGTGATGGGCGCACATGCTGTCCAATGCAGACAATGGCACGCGATAACAGTCGTCAATGGCGCGCCGGCGCGCTCACCGCGCCTTTACCTGGATAGGTAGCGACGGCCCCGGTCAGCAGGGTCCCGTCGTCCGACGTGCGCCTCTAGCGCTCTCTCGACGCGCTGTACGAAGTACTGTAACAAGCGTGCTACGGGCAGGTGCTAAACCTAACCTCCTCGGTCAGCTGCTGGCCAGATCACGACTGGATGCTTTGTAGGGTCGTATTTTCTTTCGGATCCCCTTCCTTTTGTTTTTCGGCCTCCACTGAGTCCACTCCAACGCCCTGGCCCCCGCCGCCAACGACTCGGCGCCTCCGCTGCTCGCTGGTGCTACTGGTGAGCGTCGGCGCCAGCCTAACAACGACGGGACCCCAAGGTTTGCCGCTCCCGAGACGCCGGGCGCCTGAGGCTGCCGCTCTGGTACTCCAGCCGCTACCTAGGCACCTGCGCTCACCCGCTGCTGACCTCCACTGCCCCGAGCACCACCTGGGGCAGCAGCCTCGTCGCCGCTCCGTTTGCCTGCCTGCCTGCCTCCACGGCCACTCCTCGTCCACTCATTCACTGAGGTTCGGGTGCCAGCCAGCCAGCCCACTTCTTTTCTCGTTGGAGGCATCGTCACACCTCCGTTTGCCAACTCACACCAACACACTCATCACTCGCTCTCTCTCGTTCCCCTTCTCCTGCCCACTTCTGCGCAGCGCCTCTCCTCCGCTGCACACCAACGACGACTTCGGAGGAGGACACGGCGCGGTTCCATCTGCGCACCCTGCGTCCGTCACTCTTTTTTGTTTCTTTCCTTTCGCCTCGTCCTTGTCTCTCGTCTTTTGTCTCCGGCAGCCGCTCGCAGCGCAGCGCGCGCTCCCTCCCCGGCTGTTGTCCGTCTGCGAAACCCGCCCGCGTGGCGGTACGTACCTACCTGGTACTTGGGTGCTGAGGCGTGCCTATCGCGGGAGCGTGGAGCCCCAGACGACGCCAAAGCTTCGTTTCCGCCGCCTGTTGCACCACCACAAACACCACCGCCCCCGACCGACTCCACGCCTCGCCTCGTCGCGCGCCGACACGTCCCCGTCGCCGCTCCGGCACCGCACCGCACCGCACCGCACCGCACCGCTTCTTGCATCGCCGCCATCGCCTCCACCTCTCTCGGCGCATTGCATTGCCTTGCGCCCTGCTCGCCTGCGCGCGGCCCCCGCCATCACCACCGAAACCCGCCATTCATCACCCAGCCAGACCCAAGGGGGCTCAAACGACAAGGACCGCAAACGCCGTACACCTCCCGTGTGCGCGCTCGATCGCCCGCTGCCGCATCCTTGCCTCCAGGCATGGTTAGCCCCCGCAAACCATGGATGCCGCGGCGAAGACGGTCGAGTCGCTGTCCGAGCACATCTTGCCCGAGAAGCCCCATCACCTCTCATACCACACCAATTGGCGATATCGCGTGCGCCCAGACGATCCGGCTCCTGGCTCCCGCCCGCGCTTCGAGGAATGGCATAACACCCGCCTGCAATACATGACCCTCGTGTCCCAAGCCGACCGCGGCACCCTAATGACGCGCTCCTACTACGACATGCGCGAGGAGCCGCCCAAGCCCGTCCCCCGCGAGGTCAGCGCCTTGGCCGCCGGCGGAGACAAGAAGAAGAAGCTGTCGCTGAGCGACTACAAAAACAAAAAGACTGGCACGCCCTCGTCTGCGTCGCCGCCCGAGCCCGCCATTGCCAAGAAGTTGGATGGCGAGCGCGTGCCGCCGTCGAATCCGGACCGTCTCACCGTGGCCAACACGTCCAACCCCCACGGCGCGGCAGAGCCCAAACCAAGCAAACGCACCCCAGACTCCAGAAAGCTGGACGGGCTTAAGGCGCCCGACTCCCGGCCGTCGCTAGATGGCAAGTCGCGGCCAGCTCGTGATGGCCCAGACACAACGTACGCTGACCGCGTCCTCTCGCCCCCACCCCGTTGCTAATGTCGCATCCAGTCTCCCGCCTAAACCGCCTTCGTTGCCTCCGAAGCCCCCGTCGCCAGCTGCCAGGAAACGGCTGGTCGATGTTGAGGACGAGTTCCGACCCCAGAAGCGTTCAAAGCCCGACGATAGGCGACCCATCGACGAACGGCCGCCGCCACTGTCGAATAGAGACGACCCGCAGCGTCGTAAGGATAGACTGCAGGCGAGCGCGCGTGATAGCCTCCCACCGAAAGAGGACCGGCTGTCCTCCTCATCCTCGTTGCCCAACGGGCGTTCCATTCTAAAAGGCGCTGTGAACACCGCGCGAAATCCATCACCGGGAGCTCGTCCGCGAGGCGACTCGACAAATGGGGTCCGCCCGAGCTTGGGCGGCAGCAATCGCGGCACTCCTACCAAATCCGATGCCTCCAAGTCGTTTGTGCCGCCTTTGCTCTCCCCACTACACTTGAGTTTCGACGACCAGAATCGTACCCGTGGTGATGGCGACGAGGGTCCCACTGCCCGCAAGAAGAAGCGGGACGATTCAAGGGACGCCGCGCCGGCTGCGAAGACAAAGAAGAGTGAGGCACTGCCTTTGAGCAAGAAGAACCGGCCGCCGGCAGTCATACCACCATTACTGTCGCCCACACTACCGCCGGCCGTGGAGATCGAGTTGCGACGGAAGAACAATGCGTCGCCAGAGCCGTCGGACGACAAGAGTAGAGATGGCAGAGACGCGCTGGGGATCAAGAAGGACCCCGCGTCTGACAACGGCAACGAGGAGCCTGCCAAGCCCGGTCCACGCCGGAAGCTCCTGGTTACGCTCGACATACCGAAGCAGTTGCGGCCCACGGTCAGGAAGATTCTTGCCTTGCCGCCGGCTCGAAAGGACGCGGCGAAGCGAGACAGAGATAAGGAGCGAGAAAAGGAAAGTGAAAGAGAGCGCGACCGCGCCGGCAGCGACGACGAGTCCCAGGCCCCCCCAGCAAGAAAACGCCCCGTTGGCGCTGTCGACTCTGCAGCAGATTCACAGGCCACCAAGAGACCACGGGTGTCCGATACTTCCCATCTATCTCGAGTGGCGGCCACGCCGTCGACACCGTCACGCAGATCAACCGCAATGTCTCGCGCCAGTTCCGGCAACTCCATGGCCAACACCCCCGGCGAGGGCGTACAAGCCACGCCCACGACTTCGGTCGACAGACGGCCCAACGGCCAAGGCGTGACAGTAACCAAGCCGGAACATCAGCGAGAAATGAAAACACTCCTTGAGATGCAGGATCGCTTGAAGAAGCGGGCTAAGGGCCTCAAACACGATTCGGACTCAACCTTCCAGAAATATAACGCCATTAGCAGGCGGCATGACGAGGACAAGATGAAGTATGGCTTCGCGCTGGCTTTGGAGTGCATTATCACGTTCACAATGGCGTTTCAGGCTATGAACCCCTCGCGCCGGCTGTCGAAGCACAGGGGCGATTATGCTACCTGGTTTAGCATGATCCCGCTGCTGGACTCTGTGTACAACGAGATGCGGCGAGAGGGCATAAACACCAACAAGCCCGTTTTTGCGGCTCTGCTCGTGCTGCACTGCACGTGCGTCGATGAAGTACTTCGATACGCTTCCAACTTGGACAGCCGCCCGCTTAAGTACGAAGAGGTGATCACCATGGAACGCCAACGGACGCGGTATTGGCCCTGGGTAGGTGAGATAAACAGCACCATTGCCGACCAGGACATGCGAATCGATGTCAAGCCCTGGTACACCATCGACGAGGTGACCAACGCAGCACTCAGGGTGGTGCGAAACTGGTGTGCGCAGGAGAACATTGACTGGACCCCGGACCCCATGCTCGCCGAGTATTGGCCCTTTCAGCGTGGCCACGCTTAGGGCCGGGCTTTGTCGATGGCGACCGGCTCCATACCCGGGCGAGCGGCGATACACTTTGCGAGTACGATACAGCGGACGGACGAGAGGTACACAGACAGAGGCGGACGCCACGACGGCAAGCCATGCGTTATGAGAATCAGAATCCGGAGACGGGGGACTGACCATGTCTCCTCTCTCCTTTTTTATGTTCATGTTCCCGAATTGTGTCTCAGCAGGGCGTTCCCTCGGCAAAAGGTTGTTCTGGCAACGGGACGTATATCAAGAGACCAGGACCGGGAAGGAGGGTTGCATCACGGCGTTTGAGACGGCGAAGAACGCGTCTTGTTTGCTTTTTCTTTCTTGCTCGTCATTGTTTCCACCAGTTCCTGCTGCGACAGTCCAGGCTCGGTTTCCCCCTTCGTCATGACTCCGCACTTCCCTCGTCTGGTCTCCCTCGGCGGCTGGGATGGCCCGCATGTAGAGGGGGCCACACGGGGAGGCATGGAAACGCACGACGAGGGGAGGGGACTGTCTGTGCAGTGGTAGTCGGCATTACCTGAAATGCTGACGATCTCCGTGGCTGGGAACCGCAACTATCCTCCCGTCAGGGACGAAGGGTCTCCTGTTTTTCATTTTTCTCACTGGACGCACGGCGTCGTTCCTGTATACTTGCTTACGATGATATCCCACCATCTGCACGCGTTCACGCGCGCCCCGCTTGTTTCTAGTTTCGCAGAAGCCGACGTCCCGTCTGGACGTTGCTGGCAGGACGGAATACCAAGCCATCAGTGTCTGAAATGAGGTATTCTATACATATTCCTCGCATGCGTTCTGAGTTGTAACCCTCGTGATGGACACGCGGCTGTTTGAGTGCGATGCCGCGCTTCCGTGAAGAGGAGCTATCTTTTTATAAAGGCTGGATGCCACATCATTGCCCTGGGGGGAAACGCCTATAAATTGATATTGACAGGAGTAGCATCATGAACCGTCCGTGAATTCCGGGTCTGATTTTGGCAACCTGCGTAAGAGACGCGTGGCAGTGCGTTTGAGCGTGGGCCAAAGCTTCGGGGTGGGCGTTTGCTCGCCCTGTCCATGGCGAACCGTTGCAGACAGAGCCGTGGCTGACGACTGTGAAGAAGGGGAAACGGCCTGTGCGTTACAAGCTATTTGGCAACTGCTGGCCTACGTACCTAACCTTGGTAACTTCCTGTCTGTTGTTGTCTCCAAGGGTAGGTAGGCCGTATCCACGCCTGCGGTTTGCGGTTTTACAGCATCGGCACAGACCACGGATGGAGCTGCCACCGCGGCAGTGGTCAGGGAGGCATTGAGGGAGAGGGGGGTGCATGGTACTATGTACGTGCGTTTTTTTCCGTGTGTGTGTTTTTGTGTATGTATGCTGCTTTGGGTATGTAGCATGCCCGTGTGGTGAAGATGGGGTGACGACGTGTTTTGCGTGGGACCCCGTGCGTGCGTTCTTTTGCCCGTGCCTGTGCTTGTGCCTGTGTCGGTGCCTGGCGTGATGGTGACGGTTCCCGGGAAAGGGGGGGAGGAGGGGAGGGGGTTAGGGCTGGGGGCGTGCGAGTGAAGGAAAATAGAATCGTGCGTGCGTGAGAGCGTGCGTGCGGAGGGGGATGGAGGGACGGAGGGATGGTGTATCGTAATGGGTTTCTGCAAGAAGGGAAAGGGGGTTATATAAGAAGGGGTTTGGCTTTCCGTCGTTGCATGTTTCGTTTTCTCTGCACCGACTCGTCACGCAACAATCCCTTCCTTTTGTTGTCGTTTCTGCAAGGGAGAGGATTCCAAGAACTCCATCACCATGCGTTTCACCGGCCTCAACTCCGCCGCCGCTGCCACCCCGGCGAACTCCCTCCTCCTGCTCCTCCTCCTCCTCCTCGCCGCCGCCGCCACGCCCCTCTCCCACGCCGCCAGCATCGGCGCCAACGCCAACTCCAACGCCAACTCCAACTCCCCCTCCCCCTCCGGCTCCGGCTCCTCCACCGTCTCCTCCGGCGGCAACGGCGGCGGCTACTCCTCCTCCGCCGCCATGGCGGTAGCACCAGCAGCAGCACCATCAGCATCAGCACCGGCACCACCAGCAGCAGCAGGACCGAAACACGGCGGCCACAGCCTCCTCCTCTCCGCCCGCGGCGGCGGCGGCGGCAACGGCCACTTCTACGTCAAGTGCCGCGACGACTGCGCCCCGGACACGTGCTACATGGGGGCCCAGTGCGTCAGCGGGCGGTACAAGCACACGAACCGCCCGGAGATGGCCATGTGCGTCACGAACCATAGCTGCCGCTGCACCGACGAGGAGTGGGTTTGAACGTTTGAACCGCCGTCTTGGGTCTTGACTGGCATGAGTGGGGGAATTCCTTCACCCTTTTGTATACGGTCAATCATGTCGCCCATGTCCTCTTATCCTGTTGGTTGGTGGTGGAAAACCATGTCTGATACCCAAGTATATACGTTTTACGCGCCGTTTTGTATGGATGATGCTCCCAGCTGGTTCGTGCTCGGGTTTTGGTTGTTTGGTTGTTGTATTCTTCTTTCTCCCCCCTCAGTTTGGGCGGGTAGACAGGGAACCATCTAATGTCTTGCAATACAAACAAACAAATGAATGACGCTGCGCCCTGCTCAAGCACAGTTCAAGTCAACTTGTTTATTCATAAAAGTGGCAACCAGTCGTTGCCGGTTTCAGTCAACCTTCCTACCTTGTCATAACTCGACTTCATCCCTTGGGCTGAGTTGGGCCAGCACTGCCATACTGTACTTGATTCTGCAGAGATAAGCGTGACCCGCCCTCGCGGAAGCCTGCAGAAAAATCACTATATGTGGTGCCACCCCGGGCCTTCCGCAGGTGCTTTCAACGAGACATCGCGTGACGGACGCGTGGAACACAGAGCCACATGTCACAGGTCGAGGACGTAGCACAAGACGACGATGCATGGTGGCGGATGGGAAGGATGAGTCTATTCCTCAGCGTTACACTAACACAGCGCCGGAACCTGCTTCCGAATTCCACCCCTTGAGGATTTCCTTGGTATGTTGGGGGTTTTTGCGAAGCCCTTTTTTGGTCGCTTCATTTTTTTAGTCGAGACTGAACACAGCAACATTCGACCGTGCCTCAAATTTCGGCGTACATCCTCATGCCCATATCAACTGCCCGACCACGCGGTGTTCCGTGACAGTGATATTTACTTGCTGGCATCGACCTTGGCGACGTAGGCCAGGAGGTCGAGGACACGGCGGGAGTAGCCCCACTCGTTGTCGTACCAGGAGACGAGCTTGACGAAGTTGTCGTTCAGGGAGATACCGGCCTTGGCATCGAAGATGGAAGAGGCGGTGTTGCCGTTCATGTCGCTGGAGACGACGTCGTCCTCGGTGTAGGCGAGGATGCCCTTGAGGGGGCCGTTGGCGGCCTCCTTGATGGCCTCCTTGATCTGGTCGTACGAGGCGCCCTTCTGGATGCGGGCAGTCAGGTCGACAACGGAGACGTTGGCGGTGGGGACACGCATGGACATGCCGGTGAGCTTGCCGTTGAGGTCGGGGATGACCTTGCCGACAGCCTTGGCGGCACCGGTGCTGCTGGGGATGATGTTCTGGGCAGCGCCACGGCCACCGCGCCAGTCCTTGGCCGAGGGGCCGTCGACGGTCTTCTGGGTGGCAGTGTAGGAGTGGACGGTGGTCATGAGACCCTCGACGATGGTGAACTTGTCGTGGATGACCTTGGCGAGGGGAGCCAGGCAGTTGGTAGTGCAAGAGGCGTTGGAGATGACATCGGCCTTGCCGTCGTAGGTCTTCTCGTTGACGCCCATGACGTACATGGGAGCGTCGGCAGAGGGAGCGGAGATGATGACCTTCTTGGCGCCGCCGTTCAGGTGAGCCTTGGCCTTGTCGGTGGTGGTGAAGACACCGGTGGACTCGACGATGTACTCGGCACCAGTCTCCTTCCAGGGGATGTTGGCGGGGTCGCGCTCAGTGTAGAACTTGACCTTCTTGCCGTTGACGCTGAGGTCCTGGCCGTCGACGGAGACGTCGCCCTTGAAGACACCGTGGGAGGAGTCATACTTGAGCATGTACGCCTGTGGATGGAAAATGTCAGCTGCTTGCTCACAAGAAGTTGTGACCGGAGATGCCATGAGTGAGGGGCACTGCAGGGTTCGCGAGTGCCTGTGGCGGGGTACTGAGGCGGAACAACCCAGGGGTCATTTCCACGCCAACGCCCCCGCCACAAATCTTTCGCGAGACTGCGGCCCTTGCATTGCATCCTGAATTGAAGCGCATCGCATGCCCCGGGACTGCGGGCGCCCCGACCATTGCTCAATTGAATGCCTTCATTCGACGCTCGGCGCGGGCCAAAGTGAAAAATGACGGCGGGGTGACGATCCATTGTTGTTGAGACAACGGTTGGGGCGTCGCAATCAACAGCAGCAGCGCAAAGGAGGGGCAGCTTGCAGGCGCGTCGGGTGGCATGGAGGGGGAGGGGCAGCCATGACGGTGGCGCCACGAGAGGGGGGAAAACTCACAGCGTATTTGGTCTCGATGAAGGGGTCGTTGACGGCAACGATCTCGATCTCGGGGTGCTCGACGGCGTTGCGGAAGACGATACGGCCAATGCGGCCGAATCCGTTGATGCCAACCTTGATGGGAGCCATTTTGCTTGTGCTTGGGGAGGTGGTTTCTGGTAGGAGGCGGCAAACGTCAGCGGCAGCAACGGAAGGCGGCGGGCAAGCTGGCCCAGCAGCGGTGGCGGGGTAGCTGGTGCTCAGACGGTGCTGTAGGGCTTGCCCATGGCAGCGGCGGGGTCATGGACGTACCTGTGTAGTGGGATGAGGAAGCAAAGCTGAGGTTCTCGTGAGATGCTTGGAGGGTATGGGAAGAGAAGGAAGGAGAGAGGAAGAGGGAGGAAGAGGATGGAGGGAGGGGGAGGAAAAATATGTATGGCAAGGCAGGTGGCGTGGCAGGAGCTCCGAACGAGGAGGAGGCCCGGGAGGGTACTTGCTGCTGCAGCCGGACCGGGCTGGGCTGGAGGGAGGACGGAACCTAGCACACGGGTGGGCGGGCGAAGCTGCTGGGCGGGCTGCTGGTGTCACCACCCGATGCGATGCACAGTGATGGTTGACACGCTGCCCAGCGCTGGAGGTGTGCTAGGCCCCAGCCGCGCCACTATTAATGGAAGGCCGGCATCCACAGCAGCTCGCCCAGCGTGCGTTTGTTTGTGCCTTACCTACCTACGTAGTTACGGCACGCAGCGCACTTGACCTCACCTGATTACGGCAGAGTTATTCCTGCTCGACATCGTCATGGCCCCGTCGAGCCGCCCGGCCTGCACATCCGTGTGGATGGATGGGATGGCCGAGACGCCGCATCCCCAAAACACGGCGCGTCGCGGCATGGATCTTGAGGACCGCACTGTTGAGCTCTGTGACGGTTATCACTGCTTTGAATCATACCATGCACGCGGTTCCTCCGCGATGCGACCGACGTTTTGCGCGACTAATTCCTTTCGCTTCTTGCAGGCAGGCAAGCGGATGAGCGGGCGTCCGGGACATGGGCATGGGCGCGGAAATCGCATGCATGCTCTCGCCACGCGCTGCCAGTGGTCCGTCCCTCCGCCATGACGCCCGCCATCCATCTGCCCATCCATAATATCCATGCCATCCATCACTTCTTTCACGCGACGCCGTCACTGGCGGCAGTCCCGCCAACAAGGTTGACCCACCCGCCCGCCCGCCAAAACGACGACCGCCATCCTCAGCCCAGCGAACGACTGCTCCCTCGCCTCGCTCCACCACAGCCCAGTTGCGTCTTTTACCGGAACCGGCGGGTACACCGCGCCCGCCAAAACATACGAGATACCCAACCTTGGCGACGCCCGCCGCCCGCGCCCAAGGTACCGCCGCGGTAGAGCCCGCCCAGCTCTGGTGCGTGTGGTTTCGTTGTGCTTATCGGCCGATGCAGAGTCTCCGACAAGGCGTGCCTGCTGTGCTGTGCTGTAATAGCGATGATAAATCACTCAACAAAAATGTCCTCCGCTTCCGGCGTCCAGTTTTTCCCACGGTGACTCAATCGCCAGCGCGGGCAGCGCGTCCTCCAATTTGTAAAAAATGCTCTTCGTACCCTCCGTTCTCACGATGGCTTCATCGTCCAGGACAGCCTGTGTGTGGCACAGGCCTGCAGGGGCCTAAACAAACGCCAGCGGCTGCCGTCCCGCAGCACGGCAACGGATCGGGTGCATCGTGCGCGAATCGTGGAGGTGGCCGGGGCTTCACGGGCTGCCGCTGGCGACGAGAGCCGCCCGCAGCCGCGGCCATGCGGGCCTCGTTCGGGAACACCAGGAACCAGTTCTCGTCGGCTGTCTAGTTTCCCTTCTCGGCCGGCGCTGTCCCTCGATTTTCGTACACAAACATCTGCACTCACGTAAAAAGGCGCCTTGGCCCCTTGCTCTGTTCCCGTCGTCCCCACATGAGCAACGCTGGTGGCCGAGGCGGTGGTGACCTCCGGCATCCGAGAGCCAGCGAGCCAGCCCGTGACCGTCGGCATCATGGCCGTCGCGGATGAATCCCGTCGAACCCCTGCCGCGCCAGGTCGATGCGAAAAGCGCACGTGAGCATCGCGGCTCCATTCTCGACCACCGGTGATGCACCTCACCTGAAGGTGGCCGTCTGGCTCCAGTCGCCACCGTCGCCGACACGGCGGAACTCGACTCCTTCACCGAAATAGCCGGCATCCTGCCACGCCTTCATCATGGCAGTGTCGAATGGGCCCTGCGTATCTCCGCCGTCGCGACCGTCAGTCCATCGAAACTCCCAATTGGTTTCGTCACCAGACGCCTCGGCGTCACCGACCTTCGTGTTGCCTCGGGGCTCAGGCTCGACCCAGTCCTCACCGGTTTCGCGCCGATACTCCCGGACGAGCATCTCTCTTTCTTGGTCGTAGACGTCCTCATAATCGCGGCTGAGCAATTTGTCAGCTGCGTCGGTGATGGCGTCGATGGATTGCTTGAGCCTGGCCTGCTCTGGATCCTCAGCGGCGTCGGGGTCGACGTCCATGCCGTCCGCGCCCTTGTTCATCTTCTTGAGCTTCCATTTGGGAATCTTCTTTGTCGGCTTGACCTGGTTCTTTCCAAGCCTGGCCAGCGCCTCCAGTGGCGTCTCAGCCTTCTCCAGCTGCAGGATCAGCGTTTTGAGGAGGTCCGACACCAGGACGCCGTCCTCCTGGATGCGCTGTTTCCGAGCTTCAGCCTCGCGCCGCTCGTGAGCCTCTGCCGCCTTCTTCATGTCTTTCTTGCTTAGGCCGTTGAGCCAGTTGTCGTGCTGGGCGTCCGGGTCGCCGGCTTTGCGCACGTAATTCCCCTCTGTGTCAAAGCGGCCCTCCTGCATTTCCTCGTTAAGGTTGAAGGCTTCCACTTTGGGCGCATTTCGCTTCAAGCCGCCAGCGCCGACTTCCTGGTCCAGTCCTTCCTCCTGGATGGCGAGCTCAACGTCGGCTTCGTCGTCGCTGCTCTCCTGGTCATCGAGCCTGACATGGCCTCCGCTTTTGCTTGTCTCTTCCTGGCCTTGGATATTAGCCGCGTCAAGAAATCGGACATCCTTCTTCTTGCGGCCAGATTTGTCGAAATCTGCAGATTCCGGTTCTGCAGCGTCACCTGCATCCTTGTCGTCTGCGGCAAACATATCGTCATCGTCGTCGTCGTCTCCGCCGTTGGCCGTAGTTGTTGTGCCGTCCGCACCACCGCCCTTGGCATCGTAGTTGTCAAGCTTGTTCCAGTCGACGTTGCCTGCCTTGCGGGTCGCAGCTCTCGCGTTGAAGGTCTCGTTGTCGGAATCGCTGTCATAGCCGTCGAGGTTCACGGCACCTCGCTTTGTCGCACCGGTTCCGCCGATGACATCCGCATCCAGCACCGCGTCATCCTCGCGGGCATCCGGCGCCAGCGTCGACGGATTTCGCACGTCGAACTTGACCCGCTTGCTGTCGGATTCGTCTTTGTTGTGGTGCATCCGCGCGAAGTTCTCCCCATCTCGCTTTGGCCTTGCGGCCGAGAAGCGGGTTGACATTGCGGTTCGGCCGGCTGCCGACGGCAGACTCGGGGTAGAGTAAATGTAGTCTTGGTGATATGGTGCCTGAGTCAAGGGATATGTGCTCGCAAGAGTAGAATGGGCGTGACTCCAGCTCTGTGCGGTGCGCAGTGATGCACAAGCGGACATGCAGGTCGCAAGTGATCAGCCTCGAAGCTCTGAACCGGAACCTTGAGCTAGTGGGGCAGGCGCCTCAAGGCCGTGTGAGTGGCTGGCGGATTATGTTTGGCGCCGGGGGTCCGCTGAAGCTCTGTCCTGGTGCCTGCGTCATCCCCCAAGCTGCCTTCGCTGCCACAACCACCCCACATCATCAGCACCGTCCATCACCAACAGCACGGAGCGAAGCCGACTTCAAACCTGCCTACCTACTTCTGCGAACCCAGCACGACGACACGCGGGCTCGGAACTCCTTTCATAGCACAACGCCTCAGAGGAGCTACTCGCATCTTCCTCAGCTCCCTGTGCCCTTGCTAAAATCGGGCGCCTTACGCTCTCCTCATCGTGCCAAACCTACCGCCTGGCCTCGTCGCCACACAAACGCATTACCATGGTTCGTTGCATGCCCGCTACCTTCTCTTGACTGACCGTGACTAACTAACAACGCACCCCAGTATTCGCCGTTCGGCGGAGGCTTTGACCCCGGCAACCCGGAACACATGTACAACATGGCTCGCCATGGGCGTCGACCGATCGTGCAGCGCTTCGACGAGTACTACCGATGCTACCCAGTCATCATGGCCCCAGGCACCGAACGGCCGGACCTCAACTATGGCTCCAAGATAATCCTTCCGCCGTCAGCTCTGGACAAGGTGTCAAAGCTGCATGTCCAGTGGCCACTTCTGATGGAGCTCATCAACGGGGCCAAAGGCAAACACTCCCACGCCGGTGTCCTCGAGTTCATCGCCGAGGAGGGCCGAGCATACATTCCTCAATGGGTTCGTCCGAACAGCATCCAGTTTTGCCGTGCCACAAGCTGACGTTCATCTACAGATGATGGAGACACTTGGGATGGAGGTCGGCGACATGATCCAAGTCCGAACCACGTCTCTCGAGCTGGCCAAGCTGGTCAAGCTTCAGCCTCAGTCCGTCAGCTTCCTTGAAATAAGCGATCCCAGAGCCGTTCTTGAGAGGGCATTTAGGAGCTTTGCCGCTCTCACAAAGGGAGACGTGTTCAACTTTGAGTACAACGACGAGGTCTACGAGATGGCCGTGCTGGACGTCAAGCCAGAGACGGACAAGATGGGCGTCTGCATGATCGAGACAGACGTATCGGTCGACTTTGCTCCGCCAGTCGGCTATGTCGAGCCTGAGAAGAAGAGCGGCACAAGCACGCCACAGAGCGGGCGGGCAGGCATCGCGGCAGGCGGAGTGGTGCACAGTCAGGGTACGATGGCACAGGCCATCAACTACAGCTCCATCGCGCCGTCAGTCACCAGCACCGCAACGAATTTCTTGGGAGAAGGACAGCGCCTCGCGAAGAAGGGTAGCAAAAATTCGACGCCCAAGCCAGCTACGCCAGTCCCTGTCGACGCTGCAGGTGTGCCGAAGCGACGGACCGGTGCCCCGGCACCCCTCCGCCTGCCGCCGAATAAGCTTTTCTTCGGCTACGAGTTTAAGCCCGTGAAGACGGATGAGGAGAAGCAAGTGGACAAGGAGAACTCCGAGAAGCCGCACTTCGCTGGCCAGGGGCAGAGCCTGCGAGGTACAGTAAAGCGCAAGGGAGAATCTGACGAAAAGTCAAAGGCTCCGGACAAGAAAGGGCCAAGCGAGGGCCACAGGCTCGATGGAAGGCGGCCGAAATGAGAAGCTAGAGAGGAAGCTGCATGGCGTTTAGGGGTTCGCGTCAATAATGACATTTGAGCGAGGCACATTTCCTTGGCAACTGGCTGGACACTGGCATTAAGGACCCGGTAGCATCCCAAATACACTCAGTTGCTAGGCAATTACGGACGATCACTTCACCGTTCGCGTTGACCAGCTAAAGAGTAACGAACCGACTCGGCCGTATTATTGTTGGTCCTATCCTTTGTGTCTGAATTCCCACGTAGAAGAACGCCACTAGTGCAAGCAGGGTCAAAGCAGAAGCGCCATCGATTGTGAAGAAGAACAAGCCCGCTTTAACACCGTGCCCACCGGCGGCCGTTCGCCTCAAAGACCATCACTCCCCCCATCTCGACCGCGTGGCGTCGTCGATTGCCTAACTGCCAGTCTTCTCCAGCCAAGCCTGGAAGGCCTCGTTCTCTGAGCACACCGTCTGGCTAAAACACCACGACACGTCAGTACACCCGACGACCCTGCCAGTGAACACGCTGCCGGGAGGGTCGGATCCGCATTTACCTGCGAGCGCGAGTCTTCCTGGTCTCCTTCTTCACGGGAGAGGGCATCGTTTCGGCTTCGGCTTCAGCCTCGGCGGCCGCCGCTTCGGCCTTGACCTTTCTCTTCTTGGCGAGGGGCTCCTCGTCGCTGGTCTCGTCGTCGTCCTCGGCGGAGACGAATTCGGCCGACTTGGCCGCCGCCTTGGCCTTGGCCGAGGTCGGGGTCTTGCGCTTCGAGGGCGTGCTCGCGGCGGCGCGACGAGGGGTGCTGGGCTTCTTGGGGGTCGAGGCGCCGGACTTGATGGGGTCGTCGCCGTGGCGGGTCTTGAAGTCCTTCATGACGACCTTGGTGAAGTGCTGCCTGTGTGCGCGCAACATATGTTAGTTAGTTCCAGGAGCCATTAGCCATGAGCCTTGGTTTCTAGGTCTTTGTTTTGGCCAACGAGATTGGGAAAAGGGGGGCGAGGGATCGAAGAGGAAGACGACTGCAGGATGTAGGGGAAAGAAGGGGGGGGGGGGGGGGGGACGAAGATGGGGGTTTGGGGGAAAAGAGAAACGTACGAGATGGCATCCTTGGTGAACTTGTAGCCGAGCTTGGTGAGGAAGGCGTGCACCTTGGGCCAGTTGTAGTTGGTGCGGCCCTCCTGGTTGCCCATGATGATGGCGACGCAGAGGTCACGCTCCGCGGCGGCATCCCACTTCTTATCTCCGGCGGCCATGGCGGGAGTGTAGACCGGCGATGAGGAGGAGCTGAGCGTGTCTGTCTACCTGGGGGTCCAGTCAGTTACTGGTCAGTCTGAAGCCGCTGGGGGATGATGATACGATGGAAGTGGGTGAGTGAGTGAGCAAGGTTAGGCTTGGGATACCCTGGCCTGCCAAAGATGAGCCAAGCTTGGGAGCGAACAACATTGAGATCGAAACACATCCAACATATTCAGTCGTCAATGGAAGGAAAAGATATCGTCTTACCTACAGGGTTTGAGAGATGCTGCGAGTGTTGTCTGCAAAGCAGCGTTGGTAGGAGGCTGCTGTTGTTGCACGGGCACGCTGCGCTGGTGCAGATAATGAGATGAAGAGGAGCGAACGCGCAAGGCCGGGGGAGATGCAGCACGACTTTGAACGACGGGAGCAGCACCGGGAGATTATACCCCAACGGCCACGCCCGGTGGCCACGTGCCTCGTGAACAGGCAGGGGCAGCCCGCGGGCTTCCAGCACAGGCAGCTGTTCACAGCTGGCTACCGGGCGACGCGTAGTCACAGGTGCGTGTTCAGGGCTGGCCCGTCGACGCGTATCTACCTGAGGTGGCGCGGCCTTTCGTCTTGTATTCACTGGTCGACATGTGTTGTGGGAGGGGCGGGTTGAACGGAAGTGTGTCGCGTGGGGAGATGGAGGCGATAGAAGGGGGTGGGGGGGGGGGGGGGGGGGGGGGGGGGGGGGTCGGTCTCGCAGATGATGCAGATGCAGCTAGGCAACGCAGCGACTGGACCATCAACGCATAGCAGTACTTCTGAAGCTCTTTGCGGTGCATTTTTAATCATGCGAGGCTCTTGGTGTGCTCTACACTGGCCACGTGAAGCAGTCTTGGCTTTTGCATGCGCAACTCGTCTGATTCTCACGGATGTGACGACAAACCCGAGACCCTAAGATGTCCCCAGGGAACGCGAGACTTTAAAGATCGAAGCTTCGCCCACTACGCTGGAACATCTCACATGAGTCGTAGAGTTGTAAAGGGATGCGCGCCTGTCTGACGGGAATGCCGCAGCTGGCAAAGGAACACGATCGTCGAAAGAGATACTGGGTCACAGCCGCGTCAGATTGTGATCTTTTGCCTAAGAAACGCGCCTTGTGTTTACCACTGGTATACCTTTCCGACGTTCGTCCTCCATGCAATTCATGGCCAGTTCACCGACCGACCACGTTCCCCGTCCGATTCTCCCAATCCGACCCAATGTGCGCCCAAGTTCCCTCGTTCCGGCAAAACCAATGATCTCTCAATATGTCGTCGAATAGGAGACACCAACATGAAAGATAAAAGGGCGGCTGTCCGTGAGGGAATGAAATTATAGGCGACTAGGTCTCGCCGTCCTCGGCGTCGTAGTCCTCGTTGACGAGGTCCTCGCTGCAGTCAATGTCAGGAAAACAGGTCTCTGAACCGGCATCAATGTTGCAAACTCACGTGGATTCACGCTTGACGCGCTGCTTCTTGACGGGAGTCTCTACGTCAAAAGTCTCCTCCGACGCCTCGCGCTTCAGGTTGATCTGTTCCTCCGCGTCGTCGACGGGGCTGTACTCGCGCACGTCTTTCTTGGAGACAGCCTTGCGGCCGCGACCGCCGCCGCCGCGCTTGGCGGCGGGCTTGGTGGGAGTGGCGCCGTTGCCTTCAGCTGCCTTTCCGAGGGCGGACAGGTCGCGGTTCTTGCGGAGCTTCTGGACGTGCTGGCTAGACGATAGAGTTAGCGACCACATGCCGAACAGATGAGACAACACACGAGATGAAGAAAAACAGGAAGAAAAGCTATGCAATGCAGGGTGGATATACGTGATGGCGACGTAGGAGTAAGTGTAGCCGCGGGCTTGCATCTGCTCCGTCACTTTAGTGAAGAGTGCCTTGCTTGGCTTGACCTCGTCAATGAGGCAGAGGAGAAGAGCCTCATGGGTAGCGGCGTTCCAGCCACGGGCAGGCTGACCGGACATGTTTGGAGAGGACTTGGTACAAGTGGGATGGCGGCAATAGTTGGGACACGGAGATTGAAGTGTGCGTGGTGAGTGTGTGTGAATGGGAGAACAAGGTAGGGGATGTGTTGCCCTGGGTGTGGGAACATATAGCGTGACCGCCAGCTGGCAGCTGGCAGCCTCAGCAACCAGCTGTCGACTGGCAAACCAATGAACGGTGAATTTGCGGCGAACATGCGCGAAGAAATAAGCACTGGGCATACCGTAAGGCACCCTCGGTAAAGGTGTAGCCCTTGCTGCGCATGTCGCCCATGATCGAGGACCAATCCACCGTGGAGAGGTTGACGTGCTGGAATATCGCAATGAGGATATCCTCATGGACCGCGGGATCCCACTTCTGAATCTGGCGACCACCCATTGTGCAGGATGTTGGATACGACGAGCTGGGTGTGGGTTGTAGGATGAAGTTGTAGGGAACAAAGGAGCTTTGTGACGATGCAGGTGCGTTTGCAGCTTGCGCGGGCGATGATGAAGAGAAGATGAAGAGTGAATGGGGGATGAGCCCAGGGCAACATGTGCAGGATATGGATTCACTGTGCGTTGCACTGGCAACACGTGAGTGCGCGGTGGGAGTGCGCGGTGACCTCCCTCTATCTCCCTCTGTTCGGACCCCTGCCGGCTCCCCGGCAGCCATGCACGAACAGGTGGCGGGAGCAACTCCGGTAAGGTGAGGCGGCCGATGCTGGAAATGACAAGGCAACTGGAGGACCGGTACACACAGACATGCCCCATGCATGCATACAAACGAAATGGAACGACCTACCGGACAGCCTCCCACGTAGTGGGATGGCCCTGCTGCTTCATAAACGCCTCGATCTCCATCTTGGTGGCCGCGCTGAAGCAGCCGGCCTTGCTCGCAGTCTCGTATAGAGCTAGCGCGAGATCTTGGAGAAGTACAGGGTTTTCCCAGGACGATCCCTTGGGGGCCCCTTTGGTTCCCTTGGGCGGCATGGTGATGGCGATGCTTTTGCTTGTTTGCGACGATGAGGGTTTACGATAGGCAGTCTTGATGCGATGTGATCGGGGACAAAGTTGGAGATGGGCGCGTCTTCAGCGACGAGGCACAGGTGATGGAGTGTGATGTGGGAGGAAGAGGAGGGAAGGTCACCAGGGCAAGAGGAAGAGCGGGCGATATGATAGCGGCTCCCGGCCAGGCATGTGCCGGCCCGTTGGCAAGTGCCAAGGTATCTTTGTCCCGCGCCCAAACCGCCAGGGCTCTGTTGTTACACACCATATTGCCGCGCCTCAAAGCGCCAATTTCCCCCAGTCTCCTAATCCGACCCTTGCCGTAAGTTGCTTCAACCCGAAAAATGCTAGATAACTTGAACGCAGCCCAAAATAAGATTGCTTAAACTCCAGTCACGGCATCAAAGCCTTCAAAGAATAGCACCAATGAGTAAGTATGTCAAATAATACTGCCCCTCTCACACCAACGCACGCCATATCGATGTAGGTGCATATGAAGCATCGGTTTGCTAGAATATCGCGAACGCCTTGGCTAGGCTTCGCCGTAGTTGTCGAATCTGTCCCAAAGTCAGCATACGAGAACGACGGCAGGGAGATTAAGGGGCGCTTACTCTGAGCCGTATTGGTCGCCCGGACCGGCGCCGTTGTGAGCTGCGAGAGCGAGCACCGCCTCGTCATCGAGGGCGGGATCGTGCTCTGGTTCCGGTTCCGGCTCAGGAACGTCCATCTTTTGGCGCTTGGCGGGGTGCTCATCAACTCCTGGCACAGCGTGCTCCGTGGGGTCCAAGTGGCCGGCGCTCTCGGCGCCATCGGCGTCTACATCGGCGTCAGGTCCCTCCTCGTGGACGCCGGATATGTGATCAGGATGGACTGCCGCGGCCGCCAGCGCAGGAACTGACGACTCAATCCCGGCGGCCGATACCGATTCAGGTTGTATCATGTCGCCACCCGCATTCAGGACAGGCGACTGGTCATGGTGGTCTGGCGCTCCTTGAGACGCATCGCCGGCGACTTGGTCTGAAATGTGCCCATAGTACTGTGCTCCTGGGAAAGGGACCGGCGGATGGTCTTGCGTCGTGCCTGGCTGCGCGTTCTGTCCGCCTTCTTGCTGCTGCTTCCGCGGCCGGCCGCGTCCCGGCCCGGGACGTCTGGTGATGGGGTTCAGCGTTGGGTCGACTCTCCTGGCAGTCTCGGGGACAACGCCGTTAGCCTCGGCCTTGTTCTGCGCGCGTCTCAGCCCCTGAAAGTGTTGCCTGCAGGTCCAGCATGGTCAGCATGGTGTGCGCCAATCAAGAACAGAGCCGTGATGTCGCAGGAGAAGGTGATGAGGACGCGACTGAGCAACTTTAACATCTCCTACATCGCGAGCAGATACAACACGGGGCAGGACCCGGCAAAGGGACGTAACGACAGTTGAAGTTGTTTGGGCGCATAGTGAAGCCGGACAACACAACAGGTGTAAGGTACAGCGTGAGCAATGCGCTTGCATTACATGCACACCAGGTCCGTCCATGAGATAAGATGAGATGTAAACAGGTGCAACTCACCGGCAGCCCTCATTGGTGAAGCCATAGCCAAGCGTGCGCATGTGGTTACCGATGGTGGTCCATTCTGCGCCGCTGATGACGCCAATGTTCTTCACTGACAAAATAGTAAAGAACAGGTCCTTGTCTGCGCGGTCGTTCCAGTTCTTGTTGTTCATGGCCATGGCCTTGCCGGACAATGCAAGTGCGTAGTGGAGCGCGTCGTCTGGCGGCAGGCGATCACACAGAGCGAGCGCTCTGATCGCGGTGGTGGCCCTGGGGTGGTTGCAGCGCCGGGGAGATGTAGAAGAGCTGGTCGAGGATAGGTCGTGTTAGGAGGGGCGGCTGGTCAATGGGAAAATTGATAGTGAGGAACCGGCGGGTGGCGCGCTGTCGGGGGAGGTTTGGGGGGTTAATGAATGGGCCCTGCGGCCTCCCAGGCGCGGCACGTGGAGACCCCGGAGGCTGGGTCAACTATTTTCCCGGCACGGGCCGTTCAGCTCAGCGGTCTTGTGCAACGCCGCCAGGGCGAGGATAATTTGGTTGAAGAGGCAATCTGCGCTCCAGAGGGACGCGATACTTGGGCGATTGTGTCAGGCAAATGCAAGATGCGCTCAGGACGAGGTTTCGTCTTCCGTGGGCGTTGTCGCGAGGGCATGTAGCTCTCACGCGACGCGATGCAACGGCTTAGCCGGAGCTGAAGCGGCGTTTAGCCGACGCTGCAGCCCAATAATACGGGGGGTCGGCTCCCCAGGCAGTTCGGTCTGGCAGGTGCTGTGAGAATGCAGGTACGAGACACAGGACACGGCGCACAGAGCACGGAGCACAGCACCAACATGTTGGGTCGAGGACATTGTCAATTTGTTAATTCCAGGCAAACACGTCAATGGTTGTCACAGCAGGAGATGGATAGGGATAGAGGGACAACAGTTGACCGCAACTTGGGCAGTCGCCACCCAACTTTGGCCGTATGCGATGCGAACGAGTGCCGCAAAACCGAGCCCCATGTCATCACTGCTGGCTACTGGATGAAAGTCAGTTGCCTCGAATGTTTTGTCAAGAGCGGCAGCCATCGAAGCCATGATGCAAGACTAGAGTTTGGTTACGTGAGCAGAGTGCGGTCGCGCTGTTCGACCTTGTCCCGTTGAGTGCATGGCTGGCGAAGCAGCCGGCAGGCGACCATTGGCAAGGGAGATGGTTGGTCGCGGAGCCGGTCGAGTCATCTCGAGCTGCAGCAGCCATGGGAAAGATGGAGCAGACGCAAGGGCGCGATATCCGAGGACGAATGGGCGACTGACTGGGCGACGGGGCCATGGGGGGGGCACGCCATGGGCAGCGGCGGACGCGGGCGCCTCGCCTCGCCGCCTCGCCTCACCTCCAGTCTCCAGGCAGGCCAGCGGTACGTACCCCCGTACTCGCCGACTCACGTGAGTTCGTGCCAACCTGGCGCTCCCCCTCGTCACACAGTGTCCCGCAAAAGTTCGCGCCCGTCGCGTCTTCCGACCACCTCACCCCATCCCCTCCTCGACGAGACGCCGGGATGACGCCTCGCCCCGACCATGGGCGGTCTCAAAATCATTCTCAATGGCTAGCGAGCGCCGTGTCTGCCAGCTGTCAAATTTTCCGCATCTCTGGAGCGTTTCCCGCTGCCGAGTTGCAATCGGAGCGACCTGGCGATGGGTTGCGACGCAGCCCCTCTTTACCTGACGCCGGGCTGCGCAATCGTCGGGGTGGGCGCAGCGTCACAAAGTACACACGGCCTGGCGGGGGGGCGTCTCATCCACACTTTTCTCGGCCTCCCTTTTTGACGGACGAGGGAAATGAGGCGACGGCGGCCAGGTTCGGCGACAAGCGTGGTCTTGTCCGAGCGTCAAGAATGGCTCCATGTCGGCGTCGCACAGAGGCAGCGAGAAAACCTTGCCGGCGAGCGATCCTGCGCTGTGCGACAGCGTTGCCGCCGCGGGAGCACGAGTAAATAATTAGAAATGTGCAGTCCTGTAATTGCAGCACCGCAATCTGACTGCAGAAACGACTGCCTTGCTGCTTGTTAGACGCATTTGTTGTCGGCAGTCGACGACCGCCCACCCCTCCCACGACAGAGGAAGCGCAGCTAGCGCCCACCGCATCGCCCCAACGGCAGCGGTTGCGCCGGGGCTGACGGAATGATGAACCTGCATCTGACCCTCCCGCATTTTTTCGTTTACTTTTTCTTCCCTGGATGGTGTGAGTCACACGGAGGTTTCAGTCTAGCCTGAATGAAGACGACGGACGTTCTTTGTCGGGTTTCCCAATTGACGTCGAGGGCGCATCGACGATGTTTGCTCGGTGGTCGCTGGGCGGCGGCTGCTGGCTTACCTAGGGTCGCTGTAGCCACAGCGCACGATCAATTGGCCAGCGCCGACTCGACGGGCGGCACAAACCGGTGACAACAGCCTGAAAAAAGCTCCCGTCACCGTTTGCGACGCTTCGTCGTCTCGGCCAAGAGGCGATGCCATTCCGCATCAAACGACAGTCGGATGGTTTGATACTACCCAGCCCGAGTGTCGGGTGTTGGTGGGCTTCCCATGCCATCCATGCCTTGCAGCAGGGTTGGTGCATCACAGGCGCCGCTAGCGGACTTGGTTAGCGGGCGGGGGAGAGACTTTGGGCCGTGGAGCGCTGCAGCCACTTTACGCGGTCGCCCCACCACTTTACGCCTCCCCAGCGGCTGCGCTGCGCTGCCCATCCATCGCACTCGGCAGGGACCCCGAGCAGCGCGCCCCGTGGTCCAGGCAACCAGGCAGCCACGGGCCTGGAGCCTCCCATCTCAGACAGCCCGGCGCCGGCCATTGGTGATTGCCACCGCCATGCCGATTGCTTTGGTGGGCAGGGCGTGGCCTCCGCCGCCGGGGGTGTGCGTTCTTCATGTTCCTGGATCACGGCATGATGGATATGGATGGATCCCTGGCTGACCAGATCCGAATCCCAGCGTCTTCTTAAATCCTGCCTCCTCCCCCTCGCCTGCCATTTGTTCCCCTGAATGCTTCATACTTTCTCCTCCTCTCCGTCGTCCCTCCGTGCAGTGCCAAAGGCCAGTCAGGAACATCTCGTCCCTGGCTTCATGTCTCTCGTCCGCCGAGACCAACCATCCACTCACCACCCAACACAGCGCCTGATCCCATCCTCCTCGGCCTTGTGCCTCGTCTCGGCCGCTTCGTCGTAACCTCCGACCGACCCATCTCCACGCCAACACCGTGAAAGTCGACATTCACGCTGACTCACCCATCCACCATCATCAACACACACGCACACCCGACTGCTGCGTCACCACAGTCGTCAGGTATCCGCCCGCGGCCACATAGTTGCTGAGGCGTCTCACGCTGCCTTGGACATCCCTGTCCGGCTATTTCATCCGCCTCAACCCTCGTAACCGCATCTTCATCTCTACTACCCATCCCATCAACACCACAGAGGCCTCGACCGCCGCCATGTCTCCCAACAGTGACAACGCCATGGCCCGCTTCCTCTTCGCCATCCTGAAGCAGAAGAACCTCAAGGACGTGAGTGGTGCAGCCCGCTCCGTCTTGGACTAATGAACGTCTCTGACCATCTCTCTGCCGCAGATTGACTGGAACGAAGTCGCTCAAGATCCGGTCCTGCTGCAGCCCATCACAAATGGGCACGCTGCCAGGATGCGATACTCTCGCTTCCGTGCCACCGTCACTGGCCACGAGCCGCAGAAGAGGAGTCGCCATGGCGAAAAGGGGAAGATCTCCAAGCCCAAGAAGGATGCACAGACGAAGAAGGAGCCGACCATCAAGTCGGAGTCGCTCGCCAGTCTGTCTCCGCTTGCACAGGTATGCTCATCTGAACATCTCTTCCATGTATCGTTTAACTTGATGCTGACGTAGTGACCTCGCAGTTCTCTCCAGCTTCGATGGTCTCCCCATATCTGGGCGACACCATGGACGACTTCAATGCCCGGTTCCTGACTCCTTGCAGTGATGACATGACCCAAGCTCTGTCAGTCCATCCCGCTGCCGTCGAGAATGGCGCTCGCAAGGCCTCGTCCGCCTTCACTTCCAGCACGGACGGAAGTCCCGACTTTCCTCTCTTCGACACATTCGACCCTGCATATGACTTGAGCAGCTACAGCGCCGAGTCTGGGGACTTTCCCCAGAGCCAAGGCATCTCTGACCTCGGCGCCACTCAGTCCTTGGTGGACTGCGGCCAGGACTGGAGCGACCGCTTCCACGACCCGCAGCTCTTTTGATACCCCCGTGTGGCGAGCAGGCTCTCATCATGTCGATGCCGCGAGAGTAAACGACAACTCGTACATCACAAATCTAAAATCTCGGTGCGGCGTTTGGTAGACGTTTGTCCTTTTCATGACCTAATGACGAAAAAACTTGTGGGCGAGCCGTCGCCTCTCTTTTGGAACCGAGAATCTGTTGGCTCGGCTGCGTTTGCTTTTAACGACCGCTGGACATGGACCGGGACTGATACCGGCCTCGATAACGTCGCGGAACAAATTGTACACTAATGGGAGGGACGTCTATGCCTTTGAACTTTAGTTCTTGCTTGTTGGTATATAGAATCAACACGAAAGCCAAGGCTGATGCCCATCTCATGCACATCCGATGCCACGCATCCGTGGTGTCTGCCTCCGCGCAAGCCATGAACTTGACTACGTTTGGTCCCTTCTTGACTGGCAGTAAGTCACGTTTACTTCGCGTTTCACTGTTGACTAGGGCAATGCACCTCGGCCGCCGCCAAGAGATCGTGCTGAACACAGCTCGTGCTCTGCTGGCCGGCTGGCCGGCAGCAGCCAGCCCGCCAGCTGTTCGCCATCTGGCGCAGACTGTTCACTGGCGGCGCCTGTCGGCACACCGGGCGCCGCATAAAGCTGGTTTCCATCTCCTTGGGCTGTTCGTTCGCGTTTCTTCTCCTGCAACCCTTCCACACAACAACTTCCCACGCGTTCCACGCACATCTGCAACGCATCCAGCACAACTGCTTCCTCGCAACAACTCGTCTTCATCGCAACGATAAAGTAAGTATCTGATTCTATCTCGGGCTATATAGAATGTCATTAACTGACATCCGCAGCCATCCATTTTGTCGCAGCCATGGCCGACGACCTTGCTTCCACTCCCAAGAAGGAGCCCACCGCCGCCGAGGCCATGTTCTTCTTCGCCATCGTGAAGCACACCAAGAACAAGGCCGACATCGACTGGTCCGCCGTCGCCGACGAGCAGGGTTTCAAGAACGCCGAAGTCGCCAAGGTACTAACCAACCTTCGCCGTCCCTCCGCCCCCCCCCAAGCTGCTCCCCGACGCCAAAGCAGCCCCAACCTGACCGCAACCCCGTGAATAGGTGCGCTTCGGTCAGATCAAGCGCAAGCTCGGCATCTCGACCAACGCGGCCGATTCTCCTGGCAGCGCCACCACCACCGCCCGCGCGACCCCCAAGCGTGCTACCCCCAAGAAGCCCGCCACTCCCAAGAAGACCCCCGGCTCGACCGCGGGCACCCCGAGCAAGGTGCAGAAGAGCACCGGCCGCACCGGCACCAAGGGTCGTGGCCGCGCTGCTACTGCTGCTGCTGCGGCGGCCGCCGTGAAGAAGGAAGAGTCTGACAACGACGCGGCTGATGGCGGCGACGACGACGATGACGAGACCATCATCGAGGGCGGCGGCACCAAGTCGACTGTCAAGTCGGAGGCTTATGAGGGTACCGCGTCGCAGTTCGAGGAGGAGATGAAGTCCATCATGCGCAGCCGCGAGGGCGCCGAGGCCGAGGCCGAGGGTGAGACTGAGGATCCCTTCTAAACTTGCGATAACACTCATATGTCCTCATCTGAAGGGCGCCTGGTTTCCATCCGGCGACTTTGGACCGGTCTGGTTTTGGGGTTGGCTTTGCTCTTTTCTTTTTTTCGGACGACGTCGGATGGACTTTGGACTGGAGATGGGGACTTGGTAGTTGAAGGCATGAGTTGATGGACTTGGGGGTTTGTCAATGATTGCCGTGGGCAAGGATGATAATACGATTGTGACATGGCAGCAGCAGCTGCTATCTTGTGGTTCTTTCCTCCACTGCATGATACGTGACTGTCTCTGTATATTCGTCTATTCCAAGAGTGCTGTGCCTTGAGATGTCGTCTATACAGCAAGAGTGACAATATGCCCCAGCCCGAGAGCACGCGTTGTCGAGGAACGTTGATAGTGGCCACCCTGCGTTCTCTGTCACAGGATCAAACAGCACTCCGCCGAGTGACTGCCACCTGGTTGCCACGGTGCGAGGGCCAGGTCTGGCTCCTTGCCTGTTCTGAGAACTCTGACCGTCAAGCGAGTGAACGCTTGGCCGAACTGGGTGCCTTGATTGCCAGTGAATGACCTTGGCAAGCCAGTGAGCTCTGGGGCAACGGCTTGCCGTTCATTCACTTGCCGTTCTGCCCATCGCCCAGCCCAAATCTCCCACCTCCCACCTCCATCCTGCCTCCGCCACTCTCCTCTTTACCACCGCGTCAGACTATCCCCTTCTTCAGAGTTGAAGAGCAGCCCAGGTCCTCACACCTGTCATCCACGGCCACTTACCAGTTCCCATCTTGACATTCTTGACAACCACCTGAGTGAGTGCCACGCTCTACTCCTCCCAAACCCGCGAATTCGGCTGACATTCAGACAGAAAAACACACCATGCCTCCCAAGAAGATCGCCGTCAACGCCGAAGGAGGCGACGCCCCCAACGGCCTCACCGAAAACGAGCTCCGCTTCATCAAAGCCCTCTTTGACAACATGACCCAGAAGCCTGACGCCAACTGGGACCAGGTCGCCGGAGACCTGGGCCTCAAGGACGCCAAGTGCGCCAAGGAGCGCTTCCGCCAGATGTCGGTCCGCCACGGCTGGCGCGACGGAACGGCGCCCACGCCCTCGCCTCGCAAGCCCAGGAACGGCGCGACCGGTCCGGCCGGCGACGCCAAGGTCAAGAAGACGCGCTCGCCCCGCAAGAAGGCCGTCGCTGCTGCCCCCGTCAAGAAGGACGATGACGAGGAGGAGGATATCAAGCCCAGCGTGGACGATGAGGATGTTAAGCCCAGCGTGGAGGACGAGGTCAAGGAGGAACAGGAGGGTTCCGATGGCGGAGTCTGAGCTTTGGAACTTGAACTTCCACCACACCATTGGAGTGGGACGGCGCAGGGAGTTTGATTTTGGCACCGACGGCCATTGTTATCACGGAGTTTTTCAACGGGTGGCATGGGACAATGCACTTTTGGGACGGTCGTTTGGCGTCTTTTATCAGGGCTTGATTTCGCAGCAGTTTGATGGGAACATGAAGTCGGGGAGTTTGGACGCCAACCAGGAACAGCCAAGTTGACAACGGTACTTGCGAACTCAACGAGCTATTTGACTACGCCTGACTTTTACATGCTTGAGGTTTTGAAATCTCTCAACCGTAGTGTGATCCATAGAGCATTTCTTTGGGATGGCGAGTTGCTCATCTCAGACAAGTTCTGCCACGGGACCCGCGAACCGACGCGTTTGCGTGGCAGCGCCAAAGCCTTTGTTGCAACTCCGTAGTCTTGCGACAATGAACAATCTCCTCAATCTACCTTGAGCCAGCTTTCGCAAGCAAGACCAATTATCTGACGGAAAATTCATCCACGAGAGACATGGTGATTACCTACTTGATTGCAGCACCGCCTGGAGTGGTCCGCAGCCGTGCACATCCTTGAGCAGGCCACGGGGACCAGTACAAAGGACTTGCGTGTACCCTAAAGCTGCTTTGATGAGGCTGCAAAGCTGCCAGTCCCAACGCGTACGCTAGTGGTAGGAAACTCGCCGTCTGGCGCCCGTTCAGTCCACTCCTGTGTGAACAGTCTGTGGCAGGCAGACGCTTGACCACGCGCAGCGCGAACTCGGGCCTGAACGAGATATCAGCACCCGCATTGCGGTTCTCATGAATTCCAACCTTAAAGAAAGCACATTATGCCAAGTCTTGCTTTTGTCAAAGACAGAAGCATGCTGCTGTTGAAAGAAAGGACGCTCAGCCGGTGCGCTGTAATCCGGTGTTGCCAGGCGCGACGGGAGGCAGACCGGACGTGGTCAGAGCAAGCAGGACAGCCAAAACAGCACCACGAGTCTTCCATCCGTACCAGAGCCTCTGCTTCCACCGCGTTCTTTTTCATACTATAAAGTCCACCTCTGCCACCCCGTGTTGCTTGGATCAGATTGCGTTCCTGCACCCGCCACCACTCACTTGCATTCATCTGCCCACGCCAACTCACCTCGCTGCACAGTCTTCAAGCATTCATCTTTGCTGCATTGCATTTAGCCACTCTCATCAGGTATGTCTTCCCTATGAATGTTTTGCTGCCGTCGTCCGCCCCTCTCATTGATTCCTGGTGTGCACTTTGGCGGGAAGCTACGCTTCGTCCCTGCACACACTGTCTCTCCCCCCTCCCCCAAACATTCTCATTATCCTCGAGAGGTTTCGTCCAAGACATCCGACAGCTGACAGGTCTAAGCATAGCTTTCGACGAAAATGTCAGCGACGACTCCCACGAACAAGACTGAGAACCGTGCCGATGAGCAGGTCAGGTTCCTGGTCTGCTGCATCAAGCATGCCAACAATGGCAAGGTACCGTTGGCACCCTCACCTCGCAGAGTGTCGCAGATAGCTGACATCTTTCGCAGCCCAACTTTGATGCCGTGGCCCAGGAGATGAACATCGTCTCCAAGGCAGCTGCGTAAGTTCTTGCCCCAGGCCCTGCGATGACACATGACACTGGAAGATTGCTGACCACACATCCTTTAACAGCCAGAAACGATACGAGCGTTTGCTCAAGGCCCACGCCGCGAGGGCCGCTTCTAAGGAGTCTGACGACACGGACATTGCCCAAACTCCCCAGTCGACCCCAGTCAAGAGAAAGAACGTCCGTGGCACTCCCGTCAGCGCCAAGAAGGTCAAGGTCGAAGTCGTCAAGAAGGAAGAAGCGCAGTCTCCCCAGCCGGTCCGCGAGACTGCACGTGTCCGCGAGACTGCACCCGAGCCATCTTCCCCTGAGTCCGCCGACGAGCGCAATAAGGAACAGAAGGACGAGGCCGTCAAGCAGGAGGTCAAGGACGACTCTGACCTCTCTGGTGCGTCTGCCGACCACGGCAATCGTCCCAAGAAATAACTAATTAATAACGCCAGATGCCCCAGACGCTCTCAGTGATACGGAGGACGGAGTTTGAGTTTTGATTCTCACTCTTCTCACTCAAGCGCAACTGGCGGTGCCGGCCGTTGGGGTTCTTTGGAATGTCTACGTGTAGACAGGGGCTACGGAATTGGGATGGGGGGGACGCAATTGGAAGAAGGGATGCTTTGAGATTTTATCTCCTTTGCAGATAGATTTGTTACCATCCCACCCATCATGAATTGATTTTTGGCGTCTCAACACTTGCACTTGCTCCTGCGACATGCCAGGCTGACCAGCGAATGCAGACGCACTCGCCAGCGGCAGTGCACTGAATTTCCCTGCCAGCGAAAGTGCACTGAGGCTTCAGGCCTCGATTCACTAGCCACACTGTTGAAAAATTTCGGCGTTTCTGTGCGCGTTGTGTGCGTTTCGCGGGGTGGCTGGTGGCCGGTGAACAGCCAGAACCGAGTGTTTTGCTCGCACGCAAACCTCCCATCCCCCTGTGCAGACGTGACCACCAGATATCGCAACAGAACTGCGATTTTGGCCGATCAAAAACAAGGGATGCATTAATTCCGGCAAGCCTTTTCTCCGACAAAACTCAGAATTGTCAAAACTCGTCCCTGTCGCGGGTGGTGGCGGAGTGTTTGGGCGCGCACGACGCCAACACATGGGACGGACTTCGATATGGCAAACGTTTCCAACGCAAAAGCGCCACCGGTTCTCCTGCAACGTCGGCGCAGCGAAATTTTCACCTGGGTAGGCCCGAAGCCGTTGAAACTTGCAAACCTCGGGCTGTTCAGTGCGTACAGCGCCTGAGTGCACTGAACACGCAGGACTACAGGCGTTGCCACGCCCCTGAGGTCGCTATTCACTGCGCGTTGCTCGGGGGAACCCAGCCTCATCCTGTTCATCTGTTCAGCACGCAGTACCCTACTAGCCACAGTGCTGCGCAGGCTCGCTTCCGGGCCAGGTCCTGTTCACTGTTCAATAACAGCCTGCACTCGTCCCCCCTCCCAGCCTCCTCCCTCCTTCTCCTTCACCATCCACCATCGTCTCTGCGAAGCTTCGTGGCCACCATCCACAGAGCTTCGTTCAACCATCCAACCCAACTCCAACGTTCTATCCGGCTTTATAAGTCGTTAATCGTCTTTGACCCCTTCAACAATCAAGCTTGATTATCCGTTCAGACGGAAAATCTGCATCACGCACACTGTGCACTACCACTCGACTGCAAACGAGTGATCAAATCATCATGGCTCCTCACGCCAACAACACTGGTGGAGGAGAAGGAAGCAACGGTGATGACTATCGCCTTCCCAACACCGTCTACAAGGCTCCGTCTCGTGCGGCTTCTGAGCACAATCTCATCGCTCCCGAGGGAGAAAACGCCACTGCTCATCAGGGCGGACCCGTTCAGCCCATCAATGGAGCTGCTATCAACACCGGAGCAGATGCCAATGGCGCTTCCGTTTCCAACAACTTGAACGCCAACATGATCATCAACGGCAACAATGTGGCCAACGGCAACGTTTCTCGCACTGGATCTACCGGTCGGCGATCCGTTTCGGCTCCTCTCAGTACCCTCGACCGCAACGGAGTCGGTTTCGTTTGGGGCGGCACCAACCAGCCCAACCGTTCCCTCAGCACTGGTCCCTGGACCGAGGGATTCAGCCAGGTCATGAACCAGCGCCAGCAGCAGAACGGCCGTGGATGCATCCCATCCCCCATTGGAACTTGTGGCCTCGCTGCCAACATTGCTGGCACTGCCTCTTCTGCTCCTGTCGACGGTGGTATCGTTCAGAATGGCGCCGCTTCTGCGCCCCTCCCTACTGCCGACACTCCGACTACCACTTCGTCCGACGCTCAGACTCTCGCTGAGACCGTCGAGAACGTCGTGGAGCAGCAGCTTGCCTCCGCTCTCGGTCCTCTCCGCTTCGTCATCAACAGTCTCAGCCAGACTCTTCGAGACATCCGCCAGGAGAACTCGGATTTCCACGAACAGAACAACATTCTCAGCCGCCAGCTGGACCTTCAGTACCAGCAGATGCAGCAGCATTCTGACAATGCAAACGCTCAGAACAGAGCTGAACTCAACCTCATTGAAACTCTCACCAGCGCCATCGAAACTCAGGGCAATACCCAGAACAATGGTCAGGGCGTCAGCACTGAGACGACTAACGATCTTGTGAACCACATCACTCAGATGGTTGCCACTACCGCTGAGACCAACGGCGGTCTCGTGAACCAGATAACCCAGATGGTTGCCGCTACTCCCCGCTACATGAGCAGCGTCATGCAGCATTTGACTATGACCGCGATGCTTCCGGCTATGACTCAGGCACTTCAGCAGTCTGTCCTCGAGGCTGTCCAGGCTACTGTTCAGACCACTGTCCGACTTGCCATTCAGGACGCAGTTCAGAACACAGTCCAGAATATCCACGACACGGTTCAGCAGTCCATTCAGGCTGCCGCTTATGAAGCCGCGACCACTCAGACACGCAACGCTCTCGAAGTCGTCGTTGGCACCCAGCGAGAGGCGTTTGACAACGTCCTCCGCTTCCACATCCAGCGCTCCATCGAGTCTGGATCTGAGCAGACCCACCTCGGAACTCCCGACAGTTCCAACGCCGAGACTTTCGGCGACTACGGTCTTGGTCTCGTTGATGGCACCGCCCATCTCGAGAACCTCGACGACGACATGGCCGACACGGCCACTGCCGTCGACGAGGCCCAGCTTCTCGACAACGAGAAGCCGGCCAAGCAGTGCGGCAAGATCAAGGCCTTCTTCAAGAAGGTCTTCAAGTTCGGCGGCAACTAATTGCCGGAGACAAAGGTACCTATCTGCTGGAAGTCCGGGGGGGTGGAGGATGTGTAAAGTATGGGGGGCCGGGCCGAATGTACGAGAGTTTGGGAACGGACGGCCCTGGGGGGAAACGGGCTTCATGTCGCAGATAGGTACGGCGTAGATAGGAAATACATGGGAAATTTCCATGACTCTTGATTCCCGTATCGTGAACTCGTGATGATGGAGGAGCACTGAAATACCAGCGAGGGGATGGACCAGGTGCGTACACCTTCTGCCTGAGACGCCTGCTATGACGACCCAGGTGCAGTCAGATCACCAGTTCACCCGTCGCGATTGACTTCAAGCCGATTCATGACGTTCCCCGTAGAGTAACGTCCACGCCGAGATGTCCGTGGGAAACGTCTCGACGGTGGATACCAGCGGTTGAGATGGACGTTGGAATGCGGCACGGTCCTGTCCGCGCCCGGCGGTTAGACCTCCCTGCTTCGTAGAGCACGGCAAGTAGCCGCATGATGGCCCTTGCCGAAGCTCAATCGACGGTCCCCCATGCCGTCCGTCCACATCACTCCAGGACCGTCCGCATCGTCTTGAGTCTTGAACTCTGGACCTCATGATGGTTTGTTTGAGCCGTCGGTTCTAGAACGACATGGAAAGTAGGCTACTTCGCGACTTCCCCGGCGTAGAATGCGCTGTGGGGCCGCTGCTAGCCTTGGGGCCCCCATGATTGGGCAGCCCACGATCCCCGGGCAACACATTTTTGCCGAGCGTCTCCGTGCAATTTTTTGGGGCCGCAAGAGGGAGCTTCTCCAATTGAACGAACCTCTTCTTCCTCCCTCTCCACGTCCCGTCGAAGCTGCATCTCCCCAGCCTCAGCACAGCGACTCCTTTCTCCTGCTTCCTTGTACACTACCTTATTCCTTTTAATCTCTCTCGTCCTCACTCCGACACACACACACAAGATGCAGCGCGCACTGAGCTCGCGAGCCAGGGCCACGGCTCTGTCCTCGGCTGCCTCCCGGTATCGCGCCGGAGCCGGCCTCGGCCAGCAGCTGCGCTTCGCCCACAAGGTAGGACCGAGAATGCTTCTCCGAGCGCATCCATCGGCCCTCTAACGCGTCGTGCAGGAGCTCAAGTTTGGTGTTGAAGGCCGCGCCGCTCTCCTGGCTGGTGTCGACACTCTGGCCAAGGCCGTCGCGACCACCCTGGGTCCCAAGGGCCGAAATGTCCTGATTGAGTCCAGCTTTGGCTCGCCCAAGATCACCAAGGGTGAGCCTCTCCGTTCATCGGAAGCAACGGCATTGTGAGCTCTGCTGACTCTCTACCAGATGGTGTCACTGTCGCCAAGGCCGTCAGCCTCAAGGACAAGTTCGAGAACCTCGGCGCCCGGTTATTATCAGACGTCGCCAACAAGACCAACGAGGCTGCCGGTGACGGCACCACCACTGCTACCGTCCTCGGCCGCGCCATCTTCTCCGAGACTGTCAAGAATGTCGCCGCTGGCTGCAACCCCATGGACCTCCGCCGCGGCATCCAGGCTGCCGTCGATGCCGTCGTCGACTACCTCCAGAAGAACAAGCGCGACATCACCACCAGCGAGGAGATTGCTCAGGTCGCCACCATCAGCGCCAACGGCGACAGCCACGTCGGCAAGATGATCGCCAACGCCATGGAGAAGGTCGGCAAGGAGGGTGTCATCACCGTCAAGGAGGGCAAGACCCTGCAGGATGAGCTCGACGTCACCGAGGGCATGCGCTTCGACCGCGGCTTCGTCTCCCCCTACTTCATCACCGACACCAAGGCCCAGAAGGTCGAGTTTGAGAACCCCCTCATCCTCCTGTCTGAGAGGAAGATCTCCGCCGTTCAGGACATCATCCCCGCCCTTGAGGCCTCTACCCAGCTGCGCCGCCCCCTTGTCATCATTGCTGAGGACATTGACGGCGAGGCCCTTGCTGTCTGCATCCTGAACAAGCTCCGCGGCCAGCTCCAGGTCGCTGCCGTCAAGGCTCCCGGCTTCGGTGACAACCGCAAGTCCATCCTTGGCGACATTGCCGTCCTCACCAAGGGCACCGTCTTTTCTGACGAGCTCGACATCAAGCTTGAGAAGGCTACCCCCGACATGCTCGGCTCCACCGGCTCCATCACCATCACCAAGGAGGACACCATCATGCTCAACGGCGAGGGCTCCAAGGACGCCATTGCCCAGCGCTGCGAGCAGATCCGCGGCGTCATTGCCGACCCCACCACCTCCGAGTATGAGAAGGAGAAGCTCCAGGAGCGCCTGGCCAAGCTCTCTGGCGGTGTCGCCGTCCTCCGCGTCGGTGGCTCCTCTGAGGTCGAGGTCGGTGAGAAGAAGGACCGCTTCGTTGATGCCCTGAACGCCACCCGCGCTGCCGTCGAGGAGGGCATCCTGCCCGGTGGCGGCACTGCCCTCATCAAGGCCTCCAGCCAGGCCCTCAACGAGGTCAAGGCTGCCAACTTCGACCAGCAGCTCGGCATCACCATCGTTAAGAACGCCATTACCCGACCTGCCCGCACCATCATCGAGAACGCCGGCCTCGAGGGCTCCGTCATTGTTGGCAAGCTTCTCGACGAGTACGCTGCCGAGTTCAACAAGGGCTTCGACAGCGCCAAGGGCGAGTACGTCGACATGATCCAGGCCGGTATCCTTGACCCCCTCAAGGTCGTCCGCACTGGTCTCATCGACGCTTCCGGTGTTGCCTCCCTGCTCGGCACCACCGAGGTTGCCATCGTTGAGGCTCCCGAGGACAAGCCCGCCGGCCCTCCCATGGGTGGCATGGGCGGTATGGGCGGCATGGGCGGCATGGGTGGCATGATGTAAGACGTGTGACGACGTTGGGCGACGACGGACGCGGCGTTGTATAAAAGAATTATCACTGGGCATGGATTCGGTGTTACGGTGGATGGTTCAAGTGGCCTTGCAATCTCCGCTCTGTCTCTTGACATGTCTTCATACCCCCCTGCAGATTTTGAGGCACACCTTGGAGTCCCTGTATTATAGCACTAGGCCCCGTGTAGAACAGCTGAAAAGCATTGTGTTAAGGAAGGAGAGCTTGAGCGCTGTGACGCGGTGTCGATGGTCGACCTGGTGATAGCTTGGAAGTATGTGGTTTGAAACCACAGTGACGCCCGAGCTTCAAGACGTAGCAATGCCGATAGTCTTCGGGGTGTTTGCACGGCCCGAAAGGATTAATTGCGGTTGCCTTGTACGATATCGCCTCCCTAAGGCCACCCACGCTGTTTATCTGGGTGCCTCAAGCTAAACTGGTGCCTGGTTGTGCCGTCGGGCTGTGTTGCGCACTCCGGCAAGGTCACGTGGGGCGCATCTCGCGGCCAACCCCACCATGATGATGTGGTGTTTTTCTCCGCCGGGCAGCCCCCCTCCAAGCTGTCTGCTAATAAACACCCGCCCAGTTCCACCTCTCCTGGCTACATCGGTAAAGACGCACCCTTCTCCATCCGCTTCGTCCTCGCACCACGACGTTGCGGCGCCTAATCGCATATCCTTTCGGTGAGGCTTCAACACCAAAAACGGGGCTCCCTCGCGCGGTTTGCGACTCGCAGGAACCCCCGCAGCGATGCAAGAAGGGGTAGCTGACAATGTCTTAGCCCATCACCCCTCATTCCCACCGTCGTCTCCTGACGTGGACCGTAATCATGGTACGTCGCCTCCCGCCTCAACAACTAATGCCGATCGCTGACACGACGATGTAGTCTCAATCCGGGTTCGTAGCCTTCTCTACTCAATCGCGCAATCTTGCCGACCCCGTCGCTCCCTCTGCCTCCTCTGCCCCTCTCCCACCTCGGCGATGAAGCGGGCAGGCAGGGTACACGGCGAGCCTGGGCTGCGGTGGCGCAAGGCCGACCTGGTGCTAACGCAAGACGATATCCAGAGCCACCGTTTCGCAGGAGTGCATAACTGCCTACAACGACCTGAAGCTGTCGAAGAAGTACAAGTACATCGTCTTCAAGCTGTCGGACGACAACAAGCAGATTGTCGTTGAGGAGGCGTCCCCCGACAAGGACTGGGAGAACTTCCGCGAGAAGCTCATCAACGCTACCGCCAAGAGCAAATCGGTATGCCAACTCGGATAGCATAGCAACCGCAACCTTCCATCTGACTGAAAGCAGGGCGCTGTCGGCAAGGGCCCCCGATATGCCGTCTACGACTTCGAGTACAACCTGGCCTCCGGAGATGGTGTGCGGTATGGATTCACGATTTGTCCTACTCAAATCGTCGCCCGGCTAATTCTTGGTACAGAAACAAGCTCACCTTCATCGCCTGGTCTCCCGATGATGCCGGTGTTCAGGTGCGTAGACGGTGCGAGACCCACTGCTGAGCCACACAGCTAACCAACTCCCACAAAATAGCCCAAGATGATCTATGCCTCCTCCAAGGAGGCCCTCAAGCGATCCCTGACCGGCATTGCGACCGAACTGCAGGCCAACGACCCCGACGACATCGAGTACGACACCATCATCAAGGTCGTCAGCAAGGGTCTTGCCGGTTAAGGCCTTCGCCCCGTCGTCGCAACCGGGACAAGCCGTCTAGATGAGCGCATGAATTGACTACCTTATGTTCGGCTCTAGACATGACAAGCCTACGATTATGATGCAGAGTTGACGGTGAGAGGTGAAAACGAAGCCGGTGCGCAGTGGTTTCTGGGAGGGCCATCGTATTCGGTCACTGGTGTTGATGGAGACGCAATGCAAAGTTGTTTTCAGCCCTTCTGATATCACGCCAAGAAATAAAAGTCACAGAGATGAGGGTCCCCAAAATTCTCCATGGCTCATAGAATTCGTAGCGCGCTTTCGCTCGTGTATTTCGCTTGACGATTATGGCGCCGACTTGCTCGATTCCCAACTCGACTTGAACAGGCGCGACAGCTCCTCGGCGGCCGCCTGATCCTTTAACCGCTGCATCAGATAGCCCTTGAGATCGGCCCAGAAGGCGTCCGTATCCACTGCTGCAGTTCCCGTCACCTCGGCGGGCGCAGTGGCCGCAGACTGCTCAGGCGGGATGGCTGCCGCACCTCCAATCACCATCACGGAGAACTCTACCGCCTTGTCGCTTTCCCCAACAACCTCCTTCAGAATCTTGCTATCTGTCAGGGGTCTCTTGTTGTAAAGAATCTTCATCTTGTCGACCGGTATCCTCGTCTGGCTGGAAACGGCGTTCTTGATGTCGAGGAGCGACGTCGCGAGGGGCTGCGACGTCAGCTTGATGTCGAGGGGCGGGTTTCGCAGAGACTTGAGCGTGACGGTGATGCTGCGTTCCTGGCCGGGGGCAAGGCTCTTGGGCTGGCTCATGGCCTGCGGCATGCGGGGGAGGATGTACTGCTTCTGGTCAGCATCTGCGAGTGCCAGCACCATGTTGCATCACTGGCAACGAAAGCCTGGGATGTCTTACCGGTGGCCGCGCCGGAAAGTTCTTGGGGTCCTCGACATGATCGGGGGATAGCTTGACGGGGCGAGAGTCAAGCGAGGACAAAAACGTCCTTGCAAATGCGACTTCCGTCATGGTGGGCGACGTTGAGAGCTGGATCGCCTTTGATCGAAGCCGTATGCGAGTAGCAGCAAGCTGTCTGAGGTGGGGTTGCAGGTGGGTTGCAGGAGAGCAGCGGGGGACAACTGCCCGAGTTTGGATACTTCGAAATGGGCGAAAAGAACTGCCGCTCTTCACGTTCGTAGTCTGAAAAGAGGCCTCTCAATCTCAAAAAAGAATCTATTGTCTCATCCCTCGGCTTCTTGGTGACGACTAGCCAAGCGCCAGGAGCACCGTGGAGCTCAACGGTGGTGGTTGCGCGCCACCAAAGCCGCTTATGTAACTCAGCAGCCCACCCGCCCACTGATACGAAGTTTCGCCGACCGTATCGGACCCCTGCGCCGGCGCAAGTTGACGAAAAAAAAGTTCGGCGGGGCGGACCATCCTGCAGCGTCGACGAGACATTGCTGGGAATTTTGCAGCATCTCGCCCACGGAGACACACGATCTCCAAAGGACCTCCCTTCCACCGTTTCACCCAATTCACTCACGATGGGTGCCGGACGCCGCATGGCCAGAAAACAGGGCCCGCCCGAGGCCCTGTCGGAGGAACACTTTGCCAGGTTGAAGCGCAAGGCCGGTCTGCCTGTCGACACGCCTGTCGAAGCGCCTGGCAACAAGCGACGGAGGACGGGGAAGAATGCGGTCGCCAAGCCCGCTGGCAAGAAGACGGCGGCACCGGCGGCGAAACAGACGAACGGAAAGAAGCCCGCAAAGGAGACCCAGCCGGCCAAGACCAATGGCAAGGCCAAGCCCGTGGTGAAGACGATCATGCCCGGCCTCGAGGACGACTCGGACGAGGAACTTGACGACGAGTTCGACCTGGACAATGCAGACTTGTCAGACGACGACGATGAGGCGCCTGCGACGCTCGGCGACGATTTTCTGGGCTCCGACTCGGGGTCATCGGTCTTCGACTCGGACGAGGAGGGCGGCCAAGGGAAGCACGTCTTCTCCGAAGACGAGGACGAGTCGGACGCCGAGGAGAAGCTCACAGCCGCCAACATTGCCGGCCTGACGAGGAAGCTGGACCGCCAGATAGCGGAGGAGGCTGCCGCCAACGCTGCTGAGCTGGCTGAGAGCGCCATGAAGACCAACATTGAGGGAGACAGGCCGCATATCCTGGACGACGACGAGGAGGACGACATCGCCGGCAAGCCCAACGCCATGCTGGCGCCCGACCTGCAGCTCCTCCGCACGAGAATCTCGGAGAACATCAGAGTGCTCGACGACTTCGCCAACCTGTCCGAGGAGGGCCGGTCACGGTCCGAGTACACGGCGCAGCTCATCAAGGATATCTGCTCCTACTACGGCTACTCCGAGTACCTGGCCGAGAAGCTGTACAACCTCTTCACGCCGCGCGAGGCGTTCGCCTTCTTCGAGGCCAACGAGACGGCGCGCCCCATCGTCATCCGCACCAACACGCTGCGGACGCACCGCCGCGACCTCGCGCAGGCGCTCATCAACCGCGGCGTCACGCTCGAGCCCGTCGGCAAGTGGTCCAAGGTCGGCCTGCAGATCTTCGAGAGCAACGTGCCGCTCGGCGCCACGCCCGAGTACCTCGCCGGCCACTACATCCTCCAGGCCGCGTCGTCGTTCCTCCCCTGCATGGCGCTCGACCCGCAGGAGAACGAGCGCGTGCTCGACATGGCCGCCGCGCCCGGCGGCAAGACGACGTACCTGGCCGCCATGATGAAGAACACGGGCGTCATCATCGCCAACGACCCCAACAAGGCCCGTGCCAAGGGTCTCATCGGCAACATCCACCGCCTCGGCGCCCGCAACGTCATCGTCTCCAACTACGACGCCCGCGAGTTCCCCAAGCCCATGGGCGGCTTCGACCGCGTCCTCCTCGACGCGCCCTGCTCCGGCACGGGCGTCATCGCAAAGGACCCCAGCGTCAAGACCAACAAGACGGAGATGGACTTCATGCAGCTGCCCCACACCCAGAAGCAGCTCCTCCTCGCCGCCATCGACTCGGTCAACCACTCGTCCAAGTCGGGCGGCTATGTCGTCTACTCGACCTGCTCCGTCACCGTCGAGGAGAACGAGCAGGTCGTCCAGTACGCCCTCAGCCGCCGCCCCAACGTCCGCCTCGTCGACACGGGCATCTCGTTCGGCCGCGAGGGCTTCACCAGCTTCATGGGCAAGAAGTTCGACGCCAGCCTCAAGCTCACCCGCCGCTACTACCCGCACACCTACAACGTCGACGGCTTCTACGTCGCAAAGTTCCACAAGATTGGCCCCACCCCGCCCAAGACCTCGGCCGCCCGCGACAGGGCCGCCGCGGCCGCCGACGACGACGAGGTCATCGACAAGACGCCCATCACCGACGACGACAGCGAGGACGGCAGCGGCGCCAAGAAGAAGAAGAACGACGACTTTGGCGGCTGGGACGACGACGAGGACAAGGAGTACATGGAGAAGGGCAGGAGGAACGCCATGCGCAGGAGAGGCCTGGATCCCAGGAGCAACAAGAAGGCGGCCAAGAAGCAGTCCAAATAGATGTACATTTAATACCAGGCGTTTTTCATCACGGTTTCAGGAATATAAAAGAAGGGCAAACTTGTGAAGCAACGTCATACGTGTGGTGTGTGTCACAAAACAACAAACTGTCAATATTATTATACTCGCCAGCCGCCCGTCAGAGGACCTATCTTTGCTTTCCATGCGAAAGAAGTAACTAAGAGGTCGTCAGTCATCATTTGCATCGTCATCGTCATGAACCCTCCCAGTGCCTGTCCGCACCCTGTCTTGCGCGCCAGGCGACCCATAGGTCGCCTCTTCTGTTGGTTTTTTTTCTATCGCCCAAGCCTGTTCGAGTCCCAGCCGTCCAATGCAGATTACAACAATACAGTTCCCCCGCAATGCAGTGAAACCGAGGATGCTAAAGGTGGGGGGAAGCCGTGCCCGAGTCGGCCGGCCTCCCCCATCGTCGTGAAGGTTAATTTGTTTAGTCCAGTGGGCGAGGCTCACATTGTGAGCTCATCAAACTGGGAGACGAGATCGCGGATGGTCCATCTCCAGACCTCGCGGTCTCGGAGACCGCGCCCAACCCATTTCTCGCACTTCTTGCGCCATCGATCTTCCTCTTCGCGCTGGCGCCGAACGAACTCCGGGCCAACATCAAACTCCTCACCCACGAGCCAATCGTCTTTGATGTCAGTCGCTCGGCCGTCTCCTTTGTCGTCAGCTGCAGACTTGTCCTCGAGATCGGGGATGTCTTTGAAAACGTCCTCATCGTCGTCTAGGGCATTGAACCCATCCATGGTATCGCCCGCCTCCGATTTGGCGCTACCTTGTGCACCAAGCTTCAGCCAGCACATGTGCTCTGGATCAAACACCATGCCGCCCACGACCTGGACGCCCTTTGTCGCACTGATGTTCGTGATCAAGGCAGGACGGGGTGTCGCAACCTCCTTTTCTCTGACCATATGCTGGGGAACAGAGACGGTGGACGGGGTCGAGGCTGGAGCGTTGTCAAAGGCATTCAAAGCGTTCTCATTGCCCTCCCAGCGGTAGGTCTCGGCGTTGTAAAACATTCCATTCACGACTGCGAATCATTAGTATTGGCTCAAACATTGCTGGCAGAAGATGCCTACCCTTTGACTCTTTACCCGAGTTGAGGTTTGCGATGAGATGGGGTTTGAGTTGCTGAGGTGGTTTGGAACGCTTCTTGGAACGAACAGTCGGCTGGGGCAGAAGGGACTGAAGTCCCACGTTGCCTCGAGTCGCCAGCTGTGCTTCTCTCTGAGCAGTCACAGGGGCAAGGGGACCGCTGCTGGGGACACGCTGTGCCCGCGCCGTCTCGCGCGCAATTCGGCTGGCGGCAGTATCGCGTGCAAATCGAGGCGTCTGAGTTGGCTTGGCGGTAAACGGAGTCGGGGGAGCTGGGGTGCATGTCCTGTCAGGGAGGATGTTCTGGAAACCCCTGGGTCTCGCAGCTGGCTTGGCAGTGCCCACAATGGGCTGCTTCAGATACCGTGTTTCGGCTTCTCGGGAGGTAGGGAGGTCGTCAAAGCCGTCCAGCTCATGCCCGTCGCCAAAGTGCTTCTTGTTCTTGGGCTTGCTCAGCCGCTCCCAGGTGTCAGCAGCCACGCGATAGCGCTGAGGGCTGGGCGACCGTGCTCCAGATCTCGAGAACGAGCGGGAGAACGGCCGAATGTCGATAGCATTGTCGGAATCGTGGCGACGGAACTGCCGCAGCGTCTTAGACGCGACATGCTGAGACTGAGACTGCGACGCCCCAGCGGGAAGGAAGGGGAGATGAGTCCGTCTGGATTGAGTGCCGGGGCTATCCGTCATGCCAGCTCGCTGGCGTTCGACGGGCGTCTTAGGCCGAAGCGACGACTGCGGTCTATTTGTGTCGGTCCTCGAGGGCGGCCGCTCAAACGTGCGCGCAGTCGACGGTTTGGCGGGAGTGTTCAAAGCACGCACGGCAGGGAGAGACCGCTTTTGCTTAAGAAGCTGCGCGCTGGTAGTGGAGGGCTCGTTACGAAGCGACGAGAAAGATGACCTCGCGCCAACCTCTCGGCGCTGGGGGGTCAGAGGAGGAAATGCACGACCGGGAGATGTCGTAGTGGGCGTTGGAAGACTCGTGACCGATGATTGCGAAGCATGTCCCATCCTCGACTGCGAGCGTCGGCCTCTATGGGCAAATGTCGAACCACCGCTCTCATAAACGGGCTCAAGCTGAGTGGAGTGCGCCCTCTCGTGGCTCAGGCGGGGAATTCGAGTTTGGGTACTAGGTTTGTTGGTGAAGGTCAAAGAAATGGCCGTCTTGGGACGAGCCGGGCTGGCGGGGGCCGACTCTTTGATCTTGATGTTGCGATGAAGAGTAAGCTTTCCCGAGTCGAAAACCTTGCCATCCGCGATGTCGAGGCCATCAAAAAAGTCCTGACGGTCCGCCTCCGCTGGCGCGGTCTTTTTGGGAGACGGCTCAGGCTCCTCGGGAATCCGCTCTGGAGACTTGCTTTTCTTTCGGTGCTGCAGCCTCTCTCGGAAATTGACAGGTCCAGGAGGAAGAACAAGGCCATCAAAGGTTTCATCCTCACTCTCAGCCGTGATGGAGCTCGAGACGCTCGGGCTCAATGCAGACGCCGAGGAACTTCTGTTGGACCGCCCGTCTCGCCGGGTCCCGCCGTACCTGGTGCCGAGACTACCCTCTCCCCAATCCAAATCTTCACCTCCAGAAGGCGTCTTGGGAATGTCTTTCCTAGTCGACAGTCTCAACTTTCCGTCCGAAGGCAGCTCAAAGTCGTTCTCAAAGTCATCGTCCGTGTCCTTCATTTTGCCAGCACTGGCAGACTTGCTCGGTGTTGGCGGTGTGACAAGGGAAACGGGCTCTGGGCCTGCACGGCTCTTGGACACCTTGATCGTGTCGCAGCCATCACCAAAAAAGTCGTCGTCGTCAGTGTCCTTGAACTTGTCTAGGTTGAGAGCTGCCGACAAGGCACTTGTGGTTGACTGTGTCGAGCTTCTGCGGTCAAATTGGCCTGCAGTGATGCCAGGCAGCGTTTTGAGCTTCGTGGGGCTCGTTTGCACCGAACCCGCGCTGACTTGCCTAAGCGACTCTGGAAATTCGGATTCGTCCTTTGGTTTGATCTTCAGTCCCTGGGACGACTCTGGCAATTCCAGATCGTTTTCCCAGTCCTCCTGGATAATTTTCTTAATCTTCCTTCCGCCCAGTCGTTTGATGGTGCCGCCCATGAGTGCCGACGAGGGAATGTTCTTGGGAAGTGGGATGCCGGCATGCTCTGCAGCAGCAATGGCGTCGAGGGTGGTGGCTTCGTCGTCATCGGGAAGATGGAGCTGCTTTTCTTCGCCAAACCAGGACTCCAAATCGGAGCGGAGTGAGACGTGTGACGAGTTGGAGTCACGGCGACGCGAAGGGCCTTGGTTTGTGCTTGTCGTGGTGGTGACGGAGCCTCGAAAGGAAAGCTCGTCGCCGTCGACCAAGAAATCGTCGTCATCATCCCAGTTCTCGATCTCGTCCGCCACTGGCAGGCGTGGTTTCAGTCGTAGGGTGTCCATGATGTCGTGTATCAGTGGTTGTGGTGCCGCGTGCCGCGAGTAGTTACGGAGCAGCCCTCCAAGTTGAGGCTGCTTGCATGTGCGACCGAGGAGCACGAGCACGAAGGTCAATTAGGCGGACTCATAATCGCCAGATGAGCCAGTGAAGTGCTTTCCCGTCCCGAGCAGCTGGTGCGAGAGTGTGAGCGACGCTCTATGACGTTTCGAATGGCCAGATGTCGAGGTTTTCCGAGGCGAGGTCGTGTGTCGGATGTCGCTGGCTGGATTCGGTCGCCGTGTTTCGAGCGTTGCGACGTGAATGGTGTCAAAGGCGGGGGGGTGGTGGGAGTGCGCCCCCAGGCACGGACAGGCGACGAGGCCGTGCAGAGCAAACGAGGCCGAGGCTTGTCGACGGAAGCCGGCTCGCGTACTGAGGGCGATGCTTGCGCAACGCAGGATGCAAGATGTCGAGGTGCGAGGTTGATGATGCAGGCCCGAAGTCAGGCCAGATCGGAGCAGACTGGCTGGTGCTGGTGGTTGTGGGAAAAGACGAAAGGCTGGGGGCGAGCCTCAGAAACGGTGCGGTGCTCGTGGTGGCTGGCACAGTGGGAGGCGTTGGGCCAGCTGGAGTTCAGGTGCAACGGCGCTGGCTGGCCAGTCGAGTCTGGGTCGCAACAGTGGGGCGCACGCTAAGAACGCGCCTGGAAGGCCCCTAAAAAAAAGACGAGGTGCGGAGCGATCGCTGCGCCGGCTGGGGTCAGGTTCAGGTTCCAGGTTGATGCCTCAGGGCCTGAGTCGCCTGAGGGATTGTGCCTGAGCCCACGGGTCAGGCCGCCAATGGAGAGCGGGCGCCAGGGACTGGTTGACTGGGACTGGGTCCTCTCCCCGCGATTCAGCGCTACCCGCGTGCGGACTAGTGTCGCTGCCGCCCTTTCGCGTTTTCAATGCACGAGACCGATGCGCACCTGCAGCCTGCAGCTCATCGGCGGGGACGGTGGAAGCAAGCGGGAGGGCGGGAGGGCGGGAGTGGGCGGCGAGGCACTGTGTGCCGAGTCGTAGTGGCCAGGTGAGAATGGGCTCGGGAGAGAGGCGTGAGGCGATGCAATGAGCCAGTCGGCGTCGGCAACGGCCACAGCAACGGCAACCACGCCACCACCCAATTTCGTTTGCGTATGTACTCGCGCGGGAGTATGTACAGGATTGGATCGAGCGGCAAAAATTGAGAGAGGCAGGTCGTCGTGTGTCTGTCCCGTCCAGGCCCAGGCGGCGGCGGCGCGCGCGACTCGAGGAGCGAGCGGGCCCTCTTGAAATACAAGCCCCTCCCGCTGTCAAAAAAGAAGTGAGGATTTAGGGGTCCTCGCTCGGTTGCCCGGATGACTCGAAATTACCGTCATTTCTCTGCGAAATCAAAAGCGGCCCACCGCTAATATATCGAAACGGCCTCCGTGACGCACTGAGACGCAAGCCGTCCCGGCGGCCCGGACCCGCCCATGGGTTGTTCGGTTGTCTCGTCCGCGCGCTCTCTGCCTTTTGCAGTCACGGCCTCGGTCGATTTTAGCTCGCGGCCGCCACGCCGCCTGCCGGAATACGACGACGAGGCGTTGGGGACGCGAGATTGCCCTGGGACGTGCGCTTGGCTCTTGTCTCGTTGACCGAGCAATATATATGTCACGGTCCCCGCCTGGTCCGTGGCGCCGAGGAATCAGCCAGCCAGCCGGCCGGCCGGACCACGCTCTCGGGCTTCAGGGTCCTTGCGCGCGTCACTCCTTGCCGTGAAAGAGGCAGCTGACGACGGACTGCTACGGAGGCTCGGTGTGTAAGTATATGTGTGTACGGAGTATGCATATGTCAACATGTCTCTGCCCGCCGCCGCCGCCCGCCCGCCACCGCCTCCGTACCCGTCCTGCCAACCCGGATCGTGTGCGACTCGCTGCCGCTCATTCAGCAACGTCCAAATAGTTTCCGGTGACGGGCGACCCGCCCATGGCCTGCCTTGCCCGCCCGCCTCACGAAGCCGGTTGTCGCATCAACAGGGTCTCGCCACTGTGGGCTCGATACCCTCTGTGCTCCGTAACTTTCCCAAGACCCCAGAGAAATAGGGGTCGCTGCGGAGCTGCTTTGTGCAAAGGACTCGGCGTACTACTTACTACTAAGCCTGCCCGACCCGGACGTTACCTCTGGCCCCGTCTCGTCGTCCACCTGCCCTCGAAACGGCGGTCGGAACGCTTCTCGCGGGCCACCTTCCCCTTTGCCAAGGGTCCGGCGTTGCCTCTCCAGCGGCTGGGTCGGTGTAGCCAACGTTGAAGCCCCGGGCCTTGGTCCAAGTGCCACGGATGGGTGACCTGTCGATTGCGATTGCAACCGCGCCCAGAACTCGCGATCGACGACACGACGGCCTTGAAAAGTAAAACCGGCGTTGCCCCGTATTATATCGAACGAGCATGATGCGAATGCGCCTTGATAGAGGGCACACCAAGACGGGAAGGACACGTAATGGAGCACAGTGCGCCTCGGCCAGCTTCCAGCTCCCACGCCAACCGGCCCGAGGGTTTGCCTGAGGACGGAAAGAGAGCTGGATCTGGATCGAGCAAAAAGCGCAAGCCGGCAGGCAAAACAAAACAACAACACAAAAAGCACGGGCGGGACGGCTCATCAGGAGCCAGATCGACTGGGTTTTCTTGATGCACCGAGACGGTCACAAATTTGGGGTGAGGTCGGTGGTTGCACTTTTCGGCGCAGTCGAGGGTAAAAGCGGCGCTGCCCTATGATGCTTTTGGCACCGCCCAGAAGCCCAGGTCGCGTGCGTCTCCAACGCGAGCTTGACGCGCCCCATCTGGCCCATAGGAGCAGCGAGAAGAAGCCTCGTTTATGCATGGTGTGCTGGTGCCCCAGTACTGGGAACCACGAGAACTTTACAGGATCTTGGACAATGGCAACGAGGGTAAAGAAGCCTGATTCATGTCTGAGAGGCCGGCCACAGACACACGTGGTTCGACGCGAGTGCATTCCGGTCGCCCCAGACACCGGCGGAGCCCTGGAGACCTTCTGTGGAGTCGGCTCGGGCTCCTGCGCCAGCGCCGACCGCCACTGATGAGCACCCGCCGTTGTGGGTGAGCGCGCTGGGGCTTCCATGGCTTGGGTAACGATTCAGCCACTGCACACTCAACGCGCTCATGCACTGTCCTGCGCTGCTGGCCGCCCGCCTCAAGCTCGTGCGGGGCTGGGGTGTGGCTTGCGCAGGTACCGCCCGCTCGTGCCTTGCCCGTCTCGTGGCGCGGACATACCCTCGAGGCCTGAGGCGTCCACGTCCCTTCGCCCCGTCAAATGACGTGAAGGTGCCTGGACAGCGGGGAGCTACAGTGGGCTTCGCCGCTGTGCTGCCTTGGCTGCTCAAGCTCAAGCTCAGCTCGGTTCAGCTTAAATAAAGAAGCATCACCAAGCCGCCTGCCGCTCGCACAAAAAAGCAAACATCCTTGGCTCAGGCCGCCTCAAGTTTCATTCTTCTCTCTTTTCTCGACTGCTTCTTTTTTGGGACCCTGTCGTCGTGTTACCGTGTCACCGTGTAACCGTGTTCGGACGCTCCTTGACGTCACGCTTGCCTCGCCCAGCAGCGCCATCGCCAGTCTCTCCGTGCATACCCTGCGCTCGGGCCCGGAACGAGCCGCTACACCTGTTGGACGGAGCGGTCGTTCATTTTGTCCCTCGTCATTGTTGCGAGCGTTACGGCTTTGTTGACAGAACCGATATACTCAAGACGGTAACATGGCGCCCAACACCAGGGTCGTCAAGTTCCCCCGCAGTGACGATGAGTCTACGTCCGTCCTCGTCCAAGTCACATCCTCCGGCCGCAAGGCATTGGACCTCAAACTCGTTGCCACCGAAGGAGAGGCGCCATATGTGTGCACTTGTTAGCCCCCCATATCTCTGAACAAGATCGTCAGGCACGGCAAGGACTGACTGGCCGGCATAGTGAAACATGACCGGGTATCATCACTTCGGGTCAAGAACTGCCCCGTGTCAGAAAAGGAATGGGAGCAGATCCTCGAGTCAATTTTCGAGCAGGAGCTCGTTGCGGACATTCAGGCGACTGCCACAGTCTCAACTGATTCGTCCATCTCAGTGACGGTGCGCAAGCAGGTGCAAGGAATAACGGTAGGGTCTCCTGCCATCATCGGCTGGGAGCAAAGCGTCTAACTGAAGCAGCAACGATTGGGCGCCATCACACTCAACTGCGATCAGAAAGAGGGCATCGAGCTCTTCCAGTGGTGCGAAGTATCTCTCGACGCGCTAGCCCAGGCCAAGCGCGAAGCAGCTTCCAGCATAGCCAAAGCCCGCGAACTGGAGGCTGCAGTCACGGAGTTGCAGTCCCAACTCGACGAGCTAGTAGAGTCCAAGCAGGAGGACGAGACGTCCTTGCTTCAGAAGTTCCGGGACTTGCTCAACGAGAAAAAGGTCAAGATCCGGGAGCAGCAAAAGGTCATTGCCTCTTCGTCCTTCAACGGAGGGCAGCCATCCTCGCAGTCACCACAAGAAGACGAACAGCCTGCCCGACGTGCGGCCCAATCGCGCCCTGCGAAGCGGAAAACGCGGGCATCCAACAACGCAGAAGATGCGGATGGAGACGAGGATGTAGACATGGTCAAGGAGGAGGCGGAGGACACAGACCCCGGCGAAACGAGTGAGGGCACAGCATCTACAGCCAGTGTCAACGATGAGGACGAGGCTGAGCCAAAAGCTGCCCGGAACGCTGCTGGCAGGCAAGACAGCAAGCGACAGCGGACATCTCCCGAGAAGAAGGCGCAAGAAGCTCCGCCAGCAACACGCCGCTTGCCATTCGCCAATAGGAAGGCAAAGGCACCGGCGCCCGCGGCTGCGGGTGACACCGACTCAGACGACGAGCTGTGATCAATGGCATATGTTCGAAAAATAACCGCGCACTTGAATAGTGGAAGCACATAACGTCTCAGTACTCAGCGCTACTTGTGGAAGTGTGATATTCAGGTCTCTGCCTGCTTGGCCGCAATGGGCATCTGGCTAGCCATCTACCGCCTGTCATCCGGACCGAAACGGTCTTTCCAAAAGGAACGATAGTGCTTTTGCTGGCCCAGCTCAGCAATGTCGGAAACTTCCTTGGGTGTCAGCTTGATCAGCGGAAGCTTCTTCAGGTAGCGCTCCAAACGCTCCTTCTTGGAGCTGGTGGTGAGCACCACCATGCCCTGGTCGATACACCACCTCAGCCCAATCTCCGACTCTGAGACACCGTACTTGTCCGCGAGCTGCTTCCACAGCGCGTTGACCGGCCCGTCGGTGGCCGACGTGAGCGGTGTGAGCGGTCCGTACGCCGCGACGGCAATGTTGTTCTTCCTCAGGAAAGGAACGAGGTCTCCGTGCTGGAGGTACGGGTGGAACTCGATCTGGTTGATGGCGGGCGGGACCTTGGCCGTCTTCAGGAGAGACTCGACGTGCTCTTGCAGGAAGTTGGAGACGCCAATGGACCTGGCCCTGCCGGACGCCTTGAGAGCCTCAACCTCGGCCCAGCGCTGCTGGAGCTCCTGCTCCGTGTCTGCGAACCAGGGGCCGTGAAGCAGATAGAGGTCTACGTAGTCAAGGCCGAGCTTCTTGAGGGAGAGGTTGAACGCCTCCTCGACATTCTTCTTGTCCTTGGCATTGATCTTGGTGGTGACGAAGAGCTGCTCGCGGGGCACCTTGGACGCCTTGATGGCAGCACCAAGCTCCTCCTCGTTTGCGTATGCTAGGATTCACTGTTAACGCCGGACCAACAACATGGGATGGCGCTGCGGGAGCGCACCTTCGGCGCCGTCCAGGTGGCGGTAGCCGAGCTCAATGGCCTCCTTGGTGACGTCGACGATGGACTGGTCTAGCGGGGCAGAGGCAGCGTCGCCCCATTTGCCCCTCTTCGTCCCGAGACCGTACCCAACCTGCCGCGAAGACAGTGGTTAGACGGGGCTGTCATTGCAAAAGGACAAAAATAATGCGGCGATGGCGTCATCGCTGTGTTACTCACCAGGGGAATCTCGTTGCCGTCGTTGAGCTTCAGCGTCGGCAGGAAAGGGCCCTGCTTGGGCGCCGTGCCCGAGGCATCGGGTTGGAACGAGGAGCCGATAGAGTTCATGTTGTCGCCGAACCTCGAGGACTCCTGGCAAGTTGTGTGCTTTGGGGGGAGCAAGAAGGTCGGTTGTCCGGCTCCGTGGGGGTTGGCTACTAATGTAGTAGTCGTGTAGTCTGTAACACACCCGGTTTTGCGGAGCTCATTGCCGGTGCCCCGTCAACGATTCCATCAGTCATGGAGCGAATGTCGTTGCTTGGACGGGACCTGCCATTTTACCCCGCCAGGCTCGCGACTAACACGGAGACTGGGCCCCGGTTGGCGGAGGGCGCACTTCTTCCTCGCTAGGTACGGCGAAATCGGCGGGCTCGCTTGCACTGTGGGAGGTACGAGCTGGCTTGTTGTTTCGTTACTACGAGGGGTCCTTGAAGGTGGCTGATGTTTTATCCAGTGTATACGGTCGTAAGCTATGCTTTGGAGTTTACACATTCGGCACACCAGCGTGAACGAAGTCGAGGCATGCACATCACAAGTTCCTCGCACTGAGGACTTGGACATGACCAACGGCCTGCATCGGGGCAGGGGGCAGTTCATTACCGGCAAAGAAACAGGATACAAGTCACAGCTTTTGCAAGATCCAGAGCAAACAAGGAATTGCTCGCAGAGACGATGCTGGAAGACTGGCGATGCCATCAGTTCGGAAGAGTAAGCCAGCTACCCGGTATCTCGGGGTGTGGGGGAAGCGGGAGCTCGGAATGCGGAAAACACACACACACCCGGGATGTCCATCATCTTCAGCCTCCAAATAAAGCGAAGAATAATTTGGCGACAGTCTCTGCTCTTTGGCAAGTTCGGCCTCGATGCCTTGCCCCTCGTCTACGATACGAAAAAGAGCTTAATCACCAAGCTCGGGTGCAACTTGGTGACGCCTCTCAAGCCGAGGGGCATTTGTAGCGCGGGTTGCGCCTATACCCGCCGCAATGCCGCAATGCCGCAGTGTGGGGGCCCCGGAGTGGGTGTCACTTCCCGAGCCACAGCCGTTGGTGATGTCAATCCGCGCCCCGAAGACCCATCGAATCTACATCGTCACTTTGTCATCATTGCCACCAGCCTATCGCAACCGCATATTGTCAGATAATGTCCTCGGTGCGACGATGAGACCGATGAGACTCTTCGCATCTGCTCAATAAACTGCGCTCGACTTTAGTCCCGCTCCAACGCCGATAACATCTGCCGTTGATGCTCTCCCGAGCCGCTGTACCCGGACTGACCCGACGGCTCTGTCTCCGAACCACAGCTGCCATGGCCACGGCGCGGCAGTCGAGCAGCAACTCCGCGGCGCAGGATGCCGGGTCGTCGCTCGAGGACTTGCCCAAGTCCTGGACTTTTACGCAGTCGCTCCCGCCTGACGCGTTGTTTCCGACGCCGGCCGACTCCCACAAGACGCCCCGCGAGCAGATCGGCCCGCGACAGGTCCGCAACGCCCTCTTTACGTGGGTGCGCCCCGAGGAGCAGAAGGACCCTGAGCTGCTAGCCGTAAGTCCCGCGGCCCTGCGCGACCTGGGCATCAAGGAGAGCGAAGCCAAGACCGAGGACTTCCGCCAGTTCGTTGCCGGTAACAAGCTGTACGGATGGGACGAGGAGAAGCTGGAAGGCGGCTACCCGTGGGCGCAGTGCTACGGAGGCTTTCAGTTTGGACAGTTTGCTGGCCAGCTCGGTGACGGGCGGGCCATTTCGCTGTTTGAGACGACGAACCCGGCGTCCGGCACGCGCTACGAGCTGCAGCTCAAGGGTGCCGGCCTGACGCCTTACTCGCGCTTCGCCGACGGCAAAGCCGTTTTGCGATCGAGCATCCGCGAATTTGTCGTCTCCGAAGCCCTGAATGCGCTGAAGATCCCCACGACCCGGGCCTTGTCGCTCACGCTGCTGCCGCACTCCAAGGTGAGGCGCGAGACCATCGAGCCGGGAGCCATCGTCCTGCGTTTCGCGCAGTCGTGGCTGCGACTGGGAAACTTTGACATTCTGCGTGCGCGGGGAGACAGGAACCTAATCAGGAAGCTCGCCACGTACATCGCCGAAGATGTCTTTGGGGGGTGGGAAACTCTCCCCGGTCGGCTTGCCAACCCCGACAAGCCAGACCAGTCGCCGGCGCCAAATCGTGGTCTTGGGGCAAAGGACATTGAGGGACCGGATGAGACGGCCGAGAACAGATTCACGAGGTTGTACCGCGAGATTGTGAGGAGGAACGCTCGCACGGTTGCTGCATGGCAGGCATATGGCTTTATGAATGGCGTCTTGGTATGACACCTCACCACACCCTCCTCGCGCCGGTGACGCAGCTGACCTTATTGGCAGAATACGGACAACACGTCCATTTACGGCTTGTCGATAGACTTTGGACCGTTTGCGTTCATGGATACCTTTGATCGCTCCTACACGCCCAACCACGACGACCACATGTTGAGATACAGTTACAGCAACCAGGTCACCATCATCTGGTGGAATCTTGTCCGCTTCGGAGAGGCGATTGGCGAACTCATGGGCGCCGGAGCCAAGGTAGACGACGAGACATTCGTCTCTGAAGGTGTCAAGGAGGGCCAAGAGGAGGACATTGTTTCCCGGGCGGAGAAGCTCATTATGCAGACCGGCGAGGAGTACAAGGCTACCGCCCTTGCGGAGTACCAGCGGCTCATGACTGCTCGCCTGGGCCTTCGGGAGGCCCAGAAGTCGGACTATGACGAGCTCATCAGCACCATTTTCACAATTATGGAGACGCTCGAGTTGGACTTCAGCCACTTCTTCCGCCGCTTGAGCGGCCTCAAGCTGGAGGACCTCTCTACCCCGGAGGCCCGGAAGGAGAAGGCCTCCGTCTTCTTCCATCAAGAGGGCCCGCCGAAGACGGTCACCGAGAATGAGGCCCGAGATCAGCTCGCCACTTGGCTGGACAAGTGGCGGTCAAGAATCATCGCCGACTGGCAGGACGGGGAGGGAAGCGTGTCCTCGGCTAGAGACCAGGAGCGCATCCAAGCCATGAAGCAGGTCAACCCCAACTTTGTCCCTCGCGGCTGGATCCTGGACGAGGTCATCCGACGCGTCGAGAAGGACGGCGAAAGGGATGTCCTGGATCGCGTCATGCACATGGCGCTCAACCCATTCGAAGAGGCGTGGGACGGGAAGTCCTTCGATGGTGCTACGTGGAAGGGCGACGCCGAGGAGGAGCAACGATGGGTCGGCGAGGTGCCCAGGACGGAACGGGCCCTCCAGTGTAGCTGCAGCTCATAGCGCAAGACGTGCCCGGCAACTTTAAATATAGACCCGATCGACGAGAGAACCTGCACGCGGCCTTCACATCCCGTGATCCTTCCACCAAGGCCCGCGTCTCGCGAGCATCACAAACATGTCCTTCAATGCGGTATGTAACGACCGGCGGTAAGAGGCAGCGGTCACGGAGCGATTACTCTCCCATGCTTCCATAAACGGCGTAATAGATCTCAATCTGGGGCACAAGATAGAGGAAGACTCGACTGAAGCACCATGTCTGCGAGGCAGACACGCGGCTCAAGCTCACCTACAATAAAGTGTGCCCGTGGTACAATTATGGTGAGAAGGAGAAAAAAGAGCAGCTAAGCTGCCCGCAAAATTTCTGGCGAGGTTATGGTCGGGGCTCCACGCAGGCTGTGGCGGCCTCAGGCACACACGTCGGAGCCGGCCAGCCAATCAGGGCCGGGGTATAGTACCTAGTAATCCGTGTTTGGCGCACTTCCCATCCACCCGAAGGAGACCAGTTCTTGTCGAGGCGTCAACCACTGAGCCTTTATCTCGCCGCAGCGCGCTGCATCGTCCATCTCCTTCTCTCCGTCAAGGCGACACGATGCTTCGACAGTCTCTGGCACGTTCGGCTTGGCGGACCGGCCGGCGGGTCGCAAACGTCTCCCGGACCTTTGCGACCACGCCCCAGCGCCAGGCGGAGGTCGAATTGACAGTTGGTAAGCGAGACCGCGAGACGAGGGAGCCATTGAGCTGCGGACGTGGGCTGACACCTTGCTAGATGGAAAGAAGGTCTCGATTGAAGGTATGTCGCGGCGGTTGGAGAGCTGCTGTCGACGTTGTTGCTGACCCCGAGCCAGCTGGCTCTGCCCTGATCCAGGCCTGCGAAAAGGCTGGAGTGACCATCCCAAGGTATGTGCTGGCTCCCCGCAGTCGCCCTCTCAGACCTGAAGTTCGTCGTCGGTGCCAATTGCAGTTGCTAACGCCGCCCGCAGATATTGCTACCATGAGTACGATCCCGCTCGCCTCCCCGTTGTCCCGCCGAACCGAAATTTAACAAAGCCCGCAGGAAGCTCATGATCGCCGGCAACTGCCGTATGTGCCTGGTAGAGGTGGAAAAGGCCCCGAAGCCCGTGGCCTCTTGCGCCTGGCCTGTGCAGCCCGGCATGGTTGTCAAGACGAACTCGCCGCTCACCCACAAGGCTCGCGAGGGTGTCATGGAATTCCTCCTCGCCAACCACCCGCTCGACTGCCCCATCTGCGACCAGGGTGGCGAGTGCGACCTCCAGGACCAGTCCATGCGATACGGTGCCGACCGCGGCCGATTCCACGAGATTGGCGGCAAGCGTGCCGTCGAGGACAAGAACATCGGGCCCCTGATCAAGACCTCGATGAACCGATGCATTCACTGCACTCGATGCGTCCGATTCGCCAACGACATCGCTGGAGCGCCCGAGCTCGGCTCCACTGGCCGTGGCAACGACCTGCAGATTGGTACTTACCTTGAGAAGAACCTCGACTCAGAGATGTCTGGCAACGTGATTGACCTTTGCCCCGTTGGTGCGCTGACGTCGAAGCCCTACGCTTTCCGCGCCCGCCCCTGGGAGCTGAAGCACACCGAGTCCATTGACGTCCTCGACGGCCTCGGCTCCAACATCCGTGTCGACTCTCGCGGCCTCGAGGTCATGCGCGTTCTTCCCCGTCTGAACGATGATGTCAACGAGGAGTGGATCAACGACAAGACCCGCTTCGCCTGCGACGGCCTCAAGACCCAGCGCCTGACCATGCCCCTGGTTCGACGAGAGGGCAAGTTCGAGCCGGCCGACTGGGAGGAGGCCCTCACCGAGGTTGCCCGCGCCTGGGAGCAGAAGAAGCCCCAGGGCAACGAGTTCAAGATCATCTCTGGTGCCCTGACCGAGGTCGAGTCCCTGGTTGTCGCCAAGGACATGGCCAACAAGCTGGGCTCCGACAACCTCGCCCTGGATACTCCTACCGGCAGCCAGCCCATCGCCCACGGTATCGATGTGCGGTCCAACTACGCCTTCAACTCCCGAATCTGGGGCATCGAGGAGGCTGACTGCATTCTCCTCGTTGGCACCAACCCCCGCCACGAGGCCGCCGTTCTGAACGCCCGCATCCGGAAACAATGGCTCCGCTCCGATCTCGAGATTGGCGTTGTCGGCGAGACCTGGGAGTCTACCTTTGAGTTTGAGCACCTCGGCGCCGACCACGCCGCGCTCAAGAAGGCCCTCGCTGGTCCTTTCGGCAAGAAGCTACAGGCTGCCAAGCGGCCCATGATCGTCGTCGGCTCCGGTGTCACCGACCACGCCGACGCCAAGGCCTTCTACGAGACCGTTGGTGCCTTTGTTGAGAAGAACTCTGCCAACTTCATGACCGAGGAGTGGGACGGCTACAACGTGCTTCAGAGGGAAGCGTCCCGAGCGGGCGCCTTCGAGGTTGGCTTCACGACGCCTTCCGCTGCTGTTGCGGAGACGAAGCCCAAGTTCGTGTGGCTGCTCGGCGCCGACGAGTTCAACGAGGCCGATATTCCCAAGGATGCCTTTGTCGTGTACCAGGGCCACCACGGTGACCGTGGCGCGCAGATTGCCGACATCATCCTGCCTGGTGCCGCCTACACTGAGAAGGCTGGCACGTACGTCAACACCGAGGGCCGAGTCCAGATGACCCGCGCGGCCACCTCTCTGCCCGGCGCGGCGCGAACCGACTGGAAGATCCTGCGGGCCGCCAGTGAGTTCCTAGGTGCTCCTCTGCCGTACGACGATGTTGCTGCTGTGCGGGACCGCATGGTGGATATTAGCCCGGCGCTGGCTGCCTACGACGTCGTTGAGCCCGTTGCCCTGCGGCAACTGGGCAAGGTCCAGCTCGTGGACCAGAACAAGGGATCCAAGGCCAGCGGATCGCCGCTGAAGAAGGTTGTCGACAACTTTTATTTCACAGACGTCATCTCTCGGAGGTATGTTTTGTCTATTGAGTCGCTTCATGTGTTCTAGAACTAACTCATAATGTCCAGCTCACCAACCATGGCCCGGTGCTCCGCAGCCAAGGCTACGGGCGACCCGAGGACAAACTTCATGGCACCGGGTATGGAGGAGGACAAGCCCATGGGCCAGATCGCGTACGGGGTATAAGACGTGCGGCTGTACCAAAATAGAAAGATTTCCCTTGCGTCGTCATGTTGGTGGAGGTGGTGTCTGAATCGGCTTTGTACATATAGGACGTCGGACTAGAGGAGGTGATGAGGGTAAAATAATTTACCAAGCTGATGTCTCAGTCGCGTGGTGCTAGCTGGTCTGAAGGTTGGCCATGTGCCGCGTCTTGATGAATGATTGCCTTAGAACCCCAGGCCGCTTCGTGGACGCTCGCCTTATTTAGGCTTGCTGGCAACGCTAGGTCCCGCTTGCTGGACTATGTCGCCGGGACGGCGCTTGAGGCATGACCGGAGCGGCTTTGCCGGGCTAGACTTCGGCCGAAAGGGCCCCCTCGCTGTTGTCGTAGTCGTTGCGGCTGGCCTCGAAGAAGGAGAAGAACGAGGGCCAAACGGGTCCCGCTTCTAGCGGACCTCGTCGGCCTCCATCTCCCGCTTGAGCGCGGCCTCGTACTCGCGCCTGGTCTGGGCGAAGTGCATGTCCATCTTGGTGAGCTCATCGAGCAGCCGCGAGACGGACGCCATGATCTGGTAGGTGGCCATTTCCCGCTGCGAACGCACGGGCACCTTGGTGAAGTCGGGGCGCGGAGGGGGGTCCGCGGCGATGCTGGCGTCGCCGATGGTGGCGGTTAGGACGGACTTTGGGGCGGACATGTTGGCGATCATGGCGTTGTAGTCGTCGGGCGAGAGCGCGCTGCTGCTGCTGGGAGCAGGAGCGGGAGCGGGAGCAGCGTGCTGCGGGTGCCTCTGGTGCTGCGGATGGCCATGGCCATGGCCGTGACCAGGACCAGGGCCAGCTGCTTGCGCAACTGCTGTTGGAGAAAGGACATCATCGTCCTCCCCCTTGGACTGGGGCAGTTGCCCAGGGAGCTCCGGCTCAGCGGCGAGGGCGTTGCTCAGCACGCGGAAGCACTCGCGGCGGACGAGCGCCACGGCGTTGGAGCGCACCTGCGCGGCGTACTCGTCGAGGCGGGCCAGGATGGCGCGCAGGCGCGCGACGCGGTCTGCCGGCGGGGGGAGCGGGTTGGCGGCCAGGTCGGCCGGGAGGGGCACGAAGATGGCGCCGGGGGTGAGGTAGGTCAGCGGGGGGATGTCGCTTGGCTTGTACTGTTGCTGTTGCTGGTGGTGCTGCTGCTGATGTTGCTGATTTTGCTGCTGCTGGTGTTGCGACTGCGGTGGTGCCGCGGACATGGCTGGTGAAGGCACGGTAGCTTCATACTGGCCTCGCTCGCGCATCATCGCGGCGCGTGCGAGGGGAGGTGGCAGCCCATGCAGGTTTCGCTCGCGCAGCATGGCTGCCGGCGCGGTGGGAGGTTGCCGCAACAGCTGCTGCAATTGAGGCTGCGGTTGAAGTTGAGTTTGAGTTTGAGGCTGAGGCTGAGGTTGACGTCGAGGTTGGTGCCGCGGACCCTGAGGAGCTGTTGGCGGCGGTGCTCCGGCCCGCAGGCGGAACAGATCCATAATACGGACTCCCTTGGTAAACGAAGGCAGGAACGATGCGGGGCCTTTCTCGTGTATGGGTGATATTAGTGTATTAGTATCGGGCGCCGCCCCGACGACGACAACGGCGACGCACACGGTCTCCTGTGCCTGTTTTTTGTTTTTGTGTGTGAGTGAGTGAGTGGTGTGGGGGAAACGGCGCAGCAATGTTGAAAGGTAGATGCACGAGGTTGGAGGTGGTGTTGGGCTGGGCTTTTATGGTGCTGCAATAACGAATGCATGTATTCCGTATGGGAAGGATGGAAGGCAGGCAGGCAGTCGCAGGTGACCCCCTTGACTGCAGACAATGGCCCTCTGACCGATCAATTAATCAGGCAGCTTTGCCGCAAAACTGCAGGCGGGCTGCATGGGTTGCTGCACGAAGTGCGGACTTACACGCATACCATCGACAGCCGAAGCGGCATGGGTTTCGTCCGCTTTGCCTTGAGGGATTCTGCTTACAAGGCCTACAACACGTCTCTGTCTGTAAGTCTGCTCAGTTGCTAGTACATGTCGTGGCCGTACCACGCGAGTCTCATGCAAGCAGAAAACCAGCAGCATTATCGTATTGCAGCGGAAACGCCTTGCATCTGAGAGTATTCGGCTTTGTGAATGGTAAACCCCTGTTGCATCATGGCTTGCGCCGAACGTGCAGCTGGGTGATTCTGGGTCGAGATGCCTCGACATCTATCATACATCGTGCCTCTCTATGGACATATGCAGACCTCTTTGGGCCATGGTCCTCTGCCATACTAGGTCCGTCTCCGAATGCCTCACCTCATATTACCAAACAAATGGAATCCCCCTGTGCGTCTACGTTCCCGTCTGCCCCCCACCGGGTGCTTCCCTACCGCCTCTCAGCGGAACGTTCCTTCGAGTTGACCAATGCTCGACGCCGTGATTTCGGGGTCATACATGCCGTGCGGCGGCGACTCACAGCGCGGATTATACCGGAGGAGGGATGTGGGACTTGTCTAAGCCAGGCCGTTCGCAGCGTCGCTTGCCGAGATCAGACTGTTGCGCTGTGCCGCTGCGGCGCAAAGGGCTCGCATACCAGATGGCGTGACGCGGCGCGAATCCTGTGGCTCGGGCGCCATGATTGAGCGTGGGAGGCAGCTCCCGACAGTAGTGTCGGTCTGCATCTGCTGCTGCTCATCACCTCGACGGGAGGACCTTTCTGACATACTCGCGGATGATCTTGAGCGCTGCCCGGACGAGATCCTCCAGGCGCCTGTCCTTTCGCTTGCGAAGCCACAGCAGGACGATGGCGAGGATGACGCTGTCGATGACCAGGTGTCGCAGCACCAGCCAGGCAAGCCAGCTCACCCACGCGGGGTAGCTGCGCGCCTTCTTCGACTTCCACTCCCGTCCTGTCGTGATTTGCTCGCGCAGCGCAGCAATCTCGGCGGAGAGCTTCGTGACGGCGCGCTCCATCTTCCTCTGCCACCGGTTACTGCGGCCGCTCTCCACAGCAGCTTCGGCTTCGTCTTCGAGGTCCATCTGTCTTTGTGACCTCAGTTCGGCCTCGTCCTGCTCGCTCATCGGGCTGAGGATCCTCATCGGCCCGTCGCTCCCGCTCATGGGCTGTTGGAACTGCCGCGGGGCTCCGGTCGAACCCCCGGCCTTGGGGGACGAGCCCGTCGAGCTCGAAGAGTTGTGTTTGATCTGGTTCCAGACGAATTCGAGCTCCGTGACCAGCTCGGTTGCATCCCTGATGGCCCATAATGTCAGCCATGCGTCACTGTGAAGTCGGGGCATCCAAGGTTGGGACTCACGAGGTTGTCGCATAGCGGTGCATCGTCTCGATAAGCGCCTCGACGTATCTGCGCTTCGCCTCGGTGCGCGTGATGCCCCTCTGCGAGTTCCACGCATCCCACTTGTCGCGCTCCCGCTGCAGCTCCTCCGCGGTCAGCCCTGGGCCGGCCGTGGGCTGCTCCATGACGCCGTCGACGTCCCCTTCCATTGCCTGCTTATAGAGGCCATAGAGCCGTAACCGGTCGGACGGAGGCGGCCGCGATGCTCCCGTCTTGGGTATCTTCTTGACTGTGTTGAGGGCGTGGACGAATACGCGATCTGTGCGGAAGGGTATACGATGTCAGCGTAAGGGAGATGGTCCTTTGCACGGCATCAGAGGCGGGATTCGTGCAACGCACCCACGGAGTCGGCCATGGTGCCGGCTGTATCTCGCCACCAGCGAGTCCGTTATGAGGAAGGATCGTAATTCGTGGGCTAGATTGATGAAGCCTATGCGACGTGCGGCAGGGCGACAAGAAGAGGAGTTGACCAGTCGCGACTCCAGCCCTTCAATGGCAGTGCAACGCGATGACCTCCCTCGAGATATGGGGGGACCGGAGCACGAGGGCGGCGCGGGCTGGTGGGCGGGCGGGCGGAATACGGGGTCCAATGCAGGCGCTGGATGCGGGTGCGAGAGTCGGGGCGCCGTGGATTGGACGCGGAGGGAGAGAGGGGGAGGAGTCAATCAAGACGGGGAACTCGGGGGCGGGAGTGGCCGTCGAGATGTGGTGTCGCGGGTGTAATGGTGACGCTGGCTGACGGACGGACGGGTGAGACGGAGGCACGCTCGGCGGGCTGGGCGAGTTGGGCTGGGCTGGGGGACGAAGACGGAATTAACGATGATGCTAACAATGGACATTCCGACGCGGCATGCCGAGGCCCTGTGCTGCGTTAGGTTGCGACTCAGCAGGTGTGACAGGCGGGCTATTGGGCGGCGCCACCAACGGGTGCAGGCGTCGGCCGAGGCACTTCCAATTCTAGGCTCCCGGGCCTATCACCCGTGCTACTGCAGTGCTCCAGTGTGCTGCTGAGCTGGGCTGGCCCGTCTGCATTGCGTCCGCCCTCCGCCCCTCCCGGACTCCCGGGCTTCCAGACGGTCGGTAATGTACTGTACCTTACAAGATTAAACCAGTCGGCTGCTGAACTTGCCGTCGGAGCCGCTGACGAGCCGCCAAATCTCTGGAATCAGAGGCGCATTGATCTCACATCCTTGATATAAGCGAAGCGCCAGCCTCCGCCACCATCACAGCAGTCGTTGCCCTCTCATGCCGGACTGCCCATTGCAACATGCAATGTAGCTTGTGTGAAAGTAACACAGGCATAGTGTCGTCTGTCTATCGCCATTTCTCCCTTGGACCCAATATTGTCCAAGGGTGCTGTACGTGGGCATTTCGCAAGGGTCACCCTGCCGCAGAGGGCCGTGGAGGCACCGTCTCGGCAGGCATGTGACAGCGCCCGGCCGTCTAACACCACAGGATAACCTATGCTTGAAGACAACAACCCTTGCAATAACAAATGCGCCGGCGTCTACTTTTCTTTTCGAGGCCATTCACGATACTGAGACATACTTTATCCTCCATCGCTGCCGTAGACCTCGCAGGTGATAAAAGGCTGTCGTCGCACCCGACTCCACGGCGCCCGCTCCCTCGGAGCAACTAGACCTCACGATCCTCCGAAGTCCGACTTCCCCACCCTTCCGCGAGACAAGCGCTGCTGCACCTACGGAGCACGTCGTGATTCCCACACTTTCTTCGTGTTTAGAGCCATGTTTGTTGACAGGGTGTAGTTTCCACAAACATTTCCCTGCAAGATTCTGACATCTACCCGCATGCAACGCCTTTCTGGGAGACAAACGGCACTTCCTCTGAAGAGTCTCGGGGTATTCAAACAATTGCAACATCTGCCATCCTGTAACCCTCCCTGACCCTATGGTCTGGGGGTTTCGCTTTCCTGCGCAGCCGCAAGGGCCTCTTGGAACGCCTTCTTCTTCGTCTCGTACACCCTCATGAGCTTCTTGTTCTCCAGCGCCTGGGCTGCTGCCTTGTGTCCCGCCTCCTTCTTCTGCAGCGCCGTGCCGGTGCCCAGGAGCTTCTTGTTTTCGCCCCAGCCGTCAAGGTACACACCGACTGTGTAGAGCGGCAACCCGTTGTTCTTGTCCTTTTTGTTTCCCGGTATGTCGAGATAGCTGATTAGGACGCCCTTTGCACCAATGGCCGCCCGCAGCCTGTCCTTGGGGTTGAGCTTCGCGTTGACGTCGGATGGGGCCGGAGTTGCCTTGGACGCCGGGGCTGATGCCACTGCGCTGGCACCGGCCGATGCACCATGCTTCGTTTCGTATTCGACAATCTTCTCCTTGAGCGTCTGACCCCAGAGTGCTCGTATCCAGGCTAGAGCAACGGCCTTGCCGTGTTGAGGGTCCGACGCGACCACGGCGCCAAAGTACGCCTCAAACATGTCGGCCTGCGTTTTGCACAGGTCTTTGTCGCTCGATCTGCCCCGTCCCAAACCACGATCACCATGAAACTCCGTAGGGAGGATCGCTTTCGATGACATGTTGTATTCCCGGAAGTACCCAGCGAGTGTGGTGTTGCGCACCAGCAGCTCACGCAGCTGGGAGCAGCGGCCGGCAGGAGTCTTCGGAAATGTCTTGAAGATCAGGCCGGTGGCCGCGAGCTCAATGTACGCGTCGCCGAGCCACTCTAGCCGTTCGTAGCTTTCCTCACCGTTTCGGGGAACGCCAGGGTGAGTGAATGCCCTCTTCTCCAATTCCGGGTCCTTGACCTGCGGCAGCGGAGGCAGCTGTGAAGAGATCTCTGAAGACTTCCAAGGGACGAAGTCTGTCAGGCTGGGCATTGACTCGGACGAGTTCGGCTGCATGGGCCGTGGCTGGCCATCCTTGGGGGGCTCCGACTCGTCCTGCCTGGGTCGCTTGCTACTCGCCTGGTCACTCTGGCTGAGGACCTCTCCGGCCTCCAGGCTCGAGGCTGGGCGTTTGGCCATTGCTTGCCCAACTTTGCCAGTGAGATCCAAAGCCTAGAACAATCAGTGAGTGGGTGAACGGCGGTGAAATATTTGCACTAAAATGCTCTCACGGGCAAGCTGTGTCGAAGAGAGCGTGTCGGGCCCTCGGTGGTCTAAAAATGTACGGGTTTAGGGCACAAAGTGTAAGGTCTGCTGTTCAAGGTGTGACTGTGAAGAAGTGTAAACCAAGTTCAAGTCGGCACGGCTTGGGGCGTCCCCGTGGTCGGTATGGTGGAACTGGTCTGCTGCCCCACATGCATCACACTAACCAATCGTGGTCCCGGAGAGCTGTGCCGGCCAGGATCTGAACGACTTCACCTCAATCTCGAAAATTCGACGTCGACGGCAACAACAGCACAGTCGGCCATGCAAAGATGAGCGTCCCTCGCGCACGGATAGTGGAGTTGATGAAGGTAAGGCCGCGAAACGTTCCTGCAGTCGCAGGCAGCTAACCGCGCCCAGGCGCAATGCCAGGTCTTCGCGACAACGTTCAACCCTGAGGGAGCGCGCATGGGCAACAAGGTCCTGCGACAGCGATTAAAGGGCCCTGCCGTCGCCGCATACTACCCAAGGAAGACGGCAACCATCAAGGATGTGAAGCGCGAGTTCGGGCCCATCCTCGCGACCTGGGACGACGCCGAGGAGGACCGGTTCGAGTACATTGAGGAGTACGCAGACTCTGATCCCGAATCACTGGCAGCGGTACGCTCACACGCATGATACAGGCTGAAGCAGAGAGGGAAGAGTGCGCCCAAGAAGAAGACGGGACCGCCAGGTGCGTCAGCGATGGCTTAAGATATTGGGGCTCTTTGCTAACCCTCAGCTAGCTGCCACGCCCGGCAAGAAGCGATGATCTCGAGACGCCGATGGTAGACAACCTTTCGGACCGCGCACGACAAGTGACGATACCCGCTATGCACCGAAGCGAGCTGTACGATGGACTGCCGGGATTCAGCGCTGGCAATGTCATAGACGAAGACGCCGCAAAGCACGAAAGGGTGCTGGCGGGGGAATGAGCTTCGGACGCTGTATTTTACTGTATCATACACCGAAAATGCGAGAATATCTACGACAGTGCCGCCGTGGAAGTGCTTGGAACTTCTTTTCTTTTTGATGGGCGCCATATTGTCAAGACCCGGCTATTGGTTCTTCAGGAGCAGATGGTCGTTCACGTTGGCTCTCTGGGTCGCTCTGGCTTGGTCTCGCTGATGATCAAAAGCTCTCCCTCGGCAGTGCTCGTAGGAATCGGCGCACGGTATTTATCTGCGGCAGGCCTCCCGGTCCTTACTCGTGGGGACGGCATCCACTGCTGACTATTGCAGAGTACGTGCCAGCATCATCACCACACGGGACGCAGCCGCGAGGCATCTACGACCAGCACGCATCCGACATTGGCCATGCGCCAAGCCTTTCATCTAACGCTTCTCTTGCCCTTGGAGATTTGCAGGCGGTCCTCAGCGCCATCATAGCGGTCATTGCCAAGGAGTGGGTAGCGAACAACCAGGCACGGGGAAACAGTCTACCTACCGTCCGAACAGGGCGACCTGCAAAGACCTGGCCGGACCCTGCAGCTGTGAGTGCCCACCTGGGGCGAGATGCTGCCTTGAGCTTCTGACGGCTGCCATTCCAGGTTGTTGCGGGACCTCAGCCCGGAGATCTGTTCAGGGTGTGCAATTAGGTGCGCAGTCCTCGCGCGTTCGCTGAACACCCCCTGCCAGCTGGCGTGCAGTCCGGCGCTTTGCAGCACGCCCAGGTCCAGCACTGGCGACTGCGTGCACGGGTTGGAGTGGCACACCGCACTGCCAGTCGTCAAGTGCTTCTCCCGTCCTTCCGCACCTCGCCCCCCCAGAAAAACTCCAGCCTTCCCTCCCTCCTCACCCGTCTCGCTTAGGCCCCAGTCCACACCAAACATCTTCCCACTGCCGCCTGCTGGTCGACTCTCGTGGTCGGGCATAATTTCGGGTCTGCCCAAGCACTCCTTCTTTCCTTATCGGCCTTGGCGGCTCCTTCTTATTTACGCGTTTGGTTTGACTAGACTCATCTTCTCCGACGGTTTGTGGAACAAATCCTCCCATCCTCCTCTGCCTCAACGCGGTTGGGCTCCCCATCTCCCAGCGCCTTTGATCTCGTTGGCCTCTTCTTGCCTCGCCATTTTGATCATATTTTCCGATCTTCTTCAGTCCTCGCTAGACGCGACTCACCAACGTGCACCTGCACCCAGTCTTGGCTACATCATGTCGGCCTCCGAGCATCGCGGCCCGACTCCTCAACAAGGAGGGCAGCACGCAGCGGGCCTCCACCAAGACGACAGCACCTCTCCCTCCGGTGTTTCGGGCTCTTCGGTGTTCGTGGGAGGCGTAAGTGATTCCTACCATCTCATTTCTTCCCCGTGCACCGGATCGTGGCCGCTGAGCAGCTGCTGAGCCACAGTAGATGCGCGATGGCAGCTCGGACCCTTCCATGCTCAGAAATGTTGCCATCCTGGCCAGCTCCAAGTTGGCAAATCAGCCTGGCCTAGTGGTGCGATTGCTGAACAGCTGATACTATCTTGGGTACTCACTGACACGCATCTTCAGGATGGCTCTCCTGGATCGTATCCCATGGACAAGCTACTCGCCAAGCTCACGGAGCAGCAAGCCGTCCTCAACCAGCAGAACGAAGCGTTGAGGTCCGCCGAAGACGACAAAAACAACAGAGTTCATGCGAGAACCGCCGAGCACGCCTCGTCGAGCAACTCGTTGCCCATCACCCCGGCTTCCGAAGGGTTTCCAGCGGCTACCCCCAGCACTCGCCCTGCAAGCGCCGCCATCGAGGACTCTCGTCCAGAGACTGATGAAGTCCTGAGACTGAAGCTCCAGTTGGCTCAAGCGCAGAATCAAATTTCCAAGCTGGACCAGGAGCTGGCCAAGACCAAGTCCTTCAAGGGAGAACAAGAACCCCAGGGCTACATGGTTCCGCGAGGCATGCCACCGGTCTCCCGAGAACCAACCTGGGTGCCCCCGGACGATTCTCAGTCTGACACCAGTGACGCCATGTCCACCACTGCCCTCAATAGGAATCGCGGCATATGGGGCCCGTCAAAGGGAAATTTCGCCAACAATGCCTTCCAACCTCCGGCCAGTGAGCCGGCCCCCGGAAACTGGTTCGGTGGTCGAGGCTTCGGTCAGGTATTTGGAGACTCGAACGAACCCTATCCTGTGGTCGACAGCTTTCGTGCTGATCGGGCCGCACAGGACCCGGCACAGATGATGCGGCCCCCCGCCGGTCGAAGAGGCGGTCGCTACGACCATCGACTGAGTGCCCCGAACCAGTTCGCGGGTGGCTTTGGATCTATGGCCGGACCGGTTAACCATCTTGATCCCATGGCTGCCCAATTGCCCATGAATGCACCTCCGGGACTTGGCCCCATGGGGCTTGGGATGTATTCGCCGTATCAGCAGCAGCCCATTGGAACGCCCTTGTCCCCTCACGCCTCCGAGTTTACCTCGAAAGCAGGCTGGAAGAATGAGGTAATTGCAGCGAGACTTCCCTTTCTTGTAGCCGTCTACTGACGTCGACCAGGTCGTGCCGGCTGAAGGCCCAACGTACCTCCCAGCGACGGAACCTCTCAATTATCGCCGACTCCTTGATAAAAACGTCAGCGCCAATTGGAAGTACATCGTGGACAAGATCGTTTGCAACAATGACCAGCAGGCGTCCATCTTTCTTCAGCAGAAGCTCAAGGTCGGCAGCCCTGAGCAAAAGTATGAGATTGTTGAGGCAATCGTGGCGCAGGCGTACCCCCTGATGGTCAATCGCTTCGGGAACTTCCTGGTTCAGCGTTGCTTTGAGCATGGGACTCCCGAGCAGGTGATCAAGATCGCGGACGCCATCCGAGGGAACACCCTGAACCTTTCCATGGACCCGTTTGGATGCCACGTGGTCCAGAAGGCGTTTGACTCTGTCCCCGAAGATTACAAGGCAATCATGGTGCATGAGCTCCTGCGCCGCATCCCGGAGACTGTTATTCATCGTTACGCCTGCCATGTGTGGCAGAAGCTCTTTGAGCTTCGTTGGACTGAGACGCCGCCTCAGATCATGAAGTATGTCAACGACGCCCTGAGGGGCATGTGGCACGAGGTTGCCCTCGGAGAGACGGGCAGTTTGGTCGTTCAGAACATCTTTGAGAACTGTCTTGAAGACGACAAGGTAACACAGCCTGAGCGAGACGGCGGAGTAATACTGACAATTGCTTTGAAGCGCCCATGCATCGAAGAAGTACTCGCCAATATCGACATCGTCGCCCATGGCCAGTTCGGAAACTGGTGCATCCAGCACATTTGCGAACACGGCGCCCCCCCTGACCGCAGCCGGGCGATTGACCATGTCATTCGCTACGCCGCTGAGTACAGCACCGACCAGTTCGCCTCAAAGGTCGTCGAGAAGTGCCTCAAGATCGGTGGCACTGACTTTCTTGGCCGATACCTGGACCGAGTTTGCGAGGGCCGCCGCGATCGAACCCGGATCCCCCTGATCGATATCGCGAGCGACCAGTACGGCAACTACCTCATCCAGTGGATTCTCAACAACGCCACGCCTCAGCACCGTGAGATGGTCGCCGCCCACATCCGCAAGCACATGGTGTCCCTGCGAGGCTCCAAGTTTGGCTCGCGAGTCGGCATGTTGTGCACCAATCATGCAGTTACTACTCGACCCGGTCCCGGGGTCGGTCCCGGCATGGGCAGCCGCATGGGTCCTGGACCTCGATTCGGAGGCGCGTATCGTTAAGCCAGAGCAGTCGAGCGTTCGCCTAGATGCCGCTGCGCATTGTATTGCCCGAGGCAGATGACTGCGACCGCTCCCCGAATCAAGCTTACGTTGCAACCGCTATCCAATTTTGCCTCTCCTTATTCTGCCCGAACTGACCACCGAGCAAGAATTTGTCGACTTTCACTTAGGAACATTTTCCCTTGCAGGTAATTTACAGATCACCCGTCATCCTACGCTCAGCTGGCTACAGCCTCTCTGGGTGCATTGGACACATCATGGTTATGGATTTTGCAATATGGAGGAGTACGCAGCTGTTAATCGTGAGGGGGCCTGCATTCCATAGATGACCTGTCAGCATATGCCTGGGCGGGCTGGCGGTGGTCGCACCTTTGGGGTCCTCCTGCCCAAAGCAAGGAGACCTCATCGGCGCCGGCTACGCTGACCCAGTTGGCTTTAGGTGATCTTTTACAGGAGGGCTAGGGAGTTTGTTCTGGCACGTCGGCGGGCACTGAGATTGTGGTTTCCCACCTTCTGCTTTTTACGGCAGAGTCTGGTGGTCTGTTAGGCGTGCCAAGTAGAGATGACGCTCATTAATGAAAATGTTTGGCTTTAGCACTGATACAGGTTGCATGACTTGAACGGAAGCCCGAGTCGTGCGCTTCATAATACATGAATGTCCCGGCATCATTGGCATGTTTGGGTAGACGTAGCCCCTTTGAGTTCGTGACATGCTGCGAGATTCAACGCCTGTAATGTAGCCGCCCCATAGACTGCGTGAGATTCGAAGGCTGAATAGTGTGAGTGGTTAATCATCATGAGGCAACCGTTTCTGCTTGAGCTTCAGGCACCTCGGTGTCCAACGGCGGAAAGTCTGTATCGAGTGAATGGGGAAGATCCATTTCCGGTGGTGCGACGACCTCGTCTCTCTCCCAGGGTTTCTTTGGTGCGGCTCGTGAGCCAACGGGTTTCACTCCCTGCTCAGATAGTAAGAATACGAGCTACACTGGCGCATCATGTGGAGGTAAAGTCTCACCGGGTCTCTAGCAACCGTGTTGGGGATCTGCCTAATTCCCGGAATCGGCTTCCCTTCTTGCAGGAGCTTAAGCATCTCGGCGAAGCCCATCGGGTAGCTTGGCTCGCCTGCGCCGCCAGGGGACGCCTGAGACGCGGCACTGCGGTCCACGTAGAGGTCGGCCTTGGGGGCTGCCTGCTGCCAGGAGAGAGTCGATGCGGAGGATGCGTCTCCCGCCGCCTTGTCTCCTGCGTCGTCCTGCGCGGGGAGGTACTCTGGGGGGACGACCTGCGGCGGCTTGTGGTCGGGGTGGTCTGCGAGCCATTGCTGGTACTGGGCGAAGTCGATCTGTACGCCGATGCGTTGCGCGTAGTAGAAGACGCGGGCGTGCGTGGCGATGTCTGTGGGGGAGCCGCCCTGCGGGTTGGGCGAGCCGGGTTCACCGAGGATGGCAGAGAGGCCGGCCTGTAAGGAGGGGAGAGACGGACGGGTCAGCGTTGAGGAGCGTCATGAAAGTCGCGGATGAGATGCTCATGGCGGCAGCATCGGCACCAGCAGCGGCAACCGCTAGGGATGTTTACAAGGATGAGAGGAGCGAGTCCGGGCAGACGTACCAGGAATGCCTTGTCCTTGCTCCAGGGGTAGGAGTCAAAGGCCTGGAAGATGGAGTCTTGGTCTGTGAGGGAGCGGATGCGGTCGGCGCCGGAAGCCGTCGGCTGTTGATGTGGTGGCGGCGGTTGGGCCATGGTAATCTAGGTGCGCAGGTCTGCTTCCCCGCGCGAGGAAAAGCACCTTGGTAAAGGATGATGTGAGGTGAAATGAAGTGGCCTGGCTCGGTGTCGCGTGTGCAAGACGTATAAGTCTATGGGGTGTGAGTGAGAATGAGGTTAGGTTGACTTGCATGTGACGAGAGACAGGGAGTGACCAAGACGCAGGCGGCGGTCGTCGTCGGGTCGGGTCGCTGGCTGGGCTGGCTGGGTCCCTGCATCTGGGGTCGGGCGCTCTCCAGCAGGGGAGGGTCTGGCACTGGCACAGTGGACAATGCATGGCCGTGGCGGGTGGGCTCAACACGGGCATGGCAAAACCTCGGGGGCGGTGCAACGACCTCGTGGCATGGTCGCTGTAAGCCGGGTGGTCCAACGGCGAGGTCGCTGTTCCACCTGCAAGCACCGACGTCCAGTAGATTTGCCCAAATCCGGTCAGACGCACTTGTCTGGTGCTGTCTAGAATAGCAAGAGAGAATCGCACTGATGTGCATCCTCAGCGGCGAGATGGAGCTCTGCAGGTCGTCAGCACTTGGACGCAGACTGCCACGGGCGGGCAGGCGTTCAACGCTCTGGCGTTCCTATCGCACTGCACTGTGGTGGATTGTCACTGCGCGCGGCGGTGCCGGCACGGCAGTGCGCCGCAGCTGCAGGCCATGCCAACGCCCCGCAGCGCACGAGACTGGCCCGCCATCGGCGGCGCCCTTGTACCTCTACTCACTGGAGGTACCTCACCTCCCACGCCCCCCTCGGTAAACCGCCAATCGCCGCCCCTCGATTCGCAGTGACAGGCACCGATCAAAGGCGCACCTGCCACTTCTGGACCTGCCGCTGCAACCCACCTCCCCAGCCCAGCTGCTTCTCGTCTCTCGCAACCCCGATTCAACTCTCCTTCGCCTCATCCGCCGCCGAGCGAGAACGAGCACCAGAGCAGCAGCGGCCCGGGCCATCTGCCATCCCTCGACCCAACCCGCGGGTTCGCCGTCCAACCGTCATCCGCCCGCAGCAATCGCGTCCGACCACAGCTGCGATCACCGGAGCAGTCGCAGTGTGCAGCGCGGCATCAGCCCAGGGTGCCCACGTCGCCGTAGTCAGTCCGCCAGCGTCGTCGGTCGCTTCATCGCCAACACTCCGCCCCGATGCATCGCGCGGCCGTCAGAGCGTTCCGCACCACGTCGACATACCTCAGCGTCGTCCGCAACCTCTCCCGGACCGCCTCGCGAACCCCGCGCCGCGCCCTCTTCTCCTCCGCGAGCCACCTCGCACAACGTCAGCAGCCCAGCGCCAATGAGCCTCTGAGGTCCTCGATGTACTTTCGCCGCCTCCCTGTCGCCCTCGTCTCCAGCCTCGTCGTCGGCTACGGCGCCTGGTACTCGTACAATTCGTCGAGCGTCCCGGGCGGCCAGGCCGCGCGCAGCTTCACCTCGAAGCAGGGCGCCGGTGTCGGGGCTGGGGATGCCGTGCCGACGCGCACCGTCCTTGTCGTCGGCGCCGACGAGCTCAGGCAGGGCACCATCGTGGGCGAGGGCCCGATCTTGAAGCCCACGTCAGACGACGGCCGCAGGATCGTCGAGATGCTGACCCCCGATCAGGCCACGCAGAAGCTGCGCCGCTTGGAGCAGTCCTTTTCTGTGAACCGCGGCGAGGGCGTTACAAGATATGATCTGGTCCAACTGCCTAGCAACGACCCCATCGAGGACGACCACGCCGAGAAGATCGTCGAGGTTCCTAGCCGCGCAGCAGGAGCCGAGACCAACAGCGATTGGATGTTCTGGGGCGTGTTTGACGGTCATTCGTAAGCCGAGCTTGTTCGTTACACTGCCACATTCAACTGACATACGCCCAGCGGCTGGACTACGTCAGCGACCCTTAGAGAGAGCCTCATCAGTTACGTCGCCAGGGAGCTCAACCATACATACAAGGCCTCCGATGCTAGCCTCCCGAGCTCGGAGGCCATCGAACTAGCCATCAAGACCGGCTTCAACCGCCTGGACCACGAGATCGTTCACAAGAGCGTTGAGAAGGTCTTCAAGGCAAGCTCCAAGGCCGTAGCTGCCGAGCTACTGCAGCCAGCATTGTCCGGCTCTTGCGCCTTGTTGTCCTTCTATGACAGCAGAAGCAAGCTGCTCCGCATTGCTTGCACTGGTGACTCTCGCGCGGTTCTGGGCCGACGGTCCAACTCGGGCAAGTGGACGGCAACTGCACTGTCAGAGGACCAGACGGGCAGCACCCCCAGCGAGGTAGCACGGATGCGCAAAGAACACCCTGGAGAGGACAATGTGGTCCGCAACGGCCGTGTCCTGGGCGGCTTGGAACCGACTCGTGCATTTGGCGATGCAGTCTACAAATGGAGCCGGGATGTTGCCGGAAAGCTCCGCGAGAGCTTTTTCGGTCGCAGCCCATCTCCCCTGCTCAAGACGCCGCCATACGTCACTGCTGAGCCGGTCATCACGACGACCAAGATTGAGCCCGAGAACGGCGACTTTGTTGTGCTCGCCACTGACGGCCTCTGGGAGATGTTGACCAACGATGAGGTGGTTGGTCTTGTCGGGCAGTGGATCGAATCCCAGGCCGCAGGCTCATCCAGCTCGCAGTTCGAAAACGCCTGGGCCAAGATCTTTGGCTCGGCCAACAAGCCGCTCCCTATCGAGCAAGGCAAGGGTGACGGGTCAGATGGCCAGCGGACGCCTATCCGCGTACAGCAGTGGGGGATCAACCCGGATGCTAAGGACCGCTTCACCGTCCAGGACAAGAACGTCGCGACGCATCTCGTTCGCAATGCGCTGGGTGGGAACAATGACGAGCAAGTGCGGGCGCTCCTCACTCTCCCTTCACCCTTTTCCAGGAGATATCGGTAAGGCTCGAGAGCCCGGTCCCCTTTCACAAGTATCGATCCTAACAGTGTCTCGCAGGGACGATCTGACGGTGCAAGTCATCTTCTTTGGCAAGGGCGAGAAGACGGGCGAGGTGACGGTAAATCTCGACGCCACGGCCCAGCCGGACGAGCCCAAGGCGAAGCTCTAGACGGCCGAGTCAGGGAAACGGCCGCAGCGGTACAGTCGCAAGATGCTGGCGCTAGCCAGCATGGCGTTGACGGCCCTATCTGCATGGTGTCTTGCCTGATGCGGGCTGCACCATTGCCTCACCACGGCAGTGTGAACGGCGCAGGAGCGACTGGTTGAAGAAGGATGCACAAGCGGGGCGTCTAAGCGTTAACTATGGTTATGCTGTCTTGCCCGCCGCCGCTATCTCGGGATATCGGGATACAAGGCGGGCGAAACTCTATACTCACACACAAACAGCGCCTGCGGTTGTATACGTGGGATACGCGGTTCCAGACAGGTGCCCGTCAGCACCCACCCAAACAAAACCGGCACTCGATCGTGCCGACGAATACTATTTGTACTAGAGAATAATAAGAAACGGTTCCGGTCCCCGCTGATGCACCTTTCGCCCAAAAACGCCGTGACACGGTCATGCTCTATCCCCAGGCTCGTCCGTGTTGCTCGTACAAACGCCACCAATGCAGTACAGTATTCAAAACGACAATCTCGAAGAAGCGTGATCGAAAAGTGAAAGCAAGAAGTCGTGACGAAGGGGCAGGTCGCGCGCCTCAGGTATTGCTCTTGGGCCAGAGCAGCTTCCTCGTCCGCAGGCAGTGGAGCATGGTGACGAAGACGCCGACCCAGACGATGACGAGTACGATGGTCATGATGGAGCCGAAGAGCCGGAGGCCCTTGCTCTGAAAGATTTTGCCCATGACTTGGGTAGCAGTGACCTGGATGAAGGTGAGTATGCCTAGAAGAAGAGAGGTTTAAAGATGGGGGGCGAGTATGGGCCTTGATCGTACCAGTGCCGTGTTAGGGAACACAAACGACCACCACGTCATTTGAAAGGGCAGGCTGCTCCCCGACCGGGCGTACTTCCACAGGGAGCCCACGGAGACGAGAAAGAACCACATGGCGAGGCCCCAGAGCCAGAGCCCGACCAGGATGGACACCACTCTGACGATGTCGACGGTGGTCTCGGAGCCGAGAAAGCTATGGGGAAAGATTTGACTGGCTTGATTCCCGAGCTGTGCGATTCCCGCGGCGGTGAAGCCAAATGGCCCTATCGACATGAACTTGGCGGGGTCTCAGCAAATGCATTTTGTCGGGGGAGGCTCTCATGAAAACTCACCACACCTGGCCGCTGGGTATCGCGCGGCAGCTTCTGCGTCATAAGCCGGTAGACGAACGCTGACGAGATCATGAACGCAATGAGGCATCCGGTCCCCTGGGTCGTTGCGGCGCCGAGGGCAACCGCTGTGGCGTTGAGCGAAAGAGTGTGGCTCGAGGTCTCGGCAGCGTCGATGAGGGTTGCGGCAAACGGTGCCGTGAGCAGCAGAGGGTATGCTGGAAAGACCCACGTCGGTGTCATTGTGTGGACAGGAAAGATGCTGTCGTAGTCAGTGAGCGTGTGTTGCGATGGGACCGTGCGCACGTCGACTTACAGTGTTGACCATAGGACAAGGTAAATGCCGGCACTCGCAAAGACGCTCAGCGCCACGTAGAACCAAAACATGACCTCCATGGTCCTGAGGAGCCAGACGCCCGAGCGCGGCACGCCATACTCGCAAGTGTTGATCATGATGATTGCGATGGAAACAAAGAAAGCCGGGATGAACAGAGACTCGACTTGGTCGGTGAAGGACCTGACGAAGCTGCCCGGGCGTAGGTAAAAGCGCGCGGCGATGAGGATACAGTGAAGCAGGAAAAGTGAGACGTTCAAAAGGAAGAAGAAGACGCCGATGCCCGTGACCCAAGATGCCCGGTAAGGAAGAGAATGAATGACGTTGGCGATGCCGCCGGTGGCCATGGTCATCGTGAAGTAGGTCCATTGGTAGCAGGCGATGCGGTCTCTGAGAGTGACCTTGGCGTCCGGCAACATGGTCTCTGCCTTCTCTACCATGCCATTGAGACTTGATTGATTGGGAGGCCAGCGACCGTGCCCACGCGCGGCGTGCGCATGGCCATCTGAGGCGGGCGCTGCAACATACGACGGCCGTGAGGTGAGTGGAGCGCGAGGGACGGGGCCGTGAGCGGCAGGACGTGGTGCAACGGCAGCGGATCCGTGAGGCTGATGAAAGCTCGGGGTCGGTGACGGCGACGAGAAGAACGGCGGCTGGTTTTCCTCGGTCGGCGACTCATACCCGCAGCCCTGAGATGAGACGGCGCGCTCGCTGCGGTGAGGCGAGTCGGTCGGCATCACCACTTGGGCGCGGTCGGCGGCGGCCATGACGACGCCGCGGCGTCCAGGTCCAGGTCCTCGGGGCGGCGGGCGACGAGCTTGGAGACGAAGTAGAGGACGACGAGCAGGCTGGGCTCGGCATGGGAGAAGGCGAGGTTGATGTAGACGAGGTGGGTGAGGAAGACGACGTGGTTGAGGACGAGCGACCCGACGTTTGCGAGAGGCATGATGAGATGAGTTTCGGGGTGGCGATGTGTAGGAATAGCGTCGACGAATTGGAGCCGGCTGAAGATCTGCGCCGCGGGCAGGGCTGAAGGATGTGGGCTGTAGACTGGAGGGTCGCGGACGAGTATCTGTGTGTGTGGCTTGTGTCGGCGACGACGGATCTTGGCGGGCGGCCAGGACAGGAAGAGGGGCGTTTATAAGGGGGGCGAACAGACGGTGAGTAAACACCCGGGCGAAGTTGGATGGAAAGGCGATGCCAAGAGGGTTTGCCTCCACAGTATCGATGGCTGTAGGTAGGTAAGTAGGCAGCGACCTGCAGGCGCAAAACGAGTTGGCGTATGTACGGAGTATGTGAAGTAGCAAGCGCGGAGGGCGGAGCCGAAGAAGCAGCAAGTTATTATTGCAGCGGACCCAGGGCTAAGGTGCGATGGCGTAGGTAGGTTGGCTTCCCCGTCTCGTCACCGGCAGAGGCGGAGGTCCCGACAGATGTTGGTGGCGATGGGGGACGAGACGAGACGAGACGAGCTGCGCGAAGAAGAGATGTTGGTGACGCGAAATGGACAAACATGGAAAGCCCGACAAGGCTACAGACGATAGGAGCGGCTTTCGGCACCCACGAGCGAGCGAGCCCGACGGTCTGGGAGGCGTGACGAAAGGGAGGGACGCAGGGGGGGAATCAACCGGCGGTGCCTCTCCGCGGAACCCCTGTCAGTCGTGTCTCTGGGCTTGGCGATACGTAGTATGCAGGGCGGTCTGCGTTGTCCGCGTCTCTGGGTCTGCGTCTGCGTCTGCGTCTGGGAGTCTGCAGGCAGGCGCACGACGATGTCTGTTGGCCGAGCCAGAAGTGACGACGACGAATTACCCCCGGTAGAGATGTTGGCGCGCACGCCGGCACGAGAGAGGGCGGGTTGCAGCCAAGCCCTGCGCGGGCCCGTGGGAGTTGGGAGACGGTCTTTGGTCGTCGTGCCGACTGCCGCCACCGAGGATCGGGTCCCGCGTGCGGTGCAAACGTGGATTTTCGTAGGTAGGTGGGAGTGATGATGGACGATGGTAAAGTCTGGTTCGCCGTTACCATGCCCCAGGGCACGACGACGTGATGTGCTAAGGTAACTTCAAGGGCACTGCATGTGGTTGTAGAGCCTATCTTCAGTGGCGTTGCGGGCGCCGGCAAGCGCGCCCCAACGGGCCTCTTGCCCTCCACACTCCCAAGCGGCGTGCGCACAGCCACCTGGGCATTCAGACAGCCAGCCTGAGGCGCCGTGTAGCTTTCAGGGTCACTGCCGGCCTGGGCATCGCGCCGCAGGTGGTACAGGCCTATAACGGCTGCGCTCGGTCCCATCCCGCTGGATACACTGCTACTCGACATAGGACGCCATGGAGACGACGTGCACGGGAGATGGCCTTCTGCGGCGATCCATTTATACCCACATGTCTTTAGAGGTGGCCCTGAGCTGGTACCAATGTCAAAGGACAGGACGGACAACCATCAACCCGCACAGACACGAGGAGGCGCCTTGCGCTCGCCAGAACCGAGACCCCAGCGCACGCGCGATACGCGACATATCATCTGCCACGAGGAAACGTGTTGTGCCAAGCCCAACGACGACTTTTGCCCCAAACGCAATGCTCGTGAGCGCAAGGGGCGGCACTGTACCTAGGACAGACCGCTGGCTCTCTGACCGAGGTGTTTCGCCGGCCACGAGAGGAGGAGTTGGGTTTCGCGCGCGCACGCACGGGGCATCCGCTGTCTTTCTCTCCGCTGGAGAAACAAAACGGTCACTGCCCCGCTCTCTGCACGCCCGCGCCCGCGCCCGCACCCACCAGTTGACGTCCGTCCGGCCCCCCAAACTCCCCCTACCCCTGCCAATCCCCGGCGTGTTAGGTACGGTAGTGCCCGGCCCCCCCATCCCCCCGGGTCCCGTCCCCCCGAGTTTACGCCCGGCAGGTCGTCTTCGAGTGCTCTCCCACGACGAAAGCACAGCGGGGCCCTGCACGTGATGCTCGTCATCATGCCACCGTCGCGTCGTCGCCGAGAGCGGACCCAACCAACTAACGTTAAGTGACAGCTTTCGGCACAAAGGACCAGTTGGCAGCTCTTCCTCCATACCCGACAACACGGTCGAGCAACGCCTCCAATTGCGCCCACCTGGTCGCAAGGCTGCAAATGCAGCGCCCTCGTTATCATCAGGCACTTGCTCTGATTTGATTGGAGGCCTTTCGAGGTCCTCCCCTCCGCGCCCGCGCTTTGCCCACGCTGGCCCTGGGCAAGCAACGTCCTGTCGACGGTCGCATAGACGACAGCTGGCCTCCCAAGGCATGCGCTGCTGAGGCACGATACCGCGTCGGGCCGGCCACAACTCCACGATAGTGTATCCTGGACAGCTGCTACCGCCCAATATGACATTCACGAATGCGCCCGTCACGCGCCTGGCGGTCCTCGGACTCGTCTCCGTGTCCATCGCCGCGAGCATGCTCGACGTCAAGCACTACTTCTACATCCTCATCGACACCCACCTGTGGCGGTACCGGCAATTCTGGCGGCTACTCGCCTACCAGGCTTGTTACACCAACTCGACCGAGGTGCTTTTCGCGGCCATCTCGCTCTACAACATGAGGGTTGTCGAGCGCATGTGGGGGCCGCGCAAGTACGCCGTAAGTCCGCTTGAAGCTCTCTCATGTCGTTGCCGTTAGAGTCCCAACCCCGCTGACCGTTGTGGTGTGCTAGTCGTTCCTCATCGTCACGTACCTGTTGACGGCCTTTATCCCGCTCCTCATCATGGCCGTCCTCCGCCCGCTGTCTTCCACCCTCTTCAACTACATGCCCGCCGGCCCGACACCCATCATCTTCGCCGTCCTCGCCCAGTTCTACGCCATGGTGCCACACATGTACAAGTACCGCGTGGCCACGTCGCAGGCCCCGCCGACGAGCGAGCCCTTCTCCGGCGTGACGTTCTCAGACAAGACGTATCAATACCTCATCGCGTTCCACCTGTCGCTGCTGCAGTGGCCCGGCTCGGTAATTGGGGCCGGCGTGGGGTGGCTCGTGGGACATGCGTGGCGAGGCGGCGTGCTGCCGGTGGCGTTGATGTCGTGGCGGTTGCCCGGATGGATGGTCGGGCTGAGCTCGCAAAGACGCAGCGCGGAGTTTGAAGGGCTGAGGCGAAGGCTGGAAGGGGAGAATTCGACGGGCGTGTCGACGGGCGTGCAGGGGCAGCCCGACGGTGGGCAGGCGGATAGACGGCGCACGATGGGACAGCAGATAGTAGATCAGTTCCGCGAGGCGCTGTAGGTTGTGCTTGATACCGACTTCTAGAGTCTAGACTAGGGTTGGTAATGGCAATCGTACCAGTACCAACCTCCTTACTTCGTGACTTGTGTCGTTTTGCCTTTGTGGCCACCGAGCACTGTGATGCATGATAGGTAGGAGGGCGAGGTTGAGGAATGAGTGTGGCATCTGAAGTCATCCCATCTCCAGACGAAGTGCAGCTGCCCCTGCCTTCTGCTGCAAGACAAGTCCTGCATCAGAGACGCGATAACATGGCCTCACCCGCATTCGTCACCCCACAGCCTTCCCAAGCTTTCGCTGTAAGGCAACCGATGTGTCAGAGACGGGATAACAACGCCATCTTACCCGTACGTATCGCGCCGTCTCGGCCTCGTGTGGTGTGCGAGTCCGTGCCGAGAAAAGCAAGCAGCAAGCGTTAGCGCGTCATACGGAGCACTTTTATGTTTGTGTGTTGCTCTTGTCGTGGCGTTGGCCGTGCCGCGCGAGCTTTTCTTTTCGTCAATCTCGTTGCGCCAAGTAGCTTGCAAGCAAAATCCAGCGATAGTTTAGGCATTGTCTTCAGCCATATGACGTCTTCATACGAATATAAGGAGAAGAACCGGAATTCCCCTATGCATGACACGATGATCAGCTCGATGCCTGTATGTACGTATGTACGCACGAAATGTACAGGCCAGGTCTCTCGGCTGGCGGCACATGGGCGTTCATCTCATGGATCCGGGCCCCCCGGGCCGGCGTCCAATCTCGTCCCGAGATGCTGGGAAATTAGGACGTGGGCTTCGGGGATCCCCAGCTCGCAGCCGCAGACGCCGCCGCCGGCTGGGCTCTTTTCGGCTGGGAAAATTTTCCATTCTCACGGCGTGGAAGGCAAGGCAGGACAAGGGCAAGCAAGCACCTCATCATGCATCGTCGCGTAAAATAATCACTTTCGGGGCTCCGGGATGATGATGGATGGCACCCATGCAACGAGCAAGGGCCATGGCCGCCGCATGGGTGGCATGTGGGTGGACGGGCATGGCATGGCATGGGTTGCTGGTTTGGTGATCATCCGCACCAGCACGGCGGCGAACATGAGGAGCGGCATGCGCTAGACGGTTCAAGTTTCGACACCAGCACCTCAGCTCGAGCACCTGGACAATTCTCAAAAGCCATATTACGTCCTGCGCAGGTTGTCGGCCCTCGGAGCCGAGGCCAGAATGCGCCAGTCGTACGAGTAAATGCCTTCAGGCCGCCGAGTAGAGTTGGCTGCAGCATGGAAGCAGTGGGAAAGGGTACGTGCTCAAATTGTGTCAATTCCTGCCCGCCGCGTCGGCTGCTTGGCATGCCTCAGGGGGGCTTGGGGCGGAGGGGACGCGCATGCGCTGTAATCCAAGGATACTGACTCCGTGCCTTACAGCATGGCGGGCGGTCCCACTGCTGCTGCAGGAGGTGCCCGCCCGCCCAAGGCAGCTCAGGCGGTCCGCGACGTCGACGGGTCGTCCGGTCTGGGCCCTGGACGGGGCTAGCGCCCGCCGAGCACTGCCGCTCAGGTCCATGCCCGGGTCCCAGCGGCGGCTGACCCGCCCGCCCATGCCGTCGCCCACGCGCGACCGTCCAGGCACCGCGACGCTACTGGACGGCCGCTGGGCGAGGCCCCCCTCCCTCCCAAAAAAGGAACCACTCATCCACTGTCGCCCGCTGTTTGCCTGGGGCTGGATGGCCTGGGTACCAAGTGATGAGCTGCCCCGCGCGCGCCACTGTCTGCTCCAGGGGAGGTGCCCGCCTCTCAGCCCAACCGCCGCAGCGAAAGCGCGCAAAAATGATTGGAGATGGACTCCGGGGAGTTTGCCTGAGCTGGATGGGATGGACCCAGCAAATCCGCCTGACGGGGAGTGACGGGTCCCGCATTGCAGTCTGGTCCGGGTCTTCGTACCTCCCATGAGGTGCTGACGGGAGGTACCCGGCCCAGGCCTCGCAGAGCCGCCCACACCTGACGAGGTGGGCAGCTACCTTAACTTTCGGTACCTTGCGCTACGCTATCGGCTGCTCCAGCGGCTGCTGCAGCCCCAGCCAGCCTGCGCGCCCTGCCCTTTGCCCGAAGGGCGGGACTCCTTTTTCGAACGTCCCGTCGCCAATTGTCCAGCCACCCATCCGCCCTCCACGACTCTTTGTCCAGCCAGCCCAGGCACACAAGCGCCCGTGATCCTGCCCCCCCATTCCACGACTGTTGGTGCTGGGCCCCATTCCCGTTTGCTTCCTCGACCGTCCGCCCGCCCGCCCGTCTTCGTCGCGATCCCGGTCCGCATCCGCAACCACGACGCTGGGGGGATACACGCCCTTGCCGCAAACACCTTGCATAGGTGCACGACAACCCGTCACGTCGCCTCCGATCGATCGAGTCTCGCCCTGCCTTTAGCGACACAGTCGGGCCGTCTCTTCGCGACGTGGACAATCGCAGCAGACAGCTGCAGCCTTGCTCCCTGCTCGCTCGTCCCGGTCCTGCGACGCATGGCGAGCTGACCCGTCTCGACATTTTACGGCCGCCGTTTCTTTCCTGTGTAATGTGTATATGATAAACGACCGTTCGGACGACCAGTCGAGTTAGAAGGGAATCGCTCGCCCAGCATGAACGGGTATCCCGGGGGAGGCGCTCCCTACGACTACGGGGCCTCGGCCCTGTCGCCGCCGACGACGAGCCCCAAGAGCAAGATCTCGCCAGACGGATACAGAAGAGATGCCCCTAATATCTTTGATCGCGATGCCCCGCGATTCAACTTGGTGAGCGCGCTCAACTCCCCAGTGCCGCCACGGCAATTGAGTCTAACGCCTTGCAGGGCAACGGCAATGCGACGACGAAATCGGGTGTCGTGGACCTCAAGGACCCCATTCAGATTCACCTGCTCACCGAGACGGCACTATCAGACAGCAAGGGCTACGAGATATTGACGCAGGAAGAGGTGGATGAGCTGAAGAAGCAGTCGCAGCTCCTCGCACAACGCGTCGAATCCACCAGGACGAATCTCGCGATCCAGTCAAAGTATCGAGATGCGGCCGTCTCCATGGCGAAACTGTACCGCCCCGGCGGCGCCAACGCGTCTGCGCCCGACGACCGAAACGCAGTGGAGGCCGAACGGGAGAGGGAGTCGTGCGAGCAAAAGTGCGAGGAGTTGGCCGCGGAGCTCTTCAACCTGGAGAAGCGTCTCATGGTTCCTCAACGCCGATTGCTCGAGCATACTGCCGGCATCCTGCAGCTCACCCACAAAGCGTCCAAGAGGAGGGCGCCGCTGCAAAATGGTCAACCCCCGAACGGCATCCCAGGGAGCCCCGAGAGCCTATACACCTACTCCCACAGCAGAAATAGCCTGGATCAGAACGGCGAAGAGCAACACCTTGACGATCCGAGCTTGTATCAGCTGGAGTCGCTCGAGGGCGTAAACGGGCGGGCAGTTAGGAAGAACGCCATCGAGATTCCCATGAAGTCACCCATTCGCGAACAGAACCAGATGGACCGGTTCCGAGAGGAAAACATGCAGCTGCGTGGCCAGACGGACATGCTCATCAAGAAGCTCCAGAGCCTGAATTTGTCGCTGCGGGAAACCATTGTCAGGTTCAACCCCGAAGTCAACAGGGCCTACCAAGAGCCACCGGGAGACATTGTCTCGCAGGACGCGAGGCCTGCTGAGCTCATCAAGAGCCAGATCGATTACCTCGAAAGCGGTCTCGTCGCCGTACAAGCCGAGCAGGATTCATTCGCCGGAGGCAAGGAGATGGGCGAACGGATCGAGTCGTTGAACCTTCAAGTTCGGGATCTGCTCATGTCCTCCGACCCTCACTATACGCCCACCCCTATTCCCGCAGAGTCCGACGTGCAAGGCGGCCTCTCCTACCTCGAAGACTCTCTTCGCCTCGCTGATTCGCAGCTGGGTCGGGCATTGTCAAAGGGTCACGACAGCGATTCCGGCCCCGTGCTTAATGATCTGTGGGACGGCATTCAGAGAGGGTTCATCGAAGCAAAGAAACGCAAGGAAGATCGCAAGAGATCCCGAATGGACAAGGGTCTGCCTGACGAAGACGACATGTCAGAAGATGAGGCGTTTGACACGAATGAGCCATACTCTCTGAATTCATTCGCGACTAGGGTTCAGTGGCTACACTCTCAGGCCTCAACACTGAAGGATCAGAAATACGTGCTGAAGAGACAGATCAAGCAGCAGCGCGAGCTGAACAACAAGTCTGACGCCGAGAAGGATGAGGAGCTCAGCCGAAGGCAGGAGGAGCTCGAACAAAGCCGTGAGCTTTTGTCGAGGGCCGAAAAGGACGCCATGGACGCGCAGAGGATGCTCTCAGACGCGCTCCAGGATCTGGAAAAGGAGAGGGGCTCAGCAGGCGCAGCCGAGGCCGCCGAAGCCGCCATCCAGGATCGCAACGCCAAGATTGACGCTCTAGAGACAAAGCTGAAGGATGCGCAGAGCAAGCTTGCTGCCGCCGAGGCGAACGACCAGGGATCCGGGCAGAAATTGAGCAGCTTCGAGGCCCAGATTGCGACGCTCACACAAGAAAAGACCGCCGCGGAGGACAATGCTCAGAAGCTGCAACAGCAGCTCAACGAAAAGACGGCCACCATGACGGCAAACGCCAAGGCCATCAAAACGAAGGAGGACGAGCTGGAGCTGCTCAACATGACGCTCGCTGAGCTCAAGACGGAGCTGACCATTGCTCGGGCGGAACTGGACGGCGCGTATGGCTCCCGTGCAGAACGCGCGGCAGAAGTCGCGGCCATCAAGACCAGCGCCGAGGTGGTTAAGCTCCAGAACCAGGTCGACCGACTCAAGAAGGAGCTCGGCGAGACGGTCCAGGAATTGGAGGCCATCACCAAGGAGACGATCGGCTCAGAGCGTGAGAAGCTGGAGCTGGAGGCCAAGTTGGACGAGGCCCTCTCCGCCAAGGCATCATTCGAGGCCGAGACGCAAAAGACGAGAGAGAGGATGGCCAAGCTCCAAGAAGACCTGGATGGTGAGAGGCTGAAGGCGTCTGCGGGCGGTGGCAAGCCCGGAGCTGGTGCGTCTATGCTGAGCGAGCAATTCCGGGCGACGATGCGGGAGGAGCGCAAGAAGTTCCAAGAGGACATCAAGGTAAGCAACCACTCGCCAATGGCCCAAGGAGCAGCTGTTAACGACGGTCTCAGGAGGAGCGTGCAAGGTGCCGCAGGCTCGAGGAAGAGCTGGGCCGGCTCAAAAGGAGCCAAGGGCCAGGCAAAAGCCCGCTCAGCCCCCGGCAATAATCACTGCAGAACGCCAACCTCGCGCTTTCTCACACGTCATCCGATCATCCTTCGTGCAGGTACACCAGCCTGCTCTCTTTTCTTGTATATTCATTCATACGGACTCTGTTCCCTGTATCATCTTGCTTTCATGGGGCCAGCTATTGGGCATCGGCCGGTTTGGCTATTTTCGCTTCTTGTAACATATCTCTATTTTGGGGAATCGGTTTTGTTATCTTTTCGGTTTCGGGCCTTTGATGAGGGGTGCTTTGGGCATTATAGACTTGTACTTGCATGGGCAACGCCGTCTCGACGGCGACAAAGAGGTGCCGAGGGGAAGAAGGAAGCAGGAATAGCAGGAGAGGGGTTGACAGAAAAACAAAGGACGCCCGTGTTTATATAGGAAGTATAAAGACACAGGGGACTTGGATGTGGACGGGGCTGGGGCTTCTTTGGATTCGCCCCACAGATGTCAGTCAGGGTTAGGACCGAAGCAGCCATAGTCTTTGATAAAGAAGCATGTTGACGTGTTTGTGGCTCTCACTGTCGACACCCCGAGGACGTCGTGTTGTTGCCAACTGTCACCTTTCACAGAATTATGAGCCCGTGCCGTACTTCTTCCCTTCCACAGAATTAATGTCCATGAGCGGTGGACGGATGCTTGTACCGCGACATGCTGCATCGTGGAAAGGCTGTTTGACAATGTCGATTGACAAGGACGGCAAGAGGTCCAGCCTCGGGCATGTTTACAAAGGTCAATTGGTGAGGACAGCGAGAGGTTCAGGCTCAGCCTCGGCCCCGGCATATTCACGACGGGCTGCGTCTGTTGTGACGGTCGGAGATCTCCGGTCTGGATATGAGGTCTGTAAGTGGCGTCTTGACAACATATACCAAATACACTTGATAGGCGGATGGACGCAGGTATAAGCGGGAGGCTCCACGGAGAGAGAGAGAGAGTCTCCGCGAACGGAGAGGTACAGACGGAGAGGGTCAAAAACGGAACCCGCACCAAGGGAGACACTGTGGAGGGGGATCCCTTGCCGAGTGATGCATCACGGGGGCAAGAAACCGGACATGAGGCCTGGTAGTGGCATCTCGATAACACAAACCAGCCACGTACGCGGACGGACGCATGTACGAGCGGAAGGGCTCCACGCGGAGAGAGAGAGAGTCTCCGCGAACGGAGAGTCACAGACGGAGAGGAGCCAAGAAGGGGACCCTCACAAAGGCAGAAACTACGGAAAGAGTTCTCATGCCGGGCAATGCGTCACGGCGGCGAGAGGTCACGGAGCTCCGCTTCACGGTGAGACTTCACAGAGAAACCTCACGGACAAAGATGCCACGAAAAAGAGACACCTAATAAATGTCGTCATGCCCTCATGCCGGTCCACGGAAGCACCACGGCCCGCCATCCCCGCACGCGCCTATGCGTGCGTCCCATGGTCAAAGTTTAAGAGCGGCGTGAGCGGACGCCGCCCGCGCGTTCGCTTAAGCACGAACCCGCACCGAGGGTCCGTTTTGAGAACCCGACGGACCGTTTTATCTTATTTCTGTCAGGGCCCACGCATAGGTGAACCTAAGGCCGGGCAGGGACGAAAGCTAAACAATGTGGACAGCTCAGGGGACCTGGCCATAAATAGGCATCGACGTGACCAGCCCGCCTTAGCTCATGGCACTGCGGCACGGCCCGGACGCATGCAAGCCAAGGACTTGAGCCTCCCGAACCCCCGCCCTTTGCATAGACTTCGCGGCAAGCCTGCCCCTATGAGGTTTCTTCCAGCCTTGTCCCCTTGCCCAAGCAAATCTAGCCATACAATCTACGGCCACAGTCCTATTCGGGTAATAGAGCTCATACGTAGGGCTTCGTGCACGGTCCTCCGCCCTTGAGCGTTGACTTCTAGAACCCCTGCAGTGTTGAAAATCACATGAAAACGTCTCTGCCGCCGCCGCTGCCCTGACTAGTGAGGGATGGGGTGGGATATGCAGTAGACACGTATGGGGGGCGGATAAACGTCAGAGCATGCTCTTGTGTTCAGTCGTCGCAGGGAGCCTGTCTGCGTGAGGTGCCCGGAGAACCACCTTTCAGTGAATTACTTCATTTTGCGATGCAATGGTGTGTACTACATTTGCCGCCGTCGTGGAGAGCTGTCGTGTCGAGGCGATGAGTACGTCCCCGCCGACACTAGGGTCGTCTTGACAACAGAAGTGATGCAAATCGCGTATATCATATTCTCGCCGTCGTGCGGGTTCATCTCGAGCTATATCAGTCCGAGTGGTCTTGGAGGCCTCCCTTGTACCAACCATTGCGGCGTCATCTAAGTTTCTACGCACGTATGTACCCCGGATTTCGCGTATCTCACTACTTGAACTCTACGACCCTGGGCTGTCCAAGATATGCAACCCTACCCGCCCTTCCACCGGGCCCAGCCACGCGGCACCCTGGCCGCCGTTAATGAGAGAGCATTTACTTTGCAGAGTGCGTGCCCCTACGGTGGTGCCGCGTGCTGCGCAGCATGTCCACCTGCATCTTGCATGTGTGCATATGTGTTCATACATGGCGCCAATGTACGAGGACAGGCCAGATGCCGGCCGCCCTGCGGGATCTAGATACTCTCGGCAGCTACGTCGTTGACGCTTGCCACGCTGGCACTTCGTGACTCTCATGCGTTGTTCTCTTGCTTATGGCTGGGGGAAAGAGTGGACGGGCAATATTGCGGGTGACTAGTCATCTTGTGTCCTTCACTCGCGCCATGTAGTTGCAGACACACGTGCTTCTCTTACTCTCAGTCACTGCTCGTTTATCTGTTGCACCACTTCTATACCATTAATACGTCCTGACTTGAGCATCACCAACCTTGAGGCCCTACATCCTTTGTGCTCCACTCATACTATCCCGTGCAGATGCATGCGCTCTTCCTGTCCTCTTCTTCCCCACTCATTGCTCGCCACCATCGCCACTTACACGTTGTTTATAAGTCTGACATTGAACCTCATCAACCTGGCTGCTTTCTCAGTATATTTGGTCTCTTACTCGCGGTGCCAAGTGTAGACACATGTGCACCTCCATCATCCTCCCTCCTCTACCTCAACTCCCAGTCACGGTCCGCCGTCATCACAACTTATACATCGGCTACATAAGTAGTTAACTGCAAGCCTTCCACGAAACATCACTTACACACTAAATGCCAGCCCAGCCACACAAGGTTGGTGACCCCTGACACTAAACTGCACGACCGTTGGGAAAAGCACTAAGCAAGCGTGAAGCCCGCAATGACGCTCGAAATTCTCGAATCTGTAACAGTGGCCATGCTTACACACTGAGAGTTACTTTCTTGTCATCCTGTCGACGTCGTCGTGATTTCCAGTGGTCGATGACAACCCGGAGACATATTCAATGCATTCAACTCATCAACACATGCAGTAAACCCACCAATCCATCGACTCACCAGGTCCTCGACTCACCAAGACGGCAATTTAGTTGTTGTTACCGCCATGCCATTGGGCATATTGGCTATCACACCAACCTCCTCACCAGCATCCAAAAGTAGGTAAACAACACCTGTTGTGTAACTTAATAAAAACAAATCAAGATACAAATAATACAGTATATAAGACCAACAACACAGTCACGCCGCGCTCCCTGAGACGGTCTCATGTAGCACATACCCGGCCAAAGTGAGGCGTGCGTGGAGGAAAAACAAAGCACGCTGGAGGATCCATGAAGAGGGGGGCCGTAACTACATACTTGAAGCAAAAGAGCGTCAATGGTGGCCTGAGCCTTTCCGATGAAGCTCTCGATACTAGCAGTGATGCTTCCGCAGATGTGTACACAACTGCTCAGGTCTGTCTGCCAAGCAATTGCCTCACATGGTGCATTTCCGCTGACGGAATTCAAGCGCGCTGCTAAAGACGGCGTGTTGTAAGCCACGCCGGAAAATCTGCATGAGTCCGCGCTGCTTTGGGCGACAAGCCATGCGTGCTAATTCATTCGCGGCCAGTGACCACGGTCGCAATCACTGATCAATGCCGAAACGCCATAGTAAACATAACGGGATCATCCATCGATGACCCTGGTTTGTGTATGATTGCCTCTTTACTCTCTCTGCTAAGAACCGGGGCCGAAGCCGCCACGCGAGTCTATCGAAATCCCGACCACCTGAAATCTTACAAGAAAAATGCTGGAGTTGCTCTCACCGGGTGCCGGCCCCTGACGTGGGCCCACGCGGTGGCAGGCGGCGTGCCTTGCACTCCGCCGTCATTTTCTTCCATTCCTCAACGCCGACTTGTCGAAAGCGCAAAACATGAAGCAGTATAATAGACTAATCGGTCGGCGAACGCGTCGCAGAGCTGCCTGTGAATCAAATGCTGAAGTGTAATTCGAATGCCGATGCCAAAAGCAAAAAATACAAAAGTCCGGCCGCCTGTTCCGTACCCGGGTCTAATGGCTTGAACTCCTGTAGCGGAAACTCCAATGGGTAAAGCTGTATGATAGACGATATGGCAAATGGTCGAAATATTTGTCGAGCCGGGGGGTTGTGAGAACCCCATGCCGAATTAGTGTGTAGTGTGATATAGTGGCGAACGCAGCTTTGTGTGTAGAGGCGTGTTTGTATGGTGCGGTGCGGTTATGCAGTTTAGCAAGACAGTCTCTCGGACTTGCCATGACTGAGTGTGCGTCGCCATTCTGTTTCGAGTATAAATTTGGGAAGCCGTGGAGACGGACGTTGGGTTGAGTCGCCTCAGATCTGGTTTGGTGCGTCATCGAGAACCATGTCGTCCTGGTCGCCAGAGTATACGAGAGGGGCCCAGACCCTCCAGTGCAGGATACCGAGATGGGCGAGACGGGTTGCCATGTCTTCGATGCCACCCTCCTCCAGGCCGTCACGAGAAGACGTCTCCGTATCGCGGCTTGTCTGCAGCACGCCGCTGTTCTGGATGCGAGCACCCGTGGCGACGGCAAAGAGCGAGACGCCAGAAAGCGCCTTCAACTCCCGTACGCGACCGCTCAGCTCTGCCATGAGTCGTTGGCGGAAGTTGGACTCGACCTCCGCGTAGAGCTCGGACTTGGCTCTGCAGATTGTGTTGACAACCTTCTCTTCGAAGGTGGCGAGCATATCTTGGGGCGCGCTTGTGGACCGGAAGATCTGTACAGCCATGTATGGGGCCATTTCCTGCCAACGCGCATGAGGTCGCGACGTCGGCGTCGCAGTTTGCAAGAGGGCCACGAGGGAGGTGTATAGACTGCGGGCCTTTGCTCGGGCTTCAGTATTCTCCGGAGCGACATACGACGGGAGGACAACCGACGATCGAGGAGACGAAGACGTCGAGCCAGCAGAGCTGAAGACCAAGCTCGAAGGTCGAGAGCTCGACGGAGGCGTGTTGAAGTTGAAGTCGCTTTCAGGGGTTGCGCAGCGGTCAAACTCGTCCATAACCCGCCTAGCGCCCAAGACCTTGTAGTCGAGCGACCCAAGACCCTCGAGCTCCTCGTACATGCGCATGCACACGTCAAGGTTTATGGCGTCCAACACGTCAGATCTCAGCTTCATGATGCGCTCTTCGTCGAACAGGAAGGTGCTCGGCACGCGCTTTTCTGTTGTAGAGGGAAGCAGCAGCCGGGTGAGCCCGTCAAAGAAAACCCCCATGTCGCCGAAGGTTTGGGAAGTGCCCGGCAGGCGATCGCATATCCGCTCGGCGTCCGCGTACCAGAGCCTTGCGCCGGTGACGTCCACCTTGCGCGATTGAATCTTTCGCAAAAAGAACTTTTGTTCAAAGTGAGTCGTATCTTCGATGAGCACTGGTCGCAGGCATCGAATCTGGTGGTTCGCGACGTCCAACTTCATGGCCTCGAGAACGCTCAGGAGGCTGCGCATGCCCGTTACCAGTTCGTCGAGGTCGCCATTGCGGTTTCCGTTGCTCAGTTGCGTATACATGGTGTCGACCCAGTCATCGCGCATGGGAGCGCAGTGTGACTTGAGGACACGAGACAGCCACGATGCCAGTTTCTCCAGGTCGGCAATGCCCTTGTTAAATTGTTGCATCAGCAGCTCCACGTTCAGGCCCTCGTCGAGAAACTGCCGATCGCGCTGAGGTACCAGGGTCTGAATGATTTCCTTGACAGCTTTCAGCAAGGCGGGTAGAGTCCAGTCATTTCGTTCGCCGTGCTTCCGGTCAAAGCTTGGCCGATCCATGATGAATTCGATGAGTTCTTCCTTGAGTGTTTTCCAGAATTGGTTCGCCCTTTCCTGCTTTTTGCGGCCCTTCTCGCCATCCAAGTTCGGTCGGAAATGCAGTTCGGGGTCGAAGTTGATATCATGACGCAGTTTTGGGTTGTGAATGATCTTAGACACGTCAAGCTCACTTAATGTAGAGCGAGTTACAGGCGGTTCCAGGGGAGACGGCTGTGGGGCCGAATGGCGGCGGGACTTCCGGTTTGTGAGGGCCGAAGTAGTCTCTCCCCTTGCATGTTCCGACTCGGAGGCGCTAGTCGAGCCAGACTCTGATGTGCCGGCCGACGCGGGCGACGACGTCCGTACAGGGCCTTCACACCGCCGAGGTGATTCTTGTGATGGTTGCGCGGCTTTGCTGTTTTCCGTCTCGTTCTGAGGTGCGGGTTGCATTTGAACGTCGGTGTCCTTCATGGCCTCACCGTCCCCGTTGGGCACGGGACCAGACGTCGAAAGCGTCCGCGACCTCTCCACCGGCCCTCCATAGCCTTGATCCATGTTTCCGTTCGAATGGGTTCGTCGGGTGGTGCAAAGACCGTCGCCTGTTCAGGCGACGACGCCAATGGTCTCCCAGCAGGTCGACTTCGCGGTGGGGGAAGACGCCAGGCGGCGTCTATGTGAGGCAAAGATCTGGAGATGGTGTTAGTGAGGTCACCAACATTATTCGAGTCCACTGCGAAATTTGTCCACGACGGCCGTGTCAAAAGCCAGCACACAGAGTGATGCGCCGGCAGTCGCTCATTAGAGCAATGCCTGGACCTCCGCGTGGCTGCCCGAGTACGGATCCTCGACACAATTGGCCAAGCGAGTACAAAGCGGCTTGCAATTGGGCATCGACGTAACAAGGGGAGCGGGAATGCGGTTTGCCGTTCTTACATACAATTCCGGTGTGTGAGTGCTGCACCAAACGGCCAAGTATGGGACTTGGGGGGGCGGCGTTTGCTGTAAGTGGCCCCCTTGCACGTCCTCGCTTTGTTGGTGAAGAGATTCGCTGCAAACGGGGGAAACGTCGACCAGCAGGATGATGTGTGGTGTGATCGGCTGCTTGTATGGCCCGACGAGAGTCGAAAACGCTTGCTGAGTGAATCTATCCGGTGCCAATGGCGTGAAGTGACGTGGTCGTGAGGGCGAATGCAAAGGAGCGTGGGTTGCAGCGTCGAGCCGGACTGGGCGTGTATTCGTTCAGCCGAGGTTGCATGCAATGGGTGCAGTGACGAAGGGGGCAAGACGCAATGCAATGAACAATGACAGACGGCAAGAGAAGAGAGAGTAAGAGAGAGAGGCAGTTTAGGAGTCGGTCCGGAAAGAGGGAAAAGAGGCAAGATCTCGAAACGGAAGGGGGAGGGAAGGAATAAAAGAAGGCAGGAGATGCCGGGAGGGCATGGCATGGCTTAATAAAACTGCCCACGGAGGGCGGCGAGAAAAAGGGGACCCAAAGACAAGTCTTTGACCACCACCACCACGACCATCCACTGGGGAAGGAAGGAAGGGGGGGCGCCTGGGACTGGGACTTGCCGCCAGGGACGATGTGCATGACTTGCGAGACGTCCGAGTACTTGGGTAGAGTGACATGGGGTGTTCCATCGGCACGGGGGCGGATGGCATGGGCAGTGGGCAGTGGGCGGCGTGCTAGCGTGGTGGCAGCCGCCACCGTGCCGGCGGCGGATGGAGCAGTTGGGACAGAGGGTGGCATGGTGGGTGTGGCTCGTCCGCACAGAGTCAAGTCCGCTGAAGCCAAAGCGCTGTGTCCGCGGTAGGGGGTCAAGGGAGCGCCAGACGCCTCAGATTGGGTCGGGTACCATTGGGATTGGTACCTCCAGGGGGGGTGCGCTCCCCAAGGTGGTGGTGGTGGTGGTGGTGGTGGAGGCCGTGGTGGGAGGCTTGCTGGACCCGGGCAAGCCAAGGCAAGGTACCATTCCCAGCGTGCAGCGACGGGCGCGACAGTGAGGGAGCGCCTGGTGGGTGGTGGATCGCAGTGGGGGGAGGGGGGCCCCAGCGACCCAGCAGGCGGGTAACCAAACAATTGAGGTGAGATTCATGGCGGGGGCCACCAGTGGACGCGAGGTCTGGTCCCAGCCCGGAGACCCCAAGTACCTCCGACGGCCAACTCCGGCGGGCCGGTACTTCCGTCTCGAGGGACACGGACTGCTGAACTGAGGTGCAGCCATCCATTGACCCATCCAGGCGGTGCACGCCCACTGAGGTGCCTGCCCCTGGGCTACGGGGCATCTCACACCGCGCAGCATGCTGGCCCCCTACCGCCGCCCTCGCGGCCAGAACAGACCACCATCGCCAGTCAGTCAGGCAAGTCACGTCCAGTTCAACCTTTGCGCCGCACCGGAAGTCATGGAGGTCAGCAGGCCGTGAGGCGCAGAAGATGCATACCCAGTCATGCGTGGCCGCCATCGACCGGGCTTAGCCTTTGGGATGTACCTTGTTATATTGGGGCGCTGTCGCCCAGTCCGATTCAGCACAGTCACTTTCCGCGGTCGAGCGTGCGTCATGGCGGTTAGGTCCAGCAACAACTTCAAGGTTCTTTATTGCCTTCCGCCACCTGCTCATATCCAAAACCCGCCCTTTTTCTCTCTTTCCGGCGGCGATCAGAGGCTCTGTGCCGTCAGTGGACGGCCCAAGGCCGGCAGCACGGTCGGCAGCAGCTGAACATGCAAGCGGGACGCCGTGCTTCGCCGGTGCTACTGGACGGCTGGCATCGCTAACCTTGCCTTAGTGAGGATGCGGCTCCAGCAGCACATGGGCCGGATCGCCGGGGCGCGGGCGCTCACTCGTAAGTACGAGGACGACTTGCCTCAGGCGCGCCCGCCCTGGCAATGGGCATGGAAGTTACCTAACGCACGGGGAGCCCTAAGACATGACGAGCGACTGTTGTGGAGGCAGGAGGCAGGCACAGAGAGGGCGCGCATGTGCCGCGGCTGGGCTGGGCTGGGCTGGGCTGGGCCGGACGGCACGAACCAGCCCAGACCACGCCAGGCCAGACCAGAGCAGCTGGAGGGCCGTATGAGGTGTGACTCCCAACCACACGTCTGCCGCCTGGCAAGGTCGGGTGCGACGCGATGCGATGCGATGCGATGCGATGTGCCCGGACAGCCTCTGGCATTGGCTGATGATGTTCGTATGTGCGCGAGTGCGTGTCTGTCCTCTGTCGCGGAGACAGAGAGCAGATTGCAGACTGCATTGCATGTCAGAGACGCAGGCGCATTGTTACAACCCAACACATTCACGCAGAGGCGGCCGGAGCCCAGGACGCCAGCAGGCACGGCGCGTGTGTGAGAGCTGGCCGCCGTGCTGATGCGACTTGCGAGTGCCAGCGCCTTGTGTCTCTGCGCTCTGCCTGCAGCACAGCACACGCATCATACCGGCAATGGCACCACCCCATGCTGGCTCAAATTGCGGCGCGGGCCAGCCAGGCCCGGGGAGGAAAAGGGAGGCCACCACAGAGGGCACCGAGGACACCAAGGGCACCGAGGGCACCACCCACGATGCGCGGGATGTGGTGGGAACCACACGGAACACACCCCTTCGCCCAGTATCCACCAACCAAGGGCCAGGCCAGGGGTGGGCGGTTTTCAGGGACCTGCGGGACGGACGGGGCCACGGCATGGCATGGATCCTACGATGGGCGCCCATTAAAATCCCCTTGCGGGCAGGCCGGTACGCCTATCCGGCTCGATTGATGGGGGACGGGCTCCATCGCGAGCCCCAGCCTCATCCGCGACCGTCGCGACGGGAGCAGTGGCGGGATGGCATGGCATGGCATGGCCGGGGGACATGGCACGACATGGCATGGAGGCGTGCTGCGCGCCTGGCTGGCATGGTGGTGGATGGACATGGTGGACAAGGCTGTTTGAGTGCCTGGCCGACCGACCCTTGCATGTCTCGTCTGCACGACAGGGGCAGCAATGGATGGATGGTCCAGGTGAGTGACTTTGACCGTGTTCAGGTCAACAACTAACGGTGCGGTGCACCAGCTCGCTCCTGCCTGTCCCCCAGCCGAGCGGCTGCCCGAGGTACCTTACCTACCTAACGTACTACTCTACTGCGGTCCGTAGCTCTGGCAAGGTACAGTAAAGGCGTGGTCGATCACAGGGACGACAAGAGACACGGCCCAACGCAATGGCATGACTGAGAGTTCCTAATGTCGGTCATTAATAAGACCGACCCTGCACGACTCGGAGTAGCAGCACACTGTACGGAGTCACTAACATGGCACAGAGACTCGGCGGGTGACGTGCATACGAGCACTGCTACAGCGCGCGCGCGTGCGTGCCCTCGCGGTGCTAATCATCAAGTGTTTATTTGCTGTCATGCCACAGACACGAAGCAAAAGCAAAAAAGAAAATTTAGAAGCCCAGACGCGAGCGAGCGCTCGCCCATTGTCCCATAGTCCCGCCATGAGGGCACCAGGTGACCTCTTCCTTTTTTTTTCCCGCATCCGTCCGTGCAGCGCTACCAAGTTCCTGTCCCTGCAGTGACAATCCAGCGGCACCAACGATGTTCTGCCATTGATTGCGCAGCTGTCCTGGCGGAGGTGGAAGTTGAGGGCCCGCTGTGATGGCGCCGCCGGCCTCGCCAACTAACGGTACCAAGGACAACTGGCATCACACGGTCTGGTTGTTGGGTGTGCCCAGCCTCGCACCAGCCGACAGCATTCATTCGGGCATGCTTATCGCGCCCGGTTGCCTGATGACGCCCGCCAGCGGTCGTCTCGGTGATTGCCCCCCTCGGAGCCGGTCCTGCGACGGGCGGTGCAACCGTGCTGTGCGCAAGGTAGCACCTTCACCACCTCGTGGTTCTGTCACAGCCTGACTCGCACGTCCGAACGCCGCGCCTCAGGTGGGCACGGTTTCGTTCGAGCTTCGGGTGTCAGCGTACTTTTGACACAGGTCTGGTGCGTGTCATGTTGTGCTGTACCCTCCCGCGAGCCCTACGAGGTGGGTTCGTGAGTTTGCTGGCAGCCTCCTAGGTTCGTCCTGTCTGGCCGCATGCAGGGAGGCGAGCCGGAGGCTGGCGGGCTGTATCAAAATCATACCTGCCCCGTGTATTATGTACTTGGTGAGCGTCTCGAGAGCGACGTCAGGGCTGTCATGGTCACGAGGGATCGGACGTGCCAGATGACGGTGGATCACAGGGCTGTCCAGGGCTGCCCTCTGTCACAGAGGATACGGACGAGAGCGCATTCTGGGTACTTCGTACATGCATCGCCACCAACTGGTGCTCACGCACTTGGCTGCTGCCCGCAGCTGCCGTGGCATCCACCCGACTACTACGTAGACGTAGTGTCGTGTGTCGGCCGGGCCCAGCTGCTGCGTGCGTCGCTGAGCATGCATCCTGACTTCGCGCAGCTGGCCATCTGGAGACGTGGCTGAGGCTTCGCCACCACACACACACAAACCCGCCGGTGCCGGGTACTTCGTACTTTGCGGACTGCCACGCCGATTGGAAACAGCCTTTCAAGCGCTGCCCATTGGGTCGTGCCCACCGCCGGTGAGCCAAAATAACGGAAGCTCCGTGGGCCCCTCCTGCCGTCCTGGGTGATCCGACTCGCTGGGACTGGCTGCTTGGCTGAGTGGCCCCCGTGCCTTTACCGAGACCTGTACGAGTACGTACCCCGGTACGTAATCCGGTACGCGTTCCAGCACGTACTCGCAAGTACTCTGCGACGCCTGCTTCGTACCTGCCGACCGCTGATGAGCAGATATACCAGGTTGGCAGGTGCGTTGGAGTGCTTGGTGAATGAGGCGAGGCATTGATCCCGCAAGGCCCCAAGCGATGATGACTGAGCCCGCCGGGGCAATTCACGGCTTCACATCCTTTCAGCTCTCCGTTCAGTCGCTTGCACATTGATGCAACCTCGCCAAGTTTGAACCAGCTTTGGGGGCGCTTCACCTCATGCTGGTCATACGACCTCGCTCACAGGCTACGCAACAAGTCCTCGGCTGTGAGTCGCGGAGACTCGCCGAACGAACCTTGGCGGTCGAATGGTCCAGCGGCTCGACGTCTAACTTACATGTCGTTTGCTCCAGTAACACGGTGAGGCTGCCTCCCGACGTCTCCAGTGACGGAATAGGTCGTAAACGCGACACAACACCAGGGCAAAACCACCCAACCGCATTGTCAACTTCGGATAGAGTGCGAAAGGCGGTCCGGGCTCGGCAGCCGACTCGTCATGTGCAAGCATCCCTGCGGGGTACGATTTTCTTCTTTCTTTACGCTCGACCTTGCCGAGACCTAGTCAGGGCGGTGCCGACTTTGGTGGAGTTGTCACGAGTAATGGGACGGGGGAAGAAGGCGGCAGCCGTCAACCACCAGGAGCCTGGCGCCATGACGGGTGTCAGGTATATCCGTAACAAACGGTCCCAGCAGGAGCTTTGGCTTTCCAGTCCACCGCCATTGGGTTCGCCGTCGCAACGAAGAGCAAATGGAACATCCATTCGCTGTTTCCGGAGCAGGCCAACTGTGCAGCCAGCTGCTGAAACTTGGACTCCGACAGACGGCAACTTTTTCCCTCATGCTTTTTTGACTTTGGCGGTTACGAGCAACTGCTAGCTGGACTACTAGCACCGAGCCCACTACGGAGAGCCGGACCAACTGTGGACGGAGTCGGTTGGGCGGAGCCCCGTCGCCGTCAACTGCGGCGTGTAAGTTCCAATATCTGCAATTACAGGACCGGGGGTCCGGGGCCAGGAATGACGATGTGCCCATGGGTTGCCGCCAACCGCCTGAACGCAGCAGCCTCAACTCGACACTGGGGACACAAACACCTGCTATTATGTACGCACATCCTCAGCTAGCGCATCCTCCCCCTACCTGCTGCCGGCCGCCTACCCACTGGACCACATTCAAGTGCGACCGCTCTTGGACGGCTTCGGCCCCCATGCCTCCCTCACCTTCGAGGGCCCCTGAAGTGGACCGGCTACGGTAGTGTACCGAGAATGGAAACGACACGTTAGGGGACGTTTCAAGACTCTCTTACCCTCCGATGTCTTTACGGACCACTGCAGGGTCTGGTGACTACGCCAGCTGTGTCCCTGCGGATCACTTCCCCTCCGTGTTGGTTAGATATTCCCCCGTCAGATCTAATATTGAAGATGGCACAGGGAGGCGATTAGTCGATTCGAGGCACGGTACCGCAATATTATTAGCGTGGCCAACGCCGGGCGCCCTGGCTGCGCCATGACCGTGCACGACCTCGCGCCGCGCCGGCAAACGAAGGAGGGCGGGAAAAAAACAGATGGCGAGGCGTCAAAGTTATGCGGCCAGAGTGCTGCACCCGCCAAGCCCCGAAACGCACGACCAGCCACGAATTGCCCAGCGGGTTATTACGTGCAGGCGCCCCCTTCGTCGGCGAGTCACCATCGCTGCGACCCGATATAGCCGTGAGAGGTTTTCTGGCACCGCAGGATCGTATCGCCTGGTGAAGGTTGTGTCAAGATCGCCCCGGGCTCTGCAGAAAGTACGGATGTATGACCAAAACGCGGCCGGGGATAACCCCCCACAGCCATTGCTGGCTCTCCCACTCACGTTCACGGCGTTTATGCCGTGGCGTCTCGTTCCTCGCCAGGAGGCAGGCAAACGATGGTCCTTGCGCCGCCAGGTCAAGCGCGGATGCAAGTGACTGGTCCCGGACGACGGCTGCGATGTGCGCCGCCGTGGTCCGAAGCGGAAGTCGGGAAGACCCCCCGGGCTTGTTGCATGACCACCGGTAGGCCGACGGCCTCAACCTCCTCGACGACAAGCGGTAGTGGACCAACGCCAACGGGTCAAAGAGAGACAGGCTGATAGTTCCATCCTGCACGCCAGATACGGGGCAGTATTACGGGGTGCAGTGCTGCATGTCCTGCGCCCGGCACTTTGCAGATGGCTTTGCGACACGAATTTTACGCGCAGGGCGCACCGCCTTTTCTGTATCTGTTGGGCGCCGACAAAGGGTGTTTTGGGGTTGCGTATGCTTTGTCTGTGACAACGTGGTGCCGTTGAAACGGGGTGAAACGATGACGAGCACCTCGCCGGGCTCATCATCAGCGGCGCTCACGCATCCGCCGCAGGTCAACAGGCCCCGACGGCATCATCACCGCGTTCGGTCCTGCAGCCGGGCGTGGGGCCAGGGCGGTTCGGACTTGTCGCCCTTGCGCGGAAGATTGACGCCACAGCGGCGCGTCGGCGCAGCGATCATCATTACACGGAACAGGGACCTCTTGCGACAGCTGCATGTCAAGTCGGACCATTTCAGAGCCGCCGCTCTGTCGTGCATGGAGCGGAGGAACGCCTCATCATCGGAGTGACACGTCTCATCGGCGCTCCACGCAGCACAGCTCACTGCAGCGCCATGAATCTTACATGCCGTGCAGCGCAATGCAATGCGAAGGAGGCAAAAACGGATTGGAATCACAGCAAGGCTATCGGCAGCAGGGTCGCCGTTCGGTGCTGACGGTCACGGGAACTCGGGGCGCACGAATGGTCGCCACGAACAAGGTCAACAAGGGTCAGGCTGCCTTACGACGTGCCGTTTCCGACCGCTCTCCGTATATGCATACCGCATACCTTGCTTCGTGCATTCATCTCATAACTAAGCAACCGGTATGCACTGTCATGCATGCAAGTGTCGTATGACGAAAAGGCTTTCAACGTGTGCGGTGCTGTACTTACGAGCTCAGCCTCAGACCAGCTCGCCAGATGCCTGTCCATAGCATGCCTTGCCTACATTTCACGACTCGCCGGCATTGTACTACTGGTGCGGATGCGCTGCACGGAGGAACCTACATCATCAAAGTCGGGGCGAGACCGACCGGGGAACGAAATGCGTGAACCAGGGCTGGCGACTCGTCTCGTGGCCTGGCCCAGACGCCTGGAACCGAGCGATGGATGGCTCCGCCCCCATGCACATTAGATGCCCATCCATTTCACAGAGCCGATGCCCGGAAAGGGTGGCCAGCCACGTTGCGGTCCCGCCGTCGTTGGGTCCCTCCCTTCTGGGTCCGGCCCGGACCCTCACGTGGCCCCCGAGATCTCTGCTCGCCGTCTGGTTCCAGCCCGCTACCGGACAAGCGTCAATGCCTCGGCCAGGTTGGTTGCGGTTCACTGCTGCTTGGAGCCCAGCTGAGGTGCAGCAGTGCCCTGTCACAGCGTCGAGCGTGCTGTCCGCCCGAGGAAGCCGTCAGCGGCGCGTGAGCTGAAGATTGCACTGAGGATGTGTTGATGTAAACACGAAACGCCGCTGCATCCGGGCCCCCGTCGATGTTGCAGCCCCAAGGTCAGCAAAGATCCGAGTCCTTGCGTCCAAGGCCATTGCGTCACCGTCAGCGGCGAAACTGCAGGGCAGGGCAGGGCGAGCGGCAGCAGCAGCAGCAGCAGCAGCAGCCCGGACGTCGCACGGCGAGCCCAGAGCATGTCACAGGTGCATTCGAGAAGCCAGCACTGTCCCGGGGGTCCCGCCGCGCCGATGATGCATCTTCCACTTCCGCCGTGGCGGGCTTGACGTCGACGAGGGGAGAGCCAGCTGGCGGAGGGGCGGGCGGGTGCCGACCGGCGGGCGACCACGATGACATCGACCACGACCATGACGGAACCACCATGCGACGGGCCTGGCATCGTCGCACTGCATTGCGCGCTCCACGAGATGCGTTCCATCGCGGCTCTCGTCGTGCCACTACGCAGGCGGTCGCGCCAAAAAGACGCACAACTCCAGCTGACACTCTGACACCTCGCACGCTTCCGGCGGCAAAAAGGCACTGCGAGTACGCTTTGCAGTCGCAATGCAGCACCGACAAGCGAGGTCTCCAGCTGGGCGGCCCCATGTCCCCAGCCCCATTGTCACCGTCTCGTGTCGTGTCGTGGCCGCTGGGCCGCTGGGTCACAGGGCTCCGCCGCTTCCTCCACGGCACCAAGCCAAGCCCGGCCGCCGCTGCAACCCTCTTCGGCGGTTGTTCTGGAAGCCAGAGCGTGCCCGCCCGACCCTACCGTGCTACCGGTGGGCTGGATTTTTTTCGTCTGCCCAAAAAAGTCCAAAATGGATGCCCGGCCCTCCATCATCGGCCAAGCCTGGCGCGGATATGGCTGCCCATTTCGGGAATCTGGCTGATGGGCGCGCCGACGACTCGCCAAATGTACCGGTACTTGCGCCGCACACCCCTAATAATTTAAATCCTGTCGCCCAAGCAGTTTGCCGACGCTCAGTCTTTTTTTGGGCTGTCGCCATCACATGCGGCATGTTACAGCCTGATGGATGCGGGCGAGTTGGTTTGGGACTTGGTTTGGCTCTTTTGGGAAATAAGGAGAGAGGTTTCTCTTCCAGGTCCTTCTCCCCCGAAAGCCCTGTTTGCCATGGTTTGCCATTTCGAGACGGCCTGTTGCCTCCTCGGCCAAGCCTGGAGGCAGACGAGAGCCATCTGGGGAAACCCTCGTGGCGCAATGCCCGCCCTTGCCGGTTTCGGCGAAAGCGACGGCTGGCTTTTCTGAGGCTTTCAGCGTGCCACACCCTCGTGGGAGTCAAATCGCTAGTAATGAGGCGCAACAATGTGGATATGACGCGGGATTGCCATCGAGGCTGGGCTGCCGGGGAAGGGACTCGCAAGGCTATGGCGGTTGCCGGATGTACATGTGATTTGAGTTGCTGGCGGCCCCCGGGTGTCGCCACAACTGCCGATGGAGTGCATGAGGCATGAGCAGATTTTGGCATGATATTGCTATCCATGATGGCATTTGCTCGAACGCCAGAGATAGACACGTAGGGGAGACGAAGGTCTGGTGCCCGAGCAGCTATCGACATGGGATGGCGCATCGAATGGGCGATGGGACGATGCTCATGATTTTTATACAGGGTATCCTGAAACCTTTGATGGCCACGTCATGCTTACATGATTTCTGTGTCCTCCATTGCCGCCAGCAGTCAACGCATGCGGGTAGATGATTAGTGTATTGACGCCCTACTTGCAATGGCTCCTTGCTCATTGTGCGGCGAGGACACGCCGTCCTGTGGATGAGCATTCTCGGACGTCCGGCCAGGAGCTAATCCATGCCCGCCGGCAGCTCCCGGCACTCTTGCTTGCTTGATAGGCCACATCGCACTTCCGCCATTTCAGTGCCTGGTATATAGTTTGCTGCCGCATCCCTCGGCGTACAGGAGGGCGCAAGTACCGAGCGGCGTCCCTGCAGATGCAGGACAATCGGGTGGCTCGGCGCCGGCGGACCATTTGCACAAACCAGACAGCCTACGTCATCGGAATAGTTTTCCATGATGATGAATTTCCCGCCAACACCTGAAACTCCAAGCTCGTAGGCTTTAGGTGTGCATTCCGTCGATACTCGTTTTGATCGTCGTCGTCGTCGTCGTCTGCGTCCGTGTATCTAGATCAAGAGGGAGACCTGGCGGGCGACGCGCGTCAGTCTCTGAGCGCACATTTCTCAAGGCACGAGAGGGTGGTTGCAGAAGAGGGGGTTTCGCGAGGGGGCGGGGAAGGAGGAGAGGAGAGGAGAGGTCGCGCGTACCGCCATGAGGACGCAGCAGATGCTGATGTACGGGCTTAGGCGTTCACCTATCCTGGCGCATTTCCAAAAGATACCCATCACTCTGGATTTGCGAGCGCGCGGGCGCCTCCAAGTCAGCTTGGGGGGTTCCTGTCTGGCTTGCTGCTTGCTCATGCCGCGCATGTGGGGGACACCGTCTTACCCATTCTTGTTCCGGTCCATGATGCCCGGGGCGAAGTGGTGGACGTATGTGCTCGTGCATATCAGGAGGAGGATGACTTGGAGCAGGGACTGGAAGTTGAAGAGGGCCGTCTGCGGAGGCGCGCGGGGAAACGGCGAGTTAGCTGGGGGAACGTCACGAATGGGAAACTCTGGTGGGGGTCGGTCGTCTATACCATGTTGAAGCTTGCTTAAAAGAGAGCGATATTGTATGTGCGATGGTCGATGCGGGAGCAAGCGTGTGGGAAGAGCGAGATGTGGTTCGCGGCAGCAGCACGGCGCTGTGGTTCGAGGTGATTGAATGGTGGCCTCTCAGCCTCGCGCGTCTGATGCGCCGCGCCAGGGGAGCTTTATTACCTGGCAGGCAAGCTGTGGGGAAGCGAGGATTTGCCGACGCGAGGCCGCTGCAGTGGGCAGCTCCACCAGCCATTGCTCGTGGGGGCACCGTCGACACTTCATCTTCATCAACTCGACGACGCACGTTTATCCACGTCCATCATCTGCCGCTTTCGCGAGGCTGGACCTTGCCTCGTACTTTTCTTCAAGCACCGGGCTTTTTTCCAACTGTTTCGAGGCTACGCCATACCAGATCCGCCCAAGTTGCGACGTGCGCATCGTCGCCTCCAACGCTCAGCCACCATCGTTTATCGCATTTGCACCCGTTGCTCCCGGCCGGGGCCTACAGCTCGTCACCATGGAGCCTCGCGCGCGAGCCGGCAAAAATGTCGGCAAGATGAATTTCTCGCACATCGAGCGTACGTCGCCCCCCTTACGCACCCGTCGGGCTGCTACGCTGCCCGCCCTTCCCCGCGACGCCCTTTTTGCTAACCTCGCTCACCCACCACGCAGTGGCGCAGCTGCTCTACGCGCACGGCGACGTCAAGAACCCGCTCCCGGAGACGATCCGGGTGCTGGACGAGATCCTGACCGACTTCATGCAGTCCATCGCCTTCGAGGCGACGCGGGCGGCGCACTACTCGGGCCGGCAGAAGATCAAGTACGAGGACTTTGAGTTTGCGTTCCGCAAGAACCCGGCCTTCCTGGGCAAGGTGCAGGAGGTGTTTGAGAAGCAGCGCGAGATCAAGAAGGCGCGCGAGATTCTGCGCGACAACGACGACGACATCATGAAGGAGGCGGCCGAGGAGGAGAAGAGGCGCGAGAAGGACGGCGGCGGCGGCGGTGACAAGGCGGGGGGCGGCGCGGGTGGTGGAGCTGGTGGGAGGGCAACGGCGGTGACGGCGGCGGCGGCGGCGGCTGCGCGTGCGGAGGAGGAGTTGGGCGAGGCGGATGATGATGCGGAGGCGGAGGCGGATGCGTTGGGGAAGAAGCGATAAGATGACGTTGCGTTGCGTCGCGTTGCGTCAAGACGGTTTCCGTTGTTGAGTCATGGGCTATGTCATTTGGCGTTTTGGGCATGAGGCATGGGGCATTGTGGCTGATGGTCTCTCTCGGGCGTTGACAGCCGAGAGTTTTACGGGCAGGTAGCGCGGCGTTTTCGGTACAAGCTTTATCGCGGCAAGAGAATGTTTTGGTATTGTGTTGAGATCCGTCAGAGACTGAGCCCGCAGCTCCAGCAAGTGGCCCGGCGCAACACGGCGTTGTCGTGCACAGGTATAGTAAACTGTAGTTGCTCGGCCAGCACAAGGGGAAATGCTAGCACTTTGTACGACTTCTCCCGCAACTGCCTCTTCTGGCCCGTCGGCAGGCCCGTGCGCGTACTGATGAGCCTTGGCGGAGCAGAGACGCGGCGTGAGGGACGCATCGGTGGTGGAAGATCGGTGATGCCCACCAATGCCGGTTTATATGCCTCCAGTGCCGACAAGGCTCGCTGGACGTATCCAACACTACCGACTTAACTATACGTCGTATATGTTTTCTCACCAGCAGGATATGAATTGGTCTCGCTACGGCTCTTCAACGTGTTGGGAAACAAGTCGGCGACGGCTATTGCCCCCCAACATCAAAACAGCCGGGCCGCCCAAAAGAGATCGACCGGCTAACTGCGCCGAACCCCCGCGTCGGCGGCGGCGGCGGCGGCGGCAATCGGCAAGGGATCCATTCCTCGTCGCTGCTTACCCCCGGAGTGGCAGCCCCGCAGCCCGTCCTCCTCCTCCTCCTCCTCCTCCTCCGCCGATACCGCCCTCGATGCGATATCGGGAACCACGGACGGACTGCCGCCCGCCCGCGCACGCACGCAAGCCAAGCACTTGGGCCCCCTTCCCCCAATCCCCAATCCCCGTCCATCCTGCTTACATCCGCCCCCGCAGAGGGCGCCGCCGCCGCTCGGGCTCGTCTTCGATCCAACTGCCTGATTTGCTGTTGCTCATCCTACACTTGCCTGACCGGCCCGCGCAAAGTGCAGAGTGTGTGCAAAATGGCCTGGCTTGAGATGGATTGTGTTTCCATGCGTAGTCGCCACCCCTCCGACTGGCTGCGGGCCCGAGGGAAAGCTGGTCCACCACCACCACCACCACCTCTTGTTCCCTTGGCTCCCCCCCCCTGCTCGCCAACTGCAGCCCGCAAGCATCCCTCCATCCAAAGAGGTTGGCGGGCGGGCCGGCGAGCGGGCATCGTGCTTCTTTTAGGCTGTTCATTAGTAAAGCAACAGGGCATCGGCTGCTGTTCTGGTCCTTTAGCTTTTTCTCTCGCTGGGAGGGGAGGGCTCCCGCGCTGCGCATTGTTTTCCCTTGCACCTTTCTTCATTGGAAAGTCGGTTCTGTGTTTGTTCTTCAACCTTGTGCACAGCCACCAGCAGCAGCAGCAGCCCTTCGATGAGGAACAGGCCTCTCTGCTCTCACTGCGTTTGTTGTTTATGGCGCAGTTCTGTCTGCTCTTGTTGTCCTTAGTTTTGGTTGAGACCCAATCGTCGTCAGCGTAAATAACATCTCTCACTGCAACTTTTGCTTTGACTGCGAGACGCAAAATCATGGAGGAGCCTGAGCCCAACGGCGGTCGGCCGCCTTCCGGTGCGGAGATACGGCCGGCTCGTCAGTCACCCAAAGCTTCCCGCCCCGACTATGACGACGACAACGCAAGAGAGACGCAACAACAACATCCGCTCCATCACCGTGATTTGTCCCCGGATATGCGTGGACGGGACAACAAGGCCTTACATCCGACCGCCGCAGAGCACTTCCGTCACTTATCACTGAGTCCGGCCCCGAGCGGCAGACTCTCCCCGGCACCGCATGGCTCATACAACCCAGCCCACGGGCAACCCTTCCAGCCCTACAAGCAATCATCATGGGCCCGCTTCTGGGACCGCAACAAGCCCGCCATCCTCGTGGCGCTGTCCCAGCTGTTCGGCGCCTCCATGAACCTCAGCGCGCGCCTGCTCGAGCTCGAGGGCGAGGGCATGCACCCGGTCCAGGTCCTCCTCCTGCGGCAGAGCCTGACGTCGATATGCTGCCTGACCTACATGTGGTGGATGCAGGTGCCCGACTTCCCCATCGGCAAACGCGAGATCCGGTGGCTGCTCGTCGCCCGAGGCTTCACGGGCTTCTTTGGCATCTTCGGCATGTGGTACTCCATGATGTACCTGCCGCTGGCCGACGCCACCGTCATAACGTTCCTGGCGCCGGGCGTCGCCGGCTTCGTGTGCTGGTTCCTGCTGCGCGAGCCGTTCACGCGCATCGAGCAGCTGGCGACCGTCGTGGCGCTCCTCGGCGTCGTCTTGATCGCGCAGCCGGCGGCCCTCTTCTCTGGCGGCACGTCATCGTCCACCGGCGGCGACGACCACTCGACGACGGAGCCGCCCGAGCAGGGCCTGCCGGGGGCGGACCACCAGACGACGGCGCAGGAGCGGCTCGTGGCCGTGGGCGTGGCCCTGCTGGGCGTGCTGGGCGCGGCCGGGGCCTTCACGACGCTGCGCTCCATCGGCAAGCGCGCGCACCCCCTCATCTCGGTCAACTTCTTCGGCATGACGTGCACCGTCATCTGCGTCGTGACGCTGTGCGCCGCGCCGCAGCTCGACGTCGGCCAGCCGGCCCTGCGGTGGATCACGCCCACGTCGCCCAAGCAGTGGTTCCTGCTGCTCGCGCTGGGCGCCCTGGGCTTCGTGATGCAGTACCTCCTCACGGCGGGGCTGGCCGCCGACAAGTCCAACCGCGCCAACGCCATGGTCTACACGCACATGCTCTTCGCCGTGGCGTTTGACCGCTGGGTGTTTGGGCACCGCATGGGCGTCATGAGCTTCCTCGGCTGCGCGCTGATCCTGGGCAGCGCCATCGGCGTCGTCTTCATGAAGAAGCCGCCCTCGCCGCCGAAAGTGGAGGACGTCGAGAGGCAGAACAACGTGAGCGGCGAGGCGGAGGGTTCGCCGATGCTCATGGGCGTTGGCGGCAACGCGGAGAGTGTACACTTGGAAAGGATGAGGTAGTCACGTAGTGTTACGGAACGAGACTGCATTGCTGCAGTGTGACCTTGCTTAGGAAATCGTCTCCGAGCTTGCGTGATACAACGTGCGTGACCACGATGATCCATAGAAGCATGGGGGTCATCATTTTGACCAACAGTGGCGTGTGGTGTAAATTGTAAGTTTGAGCTGCGGCACTTGCATGAGTTGTTGCTATGAGTGCACTTGTCACCAGGGCCGGCTGCCGTCGACGATGGAGTTGTTAAACAACTACGATTCAGCCACTGTCCAAAAAGCCACGGTGGCTAAGCCTCATTGAAAGAGAACAGGCCCAGCAAGTTACAAACTAGGAAGGCCCTCAAATCGACTTCAGAAAGCAGTGGACGGATTGCCACCGTCAGTCCTGCTCTCCAGGGCGAAGAAGCGGACTTGATATAGGGTAGCCAAGATTTGTGAGCAGCGTGATCGCAGTCGCGCGTTCGCGCTATCACGTGACTCAAAGTGGGCCGCCGTTCTGGCCCCCCCAGCCAGCCGCGCAAGGGCGAGCGCCTGCACTGCAAGGCTGGGGTCCAATGGTAAAACCTCGAGATCTCGAACCCTCGCCCGTCCGTCGCCAGCCTCATCGCCTCTCCACGAAACTCGCAACAGCCCTGACGGGGAGCACATAGCAGCAGACGGCATCCGAGAGAACTGCCCCCTCCAACCGCACAGAAAGCCAGGCTTGGATTCGACGTCCGGCAGCGTCACTGCCGAAACCGCCAACATGGTCCAGATCAGCGAGGTCAAGGGCAACAAGCGCGACAACCGGACGGCTGCGCATACGCACATCAAAGGCCTCGGCCTCAGGTCCGATGGACGCGCAGAGACACAGGCCGGCGGCTTCGTGGGCCAGGCGTCCGCGAGAGAGGTACGGGCTTCCCCAATCGCGTGTCGCGCTGTGAGGCTAGGCAACTGACGATATTCTAGTCATGTGGCGTTGTCGTCGACCTGATTCGAGCTCATAAGATGGCTGGTAGGGGAGTACTGCTGGCAGGCGGCCCGGGCACCGGCAAGACTGCCCTCGCGCTGGCCATCAGCCAGGAGCTCGGCACCAAGATCCCCTTCTGCCCCATCGTCGGCAGCGAAATCTACTCGACCGAGGTCAAGAAGACGGAGATGCTCATGGAGAACTTCCGAAGGGCCATTGGCCTCAAGGTCCGCGAGACGAAGGAGGTGTACGAGGGCGAGGTCACAGAACTCACCCCGGAGGAGGCCGAGAACCCGCTGGGAGGATACGGCAAGACCATCAGCACGCTGCTCATCGGGCTCAAGAGCGCCAAGGGCCAGAAGAAGCTGCGACTGGACCCCAGCATCTACGAGGCGATCCAGAAGGAGAGAGTCACCGTCGGAGATGTCATCTATATCGAGGCCAACACGGGCGCCTGCAAGCGCGTCGGCCGGTCGGACGCGTACGCCACCGAGTTCGACCTCGAGGCCGAGGAGTACGTGCCCATCCCCAAGGGCGAGGTGCACAAGAAGAAGGAGATTGTGCAGGACGTCACGCTGCACGACCTCGACGTCGCCAACGCGCGGCCCCAGGGCGGCCAGGACATCATGAGCATGATGGGCCAGCTCATGAAGCCCAAGATGACTGAGATCACGGAGAAGCTGCGCGCCGAGATCAACAAGGTCGTGAGCAAGTACATCGACCAGGGCGTGGCCGAGCTGGTTCCGGGCGTTTTGTTCATCGACGAGGTATGTTTTTTGCCTGTCTTCTCTTGCATGTCGAGAAGGCTGCTTTCGACCCGTGTTTGTTTCACGCGCAAGGCCGCTGACTCGCATGGGTTCACCAGGCACACATGCTCGATGTGGAGTGCTTCACCTACCTTAACCGAGCACTGGAATCGCCCATCTCCCCCATTGTGGTGCTGGCGTCGAACCGCGGAATGTGCACAATAAGAGGCACCGACGACATTGTTGCGGCCCACGGCATTCCTACCGACTTCCTGGCCCGTCTACTCATCATTCCCACGGCGCCCTACCAGGCCGACGAGATTAAGAAGATTGTGCGGATACGGGCGTCGACGGAAGGCGTGTCCATCAGCGACGCTGCCATTGACAAGATTTCGGACCACGGCGTCCGCATCAGCCTGCGGTACTGCCTGCAGCTGCTGACCCCTGCCAGGTAAGTTTCAGAATGCGCCGGAGACGATGAAACGAGGAACGATGGCCACGAGTCCTTGTGCCGTTCCGATTCCGGAACGTCGTTTCCATCGTCTGGTCCCCCGCTTGGATGACAACCGCTTACTGACATGGTTTGGCAGCATTCTCGCAAAGGCCAACGGCCGTTCCCAGATCGACATCGCCGACGTGGCTGAGTGCGAGGACCTCTTCCTCGACGCCCGGCGCAGCGCGGCGCTGCTGAGCACCGAAGCTGGACGGGGGTACCTTTCGTAAGCAGGCGGAGCCGACGGCCGCGTCGACGACGACAAAACGGGAAGAGAAAGTGTACCCCTTAGACTTGAAGCGTAACTTCGCGAGACGGGGAGGGGGCCCCAAGGTTTTCTACGGGATTTTGCTTTTGGCGGATGGTCCGGCGCCGGGAGAGTATGCCACTTCACGGTTTTTTTCATCTTTTTTACCCGCTTTACCAGGCCAAAGGGGGGGAGAGAGGGAGAGGAGGGGGAGGCGCAACGCCTTGTGGGAATAGTAGCAAAAAGTGTCGATATTGCCTGTAACGGGCGGCCCCCATGGGCGAAACACCGAAACGGGGGAAGGGGCCTTGCCATTGGGTTTTCTGGCGTCCTTCCAAGCTTTTCGGGGGAATTAAAAAGTGACAGGACGACGCCTCGCCCATCTCGTGCCGCCCGCCCCTCCTACCCACCCATCCATCTCATCCCAGAAGCGGCCTGAAGTGTCAAAGGTGTGAAGGCGCGGCGCCTGCGAGTGAGAGGTGCGTGTCGTCGTGAGCGTCGCCCCCGGCCGAGACATCCAGGAACCTGGAAAGCCAACCAGCAGAGACAGGCGGCCCAAGACAAAACCAGAAGCCTGCTGGGGGCCGTACGCGCGCCATCATGACAGGCTGGCGACGGTCGTGGTGGGCGCAGAGCGATGGGACGCACGCAGGCAAGTCACGCATGCGGAGCACACCACGATCGCAGGTTGGGCTCCCGCTCACCCTCACCGATTGACCGATTCCAAGCATCACGTGCGGAACGAGCCTTTAAACCGCGTTCGGGCTGGCGCCAGCCATTCGTCCTTTGTCTCAGGCGGGCGCAGCATTCCAGGCCGACGCCGCTTCGCATTCCTGTGGCCCGTCGACAATGTCGCCCGCCCCCGGGGACAGCGAGGTTGGGCCCCAGCCAGCCTGCAGGAGCGGAGAGACGCGGGCAAAGGACGAATAGGCGCGGTGCAGCGGTAGAAATGTTGGGTGTCATGCGGTTTTGCCTCGAGGCTGGGCGTTGAAGAGGGACCCGCGCCGGTATATCACTGCCGGGATGCCAGGGGGCCAAGGAGGGGGAGGGAGATCGATTCCCGTCCGGCGTGCCCCCCTCCCTCTCGCAAAAAACGTTCCGAAGAGCACGAAGCGGCCCCGGAGAAAAAAAGGATAAACGCTCGCGCCCCCAAAGACAAAGGCAACAAGCTCACGCTTTGTCCGCCGGCCAGAAACCTTCACTGGACCGCGGGTGAACGCCAGTCGACGCCCCCCCGGTGGACTCCCGAGACATGTAGGGGGATTCTTACTGGCCCCTCTGCACACTGAAGGCAGCAGCGCAGCAGTCAGAGAGAAGGGCCGGCGAGGTCAGGCCTGTTGAGCGAGCTTGTCCGGAGCCGGGTGTGCTATTGTCCACTGAGCGGAGGTTGAGTGAATGGCCAAATGCCAGCGTCCTCTCACAAAGGAAAGGACCCGGGCACTCGGGCAACGGCTCGCTCCATCTTCATTCTTGGCATCTTTCCTGCCACCGTTGCTTATCTCGTCCTTCTTCGAGCTCCAGTCCCCGTCTTATACTCCCATTGTTCTCGTCGTCGTCTCGTCGTGTTGCCGTCTCGAAGCCCTGACGCCGAGAACGCCCTTGCCGGCTGGGCCCAGGTGTAAGTGCAGACCGTCTCGCGGCTCACCGGTAGCCCCTTCACGTCGTCCTTGCGTCCGTCAACGATGACACAAGTGCTCGCACTGGCTGCCCGACACATGGAAGCCATCGGAGCTCCTGTTCGCCGTCACGTGGACCTGGGACAGCAGTACAAGCAGCCAGCGGGCATCGCCGCCGCGGCTGATGGGGGCCACTCTCCCTCACCTCTCCGGTCCGCGTCATCAAGAAAGCGGGCTTCCACCATACACGCCGTGGATGCCGACCGCGGCATGCAGGAGTCCCCCAGCGCCAGCAGCGCAGGCACCCAGAGGCAGGATGGAGCCAGGGATCTCATCTGCCTCTGCACGCCAGCCCCCAAGATTCCAAGGCCACGAAACGGTGAGTGAAGACGTTGCCTTGCGCAACCCCCGGGCGGTGGAACTCCACGTCGATGCAGTGATGGGGCCTGGAGAGTCCAACGAGTTCCCAAGCGGGCGTTCAAACTCATCGCTTTCCCCGAGCTAAGACCAGCGGCTGACAAACGCTTCGTTGGCCAGCATTTATCCTGTACCGCCAGCATCATCAGGCGCAGGTAACAGCAGATAATCCCAAGCTGTCCAACCCGGACATTTCCAAGATCATCGGAGAGAAGTGGAAGAATGAAGATGAAGATGTGAAGCAGACGTGGAAGAACCTCGCCGAGGAGGAGAAGCAGCGCCACCAGACACAGTACCCAAACTACCGCTACCAGCCGCGCCGCGGCAACAAGCCGCAGGCTGGATGGGGGACCACGTCGCCGACCGAGGAGCCAGGCCGGTGCCCAAAGTGCCATGGACGAGCCGCTGCCACGCCACAGACACCATCGACCCCCTTTGCAACGTCTCCCGCCGCCAAGGTAGGGGCTGGATCTCAAGGCAGGCCCAGCCTCCAACGGGCAGATACGGACAGGTCTCGTCGATCGAGCTTCGAGCAGTCGCCCACAAGCGCACTAGCATTTCCGACCAAGCTGCCTTCCGTGAGGGATGTGGAGAGTGGGGAGCCGACCTCGCCAGGCATGAAGAGACGTCGGGCCAATGATGCCGGTGGATATCATCCCATCAACGGATCTCTCAGCGGCTATGTGAGCAGGAAGCCAGGAGAACCAGCTGTTGCACGGACGGATGGGCCGCCACAAACTCCTGCTCATGCATTTGTTCGAACGCCCCTACCCGAACTTGGGGGTTTGCCGAGATCTCAGAGCGGCCCGATGCCCCCACCGTTTCGACCCTCGCCTTCGACATCCTGGCTGGAGAAAGACTCGTCGAACCGGAGGCACAGTGGCTTTGACGAGTCTCTTCGATTGCCGCCCCTGCAGTCGTCGGTACCACCATCGCCGTCCCGCATGCCGTCCTTGGACACTCGTCGAGTCAGCTTGCCCATGGGTGGCCTCATGGAGTCACCTCCTCGAGAGCCTCGCGGCCTGAGCACCTCATCCATGGAAGACAGCATCATGGCGATTCCATTCAGTCGCAAGCTGTCCGTTCTTGCGAGCATCTGTCGGACCGCTCCGCCCTTGGCAAGGGATGCCGACCCGGGGGGTACGAGAGGCGCTTTCATTGCAGTGGAAGGTTCTGACGCGAGGTTGCTTCGAGAGGTGGGGACCGTCATCGAGAAGACGCTGGTGGCGTGCGGCGACATTGACTTGAAGGTGTGGAAGGACGAGTCGCCCGAGATGGACTCGTTGGTACAAGCATCGTCCTTGAGTCGTGCTGGTAGCAAATTCGGCGATTCCTTCGAGCCGTATTTCGACGTCGTATCCTCGTGGCAGAAGAAATCAAAGCAGATTGGCCGCCACATTACCGGCAAGACGGCCCTCATCCCGAGTGCCGAGGATCAAAGAGCAGACGGGGAGCGGGTGGTGGCCCAAGCCCGTTCAACCGAAGCCTGCACGCCGCCGGAAGACGACAGAGGACCAGGCTCGACCGTCAGGATGCCGGTGGCACTGGCCAGAGACGGGTTCAGCTTGACGGTGTCGGACAGGTACGCTTGCACGATGCCAATCCAGGACACTTACTCGCCACTCGATCATTGGCAGTGGATGGCGTCGCTTTGGCGTGGCACTGTCTGTCCGGATCTCGTGGTCCACGTCATGCCGGCTGAAGACGAGGAGACCGGTAGCCGCAGGGTTGTCGAACTCTCGCGGCGCCTGGGCTCGATCCTCGTCAAATTGCCCTCGGGCAAGGAAATCGATGAGGGCACAGAGAGGAGGATTGCCTTTGAGGTGATGGAGTGGATGAGAGAGGGATCGTTCCGCGAGGCGCTGCCTCAAGGATGGAGGTCAGATGCTCTATGAGCGCAGAACCGATTGGATTGCCGCCGCCATACCTCCTCACGTCGACGGAAACGACCGCGGCGTCTTGGGCCGTGCGCTGAGGCAGACAGGCCGACGAGCATGTTGTGAGGGCATTGTTGCATGTTCAGTGCCATGGGCGTAACGAGACCAAATAATGACAGTCGAAGTGTGCACAACTGCTGGGTGGTATTTGCCTGCTAATGTGAAGTCGAAAACGGCCTGGTGTCTTTCGAGATGCGAAGTGCGAACCCAAATTACTTTCCATTACCACCGCCTACCATTTCATACGTACCTGTACCTTGGACCAAGGCCATGGAGTTACCGGTAACGACCCATGGTTATGTTAACGGCTTCCTGCATCGCTCCTGCATGGAAGGAGTCGCCTCTCGTGCACATATGGGTACGGGAAGGAGCTGTCGTTGTACGTCACTACGTACCTGCTTCAGACGCGGATGGTCGGTGCTCTGCTTCAGGGGCCGAGAAGTGGGGCCCGTGGTTGATTACTGGGCCGGTACCGCACGGGGATGGGGCGCGTCCACCAACACGCGTGTTTGTCTTGGTTAGGGGGGCCGCATCCACCCAAGCTCCATCCCGATCATCCCCTGGCGCAGCCTCATTGTCAACAACGGCCTGGCATCGTCACCAACCAACTACGCCAACGACCTGCAACTTCACACCGTCCTGACCCGGCACGATGCACCCCCGTCCCCTCAACCGCCTCCCATAATGCCAGACTTCAAATCGGGCCAGACGGTCCAGCTCAGCGATGGCCGCAAGGGCATCGTCCGCTTCGCTGGCCAAACCCACTTCCAGGTGGGAGAATGGGTCGGCGTCGAGCTCGAGGACAAGACCGGCAAGAACGACGGCAGCGTCCAAGGCGAGCGCTATTTCGACTGTCCCATGGGATATGGCATGTTCGTCAAGCCCATGATGGTGACCATCCTCGCCCAGCCGCCGGCCGCAAAGCCAGCCGCGGCCCGGAAGCCTGCACGGCCGAGCAGCCTCAACCCGGTGTCCGGCAGGACATCGGCCGCTGGCGGGGACGTGGCCTTGACGAAGCGCCGGAGCATGAACGCGCCAAGTCCGAGCCCTGGGCCTAAGATGTCCCGTCCGACGAGCGCTATCAGGGTGAGCATCCCGACCATGGCCGCGTCCATGATTCTAACGCGAAATCAAGTCCCCTGCAAAGTCTCCCACCAAGCAACTGAGCGGCCCGCCCAGCTCTTCAGCGTCACGGACCGGCACGCCCTCGAACACGCGCGTTTCGTCCGTCGGAAGTAAGCCTCGCACTTCGATAAGCGGATCGCGAACCTCAATGGGTCCACCTGCCCTCCCCTCTACCCGAACCGCGAGACAGTCCTCCATATCGTCTGTGGCTTCGAGAGCCAGCACCGTGACTGCGCGAGCGTCAACTGGACGAGCGCTGCCAGGAGGTGTCCGCCCACTGTCCCAACACAACTTCGCCCGCCGCCCATCTGCCGATTCCCAAGCAGGACGAGATAGCAGCTCGGCCGACGATACGACACCGGTGTCTCCTGTGAGGGGCAATGCACCCATAATTGCACCACAGCCAACCAGCCCGGCACGGGGGAGGGCAAATGCTCTCGAGAAGATGGCCGCCGCAACGTCGCCCGGGACATCCTCTACACCGCCCCTGAAGAGGGTGACAGCAGCAGCAGCCGCATCGCGAACCCCGGGCACCACCGCAGCAAGCCGTGAGATAGAAGATTTGAAGGCAAAGCTTAGGGTGCTAGAGCGAAAACGAATCGAAGATCGTGACAAACTCCAGCAGCTTGACAAGGTTCAGGGCGAACGCGACAAGTTTGAGACCATCATCCAGAAGCTCCAGCAAAAATACCAGCCGCAGCAGCAGGAGAATGCCGAACTAAGGAAACAGCTCAAGGAGGCAGAGGCCCGTTTCGAGTCCGTGGAGGCCATGCAGGCCGAGCATGATTCTGCCCTGGAGCTCGCTGCCCTGGACAGGGAAATGGCCGAAGAGACGGCAGAAGTCCTGAAGATGGAGCTCGAGACGCTGAAGCAAAAGACCGAGGAGCTTGAGCTGGAGGTCGAGATTCTTCGAGAGGAGAACACCGAGTACAGCAAAGGCATGACGCCCGAAGAACGCGCGAGCACCGGTTGGCTGCAGATGGAACGGACGAATGAGCGACTGCGCGATGCCTTGCTGAGGCTCCGAGACATTACCCAGGAGCAAGAAGAGGGATTGCGAGACCAAATCACCGGACTCGAGGAAGAGTTGAAGCAGTTCAATGCCGTCAAGGCTGAAAATGCAAAGACGAAGGAGAAGCTGGACAAGTCCGAAGCCGCAGTTGATGACCTTCGCCAGCAGCTCGACAACGCTCTCGGGGCCGAAGACATGATTGAGGACCTCACGGACCGCAACATGAGCATGTCGGAGCAGATCGAGGAGCTCAAGGCCGTCATCGACGACCTCGAGAACCTGAAAGAGATCAATGACGAGCTGGAAGCCAACCATGTCCAGAACGAAAAGGAGATGCAGGAGGATCTCGACTTCAAGGACAGCGTCATTGCAGAACAGGCACGCCGGGCCGCCCAACAAGAAGAGTCGTTTGAAGACATGGAGTACACCCTTTCCAGGTTCCGCGAGCTCGTCACCAGCTTGCAGAGCGACTTGGAGGACATGCGGGCCTCACAGGCCGTGACCGAGGGCGAATCCGAGAAACTGAACGACCGTTCAAGAGCCATGATGGATCTCAACATGAAGCTTCAGCTTTCCGCTGCCAAGGCACAAGTCAAGACGATCGATCTAGAGCTTCGCCGACTGGAGGCAGAGGAAGCAGGCAAGCATCTCGAGATTGTCAGACTTTTCTTGCCCGACACCTACCTGGAAGACCAAGACTCGGTCCTTGCGCTGTTGCGATTCCGCAGGCTTGCGTTCAAGGCCAACCTTTTGAATGGCTTCATCCGGGAGCGCCTCAGCGGCCAGCCTCACCCTGGCCACGAGGACGATGTCTTTGCGGGCTGCGATGCGGTTGACAACCTGGTATGGGTGTCCGCCATGTGCGACCGCTTCGTCAACGACATGAGCCACTGCTCGATGGAGCGGTTCTCAAAGTACCAGAATGCCCTGCACGAGCTCGAGCCCGTGGAGCGGGCGCTCAATGCCTGGATCGATGGACTGCGACGGGACGACCTGAAGGAAAAGAACTGCGCAGACGAATTGCATCGCACCGTGTCTCTCATGTCACACCTCGCCGAGGTCCACATCTCCGCCGGGCTGTCCAGCTTTGCCGACGAGGTCCACATGCGGTCGCTGGTGGTCCAGAGTCACCTTGAGTCCGCGGCTGTTGCGTTCAACACGACGAAGCTCATGGTGCAGCGTGTGCTACCGGCAGAGGGTCAAGAGGGCGAAGACGACGAGCTGGGCCATCACTTCGCAAAGAAGTTCGACTTGATCATCACGCAGACCAGGAGCACCAAGGTCATTGCTGGCAAAGCCGTGCGGGCCTTGGAAGACCTCAAGACGCGATCACTGTCGCTTTCGCCAGACACGAGAGAGGCATTTGAACAATGCGAGAGTGGCAGTCTGGACCTGGCTACCCTGGCCCGCAAGATTGGCAACAGCGTCCACAAGCTCTTTACGCAGGACGAAGGTCGCAACGAGCCCTTCACACACGAGGAGGTTCAGGATGTCGTTCAAGCCGCCGCTACGGAGATTGGCGCGGTCATGGAGACGGATTCGATATCGCACTACTTGTCCAAGCTTCGCGCGGTCAACAGTCAGATCACTGACCTGGCCGGGCTGGCCACGGATCTGGAGCAGACGCAAGAGTTTGACATGAGCCCTGCTCCCTGGCGCCTCCGATCTCAGGAGCTCAAGGCGCTCAAGACGGTGCCCGTAGACGCAGAGGAAGAACTGCGCCGGCTCAGGGAGGAGCACAACGAGGCCCGCCGCACGATTGCGCAGCGCGATGAGCACCTCAGCACTGCTGTGCTCAAGATAGAGACGCTGGAGTCCCGCATGCGGGATGCACAAGCTAATGTCGAACGCATCACAAACCTGCAGAAGCAGCTCGAAGCGTCGGGCGAGCAAGTCACAAGTCTGAAGGAAGACATCGAGAAACAGGACCGGGAGCTCAAGAATCTCGAGTCGGAGCGCGACAAGTGGAAGAAGATTGCCAGCGACAGCCGGGCGTATGCCGACGGCGCCGACGCTGCGGGCATGAAGGCCGGACAGGAGCGTGCGGTGGCAACGGCCCGGGAGATGGATGCCTTGAAGAAGGACATTGAGAGCTTGCAATCGGCCGTACGGTATCTGCGCGAGGACAACCGCCGTGCTCGCACCAAGGAACAGCAGGGCTACGACTGGTTGGCCGAGCCGTTGACGAAGCCAACAGGCCTCGCGGAGCAGCGGAAGAAGTTGCTCCAGACCGAGGGCAAGGACGTCCTCGGCGAGCTGATCAAGGTGGCGACGTCGGCGACGCTCTTTGACTTCTCCGCCTTGCCCAAGGACAAGCTCGCCTGGCGCCCGGCCAAGACGACGCCGCAGTACCACGCCGCAAAGCAAATGGAAGACTACGCCGCCCTGTCTTCGTGGCAGGACGCCGTGGTCAAGAAGTCTGCCATGCTTCGCGCCGGCATGGACGACGGCTCGGGGCGGCTCATCCGCAACCCCGCGGCGCAGCTGCAGATCAGGCTGCCCCGCGGCGACGGCAAGGCGATGATGGCCGGGACGGGCATCGGCGCGGGCGGCGTGCAGGTGGTGGGATCGCGTGAGTGGGAGGCGCTGCAGGGGAGCAGGGGCAGGATGGCTGCTGTATGAACGAATGGCTGCGACAGGGCTGCTGCTGGTGCTGCTGCCCGTGACGAAGTCAGGATCAGGATTGATACCCACTGGACCGAGAGGTCCTGTAGACAGACTCGAGGCGTACATGAGTTTTGTGTTTTATATACACTTCGTATTGCCATCTGTCCGGATGCTGTACAGTTTTCGAGGCCGCAAGGGATATGGGCATTTTCAAGGATAAATAGACCTCTGTGTCATGTGCTCGTTTGGTATATTTTGTTTTCCTGTCTGCAGGAATTGCAGAGGCCCAACTTTGCTCTCATGCAGAGGCGGATGAATGCATCTCCTGTAGCGAACAATGACCCATCAAAGCCAGCCCATCCGGACACGTCCAGGCTCTTTGCTGTACCGCTCTCATCCCGCACATGCGCCCATCATCAAGCCCTCCCCTTGCCCTTCTTGTCCTTCTTCTTCTTGCTTCCACCGCCGCCCGCACCGCCCTCGTCCCCAAAGCCTCCTGCGCCAGCACCAGCAGCACCAGCCTGCTGGCTCGCCATGAGCGCCGCCATGGGGTCCCCGCCGCCCTGCATCTCCTTCATCATGTCCTTGAAGAGGTTCTCGGACACGCCGCCGCCCGTCATGGCGGCGCTCAGGTACGGCAGCAGCTCGCCCATCTTCCAGCCGCGCGGGACGGCGGGCCGCGGGTATGGCTTCCCCTCGGGGGGCTGGAGCTGGCCGCCGACGCGGAGGCGCAGGCCGGCGCTGGCCTCCGTGGTGGGGTTCTCGACGAGGTGGCGCGCGACGAGCGTGTAGAGGTGGTGCTTGTTCTTGACCGCGGTGGTGGTGGTGCCCGGGGCGGATTTCTTGAGGCCGACCTTGACGCGGCCCGGGTTGGCCCAGTCCTTGGGGTGCGTCTTCTCGGGCTCGAGGAGCGTCTGCAGGCGCAGGCGGGAGCACGCGTTGGCGATGTCGCGCGCGAGGGGGTTGCGCACGGCGAGGTGGGCGGGCACGCGGCGGCCCTCGGCGCGGGAGCGCGTCGCGTCGAAGTAGACGGGGTACAGCGTCTGGAAGCCCTTGTACGCGGCGTGCTCATCGGCGGAGAGCCCGCCGCCGCCGGGGCCTGCTCGCAGAGGGTTGAGGTCCGCCGGGTCGAGGATGTGCGACTGCGCGGCCGCGCGCTGCTGCTGTTGCTGCTGCTGCTGTGACTGGGTTTGCGATTGTGATCGGGGGTCGGCCACCCGCCGGATAATGTCCGTGTCGACAAAGTCGTCAATGTCGCCCTCGTCCGGGTCCGAGAAGGCGTCTGGGTCGCTGTCCGAGACCTCTTCCACGCGGGGGTGTGACATGGCGGGCTAGCTGCTCCGTCCGTTTGTCTGTCCGATGATATCGATTTCGCCCTTTGTTTCCTCCCCGTCCTTTAGCGAAGGCGATGCGGGCAGGCAAAGGCCAGAGAAGACTTCAGGCCGGGCGCCGCGAATGCCCAAGATGCCGACGATTCAATGCGGTAGGGGGGGCGCAGCTCGCGGTCGTAAACGGGGGGCGTGGGCGGGTTCGATTGGGAGGCGGGGGGAGATTGGTGGGATTCGCCTGGTCGGTGGTGGTGCGTCTTTGACGAGGTGAGGTTGAAACTGGCCACAGCTGCTGGGTGGTGGCACATGGATTTTGACGAATGGTGGGGTTGGCCGCCTGTGGGTTTCTGGTGGGGGCGCTTGGGGGGGCCTCCATGTCCAAAGTCTCGCGGGGCAAGTGGCCGACCGGGGCGGCAAACCAGACCAGACGACTCAGTATCCCTCTCGACGTCCTCTGGTCCAAAACCCAAAGAAGCCACAAAAAACGTGATAAATGCTCGCTTCTGGCATCCGAGCTTGTCAACTTACAAGGTCATGTCATCCTGCGCCCCTGGCGTTCCTCTCAAGTGAAGAAGAAATTGTGCGCGGGAGCTTGAGCCGACTCGAGGACCTGGCAGCCAGGCTGAATGAGAAAAGGATAAAAATCCCTAGTTTCATTACTTGACCATTATATAACGAGATGCCCTCGCTCTGTATATCTATATGCCTTGTTCTGTGTCATGTCGTTTGTGCGTGACATCCGCAAAGCGAGACCCAAGCCCCTTTCCCGAGTCCCACCTGAGCCATCCTCATGTCGACGGCCGCCTGATATATACGTACTCTAGTTGTTGGCTCGGATATGCGAGTTCCTATACTTTGTGCCGGGAGGATGCGCGTCCTCGGCAAACTTGCAAAATGGGTGGCAGCAGACGCCATCCTTCATGCTCGGGCACTGTCGGCCAGTCTTAGCATCGCCCGCAAATTAGAAACACGTCGCCCACTCACATGATGTCCGTAGATGCAGTCCTCCAGCTCGCAGTCCTGGCCGCTGGTGCAGGGATTCTGCCGCGCGAGCACGGCGATGGCGTTGATCTCGTCCGTCGTGGGCTTGTAGTTGTGGACAAACATGCACGAGTCGCCCTTGGTGCAGGGTCCGCGCAGGAAGTGGTTGTTGCACAGCTTGTCGTGGTCTTTGCGCTTCTTGATGTTCTCGAGCGCCGTCACGCTGACCGTGATGGGCTCGTCCAGGCCCCGGGCGCCAGGATTCCAGTCCGGCTGCTGCGGCGGGATCTGCTGATACTGCACCTTGGGGCGCGTCACGGCGCTGAACGGCCTGGGCGCAATAGCCACGTTGATCTGGGGCGGCGGGCTGCCGCTGGACGTGACGTTGGCGTAGGACATGATGCTGCTGCCGGGCGTGAGGTTGCTCGAGCCGACACTCGTGGCCGGGCTCGCCGTGCGAGGGCCGCCGTTCGCCCAGGCTGAATACGCGCTGCCGTTGGGGGTCTCACATCGGAAGAGGTTCTTTCCAAGATCCATGACCTTGACCTCTGTCGAGGCCAATTCGTGGGCCACGGGAACTCCCTCGATGACGGTGATGCATTCGCGTGTAGTCTCGTCCTCGAGGATCTCGCTTACAAACGGAGCATATGACGGGTCGTGCGATATTCCCAGCAAAATGTGCTTGCAGTTTTGATTTTGCAAATGCCAGCGCGTGTTATCTGCAGGAGGACGATAACGAAACGTATCAGCACAAAGGGCGAACTCTCGACGTTCAGCAATGGCCGCGAGCATACCTTTCAGCTTGGAGCTCGCGGCACCTGGGGTGGTGCCCACATCGACAAAATCAAACGAGGCGTACGCGTTCGTGAAGCCGGCGGCAAAGTCCCTGATATCAGCACAGCTTTCCAGGCCGCCAGCGCGGGACAGCGTCTTGCCGAGGCCGGCCCTGTTTGCCACGACCTTGCACACAATTTCGATGTCGTCTGCACGGTCACCGCACTGCTCAGCGATGGCTTCTCGGAGCGCCTGTGCAGCCTTCTTGCCGCCTTCGAAGCCCTGACGCGTCCATTGCTCCCGGAACTTATTGACGTTAGGACGGTTCGAGTGAGCAAAGGGGTGAGACGTACAATTAAGCCGTCGCCATCAATCATCACCAAAATGTATGAATTGCGATCCTGACATGAGCTGCTCAGCGTCCGAATTTTCAAGGGGCTGCCCAATGCTCGTCGTCGCCGCCTACCTTCAAATTCTTATTCTCTTCTATCAGCCAGGTGGTCTGCGTCTCCTGCGTCTGCAGCTGGTGCAGGAGGTCTCGTCTCGAGTTCGTGCTGTCGGTGAGATTGAACTTGCACGCCTGCAACTCGTCCGAGAGCTTCTTGTTTTGCAGACGCAGACTGCTTTCGACCCGATCGCAGTACAAGAGGAGATCCTTCAAGAACCGAGGCGTGAGCTATTACTGTACATATTGCTTGGAACCTGGTGGAAGGAAGAATGGCTTGGAGCTCGCCATAGTCCCCCCGGCCAACAGAGAGATGGGGATGTGGGGTGGTGCGTGTACGGACCCGAATAAGCGTGTCGCTGGTATCGTGTTGGAGTTGCAGCTTATGGAATCGTTGCACAAAATCAACGACGCTCTGTCCGAGGGCGGCCATGTTTTACCGAGTTTTGTCGTTGGGATTCGTTCGATCGCGCTGGCGTGTTTTGCGAGAGACAAGAAGATGGAGTGAGTGCGAGCTGGTCTTTGTTGTAGATGATGTTGCTGTTGTTGTGTGGCACAGTATTAGTTAGATGGAAGGAGGGATGCTGCTGCTGCTGCTCAATGAACCCCTGCTTTCTGGGGAAATGAGATCTCGCGTGCAGACGTCTCGGAGAGAAGAGATGACGGGGACAGGCTCCAACATAACAAAAAAGGTAGGTAACGCAGCATGTGCCGGGCCTTGCAGCGGCTGCAATAATGTTAAATAACGTGATTCACTGGTCGGCGGGCGAGTTGCTTTTCTCTTAGTCGGTCGGCCGGCTGCATGGCGCGTCCCGGGGCGTGGCTCGTGCCAGCCGGCTGCTGGTGCTTTGCCGCTGGTGCTGCTGGTGCTGGTGCTACTCTGTCTGTTGCTGCTGCTGCTGCTGCTGCTGCTGCTGCTGCTGCTGCTCGTCCCCCCCCATGACAGGATCCACGATCCATCCGCTGGTGCTGCTGCTCCCGCCCCGAACCGTGGATACGTATGTACGCTGATGAACCCGTGTTTCGCAGATCCCTCGAGGGCCTGTATCCCGAGTCCCCACGGCGCACCCAACTCGCAAAACTAATAATAAGACGTCGTGTCACGACGCAATCAACGGGGCGGCCGTGAGTGCGCTGAGCAAACACAAACAAATGCAGCCACGCACAGTCCAATCACGCGGATCCCGGCAAGCGCGCGCCTCTTCCCGCCCACCTCCTTGAATCATCAACGGTTTCATCTCATTGCAGGAGCCCGCGGCCGATTGCCCCAGCTCGCTGGTGCCTCGTCATGCCCGCTCTCGCTTACGTATATTCACGCCTCCTGTGACTGAAACTGGTTGAGAATCTGCCATACCGTGTCCTCGCCAAAGTCGCCTTCGAATTGCCACGGCAAGACGCCGCCCGTGCCCAGCGACGCGTCGTCTCCGTCCATGGGCACCGCCATCATCCCCTGCTGCGGGATGCCCGTGAGGTCGTTGTAGATGAGGTCTGACGTCGGAAACAGAGGAGCGATCGCCGCCAGGTTGTCTACCGGCGGCAGGGACCAGTCGGCCGCCGCCATCATCGCCGTCGAGTACCCTACGTCCTGGACCGGTGCCCCCGGCCCGGCCGCGACGTGGCCCGTTTCAACTGCCGGTTTGCTCGGTGGGCTCACCGACGTTGCGCTCGTCTGTCCGAGGCTTGTGGCGCCAGGGGTCTGTGTGCTGCTCCCCCCGGTGGTTGACGCCGTCTGCCCACCCACCGCTCTCGTCAGTTTCGCCAGGATGGCGCGCAACACGCCCTGCGCAGACTTGGCCAAGGGGTTGCGATCTTGCATTGCCGCGAACCGCTCAATCGCCCAGTACACTTTCTGCGTCGCGCTGTCCCGAAGCTCAGGGTGGTCGTGTGGGAACAGTATATAAATGGCCGCGATGACGACAATCGCGTCAAAGCTTCCAAAGAACAACAGGAAGCTGCGTCGTGTCAGCCTCAAGGACCAGGTGTCTGTGCATGCATGTGTGCGGGCTTACCTCCTCCATGCCCTGGGTGGAAGGCTCTCGAAAAACTGCCGTTGTAGCTCCAACAAATCCAGGCTGGCACGCAACGCGTGTATGCGGCTCTCTTTTCGATGAAATATGTACGGCCGATGCAACGCCATGAGACTGAACTCGTGCAGCTGTGCCACGTAGAGCCGAGTTGGTTGAATCCAATGCGTGTCGACATCATTGTCCCACCTCGTGTCTGGGTTTTCCAGTCGGAATGCAGCCGGCTTCCTGTCGTTCAGCTCCATGATTGCCTGATGAAGCCTGTCAACCTTGGTAAAGTCTCTCGGGTACGGCCCTTCCCGCTCGAGATCGAGAATGTCTCGGAGCGGGAACATGAGTTCATGGAGCCATAGCGCCCGCGTGAGGGGCGTCGGTGGGTCATTGTCCTTGTCCCGCTGTATCAGCGCTGTTTTCGACTGAAAGGTCGACGCCGGTACGTCGATGGGGATGGACGGCAGGCCGTGTCTTGCATCCACGGCTCCTGGCCGGCCCAACATGACACACATGTTGATATCCCTGTCACTTGTCAGCGCAGGCGCCCAGGCCGTGAGCGTCGGCTGGGTGAGGTGACAAACCATATTACCAACATCATATACATTTTACGCCGTCTCTGGACAAGCCACTGGTTTTCTAGAATGGCTTCTGGAGTGTCATCCTTGGGCTTCGGGTCGAGACTGTCGCGATGCATGCCAAGCTCTTGCGCGTCCCTGACAGCAACCCCAATCGTGTGCCACTGATGTTGCGTTAGCAAACTTCTCCAAAAGCCTGAGGGCTTTACCGACCGATTCTGTGACGTTGGCAGTAAACTTCAGAAACGAAGCTCTCAGAAACTCGGCTTGCACAGTCGTGAGTGACAAGCCCTTCTTGCCAAAGAGGTTGACAATCGCAGCACCGGATTCACTATACTCGGAGGCCAAGTCTTCAAAAGTCATGGTCCCTGCGTATTTCAGGCCCTGGAAGTCGGAGGGCTCGTCCTCGGATATGAGCAGCAGGGCCGTCGCGATGATTTGAAACAGCACAGCGGGAAACGCCCTCAGGTCTGGCGAGAGTGCCTCGGGCCCCTCGTTGGACAGCACGTTGAACGGAATGCTGTGCCACTCCTCAAGTTGCTTGAAAAAGAGGCCCGGGTCGACATACGAGTATTGGTAGTTGAACTCGTGCAGGAACAGGCGAATGAGCTTGTCGACGTAGGTCCTCGCAGGAAGCTGCCTGATGAGGCCCTTGTACTTTTCCCGAATGGCAAAGCTCTGCTGCTTGGAGCCCCAGGATGGAGCCGCCATGGGTCCATCGACATAGTCCGCGTCCGCCATCTCAATCTTTTTGAGGAAGCCGATTGTCGAGGTGCCAGTTTGGCCATATCCCCAGGTGGCGGCCATGGACGACAGCGGCTCATCTCTCTTGAGGTCGCCTTGGTCATCATGACGGCCCGGTGAGGGCTTGCGCATCTCATAGTCCCGGGCCGTGGGTGCCCCGGGGTCATAGCTGCAGGCCGACTCCCGATTCCTGGACCGGCAGTTGGAGCAGGGCAGCTCGCGGTCGCACTGCGCGATGCTTGGTCAGAATGGCGTGTCCGTCGTCATCCGCAGCAACGATCAAACAAACAAACCTTTTGCTTACGTCTGTGGCACTCGCCGCACGAGATGACGATGCGCCGTCTCTTCCTGGGCGGCCCTCGCTCAGAGGGCGGGTTGCCGTCTACCGAGGGGTCGTCCATTGCGCCGCCCGGGCCAGCTGGCAGACCACCTACCCACTGCGCCCGCAAGCCCAGCGCGTCAATGTCGAGATGGCGGCAAAAGATGCTGCTGCTGTCGGCTGCGTCTTTGTGTCGCGAGAGGCGCGTGAGAGAGGGAAACGAGGCTCGCCCACCCAACAAGGCCGAAAAAGAGCTGCAAGGCTATGCGCAAAGTAACGTGCTTTGCTGGTCGAAGTCGCGGAAGGAGCTGCCCTGTCTTGGGTCTCGAGTCTACGTCTACGTTAGGAACCGGGGTGGGGCCGGCTGCGACGCCTGCTCCTGCTTGGCTCGCTCGCCTGACATGACGATTGACGCTCCTGTCAAAACGTGGACTAAACTCCGTGCCGCGGGGATTTAACCCCGTGCGTGGCAGCCCGGCCGTCGGTGGGGTCCCAGTCCAGTTCCAGCAGCCTCTCCAGCCCTGCCGATTCGGGGTTCCGCAGCCTCGGGCCGTGACTCGCAGGCGACTATATCAGCTCGGTGGTTTCAGCTCACCATCTTCTGCCCAGAGCAGCACCAAGGTAGCACCGTGAGCAATTCAGGCGCAGGCGCAGAGACAATGCAGCACTGTCTTGCTATTATAGATTCGTCATTACCCGAAACGGTCCACGTATTTACGGCTGGCCTCTCCCTAGATAGTGCCATGGTCTCCCCAACATCTGCATCTTTCAAGCATCAACCAAGCCCAATTCATTGGCTTTTACACCCCAAATACCTGCGCCCTGTATTGCACACATACACACAGCCGGCCCTCAACGCACCCTCTCCGTGTACGCCTTCCACGCTGCTGACCGGTACCGCTCCGCCTCCTCCTCGGGATCACCGGCCCGCAGGATGCCGCGTCCGACAATGGCAATGTCTGCGCCACACACCCCGATGATCTTTTGCGGCGTGTTGTACTGTTGTCCCTTGCCGTCGCCCTGCACCGTCCCGTTCTGGTCCTCGTCCTCGGGCGGCAGTTGGCAGCCGGGCGTCATGTGGATGAACTGGTCCTCCGGCTCCGAGTTGAGGCTCTCCTGTGACACGAAGCCCATGACAAAGTCCTTGTGCTCTCGCGCGGCCTCGACGCAGGCCTGCGTGTACTCCTTGTTCATGAAGTTGCCCTGGCTCGACATTTGCGCCAGGATCAGCAGACCCCTGGTCATCGGAGCCTCGTCGATGCCGGCGAACAAAACCTCGTCGCCGCCGGCCATGCTCTTGGTCAGGCGCGGCGAGTTGGCAGGCTCATACTGCTGCGTGACGGTGGTGACGGAAACGATGCTGCCCTTGCGCCCGTCGTCGGCCCGCGTCTTGCCCTCCTCCTTGTCTGCCTTTCCCTCCTGACTTGAGCCCGTGTCCACGTCCTCGAACTGTTCCGCGGTGGGCGTGCCGACGGTGACGGAAGTCTTGACCTCGTACGGATACCGCTCGAACCATCGCGTGGCGGCGTTGGCGAGCGAGGCGACGGACGCCTTGCCCGGGACCATGTTGACGTTGACAATGTGGGCCCACTCGATGATGCGGGCCGAGCCCCCAATGTACTGCATCTCGACCGTGTTGCCGATGTCGCCGAACTTGCGGTCCTCAAAAATGAGGAAGCCATGCTTGCGGGCGAGAGAGGCGAGCTTGGCGCCCGTGCCGGTCTGGGGGTGAAAGTCCCAGCCCGACACCATATCGTAGTGAGTCTTGAGCACCACGATGGACGGCCCAATTTTGTCGGCAAAGTAGAGCAGCTCACGTGCCGTTGTGACGTCGGCACTCAGACAGAGGTTGGAGGCCTTGAGCTCCATCAACCGGAAGAGATACGAGGTGAGAGGATGAGTGGCCGTCTCAGCCCTCGAGGCGCACGTCGCCTTGAGCGTCGGGTGCGGTGCCATTGCGGTTAAGTGCCGGCAGGATTCGCCCGGTTTTGGTGATGAGAGGTCGACTGTCGCGGGTGCCGCGTCGTCAGCGTCGTCTGAGGGGAAGACGAGCTGCAGCCTTGCACCGGCGGGTTGATTCGAAGACTGACACGTTCAGTCAAAGGTGCGCTGGCGTCTCACACGTTTTTAGGCACACAGGCGTTCTGACTCGCGGCGGCCGTCAAACGTGTATGGGCAGATAGGAGGGGCAGCGGCAGGTGGCACGGAGGCGCCGTTATGAGACGGCGAGACCGGATCTAAATGAAGAGTGCCGGGCAGGGAGGGCGAGCCACTGGCGCGAGCTGTCTCGAGCTGTTGGTCAACCGAGAGAATTGGGACGAGTCGATTCGGTTCCTTGCAAGGCCGACAGGTTCTCGATCCAGGAGGGATCGGAGGGCGACGCAACAGGGGGGAAGGTCTGTTGGGGGAACCCGGCGGCGGCAACGTCGAAGCAAGCAAGCAAGCGCTCGGCGGTTCGATGTGGAGTGATGGTGATGGTAGTGGTGGGATGAGGGTAAGATCAAGCGGGAGCAGCAACACCGGGTCGGGCGCAGTCGCATGCAGGAGCCGGTGGTCGCCGCACCGGCTTTGCAAGAGGACGCGGGGGGGCGAAATGAGAGGCAGTGGTCACATCAACAACCACAGGGGGGGCGGCGAGAAGAAGCAATCGGGGTCCGATGATAAAATTGGTCGAAGGATTTTTGTTAGATGCGCCCACTTTGTGGCGGCGGGACAAAGGCGAAGAATTTTTGAGGTGCGGTGCGGCACCTGCAGGCAGGTTCTGGCTGGCGCTCGCCGGCACCAGCAGACGCAGCAACCTGGCAAGGTATTAACGGCAAAGCGCCTGAGTCGCCGCCAGTAGCGAGCGGGCTGGACTGGCTTGACTGGGACGGGGACCCTGCAAATGGAAAGCGGGCGGGTGGTTTGGCTACCTTTGCCGGGGGAGGAGGAGGAGGTGGGGTGGGGGACCTGAGGGAAGCGTGACGTGTGGTGGCGCACTGTAGGGACCTTGCCAAGCTTGCTTGGGGAACCACATGCCCGAGATCCCCTCCTCATGAGCGTGAGGTGGTGGAAGAATGGACCCTGCTCAAGCCCATCTTGGTACTATCACAAGTTTGGCCGACCGAACAAGTGCAGCCCTCCCACGCTGTGCTTGCACCAGGGCCAACGGCTCGGCAACGAGGTGAACACCGCCATCGGGGTTCGAGCATCATTGCCTGGATCTCGTCCGTCCAGATTCAGCTTTCGGGGTGGGCTGTTGCTTCAACCCGGCGTGGAGGGGCAACAAGCCTTGGGGCAGTCAGTGGAGGGCAGCACCTCGGGGGCACGGCACCTCCAGTGGAGGCCAGGGAGGTTGTCACCGGGTGGGCCCCCGCGGCGCGGATGCACTGTGATGGCCGCCGAGATCCACTACCGCCGCCGCCGCCGAACAGGGGACATAGCTGGCTGGAGCTGCTGGGCCCCCTGCCACCAGGGCAGCTTGCTTGGACGACGGCGAACGGCACTCCGGGAGCATCCATGCCCATCGTCCCTCCATCCGTCCATCTGGGCCTCAACAGCTGTTTGCTTGCTTCCTGCTACAACGTAGCCGCAGCCACCTTCCCCCCCCCTGCTGGCCCAATGCCGTGGACAGCCAACCGTGGACCTTACCGTACCCTGGCCCCCCCTGCTCTGCGCCGCCGAGGCTGCTGTGCCACGGCCAATCGAGCCCGTTTGTCCACGAGAAGAGGGCAATCGGCGCGCAACAAGGCAAACTCGCGGTCGTCTGACGCGGCTGGGCCCTTGTCGTCGAGGTGGTCACAGGTCAGGGGCCCCCTTGGCGGCGGCGGCTGAAGTGCCAATTCGCTGGGGACCGGAGGGGTGACGATGCAACGACGCAGCGGCTCGCTGCTGCGTCTCCACGATGAGGAACCCCGGTCTAGCCTGGATGGGGAGGACTCGTATACGATGCCTATAGTCCTCAGCCTTACTGTGTACGAAGCTTGGTACGAGTAGATACTGCGCTAGGCGGCATGAGTAAGGCCGCAATCGATGGCAATGGACCGGACGGCGGTACCAGGCGAAATCGCCCATTGATGGCGAGATGGTGGCATCATGGTCGTCGATGCCGGCGGCAGGCAGTTGCGCTTGCAACGACTTAATGTGCTCCGGCGGCTGCAGCGTTACCCGCGCTGCAGCGACCCCCACTGCTCGTCAAACTACCTTGCCTCGACTGTGCGAGTGTAGTGTCCATTGAGGTATGAAAAGGGCCGTGGTAGCGTGCAGTACCTTAATCAGGGCTCGCCACCCGTCACCTTGCCTCGTCCGCCGTTGACACCGAGGATCTGTCCGTGGCGTGCCTACCGGGCTGCCCGCCGACCTGGCGCACGCTACGTGGTCCCTCTGCTGCAACGCAGGTCAACTACTGCACGCCGTCCCTTCGGGGCTAGCACGTCTTCAACCCATATGCACGGTTTGGCGATCACCCGGCCCTGAGAGGCCGATCCGTGGCCTGGGGTCCCTCGCTGGTGGATGGGTGGAGGGGACACGCAAGACAGGACGGGCAGGACGGGCAGGCCATCACGGACCCTTCCGGGCGAGATGCGCTGATGAGGGTTGTCTTGGCTCTCCATCCTGCGCAATGCCTCCCCCGCTGCACGTAACAGCTGCATCGCGCCGATGGGGCGGGGGGTTGCATCGAGAGCTGCCACGAAGAATAAGGGCCGCCTAACAAGAGGAGGATCGCGTCTGGCATACGGAGCAGAGACTGGGGCGACTACAGTACTACGATACGGTATCCCTGCCGCAGCTCGTTCGAGACCGACGTCTTGACGGCTCCCGACTAATGCCTGGCTAACGTCGCACCGTACGTAGGCTGCAGGTGCGCCGTCCTGCCGTGCTGGGGCAAGGAGCATCGCAAACAATCACCCTGCAGGCTGCATGTAAGTGGTGTTGGAAGGCCTGCAGACCAAGAGCCGGCCGTCACCCGTGTGGACGAAAGCCAGCTGCCTTTACATCGCCCATTGACTTCTCTCCCCGGCCCTCTTCAGAAATAGCAACTCGAGGAGGGGGACTCGGGTTATTCCCAGCGATGAGACTGGCTCATGACGCACGAGGGAGGGACCGCATGCCGGCAACTTCCAGCGCGCCGCCTGATATGGACGCGCGCGATGCGGAGAAGTTGGGACCTCGCAGGAACGTTTCAGCACCGCCATCCCTGGCTGCCGTCCATAATGGGCATGGTAGCTGCAGTATTAGGCTTGTGCTCGCATGCCTCGCTCGCTCTGCAGTTAAAAAAGGTCCCCTGCCGCCTCCGGCAACCGATCATCCAGCCGGATGGCGAACCGTCTGGGAAACTGTTGGCCCGTTTCGCAAACCCCGGGGAGCGTTGGCTGGAGGTTTGCCGGCTTCGCAATCGCGAACCCGCGGTTGGGGCCCTCGTCACGATTTCTATAAACGGCCGCCCGGCGGTTCCGCGCGTGTTGGCATCGGACCGCCGGGTGCTCCTCCATCGGTTCGTCGGCAATTGGCATGAGCTTTGAGGTATGTATGTGACAGCACCTCTCCCTGAGACGCCGTTGAACGGAACGTGACAGCCAGAGCGTTTGCGGGTATCGGGCAGAATGAGACAGCGGGTTGTCGTTGGCGGTGGCGTGGTTTTCGCTGGAGCCCGCAGAGTCGGCCCCCTGCCTTGCCGGCCATTTTGATGCAGGGTCCTCTGGTCGGAGCATGGCCTGTCGGCCAGTCTCAGGGAGTTTGTCTCTCGAGCCCGCAACCGCCGTGTTGACTCTGTTTCTTTCGCATCCGACACGGCAAACCGACCGCTGCTGACAAGACAATCGTCCTCCAGCTGAGCTGCCCTGTCGCAGCCATGGCGGGCACTCGCTGGCTTATCAGCTGCCAGCTTCGCGAAAGGCACGGGAGGCCCACAGAAAGCTGCTGGGCGACTGGGCGACCCTCGAGCCAATCACAGCACATAGCGCGCTCAAAGCTCCTCGTTCTGGCCAGCACCGAGCGCGCAGCTCATTAGCCAAGCTGCCCTCCAGGGCTTCCGTAAGGCCCTTGAGCTACGTCAGCAGCGCGCCTTGGGTCGCAAACATTACCCACGAAATTCTAGCTGGCTGGCTGGCGCGCGATAGGGGACCTCAAGCAGCGCTGGAGCTGCTGCAGGCCGCCCGGGCACCGGTGGAACGCTACGCTAACTTACCCGTGGACCTCCCAGGTTACCTTGCCAGCGCCGGGCCAGCCGGCCGGCCGCTGTGTCCGCGCCCGTGGAGCTTGGCGTCTGGAGAAACCTAAAATCCACCGGACCTTGGCCCAAATTGCCTCGACGCTCTCCTGATCATCATTGCCTCAGCCTTCCTTGGTCCCATTTTCCTCAACCGCCAACCTTCACTTCGCATCCGCTCCTTCGCACACAGCTGCCACCGTCACATCACCGTTCTCACCGGCGCGAGTCCGCTCTCCCGCACGTTTCGCGCTCGCATCGCATCGACCGCGCGCGATTCGATCCGCCCAGCAGCTTTTCCTCGGCTTTCGCGCCACGCGCTCGTGCAAGCCATCGTCGAACGACCGCCCGCCTGCCCCTTGCACGCTTCCGCCGTTGCATCGCCGGCCACGACCCGCGCGGGCACACTTGCGGCACATCGATAGCGAAGAAGTTTTTTGACGCGAGACTGGACACAGCTTCGCAGCAACCATGCCTGCCCGGCAGACTCGAAGGAAGACGGCGGCGGCGGCGGCGGCCAAGGCCCGCGATACGCCGTCATCATCAGACGAGGACGTGCGCGCGTCCCCCATGAACGGCAGCGCCGTCGTCCACAGCGCGTCGTCGGATAAGTCGGACGCGGAGCCCAAGGAGAACATCTTCCTCTTCTGGCCCAATGTCATCGGTACGTCGATATCCGCCGCATCCGCGCGCAATCCTTCCCGCCAAGTCCGCTCCAAGTCCGCCGCCCTGCTAACGTCGCGGCCTCCGCAGGGTACTGGCGAATCGTCCTCGCCATCGCCTCCCTATACTACATGCCGCTGCACCCGCGGACGTGCTCGCTGCTGTACAGCATCTCGTGCCTGCTGGACGCGCTCGACGGCTATGCGGCCCGCATCTTCGAGCAGTCGACCCGCTTCGGCGCGGTGCTCGACATGGTCACCGACCGCTGCACCACCTCGTGCCTCCTCGTCTTCCTATCGTCGGCCTTCCCTCGGTGGGCCATCATCTTCCAGAGCCTCATCGCCCTCGACTTTTCCAGCCACTACATGCACATGTATGCCACGCTCGTTGTGGGCGGCGCCGACTCGAGCCACAAGAACATTGATAAGAGCCAGAGCCGGCTGCTGAACCTGTACTACTCGAACAAGGTTGGTGCCACTGAGCTGCTACCCAGGAATGATGGAATTGTGAGCTAACGGCTGTGGCGCTCTAGAATGTCTTGTTCGTCTTCTGCGCCCTCAACGAGCTCTTTTTCATCGCCCTCTACCTCTTGTCCTTCTCATCGCCTCTCTTGTCGCCCCACCTCATCAAGAGTGTCGAGGAATCGAGCGGCGGCTTCATCCAGCCCGGTGCGCCGGTCAACGCGTCGCTCTTGAGGCAGCTGTTCCCCGATCCGTTCAGCGCGGCCGCCCTCGAGATTGCCCGGGCCAACAAGATGGACTCGAACATCCCCTGGGCTCTCGCCGGACTCAGCTTCCCCGTCATGGCCATGAAGCAGTTCATCAACGTCGTACAGCTCGTCAAGGCGAGCAAGTCGCTCGCCGAAGTGGACATTAAGTCGCGAAAGGAGAAGGGTCTCCCCAGAAAGGTGAAGACTGGGTAAGCCCATCGACATGGACATGGCACGGCCCGAGGGCCCTCACTCCAGCGACGGTGTGCTTCGGAGCCTCTGTGGGACGTGCACTGGCTGTGTCGTGCGGTACTTTCTGCCAGTGGTGCGGCGGACGACGCGGCGCGATGTAAGACGTGCTAGGCGGCCGACGACAATCTATTTTACCAAACTTAGCGGGTGCTCTCCTCTGCGAAGACCGGTGCTTGAGGAGAGGCCACCACCCGACACTTTAATGCAGGGCCGACCCACGGCGAGTGGTGTCAGGAACCAGGGATGTTGCGTGCATAGTTTCGGCGCAAAGGGGGAACCCCCGACGGAGGGGGTCCAGGGGAGGGCCGGTTGGCGGTGACGGTGTATGAACTCTCGACGTCTGAATCTCCCATGCCAGAGATCGAGGCGGCCCCCCCTCACGCAAAAGGTGAGGCGAGGGCAGATGAGAGAAAGAAAGAAAGCTGGTGGCTCTCCGAGGAATTTTGAGATTTTTTTGATCGGATTTAACCAGCGGTCATCATGTTCTTTGATCTCAATCTCTTTTTTTTTCCGAACTCTCGCTTTGTATAGATATGTTGTTACTTGGTGGGGATTTCTTCTGCGCGCTCTTATACGGGCTACGGCGAGAAGAAGAGGGGGGGGGGGGGGGGGGGTTTCAATGTGAAAGGCTGTTCTCTGCTCTGACGGTATGAGCATGAGTGGCGGCACTGGAGGGGTGAATATGTGGCTGCCGGACGGACAGGACACGGGCGCGGTGCGTGCCTTGTCATAGAAAGAAAGGGCCACTCTCGAGCGGGATATCATATAGTAGTAACTAAGGTAATTAGTGACATGCTGGGGTTCTACAATGCTTGAGCCTGGATTCATCCACGTCGTGTTTCCGCCCACTTCACTTCCGAATTCCTCTACTGCTGGCTGTATGCTGCGGAACGAACCACCACCACCACTCTACCTCATGCATCTGCTCGCTACCAACGGATCGTTTAACAATCCGACTTTCGTCAAGACGTTGCTCGGTGGCCGCCGCCGCCACCACCGGACGCGGCCGTGACGAGGGCTTCGTCTCCATGAGCGTTGGGAGCGTTGGCGTTCCCGGCATCGACATCGCTCGAGTCGCTGACGATGCGGGCCACCTCGGGGGGCACCTCGTCGGCGGGCTGGACGAAGCCGTACCAGGCGACGACGCAGACGCCGAGGATGCCGGCGATGCAGCTGAAGACGAGGGCGACGATGCCACGGGTGGTGAAGCTAGATAAGGGGGGAATCAAGCAATGTCAGCTTTGCGCTCAGCCTTACAGGATGGGGATGAAAGGGAAAGGGAGGGCGAAGTAAGCGTACCCGGCAGGCAGGGGGGTGGGCGGCTCGTTCTGGCCGCTGAGGTCGAGGAGGTCGGCCGTGTTCCCGGCGGCGTTGCCGGCCGTAGGCTGGCCGGCGGACTTGCACACGGCGAGGTGGTCCTCGGGGATGGTGATTTGCTTCTGCAGCTCGGTGGGGGCCTCGATGAAGGTGGCCATCAGGCCGGAGACGACGTGCCACTCGATGTGGCAGTGGAACAGCCAGACGCCTGTAGGTTATCCGCGTGTAAGTGCTCGCCCTTACGAATGGTGTGTTCCGTGGATGATGAGAACCAAAGGTTGACACATACCTGGGTTGTCGGCGCGGAAGCGCAAGACAATGTTGCCCGTTGGGTAAATGACAAGCGTATCGCGACGCATCGGCGCCTTGGCAAACGTCTGGTTCTGATCCCCGCCCTGGTCCTCATACGTGCCGGCATCCTCCTCCGAGCGGTGGATAGCCTGGAAGGCATGCCCGTGGAGGTGAAACGGGTGGCGGCCCGTGTCGAGGTTATTGACGACAATCTGCACAATCTCGCCCTTCTTGAGGACGAACGGGTGCGTGAACTCGCCGTAGATGGCGGCGTTGGTGGCCAAGTCGCCGGCGGAGAGCACGCTGTAGAGCGAGGGCACCTTGGGGGCCTTGTAGGTGATGTTGTTGAAGAAGGCGTAGTTGGCGCCGTCGCCGAGGTTGTCCATGATGACGTCGAGCTGCACGACCTGGTCCGGCTCCGGGAGGAGCGGCATCTCGTCGTGGGGAACGAGCGTCATGTCGTCGAAGGGGTCGAACTCGTCGACGAGGGCGGCGTCGGGCTTGGGCTTGGCGTCGTCGTAGGTGAGCCAGCCGGTGCTGTTGTAGTTGAGCTCCGGGGGCAGCTTGTCGAACAGCGTCTGTACTTGCATGTCAGCGACGCTGCCGCAGCGTACAACCGTCATTCATCTCTAATAAACAGAAGAAAAAGGCATTCGTCATGAGCACAAGGCCACGCTACTCACCGTGTCCATGCTCGCCACAATGGGAAAGTTGGCGCCCGTGTCGTTCTTGGTGGTGAGGAGGAAGCTGACGCGCTGGGCAGCGGAAATGTACACGCTGTCGGCCTCGGCCTGCTGGGTGTACACGCCGTCGACCTCGACGATGCGCATCTTGTGGCCCTCGATCCACAGGTACTGGCCGGCAAAGGCGCCGATGTTGATGACGCGGAAGAGGTACGTCTTGCCGGGCTCGACGGGGACCGTCAGGTTCTGCGTCTCGTTCATGAGGGCGGCGTTGGGGACGGGCTCGGCGCCCGTGGGGTTCTTCTTGCTCATGAAGGCGGGGATGAGGTCCTGCATCTGGTCGTGGTACCAGTCTGAGAGGGTCAGGACCATCTCGTGGTCGACTTCCTTCTTGTAGGGGAAGTCCTTGTCGTGGATGATGAGCGGGCCGCGAAGACCGTCGGGGTATTGGGCGTGCGTGTGGGAGTGATACCAGTACGTGCCGGGTTGGTCGATCTGCCTCTGGTTAGACGAATCTTTGCTAACACGGGCATTGCCATCTCAGAACTCACTGTAAAGTTGTATGTCATTGACTGCCCCGGAGGGATAGCGCATTGAGTCACGCCATCAGGTCCGTCCATGTGGTTCGTGCCGTTCATGAACAGGCCGTGAAAGTGCAGCGACGTGGTCTGGTTGCCCAGCTGGTTGTTGACCTTGACGACGATGCGGTCGCCAATGTCGGCCTCGATCTTGGGGATGGGCCATTGGCCGTTGACGCCGACGACGGGGCGCGGAAACGCACCGTCAGGGTTGGCCGTCACCCAGGTGATGTTGAAGTCGTAGTTGACCGTGGCCGCGGCAGCGACGCCGGCGACGGCGGCCAGAGCTGCCACCTTGGTGAAGACGGCCATGCTCGTCGTGTGTGTGTGACAGCAGCGGCGACTTCAGTTGGAAGGGCGGGCGAGTGAGTGTCTCGGGACGGGGGGGTAAGTCGCGGGGGAGACAAGCGATGCCCTTTGTCCTCGATGATCTCACCGACCTCGACAACAAACCGACGGCGGCGAGACGGCCTTGTGTCCGAAGCGAATACGGATTTTGTATCCGAGGCTAGGCGTACGGTACCGGGGGGCCGGCCAACTCGATGGAGTCAGTCTGCCTATGCGCGATTATCTCGGGATCGTGGGCTCGTGGGCGCGGCCGGGAGTTGGTCCGGCGGTATGACCTGAGCCGACGACGGCGTGCGGCGGCGGCTATGGGGATAATTGGCACGATGCGTCGGTAGACGAGGGAAATGGGGAATTATGGAAAGTGGCGAGTTTTGGATCTGAGGCTTACCCTCTTCCCCCCACACGCATGGCGTTGATCACTTACACGAGTGACACGATTTCACAGCTGCGCGCGAGCAAGCGAATGAGCAAGCAGGGCGGGACCGACAACGGGCTGGGGGCTTTCAGCAACGAAGATTGGGGGGGGGGGGGGGGGTGAAGAAGTGTAGCCGAGCCAGGCATGGGCAAGAAGAACTGGAGCAGAAAGGATTTATGATTGGGCCACCGACAAGGCTCTGGGATAGGCATGAGTAGGCGAGACGAGTTCCATGCTCCTCTATTCTCACCTGACGACAAATTTTCGTCGTACGGACAAGAGTAAAGACGGACATGGCATGGCATGGCATGGCACGGGGGGGGGCACGGATGGAAGGGGGCGCCATGCATGGACGGACCCGCGGGGCGGCCAACCCCCGGCTGATTGATAAACTGCCAACTAGAAAGGTCAGGGCCCAACCACGGAGCATCTAGGCCCATCTGATAAGCCGACAAGCTGGCGCCACATACGAGTTAAAGGGCGGCTACGGTGCTTGTGTGCTGGGATGGAAGCGGGCGTGTGAGCGGGGTCCGAAGCCACTTGGACGAGGGAGGGAACGATGGGCGGGCGTTGGCACGGGCGGGCGGGAGAAAAAAAAGTTTTCCAACACGAGGCTTGCGATCCCGGACGCCTCTGGCGGCGGTGGCACATGATGGTGGATGGCTGGATGGTGGTGGCCGAGGAGGGAAAGGAAAGGACAGGAAAGGTGGTGGTGTTGGGCGGTGGGTGTGGAGCTGGAGCTGGAGCTGGACCTGCTGGCCGGGTTGTACTGTAATAATACAGCAAAGAAAGGATGGAAGTCGAACGACACCCGGCGGAACTTTGTCCACCGTCCCACAGTGGGAAGAGGGAAAGCGGGCACACAGCATGGAACTCGCCGCGGCTGTAACCGTTGCTGCTTGCCCGCGGCAGCTGCTGTAATTAGGTTCCTGGCTCGATTCTTCAACGTGCGTCGGTCGGTGGTGCTTCGTTCGTCCTCGGCCCTGTAGTATCTGCAGCAGAGGGGATCGTCGCTGCTGTTCCGTTGCTGTTGCTTTGCTGGTCCCCCGCCCGCGGGAGCGCGGATGTCGGTGGCATTGCAGACTGCCATTTCCGACGTCCGGTGGACTGATTTTTGCCCTTCCCCCCGTCGCGTTGGGCATGTGGACAGTATCGTGACTGTGTGTTAGTTGTGCGTTGGGTCCCATCACGTCCACTTCAGCCAGTCCAGCCGCCCGCGCGCGCCCGCGGCGCCAACCTCCTGTTTTGGCCGAGGCCCCTGCCGGGACGACTTCGACGACGGAGACGGAGACGACGAGGGATAAAAAAAAAAAAAAAGCCAAACCTTGATTCATCGGAAGCATGGACCCCCCCGCCCGTCTTTCTGACTCTCCACCAAAGTCGGAAGGTAATAGTAGGTCTCCTTTGTGCCCCCGCGACCGCGCCCTCTGCCGCTGCGCGCAACGGCGGCTGAACTCGAACAGGGCACGGCACAGCACAGCAGGTCGAACAAGTCGGCCAGTCTTCCCACGCAGCAAAGCGAGTGATGAAGTTCGTCCCGGCTAAGAGATGCCGGTGGCTTGCGGCACTAACGGCTCCAGCTGGGCCCTGTGCCAAGCACAGATTGGCGGGAGCTTCCAGCGCCATGCTGCATTGGGCAGCACCTCGACGTCTGGAGCTCTTCAGTGCGTGGGCTTTGGAGGGGATCAATTGACCTTGGCGATCAATCCAGGGCACCCCTGCATGCTGGCTGGACTGCTGCACCCTAGGTGGCCTGGCCTGGGTCGCTGGACCCCCGCTGGGCGAGTGTCGTCGAGTGGGGTGGTGAATGGATGGGCGCCATGCTGAGGTTGCCAACCGCCCGCCCTCCTGCACCCGCTACCACCACATGCCCGCCACCGTCGCCGCCGCCGGCGGTCCACTGGCGGACGGGGGAGGGACCCCCATCCATCATCACCTCCAGCGACCAGCCGGTGAGCGCGCGAGGGAACAACAAGGGTGCTCAGGTCCCTCACTCCGATGCTCATCTCGTCCAGGTCGCCGCCGCCATCATCCAGGGATGGCTGTGGGGGTGCTTCGGCAAAGGTGGTGGTGGCATGATCCATTGCAAGCGCGGTTCAAGTGCGAAAGCCACACTTTGCCATGATGATGATGGTGATGGAGCTGATGATGGCCCGTGGAGCCCGTCAGCCCCGGAACCCAGCAGCCACGGGGGGGCACAGTGGTCTGTGGGCGTCCGCGCGCGTGCCCCGAAATTTTATCTGATCCGAGGCCGCTCCCCCCTCCTGCTGGACTGACTGACAGACTGACTGATTGATTGATTGATTGACGACCCAGATAATCAAGATCCCGGTCCTCGCCGCGCCGCACCCACCACCCACCCACATGCCCACCCCTTCCCCTCCCAACTCCCGATGCCCAGGTAGATAATCAGACCGGCGTCGCTTGGCACCGGCATGTCACCTGCGTTGCGTCCTGTCAATCGGTCTTTCTGTTGACTGACTGCCCTCTTTTCCTCTCTCTCGCTCCACTCTGTCTGTGTCTGGGCCTCTCTGTCTGTCTGCTGTCGCTCTTCTTACACGACCCTGCCAATTTTCTCTCCCAAGGCAGCGTTAAAGCAGACAGAGCTGCCACTCCCCTCGCTGCCTCTGGGGGTGATTGGGAAAAACTGTTGTCGGCGCCACACACACAGACCGCAGACACACAATCACGGAGCACCCTCATTCACAACCCTCCTGTCCCTGACCCTGCCGTGCGTTGCTGCCCGCCATGGCCAAGGACGTCTTTTCCGTCCCCGTCTTCCTCATCGTCTTCCGCGAGACGCTCGAGACCGTCATCATCGTCTCCGTCCTGCTGGCCTTTCTCAAGCAGACGCTCGACGGGCCCAACCGCGATGTCAAGGTCTACAAGAAGCTGCGGCGACAGGTACGTTTCCCCCCCCCTCAATTCACCCAAGATAATCAACTTTTACACTTGGCTATGCCTCCCACTGTGCCCAACCCTCCCCTTGCTCTTCTCACCTCGAGATGCAATTCTCGCAAAACTAAGTGCCAACCCATCTCTGGATATGTAAACGACTAACACCGTGCGTGCGCGCAGATTTGGCTCGGCGTCGGCAGCGGCTTCCTCATCTGCATGATCATCGCCGCCGCCCTCATCGGCGTCTTCTACACCGTCGGCGGCAACTCGTGGGAGACCAACGAGCACTACTACGAGGGCGCCTTCTGCCTCGTCGCCTCCCTCATCATCACCGTCATGGGCGTCGCCCTCCTGCGCATCGGCAAGATGCAGGAGAAGTGGCGCGTCAAGCTCGCCCGCTCCCTCGAGGCGCCCCTCAAGGCCGGTTCCCGCCGCCGCTGGCTCGGCCGCTTCTTCGAAAAGTACGCCATGTTCGCGCTGCCCTTCATCACCGTCCTGCGCGAGGGCATCGAGGCTGTCGTCTTCGTCGCGGGCGTGTCGTTTTCTGCGCCCGCGTATGCCGTGCCCCTGCCTGTTGTCGTCGGGCTCCTTGTGGGTGGCTTCATCGGCTGGCTGCTCTACAAGGGCGGCTCGACGGCGAAGCTGCAGATTTTTCTCGTTGCGTCTACGTGTCTCCTGTATCTCGTCTCGGCGGGCCTCTTCTCCCGCGCCGTCTGGAACTTTGAGGCGCAGAAGTGGAACGAGGCCGTTGGCGGCGATGCCACGGAGACGGGCAGCGGCGCTGGTTCCTATGACATTGACAAGAGCGTCTGGCACGTCAACGTACGTCCTACTCCCTCCCCTTGCTCCATTCCTTTCGTCCAAACATCAAGCCCGTGCCGTCGCTAACACGCCCAAAAGTGCTGCCAGCCAAGCGGCGCCACCGACGGCGGCTGGGGCATCTTCAACGCCATCCTCGGCTGGACCAACTCGGCCACCTACGGGTCCGTCATCTCGTACAACCTGTACTGGCTCTTTGTCATCTGCATGTTTGTCGCGCTGCGCTTCAAGGAGACCAAGGGCCACTGGCCCCTCATGAAGGCCAAGGCCGCCCCCTCGCCCGCTGACGCCGAGAGCCGCAGCGGAAGCGAGAGTCGCGAGGCTGCCGGCGGCGTCGAGTCCAAGGGCGCCGTTCAAGAAAAGACGACGACGGCAAGCGTCTGAGGGAAATGCCCCGCGACCAGCTCATATTCCACACATGATGTCTATAGAAGGCCATGTATCCATCCAATACCCAATCCATTTGCCTCTAGAGGCCTGCCCTGCATCTAGCGTCTTATGAAGCATTTGCCGGCCACCACCGGCAGAAATAAGTTCATCTCTAATAGATATGTGCGCGCGCTACTTGTAAAAGTCATCGTTTCGTGAAACATCATGCCTCTGGGGTCCAATTCCATGCATCCGCCGTGAAGAGGCTCAAGGCCATGCGGTCCGCGTGCATCACCCCATCGTAGCGCAGCCGTTCGTCGTTGGCGATAGCCCGTGTAAACGCAAATGTCCTGCCGCCGTCATCATCTTCCAAATGGGCCTTCTCCTTGCGAGCTTTCCAGGAAACCTGAGCGCGCCGCTTCTTCCAGTCCGCGTGGGAGATGGAAACCACGTTGGCCGAGAGCATGGTGCGCATGTAGTCGAGGATGGCCTTCATGCGCAGCTGCGGCCCGCAGTTGACGTGGTGCTTGTCGACCTGGTAGTTGGGGCACTGCTTGAGCGTCGCGATGAGCTCCTCGAGGTCGAGATGCGCCGTGTCGGGCACCGCGTCGAGCGACGACTGGGAGTAGTCGACGAGGAAGAGGAGCTCCTTGGACTTGAGGAAGCGGTGGAGCTGCCCCAGCTGGAAGATGTCGCACGCGGCGCTGGTGTCGTAGCCAAGTTTGCACTGTCTGTCTCGTGATGAGTACAGGTCGAGGAAGTGGCGCTGCACCGATGAGATGGTGTTGAGGATACACTCGCGTCGGTACTGCAGCTCATCTGCGATATTCAAGTAAGCGATTGCATGAGCAGCATGTCCGCGGCGGCGGGCGCATACCCTCTAGGCCCTCTGGCAAGTTCCACCACGCGGCGCTCATGCGCGAGTCCGCTTCATGAAAGGCGCTCCAGAGCCTCGACCCCCGCATAATCAGCTCCCGCGTCGACTGCTGAAGCCGCATCGCCTGCCCAAGCAGCCACGAAACCAGCACTTTCTGCCGCAGAACCTGCTCGACCTGCGTGTGATGGCCCGCATCATCGATGAACGGCCTGTTGCTCGTCATGGGCCATTTAAACTTGAGCTCATGGTTGAGCGCGCGAGCCACCACGGCGACGCAGTCGAAGCGATCCGCAATGATGGCCATGGTCAGGGCATACGACATGAGCGGCTTGGCGTTTCGCGCAGGCTGCTCGTGGATGACGCTCAACATGTCTTCAAACGCGAGCTCCCGGCCGGCCGCCTCGGTGGCCTGGTCATCGTCCACCACAGTGACGACTGGTAGGTCGCGGACATCTGCCTTGGCGGGCTTAATACCCGTGAGGGAGAGCTTGGCGTGCGCGTCGGCGATGAGCCGCGCCTCGCGGAACTGGTGGTTCGAAAAGAGGTTTTCAAAGTAGCGCGAGTGCCGGCTCAGCGACTGCACGCTCACTCGGTACGCCACCTTGAGCGTGGTTGCCGGCTTGGGAGTCGTGGCTGGCGGCCGCGTGGTCGTCGCGGAGAGCCTGCCGTTGACGGCCAAGGCCGCTGCCTGGCGGTTCTTCTTCAGCGTCGCCGGAGACGTCTCAAAAGTCACCTCGAGGACAATGTCTCCATCTTTGGCGACCGTGACGACGCCGGGGTCATCGCTGCTGGCATTTTCGGATGCATCTCCGTCTGCGGCCACAGACGGCGTTGCAGACATGGACTGGCGGGCTGAGTGGCGACACGGCGGGCGTTCCGGGGCGTGCTGGAGGAGGGCTGGGGTCGTGAGTCTTGTGCGGCGTGCGAGAACGGCATGCCACTGTGAAGATGTCCGGGACGAGGCTCCAGACCGTCTGCTGGTGAGAGTTCGGCGTTGGTGGCGCTCCGGCTTCGAGGATGGTGAGTGAAGATGGGTTGCCCGAATCACACTGAATGTTCAACGAGGTTGTGGTGGTCGTCACTGGTCAGGCACCACAGGACGAGCGGCGCCCAGTAGCAGACACGCCGCAGGTACCCACTTTGCCACTGCGGCGATGGCGGACCGCTGAGCCAGGGGTCCACGCATGGAAGCTGCGCGACGGCACGCGACCATCTTTAACTTAACCTACACTCTCGAATAGTAATGTATCAAGCGTCCACATCCCATATCCAGCCCGTTGAACCGGCCATTTTAAACAGACACGAGTACATCCCTTTTCCTCCTTAACCGGCATTCACTTTCGATACCACATTCGAGTGACCTTTGTTCGTCGCATCTTTGCCTGGAGTTGAAATATCCCATACATGAGCGCCTCTGCAGTTGGCGGGCACCCCGGGACGTACACATCCACGGGGAGAATGCGATCAACCCCCCTGAGGACAGAATAGCTATAGTGGTAATAGCCACCGCCGTTTGCACAGCTGCCCATGCTGATGACCCACTTTGGATCTGGCATCTGGTCGTAGCATTGGCGCACGGCCGGCGCCATCTTGTTTGTGACGGTGCCCGCCACTATCATGACATCGGCCTGCCGTGGAGAGGCACGAAAGATGATGCCCAACCTATCCTGATCGTATCGCGGCATCGAACATTGCATCATCTCTAAGCCACAGCAGGCGAGCGCGAACGTCAGAGGCCATAGCGAGGATTGTCGGCCCCAGTTGATGAGGGAATCCAGGGTGGTTCTTGAGTCGTTAGCATAGGGCTTGTTGTGGAAGGTCCTGGATGGACAACAACGAACAGAGCATATTCGACTGTATTTTGTACAGACAGGGACTTCTGGCCCGAGCTTGTTCGAAGATCGGTACTGGCCGTGTCACTGGCAGTGTCGCTGGCCGTATCGCTCTTGGGAGCTTGGTGGACGTGGCGCACAGGCACGCATGGTAGGGCGGGACTTCGGCGAGGTTGGAGCCGGGCATGGCGGAACAGCAGAGTCGGAATTCGAGTTCTCACTGTATTCGTATCAGCATCACAAGTCTTGTGATTGAACAGGTGTGACCGAACGATGCCCAGTCTGGGTGTACTCACTTGTGGCTTACACCCTGTGAAGTGTCTGGTCCGTCAACTGGCGGTCGGTTGTAGACAACACCTTTCTTGCCCGACTTTCGCCTGAAAAGAGAATCGTGGAATCAGACTGGAATTGAATTAACAGCAAGTAATTCCACAGACAATTCTAGCAAGGGGAACCAGGAGGAAACCTATTGTAGCTGCCGAGGGCTGCAGCTTATACCGGTCGACACCGGGCAGCTGTGCGGCCCCACAATTATGGCCGACCCGTCGGGAAATACCCACCAGCACCCATCTGTCCCGCCAAACAGCTCGGTGAAAACCCATTTCGAGCCGGCCTCACCCATCATCCCGACCATTACGAACCGATATGTGCGGCTCGCATGCCCCTGGTGAACGCTTGCACGCATGATGCCCATGACGATGACTCAGCCCTACAGTTGCACAATTTGCGGTAAATCGTATCAGCGGAAGAATCATCTGTCTCGCCACAAGGCCACTCGTGAGTCCAGACCTACATCAATGTACATCCCGTTCGTTGAATGTTGAGAGCCCAGGCGCTTACAGTTTACCAGACAATGGCCCTTTACGCTATGAATGCCGTGGCTGCCGCAAGACATTTTCTCGCAGGTAATCAAAGCCTCCAGTCCGTCCCAAGGACCATTGACAAGGCTGATACATGAGCACTTCAAGTGATGTCTTGCGCAAGCACTGCACCAAGTGCCCGGAGAGACACGAGGGTGAACATCTGCCACCACTGGCTCGCGGACGTAAACCGAAGGCATGTCGGCAATGCGCCAGCAGCAAAGTGACTTGCGACATGAGAGAACCGTGTGGACGGTGCTGCGCTCGCCGTTTGACTTGCAGCTATGCCCGAACGCGAAGCGACTCGCCGACAGTACCGCACGATTCTATATCGCCAGAGCTGAGCGAGAGGGAATCTGATAGCAGTCGAACAGGGGCCATGTTCCTTCTCAGCTTGACCAACCCGGCCGCCGCAACCATGCTGGAATCGTTTACAGACGACGATCCCTCCGAGCTACCTGACTTGGCGGCGGCCATCGATGCTGGGGAAGTACTCGGGGAAGAGGATATTTTCTTGAAGCATTTTGAAGACTTCATGATGGAGATGGGGCAGGCCGAAATGGATGATGCTGTTGTACCGTTTCCGTCTGGGGACATGTTCACCGATGTGGTATCGCCCATATTCCGACCCGAGGCTTTGGCAGTATTGCAAACCAAGACAGAGTCTGTCGTTAACGACCTGCACCAGCTCCATCAGTCACTTGCCGCCTACGACGCATGTTATCGCTGTTCATTTGACAGACCTACCGCGAAACAGGTGCTCGCACCGGAAAGCATCGTCCGTTTCGCAGCGACCTACTTCCACCTAAGCCACCACCACATCCCCATTGTGCATCGACCTTCATTTGGCTTGCCAGAAACCTCAAAGGCGCTGCTGATGGCCGTGGCGCTTGCAGGAGCCCTACGGTCGCCGCCCCGAGATGACGCCCTTTCCGTGCGGGCGTTGGCGCGATTGTTCGAAGAGTACATTTTTCTCCGGCTTGCGGACATAATGTCTACACATGAACTCTCGGTTTCATCGCTGGATGAGAGCGAGCTCTTGGGAACGCTACAGGCGGCGATTCTGGTCAACAATGTGCAGTTCATGAACAATGACGTGGCGACCCGGCGAAGAATACGGACGCAGAGACTGCCAGCCTTGGTAGCTACGGTCCGACGGCTTGGCTTGTTCGCGACGAGACACTCCTCCGACACGAACTGGGAGCAACATGTCCGAGAGCAGAGCTGCATCCGGTAAGTGTACAGGCCCAAAAGTGCGTCTACTAGGAACCCAGGACTCAACTCTGCCTGTGCAGGATTGCCCATTGGACAGCAATGGCCGACTGGCACCAAAGCATCATGTTCCATATGCCACCGCTCGTTGCCATCTCTGAGTTGACTGGGGATATGCCCGAGGCGGTCGATGCGTGGGACGCCGACCATCTTTCAAAGCCCATGGCTCAAGACCGTCGAACAGAAGAAGCGAGAGTGCATGGCAGCCTGCGTTCTATCAGCGACTACATCCGCGTCCTGATGCAAGACCGAATTGAAAGCTCGCAAGTCACCGCTCTGCGTTGCGTATCCATGTCGAACATGTATTTGATCATCACGGGTAGGTCGACAGCATAGCTACCTACGTCGTGGCCTGCATGTAACAAGACATGCGCGCTGACACAGACAGGACTCACTTGCGTCATGGTATCCGGACACGTCATGTCGACAATATCGGAGAGCGCCCCCGCCATACAAAGGGCGCTGTCTCGATGGCAGGATGTATGGAAGTTCTTGGCGCAGAGAAGCCAGAGCGATGCTCTGACAGGGTGTGGGATTGAGCGATATAGCGACGGGCAGTGCTGGGCGGCGCGGAAAATGCTCGAGTCGTTGGTGTCGGGGGAGGAACTACATCCTTTCTTCAAGCGGGTTGGCCATGACACTCTCGCAGAGTTTCACGGGTTTCTGGTACAGCATCAGAAGAAATCGTCTGGTAGTTGAGCACGAGCCGCAGCCGGCCATGAGATAAGAGGCATGGGGAATTGCCACGGCACACAACATTGAAGATAACTGCACAGTACAACTATGGAACCGCGAAGGATTCTAGCTGCGGCTTCCTATCCCGGGGGCCCCAGCTGCGGCGTGGGGGTGCCCATGCTGCAGTCAGCCCCAGCATTGCATCTGGCAGCAATCCGGCTATAGGATTGCATTATATACGCTCTACTGCAAGAGGACCCGAGGGTTCCAACTGCGTGCCAACCCTCGAACAACGCAAACAACGCTCCACTGCCACTCCTCTTCCACCTGACGCGTTTTCAGGCAATATCGCTACATGTACGCCGATGATCAACTTCAGTGGCAGCCTACGTCGTACGTGTCAAGCCAAGAACGGGGCTTTGTTATACTGCATGGCGAAGTTGTTGTTTGCGTTCTTTGCTTGTTGTCATCTTGCATGGATCCCGACTTGAACCATGGGAGCCGTATTCAATGCTGACGTGGTATATATGGGGCTGCGTAACACCATCACGACTACGGCCTTTCTACTGCCGGATGCATGGTAGAAAGCATATTCGTACCAAGCATGGCGCTGCGTTTAAGTTGGCCATAAGATGATAGGGCTCTACATGTACAGATCAGGCGGAGTCTCTTTAAATGTTCTGTGAGGACGTTGGCGAGGATGAAGGGCGATTCGAGCAACTTGCTGCCGGGCAACGTTTCCGAGGAAGTTCTCAGCTTCTTATATATACACGGCCCCGCACTACCCTGTTGACTCGTTTCAGTGGGTATTTCGTCCGTCACGATGAGGACACTCGGCAAAGGTCTGGGCGTGTGGATATGCCTGGCACTATGGGCCAGACGCAGCTACGCCGTGCCACCGACGCCTGCCCCCGAAGCACGAGAGATGGTATTCGAGCATGGTATGGGCGTCCACGACGTTGTCTACCATATAACCATTCCTCAATTCGCCGACGAGCCCCTCATGCACTTCCCGACCGTGACTCCCGCCCAGGTGCAGCGGCAGGGGGGAATCCAAGGGCTAGACGGATACTCGTTGCCCCGTCTTCTTCTGACTAGCAGTAACCTGAGCGAGGTTCTCGAGCAAGGAGCGAACAATCCAGGCTCGTGGATCTACGAGCTGGCCACCGGACCTCACATGATAGAATCGGGGGCTGGAAATGCCGACCCAGACGCAGAGCCGAGGCATTACCTGGCGGTTGGAGGCATCGTTTGGTCGCAAATCATCAGCTTCGCCGTCACGGACGGGCAGGATAGAGCAGAAGACCTCGAATGGCAGCTAAACTCTGCATATAACAATACGTGGGAGCGGTTCGGGGCCAGTCAGTGGCAGCCGATATTCGGAGGTGATGGCCCAGGCGCAGCCGAGCAGACAGAGAGGCTTCAACGCCTGGCTGCAGATGAGTCGGACCCCTATGGTGAGTTTCTCGACGAACTAACGGGCAATTATAATCCGGCCTTAGACGACGCGCAACGCCAGACGCTCCGAGAGCTACTCGACTGGGACCGAACACATTTCCCCGCCCGCACATGGCCCCTAGCCCGCCAGAATAATTGTATGTACTATACGCTGCCAGTGGCGAAGCTGTCGACAGTTCCGTCAGTTTCAATGGGGATAGGTTGAGGTCTGACTAGAGCTTGCAGCGCCCACTCAGCTTACAGTGACGGCTCTGGGCACAGATTGGGGTGCGTTGAACATCGAAACACGCCTCCGACTGACGCTGGAAGGGGGCCTCCCGTCGGCCATCGACGTCGTCCGCCTACTGCGATTCCTTGCAGGGCCGCACTTCTCGGGGGTTAGGTATACAATGGCGCTCGACGGGGTGGATCCCGGAGGCAAGTACAAGCCCCTCAACAGTACACCTGCCTGCCTGCAAAGCACCGCGAAAGCAGTAGCAATTTCCGGCATTCGCAGTGCAACAGGATTGCTGACGAGCAGAAGGACTCGGCCGACCTGACCAAGGCTGGCTACCTGCCAACCAGGCGAGAATGGAGCGCCTAAACTGCGAGGAGGGCGTTGAGCACATGGTGCACAACTTGCTCCGGCCGGAGTCTGTGATAAGCGAGAGCGGGAGTGATGAGCGCGGTTGGTCACCGCGAGAGATGGAAGAGGACGCACGGCAGCATCTTTGCGCGTCGTCATCAGCAAGTGAAAGCGGTATGGAGAAACCCCTTCCCCGGCCCTTGTGATCTTTCCATTTTCTTTGGCTTGCTCTTGCCACGTTCAAGGGCTCTCCAAAGTTAGCGTGTACCGCAGCCGCTGACGACCAAATGCTTTTGATGCTACATGTAGAAGATTGCATGTCCCTAGTCAGGGACACCCTCGACCCTGGTCCCAGCACCAGCGCCGGCCCATCGCGGCCACTCGACCGTCGCCGGCTCAGGGGTAGGCTGAACCGCCTGACACGCCTGGAGCAGAGGCGCCGCTGCCGTCGAGACCAAGGCACACCAGCGGCTTCCGCGGCCGGAGCGGCGGCCTCAGGGGGCGTCGTCGCGCATGACCCGGGCGCGGAGATGGTATACGACAGCTCGGTCCGCCAGCGGCAGTGGGCCGAGTTCGTGCGACACGCGAGGGCCGCGGCCAACATGAGCGAGGCCGACCTGATGGAGTACCTGGACAGGGGCATCGTGTCTTTCAGCCGGCTGTTCCCAGGGCTTTACGAGATGCTGTGGCGCCGGTTCCCAGCCGTCTACAACGCCGTGCATATCTCGGCCACGACGGGCGTGAGCTTCCGTTCTTGCACGCGCGATCCAAGGGGGCCTGGTCCGTCCCATATGATGAAGAGGTCTGATGGGGTTCATGCCCGGAAGCCGGGGACGGTAGCTGCGAGTGGTGGTGACAAGTGCAGTGGCCTTCTCGACATGGGCAAGCTGAAACCCAGCGTCTATGTATGCAATGACATCAACTTCGGCCCGCCGTGCGTATGGATCGACGCTCCTCCAGGGCAGTGCGGTACGTATTAATAGTGTCAGGCCACGGTGTCGCGGGCTGTGGCGATACCATCATTGATATGCGATTGCGGCATCTTGAAGGCTAATCATGCAGGCCAGTTGACTATCCCAAACCATTTAGAGCAGAGGTGTCCTCCCTACGTCCAAACTGGGCTGCTGGCCCCTGCAAGCTGTACGAGTATGACTCCCCTACCTTTGATGCTGCCCCAGCGCCTCAACCGCGAAAGCCTGACATTTAACGTGGCGCCTTGCATAGTGACCTTTCCTGCGACGGACCCATGGTCGACGTCAACCGCACCGTGGCGTTTTTCGAACCGCTCAAGCCCGGAAACTGGAACGATCGCGGGCGCTCTCTCCGCTGCGAGGGCGCTGCGCAGAAACATGAACGCAAGCAACAAGGCCTCGGCTCCAAGCTGGACTCGCCCATGGTCGGGTGCCAGATCGTCAACAGGTTGATGATTCACTTCAAAATGGGAGACAGCGGCACGTACGATAGAATCACCGGCAGCTTGGGCAACGCCGACTTCTTGCTCGCCATAGCCCCGGATGCAAACTCGGAGACGAAGAAAGCTATTAGCATCCAGGAGGCGTTTGACGCGCCTGAAGTGGCTCTCAAGGACATAGACTTGATTATGATTTCCTCGACGCAAGAGTCGGCGATTTTCCGCTGGCATTGGAGAATGGGTGGTAAGTGACGTCCCTGATAAACTCAGCTTCACTGCTCTTCCCTACCCCTGAATGCTGGAGAAGTCCCACCCCCTTTTTGGCGTAGGCGGAGAGATACGAGGTCTCTCTCGAAAACCCCCCCCCCCCCCCCCCCAAAACAAAAATCAGGCTCCTAACTGAGCACTCCGTCCCGGTAGGACTGACCCTCACCGCGAAATGTGCCGATTCGGACGACGAGGTCGTTTGGGACAAGTACGCCAACTATGTCACCGAGAAGATGGGCAGAAACTCCGACGAAGGGACCAAGGTGGTCTGGGAGGCCAAGATTCTGCTCGCCGACTGGCACAAGCGTGGAGAAGCACCAAGCCAAAAGGCAGGTAGGCCACCAAGGCCGGCACACGACGAGCACTGAGAGGTAGCTGGGGCCAAGAATGAGCGGCGGAGCACCTCGACGAGGGGCTTGAGAAGAACAAGGTCGTTTGTTTGCGTGGCTGCATGATTGGGCTTTTGGGGCTATCTGCAGTGCCAGCTCACCCTATATTCATAGTTTGGAATGTCTGCAGTGAGTTGGTTCAAAGTATAGACGATATTGACTGCGTGGATATTGGCGGTGCTTGGTACATATAGGGACGCTTGAATGTCCACTACGTGTGCGGTCCGCGGGCACCTGGGCGGTTCAACATTATCAGCGGCAGGCGGGGCAGCCGCCTAAATTTTAGGCGTCGGCAACTGGCGGGCCACGGTGGGGGCCAGCCGCCAGGGGCCCCACCCAACAAACACTGCGGCGGGCACTTGGTGGCCAAACCAAACCAGTCCCGTCATCGCAAAGCCCAACCAAGAACCAAGGAGACCAACCTGCTTCCAACTCGCAACTACGCCGCTCCCGCATCGGCACACCCAGTCCGCCAACCCGCTCCCGCGTCACTTCGTCTGCGTTTTTCTCCTTGTTCGATCCAACTCTGCGGCCTTTCTTGCGGACACATCGCCAATAATTCCCCTCAGCTTCGTCCCTCGACGCCGCCTGAGCACTCTCAACCATCTGAACTGCCCCTGGGACCAAGAGCCGCCGGTATCCGGCCCCGGCCGCATCGTGGGATTCTCTCCCCCTCCAAACACTCGCGCGCGTCCGTTTGCGCAAGCTGCCAACACCACGTTTCATGGACCGGACGCTCCACGCACACTTGGCTCTCCTACTGCGCGGGGGATGCTGAGACTCCAGCACGCCACAGTCAAGCTCCCAGCCGTGCGCCCGAGCAACAATGGCGGCCTCCGTCGTCCAGCGGGCAGGTCGAAACGCATCGAGAGCTGCCGCTCAACTCTCCCATGACGCCCCCGCGATACTAACGCTGTCGCCGGCTCCAGCAGGGACCTTGCGTCGGGGCCAACCCGCGAGCGATGACGCTGCCGCTCTCCAGGTCGGAGAGTTCGCGACGAGACGGACTCTGGCCTCGTCGCACCCCGCGGCGGCCGCCCGGCGAACGCAGCGGGTCGGCCGCTCCCCCGCCCAGATCGTTGTGTTCTCAGGGCCAAGACACTTTGCGCGAACCCATACGCAAGCCCACGCGCCGCCGGCTGCCCGTCAGTGCTTCCACACATACTTCGTCACTCACCTCCCCTCGTCGTCTCTTCACCCGGATGCGCACAACTCGGCCGGTCCGGGGCACAAGCTACCCCGCGATGCCTCGATGCCCCATACGCCGGACCCAGGCTCATCGCCCGCCGTGGCGTTGCCCAACATGCCCGGCAGAGATCTAACCGTCGTCAGGATCCCGTTGCGCCGGGCCAAGCACCATTTCGGCTCCCACTCAGCCCGAGGCAGCCGGCCCTACAACGAAGACGCGGACCAGGCCGGCATCATCAGCGTTCCCGCCTTTGCCAAGAGAGCCCCCATGAGCGTGAGGAAAAAGCCCGGTGAGGCGACGCCGGCGAGCAGCGCGTCTGGCGACCCTCAGATTTTCTATTTTGGCGTGTTTGACGGCCACGGTGGCAGCCAGTGTGCCCATTTCCTTCGAGACGAGCTGCACGGCTACATCGAGGAGGCAGCAAGGGACTTTGGCTTGCAGAGCAGCCTCCGCAAGAAGAAGCCGGGTCGCGACCAGAACGGTTCCGCGACAGCTCGTGTGAAGGAGACGACTAAGGGTCGTGCTCTTGACTCGGTGGACATGAAGGGCCCGGAAGAGGTCAAGAAGGATATGCAAATACCCAACCACGACAACGGCTCGGTGAGCGACGTGAAGCACGGCAAGCCGCTAGCCAGCGCCGAATCGGAACCTGCCGAAGTGCAGGACATTGCGAAAGCCGTCCAGCTGGAGAGGGACTTGGTCAGGGAGTACGCGACCACCATCGGCGGCTATTTTAGGCGGTTCAACCCGGAGCACTTTGCCACGCAGGACGAGCCTGGCGACAAGTCGCCCATCTCCGCCGAGTCGAGCATCGCGTACGCGTTCCTGCGCGCCGACCTCGACTTTGTGTCGGCCCAGGCGAGAAAGGTCGACCCCGAAGATTCGGACATGCCGGTTAATGACGACGAGATTCTCGGGGCTCCGCACGCGACGCCGTCGGGCCACAACATCGGAGGCACGACGCGGTTCAAGGGCGGCTCGACGGCCTCAGTGGCCCTCATCTCGACACCCACCCCCGCGCCGTTCTGGCACCCCGGCGCGCAGTCCACTCTGCTCGTTGCGCATGTGGGCGACAGCCGTATCCTCCTCTGCGACACGGCCACCGGCCTGCCCCAGCCGCTGACCTCGGACCACCACCCCACCACCCCGACAGAGAGCAGGCGCCTCCGCCGGTACGCGCCCGCGGGCTCCATGGTCACGGGCGACAGCTTCGGCGAGGAGCGCATCGCGGGGCTGGCCAACAGCCGCGCGTTCGGCGACATTCGCAGCAAGCGCATCGGCGTCTCGGCCGAGCCCGAGATCACGCGCGTCGACATGGGCCCCGCGCAGTACTCCTTCCTCGTCCTCATGAGCGACGGCGTGTCGGGCACCCTCAGCGACCAGGAGATTGTCGACGTCGTCAAGGAGGCCAAGACCCCCGACGAGGGCGCCCGCAGGGTCGTCGACTACGCCACCGAGGTGTCCAGGGACGGCGACAACGCCACCTGCCAGGTCGTCCGCCTCGGCGGCTGGGAGCGCAGGTCCGAGGGCGGCCTCGGCAGCCTGGGCACAAAGGAGATTCGCGACATTCGCCGTGCCGAGGCCCAGGATCCCCGTCGCGGAAAGCGCTAACTGACGAACCACACCGACTAGGCGTCTCCTCTGGCCGGCGCAGCCAGACTGGAAGACGGACGATACGAAACGAAAGACACGAGAAATTTATTTCCCATTCCCACACACACACACACACATCTCCCTGCTCGCGGACGAGGGCTCAGAAGGAGCCTTCTACGCTGGCTCCCCTGTACAGTAACTAGGGCGGTCTGCGTTTCCCCGAAAAGGGGGAACTCGAGTGGAGGACGTTGTCACTACCAAGGAGGAGCTTTTGACGACTTGCATAATGAAAGCTACATAGCGTACAGACATGTCGGGCAGGGCCAAGGTAGAAAGAGCCCAGTCCCGCGAAATAGACGACTGCATATATGCAAAAGCCTTGCTGCTTTGCTTTGCTCTTCATGTTCACGTTGTGCCGTATTGCAGCCAAAGAAAAATGAAATCTACTCACAGCACATTCCTACCTCTCGTGAAACCCACACCAAACTCCCCATTCTCGTCAAATCCTGAGGCAGTTGCGTGCCCTGCTTTCATATCCCAACCATACTGACCGCCGTTTCTCCAAAGGCATACTACGATTCGCATCTCAGTAGCGCTGTCCGGGGTACGAGCCCCACGACGGAGGTGGCTGCTGGGAAGGAGGACCCTGCTGATAGGGAGGATACTGGCCTGGCGGAGGACCGCCGTACTCGGGGCCTCCGTAGCCAGGGCCGCCGTAGCCCTGCGGTGGTGGAGGGCCGGAAGGAGCCCATTGTCCTCCGGGAGGCGGGCCGCCGTATCCTTGGGGCGGTCCCGGAGGCGGAGCTTGGTTGTAACCGCCGCCGCCGCCCCCGTAGTATTGGCTAGGCTGAGGGGAGGGGCCAGAGTAACCGCCTGGCGGGCCTGGCTGCAGATTGCCGCTCTGAGACATGTAAGAAGCGCTCTCCCCGTGTTGAAAGCTGGGCTGAGTCGGCCGCTGGCTGGACGGAGGAGCGGGCGAGGAGGACATGTAGTTGGCCGAGGCATCACCGTCGCGGCCCTCCAAGGAGTTGAGATCGCGCGTGTGAACCTGCGACCACAGCGAGCCAGATACTTTGCCGTGGCCAAGCTGGCTCAAGGACTCCCACGGGCCGTGCGAGTGGCCGCCCGCGCCGTGGCCCCCAGCACCGCTCTTGTTCTGCGAGCTCAGGGTATGGTTCTTGCCCTTCTTGACGGATTCTGAGCCCAGAAGCTGACCCAGCTGGTGACGGCGGGGGTGCTCGTCGGCCCACATCCTGACGGTCTTGAACATGTCGCGCTGGACCTCGATGCTCTCGTTGCGGAGGGCGGGGTGGTGGAACGCGCGGAGGACGTCATTGACGACCTCATCGACGGGGACGTTGGGGTTCTCCCACGCAAAGAGGACACGCCTGGAAGGAGGGTCAGGATTCATCTCGTAGTGGAGCCAACTGGGGACTGTCGACTTACGGCACGGCGTATTGCAGAATCGTGGTAGCCACGCGTCCGGCGCACGAGTTGAGAATGTTGGTGAAGTGGTCCTTGGACAGCATGGAGTGCGTTGGGTCGGAGCAGCGCGGGTTGTCCCAGGGCTCCAGCTGCGAGTTGGAGCTGGCACTAATGACACCAGACGACCCGTCCTTCAGCACCTTGGAGACCTGGTTGATGATGGGGCGGATGAACGGCGCGAGGAGGCCCAGAACGAACGCCGTCAGCGTCTCGCTGATGTGCTCGATGAGCTTCTCGAGACCGGGGACCTTGGAGATACCCCTGCTAATCGCCTTGACGATCTTGTCTCTGAACTGAAGGATGGGGTAGATCTGTCCCGCGGTCTTGACCGGGTCGAAGTTGGGGCTCATGCCGGGAACGAGGTTGACGTTATCCCCCGCGCGGCTGCGCTCCTGGTTCTCCCTCTCCTGAGCCTCGGAGGCGGCCTTCAGGTCCCTTGCCTGATCGGCGTATCCGGAGCCAACGTCAGGAAGCTTCGAGATCAGCGAGATGAAGTCGCCGGATCCCGAGCCGTCAAAGAGGCCCCTGGAGTTGGAGCCGCCGCCACCGCTTCGGGCCGCCTCGGCATTCTTGAGCGCGACGTCGACCTCGTCGACCTCCGACTGGGTGAAGTGGTCGTTGGCCTCGCCGATGACCGAATGCAAAAAGTCGACGGCGCCAAACGTGCCCGTGACGATGGGGTACAGCCTCTTGCCGTGAATGTTGATCTCGGCCTGGGTGCCGCAGTGCGGGAACACGTTGTGATACCCGAGCTCGCGAAGGGCAAGCTCACAGTAGTTGCTGTGGGCGCCAAAGTCCTCCATGCAGTGCAGGGCCTGGCCCAGGCACCGAAGGGCCTCGCAGAGGTTCTCGTCCTTGCCCTTGCCCTGGGAGCCGCAGGTGTACAGGCGGCCGAAGTGGATGCTGCGCGCAAAGCTGAACCGGAGATAGCCTGCGCTGGTAGCCCAATGCCCCGTCTCGTTGGCGATGTAGTTTTTCATCCCAGTCTTAAGATCGATCTCCGTCTCCACGGGATCGACGGGTCCGCGCAGGCGCGGGTCGAACTTGCGCGCATCGAGGCCATCTGCGTAGCCCTTGGGGTTGTCGATGTGCTCTTCGGGACGGTAGCAGCCGAGGCGCTCTTCGGTGACTTCGAACTCTTCAGTGGCATAGCCAAATGCCATGAACGAAAGGACCCAGACCTTGGATCGATTTAGCTGAAGAAATTACAGGCGCAGACAGACACGTCGTCTCACCAGAATGCGAATGGTGGCGGCATTGACTCCCTTCAAGCTGCCGACGTCGACGGCCTGCGAGTAGTCGCGCAGCCAGTTGCCAAAGTAGGTGCGCTTAATTAGCATCGAGCTCCACTTCTTGCCGTGGAGGAACGCGAGGCTGGCAAGCATGTCCTCGATGTCTGCCGCCTGTCAGTATAACCTCGCATTAGTTGGGACAGCCCCATTCAGTGCCCGTACCTCCATGGCGCCAGTTGTGGCCTTCAACCTAGTGCAGACCGTTAGCGAAAATGCCTTTTACAAGGACGGGGAATTGTAACACGCACTTGTGCGATAGAAGGAATATTGCCTGCGCCAAAGGCGGCGGCCTTGCCGGGCAGTACGACGAGGCAGACGCAGAGCACGAGGAGCCAACTGCCCCGCGGCAGCGGGAATGACGACATTGTCGGCACGGACTCGGGATGGAGGGGCGTTGGAGGTGCGCAGAGTCAATGGGTTGGAGAATCAGAGGACTGGCTGATGTGCCACCGTTAGCTGCCCACGGATGAAGCTGGAAAGAAGCTGCGAATTATGCAGCGAGGAGAGCAGCTGGGTGGTTGGGAGGAGTTCCAAGAGCTGACTTACGTAGCGGGTGTGGCATGGCTGAGAAGACCTTTGAAGCGCGCCGCTCGTCAGCGTGCTTGCCCCGCCACCACCAGCCGGACCCCTCCATTTTCCAGTTTCAGCGGGAACGGGACCGTGACGACGCCCAGCTCGGCTCTGGTCTGCGCGTCCCGGGGCGTACAATTAGCTCCTTCATGGACCACGAGTGGGATCGTTGCCGCTCTACAGCACCCTTACCCTATGCCTTCTTCACGACCTGGTATGGTGTTGATGCCTTTACTGCAAGTCGCATCAATGAAACCCCATCCTCTCATCCGTGCCTCTCGCGCCTGGATGAATCGTCTTGGCGGCGGCTTGTGCCACATGCTCCATTCCCCTGTGGCGACAGCCGCGCTCCCGCCGGCAGCTGTATTGTTTGTGTAGCGCATGGTTCGGCTCGCACGGTGGAATCGCGGCAAGACGCCACGGCAAGCAAGGGGTTCTGCTGACCACTGTGTGGATGCCGTTTGGCCGTTGCAACTGCCCTCCGCGTCTTATGTACAAACGAACCCCATCCGGCAGACATTTCCACAGCACGGCCACCAGCACCAGCACCAGATCGAACCAAAGTGCCGCCGCGGGTCACCCACTGACGAAGCTTCGCCCCCCTCCCCTGCGGCCTCCCCTGTGGCGGGCGCCTGGATGCGCCAACGGAGCCTCGGCTTCGCCCGACGATTCCGACAGTGCCACGCTGCCAGCCCAGGCGGCGGGACGGTGGGGCCAGTGGAAAGTGAGCCCACTTCCTCCTCGACGGGACGCGGCTTCCGTCTGAGTCCCGGGCTTTTAGGGGCCTCTGGCCACTAAGGACGCGCTAGGTCAGCAGGCTCATTAAAAACCCTTCGACCGCGACATCTCCTGATCAATGATGCATCGCCATCCTACGACTTCAGACTGCCCTACGATATAGCGACTGTCTTCTGCGGCGCTTTAAAAGGGTCGCTGTCGCTGCTGCCCCTTTTCGCCCTTGCTTCGGGGTCTAAGCGGTCCCTTTGTGCCTCGTTCCTTTCTTGGTCGCGCCGCGTCGTTCTCCCTCTGTCCAAAGCCCCATCCCCGACCGTTCCGAGATTTTCGACATCGCAATGCCGTCGCGAACGCTGCCGACGTTTACTCGCGCCGAGGTGGAATCGCACGCGTCCGCCGCCTCGTGCTTCGTCACCATCGGCACCAAGGTGTACGATGTGACGGACTTTGTCGACGACCATCCTGGCGGTGGCGACTTGCTGCTGGAGTATGCCGGCAAGGACGTTGAGGACATTTTGAAGGATCCGACTTCTCATCCCCACTCGGAGGCCGCGTACGATGTTTTGGACGACTCCCTAGTCGGCTTCGTGGTCCCCGAAAAGGCTGTGGGCTCCAACGGCTCCGCGCATCCCAAGGCCGAGGCCAACGGCTCGGCGAATACGGAAACGTCGACGCCCTACGTTCACCCTCGAACCGGTATGTCCTGCGAAGAGGACTTGAGCAAGGAGACGGACATTGCCCAGGACTATCAGAAGCACAAGTTCCTCGATCTCAACCGGCCACTTTTCCTTCAGATCTGGAACGGAGGCTTCAGCAAGAAATTCTACCTGGACCAGGTCCATCGTCCGCGGCATTACAGAGGCGGTGATTCTGCTCCGTTGTTCGGAAACTTCCTCGAGCCGCTCACCAAAACTGCCTGGTGGGTGGTGCCTACTCTGTGGTTGCCGTGCGTCTGCTACGGTGTCTATCTGGCAAACCAAGGCCTGGAGACTCCCAGCATCACCGCTGCCTACTGGGTTTTCGGAGTTTTCCTCTGGTCATTCATCGAATACTGCATGCACCGATTCCTTTTCCACCTCGATGAGTGAGTTACTGCGCCCGATACGCCGAGCCGAAGAAAGAGCTAACAGACGCGCAGCTATCTGCCCGACAACAGGGTCGGCATCACGATGCACTTCTTGCTCCACGGGATCCACCACTATCTGCCCATGGACAAGTACCGCCTAGTCATGCCGCCCGTTCTTTTCGTTGTGTTGGCCACGCCGTTCTGGAAACTGGCCAAGTTTGTCTTCTCGTACAACTGGTACGCGGGCATGGCAGTTTACTGCGGCGGTGTTTTCGGCTACATTTGCTACGACATGACGCATTACTTCCTGCATCACCAGAATCTCCCGCTGTGGTACAAGCAGCTGAAGAAGTATCACCTTGCGCACCACTTCCTTGACTACGAACTCGGCTTTGGCGTCACCACCAAGTTCTGGGACACAATCTTCGGCACGGAGCTACAGCCCCTCATCAAGACGAAGTGAGCAGTCCACCTTGGGCGTCTCGCCTTTGCGGATGCCCTCTAATTCACGCCTGTCGTTTTCGTTATTGGATATGGGTTGGCTGGAGTTTGGATTCCTCGTTTGGACTGTTGTTGAGCGACAAACGAACGATGGCAATGGTGTGATGCCAGGAACATGCATTACATACCTTACGTATGACGACAAAGACTGGTATCGGGGAACCTAATGGAGACTTGATGTCTCTGTGTGAGAAAAACGTACTACAGCACTAATAATAACAAAGTCTACTCTTCACTTCACCCGCAAAGATGTTGATTCATGACATGCATCGATGTGTCACTGCTATAGCCGTTCCTGTACGCTTGCTGCCTAATCAATGGAGCTGCGCTGGGCGGATGCTGAACGCCGAACATGTCAAAGACTGCCAAGGCTGTGTGACGGGCTGCGCGGGGGGCTGCGCGCACCAGACCAGGTGGGCGCGGGTGTTGGCAGCTGGCCAGGCGGCACCCCTCACGTGACTGGCCCGTCTCCACTCTTTCCAAAGCCATCCAAGATTTTCTGAACACCCCTGCCCCACACCTGCCTGCCTCCAACAAGACCCAGTCAACCACCTCGCAAACACAACCGCGCTCCCCTCTCCAACACACCACCTCCGCATCCCTCGATCGAGTTCTTGCGCTTTTCGGTCGTCACACTATCCCCCGCTGCGAAAGCTCACTCTACATCCTCACCTGTATCGAGGCATTTTCTCTTCTCGCGCGCTCTTCACGTCGCTCATCGTCGTTGATCACCAGAGCAGATCGTTGTCAAGTGCCAGCTCACGATGGCGAGTTTGGACGTCGAGGCCTTGCTGGCCGCCACGGAGAAGGAAGCCAACGAGAAGAAGCTGGCGATGCAGGATGAACGCCACGCCGGAGACGACAAGAAAGGCGGCTCCGACCGCTCTCGTGACGACAACCGCAGCCGCCACCGCGACCGCCGCAACGATGGCGCCCGCAGCGACACTGGTAGCAACAGCAGCCGCCACGGCAATCGAAGCAGCCGAGATGGACGTCGCGACTACAACAGCCACAGCCGACGCGACGGAGACTACTACCGTGGAGGACGTGGCCGTTCTCGATCCCGCTCCCCTCGTCGCCACTATCGAGATGACCGTGACCGCCGCGATCGTCGTGATCGCTACGACCGACGAGACCGCCACGACCGCTCTGACCGCCGCCCTGCGGATCACGGCAGAGGACGCGAAGCCCAATCCAACACCCCCCCACCCAACGAGCGTGACAGCCGCACCGTCTTTGTTCAGCAACTCGCCAACCGCGTGAGAACCCACAAACTCAAGGAGTTCTTCGAGAAACACGCTGGTCCCGTCATCGAGGCGCAGATCGTCAAAGATCGCGTCAGCGGAAGATCCAAAGGGTCCGCTTTCCCCCTCTCTGCACTTCACTCCAGATCTAGGCTGACACACTGCTCATCAGTGTTGGCTATGTTGAGTTCAAGGATGAAGAGACCGTTCAGAAGGCTCTTCAACTCACTGGCCGTCCTCTCGAAAACATCCCAATCATTGTGAAGCTCACTGAGGCAGAGAAGAACCGCCAAGTCAAGAAGCCAGACGACGGCGGTCAATCCAGCTCTGCCCCCTTCCATCGCCTGTATATTGGCAACATCCATTTCAATGTGACTCAGGAAGATCTCGAGGCGGTCTTTGAACCGTTCGGCGAGCTTGACTTTGCCCAGCTGCTCATGGACGACAACGGTCGCAGCAAGGGTTATGGCTTTGTGCAGTAAGGACAACCCCATCCGCTTGCATTTGAAACGATGAGAGGCTAACATATGCTTGACAGATACAAGGAAGCTGACAACGCCCGAGAGGCAATGGAAAAGATGAACAACTTCGAGCTCGCCGGCCGCCCCATCCGTGTTGGCCTGGGCAACGAGCGCTCCGGTGCTGGTGCTGACGCCAGAAACCACGGCCCTAATGGAAACTTCCAGGGCTCCGCCTTTTCCGGTGCCGGTGGCCGCGGCCCAACCGCAGCGTTTGACCGCGCCGGCGGTCGTGATGACCGAAACGGTGGTGGCAGCGCTCTGGACGACACCGATGTCGCAGGGGTGAACTTCAACAACTACAGTCGAGACGCGTTGATGAGAAAGCTTGCCAGGACCGAAGAGCCAGCCGGTGGCAGAGACGATGCCCAGACTGCGAAGCCTCGTGTCGACGTCAAGCCCTTGCCGGTCAATGTCAACACGGCGAGCCGATGCATCGTGCTGCGAAACATGTACGACCCGGCCGAGTACGTACTTCCTTCCTGTCGTAGTGTGAAGCGGTGCTAACCTTTCTCCCAGGGAGCAAAGCGAGCAGTTCATTCAGGAACTCGAAGAAGACGTCAAGACCGAGTGCGAGGACAAGTATGGCCGCGTTGTGCACATTGCCGTCGACCGAAACACCCCCGGCGAGGTCTACCTCAAGTTCGACAAGGTCCAAGGCGGCGAGAACGCCATCAAGGGCCTCAACGGACGCTACTTCGGAGGCCGCATGATCAACGCATCCCCCGTCGTGGATGCCATTTACAGCAGCATCTTCTCTCGCGCCCGAGCCGTCTAATGTTGATGAACTCGTTGACAATGGGGAGAACCGTTTTCGGCTCCATTTAGGTTTTCGGCAGGTTTGTAGCGTCCAATCCACTACTGCGGAATCTTGACTAAGTGCTCGTGTCCAGTACGCCCAGGCATCCATCCGCCTGGCCCCGCGTGCTCTGTTTGATTCCCAATTTTCTTTTCGTTCGTGCGACGCTCAACCCGCCAACTCGTCGTCTGTGGCTGAGATTTTAACATTGCTTCTCTCAGATGCCACGACCTTGATACCCGTTTGATGCCATTCCATGGTAAAATGCTGAACGGGGGCCCCTTAATGAAGTCGTTGTCCAACGGCGTATCGTCCCAGTTCGACAACCGAACACAGAAGCGACAGAACCGAAGTACAAATGTACACTACACCATCCGGGATCTGGCTGGGCTTGGGATCTCCTGACGCTCACCGCCAGACGAAACTGGCTTTTTTCATGTGACAAGGTCACATGCCGTTACACTGATGTCTGTACGAACACATAGGAGCGAGCCTCTTCCGTGGGCCAAGGGAGGAAATTTTGCTTCCAGGTTAAATGGGTAGGCGTAGGCTTGGATTCCCAAAGACTAGGGTAATCTTCCAGTGGAAATGAATGTCAAAAGTAGCAACTTTGCCTTGGCCGCTGATGCTGTTGTGCGTGGACCACCGTGTTGTCGGTCTTGAGGGTACAAGTGACGGAGACGCATCCGGTGGTATTCTCCCGCCGCTGAAGGCACGTCGGGTTGATGCAAAACAGGACACGATGAGGCTTCGCCCATGGTAAGCCAGGCCTACACGGTCGGCGACGTCTCAACGAGGCGTTTCACAGGTACACCTCATAGCGTCGCAAAATCGCCGACACTAGACCGGATATTCGTCTCTGCTCTTCACAGTGGCCTTGCCCTGATGATGTGTCTCTTCTGCAGGCCTGAGAGGGTCCATGTCGAGTCGAAGTGGCATCCGATCGCGGATCGTTGAACTCCCGTTTCACTGCAAACACCACCGCCTCTGCAAGCGAAGTCGCTCGCTCCAGGCTTGAGTCACTCTGAATCACAGTCACAGCATGGGCTCGCACTCGCATCCGTCGGCTCAAGGGGCCATGGCTCCAGTGAGCTTGTGGCATGGTTGGTTGGCCGCCGCACAGTTGTTCACAGCTTGGGCGGCCTCGTTGCCCAGGCAAAGGGGGAAGGCTGACCGGCCAGGCAGCCAGGCAGCCTGAACAGTTCCCTGGGCGGTGTGCCAGGTGGCCGTGGCGCTCGCAGCTGCGCGCGGGAGCTTGCCAGGGCACGCTCTGCTGAACGGCCTGGGGCGAGGTGCCCTTGTGCCCGCGCCTTACCACCTCTCGCTCGCTGCCGTTTGATCACTTTCGTTTCTCTCCCCTCACATCTGCAACACCTGCCCTGGAGAGAAACGTCGACAAACATCCTGCGTGCGCCGGGAAGAAGCACGAGCGGGACGAAGCTGCAAGGTTCGGCATCTTTGCCTTGTCGTCTTTTGCCTACGAAAGTCAGTCTTTTGGTTCGTTCGCAGTCGCGCCTGCCTCGAGAGTTCTCCAAACGGCTTCAGGCTGGTGACCCCAGATTTCGGTCAGTTCTCTCCTCCTGCACACAAACCGTCTCTCTCCCCCTCTCCAGCATCTCCAAATCATTTCTACATATTTCTCACGGCCATGAAAAGCGACTGCTAATGCGAGATTGAAGCCAGTTTCGCCGGGGCACCCTGCCCGTCCAAAAAAAAAAAAAACGTCACGACTTTCATCGTTTCGACTCAGCAGACAGTTAGCGACGACACCCTTCGAGCGTGCCCATTTTTCTTTCGTCACCATGCCAAACACTGCGGACGATACGAGCGCCTCGTCGGCTAAGCGAACCGACAACGGCGCGCCGCTCATGGGATCGCCCTCGGCGAGCCTTCGGACGCCAGACCAGACCGTCACCACGGCGGACGACGACATGCTGACGGTGGACTTTTCGTCGACGCCCCTCGCGGGAGCTGCTCGCGCCGCCAGGCTTCGCCAGATGACTGAGAAACATGTGAGTAATTTGCAGTCTGAATCCCTTCTCTCCCCTCCTCTTTCTAGACGCTTCCCGGATCGTCACACTTTGCCCATGGTACCGTAAAGCACTTGGCTGACATCGTCACCATAAACAGCCCGCATTCGAAAATTGCCAGCGCATCCAGCGCATCCTCGCAGCCGTGCAAAGCGCCATCCTCCGCACCGCGCCGGCGGGCGTTGAGTCCGCCTCGCTCGCCAACCAACTCCACGATGTCGGTACACTCGTCAACCAGGAGACGGCGCAGCTCGTCGAGGCGGTGGTGACCTTGAGCCTGGACCAGGAGGACACGGACAAGGCCATCGCACGCATCAGCATCGAGGCCAACCTCGCGAGCGCCAGGACGGACGACCAGGCGCAGACCATCAGCCAGCTCACGGCCGAGCTGGCTGCCGAGAAGACCAAATGCGAACAGGCGGAGGCGGGCGCCAAGAAGACCGGGGCGGCCCTTGAAGAGCTCATGACAGAGGTGAAAGTGATCAAGGATACTATGACGAATGCCTGGCAGACGAGCCCGTCCCAGGCTGAGCTAGTCAAGGTGAGCAAGCTGGGTAGCAGCGGCACCATCATTACTACCGAATGTCTAGGGCCTAACATGAATATGCAGGCTCTGGCCCCATCCATCGACGGCATCGAACGGCAGCTCTATGCAAATATCCCCCCGGGAGCCAAGGAGGCGAGCAGCACTCCCCTCGCTAGCTCCCTATTCACCTCAGAGTCCGCCCAGACTTCACGCGCACAGAGAACCGCATCTCCCATCAAAGAGGAAGAGGATGACTCGACGGCCGGCGCCTTCGAGAGGCAGACCCGAGACTTGGGTTTGGTCTCCCGCTCAAGTTTTGAGAACGTGCCGATCCGCCCTGCCACAGCGTTCCAGCCCATGGCTCGCTCGCCGCCCGTTCTCGCACCACCCAGGTTCGGAAACGCTCTCCAAGCCCAAGGCATGCCTCCACGTGGACCCTCTGCGCTCTCGCAGGAGCGTCGCCTCGCCCCCCGGAATATGGGACAGCAAGCGTACCGCGCCGTCTCGGGAGGGAACGCGAGCAACGTGACGAACTCAGCATTCGCGCCTCTCACCGCGCCTGGACCTGGCAACTTTCAGCCGCTCCCGCGATACCGTCCCACCGCGCCAGAGTTGTACCCCTCGACGAGCTTCGCCACGGCTCAAGCTCAACCTCAGGGCGGTGTGGCCATCACCCGCCCTGGCAGTGCGTTCGGCCACCGCTCCCAGCTCCAAGTCACGACGCCCACGTCCGGTGGCCGCAACAGGAGCAACAGCCGCTACGGCCGCGCCCCGGAGAGCATCCCTGCCGGAAACATTGAGTCCCCCTCTCCATCGTTTGCCCTCATGTCCCGCGCCTCCAGCAGCAACCTCGCCAGGCCCATCGCCGCGGCACCCAACCAGCTTACGCCGCAGGTCGTCTCTGCGTGGAACGAGCGCATCATGGACTTTTACGGCAAAATCCGCACCTTCGTTGAGCGGCACGCCTCGGACGCTGAGCGCGGGCCCCTGGCACACGTGGCGGGAACGAGTCTCTGGCACACGCTGCTGGCCACGTACCGCCCCCTTTCCGATTTGGAGGCGGCGTCGTATCTTGAGTTTCACCTCCGCAACGAAAACTCCAAGGCATGCGTCGTGACGCGCCTGATCATTGACTATGTCGTTAACCGCGTGTGGGTGCCTGTCGCGTGGGCGGGCTCAGACAGCCAGACGACTTGTGAGTTGATGGACTTGAGCCACGAGCTTGAGGCCACGGCTGGTGAGTCTTTTGGCACTTCTCACGTATCACCTCACAGCGGACTTATTTGTTCTGACATTATATGGTTACCAACAGGTCAGCCGTCGTCAGCGCGCCAGCCCCTGCTCAACCGCCAGGCGGCGATCATAAACCACGTGCTCAGGAACGAACAAGGCACTACGTTGCACCAGTCCCGCGTCTCTGAGACGACGCGCTCGCTGTACGCAGCTCTCCAGCCGCTCATGAACAAGCACAGTGGCATCAACAGCGCTATGTCCGCCGCAGCAGCAGTGGAGGAGGCGCGGTGCGACCTCGCTGCCGTGGCCGAGTCTGCGTGGGACATCTCGGCCAAGATGTTGACGAGCCGACTGATGTTCGACTTCCGCTTCCCCGAGATCAGTAGCCGCTTCTCGTCGCAGAGCATGCTGCCCATCTGGCCGCACACTGATCCCGCGGAGCTGCAGGCCAAGCACTTTCGGGTCGCGCTCGTCGCGACGCCCGTCATTACGTGCCGCAACGAGACGGGCATGGGGATCTCGGCGCACTCGATTGCGCTGGCCGATGTCTTCTGCATGCAGTAGGCGTTGGTGCGTACGATAGATATCGGTGTTCACTCTGCTCTGCTGCGCAAGGATGCGATTTGAACGGCCGACAGGTGACTGGTCATGTTTTCCTCATTGCCTTTCCTTGGACACGGCATTTGGAGAGCAGACGGTCGATGGAAAGACTTGCCATAAGAAGAGATCTTGGAGCAGTTGGTTTCAGGACCGGGACGATAGTTTTCTTCTTGGAGAGGGAGCAGGGACCTCTCACTTTACTGACTTTTTCTTTTCTCTTTTTTTCTTTTCCTTTTTCTTTACTTGGTTGGTGCCCTGGCACTCGGAGAAGATTTCTCCAAGCTGGTCATTCCGTCATTTTGCGAAGGGCCTTGGGAGAGACAAAAGCGTGAGACTCGATCGCCAGGACCGAAGCTGTATCCCATGACGACACTCGATCCCACAACACGACAAACGTGTGGTGAGATGGTCCAAAGCGGTTCACTATCAGGCATATTATTCACAACGCATGGGGGGACTTACTCCTATCAACATCGGAAGATCAGATTTCATTGGCGCCAACCGGCTACTCGCGACTGAAGTCGCCGCCAGGCATTCGACCCCGGCGGAACCTTACCTACACTTGGCGTTACGCTGAGGGTGCACGTGAAAGACTTGGGCTGACGTGAGGGTTGGGCGTTGAACTAGCGGTCGGGGCGTAGAGAAGCGCCGGAGAGGCGCATAGAAGCCTCATCTACAGCATCTCCAAGACGAAGAGGCTCGTATTCCGGGCGGAATAGGCTTGTGTATTCGCCGTCTATCTCGACTACAGACACGTTTGACCAACGACAAGGTAGCTACGACTCGGGAGGCTTTAATAGGTCCACAATTACATATTGTTTATTCTATCCGTACACTTGTCCCCCTTGCAGAGGTCGCAAAGTCTATGAAAAGGTCTCTAATGTCTGTGAGGACGCCCATCTAAGTCCGCCCCTCGCTATACTTTCCATGTCAAGCAACATTGTCAGTTTCAGTCCACATCCTACAGCCCATGCCATCAAAGAGGCTGAGAAAAATTGGCAATCACCCTTCTTCCCTCATATACCATATACTGGCACTGCAAATCACCATCAACGACGCAAGGGCCGAGAGGCTCGACGCCCGGACCGTCCGGCCCCTTCACGCTCACAGCTCTGGTTATCCAGGCGCCTACTCACCGCGCCCAGCACCGCCTTGAGAATCTCCTCGGCCGTGAGCGTCTTGTAGTCGTCGTCGCCAAACTTGAGCGTGTCGACAATGTCGCGCACGCCGTGCCGGCGCGCCAGCCCGTCGTCCAGGCCGCGCAGCGAGGCCGTCGCCGCCGCGTCGTCGCCCACCTGGAAGAACTGCACGCCGACCTGCCACGCGGGGGCGCGGAGCTCGTCGAGGCGCCGGGCGTACCGCACGATGGCCGGGTCGGGCAGGTGTGGGTTGTGCGCCGCCGCCGCCTCGCCGCTACCGTTGAAGCCGCTGCCGAAGCCGCTGCTGCCGGAGAAGTTGTAGACGTGTCGTGGGCAGGGGCCGGGCATGCCGTCTGTGATGACGATGAGGTTGAGGGGGCGCACGTCCTGCACGTTCTCTGTGCTTTCGAGCTGCGTGAAGTACGGCTCGAGGATGTCCTCGATGCGGCCGCGCGTGTGTGTCGGGCCGCACGGGCGCAGGCGCTGGAAGAGGGCGTCGACGGCGAGGGGGTCGGTGATGTTGTAGTACCCGCCGCGCGCCTTGCCGCGGGCCATGCCGCCGCCGCTTAGGGATGAGATACCATCGTCGCTGTTGTTGTTGTTGTTGTTGGTGGTGGTAGTGTTCTCGGACGAGCGGTGGTTCATAAAGTGAATGTCGATGCCGTCGTCGTCGTGGCTCGTGCACACGGGCGTGATCTGGCGCAGCGCCGACCGGACCTCGCGCCAGCGCGGGCCGAGCATCGACGTGGAGTCGTCGACGAGGAAGACGGTGTCGAAGAGGTAGAGGAAGTAGTGCGGGTCGTCGTCGCGCGTCATGTTTTCCATGGTGTACTCGCATGCGTGCTGCTGCTCCGGCGGCGGCGCTTCTGCTCCTGCTCCTGCTGCTGCTGCTGCTGCTGCGGTTCTGGTGGTGGAATACGCCGGGGGCGGTCCCGTGAGGGTGTAAGCCGGAGGGGCTTCCGTGGCGGCACCGCTGCGCGCTGTGATGATGATTCCTTGCGTGTCAACGGGAAGAGCGTTTATGGTGGGGGAACTGGGGCGCGGAGACGCACATGGTACCTGGGGCGTGAGGGAGGCGTTGTGGTGTCCGAACGAGGCGCATCGCGCGTTGCTGATGGTGCTCTCCGTTCGTGGCCGTTTGTCGCCCGAGCGGGACAGTCGATGAGATAGACTGCGGAGCTTGTCCATGGTTGTGGTACCTAGAGGAGTTTCTGGGCAGAATCGAATGTCGTCGGCGGGAAGGAGTAAGAGTAATTTCTCTGCGGCAGATGGATCTCTCCGATTTTCACTTTATCTCTGCTTCGATGGTGATGATGTGTTGCGCAACAGTTGTGGTTGTCGTCGCAAGCCCCTGTCTTTTATCAAGACTTATGGTCATATCTCCAAAAGTCACAAAAAGGCCAGGCAGGTTTCCGACCTGCCAACTTTTATAAACATCTTGCTTGAGGGGGGTACATACACACTGCCGCCCTCTTTGTTAGGTAGACTTTTTGGGAATGGAGAATGGAGAGAGTGAATGGCATCATCTGGTGTGCATGCACAACGAAGCCTTACATGGGCTCGAACCGAGGCGGTTCAGTCAAGGGCCCTAAGGCTCTCTCAGTCTCATAGAACTCGCACCCAGACGACTTACAACTTACAGCCCAAAGAAACCCCGGGGGCGCTAAATGACCCCTGCCTGTCCCGCCCTGTCGGGGCGTCGCAGCACCGCCCACCCACCCGCCCAGCTCAGCCACACGGCCGGACCCTGCAGGTGTCCAGTGTCGAGCGTGTTTGCTGGGAGCGGCTGTCGAAACATTGGGGGGGCGGTGCTTGTGCTGTTTCCGCCACACACGCGGGACCATAGCCCCCCCGCCCTGTCACACGTCACGTCAGAACAGCAGCCCTCTTTGGCCCGTCTGCCTTGCGGGATGCCAGATGATAAGATAGATCTGTGCCCCTCAGGGCGCACGCGGTGTTGCTTTACCTGCATTCAATTCGGGCAATAATCTCGAGCAACAAGATCTCAACCCCTGTTTTTTGTTGGTCCACTTGTCCCTCTCTGGCGTCGAGATCCGGGAGTAAGGGAGGCTGTCACACCGGAAAAGGAGGCCGAGCAAACGAATGGGCCGGCAAGGCTGCGGGCACGGCTTTCTCTCTCAATCATCCGGGTTGTTTTCCGTGGACTGATATGTGGAATTAAGAACTTGTCACAACAGAGCCTTGGCAATGGCGACAAATGACCCAGCAACGACGCATGACAGACAGACATGGACTCGTCTCAAGAGCGACAACCAACTCGACCATCCTCATCACACATGTCTTCAATGCACCTACCAGTGCCCGACCAAAACTCTCCCAACATGCTACCGACTAGTGTCCCCCCGGTGACATACTGATCAAACACACTTTCAACACAGCCCGTCCCTCCTACCCTACTAGACTAATTCGACTTTCTGTGCCTGTCATACGTGATTAGCCCAAGCACCAAAAGGCAGAAGCGGGGGCAACTCACTTGTTCACGACGCGCTCGATGCCGTCGAGGCCCATGCGCAGCACGTCCATTCTCGGGCCGTACGAGAAGCGCACAAAGTGGTGGCAGGGGCTGTCAAAGAGGTCGCGGCGGCGCGAAGGGTTCAGGTCAAAGAAGATGCCGGGCACGACAATGACCTTTTCTTCCAGGCAGGCTTGGAAGAAGTTGAGGCCGTCGGCGATGGTCTCGGGCAGGCCTTCGAGGTTGAGCCAGCTGGAGGGTGTCAGCACCCATCTCACGTGAGGAGACAGCCTCGTGAGACACTTACAGGTAAAAGGTCGAGTCGGGCACATATTTGATGACGAAGCCCATCTCGCGCAGGCGTCGGACGACAAAATCACGCTTGTCCTACGAGGGCTGTCAGTAAGGGACACGAGCGCAGCGCATGTGCGCGCCAACTCACCCGGAAGTGGCGCTGGAGGTGCACCATCTCGTTCTGCACGAGCGTAGGGTCGAGCATCGGAATCGCCGCCTCTTGGAAGGCGTGGCACGCGCCGCCATCGAGGTAGCTCCCGCACGAGCCGATGCTAGAAGGAGCCTTGTCAGCTGCAACCCCGCTGCCGCCTTTGCTAGTGAGACGACTCACGCGCTGATATACTCCTTGGGGCCCAGGATCCACGCGATTCTCCATCCCGGCAGTCTGAAGCGCTTGGTGAGGCCGTCGATAATGAGCACGTCGTCCTCATCGACATCCTCCACATTCTCGGCGGCGGAGATGGTGGTGCCGTCGCAGTTGCTCGTGTAGTTGTAGCCAGAGTAAAACTCGTCGCTGATGAAGGTGGCGCGGCCGCGGCAAATGTCCTGGATCTCCGCAAGCTCGGGGTTCGCGACGACGCGGCCGGTGGGGTTTCTCGGGTTCGAGGTCAGGATGACGGAGGTGCCGCGGGCGATTTCCTCGGCGATCTTGTCGGGGTGGATGTGGTAGCCGTCCTCTTCGGACAGGGGCACCGGAATGGCGGCAAACTGCATCGTTGGCCCGTGTTAGCTCGACAGTCCAACCCCCGTTCAAGTAACATTTCGACCAAGACGCACGTTCTTGAAGAGACTCAGCATCTCGTTGTAGGCCGTGTAGTCGGGCAGGAAGAAACTCAGATACGAGTTGCCCAGCACGGCAGCGATGCGAATCAGGCCAGCTCGGCCACCGGGGACGATGGCCACATTCTCCCACGTGTACAGGCTGTCCTTGCCCTTGCGATGCATCTCGTTGTACAGCTTGGCGACGGCCTCTCTCAGGGGCCGGATGCCGGCCGTGGGGCCGTATTCTCTGGCGGCGACGGATATGTCGATCGTCTCGGGCCGCTTGAAGCACCCAGAAATATCATCCTCGACCTCGGGGGCGCCCTGGCCCAGGTTGGCCCAGGCGTCGGGCTCCTCGAGGAAGCCATACTCGGAGGCGCGTTCGGTGCACCAGACGACGCCGGTCGAGGAGCGGCTCGCGTCGAGGCCGGCGTGCGGCAGGTGGCCCTCGTGGGCGTTTCGGAACTGGCGATGGATCTTGGACTGGATCTCTGGAGAAAGGACGAGGGCCTGTCAGCAACTGTTGTCTTTACAGACCGGTTTCGTGAAGTTCGCCTCCATGGAGTGGCGCCAGAGCTGCTGCTGCTGCTGCGGGGGAGGGGTCGCCGCGCGCGAGACGCACGACAGCGGCCAAGACCGCCATGGGCGGTTGGAGGGGCACAGCTTCTGCCAAGGCCCAGCTGGCTGTCTCACCGCGACTCCAGCCCAGGCACGCCAGCTCCTCCAGCCCGCCCCAAGACTCCAGCTTCGCAGCCAGGACAACGTTTGAACTCACCGTTCGCCGAAGGCTCGACGCCGCTGAAGCGGCGCATCAGCGGCTTCGGCACGCCAGTGTGGCGGTTCACCGAGAACTTGCGACCGCCAAACATGGTGAATCGATCGGGCTTCAAGCGCGGGAGGGGTTTGCGAGGTGGTGGTAGGAGGGGTTCTTCAATGCGCCACGGGTCGACGAATATGAGCTTGGGATAGTAGACAAGGGAAGAGGAGCCAGCTCAAGCAAGCAGAGAGCTGCAAGTTTGCGGAGGAAAAGCCGCGCGACGGGGGGCAAGCAACGACAAAAGATGAAGAGGCGCAGCGCGCAGTCGGCTTGGAGGGGGAAGGGCAAGGCCGATCAGGGCATGCGGTGCTTCTGGTTTTTTGTTGCAGCAGCAGAGGAGGGAAGAAAGCTCGGACAGGTAAATATGCTAGGAGTCGCTGCCGTGCTAGTTATAACAGGCCAGCCCGTGCCTACAGTACATTTTTACTTCAGGTTCGTACCCAGAGGGACAAAGCAAGGCAAAGCCCAGGCAAGGTATGGCAGTTGATCCCTCCGCGGGCGGCCGCTTCACCGAACTCTGCGTTAGGCGACAACACACACACCTAGTCAACCGCCGCCGCCGCCGCCGCCGCCGCCGCAGCCCCCCCGCTGGCGTCTGCATGGGCCCCATGTTTGCGTAAAAAAATGGGAAGCCCTTCCCGGGCGCCGCCATACGAGAATTGGGGATAACTAACTTGGTCGGTGGAACGGGCTTTGCTTAGACCAGGCCGCCTGTCTCATTCTCGTCGGCGCGGATGACGAGAGAGTCGGGACGACCGTTTTTGGGGAGTTGACCGTTGGCAGCGGATGAGGCTGCTGCTGCCATTGCATTTACAAGACATGGCGCTGCTGCTGCATGGTATTGTACTCTACCGTGCAGTACGATACTGTGCATGGGTACCGCATGAGGCACTTTGGCCAAACCTCACCTCACGGCGTCGCCGCCCGCCGCGGCAGACACAATGGGCCAACCAACACGTAACATTTCCCTTTGAGGCGTTTCACGTCCCCCCGATGCAGCCTCTGCAGGGCTCGTCGTTGTTGCATACGCACAACACCGACGCCCCAACCCGACCTACCCTTCCATGGGGGCACGCAGGGCAACGCGCGCATGCCGCCGCCGCCGCCGCCGCCCATGACGTCGCTTTGTTTCTCGTTTCTGCAGGGCGCCCCGGCCCGGGGGATGGGCAGCGATGATGAAGCGGCAAAGTCGGCACGGCATGCCGCGCGACGACGACCATGACAGGTACCTTGGCTTGTAGCGAAGAATCGTGCCCCGGCCACCCCCTCCACTGTTACGGGGCGGGCACCTCAGGCAGGCAGCTGTCATCGGCATTTGCGCCGCTGTCACCCTAGGAGAGCTCTCGCTGGGGAAGACCTGAAGCTAACATATTAGCGCTGGGCTCCAGGGGGACCGCAGTGGGTCGCTGGGTTGTGGGAGAGAGCCCGAGAGGGAAAAACAAGAGGCGGTGTCTGTTTCTGTCTGATGCTTCCTCCGGTTGAGCCCGAAGGGCCTCACTAGGTCCTCCGGATCGACTCTAAGCAGACATTGCGCACTTACAATCTTGTCAGGATCCCCTGTATACTGCAATTCCCTCAGATGCCAGGGGCGATATGCAAATCGGCCATTATGCGCCGCAGCAAGGCTGGCAATTACTACTTGTAGACATGCTTCCCTTGCCGTCCCGGCTGATGGGCGCACTGCCGTCAGCACCTCTGCACCACCGCCAGCGTCGACATTCGACAGCCAACGGTCAACCGCCAACAGTGCAGCGGCTTCCAGGGTCGGTCCCCTGCTGTCCGTCCGCTTCACCTCCGGCGCCGCTGCCCGTTTCTAGTTCTCACCTGGGATGCCTGCCACCCCTCCGTCTCGGTGAGCAACCCTTCTGGGATGGCATCCCGAGTGTCGCGTGTTGCTCTCGTGATACGCGACTCTGCAGCAAGGACAGCGCATGTAACTCCCTACTACTAGGGATACACGTCCAGATCAGCCCCGTCTGTCTGCACTGTACTGTACAATGCTGCGCTGCGCTGCGATGCACTGCACTGCACTGCGCTGCACTGCGCGAAATGTGCCTCGTGAGATTTCATCCGATGCGTGTCTCGCCGTGCGCGCGCCCGCCGCCGTCGCCCCGTCGTGTTGACCTGCATCCGATGCGCGCTTTACTTGCTTGCTTGCTTGCCTACTTGCTAATGCGCCGCCGGGTCCTCCTCCGACGCGCATCATGACTTGCCGTGAGATGTGTGAGAGAAGCAACTGCTTGCTCGCTAGTAACTATTCATAGCTGAACGCGATATATTGCCATCAGCTCCTTTCGGCGCCCGCGCATATATACCGAGCAGCTGAACAACAAATTGAACACTTCCCTGCCCTCCTCTCTGCGCGAAATCTCGCCACCTATGGATGGAATCCAGACATGTCGTGAAACGATGTGTGTGTGTGTGCATCACCTCCTGCAGTCCTCCCGCCGCTCGATGCGGGCGCTCCCGCGATCCCATCCGTCCATCCATCCATCCATTTTTCTAGGGTCTTCCATCCCGTCCCTCCCCAGTGGGCGACAGGGGGTCCTCGCTGCCGTGGGGGCGGTTTTTATGGTGGAGCACTGGAGACGCCCGACTGCATGCTCGCCGACGACGTAGGCAACACGACCAACTGAGACTTCGACTCATCCTCACCACACACCTCCTCGTGTGAGCCTCAAAACCCACGTCCTGTCAAGTACGTACATCTACGCACATCTACATACGTGCATACGACGAACGCCTCGCCCCGATTCAATCGGCCCGGCGTCGCTCAGAAAATTTCACGCTCGCTCGCCCGCTCCGGCTGGAACACACGCTCGTTTTTTCGGCAACGGTGCTGCCGCCGCCTCCAACGCCGCTCGCTTCAGGGGTCCCGTATCTACGAGTTGAACCTGCAGGACCACGACAACCACACCCGCACGAGGTCCGCCTGCCTGCCTCCCTACCAGCTCAGCCGGGCTCGCCCGACCGTTCCTCAATGTCCCAGATCGCCCGCCACGCCGCCCGCACCACCATCGCTCGCCTCTCCCGCGCCCGCCCCGTCACCGCGCGCGCCGCCACTCCCTCAGCCTCTCTCCTCAGCCTCGTCAACATGTCTTCCCGCACCACCAGCCGCGAGGCATCAACCGCGTCCTGGAGTAGCTCCTCTTCCCAGCAGCAGCAGCAGCCGGCCCAGCCCGAAAAGGACACCGAGCAGGGCCAGGATGAGCGCCCAGCTGGAACTGCGGCGGCAGACAAGGCGCTCCCGGCTCCGGGAGAAGGCAGCGACGTGACCACCCTGGACGTCAGCGGCGAGGGCACGACCGTCAAGCTCGGGGCGCTCGGACCCCTCGTGGTCAACCAGGACGGCACCATGTCCCGGATATCGAATTGGGCAGAGATGACCGACATTGAGAGGCAAAACACGCTCAGGATCCTGGGGAAGCGCAACAAGCTTCGGCTGGCTACTCTTCGCGAATCGCAAAACGGCGGCGACGGCTCATCTAGCAACAATTGAAACGTTCATGTATTTCATGCAAACAATAACTCATCCGCTTCGGGCCCGTAGGCTCTCTATGCGCTTCCTCCCGTCATGTATATGGTGATATATAACCCTCACGTCATCCACTGCCAACCGGTTCTCGGTTGTCCCACAGCGTGTCTGCCCGCCTGCCGACCGTTTTCACCTCGAAGCAAAGAACGCCTGAACCGCACAACGCCGCCGGAGGGTCCAGCTCAGACACCTCCGGCCCAGACCCGCTTTGCTCGAGGTCACCGCTCCTCCTTGGCAGCCTCGGACGCGGCTGACGCGGCCTTGGTCTTCTCCGTGGCGTGCTTTGTGAACTCCTTCCAGAGGGCGGTGATGTCGTCGCTACCCTCGTTCTTCTCGACGAGGAGGTTCTTCAGCCACTTGTTCTCCGTCTCGAGCTGCGACACCTTTCCTTCCAACGAGGTGATCTTGTCCGTCATCTCCTTGGCCGACTTCTCCAGGGCCTGCTCACGCTGCTTCTTCTTGATCCGGAAGCGAGCGCTGGCGGCCGTGTTCCGCCTCCGCTTGTCCTCCTCGGCAGCGACGCGCGAGGCCTCCTCAAAGTTCAGCTGCGGGGTCGGGGCCGTCATGGCCTCGGCCTTGCGCTTCTCGGCGGGCCGGGCAGCTCCTTGCCGGAACTGGGCCTGCGACTGGTGGGCCTGGACGGCGGCGTGGTTGGGCTGCAGCGGCGGGAAAGTTGAGGCACCATCAGGGAAGGTGTTCATGGACGGGGACGCATAAGCGTTGTTGAACTCGGTGAAGTTGAAGTCGCCTGGTGGATGAGGCGGTTAGCCAGGAAAGCTCCACTCAATGCGCGGCGCAACCATTGCTTGGAAGAGAAGACAATTCCCCGGAAAGGCCCAGGGCTCCGCAGAGGGGAGGGTGCATGTCTGTGAGGCCATCGCAGGCGGGCAGCGCCGATTGATAGCGCTTCACCATACGTCCGATAAGGACCCGCGAGCGGCAGATCACGAGGAATTGCACCATCGCGGATCATTTGTCAGCCGCATGTGGTTGGTGTGAGATGCCCCACCCGACCAGATGTGCAACACTCCATGCAGGCCAAAACAGCGCGCGGACACGGTCGCATCCTCGTTTGATAGGCAGACCAGTGCCGCACTCTGCAGCGGGGGGAGGAAGGGAAATCAAGGGTGCATATTGTGTGATTTGCGCTTTGGGCAAGTGCAACGGCAGGGAATCGCAGCCCCCGCAGGGGACTCGCCGCCAAAAGCGGCTGCGGTTACCGCTGCCGCTCAGGCTCGCTCAAACAGACAGGGGAAGGAACGAGAACGGTTTGCCGAAGCGAACGCAGGTAGATGTATGAAATATTTCGGCACTCACCAGACATAAAGTCCAGGTTGGGCATGTCGCCAATGACCGACGGCGCGGCCGTGGTCGCCTCGTCGGACGCATTCGAGCTGTGGCGGCCGGCGCTCTTGCCATCGGGCTTGATAGGCTGGGCCTGGTAGTCCAGGTTCTGGCCAGAGTCGAAGTCGAAGAACTGGGTGTTGGTGAAGAGGGAGAGGTCGTCCTCCATGTTGAAGCCCTCCTCAGGGGCCGTGGTGTCCTGAGGACTGATGGTGTTGAGGTCCCGCAGGTATTGCGACACGTTGGGACCGTGCCGTCCGTTGTATGTCGACATGATGATGCGATTTGTCGTTTACCGGGGATGAAGGACTAGTATCGTGTGCCCATAAAAGCGAGCGTGTGTTCGATTCGGCGATGCCGTCGTGGCTGTGGAATGGCCGGAGGTGCGAGCGCGGGGTGTGCGGTTGCGTGCGCCGCCTAGAATAAAGCCACCTCGCAGTCGTAGACGGATGTTCGAAACAAACGGTAGTCGTCGCCGTCAATTGTATCTCGCTCGCGGCGATGCGTCGTTGATGGATTTCGCGGTCAACGGTGTCGTCGAGATCGATGGGTTGTTGACAGGACGAGGATTCACGACTGGTGGCGGAAGTGTCGAGAGGCAGGATTGGGGCCGGACCGGCGGTGGGGGTGAGTCGTGCGCAGTTTTGTCAGGCCACGCCAGGCAGAGCCGAATGGGCAAGCCGAGGGGCAGCCGAAAGCGCCCGCAGGCGTTCGCAGGCGCGGACGACCAGAGGCGGGGCGCAAAAGGCGTGCTTAACAATCGACAGTCTGGACCCCCACCTGTCGTCCACCGGTCCAAGGCCGGGCCGCCAATCAGCGGTCGAGTCGCCGGGCACGGTTTCTTATCATTTGTCCAAGTCATGACTACGAGAACGGGGTACGTACCTCCAGCAGGGCGGATGGCAGCCAAGCCGCGCCCATACAGTCAGGGCTGCCCGTAAGGCCGCCGCCGGTTGCGCCGGTCCCCGAGGACTGCCGCAGCGCAGGGCTTTGAGCGGCTAATTCCAGGCGCAACGGCGGGCGGAGCACATGTGTCGATGACGCCTGGATGAAGCAATTGACTTTGTGCAGCAGATCCGCGATCGCTTGCTTTCACTAATCCGACCAGAAAAGCGTGCTGGTCTTGATGATGTGGTTTTTTCTTAGCATTGCCGCCAGACCTACACGTCTCTTTGTCCGGTTGCGCAGAACGGCATGCCAACTTCGTACGGTCCCTTGGGCAGCGGCCGGTGGTAGGCGAAGCCCATCCAACTGTCCAGCCGCCGCCACTGGACCCTGCATCTGGATCATTACGGTCCGATGATCCTCACCAAAAGTTAATCACGCAACCATGCAAATCTGGGCCCCGTGGGTGCCCGTGGGTGAGATCGGGGCTGAAGCCGGGGTCCGCGCACATGCCTGACCAGCGGTCCGCTGCTCAAGCGGGCAAGTGCAGCCGGCCACCGGCCAGGAAAAAGCATCGCCCGATCCCGAGCAGAAGACTTCCAGCACCCCTGGATGCGTTCATGATCATTTGGGATCGCTAGCGCAGATGGTCTCGTGCTAGTGTTGTCTGCTTGAAGAGACCATGGCGGCGCGTCTGCATTGCTCGATGCCGTTCGGGAGGTGTCGGCACGCTGGCTGAGATCGATGTCACGTGTCACTGAGTCTGCTTACGTACTCATCCACCCACCACTCAAATCCGTCCACTGACAGCCAGTGGGCGACGCGTCTGGACATGGAATCGAAGTCGCGTCTGTCCTGGTGGGGCGAGCCGACTTATCGCAAGGTTGTTGACTGCACTCTGGGTTCTCATGGCAATTGACAAGTACCCGTGAAGCTTAAGCGATCTGCCTGTTGCACCTGACTCTTCGTTTGGCCTGCGCACGCGCAACGGCTCTGGAGATGGCTCGGCTCTCAATCCCAACCAAGGCCCGGCTGCCATCATCTCTCCGTGTCGAGTCGTCCAACCCGGCCGTCGTCAAGGCTCTCAATCGCTTGTCACGCGAGTCACTCATCTCACTGGTCCTCGACTGGCTTGACGAAAACTCTCTTGCCAACGCAGTCCCGTATCTCAAGCGAAGACGCGGTACAATCGAGGACGACGAAGATGATCCCGACGACCTGTATCCGCCATGTCGCTCCGTCAACGAGCTGCGGGAGCTCTATTCAGACATGCAGCAACAGAAGGGCTCGAAGCGAGATGTTGCCAGCCGCATCCTGGAGGGCGATTGGCGGCATGGCCTCACTCTTTTCCAACTCGCCATGGTGGACTTTTCGTACTTTGACGAGCATCCCACCTCTCAGAAGTGGACTGCGTATAGCATCCTACCCCTCAAGCCGCCATCCACGGAGGGCGAAGAGGAGCTACGCAAGATCAACCACGAGAGCTTGACGATACCGCGGTTCCATCCATCAACGTTTCTCCAGAATCTTCAACACCAAGTTCTGCCGGACGTCAAGGCACACTACCACTTCTATCGCCCCAAGGATCTTCCCTTGTTGCTACTCCGCATCTTCGTCATCGACTCTCCATACAACACCGGCTTGGCCATGGCGAATGGGGATTCCTCCAACGCCACGGCCAATTTTAGCGCATCTCGAACAGTCTACTTGGCGTTCCCAGATGGCTCTCCCGCGCTCTATATATCCAGACCGCAATCCACGGGCCTGGGAGGCGCCGGTGACTCCAAGAGCTTGCACACTCTCATAGTCAATGGAGTTCCCAAGGCATTGTCCCGACCCCGACAGCGGTACACACTCAAGGGGTCGAGCTTGACCAGCAGGAACCTGTCTGCCCTGCTCGACAAGCGCGGGCCCGGACGAAGCAACGCGTGTGGTGGCGGTTGGAGCATCTACTCGGACGAGAAAGCCAAGGAGTCTCCATTGGAGACTGTGTTGCCGACACCTCCGTTGTCAAAGGACTCCCCGCGTCTCGGGGCGGTTCAGAAGAGGGGGGCGACGTCATCCAAGCAACAGCGTGAAGCCAAGAGAGCGAGAATGGTCGCAAAGGCCCGCTTTGGAAATAGCGGTCTAGTCACAGACGGCACGGGGGTGGAGAGGGCCGAATTCTTGATGCGAGATCCGTTCCCTGCGTCTCGCGGCGCAGTCCGAGGCCAGGAGGCAGGTGACGAAGAGGAGACTGCCGACGAGCAACCGCTCGACCGAAGGCGGAGCAAAGTAGACGCTGTTCTTCGGCAAGCCCGCGCCGATGTCGATGCCATCGATGACGAGGAGGATACCTCCCGGTGGACACCAGCCGTCAAGGTTACCTTTGTAGGGTCGCATGTGTTTGCTGGCATCCGGCAGTTGGTTGAAGCGGGCATTGTTGATGGCGAGCGTATGCCCGGCTGGATGACCGGAGAAGCAGGCGTCACGACAGGAGTCATCAGGCACGGACGGATCAGGGGCCACAAGGGCGCAGGACTCTGATGCAAGCAACGCGGGACCGCTCATGTTTGATGACTTCTACTTATATGCAATGATACCCCTGAACATGCCGCAATGATGTCTAGCTCTCTTCGCCGAGTCCAAAGACTTGTATCGTGTTTCTCCAAGCCGCTTCGCACACCTCTTCCAGCTCCACTCCCTTGATGGCGGCAACGACCTTGGCCACTCGCTCGATGTTGCACGGCTCGTTTCGGCCCTTGACCATGGCACCTTCCTGCCACTTCTCTTTCTTGACGACCTTGTAGCGCTCAAAGGATTCCGGCTCCTTCTTCTGGTTCTTCTTGGGCTGTTTTTGAGGCGGCCCGGATGGTGTCGCCGATCCGTTCGCAGTGGGTGCCTCGGACGCCGTCTTCTCGATCAGGTACCGCCAGCCCTCATGGCTAGGCCGCACCTCGCACCACGGTCCGTCGGTTTCCAGCATGAGCCTGTCGAGGTGAATCTCCTTGACGACGTCGCAGTTCTCCTTTGTCTTGAAGCTGCATCCGTTGATACCAATGTAGAGGCCCAGGTCCATGAGCTCGCGCATCTCCTCGGGCGTCCCGGTGAAGCTGTGGACTACGCCCCCCTTCTCTAACCTCTCCAGCTTGTCTCCAAAGGCAGTCTTGAGACACGCCACGAAGTCGGCGTGCGCAGCTCTTGAGTGCAGGAACAGCGGCAGCTGAGGAGAGAGAGAGGCGGCTAGTTCGAGTTGGAGTTTGAACGAGTGTAGTTGAACTGCCTTGTTGCAATAGTGCAGGCGGTCGTAGTCGAGACCAAACTCGCCCAATGCCACGAGATGCCCTTTCCCGGACGATCTGGCATCGGCCAGCAAACTCGCGAGATCTGCAATGATGCTCGACGATTTGTCTGGACAGGGCGAGTGGTGCTCAGGAACAGGGGCTGAAGGGTCAGGGTCGCAAGGCATCGAATGTCCATTTCCATTAGGATGCCCTTCTGAGCTGAAGATGGAGCTGCTGCAGGGGTGGATGCCTGCGGTTGCAAAGACTGTTCCGGCTATTGATGGTGTGAGACCGGGAGTGATACTGGCGCAGTGAGTTGAGAGACCACTCACAGTATTCATCTGCCAGCTTCAACGCGTCTCGAGAACTTTGAAAGTCGGAGCCCGTCACCATGAGCTTGGTGCAGCCCACCTCCCGCGCCCGGCCGATGACGGCGCTCAGGTCATCGGGGTGCCTTTGAGAGCCGTGATATTTGCCACGGAAGATTGGGTCTGCTAGATTGATGCCAATCTACTAGATGATGTGGCGTCAGAAGGTCAGGTCTTCAAATTGAATGGTCGTTTGAGACATACATCCGCATATCTCGGCGTATACGTCGCGCCCGCAGGCGCGGGGCCTGCTGCTGCTTCTGAAGCCATGGTTGCGATGCAAAGTGATTGACGGAAAAGAGATGAACTTGGGCGCGAGACGATTCTGTGTTGAAATAGTCTTGAGAACATAGAGATAGGTGAGTCACAACGCCATGGAAAGAACTGTTCTCGTTCTCGTTATTGAGTCACAAAGTCATGACAAGGCCTCGTTGAGCCTTGCTCGGTCACTTCTCAAAAGAGTAGCGTGTTGTATTAATTCCAGATGCCGCACCAGTTTGGGCGGCCCACTGTCCAGACTCGACACGGTCACGTGGGCAGCGGTCAGTCTTGGGCATGCGTGGAAAAACAATTAATAATGACGCCGCCCTGCACGTGACCGCGCGCCGCCACGGAGCTGCAAGCCATTTAAGTGCGGTAGGGATGCGCGACACGCTCGACCCACGCCAAAAAACACAACGGGGCGAACAAAGACTCACGGATCCCCAGGGAAACGGCCGCTGGAATTCCGAGGCGCCCCTCTCGCTCGCCGTGCACGCTCGAGCATTCGCCGTGACCGATCGGTCTCCGAGAAACAATCTCCAGGGCGTCGCCTGGGCGGCCGGCGGATCCCTGCCTCCCCCTTGTTCCTGTGCCGGGCGGGCGGGCGCTCGGATGGGCTGAGGCGGCGCGGGGCCAGTTTAATGGATTGGGGCTGCTGGAACGTGCTGTCAGTTGTTGTCGCGCTAAGCGGGTTGGCGTCGCGCGTGCAAAACACGCGCCTCACTTAAAACCTCCGTCCCGCCATCGACACACGCGTACCTCGTCCTTTGATCCTGCACATCCCACCTGCGGCATTCACAGTCTTTTTTCTTGACGGCCCTGCAAGCTCTTTACAATCGTGGCAGCTGCCTGTTCTCTAGGACACGCGCAGCAAAGAGCCCCCGCATTGCATTTCTCCTCGTCGTCTTCACCTCCTCGCCACCACCCCCGGCCGACCTTGCCGCGTCGCCGTCATCATGTTCGTCAGAAAGCGCGGTATGTGCAGCTTCAGCTTTGCTCCCCTTCAGACATGGAAGATCATCAGCTCACACCAGAATCAGATGGGCGCCAGGAGCGCGTTCAGTTCGACAAGATCACTGCTCGCGTCTCCAGACTGTGTTACGGTCTGGACACGGAGCACGTTGACCCTGTTGCCATTACCCAGAAGGTCATCTCCGGCGTGTACGGTGGCGTGACGACCGTTCAGCTCGATGATCTGGTACGTCAACCTCTTGTCTCTTCAGTCTGTACCGCGGCTAACGATCCATCCCTCGCAGGCTGCCGAGACGGCCGCGTACATGACCGTCACACACCCCGACTATGCCATCCTTGCGGCCCGTATCGCCGTCTCCAACCTCCACAAGCAGACCAAGAAGCAATGGTCTGCCGTCGTCAGTGACCTGTATCACTACGTCAACCCCCGCAATGACAAGGCGTCACCCATGATCTCGACAGAGACGTACGAGTGCGTCATGAGGCACAAGGAGGAGCTCGACTCCGCCATTGTCTATGACCGCGACTTCAACTACCAATACTTTGGTTTCAAGACGCTCGAGCGATCCTACCTGCTGAAGCTCAACGGCAAGATTGTTGAGCGCCCGCAGCACATGATCATGCGCGTTGCTGTCGGTATCTGGGGTGACAACATCGAGCGCGTCATTGAGACATACAACCTCATGTCCAGCAAATTCTTCACACATGCCTCACCAACACTCTTCAATGCTGGTACTCCCCAGGCACAGCTCTCGTCCTGCTTCCTCGTCGACATGAAGGAGGACAGTATCGAGGGCATTTATGATACCCTCAAGACGTGCGCCATGATTTCTAAGATGGCTGGCGGTATTGGCCTGAACGTGCACCGCATCCGTGCCACCGGATCCTACATTGCCGGCACCAACGGCACCTCCAACGGTGTCATTCCCATGCTCCGCGTGTTCAACAACACGGCCAGATACGTTGATCAGGGCGGCAACAAGCGCCCCGGCGCCTTTGCCATTTACCTGGAGCCGTGGCACGCCGACGTGTTTGAGTTCCTTGACCTGCGCAAGAACCACGGCAAGGAGGAGGTCCGTGCTCGTGACCTGTTCCTGGCCCTCTGGATTCCCGACCTCTTCATGAAGCGTGTCGAGAAGAACGGCGACTGGACTCTCATGTGCCCCAATGAGTGCCCCGGCCTGGCCGACTGCTACGGCGACGAGTTTGAGGCCCTGTACGAGAAGTACGAGCGTGAGGGCAAGGGTCGCAAGACCATCCGGGCTCAGAAGCTGTGGTACTCCATCCTGGAGGCCCAGACCGAGACCGGAAACCCCTTCATGCTGTACAAGGATGCCTGCAACCGGAAGAGCAACCAGAAGAACCTGGGAACCATCCGCAGCTCCAACCTGTGCACTGAGATCATCGAGTACTCCGCCCCCGACGAGGTCGCCGTGTGCAACCTCGCCTCCCTCGCTCTGCCCGCGTTCGTTGATTACACGGAGGGCTGCTACGACTTCAAGAAGCTGCACGAGGTCACGCAGGTGGTTGTTCGCAACCTGAACCGCATCATCGACGTCAACTACTACCCGGTCCAGGAGGCTCGCAACAGCAACATGCGCCACAGACCCATCGGTCTCGGCGTTCAGGGTCTTGCCGATGCCTTCTTGGCTCTGCGCCTGCCTTTCGAGTCCCCAGAGGCCCGGGAGTTGAACAAGCAGATCTTTGAGACCATCTACCATGCCGCCCTGACGGCGTCGGTGGAGCTGTCGAAGGAGCAGGGGCCCTACTCGACCTTCAAGGGCTCGCCTGCCTCCGAGGGCATTCTTCAGTTCGACATGTGGAACGTGAAGCCCTCCGACCTCTGGGAGTGGGACAGCCTTAAGGAGCAGATCAAGGAGCACGGTATCCGCAACAGTCTGCTGCTTGCCCCCATGCCCACGGCCAGCACCTCGCAGATTCTGGGCAACAACGAGTGCTTCGAGCCCTACACGTCCAACATCTACCAGCGTCGCGTCTTGGCTGGCGAGTTCCAGGTCGTCAACCCGTGGCTGCTCAAGGACCTTGTCGACATGGGTCTCTGGTCTGACGCCATGAAGAACCGCATCATTGCGGAGAACGGCTCCATCCAGAACATCCCCAACATCCCGGCCGACATCAAGACTCTCTACAAGACGGTCTGGGAGATTTCGCAGCGACATGTCGTCCAGATGGCGGCTGACCGTGGCGCTTTCATCGACCAGTCTCAGTCCCTCAACATTCACATGAAGGATCCCACTATGGGCAAGATCACCAGCATGCACTTCACCGGATGGAAGCTGGGTCTCAAGACTGGCATGTACTACCTGCGCACCCAGGCAGCTGCGGCACCCATTCAGTTCACTGTCGACCAGCAGGCTCTGAAGGTCGCCGACACCAACGTGGGCAAGGAGAGGGTGCTGAAGAAGCGCACGGCTCCTGCGGGAACCAGCTACATGTCCTCTCCCTCGGCGGTGCCCCGCGCCTCATACCTGAAGGAGGAGGCGGGCAACTCGCTGAGCTCCAACGGCATCCCGACGCCTAGCACGACGCCGCCGCCTGCCTTGGCAGCCGAGGGTAAGCCCCGGGTTGTTGCCTCACCGAACAAGCCCTCGACCATCAAGGCCGATGTCGATGATGGCGACAGCCCCAGGGTGCTGCCCACCGAGCCTTCTGACAAGATCAACGACGAGGAACTGGTCGAGCCCGGCAAGAAGCCTGCTGGTGCTCAGTCTGAAGACAAGGACGAGGACAGCGAGGAGAGGGAACGCGACATCTACTCTGATGCCGTTGTTGCTTGTAAGAGGCCCCAATAATTCGTGAACGAAGCCGGACACTAACAGACTTGGCAGGCAGCATTGAGAACCCCGAGTCCTGCGTCATGTGCAGCGGCTAGAGGGAGTCGAGTATAGTAACCTGTGGCTCGTCGAGCTGAGGGATTAATGACGGTTGATGAGATGAGCATAACGGGCATGGATTGAATGCGCATAGTGGTAGCCTGGCAGAAGAGCTGACATGGCTACCCCGGCCGAGTAGTATACGGGGTGCAGCATCCAGCTGGGCGGGTGCTCCCTCGCATGTAACGGTTATCTTGTACAGTTTCCTTTTTGACTGGGATTACGGGTCGGTCTGCGGGCTCTGCATTTACTACATTGTTTCACGAGTCTTTTGAAGATTTCTAGCACATTTCTCAGGAGACTGCTTGACGCGAGTCCCGTCTGTCAATGGACAACATCTTTCATATCAAGGGAACAAATATGCGGCCTGTCTCAGCTGCCCTCGAGTGCTTCCAGAGCCCTCAACCAAGGTACTGTCCCTTTCGAGTCTACCGCACCTACCTACGCTGCGCAGTAGTCCCTCCCTACAGGCAAACACACCCACCAATCTCAACGATCGCCCCGCGTGCACGTCAAACCAGCAGGCTGGCCTTTCCCCTACAACCCTCGCTTTGTGAGTGTGATGCCGAGCGACGTCACTCACCGCCGCGATAGGCAACCCTTGGGTGCTCGATTTGGCCGATGAGAACCTAGGCCCCGCCTCACTGCCCACAGCTGAAACGAGATCGCAGTAGAGTTTAAACCAAGAAACACCTGAACAGCTATGGAAGTATTATGCATAAATCCAATCGACCGCGATCGGCGGCCGGCTCCGCGCTCGCGTGTCCAATGGAAGTACCTGCTGAATGGTGTGAAACGGAAAAGGCGCCGCCGCGGCGAAGCAATTCGCGATCTTTTTTTTTCATGTGAGTCGGTTTTGTTAGGCCTATCAGCAGGTAGGATTCTGGGAAGCTTTGACGGCTGAAATACTTGTATCGTACCTCATTTTCTTTAGGTTGATAAGTCTGCTGCATTGCCCTACTGTAGCTGTCGACTTGAAGCATGTTCTCGTGCTGTCTGGCAGATGATTGATTTGCTTATGCTATACGCCTTTTTGTAGCTCCCTTTGTAGGTTTCGCTGCTCTGCCTTGCCTTTCCAGGACGGGCAAACGAAAGCCAGACGTTCCCCCTGCTGACCCCGAGCTTGGCGTCAGCGTTGTAGATGAGTTCCAGTCAGCCGCACTGGATGCGACAGGTGACCTGCTGCTCTTACGTGCTGTGACATATACAGTACTTGATCTGACCTGGTTGTGGTGCGATTTCTGTTACCCCTTTGGTGACTTTTGCTACCATCTATCTGTCCGTGCAAAGGAAAGTCAAGTCGCAAGTTCCTCATCGCATGCCCGAGGTTGGCGTTACAGTTACGGGCCAGTTCAGCCGCCTTCGCTGCGACAGCTAACCGCCTGCCGCGGAGAGCTCGATTTCCACCTACTTAATGCCCGGCATGATCTCAACCCAGCAAGGGAGCAGTAGACTTAGGACGGGTTTATTACTCAAGTACGCAAGATCTTTGAACCTGCTTCCCCTCTTTTGACGTTACCATGGAAAACATGTCCACCCAATCTATTCTCCCCGTCGGCGGCTGGAAGTCGCTGAAGGTCAGGGTGATCGGAAAGCCAGCCGTCGTCGCAAGCGGCTCTCGCCTCGATCTATTCTACCAAGCGCCCGACATGAGAATCTACCGCAAGTACAGGGTCAACGGAACCTGGGACTCGAGTTCCCCGCAACCCGTAAGCGACGCCGCCGTCGCCGGCTTCTCCGTCGTCTCCTGGGGACCCGGGCGGTTTGACGTCTTCGCGCGGTCGCCGACAGACAACCGTATCCGGCATTACTGGAAAGCCGCGTCGGACGCGCCCGACGAGAAGTTCAGAGCCGAACCGCTGCCCGGAGGCGGAGTCGCAGACTCGCAGCCGTGCGCCGTAACCTGGGGCCCCAGCCGCCTTGATGTATTTGCCAGGTTCAACGACGGCAACGTCTACCACACGCACAAGGAGGGCAGTGCTGACTGGCAGCCGTGGAGCAACGTCGGAGGGACGATTCTCGGTCTGCCCTGCCCGGTGTCATGGGGCCCGGGGCGGATCGACCTCGCCGTCTGCGGAACAGACCACGCCATCTACCACAAGTCCAAGGACGGCGACGGCGGCGCCTGGCAGCCGTCGCAAACCGGCTGGGGCAGGATCACCGACGTAGGAGTAACGGCTCCTAGCAGCAGTCCCGTGGAAGTAAGCTGGGGACAGGGCCGACTGGACCTGTTCATCCACGGAGCCAACGCCCTACGAGCCGTCTATCACAAGGCGCATGTGCCCGGGCAGGGCTGGGAGCCTTCCGTGACGGCGCTGGAGGCAGCGGCTCTGGGGGGCCAGTTCGCCGTCGACACGCTCCATGTGGTGGCGCCGAGTGCGAATCGCCTCGACATTGTTGCGCTGGCTGACAGCGGTGATGTTCACCACAAGGCTTGGACCGGCAGCGCCTGGTCTCCGGCGGGAGGCCCGTTTGCGAGTCTCGGCCAGCCGGACGCAGGGCCGATTCGTGGGCCGCCGGTGCTGAGCCCACGGGGGTCGCAGGAGCTGATGGTTTTTGCGGCTGGGCCGGGAGGGGAGCTGTGGTGCTGGAGTCAGGGGAGCCTTTGATGCTGTGTACGGAAGGACATGGTTTGTACTCAACCTAGCAGTTAACCCTTGGATATACAAGTAAGGAACCGGACTGGACTGGGCTGGGCTGGACGCATGACGAAATATGTGAAAGTAGTGTCAGACACCCTGGAACTGAGAGTCTTGCCACTCGCCCAAAACAAAGCGTTGAACACTGGACAAAGCGTTGAACACTCGTTCCGTTGCTGGGCGCCGTGGATGGCAGGCGGCCTGAAAGCGCTGATACTGGCTGGCTGGGGTTGGAGGCTGGGACGGCTCAGGGCAAAAAGCCAGAACCGGCCCCAAGCCCTCGGGCACTTTGGGTAATGCAACGCGCCGGCATGGAGCTACAATGTATTCTAGATCCGACTAACTGTGTCAAATGACGTGCGGTTTCGCGTCGACTTGAAACAGTTGTGGTGTAGGCAGTTTGGCAGCTCGGTGACGAGACGATGCGTCTTTGTCGGCGATCGAAACACGACGGCGGTTGGTGCAGCCTCCTCCCTCATGTCGTGTGCGCTACTGCTGCTGCTCGCTGCCTCCCTCGCGAGAGACATGGAGCGACATCGAAGAGAGAGAAGCGAGTCGTGCCACATGGTACCCGAAACACGCAGCGAACCTGACGACGAGCGAGTGACCCTGAATCGCGTCGGGTTCGAGTTACACGGGAGAGTCAGGGGCCAGCGCGCCTGTACGAATAAGAGGAGGCGCTGGACGGGCCGAGGGCTTCGCGAGGTGGCCAGACGGAAAGCTGTACTACGAAGTACGGCGCGCGACGGCCTGGATACGAGGGGCAGGGTCTCACGGCCAGTACGGCAACCTATGATGTATGTACGTAGTAAGTCGAGAAGGCTTTCGAGAGGCACTTGCGCTGGACAAAGCAACATTTCATTCTACTGCCGGGACAACCACCCGCGATGGCTGCTGTCGGTGAAGGCTCCAACCCATGGGCACGGACTGATTGATGTCCATGACATTCTTCCAGGCCCGCATCTCGACATCGACATCAAAGGCGGGCAGCCACGATCGAGCGGAGGCGGGGGAGGTGGACGAGGCCGCCCGGGGACGGACCCGATCTGCGGTGACGAAAAGGCACATGAATGATGCGCGCTTGTGCACGGTTCCGCTGCCAACGCACCCGCGTGCTGCGGCATGATGCAAGGTGAGCCGCGAGCCACAGGCCGCCCGGAGTGTCGCCCCGCGAACGACAACGATGTGTGTGTGCCAAGCAAAGTACCCCATGTACAGCTCGGTGGAGGGTACTTGTCAAGACTGCATCACCTGCCTTCCGGGCGGCTGCCGTGGTTGCAGACCGCAGAGGCTGGCTGGGGGTCCCAACTTGGGCCGAGGTGCGGACCTGGGCCGTGGAGAACGCAGACGGCGAGTAATGGGCGGAGGAGCCTGTCTGACTGATGGCCTTGATCAGCAACAAAGAGGCCACAGAGTGTGAGCTTGTTGTTGCAGAGGACGGCCCCAGCAAGAACCCCCGACGGAGAGGCCGCTGGAAAGGAAACGGTTCGGCTCCGTCCATCCACTTACACAGGCGGTCTTTCTGGGCTCGTTTTGCAAACATGGCCCGCGTGGCACCTGTGATTGGACGGCGCGCCCGTGCGGTTGGCGCTATGCCTTCCGTAGTCGCTGGACAATCTCGAGTCCAGCTGGACAAGGGCCCGCGACTTGAACGGCGAGCGGGGCACTGGTGGCGGCTTGCTAATCGTCTTCTAAGGCCGTCCTAGACTTCAAAGGAGATTTTCCGTTGAGCAAAATCTCATCTCAAGTTTAGAACTTTCGGCAGCAACAACGGCCGTGGCACGACGGCTTGCGGGTTTGCCGACAACGTCTGCCTGTTTGTTGACAACGACGGAAACGGCTGCGTCATTTCGGTGGGAGTGAGTGAGTGGGTGAGTGGGTAGGCAGTTTGGCCGTCCGCCGGTACATCGTACGTTAATTTGCACAAACAACAACGGTGATCGATCACCGTCTTGGGTTTTCCGGAACGTCGCCAATCGGCTCGTCCATGCCGCGCGATCCAGGCAGGCCAGGGAAACCCAGCTGGCGAAAAACCCCAACCCCCAGGACCAATTGGCCAATGGCGCGCGCAGACGTCCCATCGACAGGGGGCCGCGTTCCCTGGTCAATCGCGTCGGGTGTGACCTCACCTCACCTCACCTCTCGCCTGGTCCCGACGGCCGATGACCACTCGATTGCCTCATGTCCGCCCGCCAACCGGTCCCGTACCAAGAATCCTACACAAAGAACCAGGTATTGTGCCTTGGCGGCGGCCGGGAGCCGGGACGGTGAACGCGTGGTGTTGCGAAGCGATATGGAGCAATGACGTTCCCAACGCTGAGGCGGTGTGGCTGAGCCGCGTGCATGTGGCGCAACGGCCGCGCCGCTCTTCAGCTGGCCGCTGCAGCACTGCCGGCGCGCTAGCATTGCGGCCTTGCCAGCTCAGCAGCTTCGGTCCGTCGCGGAAGCCCGCCCACCGCTTCATTCCTCGCCGTTGCGTGCGCCACAGGCACGGCTCACGGCTTGCTGCTGCCGGACAGACCGAGGGTGTCGAGCCTCTGGGAAGACGGTAAATTTCAGCATAATCAAGCACCTAGTAGTTCAGGTGAACAGGTATCTTGGCTTGCTTGGCCACTATGGCCGGCGGGGTCAGCCATGGCAGGCCTCTCTGATGGCCCAACTGGGCCAAAGGTCGTCGAACTTGAGATGGGATCACCGCGGGCAGGTATCGGCTGGGCATAGCCCGGCCGGCCGCTCAGGTGCAGATCCTCATGCAGCCCCTCCGGCACAGGAGACCAGCCTTGAGATTGTTCGCTCTGGTCGCTTCGTGGGGCATCTTGGGTCCATCCTGATCTCCGAGGCTTCTATTTAGCATCGAAAAAAGTGCGACAAAAGGTTCAAGGCCATCGCGAAAGCGTGTTTGAGCAAGATTGAAAGGGCGATCGTGGGACCTCCAAATGCTGGCGGGTGGTGGTGATGGTGGCTCTGGAAAGCCACACAGGTCGGGTATCGGGAGGGCGGCGCCAGGTGGGTGGAGTGGGACCCAGACATGGGTTCAGGGGGGGGGGACCCCAACTGGGAACAACCATCCCACCTTGCCCACCCCCAACCTCTCGCTCCCCACCCACCAACACCCCGGCCTAGTTTAGTGTGGCCCAATGCCGACGCACTTCGATCCGCATCTTGGTTATGACCTCAGACCTCAGACCTCATCTCGGCTGTGGTCCCTTGCCGGACTGGTGACCACCTCACCATGCTTTTTTGGCGGCACCGCTGCAGTTGTCTCGCTGCCCTGCTCCCCGGTGCCCGCTAGCCAAGCAAAGCTTCCAGGACGAAAGTCCAGTTCAGGACACGCTCACAGCAGAGCCCTCTGTACAACGCACCTCGATTGCCCGTGGTCTGTCATTGTGCACCGCGAGACGCACGTTGCCAGGGCATGGCATGGCCCAACCCACGATGGTGCATCGCCGCCCTTTTCTCGCAACGAGAATCGTGGTTTCAATCTGGCTCCGTCCGTGCGCTCCATTTCCTTCATTTGCCTCATGGCCCGCGTCTCTGCGTGGTCCATGCAAGGCTCTCCCGCAGAGCGATTGCGCCGTCGGATAGATCCGGCGCACAAGGAGGCCCCGCCGCAAATCTGGCAACGGGGCCCTTGTTTCTTCCTCCGCCCGTGCGGAGAATCTTTGGTGAGCCACGGGCCCCGGGATGGCGTTGCGCAAGTGATTCGTACGTAGTCTGTAGCTAAGCACGTTGCAGCACGGCGCGGGAAAGGCTGCTTGCACGGGTTTTGAGTCTGAATCTGTGGTATTTGCGTGATGGGATGGCGTGTCTGATGCTCCCTACTCCTCGCCCAAACTCGCGAGGCCTGGCGCGCGCCCTCGTTCGAATGGCGCTTCGGCGGGCCAAGGTGGCTGGCTAGCCGATCTCCTACGGTGATGAGGCGCCCTAGGGCCAAGAGCGTCGTTCAGGTGCCCACCATCTCGCCAGGCTGGGCAAGTTGGCAGAACCAAGATGCAGCCAGTTGCCCGAACGAGCGCAGCCCTGTACCTTGGCGGGGACGGTACCTGGCCAAGTGTACCTTGGCTAAGCGTGGCCTGGGCCTGCTTGCCTGCCTGCCTGCCTGGCTTTTGTGCATTGGGAGCTGGAGGGACGGACGGACGTACGTAGCACCAAGTGGGCGGGTGCCCTGCCAGCCAGCCTGCCCTGCCCTGCTTGGGTGCGTCCACCGGTCCCTCCTATGCCTGCCCAGCTGGCGGGCGGCCGGGCGACGATGCAGCAGCCGCAGCCCAGCCCGCACCTGCTCCCGCTGTTCAAAATAAAACTCCCGACCCTTCTCCTCCTCCTCCTCTCACCCCTACCCTCTGGTTCTCCCTTTTCTCCGCTTCCTCTGTTTACCTGCACGCAAACCAACTTCGTTCGACTGCACCCGCATCTCCTCGTGCCACTTCCATCGCCGCCATCTCGGTCAAGATCCTTCAGGTGAGCTTCTTCCTGTTGCTATGCATCATGGCACCTCCGCCACGCCGAGACTCTCAAACGCCGTTTCTTGGATTGTCTCAACGCGTCGTTTGAGACTTGCTCGCACGCCACGAGAACACTATTCTCGTCGCGATGCCTCTCCTCCACCCCAAGTCACGAACCACCGCGTGCTTGCTTGCCTGCTTGCGTTCCTCCGTCTCGTCTCGACGAGATCACTGCAACGTCACACCGCCCTCCTGCTTGCCCATTCACTGTCACCCACTGTGCTCATTCAGACGCGGCCCACGAGTTCGACGGCAAGGCGAACGAACCAAACCAGGTGGTGTCGGATGACTTCGTCTGAATCAACCCTTGCCGATCCCTCTCCCGCTCGAGCGACGCAGCTTGTGCCCTGCCCATTCCAACCCCAGGCACCTAAAAGGCTCGCCCCAGATCTCCTCCCTGCATTCCAACTTCTCCCATTTTCCTTCACAACCCACGCTCTTTTGTGCGCATTTCGTGCTAAGTCGCTCTCTAGTTACTCTCCAGTCTTTGCCGACCAACCGACGTCACAATGAAGTCCATCATTGTCGCTCTCACCACCCTGGCCACGGTGGCCTTGGCCCAGGACACGGCTGGCCTTGAGCAGTGCGCGGTAAGCTTTCCTGCGACAGACCGAGGACTAGTTCTTCCGGTGCTAATGTAGGATTTAGCAAACCTGCGCCAACAACATGCTGTCTGCCAAGAAGGCAGAGGAGCTGGAGTGCAAGGAGGGTGATTTGAAGTGCCTTTGCGCCAACGTCAACTTCACCTACGGCCTCCGCGACTGCACCAACTCTGTCTGCGGTGGCAAGTTCGCGGATCAGATCATCGAATACGGCAAGAAAATCTGCGCCGGTATGTCAACGCTACGCACCACAGCACTGTACTTCTAGCTAACACTGGTCCAGGTGCCGGAGTCGTCATCACCACTGGTGGCGGCAACAGTGGCAGCGCCACCAACACTGCGACCGACGGTGGTGCTACCAAGACTGGAGGCGGTGGCAGCAGCGGAGACGTACGTGATCTCGCTCATAATCCTGCTTGGCAGGGTGAAGGCTAACAGTAACATCAGGCCAAGGTCTCCACCATCTTCAGCACTGTCACGGGCACCGACGGCAAGGTCGAGACGACTCCCGTTGCCACGACCACTATTGGCGGCGGCGAGGCGTCCGGCACTACTGGCAATGGAGGCGTCGTTGTCACTACCGAAACCTCTGCCGGATCTCAGATCATCCGCACGCTCACCACCATGACCAGCGGCCAGTCTGGCACCGCCTCCGGCTCTGGCACCGAGACGGGCACGGCTAGCGCTTCTGAGACGACCGGCGAGAGCAGCACCGGTTCTGAGACTGGTGGCGCCTCTACCACCAGCGGCGAGGCTTCGGGCACTACTGGAGGCAACGGCGGCGCTTCGCAGACATCGGCCACCCGTTCGGGCACCTCGTCTAGCACTGGCTTTGCTGTAAGTACTCCTCCGGCGCGAAACTGATTGCGTGTGCTGACTCACGTATGCAGGCTCCCCAGAAGACGGCCGCTCCTGCTGGCATCCTGGCCGCCGCTGGCCTCGCTGCTCTCTTCCTGTAAGGAGTCGCGGGCTTCTACGATTTTTTTGATGGTTACGCTACACATGTTTGATACAAAATACCCGTCTATACCTCTTCATGCTCGGCCGCCATCTCGACGAGTTCATCGGAGTGCAACCGCGCGCCTGGAAGATCTTTGCGATGTGGATTGCAGAGCACGTGAGCTGGACATGGGGGCAAATCAGGCTGCGGAGGACTAATGAGGTTTATGGATTCTTTCACTCAGATCGTGGTGACGATTAATGCAGCAAGGGATCTTGTTTTCTCCCGGTACGCAACGTGGTTTGGTGCCCATGTGGCTCGGAGTGTCTGAGAAGTGGGTGTGGGCTTGGCAAGGTGCCGACGGGGGTTGACGTGGACGCCCGTCTTCGGATGAATGGTGGTTCATTGATACCCGGATCTGCCTGGCGTCTACTTTCTTGCTCTCATTAGGCACGAATTAATTGATAATTTTGGCACAACTGGTCTGAACTGTGAAGTTGAGGTTACTATCATGCTGTGAATGCAAGTGAGGAGTCGTACGAGCTGGAGCTTCTCATACCTGGATCCTAATACGATTTCAGGGCCTTTGTGCAGCCAGGTTCGGGCTGGATGACGATCACAAGGCAACTATACCATCGTGTTATGCGCGATGCTCTGATGGTGTTGGATATGTTTGAGATGCCGGGGCACGCCGTCGAACCAAACTCTGGAAGTCTGGAAGAGTCGGTCACGACCGCACACTTCCCTTTGCGGCTTCGAGAGCGAACCGCCGGAGTTCATGGCGCGATTCGGGCACGTCAACTCGAAGAGGACGACGAAAGAGATTGATGAGCGTGCCAAGTCAGGCGAAGCGAGCCGCTTCGGTCCCCATACGCTGGAAACTGCACACTACGTATCTCGTAGGACCACCGCGTTCGTTGTTCCTGCTGCTGATCTCCGCATGGCACTTACCTCGTAGGGCCATGGCATTGTTCCTGCTGGCGATGTCCAGGCCCAAACTCGGCTGTGGCTCGCTGGCTCGGAATGGCGTCAACGAACGGGGTGGGGCCGTGGCGGGATCAACGCGGCGGCCTTGGGGGGCAGTAGGTGGCGGTCCGGCCCGGTGCGACTGATTTGCACCGGGGGTGTTGTTGAATTGTGAATCACATCCCAGCCATGCGAGCATAATGAATGGCGGGGTTGGGGGAAGAGACGTTCTCAGTTTCACGGTTTGGCTTGGCGGCTGCTCACTCTCCAAGTCCCTCGTGTATTCTCTTTCTTTTTTTGTGTGTGCTACCGTGCTTCCCTCAAACTAAACGAATGACTGAAAACAGACTCAAGGAAATGATGAACAATCTGGTGCTGTCGAGAACAATGAAATCCTCCCAAACAATCTGTACCAAGCTTATCTCCCCTCAAAAATGGCCGTAATACTCGACGGTAACCCAGTTGACGCGGGCGACGCGGCGACTGTTGGGGTCCTCATCGTCGACCAGACTCGCCCCCAGAGGACGCACTCCAACGAGGATCACGTAACGATCATCAACCACCACGTTCCCCGGGCCGTCACGGACGGTGAGGTCCTCGCTGGGCTTCCAATAGACGCGGATGGAGTCTTTGACCTCACCGGTCACATGCGAGACACCGCCATCACCACTTCCGTTCAACGAAGTCCGGAACCTGCCTCTATAATAGCGCTTCGTGTCGCCGTTCACCTCAGCGCTCTTCACAGGAGGAAGTCCTGGCTTCATGGGTGCATTGAAGAGGGTGCCGTCTGCAGCATAGCCGGTGTACGCGTGTTTGGCAATTCTCGCCACAGCTGGGTCACCCATTGCCCGTGGACGAGCACCCTCCGGTGTCTCGGTGGCTGAAGCCCCAAGCTGAAAAACGCGATTCTTTGCATTCACTTCAATGCTCTGAAGGTCTGCAGCAGGAACCTTGACCAGTGTGGCGAAAAAGTCCACCTCGGCCTGACGGAAAAGGTCCATGCGAAAGAGAACCCCCGACAAGTGCAGGGCGGTCGACTGGCGCTCCGCAGCAATACCGGCCAAAACCTCCGTCACCGGGACAAGAAAGTAGTATTCTCCAGTGCCTGACCCGATGCACAGACCGCCTTCCGTTGATCCAAGGTAGAGTTCGCAAAATCTCCGGCCACCCTGCTCCTGCCGCGAGCCCTCCCAGGGAATCCTGTCCAGCTCCTCCTCATCCTTCCTTGCGTCCTTGACAGGCCAGGGCCCGCGCCCAGCATAGGGCTTGCCGCTACTGAATCGAGCCCCACCAGGCCCTGGGCGAAGAGCACCCATCTTGAAGTTGGAAGACGATGAGACACGATGACGCCCAACAGAGGTGTGAAATTGGTCGAGACAATTCACTGATTGACGTTGGCGTACCCCCTCCCGTGCCATGAAGGTATGAAGGAGAGAAAAAAAGGAATGGGAGACAGAGGAGGAAGGGACGCCTTTTATACGGCGACTGGGCGAGTGCGGACTCGAGTCCCGTGAGTGTGTTACACTCTGTGACACCTGCACGACAACATCCCGCAATGGATCCTCCACCGGGGTGGCGACCAATGGTGTCGTCCGCGCTCACACCAGCAGCCTTCCGCCAGCCCTTGGACAGAGAGAAGAGGCAGGGCCTCCTCGATACGCCGCGTGCCGAGCGGCTGCTTTCCTGAGCCATTCGGACGCGACTTGGATGATGGCTTTTGGCACGAATGTTGCTGAACGATAATCGTCCTAGACCTTTTGTGTGTGCGTCGACGTCTACGAGGTGAAATGGGCCTTGTCCACGTACTGAAGTACGGCTACGATGTCCTCCGGATGCAAATACGTATGACGCACGTGCGTATGACTTTTACTTGCTGCGATTGCTAAAATCTGCGGATGCATATAAGTTACAGAGATGCGTTGCTATTGAACAAGGCTTGTCAGATAACCCCTGGCGCAAGTAGCAAGTTGCCGCCGAACGCAATCACACATGTTGGACGATGACGCCAATCTCCCGCCAACAGACAAAAAATACAAACATAAAAACGCCATTAATTTACCCAATTTTGCCCTGATCCCATTCCGTCAACTGCTCAATGCATCATGCTCTTGCCAATCTCGCTCTGCCAGTCCTTGGCGCGCTCGAAGCCGTTGGAGTAGCTCTGGTAGTCCATGAGGGCCTTGTAGACGCCCTCCTTGGAGTTGAGGACAAAGGGGCCGTACTGGACGACCTCCTGGTCGAGGGGCGTGCCGGCGACGATGACGAGCCTCGTGTTGCCCTTGGCGGCGGGGTCGGCCTCGACGTGCACGGCGTCGCCGGCCTGCTGGAAGACGACGTTGTGGTACTGCGCGACCTTTGTGCGGGCGTCGCCCTCGCCGAAGTAGGCGTCGCCCTCGAGGACGTAGGAGAAGGCGTTCCAGCCCTGCGGCAGGGGCTGGGTGACCTTTGCGCCGGGCCGGAGCTCCACGTCGAGGATCCAGACGGGCGTGTAGGCGAGGTCCTTGACGGAGTCGATGCCGTGCGACTGGCCGGATATGACCTTGATGGTGGCATTGCCGTCGTCGACCTCCACGCGGGGAATCTCCGCAGCGCGCAAGTCACGATACCGCGGCTCACACGCCTTGAGCTTCTCCGGCAGGTCCACCCAAAGCTGCAGCCCGACATTCGCGCTCCCGTCGGGGTTCTGCGCCGGCATCTCCGCGTGGACGATGCCCCGCCCCGCCGTCATGAACTGCAGGTCGCCGGAGTGGATGGTGCCGCGGTTGCCGGCAAAGTCCTCGTGGTCGACGGCGCCCTCGAGGAGGTAGGTGATGGTCTCCTGGCCGCGGTGGGGGTGGTCGGGGAAGCCCGCGCCGGGCTTGATGGAGAAGTGGTCGAGCATGAGGAAGGGGGAGAGGTTGCGCAGCGAGGGCGTGCCGATGGAGCGGCGGACGCGGGCGCCCGCGCCTTCGGACTGCTCGGCGGCGAGGAAGACCTTGCGGATGGCGCGCTGGACGACGCTGGAGGATGTCGACGTCATTTTGTCTTGTGATGTGATGGGGTCTGTGGAGGTGAGGTGCTGTTGCTGCTGTTGCTGTTGCAGGATGCTCTCAGACGACGTCAGTTCAGCCGACGATACCGACGAGGTGGTGGTGGTGGTGGTGTAAAAGTGCTGCCTCAAGAAAGACGATATCTGCTCCGAGACGACGCTGCTTGGGTTGTTGTTGACGACGACAAGGACGACAGTCGAAACGAAGCCAACAAGAATTGCGAGTATGAGTTTGATGCTCAGGAAATTCTTCATGAGTCTGGGGTCCAGGAACGATCGGCGGCAATATATAGACGATTCCTTTGCCTTGATGCAACGTCTAGACTAGAGCTCGTCGTCCTAGCTAGTCGATCCTAGAAATCCGGAGAAGAAAACCCGAGAAGCAAGAAGGAGGAGATTGGAGAAGAATTGGGGTTGATAATGTGTCAGTCCAGAGCTGTAAAAAAGCTGTCATCAAGAAAACCGGCGTTCTCCCCCGCCATTCTTAACTAGCTAGCTAGCTGTCAACCTCTTCTGAACCTGCCATATGCCACCAGTAGTGGTAAATGTCAGCGATTGGAAATAATCCCCCCAATTGAAGGCCGCCCCTCGGCCTTAGTCAAAGTTACATCAGCATCTCTCCCTCTGCGAACGTCGAGAGTGGGGGGGGGGGAGGGGCGGGCAGCAGCCATGGGGTCCCGGTACGTACCGATGACCCAGCCACACCGGTTTGCCTGGTACACGCTTAGGTAAGTCATCTTTGTTGGGTGAGCGACGCTCAGTGTGGCTCAGTCGCAGAACGGAGAACAGCTCCAGCGTCGCGCCTCGCTCTGAAGCTCCACCGGGCACCGTTTTGGACGCTCATCAAGCTCACCTCGAAAAAAACGGAAAGCAGCAAGGGCCCCCCACCGCTGCCATCAGCTTGTCACCTTGTCAGCTCGACCTGCGGGGGCCTCCATGAATCCATGCCGTGTCCCGCAGGACCCGCAATCACACAACAATCACATGTCAGACAGTTCAGCAGGGTGCCAACACCAGTCAGTCCCACGATCCCTGTGACGCGGTCAAGGTGGCACGTAGGGGAGAAAAAATTCTATTAGCTCTTCCATTGGTCTTTTGGTTGCCTCCAAGATGTTTTCTGTTTTCCGAATCATTCAGGTCGTCATTCCGATCCAAGCCAGACGAGGGGAGTGATTGATTGAACACTCGCGCATCTGCGCCGCCGTCCCCTTCCGTAAAAATGGAAGCAATGGCATGACGCAGTGTATGAGAGCTTCATGAGCAAAGATGGTGTGTGCTTGGTCGATTCGCGAGCCGAGACGTGGCGACGCGAGTGAGAGATAGCAGAGTGGTTTCCAAGGAAAGAAGAACGCATTGGCTCGAATAAGGTCCGAAGCACAAGTAAAGAGATTTTGGAGACGAAAGCGATGCAGAAAATGCCCAACATAGTCCAAGGTATAATGAACAACCAGCCACCAGCACCACCGTTCGCGACGACGCCCGTCGGCTGCATCGACGACGGGCGGTCACGGCTGGCGCGCAACCAAACGCCAATATTTGAACCCCCGCCGACAAAGAGGACGCGAGTTGTGCTGAAGAGCAAAAAAAGGTATTCCCCGTCGCTGTGCAATGCGACTTGCTCTCCCCCCTCGATTCCGCCACCCGGCACTTCAAGTCTCCATTACTGCTGGACCTTCTCGTTGACGAGCTTGGCGGCCTCGGCCTTCTTGGCCGTGAGCAGGCTGCTGAGCCAGCTCAGCGTCTCGTTGCTGACGACGAGGGCGGTGGAGACGGCGGCCTTGCCCTGGGCGACGATGCCCTGCTGCTCGGCCTTCTTAATCTCGCTGCTGTAGACCTGGAAGACGTGGTCGCGGCCCTCGATGGACTTGTTGTAGGGCAGCAGGATCAGGCTGCGCGTGTCGTTGTAGAGCTCGTTGGTGGGCTTCTTGACGACGGGGAAGCGCTCGTCGACGCGGTCGAGCGCCTTGTCGCCGATGGAGTCGGCGCGCTGGACGTAGGGCGAGATGTAGCCGTAGGGCTTGGCGATCCAGGGCAGGACGGGGGCGGCGAACGTCTGGTAGGCCGAGTCGCCGAGCTTGATGGAGCGCTGGGCGTACTCGTTGGACTTGAAGGTGGTGATGCCGTCGCTGATGAGCGGGTAGTTGAGGAGGTGCTGCACCCACACACGTCGTCGTTAGCCATGCGTCTCTCTCGTCACCATCACGTAATATGGTGGCAGCGGCGCAGGTATATCCAATTCTGCCGCCGGACGTTGAGGGGAGGGGGGCGCATTTACCTGGATAAAGGCAGACTGGTGAGCAGGGCTCACGTCGCCGTTGACCTGAGGGACAGCCATTGCGGAAGAGTACGTGTGCGTAGTAGGACGAGAGAGCGGGCGGGCGGGCGGGCGTATGGTCGACAGGTTTCGACTAGCGTTTGGGGAGATGGGGGTATCACAGGGGACGCTTTGTGTGGTCGGTGCGACGACGACGAGGAGGGTATGGCGTCAAGGCAGGTTTCGTTCGTTGACGGAAGAAAAGGGAGGGGGAGAGGAAAGGAGAGAGAAGGAGGAAAGGGACGAGATACGAATGTGCGAGGCCCAAGGCTAATAAACTGGAGGAGGAGGGGAGGGTGGCAGGCCAGGCAGGCGGTAGGGGAGGAGCTGCGGGAGCGCCACTGCAGACTTTATCAGGATAAGTGAGGTGTAGGTGTAGGTGTAGGTGGAGGAGGTCCGTAGAGGTTGGCACATGCATCCGTGGATGGGCCGCCGCACCCACGCACGGGAAAGGAAGCGCCAAGGGAAGGGGGGGGGATGGACCCGGGACAAGAACGTGAAAGAGAATGAAATCTCAGCGGACGAGGTAGCGCGCTGCTGGTGCTGGTGCTTGCTTCTACCTCTGCAATCGTGCAGTTCGGTACCGCCAGCAGCAGCGAGCGCTTGTTGCATTGGGAATGGGAACATGCAATCAGAGTCACCACCACCCTCATCAGTCAGGGAGACAGCATGAGCAGGCATGGGCAGGTCCCCTTGCTGGCGAGCAAGCAACACGCGCGCCAGCATGTGAAAGCGGCCCCTCCAACAAAGGCTCAAGGTCGCAGACGGGACGAGTGGGTTCACTCCATCACTCTCACACCAGCCCAGAGACAGACGCACAGACGGACAGGCGCAGACAGGTGATGGTGGAACCCGTCCGCCGCGCCCCCGTGCAAGACGGAATCCACTGCGGCGGCGGCGGCGTCACGGGCTGGGCTGGGATGCCTGCGCAGGCATGGAAGGTACTTGAAGGATCCACTGGAAAGCATGGAAGCAGCCGGGGCCCAGCATCCCAGGTGAGGCGACCCCTCTCTCTCCCGGTCTCTCATTCCCTCTGGCGCAGTTGCTCCCTGTCCGGGCGGACTGGCTGTCGGCTGCCAGGGCCTGCCAGAGCGCGGCCAGATCAAGCAGCCCGGTGCTGCGGCGCCAGAGCAGCGGAAGGTGTGCAGAAGCGCACGACGGAAGAGCGGCAGGGGGTGGTGGGTGCACGCCCAGGCGCCGCCGCCGCTATCATGGGAACCGTCCACTGACCTTCCAGGTTCCAACCTGCTGCTGCTGCTGCTGGTGCCAGGTAGGCACTAGGCACTCGCCCCGGCAAAACGCCCATTCGATGCCGCCCGTCCATTCGCGATCCGGCGCAGCGCCAGGCCCAGGGCTCCCGGCCGCCCGCCATTGGCCGGCCTCCCGCCACCAGCCACAAACAGCCCACCTCATGGATCCAGTCCCAGTCCATCCAATCCACCCAATCCACCACCCCTCCCCAATGCGCTGCGCTGCACACTGCACGCTGCCTGCACCTGGAAGCTATTTATTGCGCAACCTACACCCTGTTTTGACTTGTTGGGGGTGGTGCTGGTGGTGGCGGACGCTGGCATGTGAAGATGCGCCGCCGCCACGCCGCCCCCCCTCCTCCTCCAGATGCGATGTTGAGAGAAGAAGAAGAGCTCCCAGCTCTTGGCTGAGGGCCAATCCCTGGCCAACCGCCACAGCACGCCCGCCGGCCGTTGACTAAAGCTAATACGCCCTCTGGCGCGCATTCATCCGGCCCGTTGTCGTCTCTCCCAGACGGCCGGAGACCCGGGTCCGCGCCGCGGGAGGGAGGGAGGGAGCGTCCATCCCATCGTCACTCAACAGCTCTGCTCTTGCTGATTCTTACTTTGTACATACGTAGCATGTAACTCATGTATGTCACTGACTCGGGGGGCTGAGATTGGCAGCCAGCCATCGGGCAATCTACGGGGCAGCTTTGATGATTTACACTCGAGATTCCTCGTGTCAGCCTGCGCTGCAGTGTTTCGCCGGCAAAGGCCCTCCGCGCCATCCGATCCGCGCAATATACCATGGAATGGTGTCAATTGAACGAAAGGAAGGGGGGGCACGGCACCAATGACCAAGTAAGAAGTAGCCGGGAAGCAACTGGCGGCTCATCAATTCATCGTCATGCACGGATGCGACGACACTCCGCGGCGGATGGCAGGAGCACGCAACAGAGCGGCAGCGCTGTCGCCTTATCGCGGCCATGGGACTGGCGACCGCGCCGCCCCCCTCGTCTGCAGGATGTACTGTATCAGGGCGAACGAGCCGTGCTTCCATCTCGGGACAGAGGGGGCGGCTTGAGCTATCTCTCCTTGTCACTCTCGCTTGTCAGAGACGCGGACCCTGGAGATCGCCCGCGGGGGGGCACGACGCCACCGTCGTTGGCACGTCTCATCTTGCCGATGATGGGCATTGCTCGCAAGGCCATACCATATCGTGAACTGCGCGGTACTTTGTTGTCTCGTCGATTGCGATTGCCCATTCCCCCACCTCCTCTCTCAACGCTTTACGTATCAGCCACGCCATGGCAAAGACGGCTCCGGGAACAAGCAGATCGTGGGGGTTTTCCGCGGCCGTCTTCGCTCGAGAAGCTGCTGCTGCTGCTGCTGTTGCTCCTGCTGCTGCTGGCTACTGCGCCTCCCACGTACCAGCGAAGCCATGGCGCCCGCCGGTGCAGGCAAAGTGGTGTTCTGTTCGGGGGCGTTTTCTGCTACGCACGCCCCAGCCGTTGTGGAATTGTGCGAGCCATGCCGCGGCAATCCCCTTCGAGAAGCGGACTCGGCACCGGAAGACGCAGCTCTGCTGCCCGCCCGCATCGGAAAGCAGTTCAACCATCATCAGCTGCAGAGTGAGGCCAACGCATCCACCTAGATGAAGGCTGACTGGAAGCGGCTCGTGGCAGCAGGTAGCCCATCACGGCGCGGGCGTGTCCAGGTCCGGGAAGCGGGAACAAGCGAGCGGGTTTTGGTCCTGGTATCAGGACCCCTGTGCATACATCTCACAACACAATGTCCGATGCGCGCACGAGCGACGGGGCGGGCCAGGCAGATGGTCCAGTCAGCTCGTGCGGCTAATCGTGGCTCAACGACGTTCGTACCAGGTCCAAGCGTGAAGGGGCCCCGATGCGTAGCGCAGGCAGTTTCCTGATCTCGGCCCACGCGCGAGGCTCGTCCGGATCCGAACCATTCCTGTTGGCCCTTCCGTCTGCCCATGTCCGGCCTCGGGAACAGGGAGGTCGCCTCGGGAACAAAAAAAAAAAAAAAAAAAAAAAAAGAAGTCAAAGGGGGGCCACGAGGCGAGGCAGCAGCCACGGCCGATGCCGAGGGCTGAGGAGGACGAGGAACGGGGTGGCAAAGACCAGTAGTGAGTGGTAGACCGAGCCGAGCAATCGAACCAACGCGCGGCGAGGCACGCACGTTCCAGCGTTGGATGCGTACGGCGCACGTTAGTCGGCCTTGTTGCGGCGCGCCGTCTGGCTCGGCACACCCGCGATGCGCATGGCGGTAGGTTGTTGGGGAGGGAGGCGACCGACGGACGGATTGAGGAAAGCAGTGCAAATGCGCCACTAAAAAAACCACATGTACCCCCCCTGTCGGGGTTCGCGGGCGGCAAACCGGACAGGGATGATGCACGCCCCACTTGGCACCTGGCACTCCCCCTGGGGTCCTGGCTTCCGCTGCTGCAGTGCAGTGAGTGCGCACTGCGCACCAGCCACTTTCACATGTCAGGAACCTCGACGACTCAAAAGATACTGGCGCACCTTTTCTCGTACCTCGAATCAAAATGCCAAGTCAAATGACGCAACAGCATCTGATGCTGCGGCTTTGCCTCAAGCCCAGCTTGTACAGAAAGTACAGTACAGTACAGTACAATCAGGGCATGTAGGTGAGACGAGTAGGTAGGTCGAACGAAAACCTCCGACCGAGTGAGGCTCGGATCCGTTGGTTAGCAATGCGGCGGGGCGGCCTGATGAAACCAAGTACACGCAACGTGATGCCGTGGCAAACTCTTTTTTTTTCAAACTCCTTGGTTTTGGTGGTGTTGAGCACATGTCGGCAGCATTCTATCACGAGTCTAAGACTCGCGTACAGTTTTCGCCACGCCTCGCTCCGTCGGGACGAGCAACTCTTGCGAGGCGGCGCGCCCGTCAAGGGAGGAGGCTTTTGTTGCTGCTGCTGGTGCCGTTCCGGATGCCATTGACTGAGACAAAAGGGGCCATACGAAGTAGGTACCTGTGATGCTCGGGGGAACGGAATATCGCGGAAATGAATAACCCTCTGGGAGCGGCACGGCTCGTGATCGCCCTTGCCTGGCTGGCGGCTGCGTTTCGCGGAAGAGCAGTCCCCATATTCCGCAATTCACATCCTCCTGCGTGCCCATCTGTCCATCCATGTATCGCATCACACCGCATGGCATCGTGCCGTGCGTGCCTCCTCTCGCTACACTACACTAGACCCAGCACGCACGCAAGCATGCAAGCGCATACGCATCACCCCGCCGCCGCCGCCGCCGCCGCCGCTGCTGCTGTTGCATCAATGGCGTTGCTCGTCCCGCCTCGGCGGCTCGTATCCGGCTCGGCGGTCGGAGCTGCCTGCCACTCCTCCTCCTCCTCTTCCAAGCCTGCCTGCCTATCTAGCTACCCGCCGCAGATGTCAACGACCATCAACCCGGTGGCCCGGCTGATTAGCAGCTTGCGCCAAGCTGAACCGCCCCGAAAGAACAACAGGCAGAAGCGAGCGAGAGAGACCTCGTGGAGATCTAGGGGCCGCGCGTGGGCTTGGGGCTGCACAGCACACGTGGGACCATGTGCGCATCATGGGGAACATTGAAGCGAGCGTGTGTGCGTACGTGAGTGCGTGCGTGCGTGTCGAGTGACCGCGTGATGAATGGCCCCAAACACATCGCGGTGGTCAACTCGCCCCTTGGGACCTTCGTGAATCGTGGCCGCCCTCGTGATGCCCAGGTGAGCAGACTGATCGCGCCATTGCGCGGGAGGCTCAAGGAGCTCCCCTGTCGGCGTGTACAAAGCATAAACACGTACGTAGTACCAAGGTAGTCCCGTTGTCCGCGCTCAGTCCATTACCGAGCCCGCGCCTCCCCACAGGCACTAATCCGGGCATTAACCCGGGTCCTCGGCCTACGGGGGCTGTCAATGGCGGCTGGCGGCTCTACAAGCATATGGCTCAAGAAATCGATACTATCTCGCAGAGTGCAACAAGTCCCCCACGGCCCAGGTCGGTTCGAGTTAACACCACTAACGCATTTTTGGCGCCCGCCCGCCTCGTCCGTTCCCAATATCAGGGTCCAAGTGGCTTGGCGGTTCCTGCATGAGTGCGCGAGCAAGTCGGTCAGCCATCGTTATGTAGTACTGTCACCACCGGGGCCCGGGAGGCGGCGAGCCGTGCTGCTAGTACTACGAACGTGGTGGCTGCGTCACGACACCCCTTCTCTCCCCCTCCTTTCCCTTCCCCTTCGCCTTTGCCGTCTTCTCCCCAGCTGACGCTCGTGGTTTTGTACCGGCGCTTGCTTCTGGCCCCCATATGTGCGTGTCTGCCGTATGATGGATGGGTGGCTGGCTGCCCGGCGGCGGAGACGAGGGTGGTCTGTCATAAGCGTGTCCGTACGAGCCGATGGATGGACCCTGAGAGTATGCAGGTTGCAGTCACTCGGGGAGCACACGGCGTCAGCCCCTCCGCCAGACTGAACAAGTCAGCATTGCGTGTAATTACAATACATGGCACGGGCTTCTCGGCCGGATTCTGCCTTGCTTCCATGCTGGCTGGTCTCACGAGCCACCGGTGGTGATGCGCCGTGCTTCCTCCCGTAACCAGTTCGGTAACAATATGCGCCAAGACATGTGATTGCGCCCTCATACCGACGACTGACTCTGTGTCCTGCGCTACGATTCTGTCCTCCCTGGCGTCCAGTCTGATCTTGGTGCAGCGGTCCGAGTCTGTAGCCCATATTCGGTTACCGCGGGAGTGGACTGCAACCCAACGGTAGCATGAGGTCGAGGGAAAGGGGCTAGAAAGCTTTCTATGAGAGGGTTACAACGCTCAGTCTCCTAGTTCCAAGCCATGTTTAGCTTGTAGCCGTCACGGGACTTGAGTTCTGATGTGCTGTGCTGGCGACTGACAACAGACCATGGCCATCGCAGGCTGGGTTCTTGCGTTCCACCGGGCCCGGCGCATGTAAGTTGCGGACTCCAAACAGAATCTAGAATTGCGACTGAGTACTGCATCACTCGTGGCTGGAATGTTACCAAAAGCTGCGGTCGCTCTCCGTGGGTCCTGATTGAATCGTGCAGCATTGAAGCCTATGCCGTGACTCAACAACTGCACATATTGAGTCGAGCAACGAAGCAGAAGGTAGTCATGCCAGAAATTACACGAGCCGATTCTCTGCAGAATGACGACTTATCCGTCGAATTGTTGCTATTGCAACGTCATGAAGAGGGATACGTGGTCGGCGGGTGGCCAGACAACCCGGAGTGAGCATCGCCGCCCGAGACCTGGTGTGACAGCATCATTAACGGTTTGCAGGCTGCCCTCGCCAAACACATAAACAATAGCTCTGCTCTCCAATGACTGGGGCGAGATAGTCCAGGTCGTTGAAGGCGTCAGCATGAATCAGACTCTTCAATTTTGCCATGCTCTGACGAGACCTTAGAGTAAGTCATGTAGTCAATGGCAATGTCAAAAGGGGCAACGTTGAAGCAATCCAAACACAACCACAACACTTGGCGAACATCACCGTGAGGAAAAGCACGTACTTTCACTTCAATGAGCCTCGCTCCTGGCGGTATAGCTGTTTCACTTCACTCAGTGACAGGATCGCCCGGCTCGAAGCTCAACTTGCCTACCCTATAGCTAGACCGGCGAACTGCCGGTTGTGAATATCGCCGCCCTTCGATTGACATGTACCTGACCACTTGGAGGATTCCGCTCCATACGCACCGCTGGTCTCCCTGCCTGCGTCCCAGACCACCTGCTGCTTCCATACCATGACCCCGAGGGGCTTGGGATGTTCTTGATGGTGGCAGTTGGAGAAGCTCTCTGTGTCCCGCGGTCTCGGATCATCGTAGCTCCCCAGCAGAGCCGTATCTCGGGGTTACCAACTCGATGCGAGCCATCGCTTCACCGTAGTCGCGGATCCGGGCTCGTTGTGTACCAGAAGGCGGTCAGGTCTCTGTATTACAATCTACGTACACATTGGATGACGAGATATTGTTCCACAGCATCGGGAGGCACAGACGACCGGGTCAATGATCGGACTTCGTACCAAGGATACTGTATCACTCTCACATTATGGAACCTCAACGTGTTACGTAGCTAACGAAGTTTGGTAAATTGCCCCCGATTCTCACTCTGGACAAAGTATATGCGATGTGCAACTTCGGAGTTGGCGGAGAATGGGGTACGGCTATATACTATGCCGCGACAGCGAGCTGCTGAACAGCGGCAGCCGCCAGCCCCAGGCCATCGTAGTACAGCCCAAAGTCACCATGACGGGTGCGTACCGCGTGTTATTGCAATTGCCCATGCTCGTTTGAGGTGACGCCAAAGTGCATCAGCATCGAGCGGCCGTGCTTGGCCGCGACCCGCTGGCGGCGACAATGGCGCAGACACCCGCCTCGTCTCTTTGGCTGCCAGTGCTATGGGCCAGCAAACGAAGCAGGGCCGGGAGGGAGATACCTAACCTAGCGCGAGTCGTTCTCAGACACTTGGCGCGGGGAACGGATCGGGAGAAGGCAGGCAGGCCAACAACGAAGTGCCTCGTCTGTCAGAGGATCCGCGGCGGTCTCAGAATTGCTTTGTGTTCCCCCATCACCCTCTCCCTGACAAGCGAGTGCCGAAGCGCAAGAGTTTGACCGCTGCCTCCCCTGTTCATATTCGAGAGTGGCAATTCTGGGTAGAATTTGTAAAGAAGCTCTCAACCGAGGTGGTGTGGTAAAGCGGCTTGACCGGCCTGGCCCTTTCAACCCTGTGCCACTCATCTTCAGCACGAGTACGCGCGCAAGTGGCGGGACTTTGATGACATACACGTGGAGGCAAACCGGCAGTTTGACCCGCAACATCTTTGGCCGTTGGTGGCTTGGTCTCGTAAGCCGGGTCTGAGACGGTGTCCCTTCCATCAAAACGCTCCGGGCCGCGACGCCAAGTCAGGTGGGGATAACGGACGGGGCCGCGCCATCGGCGAATCGACTGACATTCTCATCGATTAAGGGTCCTCGAAGGAGAAGAGCAAACCGTGCGTTTTTCCGCCTTGGCTGGAAGCCTATAACAGCGAGTGCTCCGCAGCATCATGTCGTGTCGTACTGAGAGCGCCACGGGTGAGAGCGTCCACGACGACCCCTGTCGGCTGACTCGCCAAGTCAGGGGGCGCTGCTCCCTCATCCGGGCCCGCGTTTGAGAGCTGCAGAAGCGGTGGGGAAGACACATGGATCGGGTCTGCACAGACTCGCGCTGGATTCGACGGCTCCGATTCACTGCATGGCGTTTCATGCACGATCGCCAACCACAGGTGATCATCAGGATACGAAAAATGTCAAGGCAGCGGGAGCCAACTGAACAACCAACGTTGCTGCGATGACAATTGAACCAGAGGTCTGGAAGCACATAAGGGAAAAGCTCCTTGTACTCCTTGTACAGTACTCGTAGGTGAGGGAGGGCCTTGACCTAGGCCGCCTCTGCCATCGTGGTGTCGACAGGTCCACGCGAAAAACTCGTCGCGACAAGAGGGACACGAGCCGAACGCGCTACTGATCTGTGCATGCGCCGCTGCAGTTGCCATCTGCCGAACATTGACGCGCATCGGTCTCGCGTGCTGGGCTGTATTGTGGTGTCACATTCGTGCTTGCCGACGGCAAGGGCCCATTATGTCTTGCCTGCCAGGGGGCACGCGAGTCCGCGGCAGCTTCGCAGCTCGGATCGGTCAGCCATGGTGGCGCGGGAACGCGAGCGAGGGGCTCGCCAATTGATATGCAGGGCGAGGATTCTCTCGCCTCGAAGTCCGGTCTGCCATCGTTCGTCTGCCTGCGCAGTGTGTGACGGTGCTGTAGGAACATGCACTGTACTGTACAGTACTATACCTGTTACCTTGAATTTCCTACGTCATGCCCATTACATGCCTGTTTCGGGAGACGTTGGGTGCGAGGGGGTTGTTTCTCTTTGATGCTCTCTGTGCCTGCTGCATCGGACCATGGCCCACCCAGGGAAAAGTGACGACAACGATCCATTGGAGGTCCGATGGCTTGGGCCTCGCCGCGGCACTGCGGGAGCGACAGAGAGACAGACGACCAGACAGCATGGATGGGGCCACGATGCTGGACTGCGCGGCATGCCTGATTCGCGTGACCGGTTCCTGGGAGAGAGGTCGGCGTTCGGCCGCATACAGAACACAAGCGTGGGCTCATGATGAGGGCTTCTGCGCTGCCCGTTGTCCACTGAATGGCTGGCTGGCTGGCTGGCGGGCTGCCCTTGCATGGCCAGCTGATGCCTCCTCGCGCTCCGCTTTCTTTTCTCTGTTGCCTCCGCTCAGGTCTCTGCAGCGCACCGCGCAGACAGTTGCTTCTTCCTGAGCGCGGACACCCCCCTTTCGATGTGGCGGGAATGGTGAGCGGTCGCAGGATGGGGAAGAAGGAAACAATTTCCCGTGTTGGGGCCAGCTCCGCCAGCCACGAACGTCGATTGGCCGTGGGGGGAGACCAATTTGATAGTCGAGCCGGGGGTCCCTGCGGCGGCGGCGACCGGACGCCCTCCATCGTGGTTGTCTGTGTGTGTGTGTGTCCAGTCTCGGCGCGGCGCGATCCCCGGGCGGCCAGCTTTTTGGCTGAAAGTAGTGGCTCCTTGTCGTGTTCCTAGGGGAGCAGCTGCGGTCGCGTCCCGCCCAATTCGCCTTGCTTGATGCTGGATAAGGGGCCACGTTTGATGTAGGCGATGAAATGCATCATTGACGGATGGCAATTCGTGCGAGAAGATGCAGAGCAGACGGGCGGGCGGGCGAACGAGACACGGCGAGGCGGGAAGGGGGGAGGCCCTGGGGAGGCAGGGGAAGGAGCAGCCTGGAAGCTTGAGAGGAGCCCATGGCGCCAATTGGAAGGGTGCGCCGTCCGAGCTCAAGCAGCTCTGAAACAGGTACCCGGAACCCGCCTCGCGGCCAGACCGGCCCGCGAGCGCCCGCGTACCGCATACTTGGACCTGGGACGGCGGACAGGGGTCATCCCAACTTCATCATCCACGGGCCCCTGAGATGGGATCCCCCATGTTCATGCTTCGTCGACATTTCACCACCACGGCCACGGCCACGCCCACATCCATGCACCACCCTCCTCTCCGCTCCGGGCTCCAGCTCCATTTTAACGCCATGGACCGCGCCGCCTGGCCTCCTCCACCGTGCCCACGCATCCGAGCCCGCCGCCGCTCTCCATCTGAGCCAGTCCCTTTTCCCCCAGCCGCCGCCCGCTCGCTCGCTGAGTCTCCTTCTCCTCCAACCTCCATTGCACTTCTCGTGCAAAGACGTTCCCCTCCTTGACTTGACCGTGCTCTTGTTCTTCCTTTGCCTGCCGTTCCTTTCCTTCTTGACCCCGTTTGCACGCACCAAGGCCGCGTTGCTTTTTCCAGCTCGGCACCGCTCCTCGCCCTACTGCGCCTTCGAATGGCTCATTAAACGCACTCGTTCGCGCCCCTTTTTCTCGACTCAGAGATATCGAGCGACGAAGCTGTCCAGACGTCATTCTCTACAACGGCCCCACGGCCAAGGACCGTCTCGACGACCGTCGCCATGCCTCCCTCGCTCACCACCCATCCCTCCTTCACCCGGCCAAGGACCGGAGACCGCGATGCACGACCCAGCACCCGCGACCAGAGCGCCGCAAACGACACCATGCTCATCCCCAGCCGCACCTCGTCGCTGCACTCGCGCATCACCCAGCCCATCCCCTCGACGCTCAACGTGAAGCCCCAGCAGCGCACGCCCAAGACCCTCACCCATGCGTACATGGTCTGCGGTGTCGGCCGCGAGCCGAGCCAATGGGTCAAGGCGCCTCCCCCGACGCAGGGCAAGATCAGCCACATGAAGGGCGCCGTCGGCCAATTCTGGCTTCCCGAGATATTGGGAAGCTCCCCTCGCCTGGAGCAGGACAATGAGATTGCTCGTGCGCTGCACGCTGCCATGAGGGTAAGTGAGACTCGAACCATCGCCGCGCTCCGTTTCCTAACGTATCGACTCCTCAGGCCTGCTTTCCTCACGATGTCGAGATCTGCACGGGCCGCAGCCAGCCTCACTGTGTCCACCACGCCTTCGTGCTCCAGCAAGATTCTTCCCACACGCTCTATGGCATCTGCCTCCGCGTCTGGTCCCGTGCGGACGAGAAGAGGGCGGAGACGATTCGCGACCTGCGCAAGCGTACCGAACCCGATTTCTACGACAACCCCGACGAGACCTACTGGATCCCGTACTGCTTGTCTTTCCTGTCCCGGTACCCTCTTTACAACCTCCTCGGCGACTACCTCCGCGGCATGTGGATTCACTGGAACAAGGCCACCAACCTCTTCCACGCTGAAGAGGTCTCGCGGATCCTGAGCTTCCCCGCCCCTCGACTCAACGATCTCGTCCGTATCGACATGAAGGACTATGCGCTTTGCTATCAGTTCCCGTCGTCCCCCACCGGCTTCCAGAACTTCGCCATGTGGCCCCTGTTCACCTGCTTGTCCATCCCCAACATTGTTGGTGTGGTTGAGGCCGCCATCTCGCCGACCCGTCGTGTCATCTTCGTGAGCCACTACCCGGCAATGCTCACGATTGCTGCCGAAACCGTTCGCTACTGCGTTAGGGTCTACGAGTGGAGCGGCCTGTACGTGCCGGTTGTCCATGCACGCCACGCCCAGGAACTCGTCCAGGAGCCTGGCCCGTACATTCTCGGTGTAACCGCCGAGTGCCGCTCGCTGTTCACTGCGCCCAACGATGCCCTGGTCATTGACCTGGACCGCAACTTTGTCCTGACGTCGAGCCCGCCAACGGCGCTGACTCCCAGTCAGCGGAACAAGTTTGTCACCCGCCTCACGCAGGCTCTCAACGGCGACGTCACTCCGTCTGGTGTTCCGCAGCACCTTCGCTCTGCCTACGGCGGTGGCAAGCTGGTCCCGGCCGGCCAAATTATCGTCATGCGCGGCGAGGTGGAGTCGATCCAGGATCCGGAGTGGTGGAACCAGGACGCCGTCATGGCCGTCATGGACCACGTCTGCGAGAAGATGGGCCGCAACACTGGCATTAAGGCTGTCTTTGGCGGCTCCGTCAAGAAGCCTCTGATGACCAAGGTATCCATGCGCCACCTGAACGAGATCGTACGTGAGCGCAACCAGTACTCGCGTGACGCTCTTGAAGCCTGGCAGGACTTTATCAACCTCAAGGGTCGCATGGACACAGAGCTCAGCAAGGTCAACAAGCGGAATAACTACCTGGTTGAGGAGCTCGAGAGCTGGAAACAACAGTTCCTCAAGTTCCAGGCCTTTGCCGAGCAGCTCACCAAGGAGACGCAGGACCTCAAGGTCAAGATTGAGAACCACAAGAGGGAGAACCGTCGTCTCACGGGTCTCATCGACCAGCAAAAGGACGACAACGCCCGCCTCTCCGTCCGCCTCACCGGCACCGAGAAGCAGCGTGATGACGCCCTTGAGGCTCTTGTTCTCCAGCAGGAGATTGCTGAGGAGCTGGAGCGTGAGCGCAAGAGGAACAAGAAGGAGCTTGCTCAGCTTCACCACACCAACAGCACCATCACGCGCCAGCGCGATGAGGCCAGGCGTGTCGTGCTGCATCTCCGCAGCCTCATTGGTGGCCAGAGCCACCACATGGAGCACCTTGTCCGGTCACTCACCAAGCCGGATGAGCTGCCCGACGAGGCGGACCAGGAATATGGCGATGAGGAGGAGGCCGAGGAGGCCGGCAGCGAAGAGACACGGACGCTCAAGGCTGCTCGCAGCAGCAAGCGCCTGTCGTCGTCGAGCTTCATCGACGTCGCTGACCGACACCTCAAGGACAAGACGGACGCCATCGCCCACATCGTCCGCAACATTGCGGACCAGTGCCAGGCCGCTGTTGAGGGCCTGCAGCTGGCTCAGGATGCCGAGATGCGGTCGCTGCGGCGCCAGAGCGGCCTCTCGGCCGTGCACAGCGAGGATGGCATGGACGAGCGTTCCGTCGCCACCTCTGAGACTGGCGATGAGGGCCGTCTCCAGACCAACTCGGGACGGGCGTCCAGCATTCCCCCTACACCGGACCTGATCCCCAACCGAAGCAGCACGGCGATGTCGTTTGCTTCGGCCACGACGACTCCGGAGCGCTCGAGCCAGCAGTTCTCGACACGGGAGGACATCCCAACCAAGATCGTCGAGGACGACGAGGAGGACTACGAAGAGAGCCGCAGCGACAACGGCGGCGCGACGAACGAGAACGGCCTCGTTTCCAAGCACGCCGAGTCGCTCCTTCACCGCCCGTCCGGAGCGCGCATCAGCGCCCTCGGAGGCTCGCGATAGGGCGCAAAAATGACGATGATGTTGTTGCCAAAGATACCAGCCCCTTTGCAAGCGCACGGGCACCTATTTCAGCAATAGGGCGAATCCGTTACCTTTCTTACGAATATTTCAAATCATGCACATGCTCTATACCTGCACACTGAGCTGTCTTTTCCTGTTTGTGCTGTTCATGCGAAGCTTTGTCATGGATTTGGACTTGGATGCTTTCCTTGACGGAGCAAAGGGCTCTCGTTTGCGCCTGGGCGTTCTTTTGTTGCCTATTTCCAGTACAGTAGAGTGAGATGCTATCTTAACGTCGGCGATGGGTTCCATTCAGAATCTTGATTTGAACTGCGTTCAAAAACACCGCCTGGAGGCCTGTTTAGTAGGAGAAAAGGAGATTTTCAATTCATATGAACTCTGCCCTTTCTTGCAAGAGGCTTCAGCTCGACGACTGTGGTCCGCTGTCTGCTAGTTTAGACTCGCCGGTGTGAGTGTCGAGGTATTGGCCAAGGCGCGTCTTGATGTAATCACTTGAATATAAGTGTCTGTAGGCGTGACCAAGAAGCGAATGCGTCGCCAAGAGAAGTGACTGTTGACACATGGCCTGGGAGATACCGGTACGCGAAGAGAGAACGAGAAAGGGTCGTCGCCGCCAACGGATGTGGTGCGTTCCCTGTGAGGCTGGCGACTCCCATATTAGCGGAGGGTCCTGAGACTTTGTTAGCTGGCGCTCGGCCCGCCAATGGTGCAACGCGCTCCTACCCCTGTCAGAGATGTTAAAAAAAAAAGTCCCAGCGAGTGACGTCGCCGCGAGTCTTCCTTCCATCCAGCTTCGCTTGACATTTTCAAGCCAACTCGACCCCGTCCACCGGACGGAACCACGTCCGCGGCATCATGGCCGACCCTCTACTCACCTCCCTCTGCGCCATCTGCCACGTCTCCGCGCCCAAGTACAAGTGCCCCCGGTGCAACATCCAGACGTGTTCGGTGCAGTGCATCAAGAAGCACAAGGCGTGGTCGGAATGCAGCGGCGAGCGCGATCCCACGACGTACGTCCCGCCGGCGCAGCTGCGCACCGTCGCGGGCGTCAACCATGACTACAACTTCCTGCACGGGCTCGGCATGTCCATGGAGCGGACGGAGCGCGTGTTTGTGCAAGACAAGAAGATCATGCGCGAGGAGGACCTGCGCCCCAAGACGGTGATGCAGCCCAAGTGGACGACGGGCCGCGACGGGCGCAAGAGGAGGACGATGGTGCCTAGGCAGGGGGGCAACGCGGAGGCCAGGGAGAAGAGGTTTGAGCGGCACCTGGCGCACAGGCTCAGGCAGCTCAACGTGCACGTCGTGTGCGCGCCGCTGGGCATGGCGAGGCAGAAGGAGAACAACACCACGTTCAATCGCCGCACGGGCACGGTCAACTGGCAGGTCGAGTGGCTCCTCCTCGACGGAGACGATCAATTCGCATCCGAACACCAAACCCAAGCGGTGCCGACGCGGATTCTTTCAAAAGTACTCGAGGATACACCGCTTCACCGAGCATTCCAGGAAGCGCGGAGCGAGAGAAAGAAGGCTGAGACGGGACAACCGAGGAAGGCGATGAGCGACGAACGAACGAGCGAACCTCAAGAGCCATATACGTCCATCTGGAACTATCTCGCCTATCCAGTTCAGGAAGCCTCGTCCGGCCGCTGGGTACCCGGACGGGGCGCAGATGCCGAGACGCAGGCAGACCTACCGCGGCACGAGTTTCAGTTCTACCTCGCGGGGCCTCCGGCGCGATCTGACCTTCCACGGACCGTGACGTCGCTAGAGACGGAGGACTGCCTACGGAATATCCTCTCCAACACGACAGTCCGAGAGTTCCCCACCGTGTACGTGCTGAGGAGCGGCAAGGCGCTTCCCGCCAGCTTCACCCTGGGGCCGAAAGAGGCGGCGCCTTTGTGGCAGGGCAAGAAGCGCGCACCAGGACCCGAGCGTGGCGGTGGTGACCAGCGGTCCTCGAAGCGGCAGAAAGAAGACAGCAAGGAGATTGTGAAGACTGAGTCTGGAAGCGAGGAGGGTGAGGCGCTAGAGGACGCTGCGGCCGTCGATGGGCCTGGGAGCGATGGAGAGGCTTTGGAACAAGGCGAGGAAGCTGCGGGCGAGGAAGATGACGAGGTCGATGAAGACGACGGAGATGATTCTACCAGCAGCTCTGGCACGGACAGCGAATCCGACTGATGCCCGCGGTAGGAGAGGTCAGTGCTGCCGGGGGGGCCAGATGGATCCCACGGTTGAAGCACGCTTTGGTGGCCGAGGTAGCACTGCGGTTACCTCGTCGCCAGCATTAGATACCCAATTACACAGTACATAATTCAGTAAATATGCGACATGCGCAGCTACATATCATGCACATGTTGCTGGTGTTTTATGTCACTATTTGGCTGGATGCTCGCCGTCTCGCCGGAGTGCAAGTGTTGATGGGTGTGTGTTTTGGCGCGACGATCAAGTATTAGCAGCCAGCTAACAACGTAGGCCGCCTGCCCCCGGGCTTCAGCAGTCTTCAGCACCACCACCGCCCACGCGTCAACACCTCAGGCCCCGGGCTGCGACTCTCCGACACCACCAGCCCCTCGACACCACGTGTGCGCGCCCGCCCACCCTCGCTCCCTGACCTTGCATACTTTCCAACGACCAAGCAGCATCCGACTTCGCAGCATTCGACTTCGCAGCATTCGACAGCAGACGAGACCAAACACACGACGACGACATCGATTGCGCTCGGCACCGCCTCGCATTGACCCAACGCCATGGTATGATCGGCGCAGCAGCGCCTAGCAGCCCGCCCCTCCCGCCGCCGTCGTCGCCGCCGCCGCCGCCAACATGGACGACGCACCCGCGCCCAAGCTGTCGGAGCTGCTGCGGCACCCGGACGACCTCGACAAGATCCCCGCGCTGAAGCTCGAGTTCACGCGCAAAAAGGGCGCCGTCGACGGCCAGCTGCGCAATGGCCTTCGGGAGCAGCTCGAGACGACGCAGTCGGGCATGACGGGCCTCAGCGACGGGCAGAAGACGGTGCAGATGATCAAGGATGAGATGATGAGCATCGACAGGCTGTGCTCCGAGTCCCAGACCATGATCAAGGACTTTGCCAGCATCAACCTGGTGTCGCAGGCGCACCGCAACTTTGGCGCCGTCGAGGCCATGCGCCGCAACCTCGAGACCTTCAACGACCGCCTGACCGTCGTCGAGGGCATGCTGCGCCAGGACGACGACGACAAGGAGAACATGCCCAACCTGCTGCCTTGTCACTACGAGCTGACGCAGCTGCGCAACATCCGCGACGACGCCATGGAGCAGATCCAGCGCGCCGACGACCCCAGCCTCGAGTCCACCCTCGAGGACTACTTTGCCCGCCTCGACGACACCATCGACTGGTTCGACGAGCACGTCGGCATCCTCGCCATGAACCTCATCAACCTCGTCGTCAACGACAACAACGGCCTGGTGGTGCGCTTCGCCGTCGTCATGGAGGCCGAGGAGCGCAGCGACCAGCGCGTGGCCGCCCTGCAGGAGGCCCTCAAGGACCACGAGGAGATGGCGGTCCGCTTCCAGAGCATCACCGACGGCGCCAAAAAGGTCCGCGGCTACAAGGACAAGTTCATGCAGGCCATCAAGCTCAGCGCCGAGCAGCAGTTTGACCAGGCCCGCGAGGAGTTTCTCGACGACGCCACGCAGCTCGAGAAGATTATGAAGTGGTACTTCAACGACCTCAACGCCGTCAAGATCGGCATGACGCCCCTCATGCCCAAGAAGTGGCGGATCGCAAAGACGTACGCCGACGTGTACCACCAGCTGATGCACGACTTCCTCGTCGGCATGGTGGACGACCCGCAGGGTAGCTCGGCTCACACGCTCGAGATCGTCAGCTTCCCCGAAAAGTACTACAAGAAGATGGCCAAGCTGGGCTTCCGCCAGGAGGACCTGGCGCCGCACGTCATCGACAACCGCGAGGCCGAGCTGGTGCGCGACTTCCGGCAGCTCATCATCAAGTTCCTCGACGAGTGGATCGACCGCATCTTCGACCAGGAGAAGAAGGACTTTGCCGACCGCAACGTCGAGGGCTCCAACCTCGACCAGGACGAGTACGGCTACTTCCGCACCAAGAACCTGGTGGCCCTGTGGCGCATGCTGCGCGAGCAGGTCGAGGCCGGCGCCGGCTCCAAGCGCACCGACGTGGTCGAGGGCGTCGTCGACGCCATGTTCCTGCGCCTGCGCACCCGCCAGCAGGCGTGGCAGCGCCTCCTCGAGGACGAGGCCCTGCGCTACGAGAACCCAGGCAAGGGCGCCGCGGCGGCGGCGGGGGGCCCGGACAACCTCGAGGGGTTCCAGGCGCTGCAGGACTGGCTCGTCGCCACGGCCAACGACCAGATCGCCTGCATCGACGACAACGAGGAGGAGAACCGCCTCGGCTACCTGTCGAGCTTCCGGCAGATGTTCGAGCCGCACGTCTCGCCGCAGTACCTCGAGCGCGCCGACCAGGAGGTGGCGGCCCTGCGCGACGGCTACGTCGACTTCAGCACCTGGTGCATCACAAAGTTCGCGCAGCTCGTCTTCGCCGTCGACTTCAAGTCGGTCATGCCCGACTTCTTCACCCCGCGCTGGTACCCCAACACGGCCATGAAGCAGATGGTGGTCACCTTTGAGGAGTACGTCAACGACTACCGCCAGGTGCTGCACCACTCCCTCGTCGACATCTTCACCGAGATCTTCGCCGACGAGCTGCTCGTCAACTACCTCTCCTCGGTGCGCAACAAGGGCGCCCGCTTCCGCCGCGCCGACCCCTTCCGCGACAAGCTCTTCAACGACATCTCCACCGCCTTCGAGCTCTTCAACAACCTCCCCAACCCGGACGTCGGCCAGGCCATCAAGCAGACCTGGCGCGTCACCGAGCCCTTCCTCCGCCTCCTCTCCGCCGACAAGGACGCCGTCGCCGACGAGTTCGAGGCCTTCAAGACGGCCTACTGGGATTTGCAGATCAGCTGGGTCGAGGCCGTCCTGCGCGCCAGGGACGACTTTGAGAGGGGCATGCTCAACGCCGTCAAGGCCCGCGCCGCGCAGATGGACGTGACGAGGGGGCCTGAGACCATCATGAGCAAGGTGAAATGAGGACGTGGATGAGTTGTTTCGGTTTGGGCGTGGCGAGGAAAGAAAGGGGGGTGCGGGGTCTTATTTGGGGCTCCCTTGACATCCATCTATCTCATGATGTATCTTTTACCGGGGTGCATAAAGGATACCAAAGATTTTTGTTTTCTGCCGCAGGGGTGACCCAGATGGCAAGAGTTGAGACGCTGCGCAAGTTGCACACCTGTTTTAGAGAGAAATGTACGTTTCCGGGGGGTAACCTGTTTCTGGGCCAAATAAACCAAGCTTCCGTACGAAAGTAGTGGCTGGCGACTTGAACAATATTATCATTGGAAGAGAAGATCCCCCCGTTACAAGCATCTCCGCCTGCCTACACTATTGACAACACGACACACCACCACGACACAACACACAATGGCAACACCTGTTCTGTTCTGTCTGATATCCGACATCCAAACAAACAACCTATCCTCTCGCGACAGCCGTGCGTGCCCCGCCGCTCAAGGTACGGCGCAGGCTAGAAGGGTGAGGACAGCGCAAGAAAAAAAGCTTCTATAAGCTGCCGTGAAATCGACAATTGCAATGTCCTCAAGCTCTCCCGGCGGAACGCTCCAGGGTAGAAATGGGTTGGCCCGGAGGCAAGCGAGATCGACCAGTCAACTCGACGTAGGAGCAATCCTACGACTGGCTCGCCAAGTAGTTTGCAGCCTGTGAGGGTTTAGTCGTTAGCATCTTCAAGAAAACTTTCTCATATTCTGCGTCGCGTATAGGGAGCTTACTCTTTCCAAGTTGTAATCATACTTCTCTAGTGCCGCAACTGCATCGGCCCTAGAGTAGCCCATTCCCGTCAGGTTCTTGAGTATCGGGTCGTCGTGCTCCCCTTGGTCTGTAAGAGCACGTCCCGGCGCCGACGGGCGCGAATCCTTCTTGTCATCGGTAGCCGTCGCGCCCGCATTGCTTACTCCAGGTGGGGTGACGGTGCTCGGCGAGTCGAGGCCGGCGAATATGGCATCCCAGTCGTGACTGTCAACGGCCTTTTGCTGAGCACCGCCAACGCCGGCAGTTGGCCCGGTGGCAGAGTGGGAGGGCACAAAGTCGAAACTGCTCTCGTTGCCGAAAGCGGTAGATTCGCTCTTGGTCTGGCTGGCCGGGGGGCTGCTGTCAAACACCGGGTTGAAGTCATCCCGAGATATATTGGCAAAGTCGTCGTCCGCCGAGCCCTCCTTGGCATCCTCGAGGCCCTCGAAGTCGTCGTCTAGGTCGTCAAAGGCCCCCTTTGCCACTGTGTTTGTTGGAGCCGAGCTCGGGGGAGCCTGTGCCGGGGTGGAAGATCCGAAGATGTCGTCGGCGATGTCATTGGCAGTTGGCGCCGGCTTTGCGGCAGGGGTATCTGTATCGGTAATTGTGGCTGGCGAGGAGGGCTGTTCAGAACTGGAAAGGATGTCAGCGCTGATCCTCACAATAGCCATTGCGGACCGCGGGAGGAAACCTACACTCTGTTCAGTCCCTCTGTGGGTTCCTTGGCAGCTGTTGCGTCGACCTGCTTGGCCTCAGGGGTCGGCTCCGGCCCGGCCGTCTTCGTGTCCGCCTTGTGCTTTGGCGACGTAGGGGTGAAGTCATCGTCAAACCCTCCCCTCTCGCTATCCGAGTCGGACTCGTCATCGCGCTCGAGCTCCGAGATTGGCGGGAACTCCGAGTCAAAGGCGGATTGTGCCTTTGCACCATCAGCACCATTGGAAGTTTGGCTCTTGTTAGATGAGGTGAATGCGGCAAAGGCATTGTCGAAATCGGCCTTGGCCTTCGCCTGATCGGTGTTGCCAAAGTCCATTGGGCCAGGAGAAGTGGCAGTCTTGGGCGCAATCTCTCCCGCAATGGCCGCCTTTGCCTCACCGGATGCCGGCGCAGGGCTCGACGGTTCGGTCTTGTCCTCATTGTCGCTGGTGGATGCGGCTTGCGCATTACCTGTACTAGCTGTCTCTCCAGCCAAGGGCGTAGATGCGGAGCCGGCGACGGAGCCCTCGGCGCGGGATGCTGGCGGGGACACCTGGCGAGACGACGACAGTGACTCTGTATGATCAGGGAAGGGCAGGAAGCTAGAGCTGATTTGCCTCGACTCTGGGGGGGCTGGGGGCTCTGCAGCCAGCGTGCCCTGTCGGCTGATCTGGGGTGTCGACGACGCCGTATTGTACGAAGCACCGCTTGCGACGGAGTTGCCCGTATTCTGCTGCTTGAAGGCCATGGCCGGTGGCGGCGAGGTGCTGGTTGGGACAGGCGGGAACGAGGGCCCAAAGACGTCGTCAAAGGACTTGTCGGTAACGCCCCTGGGTGCCGGGGGAGAAAAGGCACCCATTATATCCGTGCTGGCCGTTCGCTTGAAGAAGGGGTTGTTCGCGCTGGAGCTGGACAGTGCCGGGCTCGCGACCTGGGCAGATGTCGAAACAGGGGAGCTGCTGTCAATGTGTCGAGACGCCTCCTCGTTTGCTTTGGTCAGGTCCTCGGCCTCCGTCTTGAGCTTATCACGTTCTCCCTCCGTAGTCGCCAGCTGCTTCTTGTTAATGGCGACGAGCCCCTTCTGCTGCCGGGCATCCGATTTCAGCTTCTCAATCTGAGGCTTGAGCTGTGCAATTTCCCCATTCACCACTCGGATGCGCTCCCGCAGCTTTGTGTTCTCTTGCTGATCTGCTTGATATGCGGTGAGAGTCTGTTGATGTTGGGCCTGGGCGTCCCGGTATTGGCCTTCGAGCGTCATGCACTCGCCCTGGAGTTTCTGTGTTTCGGATCGAGACTTGCGCAACTGTTCTTCGAGGGCACGAGTGTCTTCGGCTTCCTTCTCGTACAGGGTTCGCAGCTGTGCCAGCCTCTGCTCGAAGTTCTGCTTCTGCGAGTTGGACTGATTGAGGTCGTTTTGGATCGTGGTCCGCTTGCTCTGGACGTCTTGCATCTCTTTAGAGAGAGAGCCAATCTGGTTCGAAAGATTGGCTAGCTCCGTTGTCTCTCCAGATATTTTCTTGCTCGCTTCGGGATCATGGTCGTCTAGAAGGTCATCCGACTGCCTCGCGCCAGGCTTGTCACCTGTCGTTTGCACAGTCAAGCCCCTCCCAAAAGAGGAAGAGGGAACGAAGGGCTTGAAAGTCGAAGTGGGCGCGCTCCCGCGGACGGGAGAAGATGGCGAAAGAACGGCAGAACCTCCTGCGAACGGGTCGTTGGCGTTCGATCCGCCCGTGGACATGGTTGTCTGTATTGGCGCAGCTGGCGCTGGGCTAGAGGTGCCCGAATCGAGGCCGAACAAGTCCTCCAGAGCAGACTTGGGCTGTGGCGGAGGGGCCTGCGTCATGGGCGGCGGGTCGAACGCGGAAGACGCAGCCGCTGGGCGAGGCTGGCTGCGCATGCTGGGAGGAATCAAGTTGGCAGGGAGTGTGGAGGGGAGCGGCGCCGAGCGGCCGCTGCGCTGCTGTCTGATCAAGTACATGGCGACGGCAAAAGCTTCAGGGTTGAGCGTTCCCTGGCTGTTGAAGTCGGCAAGATCCCAGATCTGAGCCAGCACCTCCTCGGACAGGTTCGATTGACTGAAAAACGGCACGGCCTCGTCGCCCGTGATGAATCCCTTCTTCGTCTTGTCGAGAGTGGCATATAGTTGATCGAATCGCTCCTTGTCGGCTGGGGTGATAAGCCAATCGTTCCCAGCAGCACCAGCGGACTGAGATGTCCGCCCAAGGGGGCTCCCCGTACGCGGTTGAGCCGTTCCGCTTAACTGCCTGGGAATGGCAGAAAGCCCTGTGTTTGTCGGTGACTGGCGAGGCCCAGAGATGGATCCGCGCTGTGTGGCGGCCTCGTACAAGCCGGCAGGCAGGACAGTCGGCAGAGCTCGCAGGGCGCCGGTTTTCATTGACGTGAGCAGGTGCATGGCGATGATGAACTCGGCCAGGACGAGTGCGCCGCGCTGTTCCGTGTCTGCCAGCGCCCATATTCTCCCGAGCGTCTCGTTTGGCATTCCCGACTTGTCAAAGATCTGCCGGGCCTGGTCACCCGCAAGCATGTTTCCCTGCAGTGACTGCCGCTCAAACAAGCTGGTATACTGAGCCACCTTGTCCGGCGTCAGGGGAGGGATCCGGACGCCGCCGCCAGTTCCCTGAGCCTGGAGAGTCGGGGACGCGGCGGCGGCAGGCACTTGCATGCCTTCGAATCGAGGCAATGGGGCGGGCTGAAAGGCCAGATCCGGCCGAGGTTCGCGACCGGCCTGGGCATGGGCAATGAGACGCAGTACGATACCAAACCCAACGGGGGTCAGGAACCCGCGGTTCTCCTTGTCTGCGATTTGCCATATCTGGGACAGCAGTGGTTAGTCGGATGCTGCGGGCGGGGGAAGGTTCACGAGAGCCGGCACCCACCTCTCCGAGGACTCGAGAGTCGAGTCGGGTCTTGTCGAAGAATGTAACGGCAGCATCACCGGTGACGACGCGGAGGTTTTCGGGGTCGGCCTGCTTGAAGAGATCGCCATAGACTCGCTTCTCCTCGGGCGTCAGGTTCAGGTTGGGCGCTGCTGTGTGAGGGACGTGGACTGTCAGCGGATTATGTCGCAACGGCGCCGCGGGGGGCATTCGGGAGGAGTGTACCAGAATCAGCGCCGGTTTCTGCGGACATGGCGACGAGATGCTGACGGGGCCACGGCCGGTCCCCAGGGATTCAGCACCGGATGCAGGTGTGCGTGGGTTGGTTGGGCTCGCGATGCGAGGCGGCGGTGCTCGGCGGCGGAGGCGGGAGGAGCGTCGTTGGTCGGGGGAGGCGCAGCTGCAACGCTCGCACGGCAAGGGAAGATGCGTCCGTATGCGTATGCGGTGTCGAGGCCTTCTAGAAGCGCCACGCGCTGGAGATGGAAGCCACGACGGGTTGGTCGATGAGACCGAGGTGGAGGAGGAGCACGCAGCAGCTTGGTCGGCCGGCAAGGTAAGGTAGGGGAGCTGGCGACGGATGGTCGGGTTGGCTGGAGGCTGGAGGCTGGTGGTTGGCGGTTGGTGATTGGCGTGGCTGAAGTGACGTGCCTGGGGCACCAGCAGCGGTTCGTAGGCAGCTTGTGGTGCTGCTGTACGTACTGTAACAGCTCCACGGCTCCATGGGCCCCTGTGGCTGACGTACGTACGTAACAAGGCACCCAACCACCAGTCGAGCCAGTGCAGCCGTTTGATCCACGTACGTACCTAGGCGGTGCTGCACCGGCGGCGTGCCGCTAAATTGCTGCGGGGGCGACGGAGCTACTGCACCTCGCCAAGCTCGCGTTCTGGGGCGGAAGACGCGGGGTGTAGGGTAGCCCGTCGCGGCTTGGGCCAAGACAGGAGACTTGGGTTGGCAAGATCCATTGGGATGGTCAGAGATGTTAGGTCTCGGCTGGTGGTTATGCCATGTACGTGCGTTCGCGACCTTCTCTCTTTCGTACAGAAAATAATGTGGAATGGGGCCAGTGCGGTCTGGCCGGGGGTGGTGATGAAGACAGCGTCCGCGCGGGGGGGACGCACTGGGGACGACGCGGATGATGCGGATGAAGCAAACTGGTGTATGATGTTGCAGGCTCACTACGCAAGCCGGGTTGCTCCTTGCATTCGAGACTCCCGTCGTGTACGCCACTCCACTGATTCCATATCTATACCTACGTTACCAAGTACACCATCGCCAATCACGAAAGCCCCGAGATGCCGAGGAGTTGCCTATCCAGCGACACGTTTCCCGAGGTCTATCGACGCATGACGGGAACGTCCTCTACCGGCCCTGCAGCGGTGGTCCCGGCCCATGGCGCCATCCGACCAGGGAGAGCCGCCCACTAAAAACGTCAATCAGTGCCCAAACTGCAGCGCGCCCAGGGCCCTCCCGGCCTTCTGGAACCGCACCAAGCAGCGGGCCGCTCGGATTACTCAGCGTCGAGCTTCGCAAATGGAACGACTCGGGCTCGCCGGTCTCGCCCAAGCCCAGCTCAATGGCGTGCCTGCTCACAAATACAACTCAAAAAAGCACATCCATCTGCAGCCGGACAAATACTAGACGTCATCCCGCTGCCACCCCACACGAGCATTGAGCCCCTCCATCGCAAACGTGCATGCCGCCAAAGTATATCTACACTGGCAGCTCCCCTCCTCTTCCTCCATCCGCCCCGACGAACCCAGTCCCGCCCCGGCACTGTCGATGAACCCACTCGCCCTCACCTCCCGCGCTTCATTCCACGCCTCGAGAGCTGCTCCGCTGCGCCTAGCTTCGCTATCTCGGCATTTGTCCACGTCCGGGCCGACCACCATGGCTCCCGTAATCAAGGAGGCCGACTACCTCGTCCTCGGCGGCGGCAGCGGCGGCCTGGGCTCTGCCCGCATGGCCAGCGGCAAGTTCGGCACCAAGGCCATTGTCGTCGAGGCTAAGCGCCTGGGTGGAACTTGTGTCAACGTCGGGTAAGCGACGCTCCCCCGCATTCGCCGAGTTGTGCTTGCTTGAGTCGCGGCTGACATCCAACCCCTCCTTTGCAGCTGTGTTCCCAAGAAGGTCACCTTTAACGCCGCGGCCATTGCCGAGGCCATCCATGACTCCAAGGCCTATGGCTTCTCCGTTCAGCAGACGGCGCCCTTTGACTGGACGACTTTCAAGCACAAGCGTGACGCCTACGTCAAGCGCCTCAATGGCATCTACGAACGCAACCTGAACAACGACAAGGTCGAGTACCTCCACGGCTGGGGGAAACTGGTGTCCAAGAACCAGGTCGAGGTCACCCTGGACGATGGCTCCAAGGTGCTCGTCAACGCCAAGAAGATCCTTGTCGCCGTCGGTGGCCGCCCGAGCGAACCCCCCAAGATCCCCGGCGCTGAGTTCGGTATCAACAGCGATGGATTCTTTGAGATCGAAAAGCAGCCCAAAAAGGTGGCCATTGTCGGCGCTGGCTACATTGCCGTCGAGTTTGCCGGCATGTTCAATGCCCTAGGCACTGAGACACACCTTATCATCCGACATAACACCTTCCTTCGCCACTTCGATCCCATGATCCAGGAGTCAGTCACCAAGGAGTATGAGCGCCTGGGCGTCCACTTGCACAAGAACTCCAACACCACGAAGGTGGAAAAGGACGCCAATGGCAAGCTCACGGTGACCTACAAGGACGACAGCGGAAACGAAAGCTCCGTGTCAGACGTTGACGAGCTGATCTGGGCTGTGGGCCGAACACCCGAGACCAGCGGCATCGGCCTGGAGGAGGCCGGCGTCAAGCTGGACCAGAACGGCTTCGTCGTCGTCGACGACTATCAGAACAGCAGCGTCGATAACATTTTCGCCCTCGGCGACGTGACCGGCCAGGTCGAGCTGACGCCCGTTGCCATCGCCGCTGGCCGAAAGCTCGCGCATCGACTTTTCGGACCGGCAGAATTCAAGGCGGCCAAGCTCGACTACAGCAACATCCCCTCCGTCGTCTTCGCTCACCCCGAGGTAGGCAGCATCGGCTTGACGGAGCCGCAGGCAGTCGAGAAGTACGGCAAGGAGAACATCAAGGTCTACAAGACGGGCTTCACGGCCATGTACTACGCCATGATGGACCCTGAGCAAAAGGGCCCCACCAATTACAAGCTCATCGTCACTGGCCCCGAAGAGAAGGTTGTCGGCCTGCACATCATGGGCCAGGGCAGCGGAGAGATGCTGCAGGGCTTCGGCGTTGCCGTCAAGATGGGCGCCACCAAGGCCGACTTTGACAGCTGCGTTGCCATTCACCCCACGAGCGCCGAGGAGTTGGTGACGTTGAAGTAATATATGATAGAAGGCGAGAAAGAGAGAAAGAGAGCGAAGATGCGCAAGACCTTGTACCGATTGGTTAGAAAAGTACATTCCAAAGAGACTTGAATATTGTCGCTGCAATGAAACGAATGCGTGTGGCTTCCCCCGAAACATGTGTTTGTCCGTGAGCTGAGTTCAAGGGGTCAGCGACGTACATGTTCGCAGATTGACCCTGCGAAAACAATGACACTCCGAATCGTCTGATTTCTGCGGTACGCCATATCAAAGTTTGCTATTAACTGCTTGTCTCAAGGCACCAACAGACAGCACCATAGTGGAAGGACGGGAAGAGAAGCGAGACTGACACCGAGTACAATTATTCAGGCTGCGTAGCCAGAGCTACCTGGGCTGTGAAGCGGGCCCTGTCATGGCTTTATATTGGCGCGATACGGAACCAGGCCGCACAGATCCCCGAGGACTGAAAGCAACAGAAGGGAGTTCGGTGTGGTGCCACTTCCGGCGCTTGTCAATGGGTCATGGTGCGCTCGACTCGGAGACGGTGCTCATTCTTCGGGCCCGCGAAGGCAACTCGAACGAGTCCAAGATAAACGGACAGTCCTCATCTCTCCGTGGACGATGCCGCTTTCGGCCCCTTGGAGAGTAATCAAGGCGCTCGGTCCTCTGGGACCCGTGCTTTTAACCCTTGGATGGACGGAAACTGTTACCACTACACCCGACCGGACGCCATCACGTCCACAGCCGTAAAGTAAACAAGCCAGGTCTGTTCGCCAAGTCCCGAGATGGTGCAGATACCTTCGTTTGTGCGTTCAACTTCGAGGTACGTACGGCATGCCATTGGGAGCCGGCTGAGGCCGGGACAGGAGCTGGCCAACACGCCACGGATGAGCGATCCGTCAGTGCACACTCGCAGAATCCGGCCGGCTTGTTCTCCCCATCATGGCAGCCCAATCTCTCGCGCACGCATGCGTTCCAGACCGGCACAGTACACCAGTTGGCTGCTTCCACGAGCGAGCAAAGATGTCACTCGTTGAGATGCCAACTCAATCCTGCGTCCCAAGCCCGTCTCTACCGATACCCATGGCATTCAATGCCCGGGCATTCGCAGTCGGAAAAGTCCCCCACAGGGCATACAAAACCGAAACACTTGCGCCATATCTCGAGCGAAACGCGGCCTACTTCGGCGTCAATGGCCTTTAAGGATGCAGAGTCCGATGCAATCGTGCGCGTACTTTGACACTTCACGAACACTACTCTTGCCCAATTCGTCGTGTTAGATAGTGGCTGCAAAGGCACACAGTATCGCTTCTCACGAGTCACAAGCCTGGCAGAGAAGACCTGGCAGCAGCATTGCCCTGGCTTGACGAGACAGAAGGTGGGTTTGGGTTTATGTAGACCAAGGCCCGCCGTTGAAACACACTACTGCTTTTCTGCTTTTTGCGTACCAAATGCTATTTGACTGAAGTCCCGAGAAGAGGGGCGGGCCAGAAGGCTGCACTTCAGCCCAGAAGGGCTGACTACATAACTATCGAGTGTCCAAGCGATATTGTAAGTGCTTCTTCATGAACCAAGTTGTCGCAGAAGGAAAGTGTGTGAGTCCGTGTCGTTCGTCATGTATGAGTTGACGCCTGATCGCTAGGCCGTTGCCGAACTTGTTCGCGACCACAAACGGTGCGAGAAGTGATGAAAGCAGAAATGAAGTCAAGATAACCTGCGGGACAGGATTGACAGGTTAAGCTTCTTGTGGACATAGTATGACCGTTGAGCCGGCGCAGCTTGACTCGTTGAGCAAGGCGCGGACGTGTGTTCCGGCCCTGCTTCAGCCAAACGGGGATCTGGTGCGCATTTATCTAGTAATCAATAGTTTGTACGATTACGGAGTAGTATATAATCCTTTTTTTGCACGCCACCGACGCAATCTCGCTGTGAAGAGGGCACCCGCCGTCACGTGTCAAACGTGACGAAGAGAATAAAACAAGACGAAGGTAGGTAGGAGCTGGACGGATCCGCTTGGGGCGTGCTGCTGCCAAGCATAATAAGGCTGCTAACATCAGTAATCGCCCGTAATAAATGCCAGACCGCCTACGAGGATTGGTCCTGCGTACCGGCATTCCACAGCGGGCGTGGAATGGTGCCTGGAGCCCTGGCAGTCTGCTCGGCATTAAACCATATGAGTGGCTGCGATATAACTACTTCGTAGGTACGTTAGTTACTTGTAGGCGTCTTCGGGGGAGCCGGAGCGCCGTTCCCGGGCCCGTCACTCCGGACAATCGCCCTGTATAGGAAGCCACAGTCCCAAGGGGTCTCGACTGAGAGGCGCCTCTTTGCCCCGCCATGCCGTAGGCACTGTTAGTGCTGGCCAGGACGTTGAAAGTCTGACCCAACCGCGGGCATTACGGAGCGAAGAAGCGAGCACCGGATGTCTGGGCCGGGGCCCGATACCAGCTCCTTTTCCCGCTCTGTCTGCCTCGCGCTCCGTGTCAACTCAGCAGCGGGTCGTGCGCGAGTCGTGGCCCGCGACGCCCCAGCCGGTCTGGCGTTGCCTTGCCTCGACGCGTGGGCGTGGTTCCCACTCTGCACCGTTGCGGGATCTCAACGCCACCCGGGACGCCGGGGCCTTAGAGCGAGCTGGGATCGCCGATGTAACTGTCCCCCGCCGGTGCGCGATTCCCGCGAACGGCATAATGAACGACTCTGTTCGGGGTCAGGCTGAAGTGTAGATGTAACTACGCGCCATTGTGCATATTTTTCAGCCGGAGATTGGATCGTCGCCTCGCCTGGAAATGCGGTGCACCCCGGCGACGAGGGGCGACGCCGCCCCTTGTCGACACGCACCAGGGTTTGGCCAGGGTTGGATGGACGGTTGTCTTTTGGTTGTCGACGGCATGACACGGAGACTGGCTCATTCCCGGCACAACTCCTCACTTGGGGGTGTGTAACACAAGCCGCAAAAGATGACTCCGCCTCTCCCGGCCAGTTCGTTGAACATGCAGCGTGGAGCAGGTGGGCAGTCGTGAGGGTCTCCTCGCTAATTTATGCCGTGCGGCATGGGCAGTGCCGCCCCCAGCGGGAGATTGCTGCGGATGATTGCCGGGGTGGTGCGTCGTGGACCGACGATGGCATGCCGTGAGACACTGGCCGAATGTACAGTTGCTGTGCTCGGTCGAGGCGAGACCCCCTGATCTCCAATGACCTCATTGTCGACGGGCTCGACTCGCCAACTGTCGTTGCAATAACGCGCGACAAGTGGAGCTCCTGCGTCATGGTTTAGAAGAACTTTGGTCTTGTGACTTGACCAATGTCAAACAACAGTAAAGTCGGGACGCAAGGGCGGCCAGAAATGAGTTTGGCGAGGCAGCAGTTCCATCGCCACAGCGACGGCGATTTGAGAGGATGAGACACCGCGACTGGCCCATCCGCGAGGCAGGTAGAGAAACTACGTGTGTATGAGGCCCAGCAGTCACTGTAACACTGTCGTGCGGTCACACACAACCTATTGTGACCTTGAGGATCTTACCATGCTTGGGCTGACCACACCAGTGGACTTGGAGGCGGCTCGACTGACGAAGAGCCCGGGGACAGAGACCAAGGGGGGTTGAGCATCTGAGGCCGAGCAGTGTGCTTCGAAAGCTCGCGACAGGACCTGACTTGCCACAAATAGACGCTACCATCGCTGCTGCAGGCACTGACTCGACAGGAAGTGGCTTGTGCACGATTTTCGGTGCCGTCGTTTGTCGAGCCGTTGCACCGCCGCGTCAGCAAGCACATACGCCGTGTAGGCAGGCAAGCTGGTTTGACGACGACGATGGAGCCTGCCCGGTGGATGTGGCAACTGAAAGAGCATAAGCTGGCGACACGAGTGGCGACCCCCGCACCCCATGAGAAGCGGCTCCGTTCAAGGTATCGTATTCAGAAAGAAGAAGAGTAGAATAAGATGAACTAAAATGGGAGAAAAAAAGACTGATGATCACTTGGCAACGCCGGAGTCATTTTGAACACGATGCCGGCCCGGCCGTTGGCGCCGGTTCCTGAGAGAGCCATGGTGGTGGTGTGGGGAAGGGAGTTGGCTGGTGTTGCTGGTGATGACGGGATCTTGACGTGGTCCAGCAGAAAGTCGCGACTGCATGGCGACAGGACATGGTCGCTTGAGGAAGTCGCGGTGAGCCGCCTTCGTCCCCTTCCGAAATGGTGGTTGCAGTGCATGCATGGATGTACCTTCCCGATGTGCGGAGCGGGACCACTCAGGGAAGGCGTCACTCACTCAGGGCAAAGTGACTGCATCCACGGATCACGCAGTTGGTACGAAGTACATCACGCAGTGTATCGCGCTGCTCGTACTCGGTATCAAGACGGACGTTCTATGCGAGATGGAATGGGGGCCAGCCGCGCAGGCGTGGGCATGGAAGCTGTCCGTCCGTCCGTCCATTCGCAGGCCGACGCTGCGGTCGTCGCCCCTTGTGGCTCTCGGGGGCGGTGGCCGTCCTTGGTTGGCCATGACGCTGCTGCGGCACGTGGACTGACAGACGCCTACGGGTAATGCCCGCCCCCACGAGCCGCTTGAAGGAGACCCGAAGCCCTCCAGCTGGGCGGTTGGCAGCCAACGTCAGCTCTCCGGAGCACTGGGGCAGGAGGAAGCGACCAGACAGCTGGGCGGGATGAGTTAACAGATTAGTTGGGTCACGTTGTCTCGTCAAAGTCCCCCAAAGGCCCCCCCTGGTCACTCTTTTTTCTGTCGATGGAAGGCGGGCGCCCAGTCCCACGCCTTGCAGCCGTCGCCGCCGCATGCCGCATGCCCGCGCCCGGACACGCTGACTTCTATGGGTGACACCCTGGGCTGGCCCTGCCCTGCCCTGCGCTGGGCTGCACCGCGCTGGGCTGCAGCCCCCCCATCCACCCATTCCCCCCCCCCCCCCCCCCCCCCCCGGACAGGCGGTCCCGGTTTGTCTGAAGGGCCTGTCGCCTACGTCATAGCCTGCCCCCCCTGTCGGCCCTAGCGCCATTGCCAGCGCCGCCAGCCAGTGGCCAAGCACCATTGGGGGCGCCAGCTTTCCCATCCTGTCCTGCCCTCAAACGACAGTCCATCCGTCAGTCAGTCAGTCAGTCAGTCAGTCTGGCTGTTTGTCTGTCTTTTTGCGCGCCGCCTCCGCCCAGAAACTCCAACTCCGGGTCTGCGCGCCACCGAGCCTCCCTCTCTCGTCGCAGCCATACCCACCTGGACCCGCGTGCTGTTGCCAGAGCCGCCCCGGCCTGGCCTGCCTGACCCGACGACGAAGCCTTCTCGCCCTGACTCTGGTGCTCGTGCGACGAAGCGTTGCTGCTGCTCTGCTCTGCACCGCGGCACCGGCCCAAAAAAGCGCGTGCCGTTCTCGCCCGCCCGGTTTGCACCCTACGTACAACTATCAGTGCCACTGCCATTCCCGCTACCAAAGCAAGCACAGTGCCGTTCTGTAGGTACGCCATTGCTCCATTTCGGGCGCCATTTTCCTGCCAGCCCTTCACGTCACCGTCACCTTGACCGACGGCCCACTGTCTCTCCTCTCCGCTCTATTCGCCCGCGTCTTCGTCCCCGTCCAACCTCGTGACGACTCTGCCTCGCAGTGCAGCAGAGAGCCGCCGGCCCAACTCGCCCAATCTCCCGTCACGTCTCGTTGATTTGCTCACCAGCAGCAGCATCTCAGCAGTCACAGTCCCCGAACGCTGCACCTCACGTCTCGGCCACTAGGGTTGTCTGCCGCCCTCTGACGAGACCTCGCCGTTGCTCCCATCCTCGGCACTGCCGCCGCGTTCTAGGTACCGGCGCTTCGCCTTACGCTTCGATTCGGTGCGGGCCGGTACCTGCACGGGACAACGCACGTCGGTCATTGCGTATGCCCTCGGCCTGCCCTGCGCATGCGACATTCCGGCCTGCCCACCTACCTCGACGCCTCCATCGCCAGCCCGCTTGGCTGAGGCATGCCAGGGCCAGCGTCGCCGGCAGTTGACGAAAGCGAATCGCCTTCGCTGCCGCCTCAGGACGCGCCCATAAGCTCGACAGCAGCCGACACTCCGAACCCGTCTGCGACGCGTCGACCGACGCTGCCATCCGAACCTGCTGCCGCCGAGCCGTCGCCGCCGCTGCCGAGCGCAACCGATCAGAGTCGCTCTGCGAGATATGGACATGTAACGCTAAGCCCTGTACCACCACCACCAGCTCCGTCATCAACAAGGGTGCCCGGGGATGCGTGCAGCAGCATGGCACCACGCCGCTCCAGCTATCCTTCGCCTTCGCCGAGTGATATAGCAGGCAGGCTATTTCCAGAGCAGCCCGCTGGAGCCGGCCCCGACGACAGCCTCGGTACTACGGCCGCCAGAGGCAAGGGGCCAGCCCTCGCCAACACTGACGCTCCCGTCGGCTCGTCTCGTTCGGCCGCATCACAACAGCAGCTACACGAATATCGAGAGAAACTTGCGCGCGATCTGGAGCTCCGCGAGATGTCGGCTAGGGGAATTTCCGCGACGCAGGCGGACAAGCCACGCGTGTCGCCCATACTGGAGGAGACGGCGTCCAATTCTCCTCTGCATCTGGCCATGCCGACCAATGCGTCGACTGAGTCCGGAAACACGATCCGAGGCGGCGTAACACCAGGATTCGTCGCGGGCACACCTTCATACCCATTCCCGCGCATGGGAGCGTCCAATGTCGGCCCCCTGTTTCTCCAAAAGTCTCTGGGATCACCCCTTCCGGGCTCCAGGCTCCCCTACTCGCTCGGCTCGGAGCAGCGTGGCGTGCTGGACAGGGTGCTTTCTGAGAACTCTACACCCGCCTCCAACTACACATTCAATCCCTCTGGCGCCTCCCCCCAGATGGAGAATTTCGACTTTCCCGCCCCTAACCTGTACGACTTGTCGTTGATGCTCAGCGCAGAGCCCGGCCTGGATGCCTGGTGGAATACGGTTGTCCAGATCATGCGAGATGTGTACAAGGCCGAGCGCGTCACGTTAGCTGTTCCGGCGGATACCACCGATATCGAGAACGTCCCTTGGGGTCAGAAGGCGACATACAATGAACACCACGAAGATGAGCTCAGCATGGGCTACATGGCCAAGGGAAGCAGCGCGATGGAAAGCAGTGAGCGCGACGCTTCTTCCGACAACGTGGTTTCCATGAACGCCGTGATTGAGCCAGCCACACCCACTCGACCCGGCTTGCCAAGTCGACACTCATACACAAGCTACGAGGAGAGCAGGCAACGGTCGCAGGAGACGACGCCAAGCGCCATGCGAAGGCCGGCTCAATTGACAAGGAGCAAGACCCATTTCCCCTCAGTCCGTCTGCCAAGCCAAGTTGGTGAGAGCTATGTCAAACTCAACAAGGATGCACTGGATCAGCACGACGCCTCCGACGAAACTCAAGAGGTTCCCAGCTGGGAAACGCCGTTTGCTGCGCGGTATGAAGGCCAAGGGCGGGTATTACCTGTGCTCCAGGCTTTGGATTATGAGGCAGATCCCCTTATAGACCACGCGGGGGTAATGAGAGTGCTCCAACGCGGACGGCCTGTTGCCCTGACGAGGAGCTACCCGTACCTCCCGCCCACCAATCCCTTGGGTCAAGATCAAGCGACAGATCCGCAGCAGGGATCGAAGCCTAGCTCAGCTGACTCGACGAAGCGACCTAGAAAACAGCGATCCGAGTCCATCTCCAAGCTTTCTTCCATGTTCGCGGGCCCTACGCGAGCCAAAAACAGCTCTGCAGAAAACGCCGCGACAATAGCGTCATGCTTGGATGACCACGAACCAAGACCACCCACGCCCCGGTACGAGGAGTATGAACAAGCCCCGCCATCTCCTTGGTCACAATCACCCGCCCCGTCTCCCGCCGTGCGGGCGGATCCGAAGGAGAACCCCTTCTTCACCGACGCCATGGTAGACGAAGACTCATTCAATCCCGGTTCGGCCCCAACTTCTTACTCGGGCATGAGGCCCCCAGAAGCTATTGGAGTTGACAATTCATGGACCGTACTACACATACCTCTCACGCATGTGCTACTGTCTCGGCCCACGCCGCCGTTCAAGCTTGATGCCACAGCCATGGAGCAACGATCTCACACCCGCGCCAAAGAAGGGGCGACTGCTGATCGGAACGAGCCGCACGAGTCGGAGCGCCTAACACCTGATCACCTGCGGAAGGACAAGCATGCCCCCATCGCCATCTTGTCCATACTCAGCCCCATCATACCATATCCTTCCAATCTGCGGCAATCTCTGGAACACCTTGCTCCGCATATGGCTACGTCTTTCTCCATGTGCCGCCATTACACAAACTTGGAGATCGAGTTGGCTGGCATTCAGCGGCGACGGCCAGCCACAGCAGGCTTCGGCGCCGTGACACCATTCCCGCGGCATGTCAACAACATACCGTACCTGGCGCCTGGCGACAGTGCGTTGCAGCAATCTCTAGGAGGCAGCATAACCAGCCCTAGCGACTATTCCGGAGTGTCCAAGAGTGCCACAGGCTCTCCACTTGGGACTCCTGGTTGGGATCAGGGATCTCTCAACTTTCTCGTCGACAAGAGGCAGCCCGCCGGCAGCCCAGCAGCCATTGCTCAGGGGGCCGAAAGCTATTTCAGCAGTAAACAGAGGCCGTCTTCCGCGCGGCATGATACCTGGGGCCCGGGGCCCCAGGTTTCGAGGACAGGGTCAAAGGACAGCTCCCCTGGGGAAAAGAGGCAGTCCTTTTTGCTGGCTTCGAAATCGAATCTGGACCGTCCCGCCGAGAAACTCCCATCAGATGTCGATGAACCGTCGGTACAGGCAAGGAGTCAACCCGCCACCAGGAATAGCTTTGTCTCGGCGGCGGAGGCTCCAAACGATAACGCAGTAGCAAAAGGTGCCGATAGGGTTGGCCAACCGACAAAGGGCGAACCGACTCACCCTTCACACGGCCATACTGTCCTGCACAGCTACGGTGCGGACTTTGCCTCAACCTTCCAGTCCCTCCCGCCAAGCTCTAGTCTCAACCGTCAACTTCCACAAACTCCTTCGGCCCCACCGCGCAGCGGCTCTCTTACGGCACTAGGGGTAGACATGCCGCCACCTTCTGACAGGCTAAAGGGCCTGATATTGGATTCATTACCAGCCCATGTCTTTGTGTCTCTACCGCAAACCGGAGAGACGGTTTGGGTGAATAGCCGCTTCCTCTCCTATCGCGGTCAGACTGTCGCAGATTTGTCGGCAGACCCGTGGGGCAGCATCCATCCCGATGACCGCGAAGGGTATCTGAAGGCTTGGGGCCACTCACTCAGGACCGGAGAGCAGTTTTCGAGGACGGTGCGCATAAAGCGATTTGATGGTGTGTACCGATGGTTCTACGCCAGGGCCGTGGCATCCAAAGACAAGAGGGGTGTCATCATGCAGTTCCTCGGCTCGTACATGGACATCCACGATCAGCACATCGCCGAGTTGAGGGCGGCCCGGCAAGAGGAGATTGAAGCTTCAGAGGCCAAACACCGCTTACTTGCTAACCTTATCCCTCAGATCATCTTCACCGCCACCGAAGATGAGGGCATCACCTTTGCCAACGAGCAGTGGCTCTCGTACACGGGCCAAAGCTTCGATGGTGCGATGAACTTGGGCTTCATGGACCACGTCCATCCAGACGACTTGGCGCGCTGTCGACTGCCAACAGAGAGCCGCCGACAGGAGTCCAAGGAAGCCGTCAAAGTTGGGAAAGACAAGACATCTGGCAAGGCCGGGTCTCCCACTTTATCTTCTGTATCAGCTCGAGGCCCTGGTACGAAGCCGGTGCCTCCCGGCTCGTCTGGGAACCCCAGTCCTCCCTCGCAGCACGGCCAAGAGTTGGTGTCACCTGCCGACCTGACAGAGCTGGCAAGGAGGGGCATCATCAAGGTCACAACCGACACGAGCGGTAGACTCTCGTACACAACCGAGGTCCGGTTGCGCTCGAAGACCGGAGAGTACCGCTGGCACCTCATCCGCTGTGTGGAAATCGATACAATCGACTTCGGCCGCGGTGCTAGCTCGTACTTCGGTTCTGCTACAGACATCAATGACCACAAGATCCTCGAGACGAAACTCAAGGTCGCCATGGAGTCTAAAGCCAGGTTCCTGAGCAACATGTCCCATGAAATCAGGACACCACTCATCGGCATCTCGGGAATGGTCAGCTTTCTTCAGGACACAACATTGGATGAGGAACAGCGCGATTATACCAACACCATTCAGACCAGCGCAAACAGCCTAATTATGATCATCAACGACATTTTGGACCTCTCCAAAGTCGACGCCGGAATGATGAAGCTCAAGTTTGAGTGGTTCCATACGCGGTCTCTGATAGAGGACGTCAACGAACTTGTGTCCACAATGGCAATTGCGAAGCGCCTCGAGCTCAACTATCTTGTGGATGCAGACGTGCCCGCTTGGGTCAAGGGAGACAAGGTCCGCATCCGGCAGGTGTTGCTCAACGTCATTGGCAATGCTATCAAGTTCACTACCGAAGGAGAGGTGTTTAGTCGATGCCAAGTGTACACAGAGGCCTCTTCCAAACACGGCGAGAACGAGATCGTGCTCCAGTTTGCCATAACCGACACTGGACGCGGGTTCTCCAAGGAGGAGGCCGAGCTCATTTTCAAGCCGTTCAGTCAGATCGACGGCAGCAGCACACGACAGCACGGCGGAAGTGGACTCGGCCTCGTCATCTCCAGGCAGCTCGTTGAACTCCATGGCGGCAAGATGGAGGGAAGCGCGGAACCGGGCAAAGGGTCCACGTTCACGTTCACGGCAAAGTTTGCTCTTCCCACACCCGAAGACCACCCCGACCAGCTCCCAAGCAGTTCTGTCGCAAGTCGACAAAGCTCGTCGGAAAGCGTGACCCAGTCAAAGAAGCAGGTTCCGGCGATTGAACATTTGCAGGGTGGTAAAGGAAAGCCGCATGGCGCCGTCGAGGCCGAGCCGTCGGCCGCGGGTGCGACCTCCGCCGGTAGTTCCGGTGCGTCTGTTTACTCGGGCCGGACACATGTCACAGATGCCTCGTCAACCACGTCGGCAAGCACGGGTTTGGCCCGATTCAGCGAGGCAGCCAAGGCCAGTGGACAAGACCTCTCTCAGATGCAACTCGAAATGCGCTTCGACAAGGGGTCACCAGGTCGTACCGCGACTCCCGACAGCACCCTCCACCCCTCGCCCGATCTGAGGCCACCCATGTATTCCATTCTCATCATCTGCCCGCAGTACCATAGCCGGGAAGCAACGACGCAGCACATTGAGATGACGCTCCCCAAGGACGTGCCGCATCAGATTACGGCTCTCGGCACCGTCGAAGAGGCGCAAAAGTTCATCGGCGGCGAGGACCCCATCAACTTTACCCATATTGTTCTCAACCTCCCGTTGGCGGAGACAATCATCAACATGATGGAGCAGATCACTAAGTCTCAGAAGCTCGACAGGACAACCATCGTCATCCTCTCGGACTCGGTACAGCGCCAGGCTGTCCTGAGGCAAGCCGCAGACACGCCACACCAGAGCCTGTTCGCGGACAACTCAGTGACCTTCATCTACAAACCGGTCAAGCCGTCGCGCTTCGCGGTCATATTCGATCCGGATAAAGTACGGGAGCTCAGTACGGATCGGAACCGGTCCACCGCGCAGCAGATGGTGGAGAATCAAAAGGCCAGCTATCAGGAGATCGAGCGGCGCATGGGCAACAAGGGGTACAGAGTCTTGCTGGTCGAGGACAACCCTGTCAACCAGAAGGTCTTGATAAAGTACCTGAAGAAGATTGGCGTAGATGTTGACGTCGCCGTGGACGGCGTCGAGTGCACCGATAAGGTGCTGTCGATGCCCCACAACCACTACTCCCTGATCTTGGTAGGAAACCCCTCACCTTTGTGTTGCTCGATGAGACAAAGGCTAACGCAGGCGACCAGTGTGACCTACACATGCCGCGCAAAGACGGCTACCAAGCGTGCCGTGAGATCAGGCAGTGGGAGGAGGCCAGCCAGTTGCCCAAGATGCCTATAATTGCGCTGTCCGCGAACGTCATGTCTGACGTGCAGGACAAGTGCATAAGCGCTGGCTTCAGCGACTATGTCACGAAGCCGGTCGACTTTATTGACCTGAGCAGAGCCATGGCCAAGTTCTTCTGAATGGGAGGGTCAAATCGCCAGGGCGGAGCATCCATCGGCTCTGCCCCTCTCTCACCAGCCAGGTTGAAGGAACGCCGAATAGGAAGCGGCTGTACACCCTATTAATACTTTCTCGGCGCTTTCGACGTCTCTCTGCTTGGTGTTAGAGCTCCTGGCGACATCCAAGTCGTGGACCACTTCTGGGAGCTAGCCAAGCCTGGTAATTGCGGGCAGCCTATTTTACACCTGCATACAGCACGGAGACACTGGGGTTTACGGATCTTGCCTTTTGCTTTACAACTTGTTTTTTTCTTCTTTAATCTTTCTGCAATGGAACGCGAGAGCGTTGCTGCGCTGCTTTTGAACCTTGTTGTGTCCGCGGTGCAAGGCACTCCACCAGCGGGGGAAGGGGTTATGTCTTTTTTCCTTCTTGACCGACGGCGGCTTACCGGCAGGGGCTGACCGACCTTTGCTCTTTATTCTTGTTATTTTCGTCTCATTTTGCATTGCGCCGCGGGAGTTCTCGGGGATGGAAGAGCCCGACGGGACGGGGAGGGGGGAGATGATATCTGACGGCGGCTCATTGGCGCCGCCTTATCCCCCCTGGAAATTGAGCCACTCCGCTTGCCGCACGAGGCAAGGAAACGGACGGGCTGCTGCGCGGGAGCAGGACACGGGGGACAAGGGGAAATGGAAGGCAAGGGAAGGGAAGGGGATCTTATTTTTATGTATAGATAGAGTCGAGCGAGGTAAAGGCGACCGATACCCCCGGGCGGGAAACGGCCAAGGGAAAGGGAAAGAAGATTCAAGACGAAGCTGTATTGCCGTTATGCATTCTCTGTGCCAAACGCGCCAAACGCGCCGACATCGTGAGGCCACACAAGAGATTCGACAACCTTAAGTCGGGCAAGAAGTGATAAGAAATACTTGGATCAAGCACGCTCTATTGTTTATTTATAGCCCGACATACTTTGCCGCGTCTACGTAAACCAATCCCAGTGTCCCAGGGCTACTGTATATATATATATGAATGTGCCCGCCAAAACTCCAAGTCGTGATGTGATCGTCGTGGTCTGAAAGTCGTGCAGGCGCGGCTGGCTGTTAAACAACCCGCCCACGTCATCGCTTTTACGTCTTCAAACGCCGGTGTGCGTGCCGCCGCCGCCGCCGTCACTGCCGTCCTTTTCAGTAGACGCTCCCCTGGATGCTCCGATCCTCCTTCTCGGCACGGTCGAGGTCTTCCATCCCGGAGTCGTCTGCCTCTGCGTCCACGTGGTTCGCGTCCGTGCCCGCCGGCGCGTCCCCGAGGCGGTTCGCAAACTCACCTACGCGAGAGTTCATCTCCTCGCTGTTCTTGCCGCTGAGGCGGCCATCCGCCCTACTTCCACCGCCGGCACCGGTGCCGTTGGGTGAGCGGAAGCGCGCATTGATGGTCGCGAGGCGGTGCCGCCGCTGGGTGTCGTCTTCGGAGGCGTCGCTATCGCTTCCGGCGAGCGAGGCGTGACCCGAATACGTGCCGCCAAAGTCGCGTCCGACGTGCAGGTGCGGAGACTTGAGGCCTCGGGCGCGGTCCTCGGCGGTGATGAAGGAGGGCGTACCGTCGGGGGAGGAGAGGGCCGGGTCGGGGGTGCGCGTGGCAATGACCTCGACCGTGGGCGCGGGGCGGTAATCGCTTTGCTCATCGTCACCGTCGTCGGAGCTGATGAGTTGTTGATGGCGGTGGTGTTGCCTCCGGGTTGCAATGGTCAAGCCTGCGTTGCTGCTGCTGCCGTTGCTCCCCTGGGCGCTGTGCTCAATGTCCCTCTGCCGCAGTGCCTCGAGGTCGTGCCGCTTCTTATAGTGGCTCGTGTGGTTGCAGCCATCCGGGCAGCCGCCCCAGCGGCGCGTCACCACAAAGGTCTTGTTGCGCTCGAGCTTGACCTCATCCTTGGCCGCAGCGGCGGCGTTGCCGTTGCTGCTGCCGCTGCCGCCGTCCTTTGCGATGGTGAGGGCACGCTCGCGGCGAAGCTCGGACCAGGTACGCAGCTTGGTCTCGAGGAGGTACTTGCCGTTATCCTGCTTACGCATGATGAGGAACTCGCAATGATCAACGTTGCGCAGATCCTCAAAGTACTCGACGGTGAAGTGATACCACTTCATGAGAAAGACACGCGACATGAGGCCGTGCGTTACTAGTGCAGCATTGTCAGTCATGGGTTCGCCATCACGCTGCAAGGGGAGTCAGGCCGTACCTAATACGCAAACGCTGGCAAAGTCGTCCTCGCCGAATTGCCGCCAGAGGGACTCGTTGAAGCCGCTCACACGGTCGTAGGCGTCGGCGGCGCTCTCCCCGTTGGGAATGCGGTAGAAAAAGTGGCCATAGTCGGCCCTCTCCTGCCACATGCGTTCCATCTCAGCGCTACACGGCTGAAAGTTGCCAAAGTCCTGCTCTCGTAGACGGGGCTCCTCGTAGACCTTGATATTTGCGCGGCGGAAGGGCGACGGCTCGGGCTCGTCGGACGTCAACGTGGACAGGATGCCCTCGGTGGTCTCCCGTGTGCGGCGGTACGGCGAGGTGAAGAAGTGGAGCGTGTCGTCGGGACGGAGGAGGTTGCGCAGGCGGCGGCCAGCTTCGTGGGCTTGGTTCCAGCCATCGGGCGTGAGCTTTACTCGGTGATCGGGTATGGACTGGTGGATCTCGCGGTTCTCTGGGCAGGCACATGCGTCAGTTGGTCTGGCTGGGAGACATGGTTGATTGAGGGTCTAGGGAAGCTCACTATTGCCCTCCGACTGCGCATGGCGAACTAGAATAATCAACCGTGGCTTCGTCATGGCCACTGGACGAGACCGTCGGGGCTGCGATGCTCCCAGGGCCGGCGGTCAAGCGCTGAACCTTGCGAGTGAAGCAGCGGGGTGCTAATTGTCTGCGTTCGGCGCCGGTTCAAGGACGGCGGTTAAGCACACGAGACGGTGGCGAGGCGTGGATAGTGAGAGTTGGGACGGACGGCGAGACACCTGCCGTTGAGGAGGGCGCGACTTGAGGAGCGGATGAGGAGGTGAGGAGCAAGAAACGTCGGGTATATGCAAGCACGGAAGGATTGAAGAAGTGGTCGGGGAGAAGTCGCAGTCGATGGGCCCCTCCGCGGTGGAAGACGCCGGGTCATAGTGGGCTGCCGGGGGCCTGGTGCGGCGCCTGAGACGCCTGGAGGGGAACCCCAAGGCGGGGCCGTCGAGGTTGGTCTTCGGGGCAAACCGCTACCGGCACTGCCGCGCCAGCATTGCCGGGGGCGGCGGCTTACAAACAACCTCCACTAAGAACCTCCCGGGAGGTTGCTGTCCCAGTGGCGAGCCAGCGCGCTCTAGGGCCTGCCACGTGCTTCTCTAGCGGATGACTCCTCCGCTCTGGCTCGTATGGTACTTTTTTCGGCCATAGATGCCGTGCATCGCTGGAGGGAAGCGTGTCTGTCGGTTCTGATCCGAGAGGCCTTCAGGCGGCCAACCACGACAATTGGATATGGAGGGCCCTGAGGCTTTGATGGCGCCCAGGTAACTTGGGTGGTCTGCAGGGGCTGTGTTGGCTGGCTCCTGTCAATGACCTTGGCCCGGGAGCCACCCCTGGGGGCCCGAGTTGGTGTGGTGTGGGTGTGGGGGGGCTAGGTACCTTACCGTGGCGGCCAGCGTTGTGGTCCCGAGCAGGTAGGCAGCGCCCAAGTTTTTTCCCTGTCAGCCTTGTCATCACCAACGTTCTCAACCTCCATTCTTTGATCTCTGCGATTCCGCATCAACGGGGTTCCCGACACCCATCCTCTCTTCGGGCGCGCCGCATTGAGCAACAACTACGCACTTCGACACACGTAGAACCTCTGCGCGCGCTCTCGACCACCCGAAGCAGACGAGGACCACTCCTACGCGCTGCCCCTCGCGAACCGGCCTCCCACGCCTACCCGCAACCTATCCCATCACACACATCGCCCTCACCATCACCACCGCCATCATGTCCGGCGAAGGCCCCGAATCCATTCCCACCTCCGCCGACCCGCGCTCCCACCGCCCCACCAAGAAACGCGCCCTCACCCCCCTCTCCGCGCAAGCCGCCTCCCTCGACGCCCTCTTCGCCAACCCGGACCGCCCCGTGCGCGTGCCCCCCTCCTCCGGCTCCGGCTCCGGCGGCAAGCCCGGCTCCGGTGGTCCCGCCTCCTCCGTGCCCCCGGAGACGGTCGCGCACGTGCAGGGCTCCAGCGCCGGCGCCGGCTCCGGCGAGTTCCACGTCTACAAGGCCTCGCGCCGGCGCGAGTACGAGCGCCTGCGCGCCATGGACGAGGACCTGCGCAGGGAAAAGGGCCAGGAGGAGTTTGACCGCCTCAAGAGGGAAAGGGATCGCAAGGACGAGGAGAGGACGAGGAAGAATAGGGAGAAGAGGGAGAAGATGAAGGCGAGGAAGGGGAAGAAGGGCAAGGGCGGCGGCGGCGGCACGGCCAGCAACATGACGCAAGCGACGGCTCCGACGACAGACGGAGAGCACGCAGTCTCTGACAAGGACGACAAAGCAGAGCAGGGCGGCGCGGACCAAGCACCAAATGCCGCGACGCAGCCTGCGGGCCTCATTATCCACGACGATGACTGAGCTCCAGGACACCACATGTTTATGGACGATGGCTGCATATAGGATAGATCTTTGACATCGAGCGTTGACACAATGATACCCACATCACCTACCGTCGTCTTCCCACTCACTCCGTGTCGACTGAAGCGAGCTTACTATATCGAAGCTTGGTTGATCTTGTCTATTTTGAGTCCTCCGCGTGGTCTAGGTCTCGTCTCCGTCTCGTCCGCTTGTCGTAGTACAGGGGGTATGACCAGAGCAAACACACATGCTAGTCTTCCACCATTGTTCCATCACCCAACAGCCCTTGCCATCCCGTGTCGATACCCCATTAATCATCGCCGCCGCCGACTCCCGGCGCGCCGCCTTGTTGCGCCTTCTTGGCGCTGCAGATGTCGTCCACTCTTAGCAGCAGGCAAGCGGCCTAAGAATCATGTTAGCGTCCGCCATATCACGCACGGCTTCAGGGATCCGAATCTCACCTCAATGGCCGTCTTGATGCTCTGCAGCTTGATAGCCTCCGGCTCCCACACTCCGTACTCCTTCATGTCGACAATGGTGCCGGTGTCACCGTTGACGCCCCACGAGCTCTTGCCCTCGGCCTGCTTGGCCCGCAGGTCCGTCAGCACGCGCACCGGGCTCTTGCCGGCGTTCTGCACCAGGGTTCTCGGGATGACCTCCATGGCATCAGCCACCGCCTTGTACGGCCACTGCTGCACGCCCTCGATGCCCTTGGCCTTCTGAGCAAGCCTGACGGACACGGCCATCTCTGTGGCGCCGCCGCCGGGCGACAGTCGCGGGTGGAACATGACGTTGCGAGCCACGCCCATGGCGTCCTGGAGGTTCCGCTCGATCTCGTTGAGCACGTCCTTGGACGGGCCACGCAGGAGGACGGTGCAGGCCTTCGGGTCCTTGCACTTTGTGAGGAAGGTAAAGTACTCGTCGCCAATCTTCTCAATCTCGAACAGGCCGCATCGGGTGCCGACGTCGGAATCCTGGAGGTCTTCTACCCGGTTAATGATGGTGGCACCGGTGGCGCGGGCTATTCTGTTGTTGTCGGTCTTGCGCACACGGCGCAGCGCTGTGATGTTGGACTTCATGAAGAAGTGCTGGGCGAGGTCTGGCATATGGTCAGTCAACGCTCGGCCGCTTAGTTCACCAATGCAACCTACCGGACACGCCCTTCTCAGTGATGACGAGGTCGGGCTTGACGGCGATGATGGCGTCGCACATCATCTTGATCTGCTCCTCCTCGATCTGGAGGATGCGGTTCCAGTCCTCCTCTTTTGTGATCTCGATGTTCGTCTGGGATTCTCCCTTCTTGTATTCCAAGGGGCAGTCCAAGAGGACGATGCGAGGGTTCTCGATGCGGCGTCGCATCTTGGGGTGCGTAATGTCCTTGTTGAGCATCAAGCCGTCGAGGACCATGCTGTCCTCGATCTCGCCGCCGGGGACCTTTTCGATTCGAGCGTATCGCTTGATGTCGACCTCGGTCTTGCCATTGCCGGCCTCCCAGGTGACGGTCCGCACGGCCTTGAGGGCAAGGTCGCACATCTGGTCCATCCACCGCGAGACGAACTTGGTGCCGATAGAAGAGGAGATGAGCTGGTTCATGGCCTTGTCATCGTTGATGTCGATGGGCAGCGATACTTCGTCGATGATGTCGAGGGCGTCCTGGAGGGCGCGCTTGAAGGCGGAGATGATGACGACGGGGTGGATGTTGCGCTCGAGCTGGGGGAGAGCCTGGGCGAGAATCTCACCAGCTGTTGGGTGCGCGTGTCAGACTTGGAGCGGGATCGCTGAGGGGGCGAGGCACATACCCAGAATAATGACTGTTGTGGTTCCATCGCCAACCTCCTCGTCCTGCGTCCGGCTGAGCTCGATCATGCTCTTAGCGGCGGGGTGGGAGACCTCGATCTCTCGGAGGATGGCGTGGCCGTCGTTGGTCAGGACGATGCCACCCATGGGGTCGAGGAGCATCTTGAGCATGGCCTTGGGGCCGAGGCATGATCGAATGATGTCGGCGACGCTGTGCTCGCGACGGAGATTAGCGGAGCTCGGGGGGCTCGAGGGCGGTGACGGCAGGCAGGCAGCAGCAACTCACGTCTTCGCGGCGGCAATATTGGACAGCTGAGCTTTCCTTCCGGTCTGCCTCTCACCACTCCCGGTGTCTGCGAGGGTCGCGTCAGCTTCCGGGGCGGTGCGCGGGCGGATGCCGAGCTATGCGTTCGGCGGGGGGCACGTACTCATTACCAAGACTGGAGCTTGCATGATGGGCAACGTCGGCTGAAGCACAGTCGGGGGATCGGGGCGAGTAAGGGGTGAGGCGCCGCGCCGAGGATCTCGAGAGGACGGACAGGCGTTCGTCGGGCTCGGGGCGGGAAAAGGAGAGGAGGGCCGTCGGCAGTAGGACAGGTGTAAGGGATGTTGGTTGGAGGGGCGCGCACACACACAGACGGACAGCGGGCAGAAAAGTTCCCACGATGTGCGCTTAGGGATTTTTGGCGGGGAGGAGCTGCAGCGCCCAAGGGTGCATGTTAACCCGGTCCCGCAAAAGGAAAGACCCAGAAGGTCGCGATTACCCCACGGCGACGGCGCCTCTGGGCCAATCACGAACGCCTCGGAGCTCAACAAAGCCGCGACAAGCCCAGGGGGACGGACCAGAGACCTTGTGACCAGCTTGGGCTTTTCTAGCGCCGAAGAACTGGAGCTTCGAGAAGTGAGGCGTGTCTATGTCTGCGTCTGTGTCGGCGTCTGATGCCTGTCGGGATGCCTGTGCTTGTGCCTGTGCCTCGTGCTACTGCATGCACTCGATGGGCGGGGGGACGGAGGCCGGCGACGAAGAAGAAGAAGAAGGCGAGGACCCTGCGAACGTGGCGCCTTGCGTCCGGGATGCGGGCGAGCAAGGGTATCGTAATATATCGACCGCCTGGCTGACTGTCTGGCTGGCTCTGTTGGCCTCGGGCTGGCTTGGTCCGTCACGCGACTCTTACAGCGACTCTCCGAAACTCCGACCCGGCGACGGCGTCAACTCCAGCACCACGAGTCCCCGACCGGGGCATTACCCCAGCTCATGCGCTGTTGCCTATACCCGCACCTTATGAGAATGTCGTTTTAGCTAGGGATTGCCCGCCGTCTGTTTGGGACCCAGCGACATGGAACCTCCGTCACGTCGGGAGCTTTCTCCAACAACTTACGGAGCTTCGACGTCGTCAGCATGAATAGTGGCCCCCAACTCAAATGGCACTATCCCGTAATGAGTCCCTTGGCTCTCAAATATGGCGACACATGACGATTACACCTCGGAGAGCTCGCGACTCATCTCTCGCTGCACATGTGTTTGTGGAGGGTGCCCAACCACTTCTCAGCTCGGAGTGTAGAGACGGCCTTCGACGTGTGCCATGTTCCTCCATATAAGACACCATCACCGACCACACTTATTTAGCCTCACATCAACAGCCATTCCCCGTCGGAGCATGGAAGTAGCTAACCCCGCGTAGGTATCTCTTCCGTGTGAAGTTTCCGCCCAGCTTGTAGGCATCTCGCTCCATTCCAAACGTCTTCATGAGCTAGTCACTTCGCCTCAACCAGCCTCGTCTGAATACATCTTCCGTAAAATATGCTGCATCAACAAGCTCAGTGTTTTTAGTATATGAGAAGACTGCAATATACATGTCTTGGCGAGGAGGCTGTGACGCTCAAGGTCGTTGCAGCTCCATTCCCGTCGTGTTCAGTGTAGGCAAGGCCGCTAATTTGTTCCTGAGCTGTAAAATTGTGTTGAGAGTTGGTGGCAAGTCTTTTGGTTCAGTTGAGTTCATATTTTCTTGGCGAGCGCGCACAGCATGAGAACGTAGTCCTCTCGCAGGTTCAGGGTGCATGACGCGACGGGGCAAACTAGTACTGAGGGCTTCATAGAAGCACGTCGTGGTAGATGTGCCTTTCAACCCGACGACGGAAACTTACTGGACATGAGTCGCAGTTGAAAAGTGAAGCACTAGTGTGGCATTGTTGCGTGAACGCAGCGATAACATTATTGGAACCGATACATCAATTGACGGCAGTCAAACACGACGGCCAGCGGTGAGAGTTTCCTTGGCACAATACATTACTCCGAGCCCGGAATGAGTGGCCAGATTAGGCATTAACAAAGGCCATGAAAGTAGCCAAGAGGAAAGAAGTAAGAACAGTAAACTGATTTGAGCGAGCCAAACTTAGGCACAAGGTGACATATCGAAAGTGGCATCCAAGAAGAGGTGCGCAGATTCTCTTTTGCAACTCTGCGTTACTATAGACTCTCCGTTAACACTGGATGAACTGTAGTTGTGACAACATCCAGCCGCAAGTGACTCGATCTCCTACGAGGACGAGAACAGTATGGCCTAGTACAGCCATCTAGATTGTCTATATCGACGGAATCACATCCTACACTACCATGCTCTACTTTCCCTGCCTCTTCGTCTACATCAATTGATGTGTATCACTTTCATCATACAACAACAGCTTCTAAAGGTTTGCTGGCAGGAATTCACACGAGACTGTCTGATATGCCTTCGGGTATAGCACTTCCCGCTGTCGTCGACGGCCATGGCTGTGAGATCGGGACGAACAGGTACGAACGCAACGGTATTATCTCGCAATAAAGTGAGGCGTGCAAAACCAACATGCGAAGAACAATACGCGCGCAGCATAGCTAACTGGAACTCTTGTGCAAGACCGAGTCTTGTCCTCGGGAGATGCACACTACCCGACACGAGTCATCAAAGCGCAGTATCCGAGCTAGCGAGCATAGAAGTATTGACACCAGAACCATACTGAGCTGCTTTTCTCAGTCCACTCTGTTTAGGGCAAAGGCATCATACAGTCATCAATGCAGAACTTATTGTCAAGTTGCTTCAATTGATATTCTCACTGTGAACACAGGGGAGTAGACGCAGCTGTTCATCTGAGCCGTCGACTGGACTGCCAATATCACACTTGCGTCCAAGATCGTCCCTTGATGCAGCTCTACGGCTCAATCCTAGGACTTTGTCCCGACAAGGGCATCTTCCTGCCGTCTCGACATATCTCCTCAAAGGAGCCGGCTGAGCAGCCACTGAAGCAGCACCAGGCAGCCCGTTCCGCGCATACCCCTATCAGCGCGACCTTCAGGCCGCACTCGCAGCCCAACACTAGTCTCCTTCGTCCAAAGAGGCAGCTGCTCCATCACCGAGCATCGATCCTCTTCTTACTGTAGTTGCTCACAGTCGAGCCCGCATGATCCCTCCGCACATCAGGCAACCAAACGCCGCATGAGGGGCGTTCTGCAGCTGGGGGGGGGGGGGGGGGGGGGGGGGGGGGGGGCCACGACCCGGCTGATGCCCGAGACGAAGTGCCTCTCCCCGCGGAAGACCTGACGACTGGAGCCAGCCGTTGCGAGGAACTGCTGCTGCCGCCGCATAGCGGCCTGGCGCTCGGTATGCCACGAAGCGAATAGAAGGAGTGATGGCTTCACGCCCCTATAGCGGCGGGACCTAACCCATTGATGCCCTCTCCGCCTTCTGGGCAGCGCTTTGCCACGGTCGACTGAGCAAAATGCCTCTCAGAAACGAGCAGCCGAGGCATCACCGCGATGTCGGGCGCCGCCCGACGAACCACAGCCTTTAACAACGTCCACTCCATTCAATCATGTGCAGCAAGCACAACTCCGTCGCAACTCTCAACTCCGCCACGTCGAAATCTGCTCACACCAGGCCAGAAGCAGCATCTAGGCGAGGACGGAACTAGCCCAGCCCATCGCACACGCACACCCCGTCCGCGGGGGTTCCTTTCTCCCGACAGTACGTACATCTACGCCGTGTAAGACCCAGGCGGAGGAGGATCATGGACGGGAGGCCTGGAACGCCGGTCCGACTAAGCAACTCCTGCTGTGCGCAACACTCCTCCGCGCCGAATTACGTACGTGCCGGCAAGACAACGCCCCCTCCCCGTGAAAGCGGGAGCCTGCAACTGCGCTGCGCCATTGGTACCACTTGGCCGTCGTCCCGCGCGGGAACGCGCTCTGGGAATTGCCTCATACAGCTGCCGTAGCCCTGTAAGTTGTAACTAACTTGACATCCAGTCCTGGCACCGCATCATCCGCCATGACTCGGAGCTCTCTGCTGCATTGCCCGCCTGGTCAGAGCTGTACCAGGAAGCCGGCCCACGACTAACCAGTAAAGACAAGCTTTTTTAGAGCCGATCCCGCCGCCCTCACTTCTTCCCGAGGGTCGCGGACCAGCGTTTTGGGACCAGTCCATCCCTGCGGGCGTGTGCGACTTTGCCGCCAGGCTCCAGGCGCATGAGAGAATGGCTCGTGTTTAGCTAGCAGCTAGCTAGCTACCTTGACCCGGGCGCAACGCGGGCCTGGCACCTGGCATAGCCATGCTTGCTGAAACGGCGCCCGAGCCAGAGCTGTATCAGAAACACTGGGTCCTCTCCCAGAGGGCATTGCCGTCTTGTCCACCGTGCGACATATTGCCTCACCGTGACTTTCGTTTACGCGTCCCCGGCAGCGTGGTTGGATCGTGGTGAGCGAAATACCGCGCGACCCCAGGACCGCGGCATCGCTGGCATGGCCCTGCGCTCCGCGAGCCGTCGCAAGCCAGGACCTGACGATGCGGCAAGGAACCGCACCCGCAGTAGTAAGTATGCAGCGCTAGCATCATCATTCGGTCTCATGGTCGATCGGGCATGGGTGCCGGACGGGATGAATCCTCCATGGCGACGTTCCTTTTTGGGGAGCCGAGGAGCGGCGGCGATTTCGTCTCGTCCACGTTGCACGCTTCACGGACCCGTATGTGCGGTCCTCGGCCCGCAACGGGGACAGCCAACCGTTTCGAGCCCGGTGGGTGGTAACCCGACGGAGCGAGCTCAAACGTCAGGCCTCCGTCCCGCTCAGGCAGGGTTGACTACCGTCTCCCCTTACCGTGGGCCAACACGTATGTAAACCACGGGCATCTGTAACGGCGGCTGGAAACGGGACGACCGGGGTGGCAGGGTTGACGGATGGACCGACGCGCAGCTCCCGGGGCGACAGAAAGAAGCAGGCAGGATGAAGAGACATGGGCGTTATGCTTGTGTCGTGTGTCCAAACAACAAGCCCCAGGGCATTGAGGGCAGGTCTCTGGGTTGACTTGTATGACTGTGTTTACTGCGTCCACGTCCCGCTCCACCCATTGCCCAGGCATCTTCATGCCTCGCGAGCTCGCCTCCGCGGCGATTCGCTCATGGCGACCGCCCACCGGCAGCGCGCGCGCGTGTGTGTCAGCGTTGCGGGACACGCCACGCCTTACAGACGGGATGATGCCGGCAACGGGGATCTCCTCCCGCCCGCGCCCCCCCGTCGGCCCCCAAGAGTCGTGATTGGACGTGTAAGCCGGGCAGAGCGTGTTTCAGCGTGCCTGTTTCGACAGTACGCGGCCGCGGCGGCAGCGGGCTCAAACACCACGTCACGAAAAATTTCGGTGACGGCGATCCAGAGGGGTGGTGCCATCAGCATCCAGCAAGCAGCAGCAGCACATTTCAGCCATTGATTGAGCAACAAGCGAGCGAGGATACTCCACTGGGCCAATGCAACTGCTCAAGGCACCCCGGGACAATGTGGGCATGTCAGCTTGTGCGACAAGCCGGCTCGTCTGCTTCTACACAGGGTCCCGCTGGAGTCGCTGTCAAGACGACGGGCAATTGGCACTTTACCCGTAACGACAGCTCCTCAAGCATGCCCGCCTGGGTTTGGCATTGAGTATTGACTAGTTTTCCAGATCTGGACGGGGGCCATCGGATCGGGAGATGCATCAATGGGTCTTGTGTCAGACATGGCCAGCCCGGCGGGCCACAGTAGAGAAAGAAAGAAAAACCCTTCTCTGTTCCGCATTTACTAGCCTGGCATGCCTGGCGACAGCGTGCAGAATCTCATGGAATACTTGAAGTACGCAGTAGACGCGACGCGGCAGACGGGGATCGTGAAGGAGCATGTTCCTTGCACGATGGCGCCGCGAGAGAGAGAGCCAGTCCTGGACCGACTGGACGACTGACTGCCTGAAAGCCATCGGCCGCTCCGGTAGTCAGTCCTCAACGCCAGAGGCAGTGAGACAGGACAGGGTCTGCCCAGCTCAAGGTTGAATTCTGAACCGGACTGGTGAACCGCACCACCCCTGCCCAGCCAGCCCAGTCACGGAGAATTTTTCTTCTTTCTTGGTGCCTTTCCATGCCTGCCTGGTCGGGTTCCAAGAATCCTTTCCCGCTCCTCGCCTGTTCTTGCATGTCGATCGCATGAGAGAGAGCCGAAGCCAACTTCGGCCGAACGTCTCCCCCCTCCCAGCCCTCTTGGCTAACTAACACCCACGTACTCGTACATACGGCAACGTACCCTACGTTACCTACGTGACGCACCCCTGAATTACAATGGCATGTTCACGTATGCACGTACGGAGCATGTAACTTACATATGCACGCATTCTGGCCCTTCGCCGTACGACGGAGAGCCGCAAGCCCGCCGCCGCCGCCCCCATACCCCGTGCGACGTAGCATGGCCTGTTTGTTGCTGCTGCTGCTGCTGCTGCTGCTGCTGCGGCATCACCCCAGCCGACCGACGAGGCAACGAGGCAAAACGAGGCGGGGACTTTGTTTCGCGCGTGCATGCATGCATGCGTGCGTGCGCGCGCGCCGCGGCGCCGCAGAAAGTTTTCTGCCCTTTTTTTCTTCTTTCATTTCAGTTTTTCCTGCATATTTCGTGCGCGCGTGCGTAACCAGAGATGGTCTGATATCTTTCTCGTCTCCCTCCCCCTCCCTCCCCCGGTCATCATTGTTGCCAGCCGCCCGTCCTCGTCCTCGAGGTGGAATGCCGGCGGCGGGCGGCGGGCGGCTCGTTTTCTCTCTTCTCATCTCTCGTTGCTGCAGTGGCGACTGGCAACTTGTACATGCTATACTATGGCATTGTATATATCTCCCACCCTCGGGAGCTCCCGGCGATCGTATTGGATCGGGGGGGAAGGAAGTAGTAGATGGGAGGAATAAATCAACTTACTATGGGGATCGGAGAGGGGAGGGGGGTGTGAAATTGCAAAATTTAGACACAGAGAGAGGGTGTGCGTGGACACGCGGCGCCCGGCGATGCGATGATGTGATGTGAGATGCACGCGTACAAAGAAGGAAGGCAGGTATGAATCGGGAACAGTGCAGAACTGCGCTGTACGTATGATGCGATGCCCCTCTGGCGATTGCGCATTGCGCATTGCGCCTCACAGTCCAGTCTCTCCTCAACGACGTCGAAACGCTTTTGGCTTGTCCAGCCCCATACCGCCGTTCGGCACGCAACCACTCTCGCTAATTGTGCAAGCAGCACTTCCCACACAGCTCTACCGCCAAGTTTTAATAGCTTCACCGGGGCTGCTCCACCGTTAGGAAAAAACACCATTGACCGTCCGGCCGCTTCTTCCTTGGCGCAAGGCGGGCTTGTCAGCTCACCCAGCTCGCACAGCTCACAGCTCCAGCAGCATTCCTTCCAACCTTTTTGCTGCAGGGGTTCTCACCCAGGTGGCCGGATCATGTTAAAAAAAAAAAATTGGCCCTCACTCTCTTTGAGTCTTCACACGCCGCGGTGCACGCCGCCGCCGCACGCCCCTCCCGTGATTACGCGAATTCCTCCTGCGCCACAGCGCTGCTGCCGAAGGTTGAACAGCACAGCATAGCACAGCACAGCACAGCACCGCGCCTTTGTGTTTGGACAAATTTCCAGCAAGCGAGGATGAAACGAGAAGAGGAGTGAGAACAGTAAAACAAGGGGAGCAAGCTATGACACAAGGAAGGGGGTTGAAGTTGAAAAATTTTCCATTCTTGGATATTTTTCTTTAAGATTCACCGTCGTCATCGTTCATCATCAGCCCCCAACAACATCCCTTGCTCATTGCTGAACTACACTACCAGACTACTAGCAGTAGTAAGTTGGACCCAGAAAAAGGGTTCAGCTCAAGGGATGAGGCGAGAACACAAAAAATTTTCCGCACTCGTCCGTCCGAAAGTAGGGGTTCAACTGGGTAGTTTCCTCTTTTTTCTTTTCGCTTCGCTCATCTCGTGTAAAAGAGTCCCTGGAACCCAAGGGGGTTTGTGGCTCAACTCACATACCCACCCATTGAAGAGTCCCGCTCAAGGGGGCAGCAGGAGAGGGAGGGGGGCGTGGTGGAGGAATCTCGGGAGTCGGGACTGCGACGGAAATTGGCGAGCGTGGAAAAGAATGAGAGGGCGTCGGTTGTCCGGTTGCCGCCTCACTCTTTCTTCTTTCTTCTTTTATGTTTTCTTCAGTGGCTTGAAGCTGGAACGGTCTCAAAAACGCCCGTTGCTTTCCCTCGCCGCACATGTACTTGGACCCACGGCGGTTGAAGATATCGCGGCTCTCATTGGGAGCCATGGAGGGCCGCGCTGACTACACGCGTCAAACCTACTTTTTCATTTTTCCTTGGATTTCTCGAACACACTGCACCCCCCGGTATCCATGCCATCCATTGCGGCGGCGGCGGGGCAGCAGCTTATTGCGAGGGACGCTCGGCGATGCGCTGGCAAGGCCGAGGGAGAGCAGGCGTGGGGCAGGCAACAAGCTGGGCTCCAGCAGAGCAGAGCTTGCCCCAGAGCCGTCGCTGCCGCCGCCGGCGGGCCGGGTTAAGGTTTTGTGGGTATTACGTATATTGGACAGCCGCCGTCGTTAGCCAACGGCACGCCATTGTCGCATCACGCAACGGCAACAGAGGGAAAACAGACTCCACGATGGGGCAGCAACGGCGCCATCCCCCATCGCCCATCGCCAGTCAGATCTCCCGTCTCACCAGTGACTTCATGACTCCTATGGAGTGCGAGTAAACAACATGGTCCGCCGGTGTCGGGCCCCCATCCCCCCCCAATTCCCATCCGAGCGCCCCCCCAAACGCCACACCACCCTTTACAAGCTGTGTGTGTGTGTGTGTGTGTGTGTGTGTGTGTGTGCGCAACGCCCGCCGCCGCCATTGGGGGCCAAGGTGGTTCGAGAGGCGCAGATGATAAATCTACGTACGCACCACGAAGCCCCAATCTCGACCTGCATCTATCGTGGCGCTTAGATTTTTTTTTTACCCTCTTCGCCTCCGTCCCCCATCCTCCTCTCCCCAACCACTGGGAAAGCCAGATTGGCGGATGTTTGTTTTTGTGGGCTGGCTGGCTTGCCCCCGGACCGTGATGTCCGTCCGTCCATCAGTGACATTTGACAGTCCCGCGCTCGCGATCGCGCCGGCCGTGGAGGAAGCTCAAAGTCGTGTTGTCATTGCATCCACCACCCACCCACCAGTAGTGGTAGTCCTCCACCCGCCGCCGTCCAGCCTCTTGTGGCTTGCGAGCGAGGCGCAAACCCGCCTTGCCCGTCAACAGATCCAACGTCGTCCAGACCGTTTCGGCGGGGTCGGCTATCACAGGCTGTTCGGGAGGACTTGACCCGGCCGGCCAGAACGTGTGTGTGTGTGTGTGTGTGTGTGTGTGTGTGAGTATGTGTGTGGTTGTGTGTAACCGACCTCCGCTGGCTTGGGCTGGTATGCGGCGCTGGGAATCGGTTGAGGCCGGCAACAATCTGCCCTTTCCCCCACCCGGCAGGCTCAGCCAGATGTCACAGGAAGCGGGATTGGGAATTTGCCACCTACCGGCAGGGTCCAGCAAGGTACAGCGCTGTTGACTTGTCCAGGGAGGGCGGAGGGGAAGCCGAAGGGACGGCAAAACCTAGACGAGCATCCCTGTGACGCGAGTGGCATCGTCGGCCAAAGCACCCCTGAAGTTTGATCTCGCTTCTCGCGGGCGAAGCTTTCCTGCGGCAGGCGAGGTGAGATGTTTTCAATGCAGTGCACAAATTGCAGGAGATGTACTTCACGTGTGTGCATGCGTGCGCGCGTGTGTGTCTTCGGCCAAATCAAGGCCGGTTGTCCCAAGTCTTTCATTTCTTTCTAGCCTAAAGACGGTCTGTTCTGTGCCGTCGCTCTCGTAATGCCATCTGCGCCAGGCTTCTTCTAGCCTGCGGGTTTTATCGTGTCCCAGTCGTAACCTGCTCCCCGTGTAGCCGTTCCCTTTGCTCCCGTGCCATGCAAGTCAGCATTGATGTTGTTCAACTCCGTCTCCCGCATGTGATACAAGCCGCCACAACAGCGCTTTCAATGCCAGTTTCATCCCGTAAAACTCCTTGCGATACAGGCTTGCCACCAGCCAACTGAAAGGGCGGCGATATAAAAAGACAACAAATAAAAAAGAAAATTAAGAATGAAAGCTTTTTTTGTTTGGGTATGCATTGCTCCGTGTGATGCTCCTTCTTGATACAACAGGTGACGGAAGGAAAGAAAACTTGGGTGCGTATTGTGAGGTGAGATTCGAGCCACGGTCTGGCCAATGGCGGTATAAGAGATCAAGTGTGTGGTGAGTTGCGTCGTGGTTGAAGGTAATGCCTCGAAGAGGCTGTGAACAGTGTGTGTGGTGGTCATGTTTCGTGGGTATAGTCAGACAGGCAGGTCGTCTAGTAGGATCGCCTCCGTTGTAACCGGACTTGCTCGAAGGAGATGGCATAAGCCTTGAGCTCTTGCCTCGATCGATCCGACAGGCGGGACCCGTCCGTGGACGACGAGGATGTGCTCTGCATGGAGCAGAGGCTGGTGTGGGAGCTCGAGGGGCTGAGGTTCGAAGCCGATGACGACGTCGTGGTGAAGCGATCGCCGGAGGCGTACTTGCTCAGATAGCCGCGGGCGACGGGAGCGGTGCCGTACGGCTGGGGGTTCTGGAAGTCGTAGGGCGGTGACAGGTAGAGACCCGGTCGTGTTGACCTCGCGGACATGGTGGGCGCGGGCGCAGACCAAGGGTAGCCATAGCTGGGAGGGGAGCAGCCAGGCGAGCTGGCCTGGGAACTCGGCGTCGACGTCTTCTCCTGGTCGGCGAGACGGCAGGCCTCGGAGCAGTAGGCCCCGTCGCTCTGCACCTGCTTGTCGCAGGCGAGGCAGAACTGGTGTGTCCAGAGATCGAAAGCCATTGCGCTGGGCGAAAGGCTGGTCTGAGTTGATGAATGGGAAAGCGTTGGCTGAAGAGGTGGGTTGGGTAGAGGGCAAGAAATCCGTCGAGGAAGACGGCTGGCCGTATATAAAGCGTTGTCCGTCTGACGAGCTCAGAAGACAGGATTGCACCAGTGGATTGCGCAAGGCAAGGCAGCCAGCTGGGGTGGGGTGGGTGATGTCGAGCCGGTGAGTCAAGGCGAGCGAAAGCGGGACGGACGTCGTCTCGAGCGGCTGCCAGATGACTGGGAGGGTGGAGCAGGTGGGTGGTGTTACCGGAACGGCTGAGCAGAGAACAAGTTGTTCAGATGTTCGACGGCAGAAGGAATGGAGGGAAGGGAAAGGAAAAGTAAGGAAGGGGAGTTGAAGATTTGGGACGGCAAGGTCGAGAGGCCGAGGTGAGGTTGGAGAGCGAGGAGGTTGAGGTCGGGGTCGAGGAAGAGGGCAGCGAGATGCATATGTACATTTCCATCCGGTGCTGCAGCGCAGGCAGGCAGGCAGGCCAGCAGGCAGAGCGAGCGGTGGTGTGTGGGTGGGAGGGAGGAGTGGGCGTGGGCGTGGGCGTGGGAGTGGGAGTGGACGGACGGGCGAGAGAGCGAGCGAGTGGGCGAGCGCCGCGGTGGTGTGCGCGCTGGGCAGGATGACCACTTTTGCGAGACAAGCACGCAGTTTTTAGCGCCGATGCGTACCTGCCTAGGGATGCAGCGGAGGAGGGTACATCCATCAAGCCATGGATGAGGTGGGAGGGGGAGGGCGCTCTGCTCTGTCTGCTGCTCCTGGTGCTGGCGCTGCTCCTCACCCGCAACGCAAAGCCTGCAACGGCCGTGGCAGGCCGTGGCCCAGCCCAGCAGCCCAGCAGCGGCCCAGCCAGACAGGCGCCCACTCGGGACTGGCTGGCTGTGACGGCCGTGGGGAGGGGGGGCGAGGAGGGGAAGGGGTGGGTGTGCACCTGCCCGGGGGTCAGGCCAGTGGCGTGCAGGTAGCGCTGTGGGTGTGGGGTGACCCGGAGGGCGGCAGCATGGATGGGCCTGGCCCACAAGCCTCCTTCTCTTGCTCCCATCCATGGCATCCCATGCCCTGCAGCAGGGCCTCAGGTGGTGCAGCAGCATTGATGGGCGGGCTGGCTGCCACTAGCGGCAGCACCTGTGTGTCCTTTTTTTTTTTCTTCCTCTCCCTCTCTGCCTCCATCGCCCGCTGATCAGGCCCTGCGACTGCAGCTCGGGGAGTGCGAAAGAGGCGTGCGGTGGTGGCCGAAAGGGTGTGCGCGCGCTGCCCGTCAGGGTATCGCTGCCGGGGGGCCCAGGCCTGGCGCTGGCGCTGAGCACAGCACTCCCTCTTCTTGCCGTGCACTACGAGCACACTGCACTGGAGTGCAACTGCACAGCGCCGGCACAGGCAGAAAGTGCAGAAAAGAAAATTTTGTGCCAACGTCGCCTGTTGTTAGGTAGCGCTGCGTCGTCGTCCGTCTGTGTCGGTCGCCGCAAGGTGTCCAGCATCACCCAACGACCCGTGAAAGAAAACTGCCTGCAAGAAAAATTGTGCACCAGCACGGGACCGGCGACGATGCGGCGCCCGCACCGCAGAACCCGCAGCGTTTCGTCATCTCTGGTGCAATACCTGCTGCTGCTTGCTGGGCCAGCGTGCAAGAAAAAAAAAAACGTGCCGGGCCCCTTGTTGTTGCAGGTGCATCTCTGTGGTGCTCGTACGTCAAATGTCGCGATCGCCGCCCGTACATACCAGAAGTCGGCCCACGGCCACTGCGCGTGTGATCTCAATTCTGGGTCCCGGCCCCGTCGGTACCCGCATGGGAGCACGGAGCTGCTCTCACGATGGCATGATGCCAGGCCCACGGTGAGGTGCGGAGGGTGACTCAAAGAAAAGCCACTGCCACTGCCACTGCTGCCACGGCCCTGCCAGCCTGCCTGGCTCCTCTCCCGCTTGCTAGGTAAGCGGACTCGCCGGGCAGGAGACGGGAGCCAGCACCTGTAACGAACCCCCGGCCGGCGAGGGCCCAATCACGAGGGCGGTCGAGCTTTTCCCATCGCGGCTGTTAGTGGGCTCATGGCGCTTCTGGGGACCCGGCCGGGGCTCAGCGGCGTTCGGTGAGGTCGGAAAGGCGTCTGATGCCATGCCATGCCACGAAAAAGCCAAGGCCGCAGTCATCTCATCGCAAGAAAAGACCCCGGAGCGGGAGTCCGATGAGAGTTTCGTCTGCTCCCGCCGGTGGCCGCGAAAAATCCCGGCCGCCGTCAAGGTTCCCCCCCGTGTGGTTCGCCACCCTCTGCTGTCGACGGATAACGGAGCACGGGGGAGTGACGCCAGATCTGCACCGAGTGGTTGTGCCTCGTGGAAGTGGCCAGGCACTAACTCGACCTTGCTGCTCGAGTGTGCCTTAGGTAACAGACTACCACTCTGTATGTTGAGGCAGACATTCACACACAACATTAGTGTAGTGGTGGCTCGGCCACACAGCAGGCCAGCTAGGACGAGTGCGTGTGCATGCGCATGCAGCTCGCTGCACAAAGGGTTGAACGGAGGTGGGCGGATGGACGCGAGGTGGGCAGCTTTGGGGACCTTGGTGGTCGCCGTTGGGGGTGACGCCGTCGCTGGTGGTTGGCCCCCGGCCGCTTCGCCAATTCTCAGGGCGGGCGCTCGCGCGCACACAAGCGATGGAAGCGACGAGCAGCGACGAACGAACCGGGGGCACGACGACGACGACGCACTGGCACACACACCACTCACACACTCGTTGAGGTGGCCGGGGCGATGTACATACAGACTGGGCTGGGCATCTCTACATGCTGCCGGCATGCGACTTGGCGACGCTCTGCATGGAAAGGAGACGTGCTCGTCGATGCAGCCACGGCATCATCCCACGAAGGAGATATGCACCGGCCGACACTCTGGCCACCAGGCGGCCGAGATTGCGCACTAGGGCGACGACGGGCAAAGGTCGATCCCGGCGTCGTCGATAGTGGCGGCCACCACCATCAAGGGCACACATAAAGGGCCACTACCAAGACCACCAGCAACAAGACCAAGTGCCAAGGTACCAGCACCACCACCCACGCTTGCCAAGGCCTGCCAGAACAGGGCGCCGCGGCCGCTGCAACGGCGGCTCGCTCGCATCTGCACCCGCACGCAGCACGATGGACGACGCTCTGCCACTGCCTGCAACCCCTCGCCGCCCGCGCTTGTTTGTTTCCGTGCGTGTGAAAGAAATGTGCGGCCTCGCAGCAGCGGCAGGTGGCGGCACATGCGACACCCGAGACCCTGACGGGCGACTCTCGGGTTGCCCCCTTCCCACCTCATGGAAACACTGGAATGCGTCGTGCCCGGCTGCGCCCAAAGGGACCTCTGTTGAGCCCGGAGGTGCGCGGCAAAATTGGTGGACGCACGGGGCGTGAAGCAGCAGCCGCAGTCGCAGTAACAGCAAGCAAGCGGCATCTCACTCGCCGAACCCACCCTCCGCGCCGCCGCCGTCGTCGCAGCAGACGGGACGGCATGTTGGAATGTTGAGGGACGGCATGGAAGCCCAAGCCCAGCCAGCAGCAAGCCTCCATCGCTCGGGGTCCTCGACTCTCCTTGGGCCCCGAGCCGTGCGCTGCAGCACCACCAGACGGGCGCCAGATCCAATTGTCTGGGGGGATGGACGGCCCTCGCTGCACATCTAAGTGGGGACCCCTTCTGAGGGCCGCTAGCCCCCTCTGTGGCTTAGCGTCCCCTTGCGCGATGGGGCTTGGCTCCCCTCCCTTGGTGAACAGCAGGGCTCATCCGCTCGCTCCACGGCACGCGGGGCCCACCTCTGCCGACGACTCCACTGGCTCTCTCCCCCCTTGGCGTCGAGCGTCATGGAAAGTCGAGATGCCGCCAACATGCCCCTGGGTTACGTACGCACATACATACATACATGCTCCCTTCGTACCATGCCGCGGGCGTCGTCCTGAGGCAAACAACAATCGCTGGGGATGCGCGTCGACGTGCAGCTTCCGTCATTCTCGGCTGGGTAGCGCAAGGAAGAGACACGAAAGGGCATGGCGCAGGGCATCCGAAAGACGAGGGGACTGCCGACACGCACGTATCTTCGTATCCAAGGGCCCTTCACCACAGTTGGGTGGCCACAGGCTGGCACAGCACCAGGAACAATCAATGTCTGGACGACAGACGAGACCTTTCCTTCGTTCAACGGTTTCCCCTTAAGGCCCAAGACAGCGCTCGGCAGTCCGCGAGACCTCTGCTCCCTCTCCCTTTCTTGCGAAACAAAAACGAGATGATGTGAGGAGGGGGACCGCACCTCGTGGGTGGTGGGCCTGCTGCCACATGTTCCATTGCATTTGCGTCGCGCGGGATTGCGTCGTCGTCGTCGTCGTCCGTCGCCGTCCGTCGACCTTTCGTCATGCTGCTACTGCTGCTGGGGCGGGTCTTGTCTGGCCTCACACCTTGCCTCGCCAGGCTCTTCAATCGACGCTCCCCCTCGCTGGGCTACGCGCTATGCTGTCGACTTTGTGTCATCAGGCACCGGGCACCGGCACTGTCGCCGATGGCTTGCTTGCTTTTTGCTGTGGAGCTGGATACTGGATGCCGAGCCGGGGGGCAGGAAAAAGGAAGCAAGTCGAGTTCGCCATGCTGCCGCGCTTGACGCACCTTGACCTGCAGCAACACCACCAGCACCAGTACAAGCAGCACAAGCAGCATTCTCATGCAGACTCGCGCGCGCGCGGTGGGGGGCAGCGGCGACCATTGGCCGGCAGAAAGCTCCGACACCAACCACCTCTGCCCCGGACTTTGTCCAGCAGCTGGCCACGAGACTAGACTGGACCCTCATTTTGTTAGGTTCTTCCGTTATCTTGTTGTTGGGCACGCAGAAGGCAGTCAATCCTACTCCTGTGTCTGTCTATCTGTGTCTGTGTCTGGTACAGTACCTGCCCAGACCAGCCCAGCCCAGCCCAGCCTAGCCGTTACTCCCATCGCTGCCCCGCAGATTGTCTAGCATGATGGCGTCGTGCGATAATGGAGGGGGCCCAGAACGTCACCACCACGATGCCTGTGGCTGGGCGGGACAGGGACTGAATCAATTCGTCTCGGCTCACTTTGGGCAGACAGGTGCTGCTACGTACCGTAAACAGGTAGTAGACAGACGGGCGCCGGGCTGGCTGCCACTAACGTTACTATTTGGGGGAGCGGCGCTTGGGAGAAGGGGTTCGTTCCTCTCCGTCTCTGCTGGCTGACTGACTGACTGACGCGGGCTTGGCTTGAGACAGAATGCGGACGCCTGCGGCGGAAAGCCACGCCTGTTCTGGAATTCGGATGCCAAAACGGGGGATGTGCGCCAGGGCGCTTCCGACGGCATTGAGAGACACCATGTCTCTCTGGCGGCGTCGCCTTTCGCCTGCGAGGACGCTGCGTTTGCTGGCCTGTCTGTTGGTCCTGGGCTCCTGGTGACGTCGCCAGTCGTCTGTTGCGCTGCTGATGTGGTCGATTGTGGTCTGCTGCCCAGCACAAGAAACATATGACACGATAACGATACCCAGTGCATCCCGTCCCCCCCCTAGGCCCTGTTTCGCCGGCGATACGCAGGCAGACGACCCGCCCATCCGCCCATCCATGCGCCCCTCGGAGTTCGCTCCAACCCACGGCCGAAATTGGGGACCCATGTGGTCCGTCCCGGGTCGTGTGGCATCCGCTCGGCAGGCTAAGCCTATTTTCGTCGTCCATGGGTGGGTGACGGAGGGCGGGGAAAGGGGACGAGGGGGGGGCTGCAAGACAAGACAGGAAAAGACAAGACCAGGCCTGGCCAGCCAGTGAACCATTGCGTCTTGGCTGCTCGTCGGCCACCTGACCCAACAGGTTGCCAAGCCCGGGCTCCTCGTCGTCGCCTGAGACACTCAAACTGCTCAGAAGACTGACGATGGCTCATCAACCCTGTTCGGATGCGCGGCTGCTACTGGTGCCTGTAGCGTAGGCGCAGGTGCACATCCTCCCCACGCCTCCTCGGCGACGAGCGTCTCCCAAGTCGATCATGAAATGCAGCAGCCCAGCCCAGCCCACCACCACTACCCTGCGTGAAGGACTGACTGCCTGCGGCTGCCTGCGGACTTTTCCACATGGCTATTTGGCGACTATCGAACGGGGGCGCGCGCGCGCTGTGGAGGAACGCGCACGCAGCAGCGGCTGGTGCTGCCGCTGGCGCTGCTGCAGCACTGGATGTGGGCTGACATGCCAAACTAACGAGCTTCCATCGGGTATTTGGAATGCAGACCTCGTTTCAGGCTATTGGGCTGAAGGCAGTGACGATAAAAAAGACAAGAAAAGAAAAAAACAGATACAGTATCGATTCTGCGATGAGAGAGCTACAGCCATCGTGGCTGTAATTGACTGCTCACACCCCCTCGAGGGTCTGTCATTGTCGGCACCAAGGGTCCTGCTCCTCCTCGTCTTTCTTTGGGCTACATCGTGGCACGAGAGATTGGCGCCGCCGCCGTTCGCCGTCCACCTGCACACACACACACACACCTGGACTGGCCTCCCTCTGCGCCTCGCAACCATTGGACGTCAGCTTCCAGTGTCAACGAACGCATCATCGCAACGGCCGAGATTGGCAATGGGAAGCCAACCGGCCAATCAGTCGCCAGCAAGGCCCTTGTCCTCCCAGTCTCCTTGGAGGTTTGTTTCCCCCATGGACGCCCCCTTTGAGCCATCGACCTTCGCTCCAAACCCTCTGTTCTCGAATCCGAGCTACGGTATCCAATCATCACCACCTTGGGCGCAGAGGCTCATCGAGAGTCTGGTGTGCGGCGGGGCACACAGAACCAGGCGCACGGCGCCTCCGCGCAACAACGGGGCGTGCCAGCTCGCTGGGACTCGTACGAGTTGGTGGCGCTGCCCCGGCTTTCGATTTTGGGGCGGGCAGGGACAAATTTGACAAGTCGTGGCGTGTGTCGACGCGGCTAGCTGCCCTGGGCCTGGCCGGGTTACAGTAATAGGAAGGTACATAACTTTTATTATGGCATTACCCGAATACCAAATATCCAGCTCTGTCCGGGTGGGTATGCTTCAGCCCGTCCAGGAGCTGCCTGGCCCTGCATGCGAGATATTGTGCGGTGCGCTCTGGGGTAGGCGATGAGACAGGGCGCTGCGAGATGAGGTTTTACATGCCGGGCACTGAGTGGATAGAAGGACGGGGCGGACGGACTGCTGTTCTCAAAATGATGATGTGATGTCGTCTGCTATTTTGGTCTCCGTGTGTGGGACCGTATTCCTCTCCTCCGCTGGAGCTTCGACCCACGCCGATCCAGCCCTACCCCCCGCGCGGTAAACACTGGGGGCGGGGGAGGAGACGGCCCAGTCTTGAATCTTGATGTCTTCCTCCGGCTCGCAACTCCCGACTCCAGCGACAAAAACCCCATCCCCTTCGGCGGAACTTCCGTAGGGGGGAGTCGTGCAGCGAGGAGCGAACTGCACGGGCCGTCAGTGGCCACCTTGCCTAGGTACTCGGCATTGCGGCTTTTCACACACACACAATTGTGCCGTGCCTTGCTGCGGGAACGACACGACGATGCCAGTGCCAGTGCCAGTGCCAGTGCTAATACCACGTCGTCTCGAAGCGTAGGTCGGGATTGGTGCTGCCGCAGAGGGACCGAGATGCAACACTGCCGTAGCAGTCGCCGGTCGGCGATGCGGAGCACCATGCGGAGCACATGTCATGTCACGTCCGCCTTCCATTGCCAGCCAGTCAGTCGTCGCACTGGCCGGGGACGACGACCTCCCTCCCTTTCTTCGTACTCGGTAGTTCGTGCCAGGCTCCTGTCCCCCATCTCCTCCAAGTCCGCCGCGGGGACGATGTTACGGCCGAACGAGAAGGTCTTCTCCGCATACACGGAGGCCAACACGGGCTCAGTGCTGTCCCGTGCGATACCGAGTGGTGGCGAAGAGAGAGAGAGAGAGAGTGAGAGGCCTCACTCGCTCGCGGGCTCACTCGGGTCGCCGCCACATGCCCATCATTCGGCGGAAAAGCCACCACCACCACCAAACCATCGGTTCCTGCAGCAGGTCGCATCCCAGGTCACGCCAGTGCAACGGCGGCGCCCGTCCCCCCATTGCCCAGTTCGTGCTCCGCCTCTCCCCTTCCCCCCATCTCCCTTCCTCCCGGAGCGAAACGAACCCAAGAAGGTTCCAGAGCCCTCGCGAGGCGAACTGGTTCGCGAAAGAAGGAAGGGGGGGGCGTGTGCCCGCGCCATCAGGAGACAGAGAGAGAGAGGGCGCAGCGAAGTCAGCCGTTCATCACCACCATCACCCACCACCACCAACCATCACCTGCGAACGACACCTGTTCGTGCTGGCCCCCCCGGCCCTCGTGGCCGCTGTATTTCCATGACCTGCGACGCTCTTCCGAACGGGCAAGGCTACTGCCGATGGGGGCGCGCGCCCACATCCCATCTCGGCGACGGCGAGCAGAAAGGAGGCTCAGATGATGTGCGACGCTAAGCCACGGGAGCGAATGGCACTCCCGGATCGGAGGGGGGTGTCCGGCTTGCTGGCCGGCCGGCGTCGCCTTTTCGCTCAGCAGTAACTAGCAGCACACACACAAGGAGGGAAGCGCAAAAAGTCTTCAAGCGGTTAGATCACGAGCCAAGCCCTTGCGAGCAAAAGGGCGTTTGCGCAGGTGAGCTGACCGAGATGGTGTGCAGCAGGGCAGACGGGTCAGGCCGCACCAGCAGGCAAGCAACACACTCACACTCGCACCTCGCTCACACGCCCCTCCTTTCGAGTGACGCCTTTTCGCTCCACCAAGCTCCCGCCGCAGGGCCACGGCTGATGTGAGAGCCACCGCCGCGGTCTCCCTTGGTGGGCGGCGCTGGCGGGTGCAGATGGTCTAGACGTCCGGGTGGTGGTGGCGAGGCAGCGGCAGCGGCAGCGGCAGCGGCAGCTTGGTCGCGACGGCCGGCCGGCCGGCAGGCAGGCGGACGAAAACAAATAAACAGGCTCAATGGGTAAAGCTACAAGCTTTCCCCGGACCCGTCGCCGCCGCCGCGCAAGGCGTGATAGTAATACAATGTGCGCTGCAATGTGCATTCGTGGCTCCCGCTGCAGGCATCTCGGTGAGCGACGGTCAGCGGTGAGGGCTGATGAGGGCTGACCGTGGAGCACGCGCTGGAGATCAAGTCGGAGCCCAGCCTGGGGCATGCATGCAAGGTCCAGGTTCCACCCCCGTACCGTCTCAACAGCTTCCCCCATGTCCCCATCCCATGTCCCCCCGAGAAAAACCTTCATTCGCCCAGAGTCCGTCTCCACAAGGGGGGTCCCGCGCCAGTTTGACAGCCGACGACGGCGGTTCATCTGCGATCCATGGACGGTGATCACCGCGTCAAGAGTGAGTTAGCCAAAGAAATTTGCCTTTACTCGATGTAGCATTAGCAAAGCCGTCCGTGGGCACGTTAATCACGTCAGTCGACGCAAAAAAGCAAAGCGAAAGAGCCCGCTCGGTCTGTCAATGGCATGCAGGCGTGTTCCTGAAACTGTCAAACAAGAAAAATTTTTCCTTCGATTGTGCTTCGGCGGCGCAGGCGGCGGCCCTTGGAGATCGCGATCCCCAAAACCCAAGGGGGGGGAGGGCGACGACGCGGCACACCGCACAGGCGCCCTGACGGCCCCTTGGTTCCTTGCATGGAATACTAAGAATATTTACCGTTTCCCGTTTCCCTTAGGGACCGCGGCAAACGAACGTGCACTTTCCATGCTCGCATGCCCACCCCCAGCGCTTATGCTCGGCTGGCTGTGGCCCCCCAGGAGGTTGTTGTAACGGGCACATGGAAGTGACAGCGGCACACGTCACGACACACACAGACATGCACACGCAAACTCTGATGGCAAGCAGAGCGGCGGCAATGTGTGAAGTGCCCCCGTCGCGAAATGTTCGACTTGTGAGGCATTCATTGCATCACGGCGAGACAGTGGGTATCCGCGGCTGGCCTCGGCCTCGGGCCTCGCTGGCCAGACAAGCAAGCCCATGGGCAACCATGTGCTTTCCCGTGCCTGTTCCTGCGTCAAGTGTCTCGGCTGCGGCTTGGTGCCGGCCTCTTTGACATTTGACAGACGCTCATCCTCTGTCCCTCAACGCAATGCTCCCTCATATCAAAGTTGCATCTCGTTATTCGCTCGTGCGCGATCCTCTAGCACCTAATAGGTTTCGTTACCCCGTCTCCGCCGCGATATCCACAAACAAATGCCCACACACCCCCCTGCCCACCACCCCCAGGCCCCCCCCCCCCCCCCCCCCCGTGGGCGCGCGGTGCAGGACGCGGAGGAGGAAGCTACCGCGGCGGGGCCAGTGGGACGGCGGACGGAGCAGCAAGACCATCGAGACTGAAAGAGAGTGTGTCTGAGGAGAGTAAAAAAAAGTTTGAGGGCTTTATTTTTGTCAGATCGCCCTGCTGGCAGCCGATTGCCAAGAGATGCTGGGGTCTTATTTTTCTGGCTGACCCCTTTGGCATCCCCATCCCTCCAGTTCGTCGCGAATCCACAATTGTGCATATTGGACAGAGAGGCCTCGCCTCGACCTCCCTCCCTGGCGTTGCACATCGGTGTTACACAGCAGCCAGCTGGGCCCGGTCTCCGATCCATGAAGGTTACGAGCTGCTGTATAATATTATGACGGGGAGGGGCAAAGAGAAAGACGAAGAAGAAGAAGAAAAAAAAAGCTTCAATTGAAGGGGCGTGCCCAAGCATTGAGACGGCGTGAAGAAGCACGGAGCCCCGGTCAGGTCCTACGGTGTGCTCGCTGCCACGGCCCGTTCGCAGCTCTGTCTCGCTCGTGCCTACATACATACGCGGACCCCCCCCCTCCCCTTGCGCTGTCAAGGAAGCTTAAAAGGCAGCACTTGGCAAGCCCTACCTGGTGTATATCATTTGTGAACGGCCCTGCATGCACACACGAGTTGTGAATCCGCGCCGCTCGCCATGCGACATATATGTACCCCATAAAAGCATGGATTAAAATAAATCTCGCCCGGGGTTGAGAACCGGCTCGGGAGAGCATTGCTCCAACTCTCCGAGCGCTCTGTGCCATTGGCTTGAGCTCCCCCCTGCCCTGGCATGGCCTGCCCTGCCCTGCAGCAGCGACTGAACGAACTCACGAGAGCCAGGGGGGAGGGGAGGGACACCCCCGGAGGCATTTTAGGCATTTTGGCAGGGTCAGGGTCAGGACAGGGCATCGCGGGTTGCCAGGGGCCGCGCAGGATCTGCGGGAAATGGCTTGCGGCCGTGGTTTGATGATGATCACGATGAGCACGGCACATGAAATCTGGGATCAGGGCATGTGAGCGAGTGAGTGAGCGCCATCGACTGCGATGGCGCATGTGCGCCCCCCAAGGCTGGACGATGGCTCACCATGTCGAGATGCTGACGGAATCCTGCAACAGGCCGTCTACTGCCTGCACATTGCCAATACCGAAAAGTTTGAGGGCCTGAGACGCCTTGGCCGTCGTGTTCGATGCCGCCACGGTCGTCGCTCAAGCAAGGGCGCTTGGCGGCTTGTGGCCCGCAGGGCATACGTACAACGCCTCGAGCCCTGGCGGTGTTATGGAGCAGTACGCACTCCGCATGTACGAGGCGTTGCTTCATACCGATGCAGATGATGGGCGCTTCCTGGCGCGGCCTTTGCTGCGGCCGCATGTGGCCTCGCAGGTGAGGCTGGGAGATGCATCAGCACCAGCACCAGCAGCACCGGCAGCACCGGCACACCCTCCTTGATTCCTCCCCTGAAGGAGGCCCCCCTTGTCACTCTCCCCGGGAGCAGGGCAAGGCGGCGTTTTGCCTGCTTGCCTGCTTGCATGCCTGCCTGCCTGCATGCGTGGCCTGAGCAGCCCTGGTTCGCGGGCGAACCGCCACGGGGGCCTTTGCATCATCAGAAAACAAAAACATGACGATGCAGGTTCGCGCGAGGGCCAGGGCCTGTCACCGTCTGCGACGCCGCCGCCCCCGGCGAACCCTTTTCTCTTGGAGCAGACAGACACGAGCGCCGCGGCGGCGACTCGCCGCACCGGGATGACGGGGTTCCGTTGCTGGCACGAGCGTCGCCAGCGGGAAAAGCGGGAGAAGAGGCGGCAAAGGCGGAACTTGTGCGCGGCCGAAGCCCTGGCGTGCAGAGTCCACGTTTGCAAGTGCGGTGCCTTGCATGGCGCGGGCGTTGTGCCCCATCAAATGGCGCGGTGCGTTAGGTTGTTGCGACTCTTCACGGTGCCCTGGAGGAAGACCCAGGAAGACGAGGTGGTAAGTTCAGTGGACAGCTGGTGGTGCAAGTGGTGCTGTTGTGCAGTACGTTGGGTACTTGGCAGCAGGCCAAGCCTCAACGGCTGCCGATGCCCTGCCACCTCACGCGCTGTACGTACTTTGTCCTCTCATGCACCTGGTTGGGGACACAATTGTGCGTCGTCATCACAACTCCCAGCGTCTGCGACTCGCTCCCGCTTCGCGCGGCTCCGGGCATCGACGACTCCCCTCGACTCTGTCTGCTTGGCGGATTTGAATTCGCTCCGAGGCGTGGCCGATGATCCAAGCTCGTCGACTGCCGAACACTTCGCATCGGGATACGATAACGGGAACAGAGCGACGCCCAGTGTGGAGCAACAGCCCAGGCTTCCCCAGACTCCTGTCCGATGACTGTGTCCTTTGTCAGGCACCTCGGGCTGGACTGGACCGGGGGGTTCGTCGTGTGGCGTGACGCAGACTGGACGGACGAAGCGGCGGCGCGCGGCAGCGACAAGTCGGCACAACCGGCTCCGAGGGCGTGCAGCAACATCCTTGAGCGATGCGGATGGAATGAATGGACGACCAGCGCGGCAGGCCGTCCAAGGGCCAACGAGTGTGCGCCAAGAGGCGGCTGGCGAGGCGCCAAAACCACCTCTCATCAAACGCGCCTTCGTGTTGTCCGCAGAGTCCGGCGAGCCGCTCCTGCGGTGGCATCATCCTGGGCCCCCGTTACGTACGATCAACGGACTCGCAGCAGCGGGATGGATGGACAGACAGACAGGGTTTCCGGCGCCAATTTCGCTGCACGACAATCCCCTGTGCCAGACAAGACTCCATCGCCAGGGTTCGTGCAGACAAGGCAACGCAGATGGCAAGCAGGCTTCCCCTCAACTCGACGCTGTCCCATCTCCCACGCATGGGTGAGGGTGTGACAGGTCACAATCTCAGCCACGGCTCCCCCGCACTCTCGAAGCGGACGGGAGAGGACCCTTGTCTTGCCTTCCTGCCTGTCTGCCTGGCGTCCTTTTTTTCCCCGGACGCTCTCCTGCGCTAGTGATGCCGCCCGTCTGTCTGTCGCTTGGCCTTCACTCCATCTTGCTCGCTTGTTCCGGACAGCGAGCGTCCCGTCCGTATGCCTGCCTGCCGGCTGCGGGGTGCCCCAACACGAACGAAGGTTGCCTCCAGATGCGGAGAAGACAGCCCGTTGCACCGTGCGTTTCTGAGGGAAGCCCTGGAGTCGCCGTGGGTGGTTTGGTCGGCGTTCATCGACTGCCCGAAGCCAATCGCGTGCACGGTCGGCATCGCATCACGACGAACAAGGGACCTGCGCTCGAGCCAACTGCTGGCCGGTGCCCTGCCCTGCCCCCCTCCTCCTCAATGTCCATGTCAACGGGCACTTGCAAGGCGACCCACGATGACGACCAGGCTGGAGCTCACCGGGTTGCAGGACCCCGGCGGCATGAAGCAGGGAAGCGACCTGGCAGTTGGACGACGCCCACTTGCGACTTTGTCTGTGCGTGCAGAGAAGGGTTTCATCACATCATTTCTGACTTCCAAGCTACTGCTGCTGCGGAGAACTAGTGCTGTGTTGTACCCGTCGTACGCCTGCACTCGTCCTTTCATGTCCGTGTGTTGCGGAGGCATGGCCGCATCCCCAATGATCAACGATGATACCCCCATCCAGCCAGGCGGGAGGCGATGAGGCGACTCCACCATCCGCGTCCGCATCCACCCTTTCCGAGGAACGAGCCGTGCCTCCCGTCACTTGCGAGAGTTTGGCGCCCTTGACGACAGGGCGGGGTACGAGGTGCAACTCTGCACCATCTTTGCACGGCTTCACACCACCTTGCCACGCCTCAGTCGAATTCGATCGTCGGACTGCGTCCACGCGAAGAGCGCAGAGCAATTGCCGTTCAGCCACCCCTTCTTTTGAGCGCAGATTACCACCATCGCAGCCATCCATCCGACCTCGCCTCAAGGCGCAATCACACGGCCTGAGGGTTGACCTGCCGACGCGATGGTGAGCCACCGAGCCTGCTCATAGGACAGTCAATGCTGAACTCGGGCATTATGGAGAGCCCCCATTCAAAGGACCAAGACACTTGCTTCCATGTTAGGCAATTCTTTGCCACCCCCGGATCTCCACGCTTTCATGTCGCCGACCACATGCACAATCGCAAGCACGGCACGACAACAGAGCGCCGCCCGTTCGCCTCGGATTTTCATCCGGGTCCAGCCCGGTACGTGCAGCTGGTGTCCCGAGCCGGCATCATGCAAAGCACGCTCCTTGCATGGCAGTCTGTGTGCCCTCCATGGCAACACGAAGAGGACACAAATGACGTGAACTGTTCCATTGCCGCTTGTACGGACGAATCCGTCGAGCAGAACTCAATGCCCCCGTCTCCTGCAAATTACGCTCGAGCCCGCTGGACAACAATGCGTCGACTTGCAGATGGCACGGCTGAGGTGAAGAGGCAATCTCGGCGCAAGCGAGTGAGCCCTTTCCGCCCTGCGCAGCCCGGTATGTTTCCGCCTGGGTACTTCGTGCGTACACGATCAGTTTGCTACTTGTTTCATCGGCAACGGCACTGCGGGATTGGGCAATGGATGAGTGGCCGCTGCTGTCTCCGTTGGCCCTCTCTGTCCTACCTACGCCCCCGTGTGTTAAGAGCCTCTCACAACGGGCTCAAGAGGGCTGGGGGCTCTGTGTTGCGTCAGGATGCCACCTCCTTGTCAGACGCCACCAGCTCAGTGGTTGACAGACACTCTCCCTCTCGCACTGCCCCATCTTCAGCCAATGTGGCCGCTGCGCAATAACGAGATCGATGCTCCAACCACTCAAGACTCAAGACAGACTGTCTCCGGCCCGGCCGACCAACTGCGACAAGTCGCGAGAAGTCCCACCCTGCACCCGATCACCTGGTTCTCTCTTGGCCGCTGACGTCCATCGGCAGTTGGCCTGCAGCATCTTCTTTGATTACTCTCGGATGAACCACCGTCCTGGGATCAGTGGTGATTCAGTTGGGCCCCAGCGAGAGGCTTATCAGCGTGACCAACACGACTTGCGACTCTGTAGCGGCGCCACCAACAGGAGCCTTTCCCAGGGAGCTGGTAACAGGCGCCTTGTAGATGGGTCCTCTGCGAAAGCACGAATCTCTCTTCGCAGTCGTCCAGGTTCATGGCTCGCACAAGGCGCAATCTCGTCGCCCGCAACATCGATCCCTACCGGCCGGCCGGTTGCATCAAGGTGACCAGCATGCTAGATGACACACCCCCCGGGGCTGCAGGACATTGTATTACCCTTTCCTTCGGCCTCCGTTATGACAGCGCAGTTTCTATGCGGAGGTGGCGTCGGGGCACACGAGCAGCCGCCCGCCACGGCTTCCAACGTCTCGAGGAGCATTCTCGGCCAGTGAAAGGACTTGATACCTCCTCCTCCTTCCCAGCAGCCGGCCCGCTCGCCAAGTTCCCCCTGCAAGCCTTTGGGGACATTCGTGTGAGTGGGCTTTGCCATGGCGAAGAAGCGTGTGAAAATTTTCTCGCTGTTTGCCACCGGGACGTCGGACCAAGTTGCGGAGCGCAGAAAAAAAATATGTGGCCGGCGCATAACAGGCCAGTCCGCGGCCTTGGGCATTGCATTTACGACGTGGTCCATGTCGGCGAGCTGGAGCTGCCCGTCGCCGGGGCCGCGATGAGGCCTATGCGTCGTCCCCTGCGAGACATCAGACCTGGCGTCCCGACGCCCGCAAAGGCGCATACATACATACGTGTAATCCTCCGTAGGGAGCGAGGTACCGAGAGTCGTGCACAAGAGTCGAGCACGGACGTCCCGGCCTTGGGCAACCTTTTCGCTAGTACGGAGTAGTAGTAGCAGTGTCCCCGGTAAGGCAGAGTAAAATTTGCCGACCTCAAGCGGCCCTTTCCGAGATATGGGCACAGCCAAGGTGAGCCTCGCCCGTGTTCTGTGATGTTCACCAGCATACGGAGCACACAGAGAATGACCAGACATTAGTGTTGCTGTATTATGTATACGCAGTCCGTTCTTCTTACATAGTACAGTATTACAGTCTACAGCCACGGCCCAGCCAGCTGAGTGGCAATGCATGACAATGAACTGCCGCGTTTCAAAACCCTTCTCCATTGAGACTTGCGCATGACATGTCGTACGAGAGTACTGCACGATGGGGGCGGGCGCGCGGGCGAGCGAGTTGCAGGAAAATAATAGCCCGACTCCCCTTGTTTCCCTAGGTTGTTTCCCTTTCCCTCCACAGATGCATGCAGAGTCCATGTGTTTCCGCCATCCGCCCGCCCGTCCGCCCCCAGGTTCCAGGTTTCGTGCGTACGTACGTACGTACTCTGTACGTAGGTAGCACGCACGCACGCACGCACGGCACGCAAGCTCGCCAGTAGAGAGTTCGATTTTTTTTTTTTTTTGGCACGCAAATACATACAAGGCCGCGCGTTACGGTACAGTACTTGCCTTGCTTCAGTATCGTGTCAGCTCAGCTTCCCCCTGTACTCGGAAGACTTAATCAAGTTCGTGCCCGTTTCTGGTACTTCTTGTCACTGAACGGGGGGGGCGGAGGCGCGGTGCAGAACCTCGCGTTACACGACGTCTCGTCGGCAGCCCTGCGTCTCTGCGTTCTGGCTCTGCGCTGCCCGCGAATGAGACCAAAGCAGACAAGGGGGGAGTGAGTGTATGCCTTGTGAACGCCTTGCGAACCCTGAGACGGGGAGTGGTACAATGTACATAATAGGAGCAGCTCGATCGTGTGCGCCCTGGTTGGAAGGCGGGCATTTGTCTGTCGCTGTCGCCGCTCTCATCCGGAGGGGGAGGACAGGACAGGACAGGACAGGCAAAGCAGTCTGCGCACACGTGGCACGGCATGCCGGCTCGCAGCGGCAGAGCATGATGCTTGCCTTGCTTGCCTTGCTTGCTTGCTTGCGTCGCAGGGAGAAACGCATTGAGGCCGTCCATGGGCTGGACGGGACGGACGACGATGCGAGCGAGCCGCATGTGGTTGAACAAGCAGCAACACTCTGTGAAGTTGAGTCGTAGGCCGTCCGCCGCGCGCCTTTGTGCAGATAAAACCCATCACGGCGAACAGATGGCTGGTAACTACGGCCCAGCCGCCCTGTCGAGCAGCATACATACTTCGTGGTTGGACCCCGGCGTCGATCTGCCGCTTTCCGCCCCGGGTTCGGGGTCCCGCGAAAGCAAGCTGCCAGCCCGGGCAGTAGCACTGTACCACTATACCATTGCGGCGTTTCGTCAACGTTGTACATGATGCGTGCGCGGTTTTGGGGCTCGCCCGACAACGGGCAGAATTCTCCGTGCCATGCCATGCCATGACGTGACAGGGCATGACGTGCTCCCTCCCTCCTCTCTTCCCAGCCAGTCGTTACTCGACAGACCTGACTGACTGATTAAGTGACTGACCAGCAGGCAGGCAGGCAGGCAGCCAGCCAGCCAGCGCCAGCCGCGGGAAGTCGGCGGCGCCGTCGTCATCGTCGTTGGACAAGAAACAAACACAACAACCCTCACGGATTCGGACCCGGCTGCAGTAGATCCGGGCCCAGACGCCCGTGTAGACCCATGCGTGCTTGCCGTCTCGCCAGGCGCGGGGGGGGGCTCGATTGGGCTGCTGTAAAAAGGTCACACGGCTTGACCGGCAGAGAGTGTTGGGTCAAGGAAGTTGAGAGAAACGAAAACGTGAAGCCAACAGTGTAGGCCAACAGAACAGACGGACAGACAGAGGGGCTTTCTCGTTCAAGAGTCGTGGCATTCATCAGGCCATTCGGGAGGGAAAGGGGGGGGCTGGAACTGGAATCCGGGGTTGCGGGTTGCAGATGTCGAGGATTGATGTGTGATCGCAGAGTGTCGCCTGACCTGTACTGCACGGTTGCGTTGGATTCGCGGTGGTGTTTGCACCGCCTTGCGTGCGCCTTGGCAGCACGAGACGAGGATGGCAATTGGAGACAGAGACTTTCACGGCCTCCATGTCTGGAATCCCTTGTCAGGAGAAGAGTCCATAGTCGGTTCATACTTGCTGTCGTCAATGCTATTGCCCTCCATCCGATGCATGGAACGGCCTCGCTTCTCGACCCCTTGACTTTTCGGCCGGCCTGTCGAACCATTGCTGGCCCCCCTTGCATTCACCCTGACTCCAAGGCGCGTTGCAGAGCTTAGGAGATGAATTAGCCAATGCCTTGAAACACGTCTTGGGATTTGCGGCGTCCTCGCCGTGATGTCGGCCGGCTCGGTAGGGTGTATACTCGAGAGCCTGAACAGGGACGATGGACCTTGCCACGCGAAGGGAGGGCGTGTCATTCATTGCTCGCCATGAGTCAAACTTTCAGTTGAGCCTAGCAAATGCGCACTTCGCATCGTTTCTTGTCCTTGCCGTCGTTTGAAAATGAAAGCCTCGGCTTTCCAATGCGTAGTTCTGGAAGCTCTCTGACCTTGAGATAGAAACGCTGTATCGGTCCCCATAGGTCGATTCGTCACGAACCAAGCCTGGCACCAATTCCTTGGATTAAAGTCGAGTCTTGAAAGCAAATTCATCCGTTATATTCTCGCCAAACTTGACTACCCGCGTTTCCAGACATCAAGTCGTGTATCCGGCACTATCTAGACGACCAGCATCAACAATGAAAGAGAACTCCATACAACGAACGCTCACCATACACTTCCATAGCCTTCGAGTCCATAAGAAGACTCGCGCGAAGCCACCCAGCCTCTCCTTCCCTCCCCATTCCCAAAGCGACACCATTTCTCTCTCCGAGGACTCACTCTGAGAACTTACTCTGCAGAAGACAGCGGCCCATTCTGCTTCTGGTTGCGAATCTTGTGCAGGGGAATTCGGGGATAGATGCCCGCGACAACCAATACCAACGCAATCAAGATGCCCCACCACTTCATCTTCAGGACGCCCAAGTTGTAAGACGTGTCGGTGGTGAAGAAGACCGTCACCAGCAGCAGCGGCAAGATGACGGCATACGCAAACACGCGATGCCACTTCCACAGCGTCCTGGCCTTGGCCTCGCCGCCATACAGCCCCGGGGTCGCCCACATGGTGAAGCCGACAAAGTACTGCAGGATGAGCAGGATACTCGTGGTGACGCCAAAGTAGGCGTGCACGGAGTGGAAATGCGGGTTCCCGCCGGCGACCTTGTTGTACTCGACGATGACGACGCCAAAGACGAGCAGCACGAGGGCGACGAGGTTCAGGGACGCGTGGACGCGCTGGCCGGTGCGCTTCTGGGCGGCCGTGTGCGTGGGCTGCAGGAACAGCACCGACTGGACGAAGACGAAGACGGCGAGGGACTGGGCGAGCGGGTGCCCGGAGAAGAGGATGAGGGGGCTGGTGAAGACGGAGGCCCAGACGATGCCGACGAGGAGGAAGGCGCCGAACTGCGCGAGGACGGCAGTCCCTGAAAGTGTACGCGCACGCATTAGCAACTATCAACTCATGATAGTGCGCGGATCATGGGGACGTGGCACCATACCCAACGTGAGGTTCGTCCAGTACGCTGCCCCCTCATGCTGCGCAGCATCACCGGGCCGTCCAAGGAGCGGCTCCGTCTCTCGCGTAGTCGCCGACCCATCTGCCTCGAGGCCGTTCGGGGTTCGACCCGGTATACCTGTGGCACTCGCCATGGCAAACGATATGAGAGCGATACTGGTTCAATCTATTGATGGCGGCTGAGGTCGCTGATATTCGTGAGCAAGCAACCACTGCAATGCTGTGACGGTGTTTCTGCTTCACTTCGATGCCGAGTCGTACCGTATGAGACGACGCAAGGCAAGCGATGAGCAAAGGTCGTCCGCGTTGAACTCGGGGGTTCGGCAATCGCTGAGGGGTCGGTCGCCTCAACTCATCACACCAGGCGCGCGCGCTCGCGCTTGATTGAAACAAGGGCAAGTCGATGACGGCACTGTGATGCTTACCATTTCTGGCAGCTTGACTGGCCGGCCGAGGCGAAGCTACCGGCCGCGTTACCCCACATCCTGCACAGTGTCAGCCTAAATATCACCATCACGGCTCCCAATCACGTCAAGGACAGGACGACCGGGGGTTCGCGATCGCGTCTTGCCTGTGCTGCGGCTGGTTGTTGCTGTCTTGTCTGCAGCATGTTGCGAGGCTTCGTCTGTTGGTGGAACGCGGGTGTGTGTGTGTGTGCACAGAGTACGAGTATGTGGGGTCTGGTTCGACAGAGGACGATGCCTGCCGCCGCCTTGGTGAGACTTGAAGACGCTGTATGACCCGTGGCCGGCCGGTGATTGATTCCACACGTCTTGTGCCGTTGCGTCGGCCTTTCGAGTGTCACCAACTGTTTACACGGCTCCCTCGAGGAGCCCATGAGTTGCCCCAACCCAAGTGATATCTGGCACACTTAATGGCGGCAATGAGATGTTCGAGTGCCAAGCGCAAACTGACGCAACAACGACACAGACCCCCACGCGAGCTCCAGCACAGCAACCACGGCATCAATGTCCCCCGGGGCCGGGCGGCCGCAGACACGGCTCCGATTCTCTCCGGTGCAGGGTAGCCGCCCCGAACATGGCCCAGGTCCGCGGGCGGGCCTTGAGCGGGGGCCACTGGCCGCCGCCGAGGCCGTGGGCTGCGGCGGTGGGGGCGGGGCTCCCCCTCCACCCCTGGGGCCCCTCTGGAATAGGTAAGAGAGGGGGCGACAGCGAGGACCCAGGCTGGACATCACATGCGGCGCGGGGCAGCGACCAAACTATAAGGTGATGGAAAGATAAACCATAAGGTGATGATAAGGTAATGGGTTCGCCCCGGCGCGACCCTCCCCAGGCCGTCCAGGCGGCAACCGCAGCCCCGGCCGGGTCATGCGTCGACGCTTTTGCTCGTCCTGCCCCATCGCCGCCCAACTTGGCGCCCGTGGAACGCGGCTTTGAGCGGGCGCCGGCCGAGAGGCCGCGTCGGAAGTGGCCGATGGGCACCGGCTTCAAAAAGGGCGGGCCTCCCGTCCGTTGAACCTTTTCACGACAACCTCATACCATCCATTCGCTCGACTCAGAAAGCAGAGACGCAGACGCCTGACACCTGTCCAATACAACCACACCTCCACAAAGCCTGCCAAACACCCGCCAAAATGCCTTCCATCGCCGACGAGTTCGACTACAAGCTTGACCATGTCAAGACGACGTCGGTCAGCTCCGGCGACATTGACAAGACGTTCCGCTCAAGTTGCATTGGTGAGTTCGGCCTGCTCCCAAACCGAGTTGTGTCTACCCCCAACGTACTAACAGAGACGGCACGTAGACCTCGTCTCGGCCGCACTTGGCGGTAAGGTCCTCGCCTTCTCAGACCAGTGGTTCGCCGAGGCGGCCAACCTGCTGACACCCACTGCCCCCATCCACCAGCCCGGCAAGATGGTCTTCACAGGCGCCTGGTTTGACGGCTGGGAGACGCGCCGCCACAACGCCGACTTCGACTGGGTCGTCATCCGCCTGGGCGTCGCCTCGGGCACCGTCGAGGGCATCGAGATCGACACGGCCTTCTTCACCGGCAACTACGCCCCCGCCGTCTCCGTCGAGGGCTGCTTCAGCGCCAACGACGACGAGGTCGTCTCGTGGCAGGGCGGCCGCGGCAAGTGGGAGACCATCCTCGGCGTCGAGGAGTGCGGACCCTCGCAGCGCTTCGGCTGGAAGCTCGACAGCCCCTCGGGCAAGCAGTACACCCACGTCCGCCTCAACATGTACCCGGACGGCGGCATCGCCCGCTTCCGCCTCTTCGGCCACGCCGTCCCCGTCTTCCCCGACGACAAGGACGCCGTCTTCGACCTCGCCGCCGCCCAGAACGGCGGCGTCGCCGTCTCCTGCAGCGACCAGCACTTCGGCACAAAGGACAACCTCCTGCTGCCCGGCCGCGGCAAGGACATGGGCGACGGCTGGGAGACGAAGCGCACCCGCGGCAAGGACCACGTCGACTGGGCCATCATCAAGCTCGGTGCCCCCGGCTACGTCCACAAGTTTGTCGCTGACACGGCCCACTACAGGGGCAACTTTCCGCAAAAGGTGGCCATCCAGGCCCTGTCATGGAAGGGCCAGGGCGAGCCCGGCGACAAGGACGCCGCCTGGCAGGAGGTCGTCGCCCCGACCAAGATGGGGCCCGACGCCGAGCACGAGCTGGCCTGCGCCTCCGACAAGACTGCCTTTACGCACGTCAAGCTCATCATGATTCCCGACGGCGGCGTCAAGCGGCTGCGGGCCTTTGGGAGGCGGGCCGTTTAAGGGGAGGGGTGAGTTGCACTCCTCGCTGCCCTGCCCTGCGTGACGACTGTACGCGACGCCTGTATGCTGTGACAAGTACATTATACACTCTAGCAAGAAAATTGAATGAAGCGATGAGATAGATGAAATGACAAAAAAAAAATTAACCAAAAGAACTAAATCATGGTGCCAAAGTGACGGGGTTGAAAATGCTTCTTGTTTGTGGCGAGGAAGAGTCATCTTAAAATCGTATAATGCTGGGCGGATGGAGTCCTGCTGCTGGTACCCTGGGAAAGCTTCAAAGCTTCAATTTGGCCAGTGACGACGTCAGCTACTAGGTACCTCTTGTAATAAACGGGAGGCCGCAAGCAGTGCCCGGCCAAGCCCCCAATTCGCGTCCGTTGCTGGCGGTACCTGGCGTTCTGAGACATCCCCCGCGCCACACGGGTACCTTCACCAGCGCAGCCCCGCCAGCTGGCCGAGCTGGGAGCACGGACCAACGTTCTTGCCCGGCGCCACAGCGCAAATGACGACGTCGCTGGTGACTTCCACCATGCGGGGCTCAACGCGTACAGCCCCTGTACCTCCACCTCCGCCACAACACCTTGCCTTACCTTACCTTACCTCGCCTGGCCTTGCCTTGCCTTATGCACATCCACCGCTGGTGGCCCGACCCGCGTGCTTCCTCCTCCCAGAACCACATCCCACGCCCCCGAACGACCGCTCCGTCAACGGCGCTGCCTCCCTCGCGAGAGAGCTAGATGAGTCCGCGGCCCCAGACGGCCCCTTCTTCGCGCTCCCGCACCACAGCGCCTCTGCGGTCTCACCGCAATCAAGGGCAGCCGCGGCTCCCATGATCCCCCAGAGCCTGGCTGTGCCCCTCCTTCCACCATCATGGATATCGGGGACGCGGGCAGCGACAATGGCGAGCACAAGCCCCGCGCCATCCCTACCAACCTTCCCACGTCTCTAGATGACCGGCGGCACGCTCCGGTTGAGGATTATGTGCGCGAGACGGAAATGTACGATGGCTGGCAAGGTCGGTGCCCTCGTCCCCCGAGCTCCCGGCGCCCCGTGGCGGGCGACGCGGCGACGCGCAACTTCCCCGGCTTACTCCCGCTGCAGGTCAATCCCAGTTCCTGACGACGCCCGCCCTGGCGAAGCCGCTCAACTTTGGCAATCTCTCCCTCAACGATGCCGATTACGATCGCGACGTTGCCAAGGGCCCCACCGACAGCGATGCCCGGCTCATGGAGATGCTGCAGGCCCAAGCCGCCGCTCACCAAGCGGGCCAGGGCTACGAGGATGAGCAGGCAGTCGTCGACGACGAGAAGCTGACCGAGGCGGAAAAGAAAGACTTGCTGCACCGGGCGCTGACCATGGCGGCCAGCAACGGCGACGTCCAAAAAGTCAAGAGCCTGCTGACGGGCAGCGCCAAGGAGTTTGTCGACGTCAACGCCCCAGACGAGGACGGCACGCCGCCGCTGATATATGCCAGCTGCTTCGTGAGTCGATTCGAGTCACGCGTCGCGGTGCGCTGGTCATGCTAATCGAAAATCGTAGGGGCACGAGGCCGTGGTTCAGGCCCTGATCGAGGCCGGCGTCGATGTCAATAAGCAGGACCGAAACCAATGGACCGCCCTCATGTGGGCCATGACGAACCGACACAAGGGCATCGCAAAGCTGTTGCTAGACAACAATGCGTCGTCGGATCAAAAGACTTCATCGGGGCGAACGGCGTTTGACTTTGTTCCGCCGGACAGCGAAATGTCGTATTACCTGCACGACAATGGCTACAACATCGGAAACGCAGGCGTGACCGACGACTTTTACAGTCCTGGCTTCTCGCAGGACCGGTTCGAAGAGGAGATGGCGGAGAATGAGATGCGCCGACGGCTGATGATGGAGAGCGCTAGGGACCTCGAGGTCGACCTGGGCAACGTGGGGATGGATGACCAGCCAGAGGTGGGTGTGCGCCGCTCCCGTTCGGCGCAAGTTGCTGACGATCTTTCCAAGCCTGCCGATGAGTTTGAGGAAGAGCAGCAAGAATTTGATTGGAGCCGTTGTCTCCACGATCAAATGTTTGTCTTTCAAGAACACGAACTCGATCGGATACTCGACATCATCATCACCAAGATGACGCCACAAAGGTCGCCGTCACAGAAGCCAGTCCCCGCAAACATGATCTTCCTCAGTGCTCGGTACGCCCATTACCATTCCAGCCCGGAGCTTCTGGAGCGACTGCTCGTCACGGCCATGGACCTCATCAACGAGGTCGTGGAAAGGTGTCAGTGGGACATGACCATATTGGCGTTCTGGATATCCAACGCGACGCTGCTCCTGCATTACCTCAAGAAGGATGCCGGGCTGGTCGAAGCCACGAGCGAGTTCCAAGCACATCTCGCCGAGCTCATCAACGAGATCTTCATCCTGATTGTCCGAGACGCCGAGAGGCGCCTGGACAAGGTGCTCGACGCGGCGATGCTGGATCACGAGACAATACCCGGCTTCGAAGACATCACCTTTCAGAACGAGTGGAAGCTGTTCAAGCGAAAGGCCACTGTCAAGGAGGAGCCCCTCGAGAAGCGCTTCCGGCCGCCCTCGCCGAAGCAGCGAGCGAAGCCAGCCCCGCGGAACGTGACGTCGCTCCTCTCCTCGACGCTGTTCGTCTTGGATCTTTACGACGTCCATTCGGTCATCACCGCACAGATCATCTCACAACTGCTCTACTGGATCGGGGCGGAGCTTTTCAACAGGATCATGTCCAACCGAAAGTACCTCGCACGGACAAAGGCGATGCAGATCCGCATGAACATTTCCATCCTAGAGGACTGGGCTCGGACGAATAACAGACAGGCCGAGCACTACGAAGGAGGAGAAACGAAGTCTTCGGGAGAGAATACGACGGACGCCGCCAGGAGGCACCTGGCACCAGCCATTCAACTCCTCCAGTGGCTGCAATGCTTCTCGTCTCTCGCCGCAGACGACCTCGAGGCGTTGGTGGGAACGCTTCAGCAACTCAAGCGACTGACACCGCAGCAGCTCATCCACGCGGCCACTCACTACCGGCCGGAGGTCGGAGAGAAGGGCCTGCCGAAGAGCGCCATGAAGTACTTGGTGGCCATACAAAAGGAGGCGGCCCTCAAGCGCGAACGGCGCCGGAGCAGAGCGGCGTCACCGCTGCCCAAGACGGGACAGGACAGCACGCCCGCAACGCCTGTCCGGGGCAAGCACAACGGCGGTGCGCTGGACGGTCCCGGCAGCGTGCAGAGCACGCCAAACCCCAACGGCAACGATGCGTCTGACGAGGAAGACGACGATGCGCCGGAGCATCTGCTGCTGGACCCGGCGCTCATGCTGCCTTTCACCTTGCCATCGGTGACGGACATGCTGGTGTCGTACGGGGCCGGCTTTGGGGGGATGAACCGGGAGCGCGAGCGGAAATACATCCCGAGCGTGCCCCCAGAGTTTCTGGAGAAACTGGAAGTCACGGGCGTCCGGAAGGAGCCCATGTTTGCGGAAAAGGATTGGGAGAACGAAGAAGTGTAAGGGAAGGGAGAAGGGCGACGATGGCCGCGCGTCACCAGTGCAAGAGCAGGCGATCGAGACGGCATGCTCGGCGGGCTGGTGGTGCAGGACCTACATCTACCTACTTGTTACGCGACCAACCTCTTGACTTGGGCCGGCCCTTTGGCCTGCCGAACCACGCCATGCCCGCCTTGTGGTTCGTCCATGCGTAGATGCACGGTAGCAAGCGACAATTGAAAATCGGTGAAACATCATCCCGTTGGTCGACGGCATCTACGGAGTACTCGGCGGGCGTGATGCTGATCGGCGGGCTACGATATCACAAAGGTGACCGATCCGCAGATGAGCAGACTGTGCGCTCGCAGGGGACATCGATTGTGAAAAATTTGCAATGCCTCTCATTCTCCTCGTCGGTCGGCGGCGGACTTTGCGCGGTGCCGGCCGCAACATCATCACCATGCCATTTTCTGAGAGCGGACCGGGGTGTCGTCGAGTCAAGCAGGGCCTGGTGAGCGTGATAGGCGCCAGAGGAAACGGCGGAGGGAATAGAAATTTCCCATCATTGTCCAATGGCTAAGCGGCCACCCGGTTTGGACCGAAGAGGCCAGCCAGGCCTCTCGCATGAAAAAAGGTTTCTTCTGCTTCGTCGAGAAGAAAATTTTCTGTTCGGTCCAGTTTAGCGTCCGGTGAAGGGGGCCAGCTGGTGTGACGACGACGAGTGTCATGCACAGTCGAGACGAACGGTGGTGGTCCCCTAGGAGCGCCCGCCCCGGGGCAGGCAAACCCAGGATCAAGGTAGATGGACGCGCGCGCGGGGGGAAAAGAGAACAGGGAATGGCAAATTGATGCTGCCCCCCCCCAAAAAAAAGAGAAAAGAAAAATAAACGTCGATGCGGGAAACCACGGTGCGCGAAAAAGCTGAATCCAGGTCTTTCGGCCGAGGCGCGCGATGGAGGGGGGGGGGGGGGGGGTTCATTCATTCGCCTTGTTTGCTTCTTTATGCGGCGCTGTCGTGGGATGGAGGGACGGGAAGCGGATAGCCAGTGGTAGTCGCTAGGTCGTCACTCGGAGCGTGATGGGCGCGGTGGTGGCACGCGCTTGCAGGCCCTCGCAGATCATGGGAACTACATGGGAATGAATGCTATTTGGTTGGTGTCCGTGAGAAGGTATTGCTGTTGGGCAATATTGCTCGCTTGCGTGCCTGCTTGCCTTTTGCTTTTGTCTTGTGGAATCCGAGCGGCTGGGTCGTCGTCGTCACTCCGTCACTGCGTCACCACTCTCACCAACAACTTACCACCTCACCAGCTAGGTACCTGCTATTACCGGGCTGACGGGGGGTGGGGGGAGAGGGGCAAAGTTGACGGACAGGCCTACCCGCGCCGCCTTCGTTCCCGCACTGCCCCCCCCGGCCGCGAGTGGGAGCATGTCACCGCCGCCGCTCGCCGCAGGGTCCAACACTGACAGAGTGGACAGCAAAGGGAACAAGGGAAATGGGCGTGGTGCGATGTGGCCCCGCAGAAGGGGAGGGGGTCAACGATGGGAAAGCTTGCCCGTGCTTAACTAACACACAAACGTCCGCGTGCGAGAGTGAGTGGCGGAGGGGGGGCGGGAGATTTGGCCGCGGACAAAGTGGGAGAAAAAGAGCCGTGCCTAATATCGTCGTCAGCCGCCGCTATTTGACATCTCTTACGAGTACATACCGCAAAGATAGAAAGATGGTTGGTCTTCCAAGCTGCTGCTGGGTGGTTGCGTCCCGATGGGGTTTGGCTTGGGGGGAAGATCAAGACGCTGCTGCTGCAAGATCAATGTTCCCGGTTCCGCGGGTCCATTGGAGCCAGGGGTCATACGTAGCCTCTTTGCTTCTCTTGCAAGGCTTGTCAGGCACTTTGACTAGTAGTCACCCGCAGTGCCGAGGTAGACAGGCGACGGATGTGTGTACATCTAGTGCTCGCGCATGATTTCCAGCCAGCTAGCTAGACAGCCAGCCAGTCAGCCAGCCAGGGGCGAACATTGGCGACTGTCTTTTCGTTGTTATCAAGATGACTGCACATTTCAGCGAGTGTCTAGGCCTAACTAGGATCGTCGGTGTTGTGCTGCCAGCTCGTGCTCTCCTCCCTGGCCCTGGTACTTGTAAAGAGGCACGGCATCTGAATGAGCCACCCCGGGGAAGTTTCAAGGATCAGGATACGAGCGCGAGCTCGGTACGGGCCAACGGCGAGCATGGCATGTCCTCGTGAACAGGGTAGGCAGCCGACTGCGCGATAGCGTATCCAGCACTTCGTACATGATATGAACCGCTAGTAATAACAGCTTCCTGTGGCGCTCTCCGGTCCGCCGTGCTTTTTGGCCCTCGACCCGCGTGCCAGGGTCGCCAGCGAACCGGTGGAGCCTGGATCGAGAGACCATTTCTCACCTGGTGGCGGTCCGGCTTGGACTCGATGGAGAGGCGGAGCGAACAGACAGGTCTCGGGAGGATGAACAGGCCGACGAGGGGGCGGGCAGGCAAGGCTTGAAGTTACGTATCTCGAGGGTGTGCGCCTCCTGTCGCCTTACCCTCGCGGGCGGCGGCCATTCATGCAGAACGGGGGAGAGGGGGGAAACCTGCAACGAAATGCCGGCAGCAGCAAACTCTACAGAGAGGGGACTGGCTCACCATTGGCCGTTTTGTGCTCCGGAGTTTTGGCACAGGAAATGCACACTACTATTCTTGTACGTACGCAAGTTACGTTGCTCGTACGGCGTTGCGGGTGCCACTTCACAGGAGTCAATAATGGACGGAAGGAAGGAGACCCGAGTTTGCGTCTGTCGTTGTCAAACCTAAATGCTGCGGGCCTGGCAGGCCTCCTCCTCCTCCTCGTCCACTCCACACACAGGCGGTGGATGAGCCGACTGCCGGTGACGGGTCCGGCTTGCTTGCAGGGCCCCCCCAGGGCGAGGCCAACCTGGACGAGAGTAGCCCAGATTAGGTGTTAGTGCGATCGACATGGATGAAGTGGGTGGGTTTTCGTTGGTGGTGGTTGTGGTGAAAGTGGTGGTGGTGGCTCCAGCTGCGATCAGCTGCTGCGGGCGGGCGGTGGTGGTGGTGCTGACGTGCCCTGCTTTTTTTTCCGCCGCTGGTGGCCGTCGCTGCCGCCGCTGCTGCTGGAGACGGTTAGACGGGTACCTTGCAGGCCGTGGCGTCTGCCCGCCACCGCTAGCCGCAACAACCGACCTGCCCTAGCGAACCGAACGTCAACGTCTGGTGATTGTGTGGTGACGGGCGGGCGGTAGCATGTTGGGAGCACCGCCTCCGAACAGCTCGGCGTGGAAAAGACCGAAGGCATTGTCTGCGGCAGCGACGGCGTCTGCGAGAACTCCGTCCACCATTGTCCTCCCTCCGGAAGGGGGGCCGCCGGGCAGAATCATGCGCATGACGTGGCGCCGGGCCACGCTGACGCTGGGCGTCTCGAGGCCGTCTCAGGCCTCGCCGCTGTAGCAGTAGCGGTGGCAGCTGTACCGTACGTAGCAGTAGCAGGTGGGAAGAGCCCACGGTTCCCTTCATGCTGGGGGAGAGGACACGCTGCTCGACACGACACGAGCCAGCGACGACCACCAGCAGCGCCCACCGGCCATATGACCCTTAGTGCAGCTGTACCTTGCCTTAGCACGGCCGCCTGCCTTGCCATGGCGGCTGCGGCATGCTGCAGTCGAGCGATGGCTGCATGAGCTTTTCCTGCCGGCACCGCTCCGCGGCAGAGCGACGTGGGCGAGCCAAAAAAGTTTGAACGGCGGGCAAAGCAACGGGCAAACATCTTCAGCCTCAACCGGCGGGCGCCTCGCCGAGCCAGTAGTGACGCCGCGCCGGGGCCGTGATTCGCCCGCGACGCACGAGATTCGCCGTCTTCGCAAAGAAAAACCTTCTTTTTTTCCTTTGTTCTTTGTCCCTCTCTGCCCTTGGGCGGTGGTGGTGGTGGTGGTAGTGGTGGTATGTATCTCGGTGCTGGCTGGTCCTGCGTCGGGCGCTGGCGCCAGTGGTTCGCTTCCATGCCCGGGGGGCGGGTGCCAGTGATGTGGCGGTTGGTGGGTGGTCCGACTCTTTGCGAGTCGTACGTATGTAGGTGCAACGGGGGGGCGCGGCACCGCTGTGGACGACGCACCCTCCACCTCCTCCACCTCCACCTCCACCTCGCAGCAAATGCACGCTTCCCTCCCATGGAGGCCCGAACGGAGCCCATCGCACCATGCAATCTCGTTATGGCAGCTTGTCAAAAAGCAAGCGGCACGGAAGGACCAAGTACCTGGTAGCATGCAGGTACATTGCCCACCTAGAATGCCAATGTAATACGTACACCTCCCGCCTGCAGCTTGACACGCGCATCGCGCCCCCGTGCGAGTGCGAGTCTAGTACTCGGATGCCCCCATAGTCGGAGGTACCGAGTACCACGGTTTTATACGTCAAACCAGGTGGGCACGGCTCTGTGCTCCGATCTGTAATACCATAAAGGATACCTAGTACTTTATACTTGCAGTACCTGCCATCCTCCGTATTTCATGTCTGGCGGGCAATCAGGCAGGACCTCCCAAGCGAGAGCTGCCAGACGCTCCTTCCCTCGGCTACGCCCTTTCCCGTATAATCGCCTCGCCCTCCCACCAGACCCAGATCAAACGGCGCGCTTCCCCCCTCCCCCGAGTTTCTTTTGTCCAGCTCTTCTTCTTCGCTTCGTCCCGTCGATAGGCGCAGTATCCTTCCTTCTCCCGGGCTCTGGGGAAGTTGCTTGTTGCAACGCGTATTCCAAATTGCGCTGTCTCAAAGCACTCGGTCGGCCTCGAGGTGGTTGTTCTTCACCACTCGCGCAAAGGGCATTGGCCGCCCTTCTCCGCACCCGGTGCACCGTGAACTTCTCATAAAGAAGGCCAATTTCGCACTCGCACGAGCTCGCTCTCCCTTCCGACTGTTCAAGACAACCGGCGGGCGAGACCTTTCCATCTTACGAGTGCAGCTCGCAACGTGGTTTGCGTTGCCCTTGCAGCCCTTCTTTTTTCTTCTCTCTCTCTCTCGCTTCCTAGGTGTGTTCGAGACACCACTTCGTCGCTGCGAGCTGCCGAGCACGCCAACGGGCAGGTGCAGGCAGCGTTGGGCATTACTGCGGCTGCTACTCACGTACAGCTGCCTTGCATGACGTGTTGGCACCGCTTATACAGCGCCATACGGCACCCGATTCAACACACTCGTTCCCCAACGTCTTCGACAAGACCGACTCTCCGCCACGAGACTTGACGATATACTACAGCTCCCCTCCTCGGCTGGCAGTCCCTCGTTCGTCGTTGTAAAAGACACCACGCAGCCATTTCAGACACTCGTTGGGCCGTCTGCGACACCTTCGTGCGGACCCGGTCGGGCCACTTTCCAGTCAGTCTCACCCTGCAGGCGTCTGCACAAACACCACCACAAAGGACCTCGGGTCAAGCCCGTTTGGGCAACAAAGACATACAGCAGGGAGTTTGCACTACAACAGGCGCTTCGAGCCGCAACCAAAAAAAAGCCTCCAAACATGGTATCTCCAAAGTCTTCGTCTGTTCGCTCAAAGAGTCGGACGGGCCTGCCCAGACCATCTTTCCGGGACGACACGGCCCTCGTGGCTCTTCGATACGAGAAGACGAAGCCAGCAGAGCCACCCGTCCTCTTGCCTTCGGTCCGCGGCCCGCGCCGTGCGTCCAGTATTGCCAGCTCGCTGGGATCGACAGTCACGACGCGATCCGCGTCGTCGGCCTCGTCACGATCTTACGGCCCAGTCGTTGTCGTGCCGCCAGGCTACTTGCCTCCCATTGCACCGCCCACGGAGCAGCATCCCGCCCTGAGGACTCCAGTGCCTGCCACCGCACGCGTTCTCGACGAGTGGAAACGAGACTCGGGCCTCGCAGCAACGCCCACGTCAATTACAATCCCAGAGGAGTGCGAAGACGACGGCGCCTCGGACCTGCAGCTCCATACCAAGCTGGAGGCCCATGCGGGTTCAGGTGGCGCGGCAGCTCGAGTACGACACATCGAGGATCGGCTAGTGGTGGTGGAGGGCCGAGCGTTGGACGCTTCACCGTTCGTGAGAGAGACGGTGACCGAGTACGAGCGCGGCGCGGGTGCTGCGACACCGGCGCCCGATGTAAGAGGGTCACCACCCTCACCCCCTTTGACTGCCTCCAACCCTCCTCCACCACTCCCCGCGCGCTCTCGCGATACGATTCGCGTGCAGACGACCTCACCCAAAAAGCTCGTCAAACTGAACAAGGTGTGCTTTTCAGCCGCGCACGACAAGATATTGGGTCGCGAATCTCCGTCCCCGACGAGTCAAATGGCGCCGATGCAGCCACAAGCCTTGCGGGGCTCTGGGACCCCAGCCTCCGCCCACCAGCAGCAGGGGCCACAGCGCCTGCATTCCCCAACCGACGACACGACGCCCAGATCCCTATTCCACAATCCCTTTTCCCCAGACTCCTCGCCGCCACCAGCCCACTCCGACGCCGACTTCTCGCCCTTAGCAATCTCCATACCCACCGAGAGTCTCATCGATGATGACTTCATGGCTGGCATGTCCTTCACGAAGCGCGGTAGCATGATGTTTGCCTCGAGACCCGCGACCGCGGTCGACGGCGCAGCCGACGACAGCCCGACGGACGCGACCACGCCCACCTCGTCCTTGGGCCAGACTCAATCGAGCGAATTGGACACGGTGAGACCCATTTCCGAGGTCAGAACCGCCGACACGATGACGACCGACGCGCCCGCACCTCCTGACATCCGGGTCCTGTCGCCCGACGTCGAGAAGGAGTCTCAAAAGGTGAGGTCGCTCTATGAAACCGGCGACGGCATCAAATGGGAAGACGGCGCAAGACACTCCTTCTGCGAGCGCCTCGAGCCCACGCCCGAGGTACCCGCGGAAGAGGCGGCGAACGAACCGTATGGATTTCCTTTGAATTTACCCGCACCCGTGTGTTTGTTTGACCTCTTTGCTGACGCGCTTCCGCCGCCTCATCACAGGGACCCGTCACGGTTAGGAGGCACAAGCGTTGGAACGTCAACATCTACAAGGTCTTTTTCTCAGCCGCAGCAAGATGGATGTGCGCGTGATTTGGAGCTGGCCGAGGCGCTCGACGACCTGGAGGAGCCGGGAGCCGTTTACGTCGACCGATACGGTTTCATCAGCCCGACGCGGCCGGCATCGAGAATCAGCACCCCAACCGAGCTTAAATCAGCGCAGTTCTCTCCTAGGAGGAGAAACTTGCTCCAGAAGCGGGATCCGATGGGCTTCTCCCTGCAGACCGGAGGCGGTCGCATACCGAGCAGGAAGGTGTCTGCGCGCTCGCTGAACACCCAAAACTCGGAAATGTCGGTCGCCTCGGTGCGCTCGTCACGATCGGTCATTCGCCAAGCAGGCAACCTCCTGCCACACAACCGCAATCGGCGCTGGATGGATGAGGCTGGCGACATGTTGACCGTATCACCCAGCCTGCAGGATGTGGTCGAAGCGGCGCAAGTGGAGAAGATCTCGGAAGCGCTGAAGCGGAAGGAGTGGGAACGGTCGGAGAAGTGGCGCAAAATGGCCAAGGTCTCCAAGAGCGGCGAGCAAGGCCGAGGCACGGAATTTGAATTCGATCTCGAAAACCCCAAGTTGATCGAGAGAACATGGAAGGGCATCCCGGATCGATGGAGGGCCGCCGCCTGGTGGTCCTTTCTCTCCACGGCCGCAAAGCAGACCGAAGGCTCGGCCACTGCCGACGACATTATTGCGCACTTTCACCGCCTGCAGTTCAGGAGTTCTCCCGACGACGTACAGATTGATCTGGACGTTCCTCGGACGATCAGTCGGCACATCATGTTTCAGCGGCGATATCGAGGAGGCCAGCGCCTTCTGTTTCGCGTCCTCCACGCGCTGTCCATCTATTTCCCGGAGACGGGGTATGTTCAAGGCATGGCGTCTCTGGCGGCGACGCTGCTCTGCTATTTCGACGAGGAGCATTGCTTCGTAATGCTGGTGAGGATGTGGCAGCTCCGAGGCTTGGATCAACTCTATCGTCCAGGGTTCGAAGGGTTAATGGCTGCGCTTCGCGAGTTTGAGACAGGTTGGCTCCACAAAGACGTGGCAACCAAGCTGGTGAGTTCCCCTGCCCGAGCATCACTTCTCGTGCGAGGTCCAACGATGGCTGACGAGCGTGGCAGTCCGAGCTTTGCGTGGATAGCACGGCGTACGGAACGCGATGGTACCTGACACTATTCAACCTGTCAATCCCCTTCCCAGCGCAGCTTCGAGTGTGGGACGTATTCCTCCTGCTGGGCACCGGGCCCAAGCCGGGTACCGAGCCAGCGGCTACGGGAACGACAGCAGACGAAAAGCTGCCCCCGCCGGCCACAGGGCTAGACATCCTCCACGCCACGAGCGCTGCTCTCATCCAAGCTCTTCGCGAGGTGCTTCTCGACTCGGATTTCGAAAACGCCATGAAGGCGCTGACATCATGGATACCCATCAAAGATGAGGATCTCCTGATGAAGGTGACCAAGGCGGAATGGAAGACACGACAGAGCAAAAAGAAGACGTAGCAAGCTTGCTTGCCGCTGTGGTCTCTTTAACACATCCGCTTGTACACGACCTACCACGACGAATGCTGCTTCGACTTGTATCAGGACGGCGACGGCGACGGGATGTCTTAATTCTCTGGGCCTACTTTCATTCGGCACCAGAGCCCCTTTACTTTCACTTATCTCTTTTCTTCTGTTTTTTCTCCTTCTTCGACTCTGCAGTCAAACCGATACCCGATTTACGTGCGGACGCAGTCACTCAAAGGGCGCAAGCCTGCCCCGACGCGTAGGGCACTCCCTTTTTCTGGCCATCTGATTAGATGGACAAGCAGGCAGGACTAGATGGATGGATTGGCCGTCCTGCCACTTTGTTTTTTTCCTTCACTTGAGTTGGGCCGGGGCGGTGGATCCTCGAGCCTTTGCGAATACCCCTTTCACAATACAATGATGTTATATTACATGTTTACCTCGATATCCTTACTGTCACAGCCTAATCCCCTTGTTGAGACGCGGCCCCGTGGCCGGGCAAGAGATAGGAATACCAATGTTCAACATATCAAGACGCTTAGCCTACATGGCCCTTTGCAAGCGAGCCTCGTCAGCCCGCGAATGGCGTGTTGGCCGTGACATATCCGACATGGAGTTTACATTGCGATGGAGTTGCCCAGGCTAGTTGCCGCATGTCACGGCGAGAAGTCGCCCGATGAGGGAGGAATCGGAGAAGATTGCCAGAGGAATTATGGACAAGCCGGCCAAGCAGCCGGCGTATGGCACCACCAACCCACCAACCCAGCACGGGGCAATGAAATCAGCAATGGAGCCCGATGGGGTATTGCGGCTCGGCACCGGCGGCGCATACGTACGTACGACGCCCACGCACGCGCGCGTTTACGTGCCGCGCCGGGTGGGCTGGGGTATTGACACGGGTGACGCATGAACCCGCGCCGCTCGGGTAGCAGAAGGAGCAGTTGGGTGCCACCTCCCCCCCCTTGCTGCACTGCACGAGCTTGGGCACGGAACATTTGGCGGGAAAGAGGATGCGGCATGTGGAATGCAAAAGCTCATCGGCGCGCGCGGCAGTGGGCAGCAATATTTCCGGATGCGAAGGAGCCGAGTGGTGAGTGGTGAGTGGGGGAGGACGCTGAAGGGTGGAGGAGGGACCGGATGGATGGATGGCCCACACGCCGGGGGAAAGACGCCGATGCTGCCTGGCAGATGGATTGGCGATGCGTACAAGGGTCTGCGTATTGCATTCTGTTGTGAGTCGCGCGCGGGCTGGTTGAGGCTGGGGCTCAAGCTCGTCCTGCGTGGGCGTCATTGCCGCTCACACCACGCACGCACGCACGCACGCACGCACGCGCCATGCCATGCACGTTCGGATTGCAAGGGCCATTACCACCGCCACCGCCACCACCACCATCACAGTTGCCGGCCCAGAGCTGTGACAAGATGGGAAGAGAAGGAAGAAGGGGGGGGCGCGGAGGGGTGGCGGGCCGTGATGCCGTGCGACCTGGAGGACAAAACGGGCTGGTTCACGATGGGGTGCGCGTGTGGGGTGTTGTCCTCTTGCTGCTATTGTGGCTGTGGCGGCGTGGACGTTGGGACCGGTCATCGTATCGCATTGCCGTTGGTGTTGCGGTAGTGGTTGTTGTTGTTGTGTTGTTGCTATGTTGTTTATCTGCACGCGGCGGCTCTGCACTCGCACCCAGTGAGCGGGCACCCCGTACAACACTGTACCTCCTCCGCGATACTAGTAGCTATACTAGCTACCGCCTAGCATGTAGATACGTACGATACAAAACCAAAAGTCCAACACCGAGAACGGACCTCCGAGAATGCTCCGTGAGCCTTCAAGCTAGCTAGCTCCTTCGGATGTGGAGTTGGGCTCCCCCCCCCCCTTCTCATTCCTCGCCTCGGCGGCTTCGCTCCGATGGTGCGTGATGCCCCAGCCAGCAAAAACATCCCGCGCGCGGCATTCTAACGATAGTACGTACTGTATCGTATCGGGCGGTGGGACCACGGTGGCGCGGGGGAGGGGGGGTTGACGGCGATGGTGTTTCTTCATCCGGCTCCCTTGCGGAGAATACGTACGTACGTACGTACTTTGTACATGGGGCGCCCAAGTCGTGAAGGGTCAATACGTGTCCGGCGTACGTAGTGTGTGTCCACCGGTTGTGGTGTGGTATGGTTGCGTATGTCAGGCTGCGCCGGCGCGCACGCGAGTAGACACGCACGTGGAGGAGGGTTCGCCTGTCAACTCTATACACGTTCTTGCACTCGTCGCCCTCCTTCCTTGGCCATGGATGGACGGATCGGGCAATAGTACTGTGCGGCATGACACATGCCAGACGAAAGGCCACTGGCGCATCAGGTACATTATGTACTCCCAGGTGCAGTACCTACCTACCTAGACGGTACGTTAGTTATTGGTCACCCCCGGGGATAGACGGATGCGTAGATCTGGAAGAGAGGAGGCATGCTGGGGAGAGAGCAGGAACCATATGCGCGCGTGTGGCTTGTCTGTTTTCGATGATGAGTTACTTGTCGCATTTTAGTCTGGAGGGAGTATTTATCCTTCTCCTCGTGTCTGCTTTGGGCACGAGAAAGGCGGGAACAGATATCGGCCAAAACGACGTGGGAGGGGACAGAGGAAGCTGCTGACCGGCGCGCGCTCCCCTATCTTTCGTTGCTAGGCGCCGGAGTTTTCCAGGCAGGCAGGCAGGCATGTACATGCATGGCATGATCGTTGGCCCTTGCGTACGTTCCATGTGGAGTTTACGGGCACTATATACCCGTACAGCCCAGTACTACGTAGAACGAATTATCGGAACGCGCACATGGGACTTTTTGTTGGGTTTTATTCAGCACCGCCCTACGTATGTACACTGCACTGCACTACACTGCACTGCTTTGCCTTGCTGTTCCTCGCGCATTGCTGTCCGCACAGTAATAACGTTACTTCTCGTATGATATGGTATAGTACTGTATGGTACAGTACTCGCTCGGCAGAGTCGCATCAACAATACCCGCCGTGGGGGCGCGTGGGCGGTCAGCGAACTTGCAGCCGACACACTTAACTAAACCAGAATTAGAATTGTGGGAAAACGAAGAAGAAGAAAAAAAAAGAAAAGAGAGAAGAGAGTCAGACAGTCAGGAACGCGCCAGGCACACGCATGGCATATTTGCTTTTTTTTTCTGTGTCCTTTCCCTCGTGCGTGTCTCTCTCTCGTGCTGCCCCGCGCGCCGTCCCGCACCGACGGACACGTGTTGCTCGCCCATCCCTTGCCTCGCTAGGCCAGGGTACTTCTGCTGCGACCTGCTCCTCCTACTCACTACGTAACTTACCGATGTACTGCCATTTGCGCCAGGGCGATTATTGCCGCGCACATTGAAACGCAAACAAACACAAATGTCACAATTCACTTTCGGTCTGGCTGCACGTGCCTTCCACGCTGGAGAGTCTATCCCTTGTCGATTCTTGGCTTTGTTTTCTTTTCGTTTCGTTTCGTTTTGGCCCCCCGCCCTCTCTCTGTTCTGTCTTGGGACGGAAACTAGACTGCATGCATGCATGCATGCATGCGCCCATGCTCGTACGGACTTACCCTACATGTTGAGACGGGGACGTAGGTAATGTACCGTACGAGTACTGTACCTGCAACTTAACATGCATGCCCCCCGTTCGTCGTTGCGACGCTGTTAATTATGCTCCGGTCGCTGGTGCTGCTGCTGTTTCTGGCTGCTACTTCGGCGCTGCTGCTAAAATAAGCATCAGGCCAGGCCCCCAAGAGGTCCAAGACATTTCCCCCCCGGCTCGCCCGCCCGCCCCGCCAAACAGCATCATCCAATCATATGCTTCCGCTCGCAGCCTCACAACCCCAAAGCGGATAAAACGGACGGACAACGAAACGGCTTCTTGTTCTGCGAGCGACACCCCCTCTATACTCTGTACACACCCCAATCCCCTCACCTCCTCCTCCGTGCTTCTCTTGCCCTTTCCTGCCAAGTTTTCCTCCCCTGCCCTCGATGGAGCTAACAAGAAACCCTCCACCACCACCACCACACCCACCAAGAGCACCACCTCACACGTCCTCTCCTGCTCGTGCCGTTTGTCCTTCACCGTCTCCGTCTCCGTCTCCTGGGCTTCACCGGTCGGTCGGTTGCCGGACTGGGTGGGCACTAGACTAGACGAGCGGCAGGATTGGCCTGCCATGCTCTCTTTTGCATTCCTGACCGGTGCTTGTCTGAGGATGTGTAGAGCAAAGAAATGTACAGCGTGTCATCCACGTGCGTTGCATCTTCGGGATGTGGACACGGTACTTGCATATACCTTCCCAGGAGAGGGGATTTGGAAGCAAGGCAAGGCAAGGTGACTGCTAGCCAGCTACACATACCATCGCAGCAGCACAGTGCAGTGCCCTACCTACCTACCCACCTACCTAGTACTATATGCATGTCCGTACGTATGACAATTCTTCCGCGGGAGGGATGGATGGACGGACGGACGACGAACCCTCCCCTCTGCAACCCCTCACCGCTCGGCGCCGCCTCCGTCTGGCAGTCGGCGCCGCACCACCACCACTTGCCATGCGCGCGCGTGCACGCGTGCGCCGCCGCCGCCGCCGCACGCATCCAACCCTCGGATGGGTGGGTTGCGGCGGCGTCCATTCGTTGAGGCTCATCAGCGGCGTCGAGATCAACAGACACAGGCAACGGGCAAGCCGACCGAGAGGAGCTTGCGCACGGGCGCATGTACTGGCCCTAGCCATACATACGTACATGCAGAAACGGCCGCGACACAGCACGTTCACACGCCCGGAGATACAGCAGCCGTAATTTCCTGGCCTATATGCGACCTACATGTAGTATCATAGAACGCGCGCGCCTACGAACGGGACGCGAGATGCGTTTCTGCGTCGCACCGCAGGTGCTCCCCTCCCCGGGCCGGAGGAATAAATAGAATCATATAGTTACACACGCACATACCTACCATACCTGTAGGTACAGATTTTTGTACGAACCCACGGAGTACGGACCGCAGCCTAATGTCCGATGCGTGCGTGCGTGCGCGTGGGGAGAGGGAGAACACACAGACACAGACACACACACACACACACGCACAACGGGCGGCGAGCCACTCATTAGCTGCCGCTGCTGCTGCCGCCGCTGCTTGTGCTGCAACCGACGCACGCGTTCTGCGACCCTTCAACGACCTGCAGCGTGCATTGAGCAGTGTACGGCGCACCTCAGGGCTTGCAATCACCGCAGAGCATGCCCGTCGCGAAATTGATGCGCCCGCGCAGCTGCAGCGATGATAAAAATAAAGAAAATAAGGAGAGAGGGGCGGCCGCCGCGGCCAGATTGATGCAAACACGCAAAGCGATTGAGCCAGCAGCAGCCTCTCTGTCCGCCTGTCCGCCTGTCTGCCTGTCCGCAATCTTGCCTCCTCCCGACATCTCTTTCCCTCATCTCAATTGCATCATCAACACCACGCCCCCTCTGCCAACTAGCGGATGCAAGGCGTGTGTGCGCGCGCGCCAGCACGATACGCTCGCTCTCAAGTCCCGACAAGGTTGAAACGGGCCAGCAACCGGGGGCGCGGCCATCGGGCCCCACTCCACGCGCCGCCGCCCGCCCGCCCGTCCACCCGCCCGCCGTTCCCTCCTCCCATGCCTCCCATCCCCCCATCCCACCCTCTCAAATCCCACCCCCCTGGACATTTAAACCCGCGCCCCCCCCCCCCCCCCCTCCTCCCGGGCCACGAGCCACCCCTGTCACCTCCATCCGCCCAATCCTCCCAACTCCTCCCCATCTGATATTGCAGGACCGCCTCCGGCCCCCTCCTCCGCAGCAACGGGCGACAGCCCAGCAAGCCTCCAACACGTAAAACCCGCCGACAACGGGAAACACGGAGGAAAAAGAAAGCATACGTGTACAGCCAGCCCAGCCCACCCCCGACCCTGTCATGTCATGCCATGCCATGCCCCGTTTGCTGCCTTTTGCCCTTTCTGATTATTTGCCGCAATGGGGCCCCCCTTCAGCCTCTCGCCTTCCTTAAGCTCCTGTGGGGGACCCGTTCGTCCATGGGGCCGCTTTGGTCTCGAACCCCTGCCGCTCGTGGCTGTCGTCCGTCAAACTGTGCGACCCTTTGGGCAACTGATTTCGACCGCAGGCCTCCGCGCGCCCATGCCTCGTTTCATCATCACGTCCCATTCCACATCCAGACGAACCCGTCTCTCCCAACACGCAACTGCTCTCTCCCTCCCTGCATTGGGCGAGGCTGATGCCCAGCCAGGCCCAGCCCCCAGCCCCATGTCTCTGTGCCATCTCCGCCCGCTCGTCAGCCATGGCCCGGCACCGCAAACTCTCCTCACCCGAGCCATCGTCACAAAATACAGCACGCCGGGCACTGCACGCAGCAAATTGCAAGGACTGCTTCATTTCGCTGCAGATCCTCGATATCGCCTCATCACCTCCCGTCGCGGCTGAACCCACTGTCCCCGCCACCGCCAGCCCAATGTCCACCGCCATCTGTCTATGAGGGTACCAGACTGTACCGTCCCAGTGTCGTGACCCAAGTACAGTACATGCTTACACCAAAACAACCATCCGTTTTCGCATGCCCACGCGCACACAACGAGTATTGTACGCCGTCTCGAAGCCCGCCTTGTAGCAGTCGACCCAATGGTCCCCACGCCCGGTGCTGTGATCCCGACGCGTGCCAAAGCTAGCATGAAACGGTCAAGCTCCTGCGGGTTGCCATGACGGTCAAGTCGTTTTCGATTCCCTGCCCTGCCCTGCCCTAGCTCTGCCCCTCCTTCCGTCCTAAACCTCGTGCACCACCATGCCCGAAAAAGGAAATGGAGACAAAGTAAATCGAGAGAGATCGTCTTAGGAAAGCGCACATGCAGTCGTCAGGCATATCCACCGATGATCCAGTATAAGCAAAACAAACCCATGGAACCGGAAAAAAATCGTGACAACTCGTCACACCAAGTCTAATTTTGGCGAGTCATGGCATCGCCGGGAATCTGGCCGCTTCGTGCCAGTCCGCGGCACGGACCGTCCAGCTCACGAAGCCCCTTCACTGGTCTGATTCGGCTGAGCCAGCAGCTCCACCACGCCCTTGGGGCTCCCGTCCCTTCGGCGTCACCGGCCGGTCTCGCGGCGCACCGTCGTCTTCGCGATATCGGCTCAGTGACGGCCCGGTTGCCTGGGTTGAATGGAAATAAGAACGTGAACCTTCATGGGAAGCCGGTCCCAGGGGTTCCTGCGAAAGCATTGCTGACACCGAATGTTTCTTGTCGCCACCATGCGCATCTCGTGGGGGTTCGCCGCCCACATCTCCGTGAGGCGTCAGAGCTCGCGTCCTGCGGTCCGCCTCTTCCATCTGGCCGTGGCCGGCGGGTCGATACCACGAGGCATCACTCCTCTGGCGCTTGTGCATCCTCCTGCCGGGAGGGGGGTTCGACAGGCTGCTTTGTATGAAGGGCGGGGGAGATCGCAATCGGGTCTCGGTAGATGATTGCGCGGGATATTGCGACCCTGCCGACTTGCGCTTCCTGTGTGCCTCGCCTATCACCCCAGAGCCTTGGTTAGCCTACAGCGAGTCTCGCTTTCTCTTGGTCTTGGACGAACCAGACGGAGTTCCCGGTCTGTTCGAGCTGCTGCTCCCCGCCTGCGAGGTCGGTGGCTGCCAGTGGTGGAAGTAGATGGACGGGCTCGTGTCTTGCTGCGTCGCCTGCCCCTGTGTCTGGTATGGCGGTATCGGTGCTGTGCTCGCTTGCGCAGGTTGTTGTTGGCTTCCGCCTGCGCTGGCCAAGGGCGCCGCTGGTCGACCAACGACGCCGCTCACGGTCTGGCCCCTCGGCCTGGTTGGCGACCCTGGGAATTGCCCGTATGCCACAGGTGCGTGCGCCTGTGGTGGAGCCACGGATGGCGGCGCCGGATACTGCCCTGGTGCGGGCGGCGGAGCTTCGCGTTGATGGTGATCCGGCGAGTGCTGGCGCTGGGGCGGCGGCAGTTGGGGGTATTGGCTCTGGGATGGCTGCATGAACTGTTGTGCCCATTCCAACGCCGCCTGGGGCAATGTGCCGCCGGCTCCCATGCCCGCAAATACCAAAGGGACCATCGGTGGTGGGATGCCTCCACCGAGCGAAGCTCGTAGCATGTCCATCTCGACCCGCCGCTGCTCCAAACGTAGGCTCTCCTGCCTCGTCTTCTCCTCCTCTTGCTTCGTCTTCTCCTCCTCCGCTCTGGCCAAAAGCCAGTTCCTCATCGACTCTTCTGCTCCTTGCCATTGCTGTGGAGGGGGCGGAAGCGTCGTCCATGCCTGTCCCGGCGGAGGGCCGTGGGCTAACGAACCATGGGGCTGGCTGTGGTGCGGCGGCTGGGGAGGGACATTGGCGGCCGGAGGAGGTTGCTGAGGAGGAAGTGCCATGGCCGCCGGAGGGGGCAGGCCACGGTGAGGTGCCGACATGAGCTGGTTTACCGGGCTGTGGCTGCGGGAAACGGTCGTGCTCGGCTTGTAGGCGGCCTCCTGGTGGCTCAAGGGGGGAGAGGGCCGCGACGTGGCAGGAGGCGTCGGCAGATCATGAACGGACTTGTAGCCGTACGGAGCTGAAGGCTGTTTGATGGTGAGCATCATCACTGACACAGCCTGGTCTCGCGTCGAGTGAACATAGGGATGTGTCTGGGCTGGGGCCAGCTAGCCGAGTTGCGGCGGCGGCGGCTGTGGACGAACGGGTTGGGAGTGGGCAGCGTGTCGCTCACGAGACAAAGAAGAAGAGGATCGTAACGAGGGAGAGAGAGAGAGCACGAGTTGAAGTGCAGAGAAGTGAAGAGAATAAGGCAAGACGGGCAGAAAAGTGGGCACAGGCGAGGACGGGGAAGACGAGGAGGAGGCGTACCGGCTGGATATAAAGGTCCCAGCTCGAGGGCCGGGTGTAAGTACGAGCAGTGCTAGTACAGGTGGGAGCAACAACTGCGGGACGCAAGCTGGATGTGACGACCAGCTCGAGAACAATGGGCTTCCGAACGGGGCGGGGGGGCGGATGGGACTGCAGACAAACCGGGCCAACCTCATTGGGACATGGCTGTTGCGGCGTCCATGAGAGAAAAAGGCGAGCGAAATGGAGGCACCCTGCAGTCAAGGACTGCAATGGCAGTAGCCTTATTCGGTATCAGGCGCGGGTCTGCTCCCTGCGCCGCTTCCTGGATCGGGCAGCGCAAAGGCAAGGTGGTGACGAGTCTCAAAGGGGGTGGGCTGCAGCAGGGTCGGCAAGCCGGAGCGGACGCCGTCCCACGGTGGAGAAACGGCCGAGCCTTGTTGATTTCACTAGTCGCCCGTGTATCAGAGCAGAATGGCCTGATAATCAACCTGCCGGGGGCCGATCAGGAACGAAGACGGCGGACGGAGCTGCTGCTGGCGCCGCTTGGGGGTTTTTTGTGCTGCTATTGTCGTATGCCGGCGCCGGTGGGGTTGCTGATTCCGAGTGGGAAGGGTGAGGCCAGCAGGGGGCGTGCGATTTGTTGCGCCTCCACAAGACGAGACGGAGCCGGCTAAGGTAATACAATACCTAGGTATGGACTGAAAGACGGCATGTACAAACAAGTAAAGTAGGCTCGTCGCGTTGCAGGCATGCAAGGTATGTCGATGGTGGTTATGTACGGACGGAATCCGTATGGCGGCTAGATACGAAGCAGAGCCAAGAGCGAGCGCCGGGCGCAGCGGGCAACCGACAGCGGGCCACGGAACGGCGGGCTTGTAGGGGGGGCAACGCTGGCAGCTCGCTTTCTCACCGGCGCGCTCGAGTACAGTGCAGCACTCGCACCCACCCGATCGAGGGTTGGGGACCAGGCACTGAGTGTGAGTGGGTGGTGTGTGGCGGCCGTGCCAAAGACGAGAAGGACGGAGAAGGACAGCAGGCAGAAAGAAACAGGTACCAAGGTCCTAGTCGACAGACTAGATCAACAACCTTTACCAACCCCAATGGGAAGAGAACGCGGAGCAAGATGTCGGGGTCTTCGACCTGCCGGAGAGCAAAACAAACGAACGAGGCTGCCCCATGCGCCAAGGGGCCAAGAAGCAATCGAGTGTGAACCGTAGAAATCCAGCGTCGCTCGCGACACGGGCGGGTAGCGAGAAGAGATGTGGTAAAAAGGGTGGTCAAAGAGGGGCGGTGGGAAGAGAATTGAACCTTGGAGGCGAAGACGGGGTGCTTGCGGTCGGATGAGTTGAAGAAGAAGACGACGAACAAGGCGCAAGAAGACAAATGGACAGGCAGGGAGACGGAGTGCGAGGGACGAGGGGAGGTGTCCGGCTGGCCGTGTTTGGGAGCTGGAGGGGTGGCAGAGCAAGTTACAACACCTGCTGCTAACCCAATCTACCCCAGCAGCTGGCGTGGGGAGCTGGGCAGGCACCGGGCGGGCGACTTGCACGTACGTACCTCAGGTAGGTCGGGTAGCGAGTCGAATTGGCGGATGGTGTTGGTGGCCACAGCGGGAGGTGGGTGGGCGGGCGGGCGTGGAGCGTGGAGCATGGATTTAGGACAGCAGGCCAGGTACCGTACAGTACCTTGTACCTTCCCCCAGCGCCCCGAATGAGACGGGGCGGCAGGTGGAAAGAAGGTGAGGAAACTTCCTGAATGGGCTGCACCTGCCCAACCACGGAATAACAGGAAGGAAGCGCAAGGCAAGGGAAGAGACCCCTTGAATACCTATTGCACAGCGCAGCACAGGACAGCACAGTCCAGTCCAACGCAGCACAGTGTACTTCTCCATCTCAATGCTCGCGAGGTCGGAGGTCCTGTTCTGAGCCGCGAGCACCGGCCAAAGCAGCCGGGCGTCAGTGGTGACCACTGGTGAGGCGGGAGGAGCAGCACTCGTGCACGAGTATGAAATACCGTGCCAGACAAAACCCAACAAGGCTTGTTGGCTTTCCCCTGCAACATCCCCCCTCCCGGGACAAACTTGGTGAGGAACGAGTACAAGGACCAAGGACCAAGGAGGGCAGGAGCCTTCCAGTAGCTGTGGTTCGGAGGCACAGCCGCGCATTCAAGCAGGGAAGGTACGGTCCTCGTATGGCACCGAGGCAGCTCCTGCGACCAAACCAGCACGGGGTGCCTTTCCTCGTTGGTACGAAGAACAAGGTACCTGTACTCAGAGTCTACCCAAGGTAAGTATCCTTCTACCTCATCCGCTGAGTATCCGGGCTCTTGCGCGGATCGACGAGCTGCCGCGTCGCCTGCGACTGTCGGCGGACAAGGTTGCCAGGAGTATCGAAGCTGCAGGATCGCGAATCCAAGCTCGCCGGATACGATGCAATGTATGGATTACAGCGCGGTACTCGTAGGATGCACATGCGAAGCGGGCACTCGGCTCGGAGCCAGGTACCTTGCAGTACAATACGGAGTACCCGATGCGTTCGTGTGGGCGGGCGACACTCCGGGCAAGGCGTGTCTGTGCCAAGGACCTGCTCGGCTCGCCCGTCTTTGGCTTCTTTTATTTACGTGCCTTGATACGTACGTACTGCAATTATCCCACCGAGCGGGTCAGAGATCCCCAAGCACGTCAGGGTGCCTTCCCTCCCGCTCCCTCGCTGTCCACGGTTCCTTCCTTCCCTTGGCTGGCACGCCGGCAACCTCAAGGTCCCGGGGCCGTTCGGGGCGCAGACCAGGAAGGTGCTGGGTTGATGCTGGGGCCAGGCACCTTCCTGGGATTCTTACTTCCGTCTTCGGTGAGTGGCCCTGCGCGTGAACAGCAGGCACGAAGCACAATGTTGGCACTCGATACGAAGCAAGGTACCTATACGGTACTTCGTTGGAATGAGCAAGAAGCAGCAAGAAGGGGTGCTCCATGACGTTCTGGGCAAGGTATTCCGAACCTGGTCCGGAGAGCAACACCGTTGGGATAAAACACAACCTGCCTGTTCTCCCGACTCGACTCGTGTGTCCCCCCTCCCTCGCCTCACGATCGTCGGCCCATCCACTGAGTCTCCCCCCTCACGCAGCTGTTGCGACTGTGGCATCCTTTTTTTAATTGACGACGCAACGCACTTTGCACCTTTGTGCTCATCGGGCCCCGAGGCGGCGCCTCAACTCGCCACCAGGACCAAGGAATTTGCACACAGCAGCGGCGGGGTCAAACGGAGGGGACGGACGGGGGCCCTGGCCAGGTCACGGCCCACGGCCCACGACCCACGACCCAAACAGGCCAGCCAGGGCAGGGCAGGGCTTCCAGGCAGGGCAGCAGCACCACGCAAAGCTGACCAGCGCTGACCAGGGCTGCACGCCGGCCGATCTGTTTCGAAGGACCGCGCTATGAAGCTGCAACGACAAAGTGGGAATGCCTCCGCCGTGGGCCGCCTGGGATGACATGGGAAGCTCTGCAGCCAACCAAGCCAGCGACACCCGGCTGCATGCGGTGCCACCTGGTATTGCCTGGGTTGGTAGGAGCTATGTATGTACGAGAACGCACGGCTCCCTCCCTTTGTCCTGAGTCGCTTGCACCGTTGCCAGCCACAGGGTACAGTGCCGAGCCAGCGCTGCACCGATTTGCCGCTGATACAACACACAATACTCGCTGCACACAAGAGCATGTGCGCAGTCACGCACTTTGCAGAGGGGACCCGTTTGTGCCCACCACGCACAAAGTCCAGTGGGCGAGGCGAAGCGTGCATGGAGTGGATCACCCGTTGTGAAGTGGCTTGCTGCTGTGTGGCTCCCTCCTGTGTTGCTGCCGGTAGCCACAGACACGGGGCAACGGTTCGTCTTGGGTAAAGTCTATCCCACATGTCCGTCCTGAGAGCTGGTTTCCCTGATCAAGTCTTGCCGGTGCCCTCCTGCAACTAGTGCCTCACAGGGCGTTTGGGTCAATGGGGGTGGCGTCTAGACGCCCGATGGTTTTCGTCCTCGACAGTCCCAGCCGAACGCGTGGCTGGGATGGATAAATGGATGGATGCATGGCTCGACCGGCACACATCGACGGGCAACAGGTTTATCGAATCAACCAGCCATCAGTCGCGCAAGGATGCATGGCTGACTGCAGCTGCACCTTCGGCATATTGGCAGCATCTGATCCTGCCGCCCACTCCACCATCCATCTGCCTCCAGTCCGCAGCATGGCGTAACATCGAGGATTCCCGCCACCGCATTATGACCCGCCTTGCCGCCGCCGCTCTTCTCTGAACCGTGATCTGGATCTGGCTTGCTAGCAGGGGCCATTGCGCTTTGATGCAGGCTGGAACTGGACTGTTGCGGAAGTCTCACCTACGCATCACGCACCCGACTCCTGCAGACCGGAGCCGCCGCGTGGTTGGACTCGTCCAAATAACATTCGACGGCGGAGCGCCAAGCAGATAGTTCTGTTGCATACCGAATTACCGAATTTGACCTGAAAAACTGCAAAGGGGGCTGCGTTCTGGAAATGGAGCCTGCGACGTCCGACACAAGTCATTGCGGCTCAACATATGTCGAGTAGCTTCTCACATCCCACCACAACTGTCATCACATCTGCTCAGCATGGATGCAAATTCACTTTTGCAGTGATGGTCAACGGCTACCAGAGTTCACGGGGAGGGCACTCTCAAACTGAAAATGGACGAAGAGTGTAGACCTCGGGGACTCCGTATCACCCTACATCGCCACTGGTAGGGCGTTGCCCTCGTCTCTCTGCTTTGAGAGGACTCCCTGAGACACAGAATCGAAACCAGGCATTTCCTGGCCATTATCCGTGACCCCTTGACGTTGATTGCCGCTGAATCAGCTGCGAGTTGCGTTAGCAGTGGGCTGAATTTGCCAACGGGCTCGGCGATAGCCATGAACCGTCACGACGGCAAGGCAGCAACCAAGGCCTACAGCAGCTTACGAGGGTGCTCCCCACTCCCACAGTACCGCCTCCATTCCCATAACTCCAAAGCAGAACGGGCAGCAACCACAAATTCCCTATGGGAGTAATCGGCTCATGGGCAGCCCCAACTTATATGTTCGCATCGCTGAGGACCGATTTGAAGGCCTCATCTGACCACTGCTCTGCATGGTTTGGAGCGGTCGAAGGAGCGGTCTCAACACACAGAGCATAAAACCCACTGCATTCGAGTCCCTGCTGCGGCCGCTGGTGCAGTGCGTCTCTGCACGACAAACCATGTTGTCTCGCTTCAACGATACATGCACGCACACGGACAACTTAGGCTAGCCGGCAATCCGTTGTGCATTTGCTCCGATTCCGTATCTCTCGGAATCAGGGGCACAATGGTTACCCCTGTCAAAGGAAGTCCCCTTCTGTCATGAACAATTGCTAATGAAGCGGCATGTTGGCCAAACTTGTCATTCTTGTCCATGGCATGGGTCAGCAAACCGCGCATGGCTTGAGACGGCGGCCCCCTGGGAAATCTGACAGCTCCCTGTATGGCAGGCCACCTGGGCATGTGGCTTATCACCACGCAAACCACATCGTCCTAACGGGCGCGCGTGGCCGTGCTAGCGCTGCGAGGGTCGCCAGAGCAAGCCTCGACTGCCGTCCGCTGGGGTTGACGCCCGGCCTGGCCAAGTTAGCCGGAGGGGCTCTGATGGCTGATGGCGCACACTTTTGACCCATGTCGACTTCGGGACTTCTGAAACATTACTCCGCTCGCTCTCCCGTGGCATCATCCACAGTAGTATGCAGGGATATCGCATCTCGATGCTGCTCAACGTAGCAGCCTGCCCCGCAGGGACCAACTTGGTCTTCACCATCGCTTCAAGGGAACTTCGTGGAACGATACCATGCTGTAAGGGCGAGTTGCCATACGGCCCTCTGGATTTTGAAGAGAATCCGTGTCCTTGGTGAACCTCGTCGAGCATATGGCGGGATACTGTCTGTTCTTTCCTCGGAGACACCGAAAAGCGTGTCTCTCAGCAAGCCATGGCGACAAGATGGGGCTGACGAAGCACGGAAGATGGCACCAGGACTTGCTTCACGCCTAGCCGCTGAGGATTACTGACTTCCGGTCTGGGCCATCACAGACAGCCACATCAAGCATTGACCCTTGTGCCATGATGTGCCACAACACAACCGAATGGGCACGCGCGAAACCCGTCGGCACCTTTTGAATAGGAATTGAGGGAATCCCAACTCGACTCGAGGACCGCTTCTAGGCTCGTAGCTCGTGCCCTGGCGCCAAGCATGCGGAGGAGCGATCTTCTTGCGGCCACTAGATCCCCTCGCACATCTGCCTTGGCTGCGGTTCAGATTAGCTTCGGAACAGCAAGTTGCGTCGGTCAGGCGAGCTAGGCATTTGATGAAGCACGCCCCATATCTCTCCCTTTGACTAGCCAGGCCACTTCCGTAGCTCAACGAGTGCATTGGGAGCGCGGCGCTACCAAGAGCGGACATTCTCTAACCCCCGACCGGCCAACTCATGTTGAAAGGAGCTTTCTTGGAGCCTCGGATGCAGCAATCTGCCCAAGGCGCTTGCATGCAAGAGGGAAGTTGTCCCAAGCCAGCGCTGGGCTGGCTTGAACCATCGGGTCCCTTGGATTCAACGCGCCATTCTTTGACTTCTGGGAGCTGACCGTGCTTCATGCAGACCCATGGGTATGGCCCCATGTCGACGTAGGGGTGTCGTCAAAAGCGGCGTTTAGCCACAGCCCGACGTTGCCTCCTCCGCCTCACGCGAAGCTTGCCAAGCCCAAGGCTGTCCACCGGCTTGAGGGGGGAAGAAACCCCGGCCTCGTGGTGGCGTTCTTGAGTCCCCAACGTGAGCCGCCGAGAGAGTAAGACGGAACGAGTGGCACCCCCATGTCAACACAGAAAGCAAGCCCATGGTCGACGTTCAGTATTTGGCAAAACTCGGCTCCTTGGCTAGCCGAAACTGCCCGGAATCTATCTTTGATTACCACGTTCTGCGGCACGAGTGCTTGCACAACATCACCTTGACTAGAGCGGAACGAGACGAATTCGTCTTGGCGAGCATGCCCGGCACGGGTCAGTCAAAAAGCGCCCTTCTCGCCCCATTTCGGGGCATAACGGCGAGCCTCGTTCCCAGGGCCAAGACGTACAAATGCCCTGCAGAAGCGAGCACCGGACGAACAGCATACAGTACCGCATGCACGCATCTTCCAGCCGAGAGGATTGCCAGGACGGCTCAATCGTCCGTACAACATGGTATGCAAAAACACAGACGACCCGCCCAACGGCCCCGAGGGAGCCCTCGAGATGGACAAAAAGAGCCCGCTCAAGGGCCAGTGGGATCTTCTACAGCTACTGCAGCTAACTGCTCGTTAGCTTTGCCTGTCAAATGCATGCATGGCCCGCATATCGAGACCCTCACCTGCAGGCCACCCAACAAACGCCCCCCCACCCTCTCGGGCGAAGGCTCCGCACAATGGATGGACTGCCACAGCCAGACCAGACCAGGCCGAGCCCACCCATGGCCTCGCGAAGCATGCGAGATAGCTGACTGGCTCTCCATCCGCACCCTGCATGGGCTTTCGTGCAGCAGCGGCTTGGACGCCACTCCTCATCGGCCGCCCGTCCTGCCTGGCGCCCGGCACGGTTAGCTTGGAGGGGAGGAGGAATTCTCGTCTCGTACGAGAAGCAGGAAAATCTTGGCCATTGACCAGGTTCCTGCCCCGATGAGCAAACCCAGGCCCCGGCCGGCAATTCTTCTTTGGCTGTCCGGTCGCGTCGGGTGGCCGTGGCGTGCCAGCATTGCGACCGGTCGGTCAACCTGCCTGCCTAGCCTAGCTGGTCTTGTCCGAACTTCACACGCCGACGTAACCCCCGCCGTGCATACTGCCTGTCCTGTGCGGATGGCGCACTCAACGCACTCGACTACGTACGCGCGACCGCAATAGTCCATACCACGGCGATCCGGTGCCCTGTCCTTGCCGCTTCCTCCTATATTCCGCGGCGAGCAAGTCACATATAGCGCTGAGCCCCCAACGCAACGACAGCCAGAGCCCTGCGCAGCAAGGAACACGATCGGTTTCACATGCCAGTGCGGCGGACTAGATGCCGCAGCCGACGGCCGTTCTTCTCGCAATTGACTGGCCTAACGCCGCGGGTTCGACGGATGCAACTCCGGTACGCGGGTACAAGCCAGGCGGCGATGCATGCATGCATGCATCGTGGAATGGCCAAGCCGGCTTTAGTTGCGTGTTCACGTAGATTTCGTCGCGAACGCGGCATGAAATGTCAATATTGCCGGCTAGATCGGGAAGCGACAATGGGCGTCAGGCGCCGCGCTGCCTCTCGTGATGCTACTTCGTACTACTGCCTATGACTATGGCCTCCGTTTGTCATGCAAAGCAGTGAGGCCATTTTGCGCTCGTCACCATCCGTTTCCAACTGACCACGGACCGCGTCACTCTTCCCCATGGGCAGCTCCCACGCGATTTACTTGGCGTGGCCCCTTTCCTTCCTTCCGCCGCCCCATGACTTGCAATGCAGGATCGAACCTCAGGCGCCGTTGACATGCGAATAATCCCTTCTCTTCCTCCTCCTCAGACAAGGATCGACTGGCGGCGCGTCTTGTCGACCAAGGGGGAAAGGCCCCCAGAGAAGCATCAAACATTCGAAAGGAAAAGATGCCGGGGTGATTCCGTGTGCGTTTTCAGAGTGTCGCTCACAGAAAATGCACCAAAAAAAAAAGAGAGCACCATCACGGCCGTTTCTTTCCTGACACCCCCCTTTCCCCGAAACAAATACCAAAATATGAACGTCATAAAAGAGGAGCCAAAGTGACAGAAGATGAGAAAAGCTAAAGCGGGGGCGTGGGCGCTGATACGCCCGTGATCGAGGTGGTGCGTGGTAGTAGTAGTGGTAGTGGTGGTAGAAGGGTGTGTTGTTTTTCCTCTGCTGACGTCTTTGAAATGTCAGATATATATCAGAAACGGCGAAGACGCGGACCGAGCACCAGTAGGGACGTGCCAGACTGGTGCCGTGGGTAGCATGTGACCGGATGGACAACAAGGGTGCCATTCCCGGACACATCTGGCGTAGAGGGCACGTCGACTAAGGCCAAGTGCTCTGTAGATGACCCCCCGTGAGTCCCTTGTATGGTGTATCGTGCTTTATGGTCGCTTTCATGAATTCGTAGAAAGAACAGTCTCATGTTGATGTTGGCGCAGGGTATTTGCGGCCGTGGACATGGTCGGCTCGCCAGGCTTTCCTCTCTATCCCGACTCCAACGGAAGGGTGTCATTGCGGCGGCGAGGGGCTGCCGTCAGTTGTCCCGTCTTCCACGGAACTCTGCAGCTGGTTCGGCGGCTTCTTGGTCAAGACCCCCTTGGGCCGTTCCGCGAGCACCTGTTGTTCCCCAGCGCCGGGGGGCCGGGTCTCGCTGTTGCCACGGCTCTTGGTCAGCTTGCGCGGCAGTCTCTTCTCGGTGCCGTCTTGGGACGACGGCGGCAGCGGCGGGGAGGTCTGGCCCGTGGCCGACGAGTTGGTCCGCTGGAGGTCCTCGACGCGCGGGAAGAAGGACTGGTCGTCCTGATCATGGTTCCTGCCGTAGACGGGGCTGTCGTTGGCGTTGAAACCCGCCGAGTCGAGCGGCATGTTGTACACGGCGCCGTCCTTCATGGGGTCGGAGATGGTGATTCCGGGTACCCTGGGTTCGCGGCCGGGCATGTTTGACCGTGTGCTGCTCCGTGCTCCGTTGGCCTGCGGCTTGGGCATCTCCAATGGGCTCGGAGGCTGGTGGCTGAACCCAAAGTTCGATTTCTGCGTCACAGGTCAGTGCGACGTTCACACGGAGATCTTATTCCGGGATATGCATGTTACTCACCGCGCTGCTGACGTATGCATCCAGTTTCTTCTTGAGCACTTCGGAGCGGACGGGCTTGGCCAGGTAGTCATTCATGCCGGCGGCAAGGCACTTCTCCCGGTCGCCCTGGATGGCCGACGCCGTCATGGCGATGACGAGCACCTTTCGAACCGCCTCGAGCGAGTCCTTGCGAAGAAGCTTGGTCGCCTCGTACCCGTCCAGGACGGGCATCTGGACGTCCATGAGGACGATGTGGTACGGCTTGCCCTCTCTGGCCTTTTGGCGGAGCCCTTCGACGGCCTTGAGACCGTTCTCGTAGGCACTCACGCTGGTGTAACCCAGCCGCTGGACATACTGGATGGCAATCTTCTGGTTGATTGGGTTGTCTTCCGCGACGCAGATGCGCACGTCTTCCTTGGAGATTTTCGTCAAATCGATGTATGGGTTCGGTGACGACGCTCGCTCGGCGGGCGTCACCGCTGCCGAGTAACGGTCAATGGGCGGCGAGCCCTTGGATTGTGCGTCGCCAGCCGAGACATCGGACTTGGCCTTGTCGAACGTGACGGTGAACCAGGCAGTGGTGCCAACAGTTTCCTCGCTCTCCAGCTGGATCTTGCCCTGCATCATGATTTCGATGAGGCTCTTGCAGATGCTCAAGCCCAGACCACTCCCGCCATACTTGCGCGCTGTGCTCGCGTCGGCTTGGCTGAAAGGCTGGAAGAGCTTGGCCAGCTGCTGCGGCGGAATGCCGATGCCGGTGTCGCGGACCCAGAACGTCAGAGTGGCCTTTTCCTTGGTGTCCGAATCGAGACGCGCGCCGATTGTGATGGCACCGTCTTCGGTGAACTTGAGGCTGTTGCCGATCAAGTTCCCGAGAACCTGGTGGAGGCGGATTGGATCTCCGTAAATGAGCATCGGCGGGAGGTTGATGTCTTGGATGATCTTGACGTTCTTCTTGGACGTCTTCTCCCGATTGCTGTACGAGACTGCTCGGACCACCTCGCGCACCATTTCCTCCGGGTTGAAAGCGATGATATATAGCTTCATCTTGTCGGCCTCCATCTTCGAGAAGTCCAGGATATCGTTGATGACGGTGAGCAGCAGATCAGCCGACACCCGGATGGAGTCGGCCATCTCGAGCTGCTCCCGGTTCAGGTTGCTGTCGCGGAGCAGTTCCGAGTTGCCAATGACGCCGTTCAGGGGGGTCCGCAACTCGTGGGAAACGTTGGCAAGGAATATTGACTTGGCTTTGGCCGCCTCCTCGGCAAGCTTGACGTTGCGCTTCGCTTCCGCTTCGGCGTTCTTCGCCTTGGTTTCCGCCTCGAGTGCCTTGGCAAGAGCTCGCTTCTGGACCGACACCATGGAGCGATTCTCAGCAGATATCTTCTCCACATTCTTCATTGACAGGGCATTGGAGTAACTGATGCCGATTTGGTTCACCAGCAGTTGCAGAACGGTGACGTTGCGGTCGGTGAACGAGCCGGGCTCGCCTTCGAGGTACAGAACGCCGAGGAGCGGCTTCGTGCCGTGGCAGATGGGCAGGGCGATGATGGCCTTGCCCAAGGGGTTTCGCTGCAGCCACGACTCGCTGACATTTCCGAATCGCTCGTCGGCAATGAGATCGGGAATGAAGACTGATTCTAAGAAGCGGGAGCAGTAGAGCACAACATTCTCTGCGATCAGGGACGTGCCACACAGCGGTAGCCCTGGGTTGTGCGCCGACGCTCCGCGCTCGGGATCACCGCTCGCAGCAACGTACCACGCGTGCGCATCAGAAGTCTCCTGGACGACGATGGCTGCCCGGGTCGCGGAGCTACCACACGTCTGCAGGACCACGTCGCACATGGTCTTGAGCAGCTCGTCTACCTGCAAGACGGACGAGATGACTTGTGACGACACGAGAATGGCGTGCAGGTCAATCATGTCCAGTGCAGGAAGGCCGACGCCGTCCTCCGTTGGGACATGCATGGATCCTCTCCACGCGCCGATACGATCGCCCCGGAGATCCGACATAACATTTGACGGGATCTGCGTCAGCTCCTCGCCGTCTTCTCCCTCAACGGTGCGGTACCGCACAGAAGGCGCATCCGCGACAAAGTCCGTCTGAACACCGACCTCGTTGGATCGATGATTCCTCGTTGGGCCGTGAAGGAGGAGGCTATGTTCATCCTCAATGGTCTTGGCCACGCCGGTGGCCGCGATCTGCCTGTACAGGCCGATGGCCTCCTGCAGCGCAGCTCGAGCGGACCTCCTCGCCTTTCGCCTGACGAAGAAGCCTGCCATAAGGTAGTTACCGAGCGCCTCCTCAAAAATAAAGTCGTGCTCGGCGGCGTGGTCCAGAGCTTCTTCGTAATGCTGGACTGCTTGTCCGTGATCGGTGGATAGCTCTGCAATTTGGGCGTCGAGGAGTCGAGACCAGCATCGATAGTTGACGTCTGAGACGACCGACCAATCCTCCATCATGCCAACGAAACGGCGTAATTCCTCGATCGTGTCCTTGGTCTCCGTAGTGAAGTCCTCCGCCAACGACCGAGGATCATTCAAGTTCCTCAGCAGATTGCCGGAGCGGGCAAGCCCGTAGAAAAGCAAAATCAGCCTGCTGTTGCGTGCTGACCAGAGCATCGCGAGCTTTTCCGTGCAGGCCTTGCCGATCGCAACGGCCCGCTCATAATGGCCGAAGAGGAAGAGAGCAACAAGCTCCAGGCTTTCGTAGAACAACGACGACCGGTTGCTCTCCTGGGTCTGGCTCATAAGCCAGTTCTTGTACAGGATGCCATCGTGCTGTTCATCGCTCATGACTCCAACCGCATCGTGTATGGAGGTCTTGCCCTGCAACGCTCGGCACAGCTGACGAATGCCAATTAGCAAAGCGCCTCCGCGCGTGTCGTACGACCAATTCGGGATATCCTCGCAGCCGTACTGGCAAAACCCTTCAAGGTCTGCACAGTTGTCGCTCGCAAATAGCTTGGCCTGAGCGCAGAGGCCGTAGCTGAGAATGGTAGACATGCGATCACCTCCCACAGATGCTAGTTCAATGGCATCTTCCATCTGAGAAATGGATAGAGACATGGAGTAGTGGATGTGGCCGAGGAAACAGGCGTGTAACATCTGACCTCGTGCCATGGAGAAGGCATCTCTCGCTTGGTATAGCAGGTCTTGGCATATGGACCCAAGATCAACGGCAAACTGTGCCTGGCCGAACCTGGTCAAGGCCACGACGCCAAGGTGTAGGAATGCCATGCCGGACTGTGGGAACGCGCCCCTCGAGAGGTGCATCTCCAACATGACGAGGGTGAGGTGGTAGAAATGCAGGCAGTCGCTCCACCAAGCGGCAGCAGTCGTCTCGGCCAGAACCGCCCCGATGGAAGCTATGATGGGATCGCCCGTCTTCTTTGGCTGCAAGAGCTCCTCGCGGGTGCTCGCCTTTATCTGCTTGGCGAGCTTCTTGAAGCGCTCATCGCACTTTTCATACGTCGGCTGGTCGTCGAGCGGGACGTCAAGGGCGGAGAGGCACTCCTTGAGCGAGATGAAGGCCGCCAATGCGTTCCCATTCTGCGCAAATATCCTCGACTGCAGGACATACGCCGGGGCCTTGTCAACTGGCGTCTTGGCGTTTGCAAAGACTACCGACAGCAGGTCATTGGCGGCGGAAAGTTGACCCATGAACAGGTGGCACTCGGCGGCGCGGAGGTGAAGCTGCATCGTCTCGTCATATGAAACATCGTCGGCTTCGTCCTCCCACGGCGCCTCTTGCAGCAGAGATATAGCCGCGCTGTAGTACTTGGAAGCAGTCGGCCGAGCGCCGTTCTCTGTCGCCGCCTGCGCGCAGTCCAGCAGGAGCTTCCGGTAGCCCTGACGTGCCAACACGCGGCGCTTGATGAGATCTAAGGCTGTGCAGATGTGCGAGGCGGTACTGTCTTTTTGCCGGGCCTCGACCGCGTAATACTTGAGCAGGGTTTGGGAGATGATGAAGTGCATTCGCCGGGTATTGCACTCTCTCAGGGCAGATGATGCGTGAATGTATCGGTCGTGTGCGAAGCGGAAGCGATCCTCTGTCTCGCTCGGAACAATGATGTATGCTTGAATGGCAGCCTGGAGTCCGGCAATCGCCTCGCCTTCGGTGTAAGTGCGTTGCGCATGTTCTGGCGCACATACCATTGGACCGCCGTCGTCGAACTCGAACTCTCCCTGCATCAATCGGCTGATCAGCTCGAAAGAGAATGAGTTGCCGAGAAGCGCAGCCCAGGCCAGGACAGCCCGAGCCGCGGCCGGCAGTTCGCCCAGCCGTTGTGTGATGAAACCCGTGTCGAGGACATCGTAGTCCTTCTCGCCTTGGAACTGCGCGAACAGTCGATCCAAATCAAAGTGCCATTGGCTGTCTCGGTAGTCGTACCAGATGCACTTCTTGCGATGGCAGGCGCTCAACATTTCGCGCATGTAGAAAGGATTGCCGGCCGTCTTGGACTGAATGACGAGTGCCAATGATAGGATCTCCTCTTTGGGCCGTGACAACGTAGTCGACACATACTCGAGAATGTCGTCCTCTGTCATTGGAGACAGGGTTATCCTCGTGACAGCTGGCCGTTTGTTGCGCGGGGTTTCTGCCCCTCGGTTAACGTGGCTGCTCGACAGCCGGTTGAGGTCGTGCGCACCGTCAAGTTCGGGAGGACAAATGATGCTCTCCATCCTCTCCGCTGACAGTTCTTCGGGGCGATATGTCATGATGATGATCATCTTCATCTTGGCGCCGATAATCTGAGTGATGAGTTCCAGAGACTCGTCGTCGGCGAAGTGAATATCGTCTAAGCAGAAGCAGATAAACTTGTGTGTTGTGAAGACGCGGAGAATATCCAGGCACACGTTCATGAGTCGCGTCGTCTTGGTCGACGTCCCTGCGCAGAGATAGTCCTGCGAGCTCTGTGTACCGATACTAGAGCTGTGAGATAGTGGCCGCGGGGAGCTTCCAGGGGACGATCCCCGCCGCCTGATCCCGACTTTGCCGTTACTTCGCGGTACAGAACCCATGGAGCCACTGATGGAGCCATGCATCGAGGAGACTGACCGACCAGGGCCAACCTCGGGCGGGCCGAGAAGGAACTCTGGGAGACCAAGCGCCCGGTGAAGCATCGGCCAGACTGGGCGTACGTATTGCTTTAGGCCTTGATGGAACGGCGTCTCCGTATTCCGCTCGCCCCAAACCTGCTTGAATAGGGATGACAGCAGCTTAAGCAAGGGCCCGAATGCTGTCCGCCTCGACGTGTCGAACTTTGCTGTGGCGCAGTATCCACGCCGCCGAGCTTCCGGAAGCACGCTTTGTACCAAGAAGCTTTTCCCGAGACCTCCAGCGCCTTGAATGGTCACGACTTCGCAGTGCCCCCGCCTCCGGAACTTGGCGTTGCCCAGCTGTCGGGACAGGCTGGATGCCGATGAGTCGGTGATTCCGGAACGGCCGGCTTCTAGGCCCAGACTCTCGATGGCGCTGCTGGCATCTATCGACATGGACTGATGACGCTCCCACGGCCGCGCTGGGCGTCCATGGTTGCCGGACTGAGAGGAAGAGATGGTCTCGTTGGAAAGGGTCTGGGTGTCAGAGAGAAAGGATGGCTGGAAGCTGCTTCTCGCCTGCTTGGGGTCGGATGAGGTTGTTTGGGTGAAGGAGCCGCTTCGGCGGTTTGTGCCATCAAGAGAGCTGGCACCCTCGCTGGACATGTCGTCGCCGATGATGACTTCGTTGGTAAGGCTAGATCCATCAGAGAAGCGGCTTCCGGTGGCCTTGCTGCTCATGGCATGCGATCGAGCGACCCGGTCTATCACCTTGAGCAGCTCATTTCGTTCGTCGACTCGCCCAATCATGGCGCCCGGGAGCATGAAAAATGAAGAGACGTCCTTTGTCCCAATCTTCATATCCTTGAGGGCGGACAGGTCTCCGTCGCCGAGCAGATCCTGGACCATGACCAGGTCGTGTCTGAGACCGCTTGCGGAGTGGTAGCGATCCGCAATGTTCTTGGCCGTGCACTTTTGAATGATGCGGCCGATGACATCGGGAATGTCCATGCGCACCGAGGCGACGTTTGGTATCCTCCGGCCCAGTACGCCTTGGACGATATCGAGCGGCGAATCTCCAGTATATACGGGCTTCTGCGTTAACAGGGTCCATAGCAAGACGCCTAATGAGTAAATGTCGGTCCGCGTGTCCGGCTCTGCCGGCATGCGGCCGGTCTGCTCGGGACTAATGTAAAGGAGCTTGTTCTTCGCGCCGAGTTCCTTCGACAAGCTCGACCAGCCGGTGCTGGTCAACCCATGCTCGAACGACCTAATTCCTGAGCCGAAGGACACGATGCGAACCTTGTTCTCCTCGATGTTGTAGTGGAAGGCATCGCCTCGAATCTCGCCATGAATCATGCCCTGGCCGTGATGAAGGATTTCCAAGCACTGCGTGGCGCCGATGGCGAAGTCGAGGAAATCGTCCAGGTTTATGGGCGGCTCGAGAGCACGCGGCGTCTTGGCCGGGCTCGAGACATATGCATCGCCGTGCTTCTCCGCGATATAGGACGCCGGGCCCATATCAAGGACGCGAAACAGATAGTTGCGGCCGGGATGCGCATATATGGCTACAACGATAACGCCGCGATCACCCGCAGAGGGGTTCAGTCGGATTAGGTCGAGGGGTTTGACGATATGGTCGCCAAGGGGATCTGCCGTTGCGGTGACGCTTCTGGCTATTTGGAAAGCTCGTTCCTCCCGCAGGGCGTGAAACGAGATTCGTGCGACGACGGGTTCCTCGATGTGGGACGCTTCGTTGGACGGGACGGAGAGGGTCGGTGTCGGTGGCGGGTGAGGTTGCGGTGTCCTGGGCGTTTCTGTGCTCTGACTCCTCTCGGAGGGAACGGGGTGACCGTGGTCGGATTGCGACCGACGGCCGGTGGGCATCTTGCTCACCGACCCGGGACTCGACTCGTTATGTTGGACACTCGGCGGCGGCGAGGTCGCGGAGACATGTCGCGTTCCGAACACGTGCCTGTAATGTTCAGCAAGTGTCAGTCTTTCCAAGGTCCTTGGTCTCCCGAGCTCGCTCTACTCTGACCGGAGTGGCCAAGCTCAGCGGAGACGTGATCCAGATGGAGCTTTACTCACCAAAAGTCGTATGTCGAATGGAAAGGCTGTTTCGACTCATCCCACGTGTATCCGGCGATCTGGCGCAAGCGCTCAAACAACCGCGGCGGCGGCGGAGGCGGAGGCGGCGGATCGAGGACATCGTCCGGCATCAGAACAGCCTCGTCCATGATGGCGACGGGAGGAGCGCGCAGCTCCGGACGGGACGCGGGCGTGTGCGTGCAGCGCTTTCAGAAGGGACGACGATCTAGGAGCAGTCGGGTCGATGACAATGACATGAGGTCGAGGACGACGACAACGACAGCGACGGCGGCGGCGGCAGTTTCGGCCCGTCTGCAGCGCCCATCCTCAGTCGGCCGGCGGGCGGGTTGCGGTCTGGCGGGAGCAACGGCGGCGAGGGCGAGGCGGCACTGGGTGGGCAGGCGAGGCGGGCGGCCGAGGCGACGACGGAAGCGCGGCGGCGGCGGCGGCGGCGGCGACGTCGGCAGGCGGAGAAGAAGGGGCGTGTGCCGGGGAGATGGGACGGGAGAGGCGACAGATGTTGGCGCGGGCGGGCGGCCACAGCAGCTCGCGCTCACTGTGCTTCTCGGTCTGCGTCGCTCACGCACGGGGTGAGTTTGCAGGCGTGGTGTTGCACGACTGGTTTCTCGGGCGCGCGCGGCTGGTTTGGGGTGGCCCGCTCTACGGACGGGTTGGGACCGCTGAGCGAGATGTGTGTGTGTGGTTGTGTGCGTGCGTAGGTGTGCGTAGTGCGGGTGGTGCGGTGGTGCGTGTGAGTGGACCGCCTCGATGCGCGATGCGTGCGTGCACACCTCCAGCAGCAGCAGGTCCAGGTGCCCGGCAAGGCAAGGCGGGCACGGGTGGGTGGTAGTAAGTGATGATATGTCGACCGGACGGACGGCGTGGTGGTGGTGTCGGTCGTCGTCGTCGTTGTCGTTGTGCTACCGCAGCTGCTGGCAGGCTGAGGTGCGTCGTTGCGAGAACGAAGCGGAGCTGGGGGTTGGACGCCTCGGGAGGGGTGAACCTGGACGGTGCGTGTGTGCTGCTGCTGCTGCTGCTGCTGCTGCCGCTGCTACAGCTCCTCCATGGCCGCTGCTGAGATGGATGCTCGGGGCCGTGCTGCTGTCCTGTCCTGCCCTGGTTGGTGGGTGTGAGATGCGCCCGACCCGGGAACGACAGCGGATATGGCCCCCCATGCAGTCCACTTTGGTCGCCTGTATTTTCGCCGACCGCCTCCATTCTCCCCGCCCGTCCTCACCACTCTCCGGGCTCACTGGCCTCTCCAACGCATCCACACAAGCGCCAGCGCACCCACTCACGCACACACAAACAAGCATAAGCGCAAGCGCACGCATGCCTCTGCTCACGGAAAAAATGTTGCATGGAGATATCAGCTAGCTAGTTCCAAGGACCATCGGAGAATTGCCCGTCCCCCTTCCAGGACCATCATCATCGTGTAACGGCCTTCGTTTTTGCGTTGCGCCGCTTCCGCGCTCGCTTCCGGTCCGTGGCTACAGCGCGGCCCCCTGGCGGCTGTCGATGCTCCCGTAATGCATGACGACACGGCGGTCTTGTGCTACGCCGTCGGCCATGTGTCGTGCTCAACCATCTCAACGTCCATTGGGCGGCGTGCCATGCCCTGTCAGCAGGAACAGTCACTGCGTTTCTCTGGCCACAAACGACTGCACTGCATATAAGGGTAGGCCATGTGCGAAGTCTGTACCGACGCAGGACATGCGCAACCGGTGCACTGGACGAGTATATCTTCCCCCTTTCAATCTGCGCATCTAGGGTAAGGTAACAGATTGAGGTGAAGAAAGACTTCGGCGACGTGGAATGGGGCCCCCCGATTCGCCCCCCCAGCATCCCCTCCCCAAACGCACCGCCGGCCATGATGGATGGGTTTGCAGAGATGTGGATTTCCGGAGCTCCACAGCAAGGCTTGATCCGTCACCGCTGTGGAACCACGGAACCCGCTTCACGACTCGTTGCGTGTAAATGCCCCCAGTGCAAGTCCCGTCAGTGTGCAGCCTTTCTCCCGCGTTTCGCGGGCGCCACGCGTGTCTCGGCGGCGGCGGGCGGCCCCTAAGGAAACACTGGACGTTTGACACACGCAATGGTGGGCGTGCCACCACCACCACCGCCGCCGCCACTACCACCACCCGCGCGATTGGATCTGGTAGTAAAAAAAATCTGTACTCTGCGGCTCAGCCCAAGCAAGGGCACCTTGATGATGTCAGTGGCAGCCTTGCCCTGGCGTCGAAGCCTGGTGATACAGGCGTCTAGAAGCGTGCTGCATGACCAGTCGGTACGACGTCAAAAGCAAAAAAAAAAAGCAGATCGCAGCTGCATTCCTCGGACAGGGTAGCGCCGGGGGCAGCCCGATTCGATGCATTCCGCTGCCCGCTTTTGGCAGTCCATGGCCCTGGCGTCGCGAGCCTGCGCGGGGTGCACGGCTGAGCGCCTGCTACATTGAGATCCGATGCGGCGTCGTCCACTCCTTCGTACCTGGCCAGATATTCCAGATATGCAGGCCTACACATGTGAAAAGAGGCCCAGCTCTATTCTCTATCGCGAACCTCCCTTCTACCCGTTGATAATGGGAGACAGAGAACAATTCTATACTGCACCAGTCGCCGCGCGTGTCGCGAGCGAGCACGCCATACCCGCCGACAATGAATTTTAACCCTTGCCTGCCCTTGCCCCGTGCCGTGTGCCTGGTAGTACGGCACGCCTTTCCCCAGGCCATCCTGTCCCGTCATGCTCGTGACTCAGATTATTGTCCAACCGTAGATTGCTGGCTCCCTTTAAATCGTTGCGCTTGTGCCTCCCAACTGGTCTGGCGCTTATTTGACCTGCTTGGAGGACTTGCGGCTGTGGCCGCCGTTGGCCGTAGCCTTGGACGACGCGCGCTCCCGCGAGGGCAGCTCGGCCTTGCCGTTGGCCTTGGACGCGCCGAAGCTCTGCGTCAGCCGCCTCTCGGTGTTCTGTCGAGAGTTGACGAAGTCGGGGTAGTTGAGCGTCAGCTCGACGGCGCCGCTGTGCACGTGGTCGACGGCCTCGACACCCAGCATGAAGGAGTGGTCCTGGTTGCCGACCTCATAGCGCCAGCTGCCGAAGCGGCCACGCGACAGGATGTCCATGTCCTGCAGCTTGGGCAGCAGCTCCTTGAGCACGCCCTCACGCTCCAGCGACGGCGTGGGGTAGCCGTGGTCGAAGCGGCGGTGGTAGGTGGACACAATCTCATCCTCGGGCTTGATCATCTCCGTGTTGATCAGACCCTGGATGCAGTCCTTGAGCAGGTTCTCCTCGTCGACGGGCTTCATCGACGACTGCGAGACCTCCAGCATGATGGACCAGTACGGGCCCTCCTTGGCCTCAGACGAGCCCTTGGAGCCGTCGGCGTGGTACAGCGTCGGCAGCTTGACGCCGGCCTCGGGCTGGTTGTAGGGGGAGTAGTTGGAGAAGATGGTGGCGCGGTAGAAGGGGCAGTTGTCCTCGGGGAAGTACAGCTGTCTCGGTGTTAGCTCTTGTACGTCTACAGTCAGTCTCATGGGCGGTGCAACTCACCCAGCACTTGTCGCCGATGCGCTCGGGGCGCTCGCCACGGATACCAACGCCAATGACGTGGGTCGTGGAGTAGAAGAGGCCCTTGGAGAGCTTGACGAGCTCCTGGTTGCCCATCTTCTCGACGAGGTGGTCGACAGACATGGTGTTGATGAGCTTGCCGTAGCCAATGGTGGAGCCATCAGCGAAGTGGACAATCTTCTTCTCAGCATCGACCTTGGTGACTTCGCCTTGCTTGCCGAAGCGCTTCTTCTCCTTGGGCAGAGTGTCGGCGACGGCGATCCAGATACCGCCAGTGCCGTCGCGGGCAGGGAATCGGAAAGTGGCGTTGGGGCCCCAGTTGCCGGCAACCTTGTTCAGGATGACGTTCTTGGTGACCGTCTTGATATCGGGAGCGGCGACACGCTCACCGAGCCACTGGCATTGCATCTATGACGGGGTGAGCATCGCTGAAGACGCAGCCACAGTAGAATGGCGGGGTTGGCCCAACGTACCTTGGTGGTGGGGACGGCCCAGACCTTGTAGTTGTAGGGGCGCATGAAGATGTCAGCGACACCCTGGCCCGTCATTCTCAAGATCCACTCGTCGAAGTTCTTGGGCTTGGTGTTGGCGACGCGGCACTCCAGCGCCGAGTCAATGAGGCCGTCAATGCACTTGACCTGGTCATCCTTGGGCAGCATGGAGATGTTGTTCTGGAAGGGGTAGGGGACCCAGAGGCCCTTGTAGCGGACGTAGGAGATGCGCTGGTGGGTGAACCAGTCGTCATCCTGGGGCAGAGCCTCGTCGAGGCAGTCGTCGAAGTACTTGTAGTGGGAGAAGATGACGTGACCGCCGACGTCGTACAGCTAGAGCGCGGCAATGTCAGCGGCGGCCAATTCGCGCCGGAGGAGAGCCAAAGGGAGACTTACGAAGCCCTCGGGAGTGACGTCGGTGCTGGCAAGACCGCCAGCCTTGTCGGCAGAGTCGACAATCAACCACGACGGGCCGTCCTGTCGAGCAATTGTTAGCGACGGGCCACGAGGCGAGGCGGGACGACCGAGTCGAGGGGCAACGCACGATGTGGTTCAGGCGCTTGGCGGCACCGAGACCCGTAGGTCCCATGCCAATGACGAGGACATCAACGTTACTGGAGGATCAAAGCGTCAGTCGGTGCACTTGGTCATGGCTTTCTGCGCCCACGCGCGGGCGGAGGCAGAGGGGGCGGCGCGCTGCTCACATGTCGGCGCCCATGGTGGCGGGGGGGAGAGAATGTCGGTGTGAGGAGTTGGGGTAGATTGAGGGGGAGGAGGAGGACGGGGAGCCTCGACGTCGTGGGCGTGCGTGGAAGCAAGTTTGCGAGATGCGCGCGCGCGTGAAGGGACGACGGCGAGCGAGCGAGCGAGCGAGCGAGTGAGCGGGAGCAGATGAGAGTGAAGCAATTGCCAAGTTTGCTGTTGATATGGCGAAGTTGTTTTGGGTCGGGTCCCTGGTTGACGGCGGGTTGGCGGGCAGAAAAAAGGAGACGCTGCATCCACGCACCCTTCCATCCGACCATCCATCCATGGAGGGGCACGGGCAGGCCCAACTAAATTTATTGTGGGCCCGGCCGGCCCCCTGGCCTGGCGGCACCCAAAGCCTGGTTCCATCCAACCCAATCCACTCGACACCACTGGACACGGGCATCTCCAGGCCCCAAGATAGCGGGCCAACCAGCCAACGTGCCACGCCAGGCCCGCGTGCAGCCTCTCCCCCTCCCTCCGTCTGAAGTACGAGGAGGAGGCGAGGGGCTCCACTGCCACCACCAACCCAACTCAATCTGCCACTCTGCCACTCTGCCACCTCCACGGCGCGCGGCCACACGGCTAAGCCTGCTAGCCTGAACCCGTCAATCTATTTGGGCAGCACCAAGTGATACAGTACTGCGCTCACTGTCCCGTAACATGCCTTGCCCTGCCCCCTGGTGTCGGTGTCGTCTAGTCCGGCTGCCGGGGGCGTGCATGGCTTCGCCTCCCTGGGCCGCTCCCAGCCAGCGCGAAACGTCCCTTGTCTGTGCATCATCCATCATCATCCACCGCGCACGGAGTGCCTGAGACACGCGGGCACTGTGCCATGGGTCTTGCATGGCGAGAAGCTTAGCATTGTTAGCGCGTTCCTGCTCTGCGAAGGAAGGGGGATTCCATCTCCGGGTCCGGGTCGGGGGCTGTTGGATGGTGAACGCCCGCAGCATGCCGTCGCCGCACGCCGCCGTCTCGCACGCTCTCGGCGGGCGTGCCGTTCTCCCAGACAATGGCCCTGCCGGTCGCGGGGTCGACGCTACGCACTCCATGCTGGCCGCCGCGCCGTACCTGACGGTTTCCTCTGCCCCAGGTCTTGGACGTCCAGTCTTCTCACAACTCCGGACGCAGGTACGCACGTACGTAGCCGTCGCCGTGACGCCAGGGCTCGGATGATGACATTCCCTCCAAGGCCCGCTGGGCTGTCATCTCCGTCAAGACGCCACAACCAAACTGCTAGGGTACCCAGCACGGCATCCACCACCCCATGCCTCGCAATTTCGCCGTAAGATGAAAGGCCATCTTCAGCTCCCGCCCTGGGCGCTCCCGTTGTCGAATAAAACCCGTGCCACGAGGTGCTGGCGGGCATCGTCCGCGGGGCGGGACGCCTTGTTGCAACATTATCTGCTGAATATTCGCAAGTCACCGTGCTTCTTTCGGCATCGCCCAACCGCCGCCGCCGCTTCGTGGGCCGGTGCAGATCCGGACGACGCATGTTGTAATTGGTGGCACGTCCGTCTTCGCCTGCCGGTTGTCGTTCCTTATCAGGCAGGTTGCCACTTTACAAGTAATACTTGAACTCGTACAGACTATGTGTCCCTTGGTCAGGGAGCATCAAGGCGACGTAAGGGGCTCCCGCCCGTCGCCCTGTACGCCGCAAACTTTGACATCTTCTCGGCTCTCTCAAACGAGCGCTGCTTCCTGCCGGTCGCCTGTTTCCTCCCAAAGGACCTGCCTGACATGCTGGCCAGAATTACGGAGAAGAGTAGTATGCCGAAACCATCCAACTTAATTGCCCCCTGTTGGCTGAGGCTTGTCGTACGCTCCTTTTGGCCAACCGCTTCACGCTGCAGATCGCGGTAACCGTGGGTCTGAACTCGCGAGTTGAATGACATCTTGTCCTCGCACAAGTCCTGCAGAATAGGGGCAGCTGCGAAAGATTTTGAAGCGTCGTCACCTCGCTGGAGCCCGACGTCACTCGGGCTGGCGATCAATTGCCGCATCACCTCGAACCAGCCTAGCCGGCGCAGCCAGCCGACAGAGAATGCTGGCGCAACGGCTCTCATCCTGAAACAAGGGCAGATCAAGATCGACTCGCCTCACCCGGTCACAGAGTGTGCGGCAGAGAGACGGATGCCCACGGCGCAGGTGCACAGTGCGGCGATTGGCCCTGGGCTTGTAGGGATCCAGAGTCAGGGGGGCCCCAGGGTGTGGGCCGCCATCAATCTGGAGCTGTCGCCTAAACAGGAGAAATCTCTCGACGTGGAGAGCCGTAGAGATAAGGCAGATGGCTGGATGGATGGAGACGGGGGGGAGATGAACGGCACGTTGTGAGCCGTTTTTTCTGTGCTGCAAGGAATTTTTCTGGGCCTCCTGCTGCGAGTAGGGAAGCACAGAATCATTGAATTACTCGAGACTCGTACGGAGTACTCCGTACAGTGCAGCTCTGTCCTTTGATCCAATGCCCTGGAAATGGGCAGTGTGTCGAACGAGGGGCGATGCTCCCGGCACGTTGGTCCCCCGACATGCCAGCAGTCAGGCGTTGTTTCGTGAATGTCCAAGACAAGGCGAAACAAAAGGACCAAATGGTGCGAGCGGACGCTGACCGACGGGCGGGACGATCGACCTACCTTGTCCTTTTCTTCTCCACGAACCCAGTTGAATGAACGCGGGCAAGCGAGATACGGACGAAGCCTCCCACGGCCCCGTTTACACTGTGCGGCTCAAGGCGGCTACTTACCACTGCATATGCCTGGGCGATCAGCTGCTGATCACCAACACCTGCTCATGCTCGCCTCTCTCAGCACAACTGCCACCCAGCCTTGGAAGCCTCGTTACTTATCAGCCTTGAGCCACCGGGACAAGCATACAGGGAGCGGAATACCGGCTGCTGCCGCGCCAGAAGGGCTGGAGAAGGGAGATCGTGGTGTGGCCGCTCGGTGCCAAGCTTCGTCTAGCCATGCGCCGCCCGCCGCGAAGCTCAATGGAATGCGCCAGCGGGGAATGCTTGGCACGTAGAACCGGACGGGTGACCCCTGGCTGGATCCATGTCTCACTGGGGCTCTACATTTGACGCAGACACTTGCCCAAGCAACCGCAAACGAACCTCTCAAAATTCCAACGCATGTAAGAGCGTGTGCCTCTCGTAGTATACTCGGAGGAAGAAACGAAGGTAGTAGGTAGACAGGAACCAGGGATGCAGTACCTTTCATATCTAGGTACGCGGAGACCAAGCCTCGCCCCTTTCCGCCAGCCCCCTTATCGACAAATGGTCCCGGCCTGGGAGCCCAAGTCTACGTCCGGCGAATGAGCTCACAAGTGGGATACTGCAAAGTTGTTGAAAGGAACTTCCACTCCAACAATCTGGGCGACGAGGCTGTCGAGGTAGCTCAACGTCTCAACCTTATACTTGCTCAAGACATACTTGCGCTCCGTAGGAAGCAAAGAAGCGACCAGGCCGCCGAGAGACGTGATGCCGTTCCGCTCGCCGATGCCGAGCACCGTCGTGTCGATGTGGGTTGCCCCAGCCTCCAGGGCGGTGTAGGCGTTGGCCACTGCGCAACCCGTGTCGTTGTGGAAGTGCGTCTCGATGTCACAGCCAACAACTCTGCGCAGGGCGCTAATCTTGTTGAAGACGTCACGGGACGAGGCAACTCCCACGGTGTCGGCGATACCCACGCGCCGGACACCGAGACGGTCGACAAGGGAGTAGAGGTTCAGGAGGTCGTCGAAGTTCGAGCGGAAGGAGTCTTCCCCGGAGAAGCGAACCTCGATGCCATGTGCGTTGACAAACTCAATGACCTCCTTTGCCTTGGTGGAGATGTGGGTCAAGTCCTTGCCGTGAGAGTGCTTCATGAGCTGGGATGATGTACCAATGCACATGTTTCTACCAACATCAACCTCCGTTAGCCGAATAATGACATGGCAGGTGGATGTTCAAGATGGCACACACATTCCATCGACTCCAGTCTCGACGGCAATCCTGGCATCGTTTATATCACATCGTATGTGGCAAAGGATCTGACGGGGTCATCCTTAGTTGATGATGCGTAGTCAGAGGTCGGCTGGGCTGAATGTACCCACCTTTGCCTTCAACCCCAGCTTGCAGATGGTTTCACAATCCGCCCTCGACTGCTCCGAGGCCGCAGGAGACGTCACTTCAATCTATACCGCGAATTGTCAGCCAGACATTATCCGTGCTCCCTGCTAAAGATGCAAGTCGTACGTATTCCACTCCAAAGTCATCCAGCGCTTGGGCGATCTTGATCTTCTGGGCCGTGCTGAAGTACGCCGTAGCGAACTGCTCGCCCTCGCGCAGCGTGCTGTCGATGATGCTGAAGTTGCCCACGTTGCTGGATGATGTAAAGTCTCCTGACTCTCCGAAGGTGTCTCTGTTTTCGAAAAAGCTTGCCGAAGTAGGGGTCGTTAGGGTGGCTTCCGAGACAAGTGCCGCATGGAGTCCTGCATGAATAAGAGTAAGCTTCCCATGCGCCCCAGGCATTGACGCAAAAGAGCGACCTCTTACCATTGTCATTGGAGATTGTGCCATCCTCTTGAGCTCCCTCATCGCCGCCGCTACCGCCGCCGCCGCTGCTGGCGCCATTCTCCATAGTATGGCTCGTATGATGGCCGATTGGGTGTGCCGCGTCGCCATGCACGTTGTCACTGCTGCTGCTAGCGCCATTCCCCATGGTATAGCTAGTGTGATGGGAGATCGAATTGTTGTTAAATCGCATGATTGTGGCTGTTGGGGCATCAAGCAAAGCGTGGCGGGTGGATGAAGGTATTCTTGAGATCTTGGTGGCATCGGAAAGCAAAGGCACGAGGGTTCGCGAGCCGTTGTATGCATTTAAAAAAGCCTATATGAGTCAAGCAAGCTATAGCAATAAATCCCGGCCGAAGAGGTCTCCGACAAGAGTTGTTTGACGGACGATGTTCCAGTGCCACCGCTCTAAGCTCTGCCTCTGCCCCGGCGTCGGCCCAGGTGGTGAGTCATGGGCGTATAAACAACAGGCCAAGCACAACACCAGGGATGCAGGCGACGCAATGTCATGGTCAGAACATGAACGACAAGGCCTACTAGGCAGACCTGTGTATCTTAGTGCATCGAAAATAGCCATTTCCACCGCCTCCTCAGCTCATCGATTTGCCCACCATTTTTTTTTGGGACGTCCGCAGACTTATCAGGTTCCCTCGAGCCTTGCCAGCTCAACCTTGACTCTCTCTTCCCCGATAGCGACGAACAGAGTGATTGAAGTCAAGGAATTGATGAATCCCCAGAACTGGTAACCTTCCCAGTCACCAGCACCCTTGCGGTGTGTCACATCAAAGCGCGGCCTCTGGCCTTTGGTGAGCCTGACCAGACCGTGCGATGCCTCCGGCCTGTGGAATGCACCTGTTGCGTCTTTGGTCCATCTCCACGAGATCATGATGGGCCCTCCGTCATAAAATCCACGTGGAACTTGCAGGCGTATCTGCTCTCCTTGCCAGGCGTACTCGCTCTCCCTTAAAGTGCCAACAAAATCGGCCCCCCAGAAATAGTGGATGCCTTTAGCCATGCTCGAAAAGTATTGCGCTGCGTTCTTGTTGACATGAGACCCGGCGACGAGGACATATGTATAGTTTTTGGATAGAATGTGCTTTATCCGAATCTCGGGTGTTTTCGGCGGAGAGTGGTATATTTTGATCATGTCTTCGGTAAAGGACGCGGCCATGTCATGCACGAGAGTGACCGTGATGGGATCAGCCAGGTCTGCCATCAGCACCACATCGCGGATGGAGCTTTCCGTGGCATCGGCAATACACGACCAGACCCTGCGTGTATCCCCCTCGTCCAAGGCTTTGACACCACGGTGGATAGCATATACCGTGCCGACGAAAGGGATGTATTCGACCACGTCATGGGCGAGGTCCTCTATCTGTGTAAAATACTTGTGAACAGAGTCAGCACCGGCCTACCTCATCGACTTTTGGAGTTACTCGCAAGGCAAAAGGCAAAGAGACAGGGCACGTACTGTCTCACCTCTGGCCTGTAGTGAACCGCCGCTAGCCTCCAGGGCGGCGAGGGCGGGTGCAGCAAAGCTGCAGGAGATGTACACGAGAAGAAGCGGCAGCATGCTCTTAATTGTCACAGGAAAGACGCGGCAAAGGTAGGTAAGCGGCTTCCAAAGCACCGTCGTGCCGTATAGAGGAATTCACCACCCGCAGCGATGCTATCTTTGATTCCCGACGTGCTCGTTCAATTTGTACGCATTGCTTGGTTCATAGCAAGGATACTCTACGGACAACGCCGAGCATTAGACGGTCAAGTATTGCCTGCAGATTAAGCAACGTGGCTACATATAATATTTGAAGCTTACGAGAGTCTATCGATCCTTTGGCCTCTAATGTAACCTTGGCTCAGCTACGACATTTCATATTCATCCTCCAGATACCGTCTGGGCTCTGCGAGCAATTTGGATACGTTAGTGAACGGCCATGGCCCGTTGAATAGAGATCGTGTGTTTGCAGGGCGCATTGCCCAACTATGTGTAGGTTTCGTCGTCGTCTTGACTTTGAATGTCAGGGTCTCATGAGGGTTCACCACGGCCACTGCAGTGTGAGATGCAATGCAGCCTCTCTACAATCTTTTGATCCCCAGTGCCGGTGCCAGACACCAGACCATCAAGAGCACGTTGTGGGCATCGGCTCCAGTGTAGAGAATGTCATCAACACCGCTACGTGTTGCAGAAAATAGAACAGAGCACCACAGAAAAATCCAGGCACAAGATGCTCTAGTGTGGCAACTGTGGGTTTGGGGCGGGTAGATCGAGTCAGATGGGCACCAGTCGCCGTTGAGTTGCTTGATGCTCGACGGTCTGCTCAGCAACGGCTCTCACGGTCTGCGGGCAGCATGACCACCAGGTTTCATGACCGTGGCCGAATCCAGTCGCGCGCACCGCGGGACCATGCCAGAACGAATTCTCGTTGGCGGATTGCGCAACCAGCTGGACACGACGGGATGCTGCTCTCGGTAGCGACAGGGACCATTCCAGCGCCGGCGCCCCCTTATCGCTGAGGCGTGTTGATGTGTCTCCAACGTGGGCGGATTGATTCGCCAGGGCCGTGGTTACAGTGCCTGCTTCCGTCATCAATTGACCCAAACCACCCTGGAAGTGGAAGGGGACAGGACCCGCTCTAGGTGCCAACCCTTGCCCGCCATCGCGGGCTGCCCCCCCATGCCCCTGAAAGCGCCTGCGACAGGGACAGCACTGTGCTGGTACAACGTGCGAGCCCTGTGTGGACAATCCCCGACGATCCCCAGCGCACGCGCGTCGACAATAGCCCACCACCCGGCACGGTGCAGATGTCGCCCACACACGGTGCGCCGCAGACGCATTCGCCGCCGATGCAAAGTGCCAATTTCCAGGCCAGGGGCCCCGGCAGCGGGCAGAAGCGATTTTTTTTTAATTGCCTCGCGCGGCCGCGCTTCTGGAGCCCAGCGCCCTTCCCGCCTCTCCCTCTCTTCACCCCTTCCATCGCCACCCCCCGCGCGCCCAGACCAGCAGCAGACCAGACCCAGACGGCCTGCCTAATCCACTGCTGGCAACCCACCACGCAAAAGCAGCCCGTCCTCTGGAAACTGAGTTTCGCTTCGTTCGTGCGCGATTGCAAACCGGTGCCTCTTTTGTTCTTCTTCGTGCAAAACCACGTCACCAAGGTTTCGGTCTGCAGGAAGCCTCTTTCTCCTTCTCTTACTTCTCACGCGTCGAGTTGGCCTTGGCTCTTCAGCTGCTGCCGGCCCCGCATATTGCATTTTCGTTCCCAGTCGACAGGCTCACCTCCTCCACTCCTTTTTTCCAACCCCGACGTGGAACCCTGTCCCAAGGACTTGGCTGTCCGTCCGCTCGTTTGCGTGTCCTTAACAAGATCCCCTCCGCCCTGCGAACAGTCGCATAGCCCTCGATATTGCCTCCAACTGCCGGCGCTTCCCCGATCGACTCGCGTGTGAAGCCAGCACCATGTCTGCCGACGAGAAGACACGCGTCTCCGGCGACGTCGTTCGCCCGGAGGCGGCTCAGGTCCTCCCGACCGTGAACCCCCAGGCCGAGAAGCCCCAGCCCGCGAAGGCGGCGCTGCACCCGGTTTTCTACGTCGTGTGAGTGCCGCTGCGATGGGATGCGATTCAGCAAGAAGCAGGCGACGTGGTTACTGACAATCGCGCAGCACCTGGATCGGCTTCAGTTCCTCCGTCATTCTGTTCAACAAATGGCTTCTGGACACCCTCAACTTCCGTATGTGCACCCTCGCGCTCGCAGTCTGATGTGTGCCTTGCTAACGCCTCCTCCAGGCTACCCCGTCATCCTCACGACCTACCATCTCACCTTTGCGACCGTCGTTACACAGGCCATGGCGCGATGGACGACCATGCTTGATGGCCGCAAGACGGTCAAGATGACGGGCCGCGTCTACCTGCGCGCCGTTGTCCCCATCGGCATCTTCTTCAGCTTGAGTCTGATCTGCGGAAACCTGACATACCTCTATCTCTCCGTCGCCTTCATCCAGATGCTCAAGGCCACCACTCCTGTCGCCGTCCTCATCTCCGGCTGGACTCTGGGCGTCTCCCAACCCAACCTGAAGCAGTTCCTCAACGTCTCCGCCATTGTCGTTGGTGTCATCATCGCGTCCTTCGGCGAGATTCACTTCGTCACCATTGGTGTTCTGTTCCAGATTGGCGGCATCATCTTTGAGGCCCTGCGTCTCACCATGGTTCAGCGCCTCCTGAGCTCCGCCGACTTCAAGATGGACCCTCTCGTCTCGCTCTACTACTTCGCTCCCATTTGCGCCGTCATGAACGGAGTTGTCGCCCTCATCTGGGAGTTCCCCAAGGTTACCATGGCCGAGGTTTACCACGTCGGTCTCTTCACCTTCTTCCTGAATGGTCTCTGCGCTTTCATGCTCAACGTCTCGGTGGTGTTCCTGGTACGATATTCCTGGCTCTCTATATGTCTCATGGCCGCGTGCTAACGGTTTCTACAGATTGGCAAGACCTCTGCCGTCGTTCTCACCCTTTGCGGTGTCCTCAAGGACATCATGCTGGTCGTTGCCTCCATGATGATCTGGGGCACTCAGGTTACTCCCCTGCAGTTCTTTGGCTACTCCATCGCCCTGGGCGGCATGGTTTACTACAAGCTCGGCTACGACCAGCTCAAGGGCTACATGGGTGAGGCCGGCCGCCAGTGGGCCGAGTTCGGTGCCCGTAAGCCTGTGCTGCGCAAGCTCGCCGTCATTGTCCTGTCCGTCTTCGTCCTCTTCACACTATTCGGCGCTCTCGCTCCCACGTACGCTCCGGCCTACGACCCCACCAAGTTGACCAACGAGGTCACGAACCGCTTCAAGACGGGTGCCCAATAAAGCGGACATCGGTCCCGACGCACCGTGCCCATTGCTGAAACGCAAGCAGGGCAAAGAGCAGCTCGCGCAGCCTCACCGAGGTTGCCGAGCAATCTACCAAAGAAATTTGTCGTATTTTTTCTTTACTCTGTGCCTTGGCACCGCGTCTGTGCTCCGCTGGCCCATGAATCCCACAGCATGGCCAAGAGGTTTCTAATTGGAGAGTGACTATGCTTGGCAGCCGGAGAGTGTAGTTGGGTTGTATTCTTTTATAGAGCTTTGCGCAGTGCGCGACGGCGAGGTGGAACGAAACGGCATCACGAACGGTCTAATCTGATGTACTTTAGACGGCGTTTAAATCAATTCATAGAAACATAGGGATCCTGTGGCGAGCGAGGCTCGCTACCCGGGTTGTCAAGAAAAAGTTTCAGAAATCATGCGTTTTGAGTCTGTGGGACGGTGTGCCTTGACAATCTCTCGTGATCCATGTGATAGCATCAAGCGCTATAGTCCCCATACGGTGAGGACCCGCCGCGGATTTGGCCACTACACATTGTCACTCTGGACAGGGCTGCCTCAGTTGACCGTTGCTCATGCTCAAAGTCTATTTGCCATAGATGGATCCAGCCTATATCCCTTGACGAAATACAGTGATTCGGCTTGCACTGTGCCAAGGTAAATGTCGGCCCATTCGTCATCAGTTGTCACAATCACCCCGGCGGAAGATTGATCACATCAAGGCGTGTGAAGGTATATGTGAAGGATTCTTTTGATGACTTCATATTGAGCCCATAAACCGGGGTTCCTCAAGTGCCATTCGATGCTCTTTACATCCCGCCAACTCCCTAACCGTGATGGAGAAAACGATCCTTTAAAATTCTGTAGCCGGCTGTTAGCAAGACTGTCGTGTCGGGGTGTGCGACGGTGGGGGGACAAGCGCAATGCAGCAGGGCATTTTGCCTTGGCCTCCCGGGAGAGAGGAGGGGGGGAGAGAAAAGAGGCAGAAAGGGACGTACTCAGGGGGGTGAAGAACCAACGGTTCTTGCCGCTCGTGTAGCGCTCCTCCAGCACCTTCTTGACCGTCTTCTTCGCGTCCTCCCGCTGGCTGACCTCCTTGAAGGTCTCGCCAGAGATGGTGCCCTTGAGGCCCTCGAGCTCGAGCGTGTACCGGGTGGGCATCAGGTGGTTGTAGTTGATGACCTTGATGAAGGGCTTGATCTTGGAGCGCTTCTCCTGGCGCGTCTTGGACATGCGGCGGGTGATCTTGGAGGGGTAGCGCTCGATGCCGGCGACGACGGCGTGGCCGAACGGGTGAGGCTTGTTGCCATTGTCGACAGGCTGGATGATCACAACCTGTAAAGTACTCCGTCAGTATTCCGAGCTCCAAATTTCTTTCGTTTGAGGATTCTCGCTCGCCACGAGCAATTCCGACATGGACGCCGTGCCAAACTGCCCAAGCCAAACTCGCAGCCGCCCCAGTGATCCGTGTCTTCCCACGTCCTCGATCGAGCGTCGTGTCGTGGTCATCCCACGGATCCTTCAAAGCGGCGACCAGGGGCGGCGGCGAGCGGGCGGGCAGGGCGTCTCTTGTCGATTGTTCGCGCGGAGAAGGAAAAAGAACAAGTCGTACCTTCTTGCCGGCATATCGGCCGCGGGTGATGATGGCGACTCGGCCGACCTTGAGGAACTTCATCTTGTCCTGCCTGTGGGTGGTCGGGTATGTGGTTAGTTGGAGGGAGATTCGGCGTCGTTGAACCGTGATCCGGAAATTTGGTGCAAAATTTGGGGTTTGTGGGCTTGCAAATTGGGGCAAGCGAGTGGCAGGTGAAAAGTCACATGACCTCTCATCCGCTCCCAACGGCGCTTTTCTGTGCGGGCTGGCCTTGGGCAACTGGTCCGTGCACTCCACTTCTAACTGACCAAGCACAACGTCGAAGAAGGACCCGCATTTCATGAGCTGCCGCCGCCGCTCCTTTGACGAAGCCGAGCTCCAGTCAGTCAGTCACCAGCCGACGACGCAACGCGAACCCGCCAATTGTCGATCCGCACGCGCGCGACGAAGCTCACTGTCTCGCCAAGATGCCTGCACCGACGTACATCATATCAAGGGTCGCGGACCCCATTTTCGCCGTCGTCATTGGCATGTCCGCCGCCGTGACGCGCATCAATCGCGAGGAGAAGAGCAAGGGCCGGACGACCGACCAGACGATAGAGGCCGGGCTTCGGTAGGCAAAGCCATACTGGGTCGCGACTGCAAACAGGTATCGCTAACATCAGATGGGTCTTGAAGACGCATAGGGCTTCCGAAAAAGTCGAATTAATCAATTTTCAGCCCGGGGGACGCCTGCGCCGCTGTATAGTCTATCTAACAGCAGGAAATGCGAATGTAGGCAGCCTGGTCGTGCCTGTGGTCGTACATGCGTCATGAATATCACTCCTCCCGTCGTGCCTGCGACGTCACCGCCGTCGTCGTCACTCAATACTCAAACGACGGCCCATACTCCTTCTTCATGGCCTCGCGAACAATCTGCCCGCAGAGCTTCGCCGTGGGGTTGACGCTCACAGCCAGGCTCTTGGCGATCTGGTTGCCGTACCGGCCGCCGTACGCCAAGTCCCTGGAAGCAGCCTCCTCAAAGTTCAGCTTGGACCAGCCGGATTCCGGACGGCTTTGATCGACGTCCAGCAGCCGGTCGGACAGCAGCTTGGACGTCCGCAGGTACACTGCGGCGCGCTGGGTGTGCGCCATGGACAGGGTCCTCGCCGCCTGCGGCGAGAGAGGCGTCTGCAGGGTGGCGGGGGAGAGCAGGGCGATGGAGCGGTCCATATCTTGGAGAGCAGTCAGGGCTGCTTGTCTCCGCTCCGTGGGCTCCGGCTCGTGGATCAAGGGCATGGGCATGCCCGTGGTGACCTCGAGGAGCATGGCATCGCCGTAGAGACGGCGGATTGCCTGGGCGCGGTTGTTTCTCGCGCTGGCATAGTCGGGGTGGTCGGCTATCAGGCCATCTAGCTCGGAAATGCATTTCTTGTATCCACTGATGGCCGTATCATCGGCGTCTTCGGCGTGAGACTCGTTCAGCTCCTTTTCGACTTGCTGAATGGTCTGGATGATGGCGCGCTCCCTCTGGACGAGGCGGTCATAGACGGTCGAGTCGGTGAGGTGCGGATCGCGGGGCAAGGAGGGGTCCGTGACGACGCCGGCGGCGGGGTTCGCCTCGGGGTCCTTAATCTTTTCGAGGACGTTGATGTCCCGCGTGGTCAATCTGGAAAAGTCCATGGCGGGCTGGCTGGCTGAGCTTCTGCGCGCGTCGGTCTGGCACCACTGGCAGCAGCAGCAGCAGGCTGATGGAGGTGTGGACTGTGGACGGCGGATGGATGTCTGGTCGGTCAGGCGTCGAGACAGCTGTCTGTCAGACGGCAGGGAGCAACGTGCAGCAGGCAGCTCGATACGAAGATGTCAGGGGTGTCGGTGGGCGGACGCGGACGACTTGATAACTAACAGCAGGGTGGCAGCGGTCAGCGGGCGGCGCGGGCGATGCGGTGGCAGGTGGCGATGACGGCGACGGCGACGGCGACGACGGGCGGCTTATGGGGGGGTCACTTGTACCGAGCGAGCAACGACGGAACACGAAACACCGCAGCAGATTCAGCACGAGCCGAGCGATGCGCCGCAGTGGGATGGATTGACTGATGGATGGACGGATGGAGGGAGCGAGTGATGGATGCGATTCCCGCGCGCCAACACACGGCGCAGCAGAGCACAGCACAGCACAGCACAGCAAAGCACAGCAGAGCGCGGCACAACGCACCGACCGACAAACAAAGCAGTCAAGTCAAACCAGCGTCATCGGCACAGCGAGCCCGAGTCAACTCGCCCAAGCGCTGACATGGCCGACTACCTGACTTTGCTGCGCTGCCGCTGCGCTGCATGTCTGGCCGGGGCTGGCGGCGCACAGCAAAGCCGCCCAGGTGTGCCGCCAGGGAGGGCGGCGGCGCGGGGCCATTGGGGCCCCCGGCCACCCGCGGCTGTTCTCGGCTGGCGCCGCCGAGACGGCAGCATTCCGCACGGCGGCTCTCCCGTCGCGGCCCCTCTTTGACTTCTGACTTCGGCGCACACGGACGGCACTGGCGAGGCGGGTTACGCACTGCAACGGCGCGGCTTTCCCCATTCCACCCGCGCTCGCACCTCGACGGCTCTATCAGTCTTTTTTTCTGACGGATGACGAGCGGGCGGCTGCTGGCTCTGGCCACTCAGCATGACGGCGTTGGCAAAGTCAACGCTATGCCATGTTGGCGTCCCCGCCGGGCCCCCGAGATGAGACACGGTCTAAGCCTTGCCACCATCCTCCGCCCGCCGCCGCCCTTGCCCATGCCCATGCCCTTGCCCCTTGAGCCTGACGTGTGCGAGCTGTTGTCTCCGTTTGTCTCTCGGGCCGTGGGATGCCATGGGCGCGGGGCATTTCCGGGGGGGTTGGTCGCACGGCCTTGTGCCCTCGCCTCGCCTCGCCTCGCCTTGCCTCGCCCGTATCCCACGTTGGCCTGGCCTGGCCCTGGCCCGGCGGGTGAGCCGGAACGGACAAGGCAGGTGGTGTCCCAAGTTCGAGCTGGTTCATAAGGCAACATGCCCCCGAGGGGCGTATGGAGGGGGGGAAATTAGAAATCCAGTCATCCTCCTCGCGTGCTCGTGTCGAGACTTGTCCTCATCATCATCATCATCGATCATCCGTCCATCCATCCCTTGAACCAAAGGGCATCCATATATATAAGACAAAAACGAGGCCTTGCTGAACACATAGACGGGAAGCTGTAAAACACCATCGCCACCCCCGCCAGCCAGCCAGCTCGACGTCTTCTCCTCGGCCTCGGCATAACACGACACACATACACACCCTCTGATCCCTTCCCCATCACAATCACAACCTTCCCGCCCGCCATGGCTCCTTCGGCAGTCTCCCCGGAGCAGCGGGCCGTCGATGCCGCCGTCCCCCAGCAGCAGCAGCAGGCCGACGGCGACTACGCCATCCAGACACCCCAGGGCAACTTCACGGGCTACGACCACGTAACATGGTGGGTCGGCAACGCCAAGCAGGCGGCGGCCTACTACACGCAGCTCTTCGGCTTCAAGGCGGTGGCGTACCGCGGGCTCGAGACGGGCAGCCGGTACTTTGCGTCGTACGTCGTGGCCAACAACGACGTGCGCTTCGTTTTCACGTCGCCGCTGCGGTCGGCCGAGCACCTGCCCGCCGACGAGGCCATCACGCCGGCCGAGAAGAAGCTCCTCGTGGCGATGCACGCGCACCTGGAGCGGCACGGCGACGCGGTCAAGGACGTGGCCTTCGAGGTGGACAACGTCGAGGGCGTGTACTTCAAGGCCGTCAAGGAGGGCGCGCTCGCCATCCAGGACCCCCAGACGCTGACCGACTCGGAGCACGGGTCCGTCGTCACCGCCGTCATCAACACGTACGGCGACACGACGCACACGCTCATCAGCCGCGGCGACTACACGGGCCCTTTCCTCCCGGGATTCCGCGAGGCCAAGAAGCCGACGGGCAGCGTCGCGCAGCCCGACGTGCGCCTCGCGCGCATCGACCACTGCGTCGGCAACCAGGACTGGAACGAGATGGACTCGGCCTGCGCCTTCTACGAGCAGGCCCTGTCCTTCCACCGCTTCTGGTCCGTCGACGACTCGCAGATCTGCACCGAGTTCTCGGCCCTGAGCTCCATCGTCATGGCCTCGCCCAACAACCTCGTCAAGATGCCCATCAACGAGCCCGCCGCCGGCAAGAAGAAGTCGCAGATCGAGGAGTACGTCATCTTCAACTCGGGCCCGGGCGTCCAGCACATTGCCCTCCTGACGCCCAACATCATCGACGCCGTGACGGCCCTGCGCGCCCGGGGGGTCGAGTTCATCAACGTGCCCACCACCTACTACGACACCATGCGCCAGCGCCTCAAGACGGAGAAGCGCAACTGGGAGCTCAAGGAGGACCTCGACACCATCCAGCGCCTCAACATCCTCATCGACTACGACGAGGGCGGCTACCTCCTCCAGCTCTTCACCAAGCCCCTCATGGACCGCCCCACCGTCTTCATCGAGATTATCCAGCGCAACGAGTTTGAGGGCTTTGGCGCGGGTAACTTCAAGAGCCTCTTTGAGGCCATTGAGCGCGAGCAGGCCGAGAGAGGAAACCTGTAAACTTCCCTCTCTCCCCCCTATTCAACCCAACAACACCACATACACACAAACAACCAGAAGAAGAACAAGCCGAGGCAGCGGCAGCAGCAGCAGCAGCAGCAGCACGGGCTCAGGAGCAAGTATGCGCGTGGCAGGACCCATGTATAATTGTAGCTGAGTGACGGGAGGCGCGGGGCATGAACGTCATGACAAGACATGACACAGCCCCCAAGGCCAGGAGAGGGAGGTGAGCACATGGGAGAGAGCGAGAGAGGCACACATCAGCGGGAAGTCGCTGGATGATGTACCGCGGAGACTCGGTGGGGAAAAGCCAGGATAGGGAATATCTCGGTCTCCTTTGTCCATAACCTTTACACGGCTGCCATTCATATAGCCTTTGATGAACGAGCCCACGACGGAAACATGCTTTATCGTCTAACCAGTTTTTTCTTCCCTACTCTGAAAACCTGAGATGGCTTTTTTTTCATAACATCTTTGTCATGTTGATGATGATGACCGCTCGCCTGAATAAGTGTGTGCGTGCGTGCGTGCTCCCGGCTCCCCGCAACGGTACCTCGTTGCACAAAACAGCCCATGAGGTTTTTTTGGTAACGACTTCCCCCATATACGCAGCGTAGAGATTTCGTTTTCCAGCGCAACAATGTCAGCGCACCCTTTCTGTGTTGTGGCCGTGACCGCGTTCTCCCACCCGCCTCCTCGGCGTGTATTTCGCCGTTGTGCTTCACGCCCTAATTGACTAACAGACTGCCCGCTTCCCCATGCATTAAAAATACAAGCCCCAAAAGAAAATGCCGGTTCAGTAGCCGCGAAGGGGCTCTGTGCTCGTCTCATGAATCTATCTCCATCGCGCCGTTGGTGTGCCCGTTCACCCCGGCGGCCGACTCGTGCTCGTGATTCTGCTGCACGTTGCTCTGACACCCGGGACAGTTGTGGATGACCTCGTGCGCAAAGACGTCGCAGTCGATGCAAAAGTGGTTCCCGCACACTTCGCACGCGTAGCGGCCGCTCTCGCTGACGCCCTTGGTCGCTGTCTTGGCGTTCTCCTCCTTGTTCTTGCTCGCCTGCACGTGGGTGATCTGGCCACGGACCGCGTCGGGAAACGGGCATTGGCACGAGAAACACACGGTTGATCTGCTCGCGTCCGCCCAAGACACCTCTACCCAGTTGCGCAGCGGGAAGAGGTGGTGGTACGAGCGTGCGAGATGGGTGGACAGGATGAGCGTCAGCCCGCAGGCAGGGCACTCCGCCGGTAGTCTGCAAACCCTCGTGGAGCACCTGGTGCAGTCGTATCCCTCCCGACAAGGCTTGTTGTGGCACGCGCAGTAGGTCGTGCTGCCCCCCGGGGCGAGCGTCCGCGACGGGAACCCCATCATGAGCAGACTGGCGGTGCTCTGCTCCTGCGTCCGCGTGACCGGCGGCGTCGTGGCCGCGAGGAACAGGTCCCTGAAGTGTACCTCGTCCATGGCGATATTGTACTGCGAGTCGTCGCCGGCATTGGTCCGCGAGCACAGGTCGGCGCAGATGGCCACTTGCGCCGACAAGCCCACGATGGACACGCGTATTCGGTCGGTGATGAGGTTGTTAATCGTCTCGTGGATGTCGCCTGGGTCGCTCGATAGCAGGGCGCCGTAGATGATGAGCACCTCTCTCGTGCCGTGTGACGGCGCGTGACTGTGTGCCATACGAGGTCAGCATATCGCGTCCAAGACGTACAGCTACCAGACGGGCTGCACGTACAACAAGGCGCCGCGGCACATCTCCAGCGCATTCTGCAAGCTCGGGTTCCCCTGGGGATCCTGCCCCTCAATCTCCTTGAGCTTCTCGAGATGCTCCGCCGGGTTGCCACCGAGGTCGCTTATCCTAACCGCCACGCCGTCTCGCATGCCCACGATGCCGAGCTGCGAGATGGGGTTCTGCTCAAAGAACTCCTTGACGAACGCCGCGGCGTAGCTCAGCGTCAGCCGATAGCGCGTCGGTAGGAGGTCCTTCTCCGCCATGGCAAAGGACATGTCCAGCACGAGAATCATGTGCCGTATGATGCCCCGCTGCAGGGGCGTCGTGTCGCGCAGCAGGCGCTTGCGCTTCTCGGCCTCGAGGGCCGTCAGGTTGAGCACGCCGTTTTGGTCCTCCTCGGGCAGATTCGTCTCCCACGAGCGCTTCGACTTCTCCCAAGCCCGCGCGGAGCCTCGGTCGCCTTTCCGCCGCGATCGGGAAGACTTGCCTCCACCTCCTCCGCCTCCTCCCCCTCGCGAGGGGCGGCCCGTTGTCTCGATGTCATCGTCGCTGACGTTGTGCTCCATGAGGTCGTCGTCCGACATGCCGTCAGCGACGAACTCGCCATCGGAGTCTGCCATGGCGACGATGGCCTGTCGAAGGGGGCCCTGCGCTGCTGGTGAGACCTGGCGTGTAGGGGAAATGCTGCGCTCCGGCACCGGTCGCGGTGGGAGTCCGTGGTTGCGGGCGGTCGAGTGTTGGAGGACGAAAGAATAGCTGCGAGGCTGCAGCTCGTCACTCACAGCCTTGTGAGCTTTCCCCACCAACCGTCACCCGCCCCAGACCAATTGGCGGGCCGGCGCCGCACGATCAGCATGCGCGACACCAACGCGGCTCACCAGAGACAGAGTCTCTACACATTCCAGACGCAGCACTATGACATAGCTCTTGTCTTCACCTGGCCGCCTTTGTTTGACTTCAATATGCATTATTTGCTAGATCGCGGGGTATACTACGAAGTCGTATCTAAATGACTACCGTACAACAGGCCCAGTGGGTTATGGCCCGTAGAAGCAAGAATTCATAAGTTTGTGCACGTCTCGACATCTCCTGACGTCTCTCCATCGCGAATATTCATCAAGCCTGCCATGCCACCGGCCGCTCGTCTCCGACAAGATCAAGGCCGTGGCAGCTGCGAGCGCTTCCCCTCCATTTACCCAAGAACATCTCGCCGCAGGGACAATGACTGGTAGTAAAGTGCGAGGCGGGCGGTTCCGCCTTTCGGTAGACTCTCCGTATGATCGTTTTCGTCTCCATAAAAACATATATATCCGTCGTCGGGCTCCGTAGACGATAGTCGTGGGCCATCACTGAGGCAAAACAATAAAGCAATTCGACAAATGCTTCCACCCTTGAAACGCCGTGAAAAAGATCAACAAAACAAGCGGAGCGCGGCCCGTGAATTATGGGTATGTGCCGCCGCCCTGCATGGGCCAGTCGTCCTCGGTGATGCTGGACCAGAAAAGCCACACCGCCAGGACCGACAGGAGCGTGAACAGCGTCTCAAACAAGGCGCCGTCGATCTTGCCGCTGGTTCCCTCGCAAATGTACTTGCTGACGACGTAGTTGAAGATCTGTCCGAGGGCGAACAGGAGGGCCGCGGCGCCGAGGTAGATCATCGGGCGTACCTCGCCAAGCACGCGGAGGACCAGGATGGTTTCGAGGACGAAGAAGGCGACCAGGAAGATGAGGGGGATCAGCTGATACAAGACGTAGAGAGCTATATTCCGGTTGGGGAGCTGGTAGCTGCTGTCCCAGAATCCGGTCCACGAAAAGCCCGTGTCGAGAGCAATGTAACCCGTACCGATAAGCAGGGCCAGTGCGGAGCCGCCGATGAGGCCCATGGATAGAAGAGTGCCATCATCAATCAATTGATAGCCAACGATGGCATTGAGCATCAGGATCCAAGTCGTCGCAATGATCATGCCAATATGAATGGCGGAAAAGGCCTGGTGCATGAACTGGTCAGCGCGAACTGAATCAGTAGCCGACGGTCCATCTGGGAGGCACTCACAATTCGAACAGTCTTGCTGATGGGAAAGACACCAACAGAGAAGATTTCGCATATGCTTATGATGATGTAACCGACGAGGAAGAGTTGCATTTCCCTGTGCGAAGTTGTTAGTCAAGCCAAACACACGGTCGTCTGTGCGGCTGCAGCGCAGTCGCAGGACCGGCTTACCTTCGACCAACCGCAGCGCGCTTCTTCTCCGACTTTAGCAACAGAAAGACTGAGGCAGCGATGGCCATGCCGCAGACGATGATCGAGCCCAGGTTCCCCAAGTGGCGGTCACCGCTGAGCGGGATGCCCTTCAACTGGCAGCCACCCCATGGTCCTTGCTGGTCGTGGTTCGGCGTGGATAGAAGCTGCGAATGTTGTTAGCTCAATTCCTCGTAGCCATTCGAGAGCTGGCGGAAACCGGTTGCTCTCCCAGAGTGTCGCATAAACTCACATTGCAAACCGGTAGAGTCGAGTCTCTGCAAAAGGACTAGTAGACGAGACTGTTAGCGGCGCTCTCTACGTGCATGGTCTGCACTGTGCCACAACAAGACCTACCTCGAATTTGCCAAAATCCGTGGACCCCATTGTGGCTGCTGATGCCGACCGCGCGGTTACTGTGAAGACGGTCGCGTCCAAGGGCGGTGGGCGCAATCGCTCAAGAGGATGGTTGTTGGCGCTGGCCCGCGAGGCTGGCGCTGTCAATCAACAGCGCAGCACAGCACGTGTTGTGACGAAAGGCGACCGGGACGTTTCGCGGCAATTGTCGATGATGAGCGGTCCGTGTGCCTCCTCGCCCTCCTTTTCGTCTCTGCTGACGGTATGGCGGCGAGCTTGGTCGGTACGGCTCTCTGATCCGACGATGGTGGCTCAGGGGGCGGCGTTGCGTGCGCGCGCAGACCGTCCTGGGGCCTCGCCTCGGTTCAGGCTCACCGACTGCGACGGGTCGTCGGGGGGGGACAGCCAATTCGTCTCGTGGGCTGTTGCTTCGACGCCGGTGATGCTCCCTGTGTGCGCGCGGCCGAGGAGTCGCGATGCTGGAGCGTCGGTGCGGAACGGACGAGGGAAGGAGGATGTTCGGGCAGGCGGGCGAGCGAGGGCGACGAGCGGGCGGAGGCGGTCGATGGTCTCGCGTGGGAAATAGCGGGAGCGAGGAGGGTGAGGTGTGGTGTCTTGCATGAGAGCGAAAGCCTGTTTTTGGGGGGGTGGCCGAGATATTAACGGCCCTAGGGACCAAGGGCCGGGCCAGGCCAGGGCGCGGGCTCAGCGGCCAGGGCAGGCCAGGGCAGCTGCTGGAGGGGCCCCGGGGCCCGCGCCGCGCTGGCGTCGTCGTCGTCTGCTGGCCGCGCAGTGACCCGGCGGCCCAACCCAACTGGCAGACTGGGACTGGGGGGTGGAGGGATGGAGCCAGGGCAGGATGGATGGCAGGGCAGCAGGCCAGGGCAGGCGTCTGCGACCAGCGAGGCGGCCCCCCAGCCCCTGGGAAGCGGGAACAGGAACGCTGAGTGGCTGAAGTGGAGGCGCTGGGCTTGGCGACGCTGCCCTGGCCAGGGCTGCTCATTGGCCCTGCGGGGGGGGGCGTGGTGGAGGGATGGCGGGCACTGATGGAGAGACGTGGGGACAGGGACTTGGGCCATCTGTTGCTTGGACGGGTTTGCGTGGTGGTGTGCTGCGTTGAGGCTTCTGTGCTGTTGCTTGCTCAGAGTTCGCCTTGCCTCTGCAGTATTGCCTCGTTGCTCTTGCTGGTGCAGTTGTTGTTGGCTACAGCCGCAACTTGACAACAACAGCAACACCACGTATCACTCTACAGTACTGCGCCGAGTACGAACGTACTGTAAGCACAAGCCAGACTGACGTCGACACTCTCTCTCACAGCCACCCGGCCACGATCATGCCGCCCCAACTTTTTCGCAACCGTGCGATGGCGCCAGCATTTCGCGTTAGCACCGGCGGTCCGTCCACGCGGGCTGAGGTGAAGGCTCTTGGGCTCCTCCTCAGTCTCCATCTGTGGGGAGGGGGGACAGCGAGCCCACCCAGCGATCGGACGGTTAGTGAGGATCCCGATCTCAGTCGGCGTGGTGGCCGACGGCGGGCGTCGTCGTGTCGTATCTGGGGCCAGCAGAGCCTCGGCGAGACTTGTTAGTGCCGTGTATGAGTCGTACAGCGAGCGCTTTTGCTTGACCGACCGCCACAGTGCTTGACGGTCTCTGATCCGGCCCCATGGCTCAGACAAGGGCAACGAAAAAAAAACTCAAACGCCTGTCAATTGTCGAGCAACGCAAGCAAGCAAGCAACCAGGGCATCCAGGCAGGGCAGGGTGCGCATGTGGATGGAAAAGGCCGCCCGCTCTCCGCTGGCTGGCTGTCCCTGACTGAGCCCAATCGGGACGGTGCAGCCAGCAGCCAACGCGACCTAGACTTGGGTTCAAGACAACGGGGGGCGTCTCCCAGCCACTCGAACGTCGACAGCCACTGGCGAGCTGACCTGAAGCCAACGGCGCGCATTCATGCGACGCCCAGAGACAGGGAAGGCTTGCCGGCTTGCTGACTGTGGTGCGCCCCCGCCCGCCGCGCCATGCTGCAGCTGGTACAGCTGCAGAGGAAGAATAATCCAGGGTCGCTGTAGGTCCTTGTGAGGTGACGGAGGAATGAATGCCAACCGCCAGCCCCCCTCCCCATCCTCCTGGGCCCATCTCCAAAACATTGTCTCAACATCGTGCGTCTTTGTCGATAACGACGAGCCGGCCGGGCTCGACACCCGATCGCTTGGACATCTGTACTGTGCTCGTACATGCTCAAGCCCTCGGACACCAGCCACGTCGGTGCGGCCAAAGAAAGCAAAATCGGCCCATGGTGAGGGTCGCGCCCGGTTCGCTGCCGTTCGCTGCCGTCGTCGAAATTGCCAATGCGACCCCGTCCCAAACCTACCGTCACTCCAGCCGGCGCCATGGTTAAATTGCGTTCTCGGCTGCCACCCCTGCAAGAGGAATCTCGTCCCGCGATCCAAGGCCGCTGACGATCGCCTCGGCGCCGATGTCCATGCAGTACATACTACGAAGTACGTAGGTACCTGTAGATGGTGCCAGGCGTTCGTGTTGCCTCCTCGCGTGTGGTCGCTGCCGCCGACCCGCCCCAATCTGTTGCCGTTCTTTCGTTGCGGCCCGCGCGTGGTGCGTGTCTGCGGCAACGACAATACGTACTGTACGTGAAGAGCAATGCCTTGCCCGCCGCCACGGCTGGCCATGAACACGGCGACGGCGGCGCGTGATGCAGGGCGTGTGCGGGGGAACGCCCGAGGGCTCGTATCGGTAACTCCAACTTCCATATCGGAGAACAACCTCTCACCCATCAATACCTTGACCTGCCTCCCTCGTGCGGCCCGTATCAAGCGCGGGCCAGTCCGTGACTATTGTATGTAATACGTAGCACGCCGTATTGTACGCCATACGAGTATGCTTGACGCTTAACGCGCGAGCAATACAGTACCGCGCCGGTGCGTCTCTGTCGAACATTCGCACGACTGGCATGGGGCATCAATAAAATGCAGGATCCTGCTGGAGGTGCAGCAGCAGCAGCAGCAGCAGCAAGCAAGCTTCAAACGCCCGCAGCCTCTCCACACATCTCGCGACACCCGACACTGCGCCCATCATCAGCCCCGCAGGCTGTGCCCCTCCGAGCTGAACACTGCTTCCAGAATCCGTGCATGCATCATCCCCCCCCCTTCCTTCTTCTGCTGATGCTCACCACCCGCCCACTGGGGCTGCACAGCAGCCTTCCCTCCCTCGTGTTTGTGTTGGGCTTCAGCGCCGCCGCCGCGCCCCGAAGGGCTAAAAATAGGAACCAACTGGTAAGGTCAGAGGTGAAAGCTGTGAGCGGCGGTGCCTCGACGCCTCGTTTCCAGCACCACGTCTCCGTACCGGGCAAACAGATTCTCTGCCGCCGCCGCCACCGCCGCCGGTCCGCTTCGGGATGGGGGGCGGGCGACGCCGTGTTCGAAGCACTCTTCTGCCGCCGCCCGTCATCTCGGAGGATGGATGCATGGATGCATGGAGCCGCACTCCGTCATGTCGTGCCAGGACCGGGGTCCCGGATGTCTACGGTGGTGGTTATGTTACCACGGTATGTGCCTACAGAGTCCCGCCCTCGAGGCTCCAGCCGCCTGCGCGGCTGCATATCCTCGTCGCACCAATAAGCCCATGGCCTGCGTCGGCGCATGAACAATCGTGTCCCGAGCGGTAATTGGGATGCGATCCTACCGGCCGCCAGGTTTCATGTCGCGCCTTTGCATGCAGCACGGCAGCACGGCCGATATTATACCGAGCTTGCCCAGGCTCGGGAGTTGACTCGCTCTGCCCTGGGTTGCTCCCCGTCATACCAGTAGCGTACCTTGGCAACTTCTTGACTTGCGTGTCCATTTTTATGTTTCGGAAAGCTTTGAGAGATTCTGCAAGAGAATGTGCTTAAATATGCGTTGGGGGCCGGCTCCCGAAACGGAGCCAGTTTACACGCAGGGCGATGGACAGGCAGGACGTAAAGCTGCATCAAGTGTGCTCTGTAAACGCTGTTTCAAAAACGATCAAGAAAAGCTCTTCGTCCATATGAGTTGACGAAAATCTACGGGTAACTACGTACAAGCTAATCCGAGGACACTATTCAGAGGCCGCGGCCTCACCGGTGCACAACATACGATGGATCTCTCAAGTCGACATGAAACTGTCGCTCCCATCAACACTCCACAACTCCATACGAATCTCACAAACCTGGAAGTCATCACAAGAACGACCAGCCTGACTCTCTCGGGGTAGAATGAACATGACTAATGGATCTGTTCCTGACCGTATTGTGCTCCGGGCTCTTCCATCTTTCCATCTAAAAGTGGGCGTTCGCGCATGCAGCACGGGACCAGCCGCGCCCAAGGCGTCCAGACGGAAACACCATGGCAACTGTCCTCGGGCAACAGCTCTAAGCAACTCGCAATGGGGAGGGGGAAGCGCACGGCGCGAGTGCGCCACTGCCACGACTCCTGAAAATGGGCGTCCATGCAGTCAGTATATACATGGGCGGCATTTTGCTTTGGCCCCGAGCATTCTGGGACGGACGGATGATGCCCAACAGCACAGGGCGGATGCGCGCTTCCTCCGGGGAAACGGGCGTCGCCTTCCATCCCTTCTCTTTTTGAACGAGACGAAAGAAAATCGACGCCCGTTGCCTGCAACTAAAGTCGACATGAACTTGAGTCTGTCGGTTCTTGTGCAGCTGGCGTGGCACGCCACGGTGGCTCTAATGGCGGAGTCTGCCATCGCCTTCCTTGCGTACTCGAGCGTCTTTGGGCGTGACGAGACGCCAGCGGTCGCGCTGTACATGACTGTGCGTTTGCAAACTTCCTCCCCCGTGAGAAACATCACTGCGGGAACCGCATTCCTAATCACAGATTTGCGCGTGTGCAGGCAGCCTGGTCGTTTATGCTCAACGTCTACCTCGCCATCGCGCTCCTCATGCACGACCTCGACGGCGTCAAGATCAAGATCCGGCACCCGAGGCAAACGGTGCTTGTCGGCCTCCACGCATTCACCGCCACGATCATATTTGCAAACATTGTTGTGCGGTCGTTGTACGAGGCAGACGTGTCGACGGGGACGGATATGAGGCGGTGGACACTGTTTGCCGCCATCTATCTGGAAGCTACAATCGGGTATGGTACATTATACTTTCACGATAGCGGTGGTGCATTGCATCGACTGACATATGCGTTTTAGTGTTTTCCATTTCATCCTGGCTCTATGTGCCTGTGTGGGTTACGGCAAGCTGCCTCGCGACGGGCGTGGGCGGTTGACTCGCAGATGTCATCAACGGCCGGTGTCTCTTCATGTCCACGCTTATCCCCCATACAGGGTATGACGAGCCATTCGAGCATAACTTATGCACTCGCCCGGTCTAGATATGGGTCGTGCGTACATTTGTTAGATATGTATCCTAGATGGACGTGACGACGCGGTGGTTTCACCGCGAAATAATTCAGAAGGCTGGTCTTCCATTCATATGACCCGGCAGGTGAGCCGGGGTTGTGGTCTGAGCGGCACGGAGAAGTCATGAAAACATTCGAATATACTAGGCAACATGAAGGCAACCAAGGCACCGTGAAAACAGGAGCCGCGGAGCGTCTCTGGACCTTACTTGAGATCCTGATGCCACCCCCGGATGGTATAGGGTACCCAGGTTTGTCAGTGGATGCTACCCACCCAGAAGTGCCCGGCTTCCCTCGCGAGGTTGCAGTGCTTCGACCCCAACTTTGCTTGACCCAATGAGCCCACAGTTTGCCGCGGCAGAACGCGCCAGAGACGATATCGTGGGGATGGCGGTCGAGAACGATCAGCAGGGATCCGGGGTAGGTGTGGTGACGGGCACATGGCCGGCCGTCAGAGGGACCCTCTGTCGGCGGCCTCGTCCGGCGGTGGAGGTCCAGCCGGCGCAACGGACGGCGTTGCAACGGGTGCCGACTCCAGCCGCTGTCCAATGTCAACGATGCCGAACATCGGCCGCGGGAGTGGATGCACGTGTTGGCCGACGGCTCAGCCCACGGCGATGCAACCGATGCAGTCTTTGGGCTCGGATCTGCCACATCAACCACGCCAGCTTGCCGCGTGGAAAGAAACTGTTTGCCGCTTGGCATCCAATCCGACGGTTGTGCGACCGCACGATAAGGCAGAGACAGGTTCTGGAGGCCTGTTGGTCGCGCGAGCGGTTGCATCGCCATTGCCCTGCGCCTTGTCGGTAGTCAGAGGCAGGGTGGCAATTGACAGCCCACCGCCGGCGCGTGGATTGCAGCCCGCGATCGCGCTCTCACGCCTGCCTTGCTTACTTGCACAGCTCCTGATAGTCGACTGACTGACCGACCGACAAAGCGGCCAGCTTGGCAACTTGGAATTCATCTCCTTATCCGCCGCCCCGTGGTCCCAACTTCGCGATCGTCGTGCCGGTTGGGGACTACTGCTGTCGTCTGACGTCGTCGCCCCCACCGCGACTCAAGCCAGGCCAGGGACCCCATGCGCCTCGCGCGACGCTGAGAGGCGCCGCAACGCCCACTGCCCCATCGTGGCTCACTCCGTCTCTTTGTCCAAACACGACGGCGTCCACACACGTGAGCGCTTGGAACCGAAGAACAACGACGAGGCGCCCGGGCTGGCTGACGGGTGACGGGCTGGCAAGCTGGGTGCGTGTGATAGGGGCTGCTGCGTCGGCCGCGGAAGATGCCAGGTCAGCGGGGCAGACATCCTGGAACGAAGCCCAGCAACAAGAGCACCAGACGCCTCGTTGCCGAGTCGTGACGGTGCCTGCGCCCGCCCGTCACTGGTCAGGGGGAGGCGCCCACAGGGACACGGGGACCGACGGCCTGGATGTGAGCGAGGGAGCCAAGTCACTTGGCCGCCGGTGACGCACCACACGGGTACCTACGAGTGCTGGACAATGGGGGTCTCCATCCCCTGATTCTGCAGCGTGGGTGGGCGGACGGGCGGAAATGGGTGGTCTCGTGGGGCCGTCGCCGGGCATCCATATACCGCCGGGCACGGGTACTGTAGGTACCTACGTGCACCGCACGGCGACCTGCAAACGGACTGTCTCAGACACCACCTCAGCGCATGGCCGACCGCATGTGCGCTGCAAGCCCCCAAATGCGAGCATCCAACGCGCGGCCGCAGCGCAAAAAATTCTGGCCATGGATGGACGGGGATGGATGGATGGATAGACGCAGCGACAGCTGAGGCCAGATTCCCCTGACGAGCGCAGGCTCGGACTGCGCCAAGTTCCCGGTAGCGAACGAGCAGCACACTGGGGCCGGCCCAGTCTTGCTCTCTCTTTACGCGCACGTAGTTGGCCAGCGCGACCGCGTAGCAGGAGCAGGAACGGCAGGCGCTGACATTGCGAGGCTGCGCTTCCAATCCTCTCCTGAGCCCGTCGACGCCAATCTCTCTCTCGGTCTCTCTCTTTCCTGTTCCTCAGCTCAGCCAGGAAAGATTTGCTCAACCCTCTTTCCCTCAATTCACTCGCTCACCTTCGCCCTCTCTCTCGTCCCGCGTCTCCCGGCTCGAACGTCTCGTCTCGCCTCGCCTCGCCGTCTCCGTGTCTCCAACGACGACGTTTGACAGCTTCGATGCTACGGCGCTCTGACTCTCCATTTGCAACCCCCCCATAACCTTAATCGCGTCGCCGACAATACCTGTTCCTGTACCCGTACCAAGCAGACACAAACGGTACCGCCCAGCTCGGCTACCCCCGCGCCATCGTCTGCCCGGCCCCAGAAGCCCGCCGCGCCGCGCCCTTGTCGTCGCCGCTGCTCCGCAGACCGGCATCATCGTGCATCTTTGGCCTCGCTGGCTATCCCCGGGTGACGCTGAGCCTGTGCCCGCTTTGAGTGGTCATCTGCGACACACGACCACCACGCCTGCGATTGGCGCCGCCGCATGTGCGCCCTGCTCGCTACTCGTCGACCTCTTGGCTTGTCTCTCCCGGCCCCATCCGCACCGCGCTTCCCGTCGTGCCGCCGTCGCCGTCACCACTGCTCCAGCAGGCCAGCCTGACTGGAGAGCCGAGAACCCCCCCGCCGCAGGCTGCAGCTAATAGGCACATACTTCGTGCCGTCTGCCCGTCCCTTGTTGGTGCTGTCGAGTGTGGAGGTCGCCGCCGCCGCCGCATGGCCGACTGACTGACTGGGACGCAAACCGTCACCCGACCTGAACCCCATCCATCCACACGCTGCAGGCCGACGTCGTCACTCTCCACGACCTCGCCGGGCCCTTGTCTCGTCCCTCCATCCCCCCTCCCCCTTCAATCACGCACGTACAGGTGGGCGCTGCTGCTTCACAGCCCCAAGACCGCCCAAAATTCCTCCGACAAGCTCCTCCCGTCTCCCTTCCAACATTCCCTTGCGGACCCTCCCTGCACGCTCCGGCACCGACCCAGACTCCCAGTCGGCCTCGCTGCTGGCATTCCGCCAGCACGACGACCCGAACCACCGTCGCCTGTCCTCCGGCTCCGAGTCCTCGTGGACCGACACGGGCGACATTGGCGAGCAGCCCGCCGACGAGCACGACCCCGTCCGCCTCCAGCTGCCCGACGAGCTCGAGGACGAGCTGCTAGCCGGCGTCCAGAAGCGATCCTCGAGGCACCACAAGAAGGTCCGCATTCAAGATCCTTCTCCGCGACGACACGAGCGCTCCCTGTCGCAGCCGCGCATCGTCGACAAGGAAGCGATCCAAATACCAAACGTCCGACCCTATCGCCCCTCCCGGGCTGAACGCTGCATCGGTGCCATCATGTCGGGACGCTCGGGCTCCATCCACGGCCTGACGGGCAAGGCCCTTCTGTACGCCGAATCCTCTCGTCCCCTGCCGCTCGGTCGACGGGGCACTGCGTCGGGATGACAGATGCCTGCTGACACGTGCGGCTGTAGTTACTTTACCAGCATTTTCGTCTCCCTCGGCGTGTTTCTTTTTGGCTATGATCAAGGCGTTATGTCGGGCATCATCACGTAAGTTCCGCTCCGGTTAAACAAGATGGAAGAAACCAGCGCTGCGGAAACTGACGGCGGGATACGCAGAGGCCCGTACTTCATTGACTACTTCGACCACCCATCCAAGGCCCACGTAGGGACCATGGTCGCTATCCTCGAGATTGGTGCCTTCATCTCCTCACTGGTGGTGGGCCGAGTTGGCGACGTCATTGGCCGGCGGCGCACAATTCTGTACGGATCGTGCATCTTCTTCGTCGGCGGCGCCCTCCAGACCCTCGCGACCTCCATGACTATGATGATGGTTGGTCGCATCATTGCCGGTCTTGGTGTTGGTATGCTGTCGACAATTGTCCCCGTGTACCAGTCGGAAATCTCGCCGCCCCATAACCGAGGAAAATTGGCCTGTATCGAGTTCTCCGGCAACATCATAGGATACACCACCTCTGTCTGGGTGGACTACGGCTGCGGCTTCATCGAGAGCAATATGTCGTGGCGTATACCGTTGCTGATGCAATGCGTGATGGGCGCGCTTCTTGGCATGGGAAGCTTGATTATCGTGGAGTCCCCGAGGTATGAAGAGACCCCAGGCGTTTGCCGGAGAGGTGCTGACAGCTTTCAGATGGCTTCTCGACAACGATCATGACGAAGAGGGCATGGTTGTCATTGCCAACCTGTACGGTGCTGGCGACATCCACAACCCCAAGGCCCGAGAAGAGTACCGCGAGATCAAGATGAATGTGTTGCTCCAGCGCCAAGAGGGAGAACGCACCTACGCCGACATGTTCCGAAGATACCGCACCCGCGTCTTCATCGCCATGTCTGCCCAAGCCCTCGCTCAGCTCAACGGCATCAACGTCATCTCGTACTACGCCCCTTATGTCTTTGAATCGGCAGGCTGGGTAGGCCACGATGCTGTGCTCATGACGGGGTTGAACGGCATTACCTACTTCCTGTCCACCATTCCGCCGTGGTATCTCGTGGATCGATGGGGTCGCCGCGCGATTCTCCTCTCCGGCGCCGTCGCCATGGCCATATCCTTGTCCCTCATCTCCTACTTCATCTACCTAGACATCCACTGGACACCGCGCATGGTCGTATTATTCGTCATGATTTACAACGCAGCATTTGGCTACTCCTGGGGCCCGATCCCGTGGCTCTACCCGCCCGAGATTCTGCCGCTCAGCATTCGATCCAAGGGCGCCAGCCTGTCGACGGCCACCAACTGGGCGGCGAACTGGCTTGTCGGAGAAATGACCCCAATTCTGCAAGAGTGGATCAAGTGGCGGCTCTACCTCGTTCACGCGTTTTTCTGCGTGGCAAGTTTTGTGATTGGTAAGTTTGGACACATATTGGTAGCGTGGAAAGCGATCTAACAGCCGGACAGTATATTTCATCTATCCTGAGACGTGTGGTGTTCGTCTCGAGGACATGGACTCGATCTTCGGCGACGCCAGCACGGTCGTGGGCACCCCCTCGATACACGCCGAGACTGGGTCTCTTATCAGGGGCGGATCACCCATTGGGTCCGGTCGTGTCTTCATGGGTCAGCCCAGCGGCATCCCTCCCCTCAACCTCGAGCCCGGCGCGGAAGTCGACGACGACAACAAATCGCAGATCCAAACGAGCGGAGGCGAGGACAGGAGCATAGGCGGCTGGCTATCCAGGGTCGTCGGCCGCGGGCGCGCAGACAGCGGTGGCAGCGGTCAGGGCCGTTATGCGCCGCTTGGACAGCAGGAAGAAGGCAACCGGAGCGGCAACTGAAGGGCCGCTTCTTTGCATTTGCGCGAATAGAGTTTTGCATATAGATGGTGCGGTCAGGCATCCGCAGTGCCGGTCTGGAGTTGGGAACGCACAGTCCGCCCGCTCGAGCCGGACGAAGACGACTAGAGATTAGCGTGATGAGGTTTGGACGGAATCACCGAGCGAGCGCAGACCTGCATGTCATGAAAGGAAGATGCGCCGCAATGTCACGGCGCCAGTGGAACGGTATTGGATTGAAGAGCAGGCGCGCATTAGACTTGAGACACAAGGGGGAGGATTATACTTAGTTGTCTATAGTACAACTGTAGCTAAGTCGACTCCTCAGTCTTCGTTATTCAACTCGCCAGTGAGGCTCTGAAGCCTACTCTCAGTGGTGGTATCAGTGCGAAAATATCGACTGAGACCTCGGCAAGCAAGCCCGCGTTCCCTGTAAGTAGATCTGGCATAGGAGACGATGAACTAAGAGGGTCTCTCCAGCTTCGCGTGGCCGGGAGAGTGCCTGTGTCCCAGTCTCCTACCCCTGACATTGCAAGGACCGCCTTATAGACGTCGTCGAAACTCGCACCTGGGAAGTCGAGGGACACACTCGCATTGCCCTTTGGCGCCAGCCACCGACTACTTTCCAAGAGTAGTGCTATTCGTAGAGCTAACTTCTGCTAGTTGTAGAGCCTGTCCTACCGCAGCAGTAACGGCAGCAACGGCAGCAACGGCAGCAACGATAGCAACAGCGGCGGCTCTACAACTAGCAAAAGTTGGCTCTACGAATAGCACTCCTCCTTTCCAATTGCACGTATCTAAATGCAAGCGAGGGAGGCAAGACCTCATAGCAGCCAGTGAATCTGGCATGAGGCTTCGCGCCTGAGACGCCAATGCCCTCAACGCAGAAACGGGGCCCGTGACTTATTGGAGCCTTGTTTTTGCGAACTATGATTAGTATTGCAGGGCCGACGATGGCGACCTTGCACTTGGCGCGGAGCTCCAATGATGCCAGCGTGTGGTTGCATAACGGGTCGGGGGGTGTAAGCCAGCCAATTGCCTCAGCAATGCAAAATAGCTGTAGCCATCGTACTGCTGCGAAGCAGAGGTGTCAATGCAGAGGGCAAGTGCAGAGCCGTCGCGTGAGAGCACAAAGGAGGGCCGAATTAGCTCGTGGTTCTAGCACATACGACCATAGCCATAAGAATATTCGGGATCCCGTCCGCTCTCCCATAGACAAGCTTATGAGCGGCAGATTAGTAGTTGGGTCGGTGACGACCAGCGAACACCGGCTGTTGTATGTTTTTTTTTTTTGGCATTTCATTTAATTCTTTGAATATAGACTCTAAGTTGATGTTGTTGCTCTAATGAGGTTGGCTGGGACAGTGAGAGCACCTGAAGTTCTGGACGCCTGACGTTGTCGCCGCCCCACTTTTTTCTTGGGAAGCAGAGTTAAAGGATGAACCTCACCTGCCGACTCAGCAAAGAGCGCCGCCACGGACAACTCAACCACCGACTGCCTTCACACCCGGGGGCCAAGCGCACAATGAAACCATGACGACCGGGACGGACATCATCCACGCCTACCGGCACCTGTACAGGGGCCTGCTGCGCGCGGTGCAGTTCTCGTCGCCCGCGCGGTACGTGGCGCGCGACCAGCTGCGCGCGGCGTTCCGGGACAAGGGCGCGGTCTGGGACGCCGAGGGCGCGAAGCGCACGCTGTGGTTCGTGCAGGCGGCCGCGCGGGAGAGGGGGCTGGAACACAGGGTGCTCAAGAACCTGCTGCGCGTGAGGCTGCTTCGGGCGCGGGAGGGGGCCAACTGGCGGAAGCGGCTGCACGAGAGCAAGCAGAGGTGAGTTTTTGTCTCTAGAGAGATGCGCTGCCTCCCGTTTCTACACTTCTAGCTCGGGAGCAGACATGTGCGGAGGTTGATGCTCAGCGAGACCGGCTGCTGATGACTGTCGCAGGAATGACATGAAGGCGGAACAGGAGACGGCCATGGAGCACTACGACATGACGGTTGCCATGTTGAACAAGAGCATGGGGCTATGCCTGCGATGAAGGAGCTTCAGAGGCGGAAGCGAAGAAGCAGCAAACGCATGACACGAGATACATGCGACATGCGCCCAGCCGGATGCGCTTGGGGGCGCCTACACTCGAGGGCATGCAGACCCCCAAGATTCAGCTGTCCACTCAGTCACACGCGCAACTCGGCATTGATCACCCTGCTCAAGCGCAAACAGAGCCTACGCAAGGAACATCGCATTGGCGTCTCTCCAGAGCAGATGGGTAGCTTTGTACACGACGATGACTCTCACACCGCCAGCGGGTAGCCATATCAGCACACCGCGGATAATACAACATTGAAGACTCCTTCTCCCCAATGATCTGACTAGCTATCGGCCGGCAAGTCAACCACGACATCCAGCTCCTCCAGGATGAGGTCGTTCAGGCTCACGCCGTCCCTCGTGTAGATCCAGTTGCCGGACCCCGTGCCTTCCTTCTCGCCTTGGCCTTCGCCGATGATGCACCAGTCGTAGCGCTTGGGGCCGGAGATGGGTGATGAGAGCCAGATCTGCTTGTTCGGGGGCTGCTTGTTGATGACGTAGGTTCCCTTGTCCGCTACATTGATGGTCATGACACCGGCCTGTAGGTAAGCGCTGTTAGAACCATACAAGCTTGATGGAGTTGAAGAGGGCCTTGGCGCAGGGCGGCTACGTACCGAGTACTCGATATCAATGTCCTCCCTCGCATCCTGCAACTGCTCAAACTTGGCCAGCACCGTGTCCAGGTACTGGTCCGCCAGCTCGTGATACTCGCTATCTGACAGCTCCGCGACGCCGACGCTCGGCTCCGTCTTGGCGGTCTCTTCCTTGACCGGGTTCTCGGTGTCGGGCATGATGCCCTTGGTCCGGGAGGCAGATGCCGAGAACAGCCGCCTGGCGCAGGTGAACTGCTGCGGCAGGACCACGGCCCGGGAGACGCGCGGAGCGACTCGGAAGCTTGCGCGGGCGGCGCAGGAGCTTCGGGCTGTGCGCGCGACGAGGCGCGAGGCCTGGGCGATGGCCTGGCGAGCCATGATCGGGACCAAGAGCGGACGGTGAACGCCGACGGGAAGCGACGGGAGGGATTGGCTCGAAGCCCGTTTCGCGAACGTCGAGACGCGGGAGGTGCGGAGTGGACGAGGACCTCGAATGTTGTACGAGGACGGGAGTGTCGCAGCTGTCTTGCACTGCGGCGACCAATTGCCGTTACTATGGCCGGGTGAGAGGTGGAGGAAGAGTGCGGAGGTCGACGGTTTGCTGAGGGTTGAGGTCGCATCGAACGGCCTGCTGAAGCTCCCCCACTGCGGTACGTCAAGCTGCAGCGCATCAGCGAGCTGCTGCAAGCTGCCAATCCGTGCGCCCTGGCTGGCTGGCTTCGGCTTCCCGCTGGGGCCAGTCATGTGCCACCAGCCTGCGGCGGTGTCGAACGCTGGCTGCCCCACCACGCCGTGCCCACCAGTGGCCTACGATCCGACATCCCCCATCATCGGAGCCTGCGCCAGTTCGCGACGACGGCGATGACGAGCTGGGCCTCGTCCAAACGACCATGATCAATGCGTTTCTGGTCTTCAATGGCCAGGGTCAGCCCCGCCTGACCAAGTTTTACACGCAGCTCGTACGTTCCCCTCTATGCGCCCCAGGCCTCACGCCGCCGACTCCCATGCTTACGGTCCGCACCAGGAGACGAGCATCCAGCAGCGGCTGATATCCGAAATCTTCACCCTCGTGTCGAACCGCCCGGCCGGGTCCTGCAACTTTCTGCCCCTCCCGCCGCTGCTGGCCGCGTCGGGCACCTCGCACACCTCGTCGCAGGAGCAAAACGACGTGCCCTCGCTCGTCACCTACCGCCACTACGCGACCCTCTTCTTCATCATCATCTCCACGTCGACCGAGTCGCCGCTCGCCCTCATCGACCTGATACAAGTCTACGTCGAGGCCCTGGACAAGCTCTTCGAGAACGTCTGCGAGCTCGACCTCATCTTCAACTTTGAGACGCTGCACGCCACGCTGTCGGAGATGATAATAGGGGGCGTGGTCATCGAGACGAGCCTGGACCGCATCGTCTCGGGCGTTAGGGCGCAGGGGACGGTGGCCAAGAGGCCGGTCAACGAGGGGCGGAGCTCTGCTCTGAGCTCCGGGCTCGGCATGAGCGGGAGCTTTGCGTGGGCAGGGAGGTGATGTGATTCAAGCCGTGCCTCTCTAAAAGGAAGGAGTAGTCATAGAGCCCCCCAAGAAATGCCGGGTTATCCGTACATGTCCGCTCGATAGACGAGCACAACGCCCCAAAACGCCAGAGATATGGTACATGTGTGTGATATCGTACAGCTCATTTAGACTCCGATTCCGCTCCTTTTGGGGTAGGGTTGACGTCCGGCGCATCCTTGCGACGCTCGTATCGCTTGTCGGGGTCGAGGACTCCAAAGAGGTTGGCCGCATGCCGGCGCATCTGTGTTTGGTCAGAGACTTGTGCCTTTTCGTGACTAACTGAGCTGAAATACCTCTTCGGAGGGCTTGTACTGCTTCCCCCACCATTCAAATTCGGAATAGAATAGAAGCCATACCAAGGCGGCTAGATATTGAACCGTCAGCTCCTTCTGTGGCAACGGGGCACGGACGCGGCGTACCGGCAATGGTCGCAAGCTGTGCAAACTTGATTCCCTTTTCCCACCTCGGCGACTTGCTCGCGAGCAGGATGCGCCGCTTGTACTTCTTCTCGAACCGGAGTTGCTGCTGGTGGTTGAGCTCCTTGAAATTCGGCGGCCAGACCTTTCGCGCCTTGTACGGGTTCGCGGCGGCGCTCAACGGGACCTGCTTCGCGAGCGGCTCCTTGGCCGACTGGGCCATGCGCCTGAGGAGAGTCGGGAACATGATGCCGAAAGTGTGACTCTTTCGCCCCCGATGCAGGACGACCTTTGGCCAGCGACAGTTGATGTATCGTGTGACGCAGTTGACGGTCGTCTCTCAACGGCGGCGGAACCAATCCCAGCCTAGGCGGAATAGGGCAGCCACCGCACCGCCTCAGCGAACGGGGGTCTAGCGCCACACCGCCAGCGAAAATACCCTGGCAGGTTCTGCCCCGCGATTGATTTTCACCCCTCCTCAACCCAACACCTGCCCACGAACCACCCACTGTGACTCAACCGCGCCTCGAGGACCGCCAGACCGACAGAAGCCCGGCGCATCTGGCACCCGCGACAGAGTCAAGACTCGGGCCCCGAGAGACGCATAAATACGGCGTCGGAGCTCTGTTGATCCCGCCACGGTCCGATTCCCCGTCACCGCAGATTTGACGCGACAATGGCTGCCACCGACTCCGTCCCCAAGGCCATGGAGGGCCTGAGCATCTCTCAGCCCAAGACCAAGGAGCTGAAAGGAGTACGTCCGCGCCTTGCTTCCATCTCTCTGCTGAACACTTTTGTTGACCTTGCCCAGACCGAGAAGCGCGACTCCCTCATCGCCGTCGAGAAGAAATACCAGCAGCAATGGGCCACGGAGCACATCTTCGAGCAGGACGCCCCGTCGATCGAGGAGGTGCCCCTGCACTCCATACCCGCCGCCGAGCTGCGCGCGAAGCAGCCCAAGTTCTTCGGATGCATGCCGTACCCCTACATGAACGGCGTCCTGCATGCCGGCCACACCTTCTCGGCCAGCAAGGTCGAGTTCGCCGCCGGCGTCGCCAGGATGCAGGGCAAGCGGGCCCTGTTCCCCATGGCCTTCCACTGCACCGGCATGCCCATCAAGGCCTGCGCCGACAAGCTGGTCAACGAGATTAAGCTGTTCGGCCAGGACTTTACCGGGTACAGGGAGGAGGACGAGGCCGCGGACGGCGCCGCTGTCCCCGCAGGCAAGGCCAAGAAGGAGGACCTGACCAAGTTCACCACCAACAAGAGCAAGGCCAACGCCAAGACGGCCAAGCTCAAGTACCAGTTCCAGATCATGAAATCCATCGGCATCCCCCAGGAGGAGATTCACCTGTTCGCCGACCCGCAATACTGGCTGGAGTTCTTCCCGCCCCTGGCCATCCGCGACCTGAGCAACCTGGGCTGCAGAATCGACTGGCGCCGATCTTTTGTCACCACCGACGCGAACCCGTACTACGACGCCTTTGTGCGATGGCAGATGAACCGCCTCAAGGAGCTGAACAAGATCAAGTTCGGCAAGCGCTACACCATTTACTCCATCAAGGACGGCCAGCCTTGCATGGACCACGACCGCGCCGAGGGCGAGGCCGTCAACCCGCAAGAATACACTGCTCTGAAGCTCAAGGTCCTGGAGTGGGCACCCAAGGCCGCCGAGGCCATCAAGGGCAAGGTGCCGGAAGGCTCTGAGATCTTCCTCGTGCCCGCGACCCTGAGACCTGAGACGATGTACGGACAGACCTGCTGCTTCGTGGGTCCCAAGATTACCTACGGTGTTTTCAAGGCTGGCGAGAAGAAGTACTACGTCGTGACGGACCGTGCCGCGCGGAACATGGCCTACCAGGGAATCCTTGCTCAGGAGGGCGTCATCGAGAAGGCCGGCGAGATCCCTGGTGCCGACATTGTCGGTACCCTGGTCAACGCACCCCTCTCGCTGCACACTGAGGGCGTCCGCGTCCTGCCCATGGACAACGTCCTGCCCACCAAGGGCACCGGCGTGGTCACGTCGGTCCCGTCCGACAGCCCCGACGACTTTGCCACCGTTTCCGAGCTGGCCAAGAAGGCCGACTTCTACGGCATCAAGAAGGAGTGGGCCGAGCTGGAGATCTTCCCCATTATCCAGACCCCTTCGTATGGCGACCTCTGCGCGCCATTCCTGGTCAAGAAGCTCAAGATCGCGTCGCCCAAGGACACCAAGCAGCTGGAAGAGGCCAAGGAGTTGGCCTACAAGGAGGGTTTCTACCAGGGTATCATGGCCGTTGGCGAGTTCAAGGGCGAAAAGGTCGAGACCGCTAAGCCCAAGGTCAGAAGCCAGATGATCGATGCCGGCGACGCCTTCGCCTACTCTGAGCCGGAGCGTAAGGTCGTCAGCAGATCCGGAGACGACTGCATCGTGGCCTTGATGGACCAGTGGTACCTGGACTACGGTGAGGAGTCGTGGAAGAAGACCGCCCTGGAGTGGGTTGAGAACGTCAACGGCAAGGGCCTGGAGACCTGGACCCAGGAGACCAAGCACAGCTTCGAGGGCGTCCTGAACTGGCTGAACCAGTGGGCTTGCGCCAGAACTTACGGCCTGGGCTCGAAGCTGCCATGGGACCCTCAGTTCTTGGTCGAGAGTCTGAGCGACTCGACCATCTACATGGCGTACTACACCATCGCACACTATCTGCAGAAGGATCTGTTTGGCCGCGAGAAGGGCATCGGCAACATTGCGCCCGAGCAGATGCTTGACGAGGTGTGGGACTACATCTTTTGCCGGCGGGAGCTGAGCGAGGACGTCCTGAAGGACTCCAAGATCCCGCAGAAGACCCTGGAGAGCATGCGGCGCGAGTTTGAGTACTTTTACCCCCTGGACGTGCGAAGCTCGGGCAAGGACCTGATTCCCAACCACTTGACCTTCTTCCTGTACGTCCACCTGGCCATCTTCCCGCCGGAGTACTGGCCTCGCGGTGTCCGTGCGAACGGCCACTTGATGTTGAACGGCGAGAAGATGAGCAAGAGCACGGGCAACTTTATGACCCTGCGGGAGCTGGTCACCAAGTATGGCGCCGACGCCGCTCGTATCGCCATCGCCGACGCTGGCGACGGCGTCAGCGACGCCAACTTTGAGGAGGATGTCGCGGACAACAACATTCTGCGCTTGTTCAACCTGCGCGAGTGGTGCGAAGAGATGGTCCGGGAGCAGGACGACCTGCGGACCGGCGAGCCCAACTCGTTCCAGGACGCGCTGTTCAACAACGAGATGAACAGCGTCACCGCCGAGGCCGTTGAGCAGTATCGCCAGACCAACTACAAGCTGGCGCTGAAGGCCGCCCTCTACGAGCTGACGAGCGCACGCGACTTCTACCGCGAGGCCTGCTCGGCCGGCGGCATCAAGATGCACAAGGACCTGGTGTTCCGCTACATTGAACTGCAGGCCCTGCTGATGGCCGTCATCGCGCCGCACTGGTCGGAGCACATCTGGCGCGAGGTCCTCAAGAAGGACGGGTCCATCCAGAACGCCCGTTTCCCTGATGTGCGCCCCGTCGACGCGGCGCTGTCGGCCAAGAGAGACTACGTGCGCAACACGGCATCCAACGTCAACTCGGCCGAGGGCCTGCAGCTCAAGAAGAAGGCCAAGGGCAAGGAGGTGTCGTTCGACCCGAAGCAGCCCAAGAAGCTGACCATCTACATGTCGGCCCGGTTCCCGTCGTGGCAGGCCAAGTACATTGACCTGCTGAAGGAGATGTGGGACCCGACGGCCAAGTCGGTCAACGACAAGGAGCTGAACGGGCGGATCGCCAAGATGGGCGAGATGAAGAAGGCGATGCCGTTCGTGCAGGGCCTGAAGAAGCGCCTGCAGAACGGCGAGCCGGCAAGCGCCGTCCTGGAGCAGAAGCTGGCGTTTGACGAGAAGGAGACGCTGGCGCAGATGGTGCCCGGGCTGTCAAAGACGGCCGGGCTGGTGGCGTGCGAGGTGCTGGTGGTGGAGGAGGGCGGCAAGAAGGGCGTCAACATGGCGGACGGCAAAGAGGTGGACATTACGGTACCGATCGCGGAGAACTCAGTGCCCGGAGTGCCCACGTTTTTCTTTGAGAACGTGCAAGCTTGAGAAAGGGGCGCGCGCATGTCTGTGTGTGACGAGGAGCGGCTCTGGCTGCGGCTGTTGGTGTTAGAAGCCGATACATGATGCGTCACGAGGCTGTGAGAGTTAGAGGACGCAGCAGACTAGAGGTAGATCTTTTTGGGGGGAGTTATAAAAAGAAACATTTGTGCGTCGAAAGAAGCAGTGGCCACGCAATGCTGGGGCTGCGCGAGTCGTGCGTGTGCATGTGCAGATGGGGAAATGCCGATTCGTAAATGTCGCGCGGAGCTTTCAATGGTGGCCAAAAGTCCGAGTTTGATCATATACTTGGTACAGGAACTCTGCGTCCAACCAAGCCAACGGAAGGGGCTTTTCTCGTATTGGGGACGCTTACATGCCCACACGAGCTGACGTCGCCGTCGTCACTCTACTTGGTAACAACGGAGATAGATGGATGGACAGACAGACGATCAACAGGGAGGGCCCTAGCACCACCATCTGAGTGAGGCCAGGGGACTGGCCGCCCCGTGACTGCGATCAAGTCACTACTGCCTCGCCAGGGATCAAGGGGCGTAATGTACGGAATGGAAAGTCGGGTGTATGTACTAACGTTATGTACTGCACCTGCAAACCTCCGAGGCATGACGCGCGTTTGTCATGGGGGGGGGGGGGGTTTATGATGAGGGAAACGAGCGCGTGCCCGCCCCAAACAAATTCATGCGAGCTGCTGCGTCGCACGACTACGAGGAGTGGCCAGACGGCAATGCAATGCATGAAGAGGGCATGATGGCACTCCCCGGCCACACGTCTCTATGAAACGAAACGACCGGCCCCCCGGGGCCCCCTTGATCTGCGCATTGAACCACGGATTATACGGAGCACTCGTGCGCTGCTGTTCGTTGTGAGTCCTCGTCATCAGGTACAGTACAGTACAGTACAGTACTCATATCATCATCATATGTATGTCAATGCGTGGGCTGCGGGCAGGGACCACGACCACGACCACGACCACGCCACGCACGGACCGACGAGCGCTGTGCCCGTGGTCTGCGGTCCTCATGCGCGGCGGCGGGCTGTTTTTTTTTGAGTAGTGCTGTTCGCACAGATAAAAAGTACTAGCCGCACAGATAGACCCACAATCCACTTTCGTCAGCCAATCATATGCCTCTAAGGCCGCCACACACAATTGAGTCCTGGCAATGGGGTCAACACCACAATAGGTGCCTGCGCAGCCTTTACAACACATCGCGGCCAATGCCTCTCAACGCCGCGCCGCGCCGCGCCCGCGGCGGCGCCGCTGCTCGAGGCCGGTCTGCAACATCACGAACTGCTTCAATAGCGTCACCGGCTGCGTCAACGGCATCACAGGCTACGTCTGCCTCGGCCTCGCAAGACGAGGTTATCCCGGCTACGCAGCTGTGACTGCAGTCACGCCCGGAGCCCGGCAAGGTCAAGGGACCCGACCCACGGACCTCGGAGCGGAAGAACATACCCCCGACGTCATGACATTGTGAGGAAACCACGGAAATGCGTTTTTTGGGCGATTTAGGCCCTGCCGGCGCCGCGGCCGGGGCAGACGAGGTCAGGGGCGGCAGATACAGTCGGTAGTAGTGAGGGCACAGTCACGGGCGCCGCCGGCCCGGCGAACGGAATAACATATATCCGATTGTAATGACATTGTAGGGAAACTACGGAAATGCGTTTTTTAAGCGAATTGAGCCCTACCGGCGCCTTACTGGCCTCGCGGGTAGCGGCTGCGTTATGAAAACACGATTCGATTGAGATTTCGGGATGCATTCTAACGCGCCGCTACCGTCCCATGCCTATACACCAAAAATGGCTGTGGCGGCATAGGGGTGGGGCGCTAACCCAGAATTTTATGGAACATCTATGCGGCCAGCACTTTTTATCTATGCGAACAGCACTACTCTTTTTTTTTTCTCTCTCCTGGTGCAGATGATGCTGAATGGGGCTTTGCTGCGGGCCGTGCATGCCATGCCATGCAATGCATGCATGCACCTCATGAATGCGATGCCCGTGGCCCCCCCCCGTACTCTTTGCAGGGCATTTTCTTCTCCAGGCACCGTGTGGGCGGCGGGCTTGTGGGTGTCTTGGCGTCGACGTTTTCTGCAGAGCTATCGTCGTCGTCGACGAGCTGCAGGATGTCGTGATGCGCTCGTGTACTGTACCAGGTAAAGAAACAATAGCATATGTGGTGTACCGGATTTCGTACCCATGAAGGTACGGTGCCGTATCGTTTAGTACGGTACAGCACGGGCACGGCGGTTCGCTTGCATGGCTTGGCCGCAACGACGAACAAAAAAACCACAGTGGCGGATGCCGTGCTGCGGCAACGTTGGCTGGCTGGGCGGGTGTTTGTCGTCGACTTGTCGACTCGTCGGTCCGCACGGCACGGCGGCGACCAGCTGGCTGGCTGAGTGGCAGACAGCGAGGCAACACAAGGGACCGATGCCCTATCCACAAGACCGACTGGGACCGTTGTTTTGTCGTTGCCATGTTACCGTGTTGCCATGCCATGCCGTCCTCCTCTCCTGGGGGGGTGTTCTCGTATGATGCACGTTCTCGCGGCGCGTGACGGGGGCGGCCGGGGTGTTGGCCCGCGCGTTTGGAGTGATATGTATCACTCAGCACGATGGCCCTTTACACAGGGTATGAGGTACTGTGCTGATGTACACACAGACGGTGCTGTGCCTTATCATACCCGTGCCGGGGCGGGACGCCGCCGTGCGACCGATGGTGCCTGAAGTGCCTATCGGCAAGCGGCAACCAATGGCGGAGGAAAACCCCGTTCCCCAGGCCAGTCCGGACGTGGGGGAGAGAGATGGGCATCGACGCCTCTGTGGTCCGTTTCCGTCCCTGCGCTGGTTTGTGGATGGATGGATGGGTGGATGGATGGACCAGATGAAAGAATGCGGAGGGTACAGTACAGTACATCACGTACATAGTTACAGCACTGGGACCCCATTGGGCGTATGGACGGGACAGGATGGCGGACCGTGAGTTGCGTTGTGTGTTGTGTGTGTAAGTGACATGTTGGCCATTAGAGACTGGGAGCACAGATGTCGCCAGCGGGGAGGGAGAGGGAACAGTGCCAACGCGAGGCGGACGAGAGGCCATCACACCTCCTCGTTATCGAGGCCGCCAGACCGGCGATACAGTAGCGTAGTGTGGTGTACTGTACTGTAGTAGTCGCTTTGCTTCGTTGGGACGACGGCTCCTCTCTCACGACGTGGGAGGTAGGGACGTAGCTTGCGCAGGTAGGTGAGCTTGGAGAGGTGGTGGTGATGTGCTTGATGGAGGGTTAGCGCGCCTCGTATCCAGCCGGCAGTGCATGGCAAGTGGGTGTGCCTTCGGCAGATGGACGGCGCGCGCTGTGTGGTGGAAAACGACAGACGACGCGCAAGCTGCTCTTGCCCCCTCCCGCCCATCTCAGGAGTACTACTAGTAGCAGCAAGAAAGCTCACCAATGGCTCGAGACTTGTGCCTGCCCCTTTCCGACGCGGGGCCGATTCCCGTTCGCGCGGCTGTGCGACGCTGTACGAAGTACAAACGTACATTTTCGCACATACTACTACCTACGTGCGTGCGTATCAGGAGTCAGGGAGTCGGGGCAGACCTCGCAGACGGCCGCCGCAACTCGAGGCCGCTGGCAGAGGTGGGGAGGAAAGGAACCTGGTTCAGCCCAGCAGTACGGAGTACTTCGTAGAGAGGGTCAGAGCCCCCCCCGGACGGAGGCACCTGCCGCTTTTTCCATCTCATCTCGCTTGTGCAGACCGACTTTCACGGGGGAAGAGAGCAAAAAGCCGACGAGAGAGCAGCAAGCCCGAGAAGACCAAAAAAAGAGAGTTCAGTTGACCTTGGGGGATCTTTGGGCCCGGATGGGCGGCTCGCTTGTCCGAAAGAACCGAGCAACAACATCCCACTACCGCGCGCAGGGCCCTGCTCTGAGAAAAAAAAAAGAGAGGCGCAGGCAGGGGGGAGTGGACGGTCGGAGCGTTCGTCTGTCCCGCGTGGTGTGCCTTTCTTCTGCGTCTTGCGTGCGCCGTGATCGATCTTGCGCGCAAAGAAAAGGAACGGGAAGCCAAAGGGAGGGCGTCAAGGGCGTCGTCGGATGCAACCATGCCATCTGAACGTGGCTCGAACGGGCAGAGGAGGAGCTACAGCAGCAGCTCCAGCAGCGATGGGTACTAGAGTGATAGCGGTCGTGGCACAGTATGAATTGTCTCAGACGAGGCCGGCGGCCGGGCAGGTACCTACCTACCTCTCCCAGGTACAGCAACAGCAACAGCAGCCAGCCTGCCCGGTCGTCCATCTGGCACCCAGCCTGGAGGTTGCTGTAAGTCCGGGCAGCCTGCCGCCCGAGGGCCTTCCACCCGCAACCAGCCAACGCCCACGCCGCCAATGGCTTCGCCAACGGCCGGACGCCGGGCACTGCCAGACTTGACCTGGTGCGGAGCCGACGGCCGGGCCGCCAGCTAAACCACAGAGCCACTGGAACCAGAAGAGAGCCAGAAGACAGCGCCAGAGCCGCAGACCAGCCAGAGACGCGCCAATTCAAATGCTACCTTTACCTGGCGCAATCACCGCTGCCTGCCATCTGCCTGCGTACAAATGTACCCGCCAGGGGTGGCGCGGCCCCAGTTCAAGCAAGCTTTTTTGTCTCTGCTCCAGTTCCAGACCCAGAAAAGCTTGTTCGACAGTGCCAGACGCGCATCCACCATCTCACCCCCCCAATCCAATGCCTGCCTGCCATGCCCATGTTTCGAACGGTCATGTTCCCGTCCCTCCCCCCCGTCCATCCAGCTTCCTTCACCGTCCACCGTCCACCGTCGCCGTCGTCGCCGTCGCCCATTGAACCCGCCGCCGCCGCTGGGCCCCCGGTCACGGTAGTCCGCTCCCGTGGACGGCAGACGAAGGGTAGTAGTAGTCTGATTGCGCATTTCATCTCGCCCGTTCGCGTGACGTGACACATTGCGGTATGGTACGGCACCGGGTACTCGCAGACAGTGCGCGCGCGCGCGGGCGTTGTGTGCCGCCGCATCATCATCCCATGTCGACGACACCGTCAGATAGGCCTCCTGCGGCAATTGACAAGAAGAGCCTCCTCCGCGGCCGACCAGACCTGGCTAAAAGGCCGCGGCAGCCTCGTCGCCTCGTTCGCCGGTTATTTTTGCGTGGCTTCTGGCCCCCCCACGGGCGGGCGTTGATCGTTGCTTGACTCGAGTGGCATGATGACGCAACGTCTGCTCCGTACTCCGTGCGCCCGACCTGCTCCATCCTCTGAATGGGAAGGGGGGATCCATGTCAATTTTTCCCTTCCCAATCGCCGTGCCTTGCTTCGAAACGCAGGCAGCGGGCCGAGCAAAAAAGCCTTGGTACAGAAAACTGCTGCTATCTTCCTTGGAAGCCCACCTCTAGGAGGCGGCGCCTTCGGCAGCGAACAATCGGAGAGCCTCCAACCAAAAAAAGCTTCTGGACGGTTGGTTCGTTCGTTACGTTGGAGGCGGCGGGATCGGCGATGATAAGCTGTAACCTCGTCCATCTCCCAACGGGCACGTTGGGCGGACGACTGGCGAATGGGCCCCGGTGCAATTCTCGGGCGCCCCCAGCATCCATGGATCCCCGCCAGTCAAGCCAGGGGGTGGTGGTACTGCAGTACCTGCGGCGGGCGAGTCGTGCTGTGCAACGAGTGCGAGCTGAGCAAGATGAGGTACCGGCCGAACCCATCCATCTCGTTACGGACGGGTTGGCAGGCCGGTCGGGCTGCTAAAACCTGCGAGATGGCGCAAAGCGGTTTAGGCGGGTGGTCGTTTCGGTGGTGCGTTTGCGCGAAAGGCCTTCATCATGGCTTCATGGCTGGCCCCCCCGGAGGTGGGCCGGTGGCTGCTGCAACCTGCGGGTGGGCGATGGATTGGGGTGGGTGCATGCCCGTCCAGTGGGTGGGCTCCAGTAGTAGGTGGCCCCCGCCAGTGGCCCCAGTGGCACTCCACTGGGCAATTCCCTTTGGTAGCGCAACCTATCGCTGTGGCACACGCCAGGACTGGACTGGCAAAAGTGTCGCCGCCTTGCATCCCGCGCCCGCCCCGTGTGCCTTGCCTGGCCTGGCCTTGCCTTGCCTTGCGCGTTCCCGTCGTTCCCTGGCAGGGGGGAGCCTTGCCTGACGTGCGTTGCTGCGCGCTGCTGCAGGACGGGAGTCGTCCGGCGAGGTACTATCGGTGCTATCGGTACTACCACTCCGTCGGCCACTAACCCAGCAGCAGCTTATCCCGGTGCCCGAGGCGGAAGCTCGATGCAATGGGCAATGGGCCGCGTCTCGCCTGGCCGCCTCTGCCGCAGCTCGTCTCCGCCGCAATCAATTCAATTCAATTGCTGGCCGGGTTGTCTGAGAGTGTCTGCCTGCCTGCCGCCAGTCGGTGCAGCACAGTACTCTAAAAAGGTGCCGCAGCGGTAGGTAGCCCCGAGTACCTACCGACCGACTCGTGCTGTACGAGTACTGGCACCCGGCGCACCGCGCTGCAACGCAACTTTACTTGGTACCGTAGGTACCGCCAATACAGTACCTACCGTGTCCACACGGCAGAAACCTGGCAGGGACAAAAAAAGGTGGCGCGCATGCCGCACTTGGAAACGTGAGAAAGAGGTGTGTGTGCCATGGAACGGCCGCCGCCAGGCCTGGTGGTGGGGACGCCGCAATCAATGGTGGTGCCCCCTGCGCCTCTGGCTGGAGCCGCTGCCGTCGCAGGCCAGGCCAGCCCAGGCCACGACAGGTTTCTTCGCAGACGAAAGCGGAGCTCGCTCGTCGTCTTTCTCCCTCCTCCTTGCGCGCGTGTTCCCCATATAGTTATCATGACGGCCAGCTTCCTGCTCGGCCCCGTCCTCCTCTCCGTTTTGTGGGATCTGTGATGCCATGCCCAGACCTGGGGTCCTGGAGCAACGCCCGAGCCTGTCTTGACCCACGACGACGACAAGTATAACACAACACACAACACAACACCACACAACACCACACAACACCGCGCCGGCCTCGCCCTCGCCCCCGTCCCCGTCCCCGTCCCCGTCGTCCTCCCGTCGTTGTCGCTGCTGGCACCAACTCGTCCAACGGACCGGACCATCGTCGTGTCTCTCTGCCAGTCAGTCCGCGCAACCATACAACCACCCATTGCGCCCTCGCGACCGCCGACAAACAGCCCACCATGTGGCGCCTCGCCCTCCTCGTCGCCCTCGTGTGCGCCGCCGTGGCCGCCGCCGCGACGTCTGTCGATGCCATCACAGCGTCGCCTGCCACATCACTCTCCGTCGCATGGACCAATCCCCCGACCGGGCCCGCGAGCCAAACCTCCAAAGCCGTGTCCGTCGTCGCGCTGTCAGAACCGCTTTCCAATGGAACCAGTAAGCCGCCTCCCGGGACCGGGACCGTCGCCAAGCTCGTTCCCCCATGCTAATTCTTGGCTGCAGCCCACTTCTCGTCCACCGGCGTACCGACTGCCCGACCCAATGCCACGACGTCTCGTTCCGCGCAGGTAACGGGGGGCGCCATCCCGCAACAGATGCAAGCTTCCATGGCCGGCTTGCTGGGGTTCTGCATCATGGGGTTGGTCATGTTATAGACGGAGCTATCGGGATATGAAGTAATGACGCCGTACGACGTGGCGCGGCCCCTGCCCGCCCATCATCCATTAACATAGAACACGCCTCAGGCAGGCCAGGCGTTTAATAGCATAGAGATACCACCAGGCCAGCGGCGCCGTCCAGCTTGGACGAAGCGCCTCGGCCGGCGTTGCCCATGCAGGGCCTTATTAATTTATCAGCCAATTCGAGTTGCGCCATGCAGAACTGCTGCATGCTGCTGCATTGCTGCACTCTTGCCGTTATCGTGACATGTACTTCGTGACAACCGGCAGGACAACACTTGGCACACTCGTACGAGGGTCGGCTTGCGGAGCAAGGAGCGAGCCCCGTTGCGGTACAATATTAACGGTATATTAAGTGATGGGATCAACGCAGATCTTGTCGTCCTTCTCAGCTGTTTTAGGGGAGCAGTGACTGCCAGTGGCTCATCTGCCATGGAGATTGTCGCTCCTGCGGCGACGCGTCCGGCAAAGCCCTTGGTGCCTAAGCGAAGTTGCGCATGTTGCACAAGACAGCTCGTCGATGTCTCACCAGCGGCTGATTGCATGCTGTTTGCAGAGCGAGCCGCGGGTCGGATATGTCGTCCTGAGACACGCACCGCCTTCGAACGCCGCTGTCTCAGGCTTGGGAGCACCCGCGTGCCTCGACAGTTGTGATTACCCCGGCATCTGTCGTCGCCGCGGTCTGTGCGGCATCATCGTACTTGGTAGATGCGCAATAGCGTCAACAATATTGGACGGCCCAGTCCTTGAGCGTATGGCGACATATCAGACGCCCTTTGCCCTGAAGCTGCCAGCATCGCAGGAAGCTTTGTGATGCCGTGGCAAACGCACGACGGCTTCCTGCAAACAAACTGCATGTGGTGCTCGTATCGGAACGTGTGGGATGGTCGGCATTCCCGTCGCCTTATTTAGATGTCGTGCTGGCCTTGTGGTATTTACACCGCGACGGGGACCTGGCCCCCAGGGTTGCTCGAGGGCGGCGGCTTGGGCAGATCATCCTAGACGAATCAGCGAGTGTGACTCTCGATTGTAAGGCTGGTCAACTCACGAGGTCAAAGATGACCCGAATCATCAGACTGCAGCTGGGGCAGACGGCAATGTCCTGCTCATCGCGGAGATCGTCCAGGGCAATCTGGAAGCGGTCGCCGCAAGGACAAGGGTAGTGGTAGAGTTGCTGCGCCTCGTCAAAGGTCATGTCCTCGATTTCGATTTCATCGTATATGGAGAGATTCTCGTCGTCCGACATGTTGAACGGCCTTGGACAGGGTCTCGGTCGAGGCTTAGATGGTTGAGGAATGTGGTTGTCGATGGTGAGTCGACATGAACAAGGCCTTGCCCCGCGGCCCAGAAGGGACCAAGAGAAAAATTTACCCCACAGATGTGGCTCGTGACTGGTGGCTGGTGAGGCGGTCTTGGCAGTGTACGAGTAGCGTGGTCCACTGTAGTGCAGTGCATTTCCCCAGCTTGCGCTTGGCCTTGGCCAGGCCCGCAGCGGCAATCACATGCCCGAATGCTAGCGGCAGGTGCTGCTGTGGCCGTGCCTGCCTGTCACTGGCCAGAACTGGGGGAATCGCACTTTGGCCGAGGGAGCGCAGCCGAGCCAGCCATCCTGGGGAAGGCACGAGACGGTCGACGACGAACTGCCTGCCTTCTCCAACCTGCCATCTTGGAGATGCCATCTTCTCACGCTTCGTCGACCATCACCTAAATCTGCGTGACGGAGCACTCAGCACATGTTTCTTGCGCTGGGATCGACACCGACGAGACCGCATAGCCCGTTTCCGACCGCCGCCACCGACCGATGCGCCGCGGCTCGTGATAGCTGACCTCCCCTCCGTCACCCTCGCCCTCTCCCCCCGTCCGTCGGCCACCCATGGCAGGGCAATCCAAGTTTGGCCTGCCCGGCGATCGCACGGTCCGCAGCATCGTGTCCGACCTCACCCGGCTATATCTCTCCAACCGCTCGCGCATCTCCCGCGCCGTCTGGATCACCCTCTTCGTCGCCCTCGTCAACCGCGTGCGCCATGCCATCTCGGAGCAAAAGGCAGCCTCCGCGCGCGAGGCCGCTCAGCGCGCCGCCCGCCGCGGCACCGTCTCCGCCACCGACGGAGGCGAGGCGCCCAAGAAGAAGGTTGCCCTGAACCGCGACTTCTTTCGCTCGCTCCTGCGCCTGCTGCGCATCGTCATACCTGGCTGGCGCAGTTCCGAAACGCGCATGCTCATCAGCCACAGCTTCTTCCTCGTCCTGCGGACCCTCATCAGCCTGCGTGTTGCTGAGATGGATGGCGCCATAGTCAAGGCCCTCGTCAAGGGAAATGGCAAGGAGTTTCTCACTAGAATCGTTTGGTGGATGCTTATCGCCGTGCCTGCAACCTTTACCAACTCTATGGTGTGCACCGTCATTGCTGGTTATTTGAGTGCAAATTGCTGACATCCTGTAGCTGTCATACCATCAAGCGGAATTGTCCCTCAAGTACCGCACGAGACTGACGCAGTTCATCCACGACAAGTACTTGTCGCAACTGACCTTTTACGGCATCTCAGCGCTGGACGACCGAATAAAGAACCCCGACCAGCTGATCGCGGTGGATGTATCCAAGTTCTCCAACAGTCTGGCCGAGTTATACAGCAACCTGGCCAAGCCGCTGCTTGACATGGTTTGTTCTTCGCTCCTGCGCTGTGGGCGTCTGCTGACTCTCCGTAGACCATATACACCTACTCCTTGTCCAAGAGTGTTGGTGGTGAGGGCGTCGTCTTCATGTCACTGCTGGTCCAGCTCTCTGCCAACGTCATGCGCGTCTTGACGCCGCCGTTCGGCAAATATGTCGCTGACGAAGCCCGCCTCGAGGGCGAGTTTCGATTCCAGCACTCTCGCCTCATCGATTACAGCGAGGAGGTGGCGCTGTACGCCGGCCACAAGGCCGAGAAAGACACCCTCGACAAGGGCTATTTCACTCTCATCAAGCACGTCAATTACATCCTTCGACAGCGCTTCTACCACGGCTTCATGGAGGACTTTGTCATCAAGTATTTCTGGGGCGCCCTGGGCCTTGTGCTCTGCAGCGTGCCCGTCTTCTTTAAGATTCCTGGGCAGGCCGTGATGAACATGGGCGACAGGACCGAGTCGTTCGTCACCAACAGACGGATGCTTCTCTCCGCGTCTGACGCCTTTGGAAGGATCATGTTTTCCTATAGGGAAATCATGGAGCTGGCTGGCTACACCTCACGAGTCGCCTCGTTGCTGGACGTCATGGACGACATCCAGTCGGGCCACTTTGAGAAGAAGCTGGTGTCTTCTTCGGGGATAGAGGGCAATGAGGCCGTGCTGCAAGGCCGTGGCACAGTCCATGAGAGCAAGGACATTACGTTCATTGACGTGTAAGTGCGCAAGAGTCTGGAAGATGAGACGTGTAGGCTAACGAGTGCAACCAGGCCCATTGTCTCGCCTAACGGAGACGTTCTCGTCAAGGCCCTCTCCTTTTCTCTCAAGAATGGCGACCACCTTCTCGTCGTCGGTCCCAACGGCTGCGGCAAATCGTCATTGTTCCGTATCCTGGGTGGTCTGTGGCCCGTCTACGGCGGGACAGTCTACAAGCCACCCTTCAGCGCCATCTTCTACATTCCCCAGCGACCCTACCTTTCCCGCGGCTCTCTCCGCCAGCAAGTTATATACCCAGACTCCCTGCGTCAAATGCGTGCCCGAGGTGTTACCGACGCAGACCTCTTCTCCATCCTGAAGATCCTTGGCCTTGAGCACCTGGTCGAGCTGTACGACGAAGGCTGGGATGCCGAGGCTGAGTGGCGCGACGTTCTTTCTGGCGGCCTGCAACAGCGCGTCGCCATGGCGCGCCTGTTCTACCACCGCCCGCAGTACGCCATCCTCGACGAGTGCACCAGCAGCGTCACCCTCGAGACGGAAAAGGTCATGTACGACAACGCCAAGGCGCTGGGCATCACGCTCATGACAGTCAGCCACCGCCGCAGCCTGTGGAAGTACCACACGCACATTCTGCAGTTCGACGGGCAAGGCAACTACATCTTCACCAAGCTCGACGCCGACAAGCGGTTGAAGCTCGAGGACGAGAAGGAGGAGCTCGAGGTGAAGCTGCGCCAGGTGCCAGAGCTAGAGCGGAGGATGGAGGAGCTGAAGTCGCTATCATAAAGCGGAACGCGTATCACAGAACGAGTCCCAAGCGACTTGTTCATGGCTGCTGGCCTCGGGGCTTCTTGGATACACCGGAAGAGATGCTGCGTGCACCCGCGCTGTACATTACAGGGGATGATACATAATAGCTGACGAGATATGTCAGGTATAGAAACCTGCATCCGCAATGTTGACAATGACCAAAGCCGTTCAGAGAGATACCAACTCAAGATTTGGAGCTAGCCCTTGGGCAAGTGTTGGCTTGCGAACGCGGGAGGAGTCGTTTCTTTTCCATGTCTGATTGGATTTCTCGAAGCTCTTCGCAATCACCGTCGTCAGTGACAAATCCGGCGAGGATGGATTGAGTCTTGAGGCATCGGGCGCTGGCTTGGTTCCGCGGTAATTAGTGTGCGTGTAAGTGAAAGTCACGTCACCCATCCAAAGTCACCGGGGCCACACCAAAGCAAAATGGACAAACGGCTTTGGCTGTTACAACCTCCGCCGTAGGGCGACTGAGATGTGACGGAACCCACAATCATTGCTGTTCCAGAGACGCAGAGGGCTCGGTGTGGCGTTGCGCTGTGCTGATGGCAGTGATTGAGGGCCAGGCCATCGCTTGTGGCGGAGTCGGGTCAGGCGCCCGGTCAGGCAGTTCGCCCTGGCGGCAGGTGCCGCGAACCCCACAGGCGGTTCTTGCCGTATTTATCCATCCGGCAAATGAAGTTGATATACGTTGTAAGGTATCATCAGCTTTGCCTCAATCACTCTCTCACAAGCCGTTGCCAACCTCGTTAAACTGCCTTTCCATGCGGCCGCGAGCCTCATAGACGACTTCTGGTTGGAACTTGGCGCTGCAACAAAGGCTGTAGGTCATTGCACTGGCTGAATCCAACAATCCGCGACCCCACGGTATGGTCGTCGAGGAACGCGACAGCATTTTGGTGAGCTGATCGATATGTTGTCTGTGGAGCAGTTCCGATTGCAACATGAAGCAGCATGGTTTCTGGTCATTCAGATACAGGTCTGAAGACTTAAGACCCTCCGCTCCGCCCCGAAAGACGATCGCGAACGGCGACGTTGGCCGAGGCAGACTGGCGCAGCCGCAGCTGATGCCACCGGCCCCTCTGCTGCCTGCCTCCGCCACCACCCCCGGAGGACTCCAACATTCTGGTCGCCCGGCGCGTGCAGACGCCCGCCGGGCAACGCGACCTGTGAGGCCTGGTGACAGCTCCGGGTTCATTCCGCCTGATGCGCCTGGGGACCTCAGCACGGCCGCCGCCCGAGTCGCACACTACGTTGGGAACCTGCCAGGCAGAATGGCGCTTCGCCGTAGCTCAACGCACCTCTATGTCTCGAAACAATGTCCGCCGATTTAATTCTCCGGCCGCGCAGCAAGATGCGTCGTTTGGGCAAGCCCCCGTCGGAGTGATCAAGCATCCTCGTTAGGCCGGCGTGTAAGTCAGCCAGCCCAGCAAAGCGCGGCCCGCATCCCCATCGACACGGCGCACCACCATCGGCAGTCATGCTCATCCGAACAGACATTGAGCCTGGCAGGCTCCTCATGAGCGAGCAAAGGATAATAGTCGGCATCGACTTCGGCACCACGTACTCGGGCGTCGCCTGGGCGGAGACCCAGCGGCCCGACAGGCGGGTCGCCGTCAACTCGTGGCCCATCAGCACGTCTGCCCGCGAGGGCGAGTCGTCGGACAAGGTGCCCACGAAGCTCAGATATACGAAATGCGGCGACGTGCAATGGGGCTTTGCGATCCCCGACACGGCGCCGCAGGACGAAGTGATTGAGTGGTTCAAGCTGTGCGCACTTACGTGTCCCCGCTCGATGAGAAGCTGCATACTGACGTCCGAGAAAGGAACTTGGATCCTTCGTTGGAGCAGGTCAGCCAAGATGCTGCGACTGGTATGGGACGTGGGAGCCTCGGCGCAGACAGAATCGTCACCGACTACATGTCTGCCCTGAACGAGCATCTCATATACACCCTCCGTCAAAAGCTCGGAGACGCCGTGGCCAGGAACATGCCGCTAGAGTTCGTCGTTACTGTGCCGGCCATATGGAGCGACCTGGCCAAAGACAGGACAAGAAAAGCGTGTCAGAGGGCGTTTGGTCTCTCAGCGTCCCAGTGTCCAGTCCATCTAGTGTCTGAGCCAGAAGCTGCTGCCATATACGCTCTGCATGGCCTCGACCACCACGGCTTACAAGTCGACGACACCATGGTCGTTGTCGACGCCGGCGGCGGCACGGTGGACTTGATATCGTACACCATCACGGGGCTGAAGCCCATCCTGCAGGTCGAGGAGGCGGCGCCAGGGACCGGTGCCCTTTGCGGCTCGACCTTTCTCAACATGCGCTTCGCCAAGTTTCTCAAGGCCAAGTTGGGCAACGAAGAGGGGTTTGACGACGAGGTCCTTGCCGAAGCACTGGAGGCTTTTGAGAAAAAGGTCAAGCGGCAATACACGCTCGGCGCTGACCCGGACGACTCGTTCGTCATCCCGGTGGGCGGCCTGGCCAACAACAAGGCCCTCGGCATCGCGCGCGGGCGTTACGCGCTGAAAGGCTCCGACCTCAACACCATCTTTGAGCCGGTCGTTTTACAGGTCATCAAGCTGATCGAGGACCAAATATCCGCCAGCGGGGCGCCGGTCAAAGCCATCCTGCTCGTGGGCGGCTTCGGCGCCTCGCAGTACCTCAAGGAGCGCATCCGTGCTGCCGTCGACCGCCGTATCCAGATACTGCAACCGCCAAACGCCTGGCAGGCGGTGGTGCAGGGCGCCGTCATGAAGGGCCTCGCCAACAGCGCGCCCGAGCAGCTCACCCTGGTGCAAGTCCAGAACCGCAAGGCGACGAAGCACTACGGCACCGAGTGGAGGACAAAGTACGACCCGAAGCTGCATTCACATCTGAAGAATAGACGGCATTGGTGTGGCCTCGATGGGTGCTACAAGGTGTATGGGATGGAGTGGTTTATCCAACGGGTACGTCTTACACAGCCTATTTGATGCCCGTGTGTCACGATCCCATATCTGACGATATGCAGGGCGACCGAGTCTCCGAAAACGAACCCTTCTTCACATCCTTCGTCTGGACCGGCCTAGTCAGCCAAGGGCGCATCCAAAGGATCAAGATGGACATCTACTGCGACCAAACGCAGAGGGACGCACCCGTCGCGCGGGACGACAACGTCCAGCTCCTCTCCCGCGTCGAGGCCGACGTCAGCCACATCCCCGAGCACCAGCTCGCCCGCCGCCTGGGCCGCGACGGGCAGTGGTACTACGAACTCAGGTGCAGGATCGAGGCCGTCTACCTGTCGGCATCGACGAGGTACACGCTCTTGTACAACAGTAAGACTTTCTTTTCTTTTCTCGCTGTTGACCCTGCAGGTGGCCCTGTCATCTGCCCCTAGATACATGCTGTGCTGACTTGACTTGCCGCGTATAGACAAGCGGTATGATACCGTCACTTGCGAATACGTCTAGACGTACGTACCACCAAGTAGCGCTAGAGTAGTTGCGCGGTTGGTTCATACGATCAGGTTATCGCAAGATTATGTGAGGGGCAACGGTAAACAAGAGGGGGGCCTACTTCTTCGTACAGACCGGACACTGGTCTATTATCTAGCTCTGGCTTCATATCACACCTTGCGAGGCTTATTATTCGAATGCTAATTCACACACCCTTTCTCGTCCCTCGTCGACGCTACACATCTGACCTCACATCATCCCCAATCCCCGACCCTGAATATCAAACACCACCAAGATATTCAGAAAAAAAAGAAAGCCGACGTGGGCGTGAAATTGGTATGGTATGACCTGTGTGCAGATTTCCCCTTCCCTCCCTCCCCCCCTCCCCCCCTCGTCATGCCTCTCTCTTCCATCCCACCACCTCTCCCTAGCGACAACGACGGCATCATCCAGAACACCCCAAAGCCAAACCAAAACCAGCACCAACCAAAATCCTCCATTCCCTCCATCCTTCCGTCTCTGTTCGTCCGCAGCCGTACGTACCATGAATTAGCGACGCGCAAAGCGCAAAAAGAAAGAGAGAGTGCCAAAAAAAAAAAAAAAAAAAGGCAAGGAAGCCGCCGCTGAAAAGAAGGTATCGAAAACACACGTCCTCCGAAAGTGTCAAGGTACAGCAGTGAATAAAGTACGTGATGAAGAACCACCCCGATCAACAAGCCGCTCCCATGTCTTCTTGTCTTTGGACTCGCTCCACGCCCGCGGCCTCATTATCTTTGTGTGTGTCTTTGCGCTTTTGTACAACGAGAACAAAGTAAAAAAAGTAAAACAAAAAAACGCACGCTTTCTAAGCTGTCAGTGAAGGATGGGTCCCGACAGGACGTGGCTGCTGCGCTCAAGCCCCGAGGCCGAGGCTGAGCTCGTGGCTCGTCAACCCCCCTTCTCACTCCTCGTCGACGCTCCTCATCGCCGAGCCCGTCTTGCTGCTCTTCTTGCCCAGCTTGAGCATGCTGAACCGCTTCCTCACGCTGCCCCGCTTGACTATCCCGAGGCCCTCCGCCTCGAACTCCTTGTCGGACCGGACGGAGCTCCTGTCCATGCTCTGCCTGCTCACGGAGCTGCTCCGCCGGCTTTGCGCCGACGTCTCCACCGGCGTCTCCTCAACCGACTGCGTGCGGAAGAGACTCTGCCGTCGGGCCGTGACCTTGCTCGCGCTCCGGCTGTGCTCGATCTTGGTCTCCGTGTCGCCGCCGCCGCCGTTCACCTGTGCTTCCTCCTGGGCTCGCTCGGGCTCTTGCTTGCGGCCGCCCAGGAGGCTGAGCCTCGCGCTCCTATGCCGTAGCGCAACCTGATGGACGACGGACACCTCGTCTCCGCGGTCCCCATTCAGGGGGCTGGCAATGTTGGGCCACTGCGGGCTATGCCGCCCGTTGGAGGACAGGGATTGCCGGAACGCCGTCGAGGGAGTCGACACGGTCTCTTGAGGCGGCGATGGCGGCGGGGGCGCAAACGTGGCGATTTCCGCCTCGTACGTCTTCTCAAAGTCTTGGAATGGTTAGCCAAATCCTTGTCGCCTGTGTACTCTCAACTCACATCTTTGAAGCTCCTCGTGCCTGTGCGAGAGGACTTCATTGTTGCTGTGAGCAAACATGGCCAGACACCTCTTGATCATGATGGCGTGGTCTACGAGAGCCATCTTTATGGCTGCATCTCTTGGCTCGAGCCCGACCTCTCCTCCATGACCACTTTCCTCACTGCCGGCCTGGGATTCTGGAAGAAGGTTGCGATAGCAGACCACGCTATACTCCGACGATGGGTCGACGGATATTGATATAGCGTCTACCAGCAGTTGAGCGATGGCTGTGTCACCTTGGCCTATACGTCGTTCAAGAGTCGTCATTTCCTGGGTCTTGCGGACGATCCGCTCCAGTGCAGTATCGTGGGCGCCAAGCAGGATCTCCTGAGCGTCGACAATCTCACTCCGCCGTAGCAGGGTAGGGAAGGGTTCGGCCGTTGTGAACACCACCTTCTCCGCGTGGTGTTCGTGAACGGGCCCAGACGTGCTGCGCTTCGTGGTATATGAAAAGCACTGAGGGTGAGACGATAGCAAGAAGTCTCGGACTGCCTGTGGCACCCTTGCTCGCTGGAAGACCGGATGAGTCAGGTCGCGATGAGGTGTGATGGCGGAGACCACCAGGAACTGGCCTTCCACATCATCGACATCTCCATTGGTGACGATCTGCGCCGCCGGGTATTGCTCTTGCATGCGGTCGGTGAATGCGGATGCTCGCTCTGCCGGCGAGCCCTCGTAAACGAACTCCTTGTCCCGAATGCCGGAAGGGAAACCAAGGCCCTTGTACACGACCTTGAAATACCGCGGGACGAGCTTCTCGCTCTTCGAGATCTTTTCGTAGATGGTTGCAATGGCTCGCTCCGTTCTTGCCAGCTTGGCAAAGTCAAACACATTGGACTCGTACTGCACCTGGAGCTCCTTGTACGCCGTCAACGCGTTGCTCCACGACTCAGCCTCCTCGAAGTGCTTAATCATGTCAAAGTAAATCTTTTCCTTGCGCTCAAACATGGACTGCGCCGGGAACTCGGGGTCGGCAAGCACGGTTGTCTGCTTCGTGGGGTCCCATTCGTAGAGGTCTGCGTGCAGGCGCAGCGCCAAACCCGCCTCGGCATGGTTCCCTGACTCTGCCTGGAAACTTGCCAGCTGGTGGACGTAGCGCACAAAGATTTCTTCCTTCTGCATGTCCCGCAGGAACTCCATCAGTCGAAGCCGGTTGATGATGCTTGACGCCTCGTTGCTGCCGTCGCCGCTGTGCACCGCAACGAGCAGGTCGAGAAACTCGTCCAGTGTGGCAACAAGATCTTGAACGGCGACGTAGAGTGGCTCGCCAGGAATCTTGGACAGGGGCTCGAATCGCTCAATAAGCTCGCCGACGAACAGCTTCTGCAGGATACTCTCCGTCAGGGGCTTCGACTTGAAGTAATGGTCCAAGCAGTCTATCATCTCCGTCTGGATGACCGTCAAGTCCTCGCTGAGGGTCCATTCGCTGACGATCATGGTCTGCAGGACCTCGACTGCCATCCTGCGAAGACCTTCGTGGACGCTCAGACAGAGCTCGACGATGGGGCCCACCAAGGTAGGGACGTATTGAACCTGGTATCCGCCTATCTTGGACAGGCCATAACGGGCGCGCTCGTCGGTCGTGGTCTCCCAGCCGATGGCTTCCCACGTCTTGCGCAAGAGGTCTGCCCCATGCTCCCTCACGTCGCCAGCAATTTTCCACACGGCTCGGCGCTTTTGTTCTGCAAAAGTCTCGAGGGCGAGGGATGAGCTTCCGACGAGCTTCAGGAGCGTGGTGAAGAAGAGCTTCCAGAGCTCCGTGTTAAAGGTCTCGGCGTCGTCAGGGTCGGGAAGGAAGGACTCCAGCAAGATTCCGGCGAGGTACTGCAGGGTGGACATGGTTGATGTGTGGTGGTAGATGTGCACGCTCAGCCACCCTGCTGGGAATGCCTCGCCCGAGAGAATGCTCTTGTGGACGCGCAGGAGATTCTCGAGGATGATGGCGAGGTCTCCTTCGGCCAACTCCAGCTGCATACCCGCCGACGAGTTTGACACGGCAGAGAGTACTGCCGACAGTTCCGCCAACGCCTCGTCGTACGCGACTTGGTCGTGAACAGCTTTTGACGGGAAGGGGTATGATGCAGGGAATAGGAGGGACAGCCGATCCCGGGACTTCTGTGGAGATGCTAGAATCGCCAGGTACGAGTCGATGATCCTAGGTAGATGGTCCGGAATCTCGGGGCCCAAGTACTCAACCTGGCTGGCGATGATCGAACAGCACAAGCGGACTTGGTCTCTCCATTGGTCGTTTACAACCTCGGGGTGGCCCCAATGGGGCGAGATCCACCTGACAGTATTCGCTCCGAGAGCTGCCTTTTGATCCGGGTGGGCGAACAGATCGAGTTTGGAATAGTTGATGATGAGGAGCAGCTTGTACAGGACCAGTTTGCCCTTGACATGCGTGCAGGAGTCCATGAAGTCTATGGCGATGTGGAGAATCTCCTCGGTGCTCAGGAGGCCGCTGAGTTCCGGGAGCCAGGTGTGGAAGTGCTGGACGGCCAGTGTCTGGCTTCCGACCAGCGCCGGGGCAGTGTTGCGCATCATTGCGTCCAGTGCCTTGAAAATGACTCGCAATTGTCGCGTGAAGCCCTGCGGAGAGGACTTGATTCCTATGACCGCCTCCTTGGCCTTCATCTGATGCCGAGCGTGTGTGATGAATTTCAAGATGTGCCGCACGACTTTGAACGTGGCTCTCAGCTTGCGAGCAATCTCGGGTTCGGTGGGGTTCTCCAGCAGGCGTGTGAAGGATCGCACCAAGCTTGTGGTGGCAAAGGGATAATTGAACTGGTTCTCAGCGTACGTGTCGACCAGGGGCCCGAGGTTGAATCTCCTGTCGTGCACGATGCCCAGCACCCGGACCAAGGCCGTGAACACAAGGTCCTCAAACTCGTCGTTGCCGGAGTTCTCCACAAGCATGCCAAACAGCCCATCCAGGACATCGTTCAGTAGCTTGACGACCTCGATTTCGGGAACAAAGATTAGTTGTCTCAAGGTGGCGGATAGTTCGTCCTGAGAAAGGTCTTTCCATTTGAGGATGCCTAGAATCACGCGGTCTTGCGAGAATCTTGTGCTGCACAGGAACGTGTCGACGAGCAACACGGCCAATGGCCCGGTCACCTCGGCGGAGTGCTCGTCTCTGCCCCGCGGCGCCCACGGCAGCGACAGGTAGCCGCCTCTGCCGGTCGGCCCAGCTTCCGCCGTTGACGTGTGCTCGTCCACTTTGTAGAGAAGTAGCCCGTGCTGGCCGTCTCGTATGAAGGCTTGCTGGTCCCACAGCGGCATATGTGCCACGGCAAAGGGCGGGTTGGGGATGTCGGCCATAAACATGACGACGTGAGCTGTCGATACGTCGCTGGGCGACAGGGAGAGCCGAAGTGTCTGCTTCCAGGACTCGCCTCTTTCGGCAGCCGCCGACTTGAACGTAGTGACAGGCTGCTTGTTCGAAGCTGTGTGGATGCAGTGTTCGAAACGCTGGCCGGCTGGGCCTCGGACCTCGAGCGTGATCTGGAGATTCGTACCCTGCAAGCCCGGCGGCATGCTAGTTGCGCTGCCGCCAAACCTCGAGAGCAGATTCTGTCGTGCCAAGGCCGCTGTGTTGATCGTCAGGTATATATCTGACCTGGGCTTCGTCGGCGCGGCAGAGAAGCCGATTCTGTTGCTGCTAGACACCCCTGAAAGCAGGGTCGGTGTGGCCTTGATTAAGGCGTCGGCGTCCGGATGGTTAAACATTTGCAAGCCGACTTGAAGCCGCTCTCCTCTTCGTGATTTTTCGAGAAATCCGCTAGGTCTGTCCAGCAGTTCGCGAATCAGCTGATCCGCCTCTTCCTTCTGTTCCTTTTCATGTCCAGGCCGGGCGCTCGGCGCCCAAATACCGATGAGCTGCTCAATCTCATCGTCGTGTTTCAGCAAATCGTTGAGCTTCAACACGCCTACTCCGACGGTGCGCTGGGCCGTGTACGCGGGTTCTGTGAACGCAACAGCTCTCGACCCGGCAGTACTCGGCGGCGCATAGCCATCTCTGCTCTCCGCCGTGGTAGCTCGGTACGAGCTTCCCTGCCGTTCCGAGACTGAGTCCGTTCTAGACACGCCGTTGCCTCTCGAGAATGTTGGCCGGCCACTCTTGCTGCCCCACATCAAGCTCCTCCTTGAGGACTTTGCCGTGGCCGGGGCAGCTTTCGAGCTCTCTCCTGGGCGGCTGAACTCGCCGCCAGTGCCTGTCCGAGAAATCGGCTGAGGTGAGAATACTCGCTGGAGCGCCAATACTTTGACGACAAGGTAGAGCTCAGACTCCGCCGCTGGTGCGTCGCCAATGTCCTGAGCAGAGAGATCGGTGAAGAGCGTCCGTGTTGATGAGCCCAGAGTGAGCCCTTCTATCGCGCCGCCCGCGGGTATGTCGACGGAGAAGCATTCCGACAATATCGACATGCTGCCGTGGCGGGGTTTACTGGCAAGATACAGGACCAGCGTAGTTTCTTCGTTGGAGGATCCTGCGAACCCTTTCACGTCCAGCAAGATGTGATGTAGGCTGGACAGTTCGACGGCCGGCTGCGGAGGCTCGTCCAGCAAACTCATTTGCGATTGGAGTCTGGTGACGTCTACCACCGAGTCGTCACCCGTCAGAACTCGGCCGCGAGCGGCAGGGTCCCGAACAATGACCTCTCCGCCGCAAAGCTTGTTTAGCTTGACGAGGTCCCAGACGGTCTGTTCCCGTAGCCGCTCGTACTCGTGTGTGGTGAGAACGTTGTAGAGGAATTGCTGGCGGTGAAGGTTGAGGCGTGCAATGAGCTGGGACAATTGGTCCAACTCGGCGTACTTGCGCGACAGGAGAAGCTCGTGGAGGTACTTGGAGTGCCATTCGCGCAAACACGAGGCGATCTCGTCGATCAATGGCTCGGCAGCCGAAGTTGGTGTCTCGTCACCGATTTTGAGCATTGGGACAGGGGCCGCGGGTCGAGGCGCATTGGGATCCCTCTTGACGGGCACAGACAGATTGCCGAGGGTCCCATTGGGGAGCTCGCTCAACGGCCTCCTCCTGCCGCTGCTGCGGAGGCTCGTCGTCTTCTCGCGGTGAGTCCGCTTCGTGGGCGAATGCGCGCTGGTGAAGCCGCTCTTGGCGGAATCGCTCGCGGGACGGTTCTCGGCCGAGCCCGTGGTGTCGCTGATGGGCTCCTCGCCCCTCTCGTCTTCGTACTCGTCGTCGACGGTGTCGTCGCGGTCGTCCGCGCCGCCCAGCATCTCCCGGACCTCGACACAGCTGCGGGGGAAGATGCCGCTGAAGACTCGAGCCTCCAGCGTCTGGCCCTTGACCGACGTCAGGCCAGCCAGCAGGCTGGGGGGCGCAACCAGATAGCCCCTCAGCCAGGCGCCGTCGGGCGTCTCCTCAATGATGTAGAGCTCATCGCCAATCTCGAGCGGCAGGTCGGCCGGGCTCTCGGCGGCGAAGGGGTACGTCGCAACGGCGAAGGCGATCCGGGGAAGCGGCTGCCAGGGCATCTGGACTCTGCGCGAGCGCCCGCGGGCGTCCGAGGGAGGAGGGAAGGCGTACGGGCTACTGGGAGGTCGGCAGGCGCGTCGCGACGGTTGAGCAAACCAGGACCTCGTCGCGGGCCGCGGCAGGTCGTCACAGGCTCACAGCTCACAGCTCGCGAGGGGGTGAAGCGCGGCGGGGTCGAGGTTGCGGAAGCATCGAGAGGCGGAGCGCGGCGTCCGGTCTTTGCAAGGAGCACCCAAGGTGGTATCGAGCTTTGCTGCACGGGGGACGAGGGTCGGCATGAGGCTCCAGGGACTGCCGAGCATGACCACACTGGAAGAATCGAGAGATTGAACTCACAAAGTGGGTGCCCACTCTCGAATATTGGCCGCGCCCAGGGTCCCCCGGTGCGCGGAGCCCCTGAATTGGAGGTTTGATGGACGGGCACTGTGCAGCAAACGCCGGGGGGGAGCTATGGCGAGGGCTAGCAGGGTTCCCATTGCGCGCACCAATGCTGCTGGACCGGTGCTCCAGGCGAGCTTGCGGACGGTAACTATCGATAAGACGATTTCCCCCGCAACCCTCCAATGCCACGCATCACCCCATGGCAAAAGAAAGCACGAGGCGCACCGCAAGAACGACTACTTCGGTACGTGGCCCAGCGGAGAGGTTCTGAACCAGTGCTGCTAGCGAACTGGAGAGCGCTGCCCCAGGCCGACTGCAAGATTGGACGAAGGGCCCTGACTGAGACGATTGCCGACTACAATATCCCCCCGGAGCGGTCACCGCCGAGGACCAACGCACGGGCACACTAGCGGGCGCCCGGGTGGCGCCTCGCTCAGTGGAGAGAACCTTTAGTGGTACCTGAGCGCTGCGGTCCCTTCCAGGTTCCCTTCCATTTGGCGCAAGGTGTCGGTGCTCCCCAGTGCCCAGGGCACCGGGAACCCCGTGCGCGGCCGGTTGAAGGTTCCGCGTTCCTGCTCCATCCCGTCAGAGCACGACACACCTCACTTGGGTTGGGGGCCGTCAATCCGTGCGCCCCCCTTGCCGTCCTCTGTCGCGGCAGCAACCCCCTTGAGCTGGAACAGGCCGACGACTCCATCCTGAGGTGCCAAACCGACGGGACGGATGCCCGGCGGCGGGATGCCACGATGCGGTTTCGCCCGCGTCAGGCAACCCCTGCACGCGCGTTTGGCATCGCAGACATGGGCGATGGGACCCGTACGGTAACAGATACCTGACCCTGGCCAGAAGCCCACCTCAACCCATTGGGGCTCCTTGCCCCCAGTCCCCCAGGCTGCGTGCGTGCGTGTGGTGTACTTGGCAGTTCGCACGGCTAACCAACCGAGCAGGCCAGGCCAGGACAAAGACAGCAGCAGAGCAACAACTGGCGCGACGTGGACAATGTCCGCTCTGGCCACCACCAATAAAAGGAGCGCATCGCCACGTGCCATTGTGAACCAGCGGTGCGTCGTATGACAGCACGCTGATCGTCTTTTGGGAAAGAGCTGCTTTTAATCAGTGGCCGAGACATGGCAGCCCGACCGAAGGAGGCTAGACTACGGACGGCCGACCTCACAGCGGCAGCATGCGGGAACCTACCAGCCGCAGCCGGAGCCGTTCTGGAGCTGTGCAGTGAGCCCGCCTGCGAACCGCCCAAGTACAGGCTACCAACAAGTGCTACTTCGTATACCAAAGTTGGAAGACGACTTCTTACCGTTGCATGGCAATACCTATCCAGGTAATTATGTGTTATGTCGGCCACACCGCCGCCATGGCTCAGAGATCCCGGAAAACTCACCCGGTCATCGGCCGCCTTGCTCACAAGTCATGATCATCGCCTGCCAATTTTATGCGCAGTCAGGTACGGCGATTGCAGCCCAGCACCAGCACACGCCGTCTTGTGCCACGCGCCACCTCGGGAGCCCCAAAATGTCAAATTTGCAAAAAATGTGTGGTCATATTTTTCGTCGTTGCTTTTTTGCGCCGGGCCATGTTCGCATTGCACTGTGTTGCCAACCGCAACTCCTCGCCCGCATCACCGGACGGTGGAACGACCCCGTGAAGGAGGCATGCGACGGCATGCACACACCGTTCGTCCCGTCATGTCGTGATGCCGGTGGCGGCGGAACACTGCAGCGTGCCACGAGTGCATCGCCCTCCGTGAACCGCGGGGCACGGGGCTGGACCTGCGTAAAATGTACGTACTGGTAGTCCGCGCCGCGTGTACGTCCGAAGCAGAATCCCGGTGTCACCGCCACCGCCCCTGGCAGCCGTTGACATCGGCTCAGCGCCGGCCCCGCCCTTCGCCGTTTCCACCGACCTCAATCGCCCGCGCCGCCTGGCCGCAGCTGGTCGACGGGCGTCGGTGGGCCCCCATCCGGTCACAGCAAAGATGAGCGCGCTTCTCCGCATCAGGCGGCGCCTCGAGGGAGGGAGGACGAGGAGGGGGCGAGGACCTCGTCGCCGCATCGCGTGTCCCACGGCCTTTTTGAGTTGTGCACACTTACTTCTCCTCCGCAGCAAATTGGCCACAAGCGCCTTCGTCGACGGCGAGTGAGATTGATGCCTCGAGCACCCCGTGGCTGCACGCTGGCGTCAGCCCTGGACCTCTCTTGCCCCTTCTCACGAAGTCACTCCACACCCAGTCATAGTACCTAATTGTGCGCCTGATTTCCTCTATCCACTCCTTCACTTCCATCTTTCGCGATAGCCCGCCCCTCCAGTCGGCAAACTCGCAAGCTCCAACGAAGCCCGCAAAGAACCGTCGACGTCCCTTTTTTTTCTTCATACAGACATCAGTACTGCCATCGCGCCTCCCCGCGTCATCTGCTCGTACGAGTACCCCGCCATGGCGACCCCCTTCATCACCCTGCTTGAGCCTAGCAAGCTCGAGGGGTTCCTGGGCGGCATCCGCCACAACGAGCAGCCCGCCACCATCCCCCAGCCGTTCCTGGACGCCATGGAGGTGCGCGAGGGCGTCTTCGTCGACGAGCAAAAGGTGCCCCTCGAGAACGAGTTCGACCCCGACGACCCCCGCTCCTGTCACTGGGTCATCTACGCCAGCATCAACAAGACGGAGGAGGGCGAGGTGCGAGACGAGGACGGCAACGTCCTGCAGCCGCGCAAGAGCTCGACGCGAACGACGCCCATCGGCACGGTTCGTCTTGTCCCCTTTCCGCATGAGCCCCATCCCAAGGCCGGCGGGAACTATTGGAACGGAGTCTTGGTAGGAGACGATGGCCAGGATCAGAGCGACGCCGGCGCCGCACCCGGAAAGACTTTGATAGCCGACAGGCCGACGTCCTTCCACGACGGCAAGGAGCCTTATGTCAAACTCGGACGGCTAGCCGTGATCAAGGAATTCCGCGGGAAGAACCTCGCGGGCCTGCTCGTCAGCACCGTCCTGGCGTGGCTCAAGAGGAACCCGTCGTACTTTGACCCCAGCATCACGGAGCTCGGCCTAGAACAAATGGGTGCCGCCAACGAGACGGACGTCCCTAAGTGGAGCGGCCTCGTCTGCGTGCACGCCCAGGAGCAGGTGATCAGGGCCTGGGAGAAATGGGGATTCCGTGTCGACGAGGGCATGGGAAAGTGGTGGGAGGAGGGCATCCCCCACGTAGGCATGTTCCAGAGGCTAGAGGTGAATCCCGAGGAGGTTCGCATCTAAGATGAAGCAAGCGGTGCTTTTTGCTTGACGACGTTACGACAGATATCCATAGATACGCTTGGTCGCCGTGGCCATCACCATCACCCCCGGCTGGACCGATTGGACGACGGGCAGCAACAATCAAGTTTCCAGGACGCAATGCTCCATTTCTCACAATGTTCGGACGAGTGGAGCAAGTGACGTGAAATTCATTGTGACCCATCTGAGCCCAGCTTTTTATTGAGTCTCTAGAGCCATTTGTGACAATCCATAGCCGCGTTCCCAGACCCGAACGCAAAAATGCAATTCTGAAAGATGCCAGAACCACGCCAAAGCCGCAAACCCTCCAGCCAGACACCGTCCACGTCCCATTTATCGGTTGCTCTTGGCCACACGCTCCAGCTCGTCCTTCTTCTTGATGGCGTACGAGTTGCTGCTGCCCTTGGCGGCGTTGATCAGCTCCTCAGCAAGGCACTCGGCAATCGACTTGACGTTGCGGAAAGAGGCCTCGCGGGCACCGGTGGTGAGCAGGGCGATGGCCTGGTTGACACGGCGCAGGGGGGACACATCGACGGCTTGTCGGCGGACGGTACCGGCAGAGCCGATTCGGGTAGAGTCTTCGCGGGGGCCGCAGTTGACGATGGCATCGACGGCGACCTGGATGGGGTTCTGGTCGGTCATGAGGTGGATCTGCCGCACTTGTTAGAAAAAATTCATCGTCCCTCAGGCGCGCCCATGGCGCATTTTGCCTGCTATCATGTTCTCGGGCGGACGTACGATCTCGAAGGCGTGGGCGACGATGCGGACGGCCATCAGCTTCTTGCCGTTGTTGCGGCCGTGCATCATGAGCGAGTTGGTCAATCGCTCGATGATGGGGCAGTTGGCCTTGCGGAAGCGCTTGACGGCATATCGGCCAGCGGAGTGGGTGACATAGACGGGGTTTCGCAGGGAGATGTAGTCACTGTTTCGCTCAATCCGTCAGCACACGATCGGTCGTCCAGGCGCGGTCGCCAGTTCCCGCGCAGAGAGGTGTTCATTCTCGACGTACGTCAGGGAGATGTCGCGGACCTCGACATCGTAGTCCCACTTGTTGAACAGCTTGATGTTGCCGACCTCCTTGACGACATCCTTGGGGAGGACGTCGGAGAGAACGGAGTTCTCGACCTCGATATCGCCGCCGTCAGACATTTTGGCTGTTGCAGTCGTGCGTTCGATCTGGCGGGAGGGGGACTGCGGGTTAGTATTGCAGGTGGTTCGAGATGGGAGTATTTTCGCGAGGTTGAAGATGGGCCTGGTCGTCGAGGGTTGAAATTTTGGTGGTGTGTGGGTCTGGCGAATCAGGGGCCGCAAAAAGTTCGGTACGTACCCAGCGCACTCAAAATGTTAGGGCAAGCCTGCCCTGGGCCCGAAACTCCGCCAGAGGGGCGCCTCTCAAGTGGTAGTCGCTTGCCTCGTCCGCCAAAAAATCCCGTTCCTCCACACTCCCGTCGTCAACGTCAAGCACATCAACAGACAAAATGGTATGCGCGCACCGAACCACGAGACGATGCCCCTCGGCCGCGACGAGAAGATGCTAACCCGCTCGACCTCAACAGGCGCCCGCTGCTGGAGCTAAGAAGCAAAAGAAGAAGTGGTCCAAGGGCAAGGTCAAGGACAAGGCCCAGCACGCCGTCCTCCTCGACAAGACCACCTCGGAGAAGCTCTACAAGGATGTCCAGTCCTACCGCCTCGTCACCGTCGCTGTTCTCGTCGACCGCATGAAGATCAACGGTTCCCTGGCCCGCCAGTGCATCGCCGACCTCGAGGAGAAGGGCATGATCAAGCCGGTGGTCTCGCACAGCAAGATGAAGATCTACAGTATGACCGCGACCGCCCCGAACATGAAGACGACGAAGAACCCTGAGACTAACGCATTTCTGCAGCCCGCGCCGTTGGCGGTGCCTAAGTTGCTCGAGCGGAGGAGGTGGAAGCTGGAGATATGGCGTCTAACTGGCCTTGACGAACAATCGGCCATTGGATCGGAGGATGTTCACGGCACAAAATGCCCGGATGGGACACATTTCATGCTCGGTGTAGCATACATAGGGACCGGAGTTGTCCTTCAGCATTCGGCAACGGAATCAAAAGATCTTCAAACACCATGTGGTCTCGGCATCACTGTGACTGCAGAGTTCATCCGGACTCTCGGAAGTAGGGCATGGTTGACGGAGGCCAGCCTCTGCAAAACGTAGACAATGCCGTTGAACCTGGCACAACTACCGAAGGGCGCATGCCATGCCAATCTATGGCGGGCAAGTCATGCCAGTGAGAGTGCATAACGGTCTGAGGGTTTTCAAGTTCCAGATGAGGAAATGGCGCTACGACCGGGGTCTCCATTGGGGCGAGCGACGTCAAAGCCATGAGCTCTCTTTGAGTGGGATAGGAGGACTTCAAATGTGCCGTCAATGCATGAGTGAGACCAGCGGCTTGAACAGGGACGGATGCCCAGTCACATGCGTGGCTATGCCCCTTTCGTCCAGTTGGTCTCGAGGTCCAACGACCTTGAGTGTGGAAGGGTCATATCAAGCGGGAGTGTGAGGCTCGGGTGCCTGGTACAGCATAGGCGAATGCGTTGCGGGATGCTTTGCGGCAGCAGGAGCGACAGCAATTGCTGAAGCTGCATTGGCTTCCGCTGTCTGCAATCATGGCTGGCAACCTCTTACGTTGCTATTCTGAAAGGTGATCGGCCGTAGACACGAGACGGTAGCCAGGGAACCGTACGAGGTACAGTACTGTACATACGCCCTGAAGAGCATTGCCGTCATGAAGCATACGCCAGTCGCGCATTATCGCACGCGAGGTTCGACTTAATGTGGGCGCGTCACAATTCATGAATCAACGATACGAGGCTTCAGTGTCGCTGCATGCCCTTATCTCGGCGCCACCGGGGGCACGAGCCTTGAACGGGGCGAGAGGCTCTTTGGTGCAGCCGAACAATACCCACAGCACGCTTCATGGACGGCAGTACTAACCTGCCTCGTAAGTCCTGTGGGCGGGCTATGCCGCACGACGTAATGTTCCAGAGCCTCCCGCTCCAGACAGCAAAGTCAAATTAGTAGGGGGCAAGGGGGGGTTGTGGCCTCGCTCTCGATACGTTGCAGGTGAACGGGCGCCAGGGAGAGCTTGGCTTTGCCACAGCGCCGCACCAGATAATATGGAGAAGGTGAGGCTCGGTCTGGGCATAGTGCGTGCGGTCCTCGGGTCAAAGGGACCCCTGAGGGAGGCAAAGACAGGACGGCCGGGCGAGAAAGAAAAAGTCGTTTTAGCTCGGCACAGTGGCCTCCCTTGGCTTGGTGGAGCCTGGTTCGGCATGGCGGCCGTGCACAGGCAGCTGATGATGGCCGGGCGGATGCCAGCAGGTCATACCTAGTACTGTGTGCTGAGCGTCTTGCAGTGCAATGCAGTGCAGTAGGTGCGGTACAGTGCTGCATCCGCTTCAGCGACACTGCAATTCATCAACCGCCTCAGGCCGTGCCATCCGCAGACGTGTCCATGACGAAACGCGCAGAGGAGCGAAACAAGGCGCGCCCCGTGCTGCACGCAGGCCGCTGCTGCTGGACGGAGGGACGGGAGGGTCATGAGGCCGCGCGCTGCTGCTGCTGGTGGCCACCCACTCCGCCAAGGGGGGGCTTGGGGGGGGTGGTGAATGGACGGGCGAACCGAATCGCCAGCGAGGGCGCGTGCGAATGGCGACAGCGACGGGAGCCCCCAGAGCCTGCGCCAGCGGAGCCAGCGCGGCATCAGAAAAAAAAATCTCGGGGTGAACCGGGGACAGAGTTTGGGCTCAGGTACCTGCAGGCACCACCACGCTGCGCCGGGGGGCCGTGTACGCTGTACCCACCGCCGGCGGGCGCGCGCCTGGAGCCAGGCAAGCCAGGTGCCACCAGTGACGCTCCAGCCGCTTGGGCTGCGCTACGCTGCCGCAGGTGTCTGTCTTGCCGTGGTGGTCCTCGGTCGGGTGTCCCGCCGTCTCCAGGCCTTCGGGCCTCAGGCTGCCACGCTTATTAGGTACTCGTACGTAGCCGTGCATGGGGGGCTGCGTTGCCGTGGGAAAGCAAGGGCAAGGGAACCATCCATCTGCCTCCTGCGCGGCGGCGGCGAGGCAACGGAGTCTCTCTGGGCGCCGCTAGCCCTTGGGGGTACTACGCGCGGGTACGTACCTGGGGATCCCCAGCCAACCACAGCGCGCCCTAGCGCGGCCCGGGTAGATTCGCTCTCAAAACCTGTCCCCTTCCTGGCTCCGCCGCAATTTTTTTCCCTCTCCCCCCCAAGTCCATCCGCCAGCCGGTGCAGAATTTATTTCGCTCGACTGCCCCGTACTTCCCCTTCCTCCCTCTTCCATCTCCAAATCTCCTCTCAATCCTTTGTCGTTGTTTTCGGAAGAGCGCCAGCTACAGCCGTCAACATGTCTCCTCCCGAGCAGCAGAAGGTCCTGGGCATGCCGGTAAGTCGTTCCTGCCTCGTCTCGCCTCGCCTCCCTTGTCGCGACCTTCCCCGTGAAATGCCGCGCGAGCTCCGTCGCCGAGATATGGTCACTGGGACATCGCGTCGAGGCATCGAGGCCTCTCGAGACCCAATTGGGTCGGCGCGTATCGTGTCTTCGTTGATACAGCACCTCGCGAAGGCTCCAGTCGATGGACCTGCTCGTCGGCGCTGCTCCGTGTCCTCTACGACAGCCGCGGCAATTCCGGGGCAAGGAAGATTTCGCGTCATCGATTGCCGAACCGGAAGAATCATGTGCTGACCTGCTTCTCTCTATAGCCCTTCGTGGCGGACTTCCTGAGTATGTCGCCTCGCTGATAGTCGTCCCTCGATGATTGCGACGCCCGTCGTCGATGTCGTCGCACGGTCGTCGCCGCCGCCCCGTGATACATGGTCGAACTAACGTTTGCAACTATAGTGGGTGGTGTCTCCGCCGCCGTCTCGAAGACTGCCGCCGCTCCCATCGAGCGTGTCAAGCTTCTCGTCCAGAACCAGGATGAGATGATCAAGGCTGGTCGTCTCGACCGCCGCTACAACGGCATTGGTGACTGCTTCAAGCGCACCATGGCCGATGAGGGCGCCCTCTCCCTGTGGCGTGGCAACACTGCCAACGTCATCCGTTACTTCCCCACCCAGGCCCTGAACTTCGCTTTCCGCGACAAGTTCAAGAAGATGTTCGGCTTCAAGAAGGAGCGTGACGGCTACGGCATGTGGATGCTGGGTAACCTGGCTTCCGGTGGTGTACGTTTTTTCCCCTTCATGATCCCCGGCCCTGGCCAACCACAGGTATGCTAACATGAGCGTGACAGGCTGCTGGTGCCACTTCCATGCTGTTCGTCTACTCCCTGGACTACGCCCGTACCCGTCTTGCCAACGACGCCAAGTCCACCAAGGGTGGCGGTGAGCGCCAGTTCAACGGTCTCATCGACGTCTACCGCAAGACCCTCGCCTCTGACGGTATTGCCGGTCTCTACCGTGGTTTCATGCCCTCCGTCGCTGGTATCATCGTCTACCGTGGTCTGTACTTCGGCATGTACGACTCCATCAAGCCTGTTCTCCTGGTCGGTCCCCTCGCCAACAACTTCCTGGCCTCTTTCGCTCTCGGCTGGTGCGTCACCACTGGTGCCGGTATCGCTGCCTACCCTCTGGACACCATCCGTCGTCGCATGATGATGACCTCTGGCGAGGCCGTCAAGTACAAGAACTCGCTCGATGCCGCCCGCCAGATCATTGCCAAGAACGGTGTCAAGTCCCTGTTCAACGGTGCCGGTGCCAACATCCTCCGTGGTGTTGCCGGTGCTGGTGTCCTGTCCATCTACGATCAGCTCCAGATGATCCTCTTCGGCAAGGCCTTCAAGGGCGGCTCTGGTTAAACGCTTTTCCTTATGTCCTGTATAGACTACATGCCGTGGGCGGGGTGAGCAGGTTGGCGGATCGACCAGGGGGCGGAACGCAATGTCTCTTGGTTGACGAAAACGGAGATTGGGAAGATGGCAACGAGGGAAGCTGGGGCAAGATATCCCCACGTGTTTCTGTGCAACAGATGCTCTTTGCGGGTTAGACTGGCATCGGCATGGCGTATTTCTCGTTTCGGCTCTGCCATGCTTTCTAGGTCGCTGTAATTTATACACCTACGCAAGTTCCCTTGATGTTCATATGATGCGCTCTCCGATGCTGGTTTGCACGTGACGAAGTCCCCACCGCCTCGTCTTGAACATGCGCGGGTGACAAGATATGAATCATCTGCGACGCTTCAACCTTCGCGATCCGAATTGTCTGCCTCGCGGTGCAACGTCGAGGAGGTGTGTTGCTAGGGGTGCGTGAGGATGACTAAGTGCCTCGACCCACCACTTGAACGACGCGACGCGACCGAGATCACCAGATAACTTGGAAGCACCATCCAGTAGCCGCACTTCAGTCCAAAGCAGCATCGTTGTAGCTGGCCGCTGCTCGCGGAAACCATTCGCCATGCCACCAAAGCAAGCTTCAGCAGGCGCCCGCGGTCGCCCCAAGGGCAGCACAAACAAGCGAGCGTCGGCGGCGGCAACAGCAGCAGATTCCGCCGAGTCGAGCGACCCGTTTGATTCCCCAGACGAGCAAGCCGGAGAAGACGCAGCGCGAAGGCGGACAACAGCACGCCGGGCGAGCAACAGCGCCGCGGCCGCGACGCAGGAGGATGAGGGGCACGCGGAGGCGGAGGCGGAGAAGACGATACCGCGGGAGCTGCTGACGCGGGTGCTGCACGAGTTCTTCGCCAAGGACGCGACGAGGATATCGCGGGACGCCAACGCGGCGGTGGGGAAGTACGTGGACGTGTTTGTGCGGGAGGCGATTGCGCGCGCGGCGGTGGACAAGCGCGGCGGGTTCCTGGAGGTGAGTCTGCAAGCCTGCTCCACGGTGATGAAGGCGAGAGCTTCTAGAGACGGAGGAGAGAAAAGTTGAACTTGGGCAAGGCTGACTTGGGCTCGACAGGTTGACGATCTGGAAAAGATTGCGCCGCAGCTCCTGCTGGATCTATGACCAGGCAGCTGCTGATGGATCGACGACCGGAAGCCACAGGAGGGGGGAAACACTCGGGTGAACTACGACGGGCACTCCTCGAGGCGGACGTACGTCATCTAGACGCGTGGTTGTCGGTAAGCGACCCAGTCGGTTCCCGACCGTTTCTGATTCATTCGAGATCCGGGAGGCTGATCAAACAGCCATGCTGCGACGAGCCCACGACGACTGCGGCAACACGCAGACGCGAATCCACGCCGCTTCTATAGAAAGCTCGCCTCGGGGTTTGGAGAGGCGAGACAACAATATGGAACACGACCAGTCTTGTTGACTCAACAGAGTGGCCAAAGATATCTACATGCACAGGGATGGCCATTGGTGGGAGCACCCAGCATACTGCTGCGACCCAGGAATGGACCAAAGGGTTGTCGGCACGCGGCACGACTCAACGTGTTTGTGACGGGCTCTGGCGGACGCAAACCCTGGCAAACGCGGGAGGGGCTCGTGGCAAAGCGGCTTGGGCGAGCCAGACGGCGTTGCAGATTGCCAAGGATGATGACTTCAGGGCAGTCTCAAGGTCATGCGGCGGCAATAGGCTGTCATCGTGGTCATTATCCAGCAGCCAGTGGGTATCCGGCACGGCTGATGTGCTTCTTCGCCTGCCAGGCACGGACAGGGTCGTGATGGTCGCGTTGATCAAGACCGTTTCGGCGCCGGCACGTCGGCGCCTCGAAACGTCGTCTGCAGGTCATAGGCAAGGAATTGACAATCCCTTTGGCGGGACGCACATGGCCCTGCCTCAGCTCCTGGATCGTAGGCATCGTAGGCTGGCGTCTGGTGAAACCCAGAGTTTCGTTTTGGCCGTTGCTGTGCAGTGGCCGATACAGCAATACAGAGGATCGCTGGGTATTATCCGGCCTTGCGGCCCCACCTGCACGGAGACGGAGAACCGGGGGGGGGGGGGGGGGGGTTCGTGATTACCGCATTTGTTGGCAGGCAGGGATGGGGCCTGGCCTCGCCCCTCGCACAAGCATCCATCTGCCACAACTGACACGAGCGGTCACAGGGTTACAAGGCAAGGCAAGAAGAAAAAAACCGATTCCATGAGCGGAGTTCCTCTCACCGTTGCTCCGTACTATTCTGCATTGGCAAGAATTGGTAGTGACTTTGCCCGCGTGGCTGAGGCGAGTCGCGTCGCGGCTGATTCGCCGCCAGCGCTGAAACCGGGGTTGTCTCGCCTGTGTCGGAGCCGCGACAGACGTGAGGCACGCCGCCGCCGCCGCCGCCGCCGCCGCCGGAACGGCAACGCGCCCCCCCAGTTACCTACCTTACCTACCTTACCTACCTGCGTGCCTACGTACCCTTGCCCCATCCGAACATGGGATTTCTTTCGTCTTCTTTCTCTATCGGGCAGGGCCCTGGTGGTGGGCTATACTGTGCTACTATACGCAGGGCTGCGAAGGCAACGGGCCCGCGCGACTCCGTGCCCTTGATTTCGGGTGCGACGAGGGCCGGTCGGTCGGGTCGGCTGGGCCTGGGCAGGGCCTTGTAGGGCCTCAGGCGTGGCGACGGCGGCGGCCTCCTTGCCTCCCCTTGAATCCCTTTGGTGCTTTGCTGTGCGATGCGAATGAGCGAAGTCTTGTGGTGGTTTCGTAGCCGTCTGCGAGACTTGTTAAGCACCCAGAGTAGCCCACGACCGGCACGCTCTCTAAATCTCGGGAAGAGCTCTTCCAACTTTAGGATTTTTGCTGTTCAATAAGAATTACAATAGTTCGAGTGTAATTGATGTTGCCGTCTGAGCAGATGCACGCTCTTTCCTTTCTGCAGCAGCACGGCTGGCACGGACATTCTGCAGCGGGCGGCTATGATGCGGCCGCCCCCCCTCCGCCTCAACTCCTCCTTCACCATGAGCCACGCCGCGTTTCAAGCCCACCTTGCGCACCGCTTGGAAGACCTCCGCGAGACCCTCCTTTTCGGCGGCAACGAGGCTCAACCATTCAACCCTTCCCCCCGTCCGTCCCAGGTCTCTCCGTTTTGACAGCGCCACGCCGAGACCTGCGCATCCCCCTTGCAAGAACGAACCCCCCCCCTCCCCTAGACAATCGTTCCAAGTTTTTCCTCTTCCCTTCCCAGGATGGATGGACGGCATCTTGACACAGTCTAAGCCCTTGCACGGGGGCCCCCACGATGCCACGGGTTGGGACGATCCCGTGCCAATGCCTTAAAGGACTGGGTGTTTCCATTACTGGGCTCCAGCTTTTTTCCTCTCTCTTTGCGTCCCGTCTCTTCAAGTTCTCTTGTTTTCCTTAACTCTCTCATCCCTTTTTTTTTCTCTCGACTCTAGTAGTTGTGTTTCCATTTTCCTTCCCGTCCTGTCTGGTCGTGTGTCTTCTTGGTCTTCACGCCTTCTTCCTGTTGATACAGTCGCTTATACCCCCAAAGGCTAGTCCTTTTTGTTCATTGTCACGGCTTAACAGCGTGTCTGGGCACACTCTTCTGGAAAGAGGACATTCACTCACTCAAACTCACTCGACGACTGCTTCACTCGCACACGCACACACACACTCTCTCTCTCTCTATTGTTGGCTCGTGTCTTCGAGCTTCCTCACATCACCATGCAACTCACATCTCTCGTCGTGGCCGCTCTGTTGAGCGTTGCCCAAGGTAAGGCCTTTCTACTCTTCCGCCTTCCATCGCCCGGTGTAAGCCCCCCGAACAGCCTCGCTAACACACGTTCAACCAGCCGTCAACGTCCACGTCGTCGCCGTGGGAAAGAACCCCATGAACAACCAGACGGGCATCAAGTTCTACCCGGAGAAGCTCACCGCCAAGGCCGGCGACATGGTGCAGTTCCAGTTCCACGCCGGCAACCACACCGTCACGCAGTCCAACTTTGACCGCCCCTGCGTGCCCCTGTCGACGAGCAACTCGAGCGCCGTCGGCGTCTACTCGTCCTTCCAGCCCGCCGCCGCCAGCGCCGCCAAGGGCATGATCCCCGTCTTCACCATGATGGTCAACGACACCAAGCCCATCTGGCTCTTCTGCAGCCAGGGCCCCCACTGCCAGAAGGGCATGGTCATGGTCATCAACGAGAACACCCAGGCCAACGCGTCGCGCTCCCTCGACAACTACAAGAAGCTCGCCGCCAGCGCCGAGCAGGGCAACATTGAGATTCCCGGCGGTGGCAGCGGCAACGGCGGCGGCAACGGCAACAACGGTGGCAACGGTGGCAGCGGCAATAACGGCGGTGGCGGCAGCAACACGACCCCCGGCGGCGTCGGCGCCTCGCCCACCAGAACCCAGAGCCCGTCCACGTCGGCCCCCATCACCGCCGGCGCGAGCCCCAGCTTCCACGTCTCGACGACGCTGCTGCTCATCGGGGCTGCCTTTATGCTTCTGTAGAGCGCGCAATCATACACAGGTTATGTCTGTGTGTGTGGTTGGGTGAAGGAGGGGAGGGACACGAAAGTGGCAGTGCATTAATATCTTTCAAAGTACATTTCGAGGTTCACGCTGCCCGGGGCGGTTTCCATCATGCAAACTCATTAGGACAAAGAAGACCGGATTTGGAACACGGCCAGGCACAAGCCGTTGCGTTGTAAACAGGCCTAGTCTCCGTTTTATTTGCGAATGGGAAAGAATTCAGTCAACCTGGATGACCTTTCCACTTTACAATGCGTTGCCATTCTGTATCTGCGTTTAAGAAAATTCAAGTCAACATTGGTGACTCACTCAGTGTACAGTAAATGCCCATTCTGCGCCTCTATAATCCTCCAACTCCTGTTGTACACGCAGGGCCATTTGCCCGGGTCTAGTGGGCAATGACCCTCTTTCTTCTCCCCTTCTGCGCGCCCGCACAGAGCTCCCTCTTGGGCGTCTTCTCCAGCCAGTCCTTGTCCCTCTTGACGTACCCGACCCTGTGGTACTTCTTGCTGTTGGCGAAGAAGTCGACCCAGTGCTTGAGCGCGCTGTGCATCCGCTCCCGCGCCGCCTCGAGCTCGCTCGCCCGCAGCTTCTCGAGCTCGGCCGCCGTCCAGTGCGCGTCCGTCTCCGGATCGTCCAGCGGCAGGAACATCTCCTCGACGCCGCGCAGGTCGGGCGTGCGGTCCTCGGCGAAGCAGCCCGTAACGTACGCCCGCGCGGCGTCGCAGCCCGCGAAGACGCTGTAGGAGCCACCGGGCCCGTACATGCGCCGCCCGTTGGACACGTCGTAGATGGTGCCGTTGATGGCCAGGTATAAGGGCTTCTCGGGGTCGCTGCCGTCATATTGGGCCAGCTGCTCGGGCGTCAGGTACATGGGGCCGCTCTGTGAAGAGGACGTCAGTTACCAGGCACGACACCAGCAGGTCTCCAAACGGGCATCCAGGATCATACCATTTGGGCCTTCCACCACCGAGGACTGAGATAGTTGGGCTTGTTCTGCATCCCCCAGAACCAGCTCTCCCCTCCGCTGATGGCATAGCTCAGACCACACGAGGCCACAAAGAGGAAGCTCAGCACCCTGAGAATGTCGAGCCAGGGAGTGTAGTCGTCACCCTCGTCGGTCTTTCGCTTCGACTTGCTGGACTTCTTCTTGGGCTTGTCGTCGCCTTGCGGCTTCCGCTGCCGCAGCTCTGAGTCGGCCATGACGTACCAATTTGCCCCTCAACGGATGCTCAAGAAATCTTCGCTTCGCAGGGGTCAATTAAGCAAGGAGCAAGTCAATCGTGGCGGGATGGGATGGGGTCTTCGAGGGACCAGAGCTCCGGCTGTGCTGCTGCCACTTTGCACCCCACCCGCCCCGCAACGCGCCGGGAGCGGCTGCTTCCAGCAAATCACGGGCGAGGAATTGGCAGCGTCATGCCACCCTATGGCGTGTGCGCTGTTCAAAGCGGCACCAATCACCGCCAGCCGGGACCCGGCCCCGTCACATGACGTCGCGTCACCACGGCAACCGCGTCCGTTGATTGCCCGCCTTGGCGCCTCCGCTCCGTAAACAGCACAGGGCTCAGGCCCAAATTAACATTGATACCTCGCAATACCAACCACGCATCACCACGAGCACCCAAGCAAGACACCTCACACACGAAAACCCCAGACGGAGGCGGGAGGCGCGACGGAGCGCAACACCATCGACATCGCCCCAAAGTCATCGGCCGTTTTGCCAAATGGACGTGACCTCAAGCCTGCCCGGCAGCCCGGCCGGAGGAGGGCCTCTGCAGGCGGCCACGCCCGACCGCGTCAACCAGTGCCGCGAGTCCTTTGTGTCCGCGCTGCGCAACGAGGGCCGCGACAGCTCGGTACACGATAAAATCAGCCAGTTCAACAACCTCAGCGTCGCCATGCAGTCGAAGCAGCTCGAGCGCCGGACAGCCGACGCGGCGCTCAAGCGGGCCATGGTCGGGCGCGAGGAAGCCGAGGCGGAGATTCGACGGCTTAAGGAGGAAATGAGGCTGCTGCAAAAGGCGGTCCAGGAGGGCAAGGAGCGCGAGAGGCGAGTTGGCGAACGACTCGAAACGGTCATGGTAGGTCGCCGCCGATTCGCATATGACGTGCGCCCGGAGGTGCTAGGAGAAGACGCTGACGTCGCTATCAGGAGAATTACGGACGCGCCAAGGAGACGCACTCCCACACCCAGGCCCTCTGGGAAAAGGAGATTCGCCGCGCGAGAAAGGAAAACTTCAAGACCCAATCCAACGTCGTCAAGATCCAAGAGGACCTCAAGTCGGCGAGGAGCGCCGTCAGGATCCTTGAGGAGAACCTCGACCGAGAAAAGGAGCGCAGCCGAGCTCGTGAGCAGGAGGCATTCACCGCGCGATATCAAATCGTCGGCGTGCAGGAGCAGCTGGAGCAGGCGCTCGAGCGCATCAAGCTGGTGGAGCAGGAACGCGATGCCTTCAAGACGGCCGCCAAGAACGAGGAGGTGGCGCGCATCGCCGCCGAGGGCCGCCTCCCTCTGCCCAAGACTGAGGACCCGACCGACGAGTTTGCCTCACCGAAAAAGTCGACAATCAAATACACGGCCGGCAAGGAGCCGCGCGTGTCCTTGTCCACCATGGACATTGTGTCATCCGCTGCCAGCGAGATCGAAATCGAGGAGCTGACGACGCAAGTACTGTGGGAGCGGCAACGGGCGGATCGGGCCCAGGAGATGGTGGAGTTTCTGCAAGCAGAGTGCGAGATGCACTGCTGCCCGTGCTCAAAGACTAAGAAGAGGCACGCGAGCTCTAGCCCGCCACAGAAGCGACGACGAGAATCTGTCGAAAGCCCGGAGCCTCACGAGCACGCGCCCGAGGAGTGCGGCCGGCTGTCACCACAGGCTCTGCCGAGCCCTCCTCCACGAATCGAGGTTCCTCCCCAGATCGAGGAGCCCGAGCCCGAACCGCGCCGGGTCAAGTCCAAGAAGGAGCCGCGACGCAGCACCATCTTTTGCCCGCGGGAAGGCATCTTCCGCACCGTCTCGGAGCAAGAGGCTGAGGCCATGGAAGCAGAGAAGCTGGAACGGGAGGAGGAGCCCGCGCCGCGAGAGCCCGATGCCCACTCCCTCGACCCGATGGACGTCGAGACGAACCCCCGCATGTACGCAAGAACTCCCTCCGTCGACCCTCCAACCTTTGCCCTCCTGTCGCAGGACCGGACGTCCCTCCAGTCGCTCCTGAACGCCCCGCACAGCGGCGGCGGTGACTCCACCCATACCGACTCTCTCCCTAGCATCCGCAGCGTGCCCGTCGTCGAGGAGGACGACGAGCCCGCCCCGACAGCACCACTAGACCACCACATCTCACAAAGGGAATCTCCAGAGCCTAGGCCGCACACGTCTGCGACCATCTACACCGTGACGACGCAGGTGCCCGTCCGCGACGAAAATGCCAGCTCCACGTCGTCCTTCTCGGAGAGGCTGCGCACCCCCTCGGGCGCCAGCAATGCCAGCAGCTTCGACCACACGAACCCGGCGCTCACGCCCACCATGACGAGGGAGCAGGCGCTCGCAAAGATCCGCGAGCGCAGGGGCCGCGTGAGGAGCGCCGCCCAGGCCGCGGTGGCTCCTTCGCGCAAGGGCTCCAAGGGAACGGACAGGAGGGACGTCAGCGCGCCGACCGCTAAGACCGCCGGCCGCGTGCGATCCTGAACGGCGGCGTGGCTCCGCTCACCCCTCTCGAGGGGAGGAGCAAAAAGGGGAGACGGGCGCGGGATACACATACACCACTTTCTGCGCGTTGCTTTCGTTGCCGGGCAGTCCCGTCACCGGGAGTGCGCCATTTCATGAAGCGCTTGGCGAAGGGGGCGTTGGGTCTGTTTGTTTGACATTTGTTCGGTCATGGGTTTCTTTCCTCACGGCCCGGGAGCATGTACGGCGCAGCGACGGGAGGGCGGTCGTTCTAGCTAGCATGGATGGGCAGGCCAGAGTCTCTGCTTTCTTCTCTACCCAACGGCATAGCACACACTCTCACACACACACCTACTGCACATAATACTGTACAAATTCGTGTCCACGATCCGAAGGCGCGGGCACCGAGCCGCATGACTACCATATCCAAGTGAAAAAGCCAAAGCAAAAACGTGAAATATCCAAAAACGTGCGTCCAAAGGGCCTGACGACGTCCCAAGCCGTTCCCCTTTGGTGACGCGTAAAACTCCGTCCGTCTAGGCAACAACACCTTGCGCGCGGATCATGACCCCGGGTTTTGACCCACCAAACGGCCGGAAAGGGGGTCTTTCGAGTTAAAAGGAAGAGGGAAACGGGGTTGCGGTGGAAGGGCATCAGCTGCCGAGGAAGCCCCTCGTCGCGTTGCGCGCGCGCTCGGAGCTCACGGCGTCGAGCTTGACTGCAACGAGCACGCACTCTAGGCCGCCGTTCTTGCCGCCCTGAGCCGGCTGCACGCGCAGCCGCCACTGCCCCGTCCTGACAGTCCACGCCTCGGCTTCGTTGCCGTCGGCGCGTCGTCGGCGCTTGCGCGGATGAACATCGACGCCGCTGCTACCGTTGCTGCCTTCGCCGCCGGTCGCTGCCGCAGCAGCAGCAGCGTCGTACGCGTCGTACGCCTCGCCGTCGAGCGTGATGGCCGCCTCGGGCTCGAACGCGACGCGGACGAGGTCCTCGCTCAGTGGCGTGTTGCCCGGCGTGGCGGGCTGGGAGCTGGCGCCGCCGGCGCCCATGAGCAGGCCGAGGGGCTGCGTCGTGGGCGGCAGGTTGAGCTTGGTGGCGACCACCTCGAAGAGCTTGGCGACGCGCGCGCGCGTGTCCCTGAAGAACTCGGCGCGGGGCGACTCGCCGCTGCCGGGCGGGGGGACATGCAGACGGGTCTCGTCGCCGCCGATCTCGAGGACCAGCTCGTAGGCCGTGCTGTCGACCAGGGGTCGCATGTAGTTTACCCACAGGGGCATCATCCGCCCGCCCGAGTCGGCAGTGGTGCCGGCAGCAGCAGCACTGCTGGCGCCGTCGCCTCCAGTCTCGGTGCTGTCCCTGACGACGCCGATGCCGCTCTTCTGGACGTTCTCTAAGCGCAGGACAATCTCCTCGCGCTGGCGCAGCGGGTTGTAGGTGACGCGGTGGGGGATGAGCTGCTGCTCCAGGCCCTTGAAGTGGAAGTAGCGAGCGTCGCGGAGGAGCTGCTGGCGGTGCGTCTCGCCGCGAATCTCGAGCGGGTAGCCCTGCAGCAGGAGCAGCAGCTCGGCGAAGATCTCGGGGGAGCGGTTGGGCACCGAGGGTGGCAGGATGGCGGGCGGGCGGATGAGGCCCTCGCGGTCGAGCCCCGGGAAGACCTTGTCCGGGTGCGAGAAGAAGGCGGCGAAGCCGAGGGAGAAGTAGTTGGGGCTGTTGGGGCTGGCGAGGAGCAGCCCGCGCGGGATCTGGAACTCGCGGTGGCCGATGGAGGTGAAGATGCTCTCGTCGTAGAGCTGGGATATGAGCCGGGGCACTTTACAACAGCCAAGGATCCCGCGTCAGCATCCACATCGGCGTCAGGTAGGGCAACGGGTTCGACACATACGGCTGTAGAACTGCGCGTCGGCAAAGAGGCGCACAAAGTGCGTGCCGTCCCGGGGCGTGACGTGGTAGCCCTGCAGATGCAGCGCGATGTCGGCAAAGGTGGCCGGGTCGCGGTCGATGTACAGGGTGCGCAGCGCGACGCCCACGTCCTCGCCGTGCTCCTCGGCCGACTTGATCTGGCAGAGGAAGTACTGCGAAAAGTACGACGGGGCTGGACGGTGGTGGTCTGCGCGTTAGCTTTCGTGTTGTTTGCAGCCCGCGCGCGCGCATCTCATCATCTGAGAGGAACGAGCGGCGAGAGGGGAGGCCGCGCGAAGACGTGACACGGGGACGTTTTGTTTGGGGGGAGAAGACGCACCGTCGGAGGATATGGACGCTCCGGAGAGCTTAAACAGCTCGCTGCCAATCTGTATGGGGAAGACGCGCTCGCGGGGGAGAATGTCGGGGATCTTGGAGATGGTCTTCTCCGTCTGCTCCCCGCTGCCGGCGGGCGTCAACAAGTCGCCGGCGTCGGCGTGGCCCTGGCCTGGGGCGCCGTCGTCGGGGCTGCCGTGCATCATGGTGTTCGAACTCGGGGGCGGTGACGACGATGGTGGTTATGGTGCTGAGCGCGCTCTCTCTGACTCCCAGTCTACAGACATGCGCCAACGAGCGCGGACGCGAAACTCGGTCTCGAGATGCCGGATTGGTCTGCGCCGCGCGCGTCGCGCAATGGACGTTGCTCCGCGGGTCTAGTAACCCTGGGACGACGCTGTGCGCCGTGTTGGATGGGAGATATACAGTACGTCGGTCGTTCGCGGAGGAATCAATCGTGGGTATCGCGTGTGCGCGCGCGCCTAGAGAGGGAGGAATGGCGAATGGTCGGGGCTCAGAACGAGGGAGGGCAGGTGCTGACCAGTGATGTCGGGGAGCTCGACTCCCGGTGAGATCGGATCTCGCGGGCCGGAGCTTGGGCGGGGCAGGGGCCCGTTCGCCTGGAGGATGGAGGGAGGGTGGGGCGGGGGACCCTGCTGCAGATTGCTGGACCGGAACCGCTCTGACCGAATGCGGGCGGGCACCAACACTTCCTTGATGCTTCATGCGACGTACTCGATGTGGTCTCACAACATCTCACTTCTACTCTTTCCTAGCCTCCCCCGAGTGTTTTGAGCTACTGTTACACGAGTTGAGGTACCCATTCTTTCACGCTGCATTTCCTGGAACCCGCACGCTACAGACCTGCGAGCGGCTCGCTATTCCCTTGTACAGGGTAGCCGGGTAGTTCTCGCCATAGTAAGCTGAGCTCCGAGCCTCAGACGCAACGACGCTGCATTTAGTGGGCGCGACATCGGGCAGCGCGATACCGCAAGGTCCTTGCCGCGTATCGCCTTTGTTCAGTTCAGGGGCTCTGTGAATTCTATATCGTCTAGTGTTCCCCGTGAAGCAAGGGCGGAGCGTGCGAGATGGGTGGGTTTGAGCCGTCGCCCAAAACCTTGTAGACGACATGGTCCATATTCTATTTCATATTCATGTTCATGATGCAGCATTCCCTTTTGGCAATGCCACCACCTCGCGGCCTACCTGCTCATCAGCTCGACTCCACCCCTCACGACTCCGACCACCGCTCCCGTCTGCACCGTCTCGCTGCCGCCGCCTGCCACCCTATGCTCGATATCCGCCAGCCCATCTAGCCATGAAATCATGACCTCTGGGCTCACCTCCAGCTTCGACAGCTCCTCTGACAGCGCCGTGATGATGTCCGCCAGCGCTAGCCCCCTCGTCGCCTTGAGCGCGTTGACCGTGTTGAGGCAGCTCGTCACGTCCGACGTGTTGAGCAGCGTCGTCACAATCTCCTTTATGGCGTCGGGCGGGGGCGCCGCGATGCAGTTGTATATCGTCTCCGTCGTGATCATTTCGCGCTGTATCTCGCTTTCGGGGACCTTGGGCGCGCCCTTTGGTCGTAGCGGCGTACCTAGACAGATTGTTAGCAGTGTCACTTGCGGGCCGGGGGCCACTCGTTACGTGGCTGGCACTTACTCGAGGCGTGGCAGGCCTGCAGGACGTTGAGGGCCCGCCTCATGTCTCCCTTGCTGAGCCTGACGAGCGCGTCGACGGCCTCTGCGCCAATCTGCACGTTCTCCTCCTCCACCACCTTCTCCACCAGCACGCGAATGTCGCCCTCCTTGAGCGGGCTGAACCTGAAGCGCGTGCACCGGCTCAGCAGCGCGGGGCTCAGCTTGTGCGAGTAGTTTGCGATGATGCAGAACCGCGTGTTGACCGTGTACTTTTCCATGATGCGCCGCAGCGCCATCTGCGCCGTGTTGGTCATGGCGTCGGCCTCGTCCAGGATGATGAGCTTGAAGCCGGCTATCGAGCCGCTGCCGCCGCCGCCCTTGTTGGCCGCTCCAGCACCGCCGCTGCCCATGGAAAAGATCTGCTTGGTGCTCGCAAACGTCTTGATCTGCTCGCGCACCACGTCGATGCCGCGGTCGTCCGAGGCGTTGAGCTCCAGCACCATCTGCCGCATGTTGGAGGCGCCGTAGATGCGCCGCGCCAGCGCGAGAATCGTGGACGTCTTGCCTGTTCCCGGCGGGCCGTAGAGGAGCAGGTGGGGGAGCCGATTCGACTCGACGAACTTGTTGATGGTGGCGAGGATGTCCTGGTGGCCCGAGACGTCGTCGAGCGAGACTGGCCGGTACTTTTCGACCCTGGACAGCTGTCAGCGCCGCAGACAATTATAGAAAGAACGGGATACGCCACTGACCATGGCAGGCTGTCTTCTGCCTCCACCGGGAGGTTGGCGGCGCTTCGCTTGCCCTTGGTCGCCTCGGCGGAAAACGTCACGTCCTTGGACGGCGCGGGGTCGACGTCCATCTCATCCTCAAAGTCCGACATGGTGACGGGCTTGGGATCTGGGGGACGACGGGATGCAAGAGACGGCTGGGATTGAGTGGTATGTAGATTGGCTGGACACGATGGGACGGGCAGCAGTTGTAGGCTCGATCGAGGTGGGTTGAAGATGGGATGCAGTTCGAGATGGAAACGCGTCGCGTGGTTGGTTGCGCGCGCCCTGGCGTTGCCAATTAAGAGTGCCCCACCTTTTTCTGCCAGCTCCAAGTCGGGCCTCCTCCTCGTCCACGCAGCCTCAACCTCCGACGACCAACGACCTCCTGCTGGTAAGCATGCAACAGTCTTCAGCACTGCACTGCTAGCAGTGGCGGCACGTCAATTGGTCGATGCAAGCCCCGAATGGATACGAAACTCGCATGCAGCATGCAGCCTGACCAACAGCCCATGTGCTCCACGCCTAGGCTGGGCATTCAAGTCCCGGCAACGGACATGTCGCTCTTCAAAGTCAGATGCTCCTGTTTTCATTCAGTCTACACATTAGAGGCACTATGCTATATGTCCAGTTCCAGCCGTCTTCTCCCTCACATCCGAGCCCACTCGCCACGCACCCAGCGCACCATCATATCCAGCGCCCCCACGGGCTGGTAGCTCGCCACCGTGTGGCCCGCCTTGAATATCCGCATAAACGCAAAGTTCTGCGCCGCCTTGATCTCGCCGTAGCTGTCGTTGGTCCCCGCGACACGCACCGGCTTGGACTCGGCCTTGTTAAACTCCCCCTTGCCCGGCCACCAGAGGGCGTTTGTCCACGCGCGGTTGCCCAGCCAGTTGCCGATGAAGTCGGCGTCGCCCGCGAAGACGAGCACCGAGATCTTGGTGAGCGCCTGCACCACGGGGAAGGACGACGGCCGCATCCAGTCCCCCGCCTTGATGAAGCTCTCGTAGACGGTCATGTTGCACGCCTGGAAGCTGCTCACCTCGACGCCCAGCGCCTTCTTGACCTTGTCCGAGTTGAGAAACTCGAGCCCGTACGAGTTCTGGCCCGCGCCGTTTGGGTTCCTCACGTCGTAGATGTCGCGCCCGGAGCTCGCGTAAATGTCCAGGAGGCCGTTGCAGGTCGACGTGGCGTTGACGCACGCCGAGGTGCTGCTGCCGTCTTGGTAGCACTGCTGGATGAGCTTCTCGCAGCCCGGCCAGATGGCGTCCATGGCCTGGCAGGAGGTCTCGTTGACGACCGCGGGGTAGCCGCCGTCGCCGCAGGCCATGGGGCGGTAGTACTGATACTGCGTCAATGGCTCCGTCAGCCCGTTGCCAATCATGATGCTCTTGAGGTTGATTAGCGGGTTCTTGGAGTCGAGAATCTCCTGAGCGATCGACGGGATGTAGTGCCCGGCGTACGACTCTCCGGCGAGGTGAAACGGCAGCTTCGAGTACTGCAGGTATGTGTGGAAGAAGAGCGTAAGCAGGGCGTAGACGTCCTTGGCGGCGACGGCGGTCGTGTTCACGCTCTGGCTGCTGTACGAGTAGCCGACGTTGACGGGCTGATCGAGGAACATAATGGAGGCGTTGTTGGTCCACGAGTTTGCGTTGCGGACTGGGACGAGGTCCTTGTTGGGGATGAAGGCCGGGCCCATCTCGGTGAACAGCCCGATCATGGATGAGCACCCCGGGCCGCCATTGAGCCACAGGATCACCGGGTCCTTGGCGGGATCGTTTCTCGATTCGAAGAACCCTGACCAGCATTTGCGGTTAGCGACTGGACTGGACCCGAGGGGACACTTCGCTGAACCTACAGTAGAAGAGATGCTTGTCTGAGATCTTGTTATCCAGGTACCCGCTATACTGCTTGACCGTGTCGACCTTCAAAGACCCCGGGTCAACGGATCTCGTGCGGAGGGCGTAGGAGGTGAGATCCCCGCCGAGCCACCTGGGGATGCCTTGGAGAAGGTCACTTTCCAGCACGTCTGCTCCATTGATGACTGCATCCCACTTCTGATCCAACAGGCTCGTAGCGGCATTCAGTTGAGAGCTGAGACTTCTGCCGACGGGAGGTCGCGGCCCCTGGAGTGGCACGACTGAAGACGAGGCGATGCCGCCCAGCAAGAGAGCAGAGACGAAGAGGCGCATCGTGGTCGATGATTCGGAGTATCGATGAATGGTAGAGAGCGTGTCGAGCCGTGAGAACGGCCGAATTGTTATCAATGTCCAGCAGTGAGTGGTTGCCCGATCGGGAAGGCAGCAGAGAGGACTGTAGAGACTGGATGCAAAGCAAAACCTCTATACCAGCGCACCCCAGGACGGACGCTTCCCAGAAACAGTGCAAGCCCTCGGAAGAGTTCACAGGAAGAGAAACCCATCCAGGGACCGGGGTGCGTCCAACTTATCCACCACCACGCCTCTCCCCTCCCGCAGTAAAACACATATTAGATGGCTGAGGCATCGTGACCCTCTCACCCGCCTCCGTCGTGATACTCGTGCGGGCCGGGGCCGAGCTTGGTGGCTGCCGCCGCCACCAACAGCAGAACCCCCCAGGTACTACTGCTGCATGGCTGTCGCATCACAGACGGTTCCTGCATCTCGCTCGCAGCAGGTTCAGACGAGTAAAAGGGCGAGTGATTGGGCCGCACAGTTTGGGCTTGCTACCTGGCAATAAGGCAGAGGGGTACAGCCACGCGCAGGGGACTAAGTAGGACAAGCACTGCGAAGAATCGCACGCATGAGGTGTGTTATGCTGTACCGTGACCAGTGCGCTGCCGTACCACGATCCACAGGGGCGTCCACAAGCCTCAAGGCAGAGGCGGACGAGCGTGTCGTGCGACCGGCGTGGCTCTCACACTACACAATAGTAGCAGCAGAGGAAGAATCCAAGGCACCGGACGCACGGACAAGTTTTATGTGGACATCTTGGACGCTTGCTTCCCAGGGGGCCTGAAGCCTGGCTAGGACTGGTGCCATTTCTTCCTTCCCCATCTTTCCCCATCTGGTGCTACATTGGCCGGTACAGTATGTGCGAAGTAGACATTATATCGGCCGTTTCGAATACAACCTTCGGCACCCCATGAGCCCAACTGCTCACGCACAGTTACAAGTCATAATAACACAGCGTCGTAATCATCACAGGATCCCTGGGTTCAGAAAAAGCGCAGAGCCCGCTAGTGCCGCCCCTGCCGGCGCGGATATCTCGCGCCCACGCAGCCCCCCATCGCACGGTGAGTAGCGGCGGCCTGCTGGTATTGCTGTTCCTGCTGTTGGTGGCTTGCGACGTTTCGCATGCAGGCATCACGTCGGAGCGCCTCACCTGAAATAGCCCAGCCCCGAGAAGAGGGGACGGGGGCTTTTTGGGGCTCCATGTCCCATGCACGGCCGTCGCCGGCGATGGTCTCGGTCTGGCCCGTGCCGGGGCTGGCATCTTCCTCTGGAGTCCGGAGTCTGGACAGCATGATACCTATGGAGTCTGCCTGCCTGCCCAATGCAACGTCGCTGGCCCCCGTCGTCGTGGCACCCCCCGTCCCCACACTGTCCTCTGCGATACAAAAGTGACGGCGATGCTGCGGCGGATGATGATGATGCTCTGTCATACAGCAGCACTTCCGACATCGCGCCGAGAGGAACAGTTTCCACTTTCCACTAGCAGAAAGGGGCTCATCTCAATCGTCAAAGCTGCGAAACGCAGTCTTGACGCAGCACGAGCACAGAGAGGATGATGAGACGTCAAAATGGCAGTGGAGCCGCCCTCACACCCGCGACTAGGGCGCCGCTAACAGGCGCCATCCCGCCCGGCAGAGAGGCTCCAGATCTGAGATCCTAGGCCCCTGGCGAGACCACAAAAGCTGTAAAGCACGCCCTTTGCATCCCGCCGCCGTTGACGACAAGGGCATCGCCGTTCCCGATCTGTGTGGGACTCTATATTGCAGGCTTGTATTGCACTACCGTCAATATGTGGAGTGCAGTACATCCTGTCTGATGACTGACTCTATTATGTACAGGTCATATCATCCGCCCACGTACGACTGCTATCAGAAAAGCTAGCGGCAGCGTTGTAGTGCATGTATATCATGGAATTCGACCTTGATTCTAGAATAAGTACAGGCCAAGAAGGCTTCAGACGATTAATGGCCTGCGCTGTTGAGTGACGCACGTGGGAAGGGTAGACGTCGATGTCTGGAACCGCATCTGCAACGCCCATCAAACGTCACTGCTCGCCAAGCCTACTAACTTAGTACCCTAAGTTGACGAAAATTTGAGGCCAGAGGGCAATCTGGGCTATGCTTGCACATTCGTACCTCGTCTTCTGCGTGAGAAGAAATGCGCTCTGGCTTAGACAGGGATCGCACATTCAACGCTTCTACGATTTGCAGTGGGAGTGGGTGCAGGTACGTGTAAGTCACCCGCCTGGCTCCATCATCATCCACTCGCAAATTCCGCCTCGTAGCCCCTAAACATTGTACAAAAGCCTAGAAAACAGCCAAGCTGGCAGTGACCTTGGTACCAGTGTTTCTAATGACGTTACTTTCGTGTTAGGCGTTCATCGTAGCTGGCAATCTGGCTGGGCCACGGCGCCGACCACCATCGAAACAGCGACGCGCTGTTGCAGCAACGCACTACAGAAAGGCGGTGCTCCACGGAATGTGGCATGTTTCGCTGTCATCAGTGGCAGCTATCACTCAGGGCTAGGCACTTCGGCTGACTAGTACAGTCGGAAGCACGACAGGATTCAGCAACTTTGTGAGCGAAATCGGACGATAGCTCCTTCGGGAACAAGGAATGGCATGACGGGAATCAGTCTGCATCGATCGTCACCCCAATCAGCAATGCCCACCCGCAGCTACTGTCGCAGCAGCCCACTGACGCGATGAAAGGTGTTGAACCGAGCATTTGGAAGTGAGATCCAAGGGGTACAGTAGGCTCAGGCTCTCCAAGTATCTACCGACACTCGGCGCGCCAGAGAGTCCATTCCGATCCCTTGTACTCCTTGTCAACTAGCCAAACGTCCTCCAAGCGTCATACAAAAACCGAACCGCAAGATTATGTGCCTTCACATCGTAGCCGGGCAGCAACTGGGTACCAAAAAGCATCATGCGCCCCCTTTCGCGATTCATGGTCCAGATGATATTGGGATGCCCTTCAAACGCGACAGTCCCTTTGGGGATGCCTGTGCCTGGAAGCGTACCGTCCTCTTCAACAAAAGCGCCCGCCGCGGTCCAGTTCATCGCCGGAGGCGGTCTCAACGCCCATGATACCTCGTGGGACACGCCCTGTTCGAGGGGCAGCAGGAAGCCATAGTTGGTGGTTTCGGCCAGCAGCGACTGGTGTGCCTGGCTACCGGGCGTCAACTGCGGCGTGAAAAGCAAATCACGGTGTTCCTGGCGCTGGAGCAGCTTGCAATCCGGCGACATGATATCGCCAAAGAGCCGGGCCAGATCGGAAATACTGCAGGTTAGGCCGTACGTGTCCTTGTCACGGGGCACGAGGCAGGCCTTGCCGTCCGTCGCGGAGGCGTCAACCTTGCGCTCTACCATCTGCAGGCGGCGGTTCCAGACATGCGGCACCAGAGCCGGTCGGTAGGTGGAGGCGGTCATGCCGAGCGCGCCAAAGATATGGTGGTCGACGTACTGGAAGAACCGATCCTTGTCGCCAAGCCGCTCGACGAGTAGTTGCACGCAATACAGCCCCGATCCGTACTCGAAGCCCTCGCCGGGCTCAAAGAAAAGGTGCGTAAATACATTCCTGGCTAATGGATGGGCGTCATCGGGGAAGTCCGGCGGCGGTACTCTATCCTCGCTGCCAAACCGTGCTTGGTACGTATCGGGGGTGCCCATACCACCCGTACTCAAAAGCAGGTGGCGCAATGTGACGTCGTGGGTTGGACGGCGTAACCGTATTTCCTCATCTACTTCCTCGACGAGCAGGCATTTCTCAATCTCAGGAAGATGCTTGCTAATCGGCTCGTCGAGCATCAAAATACCGCGTTCAACCAGTTGCAGGGCCGCGATATTGGTGAAGAACTTGCCTGCCGAGGTGAGCGATATAGTGCAATCAGGATCCAAGGGCGGCGAGTCGGTATCAAGCAATTGGCGTCCAGCAGCATGTCGGTATAAGAAGTTTCCTGGTCACGTCCCACAGTATGAATTAGATACCCTCTTCTTATCCCCTCATACGTATTTCAACACTTGCAGAGAAACGCTCTGTCTCACCGTTGTTGTCAATGACCATACCAACGGCACCCAGCAAGTCCCCATTACCAGGGTTTGTTGCTTTGGCCAACTCGGCTTCAAACGCTTCCATTGCAGGCAATGCTGACGTCTTTCGATACGTCCTTTTCTAGCTTAGGGCAACGAAACTAAGGTTCGCTGGGAGGAAACACTTGGAAGAAGGCCTCCAAATGATCTCTCAACACACCTGAGCCAGAGAAGGAAAGAGGATTCTGACCGGGTGTGTGTAAGCAGAAGAGTAAGATGATCCGATGGGCTGTCCCGAAGCAAGGCACACACGAGATCTCATTTCCGATGGAAGAAAGATGCAGAGCGATCCACCAGGCCCTCCGAACTCACGTCGGGGACAAACTAATCAGTCTGACAGCTTCCCTTGGCGCAGCGCTGGCCCACAGAGTACCTGGGGCCAACCCTGTGCCATGGGGACTAGTTCCAACAAACACATGGCACAGCTTGCTTGAGCACGTTTGGGTCCGAGGGCCGAGACGAAATGCGGTTCGTCTTCAACTTGGGAGCGAAGCTTCGGCCAACCACGTCCATTGCGTTGTGAGTGACCACGACAACGCTGCAGCTAAACATGCCGTGGCGTGTTGCTCTCGGCCGAAGGATGAATGCGAGCCGGGGCCGGATTTAGGCCTGGACTTTAGACGCGATAGCTCGTCAGAAAAGGAAAAAGCCGCGGTGCTGTGGTCGACGACGTGGCCCATCGACTCGAGCTGTCCGACATGTGCCCTTTGTCCGTGGCCGTATATGCAGCACCAGCAGGCATGTAAACGATGCCGGCCATCCGTCGGGTACTGTGCCCGTCGCCAAACATGAGACTCAATCATCTGGCACCCCTTGATGAGGCGTGGGAGCTCGAGGCGCCAAGCCATAGCTGTGCAAAGACGGGGCGACTCGTGGCAGCCGTGGAGCGAGCCATGGGGGCAGCACGCCGCGGCCGTCCGGGGAATGGGGTCACATCGAGTATTTGTTACGTCCTCATTAGGGCATCGTAATGACAAGTCTCCGTGAGGGCGGGAATTACGGTGGCGGATCTCGAGCCTCGGGGGCTTGGGGGGGTCCCTAAACCTGGGGCTGTCGCGCGAGATGTGGATGCTGGCGTCGGTGTCGCGGGGAGGCTAGGCAGGCTGGCATCCCCTTCAATGTCGCGAACTGAATTCGGACGATCGTGCCCCAAAGCAGGCCGAGGCGGTTGGAGGCTTGCATGGCTGCATGTCCGAAGGGACGTTTGCGAGTGTGAGCGGGCATCGCGCATGAATGGGCGCCGTCGAATCTGGTCACGGAGGAGGACTAGGCCCGTCGGGGTAAGACTTGGCGCGCATCATCTGCCGCAAGCCGATTTTTCTTGACGGCGGGCGGCAGGACGGCAGCGGCGGACGTGGAGCCGCAGACGATGGCTTTCCAGGTTCCATGGAGGTGCGGCGGTGGTGGTGGCAACCGTGGTGCTCTGCCCTGCCATGCCTGCATGCCCGTCAGCCTGGAGGTGCGCATGGCGAGTCAACCAGAACCCTGGATTCCATTTTGCGCATTATCAAGCAAGCAACCTTGCAGGAAGCGCGGGCCCCGCCGCAGCCATAACCATAATTCGTAGTCGTAGGCGCGGGGTGGAGCGAAGCTTGGGGAAGTGGGCTCTGCTGATAGATAGGGAATTACTTGCATTTCCATCTCGAGGGCGCGTCTCGTAACGTGTGGTGTCCATCGTCGGTCTCCAGACTCCAGACTCGAGCAGACCAGGCGAGCAAGTCACGGACCGGCGCATGAGGCTCGGGTGGCCCGGTGTGGAATGGATACCGAAGGCAAGTTGCTTGGCCGGCCGATGGTGGCTTGATGGAGTTTCTGGAAGACAGGGGGACGATTTCTGGGTCGCGACCGGGGGGGTCTTGGCACACGATTGGCCAAGACGGGAGCGGCCTCGGCACAGCGTCGGAGGGTTGCGGCGCCGAGGCGCTGTGATTGGCGGGCGCCCCGGCAGGCGACGATGGGGGTGCCGCTGCTGGTGCGCTGGGAAGCTGGTAAGGTAGGTGCGGTGGGTGCCACTGGGTGGCATGGTGGATAGGCAGGCAGGCGCGGCGCGGGCAGGAGCGACACGACACGACACGACGAACAAAAGGTCCATGACTCCATCCGTGAACCGACCCGCGCCGCCCTCGTCGCGACCCGAGTTTCCAGCAGACGCCAAGGTGCCCTCCCAGTCATCCCAGTGCCCTGCCGGCGCCTGGGGTGGAGGGACGGAGGGGCTCGCCTTGCTCAGCTCGTGCCGTCCAGCCCGGCCGCCCGCCTCGTACTCGTCGACTCTGGCAAACTCAAAACGCATCGCGGGCGTCAGGAGTGACGCTGGCTGCCCATGGGGGCGGAGAAGAGGCACGCCCCGGGATCGCGGTGCACGAGGGCGGCTGTTCGCGGTTTTGCGGATGGCCATGGCGATCAGATCCCCTTGCTTCTATTTCCCCAGAGTGGATGGTTGCAGCGCCATTGTTGGAGCCGGCTTTACCAATATGCTTACTTTGGGGCCTGGCTTACTAGGTACTACGTGCATTTCCGCCCTCCCGGACGAGGCACATACGATGTGCGTACGTGGACGGACGGACACACAGTTTGATTTGCACACGCACACACACACACACACCTACCAGGACTTCGGACACACAGGCGCCGCGGCCGCGGACAGCACCTGCGGGTGGGACACGGCCGATAAACCGATAAACCAGGGGTGGGCGTGCCAGCAGCGCGACCGGGCTTCCAGAAGGCGGAAAGGAACAGGCAAGACGAAAAAAACTTTGTTTCCGCCTCGCCCGGGTGAGAGTGTCGCAGCCGGCCGGCGCCGCCTCGGCCTGCGCGATAAGAGCCTGGAGAGGCCCTTTCATCCAGAGTCCAGACGAAGAAGCCGGCAAAATGGTTCTGTCCCCGATCACGGCATGGCACAGCATTACTCGAACGTCGTTCGAGATTTTTTTCCTCGGGCGCCGCCTCTGCCCTCCCGGCAATAACACGCGCTGGGAGTTGACAGCTTGGCACACGAGGTGGCGGCCAGAAGCCGCTCAGGAGACAATAAGCCGATGCAGGCCAAGCCGGAACGTGTTCCCGCAAGCCCTCGGTTCGCCTTCCAGCTTGGGCCAAGACTCGACGCCACCCGGGGTGAGGGTGGGGATGCGGCGAAGGGCCCTTCGAGGGCGCCACCGAAACCAGGCCAGCCCGGCCAACCACCAGCCCGGAGGAACAAGCTTCGTCGAAGATTTGGAGCCTCCACCGCGGCGAGTCGCGTGGTTTCGTCGAGTCGACCGCCCGCCGTCGCTGCCGCCGCCGCCGTGGTTTTGCCTCCTGGGCGCTCGGGGGCGCTGTGGCATCTTAGTCGAGGAACCCAAGTCGGGTGCGGACGCCACCGCGGCCCAATCCCGCGCAGCGCAGCGCAGCGTTGCGCGCGTGCGATATGCGATATGGGGACGGGCCACGGCCTCGCCGTTTGAAGGGGCGAAGGGGGAGGGGGGGTTTTCCCGTTTGCGCGGGCGGGCTCTGGGGCGGCCCTGTCTCAGTTCGGCGACTACGACGGCGGAGGATGGAGGGAGGGAGCAGTGATGTCGGGTGTGTGCATGCATGCGCTACACGTTTGGGGGTGCAACGACGGCGCGGATCGAGTCGTGCCTCTTCTTTTTTTGCCAGCCATGCGTGCCATGCTACATACAGTACTGGCACAGGAAATACTCATGCCATGAGGCGCCACGCTAACACTGCAACATTCGTACGTACCGACCGGCTCCCGCGACTGCGCTCGCGCTACTCCGTCGTTGGCGTTGGCGTCGTTCGGAGTTGGCGCAAGCCCAGGAATCGTCAGTCGTTGCATCCGGCAGGCGCCTGCTCCACACACTGATAGCACCGTTGACCTCCTGCCATTACCGCATCGATACCACCACTCCACGCTGGCTGGCTGGCCGGATGGCTCCTGCACTTTTGCAGACCGGCCGCACCAGTCCGTCATTAATAAAAGACCCAAGATCCCGCGTCTCCCCCACGGGGACCAGCTTGCGACCTTGTTCCTGTCGACTCCCCCCCTTCTTCACTCCCCCCCTTCCTCTCCTCTCTTGTCCACCTCCTCCAAGTCCTTGCCTCGTGCGAGCAGAGTAGAGCGTGACAGAGAGCGTTGCTGGCGACCGCCCACCACCTGCAACCGCAACCATGGCCACCAACCACGAGGACCCGGCTGCCGAGTACGTCATGAAAATCTCTTACACCGTCGCCTCATGTCCGGCGGCGCACAGACTCGCAGCCACGCTGACCTGAAGCTCTTCCCCCAGGCTCCACGAGACCTTCGCTGAGCGCGTGCCCAACAAGGAGACTGACATGGCCGGCGGCTACATTGGCCACTCCGACCTGAACGAAAAGTCCGACTCCGCCGGCGCTGCGGAGACGGATCCCACCCCGGATGGCGAGGAGCCCAATGAGTACGAGAAGCGCACGCTGCGCCGCGTGGGAGAGAACCTCCCCGCCTCGGCATTCCTCATCGCCATTGTCGAGTTGACGGAGCGCTTCACCTACTACGGCGCCCAGGGTCTGTTCCAGAACTACATCAACAACCGCCCCGATGGCTCCGACGGTGCCAAGGGTCTCGGTCTGGGACACCAGGCCGCCACCGGCCTGAACCTCTTCTTCCAGTGGTTCTGCTATGGTACGTCCATGTCTCTCGCCTGATTCGCAAGCATGCGCGCCTCGCTCGTGTTCTCTTCAGAAGAGGTGCTGACCGCTGCTCGCACAGTTACCCCCATCCTTGGTGCCATCATCTCCGATCAGTACCTGGGCAAGTACAAGACCATTCTCATCTTCTGCGTCATCTACTGGGTCGGCCTCGTCATCCTTTGGACCACCTCTCTCCCCGTTGCCATTGATAATGGCGCCGGTCTCGGCGGCTACATCACGGCCATCATCATCATTGGCCTCGGCACTGGTGGCATCAAGTCCAACATTGCGCCCCTGATTGCCGACCAGTACCAGCGCCGTGTCATGGCCATCAAGACGGAGAAGACGGGCGAGCGCGTCGTCATCGACCCCGCCATCACCTACCAGCGCATCTACATGATCTTCTACTGGTGCATCAACGTCGGCGCCCTCTCCCTCATGGCCACGCCCTTCATGGAGAAGTACGAGGGCTTCTGGACTGCCTTCCTCATGTGCTTCTGCATGTTCAACGTCGGCATCTTCATCCTCATCATTCGCCGCAAGTCGTACGTCGTCCGCCCTCCTCAGGGACAGATCATCACCGATGCCTTCAAGGCTCTCGGCATGATGATCATGGCCCGCGACCTGGACGCCGCCAAGCCCTCGTGGCGCGAGGCCCACGGCAAGACCAAGGTTGTGCCCTGGAACGATCACTTCATCGAGGAGTTGAAGCGCGCCCTCCGTGCTTGCAAGGTCTTCATCTTCTGTGAGTTTTTTGCCTTTACTCGTCATACGACAGAACCGTGGCTAACATTTGTCTCAGACCCCATCTTCTGGGTGTGCTACGGCCAGTTCTCGACCAACTTCGTCACCCAGGCCGGCCAGATGCAGGGCCACGGCATGCCCAACGACTTCATGCAGAACTTCGACCCCATCTCCATTCTCGTCTTCACTCCCCTCCTCGAGAGCGTCGTCTACCCCCTCCTCCGCCGCGCCGGCATTGAGCTGCGCCCCATTGCCCGTATCACCATCGGCTTCTGGTTTGCCGCCCTCTGCCTGGCCTACGCCGCCATTGTCCAGCACATCATCTACTCGGCTGGCCCTTGCTACGAGCACCCGGGTGCATGCCCGGAGGGCATGGATGGCAAGACGCCCCTCCCCAACAACGTGCACATCGCCATCCAGGTCCCGGCCTACCTCTTCATCGGCATCTCCGAGATTTTCATCTCGGTCACCGGTCTCGAGTACGCCTACACCAAGGCGCCCCCGAGCATGAAGTCGTTCGTCCAGTCCATCTACCTCTTCACCAACGCCTTCGGCTCCGCCCTGTCTGAGGCCCTCGTCTCCGTCGCCACGGACCCCAAGTTCCTGTGGATGTACACGGGTGTCGCCTGCTTCTCCTTCGCCACCGGCTGCATCTTCTGGTTCCTCTTCAAGCACTACGACGCCGACGAGGAGAAGATGTACGACCTCGACCGTGACCTGCCCGCCCTCACGCACGAGGGTGCTGCCGTCCCCACCAACAACGAGAAGGCGCAGCAGTTGGAGCACTGATTTAGGGACGCGAGGTCAAGGGGACATAGTGTAGAATAGTTTCGTTTATATACCATGATCATGAATTGATCACCCGCATTTACCAGCGCACTCTCTCTCTCTGGCCTGTCTTGTTGTCTACCTACTGCACTTTGTGACATTTCGCCCGTCTGCCATGTTAACACTGGGCGATTGATTGATGCAGTCAGCACAACCAATGGCGGCGATGCAAGGTATCTACCACCAACCGTCGCAGAGACATAAAGGCAATGCAAGGCAGATGTGAGATGTAGTGGGCGCCCCGACGCCTTATCGTGCCCGCAGCCCCGTCACGTCCCGTCGCGTTCGCGCGGCCCCATCACGTCATTTCGCATGTGCAACTCGGTCAACGTCCCGCGAAACTCCCCACGGCACACCGCCCTCACTCCCGTCATCACGCGTTCGACAAAGGCCAACCAAACACCCAGGCAGATAAAGGAGGCAGGCAATGAGGTGGATTCCTTCCTCCCGCGCAGCAATTCGCCCAGAAATCACAATAATGATAAATAAAAAAAGAAAAGAGGTCATGTATATGTATGTACCGTTAAAAAAAAAGAGATAACGCATCTTGTACAAGTAACGTTGCCGACCCGCGCGCGTGCGTTATCACGGGGCTGTGTGTGCGCGCTCTGCCCTCTGCGATTTTTATATATGCATGCAATGTCGTCATCATCTCCTGATCCCGCGCCAACTCGCGGCGCGCGCCCGCCCGCTCGCTCACTCATCTCATTACCGCCTGCAGGTGGTTGGTCCCCAGGCCCACAAACTCAAACATGATGGGGATCAGGGCCGTCGCGAACCAAGCGATCCCTAGCGGGCGAATCCGCGGTCAGCGTTTTTCGTTTCTCCTCCGCGATTGATTCTCTGGTAGGTAGGTTTAAGGGGGGGAAGGGGGGGAAGAGGGAGGGGGGTGGATGACTGTACTCACCAGTGTAGACAACCAACTTCGTAACAACTTCCACGTCATATCTTACTCGCGGTCGGACCAGCCGTGAAAACATCTCCTTCTCCGCCAGCTCCTCGCCCTCCTTATCGAAGCCGCCGCCCGCGGCGCCGTTTTCCCCCACCGGCGTCATGACGACCTCCCCGTCTCCCATCATCTTCTCGTACTCATGCGCGGGGGGCTTCTGCGACCCGGACGCCTGCGCGACCCTGCCCGAGCTGTCCGCGTCCTTCGCCCCAGGGTCCACGGCGCTCGACAGGTCCATGTTGCTGGACTTGCTCTTGAGGCTGTGGTTGCTGCTGATGCTCTCGCGACGCCGCCTCTCGCGGTACGCCAGCGTCTCGTACGCATCTGCCGCGCTCTGCGGCCCGATGGAGACCGACCTGCCTCGCGTGGTAGGGTGGCGGATGCTCTCTACCATGCGCGGGAAGTCGGAGGCCTTGGGGAAGAGCGTGTCGAGCCGCGAGCCCGGAGGCACCGACTTGTATTCGCTGGCTGGAGTAAAGTATCGTCGCGGGAGGTTCCAGCCCACCTGCTCAAGGCCGCGGAACAGGTGAGGTAGCAGTTTCAGGAGGGCCGGTTTCATCGTCTCCCGCCATACGAAGATGACGAGGACGCCAAAGACGATTCTGGCCACATTCTTCCAGAGACCCAGAGCCGAGGTGTCGACCGTGCCGTTGCCGTAAGCATGGGTTTCCCACGGATCTCCGGGAATCTTGCCGTACGTCCACGTCCCGAACTCTAAGCCGATTAGCACGCCGGCAAAGGCAACGCTGTCGTCGAAGCATGGGCAATCGTCGGCGGGTTCAGGGTGGATGCGAACAAACACGATGATGACGAGCATGGCTATGAAAGGAGCCATCCAACCGCTCGAATGCATGTATTCGTCGAGTGGAGGCCCGTAGTAGTACTCGATCCAGCCGATGGCAGCCCCCATGGTCGATCCCACTATGACGTCCATGAAGCCATGCATGCCACAGTACAGGCGGCCAAAGACGATCGAAACGGCGTAGAAGTAGGACACGCCCTCGAGGAGCAGCTTCGTGTTCGGGGCAAACGTGTTTTCGGGGCTTCGCAGGAGGAGAAGCGCATAGACGGCGACGGACACGGCGTTTGCGCTGTGCGTCGAGGGGAAGCCGTACTCGAGCGCGGCCGAACCAGACATCGTAATGCGGTGCAACGGTGGCGAGAGCGGCCGTGGCAACGAGTAAAAGTCCTTGATGAAGCCCGTCCAGAAGACGCCGAGGGCGAGCATGTGGACGAGACTGAGAATGGCGGTCCAATGTCAGCGTCAGGGGGCCACGAACAAGTGTCGCATCGAGTCGACGTACCCTTTCCCAAAGGACGCATTGCCGCACCAAAAGAGCATGGGCAGGCCGATCATGAAGAAGGTATGCGTGCCGAGGTTGGCGGTGATGGCGAAGTAGCTGTCGAGCGCGGGCGTGCGCAGCTTGTCCTGCATCCAGGCGAGATACGGCGTCTCCCAGCGGATCAACGGCAGTGTCTTTTGGCGCACGGCATAGCGCCATCGCGGCAGCGCCCTCTTGTCTGTCGCGCGCAGCATCGAGTCAGCAGCGCCTCAATTGACCGCGAGTCTCGAGGGCCCAGCGCCTGCACCGGGCAACGGCCAACTTACAATGGTCAAGGCTCCTCAACCCCGCGTCTGGGACATCGTCGGGCTTGGGCGGGGCCTCGCGAGGCGGCTGCGCGCCGACGCTCATGGTCGGCTCGTGGAGTCGGTTGATGCGACAGCAGTTGCGCGGTGCTGCGGGAGGCGTCAATGGGTTGCGGTGGGAGTCTTGGAGGGTGAGGCCGCCGCCGACATGAGGGCCAGCGGGGGAAGCAGGGTGGAAGGAGTGGACGGGAGGCGACCCGGGACGGACTGGCGAGAGTTGGGAGGAGGATGCCGGACGAGGCATGCAAGGTGTGAAGCGCGAGGTCGTCTTGTGGTCCGGGGTGGGGAGAAATTTAGTGTGTCGCTCCAGGTACCGTCCAGTGCTGTGCTGAGCTGTACCTGCAACGAGGTGTAATTGGAAGCCGAGGCCGCCCGCCAAGACGCTCACGGGCCCCCCTCTAAAACGGCCCACGATGAGTGGCAGCGGCTGCCTATTGTCCCCTGAAAGTTTGCCGTCCATTGCCCGTCCCCCCATGCCCGGGCTATCACCTCACGTATACCCCCAGTGGCATACATGACCTACCATACGGATGGTAGCATTTCGCAGATCCAAGAAACCGTGTCTTGCAAGGTACGCGGGGCTGTACCCAGTACTCTACACTCCCGTCGCGTCGGGGCCAGGCCAGCCGCCGCTTGCGGGAGCATCGAAATCGCCGGCCCCGGCTGCAGATGCCCATCCTCCCCGCCCAGTGGCCCGTCGACTGCATCACCTGTCAATCAGGGGACTCGTTTTACAGCTGGGGCATATCCTGCAGGCGGGGAGGTCTCCACTGGCCGTCCCGCCGAGCAGCTCGGGGCGAGCAGCATTGACGGGCGCGACGCACGTGTGACGTCGCGGGCGGTGACGACCGAGTGCAATCTGCGACAGCTTCTCGTGGCTCGATGCCCCAGGGCCCCCCCGTGACACGGGAGCGAAACACGCGACATGGTGGCGATGCAGTGTCCTCGCACCTCGAACCCGGTCGCCGGCGTGTCGTGCACATTGACCCCTGCGTCTGGCTCACTATCGATGCCAGTGTCTTTGTGCAACGGGACGTTCCTCAAAAAGTACTTGTTTCCCCTTGGTACCTCCTCTTAAACCTACCAAGCTCCCAGAACAACACATTCTTGGCCCAAAGCCAAAATCACGTCTTTCGCCAAGGACAAAGGGGCAGTGCTGTACGGGATGGAGTTTATGCTCTCATCAGGCCCAAGTAACAACTGACAGCTGTTTTGCTGAAGTAGCACCGTCGTGCAACCGCCGTGCAAGCACTCTATGGCGAGCAAGCGCGAAGCCCTTGTGCCTGCCCCACCTGCCGCGACCTCCCCCAAGCTCTCTCAGTGACACGACGCGGCATGCTGAGATCCAAGGTTGCATCTCATCAGTGACAGGCGACCAACTCAGTCGCGAACCACCAGCTCTCCCTTCGCTGCCCGCCCTCCGTCGTCCAGTCCACCCCCAGCGCAATGACGACCCTGCGCCTCGCCGGCAAGCACTGCGCCGTCGTAGGCGCGACCGGCATCATCGGCGCCCAGATAGCCAAGGCCTTCGCCTCCCACGGCGCCGTCGTCTCCCTCCTCGGCCGCTCCGCCCTCCAGGCTCGCCCCAAGCTCGAAGCCGAGCTGGCCCCGTACTCACCTCCGTCGCCGGCCCCATCCTCGTCCCCGGATAACGCTCCCGCGCCATCGGACGTGCCGGCCGCGCACCGCTTCCTCCGCCTGGACGTCTCGGACCCGGCCGACATCAAGAGCGTCTTTGGCGGACGTGGCGCCGCTGGCTCCCAGGTAGATTGCTCCGTGACTGACGTGGGTGGGCTTTGCGGTAGCTGACTGCGTGCTCCAGCCAAGTAATGGCGAGGCTGTTGGGCCCGTCGATATTCTCGTCAACTGCGCGGGAATCTCGCAGACGACCCTGCTCAAGCGGACCCCTGACCCGGAGCTCGCTTCCATAGTCGACACGAACCTGCTTGCCCCCATGCTGGTTTGCAAGTATGCCAGGATAAGGCCGAATGGTGCGGATTTCACCCCCATCCGTCCAGCCCGGGTACTCGTCTGACAGGCAGGCATTTAGGATGCATCATCAACGTCTCGAGCCTCATGGCCACCAAGGGCGATCTCGGCGTCACAGCCTATGCGGCCTCCAAGGCTGGTCTTATTGGTGCGTACACTCTCGTCCATCAGAATCGTTCATCATTCCTACATGGCAACATGGCTACCCTTGTGCTCCCGCCTCCAATCCTATTTGTACATGTATATAGCAGCTCGCTCACGTGCGCCTTCTAGGACTCACGCGAGCCCTGTGTCGCGAAATGGCCGCCCGATCTATCCGCGTCAATGCCCTCCTACCAGGATGGGTCAAGAGCCCAATGTGGGATCGTGAGTACCCCCTCTAACAGTACCCATCGTTGCTCCTCGCCTGAATCCCTTTCGCACGAAAATACCCCCAAGACATGGCAAAGCTGATAGGTCTCCAAAACAGACCTAAAGCCGGATCTCAAGGAGGCATATCTTCGAGATACGCCCCTCAACCGTGTCGCGGATCCTGCCGAGGTTGCCGATGCGGCCATCTTTTTGGCCTCAAACGGCTTTGCAAACAACTGCGTTCTCAATCTCGACGGAGGTCTGAGCGCAGCCTGAGCGCCCCGAATTCCCATCGTAACCCAGAGCCAATTTTTAGTCGTCAATGACGATGGCGCCACCGGCATCCTCCACAAGGACGACATCGTCTGCCGACGAGTCACCGGTCTTAGCCTTTTTGCTAGGCTGGTTGTCGTCTCCGGGATGCGCTCTCTTGAGGCTCTTTTGCTCAACCTCAGCCACATCGTCGAGCGCATGCTTTCCGTTCTGAGCAGTGCCGTTGGCTTCTGCCGGGGGCAGCTGCTTGGCCTTTCGAGGGATGTCCGGACGATCTGTCAACAAGGATTTGACCGGCTTTTCGTCATAATCAGAGGCCCTGGGCTCTGTTAGTTCGACCATTGTCACACTCGGGCCGTTTATGAGGACATACTCTTCCTGGATATCGATGACAACGTTCACGAATGGTTCATCGTCGTCATCGTCCATGATGGTCAGGAAACTGGAGCCATTGACGCCTGTAATCCGTGAGCCCATGGACCTTACGTGGGGGTAATATAGGATGCTGTGGACTTACCGAGCTCAGAGAGCTTCTTTGGGAGGTTCTCCGTTTCATCGGCATCGTACAGAATGCCGACTTCATTGCTGACGACAAATTCCCTCTCACCGAAGCCGAGCCTATCCTTGACGATATCCTCAACCACATCGTTGAGTGTCGCACGCTTGAAGTCGACGGTAATTCCAGTGTTGAAAACACCACAAACCGGGCAGCTGGGGTTCGGATTCCGAGACTTGTCAGGGGCGAGCAGTCTCGCGGCGGCAAAAGGTGTCAGGAACACCTGCGACACGTCAGTTTGGAAGGCAGAAGTTCAGGGTTGGTAGACTCACCTCCTTCGAATGGCCATAGTCTCCTTTCAGGACCTTGAAAGACTCCAGGACGCAGAGTCCGGCCACGATGGCATTGGTAGTCGCAATGGCCGGGATGATGTTTCCTGCCATCTGCTTAATGTCGAACCGCGACTTGCGGTCGATGCCGAATATCGTTGAGCGAATATTAGCGCTCGAGGCGACGAAGTCGAGTGTGTCTTCGTCGTCTTTGTCAAAGGTGATTATGGGGTCCGCGGCCGCAGGTTCCTTGGCCTTCTTCAGCTGGAGCATCCGCTTGCTAAGCCGGTCCAGGCTATCTCTGAATACGACCAGGCTTTCCTCGAGCGACCACACCTTCTGGTCGTCTTTCAAGACATCGTCCTTTGCTGACAGCGCATCGCTTGCCTGGGACAGCAGCTTCTCGTATTTGAGCGGCTCGGGTCGGCGGCGCAACTTCCACATGTCCTCCACAGACCGGAGGCGCTCAACGTCTGCGTCAAAGACTTTGTCGAAGAGCATCTGCGGGAAGGCATCTGTCCCGACGGCCTCTCGAATCTTTTTGAGTTGCTCGGACTCCTTCTTGAGCTCTGCAATCTCCTCGGCTGTCGGTGGATTAGCATTCAAGCTTCCTCACTGTGCACGCAGCTTCCGACGTACCATTGTCCGCGTCAGCTGAATGGTCGAAAGCCGACTCGTCTTCACTAGCCCCGAATATTTCGCTACCAGTCTGATTAGCATTACAAGCATCATCGCAGAGGCAAAGCACTCACTTCAGGAGGTAACTCTTGCCCCAAACAATACAGTGAATGGGCTGGCTTGGCGTGCTCCGAATCGTGCAGACGGGAAATGTCTTTGGAGTCTCCTTGGGGCTGCAGTCATAACAGGCCGTGAGGCCCTTCTTGATCACCTGCACCTGACCATTGAAGCCAGTGGTACCGCTCTCGATCAAAGGCACGCCAGCCGCGAGGCACATTTTGTTCACATGTCGTCTCGCCTCGAGATTGTCGAGGGCGTTGAAGACTATCTTGAATCCTCGAAACCACGACACGGTGAACTCGGAGTCTTTTATGTTCGCGTGATGGGCGACAATCTGGGCGTTGGGATTGAACTTTTGTGCCGCTTCCTTGGCGACCTGAGGTACCCGTCAGCTGGTCCGAACTAAAGCTAAAGACGGAAGGCAACTCACCAGGGCTTTGGACTTCTTGATGTGCTCTTGACGGAAGAGGAATTGGCGGTTGAGGTTGGACAGGTCGATAGTGTCCAGATCCACGACATGTATTTCGCCAAAGCCGCTGAGGACCAGGTTCTTGAGCAGTTCGCAGCCGATGCCGCCGGCGCCGACCATGAGTACTCGAGCCTGTAGAGGGATTGGATGGTCAGTTCGATCCGACGATCAGCGAGAGCACACGCCGGCAGCGACGCGCTCTGGGGTTGGGGGACGCACCTGTTTCACCGACGAGTTCAGCGACACGCCGAGCGATTGGTGGTTGAATCTGTCGCGCGCCATGATCCTTGGCCGCTGCTGAAGAGACGGCTTCGGCGTATTGCTCGTGCTCGTGCTCGTGCTCTCGCTCGATGGGAGCTGGGGTTGTGGCGGCGGCTGTTGTTTCTCTTCGCGTGACTGTTGTTGCGGGAGGTCGGAAGAGGGAGCCGTGGTGGTGGGAGTGGGAGTGGTCTTGTCCGTGGCCGTGTTCGCAGTTGCTGGAGCAGCTGCTGCGCTGTTCCCAAGGTCGGCCGGGACAGCTGCGAGGGTCGGCGCGGGAACAGGCGCACTCGCACTCGCAGGCGCAGGCGCGGCCGATGCGGCTGCGGGAGCCGCAGCTGCAGGCTTTGTGCTCTCTGCTGCGTCCCCCGACTCCATCGCCTGTTATTGGTCGTCGAATTGGAGGGGAACGAGGGTGCGAGGGAGCCGCTGGGGGATCGGAGGGGGAGCGATGGACGGTGTTGGAGAGGTGAAGAGAACGGCTCTGAAGGCCGCTGAGCGAGTGCAGTGAAGGACGAAGGCTGCGGCTGATGCATCGCAAGCTCGCGACCAATTGCATGAGGTCAGCGGCTCAGGGATCCGGCATCCGAGGCGAGTGCAGCGGGCGGCCCGCATTTCATTGGCCGCCTCGCCATTGACTTCGATAGTGGGGCCTGTGCAGGCACTGGACGCGCGCCCTGGGCGGTTGTTTGCAGCGCCCGGTGCAGCAGCTCCCCAGGGTGGCCTGGGTGGTCATGCCACTGCCAGGTCCGCAGTCGCACAGGCAGGCCCCAGATAACATCCCACGCCGGGCAGTCAATGTAATGGCTCCATGGATGCCAAAGGCAGAGCGTTGAAACGCTGGAGGGTGTGTATACCAATGGGGCCTGCAGGAGCAATGCGTCAACCTCGCATTGTTGATAATTCTCCGAAACGAAACCCCTCTGCCTTGTCCCTTGTCTAAGGCCAGAAGTAGAAGTCCAGGTGCCTGCCGCCCCTAGGTACGGGGATCAGGGTCTCACAGCGCGTGCCAAAGGCCGCCTAAGCAGCAGCCAGTGAACTCCCGCAGTACCTCCACTGTCCCAATCGGCTCCCAAGTCCTCGGGAAGGCCCAACTGCCGACTCCATATTTACACCAATCTGGAGCAGCCACCCTGCAAGCTCCATGATCTGAAGGCGTAGATTGAAGAAGCTTGATCCAGTCCAAGGTCCGAGTGCCGCGCATTGCCATTTGTCTTGAGGCGCAGGCACCAAGGACAAGACAACCAACTGCAACATGTCGGACGACGAGGCGGACCCTGAGCTTCTGGCTCTCCTGCGCCAACACCTCCAAGGCAAGCCCGCCGTCGAGGACGAGCCCGAGACGGGCGTGCTCGAAGGCGCAGAATTCGTCTACGACCATGGCATCGACGTGGCCATCGACATGCGGGCCACCAAGAACGCCGCCGAGAGCATCTACAACCAGATGCAGGAGAAGAGCTTTTCGACGGCCTCTTGGTCAGAGCATGAGCTGCACCCCAAGGCCAAGGACGAGGCTACCGTCGCCTTCATCTTCACCATGGACCTGCTGAACTTTTCGTTCTGGTCCGAGCTGCCCGACGATGAGAGATTCGCCATTGAGTATCGCGGAAAGAGATGGACGGGGTACTGGAGCCTCGTTGCTGCGCTGCAAAGAGCGCTTGATGATGGTGAACCTTACCGTATTGGATGGATACGACTCGACTTCTAACATCGGAGTGCAGACATTCCGATCACCGACCCGCACTTTTGGCAGAGCGAGGACGAGTGCAACCTCGAGTCGCTGCGGCACATCTTTCGCTCTTGCACGGAGGAAGGGATGCCGCTGCTAGAAGAGCGCCTTGAATGCTTGAGAGAGAGCGGCCGGGTTCTTTACGAGGTATTTCATGTTCTCTGTTTGCTTCTCTGTGATAAGGATTCTGACGTCGGCCAGCGGTACGAATGCTCCGTCACCAACCTCATCGCCTCGGCAGACGGCTCCGCCGCACGCCTGGTCAATATCTTGGCCCGGGACTTCTCGTGCTTCCGGGACGAGCATTCCTTCCCGGGCCGAGAGAAACCCATAAGGCTGCTGAAGCGGGCCCAGATCTTGGTTGCGGACCTCTGGGCCTGCTTTCAAGGCGAATCCTACGGCACGTTCCGTGACATTGACAAGATCACCATGTTTGCCGACTACCGGGTGCCGCAAATACTAATCTCTCTCGGTGCGCTCTACTGCAGTCCGTCTGTGGCCACGGCCATCAAGGACAAGCAGCTGCTGAAGAGCGGCAGCAGCTGGGAAGTGCAATTGAGAGGTGAGTTGACGGTGCTCGAGTAACTGCCAGGTCGACTGCTAATTCGCTGCCGTAGCATGCAGTATATGGTGCGTGGAGCTGATCCGGAGAGAAATCCGGAGGCATCATCCCGACACCCATGTGAACGCAATTTTGATAGACTTCTTCTTGTACGACAAGATGAAGGAACTAGAAGCAGAGGGGAAAGAGGCGTTCCCTCATCACAGGACGAGAAGCATATGGTACTAGACGGACCAGAATCCCGATTTCATGGCCTCGCAGCGTCGGCGTGTACGGCCGAATAAAGTGTATTTCGCGTCACTTCGTACAAATCCCGCCGACTGTAGCAACGAAACAAACCCAACCAAAACGCCAGAGCTCAAACAGATCATGAAGCAAGCCAAAAGAGAGTCTGCACGTATAAAACGTTCATGCGCCGACCGCGATCGAGTTCAGAATGTGATCGATTTGCGCCGTCTCGACCCCCTTGGTGCCCTTGCGCTCCTCTTTCAGCAGCACGGCAAGCACCTCGATCGGAGGGTTGAGGCCCAGGCGCTCTGCCCTCTGCCACCGCTTCATACGGGCGATTCCCACACAAGGCTAGGTGCCACGCGGTCAGCGAACGGTGCGCCACACTGAATTGTAGATGAAATACTTACTCCGTATTGCGAGCTCACGTCAAAGTACCGCAGGACCTTCTCGCTGGTGTCGAGTCCCTCCTGATGTACCCGCGGCGACTTGCGCTGGCCCTCCACGCCCTTCCAGTACTTGTTGATCTGCGCATCGGTGATCTTCTCCGCCCGTATCTCGGCCTCGGACTTTTGCGGCTCATCTTGCTGCGCCGGCGCCTCGACCTCGGCCTCCGCTTCGTCCTGGTCGAGGGTTACGTCGGGGGCAATGTCCTCGACCTCTTCCTCGGCTGGCGAAGCCGCCCGTTCCGGCTCAGGGACCTTAGCGACAGCGGGAGCGGCGGCGACGACGTTCTTCTTTGCGTCCTTGGGCACGCTCTTCGTCACCCGGTTGGAGAAGCTGATGGTCGACTGGCCCTTTGCAGGGCCGGGGCGTGCGCGGGCGCCGCCTGTGGAGCGTCGGGTGGTCGGCATGGTGGGCGGGCGAGGAGTGTTGAATGGCGCGGGCGATGAATGATGCGCTATAAATTTATCTCTTCAGGTGAATGAATTGCTAAAGTGTATGTGTATGGAGTAGAGGACGTTGATTGTTCATCGAGGTTAACGGATTCCTGGGGCTGAAGGGCCGGTTGGGGCTCGCTGCGGCCTATGACGGAGGAAGCGACACAAGCCATTTGGCGGGGCAACGCGACATTGGAACGACATCACGTGATAACTTCTGCGCACATCCGCTCACTGAGCACCATGACAGACGTGCACAATACCTGAAGCATCTTGTCGAAGTGCCGAATCGTATAATGAATGTTCATCATGATTGAAAAGATTCAGGTCCTCTCTTATGCCTGGCACCTGCTTATCACGTGGCGCAGTCATATCAAGGCTAAGTGAATGGTCTTGCAAAATACCATGGCATGTCGCTGGTGGCGTGCTACCGATACAAGCAGAGAGCATTGCATTCAGAAAGTGCCCAGATGCCGATACGCGGATGTATTTTATGTCTTCTTTATTGGGATCTATATCTCAGCTGCTCTGCGCCTCAACTATCCGTTATGACCATCGTCGGATCGCAACGAAATGGGCGACATGTCTAAGCCGTAGGGGAACTACATGCATGGCTAGAGCTAGAGACCTAAAGCCATAGAGTTCACAGTCCTGTCATCCATTAGTGAGGCTTATCACGTGCGTAGGAAACACTCAGCAAACGCCGATTGGCATATGGGACACGATATACACTCCCACCGTAATTTGACTGACTTGGTGGCTGAGAATTGACAGGGTCGATGCGATGCTCAAGATATTACATTTCATGAGCAGCACGCAATAGCATAGTCGTTTCTATATATCATCTGGAACCGAGGCTTCGAGCTATTGCCTGCAGGTTCAATGGCAGCACGTTTTGCCCAAGGTACCGCAACACATCCGCCGCTCTCAACCTCCAGTCGCCTCCCTGTAGAAAGACAAGCTCCTGTGAGCGCCGGCTGTACAAAACATCTCGCTCTTCCCCGTCTTCGGCAGCCACCTCACGGCCCAGAGCGCCTTGTCCGTCTCGCTGTGCGTCGCGACGCAGGCGCTGCGCTCGATGGACCACACCTTGACCTTGCCGTCCATCGAGCCGGTGAGAAGAAACTCTCCCGTGTCGCTCCAGTCGAGCGAGGTGATCCACGACGAGTGGCCTGTCAGGTTGCCCACGTGCTCGCTGTGCTTCATGTCGTAGAGAGCGATGATGCCCGCGTCACCGGCCGCGGCGAGTCGCGTGCTGCCCGGCGAGAAGGCTACTGCTCGTACCGGCTTTGCTAGACCTAGACGATTATGTTGGCCTATAGTCTGAATACAGGATAAGAGGACCAACTCACCCGTAAGGGAGTACAGAATTCGCCCTGTATCGTTGTTGAAAATGTAGACGGCGCCGCTCTGATGACCGCTGGCGGTGTATTTCCCGTCTCTGCTGAGGTCGACGGACATGCCGAAGCTCCCCGAGCCGGCACTACCGGTCTCGTACTCCTGGATCTTGGACTTTTTCTCGTCGCGGATGTCCCAGACGTTTATCCGCCCATCGTTAGTCGTGGTGGCGAGGTAGCCGCCATCCTCGCTGAGGGCCAGCGCCCACACCTCGCCGGGCTTGGCCGACGACCCCGCGAGCTCACCGTCGCTGCGCCAGTCGCCCGTGTCCTGGTCCAGCGACCAGAGCTTGACCTCCCCGCCGAAGCCGGCGCTGGCGGCGACCTTGCCGTTCCTCGACGTGCAGACGTGGTGGCAGCCCAGCTTGTGGGCGTCGGAAAGCGACTGCCTCAGCGGGAACGCGGGGTCTGTGGTGTCATGCACGTGCAGCGTCGACGAGCCGCTCGCTGAGAGAACGGCTCTTGGTGTCGTCGCCAGGGAGAAGATGTCTGTGATGTGGGCTGCAGGCGATACGCTGGGTCAGCTTGAGAAGTCACGCTGCGGCTAGGGCCGCGGGGTAAAAATTCGGTGTCTGACCGTCGTCCACGGTATGCGTGGTCAGATACTGCTTAGACTTTGAATCCCCGTCAGCACTTTGAATATTTCCAAGTGTGCGGGAGCCGTTACCATCCTGGCTTGTCCGCAGCGTGCGGCGGGTGTTGGTGCTGTGGTGGTTGAGAAGGACAGAGCGTCACCCTTGGTGGGGTTTTCCAACGTCACGATCTTGGGTCGCGCGCGCAGACAGGACTACCTCACCGACAGACGACGTCGCAATCAGGAGCAGAATGCTGCAAGTCCAGACTACAGATTTTCTATGCAAATTATGCAAATCAGACGCAGGAGCAAGGGGTTGGACAGCTCTGGTGTTACACAAGGGAAGCTGTCATTCACGCAGGCAATTGCGGCGTCGTGGAATGGTACGTCTCAATTCGTCGACGCATCGTTCCTCCATCTATAATGATATACACAGCTCGACCGAGCCAAACGCCGACCGAATGCATGAGCTGACGCAGACATGATATACACAAATTTTGATACAACACTGAGGTCCCTGCCTCCACCTCCACATCCTTAGAACGGCTTGTCCGTCGGGTAGTCCTCGCGCCATATCCTCTTCATGTCTAGAATCACGTTAGCAATTGCAAAGCACATCGTTGTTCGCTTTGCGGCGCGATTACGCCGTACCTTCAAGACATCTTTGGCATAGCCGGTGCGTCCTCTTGGTCTCTCCGCAGCCGGGGCACTTGCACAGGTTGTTGACGTCCTTGAGCGCCTTGCCCGCCATTTGCCTGTGTCGCTTCCGGGAATGAGACACCTTGTTCTTCGGCACTGCGCGCAGCACTGACTCCCAGATGTCGTCCAGAGTGGGCAGGTTGAGGCTGACGCCGGGGATGGCGATGGCGAGGGACGGGAGGAAGCTCGGGCTGACGACCCGGCTGTAGAGTGTCGCCCAGCGCGAGGTCGCGAGGACACTGGGAGAGGACAGTCGAGAGACGACTGAAGTTGCTATTGCGGCCATCGTGGACAGTGCTCCTCTCGAAGCTTGTTCCTCAACCTCGGTGCGATTCAAGGTCGTCCCGGACGGGATTCGATCGGTCGCGCGACTGGTGGTATCGTGTCTGGGTTCGGCACCGCGGGCGGCTCAATCGGTTCGGAATAACGCAGCGGCTCACGGGTGACCGTAGCGGCGGCCTTCTTCGCGCAATGGCGTGCGATGCGGTGTCGAGAGGCGTCGTTTCGTTTTTTTGATGCCGTTGAGACAACGGCAAATTCGCGTGACGGACCATCATCCAAAAGTCTGTCCGCGAGCTTCCCATGCCGGCCAATCACGGGCGCACAACGCACGGACTGTGGGTTGGCCAATGGCCAGCTCCAAAAGCAAGTGCCCAAGGCCCGCCCCTTCCCCCCTTTCTCGGTCCCTGCACTCCCCTGCACCTGCCTCTGGCGAGCGAAATTATGGCTGGCAATTGGCAGGGGCGGGGCGGCGCTGGCCAACTCAACTCGGCTTGTGCCCCAGGCCCAGGTCCCCAAGCCAAAAAGTCACCCCTTCTTTGGCCCGACCTGTCCTGACCTGCTTGTTCATCGGCGCCGCGCTCCCCAGAACCTCAACTCTCGTTTGCCATCCCCAGCTCAACCACGCCCGTTGCGTCTGCGTCCCTTTGCGTGTCGTCGCGTGCGAGCCCCGTCCCTCATCCTGCAGGCCTAGCTCAGCTTCCCTTTCTTGGAATCGGGCAGAGATACGGCATCTCAGCTTCATCAATCCGCAGCCCCTTTCGTGGTCCCCTTTAGCCGGACCGCCCCCCATCGTCCGACAGTCAAGATGGCCACCATGCCTGCGAGCACCATCGTCCCCAAGAGCCACGTCGGTTTCGACAGCATCACGTCTCAGATCGAGAAGAAGCTGTTGAAGCGGGGTTTCCAGTTCAATGTCATCTGCGTTGGTATGTTCGGCGACCCCTCCGGCGACTCAAATGGACGACGTGCTCCGCCCACCCCCCGCCGGCTCTTGCACGAGCTGCGTTCACTGACATTCTGTCTCCTGCAGGCCAGACCGGTCTGGGCAAGTCGACCCTGATCAACACCATCTTCGCTTCGCACCTCATCGACTCCAAGGGTCGCCTGCAGCCCGAGGAGCCCATCCGCTCCACCACCGAGATCCAGGCCGTGTCCCACATCATCGAGGAGAATGGCGTCCGGCTGAGGCTCAACATTGTCGACACCCCCGGCTATGGCGACCTTGTCAACAACGACCGATGCTGGGACCCCATTGTCAAGTACATCAAGGACCAGCACTCTGCGTACCTGCGAAAGGAGCTCACTGCTCAGCGCGAGCGCTACATCCAGGACACTCGCATCCACTGCTGCCTGTTCTTCATCCAGCCTTCCGGCCACTCCCTGAAGCCTATTGACATTGTTGTCCTGAAGAAGCTCTCGGACGTTGTCAATGTCGTGCCTGTCATCGCCAAGGCCGATACCCTCACTGTCGAGGAGCGCCGCGACTTCAAGGAGCGCATCAAGGAGGAGTTTGCCTTCCACAACCTCAAGATGTTCCCGTATGACAACGAGGAGTTTGACGACGAGGAGCGCGCTCTGAATGGCCAGATCAAGGTATGGAATAGCCCTGTTCTGCTGACTGCCTTATTTGAGTCTAACCCCCAAGCAGAGCCTCGTGCCCTTCGCCGTTGTTGGGTCGGAGAAGTCCATCATTGTCGACGGCAAGCAGGTCCGCGGCCGCCAGAACCGATGGGGCGTCATCAACGTCGAGGACGAGAACCACTGCGAATTCGTCTACCTGCGCAACTTCCTGCTGCGAACCCACCTCCAGGATCTCATCGAAACGACCTCTCAGACTCACTACGAGACCTTCCGTGCCAAGCAGCTGCTGGCCCTGAAGGAGAGCAGCGCACACGGCGGTGGTGCTAGCAGCCGACCCATCAGCCCTGCCGCTGACCGGGAGCTGAGCCGCAACTCGCAACGAATGGCCATGAACGGGTACTAGGCAGATCTTTGATAATGGTGCTTGTTCTTGCGAGGGAGCAACGGCGTGGCTGGACCGCTAGGAAGGGGGTGCATCAGACCGTTTCCCTAACGAAGTCGACATCCGTCACGGATCATGCGGAGCAGACGGCAGTAATATACCAGGTCTGGGAAGGGAGACCATTCTTTGCGTGGCGATCCGACTCATGACTGATCCCAAAAGCCTTTTGTTCGTCGAGCCATGGTGGAGGGGGCACCGGAGCGGGCCATGCGCAGTCGAGGCGACGAGGCTGACTGACTGGCGGCAAGGAGAGCATGGCCAGTGTGTTGAGCGGATTTGTTTGAGCCGGATTCAGAGGCTTTCTGGGGTCTGCCGCATTACAGTGGTTGGCTGTATGTTGTTTGCACGCGATTCAATTTGTCTTTACTAGCCCACACAGCCTCCGAGCTCTTCTTTACCATTTCCCCCTATCTTATAATCAGGCCTCTTGCCTCGTACTGTAATACGACTGGAGTCGGTTTGTTACGTCGTGAAAGGTGACTGCGTGTAGGGCACGAGATGTAGGGGGGAGACCACTTTCACGTGTGCGGCTCGTCATGAGTATCGTATGTGCGCAGTCTACTCCGTGTGCGGCTGAACCGGTGCGGAAGAACGCCGCGGTGTACGCTCAAATGTTCATTGTGGAAATGCCGCCATATGCGAGCCCACGTCACCGTCTATCTAGTTGGTCGTATATCATGATTCATTCATGCGTCGAGGGGCTTGTAGACAAAGTCCTCAAACTCCTTGTAAGCCTTCTCGAGATCGTCGTTGACGATGATGAGGTCGTGGACGCCGGGCGTCTTGGAGTACTCGAGCTCGTTCTTGGCCTGGGCCAGGCGCTTCTGGATGCTCTCCTCCTTTTCAGTTCCGCGGCCGCGGAGGCGCGACTCGAGGGTCTCGAAAGACGGCGGCGAGATGAAGACGTAGCGGGCCGGGAAGTCGGACTGCTTGATTTGTTTCACGCCCTGAGCACAGCGCGCCGTCAGCATTCGCGGCACACGCAGCACGGGTCAATGGGCCCAATGGGGGAGCAGAGAGCGAGAGCGCACCTCCATCTCAATGTCGAGCAAGACGACCTTGCCCTTCTTGGTCTGCTCCTCAATGGTCATCTTGCTGGTGCCGTAGCGGTTGCCGCCAAACTTTGCGTGCTCGACGAAGCCGTCGCGGCCGATGAGGTCCTCGAAGTGGTCCATGGGGACGAAGTGATAGTGGACGCCATCCTGCTCGCCGTCGCGGGGGGAGCGCGTGGTGTGCGAGACGGACAGGGTGAAGGTCTCGGGGTGGCGCTGGAAGAGCAGGTTGTAGAGGGTTCCCTTGCCGACGCCCGAGGGGCCTGAGACGACAATGGGGCGGTTATCGGGGGGAACTGGAGCAGCGGCAAACCGCGGGTCAGCGTGTTTCGTTTCCCCTCTCTCATATCTCGCACGTCTTGAACTATGCCGGTGCGCATTCAGGAGGATGGGGCAGTGGGGGAGAACGCACGGGTGGCCATTCTACGAAGGAAGCGAGAGGTCGGAGACCGGGCGAATGGCGCGACGGAGTGGGAGAGTCGAGGAATGGCGGCCGAGAGGCGTGGGAGCATGGACGACGGGGCGATGTCGATCGAGGTGTTGAGAAGACGAGACGAAAGAAACACTTTTGGGGGTTCTGCCGCCGTCAGGAGGGGCATGCACCTCAGTTGGTCGCAGGCGCTTGGAGGTGGGCGCCACAGCGACCGTGACCAGCGAGTGGCGGCAAGATTGAAACCGGCCGGCGGTGGAGGGGCCCGTTTGGTGGCGCGGGTGTGCCCGTGGGCAGGTGACCGTGCAGCCCTGCCCCTGGCCCAATGCGCGAGCATTCGTTCAAGCACGGCGCACTTGACCGACTAGGTAGCCGGCGTCGTCCATTAATTTCCCCGGCACGCAGGTTACGAGCACACAAAAGAGGGATCAATTTATCAAGCGAAATGTGAAGCGCTTGTGCGCGCCGTCTTTTGTTTCTCTACGCGACAAAGCGGTCGGGCTCGTTTCGGGCTCACCGCAGAGGCGAGGGCATCGCGGAGGCAGTAAGGTGCGTAACATGGGGCGCAAAACGTGGCGGCCGCCTGCTCTCCGTCTCAAGGTTTCGGGTCAAGGGGGGGAACGAAGCGGGTTGTGTGTTTCGCGAACCATTCACGTCATTGCATCAACACAAGGACTTGGAATGCGGGACCCAAGGTTTGAACAGGACAGCTCGACGAGCGGGCATGGAAGGGACCGGGGCTGAAGCGCAATGCATGACCTGCGAGGACCGTGGGTCCTCCTTGGCATATTGAAGCCCGTCGCATGTTCCTCGCTGCTGCCCACGGACGGAGGGGTGTTGTTGCAGCGTAATAACCGGTTTGGCAGCTGATACGAGACCTTGGAACCAAGCTCTGGGACAATGAGCGCGAGCACGAGCATGAGCATGAGCATTGATGATGAGCGCAAATGTCTCACATTCGGGCAAGAATGAGGGGCCCAGCCATCCAGCCCGCTCGCCTGTCAGTTCATCCCCATCGCTCTGCGTCTATTCGTCTACTTGTACGAAAGAGACGAAGTTGCGGGAGGAGAAGCATCGTGGTGATACGAGAATTATTAGCGCCGTCCTCTGCGTCTCGCCCGAGGTCAGGCACCGTCGCGCCGGCCGAGGAGACGCTGGCATGGTGGCTTGACTGGATGGCATGGCTCGCTGCTGGAGCTGGTGCTGCTCGCGAGAGTGAGCGGTTCCTGACGCTAGGGCTGCGGGAGAGTCGGCCAAATTGTCTGGATAGGCAATGGTTCCAGGGCGGACCAGGGGCCGCAGAGTGGTCTGGGTGGTCTGGCCGCCAGCCCCAGCTTTCCTACTTGAGAGAGTGGGCTGCAAGATTGACAGGGGCCGTCAAGGATGGCGTGGGTGGGTGGCCTGTGGATTGGGGGACCTGCAGGGCCTGCCAAGAGGCGCGCTGGAATCCCCGGCCCACGTTTCGCAGGGACCGAAACGGCCCCAGCGAGAGTGAGTGAGTGAATGATGGAGCGAGCGAGCAGGCGAGTGAGTGAAGAGGGAGTGACGGTCTGTGTGCATGGGCCCGAATTTGGCGCCATCGTCACCTGCCTCTGGTCCTCTGTCCGTTACAGTGGTTAGGTAGTTATTCAACACCGGGGTCGCCCACTCCCGTCCTCGACCGTCCACCGCGCTTGCTCTCCTCCTCCTCTTCCCGCGCGCCGTGCTGTTTCCACAACCGCGAAGCCAACTTCGTGCGCTCCTTCCTCAAGGATATTCGCTTCCTGTCGCTCCTTCAGACATCCGACTGGCGCTCTCACACTCACTCACTCTGTCTCTCGCTGTGCGCCGCGCCCCTTGGCCTGCTACAACCTTTCTCCCCGTAATCCACACAGCGACAAGTCGCTTCTCAGCGCGCGAATCGCGACTCCTCGACGCCCTTGCTCGATCGCCCTGCCCGCTTCGTAACCGAGGGCCCTGCATCGCGACGCGAACCCGTCTTTTTTTGTCGATCCCGGGCTGCTTGTTCCGTCAGCCATGCTTGTAGGTGATCCCCCAGGTTGGGGGCCGTTCCTCCCCGCCGGTGCGCCGCCGCCAAGGGCTGTGTTACACTATCTCGACATTTACTGATCGGCCGCCCCCTCGCCAGTTCAAATCGCTCCTCGTGGCGCTCGCCGCCACGTTGGTCACCGCCGTCCCCTCGCTCGAGGTCAAGGGCACCGACTTCGTCAACCCTGACACGGGCAAGAAGTTCCAGATCGTTGGTATTGCCTACCAGCCTGGCGGCAGCGCGGGCTACGACCCAACGACCGGCAAGGATCCTCTCAGCCATGCCGACACCTGCTTGCGCGACGCTGCTCTGATGCAGGTCATTGGTGTCAACACTATTCGTGTCTACAACCTGGACCCCTACATCAACCACGACGAGTGCGCCAGCATCTTCAATGCTGTAAGTGACGAATCGAGGAACCCCTCTCAATCTGGCTGACTTGCGTGCAGGCCGGCATCTACATGATCATCGACGTCAACTCTCCCCTCGTTGGCGAGGCTATCACCTCGTTTGAGCCGTGGACCAGCTACTACGCCGCCTACCTGAACCACACCTTTGCCGTCGTCGAGGCCTTCTCCAACTACCCCAACACGCTCCTCTACTTCTCGGGCAACGAGGTCATCAATGACCTTCCCTCGGCCAAGGAGGTGCCCCCGTATCTCCGCGCCATCACCCGTGACATCAAGAACTACATCAAGAAGAACATCAAGCGCGCCATCCCCGTCGGCTACTCGGCCGCCGACGTCCGCGAGGTTCTTTGGGACACCTGGAACTACATGCAGTGCTCTGAGAAGGGCGAGAAGGATGACATGAGCCGTGCCGACATCTTCGCCCTCAACTCGTACAGCTGGTGCGGCATCAAGGCCACCTACGAAAGCTCCTCCTTCAAGGAGTTGACCGACAAGTTCAAGGACACGTCCGTGCCCGTCTTCTTCAGCGAGTACGGCTGCAACACGCCGCAGCCTCGATACTGGAACGAGACGCTGGCTATTTACGGAGACAAGATGACCCCCGTCTTCTCCGGCGGCGTCGTCTACCAGTGGACTGAGGAGGAGAACAACTACGGCCTCGTTGAGATCAAGGACAACACTCTCACCATCATGGATGACTACAACCGTCTCAAGGCTCGGTGGGCCGGCATCGACTGGAAGACTGTCCAGGCGCAGAGCTCCAGCAACAAGAAGGTGTCGCCGCCCGAATGCGAGAGCAACCTTATCATGGAGAAGGGCTTCAAAAGCAACTTCACCCTCCCAGAGCTTCCCCCCGGCGCCCAGAAGCTCATTGACAACGGCGTCACGCCCAAGCCCAGCGGCAAGATTGTCAAGATTTCGGACTACAACGTCAAGCTGACAGTCAAGGACAAGGGCGGCAAGACTCTGTCGGGCCTCAAGGTTGTTCCCCTCAAGGATGATGAGTTCAATTGGGCTGGCAAGAACAAGGCCGAGACTGGCAGCGCCAGCGGCTCCGACAACAGCACCAGCGACAGTGGCAAGAGCGGCAAGAGCGACGACAAGAAGGACGCTGCCGACCTGACTCGGCCGATGATGTGGGCCGTCGCGCTGCCCCTGGCTGTCATGATGATGTTTGCTTGAGCTTGGCTTGACTTGACGTAATGGTGGCTGTTGTTGTATGGGATGATGGGGCATGCTTCTTGTAGATGTGTTGCTCTAGTGCCGTAGATATCGCATTTAAGACCTCGAGCTTTGCGCTGCTTTCACCCACCCCCCGCGTTGCCGGCACTCGCCTGTCGACCAAGAACCGTGGCCAAATAAATCGATCTCGCAAAACGTCAAGACTGCCCGTCTAAGTGAGCGCCTCATAGTGCCCCACAATATGAATATCAAATGTTCCGTCAGCTGAAGCGTCAACTTCAACACATGCTTGCGCTTTACTTGGGCCCCCCTCCCGCAACAGCGGCCCCCTTCCTAGACCCCTTGGTCTCTTCGGCACGCGATTTGCTCGCCCGGTGTTTTTCTGCGCCGCCACTCGAGTCCTTGGCTGTACTCGTCTCAGCACAGTGCCTCTTTTGGCCACTCCGTTTGCTAGCCTGGGAGGGAACCTTGCTGTCAGGCTTCCGTTCAAACGCGCGGGACGTACCAGCGGCAGTTTCTTGATGGGCCCGGCGCGGGACCGAAGCAGAGGACGAGCTCCAAGTATTGTGGCGAGATGAGGAAGTATAGGAGGAGGAGTAGGAGGAAGAGGAGCGCGGGCAGGATGGGTTCGAGGCGCAGGGGATGCAGTAGTCGTGCACGCCGAGGTCCGGGGCGCGGCAGCAGCTGGGGCAGCAGCCGCCCGAGTCGGCGACTAAGTCGTAGTCGCCGGCGTTGCTGTAGTTGGCCATGCGCACGGAGATACTCTCGCACTGATCGGAGAGAGTGTGTTGGCACTCGGGCGCTTGGACGGCGGTGTCAAGAGGGTTGGACTTGTAAGTCGGCGGGTGGACTGGCTGGGTCTCGCCGCTGGAGATTAACGTCCCCAGAAGGGTATGCTCGATGCAGACTCTGTAAGCTGTTGAGAGATGAAAGTGTCCTGAGCTGCTGTGGTGAATGCAGGTGGTGGCAGTCGGCGCCTTGTCTGTCGAGTTTGGAGGTCGGCTGCCTGGACTCGACATCATATATACCCGTATATACACATGTACACTGCCCGGCAGAGTCGGACCCTTGCCTCCTTTTATGTCCGAGAGCTGCACAACAACACGAAGGAAATCGCTGTCCAAAGATGGAAGGGGGCACAAGAGACCGCCGCGGTACAACACACTCTGGTCCGGGTTCGCATCGGCCTGCTCAGCCGGGACGAAAACGAGGGAACCCAGTCCACTTCTTACCTTAGGCCGTGATGAGAGCGCCGCGGAGCAACAACAGTGACGACAGTGACGACGACAAACAGAACACAAAACGCGAAGAGTGGGACGATGGAATGGTGCCTTCCCTCTGTATGTCCTTGCCGTCAGGCCGGTCTCACGTCGCCTCAAGGAAGCCCTGCCCACTGTGGCCTGACGCCTCGAGACGCTGCAGAAAGGGCGAAGGCGAAAAGGAAGGAGCAGGGTGTTGGAATAGGGATAATGTCCGCCCCGCGATAGGTTGTGAAACGGACAGAAACCCAAGGTGGCACCCGGAGGGCAGTGATATTGAGTCGTGGACGCCCAATCCCGCCCGTCCCGGCTTGCCCTGTCCCCGGTAGTTGGGTCGCGGCTCTTGCTCAGGGGCGTTGGCTGGCACGATGGAAGCCGCGAAGTGAGGCGAGACCGCCTCAAAGACGAGTGATGAGGTGGGCGGACGACAAGTTGCTAGACCTAGGTGAGGTATTGTAGGTCTCTGGCTGCCGGTGGTCTTGTTCTCGATCAGCCTGCAGCAGAGGAAGAAGCGGCAGCACGGCCAGGGGAGCAATCGAGGCACCGGATCGCCTTCTTCGGTACGGTATCGTACCTGCGCCCATTGGTAACACCTTGCCCTGCCTTGGGCATGCCGCTTAATATTACCTGCCTCACATTGCCTTACATATGCGTTCCGCAGCTTCGGTAAGATCGGGAGGTAGGGTACCTTTTATGGGGGCCGCCAGGGGGGCCCACCTTTGCGCTGGCAACGCAGTCGGGGACTCGCGAGAGCAAACCTGCAGCAAAGAGAAAATGATACGGCGGTTGCCTCGCGTTGCCTTTTGATCTGCTGCCTTGTGCTGTGTTGCCTTGCCGTGTCTCGTCGGTGGCCTCACCCAGCGGCCAAGGACGCGAGAACAGGCTCCTGGGGGAGGGAATCAGGCACGACGCAGGCAACAGGCGGCGGCCTCGCGTCAGTCGACAGACCCGACACGAACAACACATGATGGGCGCCTGGTCAAGACCCCGACGACGACGAATGGGTGACGCGGGACTGGCCGTTAGCGGTTTGAGGAGCTTAGCAAAGGATGCGTCGTATGGGTGGATGGATGGAACCCCAGTTTGCGCATCCCGAGTTGGGGCATGGCCGAGGAGGTTCCGTATTGGGGAGGTCCTGCCGTGGCATGAGCCGTGAGCCACGAGGCATGAGCCAGGAGCCAGGAGGGCAGGCACCTCTGCCTAGCCAGGCAAGAAGCACCCATACGTGGGCAGGAGCACCGGGAGGACAGAACCTGCCTCGTGGTGTCCGCAGTTTCCCAACTTGCGGCATCGCAGTGCCTCGCAACTTCCCGTTACCCCTACTAGCCCGTTCCTGCCTTGGTAGCTAAGGTAGTTCCAACCTCCAGCCACGGAAGGCAGTACGAAGTAGATGGCCAACTAACATGAAACGACAACTGCCATCGTGCTTGCCACGGTCAGCCATGGCACGAAACACACAATGCCAAGGAGATCAAGGCTGCGATCGCCCATCGCGCACATCCCCCCGCACACAGAACGCCCTCTCTCTGTCTACACCGTGCTCGCGCGTGTCATTTCTTCTCAGTTCAGTCCAACGGCTCGCGCGCAGCGATCCCTCGCCCCTGACAGCGATCAACCACCATGGCGACGGTGCCGCGCCTCTTCGTCTTGCGTCGGACCCGACGATCAAACGGACTTGGGCGCAGACTACCGAATACAGCACCAGCAAGCCATGATGTGGCCCCGCAGGGATTGTGGCAGAGCGCGCCAGACGGGGCGTTGTATCTTCTTCTCTTTAGGCGCCCAAGTCTCGAACTTGTCTGTCTCGCCTCTTACACTGCCCAGGTCCCGGAGCTTCCCCTTCAGCCCGCAGCACCGTTGTGGAACAAATCGGCTGCCGTGGCTGAGCGTTGTCCCCTGACGATGATGACCTGTTACCCGCAGCGAAGCTGGAGCTACAAGTCCGTGAAACCACAGCTTTGGACCTGGGACATGAGCGACGACGAGGGGGGAGCACGACCCACGCACCGAGGCGACTTGGGTATGCTTTCTGCAAGGTAACTTATGCCCGAGGCCGCGGTACACCTCATCAGACGCCAACAAGTGCAGTTTAATGTGAGCAACAAGGACCACCGGGGGACCACAGGTCCGCTCTGTGGTGCGAATATGTGCAGGAAATTCGTGTGATACGCCTTGTCTGTGAGGTGTGGCCTTGGGGCGGGCGCCAAACATGGACCAACCCAACCGATGCGAGGCGTATGCAAGGCCAGGGACATTGCAGATGTGGGCGCAGTGGCTTGCACAGATGCCTGACATCGACATCCAGGACCGGGTCCTGTCAGTGACAGCTCAACTTCCCGGTCCCAAGGGCAATGCCAACGCACAGGGCACTTGCGCCACGACAGGTACCAAGTACGGTAGGGCATCGCTCTGGAACGCTCATCGACATTATCGTTTGTATCTTGTCTCATGCTCCGCTAGTCTGGTCCCTCCGATACCAGTACACGCCGCCGCAGCCTGCTCGCCACTTTCCACAGCCGCGGGCATCCCCTGGGCGAAACACACAACGACAAACCGAAAGCAAAGAGGCTTGTTCCTCGTCTAACTCGCAAAGTACAAAGTAATAGGGTGTTGGTCACTTTGACCATCTATATCCTCTCCTGGCCGCCTGCATTCTCGTCCCTGGGACACACGAGTTCAACGCCCCCCTGCCATAACATTAAGGTAATCGTCAGTTTCATCGCTTAGCCCCTGAACTCCTCGGCCTTGCTCTCCTCCCACTTTCCAGGGATGAGGGCCAGAGGCACGATGCCAGAGACGTGCATCTCGGGGCCAAAGATCTTGGCGTTGAGGCCCAGCTCCTGCGTGGCCGCCTTCATGTTCTTCAGACCCTCCTGGTAGTTGGGGCCGGCACGGCGCACCCAGATCTGGACGTTGTGCTCGATGAGCTGGGTGGCGAAGTCCCGCAGAGCGCGGATGACGCCCTTGAAGGTGCTGGCGACGTTGGTGAAGTTGGCAATGCCACCACCAATGAACAGGACCTTGCCCTTGTCCGACAGCGGGGCACGGAGCATCAGGTCGAGGACGGTGCGGGCGTAGTGGTAGGTCTGCGACTCGGTCGGCGCACCAGAGTATTCACCGTAGTTGGCGAGGTCATCAGCGAAGCCAGCCGAGGCGATGGCATCGGCGTACACGACCGACGCACCACCACCAGCAACGAGGGTCCAGATGCGGCCGTTGGGGTTCAGCACGGTGAGCTTCAGCGAGGCACCAGTCTTGGCATCGAGGTCAGCGATGTAGGCCTCCTCCTTGGTCAGCTCACGGCCGAAGGGAGCAGGGAAATCCATGGGCGGGCCGGCATCGATGTTGACCTTCTCGCCAGAGGCAGGGGCAACGTTGGTGAGGCCCAGGGCAGCGGGAGAGCGAGCAATAGCCCACTTCACACCGCACTCAAAGTCGGCCGTCTGGTCCAGCTTGGCCGCCAGATCCAGGAAGTGGACGGCAGCAGAGGTCTTGTCCTCATTGGGGATAACGACGAGAGGGTTGATCTCGAGGTACGTGAACTGGCAGTCGACGTAGACGGCATACAGGCGAGTGATGAAGTCGACGAGGACGTTGTGAACGCCCTTGGGGACCTTCTTGAGGAGAGCGGCAGCAATCTCCTCGTTGGAAGGGTATTGGGACAGGTCGACGGGAATCAGGAGCTTCTCAGCCTTGGCGTCGACATCGCCAACGTCAACACCACCCTCGTGGGTGAAGAGGATCCAGTCGCCCTATGAAATACACCAATTAGCTGGATGCCATATGAAGCAAGCCTGGACAACAAGATGGGAGCGGAATCGTTGCGCTAAGCGTGACCCGAAAAACGGTTGGAGCGATGGGCGCCGGACAGGGGGGGTCCGGCCTGGGCAGAGGTAACCTGCCTGGACCCTCCCTATCGTGACATCCGTTCGCCCGCCCGACGCATGCCGCCAAAACCCACCCGTCAGGCGCACCAATTGGTCTCTGACCACCACATAAAAAGACTGCCTGCAGCTGTTTTCATCACACAGCCTGCAAACATCTTCTTGTCTCTACTTTGTGGACATTTTGCGCACTTGCGAATGTTTTCCAACAGTGCTGGTCTTGAATTGACTCAAGACTGCCCGGCTGGATTGCATCCCCGGCAACCACACAGGCGCAGGGCCTGGATGCAGAAAACAAAGAAAAATCGGACCAAGCAACGGGACACGGCAAGAGACTTACATCGCGGACGGAGTTGATGTTGATGTAATACTCGGTGTCCTGGGGGTGAGGGACGAACGGCTCAACGAGGAACTGCCTCAGCACACCGCTCGTGTGCTCGACCTTCTGCTCCTTGCCAGCACGCTCGGCGACCCAGGCCTTGGCCTCGGGCCAGGTCTTGTTGAGGGCCAGGAGGCCGCTCTTGCCTCGCCGCTTGATGAGCTGGTCGGGCTTCGCGACGAACTTGGCGCCGGGCTGGAGGAGCCAGGGGTAGGTGACCTCGGCCTGGTTCAGGACGTCTTCGACGCTGGCATCTTCGGGGAAGTGCAGCGAGGCCAGTCTCGCGGGCGGGTTGTGCTTGGTGGGCGTCGGCAGAGGGCTCGGCTTGATGACGGGAGCACGAGTGAGGTGGTAGTTGAGGATGGCCTTGCCGTCGGCCTCGAAAATCGACTTGGCGGACATGGTGACTGCGGGGAGAGCTGTACTGTCGGTGCAGTTGTGCTAGGTGAGTCTTTCCGCTGGCTTCGTGCTCTGTCTAATTCTTTTCCAGGTCGTCAGCATTGATGCCGGGCGAGGAGAGACATGGCATCGTGGCCTTGCAAGCGCAGTCGCGAAGCGGCGAGACAGAAGCTTGCGACGCAGCTCTCGACGGGCAAGGCCGCGCAGAGGGATCGGTCACGTACCGGTTGCACACAGCAAGCAGGCTCAAGTGGGCTGGAGAGAAACTCGCGATTGCAATGGCAAAGTGGCAAAGGCAAAGACAAGAGAGGTCGAGCGGAATATCTGGAGTCGGGACGGAGGATGGCAGAAGGAGGAGGAGCTGGATCGAGCAGCGGAGGGTGCGACAGGAGGGTGGGTGTGGAAAGGGTCGTCCGCCGTCAGCCTCTCAAAAATTTGGGTGCCAGCGACGAGAGCTCCAGCCCGGGATGGGATGGATTGTCCTTTCGGAGAGGGAGGTGGAGGGGCAACGTGCAGCGCAAGGCCAGGCCAGTGCCTGCCCGCCCGCCAGCGAGTTGCCCTCCCGTCTCCCCCCTCCACCTCTCCTCGGGCAGCCCAGCCTTCACGTCCTGGGCCTGGCCTGGCTGGCGGGCTGGGTGCTGCGCCGCCTGCAGCAAGCGCCTAGTGGGCGCGGCTGCTCTACCTTGCCGCCGCGGGTGCGGGCTCGGCGGCCACCCTGGCGGTGGTAGCTGGAGCCGCGGGTGGATGGGGGATGGGCGGATGGGCGGTCAGGGACCACCTCAGCCTGCACGGCCAGCCCCTCATCCCGTCGCCGCTCGCTGCAGGTGAGCCTGCCAGCCAGCCAGCGTCCGATCCTGGTGGGTGGTTTCACGGCCGCCAACGGGCCAATGGTCGCGTGCGGCGGGCGCCCCCAGCCGACCCTGAGAAAAGCTTTGGGGTGACGCAGGCCAGCACCCAAAAAGCGATGAGGGGCGCGAGTACCGGTACCTCGGCCGGGGGCGTCCCCAGCGGTTGAGGCCCTGATGGAGGTGCCAACCATGAATGGGACTGTCCAAGTGGAGCCCCAGCACACGAGGCGCTGCGACGGGTCTCACTCCCACCAGGCCAGCCAAGCCAGCATTCTCTCGCTCAGAGCGTCGCAGCCACGGAGCCCGCCCCAGTGCAATCAATTGCAATGGGGCCACCCAGGGGCCATTGACCATTTCCCTGTTTCGTTAGGCTTGCTTTTTTTCCTGGCTGCCTGACGGGGTTCGGGAAGTGAGAGTGTTTGCTTGCTCTGCGCGAGACTACAGACGAAGCAGTGCTTGGTTTGAAGACGAGATGAAAGAGGCAGTGGGTGAGAGCCTGGCTCACTGGCGCCTGGGTCGCCGTCACTCCGTGCAGAGCTGTCGGGACGGAACCCGAGCTGCCTTCCAGAGCCGCGCGAGCGAGCTCTCAAGGTTAGCGCCTGGGGGCCGCCTCCATTGAGCCCGGGCAGTGGGTGGATGGAGCCCACATCAGCACACCCAGCAACCCGACCCCCGTCCGGCGGGGCGGCGACTGCTGAGAAACCCCGAGCCGCACCGGTTCAGTGGCCGGTGGACGACGGAACCCGACCACGGTGTCGAGTCTCGACGGCCGCCAACTGGCGGACCCCGGATTTCGGAGGAAGGATGAGGCGCGCGTGATGATGTGCAAGCGTGCACTCGTTTCCCCGGAGCTTGAGTGGCCCCTTGATCGGATACTCCAGACCGATGGCCACGGACAGGAGTGCCGTCAGCGCAATCCCTCGCGCTGCGCGCCAGGAACGGAACTCCTGGCATTCAATCCCTGGAATCGCTCCGTCGTCACCCTCACCGTGTCTGGTGCGCCGAAGCTCCAGCTAGCGGCTCCAGGACGGGAGGCTCACTCACTCGCTCGCCCATCAGCCCCACCCCACACCAGCACGACACGGACACGGACACCGACAACGGCGGTCACCCACCTCAAGAGGCCCCGAGGTACCGGTACCCTCACCGCGACGGCACTTGCTCGAGGTGGGACAAGGGGCCCGGTATAGCCTTATTGCAGCAGGCTGGCATTCAACAGAAATCAACGAAAAATTGTCGACCTCGCCCGGCCGCCCAAGGCACGCACGGCACCCCAAAGAAAAAAAAAAAAGTTGTGCCCCAACTCGTCGGGGCCGTCGACGCGCGGACGCCTCCGATTGTCCCGTCCCACCGCTGCCTGCCTGCCTGCCTTGCATCTGAGGATCCCCCGGGCGGAGAGAAAAGGGGGGGTGGTAATACTGCGTGCAGGGCGCAGCTCGCGTGTGAGGTCGCACGTCAGACAAGTCGGCGTCAGCTTGCCATCTACAGCGCACCAGCAGCTCCGCCAACTCGTGGACACGACTCAATTCCGAAGCGCTCCTATACCTCGTACCTCTTAAGGTGAGTGAGCGAGTGACGACGACAGACCCTCTTCTATTTTCGGCCTTGCCCGGTGCGTGCTCTCGCTCGTATCGGCCGTCCGCCGCAGGGCCTTCCGTCATTCGGAGGGATGGGCTGGGCGTCTCCGTCGACCGACCGCGTTGCCCTGGGGCAACCTGGAAGGTTGGCTGGGCTGGGCTGGGCTGGGCTGGGCGGCTTCCCCACCATCCGCCGTGCCAGCCAGGCACTCGGCTGGACGCCAGCAGCGGGCATTGTGGCTGGCACAGGCCCAATCCTGCAGGGTCACCCACCGAGCCCCACTAAATTTTTGGTGGCCCAGCTCTCCGCCAGCACAGGCGGGATTGGAGGCGGGCGGGCACCTCAGCGTCCAGCATAGGATGGGAGGGATGGTGCTGGTTGATGCTGAGCGCCGGCGCAAGCACCCAGCCAGCAAGCCCGGCAGCCTCGTCCATCCCCGTCCCCGTCCACGCCCGCCCAGCTCAAACTCCCACCACCAGAAGCTCTCGTCCGACTCCTGAAATCTCACTTCCTCCTCCCCCATTGCCTCTCCACGTCTCCCACCTCACTGCCTCACGCCCTTCATCTTTCTCTTGTCTGCCGGCTCTGCTCGTTACACAGCTCTCCGAGCTTGCATTGGGCCCTCGACCGTCGCAGCTCTTTTTTTCTCTGCTCCCCGCAGCTGCTGACCCTCCTCCCTCTCGAATCGCAGAAAAAACGCCGATTGAGCTGCTCAACAGCCACGAACGGCCACCACACATCGTGACGAGCGAGCAATTCCACAACTAGCCATGGCTCAAGCTTCCACCAACGGCGCCAACGGCGCAAAGGGCCAGCTGTCCGCCAACGACAACATCCAGCGCTTCGCTGCCCCCAGCCGACCGCTCAGCCCGCTCCCCGAGCACGCTCTGTTCAACGACAAGACGCGATGCTTCGTCTACGGTCTGCAGCCCCGTGCCGTCCAGGGCATGCTGGACTTTGACTTCATCTGCAAGCGCAAGACGCCCTCGGTCGCCGGCATCATCTATACCTTTGGCGGCCAGTTCGTCAGCAAGATGTACTGGGGCACCAGCGAGACTCTCCTGCCCGTCTACCAGGAGGTCAGCAAGGCCATGGCCAAGCACCCCGACGTCGATGTCGTCGTCAACTTTGCTTCCTCGCGAAGTGTCTACAGCTCCACCATGGAGTTGATGGAGAACCCCCAGATCAAGACGATTGCCATCATCGCCGAGGGTGTCCCCGAGCGTGTAAGTTGCCGCCAACTTCCCCCACCAATTCGTCGCGGAGAGTTGTGCTAATCAGACGATGAACAGCGCGCTCGTGAGATTGCCCACGTTGCCAAGAAGAAGGGCGTCACCATCATTGGCCCCGCCACCGTCGGTGGCATCAAGCCCGGCAGCTTCAAGATCGGCAACACTGGTGGCATGATGGACAACATCGTCGCCTCCAAGCTGTACCGCAAGGGCTCCGTCGGCTACGTCTCCAAGTCTGGCGGCATGTCCAACGAGCTCAACAACATCATTGCCCAGAACACCGACGGTGTTTACGAGGGTGTCGCCATCGGTGGTGACAGGTACCCCGGGACCACCTTCATCGACCACATGCTGCGGTATCAGGCCGACCCCGACTGCAAGATCCTCGTGCTTCTTGGCGAGGTCGGTGGTGTCGAGGAGTACAAGGTGATCGATGCCGTCAAGCAGGGCATCATCACCAAGCCCATCGTTGCTTGGGCCATCGGAACTTGCGCCAGCATGTTCAAGACCGAGGTCCAGTTCGGCCACGCTGGTTCGTTCGCCAACTCCCAGCTCGAGACGGCGGCGATGAAGAACAAGATGATGCGTGAGGCTGGCTTCTACGTCCCCAACACCTTTGAGGACATGCCCGCCGTCCTCAAGGAGGTCTACGACGCGCTGGTCAAGAAGGGCACAATCGTCCCCCAGCCCGAGCCTGTCGTGCCCAAGATTCCCATCGACTACTCGTGGGCCCAGGAGCTCGGCCTCATCCGAAAGCCCGCCGCCTTCATCTCGACGATTTCCGACGACCGTGGCCAGGAGCTGCTCTACGCCGGTATGCCCATCTCCGACGTGTTCAGGGAGGACATTGGCATCGGCGGCGTCATGTCGCTGCTGTGGTTCCGCCGCAGACTGCCCGACTACGCATCCAAGTTCCTCGAGATGGTTCTCATGCTCACTGCCGACCACGGTCCTGCTGTGTCTGGCGCCATGAACACCATCATCACCACCCGTGCGGGCAAGGATCTGATCAGCGCCCTGGTTTCCGGTCTCCTGACGATTGGCTCCCGATTCGGTGGTGCCCTGGACGGCGCCGCCGAGGAGTTCACTCGCGCCTTTGACAAGAACCTGAGCCCCCGCGAGTTCGTCGACAGCATGCGCAAGGCCAACAAGCTCATCCCCGGTATCGGCCACCGCGTCAAGTCGCGCAACAACCCCGATCTGCGTGTCGAGCTTGTCAAGGAGTACGTCCTGGCCAAGTTCCCCAGCCACAAGCTGCTCGACTACGCCCTGGCCGTTGAGACGGTCACGACCTCCAAGAAGGACAACCTGATCCTCAACGTGGACGGCTGCATCGCCGTCTGCTTCGTCGATCTGCTCCGCAACTGCGGCGCCTTCTCCACTGAGGAGGCCGAGGAGTACCTCTCCATGGGTGTCCTCAACGGTCTCTTCGTCCTCGGCCGAAGCATTGGTCTGATTGCCCACTACCTCGACCAGAAGAGACTGCGCACCGGCCTGTACCGCCACCCGTGGGATGACATCACCTACCTGCTGCCCAACCTGCGCGAGGGCCGGCCTGGCGCCGAGGGCAGAGTGGAGGTTCAGATGTAGGGTGCTTGGGTGGTCGAGTGAGCGTCGGCTTGTTTGCAATGCGTATTTGATGACGGGTGAGGCGGACATGACCTGGGAAGGAAAGCGGAGACCTGTACCACGACCTTTATACATGTGGTGTTTAGGAGGCTGCAATCTAGGCAGCTCTCCACGTAATTCTTTTGCCGTTATAGACATGACATTACGCTTGACTCGGTGGCCCTGCCTTGACATCTGTGACTGGACCAGACGATCCTTGCTGAGACTCGTACGTGACGTCGCTCCACGACGGCGGATGCGCAGCCTTGCAAATTCTTGAGTCAATCCTTCTGTTGCCTGACTTCGAAAATGGCGACTAGAAATTCCCGGCCACGAGAGCTGACACTCTAGTATTAACGGCGGTCGCGCGTTGGGTGACTGGCTTCTAAGTTCCGAGGTGCGGTGGAGGGGCGGTGGTGTCGCGGGGTCACGTGCCATCAACTGCGGATCCCTGCCGGCCTAGCGGAACGACGACTTTACTTTCTCGAACGTCCATCCATCGCACTACAGCGAGCGCCAACACGACGAGATTTAAATTCGAGCGGCACACCGAGACGTCGGCGACGGCCAATGCGCCTTTAATGTAGGATCTTTGCACTCTAAAGCTCCTTGCGTACGTGATACTGATATTTTGGCTTGATCTAGACCGACTGCGAAACCGTCACCGTCACCGTCGCGCAAATCGCAAATCGCAAAGCGTCCGACTCTCTTCCCTCTTTGTCCTTTGCTGGAAGGCCCGACCAGGCGTGCAGTACAATCACGACCGGCGCGTGAGCAACAAACGCCGCCGAAGCAATCGGACAACACCCCACGGAGTTGGCAAAACACCAGACGTGTCCCTCCGTTTCGCGACGGTCACACCCTCCAGCCGTCGTCCCCCCGATCCAGCCTCCCACGGCACACACACACACACACACACAGAGAGAGAGAGACAGACGACATCAGCCATGTCCTTCTTCCGCATCACGCTCCACCGCTCGGCCATCGGCCTGCCGGAGCGCACGCGCGGCGTCCTCGCGGCGCTGGGCCTGCGGCGCCGCGCGCAGACGGTGTTCCACCCCGTGGAGCCGCAGTTCGCGGGCATGATCCTCAAGGTGAAAGAGCTGGTGCGCGTGCAGGAGGTGGAGCGGCCGCTGTCGCGCGCGGAGCTGAAGGCGGCGAGGACGCCCGACAAGGGGTTCTACGTCGAGAGGGCGGTGCCGAGGATGTGAGCGCGGGGGAATGGATGAATGAGTGAGTGAGTGAGTGAATGAATGGAGCTAAGGCTGCGCGGGGGCGCGAAACGGGGAGGGGGAATAGGAACGGTTTGAGGGACCGCTTGCTGTGCGGAAGCGTGGTGCCTGTTTGAATACCCGAAAGAGGCAGGGCGGAGAAGGAAAGTAGATGGTGAGATTGTACCATATTGTAACGACTACGTCGTCCGGGCGGCATGCACGAGACAGACACATTTAGACGGCAAGACGTCGCAAGCCTTTAGCACATAGCATCAACCAGATTCCATCGCAAACGCCGTTCCCATTCGCTGCCCATTCGCCTCGGGTTCCCTGACCTGACCTGCGTTGCCCATTCGCAACCGTGTACAAGAAGAGAGAGAGAAATGAAAGACAAAAAGACACCCCTGAGCCATACGCTGAAAACCCCAATCCGCTGTTTCCCCTGTCCTGCGCTCCCGCTGTCCATCGATCCCCATCCGCTGTCCATCAATCTGCCCCCCAACCGCTCCAAGCCCCATCGTCTCCCAGCTCAAAAGCTTCGAGCCTTGTCGATGTACTCTTGCGAGGGCGTCTCGTACTCCTTTACGAAATAAGTCTCGCAATTCCGAGCCAGCCAGACGGTGAACTTGCCAATCTCCTCTCTCAAACGAGAGACAGACTGCTGGTCCATGTTGGTCTGTGCCAAGAGGTCTGGCAGAGATACTGTAAGGGCCTGGTCAGTGAAAAGCTTGGCATGTGAGTGCCAGAGGCATTGAAATTACCGATGAGGCGAGCCAAATGCTCGGCACCATAGACGTCGCAAACGTTCTTGTACTGGGCATTTTCCTCCGTGTTGGTGTCCCACAACTTGCGAATTTCCATGTACTGGTGGCGCTCGAAGCTGCCTTGCGCGTGAGTAGTTTGCGGTCGTCCGTCGAGACGATGGAGACTTACCGATAGAGCAGTATCCTGCTAAGCGCCTTCTCAAAATACTCGCGAAGGCCAGCGACAACTTCCTCCAAAATGTCCATGCTGGCAGAGCCCTCCTCGCGATGTGGACGCTCGAAGGCCAAGTAATCCTCAAGAATAACGTTGACAGGTTTCGGGTGCGGCAGCGGAACCAGCTGGTTGTTCTTCGTAATGTTCTCCCAGTCGTCCACCAGCATAGCTTGAACGTGATCGGGTACCGGAATGTTGATCATTGGCTTGCTGTGAAAGGCGTCCTCCTGGGAAACGTGTCAGATTAGGCCTTTCGTTGTTTGCGCGCCTTGAGCTGCTTGACAAGTCGCGCCATCCGTGCTTGCAAGTCCTTTGATTCGGGATCGTGGTGTTGTTTGACGAAATAAACGCGCCCCTTCTCTGTTGGGGTCCTCTTCCTCGTCGAACGACGGGTCCCGACTTCAGGAGGGCCGTTGACACTGGTGACAGGGGCATCCTGTGGCGAAGAGGACTCGCTCATTCGATGTCCGCCTTGAGGAGTGAATGAATAATCAAGCCCCAGCGCTCCATGGTCGATGTATTCGACTGCCTGCATGGCCAAGACGTCGGGGTGTTCCGCCCGCACGTTTGAAACGGGGAATTGACCAGGCAGAACCAGATGCCATCCGTATCCTTTGACCGGACGAAGAAGAGGGTTAATGGTGGCGAGATCCCGTTCAGGATCGAGCGGCTTCGGGAGTCGCTTCCGTTGCACGAGTACCCTGGGTTCCTTCCAGGGCTTTGGTTTCGCGACGGGCTTGGCTCTTGCGACTGGCTTGGGCTTTGCAACTTGCTTGGCCTTTGCGACTGGCTTGGCCTTTGCGACTGGCTTTGGTTTCGCGACAGGCTTGGGCTTTGCGACTTGCGTGGGCTTTGCAGCTTGCTGGGGATTCGCCTTGCCGCCACCCTTGGCACGGGTATTCTTCGCGGGGGCCATTTCGAAAGGTAGGGTGTGGACAATGATTTGTAGATGTTTGAAAGCGTAGAACGAGCTTGGTATCAAGAGAGAGAGCTTCTTGAAGACGAGAGCAGTGTGCAAATATTGGTGAAGACGAGTGTGAAGGAGGAGGAAAACAACACGTCGAGGTCAGGTAGGTCTGCGCGTTGATGTAGACCAGAACAATAGGCTCAAGGTTGACACAATACCGGTAGCGCGAGCCGCAAGCGAGGTAGATGCCAGAAATGGCAATGAAAACGTTTGCCAGAGACTCTAAACGGGGCGGAGGAGCTCGCTGGGGTTCCATGGCACGCCATAATGACTGCGCGAAACCGACACTTGCCAGCCTCGGCCTGTTCGTGACGTATAGAAACTTAATTCTGACGCCTATAGAACAGAAACGATTCGAAGTGCTCCATGATGTAAATTGCTCGCGTGCAGGAGCGTGCTGGGCTGACCTTGGTTGCCGCTGGGCATTGGCCGTTTTTGCCGTGGCAACGGCCACCCGACGCGTCTTGATATACTTTGCGAGGCCTTGCCCGCGCGTCATGGTCAAGCCTTGGGCCATGGCATCATGACGGGAAGCTCGGAAGCATAATGCGATGCCATACGCAAAGAGTAAAGGAAGAGAAATGGCTCTTACCTGCTCGAGTTCCCAGTCCTTGCCGCGTCGGCCTCCGCGCCCCCCCTGAGCGGCGGCGGAGCCTCGCTCTTCACTACCGTGGGCCGAGTCGCCGCCGTTCCTGAGGTTCTTCTTGGGCTGCTTGGCGTTCTTCTGCAGGCTGTGCTTGAGCTGGGCGTGCAGCTGGGCGGCCAGCTCCTTGTGCTCGTCGTCAAAGGGCCGGATGCGATCGGCGAGCACCCAGTCGTCCCACGTGTTCTTCCAGCCCTTGTAATGGACCTTGTAGCGGAAGCCGTCGCCGGGCTTGTCTCCGGGCTGCACGTCCATGATCTTGGCCTCGTAGAGCATGTCCATGTGGAAGCAGAGGACCTTTTCGTCCTTGCTGAACTGAGGCGAGGGCTGCTGCCGCGCGGGAGCCATGGCGATTTTGCGTGCGGGCCCGAGCTGGGGCGCGGCTGCGAGGAATACGTACAACGAAAGCAGGGGGGTGTATGCCTGGTCCGGTGACTCTCAGAGGTGCGGTCCCGATGCTCCTGGGGTCCGGGGGTCTGCGCCGTTGGGTGAATATCGATGAGTTGTCTAGATGGGCCGGCGCAGGCGTTGGCCGTTGATGAGGGCGCCGCGTAAATTGGCTGCAGGGGATTTTGGGTGAGAGCGCGCCGCCGACCAGACGCGACCAGACCTTTTCCGCCCCAGTTTTCCCCTTGCTGGGCGGCCGGTTGGCAGCGGCCCCCTGGCGGCGCTCATTGGCTGCCCGCAGGACAGCCTCCCTAAGGTGCTGGCCACAGCGCTGTCACTGCACTACGGCACAGTGGCTGACAGCAGGGACAATCACCACGGCTACCTGGCGTGGCAGCTCAGATCGCCTGCTGTTTCCTCACCGGCATGCCAAAGGCAAACTCAGCAACCACACGGAACGGTTATTCGCAGGGCTGCGTCGCGTCTACATTTCGCGTCTACGGGCAATGTCCTCGATTCTTCTTTGGCAAGGCCCCAATGACGTCGTCGTACGTCGCAGGGCGCTCAGGATCACAAACCAGCTCATACATTGAATTAGGTTGCATCATTCAAAGCCCGGAGGCAGGACCAGCACGTGGAAAGCGCAGCACTGGATTGAGAATGCACAAACTGCCTGATCAGAGAAGGCTTTCGTCGCCCGTCCGGTATTGACATGGCCCACTCGCTTTGACTGCCTCACTTGGTGTCAAATCAAGAGCAATTCGCAACGATGACGGGCACGCTGGCTTGGCTCGACGTAGTACAGTGCTGTCCGTCGTTGCACTGTACAAGTGCGCCCCTCATAGGGGGCTCTTACAGTGCATTGCACCCGCAGCCCACTTCTGAGCAACGTCCATGCTCAACTGGAGACGCGTCTCGCCGTAACCTCTCTCACAAGCCGCGTCGTCACAGTCAACCTCATCACGCCAGGCTTTCCGCGAACCACACATCACGTTCCTACCTTCAATACAACGCCATCCTTTCTGACAATCCGCAAACCACGCATTGACTTCGTCACACCTACCTTCACTTACCTAACCTCACCCCAAAAGACACTCCGCCATGGCGCCCAACGAGTCAGAGATCCTCACCAACTACCTCCTCCAACCGGCACCCCTCACCGCCATCATCACCTTTGAGCAGTTCCGCGCCTCCTTCCCGCGGCCGCTCCAGTCCTCCCCGCAAGTGCGCGCCCTCTTCCGCGACCTGCAGGCCCGGCGCAACGCCGTCGTCGATGCCGTGGCCGCCAACATCGCCGCCGAGGCGAAGCGCGGGGCCGCCATGCGCCGCGAGGTGCTCCGTCTGCGGCGCGAAGCCGAGCACGACGACGTCGACGGCGAGATTGAGATGGAGAGGGCCCTCTTCGGGGACGAGAGCGGCGCAAAGAGGGCACGGCACACGCTCCCCTCGGTCGTGCCGGAGCTTGATGGCGCGGCGGGCGCGCTCGAGGCAGAGATCAAGCAGCTCGAGGAGGAAGAGCTCGCGCTGCTCGACTCTATCCGGCAGACAGTCGGCGGTCTGAGCGATCTCCGCTACGGTAAGCTCGCAAACGGGCAGCTGAGAGACGAGGTCTTGGACGGGCTCAAGTCGCTGCAAGCCGCCTGCGACGCCAAGTCTTGATCCAAACTGAACTATTACACTGGTATACTATTCATGACAACGGTACGTTGAAATCACCCCCCAGTAGACCCCCAGCCCTGATTTAATCACAGAACCAGCCGCCGTTTTACCAACCATTTCACAGGCCGACCCACTTCCGAGGTGTGCGTGTCATCATATGCGCAACGTCTATCATGACCCATCACAGCCTCGCATTACGCTATTAGGATGCTTATTGGGAAAGCATCGTCCGTCTACGAGGAACCCGCAGCGGCAGGCCGGGCGCCGGAGCCAGCGGCGCCGGGGCGACGCTCGTTGCCCATGGTGTTCATGCGGTTGGACCTGAAGATGACGCAATTAGTACCGTGGTGCCGCCGAGATGGCACGCGCGTGGCAGCACTTACATCATGCTTCGGCTGATGAAGGAGACGAGGATCATGAAGAGCCAGTTGGGGACGAGGTTGAAGCCCCAGACGAGGTAGCCCCACGGGACGGCCAGGCCGAGCTCGGCAGCCTTGCCTTCGAAGGGGTGGAACCAGGAGTCGAGCTTGACCCAGCCGTGGCCCTCCTTGCTCTTGGAGGCGGCGACAAGGTCGGAGGAGGCAGTCGTGGTGAAGTTGAGTCTCTTCTTGTAGATGTCAATCTGGGCGGGGGGCGGGAGCATGTTGAAGGACCAGACATAGCCGGTGCCGACGCCCCAGCTGTTGCACAGGATGGGCTGGTCGTCGCAGTTGAGGTAGGCCATGCGCGGCGACCCGGGGGTGATGGCGAACTTGGCAGCCGTCTCGTTGAAGGCCTGCTCGATCTTGCCGCAGTGGCCTTTGTAACGTGGCATCCGTTAGCACTGCGCGGTTGCGCTTAGACGTAGGGCAGAATAGAAGTGGCAATTACCGAAGCAGGTCTTGTTGCGGCCAGAGATGAGCACCCACCACTCGTCGGGGACGGTGGTCTTGGGGGTGACGTGCTCGGTCAGGGTGTCCCTCCAGTTCTCGAGGGTGAGGGTCGACATGCGCATGGAGCCCATCTTGGCCTCGAGCGCGGCGACGGGGTCATGCTTGCCCGGGTTGGGGATGTAGGACACGGCCGTGTTGAGGATGTTCTGCAGCTGCGCCTTGTACTGCGCGAAGGGGTCCTCCTGCGCGGCGGACGCGAGGAGCGGCAGGGCCGCGACGATGGCAGAGGCGGAGAAGCGCATGATGACGGGCGATGGTGGAGGTGGAGGCGGCGGGACGGGACGAGCTCAGACCGGGGCGGGTGGAAGAATTGCGACTGGATGAAGAAGGCGTCAAATGCGGTGATGAATCCGATGCGCGCGCAGACGGGTTCGGTGACGTTTGAACGGGATATCAAAAGCGGCCGCGAGTGATTAAAAGAAGTAAGTTGGAAAAGGGCCGCGGATGTGGGCAAGGCTTTGGAGACGGAGGAGGAGGAACTTTGAAAGCCAGGCCAGGGTGGCCCCCCAGTCGGCCTCTCACTTGTCAAACAAGGGGAACTGCTGGCTCTGCGGAGGGTGGGAGCTCCAGGCTGCGAGCTGGAACCCTCCCGTTCCGCTGCCACACCCAGTAACAAGCCCCCCCCCCCCCCCCCCCCCGGCCCCCATTGGATTCAGGCGGGAAGAGCTCCCCCGTCTGTTCCCTTCGGGGGCGCCGTCGGGCCTGGAGAATCCAATAAAGGTCGAGCCCGCGCCCGCGGGTGCGCGGCGCTGATTGGCCTCGCGTTTGTTGACTCTGGCCCCAGCGGCCAAGCAACGTGCCCGTTGTGGAGACGCTGGCTCGGCTGGGGGGGCAGGAAGCTTGAGATTGCGTGGGCGTGATTGGCGCGCACCGAAGCAAGCAGCAGCAGCAGCCTATGAACCCACTGAAGCTAGGGAAGGATGCTGGGTCCCTGGAGGTGGGTGGTTCAGGACTCAGATCAGGAACTTGGGACACAAATTAGGGGTCGCCTGGGCCAGTGCTTGGCGTGGCTTTCCAGGTTGTTTGGACGGTGCGTTCGTAGCGGGCCGCTTGGTGGGCAGACAGCACCTCAACGAACGGACGGGACACATTGACTGACTGCCCCGCCGAAGGGTAGGTTCCAGGTTGTCTGCACCGTGGCGTCTACCCACACGAAAGTCCGCCGCTAGGTACAGCACCACAGCAGGCCTAACACGCCCACCACCAATCGATAACGCGCCACTCCGCGAGCTTCACACCCAAGACGTCACAGGAAAGCGGCGGCGCGACAGTCCTCCCACCGCAGCGCCATCGCACACGCTTCAATGGTAACCAGCTCCCGTCCAACGGAGCATAACTTTGCTCTTTCGTTGCAACGCAAATCCGCGAGCTAATGCAGTCGTCCCAGGCGCCCGACTCCCCCGCCACCAAGCGCAAACGCGGTCGGCCAGCGAACGCGTCCAGACCAGCCGCCGACGACGCGTCGCACGCCGACGACACCCTCACCGGCGCGAGTCGTGACAACGGGATCGCGGATGCGGACGACGAGCGCCCACGGAAACGCGGCAAGACGGCAACGGAGCAGCATAACGAACCTGCCGTTACTGCCGCAGCTCAGCCGCGGAAGAGAGGTCGGCCTAGGAAGTCCACAGACATGGCCCCCGACGCCCAGCAGCAGCAGCAGCAGCCAGACAAAGAAGACTTGCACGCTGCGCCGGCGCGGAGAGGTCGGCCGCGGAAAGACGACGCTGGAGCGCGTCGAGACGAGGCTCTAGCAGCAGAGGAGGAGGCAGCGCCGCGGAAGAAGAGGGGACGGCCTTCGCTGCAGCGGGCCGAAGACGTCGAAGGGTCAAGTCGAGAGCAGCCTGAACTTGAACCTTCAGACCAAGCGCCGCCGAAACGGAAGAGGGGACGCCCATCGCTACAAAAGCCGCCCGAGGCCGACGAGCAACCAGAGGAGCAGCAGGAAGACGACGAGGCGTCTCGAGAGACTCAACGACGGAAACGAGGGCGCCGGTCACCGAAGCCTCCTGAGGCGGAGCAAGCAGACGACGCCGATGCCACTCAGTCGCAACGGGGACAGCAAGCGGCCAGCAAGCCTCGCAAACGGGGACGCCCTTCCCTGCAGGGCATCTCGCCCGCGCAGGCCCAGAACAAGGCCCCCAAGGCGCGGCGGCGGAAGCCCCAGAAGCCGCGGCGCGACGAGGTCGACGAAGAGGAGGCCGAGGCGCCGGAGACACAGACACAACCAGACCGACGGCGGAAACGAAAATCAGCTACCGAACAACCCATTGGGCGGAAAGGCGTCCCCAAACCCGACCAGCCCGGCTCCCGGACAGAGGGCCGCAAACGTCGCCGGTCAAGTCAAGGGGATCCAGACCAACAACAAACACGGGACGACAACGGACCGCCCTCGCCGTCCAAGCCGTACGCGCGCATCGTGCCCCGCGTCCGCCGCGTCCGCCAGGCCACCATCACCGCCAAATGGGCGCCCCTATCCGGCCCGTCCCTCCCCGCCGTCTCGACGCTGCTGCACCTCGCCCACCGGCCCATCCTGCAGCGCCTCTCCAACACGCACCAGCGCCGCGAGCACACGTCGGCCGCGCTGCGCCTCATCACGCACCGCATCGCCCGCAAGGTCACCCGCGGGCTGCCCTTTCCGCCCGCGTCCATGCCCCCGACCTCCTCCTCCTCCTCCTCCTCCTCGAAATCATCAGCAGCGGCATCCTCCGGGGCGAGGAGGCAGACGCAGCGGGCGGCGGTGGCGGACGGCGGCCGCGAGACGGAGCTCAACTTTGAGAGCGTGCTGGACGGCAAGGCGGCGTTGGAGAGGCAGCTTGAGCCTGCGGCGCATGCTGTCGAGCTGCTCCGCCGGGAGAAGGAGCACGTGGAGCAGGAGCTGGAGAGGGACTACGAGATGCTCCGGACGCTCGAGGCCGGGGCGAGGGCGCAGGCCCGCGAGCAGAGGAGCTTGCTCAAAAAGGCACACCCGCTGGTCCCCGAGGCGCCTAAGCTGGAGCCTCACCACGACGACGATGCAGACAGCCGCGTCTTCACGAAGAGCCGCGATCAAGGTCCTGACGCCCCCGTCGGCGTCTTCACCGTAAGGATCCCTCCCTGCCCTCCCCATCTCCTCCCCCATTCCCTCCCTCCCCCCGAGCAAACGCAAAAGCTCCTCCCCATTCCGCGTCTCGTCTCATCCCCTCCCCACCCAGCCCGGCAAGTCAGCTAACCGGACCAAAGCAGGACAACAACAACCTCAGCCAGGACCAGGACGAGGCCCTGCGGCCGCTCGTCGCGCAGCTGGGCGGGCACGTGGAGAGCATGCGCGCCAACCTCGCGCAGGCGGACGGCGTCGTCGCGCAGCTCGAGCGCAGCCGCGGCGCGCTGCTGGCGGCGCTGATGCGGCACCTCGGGGCGGAGCAGTACGAGCGCGTGGTGCTCGGCTGACGGGCGGGCGGTTTTTGTTTTGGACGCAAGTGGTTTCTTTCGCGTTTACCATGTTATTATGAATGAACCATTGTGTGCCAACACGTGGACCTGGTGCAGTTGTATATACTGCTGGCGCGTTTGGTGTGGGATATGGGATGCTGGCGAGGCGTACATCTTAGGCGAGGCAGGGCTTGGTCGCCGACGAATTCACGATGTTTGATCGATGATGAGCATACGCTCACGCTAAGCCAAAACCTTCACTTACATCTCACGAGTCGTGTTCAAAATGACAGTCAAAACACATCACGTCATGAGCGAGAGACACAGAAACGAGGGCCCATTGAGAGAACAAGTTTTTCATCACGCCATGTCCATGTTTCCTGTCCCGCAAACAGAGTCACTACAGCAGCAGCAGCGGCAGCAGCCCTCCCCAAGAAGAGATAAATGGTTTCGACACGGTGTGTTCCCAAGAACAACAAAAGGATGTCTGGCGCGTCTCGATCGATCTATATACACAAAGAAAGTGAAGAACACAGAATTTTGCCCCGGGAGGGAGGAAGTGTCGGAGCCAGGCGTCGGGATGGACCCCCCCGTGAGGGGTGAATATCCCGGCTCAGCATCGCCGCTCCCCCCGCCCCCCGGTCATGTACGTCCCGGTGTGCGTGCAAAAAAAAAAAGCAAGACACACATGCACTCATACAGACACCTTCACCTCATGACAAGGCCCGACGTTGCACGCTGAGGCCTCGTACAAGCGAGGGAGCGACCCCACGTTTAGCGGCGGAGGCGGGCGAAGCCAGAGGGACCGGCGGTGCCGCTGGTGTGGGTGCCGTTGCCCGTGGGGAAGGGGACGACGGTGACGGTGACCTGGCTGGTCGTGGTGGACTCGGGGCACGGGGTGGAGGTGGTCTCCGCCGTGGGCTCGGCCGTCTTCTCGGTGACAGCGGGCTGGGAGCCGGTCTGGGTAGCGTCGTTGCCGCCGCCGATGGTGACGTAGACGGTCGAGGCCGGGGCAGTGACGGTGACGGTCTGAGCAGCAGGGCAGGAGCAGTCGCCGTTGCCACCGTTGCCACCGTTACCGCCGTTGCCGGGGACGCCAGCAGTGTTGGTCGGGGTGGTCTTGGAGATGGTGATGGTGCGGGTGATCTTGGAGGTGGCCGTGGTGGTGGTGGTAGTGTCGTCCTTGCCGGTGCCAGCGGGGCCAGTGGGCTTGTTGCCAGAGTCAGTCGTCGGGGAGCAGGGCACCGTGATGGTCTTCTGGACGGTGGACTGGATGGTGGTGGTGACGACGGAGGCGTCGGTGCCGGTGCCGAGGGTCATGGTCAGCGTCTTGGAGGTGACGACGTCAGTGGTGGTCGTGGTCAGACCGGGCGGCAGGGAGGTGGCCTCGGCCTTGGAGGTGGTGGCACCAGGGACGCCAGTGCTCAGGGGAACGCTGGGGTGAATCTCGGAGGTGCGGATGGTGGCCTGGCTGGTGGGGATGGGGAGAGCGCCGCTGCTGGTGGCCTGGGAGATGATGGAGGCGGAGACGCTCGAGGCCTCGGTGACGGGGCAGACGGTCGTGGCCAGGGTGACGGTGTCGGTGACGACAAACGTGGTCCTCTGGGACTCGGGCAGGGAGGCGATGCCCGTGGAGTGAGCCGGGCAGTTGGTGACGGTGGGGGCGCAGCTGGTGACGGTGTGAATCTGCGTGGCGATGACCGTCAGGGTCGTCTGCTCGGCCGTGTTGTTGGCACGGGGGAAGTGCAGGTGCCGGGGGTGGTGGGAGTAGGCAGAGGCGGCGGCGGCCAGCATGCCGATGGTAGCAATGGCGGACTTCATCTTTGCGTTGGTGGGATACGGATGGGTGTCTTGATGATGGTAGGTGATTCTTCAGATGCCGGTGATAGGCTTGGCGAGACTTTTGCGTTGTCTATGTAAAAGAAGGATGGTGGTTTTGGAAAGAGAGCGAAAGTCGATTTCGCGTCGAGAACGGCAGAACCAGTTTGCCCACGGTAAAAGGAATGAAATGACAAGAAGAGACTGATAGTCAGGTGTTATGTTGTGAGGCGAACGATGAAGCTCTGCTGTACGTCGCGATGTGATGGACGGTGGTGATGGTATGTGCTGCGATAGCAAATGTGGACTTGCGGCTTTGAGTGTATACTCAAAACGCAACAGTTGGAAAATGAATGTAAAGAGTCACGGAGACTTGATTGGTGAAAGAAGGAAGAGAGAGAGAAAGGGGAGAAGACGCAAAAGTCTTTTCGGCGAAGAATGAGAGGATAGATGAAGGTGAGGAGGAAGGGAAGAGAAAGAAGAGGAGAGGAGGAGAAGGATGGCCATGGGGGTCCGTCGACGTACATAACTCGTGCAGGGTCGTCGTCGGTAGGTCACCGAGGAGGAGCGAGTGGGCGTGGGCGGCGGTGGTGGTGAGAGGCGTGTACGTTGTACGCCCTCGACGACAGTCCCCGTACCTTGCATGGTTGGTTCGTGTGTGTGCCTGACGAGCCGCGAGATCCATGGTAACTAGCGCGTCCGTCGTTGTCGTCGCTGTCGCAGCGGGCGAAGAGGATGCATGCGCCGGTCGTGGGCGGCCAGCCAAGATCCACGGCAAGGGACCGGGGTCCAGTCCATCCATCCATGATCCATCCATGATCCATGATCCATCCGCCCATCCACAATGGTGGCTGGCGTCGTTTTGTCTTGTCTTGTCTTTGCTGTTTGGGTCTGCAGCGGCGGGCAGCGGTTCGGCTTCTCCATACGTTGCTCGTACTCGTGCCTTGGCAGGATGCCATGTCATGCCGTGCCAATGTGGTTCCCCCCCTCGTCCGCCATAACTATCCCAGACAATCCCGACAGCACTGCCACCCGGCGCGGCCGCGGGTCCAAGTCGAGTTCTTTGTACATAGAGTAGGCCGACGCGGGCGTCTGGCATGTCCTTCAGGGAGGAGGAGGAGCACCAGCAGCAGCAAAGAGCACGCCACGGCGCGAGGGAAAACCAGAACGCCAGGGTCAGTCATCCTCTGGGCCGCCGTCCCGCCCGGTCGTGATTCATGGCCAAGCATTGCAAAGGCCATGGTTCGTCCGGACCTGTATCGCGAGTGGAGGCCGCCTAATCAACCGCAAACGCGCCCTGCGGGACCGAGCGGGCGAGAACAAACTCTTTTTTTTTTTTTACTTGCTCCTCCGCCTTCTCCGCCTCCTCCTTGCTCTTTCTCTTGTCCTCCCTCCCTCGCCCTTTGTTCGTCGTCGGTCGTCCGGGGCGGAGCGAGAGGGGGGGGCGTGGAGATCCGAAGAGGGGGAAGGAAGAACAAGAAGAGGGAGTGGGGGGGCTGCTCGCACCGCGCCGCACCCACACAGGCGGGACTGGGAAGACGCAGGCCAGGCAGGCTTGGGGAGGGGGGAGGCATGAGGTCGAGCCAGAGAGACACGGCGAGAATGAGGACTGGCGTCGATTGGAAACGGCGGCCTCTCAGGGGCAGGTGGACGCGCTGCCGCTAGCATGCAGGTACCGACGTCCTGAGACGCGCCCGCAGCCAATCGTCCGGGGCGTCCAGGGGCTGGCGCCGGTGTTGGTGGCGCCGCCATCCCGCCGTGAGGCTCCACGGGAGGGGTATCCAGTGAGGAAGTCTGGCACTGGCGCTGGCACCTGAGAAGGACCTGCCAGTGAGTGGGAGGGGCCTAAGGTTGTTTTTTACAGCGGGCGAGTCGGTGTGCGATGGAAGTTGTACAGCGGGCAGACGACGAACTGCGCAGTGTTGTTGATCGGGAATAAGCCCACTGATAAACGCGTCGGGAGCTCTGTACTCGTAGGCAGCTACTAGGTACTGCTCCGGGCAAAGACCCTCCGTAGATGCCGTACATAATACCAGTGCGCGATATACGTTGGACTGGCAGCCGAATACTATTCGCATCCACCGGGACCCAACAGCATGGCGCCCTATCCGTAGAATGGACGAGTATGTCATCCAAGGGATAGGATATACTGTATGCACGACTCGCCTTCAGCCGTCTCCCGACGCCACCACCGGGATGCGCTGGATGTCAAGCCCGGCCGGCCCATCCCATCCAGCCAGCCAGCCCAGCATGACCAGCATGACCGTCCTGTGCCTTCTTCCCAATCTATTCGTCAATATCGCTGTTTGCGCACGCACGCACGCACACGGCCAGCATGTCTGTGCCTTCATCACAGGGGGCCCAGCGCCTGCTGCAACCCTTCAGCCGTTGCGTCTCACACTGGAACCTCCCGCTGCACCTGCACCTGCACCTGCACCTGCTATCATCACCGCACAGCCCAAGGTCTGAGCGCCTAATAATCATTGCTGCCAACGAACGCACTGCTCGACACCTCATGCAAGCCCGTCCGCCCGTCCCCTCCCCCAAGGCGCGTCCTCCCGCGCTGCTGCCGAACCACCCGCACCGCAATGCAGCGCATCGCATCGACGCGCCCGGCTCGCGAAGCGCCCATGCCCGCCATCGGCACTACGCAGCGCTAGCCAGTCATCGCAGAAAAAAAGCGGTGGCAAACCACCACCAGGCACCACCTCCTCTCTCCTCCTTCACCACTTTGCGCGTCTCGCCCTTGCCCGCCGGGTCCCTCTGGCATGTCCACCCCGCGTAACGGCAGACTTGCTGCCTGGCTTGGAACCTCGCAGTCTCGTATCCGGGCCGAGCTGCGAGACCGCGGCGGCAGTGTCACCGTGGACCCGGAAAGGAGGGCGAGGGCGCTATTGTCTGCAGCGCCACCCTTGCCTTACTCGTAGATACCAAGCCGCCATTGTCCATCCACAGCGAGGGAGGAGTCGTTTTCTTCCAGTTGGCACGACAGGCAAGGGAGCCGCAGCAGCGCCGACGACTCCACGTCGACCGTCCACGAGAGAGCGCGAGAGAGAGAGAATCGAAACCGGCATCCACCCGCCGCCGTGCAGCCACCCCTCTCCCTTCAGGTCCACACCCCCCATTCTGCATGAAACGCCCAACTGATGCCACCTGGGCACCTCTATCCTCCGTCCCTTGCCAACCTGTGAGCCTCTGTGGAAAGCCCGCGCACACAAAACCGCCGTGGCATCCCTTTCATTCCGCCGCCCGCCGCCCGTTTCAAGTCCCGCCGCCATCCATCCAGCGCCATAGTCCAACGGCGCGGATGCCTCAGTGTCACTGCCGACGGCGGCGGCGCTTGCTGTCACGCACTGATTGCGACGTGGCTGGCCTCCTTCATCTGCCCATCTCTCCCTTATCGAACCGAGCATCAACGTCTCATCCACGTCATGCGTTCCGCGGTTCGCGCCAAGATCCCGGGGAACCGGCCCAGTTCATCTCGCGCCGTGGCAGGTTGATTATGCGTAAATTTGTCCGAGGCCAGGCCCCTCACTTCCTTGCCGTAATACTACATTCTTGTATCACCGTACGCCACTGAGGCTGTACAAGTGCCGGGCTCTCCACCCGGTCAGCGTCGTCATCTCGGTCGTCCATGGTCTGAGTCGTCCGCGTACTCGTGGGTAACACGAGAACTAAGTTACATATCTCATCTCCGATGGCCTGCCGCCGACCGAGTCCAGAACGCCGTCTCGGTGTAGTCAGCCGCCGTGAAGGGCGATCCGGGTGCTGATCATCGGATCAGCGCCGCCGTGTCGGATCCGCCAGCCATGGAAAATCAGCCGCCGTGATATTCCACGCCAAGCACATACGGGACCGCCATCGCCCGTTGCATAAACTTCTGGTGCGCCGGGGTCTCTCTGCTGTTTCACGCCACCCAGACTTTCGACGTGCCCAATTCCCTGGTTTCCATTTTTATATCTGCGTGAGCCGACTCTGTCTGTCGGCGGCGTCTCATCTCATCATTCCACCTCCTCGATCCTCGGACGAGGTCGTCCAGATGCATCAACGAGATTCCCATCCGCATTGATTCGCAAACCCGCCAGCTGTGTCAGGCCAGGCGCGGTCGTTTCGCCTTGGCTCGGTAGCAGACTCCCGATCCCCAAGTTTTCAAGGCTCTCGGCGACGTCGCGAGCATGTTGCTGCACTAGGCCGTCATTGTCCGTCTGCGCCACATACTCGAGCGTTGTGTGGATGTCTTTGCGGCTGTCGCCAGTGAGCCCGAAGCCGAGTGACTTGTTGGACTCCTTTGCATCGTTCAGAGCTTTGACGAAGTTGAGGATGACCACGACTGCCGCCCTGCGAAGAATGCCCGCCTCTGGCTGCCGCTCCAGCGTGAGGATACTGACACACAGGTCAACGCCATTAGAAACCAACGTCGGCCCGATCCCGCCAATGTTGGTTTCCAGCGCCGCTCCAAATATCGACAACGACGACGTCCGCATGCGAATGTCCTCGCTCCCCCTTTTGCTGTCCCAACCCTGCACAATTTGTGCCAAAACTGCGTTGTCCGCCTTCTCCTCTTCGGTCAGGTGTTCGTCCTGCTCCATGTCTACGTCCTCGCCAGGATCTTCTGCCGCTTTCTGCTGCTTCATATTCTGCAATTTGTCTTCCCTCTCCTGTCTCGACTTTGTCTTCGGTCGGTAGCCACGGCGACCGGCAATGGATAGAAGAGTTTCGCAGGCTTGCTGCGCTGTTTCGCCAGAGAATGTCTGGCCTAGACGCTCGATGACCTGTGCCAAGGCTTCGCCGAATCTGAGCCGAATGTCGGTTGAGGCCTTCTCTTGTGGATCCAAGTAATTGTCGAGGAGCTCCCTCATTGTCGATTTGGGGTGTTTATTCGCCAGTTGTGTGAACACCTTGACGACCCTGAGATTGATGTAGTCTTCGTTTTCTTTCAGCAAGTTTGACATCAGCACGGTGATTGCGGTGATGTCCAAAATTGGGCTCTCTGCAACTATCAGGGTAGAGAGCATATTCAGCCCCTCAGACACGACCGGCGGCGGGTTATTGCTGTCGCCCGTGATGTAGTTCATGGCCAGGTTGTAGGTCTTCCTGTCCTCTATCTGCCTTGTGGAGGCCCCTGGTTTGACGTCGTCTGGATCTTCCACTTCATCGCGATACTTCAACAACATCGCCAAATTCCTTGCTGTGGGTGAGGTATCGGGTTGGTCTCTGCTGCCTATCCTGTCGAGGGCACCCTCAATGGTCCGCAGTTCGTCAGGACTGATGTCGGATTTCTGGAAGCTTGGTGCTGTGATGACTAGATTCAGCAGGCTCAGCACGACGGCGATGAGATCGTCCCCAAGCGGTGAACGCTCATCGGCTGCTAGGACCTGGCTGATGATATCCAGTAACTGGTCAAAGTGACTGACCAGCTTCTCTGGGGCTTTTTCCATGAGCGTTTGCAGTAGGCTCACCTCAACGAGATCTTCGACGGGCGTGTGCTCGTTGTCCTTTGGGTCTCTAATTTGTATACCCGTGTCGCGTTGCCTCTGAGAAGTCTCAATCCAGCGTCGCAATAGGTGGAGGAAGACTGCCGAAACTTCCTCGTTCGAGCAAGAGGTCGTGATTGTATGGACGAGGCTAGTCGTTTTTTGTTCGATGACGGCCAAATCCAGTTCCTCGTGACCTCGTGATGGTTGATCCTGGCGTTTGACGATATTCAAGCTTCCATCGTTGCCGAGATGATAGGTCCACTGGGGTTTCGATTCGTCCACCGACCCCGTGCACGTCACGTTTTGGATGAGGGGCATGATGCTATCCAGGGTGCCGAACAACCTGAGGTACGTCTGAACAAGACTGCGTGCTGCGCTACACACGTTCTGTTCAGTGGGTGCCGAGACGCCGTTCCAAGACGAGAGACTCCATAGTTGGAGGATGACTGGTCGCAGAACTCTCCTGCAAAGGCCCGGTGATGGGTTGGAGAGAATCAGGGTTTGGAGACGTCGAACTGATATCTCCAGCGATTGCGCCGACACCAGTACTTGACCTTGCCGCATGTCGATAATTTCTGGCTCAGGCTTTGCGACGTCATGCTCGCTCCTTTGCGACGCGAGGGATGGATTGATGTTCTGCAAGAGTGGCTTCACAAACGCGTTCCATCCGGGTGCACCTGGTGTCAGTTAGCAAGAGTGTAGCTGTGAGTGCCTGGTTGGAGCCAGCATACCAGGAGCACCAAACTGTCGCTTCCCGAGTATCCCAAATCCGACAATCTGCGCCGCGGTCTTGGCCAGATCGGGTCCAGCTTCGCCATCAAAGAGACTGAACAATTGACCAGAGATTCCTTCGAACCATGCATCCGGGCTCATGGAAGATGGCACGGACGATAACAGCTTGGTAGCCACCGCCACAGCTTCATGCGTGATGCCGGCACCGCCTTTCTGCGGTTGTGCCGCGTCGGTTGCTGGTGTGCTGTTGCTGGGGTGGACGGAGAAGACGAATTCCAATGTTCCTCGAACGCCATCCGGCCTCAGAGGAACAAGGGTAAGTGTTCTCAAGAGGGGTTGCCTGAGCCATGCGGGCAGGATATCTGGTTTGATGAGCGTGTTGAGTGCATGAATGAGCGCCCATGTGTCTGTACTGTAGGCCTGTCAGCTCCCTTGCCCCCGCGCGAGCATTATGTCGTGGAGTCGCACCTAGTGATGACATCGTCGTACTCCTTCGCCCGCAGCTCCCGAGAGTCTGATTCGAGAGACGAGTCGAACGCCTTTTTGGCAGCTTCGACTATCGTTTCAATAGTTTTTGGCTGCGACACCCCTTGTGCCCGTTCAGTAGAGAACCCGGACGATTCAGCCATCTGGACGAGAGTGACGGCCTTTGAGATTTGAGATAGAATTATTGCGTTGCAGCTCTTAACTCGGTAGTACCGGGTAGCTGGATGAAGGTCAATACAGTGCGAGTCACAGTGTAAATTCTTCACACACTGTGAAACTCCCGGTCACCTGCTCACGCGTCAAGATGGGCCGTGTAGACCCATATTTCCAACGCGTCCTCCAGCGTGTTTCCTTACCCAGACTGCCTCTCCCTCGCATCCCACTATGACAACACCTCATGTTACCGGATCCAGTTTGTCTACGGCCAGTTTCTGGTAAGCACTGGCTTCCAGACCGACTCTCACATACCTGGATACCATACCGGGAGCAGCTTCAACCGCCGGCTGCCACCGTACCACCGAAGCTCCTTTGTTGCCCCCGAGCAACGCTCAACTCGCACGACGCCTCCCCCACAGTTTCCCGTCTCTCGTTTTCCGAAAGGAATGTCTATCGCAGACCCCCTTCAAAGCTTGTTGGCCACGATATGCCGCTCCCGAGCCTGTATCAGGACCTCGTTGCTTGCTGCAGCTGGACCAATCGTGGACCTTGGCTGTCGGTGACCCGACGGTACAGCTCAACCGGGGGAATGAGTTTCGGAACTTAACCCTAAGTTCATTGCTGGTTCAAGTTTGCGCCATGTCGCTCAAACCGGCTTTTATGTCTGACGAGCCAACCGCGACGCTGTCTGCTTGAAAAAGCACGGCGGCTGATCGGAGGTTTTGAGGACGGACCGCTGGGGCGAGCTGTCCAGACACCCTCGTGGTGAGCAAAGGGGTTGGAGCCATGAGCCGACTCTGGCCTGAGGACGCTCGTCAGCCCTACCCGCTGGAACCCGGACGCTGGTCAACAGGAGGCCACCTCTGGATGCGAGCGGCTTTGACTGAGCCTGTCGGCTGAGGGATGTACAACCAACGACCTACCGGTCTCGATATGAGATGACGGAGAGAGATGGGCGCAGAAACGGCATCAAACAGTCAGCGAATGGGGTTTCTCCTCGATCCACAGCTTTGCCTCGTCGGAACCACTCCAGCGCTATGCTGCTGGTTGTGCAGCGAGGATTGCCTGGCTACCAACGGAAACCCCGGGTGACCTGACACTCATCTCGCCGCGCTGTGGAGCCCTCTGCACTCTCGATGTCGTCGAACTTCGACTGTGTCGTCCATCAGATCAGCACGCTCGGTGTGTCCGCCGCAACGCACCAGAGGCCACACCAAGGCACCAGCTACCGGTGTGTGATGCGCTAGCATCTGGCCCGACCAGGCGCATTAACCTCTCGCCGCCGACACATTGCCGCGGTGCCGGAGAACGCCAATTTCCCTCGACGCTCGTCCGGAAGGGTGGCATCGAGATGACAGCGCGGTTTTTGTGGATGTCTTTTGTCCGCGCGGCAATGCCCTCCTAACCCCCTCTTCCGAGAGGTTGATGGAGAGGATACAAAAACAAGTCCTTGTTGGCAGTGCATCACATACGAAAGGAGCGTTCTGGTACCGGTGAATCGGGCTCGCTTGCTGCTTGTACGGGAAAAGATAGCGACCTTGTGTTGCATTGCGTCTTGTCGGCACGATGTCTGCGGACAACGCTGGAGACAGGCCGGGACCCCTCTCGAGTGGGCGTCAAAGTTTCGTACTTGTCCGGCGGTTGAAGGTGGCGTCCAGCTACAACGTGTCCGGAATTTCGCTCTAAGCTGCACCAGCGACGCCATATTGGTTTTCAAGGGCAGGCCCAATTGGAACGGGCAGCCCTGGTTGTCCTCGTGCCAGAAATGGTGAGAGGACAACCCCCCACGATTCAGGGGATAAGTCTCTCCCCCGCTCTCAGGAAACTGAAACACGGGCTGACATTGTCTGCAGGTCAAGATTTGGGGCAGAGGAAGCTTACAGTCAGCGGTCGAGTGAGATGTGCAGGCTGGCAGGGGCTCACGGCAACAAAGAAGCATCCCAGCCAGGCCTGGATATGGGCTAACTTCCTGGAGCTAACTACTGCAGGTCCCGGCGCGGGAGGGACATTACTGAAAGAGCCACACCATGCCTTTTTCTTGACCGAGCGGCCACATGGTACAGTAGCACAAGATCTGAAGACTTCATAATTATCTACGAGTAAATACGATTGATCACAATCCCCACGCCATGTCCCCGGAATCTGGCGTCAGCTACAGATGCAGTTGGCGAATCAATGGAGCCCCAGATTCCCAGTGAAGCGGATCGGGTAGTTCGGCACGAGCTTTGATGGAGTGCCTTGCTAGTGGATGCTGGTGGCTTGCCGCCAACAGGACAAGGCGTGTTTTGCGATCCTGATTTGTGATGTCATCCAGGAACCAAGCCACTCTCCTGGAGCAATTAAAAACAGCGCAACGCGCCGCGGGCCAGGTTTGGGCTGCCCGTACGGGCCGTCCCCTGAAGCTTGTCTTGTCGTCGTTTTTTTGCCGTCTTGGCAGATCGGATTGCTCGCCAAGATGTTGAGATCGTCCCTCGTAGTGCTTGTCGGCCTGGCCACGGTCGGCCTCACGGCGCCCGCCCCGCCTGCGCCGACACCCGTCGCGACAGCGGCGCCAGCGAAGCGTGTCGCCAACGGCGTCGCGGCGCGCGCCCCGGAGCCCACGCCGCCGGCGCAGGGCGGCCTCACCCAGCGCGGCATAGGCGACGACGTCAAGAGCTACGTTGATGGGCTCATCAGTGACGTGGGCAGCAAGGTCTCGTCGTTTGTCAACTCGGGGATCCTCGACTTCCCCAACGGGTTCCCCACCGGGTCGCAGGTCGAGAAATCGGCGGGCGTGTCCAAGACGGACCTGGACGCGCAGCCGACGCAGGTGCTCAACCTCCCGTGAGTGTTTCCGCCCGCCCGCTTCTGTCTCTCGACTCGCCCTGCATACATACATTCAACGTGCGAGGATGGGAGTCTAGGAAAGGGAAGAGACACGTCGCTGACGTCGCGGTTCGCTGCGTGATAACAGAGCCTATGCGAACTGGACCAACAAGGGCTGGAACGTCCGCGTCCACGGAAACGTCTACAAGGTCCCCAACATCACGCAGAAGAAGATTGACGACCTCGCCAACGTCTTCCTCATCGACACGAGCGTCGACAAGCTGTCGCCCTCGGAGCAGGACCAGGCGCGCAACCTGACGCGGTCCATCTTCGTCGTGCAGCAGGGCAGCGAGAATGTCACCATTGACTTTGTCAACGACGTGTCGGTGCGACCCAACGCGACGGGCGGCGCCGTCAATGCTGTACGGAAATGCCCTCCTTGCCCCATGACCTAGTGATGTTGAAGAGCACGTGAAAGCATTTTTGCCGCGTTACTGACACGGACACCAGGAAGGCGGCGCGCAAACCATTAAACTGCCGTACAAGACGACAGTGGAAGGCGACTTTGACGTCTTCCTCGAGCTTCGGAACACGACGGGGCCAAAGGGCGGCCACCTGATTCCCGGCAACGAAACGGCCCATATCCAGACGCTCAACATGTATGCCAACGGCACCAACAGCGGCAACGCGACGGCCTACCTCGTGCCGCCGACCGGCATGACCGTCATCTCGGACATTGATGACATCCTCCGTGTCACCAAGATCTACCAGCCCAAGGAGGGCCTGCTCAACACGTTTGCGCGGCCTTTCACGCCTTGGATGAACATGCCCGACGTCTACGCAAACTGGTCAGCGTCCATTGACAACATGCACTTCCACTACCTCACCACCACGCCCGAACAGGCGACGCGCAACTACATGGACTTCATCTATAAGACGTATCCGCTCGGATCTTTCGACACGCGGCCGCTCAACTTCTCCGACCTGTCGGCAACGCTGCAAATCCGGAGGTTCCTGCTCGACAAGATATTCCAGACGTTCCCCCAAAGGAAGTTCGTCTTGGTTGCCGACACTTCAAACAGCGACGTGATGAAGGCGTACCCTGCGCTCTACAAGGACTACCCAGGCCAGGTCCAGTGCATCTTGCTGCGCAACACGAGCTCGACGGACTCGGGCGACAAGTTCCCGTACGACACGTCAGGATTCAAGGACATTCCGCAGGAACGATACATGTTCTTCAAAGTACCCAACGACCTGAGCCGCCTTGATATTGCCAACGGGCATTGTCTAAACGGCACCATTCCGCAGAACGTGACGTTCAAGGAACAAGGCCTGCCCTTTGGGCTTGGTCAAGACAGCGGGGCGGCCCGGTATGGCTCGGCCCCGTCGATCTCTGTGATCGCAGCTGTGCTGGCCGCGGCCATTGGGGCAGCTTTGATGTGATGACATGTGGGATGGAGATGACGGAAGACGCCCGGCCGCAGAGTAAGCGGCGCGGCAAGTGGCGGGCGTGTGGTGTTGGATATCCTCGCGGACCTTTGCGTCTGTTGCTCCCTTGGTTTTCCTTCTTTGTTAGTCTGCTCCATGCACAGCCTCGCATAAGCTCGAGCGATGTGTCGGTTGCATGACCCGGATGGCATCTCCGGGGGCCGCTGCGCCAATTCAGCACCAGTGAGAGGGCGGTCTGCAGGCACGGTCAGAGGTAGTTGGCGACGGCGGGAGATCACAGGACGGGCCCTGGAGAGCGAGCCTCCCTGGGCGGAGGACGGGACCTCACCGGTCCTGCAAGAGACCAGCGTTAGCTTACATCAAAGTACCGCTACTTCCCAGTCCTAGCCGCTGCAGGCCAGAGCAGCTGCATGCGTCGCCGCCACGGCTCGTGAGATCGGACCTCGGAACAGCGCCGCGCTTTGCCATGCTGCTTCCGCCATTCCATGCTTCAGCTTGAGTTGCATCGGCCTCCGGATGCGCTATACAGGTACGTACACGCCACCCGGCAGCGGCCCATCCGAACGGGCAGGCAACGGCGTCCGGACAACTTTGGGCGTTGGTCGCGATCTGAACGTGTCAGCGAGCACCTCTACTATTCTGGAGTGACAGGGTTTGCGGCTGATGCGCCGTAGTCATGGATCCGATCACTTAGGCGACAGCCCAGGCACGAAGAGGCCCGCTCGTCGGTGTACCTGACGTTCCGGGCATCAACCTTGTATCACCAGCCTGGTCTCCATTCTTTGCGAGAAAGGCCGCTGTAAGTGGGCGTCGGCGGCCGCGCTTGGTGGTTTGTTACTGACCAAGGGGTCCGATTGATTTTGAGTCGATACCTGTAGCCTTGTGCCGAAAAGGGCGAAGTCGAGAGACAAACGCTCCTTGACGAACGCACTTGCTCACATATCCGGGCTCATACGTGTGTAAGCGGAATTGATGAAGAGGAAAGGGCTCTGAAGCCCGTCGCAGCACTTCGTCCGTGCCTCGGTCTTGTGCGTGTGCGAGTGGGAAAAGATGGCACTGGCGGACCCGCAGCGGCCCGTTGGCCTACGTGAGCGTTAGTACTTTGTACTGCGTAGTCAAGGCAAGAGCAGGTCAACAACAGGAAAGAGCTTCTGGAAGTTTGCGAGGAAGGCACAGTGGACATCAGACCCATGCCGCACAATTTGGGTCAGGCAGGCACGGCAGGGATCGCATCTCCATGCGCTCGGTCCACTAACACGCCTCAGGTGTCCACCCCAGGTCGGCTGCGTGCCAGTGGTGGGCCTCCCGTCAAGCAACAACTCAAGTCGATGTCCGCTGCCAGTGACAAAAACATCGACAGGCAGAAACTCAATTCTATTCACATCGGCTCCCACCGCTACGCCCCCTTGCTGCGTCCCGGCAGTTCCTTCTCGCGCCGGAGCGCCAGCACGAGTCGTCATCTCTCTGGTGGGCTGCAGCTTCGCCCTGCAGCGGGTCAGGCAATTACTTACGTACCCGACATCCTAGGAATCTTCCATGGGCTCCCCCCAGACCGCCCATTCGGCTGGGTACGGAGTTGCCGGGGTGTCTTCGGGGCCCCATTGAGCATGCGTCCGCCGACGTTGCGACGTTGGGGCAATCTGATAACAGAGCTGCGCCTGACTCGTTCCGTATGCTCGTCGTTGGCAGTTGATGAGACAGCCGCGGCCTCGGCGAACGTCCTTGGGTTGCCCGTTGGACCGGGGGAGACGCCCTGCTGCAGCGCGAGCCTCGACGAGACCCTGGGCCTGCTGCCACGTCTGTCTGCGACCAGAAGAGCACAGGGTTTCTGAGCACACGGGCCACTTCTGCTCCAATTGCCTGGTTGTCCGTCCGCCGCCGTTGGCCGCGATGATGGTTTCAGACAGCTCGATCCAATCCTGCAGGCACAGACAGCGCGAATATGCATGAGATGGTCCATGGCAAATCCTTTTGAGGCCTTTGAGCCTTTGGAGCCTGCCGCGGCCTGTCCCAAGTACATACATTGGACAACACATTTGCTTCCCGCCGCGATACGCTTGCGTCTGATTCAAAGCAACAAAAGCAACAAGAGAATGCCTTCGACCTCCCAAGGCGACCTGGATGCACAACGCCCCGCTCAACCACGCTCAACGCTTGTGGAATTGCCTAGGAGCTTCTTCCCGTGAGCGAACAGGCCTTCTCGCCCTCACCGTGCGAAACGACGCCACACCCCGGGTTTGGTGTCACGTCGCCCTGCTTCTTTGGATCCGATGCCGGTGGACGGGGCTCTCTGTGTTACCTGCCCCAGGGTTCGATATGAGCCCACAGACCGGGGTTGGCGGTGCCATTCTCCAGTGGAATGTCTCGCACAGACTGTTGGATGGCTCGCTGTGAACAAGAAGGCGGTTTCCGAGGCGCATCTCGGCAAGTTCGGACATCGGAGCAACGGCAAAAAAGGCCCTTCCGTTTCCAGCTCATAGGACAGCCTCAAGTCCGTGACGACACCAGACCCGTAGAGTCCGGCATCGCACTCGTCACGGGCACCGCAGGCGGCGCTTTGTCGCGCAGGGTCCACGTCTCACCAGGCTCAGTCGGGGGAACCAATTCCATGACGACGTACTGTAGTACTCCGTCTCTGACGCGGGGCGCCACGATGTCTCTGGAGATGGTAGCCCACGCCGGCATCTTGGCCTGTTCGTTCTCCCTCCCGTCCGCCTACCATGACATTGTCAGCCATGATTCGGTGAGAGGGCATCCGTCGACGTACCAGGCACGATGCGCAGGGCGAGTTGGCCACCCACACCCAGTTTGGGCAATTGTGCGACATGAAGTACTTGCACCGGTACTTGTAAAAGCCGTTTCCGCCCATGATGTGTTGAGAAGCGGCGCCGGCTGCCTTTGCAGTGAGGAGTGCGACAGGCAAAAGGGTGGTGCGATCAACGAGTATTGTTGGTCACAGCCGTGATCTCAGGTGCGGCAGAACTGAAGCGCGGTGACCTGGTGGCCGGCGATCAGAGCAGAGAATGTTTGATCAAGAGCAACGAGGAAACAAGGAGCCAAGCTGGTATCGACAATAATGAACACTGCCTCAGTCTGGAGCCGTGGACACCGGACGGCGTCGTATTTATCTGGAAACCAGACCTCAGGGCATATGCCCGGTGTGAGGCTCCGAGTGGACTTGGAGATCGAGCCTGGGCCAGCGGGCACAGCACAAGTACAGGTTCTTTGGCCTTTGCATGGTACTTATCCACCTTGTCTGGATCATCAAGGTGCACACCCCGGCACTGTGACGCAACCCAGGTTGCGTGCGGTTGATGCCGTGGAACAGCTGCCCGAGGTGTTACGCGACATGACACCCCTTCCAGGAGCCCAAATCGGGGACCGCAGACTCTGCAAAGCGACTTTCCAGGAAGGGTAAAATGGCCAGATTCGAGGAACAGTTGGCTGCCAGGGATCAGCCCTGACTATTTCCCACGACGCGTTCATTTGGAAGAGCACTAAGACGACCCCCCTGTCACAATGCGGCCGAGGTGCAGCTTTCGCGCCGCAGCTTGCTCGGCCATGACACTGCCCTACCTGCCAGCTTACCATCCCGCCAGGGCTCCCGCCTTGTCAAAAACCTGCCTGCCAGGGCCCGCGCCTGGTGCGACGACGCACTTTTGGATCGCAGAAATTCGGACGCGGCAGGCCCTCGACCGGAGTGTTGGCCCGACGGCTCTGACACCAGCGTGGACCAACCGTCACGAGTGCCTCGAGGGGTCGGTCCGCCGTTATCAGCTGTTTTTGTGTGCAGCGGCATGTTCCTTTTTTAAATCCTGTACCCGCCGTTGCCCTCCGCGTAGGCCCCTGTCGCGGATTGCGTCCTCCAGGCAAGTTGTCGGCCAGTTGGCATGGCTGGCGTCCACAAAACATTCGCATTGACAGCGGCACCAACCAGGACCCCATGCGCGGTACGCATTGGTACGGTTCATTTCTCTTGAAAATTTTCGGACAGGGGACAAGGGAGGCTGATGAAGCACCACGCGAGAACCGCACCCAGTTGGATGGTTTGCGTGCATCTAGGCCTGCACATGGGGACGCCAAGTACACTGGGCTTTCCATCCATACATCCGGATGGTTCGGCGATAACACTTGTCAGGGCAGCATGCCATCATATCATCTGCAGAAAACGTGCTCAGGCAGCAAGGGGACAAGTGGACAAGAAGTCGCGACATGGCGCGACTAGCAGTGCACAGGGAGTTAGGCCCTCGGCATTTCGATTAGGCAGTCTGGTCTATCCCGCTGAGCACTGGGGACGTCGTCGACTGCGGATACTACTGGAGATGCCTCGCAGACCGACGGGAAAAGTCGTGGGATACCGAGCCCTTCCTCATCGCCTCCGTTCGTTGCGATTCGACCCTTGGTGAGGGTGTGCGAGTGGTTCGGATGCTTGATACCTCACAGGTGGACATGGGCCCATGCAGCCACGCCGCGGCGAGACACCCTGGCCATGTCTTGCCCAACAAACGCTGTCTGCGATCTGCCGGCGGACAGCCATCTACATTGCACCACTGGAGCTTGTGCTGCAGCACTGCCTCTAATAGGTCGCTGGCAACCCCTGTCCAGCGCAGGGCACGCCGTATTAACGAGCTATCTTCATCGGGGCCGCAATCCGCCTCGGACCTATTCTGCAGATAGGCTTGGCTACTCCCACAAAGTCGAGACGTCAACTACGTGTACATGGACACACAAGTTGGGACCGATGCGGCTCCTCTACCTGATTCGGGAGCTGGGTAGGCAGAACACGGTACGCCGAATGTGTATGTGGGCTCTGGACCGCTTGAATCTCGACTTTGGATTTCGCAATGGCTGGCAGTAAGGTGCAGTAGGTAAGTATCGGTGAAGCCGGCATCGACGCGTCTGCGGGCAGCGATAAGGACGAGGTGCGTCGTCACATGCCAGAGCTATGCCCTGCGGTTCGCCGTGAGATGGTGCCAAACGTCAAGGTCGAGCCTTATCATGCCCGCCTATGCCGTTGCCGCCGCCCGGTCGCGGGCCGAGCGCCAGAGCGTCCGAGCGAGAAAAGCTGCACGACAGCGATGGGCTGTAATGTCGTACAACCTTTGGTCAAGCTTGCAGCTCTAAACCCGGGTTGCCATTGGTACCTTTCTCGAGGCCCGGACATGGGGCGACGCTGAAAGCGACGCTTACGACGAGTCGAGATGGTCCGTTGTCCGAGAAGCTGAAACCGCATCGCGTTGTTTCATCGCGGCCAAGGACGGACACCACCACGACGAAATATATACGATGGCAATCTGCACGGACGAGATCGGCCCTGATCCCGGCTCCGTGAATGCTCAATCGTCGACCGGTAGCGGCGAACGCGGTGCCTGCTGGTGAGATGCAGCCGCGGCGTTGCGGTAACACGCCGAGCAGTGTCTTGGTCGTGCGGCGTCTCGGCTGCACAGGCACATAATTCACACTTCAGCACGACGACCGTCGCCACGGACGAGACGAGAAGACAGCGAGGAAACTGCTTCAGCACTGGCTAGCGCGCGGAAGCTAAGCCACCGGCTGACGAGCCGTCCCGCTGTCTCGTCGAACCAAGCTGTCAGCCACCAACCACTACTGCACTGATGTCGTTGCGCGCCTGATAACAGTTGGGGGCCGTGTCCAGCTCACCGTCGCCGATGCGGCACTCTTGTCTCTCTTGTCGACGTCCGCGCACGCACATCGAAGCACAGCATGCGCGTGTCTCGCGCCTAGAGGAGGGTCCGTTGGGCCCCCAGTCGCACAAGGTCCGAGCAGAGGTCATCGGCCGCCACGCCACGAGGGGGGGAACCTCCGAAGCGTCGATTCCCCTGCTGAGCTGCCGCGGTGGCTTGGCCGCCGTGTGCATGTCGCCGTGGGTGCCAGCTGCAAGAGCTCGAGTCGACGTCAGGCTGCCCGGAAGCACAGTCCACATCCTGCCCACGCAATGGCGTCGTATGCATATCGCAGGCGCACGGCATGCGACGTCGGACCCCACAGGGTGCGGGGAGACAGCATCCAGGGACCCCCCTTTTCCATTGCGACGTGCTTCTCACCCGCGCGCCCGGCTACCGGATATCGTGTAATTGGATCCCACGCTTCAACGAGACGCAGTCCTTCTCCTGTTGCCTGTAAGATCGTATGCCATGCGAGCCCGTCCGTCCGCGGGGTGCAGTCGTGCGACGCAGACATGTCCGTCAGCGCGAGCAAAAGACCCTGGCTCTGTGTCACAGCTGGCCGCGACCGTCGTCACGAAGCGCGGGCGAGCTGGCCGACTTGTCAGCCCTGACGATGCGGGCACGTAGCTTGCTAGCCCCCAGTATGTCCCGTCGCGAATGCTGTGCGACGATAGCCGAATACTATTCAACTCGCCACGTCTTTGCTCTAAGTGGTCGAAAAGCAACCGAACCGTCTACAACGCATAGCTATGCCTCTCTGTCCTCCTGAGCGCCAGCCGACTCATCATCTCTCCTCGCGAGGTTGCCGATGACTCCAACAAAACACAAACTCAAGCGTCCAGACCCAGGACGCCCGACCACACGAGAAAACAAGCACGGCGATTTTGCCCAGGCCAGTCACCGGCACGCCCTGTGCTTCCCCTGCCCCGAGATATGCGAAAAGAGACAACTGCGTCTCCTCGCGGCTCCCGATGCCGCACACGCTCGAGGGGAAGGGCGCACCACGTCGCGACCACGTCGCCTCGGCCGCACATCGCGTCAACAAATCACCGCCCCCCCTTCATGGCTTCCTTGCGCCTCTTCTTCTCCGCAGCGCGCTGGAGGGAGCGCTTCACTTCTCCCTGCTCAAACGTGTCCAGATCGTAGTAGACCGGCGCGATTTCCTGAAAGACGGCACGGTCAGCACAACACTTGCAGAAGGGAAGCAAACATCTTGGCGGAGTCGCGTACCAATAACCACTCTGGGCGAATTCCCGTGCAGGTGCGGACGTATTGCTTCGACGTCAGCACAAACTCGTTGTAAAGGACCCAGTCAAACTCGGTGCGCAGGACCGTCGACGGGTGGATCAGGACGGCCTGATCATCCTTGACGGTCCGGTACACCTTGCCCGAGCTCTCCTTCATTGCCACCTGCATGAAGAAGCCGCTCAATAGGGCCCGCCGGATGTTGGTGTAGTAGCTCTTGTCCTCGAACGGAGTCGAGATGAGCTCCAGCCCGTGCGTCTCCATGATACGCTTGAGCTGGGCCCGGACGCTGTCCGCGCTGGACAAATGCCGGAAGGAAAGGAAGTGCTCATGGCACCACTGCTTGAGGCGGCCCGCATCCGTGGTGCCCTGGCCCTTGAAGGCGTGGTAGGCGTTGAGAAGGGTCAGGTGGTCTCCGTCGGGATGGCTGAAGTGGGCCTTCATCTCGTCCGCCCTCTTGCGGTTGTTGGCAGGCCGGATCCAGATCTGAGGCACCGACAGCAGCGACGTGATTGAGAGAATCTCGTTGGAGCAATAGAACTCGGGCGACGAGATCAACATCACGGCCAGAGCGGGGTCCAGCGGGAACTCTGACGCCAGACTGCCTAGCGTCGTCAGCTCGCCCTCGTCGTCCAGGCAGGCGAGATAGTTGAGTTCCTCCAGCGCCCTCATCATGGTCTCGGGGGCTGGCGGGTCCATGAGATCAAAGTGAACGAGGTCCTCAACGCCGAGCTTCTTCAGCTCGAGGACCGTGTTGGCCAGATTGGACCGCAGAATCTCCGGGTAGGTCTGCTCGATGAGCTCCTTCTTGAAAGCGTGCTCAGTGTAGAGCCTGAAGCATTTTCCGGGCTTGGTACGACCAGCACGACCGGCGCGCTGCTGGGCCGAAGCCTTGGAGATTGGCGACACGAGCAGGGACTCTACGCGAATTCGCGGGTTGTAGATCTTCTGCTTGCTAAATCCGGGATCGACAACGTAGACGATACCGTCAATGGTCAAACTGGTTTCGGCAATGTTGGTCGAGACGATGATCTTGCGTCCCGGCCGGCCTCCCTTCCGCGCCGGACCAGGGGCAGGGTCGAAAATGCGTTGCTGCTGGTGCGGTGGCAGCGTGCCGTAGAGCGGATATACCGCAAGAGGACCGGCGTCGACCTCTCTCGTCAACTCGTCCGCCTCGAGACTAATCTTGCGGCATGCGTCTTCGATTTCGTCCTCTCCTGTCAGGAACAGGAGCACATCACCCTCGGGCTCAGAGGCATGGATTTGAAGAACGGTGCGGATAGCGGCCTCGACGTAGTCCTTCTCGGGTTCGGCGGTGTAGAAGATCTCGACAGGGTGCGTGCGACCAGGCACAGCGAGGAGCGGAGCGTCGTTAAAGTACTTTTGGAACTTTTGGGCGTCGAGGGTGGCGGACATGATGATGATCTTCAGGTCTGATCGTCGCATCGATATTTGCTTCAGCAGCGCCATGAGGATGTCGGTAGAAAGGGTCCTTTCGTGGGCTTCGTCGAGAATGATGCAGCTGTACCGAGACATTTCGTGGTCGTGCATGGCTTCGCGAAGCAGCATACCGTCCGTCATGTACTTGAGCATCGTCTTGGGACCCGTCATGTCCTCGAAACGAATGCTGTAACCGACCTCCTCGCCCAGGTTGACGTCCATCTCGTCGGCGACACGCTGCGCGACGGACATGGCGGCGACTCGACGGGGCTGGGTACAGGCAATGAGCTTGCCCGTCTGCTGGGGCAGCTCGTCGAAGACGACATATTGGGGGATCTGGGTCGTCTTTCCCGAACCAGTCTCACCGACGAAGACGAGGATCTGCGTCGAGTGGTACTTGTCGAGGAACTCTTGCCTGCGAGGTAGCCTGTGGTCAGCGATCACGGAGTGCGAGGCGAGTGCGTTGGCGGGGAGGGTCGGGTCTACCTCTGCTTGTGAACGGGGAGATCTCGCCGCGTTTCCAGGATCCGAAAGTACTGCTGTGAATGCGACCGTCCGGTGAAGGGATTGATGGCAGCGTCCTCGGCCTTTGAGGCCTCCGCGGCGGTCGTCTTGTGACGCCTCATGCCCGCGAGGGGGCCATAGCCGTTGGCCTGGTCGTCGTCGTCGTGCATGTGGGCGAGGTATGGGTTGACTCTGTCTGCGGCGGCGTCCACCTCGGTCGTCGTCTTCTTGGCCTTCTTGCGGGAAAACTCTTCCACGTCGGCGCTGGAGCGCTTCTCAGCCTTGGCGTGGTTGGAGGCCATTGCGCTCGCTCTGTCCGGCAGGAGAGGATGGGGCAGGAGCGGGTTGGAGTGGTGAGGATGGGATGGGGCGTACCTGGCTGGCAGGCGGGCAGTTGTGCTGCGAGGCCATCGGGGTTTGGCTTCCGAAAATTTTGGCGGGCCAGAGGGGCGCTGCCTATCGATAAGGACCCTGGAGGAGACAGTGCTAGATGCCGTCTCCCCACGGTATGCTCGTGGACGGTAAATGTGCCCAGATCGTCTGCAACAATATTGCGGGGCTGTCTGCAACTTGAATACTGCGTTCTAGGCAGGCCGTTATAATTTCAGAGATCGAATGTCGTAAGACTCAAATGCTATCTCAATTGACCTATTTGACGCCCTGCATCTTGTGAAGAGCCAGCTTTGATGGTCGCAGCATACCCCAGCCGCGTGCGGCGCACACTGTGCGTCTGGCGCAGAACCATGCTCACCGCGAAAATACCAGCGAGCTTCGACATCTGCACTGCGTGGCTCTGAGGCTCCGCCGACAAACTCTGTACAGCTTGTGGCGCTGTGAAGCGACTCTCGAGGACCTTCAGCATACCCAAAAGAACCGCTCACCTCTGTTTCTGAGCGATTCCCGCAAAGATTGCGGTTGTTTGCAAGCAAGGGCACGAGAGATACCTGTTTGGTAACACGACCCAAACCATGGCGTTTGAAGGAACGGGGCTGGGCATGCCTGAAGGTTATGGACCTCAGCAGCCGGCTTTCCACATTGGAAAACACGATTCGGCCCGGGATGTGCCTCTAACGGATCTCCAATACGGTTACTTGCTCAACCAGGGGGTGAGAGAGGACTCTGCGTGTCCCATTCTCACGGCGAGCAGGCTGGCTGACGACACTCACAACCGCAGATCAGCTTCGCGACGTCTCCCATCACCAACAACCACTTCAAGAAGAGGGTCTTCAAGCTCGTCGCGGACCACCTCGCCCTGCTGAGCAAGAATGGCGAGTCGGGCACCAGCACCGTCACGGCCTCGCGGGCGGAACCCATCCTGCCGCCTCTGACCCCCGAGGACACCTCGCTGTTCCCTTCTGCCGCGGTCAATACGTACACGGCGTGCATCAGCCCATGGATTGACTTGTGCTCCACGGACCCTATCGTGTCCAGCATCTCGCGCCAGGTGCTGAACCTGGAGATCAACTATGCCAACTTTTGCGGCGTGCGGAGCATCATGCTCACTGGGCCCGCGCGGGATGCCTCCAAGGACGGAGGGAACCAGGGCTTGGCTCAGTACTCGCGGGCTGTCCAGGAAGCTCTTAAGATTGGAAACACTTTGGCCTTCCTGGTTCACATGCCAATGTACAGAGAGCCCGTGGTGGGCCAGGAGAACGAGACGCTCTCCTCGCTTTGCCCGCAAGCAAGCGCAAGTGCCTCTGCCACAAAGAGCATAGACCTCTTCAGTGCGTGGGACTCGTGGCACCATATTCGGTCGGTGTGCAATTACAGTCTCAGGCTCTTTGTCGGTATGCTTGCGAACCCATGTTCTCATTCGTACTCAACTGACGCGCTTGTTCAGCGCTCAAGCTGCCCAAGGTCATGCCGGAAAAGGACCTGCAAAACAGATGGTTCGCAGAGCCCTTGCAGTATCTGACCATCGGGCCCGAGGTGTTCCAGACGAACAAGGGCGGTTACCCCTGCTTGTCGAAACATCACCAGGACCTCATCTTCACGTATATGCGGCTGAAGGCATTCCCCTGGCTTCTGCTCTGCGACGTCGGCCCGGATGCGTCCCAGTTCAAGCCCAGCTCGTCTTCTCTGCTGGCGCAGAAACCGCCAGTCACGGACGAGGACTTCCCAAGCCTGTCCGCCGCGCACTCTCCGGCAAACACCGCCCAGTCTCAAGCACCCCGAGGCAATGCCCACATGGCGTATCTGCAGTGGCTCGAGTCGCAGCAGCCGGTGTTCACCGCTCTTGAGTCCACGACCCTGACAAGCTTCCAAGACTGGCTGCAGTCGCCGCTACAGCCGTTGTCGGACAACCTCGAGTCCGCCACCTATGAGGTATTCGAGGGCGACCCCGTCAAGTACGACCAGTATGAGGCAGCAGTTGTCGAGGCTTTGACGGAATGGAAGGCTCTCGGGCTGCCGACATCCAAGCCTGGCGTTGTGGTCATTGCAGTGGCCGGCTCGGGCCGTGGCCCTCTTGTCACGCGCGCGCTCAAGGCGGCAGAGTTTACCGGTGTTCCGGTTGAGGTGTGGGCGGTCGAGAAGAACCCCAACGCCTACGTCTATCTGCTGAGGCAGAATCAGACCGTCTGGGGCGGCAAGGTGACCGTGATCAAGACGGACATGCGCGCCTGGAAGGGCCCGGTCGTGTCGGAATCGGCAGAGACAGGGCCAGTGCACGGCAAGGTGGACATTCTCATCTCGGAACTTCTCGGTTCCTTTGGAGACAACGAGCTGTCCCCCGAGTGCCTGGACGGCATCCAACATGTCGTTGCGAAGCCTCACGGAATCTCGATCCCCAGCTCGTACACGGCGCACTTCAGCCCCATTTCTACGCCCAAGCTGTATGCGGATATCCTGGCGAGGTCCGCCACGGAGGACACGGCGTTTGACACACCCTGGGTGGTGAGACTGTACGCGCTGGATTTCGTCTGCCAACGAGTGCCCGGACACCCCCGCTTCCAGCAGGCGTGGGAGTTCTCTCATCCGATACCAGAGTCTACGCTCGCGGCCGTGCAGGCACGTCGCTCAGGAGGCGTTGTTGGCGGTGGCGGCGGAAGCATGGCCGGCGCGGCCGGTGCGAATGACCACAACTCGCGGTACTGCCACGTTACGTTTGTATGCCGCGCGCGGGGTGTCATCCACGGATTGGCAGGCTACTTTGAGTCTACACTGTACGAGTCGAGGCTGGACGAGCATAAGGGCGAGAAGGTGGAAATTAGCACGCACCCGGAGCGCATCGACGCCAAGAGCAAGGACATGATCTCATGGTTCCCCATCTTCTTTCCTCTCAAGGTGAGTCGAGACGTTGGCGTTGGCGTTGGCGTGGTGAATTTTAAGCTAACACGGTGCCTAGAAACCGATTACTTTCCCGGCGGACACGGAGCTCGAGGTGAGCATGTGGAGGCAGACAGACGACAGCAAAGTGTGGTACGAGTGGCTTGTGGAAGCGTGGACGTGGGTTGGGCCCACGACGAGAATCAAGGTAGGGTCGTCGGACCTGTGCAGCAGTCGCAATGTCGCATGCTTGATGTAGGGCGTCGGAAGAATTAGATGGCAAGCGGCATGGCAGGCGAGCTTGGTCCGGGATCGGACGTGTCTTGGAGAAATCGACGGCTGAACAAGACGGGATGACGAGGAGGAAGTTTGCGGGCGGCGCAGCATGACACCACAGCAGCAGCGGCGGCGCAATGTGCGTAACGAGTCGTACAGACACCAGGCAAATTCCCGTATGATATTCGTCGTGATGCGCTTCCTGGAGGATGGATGAACTGACGGATGGATGGTGCTACGCCCTCCCGGAGCCGAGTCGGAGGCGTCTGCACAGGCAGGCCGGCCGGGCCCGGAAAACGCCGGCTGCCCTGGCGGATTGGCATGTGGAAGGCGCCGGCGCGGCGGAAAACGGCGGGCGCCAACAGGGGGCTTCGGCAGGGTCGGCGCCCCTCGCGCGCACGGCCTGGGCGCTGTAGAACCCCCCGGGCAGCGCTGGAGAAGCAGAGAATCGGGGCGCACGCTCCGTTGACGGAGGAGCTCGGGCTGCCTTTTAGTCTCCCATACGTAACCGCCGGTGCTTGATTGGCGACTCTGGGCTCGTCGACAGCTTCCGCTCCCACCATCTTCGAGCTGCTGTCGAGACTGTGGTGCAAGGGACAGCACTGCATTCGCGAGCTGGCGCGCCGCAAGGACGATCAACTCGCAAGTACCGCTCGCCCGCGACCTGCTAGCACGGCGCGTCGCATCCGCACCAACAGCGCAAACCCCCTCTGCCCGTCCGGTACTTTGCCTCGGACCGTCGCCCCTTCCACCTCCCCATTGGCATTGGCGAGAACCACCCCGCGGTGGGGATGCTTCCGTCACGGGTAGCCGGCGCCATGCGGCTCGTCTCAGGCCCGCGGCCAGCAGCTGTTGTCCGATCGGCCCTCGGGGGGCTGCCCCGCCAGCAGCGCCCGTCGTCCTATGTCTACCCCTCCATCGCGAGCTCCAGGCCACTTTCCTCCAACTTACATCCTCGTCGACAACACCCCCCTTCACACCCGACAGCAAGATACCACCAGTCTGCGCAGCACCGCCGGCCGTCTTCCACAATGTCTTCCCAACCCGCACACCCGACGCTGCTCATCCCGGGGCCCATCGAATTTGACGATGCCGTCCTCCAGTCCATGGGCCACTACAGGTGCGTTGCGAGTGCACTGGCTGCTCCCATACTTCACAGCGTGCTGACTGGGGATTCACAGCGAGAGCCACGTCGCTGCCGGCTTCGTCGCCACCTTTGGCGAGACCCTCACCCTGCTGCGCCAGCTCTTCCAGACGACCAACCCCGCGTCGCAGCCCTTCGTCATCAACGGCTCGGGCACCCTCGGCTGGGACCTCGTCGCCGTCAACCTCGTCGAGCCCGGTGAGGATGCCCTTGTCCTGAGCACCGGCTACTTTGGCGACGGCTTCGCCGACTGCCTGCGCGCCTACGGCGCCAACGTCACCAAGCTCGACGGGCCCATTGGCGGGCGGCCTCAGGTCGCGGACGTCGAGAAGGCCCTCAAGGAGAAGAAGTACAAGATCCTCACCGTGACGCACGTCGACACCTCCACCGGTGTCCTGAGCGACATCAAGAGCATCGCCGCTGCCGTCAAGAAGGTGTCCCCTGAGACCCTCGTCATCGTCGATGGCGTCTGCAGTGTCGCCTGCGAGGAGCTTGCCTTTGACGAATGGGGTCTTGACGGCGTCGTCACGGCTGGCCAGAAGGCCATTGGCTGCCCTGCCGGCCAGTCCATCTCCATGTTCAGCGGCCGCGCCATCCAGGTGGTCCAGAACCGCAAGACGGAGCCCGCTACCTACTTTGCGTCGATGAAGCGGTGGTTGCCGAGTAAGTACACACCTGAGCTCACTGTCCTGTTTGCATAACAAACGCAGGATTGACGTCCCAATCCACAGTCATGCAAAACTACGAGGCCAAGAAGCCTTCCTACTTCGCCACGCCTTCGCCCCAGCTCGTCCACGCCCTCAACACGGCCCTCAAGCAGATCCTGTCCAAGCCCCTGTCCGAGCGCTTCAGCAAGCACATCGAGGTCTCGGACCGGGTCAAGAAGACCGTCACGGACATGGGCCTCAAGATAGTCGCGACTAAGCCTGAGGATCAGTCCCACGCCATGACGGCCATCTACCTGCCCGAGGGCGTCGCCATCCCGGACGTCCTGCCCAAGCTCCTCAGTAAGGGCATCATCTTTGCCGGCGGCATCCACAAGGAGATTGGCACAAAGTACATCCGGTTCGGCCACATGGGCATCACGGCAGTGAGTCTCGCATCCATTTGCGTGAAAGAGCATCCGCTAACCCGTTCGCTCAGGTCGACCCCCGCCGCAACGATGTCGACAAGGCCCTCGAGGCTCTCAAGACCGCCCTGGGCGAGTGCGGCTACAAGGCATAGAGAAGCGGGGAGCTTGCAGAGGAGTGTACATAGATGTTGGATACCTACTACGTCAACGAGACTCTTAGAGCCCGCGCTATAATGCCGCCCCGCGAAGAGGCAGTTTGCCCGCGTCTTTTGTGCGCCAATGGTGAGGAGTTGTGAGCTACTATCGCATCTGCAGCAAGGCCAGCAAGGGCTGGCTGCCTGGACGAGATATAAAAGCGTCTCAATGCAGGGAGCATGTCCCACATCCGTACGAATAAAGTACAGTCCGTGGTCGCGGAAATGTGCAATAATAGCTGTGTGTGCCTGGCTGTGCCCGTCATGTCCGACAGGCATGCGACCTACGTCACCGCGGCGCCGGACTTTAGTCCGGGCGATAAGGAACCAACGTCAACCGCTGTGTCCCACACTGCGGGCTTTCTAGGTGTGTGTCGGGTGCTCGCCGCCCTCTTGGGTGCCGCCACAAGTCCCGAGACAACCAGCGGTGGAGGAGGTACTGGGTACGGCGTGGCGCGTGGCCTGATGCCGGGCTCTCCCCGCCTCTGCCAGGTGTTTGGGCTGACAAACCACAGCAACGCAGGTACACTGTACTCGGCGAGCGAGGCGTCGTTCAGGCACCTCAAGCAGCGCCTCCGAAGCACAGCAGCCGAACGGCAGCAGCACTGCAGCAGCTATTTTGTGGCTGGGCATCCATTGCTGGGCAGGGCAGGGTAGCAAGGGCAGGTGCTGATGCTGGTGCCGGTGCTGGTGTGAGCACCGAGGAATGGCAAGCAAACCTGGAAGGCACCCAACGGTAGAGACGAGCAGCAAGAGCTCCCCCCCGCCACCCCGCTGAGGGGCCTGCGCCACAACTGCCCGCCTTGCCCGCCTCGCTGTTGCCGCGCGACACACACGCTGGCTCGGTCGGTGACGACGGCCCCGGTTCCCGCCTGGCAGCACCAGCAACGGCGGCAGCTTGGAGCCCACCTACCTCACCCCCAGGCGGAGCCGTGCTGTGCTGTGCTGTGCTGCCTTCTGTGGTGCTTCAACACCCGCCCGCCGCGCGCGATCCATCCCTCCGCCTGCAGCATAACCCGGCCGGACCTCTTTTTTTCCTCTTCACACCTGGTCCTCCCCCCCACCCCATCGTCGCCAGCGCTCCCGCCGTCTCCGTTGCACCCTCGCGTGAAGCAACTCTTTTCTTCCCCTCTCCCACTCTTTCCTCGCACGCAGAGGCAGGAAAAAGGCTTGACGACGCGACCTCCGGCCTTTTTTTGTTCGTCTTTTTGCGTGCGCTGCGTCCCGGCTCTTGCGCCCCTCTCTCCTCACCACCACCACCACCACCACCCCTCCGCTTCGTCTGCCGCCTCTTTGGACGTTCCCCGCCCCGGGCTGCTCAACTCCTCTCGCCGCCTCGCACTCGCCTCGCGCGTCCCGACCACGATGCCCGTCTCGATCGAGGAGCTCGACAGCACGGTCCGCACCTTTTACGAGGGTCGCGGGGACCAGGTTCGTTCCCCGCTCGTCCGATCTCCCAATTTCGAAGCGAACGTGGTGCTAATGCCTGTCTCAACAGCAAAAAGCCGCCCAGGCCGCCTTGAACCAGGTAAACGCTTTCCCCGACCGCACACAACCCCTGCCGCTCGTCGACGCCATAGCAAGCGACGACGGCGCTCAAACCAGAGCTCCCAACGCCTCTCGCTGTCCGCAGTATGCTAACGAGTAGCACAGTTCAAGGAAGACCCCGATGCGTGGCTCATGGTAGACAAGATTCTATCAGACGCGCAGTATCCGCAAACCAAATGTACGTCGGTTTGCACTACGCGCCACTCGCCCCCGCCCCTCCCGTTGAGCACGCACAGAGCTAACACATCCACAGACTTGGGCCTACAGGTTCTCGACAATGTCATCTCGACGAGATGGAAGGTCCTGCCGCGGGACCAGTGCCAAGGTGAGTGCTGCACGCGAGCCCTCGATGGAACATGAGCACTGACGACGGCTTGGATCAGGCATCCGAAACTTCATTGTCCAGTTCATCATCCAGAGCTCGAGCTCCGAGGAGGCCCTGCAAAGCAACAAGACTCTTCTCAACAAGCTCAACCTCGTCCTTATCTCCGTCCTCAAGCAAGAATGGCCGCACAACTGGCCCACATTCATTAACGAGATCATCTCGTCCTGCCATGCGAACCTTTCGATCTGCGAGAACAACATGATCATTCTGCGTTTGCTCTCGGAGGAGGTGTTTGACTACTCTGCCGAGCAGATGACGTCCACGAAGACGAGGAACATGAAGCAGACCATGTGTGCCGAGTTTTCGCAAATCTTCCAGCTCTGCCAGGAGGTCCTCACGACGGCCGACCAGCCCAGCCTCGTCAAGGCGACGCTCGAGACCCTTCTTCGCTTCTGCAACTGGATCCCCCTCGGTTACATCTTCGAGACGAACCTGATCGACACGCTCCGCACCCGCTTCCTGTCGGTCCCCGAGTTTCGCAACATCACGTTGCAGTGTCTGACGGAGATTGGCGGACTGCAAACTGGTGGCGCCGGGCAGGCCAACTCATACGATGAGCAGCTCGTCAAGATGTTCACCGAGGTTCTCACGACCATTGCGGACATTATCCCCGTATCGCTGGATCTGAAGTCGACTTATCCCAGCAGTAACTCCCGGGACCAGGAATTCGTCCAGAACCTGGCGCTTTTCCTTTGCAACTTTTTCGGCGCGCACCTCAATGTGAGTACTACAGACTATCCCCTTGGTGCCAAGGCGAGTGACCATGCTAACAAGGCACAGCTGATCGAGAATCTGCCGAATCGAGACTACCTGCTCCACGGTCACTACTATCTGATCCGGATATCACAGATCGACGATCGCGAGATTTTCAAGATTTGCCTCGACTACTGGCTGAAGCTGGTCCAGGAGCTTTACGAGGAAATGCAGCAGCTGCCCATTACCGACTTGAACCCGCTCATGGCCGTCGGCGGTGGCATGTCGGGTAGTGGCGCGCCGAACCCTTCGCTCCTGATGAACTATCCGCTACGGAAGCACAAGTACAACGAGGTCCTCTCAAACCTTCGTGTCGTTATGATCGAGCGCATGGTCCGACCCGAGGAAGTGCTGATCGTCGAAAACGATGAGGGAGAAATCGTGCGCGAGTTTGTCAAGGAGAGCGACACCGTCCAGCTGTACAAGACCATCAGGGAATGCCTCGTCTACCTCACTCATTTGGATGTGGTCGACACCGAGAACATCATGACGGAGAAGCTTGCCAGGCAGGTTGACGGCTCGGAGTGGTCATGGCACAACTGCAACGTGCTCTGCTGGGCCATTGGCTCCATCTCGCTGGCCATGAACGAGGAAACAGAAAAGCGCTTCCTCGTCACAGTTATCAAGGACCTCCTCGGACTTACGGAGATGAAGCGAGGCAAAGACAACAAAGCTGTCGTGGCCAGTAACATCATGTACATTGTCGGCCAGTACCCTCGCTTCCTCAAGGCCCATTGGAAGTTCCTCAAGACTGTCGTCAACAAGCTGTTTGAGTTTATGCACGAGTCGCACGAAGGTATGTACTCCCCGAGAGAGTCCTGAAGGCCACGAATCTAACCCATCTCATAGGTGTTCAGGACATGGCTTGCGATACATTCATCAAGATTGCTCGGCAATGTCGGCGCCATTTCGTGGCACTGCAGCCTAGCGAGCAGGAGCCGTTTATCGAAGAGATTGTGCGCAACATGGGCAAGATTACCTGTGATCTTACGCCCCAGCAGGTCCACACGTTCTACGAAGCCTGCGGCTACATGGTCGCAGCTCAGGGCAACAAACACCAGCAGGAGAGACTGCTTGCCGACCTGATGAATATCCCGAACGCCGCCTGGGACGAGATCATCAAGCAGGCCACGGTCAACCCGTCGATCCTGCAGGACGCTGAGACGATCAAGGTCATTGGCAACATCATGAAGACTAACGTGTCTGCATGCACGTCGATTGGACCTTATTTCTACCCTCAGATCGGTCGCATCTACCACGACATGCTTCAGATGTACCGCGCCACCAGCACACTGATTTCTGAGGCTGTCGCCCGAGACGGTGAGTGTCCTCCTGGATCAGTCCCTTATACTAGGCTAACCAAAACAACAGGTGAACTCGCGACCAAGATGCCCAAGGTCCGCGGCTTGCGCACCATCAAGAAGGAGATCCTGAAGCTCATCGAGACGTACGTTGAGAAGGCCGAGGATCTCCAGGCCGTGCGACTCCAGATGGTTCCCCCGCTGTTGGACTCCGTTCTGGTCGACTATAACCGAAATGTACCAGGTGCCCGTGACGCAGAGGTCTTGAAGGCCATGTCCACGATTATCACCAAGCTCTCTGTAAAGTTTTACCGTTGGCAGGAGGAACCGATCTCAAGCGCTAACTGCCACCAGTCTCTCATGGAGGACCAGGTCCCTACCATCATGGAGAATGTGTTCGAGTGCACCCTCGACATGATCAACAAGGACTTTTCCGAATTCCCCGAACACCGAGTCGAGTTCTTTAACCTGTTGCGGGCCATTAACCTGCACTGCTTCCCAGGTATGCACCTCCGTTGCTGAGACACGAGCTCGATTGCTAATATAATTGTAGCCCTGTTGAAGCTCGACAACAACCAGTTCAAGTTCGTCATCGATTCCTGCTCGTGGGCATTCAAGCATGACAACCGAGACGTCGAGGCGGCAGGCCTCAACATGTGCCTGGAGCTCATCAACAACATTGCCGACAAGACGGACGTTGCCACAGCCAACGCATTCTTCCAGCGCTTCTTCACCACAATCTTGCAGGATGTGCTGTTCGTGGTCACGGATAGCGACCACAAAGCTGGGTTCAAGACTCAGTCGATGCTGCTGATGAAGCTGTTCTACTTCATCCAGCCGGCGGACGGGTCGCAGCCCAAGATCCAGGGCCCCATCTACACTCCCGATCAGGCGCAGGCGGGAACCACCAACAAGGACTTCTTGGGCAACTCGGTCGCGACCCTGCTTCGCAACGCGTTCCCCAACTTGCAAGCGTAAGTTCTTTTCTAGTGAAGCTGCAGATTGTAGGGTCCTGGCTAACGTGCACGGATTAGGGCGCAAGTTGCGAGCTTCGTAGAGGGACTCTTCAACCTCAACACGCAATACGACAAGTTCCGACTGAACCTCCGGGACTTCCTCATCTCCCTCAAGGAGTTTGCCGGCGACAACGCGGAGCTTTACATTGTCGAGAAGGAGCAGCAGGAGCGAGATGCCAAGGCTGCCGACATGGAGAGGCGGCAGAAGGTTGGTGGTCTGCTCAAGCCGTCTGAGATTGACGATGAGGAGTTGTGAATCCGCCAGGAGCTCAGGACCGAGTTCGCGCCGCGCCTGGAGAGGAAAGAGTCGCTCGAAGCAGAGCACATCAGCAGCCGGGACTGGGTCGGAGACGGCTGGGAGTTTTACGGAGTGTAAACGTTGCCCTCGTGGCCCAGCACCGAGGCCCTCCCTCGAGACGCGGCAGGCCTCGGGCCAGCCATTTTTTTCTTTATTGTTTCCCGTAATGATACCAAGATTAGATCAGTCGCCGCTTGTGGCAGCTTCGACGGGAACGAAGGCACAGGCGGGTCGTCGACACCGCAGAATCGAGAAGGAAAAGCATCTCCTTTTGCGTTTGGTGATATCCTGCCTGGGCACTGACCGAGACATCATTGATGGAGAAGGGGGAGTTTTTGAGGGTCAAGGAGTTGGCAGCGAGACAAGCCATTCGTTTGGCCGGAGGTGAGGCCAGGCCGCAGGTTGGAACCAAAAAAGGGGGGAAGGGACGTGCGAAGGCGTGTGAGGGTTTGGCAACGAAGCCCTGACGATGTAGATGCCTGGGGTGTTGGGTTGTCTATGATAGACGAAGATTGCTGTCTAGCACTATGAGACTAAGAATTCTTGGATGATATGGCGGACCCTGTGCCGTGTGGCGTTGCTGCGGCGCGAGTGGCCAGCAGTTTGAGTGTATTTCGAGTATATACGAGTACGTCTTCGTGCCATGTCTATCCCTATTGTTACATTTTGGCGGCGTACCGCCCGGTAGGTCTTTTGCATCTGACAGAAACCCTTCTGGGGACCAGGCCAGCTGCTAGCTTCACGTCACCTGTCGGTCTCGAGCTGCTGGAGCGGCCAGGTCATGGCGTCGCGCCAGTATGTGCCCAGGTGTCTCGAGATGGCGCCTATCATGCGGGCGCCGGCGTCGCGGTAGAGCCAGAGGTGGCGATGGCGGTGCAGCAGGACACCGTAGTGGGCGAGGATGACGAGCGCTTCTGGCTGGAGGCGCCGCAGGACGTCGACGTACTCTGCGCAGACGGTCACGGAGAAGGCAGACGCGGCGGCGGAGCCCGCGTCGGCGTCCGTGTCGGAGTAGAGGTCAAAGGCCCACTGGAGGCGCTCGACGGCGTCTCGGCAGGCGCGGTCGGTGGCGGAGCCCAGGTCCGAGGCGTCGAGCAGGGCGAGGAGGTGTGCGCACTCGCCGCCGGCGTCGTCGTGCTCGCGGCGGCGGATGATGCGCTCGTTGGCGTGCTGGGTGACGTTGAGGAGGGGCTCGAGCTCCGAGTTTATGAGGTCGTTCCAGGCGGGCTTGATGACGGTGCGGATGCCGCGGTGCAGGCCCAAGCAGTCGGCGAGCTTGTGGATGAAGACGTGGAAGTCGGACGACTGGAGGTGGCGGACCGTCTCGAGCGTCTCGGCGAGGTTGTGCAGGCTGAGCACGGCGGCGAAAAGGAACCGCGGGATGGCGCTCTCGGCGTCGTTGAGGTCCACGGAGAGGGAATGCCGCGTGAAGCTGGCGAGGGCCCTGGTCTGGAGTTCCGTAGACTGGTTGCGCAGCGAGGCGATGTACGTAGGTGAAGGCGGGTGGTAGTTGCTGTTGTTGTTGGGGTGATCGCCGGGCGATGAACCGTTGCTGCTGTCATCGGCAAGCGTGGCTGCGAGGTGCAGCGCCGAGAGGGCGAGGACCTCGTCGAGGAGGAAGGGGGCGTCGACGGCACGGCGGACTGCGATGTCGAGGATGCGCCCCGTGTGCGGGTGGGCCATGACGCCGTGGCCCATGGCGGTGCCGGCATGGTGCAGGAAGCGGAGGTGCTGGACCGTGAACAGCGGCCGGTCATGGCCGTGGGATTCGAGCGGGTCGTCGCCGCGCTCAAGCAGCGACGGGCCAGGCAGCGCCGTCGTCTCTTCGTGGGATGATGGAGCGCGCAATGGGGGCTCCGAGGGGGCGGCGCTCCGGCTCTGCGAGCGACGAAGCGATGCCACGTCGGCCTCGTCAGTCGGCTGATGTCGTTGTGACACCCGTTGCTGTTGCCGATCGCGCTGCTGTCTGAGGGCCTCGATAGGGCTGTCCACATCCATCGACGGCGTGCTGGGATCCAACGACGACGACGCCGCCGCCGCCGCGGCCTCGTTGCGCAGCCTCTGCGCCTCCCTCCTCATGGTGCGGGCCGACTTCTTCTTGGGCGGCGGCCACTCGCACCTCCGGGCCGCCTTCTCGCAGTTGAGACAGTCCGGGCGCGACTCGTCGCAGCGGATGTGGCGCTTCTTGCACTCGACGCAGCCGTCGCGCGACTTGCGGTGCGAGCGGCGGCGCGAGGATGCTGCGGCGGCGACGGATGACGATGCCTCTGTGCCGCCGCCGGAGCTGAGGACGTCGGCGTCATCGTCGTTGAGCTGCCCCGCGCTGCTCATGGTGAGTGTGTACTGACGTTATGTAGTACAAGGCAGATATATGAGAGAGGCGATGCGCGCCGCCGCCGGACGGACGGATGTCCTCGACTTTGATGCCTGCCCTGGCGTTACGAGGAGTTCATGTCATGAGGCCGTGTCGTGGGGTGGATGGTGGTGGTTTCGGCTTATATCTGCTGCCCCTGAGGGCGATTGCCATTGAGGGAAGGTTGCGACTGCCGTGCCAATGGGCTGTGTCGCCTTGTGAGGCTTTGACTCGGGAAGTGACGCGTCGAGACCAGGGGTGGGTTGATAAAACGACGGGAGGGCTGAGCTGTGACCGATAGGCTTGTACATATGTCGAAAGGCGAGTTACGAAGTTTGCACGTGGCTTGCGTCAAGGTTCAGGGCCCATCATCGTCAAGGAGGAGGTGGAGGAGGTGGCGCCCCGAAAGTCTTCAACGGAAGAAGAGAGGAAGGAAGGAAGGGCGCTAGCAACTGCCTAGCCTCGACCGTCCCAAATAGGCAAGAAACGAGCGGGATTTCCCCATTCTCGCCGTGTAATACTCCTCTTCCTCTGATAACACGCTCTATTCCAGCATCGTCGAAAAAAAACAGACGCAAAATGCTCCAGTCTATATCTATACAGTCCTCCCTCAATGGTTCCCCATCTCGCCCATTTATAATTATACCATGGTTTCCACGACGCAGCGTAAACGCCTCAATTCGAAATCAGGCCACCCCACCCAGCACGCGGGGCGGCGTCCCCCTCGACGAGAGCCTCATCAGTAGAGCTCCCCCCGACATCGTCAACTACTTCCTTCCGGCCTCGGCAGCGCGCAATCTGTCGCCGCTGCCGTACCTCATCTCCTCGCCCACGCCGGCCGACGCCGCCGAGTCGACGGGCTCCCAGGGCCGCGGCTTGGTGGCGGCGGCGGCGCTCAGGCCGCCCGGGTAGATCCACGCGTAGACGACCATGACGGCGAGCATGAGCACGGCGTCGAAGACGTAGAGCGTCCACTCGTGGCCCAGCAGGTACCCGTCCTTGCCCGTGGCGTACTCGATGACGCGGAAGATGCTGCGCACCATGATGAGCGCGCTGGCCGCGTAGAGCATCCACACGATGCGCTTCCACGCCGAACCCCCGTCCTCGGCCATGGACGCACCGCTCGGCCACCGCCGCATCCGCACGTCAAACACAATGGCCGTCACGGCGAACAGCCCAAACATGACAATCTGGATGAAGAGCCCCGCCAGGATGATGTTCTGCGCCGTGTCCTGGCTGAAGTCGCTCTTGGCCATGAGCCCCGCGCCGCTGGCCTGCACCATGAAGGAGAAGACGTCGCCCGCGACGAAGGCCTTGGTGAGCCACCGCACGGGGATGAGCGAGTGCCGCTCCCCGTGGATGCTGACCATCAGCCGCCCCAGCACCATGTAGATCGACGCCGCGAAGAGGGCCGGCGCGACGAGCAGCAGCACGCTCTGCACGATGAACGGGCCGAGCTGCTCCGTCTTGTCTTCGGCGACGGCGCGTGCGGCGTATCCGATGATCTCGACTGCCGGATTCGTAACAGGTTCTGCGTGTCAGCTTCTTTCGCGTTGCTCTGCTAGAAGATTGCTGGTCGGTTGTTAAAAGGAGGCAATGGTGGGTGTTGGGACTTACACAGCCCGCCGATGGTAAAGGCGATGCTAAACAGCGTCTTGGTCCGGACCATGCGCCATATGACGGCCCCCGTCGCAATGATGAAGAGGATGGTGAAGAGAATGGCCGCCGCCTTGGAGGGGACATATTCCCAGAGGTAGTAGTCCCCGCGAAAGGGCTTCAGCTGGGCCATGATGCTGCAGCGACTGCCCACGGGGCACAGCACAACAGCGAAGAAGAGACTGGAGAAGAAAACAAAACTGCCGGGCCGGATCTAGAATCTAACTTAGATTTATAACTCGGCTCGAGATGAAAGATGCGTCCACCCGTTGAACCCCGGCCTGGCACTTGGCGTCGCCGAGCTTCTTATAACACTCGTTGCCGCTCGCCGGCCCCAGGTTCCCCCCCCTCGGCCTGACCCGCCCACACACGCACAACCTGCGTGAGACGCGGCAGCTGCCAAAATACGAAGGACCTGTCGAGCCTTGCGCACTCGCTCGCACGCAAAGATTCGTCTCCTCGTAATCTGGCCGGTGCGTATTTTGGCCAGGCGGGTCCCCGCTGGCGGCGGGACGGCGCCGTTGACGCTTGCTAGCGGCCCACTAGGCCAGGCAAAACGGCTGCGCCACCCAGTCGAGCCCTTGCTTCAAAGCCCAATTGCTGCTACTGTTGTCGTGCCCTCTCATTCCCATCGGAAACACAACCGCCTTGACTTGCTTGCTTGCCTGCCTGCCTGCCTGCCCCCCTGCGCATTGCGCATGCAAAACTCAAAAGGACACAAGGGCTGACACGAGCAACCGCGCACCATTGCTGCGGCAGAGCAACCTCGCAAAATGGCCAGTCGCGTATATCGCGTTCTTCTTGCTGCTGCTGCTGCTAGCCTCTCCTGGGGTATATTCGTCCGAGATTGCTACGGTAGTTCAGTCGTCGAAGCCCTCGAACTCGTCATCCTTTGACGCGGCCTTTTCCTTTTCCTGTTCCTTTTCCTGATTCTGCCTTCGCACCTGCGCGATCAGCGCTTCCAGCTCCATCTGCTTCACCTTTTCGTCCTCCGTCATGTTGGCAGACCGCTCGGCCTCTCTCTTCTTGCGCCGCTTCTCGCGCCTCTCCACGCGCACGTCCTCCTTCTCCAGCTTGCCGCTCCACGCCTCGTTCTTCTTGCGCTTGCGCTTCATGTCCTCCCGCTTGTTGTCCGCCGCGCCCGTCCTCTCTGCCTCGAGGGCTTCCAGCCTCGCCTGCTCCCGCGCCTTCTCCTTGTATGCAAACGTATCCCAGTCAATCTTCTCGCCCAGCATCTTGTCGCCCTCCCAGGTCTTGAGCTCGGGCATCCGGGGCATGCGGAGGAGACCCCATGCCTCGGCCAGGTCGGCCCAGTCGAGATCGCTCGCCCGGAATATCGACGTTGCCTGGTGGGCGCCGTAGCTCCGCACCCAACTGACAAAGGCTTTTTGTGCCTTGTCGTAGAGCGCCCTATCCGTCTTGACGAGTTTCCGGAACTTTTGCGTCGCTGAGCGGACTTCCTCGTCCGACACAGAGATTTCGGGTCTTGCTAGCGGGATGATGGGAGTCTTGCGCACTTCGAGAAACCTGACGTAGTCTTCCTCTCGCCCCGGATGCAGCATCACGACTGCCAGCCCCTTTCGGCCTGCGCGTCCCGCTCGTCCGCTTCGGTGAATAAAGACCTTGGGGTCTGAGGGCGCGTCGACCTGAACAACTAGGTCCACCTGGGGAATATCCAGGCCACGGGCCGCAAGGTCTGTTGTCAAGAGTATCGTAGGGGACACAGAAGTCAGGAATTTGTTGAAATTCCTTTCCCGTACTTTTGCGGGGTGCTTGCCGTGTAAGGGAACGAGGGCGAAGCCATCGGGAAGAACCAGGGGCAGAACGTGTTGGAAGTAGTCGACGGCGGCGCATGTTGACAGGAACACGATGCTCCTCTGCGGCCTGATTGGTAACCGCTCCATCAGCTGTGATAACGCAGGCAGTTTTTGGCTGGCTGGCTTCACCATGTACGCCATCTGTAGACTGGCGGGAGTCTTCCTGTCCTCCAGCACGCCACCGTCTTTCATCTTGACCCGAACCTCGATCTTGACCGGGTTCCGGAGTCCCACACGGATGATTTCGCTGACCGCCTCGCTGACACTCGCGCTGAACAGCCCCGTCCTTCTCTGCTTCGGTAGGTGCGAGATGATGCCCTGCAGGTCCTGCTTAAAACCCAAGTCCAGCAGCCTGTCGGCTTCGTCCAAGACGAGCATCTCGAACGAGGATTGCGGGCAGTGGACATGGGGCGATGCGAGCAGTTCGACGAGTCGTCCGGGGGACGAGATGAGGAGGTTCGGGCTGTGGCGCATGAAGAAGCTGAGGTCCTGAGCAGGCGTGGTGGTGCCTCCGACGAGCAGCTGAGGGACGACGACGGGGACTGCCGTCGACGGCCTCTTTTCGTCGTCCTTCAGGCGCGGCAGCAGCTCGGCTGAAGGGGCGTGGAATTGTAGCAGTGACAAGAGGACTGTATGTATCTGGGCGGCCAGCTCTCGCGTCGGGGAGACGATGATGGCAGCGACGTGGTGCCTCTTGGTGGGTTCGTCGAGTCGCAGCAGCCTTTGCACAATGGGTATGAGGAACGAGAGCGTCTTGCCGCTGCCGGTAACGGCCTGCAAGAAGAAAGTCGTTAGAGCTGCAAAGGGCCAAAGAATACGCCATAATATAAGGACGCAAACTCACCTCAACCACCACGTCCTTGTTGCCCATAAAGTGCGGAATCGTCGCCGCCTGGACGGGCGTCATCTGGGCGAAGCCCATGGTCGAGACGGCGTCCAGGATCCATTCGGCGAGGGGCGGCTTCAGCGCATCCCAAGCCCGGGCGCTCTTCTTCGCGGGGACTTTTCCCGGCGCCATTCTGGGCAATGCGACGATCGACGACAAGAGCTCGTCGTATCGTTGTCTGTCGGTGGTGTTCCCGCCGCCTTCTGCTTTCTTGGAGGGAAGTCCGCTGGACAAGAAATTTGTTATCTTATCAGCACGCGTGGGCGGGCCTGCTGCGCTGGGCTTGCTGGGACCTTTTTTTGCGTCTCAAAGGACGAAGTACGTACCCTTGAGGCGCCGTGCCAAGGGTAGATGCAAGCTAGGCCGTTTGGAGACCGGGCGGGTCGAGCGCATCCAATCCACGCAGTTCTCAACTGCCATCCAGCCAGGGTCCACTCACGACGAGATGCGCACGCACGACGGGATGGAAACAGTCGGGTCCAGCCCGCCGTTCTGTCAGCAGCAGCCGTCGCAGCAGCCAGCCCTTTCCGTAGCGCCCCCCAAACAGGAGGCGCTCGCGTGAGCAGCCATGGGCGCCCGACGCAGTGGTTGATGAGGGGCGCACGTGAGTCGACACAACGAGCAGAGTTGGGTCTTGCAGGACCTTACTGCACGGCGCGTCGTGGCGCGCAGGTGTATGAGACCTGTCGCCTTTGCGGGCCGCCGTCCGCGGTCATTCTGGGCCGTCACATGCCTGCGAAGATGCCCTTCGTCAGACTTCGACAGCGGCGGGACAGCGACTAGCGACGGACGGGTGGGCGCGCTTGGGGGGGGGGGGGGGGGGGGGGGCAGGCCCCGGCTGGGCAGGGCCTGGCGGTTCTTCACGGGCAGGACGGCTTTCCGGGTCCAATGGCGGGCGGCGGCAGGGACCCGAATGCCCCGGACGGAATTGTTTTAGTGGGCTGGGCTGGGCTGAACTGGGCTCCATGGAGCTGGGCTGGGCCGCTCTCGCGCCTGGCAGCCCAGGGTCTGCACTCTGTTCGGCGTCGGCGTCGGCAAAAATTCTCGAGCCCCCGGTCTCTCCGTCATCTGCCTCCCGACCACCAATCTCCCTGTCACACACATCGCCATCGCTGGCGCGCCGCGTTCCTCACTCCTCCTCCTCCTTCCTCCGCCTCCCTCTTCGCTTGTAATGTGCGTCTCCCCCCGGCGTCGCACCTCTGAGCTCTACCCGTCCCGTCCGCCATGCCGCGAGGGTAACGTCGCCCTCTGCTGCATCACCGCCCAACACCATCACCCTGGATTCGACAGCCGCCGCCGCCGCCCACCACCGCCCCGAGACGCCCCATAGGCAGAGCCGGGGCCTCTTCGCCCTCTTCGACTCGCGCGACGACGACGACGACCTCGCGACGGCGCGTCTTTCGCGCCGCGACACCCATCTCCACTCCGCCTCCACCTTCGTCTTCTGGCCATCGGCCTTTGAATCCAACCGCCGCGTCGTCGCCGGTGTCGTCCGCTGCCCCGCGCTGCCGCCCGTCTCCTTCATCACCATGTCCCAGCGTCGCAGGTCCGCCGTCCCCGAGACGCCGCGCGTCATTTCCCCCAGCCCGACGCCCTCGGAGCTCGACGCCGCTGAATACTTTGGTCCCACGACGCGTTCTGCCGCCAGGAAGCGGGTCTCGACGCCGCACACCCTCGACGAGGATGGCGCCGAGGACGAGCACGAGCAAGACGAAGTCCCCGGCCTGCGCAGGTCCCGAACGAGGAGCCGCTCGCCCATCGACGGCCGCAAGATCGCCCGCATGACGCCCAGCAACTCGAGCCAGGCGACCAAGGCAAAGGCGAAGGCGACAAGTCCAACTGCCGGGAACGGGAAGCTCGGGACCACCAATGGTCATCTTGCTCCTCCCCAACCCACCGCGCCCTCGGGATGGAGCTGGCGCGACTTCAGCCGTAGCCCGAGCCCGCTCGGACTCATCCCGATCCATCGCCACTGGAGAACCTTTGTGCACAAGCACGAGGTCCCGCGCAAGGTCCTTCACGTGTCCATTGGCTTCTTCGTCGTCTGGCTGTACACCACCGGCACGCAGACGAGCTCCGTGCCACCCTATCTGATGGGAGCGCTGATCCCCATCGCGACCACGGACTGGCTGCGCCACAGGTACGAGTCTGTCAACCGGCTCTACGTCAAGCTGCTCGGTGCCTTGATGCGCGAGAGCGAGTATTCGGGCTGGAATGGCGTCATCTTCTACCTCCTGGGCGCCTGGATCGTCCTCTACTTCTTCCCCAAGGACGTGGGCGTCATGAGCGTCCTGCTCCTCAGTTGGTGCGACACCGCCGCCAGCACCTTTGGCCGCCTCTGGGGCAGATACACCCCCCGGCTCCGGCGCGGCAAGTCGTTGGCCGGCTCGCTGGCCGCTTTTGTCGTCGGTGTGGCGACGTCGTACTTCTTCTACGGCTGGCTGGTCCCGACCATCGGGCCCATGCCCGGCGACGAGGGCTTCATGTTCAAGAACGCCCTGTCGCTGCCGAGCTCCGTTACGAACGCCCTCGGCATCTCCAAGGCCGCGGCCACCATCCCGGGCCCCTTGGCGCTCGGCGTCATGGGCCTGTGGTCCGGCTTCGTCGCCTCCACCAGCGAAGTCATCGACATCTTCGGCTGGGATGACAATCTGACGATACCCGTCCTCAGCGGCATCGGCATCTGGGGCTTCCTCAAGCTCTTCTCCTAGACTCTTAGACTCTCGCAGATGGACCTAGGTGTCTTGAACGGTCACTCCACTCACGACGGGAGACAGGTCGGTTATGCATCGTTGGCGTTTGGAAGGGTTTGACGGATTTCGGCTTTTTCGTGTCTTTTTTTACCCTCCCTTTCTTCGAGACTTATGGGCTGGAAATGTGACGAGTCGAGGTCATGACGATTTGGGGTTGCACAACCTCGAGATGAATATGGTCGCGCCAATGAGACAGGTTCGGTGGTTGAAATGACACTGGGTACGAAGTAGATAGGTAGATTTCCGCTTGTCGTCACTGGGTCGGCGCCGATAAGAGCGAGCCGGAGTGGCTCGTCACTTCTTGGCGGTGAGTCGGCCGCATCGTGTAGCACCCGTGCGGCATGATAATGGACAGGTTTATATCAGCTCGCCGCCGTCTCTGCAGTCGCCCGCAGCGTCTGCGATTCAGCCCATGTTGTGTCTGCCAGCGGCACATGCCTGACAGCCTGCAACGTCAACAGGCCCACATCCGACGTCTCACAACGACATGGCACTCGTGAGGTCCAGGATACGGGGAATGAGTTGAGAGCCGAAAGGTCAGGCTTCCGGAAGGGATCGAGTGCCAGACTGCCCCGCCAGGCTCTCCGCAGGCATCATGGCCGAGCACGGCGCGATGGTAGTCAGGCCACGGCTCAACTCCTGGCCACTCCGCTCCCTTGAGCATTCGATGAGCCGCTGCGGCAGGTTCGGGGAATACAGCGGGTTGCATGGCCACGTTTCTGCCTGGGCCCCCCGCCAGCCATGGCTGTCCTATGAGATCGTGCCCCATCATCAACGCTCGTGCAGGCGTTCTTCAAGGCCCACACAACGTGTGTCGTACATTACATATGTCCATGCTGCCCGTTTCGCCTCCTGCCGTACGTACTCGAACATGACGGGCTGCAGGCAGTTTGATGTACAGGTATGCGTTGTCTTCGCGGTGTCCGGGGGGAGGCGTGTGCATGGGCGCATCATGTTCGATTTCTGCGGCACCGGGTCCTGCACGGGCAAGCCTTGAACATGGAGGGTGGGGGACGTGGACGTGGCGCCGTGCCCTGGGGCGAAGAACAAGCCGCGAGAAAAAAAAAATTGTTTGAGCCCCCAAGAAGGATGGTCTTCTCGGCGTGATGGCGGCGTAGGCAGCGCAAGACGGGTGGGCGCGAGCCGGAGGCTTGGATGGTGGTGTGTCGGCGAAAGCTTGCTGGCTGTCGTGCTCTACCGCCACCCACTCGCCCAATTCACCAAGTCTGGCCGCTCGGTAGGGGACTGCAGTAGCACAGTCTGGACGTGCCAGCTGTACAATCTGCACGGCGGGAATCGCCTCTGGTGGTCAAGGGACGCGCTCTTCGATGTAACCCATCGCTGTTGGCGAAAGCTTGCGACGGCCGTCACTCGCCAATGGAGGCACGCTGAATTAAAGTGCCGCCCCTCGGCGGATCGGCGACAATCGCGAAAACGAAACCGCCCTTGCGAGCCATCTCGTACAGCGGACGTGGAGGAGCAACTTCGCCGCTAGGGTGCCGAGCGGGCTCCCACTGGAGCGGATGGTGCAGGAGCTGAGGAAGTGGTGCAATGGACGGCGTTGCATCCAGCAGATAGATTAGCTGTGAAGTACGTTAGTAGGTCTGGAGCTGCCTCCCACCATTGACGGATCGCCGCTTATGACTTGGTCGACCTACCTGACATGGCCGGCAGGCGGTGGCACTCCCACTACCGCCAGTGCCACCACCAACGCAAACGCCTGTGGCACGGAGGGCCCTGGAAGGGTGTCCGCCGTTCGAGCGTGTCGCCCCGTAGAGTTGAATTCTGTTGCCTCTGTTCCTGGTCACGGCTCCACAGCGGCACGGCGCGAGACACCGTGGAGTCCCATGCATATGCCGTGTCTCCCACGCGTCGTCTTTGTTCGCCTCGTCAAGCAATCACGCCGCGGCAGGGGCAGTAGCTGTGGCTCGGAGGACGGCGCAGCTCGGGGGCGTGTCGCAGGGTAAGGCATATCGGGTGTCCGGCGCGCGCAGGGCATGGACAGGCGTCAGCCGTCGCCCGCGGCGATGACGGAGGGCCGGTCTTGGATGGCGGGGGAGGGGCAAGCACCGAGAGAGTGAGTGCCTTGAGGAGGGATCCATCATCCACCGTCCACCATCCATGTCGCGCCGACGGCGGGCTTTGCGGTCCTTGTGGCCAATGGCCCGTCGCAAAAAGGGCCGCAGGCGTTGGGTCGGGCCAAGTCTCGCCGTTCGTTACACCTTTGCCTCTGTCGAGGCCAAGTTCCTTCCCCCCAACCCCCCCAATGAGGCGGCGAGAAATTGGGCAGGAGACACGTCGAGACGAGAGGGGTGCGCCAGCCGGGACTCGGCGGCAGGAACGACGGAGAGTTGCCAGTACGAAGGAGCGCCGTACCTTTGATTAACTGATACCGGCACATACGTTCAGCCTGGTAGGCCTCTAGCTCCGCGGTGCGAGTAATCCCCGGCATGCAAGATGCGAAAGTATTACTGCAACCGTACTCTCCGGTACCGTGACCAGCAGCATCGGGACGCAAACCAGAACCTGAGGCACACGAGAATTGAACCCCCATGACAGAGGGACCAACGGAGCAGTTGCGCCTGCCGCCCATGGGCGTCCGTCAATTCATGCAATTCTCATTTGCAAAGACCCGCCTCGCGGCCACTCGCCGCACTGCAAACCCTCAACTTCCGTCCCTCCCAACCTGGGCCATCGTTTGGCAGGCGTCTTGACAACGCATCACCACCTCACCCGCGGCGGCACCGCCCGACCTCCACTGCCTGGCTGCACGACTGCCTGACCTGACCTGACTTGCCCTCCGCCCGCCCGCCCCCATGCCGTCGGCTTCGTCCCTCCGGATTGGAACTTTAGTATCGCAGTTCTGTGCCTCCCGGTGCGCCTCCCCCTCTCGCGCGCCCCCTGCGCCCCAGCCGACAGCAGGCGGCGTGACGGGGCTTCGGACAACGTGAACCTAACCTGCGGCCAAGGCCCTGACAGGCACAGCAGAGGATTCCAATGCTGCTTTTGCGCTTCACACGTCCGGCTGCTAGCGTCGCGGCGCTTGTTCCAGAGGGCCATGCTTCCATCCATCCATCCATACGTTACCGACACACCCACCGCGCGCACGCACACACACTCATGCACTCACGCACTCGCACACACACAGAGAGAGAAAAACGCGACACTCACTCGCCCAGCAAATCACCCGGTGCCTCTTCCAAATGGCCCATTCCGGCAAACTGCTGTCGCGTCGCCTGCCCTTTGTGCTCCAACGTGCCAACGTTGCGCTGCTGTTTGACTTACACGCATCCACCACGCGCACACGCTGCTGCTGCTGCTGCTGCTGCTGCGGCGTCGCCAATGCCCAGACCAGATGCTCCATCCGACTCTCGGATATCCTTGGCAAGCCGAGCCAGTTGCAGCGCCTCGCCCCAGGACGGACCCGTCCAACGCACACGGCTTCCCTCTTGCGCCGCCGTCGCCGCCGCCGCCGCCGGGACCACATATTGGGCACCTAGCGCGGGAAGCTGTCGTCGCCGCTCGCTCTCCGCCTTTTCGGTTCCATGGTGCTTCCCTGCCTGCCTGGCACCGAGCCAGATGGCTAGTGCAGCCACCACCCCTTGCTTGTCCGCGGCGGCGATTTGCCCTGCGCCCGCCACGGGCCTGGCCCAGCCAAATCCGCCACGCCTTTTGCTCTGGCCGGGCGTGCGTGTCAATCCCCCTCCAAAATGCACGTTCCGTCATCGTTCTCACCCCGGCCTAGCACCGACTTTCTGGGCCCTTGCTTGCCCACCCTGTAACGTAAGGCCTTCTCGCAGCTGGGCCTTTTCTCTTTTCCGGAGCCAGAGTCCCCACTCATCCCTTTTGATGCTGGGTGGTCTCGTCTCTTGCTCGGCATGTGCATTGGCTCGCGAGTGAATGTGGACGACGCCGTTATCCCACGCCAGCTCTCTTGCTCGTCTTTGCAAGCGCACATTTCGCTTCCACGTTGGCCACTGCCCTTTCTACTCCCACCCTACCCCCTTGGCGGCTTATTCCATGAATCCGTGAATCCATTGCCTCCGTCCTCTCGCCCCCGTTGGCTCGGCCGTCTTCCACGAGCCCCAGAACAGGAGCCTCCAGGGGGTTGTCTGCTCCACCACCACCGCCGCCTCCGTGTTACTCTCGCCGGCCCACCCCATGCAAGCCGCCATGATCATCTCGTCCGCCTCTCAGAGTGTCATCATATCCTCCTGTCCCGTCCTTGCCTGGGCGGGGTCGTCGTCCACGGCCTCGGCGAATAGAGATGGGTTATGTTATCCCTTCGGTATGAGCATATCGGCTTGAGGAGGGTTCCAGGAAAAGTATAAAAGGGCTCCTTGAGACCAAGATGAATCCATTTTCTCTTCTTCCTCTTTTATTACTTTCTCTCACAGAGATTCTTCGTGATCGCAAGTGCCCATACCAAGGTGCCAACCCAGACATTGTCTTGACCCCATACCACTGCCCAAGCATCACCATCACAAGCCTTCCAACGCTTGACACCTTGCCTGCCTCGGTCCTTCGTCAGCAGTCTTACCATCATCTCACACCAGCTCGGCACCGCGTCGCCCAACTCAGATCAAAATGTCTGGCCCGTACTCGACCATTGCCTACTCCATGCCCATGGCGGTCCCCTCCAAGGGGAACCAGTACCCCACTTACAGCCAGTACTCCATCTCGCCCCCGGAATGCGACGACTCCATCAGCTCGGCGTCTGGAGTCCCGTCATACAGCAACAGCGGCTACTCGGCCACCACGGCCAGCTACATCGGCAGCTCTAGCGGCGACTACGACAGCACCGGCTCTGCTAGCGGCGTCGACTTCCAGGAGTACATGCAGGAGCGCTTCGCCAACTCGTTTAATCCCATTCCCCTGGACCGCAGCATGGCGGTCCAAGCGCAGTCGTAAGTCAATTTGCGCCCACCTCTGGCACGGAACGGCGCATCACACCGGCAGACTGCCCCCGCAACAGAGCGGCGGCGGCCGGTGCGCGGATCGTTCGTCTAGTCGAGAGAAAAAGTAAAGGAAAAACCCGGCTAACGAGCGACAATATCTACAGATCTGGAAAGCTCAACGCCAAGCACCGCGAGCTCGTTGAGCTGCAGAAGCAGGCGCAGGCCCGCCTCGCGAGGACGCGCGAGCGCTTCCAGGAGGGGATGCGCGATGCGCGCGAGGTGCGCGGGGATCTGGAGTGGACACAGAAGAAAGTCTCGTGAGTTCTTTCGCACCGCCCAGGGAGACTTGTTTCCCGTCCGTGGGCCAATGACGCAGAGACACCGTGACTGACGCACGAATGTCTCGCACACAGCTCGCTCCAATCAAAGGCCTCGCGCAAGCACCCCAAGGATTACAGCAAGGCTCGCGCGCGATACCCGTCTCCCGAGTATTGAAAAACCCGCGCTCGAAATCAGCGAGCAGCGAGATGTGCGACGATTATGACAGTTTCCACATGTTCAGCGGATGCTTTTTCTTTGGCCTTGCTATCTACACCAAGAGCGCAGAAAAAGCGAAATCCGGATGTTTTACTAGCGACACGACAAAAAAGGGACGGCCGTCTGATATCAGCGATTTACGACTTTCTTCGTCTTCAGCCCTAGGACGCAAAATTCTTGCCCGGCCGGTGCGCGCGCGCAGATTTGGACACGGACTGACGTTGAATTAAGCTGCGGCTGGCGGCAATCTTGCATTGTGCTAGGCGCCAGATCCCTTGCTGCTTTATCGGCCCCTGCCGCTGCGCCGGGGGGGCGGGCAATTAAGCGCTGGCTCTCCACCGGCAAGGTTTCGCGGCCGCTGGCACGGGGTGTGGGGGGTCGAATGCGGCCGTTTCACGAGACGATGACTTATGATTGGATGAACTGGGACGATCTGGGGAAACAAAAAGGGCACGCCTGGTTCCTTGCGTCTTGGGTAGTCTGGGCCATTGGCCGAACCGACCGTCCGGTGCTCTCGCTCTGCGAGCAGGCCCCCGTTCGGTCGAGAGAGAGGGCGTGGCGGGTAGGACGATGAATGTCCTGCCTGCTGTAAGGTACCCTGTCGGGGCCTGAATTGGCGGAGAGACGGGCACACCGTGTAGCAAGCGGAGGGAGAAGGTCTGGACCCATAGGTACATCTCCTATTGCGACGAACTGTTGCTTCTTTGGGCGTGATGACGCAACCTGGGAGCTCCAGGTGCTACCCAATGTGGTAGAGCCGAATGTTCCAGGGCTTCGACAGTGCCTGGCAAGGCCGGGGTCCTTTTCCGTAGGCAAACTCAGCTCTCCGCCAGTGCCCGTGCAGCAGGCCAAGGAGCCACCCCGGCGTGAACGATGCCCCCAGCGTGACCGTAGCGAGCACAGAGGTGTGCCCCCCCTGATCCCAGTCTCCGGGACGTGCCGGATCATGTGATGTGAGCCGTCGGCGTCGATGACGAGGCATCGAGGGTTGGCGTGTCGCGTGTAAGTCGTTGGAGGGGTCACGTGACCGCAGCCCAACGCGTGAGGTCCAACCTAGCAGGGGCATGGACGAGACTCGATATCCTGCCCTACGCAACGCAGGTGGCCAGTATGGTGCGTCGGAGTCTTCGATATCGCCAGAGCGGTAACTGTTGGCGCCTCGAGAACCGTTGATACACTTGCGATGACCCTGATGCTGCGCCCTGGAGCTCATGTCTGGGCAGCCGTGGTTGCATGTTGGTGTCCGCGCGACAACCACGAACCCCTCGGCGACAAGCCCATGGATGATTCGAGGCGCTCCCAGGGGTTCTCGTTCGACGACGGGTCATAGTAGTCCTCGTACCAAGCTTTCCCGCTCGATGGGCCTCCGTCGCGAGTATGCTCTGGTAGCTCGCCGTGTCCGCGCCGCGGCGGCATGCCGACAAAGCCTACCCCAGGCGCTGGTCGTTCTGGCAGCCCGGCCGGACGAGGCAACGAAGCGATGGGCGTGCTCTCGACTGCTGCTGCTGCTGCTACAGCGGCGTCGTCGCCGGCGACATCGGCCTCCTCATCGTCGTCGAGCGAGATCTCGTCCGTGTTGGTCGTCGTCGTCGGCGGCGGTGGGTGCACAGACGCAGCGCCTCCTGCACCGCGCTTCGTCGCCCCGAGAGGCGTCGCGTTCGAACCCGTCGAGGACGCGGCGCCTCGAGAGTTGCCCTGACGATGTTGCTGGTGATGATGCTGCTGCTTCGACGAGGGCTGGTGCTCGGTCGCGGCGTCGGCGAGGGGGTTGTAGCGGCGCTTCTTCTGCGGTCGGTCCTGCGCGCCAAAGGCCGAGAAGCCCATCATCTGGGCCATGGCGGCGGCATCGGCGTCATCGCCATCGCCCATTGCGGCCGGGTCCATGTTTCGCCCGCGGACAAGCTAACCAGGCTGCTGCAGGCGGGCGGGCGGCCGTGCGGGAAAAAAAATGAGATGGGCGCGCGCGCGACTGGGTGGCCGCTGTCGTGTCGTGTCGTGTCCTGCAGGCGGCTGAAAGGAGGGACGACCCCCGCGGAGCAGTGAGGAGAGAACTTGAAAAAAGAGCAACGGTCGCGCGCCGCGGCGGCGGCAGCTCCGCGAGCGAAAATGCGGTGAAGGATATAGCGCGGCGCAGGAGGGGAGCCCCAAACACCCCCAAGGCGCCGTCGAAAGTTGGTGTAGTGGTGGTGGCGGCGGTGGTGGATGTGTGGTGGTGGTGGTTGTGCACACACACGCGAAAGGGACTTCTCGCTCATCAAGGGAGGAAGATGGGATGGGCAGGATGGAAAGAGGGTGTGGTCGATTTCGGAGGACGGGCTAGGTGGGATTGGATTGGGCTGCAGGTCGATCATCCACCACTGGCTGGGCCGGATCAACTGGCCAGGCACATGACGCTTCCAGTTTCGCGGGGCGAATCATTCCACTGTGTTAGTAGTCGTCTTGCTGGGGTGGCGGGGCCTGCGACAGCTAATAACACCAATGGACAGATGGGTACCAGCCATACGTTAACGGGCACCTCGAGCTCGAGACGCCGGTCAAGCTAACCCGCAAGTCAACTCTGGCACGTCAAGGTGGCAGTACGCGAGCATCACTTCTGGCTGTATCTCGCAGGCACTGTACTCTGTCATTGCTGTATTTTCCATTCCCTGGCACTAAAAACGCCCTTGAGATGTTCCCAACGGGTTTTCCTAGTTGTCAAAGGTGCAAATGGTTAGTGCACAGCTTCCCTCGCCGACAATTCGGGGCCTCCAGCATACAGCCAACCTGAGTTGTAGGTAGAGACGAGGCACGGAAGTGGCCTGCCTGAATGCCTGCAGACATCTGAGGTACAAAACTGCGGCGCCTCAACTAAAGCAGACAGACTTTTATATCGCTATGTATTGGTATCGTTACTTTTGTTGCCATTGTTACTGCTGTTACAATCGTTGCCGTTGTTGCTGTCGTTACCGAGTAACGTACGGAATGGGGAGGCCCTGCTGATTGATAGTTTGACAGTGTCCTGCCTGTGCAACTAACCATTTGCACCTTTGCAAATGGAAACGCATCCCAAAAACATCTGCAATCATGTCGACTCCTCCCGTCCCTCTCGCTAGTTAGCTCATGCCATAGCGACAGTTGACCTTGTAGCCGCACGGGTTCATCCAGCACGCCGCCCCATCGTGAGGGCACTGCATCCGATTTCACGCACGGGTCAGCTGGCACTTCGCAGGGACCTCTGCTCGCAATAATTTCTTGGGGAGCGAGCGCACTTACCCCGAAGCCGCGCGTGCACCCCTGCGTCTTCATGTAAAAGTTGGCCTTGCCTGGCGCTGGGGGCCGGGGCACTCGGCCGCAGTCGTCGCCATGCGTCCATTTCCTGTTTCCCCACACACCGTGCTTGACCTTGAAGACGCACGTGTTCGACTTTCTGTCGCATTTCTGCACAGGGCGTCTGAACAATCGTCCCTCCTTGACAAAGGGTTGGAAAAGGAATGCAGATCTGACTCACCCCCGGCCAATGGCCCCAGTACCCTTGCTGAGCCCAGGCATAGTCCAACTGGAAAGGCGAACGTAAGTTTTATAGTCCCTCCTGCAGAGTGGAAGGGCTTGACCTGATCTTTGTAAAAACTCACCTCGTCGTCCGAATGGTAGTCGCCCTCTGACGTGTCAGAGTCTGAGTCCATGACAGGGCCGCACATGGTTGTGAGAAAGAGACAGACGTGCTTGCTGGTGTCTTGGTCAATGGGCTCGTGAGCTTCGCAGTAAAGCACGACAGTAGCACATGCTGGATGAGCCGACAAGAGCTGCTCCTTTATATCTTTCCACTACGTCGGATGTGAATCTCGACAGGTCTTCTTTGCTGCTTCATCTTTCGACTTGCAAATGCACGTGGCGGAACTATAGGGACTTGATCGATGGGAAACGAGATGGCTCATGTAAGTGTTACTCAATTGTCGGTTTTGGTAACATAATTTTGCGATTCGCGGTGTTTCATGATCTCATGTCGACGACGCTCAGATCAAGGTGCACATGCCCGGAGCAGAGCACGTGGTCTCAGGGCGGGAATACCAGGTTCATGAACCGGGCAGACCGACTCGAACGCCTCGCAAAAGAGGTATTGGAAGTCTTTGCACGATTCTCGTCACCTATTCTGAGGGTTATCGCTTGTTAACGCGGGTTTCCAAATGTGGGTTCGCGCTACGAAGTACGAGGCACAGTTCCAGCGGCTAGGCCCAAGCTCCTCCGCTGATGAGCCCTGGCTGGCATGACGTAGTGGAGGCCCCGGCATCTGAAGCTTCCGGCGTTAACGACAAAGATCCAATTAAAGCTGACAGGCACACAGGAGGACGGGCGCGCCCAGTTTCATGCTGTGCTTTGATACATAGCTGTCTTGTTTCGTCTTCACGGAGCAAGACTGAGCTCTGCCACTGATTTCGCCCACGTGCGCTCGCCATATCAAGGCTGTAGCTGGCCGACCTACGGAACGTTCGACTCCTAGTGTCCTGAATTGGGACATCTACAGCGGCGTCGCCAGCCGCCCTTGGCCCAAGCACTTCGCGCAGCCCAGCGCTCGAGCAACCTCACAATGGAATCACTCGCCCCCATATCACTCAAGCTGCCGTCCAAGTACGCGTCGGGCAAGCTCAGCACGAGCGACTCCACGCCGTCTGAGCCGTCCGTCGAATGGCTCACCGGCACCTGGACCGTCACCCACTCGACCCTATCCATGTGGCGCTCCGCGCGCAACGTCCGCATCAGCTACAAGCCCCTGCCCCCCAAGGCGGACGGCCGCCCGCGCATCGACGACCTCGTCGAGTACGAGCCCACGGACAAGACGGCCGTGCGCAAGACGGTCCAGGGCGTCGACACGCAGGCCGCCGCCGCCGGCGGCACGGGCGAAACGGGCGCCGGCGGATGGGACTGGCGCGGCAAGGGATGGCTGTTCTTCGTCGGCAGTCACTGGGAGGTGCTCGGCTGGGGGGAGGAGACGACCGCCGAGGGCGCGCGTGAGCGCTGGGCCGTGACGTGGTTCGCGCCGACGCTCTTCACCAAAGAGGGCGTGGACGTCTACTGCGACAGGAGGGAAGGGCTGAGCGAGGCGACGTACAAGAGGGTGGAGGAGGCGCTGAGGAAACTGGAGGCGCCCCCGGTTGTGAGCATGGTGGACAAGGACATGCGGCCCGTGGAAATTAAGCTGCCTTGGACGGAGAAGTGATACCCATACGATGTGACAGATATGGGGAGGAACATGACAAGTTGGTCGCTACAGCAAACAAGCAATCAATTCAGCGGCGCATACTTGACGCCTTGGGGTATCTCGTCGTTAGTCGTTTCTGTGATGTCGCGATCTGCGCTCGGGGGAGCGAGAACCATGGCGGCGCACGTGCTCTTGCTCTCGGTGCCGCTTCTGTTCAGGGTCCCTGCTATCGCCATCCCCGCGATGGCCCCGATCTCCATGAGATCCTCGGCGCGCATGGTCTTCGTCTCTGTGCCGCTTCCGTTCATGGTCCCTCCCATACCCGTCTCCACGGTGGTCCCGGTCTCCGTGTGATCCGTGTCGGACACGGTCTTCATCTCTGTGTCGCTTTCGTTCATAGTCCTTCCCGTGCTCATCCCCGCGGTGGTGGCGATCTCGATGCGACTCTCGGCGTGGCGAACGGGAACGCGAGCGCGAACCAGATCGGCGTCTGTGTCCTCTCCTCTCACGCTCCTCCCGTCGTTTCTCCTTCTCCCGACGCTTCTCCTCCCTGCGAAGCTGCTTGAGCTCTTTTTCGCGCTCTTCCGCAATCTTCTGCCGCTGCTGCTTCAATTCCTTCATCTTGGCCGATGCTTGCTTCATGATGGCCAGTGGATCGCTGGCTATCAGCCGCTGAGCCTGTCGCTCCTTGCGTCTCGGGTCTTCGTTGCCCCAGACGTCCTTGGCGGGTGCTGCCACGGCAGCGGGGTCAGACTGAGAATACCATGGTTCGCTCACAGTGCCCTTGCCTGCAGCGTTGGCAAGGCGCATTCTATACTGATCCTCAATCTCCAGTCGCTTCGCACGAGCGTCTCTCTCCGCATCCTCGTTTCTTTCCGTATGGGCTCTGGCCTTTTCGTCGCCGAGGAGATCGATGTGGCCAGCATGGTCGACGATGGGTGCCGAGCTCGTCGGCTTTCGTGTTTGCTCGAGCGCGTTCGTGGACGCTTCGTTCTGCTCTCGTGCCAAGCGCAGCTCAAAGTCGGTGTCGTCCTCGCCTGGCTTCTTTCGCTGTCTTCGTGGACGCGCGGTATTCGGATATTCGGACTCGGCTTCGCGTGTGGATGATGGGACTATGGCGTTTGGTTCCTCTCTTTCGGGGAGAGGTGGTGGCTCTTCGCCTCGAAGGATGGCTAGGCGGCGCTGCGCATCAATCTCTTGCATGCGCTGCTCCTCGGCCTCCTCGGCGGCCTTCGCTGCGGCCTCATCGCGGCGCACGCGTGCGATGTTGTCGGCGTTGTACACGTTCCATGACTTCTTGCCGAGGAGATGTCTGTCATTCATCAGTGAGCGCTTGCGTTGGCAATAGCCACCGCGGCCCGGGGTGGGAGCATACAGAGGCATGATGCCTTGCCGCAAGCCATGCGCTGGCTTGGCGGTCACGCGTGGTCACGGCCAAGGCTTGCTGCTGGGTTGAGGTGTCGATCCGCAAACGAAAGCAAACGGAGTGCAACGTGGCCGGTGTTGCAAAGGAGAAGGTTGCCTGAACGAACGTGGACAGCTTCGATGTCGCTATGTACCGATGCCTGGCAGCCGTGGAGACCCGCCGGTCCGCCGGCCAGTTGGCGGCTCGACGTGGGGCGTTGCAGCGACGGGGGCCGTTCAAAGCTGCCGTTCCGTGGCAGGGCACTAAGCCCCATAGGGAACATGCCCCCCTCGAAACCGCACCCGAGACCCTGTGTCATCATCGCCCCTCGTTCGTCAGCTCCAGAAGCTTCAACTTGTCCTTAGCATCCTCCTCCCATCTCCTCAAGTTTCCTCGCCCACGCGCGTCTTTCTCATATCCCATCTTTCCTCGCTTTTCCAATTTCCTACGATTCCCTGAGTTGTTCGGTCCTCCCAATTCGCCTCGTCTGCCGACGCAACCGCCGCGTGCCGGGCTCTATAGCAGGACACTCGTTACCCAGGCCCGGACAACAATCTCGACCATCATGTCGAGGGCTCCTCCGCCAGGCGGCTCCGGTCGCATGCCCTTCCTCGGTGGGCTTCCTGGAAGTAACCCGCGCGCGCCGCCACCGGGCCAAGGCCGTCCGTACGGAGGCGACGGGTATGGGCAGGGCTACGGTGCGCCGCAGGGTGGCGCCCCGCGCTCTCCCGGCATGTCGCGATATGGGGAGAAGGCCCAGCCCGGCGGTGGCCGCCAGGTGTCGTTGAGAGTCGAAAAGGTCACCGACAGGTCTCTTCAGTCGAGACTGATCTATGGAAATCTGTGAGTACCGGACGCACGCGCTTCCCCCGGCCAACGCATTGCTAATGCCATGTCTCTGCAGCTGCGCCGTTGCGCCCGAAGATTTCCCTCCCAGCCGTGACGGCTCCGACTTGTATCTTCTGCTTCGAGGAGGCCAGCCAGTGGGAGAGTACGTCGTCACAGCGAAGCCCATCCCCGGCTTTCCTCCCGGATGCATCAGCTTGTCGGACCCTCAGCGAAGCTGGTGTGGCATCACCATGAGAGACCAGTTCACAGGCGAAATATACGATCCTTTCGCGCAAGGAAGCAAAGCCTACCTCGGCTCGCTCGACCTCGAAGTCGGCTTTGCTTCGCCGAACAAGAAGACAGATGTTCCCTACGATGAGGACGAACTCTCCAAGATCTTCGTCGACACGTACCAGAACCAAGTCCTGTCTCCTGGGCAAAAGGTACTGATGGATGTCCGAAACATCCCGCTCATGATTACGGTGAAGACCGTGGGGCTTGTTGATCTAGCCATGGCCACAGAGGACTCGAGCAAGCAGGTCTACAGAGAGTCCAACGCCCGCGGTATCCTCACGAACCAAACACGGGTTCTCTTCCACCGGGACGCCAAGGGCGACTTCAACCTGAAGCCCTCCATGTCCAAGCCGAATTCGAACGCCATCTTGGCCCCCGACTTCAAGTTTGAAGACATGGGCATCGGCGGTCTCGACAAGGAGTTCTCCATCATCTTCCGCAGAGCCTTTGCGTCGCGCGTCTTCCCGCCTGGCCTGGTCGCCAAGATGGGCATTCCCCACGTCAAGGGAATGTTGCTCTATGGCCCTCCCGGAACTGGCAAGACGCTCATTGCGCGCCAGATTGGCCAGATGCTGAATGCGCGCCCTCCCAAGGTCATCAACGGACCCGAGGTTCTCAACAAATACGTTGGCCAGTCGGAAGAGAACATTCGAAAGCTATTCGCAGACGCCGAGAAAGAGTATAAAGAGAAGGGCGACGAGAGCGGCCTCCACATCATCATCTTCGACGAGCTCGACGCTGTCTGCAAGCAGCGAGGATCGGGCGCCGGAGGTGGCACGGGCGTCGGTGACAGCGTCGTCAACCAGCTCCTTTCCAAGCTGGACGGTGTGGATCAGCTCAACAACATCCTTCTCATCGGAATGACAAACAGGAAGGACATGATAGACGATGCTCTGATGCGACCCGGACGCCTGGAAGTGCACATCGAAATCTCGCTGCCCGACGAACCTGGCCGGTTGGAAATCTTCAAGATCCATACGTCGAAGATGCGGACCAACGGCCTCCTTGCCGCGGACGTGAACCTGGAAGAGTTGGCGGGTCTTACCAAGAACTACTCGGGTGCTGAGATCAACGGTGTCGTCAAGGCTGCCGCCTCGTGCGCCTTCTCCCGCCACAGCGAGGTTGGGCAGCTCGCTGCCGTCAGGCAGGACGTTGCCAGCATGAAGGTCAACCGCGAAGACTTCATGAATGCACTGACAGAAGTGCGGCCAGCCTATGGTGTCTCGGAAGCGGAGCTGGAAGAAGCTGTTCGATTGGGTATCATCCCTTACAGCGCTCACGTCAACGCATCCGTTCAGGAGATGACGCGCGTCGTCGAGATGATCAAGAACGACCCCAACAAGTTCAGCACGTCTGTGCTCTTCCACGGACCAAAGTCGTCTGGAAAGACGGCTCTGGCTGCGCATATCGCCATGCAGTCCGGCATTCCCTTCGTCAAGATGGTCACACCTGCCGACCTCGTTGGGTACAGGGATGACTTTGCCAAGAAGGAATTCGTGCACAGAGCATTTGCAGATGCATATAAGTCGCCGACCAGTATCCTCATCCTTGATGACTTTGAGCGCTTGATTGGATGGAACCCTATCGGGCCCCGCTTCTCCAACACGATGCTTGAGGCTCTGACTACGCTCATTGTCTCGAAGCCGCCCAAGGCGAGTCAAAACTCCAAATGCATATCGTGTCAACTGAGTCTAACAGTGCAAACAGGGACACCGACTTCTCGTCTTCGTCACGACCTCCAAGGCGTCGGTTCTCAAGATGCTTGAGATTGACATGGATTTCGCAAAGAAGGTTGCCGTTCCGGCTGTTTCTAACCTGCAGGAACTCGGCACCGTGCTCCAGGAGTCGCGGGTGTTCAACTCCGGGGACATCAACCAAGTCATCAATAATATCCAGCAGCGGACGGGCTCTGATTCAGTGGGCATTGGCATCAAGACAATCCTGGACTGCATTTTTGAGGCCAAGGCTGGACCCGAGTCAGACGTTTTGGAAACATTCTCCGATCTCATACTTGAGAACCTACAGGAGATGCAAATTTAGACGGAGGGAAAATGGCGATACAGGTATCAGATAGACGGTAATCAGAGTCGATAACGGCGATAACCCTCAAAGGGTAGTCCTGCTCATTGCTATTTCCGGCTTCCTCGGTGACGGAGGTCCTCGATCACGAGCCAGCCATGTTGACGACGAGACTCGAAACGCACGAACGATCTGGGCCTGAGATGCTCTACTTGCAGCCCGTGGGCCAGGCCCATCGACTACTCGTTTCTAGCCCAATCTCCTCAGCTATAGCGAGAAAGCGCCAGTCACATTTTGCAGGATGCATGAAGGGCATGGTAGGCACGGCTAGTTCTTCGCCCTGATCTTTACATGTGTCTAAGACGCGCCGCAGTCAGGTCCTCACTGGCTCCCTCTCAAAAGCGCGGGCACCTAGTTCCTCTTTCGCAGCATGGCCTCCATCTTGGCAGAGTTTTCCGCAGCAACGTCCCCCATCACCTGGAAGCGATCGAGCATCGTCTCCGTCTCGAGCGCCCGGTTGATGGCGTCGCGGTCCCACGTATTGACGCGATCCCCGGCGAGGCCCCTCGGGTCGGCGTTGGAGGCGTCTCGCTCGAACCACTTCCGACGGCCCTTTTGCTCCTCGGTCGGGCTCTGGGTCTGGTAGGCTGCCTTGAGCTTCTCCCAGCCCTGCGTGCTGCCCACGTCTTCGGCCACGTAGTGCCCGGAGCCGTCGAGGCAGATGAAGTCGGGCGTGGCGTCGGCGCGGCCCAGGATGGTCATGTAGTGCTCCCAGTTGTCGCCAAAGTCGTAGGTGTAGACCATTTTGTGGCCTGGTTCAATGGTTAGAATAAGAGTGGTGATGGTGGGTGGGGTTGTTAGTGATGTATACGAAGTGCATACCTTGGAACCGTGCGTCGTCAAACATCTCAAACAACTTAAACTTGTCGGCCTTCTTCTCAGTAGTGTTGGGATGCCGCCTCATCCCCTCATGCATGCGATCGATGCCCGAGAACATGGTCTGCTCCACGGGGTCGACAACGCGAAGCACATACTCCCTCGGCGTGGACGCCGGCGGGAGCCCCCTGCCCGTCGGCCCCGCGGCCATGCGCCTGTTGATGAAGCCCATGATGTCGTCGTCCTCGCGGTACGCGGGGTCCACGACGGCGAAGTCGAACGAGTGCGTCGTGGCCCAGCCAAACGCCGTCTGCAGCGCCATGTGCAGCATGTAGAAGACGGCGTGCGAGGGGCACGACAGCGTGCGCGTCACGGGCGGGCTCGCGATGTCGTCCGGGCTGAGGTGGAACTTGACGATGTAGTTGGGCCGGATGCAGCCCCGCTTGTGCGTCGGCCAGGCGGCCGTCTGGCACTCGGACGAGCAGTACTTGATCTTGCGGCATCGTGAGCACAGCCGGAGCGAGCTGGCGTCCGGGGGCGAGGGCGCCGACGAGCTCGTCGTGCAGGCGGCGTTGCCGCACTTGTCACTAGGTGCCATCCCGTCACAGTCCTGTCACACGGACGCTCACGCAATCAGAAGCCACGAAGCTGCTAGTGAGTGATTCTGTTCCTCTCAAAAGGCGTGATTGAGACGTTTCTGACGTTGCGCGGAATAAGATGACGCGACGCTTTGTGCAAGAAAAAAGCAAAGAAAGAGGAAGTCAAGACACGATCAGGAGAAGGTGAGGACTGATTGCCGGGGGTTCAATATTAGGTTCACCAGGACCCCTGGCATTCTTATGCCACATGGCCTGGTGCGAGGCATGCAAACGGTGGGAACGCCCGCCAGGCATCATATAAATGCCCTGTGTTAACTGCTGGATTCAAGGCTTGATTCACGGGTCGATTGACTGCCGGGTCCACTGGTAGATTGACTGCGAGATTGACAACTTGACTGACCAGCGGGTCGAGTTTCGAACTGACTGCTACAGTCACGTCTGGGCTGACTGCCGGATTGACTTCCAATTGCCATATTCACTGCTGGGCGGATGACGGGACGGGCTGCTAAACTGACTGTTGGAGTGACTGGTGAATTGGCTGTTGCATTCACTGGTGGACTGAATCCACAGCGTTTGCGTTGATGCCCTCCTGACTGCCAGCCTCGCTGTGCGCGGGATTAACTTCACAATACCTAGCTATATGACATATCAGCCGATTCATCAAGCAGTCCCAAGAGTCAATCTGGCAGCCAGTCGAACAATCAACCTGTCGGGCAAAGTAGTTGGTAAGAATAGTGCTATTCGTAAAGCCAACTTTTGCTACATAGTTGTAAAGCCGTCCTACGCTTTTCTCGGCCACGCCACACCGCCATGCTGCGCCAGCGATTTTTATTGTGCAGGCATGGGACGACAGCGGCGTTCTGCTTATTGCTAGGAATTTGCTACTGTTCCTACCTTTACTGACATTGCTGCTGTTACTGACGTTGCTGTCGTTACCGACGTTGCTGCCGTTGCTGCCGTCGCTTCTCTGGCTGCCGCTGGCTGCCGTTGCTGCTGCGGTATTGGCGATCTCTATTATGTACGCCCTAGCAAGAAAAAGTCGGCTCTACGAAGCACTACTCCTTCGTAAAACCAAATGCGTTAATTGAGGTGGCTGGGGGCGGCACTTCGAAAGGACAACCGCCCTTGAGCCCCAGCGGCATTGTGAACCCAGGGACCCGGTGAGCTGGGTCTCCAAGGTGTGACGTACGCTGCATCATCGGACTAGTCTTCCCGGTGCAGATGCTTGTGGGCACGAGGCACGCAGGGCAGGGCAGGCAAGGGTCGAGCCACCTCAAGCATCCAAGCAAAAAGGAAGAAGGCAGGGTGAGAGTGAGACCTTGTGCAGCCTCGACGGCGAGAGAGGGAAGCCGGCGATTGGATACCGCACAGCACTGGTCTTCTGCAGCGGCACAGGCCGTGCATGCTCGTGGTACGAGTGTCGCAAGTGTTTCTTGGAGCTACGAGTGCTGCTACTAGCAAAGTTGGCGGGCACCGGCGGGGTGGGATACTGTTGCCGTGAATGGTGGTGTGGAGACGCGGAATGGGGTCACGGTGAGGGCGAGTCCATCCTCGCTTGGATGGTCGACGGCGAGAGACACAGCGGAAGGACGGATATGGCGATGTCTTGCGACGCCATGGTGGGGTTCTGTCACGGGACGGTCCAGGTTGGACGTGCCGTGACGGTCCGAGAGTCGACGAAAGCTGCTGTCGGGTCGGAGAGGTCGGCGGACGAGCAGCTTCGGGGCCGATGACTGACAGAACACACGGACAGTCACGAAGAGCGGTGGAAGGAGGGGACACTGACAAACGCCCGCCCGGGCGGGAGCTGGAGTGGGATACTATTAGCGGGCGGCGGGTCGGGGCGGGCCAGCAGGAATGGGGGGGAGGGGAGGGGGGAGGAGGGGACGGCATGGACGAAGCTTGTGTAGCGGTGACGGCGGGAAGGCGGGCGGAGACTCGGTAGGTGGCTTGGAGTGAAGTGGAGTGTCATTGTCGTTGCCCATTGACAGCGGCGTTGATGCTCCGTCCCTTCGTACTCTGTGCAATGGGTGCCGGTACAGTACTGTACTGTACTGTCACAGTGACAGACGGCGGGATGGAGGGGGTTCGTGGGTTGAGGAAAGAGTTGAGATGAGCCTCGTCGGAGATCCGGGGAATATGGCGTTGGTATTATGAAGGACCGCCCCCTGTCATCAAACACGCATGCAGCCCGTATCATTGCCTCGGACGACAAGTAATACATAGTAATACTACGAGCATCATCTGCCAAGCCCAGCTAAATCACGAGAAGGATCGGACGCGTGAGCCACTGTAGAAAGCAAACATGGCCCGATGCGGCCTCTGCATGCGACCGCATGCCGGCAGACGCTCCCCCTTTGCCGGGCCCAGAGCCAGCCAGGCAGCGACGGGAAATGGCACCCTGTCTGTCCCGCTGGAAAGGGCATGATGCGGTCGGTGATGGCTGGCGCATGGAGTCGCGGACCAACCAACCCCCAAGCACCCCCCCTGGGTCGGAAGGGGATAGCAATGCAATGGCAGCCGAGCCCAGGTCCAGCCCAGCCTAGGGTCGTCCGTGCACGGGCCGGGCATGACAGGGCGGTCCATGCACTGCCGAATGCTGCTGCAGAGTCGACGAACCGGGCGACCCGACAGGCGGCGCGGCTCCCGCTGGCGCTGGCGTTGGCGTTGGCGTTTGTGTGTACTGATTGAGCTGACAGACAGCCTTCGTTTGTCCGGGCGTGAGTGCGTGCATCTCCTATCTGCCTCCGCCATGGCAGCATGATTGCTCATCACCCCATCTCCGACCAACAAACAGGCACAACCGACGAAAAGACGCACATGCGACGTCCGCAGGATTGGCGCCGCCTCACCCAAGCAGGGGGGGCGCAGCGACCGGTCCCATTCCCTCGGGTCCGGACGGAGCGCCGGCAACGAAGCCGCGAGACGAGGCGGGGGGCGCCAGGCAGAGGCAACGGCAGGGATGACGGGTAAAAAGACCTGGGCTGACGATGGGGATCCGCGCAGGCGACGCCCGGAACAAGACGCCGCCGCCGCTGCTGCCGCCCAGCCAGGGACTTTTTAGCACGGGTCCAGACGAGGGCCGCATCCTTGCTTGCGATGATGAGATGTTTGCGCGTGTGTGCGTGCCCGTCGTAATCCGTAGCAAACCCTTGGCGCTGCCATCCTGGGCCCCCGGTTGGTGATCGCTGCATGCAGCAGCATCGAGACGTGGGATGGGCAGCGAGGCCAACCGTTCCGCCGGGGCCCGCGTAACAAATGCACCACCTTTGGGACGTTGGCCGCGTGTGAGGCCCGCGGCAGTCGCTTCGCGGGCCGTCCGTGCTCGTGCCCGGTTGCCCTCCTAGCCGATCGTCAACAGCTCCTTATCGCCGTGGGCCTGCGAAAGGGGGGTTGCGTGCCCAACAACACGCCGGTGATCAAAGCCGCCCAGGCGTCGCAGGCACATTGCAGGAAATACGTAGTACGTTGCTTGGCACGCACTCCTCCGTGCTCCGTAATACAAATCCGCGAGCTTTGTCGAATTAGTTACGGGGTTTGCGATTCTTGGCCCCGGAGCGGCGTCGACGTCACGCGCGGCGAATCGGCCTGCGCCCGCCTGCCTGTCAGATGTCAGAAACAAAGCCCTCAGTTATTAAGAGGCTGCGTGCGTGCGTCCCGCCGCCGGCAAAGCAGCCGGGCGGACGGGGCACCCGGAAGGGGGGGGCCAAAGGGGGGTCCGTCGTCGTCGTGGTCGTACGAGCCGGTGTCCAAGTGGCTTCGATTTTGCTGCAGACGCGAAGCGGCCGTCTGGCGGCGGCGGCGGCGGCGGCGGTGGTGGAGGCACGGTCGCCAAGCTAAGCGCGAGGCAGCACGCAGACGCATTTATCACGCGTGAAAGTGCCCCCCGGGGGTTGATTTGCAGAGGCTGGACGGCACGGTCGGTTGTTGACTTTCGGTTCGCCTCGCTCGGTGGGCAGATGGCTGGATCGCAGATGCGCGGAGCACCGGCGATTTGCTTGCCCGGGGGGGAGGGACGGGGACCCTTGCCCTGCGGCGCAGCGATAGGCTTCCGTCTCTGGGCCTGTCGTCGTCGTCGTCGTCCTCGGCAGGCAGGGCAAAAGTATGCGTTTTGTCGGTACTAACGTAGGCGGTGCGGACCAGTTCTCTGGAATTCCATCATGCGCAAGCAGGCAGGCAGGCAGGCAGGCAGGCGGCGGGTAGGCCGGCCGTGAGGTGCTTGACCGGGGCGGAGCACCCCAATTGGAACTGTCTAGCCGGAATTTGGGACAATGCAGCGCAGCGTATCTATCATGCGCGACTAATACGGACAGCCCCGTGACTACGGGCAAGACTCTGAGGCCCTCACCCTCATTCAATCTTGTTCGCAGCCCAGCCCAGCCCAGCCAGCCGGGCCCGGCGCGGCGCGATCCAGCCCTGGGAGAGGTAAGGACGACGACACCGACCAGCCAAATGCCCTGTCGCAGCTCATCGCGGGACGCGCGACCCGCCCAAGAAGGTCACCAAGACAGTCACCGCCAAGGTCCGGCCGCGCTGGGATGAGCTGCACCTCGAGGCGCTAAGGGGGGCCGCCATCTCGCGCTGCTGCAGCCCGGGGCACAGTGGAGTCCAGACCACCAGACCACCCCGGGCCCCCCAGCGAGGCCGGGTGGGGTCCCATGAGCTTCAATCCAGTTCAATGGGGAGGGCCTGGGCCAGTGGAGGGCACGCGCTGGAGCCAACAGCTCGGTTCGGTGCGGTGCGGGCCCACTGAGCTGCACCGCACTGGGCTGGGCTGGGCTGGGCTGGGCTGCCCCAGGGCTCTCTGCTCTGAGAGACGATGCTTTCCCAAGGTCGGGGCGAGGTTGGCTGGGCGGGCGCCTGTGCGCGAGCTGCACCTGAGGCGCAAGGAGAAACCCTGGAACAGGAAAAAAAAAAAACGTGACGGGAGCTTCTGGCCACCACTGCAGCGCCGCAGGCCCCCGGGCAATCTCGTCCAAGTTTGACATCCATTGATGGCATGTCGGCCACCCCCAGAAGCAGCCCGCGCCACCACCTCCCGTCCCTCACCCATCTGTAGGTCGCCCGCCCCAGCAGGCGCTGCCCGCCACACGCGCTGCCGATGAGCCAGTCCAGCCAGACATCCAGCCAGCCAGCCAGCGGACGGCCGCCGCCACCACCACCACCTCCCACAGAGACTCCGTCCATCCACCCGCCGTCACTTCCACCCCATCATCCTTCCCGCCCTCCTGCGCTCTAGCTCCCAAGCGAATCTGTCCCCAGCTGTCGTCGATACGTCTCCGCCTCGCCCGACCGTCCTCTGGGCGCACCTTTCGCCAAATTCGACCACCACGCCTCGCTCCCCGTCTGTTCCTCGACTCGCGCTGCGATTCATGACGATTCCTCGATAGCGGGCGACGCGACCCGTCCCTGCATGGCGTCTGGAAATACGGGTACGTGCTCCATAAGTGCCTGTCCATCTTCAGCCTCGCGCGCATCTCTGGCCCGTTGCTTGCGCGCAGCGACCGATCGACCTGCTCGTTGGGCCTCCTCAAACACCTGTCTGGCGGGTGCAGCCCAGCGGCCGTCTTTGCTTCTTCCTCCCTGTTGTGTCTCGGGCCATGCTAAGGCGACATCCCCGACAGCATCAACCGCGTCGAGCAACCGAGCTCTGGCCTGACGTAGCCATCGTCGGCCATGGACGCCGTTGACGCACACCAACCTGGCAAGCCGCCTGGCTCCGGCATCGCCGCGTCGCCGCCCCTGCGAAACGATTCCACACGTACCGCCGCGTCGCTGAGGCGTCCCACGGCGGACGCGAGGCCCAAGAGGCTAGGCAGCTCGGCCAGCAGGGCCGCTGCATCGTCGCCGAAACTGTCCTCCGCCAGACTGCCCGCCAGAATTGCGACTGCGAATCGCGCGGCCGCGACGACCGGGAAGCCCCTGCTCCCAGCCACGGAGCGGCTCTCGCACGAAGAAAAGGCCCTGCCCCGGGTCGGGCGGGAGGCCGAGGCAGACAAGGATGATGTCGCCCCAGACGGCACCTCGGCTGGTCGCGAAGGTCGGCAGTTTGCGGTCGCCAACGTGGGCAACAATGGGAGAATCTATTTGAGGTACGTGGGTTTGACTCGCCTCCTTCTGGAATGCCGTTGGGTGGTCTGCGGGGTGAAATAGGGTCTTGGGCGTTTGGCTTTCGGGAGCGGTCCGGTTGGAATGCTGACTTCCTCGTGGCAGGCCTACGGTTCGTCCTGCTCACCAACGCTACCCGCAGCCTAACTTTGTCTTCCCCGTGACGCCTCCGGGCGCTGGCGGGCTAGACCAATCGATTCAGGGCAAAGCAAAGGACGCAAAAGATATCAGGGCAGTGAAACCGCTCGAGCTGGACTTTAGCCAATGGACACCGACACCGACTGCATCGCCTCTGGGTGGAGAGAAGCAGTACTTCCCAGACGCTCGAAGCCTCAACCACCCCACGAGGCCACGACGGGCCATGTCAGACACCACAGTGCAGGAGTACAACGCTGCCACAGATTCGGACAAGGACACGTTCAGGGTGATCATCTCGAGACCGACGGGCGAGGAGCAGCGACCGCGCACCATGGACGACCTGGACGCCGCTTCGGGGCCCCTCTTGAACATCAACATACCATCGTGGCGTATTGGCACGCCCAGGTTCACCTTGAGAGGCACACCCATCTTACGCGGATCGTCGTATGCCCCCACCGAGGACGTCAGATCCAGCAGCGTCTCGCTGCTGAACCCTTCCCCCAAGGATCACAGCTTGCGCTTGCCCGAACCGGGGCCGCGAGGGCTGGGTGTCCTCGCGGCTGAGCCTCCACGAATACGAGTACCGTCGCAGCAAAACCCGCCGGAGCCGCCGCCCTCGCCCAAGCCCTCTCCTCCACCCGTACGGGATACTTACATGTCCACCCACTTGGTCATCGAACCTGCCATGTTCACCAAGCTGACGTTCAAGCCCGCTTGTGATGACCGCTCCATTGTTCGATATTCCCCCACCGGCGCGGTGACGGCAGCGACTCCGCCGCGCTTGGTTGCCGAGATCACGTCCCCCAGTTTTCTCGACTACGAGCTGATATCCGACTTCTTCCTCACCTACAGAGCCTTCTTGGAGCCTGCCAGTCTGCTTCGTATGCTCGTCGCACGGTTGAGATGGGCTTTGTCGCGCAAGGATGAGCGAGGGATGATCGTTCGGGTGCGGACTTTCGTTGCCGTGCGCCATTGGATCCTGAACTACTTCACCGACGATTTCATATTCGACTACGACCTGCGCGTGACGTTCTGCACCCTGCTCAACGAGTTCGTCGAGGAGGTGTCGCAGGACCAGTCCTCGCGCAAGGTTCAGCTGAAGATCCTGGCCGAGCTCAAAAAGTGCTGGAGACGCATCTGCGCCCAGTACTGGGATGGCCCGGAATTCGACGACTCCCTCGGGCCGGAGGTCCCCATCTCGCCAGGCGGCGTGGCCGGGGATGCGGAAGCCGAGCGGGGAGACACGGACGCGGCGCAGCTGAATGCCTCCCGACCAATGCCTAAAGTCCCTACGGGTACCGGGCCAACAACATTCTACATTGATGCTCCGCAGATCCCGCCCGCTGGAGACTTTGTCCTCCCAGGAAATCGACCCGGCACTCCAGAGAATAGAGTGAGCGATGGAACTGATTGGGAGGAAGCGGCGGGCTCACCCCTCAGCATGGCCAGCATGGACATTGTCTCGTGCTCGTTTCCCAGCAAAAGCCTCAAGGCCCTCAATCCCAGTGCCTCACAGCTCATGGCAGCACATCCAGTCCCGACGACGTCCACCACCGTTGGGGCCGCACAAGTGGCAACGACACCAAAGGCCCTCACAGGCAAACGCGTGCGACCGGCTCAGACCCACAAGCGTAACAACAGCATCAGCGACTCGCTGCGAGATCATGGCTCTGACAGATCTTCGTCCCACGACCAGGACATTTCGACGCTGCTGCCCTCAGCCGGGAGCCTGGTCCGCGGCAACCTGCTACCCCCGGCTCAGGCCTACGTTGACTATGAGCCGTACGGGCCATACAGCAGCAACAACCGGCAGACAACCATTTTCCAGCCCAGCAGTCGCGAGCTTCCCAAAATTAGGAACGTGGGCGGTGCTATGTCGGGGACCGGGATGAGGAAACTCATCGGTAGCGTCCGCCGAGCCATACGTGCTCGGGGTGGAGGCGTCTCTCCTACAGAAGGCCATTTCATGACCATCGCTCCCGTGGGCCCTCGTGGCGCTACCACGAACCGGCTTCCGGGCACTGCCGTTGTGCCCCTGGGCCGCCCCAGGAACCATGTAGGTCGACCGCCGGTCCGCATCGATCTCCTCGGAGCGGAAGTGGCCGAAGATTTCAAGAAGGCTGTTCGCGAAGAGGAAGCAGCTGCCCAGGCCGAGGCACAACGCCTAGAGTTGGACGCGCCGCCCAAGTCTGCACCACCGTACGGAGGGCACCCGGATTACTCGGCTGCTCTGATGGAGTCGAGCACCTTTGATGGGTTTTCCCATGTTCAGAAGCCGCGACCAGTCAGTGACATGGGAATCACCATCGGCAGCAAGTCAATCGTCATCGTCGACGACACCGTTCCATTTGAGATGGCTCCGGCTCCGGGGCATTATCCGACCGCAGCGAACCCATCTATCGACACGTTCGCAGATGCGTTCATGGCCAGTGCCGCGGACCCTACGCCGCCTAACACCCCCCCTTCCAACTCTGTGCGAGGGAACACGCCACGGAGATCGTCGTTTCTCCTCAACCAGCATGTCAGAAGTCCGTTGATGCAAGATGCTCTGCCTCCTTTCATCCCAGACTTGGCGACACTCGAGGGGAGACAGAGCACACGAGCCTCGGAGGATCTACCCCGTCCATCTCTGTCCACGTCGCGTCGGGCAAGACGCCCGCCCGTGAGCGGAGGAACCTTTCGAATGCATAAGAAGAGTCACTCCAAAGGGACTCCTCAGTCCCTCAACTCGATCATGCATCGCAACTACAGCTCAATTGGCAGCGGCAGCGTGCTTCCCGCGACCGTGCTCAGCTTCGACGCAACGACGGATTCAGGGGCTTCCGTGACTGACGCAGGTTCCGAGGTTCCCATGCCAGCCCCGCTTCATGTTCTACGGAGGCGTCCCGGAGGAGATCTTCGGGCCGCGAACCACGTCGCGGATCTTGACAGAACGTCGCTCCGGAGGTCTCGATCTGTGGGCTCGCTCGCAGCCTACACGGACTCTATCCGCAGCTCTTATTTGCTCGATACACGTCCCGATTCTGCTGGAAACACGAACTCGTTTTCGCCAAGAGCGCAATTGGGCCACGACGGAACCTTCTCCGTCGGTCAACTTGCCGACAAGCAGCCCACCAAGCGGGACTTATCACTTTTCAGCACTCACTCATCTAAACCCATTATGCGCCCTTCGTTCGAGGCGGAGGCTCAGAAGCTAGCGCAGATCCCGGATGACGACGACGACGGAGGCATCGAGTCCGCACTGGCGAAACTCGAGGGGAAATACGACAAGAAGACCTTCAAGCGGTCAGTGGAAGTGAAGATGCCTTCCCCTGTCGCGGAGGACGTTGAAGAGACGTTTGACAAGGATGCGAATCTCGATGACCTGGATGCTCTGCGGCAAGAGAAGCATGAGAAACGACACCTGCACATCATCGATGGTCCACCTGATACCGTGGTTGAGCAAGCGCCGGAGCCGGTAGATTCAGTACCCCCAAAGGAAGTCAAGCCCACGCCACGCAAGGAGATGAAGTCGTTTCTTTCCGTTGGCTCTCAGGAGTCCTATTGCTCTATCCCTCTGCTTGACAGGGATTTGACAGACGGCGCCCGAAGCAGAATCGGAACGATGGAGTGGACTGACAGGTCCGTTCTGAGGGGCTCCGATGACAGCGACTCGCTGGTCGAGGTGGAGCGGAACCCAGAAGCCGCCGACGCAGAACCCGGAAAGCACCTGTCCTTCGACCTGGTCGAGAAGACTGCCAGTATCGAGAGAATCAAGCCCGGAGAGCTTGCGCCCTCGGAAACCAAAACCCAGTCGTTCCTAGACGACGCCAGCGCGAACGGCACCGACCTGTCCTCGGAACTCTCTGTTGACGACATTGAAGGCGGGGACTCGGACAATGACTTGTTTGGGAAATATAAGTCTCCCAACCACCTGCGCGGGCCCTCGGCCACGTCAAGGACGTCCACGCACCAGATGACCTTGGTTCAGGCCCTTGCCATGGCGCCCGACCCTTCCAAGAAGCAGAATGCTCACGAAGGCCAAAATGCCTCGGCGCAACCGTTGCTCCCTTCACCAGAGCTGACGCCAACCCTTCCACAGGGCCACGAGCCTTCATCACCTGACCTGGTAGGGCCCAGCGATTCCAACCCCTCAGACGCATTGCCCGGATTCGGCAACATCCGAAAGTACTCGGTTCACCTGCCCTTCATCTTGGCATTCGATTCGGACATTCTCGCCCAGCAGTTCACTCTGATCGAGAAGGACGCGCTGAACGAAATTGACTGGAAAGAACTGATAGATATGAACTGGAAGAACGCCGCTAGGAGCGACTCTCGTTCTTGGGTGCACTACCTACAGAACAGCGAGGCACAGGGCGTCGAGGTGGTGATCGCGCGGTTCAACATCATGGTCAAATGGGCCATTTCCGAGATCGTCCTCACTCAACACATCGAGGAGCGCGCCCGATGTATCATCAAGCTCATCCACATTGCCTCTCACTGCCGACGGTACCGCAACTTCGCGACGCTGGCCCAGCTGGCCATTGCGCTGTCTAGCAACGACGTATCTCGCCTGACACAGACATGGAAGCTGGTGCCTGCGCATGATATCAAGACACTCAACAGTCTAGAGGCCCTGGTGACGCCGAGCCGGAACTTTCACGCCATCCGGGCAGAGATGGAGATGGGCTCCGATGCAGGATGCATTCCGTTTGTGGGCATTTACACTCACGACCTGCTGTACAATGCTCAGCGGCCTTCGGAGATTGCAAGCTCTCCCACGACGGCACCGCTGGTTAATTTTGAGCGCTGTCGCATCGCTGCTGCCGTCGTCAAGACGCTTCTCCGCCTTCTGGAAGCGAGCACGAGATACGCCTTTGTTCCCATCGAGGGAATCACCGAACGCTGCCTTTGGGTCGGAGCTTTGAACGATGAAGAAATCAGACGCCATTCTGAAAGCCTTGAATAGGCAGAGCTAGCCACTGCTCAACGCTCTTGTCACGCCTCCAAGGAAACTCACAATACCCATGATTTGCAACTGCACCAACACCATACGTCCGCTCTTTAGCCACGGCTCTGGCTCCTTTGTCGAATAACCGTGCATTGTCCTCAGTTACATTTTCGACCCGGAAGATAACTGGATACACCATGATAGCACAAACCCGCTTACGGCTCATCACAGTCTCCTTTGTCGCCGCATGCATTCGTCCTTGATGCGATTACGGAGTTGAGGCCATGACTACACTTCAATGCGAAATATCTTCGTTCATCAGCACACACACAACACGCACGCGAGGCGAGGACATTACACCCACAGATACCCAATATAGGGAGTTACATGCAGCGCAGCACATTTTATTTTTCTGGCTTATTTTGGTTTTTACTCTTTTCTGTTGGACCTTTAAGGATGAGGTCTCGTTGATACCAGGGAGCGATGGGGCGAAGGCGCCACCGGTGGGATTAGACGGCGCTAGGCTGGCAGCATCACGATATGCAATGGATTTTTAGCCCTGTTCCTGTACGTGTGGGTGGGTAGGTGTTGGATTTGAGCTGCGGTTGGGGCCTTCTTTGACGTCGCCGCGTTGATCCAACATGGGATCCTACCATGTACACTCCAGTCAGGCTGGTAATAAAACAAGGGGCATGGAGCCTCTGGTGACCTTGTACAGGCTGCCTTTATGATACTAAATCGTCATGGCTGGACAGTGAGTGAGTGAATGCGGAGTGAGATGAGCTCAATTAACACGGGACGCAGACCGAAGCACACGTAAATGGGAGACGGAGAAGTGGGTATGGTACTTTTTCGGTCTTTTTATGAGTTTGTCTCACTCGGAATAGCTAAGAGCTTCACGCAACGGAAAATGCCTAAGGAAAACCATGGCGGGGCAACGGTCAAGTCCACCCCTTTGGCTGACACAGGGCTTTCCCTCTTCCTCGCTAAGAACAGCAATGTACACACTCCTGATGAGGCCAATCAAGGACTTCAGCAAAAGCACAATCGCCGCCAAGGCAAGGCCGAGTATCTTTCCCTCATAAGTGCCACCAAGTCGACCAGGGCCTCCAAAGGCAGCAGAACCTGCAAGCCTGGGGAACGCCTCCGATGACCCGTAACCAATTCACCACTGCACGTTGTCGCCAGCCGAAGAGCCGTTGTCGGGACCGGGTTCCTACCACTGGGTCTCCTTGGAGGCCTCGGCGGCCCACTCGGTGGTCTGGCCGGCGGCAGCCCACTCGCCGCCCTCGGCACCGTCCCAGCCAGCGCCGGCGGTGGCGGCGCCGGTGAAGCCAGCGGCGGGAGCAGCGTCCCAGTCGCCACCGGCGGCGGCGGTGCCGGTCTCGATGGCGGCGGGGCCCTCCTCGTCGACGCCAGGAGCCTTCTCCTCCTCGACCTTCTCCTCGGCCTCGGCCTCGGGGTCACGGTCTGTCGCCAACGGGGTCAGCATTGAAACACTCTACTACCTTGTTGGGGGTTCAGTGAGCAAGCAGCAGCAGCAACATACAGAAGTACAGATCGGGCATGACGTCCCAGGGGGTCTCGCGGTTGTAGATGGTGCCGCGGAGGCGGAGGACCTCACGGGCGAGCAGCCACCAGACGGTGCCGATGGCGTGGCGACCCTTGTTGTTGGTGGGGATGGCAACGTCGACGTACTCGGTGGGGGAGTCGGTGTCGCAGAGGGCGATGACGGGGATGTTGACGTAGCTGGCCTCCTTGATAGCCTGGGCGTCGGTGCGGGGGTCGGTGACGATGATCAGGCGGGGCTCCTTGAAGGAGCGGGTGATGTAGTTGGTGAAGCTACCGGGGGTGAAGCGACCGGCGATGGACGAGGCGCCGGTGTGGGCGGCGAACTTGAGGACAGCGCGCTGGCCGTAGGGACGGGCAGAGATGACGCAAATGTCGGCCGGGTTGTCGATGGCGACGATGATGCGGGCGGCGAGGACAATCTTCTCCCTGGAGCGCGAAACACCGTTAACAATTGTTCCCCCCTCGACGGTGCTTCTACCGCCCATTGACTCTGGATCCTTCTTGTCGCGGAGGGCTACCTACCAGGTCTTGCCAATGTTGATCACGTTGACACCGTCGGCGCGAGTCTTCCACAGGTAAGGCTCCATGTGCACCTGGAGGTTCTTGCTGCCGAGGTGAGACTGCGCAGCCAGGAGCATCTCAATGTCCTGGCTGGTGGCGTTGAGGACGGAGGGCAGGTTGGAGGGCGCCATCTTGACTGGATGTTTTCTTCCTTTGGGGGAGGTAGGAAAATCAGATGGGGGTGAGAGAGAAGGAGGATGTCGTGCAGGAAGCAGTCGCAAAAAGTTCGCGAGGGTGGTTGAAGCGCTTCGCAAAACCCGAAAATGTGTGGGTGGGTGCGAAGCCCTGAACCCGCTTACACCGTTTGGGGCTAGCGCGAGAGCGTGAGGTCGGCGTTGCTGATCCAACACGTGATGTGTCACGCTAGGCCTTTCCGGGCGATGCGCTCAGACGACGGGCTGCCCAGCGTGGACCGGCCGTCAAGCCGGGCCGGGGAAATTTTGAGGGTCAGGTTGTTAGAAGGCTAGCCAGCCCGTTCTGCGAAGCTCACGATCACGACATCTGCTTCGCAGGCTATCGACCATGCCTCCCAGATTAGAGGCGCTGCAGCGCCTCGGCACCGTCAGCCGTAAGAATGCCCGCTCCAATGCCTACCGAGAGGCGTTACCCGCGGCTAACTCATCCATCCCAGTGTGCCTACGGCCGGCGACGCGGCCATCGCCTCCCAACTTCCTCCCCGTCGTCCAGACGGCCAACCTGTCGATGCGCGAGAAGAAGCGCAAGGCCAAGCAAGACCCGTACAAGTGGGCGCAGGCGCAGCAGCGCAAGAACGCCAACCTCAAGCGGCGGGAGGAGCTGCAGAAGCAGCGCGACGCGGCCTGGGGCGACCCCGTATGGGGCACGACGACGCCCTTCCTCGAGTCGCTCGACGCGGCCGGCCAGGACAAGGACAGCGCCAGCGGGGTGCCGCGCGACGCGAGCGGCAACCTGCTCGGCAAGCCGCGCGACCTGCCCACCGCCCCGGGCCTGCGCAACCACTTCCTCACCGATGCCGAGCTCGACGATGCCGCGAGGCACGCCTACGCCCTGACCAAGCCCATGGTCGGCGTCGTCGAGTCCCAGATGGACCCGGCCACCGAGGAGGAGCGGAAGAAGCTGCACGACCAGAAGCACTACAAGGCCCTCGACGCCCTGCGGAGGATAACGTCGCTCCGCAACGGCAGCGCCCGGGACCGCTTCCACGCAAACGTCCGGCGCATCATCGACGAGTTTGGCCGCCACAAGACGGACAAGTTCCTCACGCCCAAGCCGCAGTCCATCTCGCCAAACACCACCCCCATGCCCGGCCGGTCGGGCCCCGACACCGGCAGCTCCGAGGTGCAAATCGCGATCCTGACCGCCAAGATCAGGGCACTGGGCAAGGCCCTCGAGACCAACAGGGGCTACAAGGACGTACACAACAAGAGGAATCTGAGACTGTTGTTGCACCGCCGCCAGAAGCTGCTCGCATACATGGAGCGCAAGGAGCGCGGGAGCGAGAGGTGGACACACATGCTGGAGAAGCTGGGGCTGACGCCCGCCACGTGGAAGGGCCAAATCGACCTGTAGTAGCGCTGTAGAATACTCTGTTCTGTATGTACAATATCATCAAGCCATCCGAGGACGAGCGAATGCGTCCGCACCGCTCTTCTGTGCCCTCCGCCATTTACGCCGAATACATAAGACCCTGCCGCAGGAAATTTATGACTTGAGGGTGTGCTATACTACACGCATGCTGACAACAATTAGACGAGAACCAAAGGGGCTCATGAGAAGACGCTGATGAAGTTTCCGATGCGGTCCTTCTGGTTCTGTGCTATGCACTCGGCGATCCAGGTGATGTTGCGAATCTCCTGCTTGGTGTTAGCGGCCGTCACAAACGCTGAGTGAAGGGGGTTGTTGGACGCACCTGTTCTCTCAGCTTTACCCAGGCATACACAATGGCATACGTGAACTGCCGCGTAAAGGCGCTCTTGGAAATCTCCATCTCCTTCTGGTAGAACATGTCCTCGAGGGTCTTGCCGTCGGAGGAGCCGCCACCCATGTTGCCTGGACCGGATGATCCGCCGAGTGAGGCGGCATCAAAGAACGTCTTGTAGTCGTGAACACCATCAACGGCCAGACGTACGCCCTCTGGGTCCTCTGCGCGGGAGAGCATCAAGGTTCCCTCGGGGTAGAGCTTACCGAAGTTGGGGTACAGCTTCTTACGGTCTGCCTTGCTCAGCTCGGTGCCGAAGGAGTTGAGGGTAATGTTGATGGCTCGTCGGTCGGCCTCGAACTCGAGAATCTCGGACATGACTTCAGCGGTGGGGGAGCCGGCCATGTCAGGATGGGTGTTGACGAAGTTGTAAAAGTCCTCGAGGTAGTTCTTGTACAGAGTGTTGCGCACAATCTCGATGTTGAGCTCGTCGAGGTCCTGGTGGCTCAAGCTGCCCTTAAAGTAGGGTGCGAGAGGCGTCTCGATGAGCACACTGTTGTAAAGCTCCTCGATGTTGGTTGCGACGCAGAGGACGGGCATGGTCTCGAACCAGCCGAGGGGATGGCATCTCTCGAGCAGCTCGCGAGTGTCGCGTTCGTGCAGCGTGCCCGTGATGAGCAGGGCAACGTTGTCAATCATGTAGCCATAAGTGACGTAGTCCATAAAGGTCGCCAGCGAGCCGACAGCATTGGCGCGGACATAGCGAAACTCGGAGATGAGCTTGTCGGTCGTCTTGGAGGCGAGGCTGGACGTGGACGGGTTTGGGGGTAGCGAGGCGAGGAAGTCGCCGTACGCAGGGCCGAGCTGGAGCTTGAGATCTGCGCGAACATCAGTAAAGTCGCCGAGTATCGTCGCGGTCCATTCGAACGTACCGTCAATCGTCTCGCATTGCGTCAGGTTGTTGTATGCCGGGCTGGTCAGCAGGCTGTTCCGATAGCCACGGACAATGCCTTCGACGTAACTGTGTTGCGTCAGCCGAGCGAGCTCGAGGGGGGGGAGCTGCGGGCGCGAGCACTGACCCGTTGTTCACGTTGAAGAAGAGGCCCTCCATCTTGCTAGCCGTGCAGCTTTGGCTGTGCGAGGACCGAGAAAGACAAGCCGAGACGCGACAACCCGTGTTGCGTGCGTCGACGATGGATGGCGGATGCGAGCGAGTGGGTGGAATGGATGGGACGTCGTCGAAGCCGGCGGGAGACGTCGGCCAGCCTCAGTCTGTCCTGTCGGGGCTTGCCAGTGCTGCAAGCACGGCCCCAGCGGCCAAACCAGGCTCATCAGCGCCGAAGAGCAACACCGGCCACAGCACCAGCCACGGGAGGCTGGCCTCCACGTGAGACCGGTACGTACCTCGAGGGTCTGGGACTCTGGCCTGGTGGGGTCGCGCAGCGCCGGAATTTCTGTAGCGCCGGGGCCCGGCGCCAAAAAAGCAGAGTTTCCTCCTGCAACAGCGACCCTTCACACCGAACACACGGCAGAGGGCAAGTGCTGCCGTCCAAAAATTTTGGGTGGAGCCTGCAGCTTTCTCTCATCCTCTCTGCTGAAAAATTTCCTGCAACTCCATCGCGCCTGCGCACAACACCCTCCATTGCGCCCACGAGAGGAAGTCGAAGCCCAATCGATCCGCGCAAGATCCCCGGAGGGACTCACGACTGCCCGACATGTCTCTCTTTGTTCTTGCCGAGACGCCTGCGGGGTGAGTTGTGCCTGCCGCCCGCAATTGCAATTGCAACGTGCAGTTGCGGTCCCCAATCCTCTCCCCAACTCTTCCCAGTGCAATGTGCTAACAATAAGTCAACAATAGCTACGGCCTGTTCAAGGCCGCCGACAAGAAACTCTTCAAGAACGATGACCTCGCCGCCGAGCTCGGCCGTCCCGAGAAGCTTGTCGAAATGTGAGCAAGATCCCAGCAGTGGCAGAAATGGGCACATGACTGACGAGCGTTCCTTGTCGTAGGCTCAAGTTGAAGAAGTTTGTCAAGTTCGACAGCGCCGCCATGGCCCTCGAGGAAGCGGCGTCGCTCAAGGACGGAAAAGTCCCCACGCTGCTCAACTCCCTGCTCGAGGACCTCAAGGCCGAGAAGAAGGCCTCGCTGGCCGTCGCCGACACCAAGCTCGGCACCGCCATCTCCAACCTGCCCCAGCTCAACATTTCGCCCGTCTCGGGTTCCAACACCATGGACGTCTTCCGTGGCATCCGAGAGCACCTCCCTTCCCTGATTCCGGGCTTGCTGCAAGAGAACGTGGACCGCATGGCCCTGGGTCTCTCTCACTCCATCTCCCGCCACAAGCTCAAGTTCTCCGTCGACAAGATCGACTCCATGATCATCCAGGCCATTCGCCTGATCGATGACATGGACAAGGAGCTCAACGTCTTCGCCATGCGCACCAAGGAGTGGTACGGCTGGCACTTCCCCGAGCTGGCCAAGATCCTCAACGACAACCTGGCCTATGCCCGCCTTATCATCACCGCCGGCTTCCGAACGAACATTTCCGAGACCGACCTTTCAGAGATCCTCCCCGAATCCACCGAAGAGGCCGTCAAGAAGGCCGCCGAGATCAGCATGGGCACGGAGATCACCGAGGACGATCTGGCCAACATCACGGCTCTGGCGGAGCAGGTCATCCAGTACACCGAGTACCGAGCGCAGCTGTCTTCGTACCTCGAGAGCCGCATGCGCGCCATCGCCCCCAACCTGACTGCTCTGGTTGGCTACTTGGTCGGTGCCAGGCTCATCGCTCACGCTGGCTCTCTCATGAACCTGGCCAAGGCCCCTGGTTCCACGATCCAGATTCTCGGCGCCGAGAAGGCCCTCTTCCGCGCCCTCAAGACCAAGCACGACACTCCCAAGTACGGTATTCTCTACCACTCGTCCCTCATCGGCCAGGCCACGGGACGCAACAAGGGCAAGATCGCCCGTATGCTTGCTGCCAAGACTGCTCTTGGTCTGCGTGTCGACGCCCTTGACAACAATGACGAGGAAGACGAGGACCAGCGCGCCATTCTCGGCCTCAGCAACCGCATCAAGCTGGAGAACCACCTACGCCGGCTGGAGGGCAAGCCCCTTCTCCCCAAGGGCACCAACGTTGGCCCCACTGGCGAGATCCAGGCCCCCGGACAGTTCACCCTCAAGGAAACTCGCCGGTACAATGTTGATGCTGACGGCGTCAACGGCGAGGACGGCAAGAAGTCCAAGGGAAAGAAGGCCCTCATCCAAGAAGTCGACGAGGAGTCTGACGATGAGATGAAGGACGCCGAGGATGAGTCGGATGATGAGGACGCCGCCACCCCTGCCAAGTCCAATGTTGCCAAGCTGTCCAAGGCCGAGTATGAGCGCCTGGCCGCTCTTGCCGGTCTGTCGGTCAAGAAGTTCAAGCGAAAGTACGAGCGCGGTGATGTCCAGCTTGGTGCCGATGGCAACCCCAAGGTTTTCAGCAAGAAGGAGATCAAGAAGATGCGCAAGGCTGAGGCCAACGGTACCCCCGTCAAGTCGGCAACGCCTGTCAAGGCAGAGCCCGCGTCAGAGAAGAAGAAGAAGCGCAAGCACGAGGACGACGATGAGGATGCCGCCGAATCGAAGAAGGACAAGAAGCAAAAGAAGAAGAAGCGCCACTCGGAAGCCTAATTGAAAACGTTGGGGAAGGGTTGCGGTCTCGCCCCCCGCGGGAGGCGGACCACAGGACCACACAAAGCCTGCAATTCGTTCTGCAATGTGTAGATATATGGCGATACCTGCGATTTCCGAGGAGGGGAATCTTTTCTGGGCGTCTTTTTTTTGTTGAGCCGATTTCCTGGCCGGCGTTTGAGGGAGGGACATTCGAGGCATCTGGCGTGTAGGGCTGTTTCTTGATTTTGGATGCTCATCCACGTCGAAGTAGTCGGTGGACAGTTTGCCGGAACTGGCAAGCTGCTTCGGGGCAGATGATGGAGGTTGACAGGCACCAATGGTGTATGAAATGAATGTGTTCAAAAAAGCATGCATCCTTACATCGCGCGACTGTCGGGTGATTGGCCTTTGCTAACGTTACGATGTCGAGAGTTCAATGGCGCCCGGCACACTTCTTGGCTTGTGCGCAAATGTGGATTTCCGGGATCCGCGATTGATAGGCAGCACAAGGCGAGTTGCGTGGCATTAACAGGATACAAGTCTAAACAATTGTACAGCTGCCCCGGGTCCTTCCAGTGAGCGATTAGGGGTATCCATTGCGAAACCAACCAGCCAGCCTCTTGCATCTCATCCCTCGACCCCTCGTATCGCCGACGTCCATCCCTGGGTATCACATTTCTGTCGCCGAGTGTCATTATTCAGCCCCGTCGTCCCCCAGGACCGCTGCTCCTTGCGGCTCCACGCAGCATCAAGTCAAAGAAACACAGCGAGCCATTTTTTCAGGGCAAAGAAGAAAACAGTAAAAGAAGCATGAACGGCTTCGTCGTCGGGCAACGAATCCACTTGTCGATCAGTCGTGACATCGCGAGCGTGACGGTACGATGGACGTGATCTCCGGGGGTCTCGGGTAGGTATAGTCAAAGACGGTTGAAGACGACTCAGGCAGTCTGCAGCCAAACTGGCGTTCGAAATCAAGTAGACCACGCTAAGCCACCCGAAACCCCCAGAGTTAGCATTCCACAGTCACACTGTCACGGGATTGGCGCTTCGCTCAGAGGGTCTCCACGACGCGAGCGTTGATGGCCTGCTGCAAGCCAGGGTCCTGACCTCCAAAGTCATATTGCGCATGGCCGTCGTGGCCGGCGCCGCCAGCACCCGTGGCTTCGGAACTATGCTGAGCGGCCATGGCAGCGTTGAGGCTCTGGGAGCTGCTGCCGGGCAAGAAGATAACCTTGCTGTTAGCCGACTTGGCCATGGCCTGCATTGCCTCGAGGTAGCGGATCTGCATGGCGGGGGCAGAGCTGAGGATGTCGGCAGCCTGGCGCATCAACTTGGCGGATTCGACCTAGAGCGAGACGTGTCAGTTCTGGCAAACAACGAGGCAACGTGCTGGGAGGATGAGGGCGGCTCTTACTTCAGCCTTGGCGGCAATGATCTTGCTTTCACCAATACGCTTGCTCTGGGCAGCCATGGACAGCGACTCCTGCAACTCCTGGCTGAAAATGATGTCCTTGATGAGCATGCTCTCGACGGCGACACCCCAGCCTGCAGCAACATCTTCGATGATCTCGCCGATGGATTGGGCAATCTCTTCACGGCGCTCAATAACATCCTGGAGGACGCGTGCACCAACGACGTGGCGGAGCGTGGTCTGGGTGCGCTCCATAAGTGCCTGGCGGACGTTGGAAATGCCAAAGGCGGCCTTGTGCGGGGAGACGATGTGGTAGTAGATGACGGAAGTGAGTCGGAGGGTGACGTTGTCCTTGGTCATGCAGATCTGCTCGGGAACCTCGGCGGTCTGGATTTTGACGTCGATCTGAATAAGCCTTTCGCTGAGCGGGTTGATGCGAACCAAACCCGGGTCAACAGCCTTGTAGAAGCGACCGAACTTGGTGACGAGGCCGACATTGCCCTGATGGACATTCTTATACGGGTTCGGGCAACAGATGCAGCAGGGTATGGCGCCGAGGGTTCCCATCAAACCACCAAGCGTGTTGACTGTAATGCACAGATGAGCGACTGAGGGCTACGAGTCGGGGAGGCCCTTGAGTGTCTTAGGAACTTACCCATGCTACCGTACCACCCGCTGGGGTTACCATCGTCACCAACGATCGAGGCATAGCTGCGCTGGAGGTCCTCCTTCTTTGGTGGCTGAACGGTCATCTTGCCCTGGGGCTGGAAGCCGCCGCCGAAGCCGCCCTGTTCGCCAGGGGGCTTTGTGGTAGAGCTCTCGCCGTTGACAGCGGACATGATGGGCACCGTGGACGAAGTTGTGGATGCCAGTGTGGCGGCGACGGATCGCTATGTAGTTGCGGCTGCGGGCTCCCGCGAGGCGCGTATAAGTATGTCAAGTGGTGGACGGCTATCGGAGCGCGAACGTCGGCGATGGTGCGACGTGGACGGTTACAGACGGCGACGGCGAACAAAGTGCAATGTATTTGTTTGCCAGAGGTGGTGTGACAAGGGGTCTGGATGGATGGATAGACGTGTGGATGGGCTTCAGTGTGCGAGCAAGGGGGATGACGGCGTGGTTAAATAATGTCACTGTGGTCTAGCGTGTGAGAAGTGATGATGAGATTGACGACATGGGCGTTGTGTGGAGGGAGGGGATTGGGAAGTCTGACGTCCTCTTGGCAGCGGGCGTTGCCCCGTAAGTGAGAGACGCCCCAAGCAGACGAGTGGAGAGCGATGGCCGGCACGCAGTGGCCGAGCAAGGTGGTGTGTAGGACGGTGGAGGCCGGGGGGCGGGCCATGGCACTTCTGGCACTGCCTGCCTCATGGCCGGCGCCCGGTGTGAGGGGAAACTCCCTTCCATGAGAACTGGCCAAATCGCCCGCCCAAGACCGGATGTACCTTATGTGGGATCGATAGGTGCGCCGTCCAAAGGGGAGTCGCCGCCAGGCAGGCCAAGGCTGGCTGTGGTTGGGCGCAACATGCACGACGATGCATGTACATACGTACTCCGGGCACTTCTACCGTCGGCAGGCGCTTGGGCTGAGCGGGGCCGCGGCCGCCACCCGGCACAGAGGAAGGAGCTGCCTGCCTGTCTTGTTGCCCGTGTGGCCATCTGGCGAATGCACACACCACTAGCTTGGGCTCGGGGAAGGTGCACGCTGGAGAGCTGCGTCGGCGCTCGGATGGGGAAACGGCCAGCAAGTCGCAGAGGGTGAGCGAAGCACGGCGCACAGACACGAGCAAGGCTCTTCAACTTGATACTGTACCACTCTCGTCCCCTCATCGACGTCTCGTCGCATCGAAATATTGACCCTTGACAGATTGATCATCCATACTGATCCTCCTGGGCGATTCCTCAAAGCGCTGCCTGTCGCTGTGGAGCCCGCGCCAACGCCTGGTCTGCGCGCCGCGAGCTTGGCGCGCCTCGGCAGCGTCTTCCAATGCGTCATACGATGAATGCGAAGTCGTCCGTCGACCATGTCTAGGCCCCCCAAGCCCCCCTCAAAGTTACCCAGCGCAGGTGCAACTGCAGAGCCGACGCCCTGGGCCAACGTGACACACTGCAGGTAGGTGACCCCCTGTTGGTGCCCGTGCACTGCCTCCACCGCCCGAACCACTCCAGGGGGCGACACCCGCGTGTCTGATGTGCCAGACAACTCCGCTATCTCAAGACCCCGGCCAGGCCATCAAACACAGCCAGTCAAACATCTGGGCCCAGCTCCTCGGCCTCGTCGACCGACCTGTTTTCGCCCTCGGCGAGCTGGCCATACGGTCAATAAGACAATGAGATCCGTCGCGGCATTGCCATCGCACGAGTCTTGCCCGGCTGGTATTGCATGGCTGTGCAATGCAGGTATGCATTTGCGGGGACCAAACTTCCAGAAACCTTCTCGACTGGCTGCCCGACATCCAGACCACATCACTCGTCCATCGTGGTGTGTCGGAAGGCCGACGGTGCCGACCGAGCCTAGCTCGCCCACGAAACAGAGCCGGCATCGCTGCTTCCGAGCAACGCTTCACGGAGGCCCCTCGCAAGGAACTCGATCGCCCATTGACTCTTCGTGGTGCAGCGCTTGTCCATCTCTCTCGCCCGCCAGGTCCGTCATCGAGAGTTGCCGCAGTAACTCTCCAGTCTGACCTCAGAGACCGTCCAACTAGGGTCCTGGGGTCCATGGCCAGCAAGCTCCACAAGGCTGTGTCTCACGTTTCCACTGCCGCCCTGTCGCCCCGTGCTGGTGTCTGACCAGCGATGACGGTCGGCGTTTGCTCCGGGCGTCTCTGATCTGCATCCGGGGCTTAGCCCCACCCTAGACCCGGACGGCTGTGGCTATCACGTCGCTTGCTCCCGACCCCGGGATGCGCAGCAACGGAATAAGATGATCGTGGCAGAGCAGGCACCGCCATGTAGGCCATTGCCCCAATGTGCACTTTTGTCAGTGACTGCTGATGAGGCAGCCTCGCAGGATGCAGCTCGCCCACTCGCCACGGCACGGCACCCAACATCTCATGGGACCAGCCGGGTCGCACCGCCACGGTGCCCGGGTTATTACCATGGCCGACCGAGCGGGGAGCTGGATTTACCCTGTTTGATGTTGCTCCGTCCCGGTTTCTCGTACGATCATGATTGTGCACGTGGCCTGCACCGCAATGCTTGGCCGAAGCTGTTGAGCAACAAGACTGGACTTGTCTCGAGAATGAGATGACTGGCTAGTGACAGTCGGCACAGGAAGTGTTGAAGACAATTAAATTCGCATTCATGGCGTACGTTGTGTCGTACGCTGCCCATCTCCGAGCAGGCTTGTTGCCCCAGAACAGAGACACAATATCATGTCCATATGCCCATCCTCCGATGAGTTACATGCAACTTTAGAGACGCATCCCCTGTTACAGCAAAGTTCCCTTTCCATCAACGCCTTGAGCGGCCCTACCGCCCTTGTCCGTGGTTGGGGTCGCAATATCTGCGCATATCATGGCATCGTCCGGATTCATACAAGTACACACCCTCTCCACTTCCACCACTTCTTCACGCGGTTGTTTCTCCCGCTTGTCATATAGTTGCATCAGCGGATTTCAGGCTCCCGCATAAAGTCGGGGAGCGTGAGCCCAGTCTCGCCGGACTCGAGTCTGGCCGCGGCCAGGATCCGGGCAATGTCGCCCAGTTTGTCGCTGAAGCCCGCTTGGCCCGCGGTGGTAGCGGCGCCCTCGTCGTCGCTCACGTCCATGGCCTCGGCGGAGTCCTCGTCGTCCTCATCATCGTCATCGTCCGCGGGAGCAATCTCGCGTCCGGCGGCCGCGTCGGCGTCAAAGGCATAGATCTTGATGCCGCGCAGGTGGGTGTCCTTGCCGTTCTGGTGGTTCTCGAGGATCTGCATCTGGAGCACGTACGAGACGAGGGTGTTTCCGTCCGGCTCGCCTCCCGCGCCGGCGACGGGCACCTGCTGCCATCCGACGGGGCTGTCGAGGTTCATGGTGGCGAACTCGATGAGGTGGTTCTCGCTCGTGCCGGACTTGAAGACGATCTTGGTGGGCGTGTAGGACTCGTCCTCGTTGTAGTCGACAAAGAAGCGAATGTCACGGATGCCGACCCGCTTGACAAAGTAGATGGTGAGCTTGTGAGGCTGGGGCCCATCCGATCTGGCGCGGCGAGGTTAGTCCGGGCGAGAGGCGTAGGATGGAAAGCCCGGGTATCGACACTCACTGCCAGTACATCTTCAGGTCGTCGCTGCGCAGTTCGTCGACGCCGCAGCCGGGCTTGTGGCTGCTGACGGTGAATTTGCCGAGGTTTGAAATCTCCTTGAGACCAACCGTGGCCGGGTCGAAGAGGGGAGCGACGTCGTGCTCCTCGACGGGGTCCTCGAGGCTGGTGTCCTCGTACTGCTCCTGGGACAGAACCTCGTCTTCATCGTAGGCCATTGCGTTCATCTGGTGATCGGCACCGGCGTTTCCAGCGCGCGCCATGCCCAGGACGCTGAGGTCCGGCTCGGAGCTGGACTCATCCGAGTCGAGAGGCATGCTGAGGCGGGTGTTTGCGTTCATGTGGGCGGCTGGGGGAAGTTCGTCTGGGTCAGCGATCGCGGACGACGCGGACGAAACCTCGGCAAGAGACTGCTGAAGGAGGTTTCGGTAAAATTGCATCTGGTCGAGGGCGTGGGCCACGTCTAGGGCCTGCTGGGCGAGCACTCGCTCACGATGGTCGAGGGCGGATCTCAGGGCCGGGTAGTTCTCTTTGTCAAGGGAGGGTATGGGCCGGAACGAAGGACCTCGGCGTGAAAGCACGTCTCCGAAAGGAGTGATGGGAAGTTCTTGCAGTGGGAGGCGGGAGTTGCGCTCCTCGGGATCCTGGTAGATCCGAACGGGGGAGTTCTCGCCGGCAGAGGCAGGGCTGGATGGTGGAGTCGGTCCGACGTTGGGGGCGTAGAACATGATGCAGATGAGGTATCAAGGCGAGGGCTTGCGGGCGGATGGTGGGCACGAAGGTTTGGAAACGAGTGGAAGCAATGGAAAATGAGTGTGCAAAAACGAGCGTGGACGTGGCGAGTGGAAAGGCAGGTTTGCGGAGCAGGCGCCACGTGTGTGTGCGGGTGCAGAGGTGAACTCCTGGACCGATGCTGAGCAAACCATGCTGAACACACTGGATTCATGGATCCGTGTAAGTAAGGCAAGGCAGGTGGCCGAACTTGGCACTGGCAATGGAGGCCCTGCGGCGGCCTGTTCAGCGAGGCACGCTGTGGTTCCAGGCGAGTGCATGCTGCGATGCCCACTCGGGCAGCGACTCTTACTTCCATCGCAGCAGCCATTGCAAGTGCCAATGGTCGTGCAGCAGCCCAACAACGCATTTAAAGTACTTACACCGGTGAAGCCGAAAGGGATGCGGCGGCGGCGGCCCAGCAACGGCTGGCGGTGAGGCATGCTGGCGCACGCGATGGTGGTGATGATGATGGTGGTGGTGGTGGTGATGGTGATGGGCCGCCTGCTCGGGGGTCCGATGCGGATCCAGCTGCTGCTGGGCCATGGTCGTCGCAGCCACAGCCGTGGCCGCCGCCGCAGCGGCATCGTCGAGGGCACGCCTAAAGCCGGGGGGCTCGCGCAGGCGCCGAGGCTCATGCTCGTCGTGGGCGAGGTCGTTGTCGGGCGTCGTCGTTGGCCATGCAGCAGCGGCGGGGCGTTCCCGGGCAGGGGCAGCGGGCGTCACCGCGTCGCCTGTGCGGTTCGCCCTGGTGCCGTTGCCGTCGGAGGCATTGGCGGCGGCGGCGGCGTTGGCGGCGACATGGCGGGCTCGACGCGAGCCGCGGGCAATGTCCATGCCTGGCCTTGCGCTCGAGGTGCTGCTGGGGCTGGTCGCTGGCGGGATGGTCGACGAGGGGCTGCAGGAGCGACTCCGTGATGGGGTCGCGTCACGGAACACGCGCCATCACGTGACCCTTCAATGCCGCTTCCCCAGCGCAGTGCACTTTCCTTAAATGTGAAAGGAAGTTGAAGTTGGCATGATTTCATCAAGTTGAGTGGAATCATGTGCAGACGACCGCATCATCATCATCATTTCAGCAAAATGCCGCCAGAACCCATCGCTTTGCGAACCAATCCCGCGAGCGGGTTCCCGTCTTCAATCGGGGTGCCCTCTCCTTCCCCGATCCCATAGACTCACATCCCGCCAGCTCCAGCCCTGGCATCCATCAACATATCTCTTGCCGCACTCGATCCCAAACTGCAGAGTCCCAACCCCGGTTCCCGACGAACGCGCCCCTGTCTCATGCCTCCGCCATCCGCGGCCGGGCATTTCGATCCGGTCTCCGCGGTTGTGGTTGTTGCTGCGCCCAAGGGCGGTGGCGGCCGGCTCGCAAGTCGAGGAACCAGCCCTTGACGAAGAACAGCGCAAGGAAGCTGACGACAAAGGCTACGATGCCCAGGACGCAGCCGATGACGAGCCCGCCGACGACTTCTTCTTTGGTGGACCTGGCTTGGATGATGCCGCCCCCGCTCATGCTGGAGAGTGTGCTTGTGCGCTCGCAATGGTGGTGGTGGTGGTGGTGGTGGTGGTGGTGAGGGTGCTCGACGAGTGAGTGCGCGGCCGCTGCGGCGTTTGCTCATTTGCTTTGTCGTGATCGACCTTTTTCTTTCTATCGCCGACCCAACGCTCGGTCGGGGACCTTTTCCTAAGGAGATTAAAATCAAAGAGAGGCCCGACAATGAGACAGGCCGCGAGGCCTACGCTTTAAATGACTGCCGTTCGACGAGGCGCCGCGTCAGAGGGTGCCCGGGCGGTGACTCGAGGGCTGCTTGCCTGCTTGCCGCATGGATGCGCATCCTCACCGAGCAGACCCACGCGAGAGGGGAGAGCAGCTTTGTCCGATGTCGTCGCGCGTCAATCTCCCGCGTCGGATTGTCTTCATTCACGCGCAGGGACCCGACGGGCGCGCCGACGGTGGTGGTGGAGGCATACGGGCTGCCGCCGCCGCCGCCGCCTCTGCCTCTGCCTCGCGCCTCCGCTTGGCGGTTTCGGCCTCCCACAGCCACGGCAGGTTCTTCATCTGGTGGCCCAGGAACAGACCGAGCATCACGACAAAGGTGCCGTAACCGCACGCGAAGCCGAAGCCGAACCAGGCCCAGTTAGGGGACGCCGTTGCTTCGTCTCTGCCATCTGGAGACGGCCCGCCGAGCGTTCCTACTGCCATGCGTCTGCTGTGTATTGGCGACGACGTCTCTGGGGAGAAGATGATGGGAGCTGACGCAGGATCGGAGCAGTCGGTTCCTGTCTCTGGGCTCGCCTGCGCGGTGGATGGGGGGAAGGGTGCGAGTAGAGAGTCCTGCCTCTCAGAGCTTGAGTCGTCGACCTGCCGCCGCTTGATCCATCAGTTCTGGTGTCGGTGATGCAAACGCCATACGCCCCGGGAAGTGCTGGGACGACACCGGAGACGCGCGAGTCGCACAAACATGATGCATTCTTGGCGCGCTGGCGCATCATCATGGGCCACGCTCACCGTGACCAAGTAAGTGGCCTCGTGACCGCGTCCTCTGTAGTCTGTACGTCGCAACCCGGCAGGCCCTCCATCCCCTCCATCACGCCGCTCCTACGATTTATTTCACTCACAGGCACCAGGCTTATCGCTTGCAGTTCGTCTCGCGGTTGTCTCGGCACTTTGCTTGACTTGTCTACCTCGCTGCTGCTCTGATATGCACACGTGTATCCAGCCACAGCCCTCGACTTCGGCCGCTACACCGTATGGCTCTACGGTCTACCTATGCCTGCCGCGGCTCGCCGGCGGCATGCGCGGTACGCCCATTTCGATGTCCATCATGCCGTGTTCGCCGCCATGTCCGCCTCCGTGTCCGCCTGCGAATGCGACTCCGCCGACTCCGCCCGGCATATCGCCGCCGTGACGACCACCCCCGCGACTTCTTCTGGCGCTGCGCTTTCGAATGCCCGGCTTAAGTATGCAATAGAAAAGAATAATTAGCGTGCCGATGCCGAAGGCCGCGATGATCCAGAAAATTGCCACGCCGCCCAGGTCCCGCTTGACCAGGCCACCACCGCCTCCGTCCACCACGTTGCCGTCCCCGGGATGCATGCTGAGGGCTGTTGACTGTTGAGCGCGTTGCAGTTATAGTTGTAGTTATAGTTGAAGGGGCTTTGGTGGGTTTCCTTTGTAAACGCCGACTTGAGTAAACGAACGTAGCGGGAATATATACTCGGAACGGGGAAGACGACGATAGTGTAAGTGAATACTGGTGTTCGATCGTGGTATAACCCCCGTCAGCAAGGCTCACAAAACATCCGAGGAACTTCGTGATGCGCGCCCTCCTCTGCGCCAGTAGCCATACGTTTGCAACTCACCTCTGCCGTTTTATCCCCCCTACCTATTTGGGCCTACTACGGCTCGGCACCTGTGGCATATGCGACCCGCCGCCGCCGCCCATCTCGATGTCCGTCATCATTCCGTGTCCGTGCCCGCCTCCGCCGGGTAGACCGCCACCATGACGACCTGCCCCCCCGCGACTTTTAATCATGTTACTATTGCTGTTCCTGTGGTTGCTGCCGCCTCCCCTCTTGCCCCTCATGCAGAGGTATGCGAACAGCATCAGCGCGAGGGTGCAGCCCACGGCCGCGACGCCCCAGAAGAGAGGCGACACGCCGCCGCCGTCGCCGTCAGCGCTGCCATTGTCTCTCTTGCCGTCTCGGAGACGCATAGGTGCTGAGCGCTGTAGAATGCGTCGTGGCGTACTTCGTGCTTGCACGTAGTTGAAGGGCTTGGGCTAGGGCTTCTGTGGCTTGGGGTTCGGGTTGTAAACGCTTTACTAGAGTGAACGCGGGTGGCGGGCCTATATATATATATATTCGACACGGAAGCGAGCATGGTGTGAGGGGATGCTGGCGTTCGTTCGTTCGTGCGTTAACCTCATAGCAGGGCTACCAAACCGTGAGGGGAGCTTCGTGATGAGCAGTCCTGTGCCGCGGGGGTAGGTAGGCGGTCACTGGAAGCGGCTATTCAGTCCTGGGGCAACATATGGGTAGTTAGTTACCTTGCAACTGTATATGACGGGATTAGGCCCGACTGCCTGTCCTTATGAATCTCGGCAGGGTTTGCCGCAAGATGACGGTGGATGTGAGTGCACGTGTACCGAGAACGAGGAGAAAATCAGGGCTTCCGTTCTATTACACGTATCTTCCGAGCAGCATCCAAAGCAAACCGTCCCGCCATTGACTCAGTGCCATACCGCACCGCGACGTAGCGTACAGCAAACAGTCATGCCACCTCCCAGTCTATCCATCCAGCAACTCTTTCTCACCCTGGAGCCAGCCAGGCAAAACCCCTCCATAACCCTACTTTCACCCATCACTCACGCCCCTGCGCTCCTCACCGGCTATCTGCACCGTATCCACCGCTCAAGGCCGTCGTCGCGTCGCCGGACGTGCGGCGAGGCCGGTCATGCGCGGAGCCTCAAGCGGCCGGGGCGTCCCAGGCAGGGACGTCGCCCGCGTCCCCCGGTGTGTCGATGCCTTCGACTGCTGCTGCTCGGGGTGAGAGCGCGGCCTCACCAGTGGTTGATCCTCCTCCTCCTCCAGCAGCTGCTGCCTCTGCTGCAGCAGCGACGGTTCCGTATGCCTCTGCTGTGGTTGCCGTAGCTGCTGCATCTGCTGACGCGGCTGTTGTAGCTGCTGCTTGGTGCTGTTGCGGGGTGGGGGCGCCAGGGGCTGCTTCTGCTTCGGCTGTTGCTGCTGGTGCTGCTGGTGCTGCTGGTGCTGCTGGTGCTTCTGCTGCTCGATTACCTGCTGCCTCTGTTGGAGATGGTCCTCCAGCGGCTGGAGCTGCCGGCCTTGCTGGACATGGGCCATACCTCCAAAAGTTTGCTGCGACCCGACCACGGGTGTATTGCCGACGCTCTTGTCCCCGCCCATCATGCCCGGCACGAAGCCGCCGAGGCCGAGGCCAGCAGCGCTGAACCCGCCCATCCCGCCGAGGTCGCCGACGACCCCGCCCATGGTTCGCTTCTTCTTCTTCTCCCGTGCGGCCTGTACGCCTATGACGATGTTGACGAGTAGCGCGCCGAGGATGCACCCGAGGAAGGCGGCCACAGCGGTGTCCCGCACGCGGTCGTTACGGCGCGGGCACAGGCACGGCCGCGGCAGGGACCGGAGGAAGTTGAGGATGACGCCCATGAAGTTAAGACGAGCCATGATTCCTGTCTCGTTTCGCGTGGCTTCTGCGACCACGGCGACTGCTGCTGCGGCGGTGTGCTCGAGGTTGCGCTGAAGGTTGCCGTGGAGGCTGCTATGAAGGTTGTTCGCTTGAGAAGTGCCAAAAAGGATATGTGACATCAATTGAGGCCACGGGATGGGTGTGTGTGCGTGCGTGCCAGAGTCGCTTTGGGGGATATGGCAGAAGGGGTTAAACTGGCTGAGGTGACGTGAAGCGCAAAGCTTTCGATGAAGGAGAGAGACAGACAAGAATCAGCGGAAGGCCTCGTTGTGGGTTTTATCTCTGGAATCCCCTGTTGCTGAGAGAAAGAGAGTCGAAGAGCTGCTTGGGGGCTTGGAGTCAAAGGCGCTCGGTTGTCCGGGGTCCCTTTGTGTCGTCGTCGTCCCTTTTGTTCAGCTCGCGACCTCGCACGGGCATACTGAAGACAGTGACAAAACGGCATTGTCTCTAGCGGGAACAACGCCGCCATGCAAGGTCAAGAAAAGGGACGCCAGCAGAGTTCAATGCCCTCTCGCAGATGGTGACGTGCTTGCCTACTCGCCCCTGACGCCCGGTGGCAGAGGCGCCTCTCTTGTCCAGATGTTCATGCCAATCTTCTCGCCGCTCACGACCGGCAGACCTGCGTGTAGCGTCCTTTGATCACCGCGCGCGGGCCCGCCGCCACTGCTGCCGTCACGCGGGAGCAGGTTCTCCCAGTAGATGGCGTTGCCCTCGACGGGGCGAAACGTCACGCCGTGCTCGTACTCGTCGTCGCAGTCGACGAAGCGGCACCAGCGCTCGTCGTGCAGAGGAACGTCCAGGAGCGGGAAGTTGGTGCCGCCGCCTGTGAGGCTGCTGTTGCCGGTGCCGGTGCCAGTGCCAGTGCTGCCGCCAGCGGCGCGCACGTACGCAAAGATGGAGCTCACGCGGTTACCCCCCTGCGCGGCCGTCGCATGGGCTGCCGCGTCGGTGAACCAGTCCGTGTGGTAATGGTAGCGCTGCGCAGGGCCGTACCTGACGAGCTGGATAGGCTCGAGGTGCTCGGGCGGCGTGTCGAAGCCCTGGAGGGCGAGCGCGCGGTCCTCGACGCAACGGACCAGGGCGTCGCGCGGCACCGTCGTGGACTGCGAGGTGCGCACCGAGTGAAAGGCCGATGAGCCGGCCGCCCCGGCGACGGCAGAGTCTCGAAACTGCCCGTGGCTGAGCGCGTGTGAGTGAGTGAGCGACACATGGATGCGACTGAGGAACAGGTACTCACGCCAAGTTTTGCAAGTGGCTGCGCTCTCCTCCGGTGAGGAAGCCTTCCAGGTACATGACCAGTGGTGACCTGCTCACGAGGTGCACCTTGTACGGTGGATGTATGCAGGAGTAGTCACTTGAGAGAAACGGCTTAGAGGACAAGGGGATCTGCTCATGATCCCGAGCGGCAGCCAGCACGGCGGTTGCGGCAAGAAGCTTCTTCACACCAACCATCTTGGATATTCAGGCGAGGCCGGTGTCATGGGCATGTCGCCTCTCTACACGGGATTGGCAAAGATGACGGTTGTCTTGATGTTTTATCCCATAATGTGCGACTCAACGGGGTCGGCCGTATGTCTGTCGACAGATATGAAACATGGCAGGAAGCGCCACGTTGTGAGCTGCGACGAACGGCCCCTGGATGTGCCTCAACCCGGGATATACGCATCCGGCAGAATCTCTGTCACGGGTCGATAAAATCCATCAGGCGGCCTGGGGGGTTCTGAAGAGTAAAGACGCACCCTGTGCATTCCCCTACACCAGTCGGATCAATGAAGGCCCTCGGCATAGTGACCATCGCGATCGCCTCAAGCCATGCTACGGCATGGGAACAAGGCGATTCGACAGCGTTGAAGCGAGCGCTGGCAGACAATGAAGCTACGCTTGTAGCGTGTGAGTGCGCTTTGTGAAAGAATGGGTAGCTGATGCGCATGTTGACAACAATGACAGTTGTTGCTGTGCGTCCTGCTCCTCCGCGGTTGCAGACGCTTGCCCTGCTGACAATCTCTCGCCCGCTGCGCAGGAAAACACGCAAGTCGACCACACTTCGCACGCATCACTGAATGCTGTCACTGACATTCTCACAGCGCCATTATCTCGGAATTGGGCGCGATGCAGTGGCGCGGTGGCTCCTCCATGGTTGTCAACTGCACCGTGTCTCCGGAAGCTTGTGCGGAGCATGACGTTACTTCCTTTCCGGCGATCCGACTCTATCGACGCGGGCAGTCCTTGGTTCGGTACCGGGGTCCGCGTAAGGCATCATTGTGCGATTCCTCGGTCCCAATCGACAGTGGTGTCTCTGCTGAATGATGCTGACTCTGCCAGCATCACGTCGTTCCTCGGGCGCATCCAGCGACCGGCTGTGACTCGCCTCACCAACGAGAAGCTCGACGCGTTTGCCTCATCCGACTCGGTAGTCTTCATCGCCCACTTGGGTCGCGATGATGGTAGCACCGCCTCGCGCCTCTCGTCGCTGGCTGACGCCTACCGGGACCGTTACTCGTTCGGTGTTGCACAGGGGAGCCTCTCGGATCAAAGTACGCTGCAGTGTCACAACAACGAAGACGGGATGCAGCATCGACGGGTAGATTTTGACCACCCGGGAGCGCTGGAGGCACTGCTCGCGACGTGCGCGGAGCCACTGATCCCCGAGATGAGCCGCCGCAACGAGCTCAAGTACACGCAGGTAGGTCGCCCCCTGGTGGTTGTGCCACATGTCATTTCGCCTTTCGGCGTCGGCGCTTGGCGAGCGCGAGTATGTCGGCTGATGAGATGAGCTTCAGCACGCGGGCAGGAGCATCGTGTACTACCTCAGCGACGACGCAAGCGAGCGGGAGGCATACGTTGCGGCCATGAGGCCCGTCGCCAAGCGGCTTCGTGAATACCTCCAGTTCGTGACGGTGGACTCGGGTGAATTTCCGGACATGTCGCACGCGCTCGGCGTCGCGTCCGAGGGCGGGCTCGTCGTGGAGAACCTGCACACTGGCCAGGTGTATCCGTTCCGGGGCCGGGAGCGAGAGTCTAGCGCAGAGGCCAAGGAGCGACATCGAATACCAGCGGCCGAGGCGGTGGAGGACTTCATCATGGCCATTGCCCAGGGACATATTGAGCCGTGGAATGGGCGATATGGTGACGGCGACTCGATGAGGCGTGACGGTGGTGATGACGCCTCGAGGCACGATGAGCTGTGATGCACGATTGTCGGAGAGGCACACAGTACGAAGTTAAGTTGGTCTTGCGTCCAAGGGTGAAGGCATGAATGGACGAGGGCGAACAGGCGGCGCACGTGCGGCGGAGGCCCAGGCCCTCCAATGGAGGAAAGGCCTTCTGCATATAGTGTCATCCATAGCGTAAGTACACGTACGTATCTCCGGCGGCTGCGGCTGAGGCAGTGGCCATGGAGCAACAATCCAACAAGCTTCGCAGTGTCCCTCGAGCGTTAACAGCGCAGGTCGACGCGCTAACGGAGGACAGCAAAATGTAGGTGCAGACAAGCATCCCTGCATGATGACTAGCAGGGCCTTCCCGTTGCAGGGGGGGCGAAGTCGGCTCCCATGGCGCAACGTGCTCCGGCGCACTGCCGTGATTGGCGCTCGCTGTGGCGGTGGCATGGCGCTCGCGATAGCCTCTGATTAGAGCATCCCGGGGCAGTCTGTCACGTCGGCGCTGCTTCGTGGACATGGCTGACTGGTAACATCGTCTGGTGCTGGGCTGGGCTTTCAGTGAGTTCAGCGCTGCCAAGCGACTGCGCCGTGCGCTGGCTGACGCCTGTGAGAAACAGCCGGATTCCTGCTCCTCATGCGTAGAGAGATCATGTCTCTCGCCGTCATGGGAATGGTCGCGTCGAGCTTCCGTGTCTCATTCTCGACGCGCGCAGGGACCGTTCGCCCATGTCAAACCTGACCCAGATGGGACATCGCCTGCTATAACAGGCCATCTGGCATGAAGCCGCCGCGGAAGGATGCTCGGCGGCAGCAAAGCGCTATGCACTGTGCTCGTTAATCTTATGCCGTAGTCGAGGGCTCCTGCGGCCTTCTGGGGCCCTGCTCCCTGCGGCCAGTCCTGCCTCAACGAGAGAGCTGAGCCGAAGACCACTGAGGATACGAGCTTTCGTGTTCCGTACAGTACATGCCTCGTGCATACGTGTGCCCGTCCTTGTCGGGTCGCTAGACTTCAGCCACCAAAAGCTTCGTGGTGTGGTTGCGGCCGGGAACCTGCCATCCGCGACCGTCCCGTCGCTCCCGTCGTCCAGGATATCCGGGCCAACGCAACCGGTCGCCAGCCGCAGCTCAGCGCCTCTCGTTGTTCGGATGGATAGGCGACCACGATCGGCCAACCGTTAGAAGCCGCTGCGAAGCCCGTGAATTCGAATGCTGTTTCTTGTTAATGAACCAACAGGCGTTACTTTAATCTGGCAGCTGTCGCTGTTGGTTCGTTGGCGAACAGGCGCTATCCCGGCGGCAGCAGAGTGCCGTCTCGCCCCGCCCACCCACTGTGGGCCGCTTGATCTTCAGGAGTTTCAACTTGTTCCAAAGCCGCCCTGCGTCAGTCCCCATCCAGAGTCTGCCTTATCAGAGGTTTTGCGGCACTGTGCATCCGGCCATCTTGCGCAACCCGTGCAGCACGCTCGTGGTGTCAGCGGCCGTTGAGCTCCCCCGAGGGCCCGCTACAAGTCCTGTCCGTCTCCGCACCGACAATGGGCAGCCAGTGGCACAAGTAGTACGGCATGCACCGCTGCATCCTCCCAACCTTCGCACCGGCGTTCTCGTAGACCCAGAACCCGGCGGCGTCTGAGGCGATCCCTGCCCCGACTCACTTCGTAGTGGTCGCACTAAATCGGCGCCTTCGCTCTGGCTTGGTCTGTGTCACGTCAGGGGGGCCCAGTCCGCAGCCTGTTGCGAGTCCAGCCGCGAACAAAACCCAAACTGGCCAGCTTCTCCCGCTTGGTCCGCGTCGCTGTGCTCTGCCCCCTCAACTTCCTCTGTCATTGCAGTGATCGTTGTATTATCGCGAGAGGGCAGGCTCCGTGAGGACAGTTGCCCGAGACAGACATGCTCGGCATCCTCGACAAGGGCCAGACCCGGGCAGCACCCTTTGCCACTTACACCATGCTGGCGCCGAGGGGATTCTCCCGGCGCTCCGTCGTCATCTTCGCCCTCTTTGCCAGCTTCATCGTCGGCCTCTTCTTCGCTTCAAGTCGCATGGGCGCCCTCTGCGAAGATGGCAGTTACTGCGACATCTCCAGCTTCCGCCACCACCTATCACTCGGGGGCTCTGGCAAGTCGGCTTCGCACGGCGTTGGCTCCACGGTTGGCTCGGGCGAATGTGACCACTTTCCGGATACGTCCAGCGTGCTGCTCGTCATGAAGACGGGCGCGTCGGAGGCGTACGGCAAGCTCCCTAACCAGATCATGACCAACCTCAAGTGCGTCCCCAATTATCTCTTCTTCGGCGACATGGCCCAGAAGGTCGCCGGGCACACCGTCCACGACAGCCTCGACACCGTTATCCCCGACGTCAAGAGAAAGAATAAAGATTTCAACCTGTACCATCGTCAGCAACAGTGCCCGATTGACCTCGACTCGTGCAACAAGAACCACAACGTCGGGCAAGAGGCTTGGAGCCTCGACAAGTACAAGAACATCCACATGGCTGAGAAGACATATGCCATGCGGCCAAACCACGATTGGTATCTCTTCGTGGACGCTGATACCTACGTGGTCTGGCCGACCATGATGAAATGGCTCAGCAAACTCAATCCCAAGCAGCCGCTTTACATTGGCAGCGTCGCCTATGTTGCCAACTTCCCGTTTGGCCACGGTGGGAGCGGCTATCTCGTGTCGCAGGCCGCCATGCATAAGCTCTTTCATGGCAAGAATGGCGTTGCCAACCGATGGGACGAGCGCGCGACGCACGAGTGCTGTGGCGACTTCATGTTCTCGCTGGCTCTGCACACCGAAACGGGGGTCTCCGTGCAGAATGCGGTATGGTCTTGACCTCCCGTGGATGCCGTCGCCAAGTCGCGGCGTAGTGAATCGCGAATTGTCGCTAACGGGGTTGCCTGCAGTGGCCGACGATCAACGGCGAGAAGCCGCACACGCTGCCGTACGCCGAAAACGAGTGGTGCCAGCCCATCGCGACCATGCACCACGCGGGTGCGCAGGAGATCTCCGACATATACGCGTTCGAAAAGGGGCGCAACTTTAGCTACCCGCTGCGAATCAAGGATTTGTACCATGAATTTGTCGAGGACCAGCTCGTGGTGTCGCGAAACGACTGGAATAACCTGAGCGACGATGTCTTCTACCTCAACAAGTCGGCGTCGGCGTACAGCGACTGGGAGCTTGGCAGAGCCAAGAAAGGAGACCTGACAGCGCTGGAGGCGGTTGCGCATCGGAGCTTCGAAGACTGCCGCAAAGCTTGCGACGGTGCGAGTGACTGCCTGCAGTACCGGTTTTGGAACGGCATCTGCTCCTTCAGCAAGACCATCAAGCACGGCAACCCGACAAAGCTGGAGAAGGAGGTGTGGTGGCGGTTCAAGAGTGGGTGGAACCTCAAGAGGATCAAGGAATGGGTGACAGCACACGATACGTGCGGCTCCGTCAGCTTTCCTTTCCAGTGAGCGTGACGGCCAGTCCTTTTTCTCGGCAAAGCAATGCGCGCCCAAGCTGTGTGGCATTCTTGTGGACGTTTTGCCAGGTCAGGCGAACGGACGATGCCGCATTGTGGCTGATGGCGTCGAGCACGGGTCGGGACGGCGAGACCCAACCATTGGGGCGCCGAAGAGAGGTCCGTCGAACCAGCTGGTCAGGAGTCTCGCGACCCATACTGTCGACAGCCGCGACAGACAGCAACAACATTGGCGACAAGCAATGTAAGAAGAATGTGAGTATAGAAGAGGGGAAAACTTCACCGGCCGATGCAGCATAGGGCTAGTGTGCGCGACGCGGCTCGGCTCGGCATTTTGGTGCAAGTTGGTAATACCCAGGGCAGGACAGGACATGCCGGATCCGAACGGGAAGGAGTTATGGAGTCTTGCATACAATTTGGGGGCTCACGTGCCGCGCAACACAGTCGGCATTGCATGGAAGGAAGGAGCGGGTAAGCGAGACGATGGCGGATTTGGAGGATTCGGGAGTCGGGATCCCGAATACGGCCGCCGTCCGTTGGACGCGCCTACTGGCAGACATTGACAAGCCGGTGCAGTAACTTATTAGAAGTTGGATAGTGTATATACGACGCCATGCATGCAAGAAAGCGCAATCATTTGTGGAATGCCCTGACAGCCAAGCCGGTTCATCTTCTCCAGCTGTGTTGCTGAAGACCGATGATGACTGGGGATCGGAGACGCGGCCTTCCGTGATTTCTGTGCCAAGCAATGCGCAATCATCAACCTCATCTCAGCCGCGCCTCGGCCGTGGGGAAGCCCAACCAACAGCGGGCGGAAGCAGGTACCACCCGGCAAAAAGGGGCACGACGACTTCATCAGCCCCACCGGGACCCAACACGCTCCGTGCCCTTGATGCCTGCCTCGCCTTGAGTCTCCGGCGCTCCGCCGTCAAATTGCGCATGATGTCATTGGGGCCCTGGCGAGGGATCCCCAGGAAGGACGTCGCACGCACACACGCACAGCACGGCGCCAGAGCGCTTCGCCAAATGAGCACCATGCGGCCGTGCCAGTCAGTCGCTCCCCGCGTGCTGGGTAGGTATTGCATGGGGTTAATTTGCTTGTCGGACAAGTAGACACGCGCCGCAGCCGCCCCGAGAGGCGAGGCGAGGCGAGGCGAGGCGAAGCCCGTCCACGCGCGTCGAGCTCAGACAAGACAACGACAAGACCCGTCCGCGTGGGACGCCGGCCGACTGACCCTGACACGGGGTCTCAGGCCGCGACGGCGGCATGGCGGCAGGCGGGCAGGATGGAACATTGAGGAGGAGAAGGCGCCCGCGCATGCTTGCCCGTCTGCATGGTAGGCCTGCCTCGCGACACGGACCCCGGATTTCGCGTCGAACAGACTGGCTGACCGGCTGGCGAGCGGCAGGTCCCTTGATGAACGAGGGCAACAGATTGACAGAAGTGGGATGGGCGCATTGATTGTCCGCTTTGGTGGTGACGGCCCGTCCTTGCCTTATTAGCAGTCCCCTAATACCCAGCGCACTACTCCGTACTTGTGGCAGGAGTGGGAATGTGGAAATCACGGGGGGCGTGTCCATGCCTCCACCCCGTCATCTCGCATCAAGATGAATGTGCAAATCAAATGCCTGTGACGGCAAACACGCGACTCCTGATGGACACCATGGCACCCCTCGGCCCGTCCGTCAGCTCGTCGCCTCGCCGCCTCGCCGCCGGGGACGCCCAGTCGATCTGGCTGCGATGCTCTGGCGGGCGTCTTTGGTCTGGTGCCAGAAGGTCTCCCCGGGCCAGCTGCCGCAGCTTGCCCGCCGTTGCCTCCTTACCTTACCTCTTTGATGCTTCCGTACCCACCGCCCGTGCTGAGCGTCTGCGCCGGCGGCCCCGCTGTTACCCACCATTGCTTTCCCGCTACACCCACTCGCGCTGGCAGCTCCAGCTGGTAACCGCGTAACCCATTGGACGAGTGGCTGGACTGGCAGCTGGAGGCGGGAAGGAAGCGCTGCGCGGGCGCTTTGCTGGCGTCCGTCTGCGTAATAGCGGTGGTGCTGGGCAGAGGGTAATTGCGCACCCCCCTTCCGGCTGTTTGCGGCCGCGGCATGAGGCCTGCTGGGAACAAGCATATGCAGGAGCGCAGCGGGACAGCAGACGGCCGGCCGGTGGGCAACGCTGCGCATGCGGGCGCGGGGCCGACGGTGACGGGTATCACGAACAAAGGTCACATTGCGAAAGCTGGTCACCGTCAGCACGGCCGTCGTCGACGTCGAGGGCGCTCCATGCGTGATGCGTCGTGATGCGTGACAGGGTGGCATGGCCGGCTCCCTTCAGCGCACCCCCCCTTTCCCCTCCACCGGGCCGCTCGACCTTTCGTCTCATTCGGCCAGCTCCAAGCAACCCCTATCCGGACAGATTGATTGAGAAGGGGGAGGGGGGTCCGCTGAAAAGGGAGACCGCACACGCTCACCCTCTCACCCACTCGCTGCTCACTGTTGACAGGGAAGCTCCCCCTGTTGCGCCAGGAACGGCACGGTAAATCTATTCTTCGACTGCCGCCTTCCGACTGGCGGCGGCCGACTCGTCCCAAGTCTCCCTGTTCCTCCTCCTGCTCTCACTCCTACCTCGTACTCTTGCGACTCCCTTCTCGCCTCGCCTCGCTCGCCTCGCTTCGCCTTTGCATCAGAGGGCAAGCTTCCCAGCTTTATTTCCATCCGGCATCCGCGCACGCCAACGCAACATCTTTGCTGCTTCATCCTTATCGCTCCCGCGCCGTGCTGTCCCCCTCCCGACCCAGCTCGACGAGACGCCGGCAACACGCTCGCACCGCAACCCGCATCGCAACACCAGTTACACAATCGCCGCGGCCCCTATCCACATCCAAAATGACCGACGCAGAGCTCGACCGCGACTGGCAGCCCAATGGCCGCCGGCCCCAGTCGTGAGTTGTCCCAGCCCCGTTCCCATCCCCAGGCCGTTGCATCATGCGCCGCCGCGCCGTTACAAGTCGTCACACGCTAACTCCCCGTCTCCAGCACCATTGCCCGCTCCTTTTCCCAGGAGCTGATGGACATCTTTCGCATTGAGAACTCTCTGACGGATCTGGATCAGCAAGTCGATGCGAGGTTCGTATTGGTCTGCATGGCACTACGCTCCTCAATCTCTCCCTTTTGGATGAAGCCCCTCCCCGCTGACAACTCGCATGCAGGAGGCAAAATGTCGGCAAGAACACCCAGGAGCTCGCCGATCTCGAAGCTCGCATTCGCGAAATGGAGGACCGTCTCCGCCGAAACCAGCCCGGCCGCACTGGCATCCAGGTCAACACCAACCAAACCTCTACCCAGCAGAGGACGGAGACGATCAACAAGGACGACAGCAAGCCGCGGTCCCGTCCCGGCACGGCCCGCGCCACCCAGCAAGCTCCAAGCTCAGGCAATATGCCTCCAACACCAGGGGCTAGCGAAGGTGAATATCACATCGTGACCCGCGATGATTTATATCACGCCGCCCGCTGACTTGCCACTTCTCCGTCTGCATCTAGACGGCAATGTCGAGTACTGATCGAGCTCGGAACACAACATGAGCGTCTGCCACTTCAGTAGCAGCTCGCCTTTGGGCCCACCTTACCGGCCAAATGCAGCAGCACCTTCAGTCGCTTCCATACATGGCAGATGACCCCGCGGGGATGCTCGACATTCTCCCGTGCTCCGTCGTGGCCACCTCTCGCTCTTAGACAATGTTTTCTCGGCGTTCGGCAGACACCCCAAAGGACTCGGTTTCCTTATCCTTTCGCAATACAAGCTCGCGGAGCAGCACAATGAGGCGCTGCGCGCTGCATTCCAGGCCGCATTTGATGTTGACCGGCTGGCTTCACATTTGGCGACGCCGGCCTACCTGGCGGGAACCTCTTCGATCATACAACTCTTATAATATCCGAGCGAGAGGGCCGGAGCAACACCGTTTCATATCTTTGTTGCCGATGTGAATGAGGGAGAAGGTTGGGATTGAAGTCCTTGGACCGGAACCGCGTGATTGCTGGATCGGGACTTCTCATTTTGGAGCCACGAGCCCGAACCAACGATGTCGCGTGGTCGCAGAATCGAGTCTCTCGTTTACACGCTTACTCCGCGCTTTCCCTTCGGCCCAGGGCATGATGATGGCGCAGGAAGCTGGCAGAGTTCTGACTTGTATATATCATTCCGGAATGACGCCAATGGCTTGATGTTTTGTTCACCAGCACCCTGCACGTGCATGTCTCTGGTTTGAGACGGGACATGTCTTGAGACCTCGATGCTCTGAGATTGACTCTTCGTTGCCTTACTTCTTGCGTTTGACGAGCCGCCATTGCTACGACAACGGCTGTGACAAGCCGAAACCGATGACAAACACTACAGACGTCACGATGGGCCGTCACTCAATCAATGCCCTGCCGCGTCCGACACAGACTACCATCTCTGCCTGTGCGCCGACTGTCAAAACTGAGATAATACATGGCAATGTATTCCCCCTTCCTGCCAGGCTGCCCTCCCTTTGGAAATGAAAGCACCTACTTCACATCATGCAGAAACTTGTTGGCGAAGCCCACGCGGCCCTTTTCCACGTCAAAGGCGACGAACAGGGCCTTGAGCATCACGTCTCCCATGATGATGACGCCGTTGAGCTGGCCGGAGCCCTGCATCCCGCCCCAGCACAAGTCATTGTCGCTGTCGGCCGGTCCATAGTTCAGGTACTGGCCGGGGATGACAAGTACGTGGTCAGTGCGGGGAAGCTTGAGCAGCAGGTCAGGCAGGCTGTCCGTCACGTTGCAGGGGAACCGGTATGAGCCGAGCGAGCTGTCCACGCCGGGGACCTTCTCCCAGTACATGCTGGCGAGCAGCTCGGGGAGGAACATGAGCGACGTTCCCGTATCGATGATGGCCTGGAACTTGTGGTACAGCCAGACGCTGTTGCCGGTCCACGCCGTGAGTTCGAACTCGACGCTCCACATGGGGCTGGTTGGGTCGGTGTCCAGCCAGGTGATGTTATCCGAGGCGAGTGTCTGGTCCACGCGGCCAAAGTCGAAGCGGCTCGTTGCATTCTTGCGCACGTCGACTGTGAATACAGGCGCCTTGAGCTGCTTCTGAAGGACCGACAGGAACGACGGCTGAGGAGGCTGGATGTTGTTGTCGAGCAGCTTGGCCAAGCCCATGATGCCGCTGAAGCCCGTCTCCCTCTCAAAGCTGTCCGAGACGATCGAGGCAGACTGGATCAGCGCATCATGGATGACGAAATCGCCCATGCGGAGAGTGTCTCGATAGACGACGCCAACGGCATTGCTGGCGTCCGCTGGCGAGCTTGTTAGAGCGACACAAGCGCCTTGCAGGACGGCGAATGCTCACCATATTCGATGTTCCACATGGCATCTTCGATGGCACGCGACGTGTTGGAGTGTTTGGGGTTGTATCTCGGGGCATGCGGCCCTTGCTTGTTGATGCGGTACTTGGTGTCTGTGGACTGGACCCAGCTTAACGAGTGTCAGCACATTGTCGCCGGGGAACGGAAACTTGTGCAGGGCTTGGCAACTCACACGTCCGAGGAGCCGGTATCAAGAAGCACCTTGACTTTCTGCGGCGGAGTTCCGACTTCGATCTCGGCGACGTAGGCTTTGTCATGGACCAAGGGCAGGGCATCGACACGGCTCTCTGCTCTCAAACATCAGCACCACTGGCCACGGAACACGCTCTTGTCCAAAGACTCACCGCCTCCGTCCGAGAGGGCGAGCATCTCGGCCGCGCCCTTGGGAACACCCTTCCCCCACTTGCGATGCGCAGCGGCCCAGGCCGTGAGGTAGTCGCTCTGGCCAGCCTGCTTCTGGGTCACCTCGAGCGTGAAGGCGTTGCCCCCCGCGGCGAGAGAGACGCAGAGCGCGGCGACGACCGCGAACATGTAGATGGCGACGCGCATCATGGCGGTAACGAGCGGAATTCAAATGAGTGTCGTGGGTGGCAACGAGGCCTGTCGAAAACGAGCGTTTGGGCGAGGTTTATATCGTGGAGGCGGAGTTGGGCGTTTGCTGGTTCGTTTTATGCAGGACGTACTTGGCTATAGGGTCGAAAGGTGAGGCGAGGAGGGACGGGGCGCAGAGGCGGTAAGAGGAGAGACGACACGCATGATCTCGTGGGTGCGGTGATTGAGAAAGTTAAGTCCTGGCTGCTGGGCACATCGGACGAGGAAGGTGCAGACGGCGGCGCTGGCGACTGCCTGCAGCTGGCGGCCAGGTCTTCAGTTCAGGACCTGGAACAGAGGATCGACTCATTTTGCCCGTGCAGGCAAAGTACAGTACAGCAGCCTAGCAGCCAGACGGCTGCGAGTCACCTCGGCCACTCAAGCTCGACACTTACCTGCTCTGATAGCCAAACTACCTACGCATGGCCCAACCAGATATCTGCGGGCGGCATGCAGTATCCTCGGAGCGTACTCCGCCGAACCGCGAGCTCAGCTCGCACGACCGAGCTCCTTGCCAGGAACCATCACACAAACCAGCCGCTCAAGTATCGTTTCATATTTGTGAGCCGTGGGTGCGACGCACGTCAGGGCAGCAAGATGATCCATCCCACCACCACGTACTAATCCGAGACGCGCCTCTGCGTCTTGTGCTGAGACTGAAGCTGCCGTTGGCCACCCGCTGGATATTCAAGGGCCAGCGTGGTTGGTATCGAATATCGTGACAGAAAAAAAGTGCCTGCTTTTGCGACTGAACGCTCATGGGAGGGTCATTATCCGGCACGGCCTTCGGGACTGGAGGCTCGCGACGAGACGAATGGCGCTCCATGGCTACCACTGCCGACGCTACATACCTCGGATCAGCGTAAATGAATCTCTTCTCAGGTATAATGAAGCGCACACCAGAGAAGGTTATCACTGCATCTAGCCAACGCCGCAGATCTAGTCACGCTCACCAATTCTCATTGTACAAGACACCATCATGTTCTCGTTTCAAAAACGCTCTATATGACCCAGATCAATGTTACAATTCGTCATGCTCCGGCTTCACCTCGCCCTTCTTTTCCGTCTTGGCCTCCTTCTCCTTGGCCTCCTCCATCTTCTTGATCTTGTCCATCATCTCCTGCAGCTGCTCCTCCGTCAGCTTCCCGCTCCCGTCGCCAAACTTGATTGTGTTGTTCGGCTCGTCGGCGCTCTTCGTCTTGCTCTTCTTCTTGCCGCCCGTGCTCTTGCTTCCCTTGGCCTTCTTGCCCTTGCTGCCAAAGCTGCTCCTCATGGCCTTCATCGCGAGATCCATGCCTGCCTTATCAAGCTTCTGGCGCTTGTCCAGGATGTCCTTTGACACAAGCACGGGGTTCGCCGTCGCCGGCAATGCGTCTTGCTTGGCCTCCATGTCGCTGAGCCAGTCCGCAGTCGACTTGCAGAGGGCGTCGATGTCCTTGAGGTCCTCCGTCTTGTACAGGGGTGCTTCGGGGCCCGTCTCCTTGGTGTCCTCCGCCTTGTCGCCCTTCTTGGCCTTGGCGTCATCGTCTTCCAGGCCATCAAAGTCGCCCGAGGCCGATTCGGCCGGGGCGCTAGACGTGGTGGACGAGCTGGCGGCCGAAGCGGACGCAATCTTCTCTTCGTAATCCGAGATCTGCTTGCGGATGTCGCTGAGCCAGTGAGTGGTCTGGTTCAAGGCGCTCTTCAGGGATGAGACTAGCTCTGGTCGCTTGGCAGCCTCATCGATTCTGGTTTGAATGGGCTCCACGATGTCTTGGAGCGCCTTGAGCTTCTCCTTGAGGACCTCCTTGGTGGCCTCGGTGCCGTCTTCGTACAGCCAATCGCTGGTCGCGCTGGCCTTTTCCGCGAGCTTTGTTCGCTCGTCCTCTGTCGACATGGAGATGAAGGACTCGCTTTCGAGGAGGTCTCGGACTTTGTAGGTGTATCCTTCCAGCTGGTTCAGGGCTTCCTCTCTCTGCACCCTAGCCTTGTCAGATGCCGCGAACGACTTGAGCCTATCCTTGGCCTTGGTAAGCTCTGCCTTGGTGAGGGTGGGCACGCCGGCCTTTTCGAGGACGAAATCGACGGTGATGGAGACAATCTCCTTCTTCTTGACTTCGGGCTTCGCCTCTTCACTAGGCTCGTTGGCCTTGGTCTCCGTTCCAGATGCCGCGGGAGTCTCGCTAGTCTCTGCCGCAGACGAAGCGGCAGACGACTCGGCCTTCTCCTTGAAGGTCTCTTCGGACCCCTCCGAAGACTTGTCGCCTTCATCCTTCAGGGGTTTCTGGTCCTTCTTGCCAAAACCAAAGAGATTCTTCACGCCGCCGACGAAGCCGTCCTTCTCCGACACTTCGGCTTCGCATTCCACAGCAGCCTTGACGATCTGGACTTCACCGTTCTCTGGGCTCAGCTTGACGCCGACCTTGAACGCGATTTCTGTCTCGTCGCAGGTCGGGTACTTCTCCTTCATGGCAACAATTGTTGCCGTCAGATTCTTGGTCGTCATGGATTTGGTCTCGCGGTCTTCATCGCCGACCTGCTGAAAGAATGTAATGGCAAAGTCGTTCTTCTCGGTGAAGGTCATTTCCTTGGCCGGACCACCCATGGGTGACGACGCGGTCCACAGCCGCTGACGCTGCGCCTTGCCGCTGCTTGCCGTCCACTTTAGGCCGGCGGGATACATGGGACCTTCAGTGATCCTGATCTCCTTGACGCGGAAGCTGGGGCTCAATTCGGCGGCGCGGAAGCCGGCACCAAAGACGGCTGCCTCGTCGGCGTTTACATTGGACCGGAGCTTCTCCGCCGAGTTGACAATCTTCTCAAGCGCTTTCTGGACGAAAGGAGTCCGCGTGGCGCCACCATGGAGAATGACCGACGTCAAGTCGGCAATCTCGATCCCCGACATCTTGATGGCGTCGCTGATGGCTGCTGCGATACGATCGCCATAGCCCTCAGCCATGGCCTCGAAGTCGGCTCTGGTAAGCTTGTACTTGAAGTCGACGTCGTCGTAAAGGCCCTCGAAGCTTGCGTGCGTGTTCTGGTTGGCGCTGAGGACTTGCCGTACGCGCTCTGCCTCCTTGGCAAGCTTGGCCATCGCCCTACCATGAGACTTGACCGCGGCGGCCGTAACGGACGCCTTCTGGGCTGCCTTGGACTCAACAAACTTCTCAATCATGTCATCCATGATGAGGTAGTTGAGAGAGTCGCCGCCGAGGGTGCGGTCCCAGCCACTGCCGAGCACCTGCACTTCCTGAACCGTCTTGTTGAACTTGCCAATATCCTTGACATTGCGGCTCTGGAACCGCATGACGGTGGCGCTCGTGGACCCAGCGCCCATGTCAAAGACCATGTGGTACTCGGGCTTGGCGCCCTCGTTGATGTTGGGGAACTGCCGGCTCGTCGCGTAGTTGAGACCGACGGCGAGGCCGTCACTGACAAGGCTCAGCACCTTGAGTCCGGCGAGCTCCGCCGCAGTCTGAACGGCCCGCTTCTCCTCGGTAGTGTAGAAGGTCGGGACAGTCAGAACGATGGATCGAACCGACGAGCCGTCTCCGGCCGCGTTCTCGGCGTTCTTTTGCACACTCTGCAGCTCCATGGCCAGCAGCTCCTCGACGAGCCAGGCATCCTCCTTGGCAGTCAATGTGTTGCTCTTGAAAGCGGCTGAGCCCCGGCTGTGCGCCTGGAGCTGCAGCGCAGGGTGCCTTGCAGCATATTCCTTGACAGTGGCATCGTCGACGGGGAGGCCGAGGAGGGTCTTGAGGTTCGGGTAGACCTCGCCGGGGAACCGGGCGGCGATGGCCATGGCATCGGCGCCATAGAGTCGTTCAGGGAACTGGCCATCTTTGGGGGCCGAGTTGGAGGGCTTGAATGCGACGGCCGACGTCTCCTTGCGCCGCGAGTCTTTTGTGAGGACGATTTCGAGTGGGATGCCGGGCTTCACCAGCGCGGCCTTGATGTATTCGGTGCCAAGGTCAACGCCGAGCACTGCGCCAGCGGCGAAGACATTGGCTGAAAAGAAGAAGAGGGCTCCGAGGAGCACCATCAGCGGCGACGGCCGTCGTGATGTGGTCATGGTATTAGTCGTGCGCATGCGCTCCGAGCAGGCGGCGCATCTAGGTCGCAGCGTGCGGAGGGATGGTGAATTATGGCGAGAGCTGTCGCACACGCAAGCCCAAGGATGATGTACAAGATGAAGGGGAAGAGATTGGACTGGGAAAGGAAAGGAATGGGCGTGCCCAGAAATGTGACTCTCTGTACGGGCTTGGCGCCAGTGGTTTACAGTCGATGTGGCCTCAACTGTGGACGTGGACGGGGAGCTGGATGGAGCCTCGCGAGAAGTTCGGCCAGGGTAAAGAGGACAACTTGCAGCGATGGGCGCGTCCACTGTGACGTGCCGTTCTCAGGGCCCCACCGTGCCACAGGGCTGCCTGCCGGTCCGATAAGACCACAAGAAGCTCCGATAAGGGATCAATGCCGGGGCGCCCCGTGCTTGGTGGGGCAGGAGCTGTCCGCTGGGAAGTGTGAGCTGGAGTCTGGACAGGTTTGTGGAGGCTGAAAGAACGTCTTAACGAGTGAGTAGTGCTATTCGTAGAGCTAAGTTTTGCTAGTTATAGAGGCCGAGCAGCAGCAGCAGCAGCAGCGACAGCAGTATCAATACCGGTAGGAATAGTAGCAAATTACTAGCAATAGGCAGAGCGCCGCTATCGTCCCATACCAGCGTACTAAAAATCGCTGCGCAGCAGCATAGCGGTAGTGCGCGGCCGAGACGAAAATGTAGGACGGCTGTACAACTAGCAAAAGTTGGCCCTACGAATAGCACTCCTCCTTCTAATAAGTGACAGCTGGAGCCCCGGGGCGACAGCACCTCCCGCCCGTGTAAGCGCCATCTGCCCGCCGCCTCCTTGACCCCCCGACGTCAAAGTGCAAGACTCGATGGGGGCCAAATCGACATTCCATGGCCACGCCTCTCATGCAGGTCAGCCTCTGCGGCGGCCGGACTACCATGGCCGCCCAAGATCGGCCGCCTTGCCTGGCAGCGCTAAACTTCCCACATCGCGTGCCTCACGAACCAGCTGGGCGGGCGAGCTCTCCTCGGTCCTGGCGAAATCGGCATCACCATGGAGGCCATCTCGACCTTGCGCGTTGCTGGCAGCGCCATTCAGGTGATTGACTACGGTGTGCGCTTCCTCTCAACGGTCAGAGAGCTCAGCAGGTCAGACGATGGCACCATTGAGGAGTTCCGGGACAGCGTACCGGCGCTCAACATCTGAGGCAGCTGGCCCGCAGCCTGGTTGTGGCTCTGCATAAGGAGCGCTCGCTTCGCCCGCTCAGTGACCTCGAGCAGTCCGTTCTCTCGCTGTGCACCGAAACAAACAGGGTTGGCGAGCAGCTGGTCAAGAAGCTAGACGAGCTGCGTCTCGACGGAAAGAAGGCCACTGCCGTGTCCGCGGCTCGCGCGGCTCTCTCCACGCTGTGGCGGCGTGACGACATCGAAGCCCTTGAGCAGCAGTTGCTGAATCAAAGGGACTCGCTTACAAGCGCCATATTGGCAAGCATTTTGTAAGAAAGCCTCTAAGCGAAGCCCACTCGACAGCGCTGATGCTGTCTCCAGGCAAGACCTGCACAATAGTGCCCGGCATGGCGTCGCCTCACCGCTGCCCTGGAACGACACTCAGACACTCCAGGTCTGGGTAGACCAGCAAAGCAAAAACATGAAGACACTAGAGCGGAACCTTTTGCTCGCCGTGTCTGAGAGCAGCTGGCGCGCCATAAAGGGCCTAGAGGACCGCACGTGGAATGGGATCCAGCCGTGGGCAGAGGCGCCAGTTGTGCAGACGCTGCAGTCGGCTCTCCTGGAGCGACTTCAGTATCCGGAGAGGCTGGACCGCGAGGCTCGCATTCCGGAGGCATTCAGCAGGACCTTTGATTGGATATTCTCGGACCGCGAGGCCTGTGAGACGGCAGAGCGGCCATGGAGCAGCTTTAGGCACTGGCTCGAGTCCGGCGACAGCGTCTACTGGATCACTGGAAAACCAGGGTCCGGAAAGTCGACGCTTATGAAGATGCTCTATCACGAGCCTCGCACCGCCGAGTACCTCAGGACGTGGGTCGGCCCCTGCGGCGACCTCATCATCGCCGGCTTCTACTTTTGGCATGCGGGGACGGAGCTGCAGACGTCTCACGAAGGACTCTTCAGGTCTCTTCTACATCAGGCCCTATCAAAGCGTCTGGCCATGAGCGCCGACTCTGCCGTGCCAAGCAAGTGGAGCGCCTTCAGTCTTGCTGTACTAGGCGTGAGAGAGTCTCCGCTTTCGTGGGAGCAACTTGTGCAGGGGCTGCGTCTTCTCGTCGAAGAGGAACCCGAGTCTCTTGTCAAATACGCATTCTTCATCGACGGGTTGGACGAGTACGTTGGCGACTCGACCAGGTTGATCTCTCTGCTCCGAAACCTCTCTTCATACCCAAACGTGAAGGTCTGCGTGTCGAGCAGGCCGTGGGTCGTCTTCGAGGATGAGTTCAGGCAGGCGGCCAACTTGATGCTCCAGCACAGGACGCATAACGACATCGCGCTTTATGCGGAGCAGAATCTGACGACTAATACTGCGTTTCGAGAGCTGCAGGAGTACAGTCCGGAATATGCCTCGAAACTTATTCACAATATCACCGACAAAGCCTCTGGAGTTTTCCTCTGGGTTGTACTCGTCGTGCGGTCCCTCATTGAAGGTCTCGAGCAGGGAGACAGGCCGTCGGAACTGCAGGACAGGCTCGACGGGCTGCCGGCGGAGCTGGACGAACTGTTTACAAAGATGCTGCATGGACTCAAGGGGCGCCACTTTCGAGATGCGGCTCACCTGTTCCGCATGGTCAAAGCTTCAGAGCGGAAGCCCTCTGTTCTCACCATGTCGTTTGCTGATAATGACGATGCTGACTGGGCACTGAACCGTCCAGTGGCTCCTCTTGACTCCAAGGAGATATGGTATCGAGCTGTCACGATGAAGCGGCGACTGGTCAGTAGGTGCAAAGGGCTGCTTGAAGTCGGCCCGCTTTCCGAACCGCCAAGTTCCCAGCATCAAGGCAGCAATCCAACGGCCGAGGTGGATGCTGGTTCAGGCAAGACTCGCGATGAGCCACCGCCGGGCCTAGCCGAACGCCCCGCCAGGGCGGTCATGGAAATCCCCCCGGAGGACGGCCCATTGCTTGCGGCAGCTGAGATAGACTACCTGCATCGCACGGTCGAAGACTTTCTCTCGATCCCCCGGATTTGGACGTTGATCGTCGAGGCTTGCGACGAAAGCTTTGATCCATACGCAGCTCTTTTCAAGGCGCACTTGGCACACTTGAAGAACCTCGCACCGACATTCCTATTGGCAATTACCTTCGTACCAGCTATCTCAAGGTGCCTTGAGCCATTAAGTCACCTCGCTGACCGCGACGTCGCACTCCACGTCCGGTATTTACACATATTGGACAGCACGGCCACCACGCTGGCCAGCAGGCCAAACGACAAGGGAACCTGCCTAATTCAGCAGTACTGGACCTCGGGCGACCACCACTGGGCTAGCATCCTGAACAAGGGCAGACCGAGCGATGGCTTTCTCGTGTTTGCCGTTCGCTGCGGCCTCACAGAGTATGTGCAAGCGCAGCTTGAGGGCGTGCCGCCGCCACGCCAACTGGTACGCGAGCTTCGCGAGGCCGCCACCCGGAGAGCCATGCCGCGGTTTTGCTCGTGGGGTGGCCGGGACTTTAACAAGAAGAAAAGCGGAATCCTCAAGCTCCTCGCCTCGGTAGACGGGCGACTCGATGAGGGCGATGGGAGCGAGTCGGACTGTGCCAGCTCACGGGCGTCCGTCTCCGCCATAATGAACGGGGTCACTGGCAGGGGGTCGTTGACTCGCAACCCGAAACCCAGGTCCTACAACTCTTCACCGTCTGAAGACGACGACATTAAGGTTGATAAAGTGCGGAAGGAGACACCTCGGCGACCGTCGATCGTGGATGCCAGGGCGCCGGCCAGGCGCTCCAGGCTTTCGTCCCTGAAGGCTAAGGCAAAGGCCTATCTCTCGCACGAAGAGGAGAACAGATAGCTTTGTTCTAGCCTGCGTTACGAGCTTCATCAGGAGGCGGCTAGGCAGAGCGGATACGAGCCTTTCATGAAGGCAGCTGTCTGAGCAGCCTACACTTCCAGTACATATACTTCACAGGGACGACAGAGGGCCACATATTACCATTGCCTCTGGGGCAGCCATTTTTTGGACGGCCACGAAAGAGCCTCGGTTCCGTTGCATCATGACGGTTTCTTGTACATTTTAGTCTTCATCCCTCGTAAACCCGTTCGCCAGCAACATGCATCCAGGGCGCCAGTCCGCCGGCCTTCCCTCCCCACCCTTCTCCGATTTCCCCAATCCCAAAATCCCCATCCGGAGCAACAGCATTCGGAGCTGAGAAGAAAATTTTTGTTTTCTTTTTGAAAAACCAATGCAATGCCCAAATGTGCCGCAAAATCAGATCCGCCGATCCGGCCGAAAACCTGGTCAAACGCCGCCATGACATGATGTACAATCGCTTCCGAAACACGCTGGGAGGAGAAGAAGAAGAAGAAGAAGCTGGGAGGCAGGCAGCTAGGCTGGGCCGGGTAACGCGACTGTGGCCACTGCTCTACGACTCCTCGGAGCGGCGGGGGCCTCGGGATGGCGCACCGCCGTTGCCACGGCCACGACCACGGCCACGGCCGTCACCGCGTCCGCGTCCACGGTACTCGCCCCGACCGCGGCCACGCCAGGTGCCGCCTTCGCGGTCCTGTCGACCGCGGTTGCGCTGGACCTGGTGGAAGCCATCGTTGGGGTCGGCAGCGGCAGCAGGGGCAGGCTACAACTCCGTTAGCATGCTCACGCGCACAACAATACACGATGAATAGTGCTTCTTACTTCGGACACGGGCTCAGGCTGGTCATCGGCCCACGACTGGGTGTTGGCGGCCGCAGCAGGCGTGGCAGTCAGGCCAGTCTCCGTCTCGGCAGGATCGCGGGGAACCTTGACATCTACCCACTCCTGGGAGATGGCGGCGTCGTTTCCACCGTCCCAATGGCTCTCGGCCACGGCATTGGCCGCTTCGTCAGTGACATTGGCGTTCGCAATGCCGTTGGAAGCAGGCTCGGTGGCCTGCTGCTGCTCAGTGATGGCGGCGTCGCCAGCGGCAATCTCGGTCGCTGAGGCGTTGGCCATGGTAGGGTCGGAAACGACCTCCTGGGCGGGCTCCGACTCGACGGGCTGGCCTCCCTCGGCGTAGAAGGGCGTCTTGTACTCCCGTGCGAGGGCCTTGACGCTCGAGTCTGTTGCTTGTTAGCCAGATGTCTCATTGTCACATACACAGACAAAGAAGCACTCACAAGTCGTCTGCAGCTGCTCTCCGGGGACGCTCAGGACCTGGTCGTCGGAGCCCTCGATAAGCTTGAGCATGGACGCAACGGCGCCATCGTCGCCAGAATAGATGGCCAGAAGCACGCCCTCAATCGCCTGGCTCTCGTCCGACTCGGGGTCCTTGGCCTCCTCACGTCGGTACGCCGCGAGGCGGAGGAACTGTGACAGGGTAAGGAGGTTATCGCGGAGGGACTTGGCGAACTCGGCCTTGGCCTCGCCGACTGCGTCAGCCTTGGCCTTTTCCAGCGACTTCTCCCACTCGGCCTTTTCGGCCGTGGCCCGGCCACGGTACTGCTCGTGGACCTTTTGGTACTGGGCCAGCTGCTCCTCGAGCTGGGTGACCTGGGCTTGCAGAGCAGGCTTCTTCAGGACCTGGGCTTTCTGGTCCGCATTGATGATCTTGGCGGCAACAAGCTCGTCGAGGGTCTTTCCAGCATGCTGGCTCAGGAGGGCATCGGTCTTGGAGGCATGAGTCTGCGAGGAAGTAGTGTCAGTCGAAAGTTCACGCGTGAAGTATTGCGAGTAGACGGCAAACGGGCACGTACAATCTTCTTGCTGATGTTGCGAATGTTCCTGTGTGAAGCACAGATTAGCTTCTCGAATGCAACAAAAAAATTATTGCATTGCGAGACATGGCACGCACTTCTGGAGCTCCTTGATGTAGGGGCTCTCGAACGCCTCGTCCTGAGACTCATTGGCCTTGTCGGCGGCGCCCGAGCCAGTGCTGGGAGCGGGCGACTCGGTGCGCTCAATGGCATGAGCCGCCTTCTTCTTGGAAGACTTGGAGGGGTTTTGCGTAGCAGACATCGCCATGTCGAGGTCGGTGCACCGCGGAGTAGGGGGTTGTGACTGGTTTTGGGTGGCCTGTTGGTGAAGCTCGTGTAGGGCTGAGCTGTGGCGAGCAGCACTTGACTTGCTGCTGCTGGGCGAGGCGGTGGGTCGGTGCAATGCCGTGGGAGTGGTGGGAGACCGTTCGTCTCGTTCGGGAACGTGTTATTCGGGGACGGAGGGAGGCGTTGCGACGAGAGTGCAGGTTCAGGTTGTTGGAGTGCGAGTGTGGAGAGAAGAGGAGAGCAGAGGTGGATTTTTGGAGCCTGATGAAGCTGGAGGCGACGGGACGGACCCCTGCCCTGCGTTTGGTCTGAGTGACTGCACAGGCAACCCACCCGCAGCTCAGGTGAGCTAGCCGGTTCCCACAGCGTAGCGCGGCGCAACTCTTCTCTTGATTTCTAGAACCCAGCGCCTGGTCATTGGAGTCAATGCGCGGGACAAGCCAAACACTGCGGCTTGCGCTCGGCTGCAGATTCACAGGTCGGCTACTCTGGGCTCGTCTACAGCTTCTTCATCCCATGCGAGCCGCCGCACGGCCCCAGGGCTGGTCAATTGCGCCGGCAAAAGTCTAAGGTCGCTGGTCTCGTGCCCTCAGCCGCCACGTTCAAGCCCGCTTCCTCTCCCAGCTCCCCATCCGTCCCCGCACCCTGCCTGCCTGTCATGCGTGACTCCACCACTGCATCCATGGTGACGGCAACAGCGCCGTGCCATGCCGCGCCGTGTTTCGCGAGCAGCCCTCCATTGACGTCGATGCACGGGCTGGGCCGCGCGGTCCCGACGCATTCTATGCGCATAGACTTCCGTGGCCTGGCTCCGGTTGCCTTTTGTCTGGAGAAACCAAGCTCCTGCGAGGTGCGTTGGTGAACTTGAACAAGCTGCTCACAGCCAGGCATGGTCCACGACCTTGTCGCACATTGTGAGTATCGGAATTGAGAGCCGTCAATTCAGCCTTTGAACTTGGCCAGAGTATCCTGCGCAGAGACGGGATTAGCGGAAAGTTAAGCCTCACAAGCCTGGGCGCGGCGGGGAGCGCTCACCCGAGTGACTTTTTTGACGCTGCGAGCTGTGAGACCACGGTCGCCCGCCTGCTTGGAGTAGATGGCGGCTTCTTTGACCAGGCTGGGAGTGCAAGTCAGTCCTTTACGCGTAAACTCAGCCTTGCCTTCAAGAACCTACGTCTCCATGAACAACACATAGTTCAGAAAAATCTAGAGACTTGTCAGTGACGCGTCGATGGCATCCCAACGCGTCCAGGTCCGGCTCACCGTGACGTCGGCATTCTTCTTCAGGTTGAGGCCCGAATGAGCCTTGACAATCTTCTTGACCGTGGCTTTGGGGTATGCCTTCTTGCCGAGAGCCATCTTGGATGTTCTGGAGTTGACAATGTTGTTGAGCAGCTGGAGAAATACAGGAGGCAGCAAGACATCCATAACAAGACGATGCCGTGTGGCTCAAGCCTTCGCCAGTGGCTGATGCGGGGAATCCAATCAGAGTGGCTGAGGCGCTGAGCTCATGCGCCAGGGGTCCCCTCCTACTTGGGCGGCGTCCTACAGTGCCAAATTGCTTGTACAGTGCCAACGACACCGTCGCGCCCTCACTGCCCCACCATCGGATCAGAGGTTTGGGGCCGCGAGCTCTCTCGTTGTGCCTGTCCAACAACTCGAACGACACGGCAACTTTGGCATCACCTGCTCACCCCAGCCTCATACCCGCCAAGATGGCTTCGCTCATGCAGCGCCGCATGGTGAGCTCGCAATCGCACTCGAGATGGCCGACAGCGACTGACCGGGCCGTGCTCTAGCTGTCCAAGGAGGACGAGGCAGCCACCGAGGAGGTCGAGGTCCGCCGCGAGGACCAGGACAAGATCAACAGGTTCAGCCGGCTGCACCAGCGCGAGCTGGCCTTGTCAGAGGAGCTGAAGACCAAGAACGTACGTCGGCGATGGATGTTCCGCCGTCCCTGGCGCGGGCTAACTGTTGCTCGCAGAAGGAAAAGGAGGAGCTTGACGACCTGTCCACGGAGCTGGAGCTCGCAGATGAGGACGAGAAGATACAGTACGCGAACAAGCCATGCACGCGATCTCCACGACCTTTGCTAATCACCGGATCGACATAGATACAAGATTGGCGACGCTTTCTTCCACGTGCCACTGGAGCAGGCGCAGGAGATGCTCGAGACGGCGACGACGAGACTCGACGACGACATTTCGGCCCTCGAAGATAAGATGAGCACGGTCCGCGAGCAGATGACGCAGCTCAAGGTCGACTTGTACGCACGCTTCGGAAAGCAGATCAATTTGGAGACTTGAGACGGGCGGCATGGGAAGCCATTATCCGCCGCCCGTGGCGCTGAGGCCTTCCGGGCCCGGTGGGCTCTTCCGCCGGGTCGCGCTTCCGCTTCCGGTGGTCAGCATCCGCCATCCGATCCGCCACCATCGAAACGGCTACGCCCGCAAGCCCGCGCACGCAAAATACTATACATGTGTTTGAAGAAAGACGGACTGCAACCAGATCAAGCTGCGAGCTGCGCGAGATAAATCGATCAAAACGTGTAGCGTGGAGGGTGGCATCGTGCTCATCTAGACAATCTTGACAGACGGCTCTGGAAATAAACCGGCGTGCTCAGTCCACGGAAATTCCGCGGACCCTTGCTGCTCATAAACCGGCTCGCACCTCGTCGTGCTCGCACTCTGTAAGCTCGCCTTCGACGCACCGGTGGCCGGCCGGCAGGCGATGTCCCCTCCCCCGCTGCCCAAGCGAGCGTCGGATCAGGCGCAAAGCTGATAGCGCCCTTCCCGCTTCGAGGGCCGCCGTCGCCATGACCATGGAGTTCGTCCCCCACGCCGGCCCCGGAGGCGCCCATGGCCAATCGGTGTGGGACTATTGCCCGCAATCTGTGGGGATACAGGACCTTGATGTTTAAACCCGGTACTTGGCGAGCGATGGCCGGCCCCACGACATGTCCGCCCTTCGAGGCAGGCCCGTCGATCGGGCCTCCGTGGCGTGCGCGCGGATGGTGTTGCCCTACTCCTCATTTCATCCTCCTCCCAGCCGGGCTGTGTCGCTGCTGTGCTCAAGCATCCGTGTGCTCTCGTCGACGCCAATTGCCGGTGTTGAGTTGGATGCAAACCGTCTCGCTTTCGCGACACTGAGCAAGTTGGCCCAAGTTGACTTACACACAAGCTTGTGTCACCGCCAACTCACCAATGAGCCGCGCAGGCAGTCGACTGGCACAATGGCGCGGAGCGATTCGAGCGAGACCATGACGGACCGCTCCGCTTCACGTGAAGAGCGTGAGTCTCCCCTCTGGGCTGTACTTGGGCATTAACACATCCCGGTGCTGATTGTGTTTGCTACCTGTATAGGCGGGAGGCGACGTGAGAGCCATTTTGCAGATGGGATCCAACAGCTGGACGTGCTGGACGCCCAGGAGCGCTATGAGGAGGAGACCAAGGACCGAGGCATTGGCGCGCTGCACCACATCCGCTCCAGGACGCGCAGCCGGACACACGAAATGGTCATCGCATGGGAGCACAACGACCCCGAGAACCCGTACAACTGGCCAACAGTGAGTCCTGCGATGCAACTAGTAGTTTGGGGTTTTTTTTTAGTTGTTGCTAACACCACTGCCCTCAGTCCAAAAAGCTCTTTGTCCTCGTCATCACGGCCATGCTCGTCATCAACTCGACCATGGGGTCTGCCCTGCCGAGCATGGCCGTCCCCAACATCACCCGTGACTTTGGCGTCACGTCGACGCCGCAGAAAGTGCTCCCCATCAGCGTCTTCTTGATAGGATATGTCTTTGGGCCCATCATCTGGGGCCCACTGAGCGAGCACTTTGGCCGCCGCTACCTGACCATTGTTACCTTCATCGCCTTCTCCCTCTTTACTATGGCGTGTGCCCTGGCTCCCAACTGGCCTGCCCTTCTTGTGTTTAGGCTCTTCTGCGGAGTGTTTGCCAGTGCTCCCATTGCCATTGTGGCGGGCATTCTTGCCGACATCTACGGCGAGCCCAGGACCAGGGGGAGGGCGTTTGCCGTCTTCATGGTGGTATGTTGCTGAGATGGCTTTCCGCGAACGCCTGGTTGCTGTGACCAAGACATGCATGCTAACCGTTGCCCGCCTGTAGACCACCGTCTGGGGCCCGCTCTTCTCGCCCATCGTGTCCGGCTTCACGTCCACGACCATTGGCTGGCGCTGGACGTTCTGGATCGCCCTCATGTACGCCGGCGCCACGCTCGTCCTCATCGTCTTCATCCCCGAGACGTTTGGCCCGATCCTGCTCTCCCAGCGGGCACGCCGGCTCCGCAAGGAGGACCCAGCGCTGCGCGTCGTCGCCCCCCGCGACCTCGAGGAGACGGACCTGAACCGCCTTCTCACCGTCGTCCTCACCCGGCCCCTGCGCATGCTCTTCTCCGAGCCCATTGTCTCCGCCACCTGCGCCTACCTCGCCCTCGTCTACACCATCTTCTACATGTCCTTCCAGGCCTTCCCCATCATCTTCCAACGCCTCTACGGCCTCTCCCCCGGCGTCACCGGCCTGTGCTACCTGCCCATCGGCGGCGGCGCCATGCTCAGCATGCCCGTCTTCTGGTACTGGGACGGCGTCCTCGCGCGCGCCCAGGACCGCGGCGACCGCTGGGTCCAGCGCGAGGAATACCGCCGCGTGCCCCTCGCCTGCGTCGGCGGCCCCTTGTACGTCGTCTCCCTCTTCTGGCTCGGCTTCAGCGCCAAGGACTCCGTCTCCTTCGTCGCCCCCATGCTCGCCGGCGTCCCCTTCGGCATGGGCTTCATGCTCATCTTCATGGCCCTGCTCAACTACCTCACCGACGCCTACGAGATCTTCGCCGCCTCCGCCAACGCCGCCGCCTCTTGCTGCCGCTCCCTCCTCGCCGTCGTCCTGCCCCTCGCCACCACGCCCATGTTCGCCCGCCTCGGCATCTCGGGCGCCTGCGCCCTCCTCGGCGGCCTCAGCGCCGCCATGTGCGTCATCCCCTTCGTCTTCATCTGGAAGGGGCCGAAGATACGGAGCAAGTCCCGCTTTTGCATCGCCTTGCGAGAGCGTAAGGAGGAGATGCTGCGAAAGGCCGAAGAGGAGAGGCAGCGTTTGGAGCGCGCCGCCCAGCGGGAAAAAGAGGACGCTGTCTGAGGAGCTGCCACGGGCAAACTCGTGCGCTGTTTCAAGAAACAAAGAAGCGGCCATCAACCGCATGCGTGGAGACCCGCACCCGGATAAGCACCGAAACCCTCCCTGGCTTGTCACATGGGTCTTGCCGACGATATACATTGCGTACATGGACACGCATACGGTCAAATCACGGGCACATGGGTCCTTAAAAACCTGATGATTAAAAACTCTACATAGCCGACAGAAAATAGAGACTGCAATGAAATGCAGATACAATGCCTTAACGTCCACTAAAGCCGAAGCACTTCACAAAGGAAGTGGCCGCATAGCACATTTTGCCTCGTCGGGCCAAGGGGGTAACGCTCACCGCATTGTACGTGAATTCATCTCGACACGATCCAGAATGGCAGTCGGCTGGCCGTGAGGCTTGAGCGATTCAAGTACGTTCCGCCGCCAGGGTCAGAGTTACCTAGTCCTTCCTGCGATTTCTGGGTGACGGAAGCGTCTCACTCGGGATAGAGTCTCTTCAGCGGGACAAAACCGATGTTGCTGTCATTTGGCTGTTATTCGTGAGAATGATGAATGGCCGAACGAATCGAACGAGGTGGGGATACTCGAGGGCCGCCTCCAGGCTCATCGGCTGATTTCCACCGGCGAATAGTCTGTTGCCCCGTGCCGTTGGCCGGCGTTGTTACCAACCCAGCCTGGGGAGAATCGAATAGGAGACGGCTCATTGGAGTGACGAAAACATCACGTTCCTGCTCTCGAGCCGCATTGACCGGGGTCCACCCCGATGTTTCGGTGACAGTGGTCTGCTCCGTGCATCTCTGGTCGGATTTGCTTGTTCTGACGCTCGGAAAGCCAGTTTCCATCGGCGTTCTCTTTGTATCCTTGGCTGTGTAGGGATTCTGAGGCTTGACGATGGGAGCCTTAGTTCTGCATTTGTCCCTCAGAGCACCTCTCTCCAGGCATTGCTTAGCTGTAATGAACCCCTCCGATGGAATCTGCAATGCGTCCAGTTTTCGCGGTGGTCTCTGGCTGTTTCCCGAATCAGAGGTTGCTATGCCGCTGGCGGATTCTTCCTTTACGTGCAGGAGCTTGTCGAGGCCAGATTTGACAGCCCTCTCCAAGCGCTGCGGGATATGCCGGAAGTTGGTTCCGGCGGATGTCACAACGACACCTTTCTTCTCCGCGTCAGGTTCGTCGATTTTGCTTTGTGGGCCAAGGCCTCTTGGAGCAAGCTGTCGAGGTTGAATAACCAGGTCGCCGCAACTTGCGCGGGCGGTTGCTTTCCGGTGTTGAATCCATGCAGCAGGTGGTGTCCAAATGGCTCCGTCAAGGTCTCTGTCAGCAGCTGCCTTCTGAGCGACAACGCCAGCTGCGACATCATGTTCCTCTCGGACCTTCTCAGCAACGCACAGACTTTCTCCTTGTTGACTTTGAAGGCTACGGTCTGAGAACAGAGTACGACCTGGATCGCCACCACGGCGGTCTCCTCTTAAAGCATCCCCTACATTCAATTGCAGGTCGGTGGCGGAATTATTGCAAGGTGCCCGTCCCGTGGTGCGTAATACTTCTCCTGGTGTAGCCGTAGCGTCTGTCCGCGCCGCACAGCCCTCGCTTTTCAGACCTATTTCCTCAGAGGCAGCATCTTTGTGACTTGGGGGGCCGAAGGAGCCAGATCCTATCCGGGACAGTCTCGAAAATGAAGACTGAAGCTTGGATACGATAGAAGTACGCACCGGGGTTGGGGCCGATGTCGCCCCAAGGTCTTCCTTGAAGCGGCTCTGGGTGGCCAGACTGCTCTTCCGGGATGCGGCGTCAGTGAGCGTTTGGTCCATGGACCGAAGTTCAAAGTCTCGTCTCTGGAAGCTTGTCGTGTCGGAAGCGACGGCGGAGCCTCTGCTGTGTGCAGCGTGAGGAGAGCGTGGAAGATTCGTAAGGATGCCGTAATTGTTTTCAGCGTTCGACGTGTCGTCCTCCGCAGTTGCGTAGGAGCTCCGGCCCTCGGAATGACCGAGCTCGCGAGATATGGGAAATTCTCCTTGCCCTATTGTGTGCGCGTTAGTAGATTTGGCTGTCATGCAGGATTAGACGCAACTTACAATGGAACGGGGACAGCTCGAGGTTCTCGATATCCTGTGGACTGAGACTAAGACCGTTGGCCGTCGAGTCAGCGGGGCTTGGCTCGAAGCTCGGCATAACGGATGGGTAATTCGACGAGGGGTTGTTCTTGCTGCGTTCAGCAAGGTTGGTGCCTGAAGCCGACGCAGCAGAATTCGTAACTTTTGCGCTCAGAGGGCCTCGATCGGCGCCCTCAGCTAGAGTTGCTTCCTCTGTCGTGGCTCCAATTGCGTTGCCATCGGCCATTTGTCGCCAAGAGGCATCCACGCCGCCCTCATGGGGGTGAAGTGCCGTGGCAATGCTATTCTCCTGGCTCACAGACGGTGGTGTATCAAGAACACTATCGATTCCGCCGAAATCCTGGGAGGGTGAGTGCATGGCATCACCTTCAGGGGATACATCAGATTCGCCTTCACCGAGACGAAGCAGTGATGTATCTCTGGACCGCATTCCTTGCGCCATAAGCCAAATACCGAGAGTCGACTGATCATCCCAGGCGTGGGAGCCATGCCGAATATCGAAATCGTTGTCAGAACCAAGTACCCTTTCCAGACGAGGAGAATTGAGGCCTAGGCCAGCTACCGTTTGGCCATTCATGCTCTGCGCCGTCGAGGGCCGTGGTGGGGAGGGAGCAGTTGTCGCAGTCAAAGCCGGTTCTGGGCAGCGCTCTTCGTGGTTGACGGGGCTTGCCGCGGTCTTGCAGTCGTTCGAAACGAGCTGAGGGCAGCTGACCTGCCTTCGAGTCGTCTCCATAGGGCTTCCGTGGGCAGAGACAGAGGGCGTATGAAAGGCAGCGCCGGTCTCGACGGTAAACTCTATCGTGTCCCTTGGGCCACCACCGGGCTGGCCGGGGTCGATGAGCGGCGAGAGGTATCGAGTGCTCCAGTGAGACCTGCTGCTACCGCCGTCCATGCTGCCGCCAGCTTCGAGCTCGTCTTGGATCCTCTTCTGTCTGAAGCGTCTCAATTCTGCCCGCCGGGCCAGCTCCTCTTCGCTGTGACCAACGGCGGCACGGGACTGACGTTTAACCTCATTGTCCTGGGACATGTGACGGATAAGTTTGGTGCGAACCGCGTCAAGTGTATTTGTAGATCTTTTGGCTGACTGGCTTGCATCGTCTTGCTCGTCATCGCCATCGTCTTCAGGATCATCCCGGTCAGCCAGCTGGCACAGATCGACCGGTCCCTCCCCGGGGGATATCTGGGAACTTTGACGAGCCGCGTGAGTTGGAGGCTGAATGGTGACGAGCTCGTGAGCCGGGCTAGCGCTTGGGGGAGTGTCGATAAGGCCACGTTGGATCACGGCCTGGATAGAGGGGCCATTCTCGCCGTCTTCGTCGCCATCTCGCCTGTCTTTGCGGCGAGGGCCACAGCAGCAGAAGACCTGCATTTTGGTTCGCCTCCTGGGCTAGTGGCCCTCTCAGATGGTGCACTTGATAGCGGTGTTGCGGACAAGAGATGCGAAGACTTGGTGACAATTCGAGGTGGCCGGGCCGAACATTGTCGACGCTGAGTTGCCCTGGTGCCAACAGAGCGAGGTGAGGTGCTGAAACGGCTCACTGACCCGTGGTGCGCAGGCTGTTCGTGCACGGCATTTACATGTCAAGAGCAGCCGGGTGCAGCTGGGCACAGCTGGCAGCCACGAGGCAGGCACGCGGGACGCGTTGTCGGGCAGCCTCCACTGCACCTGCCTTCCGTGAACGGCTCTGAGCCGTAGCTTCTACATGGAAGCACCAGGCGAAGTTGGCATTGATCTGACCATTGGATAGGTGAGATGGCTCGCCCTCGGTTGCAATTACTGAGAGGATTCCAACTTCATGTCATCGTGGCATCAGTTTGTAGCTTAGGCACGATGCTGATGCACTGGCCGCTCTGTGTCTGATTCTGGCTGGCATCATCTCCGGCCTGGATCCATGGCATTGGATACCGAACGCCGTTAGTATATCGCCAGGCTCTATTGAGCGGGTTGTGGTACGATTAACCCTCACATTCAAGATCGCCCGCCTCATTGGGCTCCAGGGAGAAGCGGCGGCGGTATTCGACGGCGCACGTCTGTCCATCTCCGCCATGTGGTGAAGGCAGCAGCTGTCTCGCATCAACTCCGTACTGATGCTTGAGATCCTGCACCAACAGGAGCTCCTGATTGAAATAACCAACATGCGGCTCTGAATTGCCACGAACGGTTGATTCCATACTTGCATCGCCCACGTTACTAGAACCTTCTTCGGAGGTTGCCTTGAATATGTTGTTAGGGATCGAGCCGGTGCAACCGTGTCACATATTACGAGAGCTGGATGCGTCAGGTAAGACGCCAGATCCAGCTGCCACGCCACTGCTAGCTTGTTCCCTACTTTGGGCTGGAAGCTTCTTGAGCACTGCACAGTACAGCACTGTACAATCTGTCCGGACGACAGCAAGGCAAAATTCAACAAGCCTAAGCAGTGCTAGTACCCCGTTGCTCCAAAAGCTACCTGCCTGGGTACTGTAAAACCCAGGCAAGCTTTCGGATGGCGCCGTAGCTGAGCCTGCTGCGAGAGCCAACGTCTGCAGTCCAGCCAACTGCCGCGAGGAGAGGGGTCGTCGGGGATTCGGAGCCTTTTCCTACTCGCAGTCGCAACCCAACATCTCGACAGCGCCGAGACAACGGGCGCCGGTCCCCGAGATGGTGCTCATTTTGCTCAATGATCGGTGCCGGACTCACAATGGCGCCATGGACCCGAGTACGAGGCGCCGAGCGGACCCGACAGCCGCCCGGCCGCCTGGGCGAGCACGTTGCCGACTGGAGCGGCGACGATGGCGCAATCTGGCAGAGCCTGCGCGGGCGAGGCGTGTTAGTGCCAGCGATAGGCAGCGTCCTGTGCCTGGACGGGCGAGGAAAAAATTGGACTCGGAGGGGCAGGGTGCAGCGCGGGGTCCGCTTCGGATAACGATGGGAGACATGGGGACCAGACCAAAGCCACTCATGCTCCCAGTCAGTCGCCCGTCCGAGGGCCCCTCCGCGCCGCTGATTGGGCCGCCCCGTGCGTCCTGGGGCGTTGTGTCCAACCTAATGACTTACTTGCTGCACTGTGTGTGCTTCGGAGTTTCTCATGCTGGCTGCAGCAGGGCCAGCCCCCCGACCCGAGCTCTCTGGGTCTGGGAGAGTGGCGGGGCTCCTCTCTACCTGGCGGCGTGAGATGCCCCTCCTCACCCAGAGCAACCAAGGAACCCCTCCCCCGCTTTCGGCGAGCTGCCGTCTTTTCCCTCACATTTCACCGCTGGCCTCCCGCTCCCCTCCCTCTTCTTCCTTCTTTTTTTCTCTCTTCATACCCTCTCTCTTCCTCCCCTCCTCCCATCACGCTTCATCTCTGTACAGTCGCAGTCTTCCTTCACTGGTAGATCCGCTGTCAGCATCACTCGAGACTCTTCATCATCAGGTACGACGATTCCCGAAAAAGGCTCACTTTCAAGGCCCCTCTCAGCTGACAATCCTGTCCTGCAGAGTCTTCAACCCAATCAGTAAATTGAGAGCCTCCAAATCAGTCGTCAAGATGGTTCAGTCCGCAATTCTCGGTTTCCCCCGCATGGGAGTCAACCGTGACCTGAAGAAGGCCACGGAGGCTTGTAAGCTGCCCTTCAGAATATTCATTGCCTTGATCCTGTTTGCTGACCGCCACAGACTGGGGTGGCAAGCTGTCCCAGGCCGACCTCCTCGCCGAGGCCAAGCGCCTCCGTCTTGCCCACTGGAAGATCCAGAAGGATGCCGGTGTCGACGTCATCCCCAGCAACGACTTCGCCCTGTACGACCAGGTCCTCTGCCACATCCAGGACTTTGGTGTGAGTAACATCCTCGACATATCCCTCTTTAAACTGGTCAGATTGCTGACGTGTGCTTCTCAAAGGCCGTTCCCGAGCGGTACACCAAGGATGGTCTTGACACCATCGACCAGTACTTCGCCATGGGCCGTGGCCACCAGAAGGAGGGCGTCGACGTCCCCAGCTTGGAGATGGTCAAGTGGTTCGACTCCAACTACCACTACGTCAAGCCCACTCTCCAGGACAACCAGACCTTCAAGCTGGTCGACAGCCCCAAGGCCGTCGTTGAGTTCAAGGAGGCCAAGGAGGCCGGCATCCACACCCGCCCCGTCCTCGTCGGCCCCGTCAGCTTCCTCCACCTCGGCAAGGCCGACCGTGGCCAGTCGGTCAACCCCATTGACCTGCTTGACAAGCTCGTCCCCGTCTACGAGCAGCTCCTCACCCAGCTGAAGGAGGCTGGTGCCGACACCGTCCAGATTGACGAGCCCGTCCTCGTCTTCGACCTGCCCGCCAAGGCCAAGGCTGCTTTCAAGCCCACCTACGAGAAGTTCGCCGCCCTCGGTGACAAGATCCCCAAGATTGTCTTCACCACCTACTTCGGCGACATCGTCCACAACCTCGAGGCTCTCCCCAAGGACGTCTATGGTGTCCATGTCGACCTCGTCCGCAACCCCGAGCAGCTCGAGACCGTCCTCGGTGCTCTGGGCCCCAAGACCATCCTCTCTGCCGGTGTCGTTGACGGCCGCAACATCTGGAAGACCAACATGAAGCGCGCCATCGAGACCGTCGAGTCCGCTATCCAGAAGCTCGGCAAGGACCGCGTCATCGTGGCCACTTCCAGCTCCCTCCTTCACACCCCTCACACCCTGGCCAGCGAGAAGAAGCTGGACCCCGAGGTCGCTGACTGGTTCTCCTTCGCCTCCGAGAAGGCCGTCGAGATTGCCGTCATCGCCAAGGCTGTCACTGAGGGCCCCGCTGCCGTCCGTGAGCAGCTCGAGGCCAACGCCAAGTCCATGCAGGCTCGCGCCACCTCGACCCGCACCAACAACCCCCAGGTCAAGGACCGCCAGTCCAAGATCACCGAGCAGGACCACAAGCGCAAGTCGGAGTTCCCCGTCCGCATCGACGCCCAGGAGAAGAAGCTCAAGCTTCCCCTGTTCCCCACCACCACCATTGGTTCTTTCCCCCAGACCAAGGAGATTCGCGTCCAGCGCAACAAGTTCACCAAGGGTGAGATCACCGAGGCTGAGTACGACAAGTTCATCGAGAAGGAGATTCTCGACAACGTCAAGATCCAGGAGGAGCTTGGCCTGGACGTCTACGTCCACGGTGAGCCCGAGCGTAACGACATGGTCCAGTACTTCGGTGAGCGCCTGGACGGCTATGCCTTCACCACCCACGCCTGGGTTCAGAGCTACGGCTCTCGCTGCGTCCGCCCGCCCATTATTGTCGGCGACATCTCCCGCCCCGCTCCCATGACGGTCAAGGAGTCCAAGTACGCCGTCTCGGTGTCAAACAAGCCCATGAAGGGCATGCTGACGGGTCCCGTCACCTGCCTGCGGTGGTCTTTCCCCCGTGATGATGTTCACCAGTCCGTCCAGGCTCAGCAGCTCGCCCTCGCCCTGCGCGACGAGGTTGTTGACCTCGAGAAGGCTGGCGTTGACGTCATCCAGGTCGACGAGCCTGCTCTCCGTGAGGGTCTTCCCCTCCGCTCCGGCAAGGAGCGCGATGCCTACCTCGACTGGGCCGTCAAGGCCTTCAAGCTCTCCACCTCTGGTGTCGAGGATGCCACCCAGATCCACTCCCACTTCTGCTACTCCGAGTTCCAGGACTTCTTCCACGCCATCGCCGCCCTGGACGCTGACGTCCTGTCCATTGAGAACAGCAAGTCTGACGCCAAGCTTCTCCGCGTCTTCGTCGACTCTGCCTACCCCCGCCACATCGGCCCTGGTGTCTATGACATCCACTCTCCCCGTGTTCCCAGCGAGCAGGAGATCAAGGACCGCATTGAGGAGATGCTTCAGTACCTCAAGCCCGACCAGCTGTGGATCGACCCTGACTGCGGCCTGAAGACCCGCCAGTGGAAGGAGACCAAGGAGGCTCTGGTCAACATGGTCAACGCCGCCAAGTACTTCCGCACCAAGTACGCCAAATAAGCGACTCCGAGGTGCGGCGCGAAAGCCCGCATCCTGGGTTGATGGCGCGCGTGCGTGTGAGGGACTTTGTTCAACTAGATTGCCAGATTTGACGAGAGATCTTGTCTCGTTTTGCTTTAAGCCGGCTACGATTTCAACATCGGCGTTTATGGATGGGGTGACGACGAGATGTGTTTTTGATGCATCCCAAAAGTTTACAACTGAGGGCAAAATGGGAACAGGTATGGATGACGGTTTGGCGAGCATTCAACATTATGTGCATTTGCGCCCCTGCTTAGGGGCCTCAACTTTGGAAGTTCCCATCAATATGAAGGAATTTAACTCAGCCAAGTTGTCTTCAACAAGATGGCGTTAAGGGGAAGAAGGTGGTCCGATGGGGGACGTTGATACCCACAGACCACGCTGACGATACCATTTGCCGGTTGGAATCACGAAAAACGAAAGGATGTGCAAGTAGTAGACAGCATACAGCGTAATGATATACCCGATTCAACCTGGGCAACTACACTGAGCCTCGAGCCTCTGATTGAATGTGAATCGCAATTTTGCCAGTGGCGGCCGGGATGGAAGAATGGTACACGTGCGAAGAGTGCCCGAGCAACAATGCCACGGACTGGAGAAGTCCGTTTTGTTGGCAGGCTGGAGGCGAGGCGTCCTGGTTGTGTGGCCAATGCTTTTGGGCCTAATGGGAGTCACGTGGCTTCGCGTCGTGGAGTCGCTGCCGGCCCAAGACACTCATCGCGTCTCAGCCCTCCTTCGTTTCTGGAGGACCTGGAGCAGCCATTAGCAAGACAAGGACCTGACACTTCTTCATATTGCTCGCGATATGCCTCCGGCCATCATTGCCGATTCAGACGACGACTCCGATGGCGCACAAAGCCCTGCCTTGACCCCCGGAGGACCCATTGACGACGGGCTGCTCTTGCCGACGCGATCCTCTGATCGTGTAAGTCTTGCTACAAACTCAACGGACCCGGCGTTCTTCCAGGGCATCTACAACGAGCACAAAGCTGCTGCAGACCAGCAAGCTCTGAATTTCGGCGCGGATGGCGGCCTTGAGCCAGCCGACGCTGCGGGTCAAGAGGCGCCCCCGAGTCGGACCGGCGCTCGAGACGACCCTTGGGACATCCCAAGCAGCCCCGAAGCCAAAATCGCAAAGAAGGTCAAGCCATTGGCCGCCAAGCGAACCACGTCCGTAAAAGTCACCCGAGGCCTGCGCAAGAATCTGGAACGGCTCGGGTACGAGAGCGTTAGTGACGACAATCACGACGAGCCAGTCCAGGAGCGGCGGAAGAGGAGAAAAGTAGGGGGCACCAGGCGCTCTCAGAAAGACAGCAACGATGTGAGCTTAGTCGAGCTACCTCTAGATGGCGAACTGCAATCGGTGGCGTCACAGAGCAACAGCACAGAGGTTGCCGGCAACGGAGGCATGGGACCGCCAACCGACATAGCCTCAACACCTCTCCTCGTTGCTCCAAAACAACTCTCTGCAAGCCAGAAGCTCGAGTACCAGAGTATGGAGGCACCGTCCAGTAGCCCTCCTATGAGAGCGATGGAATTACGCAATCCTGCAGTAGGATCCAGCGGAACTGCGACAAACGTCAACACGCAGAGAAGCCACATGATGTCTTCTTACGACGCTGGCCTGACAGTGAGAACACCAGAACACGAGATGATCAGGGCCACCAGGCGAGCCAGCCCAACACCACGACAACGGCGAAACTCGTCCCCAGACGTGATTACGTCCATGCCTCCGCCAACGCAGACGCCAAAACCCAATGCCACGAGGGTGAAGCAAGTTGGCACAAGCACAGCTGAGGCGGCCAGGGAGTCCCACAGCGCAGGTGATGACGACGAGGTCTGGGTGGCATCCAAGGTGGAGGAAGACGAGGCTTCTGACTACGCCGCCCCGGAGAAGCAGGCAAAACCAAAGAGACAGCGAGGGCGTCCAAAGAAGGGTGGAGAAGACAAGTCGGATGTCACATCAACAGCAGCAGCCCAAGAATCTGCGGCCAAGCCCAAGCGGAAACGCGGGAGACCGAAGAAATCAGAGACCGTTGCCAAGGACGACCAGGGCTCGTCCGTCACTCATGATACATCACACAGGCAGGCGGCCACCGATGAGAAGCTCGGTCACGTCGCGGAGGGGTATCACACAGCCGAGGGTGACGTGGACAAGGAGCCGAGCCTGCCAACTTCTACCACGAAACCGCCGCAAAAGTCGCCCGGCAAGGCAGAGATACCAGGCGGGCTGGAAGAGACCCCTGCAGATCCCGTGGAAGCTTGCGTGCCAGAAAGTGCAGGACAGCAGACACCTGTACGAGAGGAGAGGAAACTGCAGAAGAATGGAGATCTCCAAAACAGACAGAGCGCCTCGAAGCTGGACAGTGCTGGGAAGCCGGTCTACCGTGTCGGGCTGAGTAAACGACTGAGAATAGCGCCGCTTCTGAAGTCACTGCGCAAGTGAGGAGAGGCTGTGCTTTGGGGAGGGAAGCATGATGCGGGTTTGAGCAGCTGTGCGGAACGAGCGCTGTGAACTGGGACTGGCCAGGTTTCACACGAGCAGCAGCGGAGAGTCGAATTGCATCGTCACGTCACGATGGCAGCAGCCAGCGAGGCATGCAGGCATTGAAGACGGCAGCCGTGTAATACATGTCAGCGCGCGAGATAGCCAGATTAGAAGCTTGGCCAGACGACAAATATGGATGTTATAGGTACCTTTGATCAAAGTCAAAAGGGCACAGAAAGCCAACAGTGGCAGGCCAACGCGAGAGGCTGCGGAGCCAACCAGGCGTTGAGGGGACGACGCGCCATGACGATCGGTCTGCATAGCGGGTTGCATGCGCGGAGCCGTGGCACCTCTGCAGCGCTGGCGGTAGCTCGCGGAGCATGCGACCTGCTGCATAACTACCTTACCTCTGTGTGCCTGCAGGCGGCACGGCGAGAGGAGCCACGAGGCAGAATGATCGGCGAGCAGAGCGGACGAATGGCTGGCCCGTCCGGTCAGTGTCGCGTTGATGGCGAGGCGGGGCGACGTGAGGCGAGGCGAGGAGGACGGACGGCATGCCTGGCCCCGGCAAGGTTCGCGGCAAAGGCATATCAGATAGTTTATGAGACGGGGGACGATGTAAGGTAAGATCATATGCAGCAGCAGCAGCAGCAGCAACACAAGCGTCGTGTCCACACGGTACCGTGGCGGGTAGGGCTTGGAGAGCGCCGTCGGTGCGTCTGATGGTCTCCGTTCCCATGGGTCATGGACTCATGGCCGGTTCGGTCGACGGAGGCCGACCGGGGGACGCATATGACGGAGCGCTAATAAGGCGGCGGGGCTTGAACAACAAACGGCGGACGGACGGTGGGCTGGCTGGCTGGCTGGCTGGCTGGCTGGCGGTTGCGTCGATGGATGGGAGCGGGGGGAAGAGAGGGCTGGACGGCGTCGACGTCGACACGGAATGGTGGTATGCAGCTATTAGGTGGTCGATTGCTGGGCGACGGAAGAGCGAGGTTGGGCGATGCTAGAGCCGATTCGAGTGACAACCATAGCATGATGTTGCTCGCCTCAAATTACACTGAAAAGTGCAGCAGTGCTGCTGTCGGGTGCCTGTAGCGCACCCATTGCTCCAGCGGCTGGCACAATCGCCCAGGGACCCGGACGCCCTCCCCTTTCAGGCACGCCAGCTCGACCCGACGAATCGAGTCCAATGGACTGATGGAAATTCCTCGCAGCGTGGCTGGAGGTGTGGCCAGAACCCACCCCGCACTAGGCGCAATCGGGGACGAGAGGGGGGGCGCGCGCGCCGAACCAGGAGGCCCTGAAAGTTGGCTGAGGCGACTGGCTGCCCTGACTCTTTTTGCGCTCCGACTTAGGTGCGCACCCGCTGGCTGCACTCCAGCCAGCGGCGACGTGGGCGTCCGTCCCAGTGGTCCGGTGCCCCCAGCCCAGTGCCTGACGCGCGGGCCCCGGCGCCTCACCTCACCGCGAGGGGGCCGCCAAAACCTCCCACCTGCTACCGACTTTTTGTCCCCTCTCCGCCGTTGCGTCTGTCGACATCTTCCCTCCCCCTCCCCCAATTCGACACCCCGTCATCACCCATTGCATCGGGAGGTCGCTGCATTGGCCTTCGTCCCTGCAACGTTGAGAAGTAGCGTTTTTGCGCGCGACATTCTCCCCCTCCCCCCCGAGTCACCGCTCGCTTTTTCTTTCTTTCGGCGTCAGTTACTACCTACCGTCTTATTCACTCGGCCCCGTTGACGCAACGAGACAAAACCCCTCCTCCTCCGGCCACCGCAACACCGCAGCCCGCAAATTCGTGCTGCAACCCGCGCCGCTGCCGCCGCCCGCCCGCCCCCTTCTCACCGAAACTTCCCCGACGACGCTGTCTCGACTGCAAACGCCATGGCGCAAAACGGCAACGTCGAGAACGGGTCGTCCGCCCAGACTCACACCCAGTCGCAGCGGTACCTGAGCACCCGCGGCGAAGACTACGGCGTAGGTCCCAGAATGCCCTCCTCATGCTGCTGCTGCTCCTCCTCCTCTTCCGCCCCGCCGGCCGTCGTCGCCCGTGCTCGCTGCCCCTCCATGCCCTTCCCCTCTCGCCGCTGAAACGATCAATGCGCTGCGACGGCAATCACTCGTCGCCAATGGCGCCGCAGCTTCAATGTTGTTTCAAGACCCAGTCTGCTGACAGCAGCACAGTTGTCCTTCGAGGAGGTCGTCCTCAAGGGCCTCGCCACCGACGGCGGCCTGTACATCCCCGAAGCGATCCCCGACGCCTCTTCCTCCTGGCAGAGCTGGAAGGACCTCAGCTACCCCGAGCTCGCCCTTGAGATCCTCTCACTCTACATCTCCCCCTCCGAGATCCCCCGCGCCGACCTCAAGGACGTAGTCGACCGGAGTTACTCTACTTTCCGGAGTAAGGACACAACGCCCCTCGTCCATCTCCAGGACAAGCAGTACCTGCTGGAGCTCTTCCACGGGCCGACCTTTGCCTTCAAGGATGTAGCCCTGCAGTTCCTCGGCAACCTGTTCGAGTACTTTTTGGTCAGGAAAAACAAGGGCAAGACGGGAAAAGGTGCGTTCGTCTCTCTGCTCCCCCGCCTGCACGCAACCCCAGATGCGCGCGAGCGGCACTTGAGCCGACCGACCCAACACTTCCGCTATGCGCAGTCTCCGGCATGTGAGCTAACATCGCATCAGACCGACATCACCTGACCGTCGTCGGCGCCACCAGCGGCGACACCGGCTCTGCGGCCATCTACGGTCTAAGAGGCAAGCAAGATGTCTCCGTCTTCATCATGTTCCCCAAGGGCCGTGTCAGCCCCATCCAGGAGCTTCAGATGACGACGGTGCCTGACAAGAACGTCCACAACCTTGCCATCTCGGGTACATTCGACGACTGCCAGGTACAAACGACCGAGAGACCTCGAACGAGAGACAACCTGCTGACGCTACAATAGGATATTCTCAAATCCATCCTGGCCGATGGCGATGCCAACAAGTCGTTGAACCTCGGTGCCGTCAACTCGATCAACTGGGCGCGCATCCTCGCCCAGATCGTCTACTACTTCCACTCCTACTTTTCCCTGGTCAAGTCGCAGTCCGATTTCAAGCTCGGCGACAAGGTCCGCTTCGTCGTGCCTTCAGGAAACTTTGGCGACATCCTGGCGGGCTACTTCGCGATGCGCATGGGCCTTCCTGTCGACAAGCTTGTCATCGCCACCAACGAGAACGACATCCTGGATCGGTTCTGGAAGTCGGGCAAGTACGAGAAGAAGAAGGCCCAAGGGCCCGAGGCCAGCGGTGGCCTGGTTGTCGACGGCGTCTTGGCACACGAAGACGGCGTCAAGGAGACGCTCAGCCCAGCCATGGACATTCTCGTGTCGAGCAACTTCGAGCGCCTACTGTGGTTCCTCGCATACGAATTCGCGGCGTCGGCGGGTATGGACGACTTGTGGAACAAGAAGCAGGCCGGCCAAGAGGTCAGCAAGTGGCTCAAGGAGCTCAAGACCACGGGTTCCTTTGGCCCCGTGTACCAGGACGTCCTCAAGTACGCCAAGCGCGACTTCGAGAGCGAGCGCGTGGACGACACACAGACCATCGAGACCATCCAGAACCTCTACCGCGAGGTGAGCTACGTGCTCGACCCCCACACTGCCGTGGGCGTCGCCGCGACTCTGCGGTCCGTGGACCGCGCCGGCCCCGGCGTCCACCACATCTCGCTGTCTACCGCCCATCCGGCGAAGTTCTCGGGTGCCGTGGACATGGCTCTGCGGGAAGAGGAGGGCTTTGACTTTGAGAAGCAGGTGCTCCCTACTGAGTTCATCGGCCTGGACAAGAAGAAGAAGCGCGTCAGCGACGTGGAGAACGACTGGCAAAAGGTTCGCGACCTGGTCAAGGCACAGGTCGAGCAGGAGCTGTCGGAGGCATAGACGGGCAACGCCAAAAGACTTTGGACACATTCACAACCTTTCCGCGGACTGGTCGACATGGACTCGGAGCCGCCATGGCAACCGAACCTTGGAGACACCTGTCGTCAGCGAAGCCATCCGTAGATCCAGTTCCATGTTGGTTTATCTCGGCTCTATGGCTCTTTGCACGGAGCGAGAAGACCTCTCGCTCTAATCTTCATTACCTTTTCTGTTCCCCTCTCCCTTTCTTCTCTGTCAATTTAGCATTCATCTCGCCTATGGCCTTTGCGCGCCCTTGCGCTGTTTTCGGAGGGGAAGACGGGCGGCTTGGTTGTATTTCGGCTCTGGTCTTTCCTCCGGGGGAAAAGCATTCTTAGAGGAAGGCGGGCGGGTTTTGGACATGGACCGTGGTTGTGGTGTTGATCCGAATGCTGTCACTGAGTGTCACCGCCCGCCGAGGATGGTTTACTGCCCCTATGGTTTTCTCTTTCTTTATATGAGGATTTTGGTTGTTTACACGTTCTTGCTACTCTTGGCGGGCAGCAGTGTCGCAAGATCACAGGCGGCATGCAGCGTCGCCGACGGGAACAGAGAGAAAGAGAGAGAAAGAGAGACCAAGTACGTACGTACGCAGGTACTGTATGTAGGCCGCGATAAAAGTAAACAAGCAAACAAGCAAACAAAAGCGCTACGGGTTTTCGTGCATGATGGGCCCCTCTGTTGATCCTGTACTCCGTACAATATAGCACGATGCAGACATAGCAGCATACTTACCCACGTTGTACATTCCAGGGCCCAACCTACGTACCCCGTACAGTATCAATTACTCGTCCAAACTCTTCAAGCCGGCGAAATGGAGACAACCCAGACACGACCAGGCCATGCACCACTTCCTCAAGCCATGGATGTCAACGGGCACGTTGGGCAGCCCACCTTTTGTGGCGCCGCTACCGGCCGATGTCGGGGAGAAGGAGGGAGGACCCCTGTTATTTTTTTCGCAGGTGGTCTCCATGGCGGGGCGCGCTGCAGCGGCGGAGGGGCTGCTGGAGCATGGTCGCCGAGGGCCGAACGACGACACCAACAACGACAACACCGCAACAGTAACGACAACGACTACGAAGTAGGGCAAGCTATGATGCACGCGTGCCGGCCCCTGATGATAGTTACTTGCCCGAGTGGGAAATGGCCCAAGATTTGATATGACTTTGCTTCGTCCTTGGGTCTACTACCTTAGTATCGGCTAGGTCGCGGCGCTATACCTCCTACGTAAAGCCTCCGCGTGTAAACCGCCGAGTAGCAGGTGGTAGACGCTGCTCGGGGCCCATGGTGAGCACGAAGACGTCGATTTCTGTAGGCGATGCAACGTGCAGGAGTCTGTGAAACTATCCATAGTGCGTCAACGAGTGTTGTAAGGCTCAATGCCTTTGGGCCACGCGCCACGCAGCCACTCATCGAGGGTACGAATACACGGCTGCGCGTCACGTCGCAGTCAACGAGACGTCCTAGGTGAGCGGCAGCCTGGGAACTAGATACGCAATTCAATTCGCTACATAACACGGCCCAGCTCGCGGAATGATGACCAGTGACCGTCATTCCACCACAATGGGACGCACGTTGTCGTTTCTCTCGTCGGATGCCACGGTGTCCGACGTCATATCGTCTTTCTGTCTGCTGCGCGGCGGCTCTCCTCAAGCATCCCTATCCCTGCCGAGGGCGAGATTGAACGGCGGAAAGCAAAATCATACTCTGAGGACCTCAACGCCCAACTCGTCGTGATGCATACCGCCTATGCCTCCCAGGCCGTTTCTCGAAAAATGGGAAGCCAGAGTGAAAAACAACATAATCGAATCAGAGATGGCCTTTCCCTGCACCTTGGCAGCTTCCAGTTCTTGCATCGGCCGCGGTATCGGTTTCCTCGGTGTCAAATGGCACCCTTGGGCTTGTTGTCCTCCTTGATGCGCTTCTTAATGAACTCAAAGGACGAGAAGAAGATGGCATTGACGACGCAGGACCGGCTCATGGACACGCCCAGTCCGCGGTACATGTGGCGCTTGAAGAACTCGATCTTGGGCGCCGGGTCGACCTTCTCGCCACGTGAGTGGAGGAGCGAGTTGCGCTGGTAGATGCTCTTGGCAGAATCGATGGGATCTACAGGATCAGTTAGCTGCGGTGCGCCCAGGCCCTGCAGAAGGCGCGTGCAGCGACTCACAAATCATGGCCCACGACACGAGCCCGCACATGCCGCCGGCTGCAACTACAGCCAACTTATTGCTGTTTGGGCTGTCGCCGGCGAATGTCGTTCCCAATTGCTTGCCGCTCTCGTACACCATAAAGTAGATTGACGTGCCCAGGGTATCGCGCACTGCAGGACGCGGTTAGCGACGACAAACACGTGGTCTGGCGGGAGAGGACGGTTCGGGACGCACAGAGATGAAGCCGGAAGCCCGTGTAGAGGCCCAAGACGCCGCGGTGCTTGATGATGTTGGCCATGGTTCGCAGCGTCCCCTTGTTCTGGTAGCTTGAAGCTACCGCACGGCTCTTTTGGCAGCCGCCGGCGCGCTCCGCCAGTAGCACAGAGACCTGCGCCGAGAGCTTGGTCAATTCGAAGGGGCAGGCGAGAAAGGTGATAGCGGATCCCGCCGTGGCGCCAGCCGCACCGAAGCAAGCAATCGACCAGAGGTTGGGGTATGTGCCGGGGCGGTTCACGTGTTGAATGATGTCGTAACCGAAGTTTTGCTTGACCCAGCCGGAGTAGGCGTATTTGGCTCGTTGGTAGATGGAGAAGGAGACTGTGCGGACGAGGGTGATGCTGGCCATGGGAGCCGTGACGCCTGGACGCCTCGGCGGTTAGTATGTACACTCGAGGTGCGCTACACCTGGCGACCGGGTGGCAGCGACGCCGCCCAGCTGCCAGGTGAATGGCAGGCCAGGGGAAGGGGACGGGAGAGGCTTGCCTCGAAAGAAGCCCGCGAGATGCTCGGTGCGGTACGTGCGCTTGACGCAGTCGAGGAAGCCGCGATATTGGTAGGTTTGCATGCGCGTCTTGACGCTGTCGAGCGGAAAGGCGGCGAGCGTGGAGAAGACGCTCGACGTGCTGGCGGCTATCTCCGTGCGATAACGCCAGACGAGCGAGTTGGCTCTGTCTCTTCTTCCTCCGGTCTGGGAAGGCATGGCTGCTGACGCGGGGAGGCGGTCTGGAACATCTTGGTGACCACGCGTGGCCTCAGCAGTCATGCTTTGGGGGACGGGGACGGTCGCAGCTCGTCCCCGAGGAGGGAATGGTGCGGCTTGGGCCGACGGGCGAGGACGGCCACGGCGCGTTCAGACTGCGGCCCCGACGAGGCGAGACCAGAGTCTGGGGCGCGGACGCAGCACGACCAGTCGCCAGCGGCCACGGTTTCTCGTCAGATGGGCTCTCGTCGGCGGGAGCTCGTCGTGCCCGTGCTATGAAGGGGGTATGTTGTGTTTGGGCCTGCTCTCACGCGAGGGCGGAGCAGACAGACGACACCGGCGGCGGGCGGTCGGAGCGGGGGGGTCGGGAGCTTGATGGGGCGCCTGCGTGAGTCGAGGCGGGCTGCTCCGAGGATGGTGTTCGAGACGCCGGCCGGCGATGAGTCGAGTCGGAGGAGATGGCGATGGCAGCGGAGGATGGGTGGCGGCCGGAGGAGATGGAAAGAGGAAAGCGAGTGTGCGGAGTCGTGGAAGAGGAAGAGAGGCACAAGATGCACGAGGGCGAGAGAGGTGGAGCTGTGATGGATGGATGGGCAATTGAGGGGCCGCCCAATGCCGCCTGCAAGTGAGCCAGAGCCGGCGACTGGGAGTGCAGCGGGTGCAGAGGTTAGGTTCGACCTAGCAGCTGTGAGGTGGTGGTGGTGGTGGTGACTCGAGGTAGCCGAGCTCTCGGGCAGTGGAGGCAGTGAGTGCCGCGGGACGGTTTGTCGGCGGACGGATGGTGTCGGGTGGGCCGCTGCCGCCGCCGCCGCCGCCGTCTCTAGCGGTTCGACCAGTGATCAATGATGCGGCAGGTGCACGCTGGTGCGCGTTGGTGCATCCCTGTTGGTGCACCGCTGGCCGCAGTGCCGCATGCCTGTGAGGCACTGAGACGAGCTCCCCGCCCCAAGGGCAGCCGCCTCCAGCTCCACTTTACTGGCGCATCGACCCCGCCGCCAATCGCCAGCGTGCCGTTGGCCGCTCACTCCTCAACTTCACCTCGCCCCTCCGTCGCCGGTACGTGGCTGGCTCCCCATACTCGAACGAACCGCAAGCTCCTTGAGTTCAATCTTCCATTCCATCCCTTCAGATGCCGGCCTGAGAGGGGCGGGCGCACAGGCCACGCCGCCGCATGAGGTCGCTCAGTCCAAGGCCCCCCTCTGATACCACCAGCCGCCAGCAACCGTCTATCGCCAGAAAGACCCCTCTTTCCTCGATCCCCTGCACCCCAGCATCGCCGGGCCACGTTCCCCCGCGGCGACTGCTGGTCAGGAACGCTGACCCCCTGTACAACCAAAGTCGCACCCAAACCTCGCTGCCAACAGCGCCTGCCCGTCGGGCGTTGGGCGATACCTGGACTCTACCCCATCAATAGTCTCGTGCTTCGCCGTCACATGTCGCATTTCCATCCATGACAACCGCCACTGCATCCAATGTGTGTATGCATGCTCCGGGAGGGGGCGGCCATGCAAGCAACACCTTGCCCTGCCATATTCGCGAGCGCAGCTGGGCTGCGCCAAGCCATAACTTGCATACATGCACCCGGACGACACCTCCCCGCAGTGAGGCCGCCCGCGACATGCTGGTGAAACGGGCCATTGCCATATTATCAGGTAGTAGCTGTGCGACGATACGGTCCATGGCCACGGGAGCAAGGCGCGGAGCATTGCCCCATGTGCGAGGCCGTGCAACCTGCAGCATCCACGGCCGGGAACCACAAGCTGCTGTGAACCGAGTAGAAGCCCCAGAATGCGTGGCATTCCCATCTAAAGTGACACGCTACTTGATAATGCGATGCAGATAGACATCAGCCCATCGTCTAGAGACGCCCGGTCCTCCATCACGGAGCTCAGCCGTCTCCTGTCCAGCAGAGGCCACCTCTACGCAATAGAAGCGGCCTCAGCAGTGCTCGGAACTGCCGCTGTTCCTACACCAATGTGTCATCAACGGACAAGCCTTAACGTCCAGCAACGGCCGGAACCCTTCACGCCCCCGCAGGCCCAGCCTCGGGTGTCGGCGCCGTTGCTTCAGCAGGTGTTGCCGAGCCCGATGCCTCGCCCTGGTATGAAGATAGCAGACGATCCTCCTCCTTCTTTACACGAATAGCCTCCGTCTCTTGTCGCAACTTCTCGAGATTCCAGGCGTCATCGTCGTCGGAGTCAGACTCATCCTCATCGCGCCACTTGCCGCTCTCGAACAGCGCGCGACCTGTGTTCTCCTTGGCGGCGCGAGCCTGGTCCTCGGCGGCCTTCTTGTCTAGACGGTCCTTCTTCCACTTGGCGAACGATTCAGGCGTAACGGGGGTGAGGGTGCCCGTCAGCTTGTGTCGCTCTGATTCTAAGAAGTCTTCCAGGGTAAGAGTCTTGAGAGGAGACTTGTCCATGAGTGCCTTCTCCGCCGCCCTTTGTTCCTTGGTCTTGAGAACAAACCTACGTGACCGGTCAGCGCCATATTACTTCGAATGCCAGGGTCCGGAGCGCAAACTTACCCGGGCGGCAGGGCGTGCTTGTACATGCACTTGTCTCCGCCGTTGGGGCAGATCCAGAACCACCCATACTTGCCGTCTTCGATGGCCGAGATGAAGTACTTGCACACCTTCTCCGTCGTCGTCTGCTGGTTGCCCTTCTTGGATAGGACCACCTTGCGAAGCTGCTCTTCGTCCCACTCGGCCGACGTCTCCTGCTTCTTCTTGTCCTCTTCCCCCTCTTCCCTCGTGTCCGAGTACAGGTTCTTCTTCTCCGTCTTGCGCTCGATGGACAGGTCGTGCGAGAACTTGCACTTCTTTCCCTTCTCGCAGTCGCCCTTTTTGTAGAAAATACACACGACAGTCTTGGGGTCGACGCCGAAGGGGACTTTTTGGATCTGAGCCGGCCTGTTCAAGAGCGCAGCTGCCTCCCTCCTGGCGTCCTCGGCGGCCTTCTTCTCGCGCTCGCGGGCGGCCTTGTCGGCGGCCTTCTTCTTCTCCTCGGCGGTACCACCGGCCTTGAGATTGGCCGCCATCTGCGCAATCTGTTTCTGAGCAACAGCTCCCTTCTTGTTCTTCATGCCAAAGGTTCGATCCTCGGCAAGCTTGGTGGCGGACGGCTTCTTGCCGCCACCACCGCCCTTCTCGGTCTTCTTGGGAGGCATGGCGGGCAGGCGGGCGGTGGTGGGAGTGCGTCGAGGGGTCGGACAAAGTATGTAACGTGTGGAGCGAGAAGCGGTGCTGTCGTAGTCCTCCTTCGGCCCCTAAATCCGAGCAACACAAGGGCCTCAGTCGTCGTGGATATCGTCGATTGTTGCGTCGAGAAAATTGAAGATCGGGTCGCCTCGTCGCTTTTGGTGGGCTGCCTTGGTTGGTGGATGAAGTCACCGCCGTCACGTGCCGGACCCTCTTTTGGGAGGAGGGGCAAACTTGGGTGACAGATTTATACGTGCAGATAGTCACCCAGACTCCACGGCCAATGCCGTCTTATTTTGCTGTCCCATCGACTTACAGTGCGTTTCCAACAAGTGTTGTCGGGGCATATCACAGCACTCTATAAGCTCTGTTGGAAGAGAAGAAGAGCAAGTCAATAGTATTTCCTGTATTAAGAGCTGGTCCGTCCTCTTGCTTGGTGATTCTCGCCTGCATCACTCACAGCGTGGGCGCGACACGCTGTCAGTAATTCGCACTGATGGGCGCAGTTGGGAGGGAGGGACAGAGAGAAAGCGGCGCTAGTCCTAATTGGTACCGCACGGCAAGCGCTGGTGGAGCAGAAGCGCAACCATGTCGGCCCAGCTCCACGAATGCTCCAGCTGTCCTCCTTGCTGTCGCCAACGCTCATCTTCGACCTGTTCCGCGCGCTGTCCACCACGCAACCCGCACGAGTACGCCCCTCAAGCCGCTCTGCCTTCGAACTTCCCGCGCAGTCTCACTAACACTTCCGTGAAAGTCAGGCATCGTTGTCAGGCACTCAATCGACTCGCCCGCGCCCCTCCTCGCACTACCGCCAGTATGATAACCGACCGAGACCTCTTCTCCCTCGCCATCTTCCTCGGCGCCGCATCAATGATATTGATTGTGGTCTATCACTTTCTCGAGGTCAACGCGGTGCCCGAGGCCGCAGCTGCCAAAAAGGCCAACTGATGCGGAATTGCGGCCGGCGACTTGTATCCAGCGAAGCGACCGAAGCCACGCAACGGCCCCGGCGCGTGTACAATATCAGAAGCATTTCGGTCCACCTGCGATGATCAGATACGGAACTTGGCTTGAAGCGCTTATGAGCATTGGGTTCATCGACCAATTCAGAGCGGGGGCATCAGTTCAGAGTGGGAACAGTGTCAACGGACACATCCGACGGGGAGCTACGGAATGAAATGCGGCGACAGCGACATGATACCTTGCCCAGCATAGAGGCGCGGAAGATGCCCTAAGTTACAAAGACGAACGAAGCCGCAGGATTGTAGGGGTTGTCAGGGGAGCGCAAGCGTCCGGGTCGAAATAGCAAGCGAGCAATCAGCTTCGGCTTCATGGCACCTGCGTGTACCCGCAACGTGCTTGAGACAATCACATTGCCATCCGCCTCTGTAGGCTCCATCACTGGACAAGTATCCATGCCGGCCCGGATGAAGGGCGAGCGACTTTGCTAAAGATTTCCTTTGTATACACATAAAGAAACAGGCACGGTGTTGCCTCGTGCCTTGTCTGAGTGCGTCTGTCTCGCTCGCATTGGCTGCGGCCACAAACTGTTTGCACCTTGTCAATGTATGCGCAGCACCTGCAGATGCAGTGTCACAGCATTCATCTTCTTTGAGCCGGCAAGCCTTTCACTCGCCGGGTACTGCGCCGTGCTGGGTTCGTGAAGAGCTGCAAGATCTCTTAGGCTCAGATGGAAGTGGTGCTGACTGCTGAGCTGCAGGTGGTGCTGTGGCGGTACAGTCAGGGCGCTCGGGCCAGCGTGCCATCCTGCTTACGTGAAGCGTGCCTGTGCCTGCCCGTTTGCCAGTCCTGCCTGGATGCCTGGTTGGCTCCCGGAAGGTGCGTCTCCCCCAGCTGGCGGCCTGGCCGCGCCCCACCTGCCACCCGCGTTCTGCGCCCAGCCCAGTCCCCTTCTCTGCCCTTCCCTTCGCGCCCGTCCTCGCTCCCTCTTCCCTCTTCAACCACCTGGTTCATCAATAAAGCCCCAACCGTATCACCAACACCCCCGACTTCTCTTCTTCATCACACGCGCGCTGTACGACCACTGCCGCGCCTTTTCAAGCACATCAAATTCGCCTGGAGATTTTCGCCTCGCGACCTGTTCATTCTCTCGATTCTGCTAGGCTCCTTCGCCAGCGCCCGACAGATCTTGTTGTTTTCGCCTCGCGAACAACAGCCTTTTCCATCGCCCGACCTCATCAGTTATCAGCGAGACACCTTATTTGTCCACCTACGTCGCCTCGTATCTCGCGACACGCTTAGGCCCCTCGTGCGACCGCTTCAGCTATCTCGACCCTAGACAAACGGACAAGACTTCATCATGTCTGGCAAGCTCGACAAGCCTCTCGACGAGATCGTCTCGGCTCAGCGCCGCTCTGCCGGTCGTCGCCGCTCTCTGCGACCCCGCGCTGGCCGTCCTGCCACCACCGCCCCCGTTGGCGGCATTCAGAAGACCACCAAGCCCGCTCGCGGTGCTGCCGCCAAAGCCGCCCCGGCCAAGGCTGCCGCGATTAGCGGTGAGAGCAAGGTCATTGTCAGCAACCTGGTTCGTCCATCCCAAGTCTTGTGCCGTTGTCTGGAAACCAGCAACTGACTTTCGTACAGCCCAAGGATGTTTCGGAGCAGCAGATCAAGGTATGTTTCCGTTGAGGCGATGCCTCCGGACTTTGTTCGACTGTACACTCCTCGCCCGGCATCCGCCTTCTCGATGCCGCGTCTTCGTAGCCAACGCTTCGAACCGAGCCGGCAGGCTCGTGCCCGGAACCCGCCCAGCTCCTTCCATCACAGGCGCTACACGGTGATCCGGTTCGCAGTGTGGAAGTCAAGAGCAGCCTCGTCCCGCAAGTGCTCACCAAGGCGTCTGGTCAACGCCTTTGCAGAGCCGCGGTGACAATTTAGAGGCGGGCGTTGCGTTCCCAGGCGCGCGTGCGATTATCGAGCTTGCGAAACCCCCGTTCACGATACGGGCATCGCCGGCTACGATGGGTGGAGCAAGCACTGCAGTGAGCGAATACGGCATCTGTGTCAGCACAATTGTCGCAACAGCAGCGGCTCATGTCTCATTGTTCCCACAGGGGGGAGGGCAAATTTCACCCTCAGAAGCGATCTGTCAGCCTAACGAGCGGCTCGATCGTAGCGCTTGCACTTGTCTGAAGCGCCCTCGCGGGCCAGGACAATCGTATAGTGTCAGACCTCTTGCGAGGCCAGCACATTGCAGCGCATGCACTACTCCACTGTTGACTGCGAAAGGGCTGTCGGGGCCGGCCACTCGCCATCAGTCAAGTGCATTTCCGACTCTGTTGAGACCTGAAACAAAGAGTCGATGGAGACAAGTCGCCTGTTCGCGTACGAGCGACGCGACGCTGTTGAAGCTCACTGCTTTGCTTGCTTGATCCCTACGCCCACATTCCCTCGACGACTCGATTGCGGTTTTCGGACGGTGGACGACGACGCTCGAAGACGGACTCGGCATTTGTGACTCAACCCGACGATTCTCATTGACTGACTTTCCGCCACAGGAATACTTCGTCCAGGCTGTAGGACCGATCAAGAGAGTCGACCTCGTGTATGGACCCAACTCGCAGAGCCGCGGTATCGCCAACGTCGCCTTCCACAAGCCTGATGGCGCTAGCAAGGCCTTCCAGAAGCTCAATGGTCTGCTCGTCGACAACCGCCCTATCAAGGTCAGTGCCCTTGGCGATGGCAGGGACTTCACGTCGCTAACTGGACCAAATAGATCGAGATCGTTGTGGGCGCTTCCCAGGCCGACAAGGTTATCCCGCCCGTCAAGTCCCTTGCCGAGCGTACCTCGTGAGTGCTGCCCTACGGATCCAATCGTTTCACTGTTGCTAATCGACCAAACAGTCAGCCCAAGGCTCAGCCCAAGTCGGCCGCCACCGGCAAGCAGAACGCCAACGCGGGCAAGGCCGGCGCCGTCGGCAAGGCTGGCGCCAACAAGAAGCGCCGTGGTAAGAGCGCTCGCCCGGCCAAGAAGACGACCGAGGAGCTCGACTCGGAGATGGCCGACTACTTCCAGCCTGGCAGCAACGAGAACGCGAATGCCAGCGCCAGCGCTCCCGCCGCTGCCGCCACCACCGACGCGGCCATGGAGGATGAGATTATGGTAAGCGTCTAAGCATCTGGCTTGCGCGACCAAGAAGTCGCTAACAAATCGTGTGTAATCAGTGAGCAAGGAGATTTTGGCATGGGGGAACGAAATTGAATTGAGCGGTTCGAGGTAATCCGCAATATTTGCACCTTTGATACTGGACGTGAGGCAAACTGCTGGGCAGGGACACGGCGCGCAACTATTACCGAAACACACATATATATATCCTGGGGCGGGTGGACATGGATTCAGTTTTAACCGAGGAGCACGACAAAGGGACATGGTCTTTCTCAAACTTCAGATAACTTGGGTTACTTCTCGGTGCGCTCTTTGCTCATTCTTGCAGCGATGCAGCGTGCCTCGGGGGAACGGAGAGACACAGCGCCGATATTATATACAGGGAGCGCACTTTGTAGTACGAGTAATACTCAAATCCTGCTCGAACCCTCCAACCAGCTCATCCGGTCCCGAGACGCGACAGCCGTTTAACTCTGCTACTCGTCGGTTCGATGGCTGCCGCTACCGACGCCGAAGGGGTATGACACCGCGGCGACCGAGCTTCATGGTGGGCCGCAGACAGCGGCGAGCGGGCTCCAAAGGCGGCAGAGAGAAGGGCTCGTCGGCTGGCCAGGCGGTTATCCAAGCGCCACGCTGCGCGGCGCGAGCGGCGTCGAGGGCCGTGTATGCGCCCGGATGCATGATGCCGGGCATTGTGGTCGGCTGCGCGTATGCTTTCGTAGTAGAGCCGAGGGGCCTATCGGGTTCGCGATGTGCCGCAGGTCGAACGAAACGTTGTAGGAACAAGGCGGGCCGCGCCGGCGGTGGCAAGGCAAGTAGTGGTCGCGGGCAAAGGAGTGCGGGACGTGGCTTTCAGGCAAACAATGGCTTTGTCGTTTTTGTTTCCCATACGGGCACAGGCGGAACGATGTGGTTTGTTTGTTTTTTTTGTTTCTTGGGTTCAGAGTCTTGGAGCCACGGGCCACAGAGCGGGCAGAGAGATGAAGAGATACACACCACAAGCTCACACACACAGACACACACATCTAAGGCGGCTATTCCTGGGGGCTATATAGTGTATTGCTATATACAGACGAGACATGCCTTTGGGTACGAGACAATGAGACGGGGGAACGGGGGGTTGGTTGGCGCCACCACCACCACCATCACTGTCTTGTTGCTCCGTACGGAGTATTACGCACGCCGCATTCTCGCAATGACGGCGACAATGGGGGTGAAGGGGGGCCCAAGGCAGGGAGGAGACGAGGAGGAGGGGCGCACGAGCGTTGTCCGTACAGTGCACGTATAGACGAGCGTGGAGGGCGCGCGGGGGGTTCCTTCGGTTTCGTTGCCAACGGGAATACACGTACGCAGTATGTACGTACGTGCGCTCCGGTGAGTGGTGGTGGTGAAGCCCCAAAGGCCGAGGAGACGTCTGAACTGAAACCGACACCTAGGGTAGGGTAGTAAGCGGGCTGCCGCCATTGTACTGTAGAGTATCATTGTGTTCTACTGTATGGACCCCATTCATAGTTGCGGACTACAGTGGTGCGCGTTGCTTACATACGGGTCTTACATGTCGTGTGGTGGTGATGAGTTGGCCGCCTGCCTGTGCCTTTGTCTCTCTTCCCCTTCCATCCCCCCCCCCCCCCCCCCCCCCCGGCGGGGCGCGCGTGCGTGGGCGGCGGGATCGCGATGCGGTTCGGGACGGGAGCGCCAGTGAAGGAGCCGCTGCTGGATGAAGATGGTGGTGGCGCGTACATACAATCGAGGGATGGAGGGGGGAGAAGCGGCGCCAAGGAGGACGCTCTGACCGGGGAGCGGCCAGGGCGAAGCTATTGTGGCGACGAGAATCGCGGGGGCGCGCGTGGGAGGACGACCGGGGTATGGTGACCACGATATCGATGCCCTCCTCTCTCCTCTCCCATTTCGAGAAGTTCGTATGAATGTATAATCAGAAAGATAATGCGCATTCGTAGCTTACATTCAAGCCCATTCGAAGGAACGCAACACACCCACTTTCCTCCACGAACAAAGGGAAACACGTCAGGGCCAGAAAACCACACAATCCTCTTGATCACACGCTCTCGCTGACTTACTCACAAGAGAGGGGCTGGGCTACACGATACGACGCGACACTGTGCGCACACCTTCGCGGCGGGAGGCGCGTCTGACAAATATTGCCAAACGCCCCCGGTTCCGAGGGAGTGACGGAGGAGGAGGGGGGTGGACGAGGCGCCGCCGCCCAGCCAGCCAGCCGCGAACCCAGCTCATTGGGAAGGGGACATGGGGACCCGAGCGAGAGCGCAAGGGAAGTAGAAGGGATGGGTACACAAAACGTCATCGTCATGCCCCCCGAAAGGCTCCTTTATCGTTGCGCCACGACGCGGGCGGGTGGTGACACGGGCTCGTGCTGCCCTCGGCGTTGGGCGCGCCGCGTCGTGGGGGCAGAGGGGGATGATGGTTGGCGAGCTCAAAGCCATCCCGCGTATCGACAGGCGCGCGGGGACGGGGGGGAGAAGGCATGGGGCGCGAGCGAGTGTGTAACGGCACCGGTCCCGAGGGGGCGGGCTGAGACAGACAATGCGAAAGACGTCGGCCGGGTTGCGCCGACGAGGCGGCACTGTCCAAGTGTCCCGAGCTGATCCCCGGGACGAGGACCTGCCGGGATAATCACCGAAGGCGGGTTCCGTGGGGCCGAGGACATGCGTGATGGGCCCGCAAACGCGGCTGGGAATACTCTTTTTTATTCGAGACGTTGATCCGCGTGGCAGCAATAGCACGGGCGACATCGCACTATAACTCCATACTACCTGCCCACCATAATGATCTTATAAGTCCAGGTCGGCCATTGTTCCGGTCAGACGACGGGGATCTGGTCTCGTCTAGTCCTTCTTCGCGCCCTCCTCCTTGACGTCACCCTCAAGCGCGGGCATGTCATCGTCGTCATCGTCGCCGCTGTCCTCGTCGTCGCCCTCGCCAGCACCGCCGGCCAGATCGCCGAGGTCGGGCATGCCGGCACCGCCTCCGAGCTTAGAGAAGTCGATACCGCCAAAGTCACCTAGATTTCGTCGCGTCAGTCGCTGTTCACGTTTCGCAGTACGTCTCACAGATTGTGAGATCTGTGGTGGTGGGTGTCCCAGGTCACGTACCGCCGCCGCCCATGCCGGGCATGCCGCCTATAACCGCTTGTCAGCATCATGACGGTTCTTCTTCGTCTTCTTCTTCTTCTTGGACCAGGCGTCACGTACCCATGCCGCCAAACTGCGAAAAGTCCTCCTCGGGAGCCTCGTTCTGCTCGTCCTCGTCAACCCACTTGTCGAAGTCGGTCTTGAGGAAGTGGAGCTTCTTGTTGTCCTTGAGAAGCCGAGGCCAGTACTCCTCCTTGAGCTCCTTCTTGTGCAGCTTCATCTCGATGTTCTTGGAGGTGTGGTTGATCTTGCTCTCCTCGGGGTCGATCTCGGCGTAGAACTCGAGCTCGACGTGGTACTTGCGCTTGAGCGTGGTCGAGGTGCCGGTGAAGGTGAGGCTGGTGGGCTTGAGGTCAAGCTGGAGGCCCTCCTTGGGGACGTCGGGGACCGAGATGGTCAGGTAGACGAAGTTCTTGGAGGCATCGGATACGGAGGAGCGCTGGGCCCAGAGAACTGCAGGGGGGGCAAGGCATGTCGTCAGCTCGGGTGTGCCATTGCGGGCGACGAGGGTTGAGGCGGGCTCTGCATTGAGCGCCGCCAGGGCCTCGGCCCATGACGGATTGTTCACGTCGGCATCACTTACCCTCGGGAGTTGCCGTCTCGGACATGATTGCTGCGCGTTTCGGGGGTGGCGCGAAGAACGAAAGCGGGTTGTGTACGGGAGCGAGTGCGGTGCAAACGCTGCTGGAGGGAGAGCCCGTGTCAGTCAGTGCTGTAGCGTGGATGGACGAGCCCAGAGTATTTTGGGTACAGCGGCGTAATTCGTCGGATGCTGAAGAGGGCAGAGCGCGATGGACGTACGGGTTCTTGTAGCGGGAGGAGGGGGAGAGAAACTGTCGCGATCAAACAAAGTCGTGCTACGGGCAGTGCGACGTACGAGAGAGCAGCTGTGGAAGGTCTAAGAAGCAACGGGAAGCGAAAAGACCCAGCACACTGAGGGGCAGGCTGGGTCTGCTAGCGGGTACGCGAGGTGTGGCGCGTCCGGCTGCGGCGGGTTCAAGTAGCCCACTAACTGCGGCTCCGTTGCTAAGCTCGGCCTGTTTGCAGAGCCTCGCGCAAGGCAGAGGGAGAGCTCCTTGCCGCGAAGGGCCCCGCCATTGTCGTCAGCGGGCCACCAGCGGTAGCAGCCCAGTTCTCTGCCCGCTAGCAGCAGTGCCTGACTTCCCAGGTTGTCTTACAGTGAGTCCCGAGGTCGTCGTCGTCACCGCATCAACATTGAATGGAGCTCTGCGGCGCCGTTCCGCCCGGGAAGGCTCGAGTCTATCTTGCAGTGAACCCGAGCTCTCCCAACATCGAGCGCGGGATCTAGCTCCCGTAAACTCTCACGGGATGATGCATGTGAGCGGCGAGGCTGCGCGGCACAAAGCAGCCACCGCCCCAAGCTACGAAGAAACGCCTGTATTTTATAGCAGCCTCAGCCACTGTCAGGTGCAACCTGTGCCCAACGCTGGATACATCGTCCGAGGCTGTGTTGACTCATTGATTCTCTCGCGGACTCATTGACCTTCTCTCTAGAACAGTTCAGCGTTTTTTACGTGAACGAGGCCTGTTCCTTGCACGCTGTAAAAGATGCGACGAGTGCCGTATTTCAGCAGCGGCCTGGTGGGGTCTGCCACTCCTAACGCCTGCCCCGTGCAGCCCTTTTTCTGGGTCGTGGCCCGCCCGACAGCCTTTCTCAGCCTCTCAGGCACCCGAACGTCACTGCACCATCCATCCACCCAACTCCCCGCCTCACCCGTGACATCGACACCGACGACACCGGCACTACGGCCGCAGCAGCAGCAACACCACGCACGAACCCGCCCGGTTGAGCTGAGTCGACTCGATCGGCCTGCTCACATACCGCCGCTCGTCTCTCGTCTCCCCCCTCCTCGACCGGCCGCACTCCCCGCCCCGCGCGAGACGACGGCGTCCGACCCGGCGTCGGCGCCCCCGAGACCGCGCAAGCAGCCATGGAGACATTCAAGTCGCTCTTCTCCAAGCCGGACCCCCAGGCGCAGGTATGCCTCAAGAATCTACATTGGCGCCCATGCTTCAAAAGCCATTGCCCCAGTCGGGACGACCAAGTTCTGACAGGCCCCTTTCGCTTCCCGTTTTAGGTCCGGAAGTGCAACGCCCTTCTCCGCTCCAACATCCGCAAGCTCGACCGCGACATCTCGACGGTCAAGCAGGTCGAGATCAAGACCAAGAACCTCATCGTACAGGCCGACCGCCGCGCCCAGCGCGACCCCTCGCGCCAGAAGCAGGCCCAGAAAGAGGTGCGCGACTTCGCCCGCGAGCTAGTCCGCGCGCGCCGCACCTCGGCTCGCCTCGTCACCTCCAAGGCCCAGCTCAACTCGGTCCAGATGCAGGTCAACGAGGCCTTTGCAGTCCGCAAGATTGAGGGCTCCATCAAGGCCAGCGTCGGCATCATGAAGGATGTCAACTCCCTCATCCGCCTGCCCGAGCTGTCGGGCACCATGCGCGAGCTGAGTGTCGAGCTCATGAAAGCCGGCATCATCGAGGAGATGGTCGAGGACGCTCTGCCCGAGGACCCGGACATGTTCATGGAGGACGAGGAAGCAGAGGGCGAGGTCGACAAGGTCCTCGGCGAGATCTTCAAGGACCGCAAGGAGCCCGCCCTGCCCGCCGCACCGCTGCCCGAACCCCAGCAGCCCGTCCAGGAGGAAGAGGAGGAGGAAGAGGACGCCGAGGTCATGATGGACCAAATGCGGAACCGCCTAGATGCCCTGCGGAGCTAGCGCGCGAAGACATCGCGCTTCTTCTGTCGGCTTCCTGCCTCATCGATATTATTTAGTGCTATCTTGGCAACGGTGTTGGGGCGTCCCCGGGGTCGTGTTTTGAGGCATGTTCGCTGAACCTACCAGTCATCTGCGTACGGACCTGTATTTAGACTTTAAATTCGACGCATTTCGCAAAAAGAGACTGGCAAAGGCGTCATCAAATGCATGCTCTCGCCATGCCATCGTAGATGCGTAGAGTGAAAGTCGCATTTGCCTGCGAGAGCTCCAGGGTAGTCCATCAACAGAGCACATTCAACCTCTCAACAGTTTTGAGCATGAGTAACGTCTCCTGCTCAACGAATACCCCATCCCCGGCTATCTCACGGACTTCCTGCCGCGCAACGGAATGCGACACCTCAAAACTCAAGCTCGACACCTCAAAACTCAAGCTCGACACCTCAAAACTCAAGCTCGACACCTCAAAACTCAAGCTCGACACCTCAAAACTCAAGCTCGACACCTCAAAACTCAAGCTCGACACCTCAAAACTCAAGCTCGATCGTAGCCGCTGGCTCGCGTGGGATACATCGCTCACGGGCGACAGGGGAGGCCCAACACTCATCTTTCTGCCGTTTACGGCCAGAGATCGCAACACTCGCGCATCAGATTTCGGCCGCTTCACCCACAAGAATCAGACCAACGGGGGGCGTGTCAAGCTCCGAATCGGTCCTTCAAGCACTCCATTCGCCTCGGTCGCAGGCAACAGCCCCCTCTTGCCTGCCTGATCCAGGGCGCAACGGATGATTCCGTGATCACTGGCATGGCATGGGTGCAATACGACAACCGACTGGTGGATTGCGGCCTCGTGTTGGTGATATCTATCTCTAATCCTGGACGTTTGGCCTTTCGTTCGAGCATCCGGCTATCACTCGCGTTCTGGATAAGCTCCCAACGGTCGGGGAACGTCTCCGACCACTTTACGAAGTACAGGAGCCTCGAACCAACATACCCCAGCAGTCAGTACGGAGTAGGAGTTGGCGAACAAAGTGGCCGCATGCAAACACATCAAAGATTGGGCATAAATGAAGAGCAGTAATGCTACGCCACCATGTCCTGTGTTCCAGGCCTCGCTCTGGGTTTGGCGGCCTTTTGTGAAATATTTCACCAGCGTGCTCGCAACAAAGCTGCAAAGGACAGTGTCCGCGAATTTGTGGAGGCCCAATAAGGCAGCGTATGCAAGCGTGTCCGGGAACCAACAGCCGGTATATCTGAGCGACGCACGGTCAACGTGGTGCACGGTACATGCTCCGTGCAGGCTCATCAATCGCAGTTGGTTGGACCTCGTCGCAAGCCGAGCGCCATCCGGGGGATCGCCGCGGGGAGACACAACCAAGGGGCGCCCGGCCTGCCTGGACAGCCTTCCGGTTCCCCGTCCCATGTGGCGGCGGGAACGACGAAGCAAGCAGGCAATGGGAAGCGGGCGGCAACTCTGCCCGCACAGCGGGAAGGGCGGAATGGCCGCGAGTGGCAGACAACCGCGTTTCACAAAAGCATGTCGCCCATGCAAAGTGGCTCGCTGAGGGTTAAAAAAAGGAAGGCCCTCCTAGCTGAGCGCGGCAGAACGGAAAACAAGAGATCATTGCATTGCGGGAAAAAAAAGTGACAGCTCGCATCAAAAATGAGAGTCTTTGGCGGAAAGAAACGTGGCTCATGCCGTCGCTCATCGAGATGTCGGATGTCGGGTATCGACGAGTTCCGACAAAGTCACAAGGCTCTTCACCGAGTGGCAGCCACGGTTTGACAGGCGGCGCCACCAAACGATTGATGTCGATGCAGTCTGCTGTCCTGCGTGAGAGAATGCGGCCACGTCGAAGCAATAGTCAACGTGGTCGGGCGGAAAGACATTGCGAGAAGCACGCAAACCTGGCGCATCTGAACTGCTGGCAGTTCCTTCTCCGTACACGTCGCAGCGTGACGGTTGGGCAATTGAATGGCGATCGATGCCCTGCCAGCTGTCTCGGAGGCACAATCTGAACATCCGGCATGAGATCGGTCCAGTCGTGCCCTCGTTCAGCTGCGCACCCGTGTGGCCATTGGCACTGCAGATTGCAGACCGCGCAGGGACCTCCTGTCAGGGAACACGGTGCCTTGCATCCGGAGACACGAGCCCTAACCTTGCTCGCCAGGGGCAACGGGGCCCGCGCTCTGTCGTGGACCGCGATCTTCAGGAGTCGCGGAAACGGGGCGGCAGGCTGACGAGAGGGATCGTTTGTGACGGAGCTGTGCAAGCTACGCACGGTTCAACAGCAACACGGCTCCCGAGGCGTCTGGAAGCAAACAAAAGCTTCCAAAAGAACGGGGTGCCTGCGGAGCCACGGCGGGGCGGGACGCGGCATCGCCGCCCCGGGTCCGCGGGTGGAGCTATCGCAGGCGCTGTCGCTGCAAATCTGCGAGTCGTGCCCGAGCACTTGGGACGGCTTCCAAAAGCAGTTCGCCTCCCCTGACTGCCAACGGTCAGCGGGAGATGATTAGGGGTGTGCGAGCGGGAAACAGGGGCCGACATGACAAGGCAAGGTCTGCAAGCCAGCGACCGGAGCGGCCAGGACGCCCCGTCGACTTGGGTGCGATTCATGGCTCGCCCCCGGCTCCTTCATTTCGCTTCCGGACGGTTCACCGTTGTTGCCCGGTCCCCTGGTAAGGCGACGGCAGAAGCGTCGTGCCAGTCTGCCAGACCGTCGAGGCCGCCAGTCGCGGTCCATGTAACCATGTGGCAGCAGCATTTCGGATTTGATATCCTACCCTGCTTGCCCCTACCCTAAAAGTTTGCCGGTGGGGGGTAACCGAGCAACAGCACGCGAGATGGGCGTGCGAAGACGGAGTCATGGTCGGAGCGTCCGAATCCAAATCCTGCTGCTGCCGTTGAAAGCCGGAGGATATGCGTCAAAGGAAGAAGAATGGCTTGACCGGAGGATGAGACGGGAGGATGATGGACCGAGCTTTGCCATTCTAGGATTGAGGAATCGCATCCTGCCGCGCAAACATTCCATGATGCCGTAATCGCTCGCCGCGAGAGCAAACTTGAAGGCGCCGGCCTGCCATAGCTGACGGATTACTGTCAGAAAAGATCCTTTGGGTCCGCGAGGACCCTCCTTCTGCTTCTGGTTCCTGCCTTGTTCGTCGTGCTGCCCTGTCGCTCCTGCTGCGAACCCTCAGTACCTTTGCTTAGGCTTATTAGGTACTTGCCTGACCAGCACTGCCCGCGCTCCTGCCCCCAAGGGTATCCCCCAAGTCCCCCAAAGGGTAGCGACCCCATGCCCCCACAGGCGCCCCCACCGACTGCCTGTTTGAGCCACCGTGCCTTTCCGGACCAGGCATGCCGCGGGGAGACACCCAGTACAAAGTTGCCCGTACCGAGCGGGACCAGTAACGTTAGAGTACGTACCTTCCTCAGTCGCGCCGTCACCCGGCCCGGGCCTTCGGTGTGGAGAAGCGGAAGCTTGCCATGATTCCCATCCCCTCCCGGCGGGGGCGTGCATTGTACCTTC